>NC_138576.1:95512704-97912704 GCF_964289735.1 Phaethon aethereus | reverse complement strand
TTCTCACTCAGCTTTAGATGTCTGCAGCTAAATTTATTCCTCCGGGCCGCATTTGCAGCTACAGAGAAATAATCGTTCTTTGGTCACCATTCATCTGGCTTTGAAGAAGAAGTATAAAGCAGGTCAGATGAATGGCATTTTTAGAAGTGTCTATTTTTCCTTTCTGTGCCTGTAAAATGAGTTCAACTTGACTACCTCAGCTGAAGACATCCACACCATAAATGTCTGAGTTACATGATCTGACTTTAGCTCTTCCTGTCTGGGAATCAGAGGAGCCTTCTTCCTGCTGGGCTGGTGCTTTTTCTCTTCTACACATTTTATAGAGCTTGCCGCTGAAATGGTAGTATTGGGCTAAAAGCAGACTGCCCATCTTACTTAAGGCAGCAGGTCCAGTGTTCTCCACAACACGCGGAGTGTGCTAGGCTGGGACCTCAAGACTCAGCCTGATTTAGCCCTTGTGTCTTCGATACTGTGTGAGAACACCTGTCATTGGGCCTTTCTCCGTAGATGCTTTGCCAGACTGTTGTTGTAAAGTATTCTTGAGGCTGGGGCACCTAAGTAAAGTCCCTTGCACTATTTTCAGGAGCTAGAGGACCGAGTGGCTGCTGCCAGCATCGCTTGTTCATTTGCAAGATTTCAAGTGGGCTAAAGATGAAAATCTGCTGTTCTCCAGAGCTTTGGTTAAACCTCCTAAGCGTCAATCTTAAGTGCTTTTTTTTTTTTATATATTGCTCATGTGCAGATGTTCTGTTTTGCTTTTAATTGTCTTTTTGTGTTTCACATCCCTTTTCCACACCCATTTCACCCTGTAACACACACTTTGCAAGAAGCCAAGCCTGAGTGCTTCAAGTGTTTTTAAATACAGTGGAAATTCACCCTGCATTGATTCAGCTGTGTCATTGCAGTGTAACAGAGAGGTGTTATTGATTCTCTTTAGGATGCATGTTTTTGCAGAGATGAGAAATACATCAGCATCTCTGGTACATTTGAAAATAATGTCAGAGTAAAATCTGTGCCTCCCGTTCCCCCCATTATGCTAAGTGTTGCTTCTAACATTTGTGTGCTTGACTTTTCCTTTCACGCATGTGGAAGATTTACCTTCTGGATGAGCCCTTCCTCTCTGAACATTTACCGTCCTTAGATTTACAGCGGTATTCATCGTGCACGAAACAGTGAAATTTTAAATCTAGCTCACAAAGTCGGATACAGACAGTATGCTTTTTCGATGAATCAAATAAGATTTTGCTAGATGTTAATGCAGCCTTGGGCAACTAGTGAGGAGTTCATTGACCACGTAATCCCCAAATTTCAAGCCACAGTTAGATTATGCAGTGGGTTGGAATGAAGCTCAGCTCTTCCAATTGTTTTTTGCTAGTCACTGGTAAAGCACCTTGCTGACCCACCTGCTTCAGCAGTCTGCAGTTTGGCTGGTTCAGTCATCTTTCTCCCTTCTCTCTCCAAAGGTGGGTGGATGGCAAATGGGAATATTGAGTATTGACCGTGTCTATATCCAGTAGCATTGATTTATTTAGTGATTTATTTTGCTATGATTGAAATTGGTGAGAACCTTGATATCAATTTGGAGAACAAGATCTGTGAATTACTTGGCTTTTGAAGTGTTTTGCATGGGAATCATGCAGGATTGTAGTTGAGCGTGTGCTGTGTATCATATCCCCTTTTTCCCTCTAGCAATACCTTTTTATTCCTTTTGATGAGTTTTGCCTGGTATCCAACAAAGTTCACTGTATAAACGGCAGTGTAACAACTCTAGTATACAGCTGTATGTCAGACTGTGCTACCTAGTGATTTAATTCCAAGACCATCCATACTAATTTGAATATGCATAATGCTGTGCATAAAAAGAGAAGTTTCCTGCATAGAAATTTACAATTTAAAAAGAAAACAGGAAAATAAGATTAGGTAGGGTAGGCGAGGCCAATCTGATGATGTGCTCAATTCTGAGACTAGCGCACATGTTATGTGTGAAGGATATTTTACTTAAAATGTTTTTGTACATGCATGTGAATGAAATATGTAACTTTGCTTGTGTTTATATGGAACAAAATTGCTTGGAAATATTTCAGGGTTGTTTTTTTTTTTCTCCCTTGTTCTCCTGGAGAGAGTTTCTTTGTGATTTCTAAGAAAATAAAGTAAAAAAAAAAAATTCAGAAAGGTGTTGTGTAGATTTTTTTTTTTTTTTACTTGTTTTGAAGAATGGTGCTGTGAATGCAAAGCCTGGTCTTGGGGTTCTGTCTACCCTTATGTGGGATCTCCAGTAGACCTTTTGCAGGCCTGAGTGAGGTACTGAGATGGTATCAGTGTTAATGTCACAACTAGGGAGACAAGAGATGTTATTTCAGAATGTGGCCAGAGAAAATGGAAGCCTTGTCTTTCATGGGTGCCAGTGAGCCTCAGAAGTGGTATCGGTGCCACGGTGCTAGTATTGGTATTCATCCAGCATACACAAGTTGTTACTTCGGAATCGACGTTCGTACTTCTACTACTTGTATTACCAGGCTACCTAGGAGCCCTGCGCCAAGCCTTGTGCTTTGCTCTTTTATGTGCTGGTCTGCTTGCTCTGCATACTGCTTTTTTCTCGGGGACTGCTTTAGACTGCAGTGAATGAAGCCCAGCCTAATTTTCCCCTCTGCTCTGCCTGCCGAGGCAGAGGTAGAGCTGAGGGACGATGTTTGATGCTTGATAGCCCTGCTAGGCAGCTGCACATGGTCTATCATGAATTAGGATATAGGCCTGTGTTGCTTGCCAGGAGGGAGGGAATAATAATCACAGTGCTTCCCATCACCCCTGTGCCCGAGAGCCGTCTGTCCACACTCCGCTGTCCTCCCAGGCGTGTACCGCTGGGTTAGTTCCCCAGCCCGCGGGTGAGTCTGGGGCTGCGCTTTCCGCTTCCCTGGCAGGGCCTGGGGGAAGAGGACACCCCTCCAGATTAACGCACCAGCCCACCTTCCACCCCGGTTTTATTTCCCTCCGCCCCAGCAACCTGCAGAGCTTGTCCCGTGGTGGCCTCGGGGCTTGGTGGCCGAGATGACCTCAGCGCAGGCACCCCGCTGCCCTGCGCTGGCTCGTGGGGTCTCCTCTGCCCGTGACTCTTGCCCCCTGCCCTGCCAGGGATGCTGCTGGTCCGTGGGGCGGGGGGTGGCTGTGCCCGCCTGGTGGTGCTGGCCGCACGCCGCCGAGCGGGGGCTGCCGGCTGGGGGGATGCTGCAGCCCAGGGAGGGCTGCTTGCAGCTGTGACAACCACCTCTCCCCTTCCCCAAAAAAACCCAAACCCCAAACCATGTCATTTTCGCTGCCTCTGTTATACTGGAGATTAGAATCGCCTCTTCGTTGCTATGGAAACGCTCGCATGAAAGACGACGACCTCATTATGAGTTACGATGTAGTCTCCTTTGGGGTGGGCTCTGCCCGGGACCCCTGCGGCGGGGACAGCGGGGCTGGGGGGCCTGTGGCAGGGGGTGGCGGGGCGGTCGCCTCTTTTGCGGTGACGCTCAGCGGTTTCCAGAGCTCGTGGGTCTTTCCCTCCGGGCTCGGCAGGACCGCAAGGAGCCCCTGCTCCCGGACCAGCCCTTCCCCTTGGGCATCGGCTCGGGAGTCGTGGCCGCGCCGCTGCTGCGCCCGGGCTGCGCGTGCCCGTGCTCGGGAGCGGGGGGGAGGCTGCAATAGGCAACGGGGCCCCAGCAGTGAGCTGGACGAAAGGCTTGGGTGTCGTGAGGGGTTGTCTTTGCTTCTGGCGTCTATCAGGGCCCTGGCATCCTCTCTGTGGGCTTTTCCCTCAAATCCGGGCTGCCGCCTCTGAGCCCAGACTGTCCCTGTAGCTGTGCCTCACTCTCAGCTTTGTGCCCAAATCCAAGCATCCCGCTGCCTCTGCTCTTCACCTAGGTTTGGTCCCATCCCTCCCTTGACCCACATCGCTCATTCTCCTCTCGAGCTCCTGCCGGCGTCTCTGTGCCCCTGCCGCCCAGCTTCCTGTGACACCATTGCTGCCCATCTTGAACTGCAAAGCAGACTTGTGAAACAATTTTTTTCTCCAAGTGAAAAAAATATCTGATAAGATTATTTAGCTTAGATTTAGCTAAAGTTTTTGGGTTTTTTTGGTGGAGGAAAGGAAGTTGGAACATGGATGTGCTTTGAAGAAAAGATGCTCTCAATAAAAGCCAAGCTGGGTTGTGATGAGACTTTGGGGAGGTGACCCTCTATCCTTTTGTTAGAATCATAGAATTACTTAGCTTGGAAAAGATCTTTAAGATCATCGAGTCCAACCATTAACCTAGCACTGCCAAGTCCACCACTAAACCATGTCCCTAAGCACCACGTCCACACGTCTTTTAAATACCTCCAGGGATGGTGACTTAACCACCTCCCTGGGCAGCCTGTTCCAGTGCTTGACAACCCTTTTGGTGAGTAAATTTTTCCTAATACCCAATCTAACCCTCCCCTGGTGCAACTTGAGGCCATTTCCTCTCGTCCTATCGCTGGTTACTTGGGAGAAGAGACCAACACCCACCTCACCACAACCCCCTTTCAGGTAGTTGTAGAGAGCGATAAGGTCTCCCCTCAGCCTCCTCTTCTCCAGACTAAACAACCCCAGTTCCCTCAGCCGCTCCCCATAAGACTTGTGCTCCAGACCCCTCACCGGCTTCATTGCCCTCCTCTGGACGCTCTCAAGCACCTCAACGTCCTTCTTGCAGTGAGGGGCCCAAAACTGAACACAGTATTTGAGATGCGGCCTCACCAGTGCCGAGTACAGGGGCACAATCACTTCCCTGCTCCTGCTGGCCACACTATTTCTGATACAGGCCAGGATGCTGTTGGCCTTCTTGGCCACCTGGGCACACTGCTGGCTCGTATTCAGTTCCCTGGGCTAATCCGTCTCCTTGCCCACAGAGTCCATCTCACTGGAAGGCAAGGGAGAAGTGGGGTACTGGATTGTGGATTTTCAGGTCATGTGCTGAGATAAACTGGGCTGTTACTAGTGTAGAGCGAGTGCTAATGACTTTATGTTCCTCAGAAGCTGTGGAGGTTGGTGAGAAATTAACCTCTTGTCTCCGGTGTAAATGCTAATGGATCTTCTCAGCTGTTCCTGATGGACTAACTAGTGGCCCAGCATGGAAGGCGTGCTGGATTCCAGCTCCGGCATGAAGCTCCCCCATCCCCGATGCCCTCAGGCTGAAGGAGAGGGAAAGGCAGGACTTGGACAGTAGGAGAAGATCAGGCAGGGGGTTGCTGCATCAGTCTGGGCCAGGCGTGGAGCATGCCCTGAGATCTGCGTTGCCCTGCTTTGCCAGAGCTGGCATTTGTTATAAGGTAACCCTGGGAAAGATTTTGTGAATTACAGAAGCTTACCCTTTCTGGGTATCAATTTCAGAACATTTTGAGAAAGACTGGAATAATTATAGTGTTTGTCCATACTAACACAAACAAACAAACAACAAAAGCAGGCCTTTTTTTCTTTTTTTTTTTCTTTTCATTACATTTTCCAAGCAAGGAGCAGCCACAATGTTGGTTTTGGTATTCCTGATTTTGCTGGGGGAAATTTAGTATGTGTGATACATGTGATGTGTCTGCTGCTGCTGCAACTCCTTTGAACGTTCAGCGATGCTGAATGTTTAGCAAAACCATTCTTTTTCATCTGCAATGACCAGTAGTGAATGGACTTAAGTGAATGTAACCAGACCAGTTTAACATTCTCCATCTTCCCCCATTGTCATTCTCTTGACTCCTGTAATACCATAATTTTGCTATTATTCAAGTTAATATAAACTCTTCTATTGTACAACAGTCCTGGATTTCTCTAGTAAAGAGAAGAAGCAAGGAAGCCGATTGCTGGTAACTCTTAATGCCTAAAGTAAAATGACATGAAACAATTCTAATCTAGAAAGCTTTGGTATCTAAAACCCTTCTAAGACTTCCTCATACCCTCTAAAGAAACAAAGGCACACCTCCACTTCCCAGCTTCTTTGATGGTCCCATTGAAAGCAAAGTAGTTGCATTAATATTATGATATCTGAATTAAATTTGTCTGATATGGCTGAGATGTCACAGCCACATTAACTACAGATGCCCTATAATACAGTGTATTTTTAAACAGGCAGGTAGGATAAAATATAATTGTTTGTCTACTGAATGGATTTTTCTATGGGAAAGAGTGAGCAAACCAGTTACATCTCAGTATATCCAAATCCTCCACACTGACTTCAAAGAAACTGGGGAAATTAAATGAATAAAATTCAATTCTCCTTCATGTATTCAGATCCTCTAGCCCAAAGCTCAGAGACCTTCCTGCACTCATTTCCAGTCTTTAAAAAAATGAGCTTTGCATAACAGATCAGGGGAAGCTCTACCGTTCTTATCAGTGATTTCTGTTCCTCTTTGTGTCTTACAATTCTCTTTGCATGCTCAGTTTTGATAAGCTGTGTTCTTCTTGGGTTGGGTGCAAAATGTACTTCCATAATGAGTGAATGTACTTCTCCTTATAGAGCATCCAAGAAGATACCCTATAAGGTGCCCAACTTATAAGGCATCTAATTAGACAGAATCACCCCTTGAAAAGTTACTAATGGCCCAGTCCTACTGAGTACTCCTGAAGCAAGTGGGAATTAAAGATGTCTGGTCTTGCAATTGCAGGCCAGAAAGGAGATTGCTTGTTGGCCTGGCACAGACCCTTATGCATAGACTCTGTTTACTCTATTTCATAAGTTCTCCATGAGTCTGGCATCTTCCAGAGTCTTAAGAAGTTTCAGAACCTACAGACGCAGACGCTGGTGCTGTTCCTGGGAGTTTCTGAGGTGCTTTAATGAGGTACGGAGGTAATTTTGCAGAGTCATGCTGCAAGTAGATGTGTACCCGTGAGCGCCAGTGTGGGACTGTGAAAGAACTGAAGTTTCTTTTAGGAAAGGCAGATGGAACAGACAGTGACAGTCTGCACAGAAAATCTGTGAGCAACCTCACCTGGAGGGAAAGCGTGAGCTCTTGGAGTGTCTGCTGAAAATTCGTACAGGGGTGAAGGATCTAAAAGTGAAAGGAAAGGCAGAGAAGAGAGAAAGATGAGACAAATTCTGCTAGGAACTGCAAAAGTTAAATTGCAAGTCTTGGTTCCTCCCTCTCCACCTGCCCTGAATCCTGCTGCATTTGTGAGATTTCAGTGATTCAAAGTGACCTAGGAAAGGCTGAAGAGATGGAGAGGGCAATCTATGTAGGTATGTATTTCAGAAATGACACAGAATCACATTAAAGTTGGAAAAGACCTTTAAGATCATCAAGTCCAACCATCATCCCAACACCACCTTGCCCACTAAACCATGTCCTGAAGTGCCACATCTACAAGTTTTCTGAACACTTCCAGTGATGGTGACTCCATCACCTCCCTGGGCAGCCCGTTCCAATGCTTGACCACTCTCTCCATAAAGAAATTTTTCCTTACATCCAATCTAAATCTCCCCGGTGCAACTTAAGGCCATTTCCTCTCATCCTATCACTAGTTAGTTGGGAGAAGAGACCAACACCCTCGTCGCCACAACCCCCTTTCAGGTAGTTGCAGAGAGCGATAAGGTCTCCCCTCAGCCTCCTCTTCTCCAGACTAAACCACCCCAGTTCCCTCAGCTGCTCCCCATAAGACTTGTGCTCCAGCCCCCTCACGAGCTTTGTTGCCCTTCTCTGGACACACTCAAGCACCTCAGCATCCTTCTTGTAGTGAGGGGCCCAAAACTGAACACAGGATCCGAGGTGCGGCCTCACCAGTGCCGAGTACAGGGGCACAATCACTTCCCTACTCCTGCTGGCCACACTATTCCTGATACAGGCCAGGACGCTGTTGGCCTTCTTGGCCACCTGGGCACACTGCCGGCTCATGTTCAGCCGGCTGTCAACCAGCACCCCCAGGTCCCTTTCCGCTGGGCTGCTCTCCAGCCACTCCTCCCCAAGCCTGTAGCGTTGCATGGGGTTGTTGTGACCCAAGTGCAGGACCCGGCACTTGGCCTTATTAAACCTCATAAAATTGACCTTGGCCCATCGATCCAGCCTGTAAATACTGATGTAGTTAATATTTGTATATGCATTTATCTATGCAGAGATGTACAGAACAGTTATATATGTGGCTATGCAGTTACCATGTCCTGGTTTCAGCCAGGGTGTAGTTAATTTGCTTCACAGAAGCCAGTGTGAGGCTATGTTTTGGATCTTGGATGAGAAAATGTTGATAACGTGCTGATGTTTTGGGTTGCTGCTAAGTAGTCAAGGACAGTCCAGCTTCTTGTGCTGACCTGCAGCGAGCAGGCTGGGGGTGCCCGGTGATCTGGGAGGGGACACAGCCAGGACAGCTCACCCAGGTTGGCCAAAGAGATATTCCCTACCATACAATGTCATGCTGGGGGTATAAAGCTAGGATGAAGAAGAAGGAAGGGGCAGAGAGCACATTCAGAGTGATGGCGTCTGTCTTCCCAAGAAACCATTACATGTGATGGAGTCCTGCTTCCCTGGAGATGGATGAACACCTGCCAGCCCATGGGGAGTGGTGAATGGATTCCTTGTTTTGCTCTGCTTGCCTGCACGGCTTTTGCTTTACTTATTAAACCGTCTTTATCTCAAACCATGAGTTTTCTCACTTTTACTCTTTTGATTCTCTTCCCCATCCCACCGTGGGGGAGAGAGCGAGCGGCTGCGTGGGGCTTAGCTGCTGCCTGGGGTTAAACCACGACAGACCGTCATATCATTTACAGTTCCCAAAGGATCGTGCTGCTTCTGTCAGCATTTTGCCTTTGTGGGGTGTGTGACCAGAAGAGCTTTAGGTGCTTGAGATAACCATCTAATGCTCTTAGTCTTTCATCTAGCAATTCAGATAAGCACATCTGTAAGTTTAAGTATATGAACAACAGGGTGTGGGTGTGCTTTGAATTATGTGTATACCTCAATGCTTTGCTACATAAGAGCAGTACAGCAGAGTAATGAGTAAAATTTTAAAAAAAAAGCTCATCAGGCTAAATTTAGGTCAGGATCTGCAATTCATCTCTCTGCACACCTGATGCCTCTAGCTAACGGGCATGACTGGGCTGCTCCAGGAATGATTTTTTATTCCACTGATCTGACAGCACCCGTCATTTTCTTATACACAAGTGTCCACATCACTAAATCACCTCTGCCATCGTTAGTGCTATTTGGCTCCCTGTTGTACCCTCAGAAGAGAATGAAAAGTCTGAATGGAAGCTGAGGGCCCACCTCCCCACAGAACTGCACTGGGTCAACCTGCGAATGCAGAACAACTTCTGCTTTCGCATTAAGCTCCCTGGTCTCGCTACTGCCAGGCTTTCCAAAACTCTCACAGGTTTCTGTCAGGACTGGATTTGCCCACACAGAAGTTGAAGCATATTAGCCACTAGTAATTGTTTGCTTTCAATCGTATTTTTCTGCTGGTGGATGCCTGTGTGTGCAGTCTGGTGCTCTGGGCGGGCTCCAGCCCTTGGTAAACAAGAGAGACAAAACCGGGGTCGTGAGCGGAGTGGGAATGCAGATGGGTGCTGGCATGAGGTTAGCCATTTTTACAAAATACCATCCTTCATTTAAGCTGTGTCATGCTTTCTGATGTATCATATGATGGAGAAGACAAAGCTAGTAATTTTTTGGCAGACTGAAGGAAGATCAGGCAAGAGTAGGTCTTTTTTACAAGAATTTCTCTTTCAGGACCGTTCTGAGAAATCCCTAATTGTCCTAGAAATTCTCTGTTTTACATGTAGATGTTCAGTGTGTAATCCTGAAACAGATCTTTGAGCTATAATTCTTTGAAGACTGAGTAAAAATACATCCTTCGTCTTGCAAAGAAATTTTTCTACCCTTTTCCAAAAGAAGTGATGAGCTTCTCACCTTAATAAGGACAAGAGAGAGGAAGAAGGGGAGAGGCAGAGCTGACATCTGTAGTTCATGCATCTGAATTGGATTCCATTATTTATTTTATATAACCAGAAAATCTTGAAATCTGCCTCTGAGAAAGGAGAAATGGAGTGGGCTGTGGAGAATGGAAGTGTCATGATTTCGTTCCAAAGAAAATGAGGGAGAAAAAACAGAGTCCTGCCAACAGAAGAGCAGTGCTCTTTGTCCTCTGTCACTTCTCATGCTGTCCCACCAACTATGGTGGAGACCCTAAGGGAAACAAAAGTAACCAAAAGGCACAGAAATAATTTCACATGTTTTCAAAGCCTGTTCTCAGTTGAAGCTATTTACATTCTCTCTTTACTTTATCAGTTCTAGGCCCCGAAGGTCTTCCTGTCCTTTTCTTTTTAATGTGTGTGGGTGAATTTTGGCATCCTTTCTGCTCTCCTCCACCTTCTTTAAGGTCTCCACTTGGTTCCCCAGTGAGATGCACATAGATTTGCTATCTGGCAAAACGCAGCATCACTATTCCATACTCCGCTCTAAATCTTATGCATCAGTCTCGTTCCAGCTTTACAGGTTTTGTTTGCATAAATGAGCGGACTGCTACCAAAAGAATCTATATTGTCATCTCTGAAGACTTTAATCCTCTTTTCATCCACAGAGAAAAAATAACACAGGAGTAATGTGACTGGGATGACTGCTATGCTGGCTAACAGCAGGGACTGAACTGCGGAACTTCCAGAGCTTAAAAGCATGACCACTTTTATAACCTGAGCTGAAGGTAGGAGGTCTGTAGGAGACCTGTATGCTCTAGGCACTGGACATGCAGAGGGAGAGCTAGATCACAGGCAGGCTGCTCAGTTACATGAGTTTCCCCTGAAAAGGAGCTCTTTCCAAGCGTCTGGGCTTTACAGCATTGCAAATCCTGTGCAAGTCACTACCGAAGTGATGACAGTCATCTTACTGGCCATACCAGAAACTGTGAATCAGTCCCAAACTAGAGGAAAGAATAATCCTAGGTCAAGTTAGTCTCAGATTCTCTGCAGATGCTACTGGCAAATTCACCAGGCTTGTTCTACAGTAATTCTGCTGTGGTTACAAGGTTGTGCCCCTGGCTGTCCCAAATTTCAAGCTTCTTGCTATCTCCAGACCTTGGGTGAACTGCGTAGTCCTCCTTCTCCCATGCCCCGGCTGGAATCCCCTGTGCAGCAATGGAGCTGTCCTGCAACAGGTCTAGCTCATAGCTCCATAGAAATAGAGAGTTGGAAAGTCCTGTAGTCCATTGCCTTGTCTTACCCAGGATCACTGGTACACAAATCATTCCTGACTGACATTTGTCCAAAACTCTCCTTGAAGCTCTTGAGTGATGGGAGACTCCACAGATGGGGGACTCCCAGGCAATCTATGTGACCAAGCTGCTTTCCTTACTTTTTAAAAAGTATTTTGTAATGAGCAGCCTGTGTGCTTCTTGCTGCAGGTTAAGGTACCATAAGGTCTGTTGCTGATTTTCTGTAAAACTACTATTTGACCCATAACTTTCCATCCTGTTTTTGTGCTGCTGGTTATTCAAAAGTGTAAACTCTTGCACGTATTTCCCCTTTTCTAACTTGTTCCTTCCCCAGACCATTTCTACATGGTCTGTAGAATCCTGACCCTGTCCTCCATTGTACATGCAGTCCCTTGTGGCTTAGTGCTAGCAAATTTAGTAAGCATAATCTCTCTTACATCATCCAGTCTGTAGTGAAAAACCTGGATAGAAGCAAATCAGGGACAAGACATGCAGAACAGTCTTGGAAAAACAACAGTGGAAATAACTGAAAGCAGGTCATATGATTCTCAAAGCTAATACTTTTTGTTTTTCCAGTAAGTGCCAGGATGTCTTTATCTGGGAAATCCCTGTTTGAATTAAAGATATTTATTATTAATAATATTTTCACTAGCTGTCATATCACTGGGATCTCAGTCACTAGGTTACATTTCACTATCCTTAAATTATTGCACAGGACAGCATGGCTCAACTCATCGCCTGGGTCAGCCCTTGGGTTACTTCCATCCAGGTGGCTTCTCTCTCCCCAAAGTGTGCTGCATCCCTCTGCGGGAGGCATCGCGCTGGCTCCAGGTCGGCTGCGCCAGCCCGGCACCGCGCTGCCTTCACCAGCCAGAACTGGGACAGCACATGGCAGCTGCTCTCCGAGAGACAGAGGCAGTGGCAAAAATCACAGGGTCTTCCCAGGAAGGTGGGAAACATGCCAGGGTGTAAACCTTGGCAGGGTTCAGCCCCAAGATATCAAATCTGGTCTGGATGGGAGATTCCACTCTGAGGAGCTCTGGCACTCAAGTTTCACAGCCATTGCTGATACCTGCTCATTCCGAGAATAAATAAAGCTGGATTTAAGGATTAGTAAATTCACAAGGCATTTTTTTTCCCCTGCGTGCTGATGTCATTCACTCAGGCCTTAAGAAAGCTATCTGAAATAACTACTCGTAGAAAACTACAGGTAGATATGCAGCTTCGTCCTTTGTCCATCTCTTCCTAGTCCCAACTTGAGGGGGGAGAAATATGCAGCTGGGGACCCTTGGGGAAGCTGCCACAAAGCAGGGATCAGACCCTCTAGTTTCTCCTCCGCCTGGGTCATTACTTCACTCTGTGACTATAAGCAAATGTCTTATGAGTCTTGAGCCACAGCAGTAAAACAGGGGGAAAAGGTCCATCTAGCCCTCAATAAGTTACTTGAGAGATTGGGAGACCTTTAGTAGCCTCACAGTCTCCAGAGGAGTTCAGGACCATCCCACAAGATAGACAGCTTGATGAAACACAGACCTTGCCCCCAGCCTCTGGCCAAGGGTTTCGGCAGTCCTAAAAGTAACGCTGGCCACTGGGTCCTTCTTTAGCCGGTAGGAAGAGAAAGATGCCGGCGACGTACATCTCAGCCCAGATATGTGTGAGTTGTCGTGCTTATCATTACCATTGTTCATTTGCTGCAAAGCAGGTGTTAGCTCAGGAAAAACATAAAAGCTGCATTCTGGATTGTTTGTTCCTCGTTAAAATGATCTGGGCCCCTGTGGTCTTGTGTTGTCTTAATATTCTGGTGCTGAGAAGTGCTGCATTTTCATAATGAAAGCTGTTGCAGGAAAACAATTTCGACCTCAGATAAAAGGAGAAGATTACACTTGCCACTCGAGTTATGGTATTAGAACAACTGATTTTATTTGTTTTCATTTCATTTTCCCTGTCAGCTGCAGCTGAACCTCTGTGCAATGTTCTTCAGAGATGTTAATTGTGTTTTGTGTGTCTGGATCCCCCTAAGAAATGACAAACAAATTAGATGTCTCTTTTCATTTAAACACCAACAAGGAAAGCTAATTTAAGTATGGTAGAGCTGTTGTTCCAGCAAGGGCCCTGATGTGTGATAGAAGCTGACAGATAGATTTAGGGACACAGAGGAACAAACTCTGTGTTGGAAATGTAGATCTATAAGATACTCATTTAATTTTTCCCTCAGCTGGTTCACAAGTGAGAAAAAAATGGGCCACATCTATGCAATAGGAGAAAGCAATAAAGTAACTTAATTCAGTTTTCAGGCATACAGTCACATAATTTATGTCCAGCATTGAAATGGGCATAGCAATCTTTGGACAAAGTTCCTGGGGACACCTGTAGATGCTGTGCCTGAAGAAAGACTGGAAGGCTTTTTCTAAGTCTTGAATGAATGAAAAGGAGGAAAGAACTGGTAAGTAACATGCAAAGAGATGAGGAGAATGTTGAGCACATCGATCTGTGCAAAGTGAGATGTAAGTAATATATTGGTGGTACTCCAAACAGCTGAGCTGCTGAATGGAAAGGGAAGATGACCAGAACAGACCCTGCTCTTCTGGCGGAGGCACCTAGGGAAATTCACTCACCAAAGTCATGCTAGAGTTGCACCTGCGTATAGTCATTTAGCTCTGGGAACTCCGGCCCAAAACCCCACTTGAGTCTGACAGCAACACAAACAGGTATTTCAGGAACAGCTGCCCTCCCCATGCTAGTTACTAGGACTTCAGGATGGCTGAGCAGAGATGCAACACAGGTGTTCAGCAGGTGTTAATGATTCTCTCAATCACCCTGGAGAAGAAAAGAGACCAGCACAGCATGGCTCTCTCTCAGGCAGTTCTCCCTTCCTACCTTCTGATTCTGTGTGGCCAGATTGCTTGTGGAAAAAGAGCATGTGAACATCAGGAAGGCAGTGGAATATCATCCCCTTCTTTGCAGGTTAGTGTCCAACGCCTGTTTCAGAGCTGGAGTTTTCCTCCCATGTGTTCAGTGTCTGTTGCTCGTGGTTCTCAGTTTTTCTGAGATAGTTTGGGTGTGCTCTAAGCAGAGGCAGCTTTACAGCATTGAGGCAGCAGACACGTTCTGATAGGCTTTGTGCTCCCCAGTGAAAAGTGCAACAATCCTTGACCAGACCCAGTCACTGTGTTCACCAGTAAATGCTTGAAGGTGACTCCAAATGCATGTCCTAGCTATGTTTTTCTGGCTTTGGTGCTCAAGAGAAAAGGACTCGGCCTGTAGTTACTGGAGGAGGACCACCGGCCACTGTGGAAGCCCTGTTGGACTTTCCATTGTGGAAAGGGCTGTCTTATCTGCAGGTTGGCCAAACCAAATTTCCAACTTCATACTCTTCTGTCTTTCTTTCCCTGTGGCTCCAATAACTTGTCAAACAGGAAGTTCAAAGGAACCTGGGTCCCCCTTTTTGACTTGTGCCAAATATAGACCCTTGTGGAGAACCATGGCCTGATAACATGGAAATTAGTAAGCCATCAGGCACCTTGTGGCAGCAATCAGCCAGGACGCTGAAGGGACAGGGACCACCACACTGTGGAGTCTTTCTGTAGCAGCTGTGTGTGCAGCCCACGACATGAGAGAATTGCTAACAGCTCCCCTATTTATTTTCTAATGCCATTGGGCAACAGGCAGAGCTGCAGGAAAGCTAATTCCCTGGGGAGATGGCCCTGGCTGCCTGCATCCCTCAGGGCATACCTCCTCAGGCGCTGAAAGCACAGCCTATGGACTGTAAGCTGGGCTCTGGCAATTTTACCTGTGCCAAGTAGCTTCTTCCTCCATAAGTGTTCCTACCGCAATCAGTGGAGTAAGTTCCTACCTGAGCGAGGAAGTCAGGCAACAGCTGGTCCTCAAGAGCTGTGAGTTAAAAGTCTAGCAAGCAAGCTGATTTCCATAAAAATGGAAATGAGTCAGGGAGGAGAGAACCATATTTGAGTGCAAATGCAAGCAATTAGCTTGAAGCCATTACTGTAATGTCTAGAAATACTTTTTTTTATTATCATTACTGAAATGCATTAGCGATATCTTTTTTTAAAAATGTAAATATACACAGTACAATCCCATCTATTTGCCAGAGCATGAAGTAACCCCATGTCCATGGTACGTGCAGAGTCGTCTGTGGAGGCTCTTAACCACAAACACAGAACAGTACGGAGGAATACGAATGAAGGCATTACCAAGGAGCACTTGAGGAAGGTAGCTGTGATTAGGTACCAACACAAATATTTGCTCAAACCAAAAGCTGGACTTTGGGAACAATTTCTAGGAATACCTGCCTGGCACTACCTGCCTTCCTGGCCTTCACCTATGCTGATGTCCCTCTTCCCCAGTGTATTGGTTTTCTCTCTTTCCCCAGCAGGCCCTTCGGAGGATGCCTGGCTCAGGTATGGGACTCACAGGTCCCATCATAAGGTACAGAAGCACCAGGGACTTTCTGGGTCCTGGTGGTGTAGGGAACAGGTATTGAGTGCAATGGAAGTCATCTATCAGTCTCAGGGTACTCTTGGACAGCCTTGGATTTTTGTTCAAAGAGAATTTTAAGTCCTATTTCTCCACTTCATCTAATCTTGTTGCATTTGCAACTACATGATTAGAATAGATGATCGATGAATTCAAACTGTTTTCCATGAAAGTGAAAAAGACTGATTTTGTTCAAGCTGAGAGTACACGGAGGATTTCTCCCTGATTGTTAGTGGAAGTGGGTTGGTTCCTAGGTTGCTTTTCTATCTTCTTTTTGCCCTTGAAACAAGAAAACAAAGATAACAAAAGAGGAAAAACCCCAGTTCCACACTGTAACAGTTGTTTTGGCTGGATTCAGAGATTGCAGCTCAAGATTTTGGAGCCCTGTTACCCACCTACAAGGTGGGCAGTGCAGCCCAGTCTCCTGCAAACCACTTCCACATCTCCATTGCATTTCTTTGAGGGGAACTGTAGCATCAGATGGAGATAACAGCATGAAGCTGTATGAAACCAACCTTAGACATACACAGGAAGTTCTCAAGTATAATTCGGAGATGATCAGTCCCATGAGGAAGACACACTGCCCTGATGTAAAGAAGATCAACTAGCCCTGTAAATCAATCCAGTAAGAATGATTACAGCCTTTCATGTTTTCCAGGACACCCAGCAGGAATGTTCTTTTTGGCAAGCTGGGGAAAGTGTCTATGCTTTATATGTTCTGAGCATCACTTCTTCAGATATAAATTTGGGACATAAGTGGTTCCTTCCTTGACAAATATTTGCATTTGTAGGGTTTTGTTTGTGTGGCTACAGTGGTTGGTGGCATAGGAGTATTGAGCTGTGCTCTCACAGCTCTGCAGCCCTGCTGTGGTTCTGGAAGAACTGCCCTATTCCTGACATAATTTGGTGGAAAAATACCCAGAAAAACCTGGCGTTATCAACAGGTACATCTTCCCTGGCAGTGCCTTGTCCGTGCAGAAACGCTGAATGGCTCTTCTGGCAAAGTCACTGTGTACAAGTATAGTTTTATTCGCACCAGCAGCTCTGCTAATATCTGAGCTGTTAGTGTGATGAGAAGGCAATGCTGCGTGACAGTCGGCTTGTTTGAAAATATAGGGTTTTGTTTCGTTAGACAAGTAAGGTGGAGACTTATAGGCCAACTCTGCCTTTGAGTACGCGCTCATGGTTCTCACCGAAGGCAGTAGAAAGAAATAGTCAGAAGTGGGATGGGACAGGCTATTTAATCCTCTGTGCAGTAATTTCCCCTACACCACAGGCAGGTGGTGAATTCGCCGTGTTTGGTGCTCGTGGAAGTACCCCTGTGCATAGGTGTGCGTGTAACTTATCTTCCCCAGGGGCCTCAGTGGGTCTGAACGTGGCCTGCAGGTGATACAGAAGACATTGTCTTCTGGAGAAAGATGTGTCATATTTTATATTTGTTGTTTTGGATTCAATGAGGTGACAAATGTAAGCCTGTGTTTTACTATTGTGTGGCTGCTGTATTTTTCACAGCTGCTTATCAAGAGTTGTCTGACAGAGACAGAAAGTGCTGGGTTGTGCGTTTCTGTAATTTATATGCAAGGGCACTCTCTGTAATCCTTTCGGAGAGATGACTGATGCCCTGGGCCATGCCAGCTCAGCCTGGCACTTATTTCTCTACACAAGGTGCTTTTATCCCCCAAAACAGTGTGGGGTGCTTTCAGCTGGGGCACTCCCCATGTCTTACAGGCCCTTGATTCAATGGCGCTTTGAATCACATGCCAAATTTTAGGTGTGCAAGCAGCCCCACCACTTTGTGGTTCAGTTCATGGATGTGGCCGTTTCCACCGAACTCGCGTTGTGGACCAGCAGGAGACCTGTGGGCAGCTGTGGTGCACGGTCCCGTGCAAAGCCAATCCACACTGATGCTGCTGCTCTTCAAGCACCACCGGGACCCGCTGGCTCTAGGCGCAGAGGGCATCCGGCAGCCTGTCACGAGCCAGACGGCTGTTATCCCCCAAGGTGGGCTTGAAGTCGTGATGCTGTGGAGCTTTGGTGATGGAAACCTGGGGATGCAGTCCTGGAAGGATCCAACAGCAGGAAGGGGAGTGCCTCTCCTTGCCTGTGGGAGCTTTGCTGGGACGTTCCCAGTTGATTCAGTCTCGTCTCTGGACTCAAGACAGGGCTTGTTTCTGGGATGGGTGCAAGAGAGCCAGTCGGTAGGGCACTGGCTGGGTGGCTGGATGTCCTCAGTTGTCCTCTTTCCAATTTACCTTTGTAAGAGGCGTCTTCCACTCCTGGCATCTTTTTTGTGTGGGAGTGGGAGAGGTAGCAGGAGGGGGCTGTTGCCTCCCTGTGCTTCCCCAGCAGAAAGCTTCCAAATGGACATGAAACACTCTTGAGCCTCTGGCCGGTGGTGGCTGCCCTGCGCTGTTTGATTGGGATAAGGAGTCAGTGCCAGATGAAGGAACTGCACCTGCTCATTGCAGGCACCACAGCCCCTCGGGGAAAAAAAATGGTGACATTTGCTTTGAGAGGAGAGCCCTGCATGGTGGGTCTGGAGGGATTCCATGGGTCAGTGTGCGGACCGGTGCCAGAGCAGGGAACACTGGGGTGAAACAAGCAGAGAAGGATGCAGTTCATTTTCAGCTCAGGACGGACATCAGTTACTGACATGGTCCATTAGTGGAGCTGTTTGTTATTCCAACTTAATCGTGTTTTCAGAAAGAAAAGGGGAAAAATAATCAATATGCCCAGTTCATTTTAAAAAGATAAGTAACCACAGGTCTCTCTCCTGCCTCATTTATAATATCGCTCTTGGCTGGGAGAGCGGAAGGTGCTGTGCTGTTTGGCCAGCAGAATCAGGCACTGTGGTGCTCTCTGAACTCTTCTCAGGCCTCCAGGCCCTGGGTGCCGCTTAGCAAAAGTGATGCACGGAGCAGCTGCAATACCGTTCTTTGACCTGAGCTTTCAGATCCATCATTACTCCTTGCTGTAAACTGCTTTTTCTGCTCCAGCCATTTTAGCGTAGTGGGTCCCAGCACTCATTGCCCCAGTCCACAGCCGTAGAATTTTTCTTCTATGTTTAAAAGAAGGCTGTGAACCAGAATCTCCAATGCTTGGTGCAAGGACTTGCATTGCCTTGGTGAAGGCAATAAGTAAAAACCTCTCCGTCTGAGCACAGTACTTGCTCCTAAGCTTGAATTGTTTTTTTTGCTTCACAGTGCACAGGGACTACATGTGCCCTGAGATACCGTGGTCAGAGGGAGGGGGTGGGCAGGCGGGCGGGAGCCACACCAAGCCCAGACCCCCAAATCAGAGACCACCCAGTGCACGTATGAACCATGCGCATAGTCCAGAAGAGATCAAAGAGCATTTCTTCTGTACACCCTCATGTAGCACAAGCACAGTATAGGAAACATGATCGTGTGTATAAAATGTGGGGAATTTTTTTCTGCTGTACTTGAAGACTGTAATTTTACCACTATTGGCTTTCACCTGGTTTTCTCGTGAGTCTTCTGTAGTTCTCAAATTCATTGGATTGGCTGGGAAATCATATGATAAGAAAATGCTAAAGGTGGTGTGTTTTTTTCTTTAAGACCTGCCAGGTTTCTAAGTCTGTTTTATGTCATTGCAAACAGAAGGAAAAGAAATGTCCGTAAAAATAAAAAGAAAGCTGTTGATCTAGGTGGTAGGTCTTTAAGACATACTGTAAATACTGCAGAAATTATGATGAGCTCACAGCCATTTGAGAAAATCTGCCTGCTTAAAATACAGCCTCTCATAGATTAGGACTGTAATTTAGTCTTGTGTATGGAGAAATATGTTGTAAGTGCTTAAATTATAAAAATAATAACAATAGGCGAAACCTGAAAAAAAGATGAATCACTGCATTAGAGAACGCAGTAAAAAGCTTTTGTTTCTTGTCAAGGATCCTGTGCTGACAACCACATCCAGTACAGCAGCATATGCTCAAAAAAATGCCTTGAGGTAGGGCTTGGTTACACAAATTTACAAACGGAGTGATGGGAATCTGGGCCGCAGCACGACAGTCTCAGAATTGGTGACAAACCTCGCTCTGCACAGCTGGCTGAGCCACGAAGTAAGTGCCATCTTTGCAGGGGTAGAGCATGGCTTGGCTACATGGCGATGGCGTGTCTGGTTCTGGGATGGATGGGGAAGGAGTGTGGAGAGACGGGCATTGCAAAGGGGACGCTGCGATGTCCAGGGCTGTCAGTCGTGGAAAAGCTGACTCTGGTCACCGGATCTGCATGGGTCATTGGACAGAGATGTGTCTTCCCAGAGTTTCCCATGGGAAAATGAACAGGCTTCCTGTGGGCTTCCCAGCATCCAGAGGTGAAGCTCTGCGTGCCAGCTGGCTCCGGGTGCTGCCCAGAGCCGACCGCTTGTCTCCCAGGGTGTACAAGCAGATATCATCCTGCGTATCCACGTCAGGGTGCATTTGTCCTCGGGGTGAGTTTACTGTCCCCATGGGAGCCCACAAGTGGTTGCATGGATAATGCAAATCATTCCCTTGCCTGGGGCTTGAGGTGTCAGTGTGCTGATTCCAGAGAAAGGAACATACAGTGCAGATGCTGAGCAGAGAGGCATGACCCTGCTTTGCCAGCAAAACCTAGCTAAATGGCTAGAAAGTCTGCTCAGGGCGCTCCTGAAGACAGAAAAAGCCAAAGGTGTGTGGCAATATTGGATGTATGGTAGCTTTTCTCTTTCTACTTTTAGCATCCTTTTAAAGACATGTTTCTGCCGGGTTGTTTGCTTTGAACAGATCTGTGCATCGGAGATTGTTTGGGTTTTTTTAGTTATAGAAAGGTTCTTTTTGCTATCTTGATAATGTAGAGGAGACATAAAATAATAATAAATTGCATTTTTTACTATGTGAAGTCTTCTTTACATTGCCAAAGCATGAAAATTGGCCTGGGTGTAAAATGAGCCTTAAACCTAGATTGCAGATTGTTGCTTTTCTCTTAACGTCTGTCATCTTCTCTCAGAGTATGAGATCTTGAGGTATGGCTCCATCCTTCTTCAGTGTTTGGAAACTGCTCAGCATGCACGGCAGGCTGCTGTAAACATGCAATAAATAAGTACAGCATGAGCACGACAGGTTACAGCTTGGGCTTCAAACTGATTTGAAGAGACAGTGGACACAATGCCCAGCTCAGGGCTCTTTCTTTTTCAAGCAGACAGGATGTTTAATGAGAAATTATCAATACAAAAGGTACTGCAGAAGATTTCTAAGCTGGCTAGTGATGCAGGGAGATGTCCTCATTTCCCCTCTCTTGTTTGTTGATGAAACTCTCGTGTTTCTTTTCCCTTTAGAAAATTCTCTGTTATTACATAATCCTTATTTCCTCAATGCAGTCCTTATGCTACATTTCAGCTATACAGAAAAAAGGTCTTTAAGTATTTCCACTGCTCTTCCACCACAGCTAGACAGACAACTCTTTTGCCTCAGTTTTTGGTGGTGTTTGTGTACAACAAGGTGTTTAAGCCCCAATTTAATCTTTTTTTCATAGAAGTGGAAACCTTTCCTATACCTCTGTTTCCACTCTGTATTTTCCTTCTTTTTACCCAGGAAAATTTATTTGCCATCTCTCTCCTTGGGCCAACCTTTCCGTTAGGATACATTTCAGGCTCCACTCTTCCTCTGTTTTTCTACTTGCAGCCTCAAACTTTTAGCACAAGGTAGTGAAACCAGTAAAAGAAGGAATATCAAATATCCATCACTATTGATAATGGTTACTGCAATTTCTCAGGATGATGAAATACAGTTGTCGGCAGATCTAAAAGCATCCAGGAGACCCTGTCTGTGGCCAAGGTCTCTTTGGCCAAGTTTTCACAGACACAGGGCAAAATGGCATTTATTGTTCCCAGGTGCAAAAAAATCTGTTTATACTATGTGGCACAACAGAGAAGTGGAATGATGTAGCAGATATGGTCTGTGTGGTTTCAGCATGGCAGGAAGGAGAGACTTCCCCATGGAAAGGACATTTGTCCTTTTGAGCCGAAACCTGGAGCAGGATTGACCGGAAGAGAAAATCAGCTACATATAAAAGTTGTCTGGATTTTAAAACTACATCACACCTGATGACAGCATCTGTGCTCACCCTGGTCCCAGTTACTTGGGGCTTTTAATGCAATCTTTTTATCAGCTCTTAACCGTACTTGAAGGAAGAGAGAGAAGGGGGAAAAAATTCTAGGTCATTTCCATAGCTATATCTCCTTTCCCATAATCTGAATGACAATCTGACACCAAAGATTCTATTGTCAGTTGTTCCTGAGAGAGGATGAGGGAAGAAAAATTTCTTGAGGTTTCCAGTTACAAATGTAATGATCTCCACAGAATAGAAAGTAATATCTGTCTGTAATGCAGACAGGTTGAAACAGAAGATGTAGAAGAATAATAATAGAAACGAGAGCGTGACACACACATAGAGAGATGTTTCTGACATCTATCCCCCAATGATCCTCTGTCATTATTTGCTGAAAAACTCAATTTGCTTGTTTGTGGATGAAAAAGGAAAAAAAAAACCAAACAAAAAACACCCAACAGCCAAAACCCATGAAACAAAGAACCATGTGGCTGAAGAAGGGGAATGTTGTTCTTCCCAAGGTTTTTGAAAAGCTGATCCTTTTCACACAGCTGGACATCCTTGTGGGTATCTAACAACATATAACTCTTAATGACAGGTAGCAATTGGCATTTTTTCATTTTATCAGGTTGTTGATATTACTTGTTCTGTCAGCTCTTGGACCTGACTCCCGTCTTGGTTACACTAGCAAAGCCAGGCCTTTGCCCTGCATCTTCTCTGGGGCTGCCAAAGACAAAATATGGTTCACTCTGGACAGCCAGGTCATGTATCATCTTTCTCATTTCTCTGATTGCGGGGAACATTTGCCCATGTCTGGAGGCAATATGATAGTGTGGTAAAATTGGTGCCTTGTGGAAGGTTGGAGGTTCCTTGTTTAGTCATTTGTGGCATTTTTGAGCTCTTTTTTAAAAAGAAACAAAATAAGCAACCTTTTCCTCTACTAACTTAGCCTTACCCTATTTCTTTTCCTGCTTCCTGAGAGCTTTTCTAGCCAAGCCTTACAGTCTGTTTGACTTAGCAGATGCAGTTGTAGGTGGTATGCTGATGACTTATAAAAGCAATTAGTGCAACCAGCAGAGACACCAGGCACAGCATGGTTTTGCCAGAGTGGTTTATGGAGAAATGTTATCTACTTAGACACCAGTCTTTCCTGAGCTTGTTTTAACATTTCAGTTTAATCTGTTTTGTTTTCCTAAAATGCCTGATCCTGGTGTCTCTCCATAGAGGGGCTGTCCCCACCTGTGCTGAGAGTGTCAGTGCTGTATGTTGCCCTAGGGAGAATGGCAACAGGAATATTTTGGTTAACTCCATAAAGCATTACCTGCTCCACTTCTCGGCTGAGAAATCCGAGATGAGCTGAATATAGCTCCAGGTGTCCCGGAGCTGAGTGTCGGAGAGCAATGGGCATGTGGGAGCTCATTGCTGGCAGCTGCTGGCTAGGTCTCTGTGCACTGGCAGCCTGGGTACAGTCTTGGCCCTTTACAAACAGTGGGTGATGTCCTGAGAGCTGCCTCCAAGGAGTAAACCACACATGCACAGGTACGTCCAGCCCCAAGGAAGGGAGGCTAGGGTGACCATCAGCTACCCTGATGTCTTATCTGTTTTGGACTCCTTGGGGTAGATAAAGGCTTTGGCACAAATTAAATTAATTCCCTTTCCTCTGCCTGACTTGGTCCTGCTTTTTTTTTTTCTTCCTGCCTCTGTAAAAACTCTCCATGGCACTGTGAAGTGGCAAGATTTGCATCCCAATACAGGTCCACCTTTGGTAGCAGCCTGGTAAGGTGGCCTGTCCTGCAGAGGCTGGAAATGCAAAGGAGTTTACTACTACAAGTTCATTCCTGCTTTGAAGATTTTTTCAGCTTGTTTCCTGAAGTGTTGGGCATTCCAGGCACTTTCATCCTTTTTCATCATCTCACAGGGACCTGCTCTTGGCCTGTGGGCTCTGCTCTTGCATGAATCAAGCCAAGGACACTCTTATCAGTTAAAGTTGTTCTGTGGACTTTGCAGCTTGCTTGAGTTTGGGAACTGCTCTGAACCAGGTTGATAAACCCAAAGATAACCCGTATTTCTAGCAGGAAGACTTGCTGGGATAATTACAGTTCTGTGTATACTGGCCAGTCCCTTTCACAGCACATGCAACTTTCAAACGTGTGGAGTTACAGCTTCTTTGGGCTCTAGCCAAAGGACCGGGATGCGCTTTCCCCCAGGTTTTAGTGAAGCGGAAGAGAACAGCCTTCTCCACGCACAGCGTGGCGCGAAGCCCATCTTGCAGGAACTGTAAAAGCCAGGGTCTGAGGTCTGTCTCTGCGTCTTTCAAATGCTGACCTGGAATACACATAAATCTACACTAGAGAGCCCCAACAGTGACTACCGGGGTGTACCCAGGCAGGCTGTGGGTGCGGGGGCCCAGGAGCGGTCCACAGAGATGGACATGCGGGTTTGCCAGCAAGGAAGGGGCTGCTCAGCCGCAGGGTTCACAGTACAGCCTGACCTGATTTTTTCTGCTTAGACGAGGTCATGCACTGTTTAAATTGGTTAAAATTCTGTTTACTGCAACCGAGGCAAGTGCAGCCTAAATACTCTGATCTCTAAGGATGGCATTTCAGCTCCAGCACGTAGCCTTTGTTAAAATGCATAGACTTCTGGGCTGGAGGGCTGCCGCTGGGAGCGAATTCGTGTCAGGCTTGGTCCTGTGCTGCCGTGAGCTCGGCGCAGCCACGTTGTGCAGTGCCGGAAAAGCAGGGAGGATTAATGGGAAGTGAAAGTGATTCAACCCTAGGGCCTGAGAAATTCTCCTCTAATGCCAGTTTTCTAGCTGAGCAGCACCTTGACTTCAGTGGAATTACCCCGATTCATACCAGTGTACGTAAAGGTCCCGGAAACAGACCAAACCAGGGCAGGTTTTGTATCTGCTTTAGCTTGCTGCTCACGTTTTCATTTTCCAATATCAAGGGTGACTTGGATACCAATCCTATTTTCTCTCAAATCCCAGGACGCAGGTCTGTGGAAATATGGTTTGGATTTGGGCCCCATCTCTGACAGCCAGTCCTGTCTAACTTCACCATCCATCTTAACGAAAAGCATGAGCCCAAACAGCTGGTGTCACCGAGGAAAACAAATGAAATTTGAAGAATGTGTTAGGTTTAAGACCAGAGATGGAGACTGGAACGATGAGAGGCTTACAAGCCCAGCTTGCTTTGTTAATAGCTCAAGAGAGGAGACATCAATTCTTTTAACGTGATTTCTGCCCTGGTAATCTTCCTTTTAAGAAGAGTGAGGCATAGTGAGATACTGTAAGGTTTCATTCCCACTGGTGAGGTCTTTGCTGTGAGTGTTGTTATTCTGATCAGCTTTGGCATCGTATAAAATAGCGCTTATTCTCCAAGTAATCTGAGAAGCTCTTCAGAATTCATGAGGTTTAAGTCCAAATAATTACATTTATTGATCTCTGCTATGTGAAGAAAATTTCCAATTTATTGCGGACCTGTTTGGTTGTTAGACCTCAAATTAGGCCATGTCAGGAACTTCTCTTTTTCTGTGTCTTTTTTGATTCTTTTCTTGGGCATGAGACTGTTCACCTGATAATAAATGCTGTCAAAAGTCATTGCCAAACAGGTAAACTAGGATGCCTGGTGCCTGTGGCAAGCTGTGGGCCAGGCAGACCCTGCGCTGGTCCAAGGGCAGGAGAGAGGAGTTCAGGTCTACGGCTCACATGCCTGATGCTCTGCTCCCCACCCTGCCATGGCCTCACGGCAGGAGGCTGGGTGCTAATTGCTCTGACGTGCTCTGGAGAATAAAACAGGGACAGTGCTTCCTCCAGTACAGTGAGGTTAAAGCCCAAGCACTTGGAGATCCCCAGATGCACCCTCTGCCCAGAGGCTGCTCCTCTAGGAAAAGGAGGCTGGTGTTCCTGCTGGTCGTGCCAGAACTAAAAGGGAATCATCAGTATGGCTTAGTGGTGGCTAGAAGATCCATCCATGCTACATCTCCATCTAGATCAATTCCCAGAAGCACCAGGTCTTAATTTTTGCTGGTCTGGGGCTTCTGTAAAGCACAAGTGGATTAAAGGTGTTTGCAGGTAGTCCTTATTGCCATTTGCCCACTGCTAAAGGACCCTGCAATGACACTGAGGGGGAGGAAGACCATACCTGAAAAGCAGGTGTTGTTGCAGATCAGGCCTGAGCTGCAGACACAGCTCCAGGTGTACATATGTATACCCTGGAAGACATGAAGTCAGGCATCAATGAAGTCGTCTGGGCAACACAGTGCTGTCAGGACCAAACTTTGGTTTTGGAGTCAACTACAAGAGACCAGCCCAGTGCCTACTTGGGGCCTGGGCTGGGTGGTAGGGTCTGTCTGGAGAAGTCAGCTTCTGAACATACATGTTTCTGCTCCTGAAGGGAGGTCAACAGGTCCCTGACAGAGCAAAACACTTACTCTGAGCTTTTCCTTAAGCATGGAAATTTTCCAGGTGCTTAAAACAAGCATGTTTTACAGAGGTTGCTAGCTCAGAAGTTCAGAAGCCAAAGCTGATGCATATAAATGCCATGGGGAAGGTCACAGGGATGTCTTAATATATGCTGCATCATGTATTGGCTTTCTGTTGGGGGAAGCAGGGACTTCACAGGTTGCTGCTGGGCTCTGTACCAAGCCCTTGGGCAGGAAGGCTTGGCAGGAGCTCCCCATGCTGGGGGCACTGGTCTGGCCTGGCAGTGGCTGTGGGAAGACCGTCCCAGGGCCCTGGGGCCATGCAGGTCCCTGCCCTTCTGCTTTGGCAGGGTAGTGCAGGCTTCACTGAGGCTGGCAAGCGACCCAGCAGGGTGGGAAGGGGACGTTTGTGCCGCGGGCTTCCCGCGAGACGGGAAGGTGTTGCCAACAGTTTAATAAATGATGCCTGTCCTCAAATATGCCTTTAAATTTAGATCTCAGTTTAATAAGGCAGTCCTCACATGCTCTTGCAGGGCACATGTATTATTTAAAAAACATTTATAAAGGATTAATGTACTCTGGAGCCCCACTGACACAAATCTCTGTCATTCCCAGTGCCAAAAGCCAAACCAGTCCTGCTTATTTGAAGAAACCCTTTTCATCTGCGTGTTTATCTCTAAATCTGGCAGTGGAAAAAGTGCTAGACTCACAATCTTTTGTTTATCTACAGGACTCCCTTGTTTATCCAGTAACAGGGACAACACAAGCAGTGGCAATGCCCTCTCTTCCCATGCTCAGTCTTGCCTGTTCTGTTCTGCACATGGTTAGCACATTTGCACGGAGCATCTCAAAGCTTCTGATAACTTTATGCTGACTTCTGCCACCTCTGACTGTGCAGGCTGGTTGCCTGTACCTCCTGTGTCCTGGGTAAGGGTTCATCAATTGGGAAAAGTTGTCCGCTTGCCTGTTGCAAAGAGTTTGTGTATCTGCAGCTGTGGACAACTAGAGGGCTCCTGCAGGTGAAGCTGTTGTTGTTTTTTATGTGACGGATAGCTGTGCAAGAGGGAGCAACAGTGTTGTCTCCCTTCTGTGACCCCACGGTGGGCTCCTGGTAGCTGCCCCCTCCTGTCCTGGCAGCTGCAAACTGGTGGGCAGTTCTGTTTGTTTAGCTGGAGCAGGCAGCACTTCCGACTGCAGCTTGGTTTTCGCATCCTTAATCTGTGGAAGAGGTGACAGAAGTCAAGGATGCTGGAGATAGATAAGCTTTTGTGGGGAGCAGCAACTCCTACCAGGAGAGGAGCAGGAGGTTGGCATGGGACCTTAAACATTGCTTCTCTTTTGGCACACTTCTGGAGGATGGACTTGTGTCAAAAACACCATCTTCGCAGAATCACGGAATCACAGAATGATTAAGGTTGGAAAAGACCTTTAAGATCATCAAGTCCAACCATCAACCCAACATCACCATGCCCACTAAACCGTATCCTGAAGTGCCACATCTACAAGTTTTCTGAACACTTCCAGTGATGGTGACTCCACCACCTCCCTGGGCAGCCTGTTCCAGTGCTTGACAACCCTTTTGGTGAGTAAATTTTTCCTAATACCCAGTCTAAACCTACCCTGGTGCAACTTGAGGCCATTTCCTCTCGTCCTATCACTAGTTACTTGGGAGAAGAGACCAACACCCACCTCGCCACAACCCCCTTTCAGGTAGTTGTAGAGCGTGATAAGGTCTCCCCTCAGCTTCCTCTTCTCCAGACTGAACAACTCCACTTCCCTCAGCTGTTCCTCGTAAGACTTGTGCTCCAGATGCCTCGCCAGTGTTTTGTTGCCCTTCTCTGGACATGCCTTCAGTACTGAAGTTGTTTGGACACAACTTCAGCAGTTCAGGGCCAGCAGCAACCTTGCTGGGCAGTGGGAGGGTGGTGGTAATCAGCTACCCTCTCTGGTCCCATCCGAGCACCCCTTGCGCAGCTGGAGTGGGGAGAAGCTGGAGAGATTTTTGCCTTGCCATCAGCACTGCAGGAAGCAGCTGGTCATTAACAACCAAGGTTTCGCTGGCACCTGAGGTCTTTGCAAATTATTGTTGTGTGCTACTCCTCTCCTGCCCTTTCCTTTCTCTGTGCTCCTTTCCCTGGCCTTTGATTCAATAAATCAAAGCTTAGTGCCAAATATTGTTAAATTCCAACTTCCTTGTTATTCCCTCTCTGCCCTTTGGGAGGTGAAAGTTTGGAAATGTGTATAATAATGAGGGTTGTGAGATAGGAATGAAAGACATGAGAAATGTAAAGTAGGGGGGGTGATCAAAGATGATGCATTAGCTCTGGTGAGGAACTATATTGCTGCTAATAGGATGGCCAAACCAGTACAGAATGACAGAAAAAAAAAATCACTACTGTGGTACTGCTGACAAAGTCTCAATAGTGTCATGGAGAGGGACCTGTGATATCTGCACCTGTCTTTGGCAAGAGGTGGATAATCTCATCCCTTGAGGCAGCTGAAGGACTAAAACATCCACAGTTGGTGAAAAATATCCCGTTATGCTTTCATGGAACATAGAAGGAAGTATTCCCATTTCTTTCATTTTTTTGAATTAAGAGGAAATAACATTATTTTTATTTTATCTTTTATTGTGTAACTGCTATCTTTGAAAACTGACAAGATAACAAGTTTTTAGTCCTAACTTTTTGATTTTGCTCTCTCCTGTTCACCTGTTCTTTTCACTTTCATCATCCTATATCTTTTCCTCAGTAGTGTGAAAGGAAAATAAGAGTGAATCCAATCCTCTACTAAGCTCTAAAATAGATATGATGAAACAATGTGTATTGTTTTAATTTATTTTTTTCAATATCAAAACCCCCAAAATAAGAAAAGATCAGTTTCCATTAGAAACCTTTTTCTAACAACTTTTTCCAAAAATTATCTTTCCTGTTTTCCAGGCCAAACAATGCTGTGTTCTTCATCTCCTCTGCTGCCATGCTTCCTTAGCTTTTGTCTGCCTTGCAGTTGCTTTCTACATTTTCATCTGCTTCGATCTTCACGTCTGGTGCACAGCCCTGGATACCAGACACCAGCCCAGCCCTTACTGGGGTGGGATAGCACAGAGATTTCCTCATGATTTTTGCAGACAACACTAAGTTGCCAAAATGAGACCAAGTTCACCTTGAATTTGCATTTCACTGTAACGCGGAGTACATGCTTCTAACTTATTAGTTATTCCCTGCCTGATGTCTCAGCATTTGCTTTCTTTTTTCCTAGTTTCATATTTTGTTGAAGGCTTTATTGAGTTGTGGCTTGTTGATATCAGACCATTTCTCCAATTTATTGAGATTATTTTGAATTCAGGTCCTGTTCTACAAATGTGCTCTTAAGTTGGAGGGATATGCAGATTGTATAATGCACGTTCTCCTCTGTTGTTCAAATTATTGAAGAAGTCCTGGGGCAGATCCAGGACTGGGACAGATTCTTTCAGGATCCAGATGAAATCTCAGGCTCATAGTTACTCACTGACACTTAGTCTGTTTGTGTGTTTGGTTTTTTTCTACCTAAATTGCACTGACGGGCAATTTCATGTAGGTCAGTGACTCCCACACCATCATCTGCGAATTGCTGCTGAGCCACAAAGCCATAGCACATGGTCTGCAGTTGATCCAAGGAAGCATTCTTCCTTATGAATGTTTTCTTATTAAAAGCTTGATGGTAAGGCCAGGCAGTGTTTGCAAGGGAATTTATGGCCAGTTTCCTCAGAAGTCCAAAAAGCTAAAGTACTGCTAAGCCAGACTGTACTTCCCTGGTTTGCTTATGGCCATGTGGGACAATATTGAGAGCTTTGCTAAAGCGTATATTTCAACTACATCTTCCATATCCACAAAGCTAGTTACCTTGTCAAAGAAGAAAATTAGTTTTTTCTGGAATGAACACTCATTTGACGTCCCTTTTGTTAAAATGAACAACTGAAATGATTTTTTTTCTTTTCTTGGTAAATTCATTATACTGAGCTGTTTTTATCAACTGGTTTTCCTTTGTTTTTTTTTATGTATTGATCAGATAATAGTCTGTGCTAGTTTTTTTTCCAGGGAGACTGACTAGTCTACATTTTTCCATGTTCTCCTTTTTCCTTATTTAAAATGAAGTTATTGTATTTGCCCTTCCTGTGTCTCCTGGGATCCTTCCCATACCATGAATTTCAGGGATGATTTCTGAATAGATGAGAGATTTCTACAGCTGGTACCTTCAGTGCTTGAGAGTGGATTTCAGGAGGCACTGATAGTTTGACCTTATCTCATTTATTTCCAGACTTTTTTTCCTTCTGGCTTGCATTTCTGTCACCTTGTTCAAATTAATTTTTGAGGTATGTTATGAAGCCTGAAACAGAGATGGATTAGGCAACTTCATCCTTCTCTATCAGCCATTGTTTCCTCTCTTCCCATTAAACAATAGCCTCTCTGTTCTCTTTTTCTGCCTCTGCTCATACCCTAGCACTTTTCCTTGCAGCTTTATGCCTGTTACTAATTGTAATTAATTTTGTGCTTTAACATTTCTGATTTTTATGCTGTTTGTTTATGCTGGTCCTTTGCTTTGTGGTCTAGCTTTCACTTTTTCTGTAACAACTTTTTGATTTTTCAGGTCCCTAAAGAGCTCTTGACACAGCTATAATGGTCTCTTATCCTGCTTCCTATCTTTCTATCACAATAGGATAGGTTGCCATTGTGCTTTAACATGGTCTTTCTCAGTAACTGCCAATTTTCTTGCTATCCTCTATGCTTAAATTCCCTTCTCAGGAGACCTTATCTGCAATGTTGCTGAGTTTGTTGGAGCCTGGGAGGGAAAGTCTGCATTTTCCTTGGGCTCCTGATAATTCTTCCTCTCTTTCAAAGAAAAAGGGTGTCAGCATGTCAGAATAAGTGCACCCAAATGACTTGCCAGCTGAGATTTTTAATTACTAGCTATGTACTGATTACAATTAAACCTAGAAAAGTGGCTCCACCAGCATTCTCCTTCACTGTTTGAAACAAATCCCCCCAAACATTTGAAGCACCTGGCATACTGTCTGTCCCTGCTCTACAACTTCTCTAATGATTCTAATGACAGATGAATATTGTTGCCTGCTGCCAGCCACAGTTCTGCCCCTTTGCTGCCTCTGTTAATTTATAAACACAAAAAAGCCAAGCTTCAGCTTCTCCTTGGTGAGATGGGGTACAGCAGGATTTTCTCATGATCTCAGCCTTAGTCTTGTCTTTCCTTCACTTAAGGAAATTTTTGGTTTTTTTTTTTTTATTTCAGAGTCAGGTTATGTTCAATCCTCCATCTGTTTTCATTCATTTGATCCCGTGTCTTACCAACTCGGCGAAAAGCCAGCAGTACCCGGAGCTGGGCAGGAGAGCGTGCTTTCGCTGCTTACCCGATGGGTGCACCCTTCCTGCAGCCACTCATGTGGCCCTGGGAGCAAAAGAAGGTCCCGTAGATAACTGAAGGACAGCATATGAGTCAAAACTGTTGACTGTTTTTCACGTACAGAACAACAAAAAAAAAAAAACCAACCCAACATTTTAGTGTCTGCCATGAAATTTATTGTTTCCCAATAAACTGAAAATGCTTTGGTGATGAAACAACCGCTTTATCTTTTTTAGTTTTTCTTCTCCTCTTCTGGAAATTGTCCAGTAGTTGTTTTTTTTTTTTGTATTTGGTTTTCCTTTTTACAATAAGACCCTTAAAACATAAAGAAAAGGACACTTTTCTGGACAAATGTCTATTTTTCTGTAAAATGGTTTTTATAGAAATTATTTAGCTGGAACTATAATTTAGTGATTTCCCTCTGCTAAGTACAACTTACCCTTCTTTTTCTTTACCTTCTCTCCCCAGCTTCTCCAGAAGGTGCTGGGAATCCATCCTGCAGATCTTGTGATCCTATCAACTGCATTTACAAAAAGTTGGGTAAATATATTTGCCCTTTTCATTCTCAGTTTAATTTTATTCCTGCTTGTATTGATATGAGCAGCTTGCTTTATCTGGGGGGTGGGAGGAAGGAACTAAGAAAAGAAGAAATAAAAATCCATACCAAAACCCCTCTGCTAAGCAGGGCCATCACCTTCTCTCCTTGTCTCCTGTCTTCCTGGTGCGTATCCAGGAGAGATCTAAGCAGAGCAGAGGAAATCCACTGTGTTCCCAGCTGGAAAGTGGGAAGGAAGTGAGGTGAAAAAGATGGAAAGTCTCCAAAACGAGGGCAAGGGAGAGGAAAAGAGTATAGAAAGTGAGAAGTAAGAGTGCAGAGAGGGATAGGATGAGGGGAATAAAGTCATTGGAAGGTGGAGCTCCAAAGAGAGGGGGAACGGTCTTGCCAAGCCATCTGAGGAAAGACAGGAGAAGACCTTAGAGGAAACACAGCACTGTCCTTGTACTTTGCCTGGGGACTGTGTGGCTGAGGGTGAGAAGACACCTGAGGAAATGGCGGTCAGGAGGAGAGGACAGCGAGCTCGGGGGTTTGCAGCGGGCCGGGGGAGCCGGGTGGGTGCTGTGAAAGGGGAGGAAGGCCACTGGACCCGGGGCAGGGGCATGGCCTGCTCCCTGTCGCACACTGCTTTTTGTTTGTTTTTTTTAAACTTGTAATACAGCCTGTGAGATTGTAGCTGATGAGTTTTTGCCCTCTCACCGTCCAGCTAATCTCTGACTTCACATGACAAATGTCTACAGTGGTGGTAGAGCTGGTAGAGGGGCTGGAGGAGGGCAGGACAGAGAGGGCAGTCATGCTGCTGTGGTGAACTGGTGCTCACTGGGACACACGGGGGAAACCAGTGCATCCCGCCCTGTTTTACGTGCCTCTCGATAATGCAGCTCCTGGAGGTTTTTCAGAGAGACAAGCCCGTGGTGGATTGATGACACAGCACCAGCTGGGCACTGGAAACAGTTTTGTGACAGTCTGCGGGGCAGCTAAGGGGCTCCAACAATTTGTGTTGACTGATTATCTCAATTTTCAGAGCCACAGTCCTGCACGCCCTGAGATTGCTGTCTGTCCTGCTAAGGGCTCCTTGTTTTGCCCTGATCCCATCTGCCAGCGGTTACCTGACCGCACTCATGCCCCAGATTTGGCACAGCTGGGTACGTCAGACCAGTTTCGGGTGGGGACAAGCCCTGAGGGCCAAACAGGCCTCCTGTTGCCAGGCTTCACCACACTGTTTGCTGTGGGTTGTGCTGCCGCGGGGAGCTGCCCTGCACGCCAGGCCCGCCGGGGCAGCGGGCTCAGGGCTGGCTCTGGGGGCTTGCATGGCCTCGGGCAGAAGCCACCCGTCTTTTGTGGTGCTGAGGCTTCTGGTTGGGTCTCCAGCTTTTTGGCTGAGGTGCTGTCTATGAAATGAGCGGAACGGGGCCCCGGACAGGGCCCCAGGTTGCAGGTGCAATGTTAGCAATAGCTGCGGGGAGCGTGGGCTCTCCGTGCCTCCTTTTCCAGCTGGGACGTACATGGAGAATTCCAGGCAGCCGAGCTGGCACTGCAGGTTTCCCAGTGCTGCCATGTTGCTATCCTGACTGAGACCGTGGGGACAGATTTGACAACGAAAGTGCTTATTATTTTTTGGTTTTATTACAGGTGTAACTTCTTCACAGGTTAGTAAAGTCTCGTTTTGGAGTGTGGTGATTAGCTTTATCTGGTCGATACCAGCTTGCCATTGTCTCTTCCAAGGACACTTCCTCTGAGAAGTGGCCTCTGAGAGGTACTGGCCACGGGGTCACCTCCCTGCCGGGCAGCCAACAGAGCTTTGTGCTTCCTCAGTCTGAAAATGAAACGTTTGGATGCTGGTAGCTGTTCTGCTGGCAATTCCTGTTAATGATGAAGAATTACCTGTTATGCCAACGTTGGGTGGCTTTGACAATTCCATTACATATTACTAATAGTGCTATTAATGTATGGCAGCTGATCCTTGTCATTTGTGTGTGTGTGCGAATATATGCGCAGGTGCACGTGGATGTCTGGCAGCAGGCAGGGGCGAAGGCACCAGATCTGTTGGCAGAATGCAGCAGCCACTGCTGCCGCCTCTCCCTTCCTCCTGCGGGGAGTCCGGCAGTGAGTCTGGCAGGGGAAGACCTGGCTCTGCCTCTCCTGGGAGCAGAAGCAGGAGGGCAGCCGACTGACGGGAAGGATGCTGATGCCTGGTGCTGTGGCATCCTCCTCTGCTGTGCAGTCTGTGACCTGTGCCAGATTGTGCCAGATTCCCAGTGCCTCTGTAAGCCCTCTGCCTGACTGGGGTCTTTAAACACCCGTTGAGGCAAACACCAGAAGTGTGTGTGTGCCCACCCTTCTCACCCCTCCAGTATCTGGACAGTCTAATGTATTTAGAGTTATCCCGGCAAGAGGGAGAAAAGGTGGCACACATCTGCCATCCCAAGAGAACTTTGTTTATACAGGCTCTCTTTTCCTCTGTACCTGCCTAATTTGCAAGATGTTTAAGAGCAAAACTCTCCCATACAGTGCTCCGTACAATGCTGAGCAGCACCAGGGTATTCCAGCCCTGGCCAGCACCTCGGGGGTTTCTGCACTGCAGTATGAACCCTAACGTCAATACTTCGCCTTTTTTTTGCTGATCTGGGAGCAGGACTCCTCTGCCGTGCAATATCAGCGGCTTTTGTAAGACAGAGCTGCTGTCTCGGGCTGCCTTCTGGGCTCCAGCACTTGCTGGGGTCATCGCAGTCCTACAAAGGCCAAGGACACAGCCCTTGCTTGATCTTCTGGTCTTTCTTTGCATCCCTCTTACAAGGAACCATCTCCTGCCTTGTGCAGTGCTGGGAGTAGGTGTAACCATGTCAGGCCACGTAGCTCTAGCCATTTCTTTTAGTGTTGGTGGGCCTGAATAGGATGAGAATTTCACTTTTTCCCCCCAAGATTTGTCTCATCATGAAATACATGGGAAGAAGTTTATGAAGTTTCTGAAAAAATAGCTCCCTCTCTTGGTTTTTTCCTTCCTACTGTTCAGATCTTAAACCATCTGCAGAAGAAATATATTTAGAAATAACTTGTGCATCAGTGCAGGTGAATTTTTTGTGTCTTGAAAAATGGAACAATACTTTCCTACAGCTATTGATTGTCATTCCACATCTATGCTGTCCTCCTAACTTCAAATCAATTTGTGCTTTACCAAGCTCTTTGATGTCATCTTATGACAGAATGCTAACTTTTCCCCTTAAAGGCTATTTATCTCTGTCTCTTTGTAAGGTCAGTGAAAATCACTGTACTCTGGCCCCCTGAAAGTAATCCATCTAGTGGAGGAAATGATGAGGTAGTATTATGTCTGGCAGTCTTTTTAAACAAGTCCTCAGAAACATCAAGAGAAACCTGATAGGCTTGGACAGGGAGGGGGGAATTAAGGGTGTTGCAAGAGTCAAGTATGAAAACAATCAAGGGAAAACTCAGAGTTTATATTGTGGAAATGTCCCCTTTTCCTGAATCTATTTACAGATATTTGCTGCTGCTGAGGGGGGGGGTGTGTGTGTGGGGGGAATTAATAAGCCAAGGAAGCTCCCAGGTGGCAGACGGCCTTGAGTCTGGATTGGAAGGATAATTTATCTCCTCTGCCACTTTGAAGCCTTTTAGCCTGGGGGAGAGCCCTTGTCTAATGAAATTAATTGAATGTGTCTCCAGTCTGGGTACTTCATCTGAATTTCAGTTTTTACTTCACTTAGAAGTTGCCAGGTACCTGCTCACCTCCAAAACGCCTGATGCCAATATAGCACACACCATGCACTGCTCAGTCTCAAGCAGAATAAAATCTCAAGTACAGAAACAGCCTCCCGCTGTCTCTACCACTGTCTGTCTATGCCGCCGCTAAACTGCGTGCAGTCAAATGATCAAATGCAGTTAGAAATAGTTGTAGAAGAAATTGTCATGGGCTATTTTTAAGCGCAGAGCAATAATGTCACAGAAAACTTCTGAACAGCAGATTGCCAGAAGGTAGGAGAGCGTAACTGGGAAAGGGTCACTCCGTTTTCATCCTCTTCTTGTGCTGTTTGCCTTGGTGTTAGTTATTGACAGTTATTAGAGACAAGATATTGGAGCGGTTTCATCTTTGGCCTGACTTAGAATAACCATTTCTGCACCTGCTGCTGGCTCAGGACAGGCCGAAGCTCTATGGTGGAAATGATATATCAACCATAGATCTCTGATCCCCAATTAAAGTATTGCATGATCCTTTCCCAAAGAATCTTACAGCTTGCAGATCAATCGGGCACCGAGAAAACGAGAAGCCAAACTGTAGGCATTCACCTGGCCATGGCAGCTGGTGTGGAAGCAAAGCACTGGATCACGGTGGGGAGCCCCTTGCCCAGATGGGAGCTGCTCTGGGCAGTGGGCAGGATAAACATAACGAGCTGTCCCCAGGTGCAAGCTGGTCAAAATATCAAAGAAATCGGAACAGAGGGCAGTCCCGCTTTTATGTAGGTCTGGTGGGGAATGATGCGGCATTTAAATGATCAAGAGGAAACAGGGGAAATTGGTGACAGGCACTATGAGTTACAGTAGATGGCTAGACACCCTAAATGGGATGGTGTTATTTCTTCCTTTTTCTTCTGCTACAAGAATGCCACAGTCATTTGAATATGCTTACATTTGTTTTCTGTTCATTTTTTCTGCAACCTTCTTTTCCTTTCTCCCACCGAGCTGCATTCAATTTCTGTGCCTTTCTTTTGGAGCGGATTATCTGATTTTGTACAGATTTAGTTATACGTGGCTCTGAGATCGCGTAAGAGCGCCAGCAATATGACAGTGGTTTGCGTAGGCATGAATGCTGTATTATGTGGATAGCCAGCAGCCCAGCTTCATCTTGAATAGCTGCAGATTTGTTATGTATAGATGTGTGCCTATTTCCTGAATACTTATGCCCTCCCAGCTTGGGGAGCTTCCAGGAGGCAGTTGTGTTTGTGTGACAGTCTTGTTCCCAGGGAATAATAAAGTGCTTGTGCAGAAGGGCTGGCCCTTAGGTGATCAGATGAGGGAGGCTCTTCTTTTCACATGTAGGTTGCACTGGAATCAGTACTGAGAAAGCCAAACTGAGTAGCAGAAGCCTAATTTTCTTTTTTTTTTTGTGATGTTATTTATTTCTTTTTTAAAGGGTCCTCTAGCTGGTATGCTCCTCTCCACCAGTGAAAAACAAAATTATATTAATGGCAGACTTCCGTTAGCTTCAGTGGGAGTCTGATGCACTTCGATGCAGTGAGGTGGCTAGGTGAGCAGCTGAGCCCGCACGTGTCCTCCTCCTCCTGAGGCTTGAAGACACACACTGACCTTGCTCACTGCAGGAGGCACTGGGCTGTTCTGCTGCGCCTCGGCTACTCTGCAAAAATATCTGGCCCTATTATTGCATAAACACTTAGGAACCCCCTTCCCCTGTGTCATATCTTTGCCTTGAGGTTGGAGAGTGAACTTGGGCAGGCTGTGACCCAGGGAGACCCTCAGGATCCTTTGAAAGGGGTGGTAGAGGGAGCATTGCCACGGCAGGGCTTGGCAAGCAAGAAGTGGCCTTGAATACAATGTATGCAAAGAAATCTCCCTGATGGGAAGGTAGCAAATGGTTCTTAATGGAGTAGCTCAGGAGTTTGTTTCTCTGGGCTTGAATTTAAGTCCTGTTGGTTCCAGCTTAAGTCTGAAGTTTCTGAGTCTCGTCCTGGTGCGTCAAATTGCAGGCATTATTTTTTCATTTAATAAATTTTTTCTCACCTGTCACCCCCTGCCCCGTTCCTCATCCCAACAGGCATTGCTATCAGAAGCAATTAAACAGCAGCCCCATATTCTGTTTGTGTTCTGTAGACATACCAAGAACCCCAAAGGAGTCTGTTTCTCTTTTCACAAAACAGTATCACTAGCACCATATACTGCCATTGAATTAATTATGTTTATATTAGAATCAAAGATTGCAGTCAGGATCCCAGTCCCTTTGTACCAGCTGCTTCCTGCACACATAGCAAGAAGCCTTCTGCTTTACAAAGCCGACTGCCTACATCCCCCAGAGAGATAAAAGAAGAAAAGACCTAGAAAAGGGAAATGGTGATCATACAGCTGTAAATGAAACCAGATATCTGAATGGTAGTCTAGTTGCCCTATCTTCTATTAGGGAAAAAAATGCTATTGGGAAAAAAAGGCAGGTGTTTGTTTGTGGCAGGCCAGAGGATGGAAAGGATACATTCATTATATGTCAGATCTGGCATAAAATTAAAATTAAGAGTAGTCTCTTCTGCTGCTTGAGATATCTGGATTATTCTCTTAAAGAAGTTCTGTGACTGCTGTAGAAAACTTGAGACGAGTGCTAGTATAGGAGCTTGGCTTCCCCAAAGCCCAGTAAAAGTTATATTTGTTCAGTTGTTGTCTTTAGTAATGTTTATGTAGGCAGAAGGAATACAGGAAGGGAAATGTTGTTGTAATAAATACAGAATATTATGATTTCTAAAGGTGGAACAAATAAACCCTATGCATCTTTCATGGGAAGATAGAACAAAAGGTTGACCTTGGTCAAACTGACTTCACTTTTTTTACTTCACTTTACTGCACCTTTTTCTCCTTAAATCTTTTCTGTTAGGTAAGCTTTTAACATGACTGTTCTTGTGCAATCCTATGTGTGCCAATAGAGAACACAAGACTGGGGATGATGATGAACTGAGTCAGGGGAGAGCCTTTGCTTTCCAGAAACGCTCTGTAGCATGAAGATGCTAGAGACCTAATGTCTGTGAGCAATAAGCCAGCTCAGTTATAATGATCCCTCCTGGTCAACAGTGAGAGGCCTTCTGGGAAAGGTGTACGGTGAGGGCAGGAAAGCCAGGAGGCAAAGCCTTTCCTATACAGACCAGGGCAGCCCTACGATGGAGGGCAGCCATGGAGCTGACTGGTACTGCCAGGTGCCCCTGTTCCCCTGCGTCTCCTGATACTCCTGTTGCCCTCCCTCCTCTGCACCTTGCTGGGAGCCATGGAGCCCTTGTTTCAGTCCACGATGCTCCTTAGCTAGGAGAATTTCCTGTGTTTCACTGCAACTAATTCATGGCTTCCCAATGTTGCTGGAGTGACGGATGGGTGGGAGCCTCTCTCTGCATGAACAGCACGGGATGACGAGGACCTCTCCCTCTCCCCTGCCACAGCACTGGCTCACATCCCTTCATTTGGTCTGCCAGGAGCCGCGTCTTTCCTTGTATGCAGGATGTCCTCACTGACCCGCACCTAGAGAGTCCCCTCACTGGGTGACTGCAGCGAGCGTGCTTCCAGCTACCTGGGAACAGCAGGAGGGAGGTGTTCGTCTAGCCGTTTGCCCAGGTAGTGAGAACTCTTATTGCTCCACAGACTACATGGATGGTCAGTTCAGGTCAAGGTGATGATTTTTTTCTACATGTATTTTTATGCTTTGGCTTCTAGCGACAGGGCTTCAGAAGCTGTTCTCTGGACTGTGTGTTCCCCTGGATCCTGAACTGCCTGGATCTGATCATCTGCAAGGATATTTGCATGGTTATCTTAAATATGTGTGACCTGAATGGGTATCCAGCTTGATTTTGAAGGCCTTTCTCTGGGGAACTGAACTTTGTCTCCTATGGCTATCACTTTGTCTGCTGCAAGTGTCTCTAAGCTGCCATTTAGAAGTGATGTTTCACTGTTTATTGCTGCAAATGTATCCAGAGTTTAAAGAAAAGCTGCATTAGCTGAACAGCAAGGGAACAGCAGAGAGCTGCGAACCTTTCTGCCTGCAGTCCCCGTGCTCCTCGCTCGGTAGCGAGACGGTTGAGCGGCAGCAGCCCCCACCAAACGCCATGTCGTGAGTCACCGTATGGGGCCAGCACGAAGCTGTGCCACAGCTGCTGGCGGCCGTAGCCTGCAGGAGAGAGCCATCCCACAGCAAATGATGCTGAGACAGGGTCGGGGCGTGCATCATTTTTGTAATGTCTCTTGGTGCTTTCCAGCTTTCCAGCAGCCAGGAAAACAAATTGCCTCCGGGCGCAGCAAAGGTCGGGGTTGCCATCAGCTAAGCGAAATCGCTGGCAGTAATAGTCCTGTCGACGTCTCCCTCTGCAGCAGCTGCTGTCGGCACAGGGTGCTTTCATTAGCTGTGGGCTGGGCTTTCACGGGATCATTTTGTATTTCATTTCAGTGAGAGGCACCTCTCACCCGTCATGTTCCTGGTGGCTCCCCTCCATGGTGTAGCAAGGGCAGGGGAAGGAGAGGCTTGGAGAGATAACAAGCGGTACAGTGAGGTTTTGGAAGTGACCGGACACGTCATTGCTCACAGGGTGGCAGGAGGGAAACCCATCTGGTCCCAACAAACCTTTAAGTCTCAGGTGTCCCTCTCACTGGCACTCCCAAAGGAGTTCACATCTCGCAGCAGGTGTTCACATTGCAGCTTCTCTGGTGGGAAAGCTGATTTAGTAGGTGTCCCTGACCCTTTTTCCTCTGCACTGCTTCCTATTTCTCCTTTTCCCCTTTGCCTTTTATTGCCACAGAAATATTAAGGTTGGAAAAGACCTTTAAGATCATCAGGTCCAACCGTCAACCCAACACCACCACGCCCACTAAACTGTATCCTGAAGCACCATGTCTACACGTTTTTTGAATACTTCCAGTGATGGTGACTCCACCACCTCCCTGGGCAGCCTGTTTCAATGCTTGACCACTCTCTTCATAACAAAAATTTTTCTAATATTTAGTCTAAACCTTCCCTGAAGGGAGGTTTTTGCCATTAAAAATACTCAAACCACATTTGTCATTATGATTTTGGTTTTAAACCTCCCCCATTCCCAGGGCTCATTATTGGCGTTTGCCAGATGCACTGAAATGTCAATAAATGGTCCCATAACACTGCTGGCTGCTGTGACCTCCTCTGATCTTGCCAACTTAAATTGATAAGGGTCGACCAGGGAGTGTGCGACCTACTTCATGGGTCAAACCACTGTCTGTCCCCAAAGGGTAACCTCTATTTGGTACTAGGTATATAACTCGTAACGCTGCCGCTTCTCCAGAGAACTGGAGCGGCTAGGCAGGAACCTGGATGAGGGGCTTGAAAAATGGGGTGCAAGCCTGACCTTTTCTTCAGTTCGTGGCAGAAACAGCAGAATCTGTGCAGGGGAGGAGGAGGGCTCTCGGGCTGGCAAGCCAGCTGCCAGAGTGTGGTTTTCCTCTTGCCTTCTTTGCCACCAGCATACCGGCTTTAATGTCTGTAAGCATGGACCATGCTCTCAGCAAGGGAAACTCAAAATCTTTCTGTGGCTGCGAAATGTGGCGTCGAGAGACATGAGTTCTTCCTCATTTTCCCATGGACTTGATAGTTAGGCTTTGATGAATGACTTAGTTGAATGATTAGTGTGTTGTGCAGTGATTTGCAACAGGGCACAGTGCGAGTCAGGTACTGATGCTCTGAGCTGGTAGCTTGCTGCCTGACTTTAATTAAATTATTTTATTATTTAATAAATTGATTAATTTAAATTAATTTAATGATTATGCAAAGTGCAGGGCTGGCATTAGCCCCCGCAATCCTTACTGCTTTGGAAAGTGGCTATCTGTGAGTACAAGCTTGGTAACTGCAAATCTGTGATACCCTGTCCAATGAGATCTCCTTCTACCTGCTATTTGAGAACATACTTCCCCTGTTATATCGAAGCCTGGGGTTCCCTTAGTGTCAAATAAGAATTCCTTACCTAATAAAATAGGCCATGACTTGCAATTGTGTATTTAGCATCTAACTGAAACATGGCATCCAAAAAACCGTATTTGCATTTCTCCCTGCATCATCTTCCCTCCTTTCCTGACATACTCCCTTACCTGCCCTCGCTGCCGTGCTCTCTTTCAAGTAATTTCTTCTGATCTCTCCACCGACTGATTTGAGAAATAACCCTGAGAAGTATCATGGATCTCAGGTATGTGTTACAGCCATGGAAATTCGCTTTGACGTTCAGGCAGCCTCGATTTCTTCCTGCCTGCAACGGCAGTCAGTGAGCTGGAGAAGAAATTGCTTACATTATGCAGCCGTGACAGCGAACCAGCATGAACCTCGTGCCGCAGCGGCAAGTGCTTTATGATTTAATTTAATGTCTGGAGGAATGGTAGTCTGGTTAGGTAGCAGCAGGTAGGGAAGCTGAATTTTGTCTTTTGAAAAGGCAGTCCTGGGGGGGGTGGGGTGTGGACGGTTTGAAGCCTGGGCTTGCAGTCCCGTGAGACTCAGCTGCTTCCCTTTGAAAGGGGCCAAGCACCCTGTGAACGGGTTTAAGTAGTAGCCATCCAAACTGCGGCGGCGAAAACTCCAAGCCGCTAGCCAAGGACGAGAGGAGATGCCTGTAATTGCAGATAATCACGTTCATTTAAGTCAAACTCTTTGCTCTGTTTTATTTGATGAATGATCATAATTGCCCCACTGGGATGTAGAAGACACGAAATTGTTTCTTAAGTGCGTTCATCATTCACCTGTCATTAGGAACCTCCTGGAGACAGCGTTACCGCTCCGTTTGTAGACAGAAGCTGCACACGCACATGTGTGCCTACGTGCAGTCGTGCCTGTGGTTCGGGGATGTTAACAGGGTCACAAAAGCAGGCACTCAAAATGGAAGCAACGCCCGAGCTAACACTGCCCAGGCAACTTCCTTTCAGTGGTTTGTGCACCTGTGCTCTGACAGTCTTTAATTACATTATCTTGCATGTTTTATGCCTCCTCTCAGGGCTCAGGATACACAGTGTCCATTTAATGAGCAGCTGTTCAGGATTTTGTTTTACCATCACTGATGAAGACACATCCCCTTTCCTTATTACCGGGAGCTAATCAAACCCTGCTCGGAGGGCAGCATGAATCATTTCCGCTTGGTTTTTTTTTCTGCGGTGCTTGCCGCTGATGCATCTGAATGCTCTCCCCCTTAATCTGCCGCCAGATGACGCGGTGAATTAAACTGGGGTGCCGTTTTCCACTCTTTGGGGCAAGGGAGCTGAGGGAATGAGGAAGTTGAAAGGGGCTGCTAGTTTTGGATGCCTATATGCGACACCGAGAGCACCTTGCAACGTGAGACGAGCCGTTCACGGTGCGGCACCACTGTTGTCTGCAGCTGCTTTTTGCGCATTTCTGCCAACCGGCCACCCAGATAACATATCGGGGAGCCAGAAAATAGGCACATAAATAAAGATTACTTTAAGTTGCTTGCGCAATGGTCGACACCCTTTTGTGTTTGCAATCACCGTCGTCATTCTCTGCAAATCTTTCAACTTTAATAAAAAAGAGAGACAGGATAAAAAGTAAGAATGAAGGAGCATAAGAGACCTTGCAAAAAATCTGTAGGGAATTGAAAAAATAAAATTAAATTAGCCAGCTAGGAACTGTATTATAATTGCACAAAAACATTGCATAGGCATCTTCAATTCTAACATTTCTGTCCTTTATACCCTTTTGCTGAATTTGAAAACACAAGAATGTTCTTTGCAAGCGGCTGTGCCCGTGGGCCTGAATGTATGCGTGCAATTTCCTAAATTTAAAAACAAAGTAGCTGAAACCAAGATTCCCATAATGTAGCAATACAGGACTGGGTATGAAGCATCACAGGGTTTGGAACATTCCAGTTGCACAGCGTGGACCTCCGCCGCCTAAAGGAGTGTCTGACAGCAGAAGAAGGTTGTCCTCATCAGTTTTAATTCTCTGCAGGGGGGAAGAGACACCCACTTTGCCAACTTCTATTCACAGATCCTTGCATTCAGCAGGAGACTAGTGACGGTGAGGAGCATGGACTTCTCGAGGCTCTCAAGGTTGGGTGTTCTGCTGGGTGCAAATTCTTCTGCCAGTGAAGGACAGAATTTGTTATATGTGCTTCGTCTGCCAGGGCAGGAAAAAGGAAAGAAATCCCAAAAAAGCCAATAGGAAAGACAGAAAATATGTGAGTGTTCAGCAGGAATCTTCTAAGTGCAGCTGAATGTGGCAAGGGATCTGTCATTTCAGCCTCTTTATTCTCTGTGTGGGACTTGCTGAATATTTGTCAAAAACTTACTGTGCTGGATGTTTGATTTAAATACGGGTTGATGCAGGCTTGAATGTTAGTTTTATATAGAGAAGAGCCTCATTAAAGTGCACTAATGACCTGAAGTCCCAGGGTAGATTGATATATTCGTGAACTAGCTAATCAAATATACATAGGAAAAAATACAGTGGCCCCTAAGGAAAACTGTACCTGAAGCTGACGTATTATATTTGGAATTGATTTGAAAAGGTTTTTTTTGTTTCATTATTTTTGGTAATACTTGATAGTGAACTGGAGAATCCACTGAAGCGCATGTTATAATGCAAGGGGAGTCTGAAAACTTGTGATCCCAGTTCTGCTTTTCAGTCCTTGCTAGAGAATGGGGAGAGGGCCCTGCATCTCGATGAAAAGATTCAGGGGTATTCAACAATGAAGTGTTTGTGAGCGAGCTTTTCAAATCACCCAATCAAGTTAATCATCAAGTAAAACAGAAGTTGAAAGACTTCGTCAGGCCTATATTATAATTAGTGAACTAAATGGTTTTTGTGAGTGCTAGATGTTCTCACAGAGGACAATTGTTGAATCGCTTTTCTTCCTTTCGCCTGTCACCTTTGCGTGCCTCAGTTATTGTTTGTTGTTATTATTATCCCAGGTTGGAGGCTACTCTTAGTTCTGTACTGGAGCTGGAAGCCTAGTGATGGAGATGGAGAGATGGCAGGAAGCATGAAAAAGTGAAGGAGGACAAGGACAGCAGCAGTGGGACTTTCTGGTCACATTGTTTTTCATGGGACCATCCTGCTGGCTCCTGTAGGAGCTCTGGGTGTCTTTGAGGAGGTACCACTGAAGGAGCATGTTTGACCAAGATGGCAGCTGCTGCTTAGAGGGCACACACACAGACGTGGGGAAGGAAGGGCAAGGGGCAAGAATTGTGCAAATCTCTGAGGTGGCATCGCAAGTAAGGGAAGTATGGTAAGTGAGAAAGGGACTGAGACAGTACATGACAGGAGGCTTGAGCAGAAATGCAAGCAGGGGCTCTTTATCTGTTTGTATCTTGACTTCATTATGGAAAACCACGTTGCCTATGGAGATGAGGACAGCATCGTTTGATGCCAAGTCGTTTACTGCATGGTATTAAATAAATCATCTTCCTGTTGTATGATGACTTCTCAGGTGGTTTTTTGCCTGAGGTCACCCAAGTTCTTGTGAACAGCTGACTCCATTGCAGCACATCAGGCTTTGTCTTCCTGTTTACTCCATCTTCACTCTGCCTCAGCTGTTTGAGATTTAAATTATTTCCTGGTTTGTGAATCTCATTTATGTATTTTGTGTTTCTTGGAGACATGCTTACTGTAGAAAGCAAAACTGCAAAGAAAATTATTTTCAAGGGAGCCACCACAAGCCCCTGGGAACCATTTAGTGTTTTGCGCAGTGATTTTGTCTCCTACAAGAAGTCATCTCTTTCGATTGCTCTACAAGCAGTTTGGACAAGCAGGAAGAAGGGGACCACTGTGCTACCAGCAATGAATAGGACGCCACAGAAGAGAAGACCTTGAATCTCAATGGGATTCTCAGGTTTGCTCATTTTCAGTCAGAATTTTGAAGTTTGGTTGCAAAGAGCATCCAAAGCCTCCTTTGTGCTTTACAACAAGTCTGGCAACCACAGCTGGCTACTGAGTTTACTCTAGTAAGAGGTGAGGTAACCTCAGGGAAGTCATGACTTTCTGTATGTCCAGCTGAGGTCCTCTGTGTGCCATTGTACCTCTGTGTTGGGTTCAGACCACCAATTTTTGAATCTCTAGCATAAACGAAGTTTCAGCTGCTCGTACTGCATTGAATCTGAGTCTTGAACAGGTGGGTTTTGCGAAAGTTGCCTACTGTGTCCTAGATCTGACAAAGCCGGTGAACTGTGGACAAAGAACAGTTTGCTTTACAGATTACGGTGAGTTGTTCTGGACACATCTAAAGTAAAGAAAGAAAATGCTGTATTTTCATACACATATTTCAGTCAGCTTCCACTTCTTTAAAATACTAGTACTTGAAATAAATCCTTAGGTAACCCTTACCTGGCAGATAAATTCCACCTTTTGAAAAAAGGCAGGATAAAACCATCTGAGGTCAAGAAATCAGAGAAAAGGGATGAGGCTGTGCGTGAACTTTGGGGCAAATTTGCCAAGTGTTTCCTCCACACATACAAAATCCACACTGATGCTGAATCATGTGGAGAAGAATCTTTCTTTTTATGATTTTAATGATAATCACTGGATATGCATATGAAAATACAGCTGCACATTTGAAGCAGCATTGGTCTCATTTTCAATTTTACTTCGAGTGAGTTGCGATTTTCCCTTTTTTTCTGTTAGCCGTTTCTCCCCATCCTAGCTTTGAAGTACACATTTTGGAAGGTTCTATATGGGATGTCTATCTCAGCTTGAGCAGAGCTCATTAATCTTCTGTGGCACTGAAGTGAAAGGATTAATGAAAACCCTTCTTCTGGATTTGTAGTTATTTTGGCCCTTCATTTTTATTTCTAAGTTCCAGTTTGAATTAATATGAACAAACCCTTGGAACTCACCACCTGCCACCTAATTAATCAATGACAATTTTCCAGGGACTGGATTGCTCCATGGATTAATTTTTAAATCACTGGTGAGCTTATTGGGAGTCTTGTCATCAGCAGGGTGCCTCTCCAAGCCACAGCTCCTGGACACAAGCCATTACATGAGAGCCTCTTGCTTTCCTTAGAAGTAAAATAAAGCAAAAAAATTAAGGTCTGAAATTCTCAGGTTGTAACAGTAAGCAGAAAGTCTGATACAGCCACATGCTAATTCTCAGAAGGGAGACAAAAAGAGACCCGCATGATTCATAAGTCTCATCGTTTTTCCAGTTGTGGTTCTTGGGTATTTGACTTCTGATTTTTGAGTTCCTCCGGTTGGCACCCTCAAGACTTATTCAGCACTTTGATCATGATGCTCTTCTAAGCTAGGCTGCTAATGACCTGTGCAAAAGGACTCCAGGCAAAGGAAAAAGGAATAGGAGATCTCAGCCCAAGTCTTAACCACAATGTGTCCATTTATACTTTTTAACACAAGAACTTCAGGAAGGTTGTATTTGTGTTGCAAAGGCAGCAAGCTCTACCTATTTACAGAAGGGGGGGGCGGGGAGGGAAAAACCAAAAGAAAACCAAGACGGACACCTCTGGCACAAATTAGTTCATCTCCAAACTAAACTCAAGAATGATCATTTAGTTTGTGCCTGCTAAGAAACCTACTCTTGGCCCTCACTGCAGTCAGTCTGACTCTTCTCCCTTGCACTGAGAAAAGAAATTCTATTAAAGGAGTGGTTATTAAACCTGGTATTTCAAGAATGCTGGCTTTTCCACCTAGTAATAGCATCTATATATTTTCAGAAGTGGCACACTTCAAGGTTAAACACTGATCATGATTTTACAAAAGCTTGTATTACGGTGGCAACTTTGTGTGCAAACATTTGCAGTTAATTGCAGGAAATACAAGTGTAGTGTCAAGGCTAAAGAAACAGGTACAAGTGATTTACATGTCAAAGATTTCACAATAAACATCAATCCAAGCATCTTACTCTTGATTCCACTATAGCTTATATAGGTGTAAGCCAGGAATAATTTTACTGAGGGCATGAAGTGTGCAAGGATAAAATGACACAAAGCAAGCACACTGTCTTTGCTTTAGCAGAAGCCTTGCTGGGACATTTTATAACTGGAAATAAACCATTTCACTTAGTGGCTGACACTGGAACCTGTGCCAACGTGTTTGTATTTATTTGATGATGTCCCTTCAAACGACTGCGGCTTTGTGGAGAGAGCCTGACCATATGTATGACTGGGATAAGGATTTTTGAAACAGGCATGAGAATACCAACTTCCTCTGTAGAGGAGGATCTGAGTGGGGGAGAACATCATGATCACCTACTTACTATTCTTGTTATTAAATTAAGCAAAGACACGCGTCAGCTGAGGTGAAAACAGAATTGAATGTAAAATGTAAAGTAAGACATAAAACATTCTCTTAAAATGAAATTAACCTCTAAACTCTGGGTTCTGCCAGTCAAGGATGGGTGTTCATGTTTTAGAGCTAGCATGCCAAGATCCACAAGCTGCAAAGCATTACCTTGAATATATAAATTTCGATTTACTAACTGTTGCAGTGATTTCAATATCAAGGGCATGACAGTGGTGTAGGAGAAAGAGGAAGCAGACTCACACCACGTTGAAGGGGATACTTCAGCTGTTCAAACAGTTCAGAGATCCCAGCATGGGGTGACTCTGCCTTCCCTTCCACCAAGGTTTTGAGCGGATTACCAGTGTGCAATTCATCTGCAGGCTGCTGCTCTTTATTGCCCAAGAGGCTGCCTTTCACTCTCTTGCGTGTATAGCATCATGCGTGGAGCAAGTCAGGAGTTCTCTGTGGTGACATTGGTATTTCGGAGTAGGATGTTATTATCTGACCTTGTCATTCGAGATTCAGGGAAAACATCTGAATGTGAGGTTTTCTTCTTAAGATCAGAAGGATGGTCTTCAACAGTGTATGTATGATTTAGTCTTTCATTATTGGACTGGTAAACACTGCCATTTTTGTTTGCAAATGCAATAATTGAGTGAGCCTGACATTTCTTTTAGGACAGGTCTTGAGAGACAACATTTGCAGGTGCCTCAGAAAAAGTTGGTGTGTGGGGAGAGATTTTGAATGGACTTAGAAACTGCTTAGTATAACTAAAAAATTAACATATGCACAGACACACACTGCTTACATCTAGAGACTATCTGTGATATTTACTGGATTGTAACTGTGCCTGAGCAAAGGAGACAAAGAAATTCTGATTTTCCCTTCTTAAGAGTACTAATGCAACAAAATGCGAATCTGGATGGCAGGGATAAATCTTGTTTTATTGTATAATTTGATCAATTTAATCTGATGGATGGTTCAGTTGATGAGCCTCTGCTAGTTACCACAGGTGATTCTGTGCTGTGTAAATTAAAAATATTTTGGGAAGTTGTGAGCCCATTATTTTTTTCTGAATTGCACCTCAGTCATTTTGTCTGATTGTTTCAGAGGCAGCTGATCACCCAGTACTGTCTCGTGTGTCAGTGAAATAACTTCTCTTATACTCTCTTGAGGTACAACCTCACTGCTCACGATCCATGGCAAGGAGGGGGGGGTCAACTGAGAGGATGGACGCAGCTTTGGAAATATCATGATGATACTGCAGCTTCTTTTACCCCTCAGATTCCCTGTGACATTTCATTTAAAACCAAAGGTGCCATAAAAGAATAAATCCCTGGCTACAGTAGTAGTGATAAATATTCAGGACAAAGCCTTGCGACAGAAAGATTTTTAAAGTAAATCTGGGGAACAGGAGAGCTGTGGGCATGGTAGGAGCGAGAGGATGTGAAAAAAGGCTCCCAGGACCTCTGGTCCTACCGGTGCTGGCTCTCATGCCCATGTTGTGCTCCTGCCTCGAAGCGGATCCCTCCTGAGGCACTGCTGGGATTACACCCACCTCTGCTTCTTGTTGCGCTGCCCTCAGAGTGGTGATCCCCCAGTGCGACGAACCTAAGGAGGTGCAGGGGCAGTTCGTGCACAAAAGCCCTCCATGGGGGGTTCTGCAGTCGAGGGCTCGTTGTGAGGATGATGCCTCCTCAGGGAACAGAAGATGCCCGAGGAGGTGGCCGGAGACTGCTGTGGCACTGGTGCTGCCATCCGACAGGTGCCATAGCAAAATGGAGCTGTGATTGGCCGAGTACCAAATTTCACTTTTTATTAATGTTGTACATAAGTCAGGTTGCTTTCAAGCTGCACGCTGATTAATCATATTCTCTTCTTACTTAAAATTTCACCTATAGTTTTCAAACAAAATTGTTATCCTTAGTTCTTCCTCTGAAAACGTGCCAGTGCGTAATGCTGTTTGCACAGCAAATTGGCCAAGGCAGCTGCATTTTAATGCCGAGGTAGGACTCCTACACACACGTACAGACTGTCAGTCAGCATGAGCTGGTGCAGCCTGGTTTACCTTCCCTCAGACTCCGGTCTCCAGCCCTTATATTGCCTCTGAAGACTTTTCAAGCCCTTCATTTAAATTCACCTCTTCCCCCAGGTTCCTGCAGGTGCTGCTCCCTCCCCAGAGATACACCGACAGTGGTGACCGACCCCGGTGAATGACACCGCTGTGTTACTGCTAAGTAGAACATAAACACGGTGGAGGCTCATCCTGCCAACCAGGGCACTTCAGAGAGCTCCCGCTCCAAGGGAGTCGCCGAGTTCTCCAGCCGCCCGCTGGTAACCCCGACCCGTGGTGCTGCTTGTGTGGAAACACCACGATACTAGATATTGGTAGATGCCTTCAGGACTCAAGGCTCTTCTCTTACTTCTCTGTGAAGCAAGTGGCACCATTTCTTCTCTGTTAACTGAAAGAATATATATGCCGCTGCCCGCGCAGGTTTGTTGCTGGTGCCCTGTTTGTAGTGCAAAGTCAAGTAGGGATCACTGCAACATCTTCTGGGTTGTTGATGCAGCAGAGCAAAACCTGCCTGTCCCCTTTATTGTAGAATAGGGGTTATAACATGTAGGGTTGAAGGGGCTTTTTAAACGTGGGCAAACACAGGACTGGAGCAAACACGTGCCCTGTTACTGACTCCTCAGAAGGTCTTGAGAAAGTCATCTAATCTACATCTGCTCCTCCTTTCTGTACATGTGGAGACTGCGCCAGTTCTGTCCCTAAAGGGGGAGCGGTGTGGGCTAATTAATGAATATTTGTAAAGTGCTTTGAAGAGGAAACCTGTTACATCTTATAATTACCTGATACAAGCCAGATCCCAGGGGAGCGCTCCAGATGGCTGGTGCTCCATCCTTCACCCCTGCTGCCGAGGCCGGTACGGGGAGTGATCCTGTGCTCCTCAAACGGAGCAGATGGGGAGCCCGTGAGGGATGCGCATGCTGTTTTCTTGGAAGTGAGATTTTATTTTTTAAAATGAAAGAATAATTTTATTTTCTCTACAAAACTAGATGTTTGAAGTCTGACTGTTTCCCTTTGATCTTCGCCGCCTTGTTTTTTTTCATTTGCAGATAGACCACTGGTGGAAAGGAGCACAGAAAAGGGGGCAGTTGGAAGGAAAGCTGAACAAATGCCATCCCAACCGTGCTTTTCCTATTATGGATGTCTTATGGTGATCTCCTTAGCTGCCTTGTTGCAAAAAGCCAGCAAGGATTTCTGGGTACTTCACATGTCTTTCTAACCATAATAGCACTGATTGCTTGGGTTTTTTTTTTAACGGAATAAAAATCTGTTGATGCAGAATGTATCAGGTACAATACAACAACAAGTTGCCCTGAGTACATGGAACCTGGCTCCGGTTCCTAGCTGGCTTCTGTGTTATTTCTTCAGCCATGCCAAGACCTCTCACCACAATTGCTTTTGCTACACCAATTCCTCCCCCCTCCCCCCGAACTTTAAAAACTGTCTCTTAGTGAGCTACCTATGTTGTCCAGAAGGAAAGGAACCAGGTTGCATAAAATTTGAGAGAATGCATTCTGTGATCAATGTGTTTTGTAAGGCAGATATTCAGAAAACACAGGGATAAAAGTTGGGAAATTGTTCTGAGAAGAGCCGAGGGGATGGTTAGAGAAAACAGCCCATCTGGGAGCTTAAGCTGTTTCATTTTTCAAGAGAGAAGGTTAAAGTTTGGCTCAAGCAGTCTGATCATGGCATTAATTTAATTTTCAGTCTCTGAAGCTCAGATGTCAACACAGGTGTCTATCTCTGAGCTGAACACTGGAGGGCCTTTTTCTTATCCTGACCATAAAGGTGGCTCAAGCAGATGCATACCTGCGGTCTGGTCCACCTTCAGTTGGGTGTTCAGTCCACAAGACGAGTCAAGGACTGGGAATTAAAGCTGGTCTGGTTTATGCTGGAAATATTAAGCAGGTTTATTATGATGAGAGTAATTAAAAATCGGAATGGTGTAAAAGGCGTATGGCAAATTCTGCTCCATTGTAGACTGGAAAATCTAGGTATGATGTTCATCTTTCAGTGGTGACTCTATTCAAAGAACAGTGAATCTGAAGAAGTCCTCTGGTTGGTCGTAAATAAGAGGCCAGCTTAGGATATTTGGATGGAGCTTTCAGGCCAAATGGATCCTTGTGCTGTCAGTTCCTGTGAAAAGACCCCAAACCTCAAAGTGAAACCCAGTAACCACTCAAATTCACATGGCTTCCCAATCAAAACTCTGTGGGTCAGCAAAGAGTAAATACTAGTCAGAAATTATGCAGCAGCCTGGACTGTCTTAATGTGTTTGCCGAGAAAAATGGATGGGACTGGGAAACTGTTTTCATCACTATTTCTGGAATTGACATGAATTAGATTCTCATGCATGCTGGGAGGCATGTCTCGCCCCAGCAACTTCAGGTTTGAGGGAATGCACTGGTTTTTATTGTTTCTCTGTGGTTTCCTCCTGCATGGCATCGTGTATGCATGTGGGAAGAAACATAGAATCTGACTCTGGGAAATGTGTGGTAACAGTTACAGTCATCAGAACGGCAAGAAATCCGGCTCACAGATCAAAGCCCCAATGAGTAGCAAGAGCAAAATCAAATGTGAGAAAAGTTTCACTGTGGTTGTGAAACAAGAGAAAAGAATGGGATCCAGACACTGGAAATCACCAGAGAACGATGAGGCAGCAATGGTACCCCATTTCCTTCTTGCATCAAACATGAGCTTGTCTCCTCTTTCAAGCTGAGAATTTGCATCTTGTCTCTGATCAGCCCTCCAGGACAGTCTCTTCTGTGGCAGTTTAAGGTACTCAGCAAGCCCTTTTTTCCTGGTTATTCTTTGCGTTTTGGGAGGACTTCATGTAAACACGCACAAATACCTCATTATCCTCTGCTAGGGCTCTCATTATAGCTCTGCTTTGTGCAGCCTATAGAAAGGTTAGGCTGCCAGATTTGGAGAGGTCTTCCACCTCTTGTACTGACCAGTATTACCTCATTATTTCCTTGTGCTCACTTGGGCTTGACCAGTTGTTTGCTGTCTTTGATAGCTTGGAAAAATGTCCACTGTTCACGTGAGAAGCTTTCAGAATACTGTATTGAATTATTTATTACAAATTGTGTATGTATGTATATATAAATATATGTAAGTATTCATCTATGCATATAGATATAGAGTCTCTTTTGCTCATGCGGTTGTGTAAATGGTCTTATCCTGAAGATGCAAAAAAAAAAAAAAACCACCAAAAATGCCCGGTGCAAAACTGCTCCCTCATAAATCGCAGACAAACTCCCTGTTACCCCGAGTCCCTTTGTGCTGTCACAGTGGACCATTTCAGCCTTCTCCTCTCAGACCGAATCTTTCCTCTTGAGCCCTCTCCTCCTTTGCAGGGCTAAGTACACTTCCAAATCGGGCTGTTAATTTGCACGCTTCTTCCCTTACAAAACCTGCCTGTCTGCCAAACATTATACCCAATATTTTAGCTTCTTTGGCTTTTATCATCCTGTCTGACACCATCTGCTGTAGAGAACTAACTTGTCTACTTTAGTGTGCTCTTTGTGGGCTTCTTTCTCTGTTAATTTTATGTTCACAGGCCACCATAACACAAGCAATAGTGGGTTGTGGCTACGCTGATGCAGCTCCTTGCTGCTCCATCTTCTTCCCTGGCCTGGTAAGTGCTCTTGGCAGAAAAACATTTGTGGGTCAGCTGCGATGCAGGGAATGGGGAACCTCCACCTGAAGGCAAGGACTCTAGCTTTGCTGTCTGAGTGCTAAACCTGTGCTTGAGGCTACAAATAATGAAGAAACTCCAGTGGCCCTCTTCATGAAGGGCCTAGGCCAGTGGTGGTTTTGACACTAATACTGTCTTTCTTCTTGCTTGCCATCAGTGCTCCATAGCAGGGACACAAGGCTTCAGTTTCAGAAGCAAAGGGAAACATTTTCTGCCATTGTCTGTTCTCATTACAACCTTAAAGTTGTCAGAGGAAGAGATTAAGGCTGTGTCGTTTTCAGTTTTTGTTGCTGTCTTTGTCAGGAAGATTAATTGTCACAAAATCTCAAGGCCTGATCTCTTCCCATTAGGTGCTCTTCTCAGCCCGACACTTACAGGAGTTGTAATGAGGACAGACATGGATGCAGAATGAGCACATTCCCACCAGTGGCTATCCCGATGGCTGTCTGAGTATTGCCAGTTCTTGACCCTGCTGGAGCTTAGAGATATATTTGTACTGAGTGAGAAAGGGGAGGAATCTATTCTGGGTTCAGTGGCCTCTAAATGTTCCTTAGGGTGACATAAATGAATCATATAAAAGTCATAAAGCAAAAAGACCATGCCATGAACGGGTGTTTGCCTCATTTACATATAGACAATGTCTACCTGAGTGTTTGTGTGGACAGAGAAAACACACTGCCAAGCAATTCCTTTGAAAACGCAGTGGCCAGATAACACACGGTTTTAGTCATCACTAACTGAAGATTGGAGTGGTGTCTTCAGTGTCAACAGCTCCTGGTGCCAAAAGTAATTCTTAAAACTCTGAAGCCCACCTTTATTTGGAAAAAGCAGGTATTTCTCCCACAGTAGTTGTGTCGGGGAAATACTGTCAAATTCCAGTGCCTGGAAACCTCCAACCTGATCTCTCAGGTCTTGCTGTACCACATTTCATGCATAAGATGTTATGCCCCTTGTTGCAGAACTGTAAATTAATACTTTATAACACTGTCTGAGACTAAAAATTGATGAAAGAGTAGGCTGGGAATGCCCTGGAAATCTGTAAACATAAAAGAAGTTTCCATGTATTCCTGAGATGTGTTTAGCTCTCAGCTGCCTTCATAGTAGCCCAGGGATGCTTGCGGATGGAGCAAGAACATGTCTTTAGTCTTTCATTTTCAGTACTCTAATTGCAATAACCTGATCTGTGGTCACAAACCAGCCTTTTTAACTGCAGGCTTCTAAAGCCTTAATCTGAATGCATGCTGTAGCCTCACAGACCTCAATAATGACGGCTAGTGTGATATGACTAAGATTGCTCTTTTGAGTTGCCAACACATGGATGCCTGCATTAAGGTGTCAGCTCAAAACTACATCCCACGGATCAACACAAAGCTATATGATTTCTTACTTTTTCCATAAAGTGATCAAAGCAAGTTATGTTATTCAAAAAAGTTAGTACGGCCTTCTGTATGCACCATCAGTCATCCTGCATCTTGTGTTTTACTTGCATCCTAATTTGGATGTTTAAACTCCATTGTATGATAACATTAAGATATTTAGCTGGTATAAACAGTTCACCTATTGTTAAGGCTTCTATAAGGCCTATAGTGTTTAATGCCTTAGCAAAGCTTTTATCTGAGCAATATAGGGACTGATCAATGCTCCAGCAAGACCAGCAACACATTAGCAGATAGGAAGGGACCTACATTAATTTTCATTTTACTAATGCACTTTTGGCTATGTGCTGTTTTGACTTAGTGTTAAGGCTTTGAAAGTAAAAGGTTAAAAACTGCTAGTTTCTTACTGGGTCTTCTAGTCCAACAGGCTGAAGTTTAGGGCGTTTCATCCATGAAGGGATTTTTTTTAGTTTGTCCATATTGATCATCTGACCATTGATACATTTTAAGCAAAGGTAGAGATTAGATTTAAGGTCTTTCTTAGGGGCAGAGAACAATAGAAAGATGAAAATCCTCTTAATCTTTTAGTCTTTGCAAACACCATCCCTTATTCTTAGTGTATGTTCTGAAGAAGATGCAACATCAAACTGGACTCCTCATTTTGTAGTTTTCAAAGCTCCAGTCCTTAGCCTAGGATTTGTAATTTTTGGAATAAACACCAAAATTGCAAAGTATCACTTAGGCCTTTCAGATAGAAGTGTTCAGCCTAATCTATTGGAATCAAGAAGATTCATTAATAAACCAAATTAGTTGCCCTTTCATTTTTAAACCATAGGCTTAGTTTCTACACTAACTACAGTCTTGGGTATAACAGCAGCCTCGGTACAGTCAGATGAAATTCAGTAATCCTTAAGTTCTTGCTAACAATGGTCATGTGTACCACAGGCTAACAAGCAGAAATCTTGAATCCCTCAAACCTTATTCTTCTGTCCCCTTATGTGAGGACTGACACCATTATGAGCTGAAAGTATAAACCAGGTGATACTAGCTGCTCTACAGTGTCTCACAATACATCAAATGTGTAATTAATCATGTTTGATGGATGACAGTAGGCGCCACGGAAAATCTGACAATAAACCTATGTTTTTGGGTTTATTTATCCTTCTATCTCCTCCTCCAATCCCCAACCTTAATTAAAGCTAAAAATGACACTTCAGTGACTGATAGCTTCACTGAATACACTGACCTTGACATGAATTTTGAACTGAGAGAAGTAAAATAAATTTTATCCCCCAAAACAAACTACAAAAAAAGTAGTTTGAAAGACCTTTAGTCAAAAAGGTTAGCTGTGGAATTCAGCAAGCAAATAAATATTTGCAACAGAAACATTACACGCTGTTGCATGCGTACGTATGGATATGTTCCAAGACGTTAAGAAACACTGAGAGGTAGCCTGCCCAGCAGGAAGAAACATTCCCCAGAGCTCAACATGGTCTCTAGGCTTAGCGATGGCTGAAAATAAATGATCAGTGCCTTCATTAAGTGTAAATTACTGGTCCTTGCTGACAGCAATCCCTCCTTTGGGTAAGCGGGTTCTGAAAGTGCAAGGTGAAGCCTGAGCTACTTACGCTTGATTTTTGTGCACCTACCACGGAGCTCCTTCTTTGCTTGTGCTGTGACTACAGGTAGGTTACCTGTGCCCATGCCAGAGGTAAGCATAGTGAACATCCCTGCTGACATCCGTCCTCTTTCTAGCTCAGCATACCATGAGACCTCCAACTAGCCATCATTTCCTCTTCTTTTTTAAAACCTTGTTTCAAAGTCCAAACTACAATGTAGCCTAAAAAATTGAAATAGCTATTAGCTGCAGTGAAATAAAGTTGGGGTTTTTTTTTCTGTTTTTCCTCTAATTTGCACACACGCCCATGTCCCTCTTTTTAGCCTGGCTGAGATTTTATAATCTATTAGTTTTGCGGGAGTATATTATGGCACTTTTGCTGACTTCCAGCTTCAAATGCCAGGCAGCAGCCTAGGGACTTGACATCCTGCCCTATGGAGAGAAAGGCCCTGCAGAGTGAAGGGCAACAGGTCCTTCCCACCATTTGAAACCAGGTCTGATGGCCCCAGGAGGGTGTTCTCTTTCTGCTAATGCAGTTTTGGCACAGGCAGGACTGCAGTCATGTATGAACACAAAGGGGAGCAGAAATGGTTCAAAGAGAAAGCCAGGAGTACTTCAGAGCCTCAGACGACTTTTCATTTCCTTTGATTAACATCTTCATTGCACTGAAGCAATCAATATGCCAATTTGGGGGGAAAAGGAGGACAATTTTCTCTTCAAAAAGACTTAGGAATGAATGATGACAAGTTCAGACTGATTGATCCAACAGAAGAAATTTCCATCTTCTTCTAAATGTCATCTTGCTTCATTGAGAACAAAGTGAAATGCATGCACATAATTAATAAAGTTAATAGAATTTAGTGCCATTCTTAATATTAGAAACAACTTATTTATAGAGGTGACATTCTATTCCACACGTTCCTTCTAATACAGGTATGCAACTGATATACCTGATTTTATAATGTTAACAAAGGATTAACAGCTAGTGCCATCATACAGTAATGTGGTTATAAACATTTAGTTGGGATGTTAGAGATATAAACTGCCATGAAAAGGTGGTGGACCAATAGCTGGAGCCTAAATTACATAGGCACACACAGACAAAATCAAAAAGAAAAGAGCTGGTAATGATATTGTTTTTCCAAATGGAATTGATGTTAGTATGCACATGTTGTTACTTATAAAATGTAAATGATGATGTTGACAATGTAAAGGTCCTATCCTAGAACTACATGTGTTTTTCCTGGATTTAAAAAAATCCACAGAGCACCAGCAGCTCATGTAGAGCCACTTGTAAGGACTGCACACTTTACAGCCTTCCTAATTAGACTGGCATACGGCCACACAGCTAATCCTTCTGAAGAGCCCTACCCCAGCCTCAACCAGCTTTTTTGTCCAACTCCCACTGGAAAATTGGAGTCCTCCAACAAAACAAGAAGGGTAACAGATCCAAGCTGTGGATTAACTCAGCTGGGAATAGAAGCACATCTGAGAGATAGAGACTCTTTCACAAAGTGTCTTACCAACTGCTTAACTTCCCTCGGGGTGAAGTTGTTTAAATTTCATCATTTGTGTTAAAAATTACCTTGACAGAGTGACCTTGAGACAGATCTCCCAGGAAACCATGTCCCAAACTATCAAGAGATTTAACGGTTAAAAAAGCAACATCAAAAATTCCCCCAGGCCCAGGCAGGGCTTGAACAGCTCCTGGCCCGTGACAGAACACCCAAAACCCTTGTGAAAAGCACCCCCCACCTCCAGAGGAACATCAGTTCCTGCTGAGCCAAGATGACAGAGAGACCCATCATCTAGTACCAAACCCAAGGGGCTTCTCACCAAGGTCTCTACTCCCTCTCTCTGCTCCGCTGGATGCGTCCGACTTAAAGCCAGCTCTAGAGAGGAGGAGGGGGAGCTGATGTCACCCATGCAAATCAGGCTGATTTATATTCTGATGCAATCAGCCACAATCACGAAATCCACTTAGCTGGGTGAAGACTCCAGCTACTTTGTTCAATTACGCAATTATCATATTCCATTTAATCCCCAAATCAATTCCTGTATTTAGAATTATTTAAGATGCTTCAGCAATTATACCCAATTAGGTTCTATCAGTAAAGTAAATAAATGATGTGATGTGCCAATCAGATGGCTGCAATGGCAACGGAAGGAAAAGGGGCTCCTATGTCTTCTGCTTCATGCAAGGATGCAAATGATTGTTTGGGTGTTACAAAGCCATTTGTTATTGTGCTTGGTGAGACGAAAACCACACAAGGCCAAACCTGCTGTGAACCATTCAGTCATTTCAGGGCTGTGCCACCTCAAACAACTGTGAAGGTAATGGCTGCCCCTTTTGTGGGATCACTTGGCCATTTAATTTCCCCGATTAATGTTTATAAAAGGCTCTGAAGAGATAAAATGGACAAGGCAAGCATCTGATCCTCCCATGATCAGGAACCTCCGTTCAGGCTGGTTTCAGAAGAACGGGGGCAAGCAAAGCTCGGCTGTCTCAGTATGAGTGAAGAAACTTCTAGTGGCAGTGGCGGTTCCCGGTCCCCACAAGGAGCACCGCGCAGGAGCCGTCTGACAGCGTCCTCTCCAGCCTTGTGCAATCTTCTTTTTCCGCAGCCAGACTGGGCTGTTTCGGGGTCTCCTGATTCACTCCTGACTCCACCGAGCCTGCAGTTGTGTACAGCCTGTCACCGTCATGAGCATGCTTTGCTATAGGAAGAGCCACTGATTTTGAAAATATCAACTCTGTTTGTTGGCCAATTTATTTAATTCTTGTAGCTTTTACTTTACATCAGCTTGGATATCTGGCTGTCAGGCACAGAAAGTTACTTATTTAATGCCATCCCATGCTGCTTGCAGAGCAACAGGTTTTAAAACAGGGACCTGTAATGACAAAGTGCAGCTTTCTACAGCTTGAGCTGAAGAGCAATTCTTTCAGCTGTGAGCATGAGCAGACTATTATCTCTGATGCAGTTTAAAATAAACATGACATGGCATACAAAGCTATGACATTTCCATTAAAAAGAAGCTTTATTTAAAAACGAAGGCTATTTCATCATCTGTCCCCTCCATTGCATTGCAAAATGGTAGCCCTAAACAACTGGGCAGCATCTTTTTCAGCTGCTGAGCACGAATACCATGCCAACATGCTCACCTGCAGAGCCGCTGTGAGGGGCTTGCTGGGGAACACCATGGGATTACCAGCTGCAGTGGCTGCGGTAACGCGCCAGGTTTGGCAGAGCCGTTACAGCCGGCGGGTTTAAGAGCCACTATGAGGCAGCCTTTGCTCCCAGGCAGAGATCAGACAGCCTCAGCCTCGCCGCGGGGGCCCGGGCTGTTGGCCCCGCAGCACCCACGTGCACTGTCTGGTGGCTGACGCTTGGCTGTCTCTCAGCACTTCTTGGCCAGGGGCAGGTGTTGGGAGAAGAGGCTGCCTGGAGCCCTTTCTGATCAGCCCCATGCATATAAAAATGCACTTTCTCCTTTTGGGTGCCTGTATTTCCCCTGGAAAAAAGCAAAAGGAGGCTGAAACTCTTTTCATTTAGGATGGTATAGGTCAGGAATGACTCACTGGGCTCGGTGGGGTAAGTGATATCAGCAATCAACCTCTTTGTACACTGCCTAGAGCATGTAATTAAATAGCTAATGGTTAGCAGCCAATTGCATTCAATCTGTGTTCCTGTAATTTGAAGTGTTGTTGTGGGGAAGATTGTCTTTTGCTCTCAGCCTTTCAATTTGTCTTCCTCTTGGATGTTGAGAAACGTGTCCTCAAGTGAATGCTCTGGTTGCAGCAGAGTGGGCTTCCTGGCCATGCTGTCCACCAGAGCTCCTGCACAGCCCGTGGGGCACAGCTGGCTCCTTGACAGCTTCTGGGTGTGAAGATTTGCTCCTGGAAGTTCAAACCCAGGTGGAGGTTCCTTCAGCTCCTGCATTTAGTGGAGGACTTAAAAGAAAGTATTTTATTCTCAGGCCTTTGGAGCAATATCCAAATTTCCTGCGACTGAGCTACCAAAGAAGGGGGTTGGAGCCAAGGAAACAAAGGGTTGGGCCACTTAAAGACAGGAAAATGTCTTGTCTTTAGATAGAAGTTGGTCCTCTGCAGTCTGACTTGTGACGGGACAGGGGCCAAGTATGTTGCCTGTCCACTTTTTTTGACTTTTGTTGAGCATTAACACAACAACATGGGGCAAAACACAGATTTGCTAAATGAGAGATTTTTCAAAATAAAATGTGAACTCATCAAGAGACAAACAGGAAAGAGGAGTCAGGAAGAAATTAAGGAAACATTTCAAAGGCTATGGAGAGAGTCAGAATGCTGCAATCAAGATACCCCTGGAGAAATACTGAATTCCTTCCCTGTTCCCAGACCACGGGGGGAAATCCTCTGTAGAGTGGCACCTTGTCAGCCATTCAGCTAGTTCCTGCGTACATCTCACTGTGGTACAGCAGACCACCAAGCCACTGAACGGTGGTAATCTGCCACTACATTTAGACATCGTGGATTTCAGGAAACAAACAGGCAGATCCACAGATCTCCACGTTTCCTACAGCAAGCAGCTGGAGGTGGAAGAACTTTGTGATTTCTTGTCATGGAGGATGCTGAACATTATGGATGATGTGCTGAGAAATATATTATGCACTCATCTATGTCCTGTGGATGATGCTGCAGTCAGTCTGGCGTAGGTATTAAGAATCAGCCCAAATGATATTAATAGAAGTAAAACATTACTGCTTAATGATACTGTGCCATTAAAAAAGCATCAATAATGGCAGGATGGCATTTCATATATAGATAAGCCATTGAGTGTCAACAAACTAATGAGTTATATTTATATCCATGTACAATAATGTTTATCGATGTGGTTGTGGAAAACAAGGGAGACTGTATGTTTTATGGGCAGGCCTAATATTAGAACTAATTGGAGTTTGTGAGCCAGAACATCTCCCTCCATTAAATATGTCTGCTGCAGAAATCCGATGCTTTTGATGGCTTTGCTCTGAGGCTGTGTGTGAGAAAGTGCTTTAAAGAAAGAAATGTAGAAATGACTGAGAAGTCAAAATTTAACCCATTTTCCCCATGCCTATTCTCTCTCTGTTTTGCATTACTCTGTCCTTCTGAAACAAAGAATGAGTTAGATGCTTCTTATCTTTTGTGTGCCCTCAGCTAAACCACCTCATCTCTTCTCTTCCCTGTCTGCAAACTGTTAAGAAGACCACTCCTGAAATGAATATACTGCTCAGACCTATGGACTTTAGGACTCTGTAAAAACAATTAGCCAGGAAGACGGGCAGTGAAGCACATTGCAGATGTCTTCTCAGATACCCAGAAGCATCCTGAGCTGGACGCACCACTTCCATCCAGAAGTCCTTTCCTAGTTTGTTAGGCCTTAGCACCTCAGTGAAAAGAGAGTTGTTGGCACCAGGAAGGAATTCGGGTGCAACGTGAATGTGAGTTGTTTACAAGTGCCTGAGAGGTGTGTGTGAGTAACCAGGGCTTGAAAAAAAGCTAGGCAGTTCTTAACTAACCACTGCTGAATTTGTAGCGCAGTCATCTTGGGCCCATTCATTTTTTAATTAAAAACTCATTGGATGAATGCGTGAGCAGCACCGGAGAAGGCTCTGGCACTCGGAACAGTGAAGTAGAGAAGTGTCTCAGAAACAGGCTGCAGACCCCGGCTCCCTCTCTGGGAGTGGGAACAGAGGAGTTGCCTGGCACGGGCAGGGCCCAAGCAAAGGGGAGATGCGGTTTTGCAACTCTTAGGCTGAGTGAGGAGGACTAGATGTGAGTTTTCTCACGAGGCTTTGATCCAAAACTTGGCCACAGTTGCCACAATCTCCTCCTCCCCTGTTTTTCACAGTGACTTCTTGTGCAGATGCCCACCGTAAGTGAAGGTGGGAGGGGAGGTCACCTGATGGATTGGATCCCTTGGGGCATGCAAACATATTTGGTACTTGTTAGCTCTGGACAGGGCACTTTGGGGAACCCATGCCATTAGGCCACTAGGAAGCTCTGGTGGTCCAAAATGAGTGTGTTGATTGATTTTAGGTGTTGGAAAGAATGTGGTCTGTGTTTCTCTCTGAGCCTTGAATGCCAAAAGTCCACCCAAACTGGGTTCTAGCCCAGATGGTCTTGCCGTGAGGTAATCTGTTGTAATCTGAAGTCACTCAATGGCTGTGATTTAGATGAGACAATAACCTCACTCCATCCAGAGGCATGTGTTTCCAGGGTAAGAAGTGACCTTGTGTCTTATTCTCTATGGACAGGTATAACACAAACAGACAAATCTGTGCTGTTTGCAGTGCCTGCTGCCTCTGGGTGGAAACCAGGGGAAAAGCTCTAGAAATTAGGGCAGTGAAGCAAACTCATCCCCATCGTGGTGCTCTGCCTCTGCAGGACCTGGTGGGACATCCCCACACTGTTCTTCTTGCTGCGCCTGTTCTGAGGCATGTGGGTATATTGGGTAGGCTTCTCCACGTTTGCTGGCTTTTCAGTAGCAGATTGAGTGACTTCAAGGCAAAAAGGAAATCCAGCCCTTCTGACTCCTAATACCGTCAGGCCCATGCTCAATTGATTTTATAATGTAAAGTAAAATGGCACCTGCGGTTGCAGTCAGATTTAATGAAAAGCCTGGGAGAACCTAGCTGCAAAAGGTTCCTGACGGCAATATCTGAACCACTTATCACTGCTCAGCTTACTTACCCCCGGCGTGCCAGAGGAGCATCACCCTCTGCGGGGAGACGGAAACCCCTGAGCTGTTTCTGCGCGCCGCTCTCCAGGCAGCTCCCATTGTTCTCCTGTCACTCGTACAGAAGGCTGTAGCTGGCAGGTGTGTGCTCCCTGTGAAAGGCTTAAGATATATGAACGCTGTGTTAATGCCTGACCTTTATCTCTGTAATGATGGGGACATTTATTACAGCTTCCTTCACCCTCCACACACTCCTATAAAAAATAATGGGGCCCGGCACTGGTGCCTCTAGTTCTTCCTTGTATCCGAGAAGTGATTAACGCAACAAAGTAGCTAATTAAACATTTTGTCAGTGTGGCATTCAGAAATAATTGAGATTTCTAATGATACTGCCGTGATAAATGAAGGAGTTAATGTATTCTGATGGCACCCAGACAATGTGGATAAAACGATCAACCTGCAGCTTGCTTCCTCTTTTGAGCATCCCTTCTTCCCCTCCCTGAATTCCTCTTCTTCCTCCAGGCAGAGCAGATCATGGTGCTGAAGAAGCTGAGATCTGCCCCAACTGGATATCTCAGCAGAGACAACTTGAAAATAATAGACATCTGGTTGTGGTCCTCCTGAGCTCCTGGCAGGTCATACCCCTGGGAAGAGGCTTGGCCCTGTTGTACCTGCAGCCTTCAGAACCCCTCTTAAAATCCGTTTCTCTGTATTAGAGTGTGCAGAAGCATGGTAGAAGCAAGAGGAGAAGAGGCTCAGATAGAGACACACACATGCACGCACAAGCAGAGCTCACCACGCAGCCAGCTAGACGAGAGGAAACAGAATCGCCATCTGGCTGGAGCAATATGAGGCTTTTATTGTTTTCCTCTGCTGCTGACAAGCTAAAAATAAAAACCCAACCGTGGGAGGGAAAGGATATCTGATGATCTTCAAGGGGACAGAGTCAGCTCTGCTCTGTGCTGGTGTAAATACTGGCTTGGCCTGAATGAGCCACCCTGCAGATGCACCTGGGCACAACCTACTGTAGAATTTGGCCCTGGAAGGTTGTAGAAACCAGGTTTTGCTGCAGCTGTGGGGTGATTTTGTAAAAAAAAGTATGTTAATTAAACCCTGAATGGCATTTTTATTAAAAGTCTGTGAGTAAATGTGGTTCTTTATCTCCCTCCTGGTGTGCTCATGAATTTAATGCTTGCGGGGTGTGTTGGCAGAACTGGAGGCTGAATTCTATTTATTCATGATGTTCTAATACCACCATCACCGCCGCTGCTGTCCCCCTAATGAAGCCCGTCAGCATCCCAGGACAAAGGCGTTTACCCACAGAATGGGCTTGGCCTTGTGAAATCAATACGATGATAATTGTGCCTTCTCCATCCTTTCTCCTCTTCGCCTCCCAGACACTTTAATTCTAGATTTCAAAAATGTTTCCAGCCCAATATTTTGTTGAATTCAAGCCTATCCCAAGAAGGATAGTGGTTTTGACAAATCAATGTTTTCCAATGAAAAGCTGATTGCACTGAAACACTTCCAGACCAGCTGTAGTGAGGACAAATTCATTAATATACGCCTTTGAGCCTGCTTTGTTTCAGGTGTCATAGGAAGATAAATGCTCTGAAGTTTCTCCCGCTTCAGGTGATGTGCCCAGTTACTATTCCAGCGGGGCACCATTGGAGCTGAGACAAAATGTGATTGTGGAGATCCAGGCAGGAGCTCAGTAGCTAGAGGTGGCTGGTAGTCACTTGCCACTCTTGGTCAAACGCACGTTGGAATTGCTGCTGCTTTTGGAGGCAGGAGGTGTGGGGACTGTAGGCTGTGAAGGGACGGTGCATCCTGCTCTGAGCAGGGCTGATTCTGTCTCTCCGTGCCTTTATCTGCCAGAGGTGAGCGCGGCTGCTACCGTGATAGCTGGCAGCTGCTGCGAATAGAATAATGCTGCAGGTTGACGCTTATTTCTGCAGGCTTTCCTATTAAAGAGGAAGGTAATGGGCAACGATTGGCTCTTCCTTTGGACTTCAGGAATCCCCAGGGATCAATGCAAGCGTGTATGTTGTCATGGCTTGTATGTTGAGGGCTTGGAAGGGTAAGATCATGTGTGAGAATTCACCCTTCTCTTCCCTGGCACTTATTCCTGAAGATATCTTATTGCAGCTTTTCAGTACTTAACAGGGGCTTATAAGAAAGGACAGACTTTTTTAGCAGGGCCTGCTGTGATAGGACAAGGGGTAATGGCTTTAAACTAAAAGGGGGCAGATTTAGATTAGATATAAGGAAGAAATTTTTCACAATGAGGGTGGTGAAACACCGGAACAGCTTGCCCAGAGAGGTGGTGGATGCCCCATCCCTGGAAACATTCCAGGTCAGGTTGGACGTGGCTCTGAGCAACCTGATCTAGTTGATGATGTCCCTGCTTACTGCGGGGGGGTTGGACTAGATGACCTTTAAAGGTCCCTTCCAACCCAAACTATTCTATAATTCTGTGATTCTATATCATAATTATTGCAGTGTTGTTGCTAATTCTTTCCATTTCAGATGCACAGAAGAACAGCAAAAAAAGAAAAAGCCACCACATGCAGACTCTTAGCATTTAAGCATAGCAGTGTCCACTGCTTGCTGGTGTTTGTTGTATTTCACACACAGGATAAGCACGCAGCACTGCACAAACACACGCATCTCAACAGAGGGTTTCCACCAAGCCTTGGACTGTATGTCTAGCTGAAGGCTTGACCCTGAGTGATCACGAGGAGACAGTGTTTGCAAAGTGTCAGGTGAAGGGCCTTATTGAATAAAATGCCTTGACAGAAGCAACATGAGGACTCCCATTGTAAGCTTCATGGCAAGAAGCACTGAAATCACACAGTAAAACTAAAGGGAAGCACTTATTGGAGCAACGGAAGCATATACTTTTATTCCACAGTATGCAACAGACCCATGGAATTAATTGCCACGGGATAGATAGGCAATAGGGTTCAAAGGATGGGTAGAGACATCTGTGAAAAACAGTCTATTTGCCAGAGTTAAACTCTGTCAGAGGTAGCATCCACTGTTTGTTGGTCATTTATCAATCAGCAACTTCTGTCCTTATCTGGAGCTTCACTGCAACAGATGCTATACTGATGCACGGAGACAGTCAGTCCCAGCTCTAAGGTATTAAAAGTCTACATATGAATTGAAAGAAGGGATGGGAGTATTGGTAACCAAACGTCACTCTAGTTCCACCTTTTCTATATTGTTGCTTGTGCTTTTTTTTTTTAAAGCAAAAAGAGGCTTGGGAAGAAACTTTTCTGAAAGACAATAGGCAAATAACATATCCAGTGGGTATTCAGAAATTAGGGAGTAGGGGAGGGACATTACTTTTCCTCTGAAGTTTCAGGTGGTGGTTGCTAGAGACTGGGCACAAGGCACTGTTGTCTGGGAGAGAACTTCTTTTGTTTCTGTTGATAGAAAGTACAACATAGGTGAAAACTGGAGAAACAGGAACAGAAAAGGTAGTAGTCGTCAAACTGTCTGTTATTTCCAATGCTGATTAATCAGACATGAGAGCAACCCTCTGTGATCACGAGACTGCCTTTAAAAAATCAGGATGCTTTGAGATGATAAATATTCTCTCGATTTGTTTTCAGTTGTTTAATCCCTTAGGGTCCATGCCCCGTACTTGGGGTAAAATCTGGTGCAGCTGGACCCAGCCTTCCTTCGCCGCTCCTGCTGTATCAACGCCCTGCGCGGGGAACGGCTGCGCTGCGTCCTCGGGAGAGACTCAGCCCCACGGGCGCAAGAGAGCACCGGCAGCGGCTCCGCGTCCAGCTGCTGCTGCTGAGAGGAACTCGTTTTGGAGCTGAGGAAGGCAGAGCTCTTCACCTCTCCGTTTTTAGCCCTCGGAGAGAGTCACAGCCCGCCGTGGGGATACCATCCGTCAGAGCACGTCTCACAAGGGCTATTTGTTTAATGCGAGCTGGGAACAGACACTTGTAAGGGGAAGTTCTTCAGGTCGTCTGATGTCGGTGCAAGCAGAGGCAGCACCGGAGCGAGCAGGGAGCGCGAGAGGCGAAACCCGAGGAAGGAGCACAGGGCAGCCAAGGCAACTCATCTTCGCCTGGGACAGAAATGAGGACCCAACACTGAGAAGCGACTGCTGCCTGCCATCCATCTGCGTGTCTCAGCAGAGCTGAAGTTGTATTTTCCTCTCACAGGGAGGCGGTCTCAGCAGAAAAGTGCCAGATGCCGAGATAATTTGAAGAAATGGGAAGTGGGTTATTTACTGGCCTGGAGATGCTTTTATTTTCAGCTACGATAATTTTCAGCTGTCTCAATGAATTTAGGTCAAAAAGTCTGCTATGCAGCTTAGTCCAGACAATACCAGGCTGTAGAAAACACTCCTTGGGTAGCATCAAGGTAAGGCTGATGGCATTTATTCTATTTCTGCTGCCCCACATCTTGTGTGCAGTCCTGCCTCTCTAAGGCAGGATGAAATGTGCCAAAGCACGGCCAACTGTGACTGGACACAGCCCAGGCTCTGGCTCTGGCTGCTAGCGAGCCTCTGAAATTGGCCACCACTGCTTTGTTTGCTCCCAGTGAACGTGGAGAGAGAGTTCAGTTCCGCCTGCATCAATGAGCTATCACAGAAGGAGTTAAACAGCAGTGGAATTAACACAGAGAGGAAGACTTTGGTGATCTTATGAATGGGGAGATCATGATTAGTTTTGGAGCTTGGATACAGAGGTATTTAGAAGTTGGCATTAAGACTGGGAATTTACACAGGAGGCTTGTCAGCAGAGAGAGTTTCTGGTTGCTGTCACACCTGCTAGATGGTAAGATCTCCATCTTGCCCCTGCCAAGGTAAACCCTCAGCTAGAGGCTCCTTCCTCAGAGGGAGCTCCGCTGTCAGGTTCCTCTCACTTCCCGAAAGGACAGTTCATGTGAATAAGCACATGTGAATCTAGCAGCTGCCTCTCCCCCGACCTGAGCCTCTCTGCTACCACCTTTTCTTTCCTGGAATCCCCATCTGTATCTCTGCCATATCACAAAAACTGATCCTTATCCCGTGATTCTCCTGTCTCAAGCTACACCAAAGCTCTTAGGACCCACACATGCCTCAGGCAATGACCTGAATCTCAGATCAGCTGGCTTTGAGAACCTTTCCATGAGGACCAAGCACACTGGATCTAAGTTGGAGCAGCATGGACTTAAACATGAACCTTGAAGCCGCAGGCTAGCTTGGCATGAAGACCGCTTGAACATGAACACACATGTGTGTGGGCACACACGTCCAGTCACATACATGTGTGTTTTTTTCTTGTGACAAATATTTTAGTCTTTTTGTCTGAAAAAAAAAAAGTTTCTTAGGCAAAAAAAGATCCCAATAAAAAAACCCAAACCCAAACAAAAAAAGCCTGGATTTTTTTCATATAGAAAAGGTGCTGCACCAGAAACCTAATTTTTGTCTGAAGACTAATCCAATGGGAATTTTTTTAGCAGCTCAGAGAAGCTTCCTGGCTTTTTACTGATCCTTTGAGTGATCTCTGTTTCTTTCCTTTATGCTATTTTTGGCTGTTATATTTTGTAATTAAAGCACAATAGATATTGAGGATTAGATTCTTGTGTCTGTAGTTCAAACTTCAGGTAGAGCCTTTTTCTTTCAGATGTAATCATAAATATCCACGGCTGTGTCAAATACTGTCCAGGTGTTCGCCTATAAATATTCACAAATCATTGTTGTGTGTGAGCATAAATCTGCATTATCTAAGCATGAATGTGAAATTGTCCAGATAAATCATGAATATTCATTGTCTAAATAGATTCTGAATTGCCCATAAACTGTCTCACATTTTAGCAGCTTGATCTAATGGTTCTTTCACAATGAGTCCACAGCTTTACAAGTGACTGGTCAGAGTGGAGACAATAAGATTTATCATCATCTGCAGTGGTTATTCACGATGTTCTGTCAATGTATGAGGCAAGCACAAAGTCATTCTGCATTTTCTTTCTCAGAGTATAAAATGAATGGGAACACGATCTTGTCAACCTCTACTCCAAATTCCATATTGTGTGTTTTCACCTTGAATTTCTTTAGGCTGAACTTGCTTCCTTTATAACCCAGGACAAGATTGTCTTTCTCCCAGAACCACAGGTGCAGTGTATGTGGGGCTGTGCCACTTTGTATTGCTGTAAAAAAATGGCTCTGGTGCAAAGCAATGAAGAATTAGCACCAGAAAGTCTAGAAGAAATGTAAGATCCTGCTTGTTTCTGTGGTTGTGCTAGAGCTGTTGTGGAAACCAGAAGGAACAGGTTTATTCCTGGACTGTTTGAAGGCTACTTGGTGCCACTGGAAAATCACCAGGGGCAATGTTTTTCTGCTCCACTCAGGACCCCTGTCTCACCTGGTAAACATCTTCTATCAGATGCCCACACAATGAGGCAGGATGTATAGGAAGAAGATAGTATCTTGTATTAGACCATATGACAGAATGGGAAAAATCGGTTAAACTTTTGAGCTTTTAAAGATCTACAGTGCCCTAAAAGTACTTCCCCCCCACCACCCCTGAAAAGAAGATGAGGATGTCTGGATCGTGTGTAAGTATCTACCTTGTTTAACCTGTAGATGTCTAACTTTAAAGGAAGTACTCCTACTGTCTGTGGCCCAGTTGCCTTTTGGTGAAGCGGGTAGTGTTCGCTGTCCTTTCCCACGAGCTGAGGAGGAATATGCTATAGCATGAGGTGCTCAGAAATGGAAATGGCAAGCATGAGAAGAAGAGGCTTACGGATACAGTAGATAAATTGATAGAACAATCAAAACCGCCAGGAACTTGCGGTCAGAGTTTGGCCCAATAAAACCAGTGTGAACTTGACTCACTGACCCCAAATCCTGGTCAGGCTTGGATCTACATGCATCCTCTGCATGGGCCTCCCTCTCAAGGTGGTGGTAGGTGAAAAACAGTATGAAAGCCCCGTGCAATCACAGTGGTGCTCCCTGCACAGTGTTGGAGCAGATTACTCCTTTCTGCTTTGCATGCCTTGCAGGGCTGCTGTACTGCTTTTTGCCTCTGTCGTTGAGAATCCAGGAAGGTGACAGACACAGGAGCAGGGGAGGTGACTGTATGTATTTGCACTTATGTTCTCGGTGCCCAGCAGTGACTTGATTGAAGAAATAATGTGGGAAGTCCCTGCTTTGTTGCAGTTTAATTGAATCTCAGGACATTGTCTCAGTCTCAGATATATCCAGCCTAGACAACCCTCGCATTTCCTGCATCACTCCTGCTTTTTTCCCCTCTGAGAAATGCTCTCTGGGTAGTGTGGGGCAGGAATCACCAGCCAACACAGTGGTCATGCTGGATGCATTCTGTCCGAATTCTTCTAGTGCCCATTTACAGTCTGAGTGTAAGGACGATTGTGCCACACCAGTCAGGACACTGTAAAAGCTAGCAGCTGCTACCTAAAACCACAAAGTTGTCAGGAAATAAGCTGACAGTGTTTGCTTTGATGCTTCAATCCTTCTAATATGCTTTTTCCTTGATGGAGGGTTTCTTGTAGAGGAACTAGCTGCAGTGAAAATTCTCTGAGATTGGTCAGTAACTGCAATGTTAATATCGGTAATAATAAGTAGACGGTAAACTTCAGAGGAGCATTGTCCCACTGCTGGAGGAGATATGATTTACACGGGAAATAAGAGTCCTTGACCTAGAGACCAATTTAACTTAATTGCTGATGCCATTTGTTCTGTTTGTCGTTGCAGAAAGTCAGGGTGCTGTGTTCACCTTTTTGTTTTTAAGGAAGTGTAACTGGGCTCTGACAGAAAGCAAAGCAGTTAAAATCCCTAGACATTTGGTCAGGTGCTTGTTTTCCAGATCTGTATCCTTTCCTGCAGCCCAATTCTTTCCGGTTTTCACTTACAATGGTGCCTGTGCCTCGTGCTAGTGATTTGCTGAAGACAAAAAATCGTAAAATCTCATACAGAGAAGAGACATGGGCTTCATCGAATAGAGGGAAGATATTGCTTGACAGTGAACAGTGCCACATTGTGCAGCTCTTTTGGCTGACAAGAGAACAGAGAGTGGCCTAAAATCCCTTTAGGGGAAGATGAGGGTCAGGGAGAGAAAGGAAGAACGATCTTAAGAGCTTCCAGGAGCCAAAGCAGAGATGAACAGTTCACCAACTCGTGCCTGCAGGGCGGTGATGTGCTGAGTCACTTTTTCCAAGCGGGGACTCTCAAAAAATTGAATAAAGGTTAAAAAGAGGCCGTGCCTCTTCTTCAGGAGAAAGCTAACACACTAAAGGCCACAGCAAGAAGGGTTATTCTGGCAGGATCCCGCCCATGCCCCTGGGGGCATGAGCTGTGCGGGCTTGGGTGTACGGCAGCAGGGTGGAAAGGACTGCATTTGTGACAGGAATTGCAATACGTTCTCAAGAGCCGTACAAGACTTGACCTAGATGTGAAGAAGGTCGTGATTACACCTCCCTGAGACTCACAGGCTCTGAACAATGTAGATGCTAAGCGAAATATCATTATTTTTGATAATGTTTCATATCCCAAAGCTGCTACCTCACAGGTCACTTCAGCCACCTCAGGGCACTCATGGCTGCACTATAGCATACCATATCTTGGGCTGGCAACTGAGAAGTTCTGCGTGTCTCCAAAAAAGGAGTGGGGCCTGCTGGCATCTGCGTTGGAAGCTGCTGCTGATAGAAGGACTGGCTGCAAAACCCACTCTGGGGTGTAAACTGAACACTGAAAACATGGCAGCATCACAGATTTGCAAAGCCAGGACTCATTAAAAGAACAATTTTATTTCCCGAATGCCAACACAGAAGCAACTGTTTAGCGTAGCCTGAAAAAGAGGAGGGTATATATGACTGAGCCAGTGCACATAATGGTTGAGCTGTACCTTTTCTACCTTACTGCAGAAAAACTGCACAGAAAATGTTGTTCTCAGCTGTGCTTAAATCAGGGATTCCCAAGCTTTCCTTCTGGGGAGCTATATCTAAATTGACAGGTTGCTTGGGAATCGTCAGAGACTCACTGGTCCTGTTGCCACAGTCTTGTAGTGATGACAGCAATTGCTATCAAGAGGAAAAAGAGGATGCTGCTTCTGAACATACTTGCAAAAGCTTGCACGTGATCAGATGCTGTTGTTTTTGGAGGATGCATGAGCATCTCCTTTGGCCTCTGTTTCATTTGCTGCGCTTTGTTCTGTTCTTTTTCCAACGGTACCTCCTTGAGGGAGTGAGTAGCTGGTAGTGTCATGGCCCTAACATAAGTCTCTGCTCCTGGGAGGAAATCCAAGTCTCAGAGTGTGTTGATTGCTCCAGACTCAGAGCCCACCACATAAGAGCCATCTTCCCAGAGAATTACACCGAATATGCCTTTTGACCCTCTCTTCATGAATAAGTATTTTCCGCTCCACGTGTCCAAGTCTGTGAAGCTGTGAAAATGAATGTGGATGGCCCTACTGCACAACAGGCTGCGATGAAAATGACTTATTCAACCATTAATCTAGAAAGCACAAAAACCCTCAAAGACTGTTGAACTACATGTGTAGTGGTAGGGATTACCCTGCTCTTTCCCTAGGAATAAATATTTACAACCTCCGAAGGTGCTGTATACCGCTACCAAACGTTTCCACTGAAGAAGTTGATGAGAAGTTGAACACTGATTTAACTGGATGTGGCCTATTTGCTGAGGATGCTCCATATGGTATTTTTACAAAGATAAACTGTCATGAGAGGACTTGAAACAGTTTGTATTCTCTGATGTTCTCAGATGAAAACAGCAGCTTGAGTTTTTTCAGGCTTCTGTGTGCAGGGGGCAACCCTCGTGTTCTCGCCTTGCAAGTCGCAGCACGGTAATTTGAACATTGTTTCTGTGTTCAAACTGATGGAGAGCTGAGGACGGAGCTTGACATTGACAATGTCCTTTCAACGTTTTGATTGGCAGGTCTCTACCTCCTGCCACTCACAATACCCAGAGAGGAGGTTATCTCATTAGTAACAAAGAAAGAAAATAATGAAGGCCATTGCCTTGCGTTGTCTGAGCGCAAGTTATAAGACTTTGCTGACACCTGCAAGGTGGAATAAACACCTGCATTTCAATCACTGGGAAGAGAAGTCCATGCATGTGCTCACTGAGGTCCAGAATTCAAATGGCCTGCGTAGGTGGCTCCTATTAAAAAGTTAACGAGTTGGCCTAGGACAGAAAAGCAAACGTAGTCATGCAGTTGTGCTCTCCTCCAGGAAGAGAGTGACCAACGACATACGTGTTAGGGGCTGCCGGGCTCTACAGGCTCTCGAAGCGCGGGGAGAATCAGGCAGAGCATCCTGTAGTCGGTAGGCAATAAGGGTAGTTGGCATCGCTGTAGAGCGCACGTATAGGGCTTGAACGGGACGGCACGGGTGTCCAGGAGGAGCAGAGCCCAGCCTGATGCTGCCCTTGCCCCCGCGGCTTGCTCAGAGGGGCAGACGCGTCGCAGCTCTCCCAAGGGCGACGGCAGGGCCAGCGGCCCTTCGGCAACCTCTGAAGCAGCACGCAGCACATAACAGCGGAGAGAGAAATGAAGGCCCCTCGAAGGAAGACTGAGGAGCACAGAAGTTAAAACCGAAGGGAGAAGCAAGGAAGAACTGACGAAAACCTCTTTGGAGCTGGCACGTTCAGGCGCGTGCTGCAATTCCGGGTGGCAAGCTGCAGGCGTGGATGCCTGTAGAGGTCCGTGCAATGCCTTAAGTTGCCTGTTTTTATTGCAGTGTCCCAAATAATATCCTCCTTGCTCAAGTTTGCAGTGGCACTTCTCTATCCTTCAAACCAAAGCAGATTCAGCATGTTGGTTGGTTTTGGGGTTTTTTTGAATCATCAAGTTGCATTTTCCCTTTAAGGAAAAAGAAAATAAAACCCCTTACTTATTCTATGGTTAGAATTCAGGTTAATCTTCCTTGGACTGCTGTTTACCCCTTCTGTAAATATACACAAGAACTATTGATCACTGGAGCTGGACACCTCTGTCATCTTTCCAGCCCCCTCACAAGCCTGTGTCTGTGCACTTTTGCTTCCAGTTGGTTCAGGTGGTGGTGTCCTCTGGGAGGGAATTAATGCTTTCTGGGAGTGTCGTAGGATACTCAGAGCTTGGGGCTTTTGGCATGGCCCTGATGTCCATCACTAGCTGCATTGCGTCCCACAAACTGGTGGTCTGTCACATGGACTTGTCTCAAGCCAGATCAGCTCCTTCCAGTTCAGTGCAGATCAGGACTGTTCTGAGCCATTTTAAGCTTTTTTTTTCTCCTTTCATTGCAGAGCATAGCGTGAGCTACAATGAGTTCTCAGGGTTTTCTGCTTTTATACTGCTTTGTTTTCCATAATAATGTTCCTGTTCTCTCCACAGTCCCTGCTTCACTTGCTGAACCACAAGACGAAGCTGCAGGCAGTGCTATGGAGTAGGGGTAAATAATAATTTGTAAATTAATCCCAAAGCAAGGTGACTTCAGTTACAACAATCTTTTCCACCCTCTTTTCTTGCTTTAATGCGAAATGAAGAGATTCACACCCCACTGGAAATGCAGGCTACTTTTTGAAGGTGCTAATACCATTTTATGGTAGCATCCCTATCCTGACAGCTTAAGGGGAAGGCTTGAAAAGATAGCTGTTGTATTACCTAGTATGCTTTGCACAGCAGCTTGGGTTCTTTCTCTGTTTCCCCTTGTTTTGCTTGTAAAAGAATTTATCTTCTCCTAAATAAATGTCAAAGATTAAGCTAAACAAGCGCCACTTTCTGACCCTGCTCTCCAGCTCTCTGCAAGCCCCATGGTCCCAGCGGGTGGGTCTATCCCAGATCTTGAGGCCGTCTGAGTATTGCCTGCTGTATGGACTATCTGATCCCCTGGGCTTGAACACATCTGGGTGCTTAAAATGAAACCTGCTGTCTGCTGGCCAGCTCTGTGGCAGGAGGGACGGCAGGACACACAGCTGTACTAATGACCAGCTGGCCACTGGTGACTGTGTCCTTACTGAGTGGAGAGAATGGCTCTTTCTTGGAGGTGAAAACTGTTATTTGGGTGAGAGCAGCAAGAAGTACCCCCAGGGGTGTAGCATAGTGAATAGCTGAACTAGTTGCAGTGTCAAACCTTTATCAGCAGCTTGTTTTTACAAAGATAATGGAGCTACAGCTGGACCAGCATTAGTCCATGCAGTGGCATTTTACGTAGCCTGCTTTTAATACTCCCTCATCCCAGTTTAGTAGATGCACTTGCTGGAAAAAAACAGAGACATTTACTGAGGTTATGGGGTTGCATCCCCACCTGGTGCAAACTGGGGAATGCCACTGGTTTGAAAAGCCTCGACAGCTTAGAGCAACCAGGTATCTGTCCCCAAAGCTGCAGAACTACGGAACGGATCTGTCAGTTCTTCAGGCACTGCTATGGCTAAACTTGCAAGAAGGCAGGCACCTCTTGAACTTGCAGATCACAGTTATCGGGCATTGGAAGGATCTCAGACAATTGCACTGAAAGTGTTCACAAGGTGAAACACAAAATTCACGAGTCCCCTTGGAAAATGTGCGTACATGGCTGAGTGGCTTGGGGTATCTCTTACTTCTCCTCTTACAAAGACGGATGGGTCTGGAGGAGGGTTGTGATTGCTGGTGGTGATGGGAGCAAAGGAAAGCCTGGAGCGTTTCCAAGATCACGTCTGTGCTCCCACAAGGCCAAGTTGGTGGAGACACTTCAGCAAACAGAGAATTATGCACTGCACTGGGAAAGGCAGGGGCATTCTCTGATGTCTAATTTAGCTGGCGTGAGCTACCATCTGGGCTGCCCTACTTTCACCTTCACCTGCACAGACAGCCCACACTTTCTATGATATCTCCCTAAGAGAAGGCATTCTCAGCATTGCATCCCCTTTCCTGTGCCATTTGTACAGCGGAGCTGAGCCGGGGTGGCTGAGGGAATGGGCCATTTTCTCCATCCTATTCCTATCTTTAGTGCCCCAGATGTGGAATGGTGATGTTAGTCCACTCACCTGCCCCACTTGCTTTAGGAAAGTGACCTTTGATGTTCTTCAGTCTCTTTATTACTCCGTGATCCTGACTAATAAGGACCCAGCCACATTTTTTTCTACATTCATAAGCTGCAATTCTTACCTTGCCACTTCCTGGGGCCCCATGGAGAGCGCTACAGCCACAGCGTCACACTCTCCCGCGAATCCGCCTTCCCCCTTGTGACTGCAGCTGCTTTTGTGCTAATTACCCTGCCTAGCTCAGTTGGTTGAGTGCTTCTGTTATTAAATAAACACTGCTGTTTTATCAGCCTCTGGTGAATTTCTGGAAGCGCTACCCGAACACTTGGAGCATCCTGCTGCCTCTACCTCTTGTGGGATAGATGTGGGAGTATGATTTGGTGTGTGTATGTTTTTATAATAACACATTCATATTTTTACAATCATTTCCGTAAGCGAAAGTTTTCTTTTTTTTTTCTTTTTCATTTCCGTTGGACATCTGTTCTTTGTCGCTGCTCAGACTTTCTTATTTCCTAAGGGTCTGTATTTTCTGTGTTAATGTTGCTCAGCAGGAGAGCATATTAGGGACTCTTTCCACCTATGTAGGAGGACTAAAAAGCAAAATATATATTCTGTGTTTCTATAGGATAAAAATGTCTCTGAAAAATGATGGGCTCCTATCACTGTGTAAACGGAGATGCTTGCAGAAAAAGACTCGCAAACCCAACTCATAGTGGTTTCTACACCCAGTTTGTGCAGGCTTAACTCAAAAGGACCTTGTTACCTCCTTTTCTCTTGTGAATGTGAAATGCTCTTGGCTTGATCGGGCAGAGTTTGACTTTGGATTTGCTAGTTAATTTTCCAAACACTGGGAAATGGGCTCAACCTCTGCAAGTTGAACCAGCATCTGATAATTTAACCCAGACTGTTTTACACGTCTTTGCCAGCAACATTGCCTGCCTCTGGAATTTAGTGGATTGCTCCAGAGTTATTGTGTGGTACAGCTGGTTGAATAATGAGAAAACTTGTATGACTCTGTCGTCCTGAACGAGATTCATGGCTATTTGTGGAGGCACTGCAACTCATTATTAACCAGTATCCCAGTGGCTGCTGGGAATTTATGAAAATGTTTGCAAATTGTAAATGTTTCAAGAATACGTTCTGGAAATGAGTTATTTGCTATTTGTCATTCACTGGTCTCCGTTTTGGAGGCATATCTCACAAATTTCAGTCATCGAGTCCAAGAACAAAAATTATGCCATATGACTATTCACACATCATGAGTGACTGGGAATCAACGTGAGCCATTTGTGAACAAATTGTATTTTGAAAATTATTTATCTGTACTAACTGGCAAAGATTTATAAACATAAGTTGAATTGTGCACATTTGGAACAAGTCAGTACTTTTCCCTGATGCTTTTTTTTTCTGTCCAGGAATCTCATTTTCCATTAAGATGCATGATATATAAACACATAAAATTTTAGTCTCTTGCCTGTGCCATTGGGAGAAAAATCTTCAGAAATATGAGCAGGATATAACCAATACAGTAATGTCTTCTTGAGCCCACAAATAACCCAGTCCCTGCAAGACACATGAACTGCCTCATTTGTCTCAGCTGAACCCAGTATCTGAAACTTAATGAGCTTGAGAATGATGAAGACTGAAATATTAACATTAGTATTTTAGTGTGCATTAAAGTCTGCAGAAAAGGTGTGCATGGGAGATGGCCACATTTGAAAGACTAGGAAAACCTGGAGCAAGCAGCAATTTACAAGTAGAATGAGCCTGCAAAATGAGTGGAGCTTGGGAATGTTTCCTTCATTTGATTTTCCTGTCTTCAATCCCTGCTTATGAATATTGAATGCTTTGAGTGGTTTGTGAATGATTCATCAACACAAGCACACACAGAGAGCAAAATTGGGAAAATGTTTGCTTTCACAGATTTTGTTTAACCTCTTTTGCTTGAGACAGAACAGAACTCAAGGTGCATGGGAGGATTGAGGACAAGGAAGAGCTGCTGCAAGTCCCATGGAAAGTTTAATTTTGAATATTACTTCTCCTTCCGTGCGTGGCTAGTGGTGACTTTTGTGCCCCGAAGGAGAGATCATGCAAGGAGATAGGTCTCATGCAGCATGACTCCGAACCTGTTATTCTCCTCAGAGGGCTTTGCAGAGTGGCACTACAAGGGATGTCGGTGTGCTCATGCATTTCTGCTGCAACACAGTTGTACCACATCTCTGTCTTAATAATCTCATTCATTATTTTCAGAAAAAGGTAGAGGTGTCACAAGAGATTCTGAGGGCAGGAAGAGCCTCCCAGGAGCTCTGGGCTGGGATTAAACAAGCCCTTTAATACAGGCGTATTCTTTCAGTCAGGTCTTGCAGAAACTACATCAGGTCTGCAAGGTGCAAAGTCTCTCCATCTCTCCATGCAGTTCAATTCTAGCCCACAGCAGTACTCCCGCAGGACTGGGGATGAGGTGGGGATAAATAAGGGTCAGGACATGTCCTACCTTCACAACTGAGCAGAGGTGTAACTAGAAATAAGGCAAATATCTCATGCATCTTCTCTTCTAACTTACGAGATTAAGTCCAGTGCTGGGGATGTATCTGCCACAAGGGATCATGCAAAATGGAGCGCTCCCCTTGCACATGGGTGGTGTGTGAGACCATGACATGGGAGAATGGATATGGCGGTGGGGCAGAGGGCAAGACACAGCCCCAAGTGCTGGGGAAAGTGAGACAGGAGCCCGCGGTTAGAGGGCTATGGTTTGTGCGTGGCACTTGGCAGCTGCAGTAACGGGGCTGCTGCTGGGAGGTGGCAGAGCTGTGTCTGAGTATGGCTGCCGGTGGACAGGAGCTTTGACGGCTACTCCTGTCTCTGCTAGCTTAATGTCCCTTTCTTCCCCATCCCGTCCATACGATGAGGGTAATGATAGTTAGCCACCTTTTGGGAAAAGAAAGGAACAAGACTATATGAAGAGTAAGCAAAGGAGTAGCAAAATAGCAGGGAGCAGTTTATAAGGAAATCTGTTAGTGTAGAAGTGAAGCAAAGAAGATACTGAAATCAGATGCTTGGAAAGTATAAGGTCAGTTAGAGGAAAACTGGGAAATGCTGGAATAGAGAATTTTCCTTCAGAAAAAAGGAACATCCTTTCAGGAGACAAAATGAAGTAGTGGATAAAAACTGGTAAGGCTTTTCTGTCTTTAAAGTCTTTGTCTGGATAGATGGGTGACTGTTGCTGTCTCCATTTCAGTGATGGCCACAACACTTCTGTGTGTAGCTGGGAAAAAAAAATAATAGATCCATCTGGAAGAAATGAGTCAAGGATAATGCAAGATGACAGTAATTAATTCTTTGAAATAAAATTCCACAGGAGGGTACAGAAAACAAACAGAAGGAGGGTTGGGAATTATGCCAGCTGGGAAACCCAGGGGACTATTCTGGGAGCATACAGAATTCAAATCCTTTGGAGATCCATGCACACACTTAGGGGAGGACCAAAGCCGGTCTGAAAGTTCCCAGTATAACTAGAACCTCCCTAAAGACAGGGTATAGAGGTGGTGAGCAAATTGAATGAAGCATAGTCTCAGACTTTTGAGAATTTTGAGTTTTTGCAGGATCACCACCCACGTATTCTGCTGATCTTTAAGTTAAAAAACTTCCTTTATGGCCTGAGAATGGACAAGGGGTTCAGGGATTTCCATCTCTTTTACCGATGGCTTAATTCGCCATACCTGAATGGATACCAGTCCTGGAGGCTCAGGGTTTACCATCTGTGGTCATGGTTTGTGTTTCAGGTGCAATGATCTGAGTCAATCCTTGTTTATGGCTTTGGGGTCCTTATTGCTCTGAGATCGTATCTCCCTCCTCCATGGTAGAGGATGATGTGCACCTGTATACACTGAGGTCCAAACTCCTGAAACTGGAAGAGCTCAAGGCAGTAGTTACAACAACTCTTACCTTGGATTGTCCGGAAGGCTTGGCCACAAGCCTTTATCAGTCTCAATATGCAGACCCTTGGAGTTTGGACTAAAGGAGTTTTTCTGAGGGCTGGCAGTAACAGTATGCTGTGATTTGCAATGCAGATCAGTTGCCGGAGGATAAAACAGCACACACTTTAAAAGCTGTTTGTTCCTGGCCCTTGGAAATCAAGCCTCAGAGCTCACCTGTTTTTGTTTTAGAGGAGTAACGTGAGGCTGCAGCAAAGATGGATGCTAGAAACAGGAGGAAAGGTACTTAGGCTGTGTGTGCTGCACACTGTGGGAAAGCTGCCCCCAGACCCCCCAGATAGGTGCAATTCATTTTCCCTAGAACTGCCTGGTGCACACTAAAGACATTCGCACGGGACTGGCAGGTGCATCGTGTGGGTGTCTCAGGTACCCAAAGGCCTTTAGAGGACTGTGTTTAGGCAACTAAATTCCTCCTGGCACGTCTAGCTGCACAGTGCGGTGCACGGAGCGCACGGAGGTCTGAGCCATTTCCACACCCTGCATGGTGTCTGGTGTGCATAGGCCTTAAAAAGCTGCCATGTTCCCCCAGCCCAGCCTTGGAGCAGCAGACAGACACTGGGGGGGCTGTGGTGCTCTCAGGTCAACTGCTTCAGGTTGACCCAGCAGTAGCTCCTTCTTCTGGCAGGCCTTCTCCTTCCTGCTCTCTCTTTTGATCTCTGGCATTCGTGCTCTGCTGGGTTTTTGCTCCTGCTGCAGCTCTGGTGGCCACAGGTTAATGTTCTGAGCACAGAAGTAAGCAGGGTTGTGGTGTGCTGCTTCCCAAGGGTAGGGGTGACCAAGGTGGATGGCAGGGTGTGCTGCATGGCCAGCTGACCCTAACCTCAGGGCAGGTCTGCAGTGGTTGTAAGGAACACGTCCAAGGCCGGATGCAAACATGGGCTCCGTAAGTTATTCTCAGGGTCACGTTCACCCAACAATCAACTCCAAATGTTGGTGGCACAAAGATGTTTTCTGGCCTTCTTTGTCCCCTAGTATTTCCTGGGTTGCATCCCTTCAGGCAGACCATGGCTTACTCTTTCCCTCCTCTTCCCACCTTCTTGTTTTTCTCTCCCCAACACCAGCCACCCATTCTTTTTCCCTTTCTTTCACAGGTTATTTTAACACCAAGTTTTTAATGTTAACCTAGAGACAGAAGATCCCTTATTCCTCCTCAAAAATGGTTGGAAATGTAGTGTCACCCCATTCAACCTCTTTACTCAAAATCATCAAAGTTGATAGCAGCATCACTCTCCTGCATCCTGCCTGCAGGTTTTGGTTCCCTGCAGATGGAGTTTTCATTTAATCAAGCTCTGACTGAATGAAAGCAGCACTATTAATTAAACAATGGCCCATCTGGTGCATTGCAAATATCTACAACACTGGGAGATTAATATCAATTATATAAGAAGCTGGAGGGATGCTAAGACCTGCAGAGACACAGTGTTTGGGTTGTGTTAGAAGCCAGGCGGAGGAAGAATACGGTCCCGTGGAGAGATATCTGGGCAGGGAGCAGGGAGCACTGGATCCTGTTACCAGCTGTGACGCTGATATTCTCTGTGTATATCTTTCTTCTATACAAGCCACTGCTGGATAGGTTTCTTCAGGTGAAAGTCGAGGAGAGTTTGGTGCATCATTCCCAGTTGTACTTTCGAAAATACATCCAGTGTTCCTGTGTGCTAGAATCCCTCCGCTATAAAATGCTGTAATAATATTCTCTTTCCTTCAAAACATGCTTTAGGAGCTGCAGAGAAAAGTGTCTACAAGGAGTAGGGATAAAAAGCTGCAACATCTGGTTTCAAATCTCTGTTTGGAGTCTCAGTTCAGTGTGTCGTTTCCTGGCTCCAACCCAGAAACTCTCCCCTTATCAGTTGGACAGTTCTTGCTCTAAGCTCATGCTTTGAAGATGTTGATTGGGAAACCAGATTGCTTTTTCTACAAATCATACCCCAGCCTACCAGCACGGCCAGAGATGTCCCAGATTGCACAGAATGTGCTTCATTTTGTAATAGTAGCTACCCAGAAATCCGGGAAGGTTGGCTGCTGTGGAGGCACAGAGTCGATGTCTGTCACATGCGCAGCACGTCTGGCACTGGAGCTGCATGGATGAAATGAAATCATTGTTGGGCATGTTGGACCTCCACTTTTGACTGTGGTGGCAGTGATAGATTTGTGTGCAATTTACTTGTGGCAGAGCATGTCATTGAATTTGCTTATGAGAGCACAAAGAAATGGGACTAGTATTAAAAAAAAAGAAAATAAACCAGCTCTCTAGCGCTATTTTTAGAACAGCTGGCTTTATCAAAGCAAGGAGTTGTGTGCAGTAAACACTGAACGGCTGTGATGAATAGCTGTTCAATCAGAGACGGAGAAGTGTCCCTTCATGGTAAGAAAGGAAAACCTATGTCTGTGCCAGCAGCAGTCATGCTAGATTGGTTATCAGATTTATGAGCTTTGCTATCTTCCATGTTTAGCTTTTCAGGGACACTTACAGGTGACAACAGGGGCTTCTTGAGCAAAAGTCCCCTAAGACCTCAGCTGACAACTCATGCCAGGCCTTGTTTCCCTGGAGGGCAAAAATTATAGGTCAACAGAATTTTTGCTTGAACAGGAGAGAAGTCAGTCAGATGCCAATAATTTTTTCTGCCTTAGTAGATTTCAGTAATTATTTTGGCTTTGGGCTGAGTAAGTCCGATGTCGGGCACATTGGCCTGCTCAGATTTAGAGCTGCTTTGGCCAGATGGAATAAAGCAAGGGTGGGAGAACTGAGTTGGAACAAATAGAAACTGTCCCAATCCTCAAACTTAATAATCAGCCTGGCTTGACAGGCAGCTAGAGGAATGCTTAGATGAATAAATGCTCTTTTGCATGTCCCACTCCTGAAAGGCTCCTCAGAAGTCTCCTGTCCCTGATGAGGCCATAGGTGGGCAGATATATTGGTACCTCTTATGGAAACACTGCTCCCCAAGTTGGAGAAAGAGTTTCATGAGCCACATGTGCCATCAGGCACACATCTTTGTTCTCCTCAGTGCAAGGATGGGGTCTGGGTGCAGCCACACACACACACTTGTAAAAGTTATGAAAAGAAAGTGGCTTTGGTCTTGGTTCTGCAGTCTCCAGGTTATACTGGATGCTGATGCATTGGGGGCATAACTCTTGTTGGGATGTAACTTGCAGCCGAGGGGAAGGTTCTTCTGGGAATGGGATATGGAAAAGGATTTTGATGCAGCTGTCCATATTATCCTGCAAACAACTTGCTTAATTTTCTTTGCTTTTCAGGGACTGAGGACATAGGGACAGCTATTCTGCAGCACAGACAGCCTTTTCCTCCTCCCTTTGTTGCAATTCATGGAGATTTGGAGAGAAGGATGGGTCATGTTTGCAGGCTACAGAGCTGCCAGTCCTCTTGTGACACCTGTACTCAGGAGAGAGCAGTTGTCCTTGGCTTGGCACAGGGACACTTGAATGCAGCTGCTTTGTTTCTCCAGAAGTCAGACTCCCTGCTCTTCAGGCTGCAATGGAAAATCTCCCCTTTTCATCTATTTTTAGCCGCCTCTTCTGCAGAATTTATTTTATTTTATTTTATTTTATTTTATTTTATTTTATTTTATTTTATTTTATTTTTAGGTCTCAGAAAGATGGGAAATAACAGTTTAATGAGAATTGCCTAGAAAAAAAGGAATGGAAGGAAACAAATCTCAAATGCCATTTAGCTGTAATGCTTTCTTTTTTCTGCTATGGGGTATGCATGAAAGTGAAAACTGAGCAGGCAGTTGTAGCTGAGGAAAACTCTAGAGAACTGGCATCTTCAGAAGCCTTCCAGATTTAGGACCATGCAGAACAAAGAAATAAAGATGACCTTGTGGATGCACCAAACCTGCGCAGGATTCTGGGAGATTTCCAGGTGAAAGCGGTTGTAGATCAAATGCAAGGCAGGGAAAAGGGACCATGTTTGCTCCAGGCTAATGGTGTAGATCTGAGTGGGTTAATTATTTTCTGCTGACCTCATCAATCTCAGGTCAAACCGGTGTTCTCAACTAAATGAGGGTAAGGCCTCCTTGGCAGAGACGAGGGATTGTAGCCACCTCTGAAATAAGACTTGGGGATGGTATGCAGCCATGTGGATCTTGTTTGTGCATCTGTCCCCTCGTAAAATCTACATGTTCATTTTTATTGACGCTTTTACAGTTTGACAAATACATTTTTCTGTGAAGAGAAACATTTTCAACTTAAGTCATTTATATTAATCAGAAGGGGGAAAGCCCATGCAAAATCGGTAATTTTGCACTGAACAAGTCAGGTAACCTAATGAATATAGATGATGCTGATTTATGTGTTTATGGAGAAGTAAAACTGGGCTGGGGGAGTGGAGGAAGAGAACAGGCCAGAAAAATGGATTGTTAAATGATGTTCTATGATTTCTGTGGAGCCCTGCTCAAGAAGCGTTTCAAATGTAAATGTAACTTTTCAGTGTGCTTACTGGGACTAAATTACTCAGAAGGACAGAGCAAGACATTGTTAGGTTCACTGTTTCTAAATGATGGGGTGTCCCTCAGTCCCACAAATGAGCTGCACTCATCATAGAATCATGGAATCTTTGGGTGGGAAGGGACCATTAAAGGTCATCTAGTCCAACCCCACTGCAATGAGCAGGGACATCTTCAACTGGTAAGTGTTTTCAACCATCTACTTGACTGGGAGTTGTAGGGCAAGGCTGTATTTCTACCAGGGAGATGGTGCATTTTGCAAGAAAGGAAACGCTGATGTCAAACTCACTACCTTCTCTCTAGGACTGGCATCGGATACTGATGGGAAAAACATAGGATTGAAATGTCAGCCTCATGGAACTGGTGACAATATTCCTATGGGATTCAAAGGTGCCAAACTCACCTATAGCACAGGGAGTAGCTGTACAACCTGCTGCTACATATCTGAGGGGGGGTTCTCCCTAATCCCATTTAATGCCTTAAAATGTGCATATTGAAGGCTTTTGTATTGGGTTTGTGTGGCAAGGATTTGGTAGCTGGGTGGGGATTACAGAGGTGGCTTCTGTAAGAAGCTGCTAGAAGCTTCCTCTGTGTCCAATAGAGCCAGTGCCAGCCGGCTCTAAGATGGATCTGCCGCTGGCCAAGGCTGAGCCCATCGGCGATGATGGCAGCGCCTCTGGGGTAAGGTATCTAAGAAAGGGGAAAAGTTGCTGAGCAACAGCATTTGCAGCCAGAGAGGGGAATGAGAACATGTAAAAGCAACAGCTCTGCAGACCCCCCGGCCAGAGCAGCAGGAGGGGCAGGAGGGGCTCCAGACGTTGGAGCAGAGGTTCCCCAGCAGCCCCTGGGGAAGCCCATGGTGAGGCCGGCTGTGCCCCTGCAGCCATGGAGCTCCATGGGGGAGCAGATCTCCACCCGCACCCGGGGAGGGCCCCATGCCAGAGCAGGTAGACACCTGAAAGAGGCTTAGACTCTGTGGGAAGCCCACGTTGGAGCAGGCTCCTGACAGGACCTGTGGCCCTGTGGGGAGAGAAGCCCAGGCTGGGGCAGGTTTGCTGGCAGGACTTGTGACCCCGTGGGGGACCCAGGCTGGAGCAGCTCATGAAGAACTGCAGCCTGTGGGAAGGACTCATGTTGGAGAAGTCCGTGAAGGACTGTGTCCTGTGGGAGGGATCCCAGGCTGGAGCAGGGGCAGAGTGTGAGGAGTCCTCCCCTGAGGAGGAAGGAGCAGCATAAACAGTGTGTGATGAACTGACCACAATCCCCATTCCCCATCCCTCTGCGCTGTTTCGGGGGGACGAAGTAGAGAAATTGAGAGGGACGTTGAGCCCAGGAAGAAGGGAGGGGTGGGGGGAGGTGTTTTGAGATTTGTTTTTTATTTCTCATTACCCTACTCTGATTTGATCGGTCATAAGTTAAACTTATATCCCCAAGTCGAATCTGTTTTGCCCATCATGGTAATTGGTGAGTGACCTCTCCCTGCCCTTACCTTGACCCCCAAGCCTTTTGTTACATCTTCTGTCCCCTGTCCAGCTGAGGAGGGGAGCGACAGAATGGCTTTGGTGGGCACCTGGAGTCTAGCCAGGGCCAACCCACCACAGCTTTGCGGTAGGTGTGTACTGAAAAGTGTCTTGGTCTTATAAAGACCCTGTAGGAACAAATGATTTGCCTTCAAAGATACATCTAGTTTAGTATCTCAGACCTGGCACAGTCACCTGAAGCCTCAGGGGAAAGATAAATAAATCCTAATGTACCCCAGCAATTGCACCATGGACTCTCTCACGTTTCCTCTTTCCTAAATGTAACAGGGGCAAATCCAGGCACAAGGCTCTTAGCTTCACATCTCCAAGAGGAGTCATCACCTCAAATACTCCATGCCCTTTTATCGGAACCCATCACAGCTCTGAACATGGCAGTCTCAGATTCACAGCTTTGTTTGCTCAGGTTGCGTAACATGACCAGATTTTGGAGTCGTATTTGATTACTCTTTTAAGCAATCAATTAAAAGCCATAAACTTTGTTGGAAAGCTCCTTTTATCCCAGAGGATTTCAGGGAGGTTTGCGGACTGCGTGCAGGGAGCACAGGACCTCCTGCGTGCTGGCACAGGGCGGCACTTCAAGAGTGCACAGCTTAGCGTGTGCTGGGGAGTACGTGAAAAACACCGCTTGCTGCTCCATCTTCAGGAGAAAATGTGGAGAGATGAAATATAATGATTCTGCAATGCTTCTGCAGGCATTTGTCTGATACTGCTATAGGTGAGGGTGGGATTTGGGTGCTACGGAAAGTAAATTCAGCTTTGCCAAAACCAGCCCGTCTGTAGCTTTTAACGCTTGTTGGCTGCCCTCAGGTGTGTGGGGATATGTCAGGTACGGGCGCAGCAGGAGGCACCTGGCAGCGCTGAGGTGGGGACCTCTGGAGGTGTGATCTGAAAATGGAGCAAACATTTCTACCTGTAACAGTTACTGAGCACAGGCACCAGGTACTATGGGAAAGGCTTGCGTCTTCATCACCGAAATGTCATGGTCCAGACTGGATGTTCTGGATCAGGACGAACAGAAATGAATGAGGAAAGCTCTAATGTCTCTGTGATGCAGAAGGCTGGACTAGGTGATCAGGGTATTTTCATTCTGGCTCTGCTGTTCCCAAAATGCTTCACAGTTTAGGCTCACAGTCCTTTTGGATTCCAAATTGTTTTGCTCCCAAAAGGAGGGATCCATGCTAGTGGTTAATTTTCAATACCATTTGCTTTAACGTTGCAGTTCAGGTTTTTCTGCAAATACATACTAACGTTTGCCCATTTTTATTTCAGTCTCAAAAGCTGCTGGATAGTTTATTCAAAGAATTTTAATGAAGAATAAAATAAAACTACCACCCACAGGCAGAGAACAAGCCTGGAAATCTTAATTGGAAAGCTTCTCAATATTAGAAACGATTGAAAGACCTGATAGCTTTAGGTAATATCTTGCCAGGATCCGAGCCACCAGGACACCTTTCACTGTCCCGAGCCTAGTATTGGTACTGATTAAGCTTTACAGGGATTTGTAAGAGGCAAAGCCCTCTGTCTGCTGAGATCTCTTGTACCTCTTGTGTTGAACATGGGGGACACCTTGAAAGAATGAGCAAAACTAGCGTATGATAGGGTGTGAACACTGGCAACTTGGACTATTAAGTTACCTCGTGAGCTACATTCAGTGTAAACCTCTTTTTGCACTTCTGCAGGGTACCTTTGCTGAGATTTTGTTCTGGTGCAAGCAGATCACTTCAATTTGCACCGGTGAAAAACCTTCCGAATCTAGGCAACGCCTGAACCACTGCTCTGGTCATGCCACATCAGGTGTGGTGGTGGTGTTATCGTTGTTACTAAATCTGTTCACCACAGACAGCGAACGGTGGTTTGGAGTGTGCAGTTATCCATGGCGACCTCAGAAGCCACCAGACCCTTGGAACAGACATGGACGAAAGCTGCCCAACAGCAAACCCAGCGCTTCGTGATTTACACAGTTTTGCAGAAGTCCCAGAGAATTGCTATTCTTTGCTTCACTGTTCACCATCTTCAGACAACGAACACAAGGGCCTGTGAATGTAGTCCCCGTTGAACGTTTCGGAACGGGCGTCGGTTTCTCCACAACGCTTAGCTCCGCGGTCATCTCCTCCTGCCTTTCAAGCGAAGGCGCAAGTGGTGCTCGCTGTGGGCAGGCGGTGCGGTCCGGCAGCGCGCCCTGACCGCGGCAGCTCCGCAGCAGCCTCCCGCGCGCGCTCTGCTTTTTCACACGGGAGTGGGGGCAAGACTGGCCGGCCAGAGTTAAAAACCCCCAAATCTCGGTTTGGTGTTCAGAATAAGTTTTGGTTAGATAATTACTCCTGCAGAGGCCCAGCTGCATTGCCTGAATTCAGTTTTAACCGACGGCCATGTAATTCTGTTCCTCCTTTCCCCTGGTTCTGTGACCCTGGCCTTGGCTTTACCTCTTCTGCCCTTCAGTTTCTCTACAGCTGAGAAAAACTCGCCGGTACATGCTCCTCGGCATCCGGGCGGCCCCCTCCCTCTCAGCCACTTTCATCTCTCCTTCAGACCCACCTTTCCTCCTGCTCAGCTCTTCTTTCTCTGTTGAGCATCTTGTCATCCTGAGGGTCAAGGACGCTGGGTAAAACCAAAGGGTTTAGGCTTTCAGTTTCCCATATGGAAATTTTCAAGGGGCTTTGGTGGAGCCTTCCAAAGGACACAAACTGCAAAGCCAAACACTGCCTCTGCTTTTGAAGGCCGGAGATTAAGGGTACGGGCACACAAACACCTTACATCTCGCCGCACAGCAGGAGCTTCGCAGCAGCCGCTGGTGTGCATCCCCTTTTCCCTTTGTGTGAGCGGAAGACCGCGTCTCTCACTGCGGGGAATTCGCTGCCTCCCATTAGCCACGGCTTAAGAGCACAGACATGCGTGAGCAATCACAGCAGCGTGGCTGGCGTGCTGCCTCCGCTTCATCGCGTGACACCTCACTCGTGGCAGATGTGACTCCCTGTCACGCCGCTGACAATCACATGGAGCCTTGAACCCTCTTTTTCCTTCTCCTCTGGTCTCCGCATCTCACTGGCTCCTTCTGGTGTCTTCTGTCCTCCACATTTAACCTTACGGCAGCCAGGGGAACCGCTCAAGTTATTTCTCATCTGAAGAGAAGAGCTGAGAGCGGTAATCAGAGTACCGCAGAGGTTTGGATTTCCAACAGGCTTTGCCTACACCCACCTTGCAGATGACAGAAAGTTGGTAGGTGAACAGTCTTTATTTTCCAACCTGAGGAGAAACTGCCCACCTGTGCTGAGGGGGACGTATCACCCGTGGCTCGTGGGTGAAAGGCCACACTGTGCACACGGGAGAAATGGTCTTATTTCTGTAGACACGCTGCTTCTCACTGTAACCACCAGACTAAGCAGCCAGGCATGGTCCCACACGACACAAGAAACCTTCAGCTGCCAGGAAAACTTAAGGGCTGCAGACAATCTTTTTGTCGTCTTTCTTTTGCGTGTCGTATGTAGTTTTCCCCATCACTGAACAGTCTTGAGAAATAAGCCCCATTCCTGAAGATCTGTGATCATGAGCACCCTGCTGGAAACGTGTCTAGCTTGCTAGATGTGCTGTCTCATTTGAATTTCTATTTAGAAAAAGATGGCAGACATTAGTAAAAAAGTTTGCCCTGAGGAAATGGTACCACTTACACTGGGCTCATAAGCCTTTTACAATACGTTTGGCAAAAAGGTGTAAACAATTTCACCATCATTATTTTAGCTGATTTTGATCTAATACTTTACATTTATAGTCAAATTTCATCAGTAGATCTCACATTATTGTGCAAATATGAGCAAATAATACCATCATTTATGTTTTACAGATAAAAACTGTGGCACAAAAGAGTAAAATGGTAAACTCAAGGTTAACTCTAGACTGGGGTTCAGGCCTTTTGTTATATATCTTTGCTCATACATATTTTTTCTCTCTGCTTCCTCCCTGAATTTTCACTTCCTATCTTATATTCTTGTACACTGTTCTGATGCACTATTAAATGGCTAATACATTCCTTCCCCGAGGTATCACTCAGGTGGTCAAATTGTCCCTGTGTTTCGACACCTGTAGAGCATTTTGAGGCTCTTCCTGGAAAAAAAGATGTTCCTGAAGTTATTTCTGGAGATAGTAGCATGCCAAAATGACCTTGACTTTGGACACACTTCTGAGCCTAAATGTTACGATAGTACAGTGGAATAAAAAAGCAGCTGAATCTTTGCTCAGGAAGTCCAAAACTTTGATGTTTGGCTCCAGTATATGCATTTGGAGTCCCTTTCTGTCCAGTTTCAATGCTGAGGATCCTGCTGGTGGTACACAGTTGTTGTCCGCAGAGTATGTGCCAGTATCTCTTCTTTTTTGGGGGCTGTTGTTTACGAACCAGGAAAACTAAGAATCACAATGAGTATTTCCAGATAGTTACTTTCCCATGGAAATTGCTGTACCTGGCACAGTGGTCCTTGGCAGCACTGGTAGGCTCTGTGTGATTTAGACAAGACAAGAGCCATCAGTGTCACTTGGAAGATCACGTGCAAGGATCTGTAACACCACTGTGTTTCTGTGAGACCAGAAAAAGCTGGAGAAGTTGGGGTTTTTTGTTGCTTTTTTTTTCTTAATAGGAAACTAACTAGTGAAATTCTCTCTTTGTGATCAAATGGACCACACGCATTTTTTGTCTCTTTTGGTTGTAAAAGTCTCATGGCTACTATGAACCAAGCACAATTTCAGAGGTTATCAGATATGCTTATTCATTTGTTTCTCATGTGCTGTTTTAAAACTATACCTGCATCTAGTGTTTCACCTAAAAAGTGAGTTTGAATCACAGAATCATTAAGGTTGGAAAAGACCTTTAAGATCATCAAGTCCAACCATCAATACAACACTAAACCATATCCTGAAGTGCCACGTCTACACGTTTTTTTGAATACTTCCAGTGATGGTGACTCCACCACTTCCGTCGGCAGCCTGTTCCAATGTTTGACCACTTTTTCCATAAAGAAAATTTTCCTAATACCTAATCTAAACACTGCCTGCTGGCAGAATAAGAGCAACAAAATTCTTATCGTTCCTGTCAGATGCCCTTGAGCAGTTGTAAACTGGAGGTGGGCTGGTGACAGGTGTCGGGCTTTTGCCATCAAAGAAGATAGGCTCATCCAGGACTGAGCGGGCAACACATTCATATTCCCATATTATCACTCAGATATTCTCAGACAATTAAGCAGGGGAAATGAATTTAAAATTGAACACTCTTTGGTTCGGCTTCTTGAAATTACTTTTATTAATCAACATTGATTTTTAAAACATTTTTTACATAATAGTGTCATAATTTTTCTTGTTAAAGAGAGTAGCAGGGAACCTGGCAAAGACTTGGGAACTAATGAATCTGATTTTGTATTCCACGTGCTGTGGCCCAAAAGCCAGGCTGTGACAGATTTCTTTATTGAACCTTCCAGCAGGCTCTTTGTGAGAGTCATTTTGTAAATGAGGGTTTGGAAGCCGTGACCATGGAAAAGGATCATTGTCCATAACAGTGGATGGTTCAAGAGCCTGATTAATAGTAGCGAACAAAGGCTTTCACCTTGAAGGTCACCCATTCAGATTTAGCCCAGCTGGTCAGTGGCAGCAACTTCTTTTCTTCTCTGAACTGTAAGGGACAAGAATGATGGACAGAAACCCAAGCAGCAAATTGCACCACACTGGGGGCAAGAGGGATAATACTCACATCTCTAGGGACACCTAATATAAGAGCTTAATTTGTCTGCTAATCTTGCCAGAAACCTGTTGTGTTAAAAGGCTCAGCAATGCCTGCAGGAGAAGCCTCTCTCTCTTGTGTGGTCTCTTTAGGGAGCCTAAAAGGACTAATTAGCTTAACTGGGTCATGTAAGTGCTGCCCCAAACGTGAGTCCTAGTGGCAGGCTTGCTGGAAAGACTGAGAAGCAATTGGGTGTCACTAAGAAGTGCTTCTGCCATGCTGCATGTGTTGCGGCAAGCGAAGTTGTGTGCATAGAGAGTCCACGAGCTTTTATCACTTCCTTGGCACAGGTATTTCCTATTTTCTTCCATTTTTGCATCTCTTTCAGGATTTAGATTCCTCTGTAAGATGTCTGGTACAGAAACTGTTTCCCTCAATCATACGGTGCCTGGATCATTGAAGAGAGTTGAACCTCTTACTGCCTCTGATTGCTGTTAAAAAAGCAGTGTGTTGCGCAATGGATGATGAGGAGATAATTTTACGGTGCTGCTTGTGCTGACTCTATTTTGTTGAAAAGTTTTGGGGACTGCATTATGACTGCCAAGAAGATGTAACTGAAACAGAGATGTGTAAACTCTGGTTTCTTATGAACATGCAAAATCTGGGAAGATGTGTTCATGGAATGAGAGATTGACCCTGAGGAAACAGAAAGATTCTTTGCCATCTTTAAACTAATTTGTACATACCTGTTGGACTGATTAGTCAAGAATCTATTGAAGATTAGGAGGAAAAACTAGATACTTAGATACTGTCTTGGATGTGGCTAGATGTTAAACAAGGGGGGAAGACCAAATAAAGAGCACACAATAATGTAGATATGTAGGAACAGGGAAGAAAGGGCAATAAGGCAGTTTATTGCTGATTAAGCATCAGCTAATCATTACATTAATAAGAAAATCAAAACAAGACTGCTAGATGATTGGGTCAATTCACTAATTCTCATTAGCAGCAAAGGGAAAGAAGGGAGAGGGGGGTGGCTGGTGTGCCTTCCCCATACTGCTTTCCAAGTAACTTGGGCAAAGAAGGTGCCAACAGAATATGAACGTGAAATAAAATGTGAAGGGTGGTGTAGCTGTTTATCCTAGGACAGAGGGGATGAGGGTTTCTGCATAGGACTGAATGAAGTAGTTAGTAAACCCATCTCCCTACTGTGGAGCAGGTTTGCAGTTGACCTTAGACAATACTGGAGCCATGCTTGGAGATGAGCTTACCTTGGCCACAGCTGTCTTCACCCTCTGAGTGACTTGATGTCAGGAAAAAAACACTGTGAGCATTGTTACTTTAATAACAGTGGGATAAACCCTTTATGTGAGAGGGTGATGGCTGTTGGATTAGTGTTGGAGGTCCTGGCATCAGACACTAGGATTGCACCTCCAGAGAGGTCCATGCAGGCAAAACTAATTTTACCTTGTTTACAAAAAATATTATTTCTTATAATGCTATTTCCTTATGCTTCCCAAACACTTTTTACTACACACCTCCAAAGTGCTTTATAAACTTCATGAATTTAGCTTTAAACCATGCTCTACCCTTCTTAGCATTTCCTTGTGTTCAGTGTTGCCCTACTTTCATATGTGATTATGGAAGTTATGGCGTGAGCCGCAAAATGTGAATTTAACAGTGCACTGCTCACAACTGGAATGAACTGCCAACTGCTAATTATTCACTAGAAAAGTTCATGGATGACTCTGAATAACAGATACATCTGAGAGTTTTCCAATCCGCCCCCGGACAATTGGTAAGTACCGAAACAGCAACATTCATTGTATGATTTATTTGTTGAGAAGTGTTTACTTGGCTCTGCTCCAGTGTCTATAACACCATGCCAACAACAGTAGGACTGAATCAGACTTTCTTGTGAGATATCCAGAGCTTCCTTTTTCAAATCCGGCCAGAAAATACAAGAACAGCAGCTTTTCTTGTGGCATTTTTGTATTTCCAGTCTCTGTTTGATCCCAGAAGCACAGAAGCAGCAGAAAAACAGAAGTGAATGAGCAAAGAAGAGAGTCCTTAATAAGATTTTTCTCAAGCAGAAGTTACTGGTACCCAGCAATTCCTTCACCAAATCCAGTCTGTGCCTGGGTGCTGTCTTGCAGCAAATCACACTGAGCAGTTATAACATTTTCTTTGGGATCCTGTGAATTTTAAAGCCTCTAATGAAACCTCAGGTGAATACCTAGGGGTGAAGTGTAATCAGTATTGACATTTTTCCTGAACCATTTCTCCAGTGTGGCTGGAGATAAGTAAAACATATGCTGTTGGGACCCTGCAGCAGCCCTGCAAGAAACCTTTATTTAAAGAGACCTATGGACACCCAGCACTGCGCCGTCAAAACTCAACCCGACCCTGCGTAACCTAGCTCTCAGCTGGGTCTGTAGACCTTCTCTTGCTTCTTCAGCTACTGAATACTGTGCGTGGACTGTCAACTCGAGCGCTCTGGGGTGGCTTTCAGTGTTGTTGGCTCCTAAGTTTTAAAAAAGAAGTTGTCCCTGAAATCCTGATTTTTGTTTACAGTCACAAATCTTAAAAATTCTGGGGATGTTTGGTATTTCTGGCTCTGGTTATTGAGCAGTTTGTGTACCCCACTTGTCATATTTTCACATGTCTCAGCAACTACGAGAGCTAGAGAGACTAGAAGAATTAAAAAAAAAAAAAAAAAGATCTCCTGGCATTTCTGGAGTCCAGGAGCTGGAGCTTCAAGTAAAGCATTGGTTTTACAAGAACTGGCAAAACCCATTCCTGTTCTTTCTCTGGAGACTGGCCTCGCATAGCATTTTCTTCTCCGTTTCCAATGTGTGTTTATCAAAACATTTCACTCTTCCCATGACTGCAGATGATGCCAGCTCCTCCCTGTCCCCCGGCCTCGTTTCAGCTTGGAAAACATAATGCTTTTCGGTAACAGATGCTCGGCTGCCTAAAGATGCCACCTACGATGGGGAAATAATCTCCTGAAATGGAAAGGGAACATTAGCCTGGGCTTCGAGGTGTCAGATCTGAGAGGGGAGTGGGAGCGTTCTTACAGCGGCCTCAGGCAGAGCCGGGCTGGCAGGGTTGCCATGGCAATCGGCTTCTTTATCACATCAAGGTCCCCGTAATGAAACAGCAGAAGATGTAACTCAGAGAGCATGGAAAGTAAAATATACATATCAGCGTGTATTAGATTGCAAGAAAAGTGAGCAGAGAGATCGAACTGCCTCAATGGTTTATGAATAAATGGAAAGACTGAGCCTCCTTTTGGTTTGAATAAAATAAATGACAGATTTTTCAGCGACTTCGGTGTCAAGAGGTGGTACTGATCCAAATACAGATATTGTTGTGGCACAAGTACAAACTGAGAGAGGCATTCAGATGTGCAAACTAAACTCATACTTAATTCATATGAAGAATTACCCTATGTTGGTTAATGATAGCTTTCCTATTCCTCCCATTTTCACCGAAAGACATGGTCAGGCAATCAGAAAGTAGTGTTAATTCAGGCCTTGGCTTGAGTGGAGTGGAATAACCTGTAAAAGCTGTGATGGCTTGTTGTGTAAGACAGTGTTTGCATCAATTGGATCCTCCCACAAGGTGATCTATGAATATAGATCACCTTGTGGGAGGACCCAATTTCAAGAATAAGAAAACTGGAGCTATGGGACAGTAACAGATGGATGCTAAAAATTTTATTAATTCTTGCACTGTTATTGATAGAAGCACAACCCTGTGCTATGCAAGCTCCTCTACAGATTTAACTGGTTACAAAGGGTAGCAGGATCAGCCGCTTAGTTCGATCAGGAAGAACGGCAATAGACGTGATTGATTGAAAGAAAAAAAGCAGCTCCAGGCATCAGTTTGTACGAGACATCTGCTGTAAGCGCTAACCTGCTTAACCAGGCGTTGAAGGTAAGCCCACATGCCATCGGAAGAATCATTCCTCTTGGATTCACGAAAAGTCCCCGCGCTTCACCTGTGCCTTCAGAATCAGTAGGTGCAAATGAACAGAACCGGAGCATTAGACGGCCAAGCGCGAGAGCCCTTGAGTAGGGCAGAGACCCTCAGCCCTCCCACGGGCCCTGGGACCCCGGGTGCCCCTGCGGACTCTCTGCCTCCCCACGCAAATGGCCTTCACGCGATTTGTTGACTGGGCGTCTGCACACTTTGCTGCTTTAGTTTGCCCCGGACAGCTTCGGAAACAGAGAAAGGCGCGTATGTGAGAGAAGCTGAAAGCTGACGGTCAGGGTCCGCTGTGGCACTCTCTTTGTAAGGGAAGACGGATAGGTCTGGAAGGGTTAATAATACACCAGCTAAATAAGTCTAAAACATGCACCAAAGTATAATGTTACAACCGAGCAAATTATACGCTTCAAAAGATCTCTGCTGACATATTTAGCCAGTGTTGGCTATGCACCTATTCATGCCTTGCTGCGTATATTTGAGTGACTGGAACAATTCCCGAGGTTAATTACTAAACTAACCAAAGGCCTTGACTCATTTGGAGCTGATGGGGACCACTGCACTTATTCCTCAAATTTATCAAGCAAACACAATTATGCTGGTCGTGACACATGGCTTGACTAATAGCACAGGCGTATTGGACTAAAAAACCCTGCCTTGGCATGTGTCTCTCAGCCACGGGGAAACTCTCACACACCGTAAGATGGGAGTTGATGAAGGAGGAAAAGTAATGCCCACCCACTGGGTATTCCCACTGATGCCTTGCTTTTAAAATACATTGCATAACTGGAAACTACAGAAATATATGACATTATCTTCCTTGGAAGTTTGGGATATGTTTGCGGATAGTTCTCGCTAAGCAGATTTTTGATTGTAGGATACAAAGCAGTCTGTGTGGCTATGACAGGTGGGTCAATAAGCAAGATGAATGCACATCTTTGAGGTCTTTGAGATGGTGTCTGAACTAGCTGCCGGTGAACGTCCACCTCAGTTTTCAGTGGGAACAAGAGCTGTGAATACCTGGAGGAGAACGGCCCCAAGCCATCTGAGAAGCTTGATGCAACCTGCTGATCTAACATCTGCTTATCAGCCTTTGCAAAGACTGGCAGATACGCAGTTGATGTAACGGCATGTCGTGAGCCACTGCCACATGAATCAAAAGTTCCTCTCACCGGCTCACCTCCTCTGCAAGCCAGGCTGGTGCTTCATCTCCTCGTCTTTCCCTGCACGTTGCTGCACTCCACATAGTTGTCCTTGTTCAGAACGTTTCTCCAGAAGGACTGTTCTTTCCCTAAAGTGAATACCTTTTTAAATATGCATTCTGACAGACATGCACATACCTTGTAAAACAGATTCTACATACCTTGTAAACAGATATGAAGGCAGGGCAATGAATCTGTCATTTTCAAGGTTGGTTAACTCATAATCTGAAAGTCTTTTCCACTTCCAAGGTAATAATAATTATATCATTTAAAAATGTGATTATGTTCCTGATTCCACACTAACTTAGGTGTGCAGTTATGGACATCTCTACTTAATAAAGCCCTTAAATATATGATTAAAACCTACTAAAGCCCACTCTTAAGAGTTTAGCTGAAGTGGCACTTAATTCATTACAGCTTTAATAGACCCTCTACAAATTCATTTAAATATGAAATAATGAAGTAGGAAGTATCATCCATAACACCAGGATGATGACATTTATTAGGATAGGTAGTCTTGAGCGCTATCTACTTTTAGAATAGTTTTTCCTCTTTGGTTAATCGGGGCTGCGTCTTGGCTGCCCTGTAAGAGCACTGGCTGCAGTGCCTTTGACGCTACATTTCTCAGCTGCCTGTACCATTTTGGCTGTGAAGAAGTCATTGAACAGGACAGCTCGGGTGTCAGGCCGCTGCCCAGTTTATCTATTTTCAAGTGGGAAAGTAGGGAATGTGATTACAGAGCTAATGTACGAAGACTTGACCTAAGAAGTTGACGACTAGTAGTATTAGAGCAATAAATTTCTTAAAGAAAAAAGAAGAAACCACCTTTGAAGCCTGGACAGGCTTTATGATGATCTTTTTAGAACTTGAACATGTGGGTGTTTCATGTAGCAGGATTTGGCAGAAAAGCCAGCCCTGCTTTATTTACAATCTGTTTTCTGGAAGACCCGGTGCACTTTAACAATCAAAAAGACAATGTAATTTTAAAAATTGTTTAAAAAAAAGAAGAAAAGGGAAATGGAAAAAAGTTAAAAGCACTTGTTTGCTCTCTTACAGTTTTATTTTCATGTGTTTTTGTGATCACTCAAGCACTTTTGCCCTGGTCACAGATATCAGGTTCCTTTTTTGTGAACTGGCGTGAACGCAAGTTTCAGTCATTTGCTGGAGTGAAAAGCATTTTTGCTTTTTCAGTAGAAACCAAATTGTCAGTGTGTGCCAAGGAGAAAGTAAGATGAATAAACCTCTTGCACCATACCAACAAGAAGTCAACGTAGTCTTTGAGGACAGGTTATCTGGACGCATACAGCTTATGACTTAGGCACCAGTGGTGCTATAAAGTCAAGGAGCTTAAAATCGGACAGATAGTCAGTAATGAAAAGAGGTGTTTCCCATGGAGGACTACAGAGACACTAGTCTGCAGCAGGAGGTGGTAGGAGCACCTGACATAGACCTGTACACTTCCAGGCGTGCATCCCAGTGACAGCTGGTACCACTCGCAGCGTGCAGAGCCGCCTGCTTCTCTCCCTAGGTGAGGGCCGGTAGCTGTCGCGGAACTCTGGAGAGAGGACGCTGTTACTGAGCCTCACTTCACCATCTACCGGTCCCTGGTTTGGAGAGAGAGCTTCATTTCACTGCGCGTTGTCATTGCTGGGTCTGGTCTGCATGCAGGAATAGCTCACATTCAAAACACCTAGCTGTCCTTGTGTGGCACCGATGACAGCTGGGATCACCGGTCCCTTCAATAAACTCCTGCATGTCTTCACTGGCTGCTGATCACCGCTGGCCCAGGGAGCTGCGCTTGTTTCCCAAACTTGGTAGATATTTCCTGACTCTAACTCCCGTGAATTATTCTCCCTGAGTCTGAGTTATTCCCTCAAATCCTATGGAGACTTAGGGATGCTATGGCTGAAATACCCTAATGATTCAGGATCGCTACGATTTACAATCCTAATTAGGTCCCTCCGTGCATTATGATTGATTCTTTAATTGTGGGATGGCCTGCTACACTTTTCAATAGGATTTCTGTCTCATTCAGTGAACATGATTAGTCCTGCTCTGCGGGTTCCTCTTGGCTACATTTCAAGTCCACAGACGGTCTCTGAATTTGTGTCTGGGTACAAACCTTGTGCCCAGAGTGCAGGTCAGGGAGAGACTTGAATGTGTATCAACCCTTTCTTATGCCGGATTTCTGCAGTAAGGAAACCCTGGCACACAACAAAGAAGGAAACATCTGTATTCTCCAAAAAAGTGCCCAGTCTGGATAACCAGGGGAACAGGGGTTTTGAGTGCCTCGGCAGGTAAGGCAAAGAACAGCTTACATGACATCCATCTTTCCCTGTTACAGACAGCGGGAAGAAATGTTCACAGCAAATGCAGTAGGGACATGGAGAAGACAGTGGATGGGGTCGTCATGGTTGAATCAGTCTGATGCTGCCTGGAAAAAATGGATTCTGTCTGTGCTGCAGCTGCAGGGCTTGTGTGTGATGTTAGGCAGAGAGATACTAGCTCTGTGTTTTCCATATCCTGCCTGTGCACGATGTGAGCTGTGGAGTCTGCCTTCTAAAACAGCAGAGAGAAATCAGCAACCGGACTCAAAATAATTAAAGTGCCACAAAACCAAATCAACGTGTCCCCTACCAAATCAGGACCTTCAGATGAAACATCCAGCACTGCCGGACATTTCAGATGTAGTATCTCACTGTCTCAGCTCCCCATCTCCATGGGAAGTAACAATACCACATCGTTTCTCAAGATTTGTTGCATACATCACTTAATTAGTTTTTGCAAACCACTCAAACACTGCAGTGATGAATGCTTTAAAGAACTTATGATTAATGTTGTCTTCAGATTAGGTCTTCACAGTGTACATAAATAAGGCCTGGGGCTGTACATAGGAAAATGAAGATAAAATTAAATGCTGAACAGCTGCTTCTAGGGAGAGCAGATCCACTCTGCACTCCACGTGGTGAAGGTGCTCAGAGGTGGTGTATGTGGGCATGAAATTAAAGATCATAAAATGCGCTTTGACCACACAGGACTGAAGAAAGCGTGCACAGAGCTCTTTTTATTGTTATCTTTGAGTTTGTAACTTTTCAACCTTTTAATTCATTTAATGTGAGGGGTTTTTATGTACTTCATGTACCGAGACAGACACAACTCAAATTTATTTGTGTCTGGGTAAACAAGGTACATTTAAAAAAGAAGAAAACAACCCTCATATAAATAACTATAACAAATGCTGGAAATCACGTGGCTGGTAATGACATGCTGCTGCAGCCTTGTCATGAGTACTATGATGGATGTGGTCCCCATTGAGGAGTACCAATATAATATTCTTTCTTGGGTCAGGATACGTAGTGTCCCTACCAAATCCCAGCCGCGGGTATCCATGGGATTATCTTGGTATCCTGTATTCCTGGGCAAGGAGCCACCACTGAGCCATATATTGACTTGTTGAGGAAGGACTGACAATCCAGCTTTCCCCTCCATCTTGTCTGCTTCAGAATTTGGGGGCAAAAATGGTACCCTGATTTTCCCCCCACTATTGGCAGTTCAGCTTCAATTTAATGTGAACATAAGTCCCATGGTTACCAGCAGCATTAAAACACTGGACCATGCCTTCCAGCTCAGCTCAAGTGTCTCAGGAAGCCTACATCAAGTGCTTCCCAGCTGGGAAAGGCATGGTCACCCAGGAGCTGGTTTTAGCGCAGGGGGGACGACAGACAGGGACCTAGCTGGTGCTGCTGGTGGAAAGTCCCAGGGAAGTAACTCAGAATAGCTCAGGCTTCTCTGAAGCATGGTCTGGGCTAGTGATGAATTAGCAAAGAGGAGCCAGTGAACTTCTAATCCTGGGGTTTAGCATTCATCCTCAAGGCTAAATGAAGCTAGATTGCAATCCAGCTGAAGCTTAGGTGTCTTCTCTCCTGGCTTCCTTCACTCACACGCATGAAAAACGTGGGATCTAATCAGCTGGTGGTGTCGCAGACTCAGAGGTCCTCAACAGGATGGCACGCCAAGCATCTCCCCTGCCAGGGGCTTCAGGCGTTTCTTCTGCCCCAATGCTTCTGCTGTAGCTCTTCCTGGGAGACCTGACCCCGAATGAGCAACAGTGGGTTTCTTCATCTCACCCCCCTTCCCTGCCGTACGCACTGTCTTGCTGCACAAGATCTGAGCCCCCGTTTCAATAAACTTGCGCTTTGCTGTGGAGGGAATCCAACCTGCACTGAATTACAGCAAGGCCAGTCAGAGCTTGCCAGTTCAGTTTAAAAACAAACAATCCCATCTAATTTTCTGCATGTATGTTTTTCCCTGCATATTCTTTAGCTTTGCCTTGGCATTTCTATAGCAGCAGGAGACTATTATCTTGTCAACAATGGTCTATTGCATTGACATTATCTCTCAATTACACAATTACTTTGTTATGTGCTGTATTATGAGCAATAAAACATTTGAAGTACTTCAAGCAAATATAGTTTTAAAGGTTTAAAAGAAAAAAAAACCTCAAACACAAACCCTTGATTCAAACTATCTGCTAAGTTTAAGTACTTTTTTGTTCTCTTGACAGATTAAGGAAGTAATCGTATGATTAGTGCTAGAAAAGGTGTCGGTAAAATGGTGATGCTTGTTGGGACTGGTAAAATGGTGCTCTTTGTTGTCTTCTGAAAGGCATGTCAAGAGAACTGGGCTACCTTACTCACATCGCTCCTTGTCCTATCGCCATGGGACCCCCCAAAAATGACCTGGGTCTAACCGAGCCCAGGCTGTGTGGCTAGAGTCACCCTGACAGCATACTGCATCTGCTAGCCACGCCATTAGGGAAATGCTGGCCTGACTGCAGTCCTGGGTGCCTATGGAGTCACATCCCAGCACCAGGCACAAATCTGTGAAAACTCCACTGGTTTTTCACTTCAGAGACGCTAACCTGGGATACCACACTGTCACTGCTCTTGCCTGAATGTATGCTGGAAATGCAGCTCACAGCCAGGTACTCTGACAACCCACTCCGACATCTACCAGGTTATCACTCACTGGCAGCTGCATCACGCCCCAGACTTGTTCCCAATGAAGTCAGTGACACTTTGTCATTGTCCTTGAATGACAGCAATCTTACGACTTTGTAGCCTAGATAAAACTGGTGCATTTGGCAAGTATTTTATTTTAGAAACAAATCTCCTTAGCCCCTTAGAAGTCTAACATTGCTGACTTTTAGATTTACTATTTTTCTTACAATGCTTGCTTTGCCTCCTGACAAAATCAATATCCTAAAAATAAATAAATAAGCATACAGTACAAGCATCTAAATTGAAAAGTAGCAGTTGGCAGAGCCATGCATCTTTAATCTGGATTTAGTCAGCCAGATAGAGCGAAGCTTGGCAAGACCCCTCAGGCAAAGCATTCAACAAGCTTACTGTACCGCGCTTAAGAAGTCCATCGGTCCTTTTCCCTTTACACAGGTATAAAAGATCCACAAGGTGGGAATGCTGCCAGTCGCCTCTCCCACAGCTCCCCTCAGCCTCTCTCCTGGGATAGCGGAGGAGGATGGTGGTAGCTGTTGGTTGAGGCGTTGTGTGTCAACACAAAGGAGGGGAGGAGCCCCCAGGGTTGGTGGGGAGAAGGGGTGGGATGAAGCTGGAGGAGCAGGCTGCAGGTGTAAACATCTGTACCAGCTTCAATGAGGTCCTTGCATTGCCTCAGCCGCTCTCCGAGAGGAAATGTATTTGCAAAGGAGGGTCTTGTCTCAACACAGGGTGGGTTCTTATTTTTTTTTTCATTTGGGAGAACCACACAGGGAGGATTTGGGCGTGGTGACTTGAGCAGGAATGCTTTTCTTGTTTCATCTGTCGCATTCCTAGTGCTGCCAGTCAAGAACTGAACAAAAATATAACAGAAGGATGCTTCCAGCTGCTCAGCTTCTCATCCACTCCCATCGCCAGAGGATTTTAACTGAGACCCTTAGCTATCCCTGGGAATTCAAGAAGGACATCATAATGTTGCATTATTGGAGAAGGAAGAGAGAAGAGAAAATGTAGGTCTGTTATACATTGCTCAGGGAACTAAAAACAACAGCTCTGAAATACTCTCTGAATGTGGATAGTGCAGTGATGGACAAAGGCAGTGAGCAGAGCACGTAGGCTCTTACACCAGTCTGTTTGCTTCCTCGGGCTTCCCATCGAGTTTGCAACACACACTTTAGCCAAGATTCAAGGGCTGTTTTGCACTGAAACATTTACCAGAGCAAGAGTTAATCCTAAGCTGCACTGAGATCTCAACTGAGATCTCAGCCCCCCGTGACATACTGTACGTGGGTCTAAGCCCATTCAGGCTTTACAAAAATGTGAGTATTTTTAGGAAGAATTTTGAGGGCAGAAAATATTAGTATTTCTGGGGGAAGGAGTCTTCTGCATAGAACCAGTGGAGAGTGAGTGACAAAACCAAGAGGGGAATGCTTTTTCTTGCACAGAAATAAACGTTTCCCAGTAGCCCCTGGATAATGGGTGAGAAAGCAAATGAGATCTGTCTGAGCTTTTAACATGTTTGTGTCTGTGTGGCTGCGTGTTGCATGCACTAACTGCTCTGGCAACCCTGGTCTCAGACTCTAAAAATATTTTCATAGTAAGATTTTTGTGTTTGCTGCTTTTGGCCTAATAAAGCTGTAATGCCAGAGAAGTTCAAAGGCAGCAGGTGTTGATCTCTGGCCCTTTTTTTTTTCCCGCTCAGAGAGATGCAAGTATCAGCTGTCAGCTAGAGTTTATGCAAAATAATTCCTTCTCAATAATAAGAATAAACACTTTTCAAACATCTGCATGAAGAAGAAAAACAGAAGATGACAACAATCAGAAAGACAGGGGGCAAGGACAGCATAAACACGTAAAATATCTGGGTAGATCTGAAAAGAAAGAGGCATGTTTTGTGAGCCATGTTGCCACAAGTGCTGTATGCTATAGAAAAATGAGCTTGTTTTTCCCTTCTCCTCTTTGGCACTGTTGCTCAGGTAGGTCCTGCCCTCCTGTCCCACCTCTGCAGCTCAGTGGAAAGTGACTTGTCTTTTGAGACATCTCATTGTTCAAGCCTTGGATTCAATTTAGTTTCCAAATGTTCTTAATAAATTTTGATATTTCATGATTAAAGATGTTTATTCAACTGTAAAGACCAATCTTTTATTTTTTTCAAAAAGGCTATCTCAAATGAATTTAGATTGTGGTTGTTCAAGTTCTTTTTATATTTAAAGGAAAATATGAAATATTTTGACACATTTTAAAGTTGTTTAACTTTTTAGTCTAATTAAGAAATGAAATGAAAACACAGTTTTCTTGAGCAAAATTCCTGACCTATTCTGTTATTGTATTTTGCCTGTTCTGCACATGTGCTCTTGCCTGGCAATAACCAGGCCTGCAGGATCACAGGGGGACTTTGGTCTTTTCCCCTGCTCTGCCCTATTCCTCCAGGCTAGGACCTGCTCTACAGTATAGCATAAGCATTTCTTTTTTACTCTCTCTTTCTTCCTTCTTCAGTCTTGCAGCATACCCACCTCACCCTGCTCCCACTCTTTTGAGTCTTTCTGCTTTGTCTGCGTTTCTGCAAATGAATCATTTTTTTGCATCTGTTTTGCAAAAAGGAAAAAACAAAGCCAAACAAATGAGCTCTATGAAATGTCAAGGAGGCTGTTAAACAACAGTCTTGAAAACGGTGCCTTAATTGCATCACTAATGGGAGTTTTTATCTAATTGAAAAGCAACGAAGCAGATCCTTTTTTTTTTTTTTTTAATAGTTTCCATTAAACACTGCCTGAGAAGCGGAGAACCAAAGAAAAACCACAAAACAAATCTTTACAAGGGCTTGGGATCTTCTTGCCAGAGAGAGAGATATATGTCTCCCTGGGGACCTGGCTGCCCATCTCACTTTTGTAGGCTGATGGTGCCTACAAAACCCAGTGGAAGGTTTACGCATCCATGGAGGGGGTGTCACTGGATGTGCATCAAAGCCATCTACTCACAGCGTGGTCTAAAACTCACTCAGGTATAGAGAACTTTAAGTCTCAAACTTCCAGGGTTTGCAGAGCCTGTTTTCTATGAATTTTATTGCTTGATGGCACTGACCTGTGAGTAGCTGATGTGGGCAGTTGCAGTATGAACTTTATTTTTTTATAAACTTTATTAAAACCTCGGACTGTAGATTGAAGCGCACAAAAAGGTATTCCTTACTTAGAATATCTACGGGCTCGAGGAATATCAGGCTTACTGCCCACGTGAAGACTGACTTGCACATATACAGGGGCCCTGACATATCTGTCAGGTGCGGCACTTACTTACTCCAGGATGAACTGGGGGTGCTCTCCCTCTGCAAGTCCGTTCCAAAATACATGCAAAAGCAATGGGCATTTCTCCTGTGAGAGCGGATAAGCATGTGAAAATTGATCTGTACTTGTGCAGTAAGTCCTGTCCTCCCATCTCAAGAAAAATTTGACAGATTCAATCAATTCCATAACAACCAGCAAGCTGGCAATAAAACTAGAGGCTGGTTGGAAACCAGCCTCGAGCAATGGCATGGTACAGCCAGAATTTAATAACGTGGTCCTTCGGGAGAGCAAATGAGATGGGAATCCCACCTCACTGCTCTGCGCTCCTTTGGGAAAGAAGCATACTATTTTGGGGGGTCTCTTGGGCTCCGGGGATGGAAAACGATAGTGGGTGGAACCATGAGGGACCCCTCTGGTCTAGTAGGTTAACACCATTGTGCCAAGCAGCATTAGCAATCTGGCCTTGGAAGGGAGATGGGACTTCACCAGTAGCTCTTCTCGTCCCCTTCTGGGGGTGCAAATCACCACATTCAGTCCAGGGACGAAGGGAACTCAGCACCAGGGCTTAAGACTTAACTATGTTTGCTTCTACCTGATCAATTAGAAGAAAAGCCGTATGGTTTTCTTGCCCTTGGATGAGATTTCTGTTTGAAAGTAGATATCACAACAAATTGGTCTGGAGGTTTAGAGCTTATTTGCACTAATATTTATGAGTGCTTGTGGTGCATAAGTAAGTGAAACAAATGGTAGCCTAAATTGTACTGGGATAATATGAAGGATCAATTCAGCAAACAAAACAGGCTCTGATCTTGTTAGCTATACAAATACACACAAAGCACATTCAGAGAATAATAAATATCTCCCATTTCAGCAGCTTCTTTCATTCCCTGAAGCTCTCTCTACAAACTGTGTACCCAGACACAGATCCCACCGGGCACCTCTTTGGCTATGTACAGTAACTGCAAGTTGTGTATACAGCACCCTTCCTAGCAGCCTGTCCTGCAGGTGCTGCACAATTAACCCAAATCAGATATGATTGCAAATTGAGTAATTGAGTAGCAATTGAGCAGCAAATGTCAATTGTCCAAGCAAAGGAGAACAGACTGTCCAGTGAACTGGCTGGGGAACATAGCTTGGCAGAGTGCAAGTCTCTGTGTGGAGAGCTGGTGTAGATAATACTCTTTTTCATGGAAAAGTGCCAAAGGAACTTCAGTGATAATAGATAGGTAAGAAAACTCAGAATTTGTTTCTCATTTGAAATACCTCTGCACCAAAAGTGGACGCCTGTCTGTAATGATGCACTGGGGTGATGGTTTGGTATGGACTCTGGTAGTAACACACTATTTACTTTTTCACCTGTACCCCTTCCCATGTCAGCATGTTTATTTTCCTGAGAAATATTCTGGCCTTTGTCTGCAGAACAGGCTAAGCAGAATTTTGCAATAATTAACAAAAAAACCTTGTCAAATTAATTTTACTTAAAAAAAAAATCCTGATTGGGATAAAAAAACCCGGCATTGACAATCTCCTCAGGGAAATTCTGCACAATTACCTTTTGCTGTCCCTGGCATTTTCCAGCAGCAGAAATCCGGCAGCGTTTCCGAAACAGAAGCTGCTGTGCCAGCTTCCTCCACACAGCCTGGCTCCATGGCAGCTGCCAGATGTGCTGCTGGGGGTTTGCAGCTCCCGAAGTTTTCAGGCACCGCTTCTGCGCATCATGTCCTACTGCTGCACCACAGAGGGGTCACTTGGTATTAGGCAGGGACCTGGGCCATGGGACTGGGATGCAGGGGTCGTTTCCAGACAGCTTCCTTGAGCTGAACATTATGGATGGTGATTTTGGGGCAACCTCTGACATTTCTGGCTACAGCTTTGAAGCTCAGAAAGGGGCTTGCTCGGGGCATGAACACATCGATGCTAGTGGCATTCAGGGTTCTGCTGGTGGAGGGCACAGCTCCGTGGCAGCAGGTTAGCCTCCTCCCACTGATGGCAACGGGGGCATGGTGGCTTCTGGAGGCTGAAGTCTTGGCTCAGACTTTCACAGGCTCTTGAGGCTCCTGCAGCAAATGCAGACAGAATTTCCCTGTCAGTGAAATGGGGGGTCTTGGGCTCTGATGAGATGTACTGTTTGGGGGGTTGTAGTTAGTTAAGTCCCCTCCTTCATTTTCTTTTTTTCTTTCATTATTAGTTTGATAAAATGGTGCAAAAGAAAAGAGTAGTAGAGGTGTTGAAGCAAACGATTTTTTTTCCTAATTGTCATGTGAGCAAAATGATACATTTCACTTCAAATGAAAAGTACCATTTGTGGAATAGAAAATGCCCTGGAGACTGTTTTCTAAAAATGAATTTCTATTCTTTCCTTCAAAAGGTGTCTTCAGGATCATGCTCTATTTTTGTCTGTCTTTACTGAGGATATACACAAATACTCCACCCCAAATGGTAAAGAGGACTATGAGTCTTTTTAGGTCACTTTCTGTGATCCTCGCTCCTCTGTCCACCACCTTTTATGTTCTCCAACCTCTGCTGTGCCAGTGATGCTGCCCTCATCACCCATTCACGGCATTGCTGTGGAAGTACCTCCACTCTTTCACTCCTCTCTGTGAATGGGCGTTGCTTCTTCCGCGCCCGAATGGTGACACTGCCCAGAGCCCCCGTCACGTGCAGGGGCTGACGGTGCACTGGAGGAGCGCCCTGGATGGGGCCTCCTGTTATAGTCCATCAAATTCTTCTTTAACATTTCTCTGCCCTGATTTTTGAGGAAAACTATCTATGGGTGAGGGGAGAGCGTTGCTTATGATCCCAAGGCCATTGCCTCCCTGCTTCCTCAGGCACCCCCAGGTACTCTCTTGCACCTTGACCCGTCTCAGCACAGTGGTCAGTGCTCTTCTGGGGCAGCTTTTATCCTTGGCATTGGCCCTGCTACCATACACACAAATAACGATAATATTTTTAATGGGCTGCCTGGGCTGAAAGCAATTTGGATCCTGTGTAGAAGTGTCTCCAACAGCCCCTCTCAAGCTGAAGGGCTCAGCAGAAACACTGTTAGAAAGGAACTGGCAAGAGACTCTTGGAGCTAATAATAATAATGTTACAGAACTAAAGCAGAGGAGATAGATAGAAGTAATTAGGAATGAAGAGAGGTATTTAAGTAGAATAAGAAGGTATTTTAGAGAACTTGGACAGATTAGCGGGGGGAATGCTGATGAAAAAATGTATCTACACAAATAGGCTTATGATTAAAAGCTGAATTAGTGAACATAGTTAAGAGGATTAAAAAAAAAAATTAAGCTAAATAGTGGAAATAGGAATAGTGCAGTGGCTTTGAGCAGGTTGTGGTTCATCAGCCTGCAACTTCTGCTCTGTGGAGAGACAACATAGGAGAGCGGGTTGAGCAGCGAACCCTGAGGCACAGTGGGGACCACTGGTGCTGGGCACCTCCTGAGAACTTCTCCCACAGGCATGCTCAATGATGAGGCTGTGTCTGAAGTACAGGGCAACCTTCTCTTGCTGGGGATGCCCCTCCAGGTTTTGGAGGTGGAATTCCCTCTTTATAGGGCCCGTTAATACCCTTCTACTGGAAGATGCATCTTTGTGAGTGGTATTTCAGCAGACACCAGGAACAGTATTTTCAAACATGAGCATTTGCAGTTATTGGCATCCATTTTTCAGATGGATATTTGGGCACGTGTGATACTTCAACATGTAATAATGGCAGCCTCTTCCTAGTAGCAGGCAAGAGTTTATTGGCACCTTTTGAAGAAAAGTACATTACAGGAAAATCTAGGGCAAAACCCATGGCAGTATGGTCAGTATGCAACTCACTTCAGTTACTGAGCAGTTTCTTTTCTCCTCCTCATATATTTGTCTCTACTAGAATTATGCTGCTGGCATTACTAAGTGGGCTTTGACGGTCCTTTGTAGCATCTATGTCCCAGGCCTCTAGCAGCACTTATTTACTGTGGTATAAACCTGTTTTTCATGTGGAAAGGAGGTGATTTCCAAGTAGAGATCAGTCTGCCAGAGGATTTGTCATGATTGCAACCCTTGGTGGTCATATGTTGGAGAAATTCCGTGGGACTGGATAAAGAAAAAAGATGAAAATACCATCTCAAACAAAATGCAATACTGGCAAAAGTTTGATTCATTTTATTCATACCTGTTGGACTCATGGTCCAAGGCATTAAAAGGAGAGCTTTAGGAGTAGTTACCAGCAAGGAAACCTCTAGGTCTTTATGCATGCGATCTCTACACACCACAGGCTCGTACAACCTCTGTGATTGTTTGATCCTAGTGATAATTAAGATGATTTTATGATAAAATAAGGAAAAAGGGTTTTCTACTCCAAAGTAACCTTAAATGTTCACCCTGAAATAAAACCTGCGAGGCTTTGAATTGTCCAAACTCCCTAAGAAACGCAATGGTGATTTCAGTCCCATTATGGGAAGTACATGAATGCATAACACATCTCTAGTATTACATTTTCTCTTTGATGAATCTAATCCTGTCTATTTGCTGCAGTGGTTGCTCAGGGTTGTTCTAAACGTGTTCTAAACGTGTTAAACTCAGGGGAAATGAAGGGATACAGAGCAAAAAGGAGGACTTCATAGCAAACAATCAAGAAGAAAGAGAAACAGTCAGGATGAAGGGGGATGAGCAACTACCTCAGAAAGTGGGGCTGAGGAATCGCAGGAAAGCCTGTGCAAGGGCCAGGAGGAGAAGAGAGACAGCAAGCACTGCCTCGGGACCCCCTGCAGTAGGTTTTCTGAGATCTGGTGGCTGAGCTTCATTGTTAATGCTGTAAACAGTTGGCAGCTGTGAACAAAGGCTGTCATCAAGTTCAGCCCAAAATTTCAGTTCCTTGTGTGTCCTGTATGTTTTCTGTCTTTGGGAATTGTTACTGTCTCATATAACTACATGTGGTTCTTATTCCCATCGTTTACCACAACTCAATTATCCCCACAGACATTGCAATTACTGAGGGCTGGAGCTTTGCTGAAACTCTATGGCTTGTCCTAGGAATATGAGGCACTGGGTTCAACATGCATATTGACCTGTATGTAAATGCAGCTGGAGATGGAAAATGCTGTTCTGAGGTCACCTTCAATGCCTCAGAAATAACATTCACACTTTTGAGTAAAAACAAAGCCATGTGAATACTTTTTCCACCATAACAGAACTGTGTCAGAACATTTCTTTTCAGATTGGAAAAGCTTACAGGGGTATTTTTATTTTTCTGCTAGGTCTGTTTCCTGATCTGAGGGGAGGGTCCAACCTGCCTCTCAGAGATCTTCCCGATGAGAGAGACCCTTAGTTACAGCTAATGTTTCCATGAAGTGTTTCAACTTTGGCAAAACACTGAACATCAATACAAATGCTTAATCAAAAATATTCTGGCTGGCTCTACATATACAATCCTTTTCATCAGCATTACAGAAAGAATATTTTCCGCCGAGTTACTTATATTCTTAAGCTGTCATTACGCCAGCAGTGAGCATTCTTGCTCCCGCAGCCCAGATCCACTGGGGTGTAAATCACGAAACCTACGTTAGCTTCAGCGATGCGCTTAAGAAAACATTCGTCCCCCGAGTCAGCCTGCCGCAGAGGAGAATCTGTCCCATGGATTTGAATGTCTTTTTGCTGTTCACTGTCCTGCATTCCTCCTCTGTCCTATTATTTCTTCCCCCTCCTGTGCCTCCACTCACGTAATAGAGAGCAGGATTCTTTTTCCCCCCTTCAGCAAGCCTGATTGAGACTTCCATTTCTTGCTCTGCTTGTTGATCCAGTGAGGCTAAGCTCATATCCTTCATAATGCAGGGTGACGTGACAAGGCTCTCTGGGGACTATCCCTGCACACTACATGAGTGAACAGTCCTATAAATGGTCAAATAGTTTTCCACTACTTTAACTTCTCTGTTGAGTTGCTCAGTTCTCGGAAAACAAAGAAGATTACTCTGATTCATCCTGTAACACGTTGAATTTGAAGGGCTCTTTCATCCCCTGTTCTTTTTAATGATTGTTGGTATAGTTGTGATAAATAATCTTTCCCATCAAGAGGTGTCTGCGCGCTCTTCCATTGTGGGAGATGCTGCTGTTCCCATTTATGCGTGGGGACATTGAGGTGGAGAGAACTTACAGGTCTGGATTTTGTGGCGCTCAGCACTGCCATCTCCAGCTAAACTTTTGTGATCTGGAGCACCCAGCCATCTCCTCTCCAACAGAAGTGGTAACAACGCTCTTGGGAGAACGCTGTGTGTTTTCCTACCACCACAGAGCAGGACAGCGTCACAGTGAGGAACTCCTGGAATACGGATCGCTGTCATTCCCTCGTCCTTCCTCTGCCTATCCAGCCATTTTGCCACTCTCACTTTGGCGTAAAACGTTCTCTGCGAAAGGACACCTGGGCAACCAGCGAGGACATGGATGTCAGAGGTGGAAGATGGCTCCAGTGCACTCCATGTGCCCCAGGAGGGGACTCCCCTCTGGCTTATTGGCCTTTGGGTTCCCTGCCGCAGGCCCAGCCTCGCTCCCTGCAGTCCCAGCAGCAGGAGGGAAACATTCTGAAGCGTTTCAGCCTGCCAGAGTCTGCAAAAACACGTCAAGGGGATTTCTGTTGTGTGTTGCGAGGAAAGCCTCTGCTTTTGCGATGTTTCAGACCAGGGCAGACAATCTAATCCTCCAGCCCCGCTTCTCTGTCCCCATATCTGTCGCAAGCCGGGCGCCCTGCGGGCCGCAGCCCTAAGCACGGAGGAAAACCCCCGGTCCCGGTGTCCCGCCAAGCACAGCCTGCACGCTCCCTGGGAGGCCAGCGGGCTGGCAGGGCCGTGCCGGAAAGCTGCCGGTCCCTCCGTCCTCAGGGGTGGCCACCTGTAGCCAGGAGTAAGTGACAGGCCTGTTAAATCCCCTTGGAACGAGTTAGTCATGTAGCTGCATTTTCCGGGGCCGCGGGCTGCCCCTCGCCCCTGAGCAGCCACGGAAGGTTTAGCCCCCAGTTTCACCAGGGCTCAAGTGGTTTGGACAAGAACCCGTATCTCCGCATGCCTGCCCCAGCGTGCCCTCTTCCTGGGCCCAACATCTCGTGGGAAAGACTGACATTTCCCTTTAAGTATGCCGTGCAGTAACACTGAGTAAGTCTGTTTGAAGATGTCTTTTCCCTTCCTCACTCCGGATCTACTCTTTCCCGTGCTTTTTTCTCACATATTTTCGCTCTAAGTGCTCTGCGGTGCTCCCTCACCCATCCGCACATGCCTGCCACGGCTCTTTCAGCCAGGGGATTTTGGAGGGATTAGGCACGCAGACAATACTATCAGTGCCCTGTTTCCTCCAGAGCCCGGAAAAGCACTGTCTTCTGGTATTTGTGTATATTTCTCACTGCCTGCTTGGAGTGCTTGACCTGTAGAGACATTTTGGAACAGAGCATCAACACCTCTGTGTAGCTGCTGGCCAGCCAGTGAGGCGGGGCTGAAGCTGGGATGCTGTGAATGGAGCTGCAGCCAACAGTGCCGCTCTCTGCGGGTGGACAAGCTGTCCTGGGTAAAGGGGAGCAGAGACATTTCCTCCAACCTAGAGACAAAATAAACAGAAACCCCAAGTTTAAAAAAAACCCAAACAACATGCTTTGTGATACTTTTCCCTAAGCTGTCATAGACAGAAATCAGGCTGGGATCCTCCTTCCTGTACTTAACCTCCTGCATTTACAAAAAAGTAGAAAGTTAGAAGAAATTTTTCGGGGGCTGGCGGTAGCTGAAAGGTCCTGAACAGGGCAAGGACATCTAGAAGGACTCATCCACCTTCCACCTAACACCAGCCCCATCGGTCCCTTGTCCCATTGCTTTTTCTGTGGTACAAATTCAGCCTTGATTTACACCCAAGGAGAAAGAGCTTTTTTCCAGCTACTGCACTGAGTTCCTGTAGCGACCTACATGTGGTCTCCACCGCTCTGAGTCTATTGTGTCTCACCTTCACCTCCCTCCAACCTAATGGCATCCATTCCTCTCTCGGCTGAAGCCTCTTTCTTACCGCCGTGTCAGAAGATTTCTTCTGCCTCTTTCGGTCTTCAGCATACCTGTCCCCTCGTTCACCAGAGCAACAGGCACAACAGGCTTTGCTCCCACTCCCCGGCTTCCTCCTGCAACTTTGCTGCTTCCCTCTGCGCCCGCAGCCCGGCGTCCGGCGTGCGCCCCGGTAGCTCTGTGCGGCGCGGCACTGCTCGGCTCCTGTGCCTTCCCTGGCAGCCCTACGAAGACGCTTCGCAACGGTTCCAGCCCTGAAAATAATGTTGTGCAAATGGTTTCAACAAACAAAGAAACAAACCAGTTCCTATTTTTGTGGTTTGCAAGGAAGAATAGAGAAATGGAAACCCAGGAGAGTCCCTGGGTGAATTTTGGGGTTCTTTTTGTGAATGAGTGGAGGGTCAGATCAACTTCTGCTTCCAGTGGACGAAACATATACAGCAGTGCCATAGCTGTAAAGGTCATAAAGGGTCAGAGGAATATGGCTTTCTTCTCATGATCCCTCCAAATTCTGCAGAAATCTCTTTATCAGATTTTATTGCTATTTTTTTGTGGCAAATCGAGGTCACTCTGCTGGGTGTTTTATAACACACAAGTGTGAATGCGGGTTGATGCTGCCTGCCAACCTTTGTGCCCAGCAGTGGTACAAGATCTGCTGCTGGTGTAACCTCCCACATTTGCCAGTTCCTCCTCAGGCTGGTTAACAAACACCCACTTCTTCCAGAAGCGAAGTATCATGATCTCAACCTCAGCACCCAGCTGCTACACCATCACTGTAACAAGAGTGCTATTGTAACTGGAAGCAGGTGATGCTTTCCAGGGATTCATTGAGCAAGAACGGCTCTGAAGTGTGTGAGATCTGAAAAGGGCAGCAAACGACAACTCGGCGTAAAGGCACTCTCTTCCTTTTTGGGAAGGGGAAAGAGAATAATAATACCATCTAATAAAAGGTATTACGTTTTGTTCCTACATACCTTGCCTCTCCAACACAAAAATGGACTAGAACAACCTAGTTTGGCCAAGATATAGGTTTAGCAACTGTTTAATTGTTTCCAGTCAGGCAGCAGACAACTGGAAGTGGGAGGCAGCGGAAGGGAATTGGGAATAGCTGTTTACCCAGTCCTGGTGCTGCTAAAATCAATTAGCTTTCTTCTTGTGCCACTGTGGCACAGACCCATACTTGTTCACATGTTTAAATGTACAGACATGACTGCTCAAGCCAAGGGTTACTCAGATACCCGTGTGTTTAAATGCATGCACAGCTGCAGTGTTAAATATTCGGGCAAACAATTCCTGCAGCTTTTGCTTCCTTTCAAAGTGTGACCCAGTGAAGCCCTGCAGGCTGACTGAACTGCAGGGACAGCCTTGCCAGTCTGGCACTGTATCTGCTTTAAAGGCCAAGCTGTCATGTCTTACACACCAAACCTGCAATCCAAGCAGCCCCCTCTTACCACTCCCCGGCCTGCACCTGAGACATTCTCCCACAGCCTCATAATCTTGTTCCCCCTTCATCATGTCGCCTGCTGTAGAAGCTGAGACCTGGCATGGACAGAGAATGATGGGGCAGGCTATTTGCTTTTCCCATCCTGTGACAGCATCCCAGGGAGGATGTGACCCCATCTATCACTTATTACATATGGGCTGGAAAAAGGAGAAAGCACCTGCTTAGCCTGCTGTTAGCTTAGAAAGAACCTCGGTCTTGTGATTAAGGAAACACCTGGGGGCTGAGGGCTCCTGTCCCCTGGCTCTGGCTGTGACACAGATGTCCAGATGGCCTTGGGCAAGTCACCTGAACTCCAGAGGACTCTGGCCCCAAGATGTTTTCCTCCATCCTATTGCCTGCCTCACCTCTTTGCATCAATGTGCCTGTGTACCCCCGAGGACCTCTGCTAAGATGCCTGGGCAATTAAAAAAAAAGCCAGTGCTTTGGCACTAGGATTGTGATAGATCCATCTACCACATTTTCCACTTTCACTGGAAAAAAATGGAGTGTGCCACAAAAGAAAACAAAAAACAACAATGGAAATCTCTGCTTGAGTTCGTCAGTTGTTGGAGCAAAGAATTATCCTAGTTATCACAGTATATGCTGCCTCATGCAACACAATGTCGACCCCATGCTTCCACAACACCAAACCAAAGATAACCCAGTTCTGAGAACAGGTTTTGCCACTACCCTCTTTTTAGGTTTGGATTCACAGTTCCAAGATGGGAATACCTTCGCCCTACCCCTCACTCACCCCCTGCCAAGCCCATCATAATCTATAGGGAAGGTTGAAGAGAAGAGTGGGATTTGTTTTCTCTCTTTTGTGGTCTGTGATTTGAAATCTGCTGCATTTCTTTACTGTTGGAGAAAAAAGATCTCGTATATTAGTATTAAGTCTGTTTTCGCCCCACGCCTCCTTCCACATCTCCTCTCGTTCCTCTTAAAGACAACTTGACTGCCGGTGTGAAATACAGTCTGGGGAGTCCATACATTACTTCCTTTGAAGTAAATCAAGATTTCTGTTATTTTGCAGTCATTTTGCCTGAGCTATTTACGTGGCCTTTCCTAGGTGCAGGCCTGGGCTGTTTGCTGGGAGATTCAGGACCCAGTTGAGCTGTCAGTCCCCACTTCTCTTCTCAGGACAGTCGCTTGAGTGTAGCCACTGCCAGCCTGCACCTGGGTGCAAACCAAACCCGGTTTGCGCGGGATGAAAAATGCAGCCATTACAACGCTCCTTTTTCATTCCTTCACTTGATCCTCTGAGGAGAGCTCCAGCTATCAGTTATTTGGGAAATTGGAGCCATCTGTGGGGTACAGGGACCTTTATCTTTGCATGCTGTGAACAGCAATGATATGAACTGGGAGTCCCATAGGAAAAACACTATTATTATTTAAAGAGCTGTCATTGCTCTGCCCTCCACTGAGGTCTCTGCATCTTTCTGATTGCCTGGCTGTTTGGCTTTACACTGATTTATTGTACTTACATAAATAGGATGACTAATGTGTTTTCCAAATGGTAATTCCACATCCAACTGTAACCCCCCTCTTTGTTCTGCATGAGCTTTTGGGTGTTATTTTCTTTCCCGTATCCATCTTGAAATGTCTTGGTTCTCTTGGGCTTCAAGGGTGTTTCCAGTATCTTCAGGAAGCTTTGCTTGCGTAGCAGCGGCTGCTCGTTGCTGTACAGAGAGCTGTGGTTTCCGAGCTGCTTTCCATGTGTGGCTGCAGAGTTGCAACCCCACCGGCATCTCTCCTTGGCAGGGGCTGGGAGACTGCATCTGGAATCACCGTGTCCAGTTTTGTGCCCCCACCACAAGAAAGACCTCAGTAAAATGGAACAAGGTCCTTGCAGGTGACCACCAAGGTGGTCAGGGAGCTGGGGCCCAGGATGTAAGAGAAAGGGCTGAGAGATTGGATTTGTTCAGCCTAGAGATGAGAAGGTAAAGGGGGATTTTACTGGTCTTTTCACCCGGCTAAAGGAGGTTATAGGGAAAACAGAGCCAGGCTCTTCTCAGATGTGCACAGTGGTAGTACAGGGAGCAAAGAATACAAGCTGCAGCAAGAAAAATTCTTTTAATGAAGAAAAATAAATTCCTCAGGAAGATGGTGCAGCACTGAAACAGGGCCCAGAGAGTCTGTGGCTATCCATCACCGGAGAAATAAAAAATTCAAGTGGACAAGGCCTTAAGCATCCTTCTCTAGCTTTGAAGTTGCTCTGCTGAGAGCAGGGGTTGGAGCAGACAGCATCTTGCCGTCCCTTGCAACCTGACTTGCTCTGTGATTCTTCCCTCTGTCCCCATCTCCCAGGAAAGTGCTGGGGAGAGGAGGGGAGCCTCACTCAGCTCGCCTTCTCCCTACTCACTCTGTGGGGCCACCCACTACAAAAGATAGCTGGAAAGGAGATTTTGAGAGGAGGGGGAATAGAATTCCCTCTCCCTATTAACTTTACCTCATGTGACTGTCTTTTCCGTTTGGCCAGAAATTTTTCTGCAGGGAAAAAGAGAAATTGCCTTTCGTTTTCAGAAGTCCCGTGCAAATGGCCTGAGTGCCTGTGCAGTCTCCGCTGAGCTGGGCTGTACTAGAGCCAAGCAAGTTGTGGGGAAAAAAAGCAACAAGTCGAACAAACTTGTTGTGAGGAAGTTTTCCCAGTTGTGAGTTCAGGGGAGAGAAGGGGACTTATTTGTTGAATAAATCACTGTCTTGTGCTGTCTCTATGTTTGTCTGTGGCTTTATCTATTAAATGGAGCCACTAAGAGAATTAAAATGCTCCCCAGAGTCATTCAGGATGAAAACACTTTCCCTTATGTCCCAGCTACTTCTTACCACCAGAAACAATTTCCCATCTCTCAGAGGCCTTTGCTGTACACAGCATGTAAGTGATGGCCTAGGATGGCTGAACAGTGCCATCCTAAATCTCTGCTTTGTCGCGCATGGCGAGTTAGAATAAATGCAATAAATCGCGGTGTGTTGGTAATGGGAAAAGCAATGAAGCAAGGTCCAAAACAAGAGCAGGCCACTTTGCAAAGAATAATTCCACAGCTGATAGCTCAGCGGTGACCAGAAAGCCCTGGCAGTCTGGTGGCCAGTCTGTCCCCTCATGTGAAATGGGTTAGGGGCTTTGGTCCGGCACCTTGCCGGAGGCATGTGTTAGGTACAAAAGGGCTATGACCAGTGTGCCTGGAGGCAGATTCAGCAGCCTCTGTTTCCTGCCTTTAGGTGCTTCATATGCATCAGGATGAAAACATGTTGCTGGAAGCGACCTGGAGGGTCTTGGCACTGGTACGAGGCCAGTACAAGCCAAGTAAGTAAACCTGCTCATTCTTTCTTACCACATTGCAAGCAGAATTAGTGGGAGTATTTAATTCCGTGTCAACGGGATTAACAATCATTTCCCCCGCAGTCAAAGTTTGTGTGAAAATATTTTGCCTTAGAAGACATTTTCCTGCTTCTCCACTCTGATGGGACCTCAAGCCAGACTGAGAGTGGAGGCCAATCTAGCCATGCTTGTGCCTTATACTTACAATAAGGTCCTCCAAAAAGTCAGATTGTTAAGCTCAAAAAGCCAGGTCATTTTAGGATGTTGGCTAAAGCAATTAACTTTCTAAGAGATGAAAGAAACTCAGATAAGGCAAAGGAGAAATAAAGGGCTTTAGAAAGAAGTGTTCCCTGACTATCGTGTCTTTGTTCCTCTATTCCTCTTGGCCTTGCTTGAAGTGCAGCTCCAAACTCATCACTAGGTCCCACCTCCCTCTTTTTGCAGGCTCAAACCTCCCATCCCCTTGGAGGCACCTGGGTAGTTGCCCCAGAGTCCCTCCCATGTCCTCCATCCAGCTGGCACCCAAAGCAACGTCGCACAGCCGCCGGCAGAGGTATAAACCTGTCCATCTCATGACAAAATCTTGCTCTTCCGTTGCAGGCTGGATGGGCTAGTTGCTTGGCCTCCTGCAAATAAGCCCCTCCCTGGCTGTGTGAGTGCAGGAGTGCCCCGGCTTTCGGCTGGTTCCTGCCGTGCTTGTAAAGCAGCCTGCTGCAGCTATCAGGTGAGGAGAGCCTTTTCAGGGCAGGGCGGGCAGGGGAGCCAGTTAAGAAGTTATCCAGTTTGCTGGGAGTGCTTTGGACAAGAAGGCAGGTCTGTGGTGGGGTGAGGAGGAGTGTGAACATGTGCTCTGTGGTAATGACGGAGCACTCGTCTGCTCCTGAGCCTGTCTCCTACACTGACCAAAATCTTTTTGGACAAGGGACATATTTCCACAGCAGAAATTTAAAAATTCAGGGAGACAGAGAGAGAGAGACATAGCTTTCTCTCTTTTCCACCCTTCTCACAGCTCACATCGACAGCTGATCTCTCCTTGTTCTGACCTGTACAAGACGGACAAACTGCCCTATGGTCAGCCGATACCTCTTTCGAAACCCAGCCAGAGAATCCAGGTCTGACCTACTGCCTTCCTTCTACTGCCAAAAACTTGCAGGGCTCCCCAGCCCCACTTAAGAAATATGAAGCTATGACCGTGTTTATTCATCAGTATCTGTTTGGGATTTATATTTTCCTTTCCCTGCCCTGACCCCATGTTGAAGCACTCACAGACACACACATCATTGGTAAGCTGAAAAACATGCAGGCTACAGTGAGCATTTCATGTAATAACTTTACAGGATTAAATATTTGAACAGTTCCATTAATCTTGCAGTTAGCTGCACTGAGCTGCATTACCCTCACCAGTGACAGCTGGAGGAACACGTGCCCAACCCCACTGCTAACATTTTTAGTCCCCCTTCCCACTTTGGAGTCGCTGGTAATATAATCTGAGGAACCTTTTACAGAGCCAACATCCCCCACTGGAGACTGCTCTGTCCTCAATATCCTTTGCAAATTGCTTATTGAAAGAGATCCCTTCTTATTATTTTCCTTCCTCTGCCTTCCAGTGGGCAAGCAAGCAGCAAGCCGGCTGCGATCTGATCAGCACACCGCAGAGCGTGAAAGCAGGAGCGGGGGAACGCAGGCAAAGGTCCAGGCGGAGGGGATCCGGCTCCTCCCCTGCACCCTTCCCCATGGCTACCTCCTTCCAAAGGGGATGCAAATCAGTGCCTTCTCTGATCACAGCTCTGAGATGTCAGTCACAGGCCCTGCCTCACAGCCTGTTTCTCATCCCAGCCTGCTTCTGCCCAGCTTCCCCACCAGCGGGGATGCGGTTGCACGGGTGCAGCTGAGAGGTGCCGAGTGCTGCGCTGGTTTTCATGGGTTGAGGCTCTGGCTCAGATCCATTCAGCACACCTCGTCTTTCCCTGACTCCTCTGCAGTCCCGGTCCTGGACAGGAGAGACAGCACTGGGTGTGAAAGGTGGTCCCAGCTCTCCCAGCCGTGCTCTATCCTATTGCAGGACAAGGGTAGGGTATCTCTACTGAGATGAGTGATGTGTGAGTAGAGTAAAGTTGACACAGGTGGGAAGGGGAGAGTCAGGCTTAAGGTTTGTGTGCAAAGTATAATCACCTGGCAGTTTCTGCAGGTTGCATAAAGAACCTGCTCAATGTAAAAATAATGCAGTTTCTTGTGATTCTGGAACGCCTCCTCATTAAAATTGTACATTAGCCTTTCTTTAAAAAGTGACATATGAGAATGAGCATATTGCATCATATTAAAAAGCAGAGAAAAATTGCAAGCACCTTCTCACATTGCTAGGTACAGCAAACACTGTTGGCATCCCTAATATGAAAGTTTTTAATTTGATAGTTTATATTCCATTAGCATCCCTCATCTATCAAACCTGAAGTGCATAAATGTAGCATGGCACACAGTACTTTGCATTTGCAAAGGCAGTGCTGTGAGGTGCATAAGAAAATATTTCTTGAGGCTCTAAAAAGCCATTTTCAACATGATCTTGTATTTGCAAAACTAAAAAGGAGACTGGAAGTGAATGGGCTGTACTGATATTATGAGAAACCATTACAGAGTTACGTTTCACAGACTCTCCACAAACATCAGTCTGTTTACCTATTGACCAAAAGATTGCCGTATCTAATGATCCATCTAGTCTGTTATTGTACTGCTCCTAAAAATATCACTGGCACTTGTTTAAAAGGCAAGGAATAAAACAGTGCCCACAAACACATTTTCCTGGAGGGAAGCTACTTCCTCATGTTTCAGACTGTGATCAGCATATGATCAAACATTGGTCTCCTTAGTTTGTTGAATCCTCTAATCAAAATTTTCAAATACTTAGAGGTTTTTAAGGATCTCTATTTTGGGATCTAAAACAGGCAATCCCATAAAAGAGAATGAATTTTTAGCTGCCGGGTGTTGAGTGTTCTCTGAAAATCAGGCTCCTTTTAAAGGGAGGTACCAAAAATCCTGCTGCCCTAAATCACTGCATGTTTTGGAAAATGCTGGCTGCTCTTTTGGAGAAGATTAATAGCCTTTTGGGATGAGCAAAAAATGTTGCATCTCCTTTCAGTTGTGTGCAGAATTGCGGGTAATTCAAAGGATTGCACATAAGGTTAGTAGTCCCCTGTTACGTATTTGATTTTATACAGAATAGGGGGTATTCTGCTGGCCCATTTGACACTAGTCAATAACATAAGCACAAGTAATGGCTGAATGAAATTAAGGGAAGACAAAACCCCCAACACAACTATTTGTCTCGGCAGCATACAGCTGTCCAGTGGGACTGTTGCAGAAAACCACTCAGGCAAGGTCAGATTTTGATAGAGGACAGATACTCTGTGACTACTTCAGCTGCACAAGATAAAATAATCACCCATGATTCAAGATAAAAACCTGTTTCCCCTGAGTTCCCAACCCTTTCTTCCTCTGCTTTGTGTACAGCAAGCATTACATCAAGACTCACCTGTCATTAGACAATGCTTGGACCATTCTCTAACTTAGCTACCCAATAGCTTCTCTTTGAAAGGAGATTTCATCTGTGGTACTATGGATAGCATGATGGTCTCTGACTCTTACATGCCCTCAGTAGTAAATGGAATTAATTTAACACTGGGATGGTAGGTGCAGTATGGGGAGAGATTACTCGATCACTGCTTGACTACTCCAAGCCATTAGTCTGTAGTCTAACCTGACATGAAGAGGTATTGCCTCAAAGCCTGCCATGACTTTGTTCCTGGCTCATGGGATGGTACCTGTGGAGGTGCTCACACTTGTGGTGGTCTTACAGAAGCTGGGACTGCTTGGTAACACTTCAAATGGTGATCAAAGTGGGCAAACTCAATCTTGCTGCCTCCTGACACAGTAGGGAAACAGACTTCTCCCAGAGACATCTGGAATCTTGAATCTCCTGCGATTGACCGGGAAGCAGGAGCTGCTCTAACGACTTTAGAAAGCACCCAGCTCTAAGTCAAGATTTTGGGATGCTCCAGGTGACAGGTCTTTCTACAGTGCACTTCATTGCTCTTCACCACACATTGTTTCAGGGCTCAGCCTGTATCCAAGCTTGGTGTTTAGAAAGGAGCTATGGAAAAAGCTCTGGTTCAAGTATTCATGAGATCTGGGGTCAAGTGAGGAAGCTGGGATTTGCAGTTGTGTTTTATGCTCTCCCCTGTCTCTTTAATTTGGTTAAAACAGAACATCACCCTGCATGTGAGAATCCCTACACGGATTTGAAGTAGGCAGTTGAGCCAAAAACCTGCATCCAAACACAGTCTGTGCATCAGAGTGGGGATTTGTTCATGGCCCCAGAGCACCTTCTGTGTCTTCATCCCTGCCCAGTGGAAACAAGCAAACAAAATGCGCCAAAAAAACCCGCCACCAAGAGAACCTTAGCCATTATGATTAGCAGATATTTTGCAAGAAACAACAGAAAATGACAGCACACAAATCCCAAAAGGTGTTGTTTCACGTAGCGCTACAGATGTGAGCACAGAGAGCAGATGCTTTGAGACCAGACAGTAAGGACTAAAGTCAAACAAAATCAGCTGTATTGTGTTAGTGTAGAGCCACGAGGTAGAGTTAAACACCTTGAACCATGAAACCTATAACCCCTTCCGGCAGTCATCAGCAAATACCTACATGTGTGAAGAGCCTGAATCCTCCACAACTCAAGTTGATACCCTCACATCAAATGGACTCACAGATCTCTACGGGAAGCTCCTCATGAGCTAAGGATGACAGGACATCTGCCAAGAGGCATGTATTCAAAGTAAACTCATTCATGGTTGCATCCATTTCAGAGTGGGATTTCAGCCCTGTGTGCAGGGGTGGATTGGAAATCTGTTTTGGGGAATCATTAAATTCTTAGCTCACCTTTTCTTCTTCACAAGATGGCAATCCTGGTATTGTTCGCATGTGGAGTGAAGCACTACCATGTCCTCACTGCCCCCAGACCTCTCTCCTTCCAGTCTCTATCCCCAGAGGTTTCACATGTAACATCCAGCTATGCTCAATACCACGGATTGTTTTGACAGCTTGTCTGTTTGCATCTCTGCAGTGTTCGTATTTAGAGAAATACTTTCATTGTAAACTGCGTGCCTGGTTGCAATTTACTCTTCTGGCACTCAGCTTTCACACGGTGTGCCGCCTTGTACTTGCTTATTTTCCCTCAGTATTGTGGCATAGGTGGAGTCAGCTTCAGACGAGAGTTCTCTTCTGGAGAAGACAGATCCTAGGCTTTTAGGCTGCAGCTTCCACTCTCCTTTGTGTCTCACCTGTGCACTTCAGTGATAAATTGCCCCTGTCATTTCCTTTGGGATGTCCTCAAAAGGGCACTGGAGACATCTACCTTCACCTGTGGAAATTCAATTTTTGGAAAATACAGGTCCCCCAATACAACCACTGGCGTGCAGTTGGAGTGTGGCAGGCTGGAAGTGGAGTCTTGCTTCTGTGTGAAGGGAAAATGCATTTCTGGAAGGAGTCAGCTAGCACCTTTCAAGCCCAGCTACCTCATACAGAACTTAGTGCCTCTGGTGTTGTTGCAGATGCCCTTTAACTCTCCTGCCTGGGCCCTGAGCCCAGAAAAAGGCCAGCACCATTAGGTCAGATCTTTAGAGTGAGACATCATCTGAGGCTGCAGAGCCAAATCACAGCCAAATCACAGTTAAATCACAGCTAAACTGGTGCTGTAGCCCTGCGGTGCTCCCTGCTAGGCATATCCCATGAAGAGCAAAGCGTGCAGCTTAGGGATGGCATGGGCCCATGTCCCTCCTGAGTGGTGGTAGCAGGCAGTGTGAGACCCTGCTCCTTGTTCAGAGTACAGGGGGTTTCCCATCCATGTGCTTTGGGGTCCCGCAGGCTGCTGCTGGAGTCCCACACCTTTGCTGGTTGCTGCTCCTGGGAAAACCAACTGCTATATTTCACCCAAACAGGCAAGAGCAAGCTGGCTCAAGACCAACCTGAGGCATGAAAGGAAACCAAATGCAGAAGGAAATCAATCTCCGTTTCAAAAGAAATTCATTGAACTGGCCCAAAATCACAGCATCTGTTCTACCTCCTGCTGTCTTAAATACCCACAAAGAGAACTGTAGGCATTGTATGGCTGAAGATACAGTGACAGACACATATTCAAATATACTTATATGTGTATATATATATATGCATTACATACCTTTGAAGTCGCACATATATATGCATTAATATATACTAACTGCATTTTTATATAATTCTGCTATGCTGCAGTAAAGTAGGTGAGCTGCTCTTCTTGAAACCAAAACATGTGAGTTTTTCAGAGCAGAAAAACAAAAGAAAAAACCCTGCAACCTCACACTGCCCAAGAGTGGTTTCTAATTACAGTCACTGTTACAGATCACCACTGCTGAGGCATGCAAAAGAGGAAAGCTGAAAGATGATGACAGAACTGCCAGCAGCTTTCAAAGCAACCTGTGGGCTGCTAATGCAGTATGTGGAAAGCTGTAGTACTGAAAGCCTCTGAGCACGAGAGACAAACAGAAATAAGGAAGGGAAAAGAATGCACTGGCTTGTCACACAGTATTGACATGGCCCCTAAATGAAAACTTTTCTGCTACGTTTAGTCATTAACTAACAAACAAGTGAATAAACTGAAATGTGAGCTGCTAGCAGGCCTATGAACAGTTATAAGGATTTCTGTGAAAGGAAGAAAATAAATAATCAGAAAAATGTATTTAATATTTATCCAAAAGTTTGTTGAAACATTCACACCATGAAGCAGAACAGTCCAGATCTCAACTATGCCAAAATAAATCTCAGTTTTAGTGCACACAGGGAGCTGCAAGACCGGAATCCAGATCACTGAGCCTTTTTCACCATTCTTTTATACTGGTTTTATGCTGTGTTTACTCTACAGAGTTATTGCAGCACAGTGAAATGGAGAATGAGTCTTAGTACATTAGATATTTACAGAAGAAAAGCCACTTGATTAAGCTGATACTTAATAGATCAGTAATACCATCCCAGAGACAGACTGCAACTAGTAAGAGTTGTCCCTTTCTGTTGTTTATTAACATTTAACTAGCATTTATTTTCTAAAGAAAAATTTCAAGTGCTGCCCCTTGAAGTCAAACTTATTACAAAAGCATGATAGTTTTCCATCGAAAACATCTTAACAGAGTTGAACAGAGATAGCTATGACCTGCATGGAGGCAGGCACCCAGAGGAACACTGGCTTCAGGCAGAGTTCTCCCCTGGGCAACATGGAACACCTCAGGGTTAAGAAGGGAGAAAAAGGACAAAAGGATATGCAGGTGATGGCAGGGCCCAGAATATCGCAGAGAGAGAGGACAGTGATCAATGGTCCCAGCAACAGCCTGTATATGGACAACCTTGGGATGGGAAAAATTTGTAGGACCTTAGAAGTGGAGCTTTAGTCTTTTTTTCTAACATCCTTTAATGGGTAGGATTCATCTTCCTTAATATGAGCCACTTAAAAATTAGTCTGAGGTCATAATCTAGGCTTGTGTAGACAGTGAAAAGAGGGAACAACCCAGTACAGGGTCGATGAATTTGCTTCCTGAAGTGCTTTTTTCTGTCTCAGCCAGGTTATATGTCCAACTTTTAAATGGTTGCAGCTAAGAGAGGGTATTCTCACCCTTAATGGGTGGGACTTTTTGCTAGAGGTGTGGATGGATTTGTCCAAAGAAATTTGAATTTTGACACATTCTGCAGGTGAAAGGCAGGTAAAACATGGGTAAAACAGAGAAACAGTCTCAAGAAGAGATTTGGGATTAGACTCACCTGAGACCTGGTGGGGAGTCTGAGGTTTAAACTTACAGCAGGTCTTTAAGACAGGCATTGTATATGGTTCTATCTAATTGGTTGTGATGAAATAATGGGATGAAAATATTGCACCAAAAACTGACTCTGTGCTTCATCAAGAGCGTCACAGCTGGGTTAGAAGTGGGACCTGGAAGTTGTGGCTGTTTTTTTCCGTACCAGCTTATTACAGAGTCGCAGTGTGTTCAGGCTAGGACGGGGACTGGTGACTCTGTTCAAAGGTCTCTGTTTAAGTCAAGCCTATCTACATTTTTTCTTCATAAAATCAGAATATTAAACATTTTCCACCCAAGAAAGAAATGTTGACTTCTGCAGAAAATTGTATTTTTATTGAAAAAAAAACAACCAAACAACGACCAGGCTGAGATGTCTCTACAAAGAAATCTCTGGCTGGGTAAGCCACAGAGCATCCCAGGGGAACCACTCACTGTCTCATTCTCATATATGGCATATGCTCCACAGCCAGACGTCAACTCCTGCTAGAAGCCTGTCTGAAGGAGAGAGATACACTACCTTCCTCTGCCAGGAGGAGAGTTTGGAGCTCAGCAGGAGAGATATAGTAACCAGACATCATGACTGATAGGTGAGGAGGTGATATGGTGCCTCAATTAGAGCCTTCATTAGGCTCGCTGGCAGCATTATGGTGTCTAAACACCTGGGTTTTCATCCAAAACACTCCTCTTCCTCCCACCCCTTCCAAATGTGAACAACTTCCACCTGCATCATTGAATTTGTTATTTTGGAACTTCTTGTACTACGTATCAGGGAGCCCAGTGACAACATTTTTTGGGGATTATTGTGATTTTCCCTGCTTTTTCTTGTTTAATTTATTCTTACCTTTCTCGCTCTTGTAGCTGTTGTTTTCTTCCGTAACTACTGGCCCTTCTGTGTCCTCACTTAAATCATCAACATTTTTCATCATTGTCTTGCCAGTTTCTTGTAAGTCTCCTGGAACAGGCATGATCATTTCCACATCTCCTTAGCTCCCTTCCCCATGCAGATACTGACTCACGGCTGTGCAAGCCTACCCTTATGGCAACATTAACATCTTTGGAAAATTAAGTCTGGGTTTAGGCTTCTATCCAGCAGAGATGAATCAGCTCTGGATTTTAATTTTCTTTTTTCTAGATTTTTTTCCTTGTCACGTGATATTATTTTGGCCCATATACACTCTCTTGACATTTCTATTTAGTATTTATACGGTACCACCATTTCCCCATTTTGTTTTTTCTGTTTCTTCTCTGGCAGACAAGCTGGACAGATGAAAACACTTTTAGCCTCACAGGAACATCCTTTGGCAATATGGGGGAGCCATCATTTATGAATGGGGAAATGAAGCACAGAGAAATTCAGTGACTTGATCAAGGTCACAGTGAGAAAACTGTAGCAAAAGGGGGGAATTGAATTTGAGTGTCCTAAGCTCAGGCCTAAGGTACAGGTCTATTCTATCAGGTAAATAAATGAATATATCACTAGGCTTTACTGTTATACTAACAGGTGGTTTTGGCAATGCTATCTGTCAGAAAATCCTAAAGATTTCACCCAGAATTGACCTGCAGTGGCATCTTTTACATTTTCTGGTCTTTTTTCTCTCTTCATGGAGGAGAGAAGGAACTGAATTAAAAAAATGCAGTAAGGCATACAAGTGTTGCTTCCCATCACACTCAGCCTAAGGCTACTTCTCTTTTCAGGAAGGGGAAAGGCTTTTTTATTTCGGGGAGGAGTAGCACTAGAGGGTGCTGGCTGGGGAAGATGACCCATTGACTTCTTCAGGCTGAAGAAGAAGAACAGGTACCTCTTCAAGTGTCTGACTGAAAGAGAAAGCAGACTGCATTACCAGATTCTAGCAACTTGCTTTCCACTACCACTTTTAAAAATAATAAGTTGCTGTGCGCTTTTCTACTTTGTGTAGCTTGGCAAGGACTTTTCAGAAATTACCTAGAAATAGCATATAATGATATGATTTCATAAAAATAAACAAAATAGCTTGCTGTTGCTGGTTAAACACTGTCTACTTAACTCCCTGGTATAAAGATTTTGGCAGAAAGCAGCCTATATTGTCAAGAAGCAGCATGATTTTGGAAGTCTTTGGCACAATTGTTATAAAGCATGTTAGATATTTCAGGTGTTAAGGAACAACAATTCTTCCTTTATGAAATGGCCTTTGCTATATGTTGTTGAGGACTTCTTAGAGGCAAGGTGCAGCAGATCTAGCCTGCTCTGGGTATGTTGGTGCAGTGATCATTTAGTTGGATCAATGGGATGAAATCTTTGTTGGCATCTTTCATTGACACCGACCAAGTGTGCATTACTTCAGGTAGCATCCAAGTGCTCTCTGCAGTGCCTAAGGTCCCCCCTGGATATAGGTTGCCAAGTCCTTCAGTTTTCTTGATGTCTCCTCCACCTATAATACTTCTCTAAGGACAGCATGTACCATGTGGCCTTGAACTAGATACCTCCTTGAAAACTTGCCAGGCCCCAGCCAGCTCCCAGTGGAAGTGCCAGTTTTTCTTGTCATGATAATCTTGTTCCTCTAACCAGTTGCAATGTAACTCCTTTTTGACTATGCCAAGGTTCTTTCCTTTTCACCTGGGAAACACCCTAGATGCTGACACGCCGGCATTCACTTCATTTTTGTCCTTCTGCAGCTGGATTGGAGAACCTAAGGTAACACAGTGAAATTTTTGCGATTTGTGTTCCTTGAATCCCATGCATTAGGATGTTCCTTGCTATTGGTACTGATTTCTAGGCTCGTTTCAGTGGTAGAAATGAAGACAATGTAAAATGATAGATAGATGTATACAAGAAAATTGTTGATACAAGCAACTTTTACACTGAGGGTCATCATCATAAAATGGCACATAATTGTTTCCACAATATCACAAAGTGGCGATTCTCTGTGGACTAAAGTATCACTTCACTTTCTGAGTGTAATAACTTAAAGTAGATTGAATAGGTGGTTCGCAGCATTTCTCCGTACGTATAACAGTTGAGACGCATTCCCAGTCTCTGGCTTCTCTTCGCAATCGGTCGTATCTGGAGCTGCTTAGAAGATTAACGGCAACATTTTGGAAGCCTTTCTCTGCCCCTCCTCTGTTGCCTTTCAGAATAAGAACCAACAGACTGCAATTACTAAAGACTGAGCATCTTCCCAGCCTTATGTTGAGCAACTGGACACACACACAATTTCTGGTAAAAAATACCCTTTATTTCCTACCTCATGGACATGGCTTAAGCAAAGTTGTAAAGGTTTAGCCCCTGGTACCGTGGCACTCCTCACTCTTTATGATTCTGCTTTATAACCTGTTTGAGTGAAATCTGCATTTATGCTTTAGCTGATGAAGACTCTGTGTGTGCCGCCTGTGAAGGAGTTGGGTAAGCTTATCTGAGAAGACATGGTGGTTTTTCCAGGCCTTGGCTTTTCTAGAAATCTCCAGGACTTTTGTTTTCTGTAGAGGACATGGGGATTGTGGTGGCTTCCAAGGCAGAGGAGGCAGAGAGGGCCACCGGGGCAGGACTCATGCTCTGACCACGGAGAAACTCCCTAATCCCTCTCCACCCGACCAAACGTGCGACAAGAACGTTTTTCTGTGTCCCTATGCCTTGGAGCACATCAGGAAGGCAAGGAGGTAGCCACAGGCTGAGAAAAGCCCAAAAGCTCCTGCCCTCTGGCAGCCCTGGCTCACTGCTGCAAAATCCTTGCCCGCGGCAGGGATGCGTCCCGGTGTGTCCAAGGCACGCATGGTCGCGGACGGGCCGGTAACGCTCATCAGAGGGACTGCAAGGGATGGTCTGCAGGTACAAGAGAGGCCTTGTAAGGTAGTAAGATGGCTAACAGCTTTTATTAGACTGGCCTATTCAGTTAGGAAAAAGGGGTAAACTGCCAGGTTTTAATCAACCACAAACCAACTGCCCAAGCAAGTAGCTGCGTAAACCATTACGCCCTGCCACTTTTCCATCCAGCATTCGTCTGAGAACCTTTCCTTATAAATCTGGAGAACTATCAGCTTTATAAAGAAGAGAAACTACCTAGGGAAAATCTCCCACTGGGATGCTTTTCAGTAAAAGGTCTTGGACTGCTTAGGGTAGCTACTAACTGGTTCTGCAATTTTCTGCCTCATTTAATTTTCCCAGCCTAGTACTACGTAATCAATAATATCCTGCAGTCCCATAGACAAAAAGTGCAGACGATGTACGTATCTGGGCTTGTGCTGTTTTCTTTTAACTGTGGATTTCATTATCTTGTAATTTCCTTACTGCTCTACTGGGGATAACACTGGATTAATCTGTCCCCAGTTCTTATAATTTGGTAAGGAAAACTTTAACAGTAAGAAGTTATCAGTTTTCTAATGTACACTGCTGGTGTAATCATGTGCCAGACTTTAGTTGTTGTTTTTTTGTTTGGTTTTTTTAATGCACTTTATTCTTATGTCCATTTATCCCTCATTTTTGAAGGTAGGGCTCAGTTGTGATATCCTACGTGATGGTGAATTTTGAGATCCCTCTGGAAAGCAGTAACTTATATTGTCTTCTTCTAATTTCTTTTCCTGTTCCTAACCCTGTTTTAATACATTTAAGACATTTTAATACATTTAGAATGTTTTTTACAAGTTTCTTCCTGAATAAGATACTGATAAGTTAATTACGCTTTATGCCCTTTGGCTTTAGCAAGAGAAGTAACAGTGACATCCAAGGTAAGGCAAACAACAGGCGGTGTGCTCTTATTATTGTGAGTAATCTTTCATATGTTAACTGAATGCAGCTAACCAAGCCGACACACAACGGGGATAGTAGACACAAAGGCTGGCATATTATCAAGGGAATGAAAAGGAATTCACTGTAGTTCAAAACATGCAAAACCAGATGCATGGTATTATTAAGGAATTAAAGATCATAACTTCCCTGTGGCATGAGTATTACTGTTACAGAGAGACTAAAAACGGAGCTCATGTTCCTGATAAACATGAGTCATATAAAAAGGGTGAGGTTTTCAGACTAGGTTGGTTAGATTTGCACTTTGAGAGTAGGTTATTTAAAAATGTTGATGTGAACTGCTCCCAGTGAAAGCAGTGAATGGCTGAATGAAACCGTAAAACATCTTTTCAAGGCATGTCAGAAGCAGTCTGATTTCAGAAGCTATGAGACAAAATCAGATCCAGTGTGACCTGCTTTTCCGAAAAATGAAACCACTTAATGTGGATGCCTAAGTAGGGATGCAGGTTCTGCATATAGATACCTTCATTAAGAAGTTGAGTTTGAAATTCTGTTATTCTCCTCTCAGTAAAGTTTTTTACTGAAGACCTGGAGTTGTATCAAATGTTTACATGGCATGTAAAACACTCATGTATCCTACCCAGCCACCACTGTGTCTGGTGAAAGCTATTACTCAGTTCTGAATAATACATTTGTTTTTATCCTGGTCTTTAAATGAGTCATTTTGGAAAGTGAATGTAAAATAGAAGTCAGTGACACTTGACTTTCATAGCCATAGCACAGAGGATACCTGATCTAGCTCCAGAAGGCATTTGAACTTTGTGCATTTAAAACAGTGTGAATTTCATGGTACAATTAATAGAAAGATAAGTTGTTGCTCAAGATAGAAACTAGCCTGGATTTATAACTCTTGTTTGCTCTTTTCAATACAAAGTAATGAACTTAATTCTCCTCTTTCTTACTCTGGTGTAAAGACAGAGTAACCCAACAAAATTAATCCCATAATGTTGGGCAAATTCCCATACTATTGTCATATGGTCATTGAAATCAAAAGGCTTAAGAGGCTGTGGACAACATGTCCTTCACCAGGCAAGAGGTGCTGACCTAGTCTTTATGCTTTCTGGATGGAACAGGCTTCTGTTCTTCCACACCTGCCAAATAAAACTTTATTTTACACTCGTCTCACTACATAATATGCAAACAAGTTGGATTGCTAGTCCAGATTTATAAATGCAGTGAGCTGTAATGCGGTGAAGTGAACTCTAGCTTGTTTGACTTAGAGATATGTAAATTGCCAGTCATCTTCAATAATCTAGTCTGATATGACATTATGATGAAAGCTGAATAAACTGCCAGCAGCTGTGGCCTTGCTTTCTGCACTTATGATCTAGAATTAAGACTACTGGAAATTACTTAGTGGACTTACACTGTCTGACGGAAGCAGCTTATCACATGGATATTATTAATACTCCATTAACAAGCATGTGGTGTTAGCTGCAAAGAAAAAAACAATTTCCCTGAGTGGAGGCAAACAACTTTAAAAGCTCCTGCCCCCTTCACAGTGAAATAAATGTGACAAGCTTGCTATGAACACAAAAGACTGGGACATTAGCAAGACAACAACCATTAAGCTATTAATAGTTTTCCATTTTATTGGCTAGGGTTTTATATAACACAGCACAATTCATTACATCTTTCCTGATACATCTCAAGCTGGATCCTGAAATACTTTTCAGCGTTAAATAATACAACACAGTAGACACTATAAATTACAGAAAATGGTGGTGTGAAGGATGTTGGATGGTGAATAATTTACAAAGACTAGAACAGAGCAAGGGAGGACCAGTGCTGGAGCAAAAAAACAAAGGGGAAAAGAAGTTTTCACAGAAGATCTGAAGACTCAATGGAAGAGGCAAACTCAGGAAGCTGTTTCAGATGGCTTAAAAAGAAATTACTAGACCAGAAATGGACCAATACTGGTAGAACGGACAATTTGCAGCTGAGGTGGAAATGGTCTAATTAGTGGTTCAAAACAGCCCAGGGAATTTTGAACCAAAATAGCCTTTGGAAGAAAATCTTAGTGTGAGTTGGGGATTCACTTCTCCTTGTGTCTCCAGGGAAGGCCAGAGAGGAAAGTATCACGCTGCTTCTCCAATCCTGGAAATGGTCACATTTTCATCTGGTCCTGGAGTAGGTTCCCAGCAGCCCTACCTGATCACCCCCAGCAGCCTTGGCTGGGGGTTTCACAGCCATATTATATATCCTGAGTGTATTGGGTCTGGCTGAGATGGAGCTAATTTTCCCCCTCTCAGCCATCACAGTGCTGTGCTTTGTTCTGGTAGCTAGAACGGTGTTGATAACACAGCAGTGTTTTGGCCACTGCTGAGCAGTGCTTGCACAGCATCACAGCTGTCTCACCAACATTTCACCCTCACCAGTAGGCTGGGGGTGGGTAAGATCTTGGGAAGGGACATGGCCAGGAGAGCTGACTCAAACTGGCCAAAGGGATATTCCAGACCATATGACATCAGCTCAGCAATAAAAGCTAAGAAAAAGGAGGAGAAGGGCGGGCATTCATTTTTTATGATGTTTATCTTCTGGAGCAATCGCTATGCGTACTGAAGCCCTGCTTCCTGGGAGGTGGCTGGACATCACTTGCTGATGGGAAGTAGAGAATAAAGCTTTTGTTTTCCTTTGCTTCTGTGCACGGCCTTTGCTTTTGCTTTATTAAACTACCTTTACCTTGACCCATGTGTTTTTCCATCTTATTTTCCAGCCCCCTGTCCGGCTGAGGAGGGGAGTGATAGAGTAGCTTGGTGGCATCTGGTGTCCAGCCAAGGTTGACCCACCACACTGAGGAACCAGATTATACCGTGGATGAGCTTATGCTACCCTGAGCGCCAGAGCTGCTGCTGAAATAAAGAGGCACAGGAGCACTTCTGGGTGAGTAATGAGCTATTAGAGACAGCTGATGTGCTGAATGTGAAGCAAGGGACTGCCATGACATGTTTACTACCAGAACCAGAGGAGCAATCTGGGATGCCATTGTGAAGTGTAATCAGTAATAAATGATTAATTAATGGCTTTTAAATGGGTCGAGTTCAGTATGCGGTGGTGAGGATGTGAATGGAGCAATTATTAAAAAATTCATGTGTTCTTGGTCATAGAACTGATAAATACTCCAAAGTGCTCTTTGATTACAAAGTGGCAGGCAGTTCACTAGCACATGGCATTTCTGTCTTTAATTGCCAATAAATGATGGCCAGGCTCATGTTTGTCAGGCTCCCTGAAAGCACTTGGCTGCCATTTAACACTTGTGGGCACACTGGCAGAGTGTATTTTCCTGACTGTTTGGAAACTCTGATTTAAATGCCTGAGACACAGTTTCAGCTCTCCTCACCTCTCCCTCCCTTCTCTGGCCTCCCACCCTCAGCTTTTACAACGTCAGTCAACAGAGCACAGACTAGGAATTAGGAGATTTAGCTCTTCTGCCATTTACCTGATGTTTGGTCTTCAACAGATCAGTGAGACATATATTTAAGAGTTACTCCATTGTTAAAATGGAGGAAACGATGTAATCACCCACCTGCACAGAGCTCTTTGATATCTAAGGATGAAAAGTGTTATCATTAATTTTTGTTTTGGAGAGCTTTGCAGACCTGAAGAGCCTGATTTGTGCAGTAGAGCATTAAATCCTGTTTTTCTATAAAGTACAATGGAAGACAAAGTATAGAGAGTTGATTCAATTTGGTCCCCCCTGGCAGTGCAGTTGCAATTTTACACCAACAGAGAGTTATACCTACTTCACTGCAATGACAGTAGGGGCGTAGATTAGCAGCTAGGGCCTTGATTTCCAGGTACAGATTGATAGTGAAATATCTTTTAATACCAGTACTTGCAATTCACTGTGTACACTAAAGAGAAGATGAGAGAATTTCTCCATAAAGAAATTGCTTCTGCAATGAAGAAGGTTTGATCCTGCAAACTGATGCCCAGCTGGGTTTGTCGGGGGATGCAAACAGAGCCACTGCTTGGCTGGAATTTGGGAATCCTTTGCTCCCTGTAGCTTGCTCTAGGCTGATCGTCAGAGCAGTCATGCTGGAGGCAGGGAACAAGCACGAACTTCCCCAGGCAGAGGAGGGAACTGAATTCCTCTCCCCAAGACAGCAAAAAAAATGCTCAAGCCATCAATACCAGGGTGTTCTGGCACAGAGCTCTCTGTCCCTCCGGTGCAAGCTGTTCTGCTTCTGCATGACGTGGTTAAACATTCCCTGTCCCAACATGGTTCTACAGGGCATGTACACTTAAAGGAAGAAAGGCAGTTTCCAACCACTGCTCAGAAAGGAGCTTATGAAATAAAGCTACAAGTCTAAGAGAATTGAGGTCAATTTTTGTTGGTGAATTGCAAAAACAGAGGTGTGCCCCAACGCAGGCTGAAAACAAGCGTGAGCTCTTCGAGAGTGGGATGGAGGCCTCAGGGCTCTTCTACCCAGTTGCTCTGGTGATACAATCCTGAGCTGCCCAGCTGTGTTGATCCTTCCTGTAGGACAGCAGGCATTTTGTTCGGGCTCTGGGGTCCTTCCAGCAGCAGGGAGCATGATCCCTCTGTGAGGGCTTACTCCTAAGTTTGATCAATGTTGCAAGTTTATCAAGCTTCTCCAAAGAACCCCACTTTCCTGTTTTTCTATTTGTCTCTTTACCAATGGATTTTCTTCTTCTTACTTTGACACCTGAGGTGAGAAAGTTTTTCATCAAAAACTTGCTCTATTCCACATACTTGTTTGTTCCACATACTTTTGTTTGTTCTGAAGAAGCAGCAGTTTCCAAGACTTCTTGGCAAAGAGAAAACCTTTACCATAACAAATCTTAGGGTAAAAATAGACCCAGAGACACAGAGAGCAGCAGCAGCAAAGGGCTATGAGCAGTTGCTTGGGGCACTGAGTGAGAGTTCGTGACCACTTTTCTGCTGGAGGTACTCGTGTCCAGCTGAGACTCAGCATCATGCTCCAGCAGGGTCCCTGCTGTTGGGGTCTAGTTAAATAAATACTGTATATCACAAAGGAAACCATCCCTGTAGGATTCAGTCTTACAGATGGAAGCTATTTCTCATTCCTTCATGGACAAATGCAGGGTACTTGTTCCCCAGGTGAACCCCACTGCACACACTGAGACACAGGGAGTTTCAAGAAACCCTACAGAAGACAGATGAACGTCTTTTCCTACGCGTGTGTGTGCTGGGGGTGCCTCACAGCCTCTGTCCCGTGCATTCACACCTGTAACATATTTCCAGAGGAAATATTTTCACTGGAAATCACCCACCTAAAGCTAGGGCCCCCTGAGCTGGCAAGTAATACACAGGTGGATCGTTCTCCTCGCTGGAGCGCAGGCCGGGATGAAAGCTGGTGGGTGCTGGCAACTCAGGCATCTCCTGCAGACAGGTGCAACCGCAGCAAGAAGCCTGCAGCAGGCTGCTCCCCTTCAGCGTGGCCATGGTGGGTCTCCATCCCTGCTCCCAAAAGGGAAAAGGGCCGAGCAGAGCGTGGGGTGGGTACAGGACTACCTCGAACAGGCTTTCAGAGACACGTGAAATGAAAGTGAAAGCCAGAGGACTTATACAGTCTTTGGGTGGCAGGCAAAGAACAAAATGTCTGTCTCTGACAAGAAAAAGGTGAATTTTTAGACTGTTTGCCTTGATATCAACATTTTCACTCTGGGAAATTGTCTTGAAACTAGTAGTGGGCTCAGCCCAGACCTTTGGGCTGTTGGTTATTTTTTGCAGCTCTTGAAACCATGCCTATGTGACAAAGAGCACTAGGCTGCTTGCACATTTATTTGCAAGAAATTTCAAGCACGTGGTTCTGCGGCCTTTGGTTCTCAGGTTTGGGCCCTCTTTGCCTATCTTAAATACATAAGAAAAACTTGGTTCTCCCATAAAAAAGAAAAAAACGCTGTTTTTTTTGTACCACAATAATATTTGAAAATAAAGTTAAAACCTGTGAAAATGCTGAAGAGAGTGTTAAAACCAGGCCAGTTCACACCACTTCATCATGAATGGAATTTCAAAATGTTTGCCAGAGGGTGTTTGGTGTTGGCTTGCTTCTAATTCAAAGTAGGCTGCAGCTGCAGGTTGCACACACAACGATGTGCTGGAGCAGGCTTAGAGAACCTGGAAATTTGGTATCAAGTTTTGATCTTGCTGTGCTAAAGCTGTATGCCCTTGAAAGCCGGGCTTCTATCCTGGATTCTAGCCTTTCCCCATGGTGATACCAGCCTTTCTTTGTAAAGAGCCTTGCAATCCTCATATAAACAGTAATACTGAAAAAGGGACTAGCAAAAGTGTTACATGTGTGTGCATTGCTTACAGGAGGTAGAGAAATATTCGAACACATTAGATGGTGGGTGAATGTCAGATCCAAGTTGTGTGAAAACAAATCTTCATAGAGTGCTCTTTTGCCCTGCCAAATCCCCCTCCTCTCAGAAGGCTTTGGTCTGAAAAAGAAAATTACCAGGCAGCTCCAAAGGAATAAGCTGGTTCCCTGCTGGAAACAGCAGATGCCCAAGCTATCACAGTTGCTGCTCTGTGCATATGCTGATTTCCCCAAAGGCATGGCCTGGGCTGCTCTCCTATATGTTTTTTTCAGAGGGAGAAAGACTCAATTATTTTCATGCCAGACGCACACGGTCATGCACGCTCTAGCCCTCATACTGCAGAGCTCTCATTCCCCTCCCCTTTGAGCCTCCAATCTCTTTAGAATTCCTTCAGAAAACATGTAGTCCCTCAAGGCCCAAAGACATGCAGAGATGCTGTGATTCCTCCAGTCCTGGAAATACAATTTATTCTTGTCACCTTGTCCATAACCTTCTATTCATTTTCAGCTTAGTTGCAGCTCCCTCTCTTTCTCTTCCCCTCCAATCTTCTATACTTCCATCAGGCTTCAAAATGGGAGATACATTTCAAGGAAAAGGAAAAAGAAAAAAAAAAGGGGCGGGAGGGGGAAGGGTAATACCTTTTCTACTACAAAATGTTCCCTCTAGTTCCCAGCTGGACTCCAGCTTATGGGAGCAGGGCACTAATCCAGAGGTCAGACCTTGATCACTAGGATTTTGTCCTTAATTTACCTATGGGTGAAGTCCTGAAAGACTGGGAAGCTTTCTTCAGAAGGCTAGGGCAGGAATTCAAGGAGCACAGGGCAAGTGGGTCTCATTGATGCTCTGCTGATTCTGTGGTCTCAAAGAGCATTGGCTGCTGTTGCTTTGACTGACTAGGAAATTGCATCTTCTCTTTACAGATCATGTCCTTGCCTTCCTTACCTTCTAGTTCAACAAGTCACCAGCAGGGGAAAATGCTTCTGGCCTGAGCTTGACTTGATTTTGTTTCCAAAAACAAAAGCTTGATGCTGTTCCTCCTGAATAGCTGGCTCCACTGTGAAAGCACATTTGTGTTTAAAGATATCCCACAGAGAGCTAATCGGGTAGGTTAGAGAAGCAGGCAGAAACAAGGGTACGAGAGTTATTACTCTCCTAAAACATTTGCCTTCACTGTTGCTGCTACTGGGACGGCTGCCACATTCCTCCCCCAGGAGGTGGTCCAAGCCTGTTGACTGCTGTGCTGCGTGATGCCCTGCTTTAGGAAAGACCGCAAGACTGCAGACATGACACTTTGCTCCTGCCAGTGGCCATCAAGTGTGCTGGGTACTGGATAATGAGGGGAAACACAGAAGACTTGGAAATCAGTGAAATATCCTTTCTGTCCGTTTTCCTTCCTGGTTGAGGATGCCAAGTGTAATGGGTCACACCTGCCCCTGCCATGGAGGGGAGGGATTTCTCATGCCCATGAAAAAAAGTTAGCAACATTGCTAAGACACTTGCAGGAAGAGCAAACCCAGAAACTTCCTTGCTAAAGAAAGATGAACTGAAGACAGGTTAAGAAGAAATTGCCCCCGAGTAAGGGACTCCTCACTCCAGGTGCAGAGTTGTTGAAAAGCTGAGGACTTGGCTCTTCAAGAAAGGGCTGACGGCATTTCACCACCTGAGCAGAGGGCAGCTGTGCTCACAGAAGCTCTACCTGACAGAGACACACCAGCAGCTGAAGGAACTCCACTGCATCTAGACACTGGAAACAATATCTATCAAGTTCTGAAAACCAAATTTCTCCTCTTTCTCAACTCACTTGACTTGTACCATGCTGTATTGTGCCGCACAAAAGGGGAAGGCACATGGCCCTGCAGCTTTGGAGAGGGGCCGAGCCTTCCTGTGGTCCCTCTGAGAACGGGACAGCGACACGTGCCTCAGGGAAGGCACAGTCCCTCTGGTCTGCTGGGGTGTCACGCACAGCTCGCGTTTCACACCAGCCAAGCCCACTACTAACCATGTTTTCCTGGAGGACTTGTCACTACCTGCCTTCCCTGCTGGGGTCTGGTCCGTGCTCACCTGTGCTCCAGGGCGTCTGATGGCTCATGTCATCGGTACCTTGGTACTCATCCAAAGTCAGTGACAAAGTCAGTGCCGGCAAATGGCTCTGAATTGGCAGCCCTGGAAAAAGAAGCCCTTTCAGCAATGTGCTCTTGGTCTTTATTTTTTATGCTGCAGTAATGAGCTGGCCAGGTCAGGGCCTCCCTCTGCGGGATGTTAGCTCTCTCTAGCAGATAGCTGGTGAGAGACAGTCCTGCCTGGGTGAGATTATACTCCTCATAATGAATACGGGGAGAAAGAGAAGTCTTAATACACTCTTTTACAGAAAAAGACCTGAACATGTTGATTTTCTTCCCCAAACTATCAGAAAAAGTTGGGGGAGTACCAGAAGGCCAATACATGTCTTCTGAGGACTAATGTAGTGTACTCTTTCCCATCTGTGTTTCTCCATAACAGCTTTGTTTTTCCCTGTCTTTTGCAACATCTCTTGAAGCTAAGGAACAGCTCAGGTCCCCTGACCTCTCGGTATCGTCATGAAAAGCTCCACAACTCTATCGACGGAGCTCTTTGTGGTGCCAGCTCTTATGCAGCACCACTGGAGCTCAGTTCAGTAAGCGGAACATCCAGGGAGCTTTAAAGTATTTTTCATCTAGAAATACTGATTTATCAAAAATTAAACTCCATGTGGGACTAGTTATCCTGTTGGAAAAGAGGTTTGTTTCTTACATTTCAAACATTTTTTGTGATTTTTTTTTAATGGAAAAAGAGTGATGTGGGAATAAAAAGATTTTTTGTTTTCATCTCATTGCATTACTTTTGAAGTTTAAAAATCCTCGTGAGGCTGAATGTGATGTACACTCAATACACATCTGGTAAGTCACCAGATGGATGTCATCTGGGAAGGACTTTCACCATCGTTTGTTATAAAAGTTAGATATGACTTAGAATTTCACAGGATAGGTATTTAGGAAACATGTTGCTCCTGAGTTGAGTGCAGGTATCAGAGATGAGACTCATTTTCCCTTTTCAGCCATGGCTTCCTTAGTTCTTCTTGTTTAAAAACGTGAGATCACCTACTTGGCATTTACTTCCAGAGCAGTCATGCCAATCACACATCCGGAACTGCTGCACTTGGCCCTGAGTAAGTCTGAGAGTTCAGCTGTCACTTCCCCATTTCTCCACAATCTCCACTGAATCCTGACACTCCAGCCTGGACTTCCATCAGAAAGCAAGCTTTATTTAATGTTGTCTAGAAAAATAAATAGCTAAACAAACAGGCAAATGATAAACTCTGAAAATTCACCCTTACTTTATCACACATGTGATTGAGGATTAAAAAAAAAGTTTCCTTATGAACCCCAGCTAACAAAATAAATATTATACGGCTGGAGCTTGCTCCACTTGACAGAGGAGAAATTTCTGTTTCCTTCTCTGTATTACTTCCAGTATTTATGAATTCTCAGGATATTTCTGGTTGAGTTTCACTTCACTCTTACTTTTTCCCTTTCTTCCCACTGTAGAGTTTGGTATCAGTATTAGTGTTAGTGTGTTAGTATTCTGTTGTTCCCTTTATGAGGTTTATATAATGCAATTGCAAGTGAAACATACAATAGGTAGGAAATGAGAGTCTGAGTATTTCCATTGTATTGCTTTACAATGTATTATATTAGTTGATGTAGATGAGGGCCTGCAATAAGCAACTGGAAGGCTCGGTATTACTCCCAGCTCTGCTGCTGGGTGATTCCAGCAATTTTCTCTGTCTTTGTTCACTCGTCAGTAAATACAGACTATAACACCCCTCATCACTGGTGAGCACTTTACTATCTAGTGATGAAAAAGGCTGTATAAGACTATTGTGTAATCAAGAAGAAGGAAAGAAGGTGAGAGTGAAAGAGAAAGAACTTGCACTAGATTACAGAGGAGATGAAAAAGATTAATCCCACTCTACCTCAGATTCACTATGTTTCAAGGGAAATATAAGATTTGACATCGTGCAGCCTGCATACATAGAAATAATAATAAAAAATCTTTCCACTGCAGTATCCTTCTTTGGATTATATACACTGATATAGTGGTTAAAAAAGTCACTTTTCACTTCTTGTACTTGACCTCATTTAGATACTGAAGCCAGAGCACATATATTTTCACTTTTGGCTTGCCTTGCCTTGATTTGCACTCTTGCATGTATTTCCTCCAAAAGCAGTACCACTGAGGAGAAAAAAAAGAGTTTGTGAGTGCAGTTACTGAAGCTGCATAAATTTTCTGAGGTGTGGGCTCAGAAGAGACAGACACAAGGCGCTGTGGTTTGGCACCAATAGACTGAAGAGAGATGGATTTCTATTCAAACGGACTTCTAGTCCTCAACTTCTTTCAAGGAGGGTGTACATGTGAAACACCATGTCCACTATTTCTTTCAAAATCCATTAAATTGAGAATAATAATAAAATATATATTTTTTAAATCCCTTGTGGAAATTGTAGCAATCAGCAAGCAGAATAGTTTTCTTTCTTCTCCCATGCCTGACCATACAAACAGTGATTTAACCTTTTAGTCAGTTAATAACACTGAATGTGAAAAGCCTGGGAAGGAAACAAATGCTCTTGTGTGCTTCATAAGATATTTGCTCATTCATTCCAGTTGCATTTGCAGATAGGAGACCTGAAGCGTAGAAAAGTTCCTTTTGACTCACAGCCTGAGGTTTGCTCATAAGTTGCTGAAGGAAACTCTTTTGCACTCTGTTGCATCAGTTGTGCTCAAAGAGCTCCTCACAGGGGACAGACAACCAAGGAGGGATCTGGGATGGAAGAGGAAAGGAGAGCAAGACCCCGCTCTGCTCCTTGGCTCAAGTCCTGTTCATGGAAACAGGGCGCAAGTGGACTGCTGTGCACCTCTAGGGTCGGGAGGAGCATACCAAGTAGATCATCTCTGCCTCCTTCTTCCCCAGCCCAAACCAAGCTGGAGGGGCTTTGCAGTGGTTTCTGGCAGGTCTCTGGCCATCTCTGGTGCTGGGAAGTGCTCTTCCCCAGAGACTGCACGGCCTTTCAGGTGTGGCGCTTGGCTGGCCCCATCCTTCGCTGGCAGGGAGCCTCTAGCAGCGGTGAAAGAAGAGGCCAGCAAGGACCTGCTGCACGGCCAGGCAAAACTAGCCAGGCAGCCAAGAAAAGTGAGATTCCCTGCTGTTGTTTTTGGTGCTGTTATCTTCTGCACATCAGCAGCAAGCTCCCAGCTCTGATTCCAGTTACTATAAAATAGGAAACTGTAGTTTTGGGTACCAGGACAAAATGGTCATCTCCCCTGTGCCCATGTCGATGTGTTTTTCCCCTTTCCTCTGCATCAGTAACCCAGCGCAGCCTCCTTCACACTCGCTCACGGCGGGGATCAGAGAGGCTTTAGCTCATCAGAGAACCACGCAAGCAAGCTTGTAGCTTCTGCTGACAGCTGCCTGCTTTCCCTGATCTCCACATCTCTCATCTGTTCCCTGCTCATTCCTATCTGCTGCTTGTCTACCTGCAGGGTAGGTGGTAGGTGTTAGTGGCCCCTTGGCTGCCTGGTCCACACGGGGCCTGCTTTCCTTCACCCCTGCTATAAACAGCTGACTTCTCGCTGGTTTGGACCAATATCTGTATTTTGCTTTATTCCCCACTCCAATCCGCGTGCACAAGCCTCCAAGTAGAGGTATGTTCTTTTACAAATGCACCTCTATGGAGGACAAAGATGGCTTTGTCCTTTAGCCCCTGTAGCACTGAATTTTCTGCACATTGATAAGTGTTCTTGCAAGGGACACAACTGCACATGTTGAGCAGCTGAGTCATTAGCTTGCATGCAGCAGATGAGATGCTCTTTCTGATGGTTTGAGGTGTCCCTGAAACTTTTTGTGTGTGTGTGTGTGTAAAGTCCCAAGGCAGGATCAGCTACATGGGAAAGCTTATGAAGGAAAGGGAAAGAAGTTATCATTCATTCCCATTGGCTTCCTTTGGCACCCTCTCTCCTTTCTGCTGTTTGCAGCAGAAAAGGCCACACAAGCTGGTCTGGAGAGTCATTGCCCTTCATTTTTATTAAGACATTAAACCAATAATAAGGTTGTCTACAGAAAATGCAGAGAGCTGAATAAATGATTTATGAGGTGCTTGGCATAACAACTTATGTTGCCTGGAATGAGTCAGTCTTTCCAAATAGCCATCAAGGAATTATCTCCTTCCCATCTCCAAATATAAATGTGGCAAAACCCCAGATGAGTCCAGGGGCTTTATCAGCATCTGCTGAGAGGCAGAGCAAGAGTAGGAGGTCTGAACTTGTCTACAGCAGGTGATGGCGGATGGCACAGGGAGCCAGCTCTGGCCTTGGCTGACCAGCAGTACCCTGTCCATGTCAGATCAAGGCTGCTTCCAAACTGCTGAGTCCGGTGGGGAGGAAGGACACACTACCTCAGCCACAGTGTTGTGCAGCCGCCGTGTTTGGGCACCAGCCACACTGCACTGTGCCCCAGAGCTGAGCGCTGCCTTCAGCCAGCTGGGGCTTCGCATGCCTCTTTTTGTTCCCCCATGTCATCCAAATATCCCATTAAAGATGAAAATCGTCCCCATTCACCAAGCTATCACTCAGTTTTCATTCATGACCCACTTCTTCTAACAGGCCCCTATAAAGAAACTGGCATAAAGACCTCCCAACCCTGTGTGAGCTACAGTGTCTCGTATTTTAGGAGACATAACGCGAGACATTCATATTGCCCAGACCATTTCACCTTGGGGCCAGAAGCGTTCAGAGTACTTTTCGCGTAGCTTCTGGCATCGGTCCAAATCCCACAAGCTGTCTCCACGTCATTGAAGCTCTATGCCTATAAACAGCATTGATGTTTTTTACCTGACAATAGATGGTGCTCTTTCTATAATTATCTGCCTCCACAGTCCCTGCATATACCCTTTTTTTTCACTTCAAACGTACGTAACAGGTTATCCTTGGTTTTGGGCATTACAAGATACCAAGCACCAATGGTAATAAATAACCACCTGTAAACAAACCTGTGGCATAGATAAACTCTCTGTTACTGCTGATCTGCAACAAGGACTCAGACTAGATCCTCAAATATTAAGTGCCCAGGTGATGAGGGGCATTTGGATAGACAGATAAATAGACAGAGCAAGTTACAGAAATAATAAGGAATGTTCCAAGTCTCTTCCCTAGCTTGCACCAAACAAAGCTCCTGCTGGCTCAGAAAGTATTTGTCATGGTATTTTCTTCATTCTGTGACTGAATAAAAAGGAAGAAGGTGCTAAGCAGCATCTGTCCGGCAAAATTCTTTTACACTTTCTTTTTCCCTGTATTCATTTTAACTCTTTTTAAAGCACAGAGAAGAGTTCTATTTTTTCAGGACTTACAGAGCCACAACTGTAACTAAAATCCAAGACAGTAATATTTCCCAGTCAAGTTTAGAGGGGGAAGAATCATAAAATACCTAAAATTTACCCCTCAAATAAAACACAGTGAATTGCATTTAGAATCGTACAGTGGCTTTCAAGCAAATATTGCGAATTTTTGGCATGACTTGCTCCCATTCTTGATGTTATTTATACTCAAATGAAATGCTTCAACCTGATATCTATCTTCAGTCCTTTTCCACTCACATAGGTTGCATAACGCCTCTAATTTACCTTCTGAATCGATTTTATACTTGAATGTCAACTTGGAGGGCCTGTTCCTCAGGCTCTTTAGAGATGGAACAGACTTTAGAGACTGACTGAGCAGCATCTCAGCCCTTGTCGCTGGTGCATCTCAGCCCTCACTCAGAGGGGCTCTACACTCTACACTCCTCAGAAATGTCCTTGGGTGCTCACATTTGCAGTGTTGAAGCCCCCCAGCTAATACCTACCCTCCTTTGCAAGCACAGCAGAGATGTGTGGTCTGTAGCTTCTTGAGGGATGCATCTAGCTGCCCTGCATCAGTCAGTATGATAAATGCCAGTGCTGACTCACTCCTCTCTCGTCCTTTACCCTGTGCTGTGAGCCCTCCTGCCATGTTGGGGGTGGAGCTGGGGAGGCCTTGGTGGTAGATCACCCAATGGTCTCAAGTCTACAAGAGGTGCACAGGAGCTCCTACCGCCTACTGCTACACATGCACCTCCAGTACTTAAATTGAGAGGAGAGTCTTCCTAAGGTGATGTCTTTGATGAGTGAGGAAAGGTGGAATTTTGAAGGGGAAGTCATTCAACATGAGCCAGGATCTTCATGTTCTTTGGTCTTCCTTCTGTTCGTCATCATTTGGCTGGCAGGTTATACTAGTCTGTTAGCCTTAGGGGTTTCAGTGATGTTAGGGATCTCATGTTTCTTCTCTCCTACTGCTTGTCCTCTCATTTGGACAAACATGCTGTCTCTGGCTGCTTATGCTTCTTTTTTCCTCCCACTTCATTAATATATAAAAATACAAGAGGAAAAAATTCTGGTAAAAGGGGCATTTTGTGAAAATACTAATCTAATTATCTTCTTAGCAAATAATAGCCACATGACTGGCTTCTAAGAAAAATCCTTAAGTTAACAATATTTAAAGACATGCCCTATAAAATGGAGACACTCCTGCCCCCCCCCCCCGTTTTTTTCATAGGAAGTCTTAGCATTTCTGACTGTTAGTGTTAGAACTCGATGAGAAACAATCCAAAATGCTGACATGAATTCTAGACCAATTAATGCTTCAGGTTAGAGAAAATAAAAATGTCTTACAATTTCAAAGTTTGTTACCCTTGTATTATAATGGGATGAATAAATAAGTAATTGAAATGAAAAATTATCAGAATGACACAATAATCACTCGATCACAAGTTTGAGTTCTGGTGAAGAGGGATTTGTTTTGGGGGGGGATGGGGACATTCTGCTGACAAATGAACAGTTAACCTTTAACATCCACCAGCACTGGATATACTGTAAGGAGAAGAGTATCATGCTAGTGATTTAGAAATGATACTCCTTACTGAGTAAACAATATTTCCATTGCTCCTAATACTCTTAATTTTCAGCAGAAGATAGAGACGTGCTTTAATGTCAGGTCTAGGCTGCAAAGGCCAAATCCTGTTTTCATTTATGTTTCTGTAAACCATTAGCGTCTCTGCTGAAGTCAGTGGGATTATTAAATTTATGCCACTACAATTAAGAACAGATGTTGGCCTGTGATCTCTAATGCTCCATGTACACCTAATGTGTCATAATTGGTAATCAGTGAGGAGTATCTCTGAAGAAGGACACAATAACATTTCAGTGGAGGACACAGAGGTACTCACATAAAGCAACAGTGAAATCAAATGACCTTTCAATCTGTTTATAAGAGACTTTGTCATCTCCGCTTTGAGACAGCTGGAACAACAAGCAAGAGAACTTAATTTATATCCCAGAGAGTCTTCGCCTCAGTGAAATCCAAAAGTACACACAGGCTCCTCAGCTGTTGTGGTCCTGTTTGTTTTCCCTCTACAGGTCTGAGCACTTGAGGAGCTTATGCCTTCTGCGTGCTCAGGGTGGGCTCTCACCATCCCTTCCCCAGAGAAGGATTCATCTGTAATATGCTACAGGCAGTCCTTGAGCAAAGATAAAATGGATAAGGATTAGCATCATAAAGAAGAAGTTTGGTTTTGGTTTTTTTTTTTTTTTTTCTGTTGTACTGCAAATAAAGCTCATCACTGGTTTACATGCTTGGCTGCTTGCCTTAACACAATAAAATCCCAACAGGATCTGCCATCCTGCTTCTGCAGGAACCAGTGGGTCACAACACTGAAAAAATTCATCACTAACTGTGCTAGTCATACCTTGTCCTTGCCAAGGAGGAGGACATCTCCTACATTTTAGCAATGTTCCGGGGATGGATACATGGGGTGGAGGTTTTGAGCCTTAGAAGCCTCTCACCAGATAAATCCCATGTAGAACATGCAAACCTGTAATGACAGGTTGAATGACACAGGGACCCCAGTGCCTCATTCATTTTTTCCCCTTGGGGCAGCGGGAGGAAAGCCTGAACTCTACGGGGGCTCAGGCACGTCATTAAGGCAAGACCTAAGCGTGTGCCAGCTGATCCCTGGTTGCAATGTCCCGGTGGGTGTCCTTACGCCGTGGGACATGCGACATGCTGCGTGCTAGTTTGGCTGGCGCTGGCAGAGGAAGGCATCTGGGAGGTGTTCACTGGACCCTACTGGGTGTCCTGCTTACTCCAGGACAAGGGGTGCTAAACGCCTATGTCTGCCTTGGTCTGGGTCCCCAGCTGCTGTAAACACCACTGAAGCCAAGGGAGCCAGATGCCGGGAGAGCCGAAGTTGGCACAGATCCACTAAAACAAGTGGAGCCACCACAAATGCTGGCATGAGCCTATAATTATTTGTCTCCTGTCAGCTTTCCCTGGGTTTGGCTCAAATTACTGCTCCAGAGGAGAAATGACCCTGTTTTCCAGTCCCTACAGCTATCCAGTCTTTGGTTACGGATTTCAGTTGCTCCTCGGAGGCTGCAGTTCACAGCAATCACGTGCACCTGAAATTCTGCTTAATTCAATAAAGGGCCATAAGGGAGCGGGGAGAGAAGAGGAGTGTACTCTGCCATTAAAGCTTTAATGACAAATACACTAGGTTGAAGAGGGATAGAGGAAAGGAAGCTTCTGGTAGGATTTTTAGTTGAGAGAATTATTTTAAATTATCTGCCATCAGTGTTTTCCTAGCTGTGTGAGGTGTCTCGCTACTGGCATGCATGCCATGTTATATCAGGTATTTAGCACGTAATATACGCGACATGCTATGGAAAATGTTTTATATCGAGCCGTGGTGCACTAGTACAGGAATGCTAAATGTCTTCTCATGCTTCAGCATGCAAATGCTCTTGTTTTTGTTGCTGCCGACACTGAAGAAAGTGATACTGCTGAAGTAGCTATGAAAACGTGCAAACGCCAGGTCTATGGCTTGCTTTGGTCCAGTCTCAGAAGGGTCACGCATTTCCACTGACTTCATCGGCTTCAAAAAATATTTCATTGGCTGAAGGGGCTCCCTAGCACAGTTTTTTAACTGAGGCTCAGTCTAAATCTTCCTGTGGTCAGATCCATTAAACCCAGGTGCTTAGCAATATCAGCAGATTCACGGAATGTAATTCCTGTCCATAAATATCTTTGTGCGTACTTTGCATAGGAAACAGCTAAAAGGACTGGTTTCTAAAGGGACAAATGTTCCATTTAATAACTGATTTCTTTTTTACATCAAAAATACTGGCTAAGATGGTGACTCATCAGTAACCGCATCAGTGGCTTGGATTTCGAAGAGCTGCCATAGAAAAAACATGGAGAGTTAACCCAGTAATAAAAGTTTCACAGCCCATGCAGCTTAAATTATTCACCGGGATGCAAAACCGTAATCATGAATTATAATTATATGAATGATTGAGGGTTTCTAACAGACACAAAGTAAAAAGAAAACTTTGCAAAATTGAGCTATTGTCGGACTAATTAAATGTCTTTTAAAAGGTTCTAATACCCCGCTCTGAATTCCCTCATCTCTGCAGGTGTCTTTGCAAGTTAATGCCAGCTGCCAAAACTGGTCAGGCTTGAGATGATGTTCATGTCTGCTGCGCATGACCCGAAGGAAGCCCAGGGAAGCCTTTTTGGGCAGAAGGCTCTTTCCCTGGGCAGGAACAGGAGACAGGAGCACTGCTTGGCTGGGCTCAGGTCAACACAACCCCCAAGTGACCCTCAGCAGTGCAGAGGTCTGTCTCAAGCTGGGGTGAACCTCTGCTTGAGGTTCAGCAGAATAAGACAGCTGCTTGTTCTGCTGACTGAAGGAGGAAAAGGGCTCATCTCAGGAAAAGAGTGAATTTGCTCAACAGGTCTCTCAAGGGAGTCTGTCAAGCCCTAAGCTTCTGCTGTTATGGGTTTTACTCCCCACATGGAGTTGGAAGTGGGTCTTGGGGGAGAGGGAAAACTTTAGAGTGGGAATAACCTTCACGTCTCTGCCTGAGAGCAGAACTCCTACCTTCAGGTCAGCCATGAAAAAAATCTTAAACATAAGAATACAGGGACTGACGGGAAACAGAAAAACTGTGTTGAAAAATGAAGGAAGGAAAAAACAAATAATGGACAAGGCACAGGATTTGTATAACAGCTTCCAGCCTTCAAGACCTGGAAAGATTAGGAATGTTGTAGGGAAGGAACAAGAAACATACACATTCCGCTTCGGATTCTTAGGTCTGAGCTGGCCCCTGAAAATGGAAAATAATGTGGAAAACTGACCTTAAAAACACTGAGGGGAAAGTGACTCCTAAAGGATATGTTTTTTAGCATTTTCAGTGTTGAATAATGTCGATTCCTGTGATGGTTGCTGTATTGTATTGCTGTATTGTATTATAAAGCGTTACTTCTCACACTCATGTGATTTTGAATGATCTCCCATTTTATCTGAAATAAAGAAGATCTGCTGACAACTTTCATGTCTGTGGCAAATGACTGTGACTTCAAAAACCTCATAAAATCTTGGGAAAGAAATTTAAAGATGCAGGAATTCATTTGATCATAAGATTTTGGGTCATGACTGACAATGTGGTTCTGGCATTATGGAGACAGGTTTTCCAAGGAGAACTGGTGCTGGCAGAAGCCTTCAGCTGAGAACGTAAATACTACCTGTGGCCATGAATATTTAACTTTCAAGCATTTACTCCTTAATGTCACCTAAACCCCGAAGTCACGTGTCTGTGTTCACTGTGCAGTCCGTGGGGAGACGCGGTCACGCCTGTACCCGGAGTCGGGGCGCGCCGTGGAGAGCTCGCTGCACTACGCGCACCCGAGCCGTGGTCTGTACGCAGCCCGGCGGTGGCAGCTGGGAACGACACTCGAGCTAAGAAACCCTCTTTCTTCGGCAGTGCCGAATGACAGAGGCGCAGTGCTGCGCTAGGATGTCCAGTGCGCGCCTGTCCCACCTGGGTCTAAGTCCCTACAAGTCGGGTTAAGCCATGAGCCTGCGGGAGCCAGCATAGGTCCCAGGAGCACAGCGAGGATCCCAGACCCCTCAAAGTCGATACCCTACGCCATATGGCACTGAGGGCCAGCTGATGGGAATCTCTAAGCTCGGAGGAGTCAGTCTGTTCTGTTCCGCTGGGGTACCCTCATGACTCGGCCAGTTTGGGGAAGCTGGCACCTCTGTGGCCCTGATGGAAGTCTCCACTAAGTTTCATATCTATGCTCCAGAACATGAAATGGGTGCAGCTTGCTAGAAAGCAGTGACAGCGTGATCAAAATTTCCTATGACCCTGACTCAGTCAGGGCTTTGAGGTGGAGATGTTCATTTTACAAGTTCCACAAAGCAGACCAAAAAGCTTTAAATTAAAAAAAAACCCACACCAGAAACAAAAACAAACCCTAAAAAACATTCATTAAGATAAAGACTACAATCTGTCACTCTGTAAAGTGCCAAAATCAAAATAAACATAAATAGAAGGGGCTTATAAACTGACCCTGCCAAGCCCACTGCTTCCATCCACCCTCCTTTGGTTTCAGGCATTCAGAGGCTTTACTGGTGGCAGTGAACTGCGTGTGGTCCTCTTTTGGCCCCTGTCAGCCTGATGCTGTGATCTGCCATGGAGGTTTTTTGTCCAGACAGCTACAGTCTAGGCAGGTGACATGCATCTAGGCAAAGCTGCTCGTCAGTGCAAAATGTTAGGCAATCTTAAGGATCGGTGCTGTAGTGACTTTTGCACATCGGTTTTAATGCACCGTCCCTTTGGGAAGGCACGAGGACCTTTGCTGTTTCAGAGGCTGGTGAATGTGCTTGTATGAAGGTCTCTATCGTCCCAGCCAAGTGGAGCTAACACACAAGATAAACTGCTCTTGTCTTAAAAAGAACAATACCATAAATAAATAATCAAACAAAACCTGAGATGGGTTCTAAATCTGTCCATGCAGCGTTTTTCGGGTATCTAAGCACTTTTATGCCACATTGGGAAAGTTTACTCTTCAAAAACAGCTTCAATTTAAATTTTAGTACCTAATAAACAGTCTGACCCACAGCTCTGTTCTTTAATGAAGCAGATGGAGGCTGTTTCGAGTGTCAGCACTTGGAGATTTGTGATTGTGATATCAGGAATAATGTGTCCCTCTTGTTTGAAAGAGCAGTTTCTGTGGAGGGGTGGGGAGTGAGCAGCTGAGCCCCATGGCTTGGGGTCTCTGACTTGGACTAGTGCTGAGAAGTCCTCTCTGTGTGTTGTGTGTGTGAGGAACATGAAATAATGAAGTTTACACGTTATAGGCATGTTATACGTGTGGTGATCTCAGATGAAGTACAGTTAATAATTTGAGTGGATGGTGAAACAGCCCTGGTGGTGGGAAAACAGGCTCTTTGGGCAAGTGGGGGTTGTTTACTAGTGCAGACGTGTGGAAGGGATGCCGCCCGATGAGCAGTCATCCCAGCGCAGCGTAGGCTGTGGTGCTGCTGAGGAGCGGAGGGCGGGTGGAGAGCCTGGCACGGGAGACTTGGGGGTACGCGAGTGAGGACCCAGGCGTGTGAAAGTGCGACCTAGATGACTGTTTGGGGTGCCGTCCTGGGGAAAACAGGGCAAAAGCAGTGGGGTTTATGGAGCATTAACCTTGGGTGCGTGGGACAGAGGTCCCGGGGCCGTTTGTGGGGGCTGCGGGTGTGAGCCTGGTGTCTGGAGGGCAGTCCCCGAGGGCCACAAGCAGCAGCGGGAGCAGGACACATGTGGCAGGGCCGTGGAGCAGGGGCTCAGGCCCTGGCAGAGAGCAGAGGCTGGATTTGAGGTTGTGTGGGGCAGTTGATACGGGGTAATCACCGTGGGAGGAGTGAATTGTGGTCCTGGGGTCTTGCTCAGGGCAGAGATGCAGGATGGTGCGAGCCGTGTCTGAGGGCTGGGATATTTCCCTGCCAGGGGAGTGAGGGCTGACCCCGATCTGCATAAGAAAACCTTGTGTTTTCGGTTGTATCATCCTTTTATTCAGGAAGGGGAGAGGCAGCAATACCGAGCTTCATTCCCATTCATCCGGTGTCTGCGTGTTAAAGACTCTGCCGTTCTTGCTCCATAAATTCCACGATGGTCTCTAACTCCTCGATGACAGCCAAAAAGTTATCTGCTGAATCAAGGCTTCTGAACTGAAACTTCCAGGAAAGCGAGGGAACAACATGACATCTCTCACTGAAATGGCCTGCCAACTCTGAGCGGCTGATTGAAAAGGAAACATCAAGACAGAGAGCTGCTTAGTCCAGAGCTGGATAGGAGAGGCTGAGAAAGTAATTTCCCCCAAAGACTCTCTTCCCTAAGCTTGCTCTTGTGCTGGCTTCGCTCCAAGATCTCCCTTTAGTGTTAATATAGACAATGAAAGCAGGCAGACTAAAATGGCTCCTTTAAAATACTACTCCAAGCACCCCAGAGTGTGGTACAGATGGTATCAGTGTGGTTACTCGCTTTGCAGCTGCTGTTGGAGGTTTTGACTTCTTCACACCATGCAAAGCTCAGGTCAGCTCTGCGGAACCGAGCGGTGACGGGGCACAGACTAACGCTGGCATCTGCTGCTCCTTCCACTGCGCAGCCCAGCACTCAGAGGGGCAGGCTCTGGGGAGCTGTGGGCCGGGGCAGAACTGGGGACACGTAGCAGGAAAATCATAACAGCTTTAGGAGAGGGGACGTTGGTCTCTGGATGTGCTGGTACAACATAGAGTATCGGGGGAAAAATGCATTGGGGTGGTAGGAGAGCAGAGAAGCCCTCCGCTGCTGGGAAGAGCATGAGAAAACCCACTCCAATGCTTAAATAAGTTGATTCTTTTCCCACTCCCCCTCCTTTCACAGCAAGCACGTTCCCTTCTTGCAGCCTTTCTGTCACAGCCTTCCCATTCAGGTGAAACAAGAAGAAAGATTTTTCTCTTAAAATTCAGCAGAAGTGTCAGGGCTTAGCTCCTGGCAGAATAAAAAGTGCCAGACAGTGGCAGGGCAAATATCTTGAAGAAATCATATTGTTTCTGGAACTGTAAAAGCGCTACGGGCAGCTCTGTATAGAGAGAACTAGAACGTACGCTCAGGAAAAGGCCGGGCAAGGCTGTACGGCAGCAGCGCACGCACACCATCGCTGCGGCGCGGTCCCGTCCCTCTTTTCCTGAGCCCACGAGGCCAAGGGCTGAGCTTCCAGGGACTCTTCCGACTCTGCTGCTTCCTCTGTCACCCCCCTCCCTGGGCTTCGCGGCACCAGAACGACCAGTATCACGCGGTTGTCAGGCAGGAGCCGTTGTCATGATACTCCATTGCCCATCGGACGTGGCACTGACCCTGTGTCCGTGCTGATTGCTTGTTACCAGCTATTTCTCTTCCATGGAACGAGAAAGGAAAGCGCTTGCCCAGCACCCCAGCAGATGACTTTTCATCTCCTCTCAGCAGAACAAGCCTGGGCTTGGGGTTTCCTGAAGGAACAGATCTTTGAGTTGCAGAGGGTGGAGAGCTGCGGACCCACGCTCAAAAATCCTCATCATCCTGTTGAGTAAAATCTTCTGGATAAAAAAATAACAGGCTGATTCCTGTCTCCTGGTCTGTAATGAAGTCAAGAGACTTCAGCTGATTTATCCTAGCTGTGGATCCATTGCAAATTCATTTATGTGGTTAATCCATGAGGAAAAGTATATCCTGATAAAGGAACTGAATATACTGTTACCGTGGCCTCTTTTGTCTCCTATTGCCTGACCCCCAGGGCCTGATCCCTCTTTAGGCTGGGGAAATAGCATAGGAGATTGACTAATGAGTGGATCCGACTCCCACTTCTTTTACGTGCTGAGGATGTGTGTGGTTCTGCAAGGACTCCCGGGATTTATCTCTGGAAGACTTAAGCTCTTTCACAATATTTTAAATTAACCTTCTGCATCTCGGATGATGCTTGCAATAAAACTCCTGTCTCCTGGAACAGTCCTGCAGAGCGCTGCCCACCTCCTTGCTCCGCGCGTGGGAACGCTCTGCCCTGCGCCACTTCGGGTGGCCGGTGGAGATGACACCAGCCGGGAGCTGGGACAACCGAGAGGAGGTTCAGGCAGCAGCTACAGACCACTGGGCTTATGGAATATATCTAGACGTATGTAGGGTTAATGAAGAGCAAAACTTGCTCTGTTTCTTCAGCAGATTTGCTCCTCTGTTACTGAAACCAGATTCCAGTCTCCCAGATTCAGAGGCTTAAAAGTGGAGCAAAGGAACGTGGTGTAAATGTGAACTGGACCTGGCCCCTGCATCCCGCTGAGCCCTCCCGTTCCCAGGATTTCAGCTGGAATGAGGAAGAAGACTACAAACCTTTTTATATCCCTCTTCATTTGAAGGATCTATTTCTACTGCTACACTTTTTTTTTTTTTTAACAAAACAAACTGAAGCCAGTTACAATTTTTTGCGGTGCTTTCTTGTGAGGAAAAGGTTTCTGAGACGGGGCTGAGTGCACTCAGGCCGTGTGCCGCTGACGCCCGACGTGGGGAGAGCACACTTCTCTCTCACTCCCTTGTCGTCTGTTGGGAAAGCTTCTGCCAAATGGGCTGGTACTAAACACTCCTCAGATGAGTGATCCCAGTCTCACCGGTTTGAGTCCATTACTTTAATGGTAGTTATTCATCAGTAATGAACCGTGCAGTTAACTTGCTGGAGACAGCATGGCTAATTGAAGATGAGGCAAGAGGTTCTTTTAATATTATTATTTTTCCTCCATTTGCTTTCAATACCTCTTTGCTCCTCAATGAGATCTGATATAAGTTTTAATTACCTCTGAGAACAATAACTTTATAAAGGCCCTACCTCTTTGTCTGAAGCAGTTTGCTTAGAGATGAGTGATGTTGTATGTTGGAGTCTCTGAAGGAAGCTGAGGTTGGCAGGGGTGGTAAATTCTTGTTACCCACTGAAACCTTGCAGTAGTAAATTTTTAAAACTATTTCCATTCCAGCCAATCTGTCTTCACTTTCTGTCTATTGCGAGTATTTCTCCCCCTGTTATCTGGGTGCCACACACAGAACAGTGTAAGTGGAAATATTAATATCCCTATGAAATATTCTTCGCCCTCACTCTCTCATCACATTTTGGGTATGGATATTTCTTCCTCCCTTCATTATCTTGCCTTTCATGTTTCTCTGCACAAGGTTATAAGTCTTGCACAGGTTGTAAGTCTTTAGGCAGATGGTGTTGAGGACAGACTACAGAGAAAAGCTGAGCCCAGACCTTTCCGTTCAGCCCAGTCTCTCCCACAGCGTCAGCCTAGATGTCACGATAGTGGGTGCATTAGGAATATAGAAATGTGTGACCTGAACAAATGGCACTCAGCTGTTGCTATAATGGCACCACTATTTATTTCACAGTATCATGATAAAATGTTCCCAAACCTACTGAAAACTTTTCTTGGGGAAGGCTGGTGGTGGAAATTAATAATTGAGAAATACATATTACGTGGAGACTTGCAAACTGTTTCCATTTTACAGAGTTTTGGATTTGTTTTTGTTATTTTTAGAATGCACCACAATTTTTTAGAATATGCTCTAGAAATTCTGTTTGTTGCATTAATAAAAAATTTTAAAAATATTAGCAAGGCTTATGAAAGAACCAAGAAATAAAAATTCTTGGTCATTTCAGTAATGATTCTCGGACTGTGTTCAAGGATGCCATCCAACACTTCATAAGAAACAGATAATGTAATATCATATTTACTTTTCAGTGTGTTTGAATAAAAAAAAAATCTACCAATGAAAAACTTTTACCTTTGCAAAAATTCTAATTAGTTCTGCTCAATGTTTGAGAACCGGTTTGGCTTAAAAAGCAAATCGACTTTCCTCCCATCCCAAGCTTGACAGAGCTTACATAAGTTCAGAAAGGAGTTTAAAAATTTATTTTTTTTCAACACTTCTACCCAGAAGGACACTGGCTCTATATCTTATGATTTCCAGCCTCATCCGAGATGCCACAAATCTCAAGATGAATTTTATCCTCAGAAGACCTGTGGCCCATGCCTCAGCTTTTCAAGTGCTATAACTCCACAGCTGCCTGGAGGACTTAGGTTGTCCCTTTCCATTGAAAATTAATGGGAGCTGAGTCTTCAGGTCTCTTAAGTGGATTTGAGACTTGCAGCCAAGAGACATAGAGAAGCATCCCAGCCTGAATATCAGGCTGAAGCTGCTTTTGTCTCACCAGCACGGCTATGACACCACTGCTATGAAAGTCCTGCCGATCTTCTCACCCTGGTTTGGTTTGTTGTTGTTTTTTTTCTCTTTACATTATGCTAAGGGACCGCCGCAGAGAAATAAAGCTCTTTGTGGGCCTTTTGCAGATGGCAGGGAAGTTTCTATGGAGACGTGGGAGGATGCAGCGGGTATCTGCTGCCGGCAGCCGAGGAGGACCAGGCTCGCGGGCAGGGCTCAGCTCTCACCCGTGGTCGTGCTCGCGGGCGGCAAGCAGCAACGCTGCGTGGCTGAAAGCGTGGCTCTAAGCCATGCCTTCCCCAATTAGCTCACCCCTGTGTTGATCCCTCCTTGTAATTTTGCAGTCAAGTGGAACTACCTCAGGAGCCGGGAGTTGTTGTTACCACACAGGGGTCACAGCACCTCCAAAAATCATCACCAAAGGGGCAGAGTTTAAAGTTCAGAGGTGAGGAACAGCACACCAAAGAGCTTGTACTCACCTTTGGGGATACAGGGAGATGATTCAGTCATAAACGTGTACCTGGGCAATTCAAAAGCTTTTGGGGAGAACATTTTCCTCTTTGTGGCAGACCGCTGCTCCGGTGGAGCCGGGGAAGGCAGGCAGCCGGCGCCCGCCCGGCCGCCCCGGGGCGAGCCCCATGCCCCTGCCCCTGCCACCACCGAGGCAGGGGCTGGCCTCCGGGCACACAGGGAGCCGGCGCGTGATATTTTTATAACGATCACGCTTGGTTTCTCGCCAAACGAACTTTTTCAGGAAAATTCCCCCCTTATGAAACATACCGCGTGTTGAATTTTCATGTGGTTTTTGGTGCAGTGCTTTTGGGGGAACACGGGGAGATAAATAGCCCGTTGGGCAAGAGAAAACAGGTGTTTTTCCCTGGGAGGAAGGCAGCTGCAAACTTAAAATGCAGAATCACGGTAAATTCCCTCTTGCCCACCCTGCTGGTGCCAGCCCGTAAAGAGCAGGTGGGGAACCTGCACAGGAACCACGCGCAGGCAAAAGGGTCCTTTCTTTTGGCACAGAAGGCTAGCCGAAAAGAAGTCCCGTCACTGCCAAGGTGTGAGCTAACCCACGGAGGTGGTAGTGGCGGGAGAAAACATCCATCTGCAAGGGACATCTCGGAGCAAGAGCGGTGCCGCACCTGCCGACGCCTGCCCTGGCAGGGCTGTACCCGCGGCCGCCTGCCTGCCGTGTGGCAGGCTGCCGTACGGCTTTCCTTTCCTATACCGCGGCAAGAAGCGGAGTGTTGTAGCGTGAGAGGCGAGCGCACACGCTAGAGCCAGCCTTGCCCATGGCGCGGCTCCGGAGGTGTCCCTTGCCCATTGCACAGCAGCAAGGCAGCACCTGCTCCGAGTCCCTCTCACCTCCCTGCTTGCCCATGTTCACATTTCTGCGCAGCTCTTTTATTTTGCAACAAAAGGACGATGCGTTCCTTTCATTTAGCAGTTACATGATGAATATTTAAACAAGCAAACAAAACCGGTTATACAGCTGTTCTGCTTTCAGCAGCACCTGCAGGAATGCCTCCAACAGAGACAAGCCTGGTGTGAGTCTTCACTTGGTAGGAGGTGACTGGGTCCCTCAGCAGAGCAAACTGCAGACCTGATGGAAATACACAGGAGACAGAAGAGGTTTTGATACCTAAGGTGGACCCAACCTTATTCTTATGAGTGGTACCTGGCCAGATGTTTGGCTGATTCTGCAATGGTGAAATAACATTGGTTTGAATGAGGCTGCACTGATTTCTACCTACTAGCTTAAGTCCAGTGTGCTCATCTCCATTTTGTGATCAGCTGTCTTCCTCAGAGCTCGAGCAGCCGGAATCATGTTAATGCCCGATTTCCTCACTTTTCCTTTGGAGGACATTTGTTAGATACGTGGTGCTGGTAAAGGCTTGGAAATGCCAAATCCTAAAATTTGCATCTGTGGAAGACAAATGAAAAGAATGCCCAAATGCAGGGCTTTTGGCGTTTTGGGCCAGTTTGGGTGTTTTTGTGATTATGGTTTAGCCTACACTTGTGATCTGTAGTTAAACATATTTCTTTACTCTGGGACTCATGTCATCAGTGTTAACCTTGGAGTTGGAAGCTTGTAACTCATATATTTCACTCAGGTCTGCAGTGCAAGCCCTTTTGAGCTCCTCCTCCTTGCTGAGGGGAGCTGCATGACTGTTTAGGGAAGCCAAAGAAATAGCGTATGAAATTCAGCTGAGACTGCAGACAATGTGATGAAGTATTCTGGAATTTGGCTGGGAAACCCTGTCTAAAATGGATGTCACAGTTTCTGTGTAGCCATCTGCCATCCATCGCTGCCTTACAGCAGTAAGCTTTCCATCCAGAATCAGCGGTGGGATTGCAGCTCCTGATGAGAAGCAGAGTCTGGTGCTTTTTGCCCTCGCGGGGTCAAAAGTCTGCTTGGGGCCAGGCTCTGGAGCCTGGTGCATTCATAAAGGGCAGGGAAGCACGTCCAGAAGCGAGTGCTACTTCGCTGTGCATTCCTCGATTAAACAGAGCATTTCCATGCGCACTCAAACATGGGAGCCAGGTTGTTCACAGGTGCAACGGGAATGAAATAAGCAGTCAGGGCTTTGCTTTTGCGTTGCCGCAGGAGATGCTGCCCCAGCAAGACGGAAGGCGTGTCCTAATGCCGGGCTGGTGCCTCTGCTTGGCGATTAAGCAAAGGACGGTTCTTAGCGAGTCCTCCTGCCAGGAGGGAAGAGCTGAGGCTCGTTTTCAGGGATGCAGCACACATGTGAGATCCGATGAGACAGTCAAGCATGCTGCGGGCTAAAGTGAGGACAGCAGACTGGCCTTCTCCATTGTTTGGTTTCTCCCTTTTTATTTTTATTCCTTTTATTTTTTTTTTTTTTGCAGAGGCAGCATGTTCTCTAACCCAATGGTTAATTACTACTCGTGCTGTACGTGAGTTTCAAACTTTTGATAGTTCCTTGATGGCTCCTCATAGCCATCAAAATCCAACCAGGGTAAATCAATATTTGTTTTTATATATTCTGTTGCAAGAAAAGATATTCCAAAACAACATACAAACTATGCCTCCTTATTGATTTGTTTGCCTTTGTCTTTTGAACTGCCAAGGTTTTAAAGCATTATTTTATTTTAAAGGTGTTTGTTTCTAAATTCAATAAAACCAGAATATTTTCCCAGCAGGATCGCCTATTAAAATCTATGTGTTTGGTACCACTGGCCTGTGGTTTTCTTATCAAACTGATTTAATTCTAGGCAGAATAAGAAAGAAAATAAATGATCTTAATTGCTAAGGACATTAAAAAAAAGTCAAAAGAGTTTTTTACTTAAGTTGCTAGAGCAAAATCAGCAGTTTTGTTCACAGAATGATAGGAACAAGAAACGGAAAAGGTCAGTGTGGACATCTTCTCCTTTTACCCTCACAATCAAGGCTCAGCAACTACTGAAAAACATTTCTGGCAAATTTTCAACAGACTAATGATATCTGTGTAGCAATGGGTGAAACTCGCCCTTAGGCAGGGATTCAGCATAAAGCCTATGACCTAGCCTATGACCTATGGCTTACATCATTTAAGCTCAGGGGGATGAGATCTTCATTCTGTAAACCTAAGTTTTCTCCAGTTTTTCACGGTATATCCAGGAGCATTATTTTTAATGATATTGGAAACACTCCCATCTGGAAATATTTGCTTAGGAATGCTCTCTCTTAGGTAAACCACAGAGCCTGAAAAGCAAATAATCACCTTCTTCCTGCCTCATTACCCTGTAAGGTGAATGCCATGGTGGGTCACCCTGACTCGAGCAGTAAATCCAGAGCTCCCCCAGGTATTTACCTCAGTGACTGCACCCTGTTGCCTAGGGAGGCAAGCACTCCTGAGTATCCGTCAATGAGCTCAACCTTGAATGGGTTAAACTGTCCACAAAATTCATACATATATGTAAATCTGAGTTCTCTTTCCATTCATTTACAGCTAAAATTCAACTCATCCCATTCAAATTAACGACTGGGAAAAAACAATTCCTGAGCATCATATAGAATCCATGCCAGTTTTGAACAGCACGCCCTACATGCATTCAGCATGGGTCATAACATAGAGCAAAATACTTTCCATTTTCATTTTATAATGAAGTTTGCATTCAAGCAATGCCTGATAGGATTAATCAAGGTGTTCGGCTTTATCTCGGTTCTTCGCAAATTTAATGCATATTTCCTAAGTGTGAAGAACTACACATACCTTTCATTCATAAACACTTTCTTCTTTGCTCCCAGGAGCTAAAAACCAGCCAATGCTTTTCACCTGGGATTTGATTTGTTTACATTCATAAAGTATTGAATTTGCAACTACTGTACCTTCTCATAAGTCTCATGACGATGCTCATTACCTGAAACTGCATAAAGAACTAACTCATTATTCTTTTCAGCATAGCATCAAGGAAGAAGGCTTTTTCCCATGAATACAGAGTAACCTTTTCTAAGGGTCTGCCCATGCTACACCTGCTGCTGTAAATATTTTTGTGTAGCCCTATCACCTCCTTAAATAACATTAGTTGGGCTGACAAGAGTATTGCTCGGCTGACATAGGTAAAAGTACAAAACCACAAGAATATCTATCCAAACACTGACCAAAGGATCATAGAGACCCACATCCTATCTCCAGAAATCAATAATGTGGATGCTCAACAAAAAAAAAAAAGAAAAAAAAAAAAAGAGGCAAGCATAAATTCTTTCTTCTTCAGTATAGACCTTCCTCTCCTGTGCTGCAGATCCAGAGCATTAAGTTTAATAGCTGTTTGGGATATCAATCTTCTGTGTATTTGTCTACCCTTTTTCCAGCCCTTTTACACCTTTGACGTTCACAAACGTTCTGTGGCAATGATTTCCACAGTTGTATCACACGCTTTGGGACAAAAACATCCTTTTTTCTGTTTTAAACCTATCTTAAGGCATCTGCAGGGCATCATTGTATTAGTAAGGAACATCAGGTTTTCTCACGGTCTTAGACAACATAGTCATATCTTCCAAATTAATTTGGTAGCTCAACATAATTTTGATTTTGATCTACTATTTAAATTCTATCTTACCTCATAAATTAAAAAACAAACGAGCAGGTTTGTAGTCGCAATCTGGCAGAGGGTTAAAGGAGAGGAAAGACTTCTGTTTCCTAGGGATCTGAGTGTTATTCAGCTGATAGGAATAAATCTTCTGTATCATATAGGGAAGTTCAAAGATGCATGGATAAAACCTAGTTCTGTTGAAGCCTAGGAGAATTTTGCCCTTCCTAAATTAGCATTTCCTTTTCTAGCGAAAAAAGAGACAAAGTTACTAAAAGCAATTGCTTGTCTGTGTTAAGGTCCTGCTCTGTCCCTGATGCTCCGAGGATGTATCTGTAAGAACTGCTACTAATGTGAGTTGGTTTCCAAGTAAAGCAACAGAGGCTTGGGCTGTTTTGTGTGTATATTTTAAAACTGCGGCATCACCCACAGCAGTATAGTCTTCGTTATGACTGCATGAACAGTTAAAAAAAAAATGCAACAATTTTTTTTAATTACCTCAAAGGTTGAGCTGAAGTTCACCTTGTGCAATGAAAAAAGTTTAGCCATTTCTGATTTCACTGTAACTTGCTTGCCAATCTCTGGTCCTCCCACCTGTCAGGAGAGACCTAAATATAGTGTCTTGCTCATGAAGAGGATTTGCAGCAGCAGAAGTCCAGGACTGCTCACTTCAGGTGTAACTAGCAGCCCGGGGCTACTCATGTTCCAGGATACATTTGAAAAACACCATCTTGTCTTTCTGAAGGCCATCCTTGCTCCTGGACTTATTGTTTCACCAGTGAAGAGGCTTTCCCCCAAAATACAGGAGTTTACAGTTTCCCTAGAATCTGAAATACCCTCCAAGTACTGTTGTACCTCATTCTCCCGTCTGGCAATTCTTGTGTCCTCTTTGCCTATTTTTCCTTTTTCCCATTCCTCACCTTTCTCTCCTTCTCTTCGTCTAGCTCAGGTCTGTCTACTGCTTCATTTAGTGGCAGATGACATCCTTTCCAATGGGAAGCTGGTAGGAGGCTGAAAAGCCACAATGGGCTTAAGATTTAGCAAGCATCCCTGCTTTTTCTGTGAAGCTCAGATTGACACCTCCTTCTGGTGAAATGAGTATGCAATTTCGGAGATAAAAAGTACACTGAGGAACAAATATTTTCCGCCTTCTTTGGGGAAACTACTGGTCTGAGCTAGGGTTTCACCTCCCCTAACTCCAGTGAGGTGGTCAGTCTAAGCTGGGGGTCTAAGGCTCCCCCCGCAGTCAACAGAGATGGGCACCTTCAGAGAACAACTCATCCCACTTGCCCCAGGTAAGCTTCTCTTTGGCAATGCTACCATCTCCCTGCCATCTTGGCTGTACGGGGAAAACCACAGACATAGGTCAGCCTGCGTATCTCACGCTTAGGTGGTTGAGGTGAGCTGAAGCCCACCCACAGAGCCCATCCCAGGATCTTGAGCAGCAAAGACGGAGCAGTAAAGTCCTCAAGTGAGGGTGGTGGTTCCCCAGAGAGAAAATACTTTCTGCATATTTCTGCTCCCATCAGCACAGTACTAGGATCAGGACAGTGGTGGTAGCTCCTGGATCTTTCCTAGGTCAGGTCAGTAAATCACCTATCTGCTTCTTGCAAGTTGAATGGCATTTATTCTATACCTGAATTGATTTTTGGGGCCCTGTTAGCTGATCCTGGCCTGTACTGTTCTCCTCACCTCAGACACCTCTTTCATCCTGGAAAAACTGAGAGCTGTGGTGAAGAGCCTGAGCTGCATTCAAAGTGGCTATCCCATCACATGTGCACACACTCTTCCAAACCTGGGTTGGGTTATCACTGGGTCCAAGAGGTCCATGATGATCTGGCATAATTCTGAGAAGTTTCTGAACTGATCCGCTTCAAGTGTTTTGCTTTGCTGGGGAGATGCTTACAGACTGTCTGTAACCTGGCAGCAGGCTGACTGCCCATCCATGTACTGCCTGCTGGCCTTTCCAAGTCCCTCAGTCACAGCACGCCTTTACACACAAGGACAGTCTGCTTCCTAAGCACATAATCTGTAATTCTCTCTAAATGAGTATCTAGGAAAAGGAGATAATTTTGAGAGTGGTAGAACTCAGTCCATGTAGCCTCGTACCCTGTCCCTAACAACAGACAGCAGTGCTCACATAACACGCTACACAAAAAAATCCAAAGTAAAGTAATACTTCCCCTCCAGCGTCTGCATGGCTTCTGGCACTTTGGATGATAGCAGTGGCGTAAGAGTAGTGGCTGGCAAGCTTCAGCCTGTTTGCAAGATCATCCATGAAAGATCTTTCCCAATTTTTCAAACTCAGTGGCACAGTGCTCACTGCATCCTGCCACTGGAGGTGAGCATGCACCTTCTTAATTCTCTGCCTTTGTGAGCAATTCAGTTCATAATCTGCATCTCAGTGAGTAGCCCCTCTGGAATTTAATTAAAAGACAAACTGCAGCACAGATCATTAGTTTGCACATGGACCAGGAATGAAGGATCACTGTGGTCCTGCAAAATTAGCAACAGATGCCCAAACAAATCTCTAAGCGGACCTAACTAGCATGCTCTGGCAACAGATCTTGTCTCTTAGAGAGTACTACTGGACCACAACTTCGGCAACGGCAGCAGTGCTGGCTCTCTGTGATTTCTCGTTTTGCAATGTTAATCAGTTCAAACAAAGTTAATATGATTGCTAAGAACATACAGCAGGTAGCAAAATGTCATTCCAGACCTTCACCTCTGCAGTAAAATTTTCACCTGCTTTCTACATCAAAGCAAAAGGTATGCAGTTGGCAGAAGTGGCGGGGAAAAGTGACCAACAGCCTCCTGCTAGTAGAAGTTTCCATCCGCAGAAGAGATCCAACATAAAAATTCCCATACATCCAGCTGGCCCAGAGCGGCAGCTCTCAGTGCCTGTCTTTTAATTGCTTCCCTGAACACCTTCATGTTTTTGGCCTCTGCTCCCCACAAGTGTGAGAAGAGATAACCCTCCACAGCTATTCTCTTTTTGGGCTCTCCATTACAGCACTCCTGCAAGCTTCCCTTAGCTCTGAAACCTGGAGAATATTTCAAATACAGAGGGTTTTTTCTGCGTCTTGCTGCTACCTGTAGCACTTTTTGCTCTGGTCCACTTCTCTCTCCTCTTTCATTTCTCTTACCTGTTTTGCATTGGTTTTGGAAGCTCTTTAGGCCAGGGGCTGCATTTTTGGTCTATGTGTACAGTGGTTACACATCTCAGGGACGGAATCTGGTCTGGGAAGACGCATGCAGCTTACAGCCCCCCGAACCCTGTAAAAATACAAGGGTCAGCCCTGGGGAATTTGTAGACAGAAGTCATCTCTCAGTGCCTTTCCATCCAGTCAGGGGACAGTGAACAGGCCAGCAGGCAAGGGGTAGAAGGTGAGGTTGTTATGACAAACTTAACAGGAGTCTTTGAAGAGGCAGAGACATGGCCTTGCTAAGAACACTGCTTCCCCAGCTAACAACTCAGGCTGGAGAGAGGGGCGGGGGAAGCAAAGAAAACTTTGAACATCTTGGATGAGTAAGTCAATAAATGACTGCTTTCTGTTTCCTAAGAAAGAAATACACCAAGGAAACAGCCTAGCCAAGTATCTACTAAATAGCAAAGAGGAAGAAGAAAAAGTAGAGAGGTATTTTAGTTGCTATTTCTCACAAGGGAAAATGACAGCATATGTGGAAAGAGATAATACCAGAAAGATTCAGCTGAGGTGGGATGGGGAAAGATAGAGAACTGAAGCCCTTTCTATAAGTAACGTTAGCAAAGCAGGCAAAAAAGGAATCAGATATGAATTATACTGTCATAAAGCTATGGTAACACAGCCGTGAGTCAGAACAGCAGGATTTTGTCTGCGTGTGTGGGCAAAGCCAGGCCAAGTCTCCAGCCAAGAAGGGATCCATAGGGGTCAGTTAAGATTGCTCAAAACTGTTTTCTCTCACCTTTCCCACCTAGGACTTTCCTGCCATTGGTCTTGAATTCAAATGTTCACTTTATGTGTGTACACGTATGTACATCCTGGAGGGAACCACGCATATGCCCCAGTGCAGAGATGGGACTCGGCCAAGGTGGCCCTGGAGCCAGGAGTGAGAAGGACTTCTCATGTTTTGAAGACAGCGATCAGCTGCAAACCTGAATCTTTGTGGCTCACCAGTGCACCCACTGCTGAGATCATACTGACTCTGCCTCAGTCCAAACTTTATGTACACAGGGAAAAGAACATTTTCTTGTGGCAGCCAAATCCCCAGGTATTTGCACCGCAGGGACACTGCAAGGAGGATGAGTCTAGGAGACTCAGGCCTTGGACACCTTATTTTCCATAACCTTGCAACTTGTAAGGTGAGTTACACCATTGCAAAGTCGACATAAAAAGCTGTCAGACTGAAGTGTGAGATTATTTGACAATGATATTTTGTACCGAGCTAAACGATGACACTAGACAGAAAGCACAGAAAAAAGGTGATGCTGTTCTTTTGTTAGAGCAATAGAAGGTCCAAATTTTCTATCATCAAGAAAGGCACAGTTACAGAGTGTTACAATGAATGAGCATTTGATAAAGAAGCTACTAAGCTTGGCTCATGTGCCAAATTCCCAATGAACATAAATCAGTACAGCCCCACTAACTTCAGTGATGCTGATTTACAACAGCTGATAAATGAACCGGAAATGTTTCCATTTAATTGGGAGAGAGGAAAAAAAAATAGTTCAGGGATACTCTTCTTTAGCTGAGCTAAGAAAAATGGGAGTGTGCTTCCAACGTCGACATTTTTTAGAGATGCCTCAACAGGACAGATTTGTGTCTAGATCCTGTTCATGCATAATCCACAAAAGGAGCAGCTTGCAAAAGCAGACCTTGGACTGAGTGAGGCTAAGAGCAGAGCTATCAAACACAGGATGTCTTGAAACAAGGAACGAGTTGAAAATGTGCAGCCAGTTCAGAGGAGAAATTTAAAACAATGATGTTTTCATTGCAGTAAATGAAAGGGCTCACTTGGCATCTGCCATTATAAACACACAAAATGCCGTAAATCCCAAAAGACTGAGCACGTGTAATTGGGCAGATAGCAAAGAAAGCAGCTTGGACAGTGCATTAGCACAAGCTGCTTAGGGAAGGGGTTTAGAAAGGAAAATCATGAGTACAAACAAATGGAGTCAATAAATGAGAAGGAGGGAGGCTGCTGAAGGAGATGACTCAGAACAGAGCAAGGGGTTGCTGGAAGGCACAAAAAAAAGAGGCAGCGAAGTCACAAAATTTCAAAGCACGGGCAGAAACCAGGTCTGGATTCGCCGCAGCATTTACAGGAGCAGTGCCTTTGCGCGGTGGGAGCCGGCTTGCCCCGGCCAGCGCGGCGGGAGGCACGCCGCAGCACGCCAAGCTGAGGAGCTGGCTCGGTGCCTGGCCGTATCTCCCCGGCAAAGCTTTACATAGCCCTTCCGACGCGCATCCTGCCGTGGTGCGTATTAAAGCCACGGCAAAGCAAAGCGGATAAAAGCAAGAGGCCGGATAACAAGACGCTAACAAGGACTAGTTTTCAGAGGTTCCCGGGAGGCTCGCTCTGGGATGACAAGTAACCATTTCCTAACTAAGCTTTATCTGTTTGTACAACCCAGGGCTTATTCTGCCTCTCAGAATACAGCCTTCAGGCTCAGAGGCTCCAGGTGAGACACAGAAACCCAGTCAAAATGGCCAGAAGTTATGTACTCATCCTAGGTTAATACCGGTGGTGCCATGAAGACTTCATACTTCATTTTTGCTTTACGTAAAGAATGAATGCCTGGTCATGTACCAGTGTTTACACCTGTAGAATTCCATAACATTTTAGCAGGTTAATGAAACGTAACCTGTTTTATCTTGCCCTGGCCCTCTGAAATCTCATGGGGAAGCCAAATGTTTTGATAGAACTTTGAAAAATACCATGACAACTAGCAAGGGAGATAAACGACCTCACATCAGAAAATAGCATCTTTCTTGCAATCTTATCAAATGCAACTATATAGCATAGCATACAAAGTATATGTGGGCCGAAAAACTAATGAGGAGACATTTATTTGTGAAAAAAGGTAGCTGGGAGGTCTGATTTGTATAAAAGTACAGGATATTAAATACAAAATACTCTCCATACCCTTGTACCTCCAGGGGACAAAACACATTATGCAGAAGTTTGAAGACTTGGTAATAGTTTGTGGCTAGGGAGTAGGAAAAAGAAAATCAGGTATCACTCTCAAAACCCCTAAACCTTAGCAGTTTTTTTTCCCAGAAACAGTCACCGCCTTGAAAGCAGCTCCTTTTACAAGTTCTTGATGGTGTGAGAAGAATTTGCCAGAGAAACTTTTCCTTCAGAATGTTGCTTTTTGAGTGGTTTGTGATGAACATAAAAGCAATTATGTAGCTTCTGGATGCAGACATAGACAACTCACTCTAATTTATACTGCTTTAAAACTAGATTTAAACCAGCTTAAATAGAAGTGAAATCTGGTTTGCTGAGTCAAAGGAGTACCAACGCTACCACAAAAATGTTGAGAACCCATCTCTGTCTTCTCCCAAACAGAATAATTACAATCTTTCCGCGTAAGGAAGGAATGTTAGCTAGCTTTGAAGGTGTAAAGAAAAAATGAGATAAGCACAAAGTACAGAGAATGAAGCAGTGGCAAAGCCAAACTTCTGAGTTCGGGTAGGATCCTTGGTTCCTGCCACAGTCTCTTAAACCTTGGCTATGCTTCCTTTCTCACAACATCGGTTACAGAGGGGTCCGAAAACGCTTAACCAGCCGAACAAAACCAACACCCACCCACCCCAAACCTGTTTAAAAGGGTAGCCTGTACATTTGTGGCACGTCAGCAAGTGTGACAGGTGAAAGAGGGAGCTGTGCACCTCATGCTGCCTGGCTCCTTACAGCGCCCAAGAGCCTTTGGAGTTGCTGGGAAGTTGGCTGAGTGAAGCCTATTCCTTCCCACACCTGTAAGCACTGCTGCAGAGCTCAGCATGTCCTAGCCATGGATGCTGAGGTTAAAACAGCTTATCCAGCAATAGATTACCTATCTACACTTAACGACCCATGTCAGATCTGCACACTCCAGAATATTAGCTTTTAAAATAATCTGTAACATTTCAAAGTAATTGTTCATATAGCTGGGATGCAAAAGAAGAGTTTGAAAATAAGCACACCTGAATTATAGTCTGCTGCAACGCCTTGTCCTACTGCAAAGCAGCCTGCCTCGCACATGTGATCACGAAGCAAGCTGCAACTGCCCAGCTATCTGCACCTCAGCCTTCAGCATTAAATACATTGCAGTTGCCACCTGGCTGAGCCAGGAAAGGAGGGAAAGCGAAGAGGTGTCTGGGATGATAGACAGAATGTACTTTAGCTCTGAACTGAAGCAGGCAAAACATTTCACGTAAGTTCATTGAACTGAAAAAAACTTCTGAAGTATCTCTTGATCTGGGGAAACACATTTTGTTCATAAACCTGTAGTAGATGACCATAAATGACCAGGAAAACAATTCAGCTTGGCAGACGCCGGACTTCCTGTTGAGAAACTATTCCCAGAGAAAATTCCTGGCTAACCCTTTACTCGATGCTCTTGGAGGCAGGCATTAAAAATGCATCAGATCTCCTGGGGCTTGCAATAAGAGGCTAAGAGCAGGCAAGACGCAACTCCTACAGGGGAAGAAGGGATTGTGTTATTCCATTGAGATCAAAGCCTCTCTCTGAAGAGCAAGGTCTCCAATGTTGAAGCAAGTTACACAACATGACGGGGTGTTTGTACAGCACTTGGTGGGGAGGTGGCACAAACAGCATCTCATAATCTGATTTACGTCACTGACTCCATCTTGCACTTATTTTGAAGGTTTTTTTCAAGTCGCCATCTTGTGAGAAAGTAGACGGTACTTTAAGCCTATTCCAACCATTCTTCATTATTTTTTAAATAGTTTACTTTTTGAGGTAAGAGGTGTCTTTGAATATACAGGTGCAGATACAGCCAGCTATGATGAACAAAGATGACTAGGACCTCAGCAGTCACTTCTATTGTAATATTCATTGCTACAATACTACTGTACTATATAGCATTACTATAATGCTATTATATTAACTATATTATAGTAACTACTATTATAATAACGTTAATAATGTCTATGGCAACAGATATACTAATAATACCGACTACTGCCACAGAAAGCGGTGGCTTAGTGATTCTAATGCAGGCAATCTTCCCTTCCCTCCCCTCCCCTCCCAAGTAAGTCAGCCCAGCAAAGACAGTGTAATTTTTTGGCAGAGAAAGGCCCATTGAAGTCAGTTCCCTGATTGTTCCAGCTTGAATATGCAGGTCTTTGAGCTGGAAACTTGATTATTATATTAATAGAAAGAAAAAAAAAAAAAGGTCTTTCTCAGCACTTGATGCAAGACAGAAGCACTATTGCACAGGGAGTATGGTTCCTAACTCAGCAGGAGTTGGGAGCTGCTGCCTTGCACAACGGTGTGACCTCTCTGATCAGGTCTGATGAGAGGTGTCTTGGTACCAAGCACCACTTCCCAGCTCCTGCTGGATTCCTCTGCTGAACGAAAATGGGCAAACTGCCTCTCATTTCCATGCAGGTTCAAAACTCAGCAGGGGCTAGAGAAAGGTAAGGCAGTGCCTCAAAAGAAAGATGCAGCTCTGTTTCTGCAAAGTGAAAATCTCTGCCTTGCATACAGTCAGCTCCTCCCCTGGAGTGCACATGAGACCAGGAGGTCCTGCACAGTTTGGAGTCAAGATGTCACCCACCAGCTGCTTGGCAATATGCTACCCCTGAGCAGGGCAGGGATCTAGTTTTCCCCCTGTATTTCTCCCAGTCTGATGGTAAGAATCCAGCTCATTGTGTGAGACCTTGGCTCATACAGTGCTTATTCTCTTGGCACGGTGTTTGTGAAATGCAATCCGCCACATACTGCAGGTTTCTTGAGGACTTACATTATTGTCATATAAAATGAAAACATTATCCTCCATACATTCCTGTTCCACACATCTTACAGGCTACGATCCAAGCTGGCTAGCGGGCAGCTCCATGCATGGGTCAAGAGCCGAGCGTGCGTTCAAAAGAGCTCCTTCCCTCCACTCAGAATCCTACTGGCCAGAAGGCACATTGCCAGAGCAGAGAGAGCTTGAGGGATGCTTTATTGCCCTTGTCTAGGCTACAGATAATGAGGAAGGTCTTTAGTCTCCAGGGCTGTCAGTCCAGCAACTTCTCATCTGCATTAAAATTGGTCAAAAGATGTTTTTAAAAGGAAATATAATGAGGGGATGCACTTAGGAAAATGAAAAGCTTGGCTGCTTTTTTATCACTTCGCAGGCACTTTGTATCCTTCTCTGATGAGAGCTATTGTCATTCAGGGCAGCTCATCGGCTCCTTGTGCTGGGAGCAGATATGGGCTTGGCACCTTCTTCCTCTCCTGGTGACAGCCAGATATACGCTCCGCTCATTTCCTCCCCGATAAAGCTTGCCATCCTGCTTCGAAGCTTCTCATATTTCATTTGGCTTGGCAGATAGAAGCCCCTGGTACAGTCCGTTCACGGAGATTATTTTTTGTTTTGTCATTATATTAGCAACAGAAGTTTCTGAGTTGCCTTCCCCTCTTCCTCACTCTCCTTGTTCCTGGATAAGCATATGGTTGCTGTAGCCCGTTTCATCCAGGGCTCTTCCAAGTGCTGTTATAGGTGCCGATGAAGTCTTGCTACTCCCTTGTGTGACCTGTAGGTGTTATTCTCATTAGCTGAAGCTCCGGTCTGAAGAAGTGAATGGTCTTATTTGCAGAAGCTGCTGACTGCCTTCTGCTGCCATGGGGTGTTGTCCTTGGCGTTACGGCCATGAGTGATGGGATTGAGCTGGTACCTGCCTCCACCCCAGCCTCAGCCCTTGTGTAGAATAAGACATTCTTGTTTCACAGGATTTTTCTGCAAAGGTAGAATAAATTTATGATTGTGAGACTATCAAAGAGTATGGCAATGATGGACCTGTAAGAAGAAACACATAAGCTGTGTAATTAGGATAAGCCCCTTCCCTGCTTCTCTGCTCCACAATTATTCAGTCAATATGCAGTCAGTTTATAAAAAGAAACTTTTCCAGGATGGTTACGGTGCCCACACTATCACAGAGATATATTTACGCCACCATTCTGCTTTAATTTAAGCTCCTAACATGATCTACCAAAATGCTAGGTGCTTGAGACTTGACTATTGGAGATGCAGAGCACCAGTAGTTCCCAATAAAACTGGAGTAATTAGAGCTGAGGTCAGTCTGGCTCATTATATTCAGCTTCTGCATCACTGGTCTGTTTGTCCAAACATCCTGCAAACACACTCAAAGCATGTTCTGTTTGTTTTAATGCAAAGGGTGTAGTGTATAGGTCTGAAAAGATGGGCATTATTCTCCTGTCTGACTTGTCTGCACTTAGTATGAAAGAAACTTTCTTCATTACCGGTGCACCAATTAATTGACATCAAGAATGACAGGACGAGACAACAAAAAGAAAGTAACCAAACCAGATAATAGTCCCTTTTCAATGGTGCCGCTGTCTTTCCCTCTCTGTAAAGCTGGGACTTTCTGAAAGGGCTACTCAGCAGCCCATTCAGGAGAACCATCTCTTCCCTCATTAAAGTCTATTTCAAGCCACTGTACGGCAGAAACCAGACTGTCTGAGCTCGAGGGAAGACCAATCTTCATCAAAATGGGGAAGAGATGCAAACTGAAGTGGCAGTGACCATGTGGAGTGACTCGGGAGCTCTGGCTAGGAGCAATGCGAGCCCCGGGCGGGCTGAGTTTCCTTCCGGCTGGGGAGGTGCTGGGGGATGCCATGTGTCACCATGTCCAGCTAAGGAATCCTTCAAGAAAACAGTCAGGTAAATATCCACTTTTCACCTTCTCCTTCTAGTTATCGTCTTCTCTCTCCCTGTCCTGGAACCTCTGTTGCTGAGCGTAGTGAGCAAATATAATTAAAAAACCTTCGCCAACTTTGTAGAAGAGCGGGGGGTTTTAAGAGGCAATACCTTTTTTGAGTGATGTAGCCATTCGGACAATATCTGAATGTAAAACCTCAGTTGACTCTAAGTTTACATTTAGCTACGACTACAGCACAGAGACACACACATGCACACACTGTGCTCTTACTGTAAGATTCTTGGTTTTTTCCTTCTTGTTTTCCCAGTTTCTTCTTGACTGAATATCAAGGGGCTGTTCAGTGTCCATCTACTGTCGGACACTATTGTAGGGCTGGAGCTATAGGGATGCAGGCATTTTACCACTCTCCATGGTGGCTTTCCACAGAGTCACTCGTTTCATCTCTTCTTCTGCCGCGGTCCTTCTTGCTTCCCTTGCTTGTAGGCACAGGGCAGCGGAGGAGGACAGAAGGCGGCAGAGTCCCCGACTCTCATAGGAGTGGGATATAGACGTAGAAATCGCCTCTGCTCTCCAGGCAGGCTGCCAGCCCAACTCCCAGATTTCCCAGCCGCTGCAGTTCAGACGTCGGCAGTCGTCAGGGATGAGTGACTTCGGAGCCTGGCTCCTGGCCAAAGCTCCCCAGGCAGCTCATTGCGGTAATCCCAAACTGTAACTGGGAGGTAGGAGGGGGCAGTGGGAGAAGGTCTTATCCCCACCACAGCCCTGAGGTTTTGTTAATTTAGGATTATAAGAATAATGAACAAACCCAGAAGCTTGCCTCCTCTATTTAGTTAGTTTGGGGGCTGTAGCTAGTTATCCTTTATTGTCTGTGCAACGTATTCCCAGTCCAGCCTCTTACCAGAGGTGCTTAGCGATGCAGTGCACATAAGGATGCCCATCGGTATTGATATATAGATTCCCAGCACATCTATTGTGTTTTACATGCCTTGCAATTAGCTTTTGCTTTATCTGTTGTGTGCCTACCTCGCCGTACGTGTGCCAGGAAAAAGAAAAGAGTCACACTGTGGAGCGGGGGGTGGAGGCCTGAAGAATTACTGCGGGAAAGGGGAAAGCGATTTGCACTCTGATGAAAGCAGTGCAGGGCCAGATCCTGCCCCACACCGTGGCTGTGGGGAGGAGCCGTAGCCCCACACTGCCCAGGGTGATGCCTACTGTAATGAAGCAACACTGGAGGCTCAGTAAGGCTGGAGGAGAAGTCGGGGTATGCAGGATGGAGCAGGACTGTAACCCTTCAGCAGCCATGCCGGCACGCTGCAGTGATCAGACGGCTAGGAGAAGAAGAGAGAGATGAATGGGGAAGGCAGGGAATTTTTCCTGATGTTCTGAAATAGGCAGAATTGAGGCCACAGGCAGGTTGTATCAGTAGAGGCAAATAGCCCAGCAGGTAGGACTGATCTAAGGGGTCACCATCCGCTCCTCCTTCACAGTCACTGCGGATTTTCCCTGCGGACCCTACTCCCTCCTCTAACCACTTGAACACCCACATTTTCCTCACATGGGCTGCTTGTTGCAGCTGTGGGTCCTCAGGGCCTCTACTAGGAGGTCTCCCAAGGGAGCCCCAGCCCCTCTTGCCGGGGACAGCTTGCTGTTTGCTCGCTTTCGCAAAGGAGGACCCAGCAGAGGCACGGGTGTGGGCAGGCAGTGTCTGGGCACACCAGTGAGCTTTTTCCGACACCCATGTGCTCCTTTGATGTACCACACTCTCCCAGTGGGCACTTTACATGTGCTTTTAGGCACATGTCCCTTCCCCATCCATGCTCTTCCCTCAGTAAAAGCACGTCTCATGCTCTCCGTGCTTTGTGAGATGAACTAGACATCACTGAAATACCCAGGCCATACTGATATCAGTATGGGTGGGTCAGTGGCAGGGTCAGATTTGGACTGCAATTTTACAGGCATAGTCCAATACACCACAGTTAGTTATCTAAAAGTCTACTACCAGAACCTCAGTGAGGTATAAAACTCACTGGTCTCCAAGGAATTGGATATTGGTGGAGGATCTGGCTGCCAGCCTGGACTCAGATGAGAAGCCGGCGCTGTGTTCTGTGCCATGGTGCTAAGACTCGTCCTGGGGGCACTACTCAACCATCCAAATCTGGCTTAAGACTCTACGTTGCACTGAAGTCCTATAAGAGAAGAAGCGGGCTGCATTTTCAAGCTAATTAGGGCTTGCTCCAAAGCCTCCAGCAATATGCTTATCAATGAACACAGTGTGGACGATGACTCCAAGCCATTTTGCTGTGCCCTCCGTTGTGCTGCCAAGTGAATAGCACTGGAAGCAAGACCCAGGGACCCAGGAAAGGCTCGGGAGGATCCCCCCACCCCGTGGTGGCTCGCGGTGTCAGGATCCCTCTGCTTTATGTTCTGAGCGGTCATTCAGATGTGGGAAACCAGGAATATACTGCCAGCAGTCCATAAGGGGAGCCTCTTACCTATACCCTTACTCTTCCCGAAACTGTGTCAGGCAGGGGGAAAAACTATTTGACTGACTCTATATTGCTACTTTCACTTGGGGTCTGGAGAACGGCATTCATCCTGTACTGAAGTCATCCCCTGTTTGCCCGAAATGTACTTCTAGGACGTGCCAGACTCGGTCCCGGATGCGGTGCTGACCCTGATGTGCTCCCGCTGGCATTGCTGGTAGCGGCCTGTGATCAGCCACAGCTGGTGCTGAGGGGACAAGGAAGAGACAGCGGGACAGCGGGCCTCCAGAGCTCCCGCGGGAGCACAGCACGGTGTGACCGGGTACGACCCTTTTGCCTTTTTACCGTCGCTCCGCCAGCAGAGCGGTGGCAGAGGCGGCTGCGCTGCCTTCTGCTCCAGCCACCACATGCCCACCCTCGGACAGGAGGAAGGCAGAGGGGCCGGAGGGAGCAGGGGAAGGAGCACGTCCAGCTGAAAGGAGCGCTGCTCCTGCATTTATTTTTTCCACTGCCATAGGCTCGTGTTGTTTCTGTGCCTCTTTTGATCCGCACCAGGGTGACAGCGAGCTATAGCCGCCTCTGCCTGGACCTCTACCCTTAGTTACCTCACCGCCACTCTTTTTCATTCACTATTTGTTACCAGTCCGCATCATTCACAAGCTTGGATCACTGATGTAGGCAGTGGTTTCTTTTGTCCCCAGGAAACCAATCATCAGTACATATAGGAGGAAGGGGTCAATGCATGAAACGTGGAGGAAAGAGCCAGCAGGACAGTTTTGAAAAGGTGTTGGGAAGTCAGTGAGGATATACAGGGTGAGATTGCCAACTGCGGCTGCCATGTCTCTGCAAATTATTCTACTAATAAAGACTCCGTTCAATTTTACAAGCATGGTGTCCTTTTATATCATTATCCAGCATGCAGTACGTGAAACATCCACCAAATTATCTAACAGGAAATAAATCTGTAAAAGTGCATAATAAATCCCACTGTAACATCTTCAACAGCCTTCTTAACAAATGGTCTAAGTCTAAGTGCCAAGGACTATAAGATTACACTCAACCAAAGACAGAAATGAATAAATAAATACAATATTGATCTCAAATTCCACTAACAAATCCACTTCCATTCCAGCAAAAAAATCAATTGCTCAAAGCATTATCAGATTTCTTATTCTTATTGTCTTAAAAGTCCACCAGCTACCCCAGACTATGAACAAAGTAGGCATATTTTAAAAAGTTGGGGGGAGGGATCAGGGAGGAAAAGAAACATATCACAGAGACGAATAACGATGTACGAAATCTTCATGTGTATATATCAGCTCGAGGACTCCAGATTAGAATAGTTTGTTAATTTATTTTGTGGGGTTTTTTTTCTCCAACTGCAATCAAGAATGCAGAGTCTAACAAGAGGGAAAAATCAGGACAAAATTTTCCAAAGTCTTTGGTGCATTCAGGCACATGATTTCCATTAAAATTGATGTGAACTAGATATGTCCCTACCTGTCTTAGAAATACTTTAGCCCAAACCTGCCATGCATCTGATATTTGGAACCTGTTTATATATGTAGTAAAAGGCAGGTCTTCTATAGGAAAGAGGGTGGTTTGGGGCTTGTATAGCTCAACTTCCAGCCTATGCCCTTTTACAAACCTCCTGTATAATTCTGGACAAGTTCCCAAAATGTTGAAGAAGATGCGGGGCATTAGACATCCTCTGAGGAGAGTCAGGTAGCTAATCTGCCCTCAGTAGTAGGTATGAAATGCTGGGCACGAGGCTTGTCTGAATTCCTTTCTCTCCCTGGGGTGAAGAGCTGCACAAGGGGTATTCCTTTGGATGAAGGATCCTGAAGTCCTCCTCTGAGCAATCCCATCCTTTCTGAACAGTTGCCTCTGGTCTCCATCTTAGGCACTGGCAAAACGTCGGACACCTGGGATTGGTACCCTCATGGGTCGTGATCCCACACCTCCCCTGTTTCCCAGGGCTTGCTCTTGTAATTGCCCTGCAGGTAGACACAGGAACAGATACAGAGCTGTGGTTGTACTCGGCTCTGAATTTCTTTCTCAACGCATTAGGCAGTCTAAAGATACCTTTTGTAGTCCTGAAAGTGGATGTTGTGTAGGTATTTCCAGGGTTAGGCTGGTGTATGGTGTTTCGTGTCACTTGTTTGAATTCATCACCTAAATACCTGGTTTTCTTCCCAAAGAAAGTTCTTTGGATCTGTTCACTTGTACTAACGGCATATGGTCTACATCTGGCCTTCACTCTAGGCAGCTATTTTTTAATTCTCAAGTCTGGTAATCTGCCTTTGCTATATCTCGTTTCATGTGAGGGAGAGACCAGCTGGCCACAAGTCCTGTTTTTACTTCTCTGTCTTTACCTGTGAAATGGAAATTACAGTGCTTTCCAGACTTGCAAAGATATTATGGGGATAATGCACTGAAAAGCTTCAGATGCCGAGATATTTTCACAAAAGGACCTATACAACTTTCTGGAATTGGCCAAAAAAGGTATCTTTTACTTTTACTCTTCTAATCACCGCAGAAGATTTAGCATTGTCAAAGCCCCATTTAAACATGACTGCAAGACATCAAGGCCAAGAGAAAAAGAAATCTCAGCAGCACTGATTAAGGACAAATTAGTAAATGTTTGCTGTTCCTTCAGTGGAGATCTTTATGTTTCTAACTCAACACTTGACAATGATATTGATTCCTGCTGATGGTTTCCTTGCCTTTCTTGAAATATTGATATTATTTGAAAGAATATTTAATTCATAAATCCCTTCTAATTTTAAGAGCCTAATCAAATAAATCCTTTTTTCTTATATAACTTTAAAAATATTTGGTTGGCTAATATGCAGCTCTCGCAGAGGCTTTTTACTCAACTTAGACTCTAACGTTCAGATCTGAATACAATCTGAAAATAGTCTTCTCCTGATGCTGCGGTATTTCTTTCCCAGATCCTCCATGTTCATTTATTCTTTTAAATGACATTTTTAACTCATTCTCAACTTTAACTTTGGTTTAATCACTGGAGCTGTGAGGGCATGTGTTTTTACCTTACTTCACTGGGATTCAGTGCAGACATAAACATCCAGCCATGAGAGTCCAATTACAAGACCATACACTTGTAAAACCTTTTCATTATCTGTGTGAATGTTGCCGCAGTCTCTGATTGAGGCCTCTACACAATCTTGTAGTGAAAATAATCTAACAGGGTCCACTTCATTTCAACTGAGAACCTGCATCTTACTGCCAATAACATCTCCTTACCCTGAAATGGGTAGAAACACCTGTCCTTTTTCGCTTATCAGAACAGGATAAAAAGGAGCCCTTTTGTAAATGAATGTCGGTCCCCGAGTGACTTGCCTGGGAAGTGATAGACGCATGCCCCTCAATAGCTGTGAATGTGAGAGGAAGAACAATCTGCTTATAGGAGATTGGGTCTGATGAGGCAAAGTTGTTCCTGAGGACAAGGAAAGCAGAAGTGACTTTGAAAAGAAACAGCGGGAAGGACTGCCAAACAGCTTATGCTGCATAAAAAGAAATGATCTTATAGAATCTCATCTGAATAGAAACATTTCCATGGTCTGTGGGAACATCTGTAGAAGGTTAGAGAGGTGCTCAGAAAGCATTACTTCAGCATGAACTCAGAGGCTGAGTTTGCTTTCCAAATGGCAGAACCAGAGCTCATCTCAGTTTTGTTTAGAGCTGGTCCACAGTAACACAAAGGATACAGCATCTTCTAAGTTTCCCTACCTTGCTTGTATTACTGAGCCACTATAATGACCTCGGCTTTTTTCCTTGTCAGAAAACTTCTTGGTCTGCTTTTGGGAGCCTGAAGGTAATAAAATTAATATACAAACTCCTAAGCTCCTGGTTAAGAACTTGCACGCGCTGTCAGGCACCACGCAGGCAGCCAAAGCCCCGGACTGCCAATGTTAGCAGAGAAGCTCATTTCCCACTGTGGCCAGCGCAAATGTTTATAGCTGTCTTTCAGAAGAGCTACTGTTGGGATGCTTGTGAGTCAGAGGTATCGCTGGGGAAAGACTGGTGAAGCCTCATTTTGCAGAATTGCTACGGCTGGAAAAAAATTGAGTTTTTTTATAAATCAAACTTTGGAGGCTCGAAAACAAAACCCAGGTGGCAGGAACCTGAGGGTGGCTTCACCACTGGGTCCCATTTGTGGGTTCCCATTTCAAGCTGTACGTTGCAGCACACCAGATCCAGAGGAATGAGAATATGAATGCCAGAGACAGAAAGTGCCCTCCTATTCATACGGATCCCTCCCTTTGCAGTCCTGCCCGGCATCACGGCCAGGGGTAGCTTCTGCCCATGCTTGTGGGGTGGGTGCTGGCCAGGAGCCACGCTGCTGCCCGGGGCTGCTCCTGCAGCTGGATACTCACCCGTCTCACCGGCATTAGGCATTTGCGTTCTGCTGCCAGCCCTCCTCCTTGTAAGTGCATTTAGCGCTTTTACAAGGTGTTAGATTGACTCTCCTGAGAAAACCAGAAGGCAGCTCATGCTTATCCACAGGGCTGGCGTAGCGGGGTGGCAGCAGTATCTGTTCCTGCCCTGACACTTGCTAGTCGCTCGCTACAGCCTGCTCCAGCAGGGCTAACTCGCCTTCTGCCTATTTTCTCCTCATGCTGCCAAAAAGGTGCCTGTTCCCAGCTAGTAGCTAACCCCTGCCTACTGGAAACTAGGGAGAGCTGGCTCTGCTGGCTTTCGTTCGCTGCCCAACATTTCTCTACCCCTTATGACAGCGGTCAGTGATGCAATGGCAATTCGCCGAGTATGGGACAGAGCCTTTCCTCTCTCCATATGTATTTGTGATACGTCCCAGAGCTTTGGGCATGCTACAGGGTTGTTCTTCACCTGCTGAATTCTTAAGACATTTGCAGCAGGGATTTATTTTTTTTCCCTCATTCCTCTCACCTTTCTTCCCTCCTGCCTCCCATCCAGAGAAGAGACAACTCTTTCTTGTCACCTACCATTATCTTACGGATAAAAGAAAGCAAGAAGGAAATGATTCTCAAGTTGACATTCTTCTGAAGTTTCTCATTAAGACTACAATTTGAGTCTAACCATATGAGAAGCACGTTTATACAGCACAGCCTTGGGTTGGGCTGTGCTAGTGATGTTTACCAAACCCATGTGTCTGGAAAAAAGAGCATGAGAGCGTCTCTAAGATTAAAGAGCAGGAGGGACAAGGTGGGATGTAGCTGCCTGAGAAAGGGCGACAGTGCAGGAAGGAAATCCCATCTACAGAGACTTGGGGGGATGTACAATTGCTCGCCTGCCAGAGACAGCAATGTCCACAAGGTTCAGTTTGTCTCTTCACACAGGGTTGAAGCCACCGACTCAAGAAAAAAATAACTACACAGTGGGCTGTTCAGAGAGATTTTCTCCCAAGGCTGTCACTCACCTCTCAGAAGAGCTGCAGTGCAGGAGCTGGGCTACAGCTGACCAAAGCAGCGTAGATTAAAGCCAGTTTGAATCTTTCTCCTTTGAGCTACCCTTTTCCTGTTTACCTAGCCCCTGTCTTCCCCCAATTTCATCAGCACAAAAAGTCAACAGCAGATAATCTGGCTTTTTTCTGTCAGCCTGACAAGGTCAGCAGCAGCCACATCGACATGTCTCTTTGCTTGGCATCCAGTAGCTAGGACAGAAAAGATAGTCAGGCTCCTCTTTTTATTTCTTTCACTAAATATTGGCTCTCTTTCTATCCTCTGATAAATTAGTAAGGGGTTTTTGCCGCTGAGTCTTACCCTTTTCTACTCTTAAATCCCAGGGCTACTGAGCTGTAACAATTTAAATGGGTGAGATTTCTGAAAACTGATGAGTGCAATTTTAAATGTCTCATTGAAACACATAACCAAATCCTCCTTAAATCTGCCTGCAGGACAGTGATGTTTCTCTTTGTGGATGCACTGGCATTTTTCTCATTGTGAGGAATCCGATTAACTCAATGAAACTCATAATGCCAATGGGCTGTCAGTCTCTGTTGTTTGTCATGGACTATCTCCAGCGGCTACTTCCAGTAGCCCTTTAGATACCTGTGTTGTCGTGTGATACTCAAATGACAACATGTAGGTCCACTTTTCAAGCATTTCTGTGGTATGCAGGTTTAGATGCTTCCTTTGGTTCATTTATACAATTAATAAGTACCAAAGCACCAACTGGCCCTGCCTGGAATTTACTCTTCTTCATCCACTTACTTAACTGCACTGAATACTGAACATATTACAAACACTTTATCCCAAAATGTTCAGTGTTTACATGGACAGACCAAGCAATGGCAGGAATGAAGTAATTTTTCTCCATGTTGACTAATGGAAAATGATTATTCTGTGGGACTAGAGGAGATTTTATCTGTCTCTGCCAGGTGCTTCCTCTATAACCTGAACAAATCCCTCAGGACCAAACTCAGGTCACTTACTTCACCAAAGCTGTTTCTTAGGTGTTTCCAATGCTTCCTATTTGGCAGGGCAATGCCAAATGCTTCATCCCACCTTCCCTTCACCACTGGGTCACCATTGGGGAACACCTCCATAGTCTCAGTGAGAAGCAGCTCCCAGGGATAGAAAAGGGGCAATATTTTTACACCTGGTACAGGTGCCTAATGAGAATGGATGCCTAGCCCTTGGTGCCATCAGTGCCTAGGGGATGGATTTATCTCACGAGCTCTAGGTGCCTCTGCTGTGTAGGAACCTACATCTGCATGAGTTGCAGTGTTATAGTGTCAATGCAGCAAACTAGAGACCTTTAACCCTGCTTCACCTAACCTATTTCATATTCCTTCTTTAAAGTGAGAAGGATGGCCCTCTGGAAGCACCTATGCCTGTCGTCAGCTCAGCCACAGAGCCCTATGTTTGTTCAGGTGGACATCATCCTCTGATCCTCTATTCAGTTGCACACCGAGCAGAAAGCAGAAGCTGGCTTATGCTCTCCAGAGTCTCAACACAGTACCTCAAGGCTTGTGGTAGCTGAGACTTTCAGCTCTGAATCTCTGTTCCCATTTAATCCTTTTTCTCCTGGGATAGGCTCAATCTGTGCTCATGCCTCATTTGCACTCAGGTGTAAGAAAGAACTTATATTCCGAGACTGTGGGCAGAACTTAGCGATTGCAAAAATAAGACAAATGTAACATCTCAGGGACAACTTAGGATGAGACCAAGAAAATGCTGATGAGTGAGGAGGAGTGACAGACAGTTGGGTTGGAAAGTATTTCCCTGCATTCAGGAGCTGGCTGAACTTTACCTAGCATGGGACTGCATGGAAGTAGGAAGGGCATTTTTTTCCCATGAAATCTCTCAAGAAAATATTGTTGGCTTCATTCAGGGCCATTTCTCTATGTCCTCCCCGCCCCCACTTTATTTTTTGGCTTGAAGCTGGTGAAAGTGAAATAACTCAACTTTAAATATATCCCGGCAGATTAGTCAGTCATATTCTCTTTCCCGTGAGAACTTTCTATCTTGATCACAAATTAAAAGGTCTCCCTTAGGGCCGACATGTCACAGAGACACATAAGAGTGTTATTCTGGGATCAGTTTCTGATTTGTCATCAGTAAGTCACCTCTCTTTTCTCTTGCTTTCCCTCTCTCATGGTTTATTTACAAGTGCTGGTGGGCAGAGTTTGCTTTGCTGTCTTTGTCTGGGCAGAGACCATGGACATGGAGTCCTGATGGTGCTGGGCAGAGCAGGAACTCGGGTGCTTGCTGGCCTCAGGGTGAGACACAAGTGTGCAGGAACCCAACATCCTGCTGGTCCCTCTGGTTGTTTCCACCATGGCTGCTGTGCACGATGGGATAGAGGTCGGCCACCACCTTGAGACAGTGTCAAAATCTGGCAGGAAATTCAGTGAGGCCAAGCAAAAGAGAAATGGACCAGAGAAGCAACCTCTACCCTACCCCAGAGCTTAAAAAAAAGGGAAAGGACATTTCTGCTTCTAGTATTTTCTAACTCCTAGCTCCTTAAAAAACAGAAATTAGGTACAGGCTCTGACATACATTGCAAAATATGGTTGCTTGTGTAATGGCCGGTCTCGTCTCTCAGCTGTGTACCAGAAGTGCTTCGCCAAGGTACTGGCAAGTGTTGTACTGTACTTTCAGAAATGTGTCTAGTGTCTGCAAAAGAATTTTTGAGGGCAAATTCTGGGGAATAAAACTGTTAGATAAGCAAATATGATAAATGGTAATACGCCATTACTCATATTTCTTTTTTACTTGATATATTAGAACTATGACCCACAAGTCCTGGAGCAGAGTCTCAAGATTTTTATTCCTGCTGCTCCTGTGCTACCTCTGGAGACCAGCAGTCTGTAATTGAGGTATTATTCACTTCAGTTACACATACTCTTGAACCTGCCTCTGTTAGTACCCAGCACCTGAGCAGTACGAGTAGAGCTGCATAGTCAGCAGCAGAGGGAACTCTAATAACAGCCTACAAAGGATGCATAAACTGCATCAATAACTTCCCTTTACATCTGCACTGGAGATGGGCAGGAAAACGGTATATTGATGTAATTTTCAGAAGCATTCAGCATCCAGCTTTAAAATGAAAAATAAGAAAATCATATTTTTTTAGAAACAATTACAATTTTATGTGGGTCAGCTGATGCATTTTGTTCATATCTTTGAGCTGTGATTTAATTTAACCCATCCAGCTTTTTTTGCAGACAAAGATAATGCTTGCGCATCACTTTGTGTTACTAATGCTGTATAAATACAAACTGGTGTTTAGTTAATTCACGGTGAATAATTCACTAGATGAACAGCATCTAGGATTTGATTTTTTTTTTCTTTTCCTGTTCCTGAACTGCCTACAGACAGCGTTTTTTTTTCTTGGTTTGTTTGCTGGTGAATAATTTCTGTAAATAACCCTTAGTCTGCATCATTCTCTGAGCAGTTTGATAAGAGTATGCAAAATTTCAACTAAATGCTGCTTTTTAGTTGGACAGATGTCATACATTGCTATGCCATGCTCTTCTGACATGCATGCGCGTTTCTTTCTTCGCTCCAGTGATCTTGTCTCTGAAGCCACGCGCAAACAACAGGTGGGGAAGAAAATGAGGTGAATTCACTTAGTCATTCTTGCTATTTATATTACAGTCTACTTTAGGAGTCCAGCATAACTCACAGATTCACAAAGCTAGGTATTATCCATGCACATAGCAGGAGGCAATTCCTACCAAAACACCTTGTGTGAAGTAGTAAGTTCTTTAAAGTGGTACCACTAAACACAGAGGAGAATTTTAATTCCTGCTTCGAAGTGTGAGGCCCACAAGCTGTGCCCTCTCCACGTGTGATGGTGTGCCCACACCACCACACACCACCTCCCTGTGAAGGTGTTAGCAGCTCCACACGGCTGGGGCTGTTGAAGGCTTCGGTGCTCCTGGGGCCGGAGCAAAGATTCCCCTGCCAACCGTGGAGAGGACCGTGGTGGAGCAGGTATTTCCATGCAGCCTGTGGAGAGGAGGAGGGAGAGAGCGGCTGGCTGGGCGGCTGGCTGCCGGCCGGGGTTAACCCACCAGAGGAGTGCGAAGTCCCCGGACGGGATGGAAGATAACCACCTCAGCAAGGGGCCAAGTGAGGCAGCCGATGAAGAAACCCGGAGAAGAGGGAAGCATCTTTATTTTCCTCTTCTGGGTGGAGCTTATAGCCTAGTTGCCCGGATGCTTATGGCGGGATGATGTCGCAGCTGCACTTCATACTAGTTCTATGGGTTTGTCACGACCAGAATGCAGAAACGGTCCTTAGAAGAGGGACCTGTTTAACACAGGATTCTCCCCCTCCTGTGGAAACCATGAGCTGGGAAGGCAGTCTCCTTGCTACTTCCTTTTCTGGCCCAGTGAATCTTTTATTCATTCATGTCAGAAGGAGCAGCTTTGACAAACAGGCTGTAGAGAGCTTAGATGCTCCCTTGGTTTGAGTTTTGGGTATTGCCCTAAGAGCTAAGGAGAGGTGGCTCCGACGCCTTTCACAGAGTCTCCTTGCTGGGTGAGCGTTCACTGCAGAGCTTCCCCGCTGGTGTCTGGAAGGAGGTAAATTGCTTTTCCTTTTGCAAAGACTGTTCTGGCAAATGTTTTCGCAGTGCATCTTTGAATTCAGTTGTTTTGGCCAGGCATACAGAGGACAGTCGAGCTTTTGGATCCTGGTGGAGCATCAACAAAAGCCCTGTTAAGACTGTGTCACTTCTGGCCATGGTCAGAAGCAGGACTTAGAGTGAGAAAGGGATTTAAATATTGAAAACTGAGGAGCTCCTCAACATGAAGGATTGGACAAGTGGCGGTTTTGGGCATTGCAGAATCTTTCTGTGTCCCACTTCAAGTGCTTAGCTTCCCTATTAGATCTGAGCAGAATTAATTTATCCAAGGTCGCACAGGGTAAGGGAAACTGGCTCTACACATCCCGAGCTGCAGCCCAGCTGCTTATGCGTGAGGCTACTCCTACAGTACCAGTCGAATATTTTTGATGCTATTGCTGCAGCCCCTTTCCTAAGAACGAGCAAGGAGCTAGAACGCACTGAAGCCAGTGGCAAGAGCAGGCACAGAGAGAGGGAGTACAGTTTTTGGCAGGGAAAGGAAGAGGAGAAAAGAAGCTGAGATCAATTCTCTCTTGGAGGCAGAAATGTGCGAAACATAACTGTCCTCCTCTGTTAACAGCAAGAACAGCACCAGTGTCCTGTCACCATCATGCTGAGAAAGACAAAGGAGCCAGAGAGGGCTGAGGACCCCACCCAAAATATCAAAAGCCCGGGATCAGCAGGCACAGACTCGGTATCATTGGCACTGGAGGTTGGCAGGAAACATCCACACATTCAAATACTTGTCTGCAGAGAAATTTAATAACAATAATCATCGGGGGGGGAGTAGGAGGATGAGAGGGGTGGGGGAGGAGAATGTAAAAAAAAAAATCTATACGAACAAAAAATGGGTTTTCTGTTGGGAAAGTCTGTCAGGATAATATTTTTCTGAACTCTGCCTATGAAACTCCTGAGCAATAGACAAGGATCAATTAACGGTGTGCTGGGAGGAGGTAGGTGACTGTCAGAAGGAAGGAAACACCCCTACTTTCATTGCAGTCTGTGGCAAGATTAGAAGCGGCTTCTTAGCAGCCTGAGAGAGCTTCTGCTGGCACGTTGCAGGTTATTAACACGGAAGTTTTCACTTCCTATCACTGACTGACTAATTAGATCTGCATAGTTCAAATGAAGATACTCCGAGACATCCCTTCACAGGCAGAGCAGTAATGCATGCCTCGGCTATTTGATCTCTTCTCTGACATTTATAGCTGGTATTCATGAAAAGGAGCAGCAAGTAGAGCCAGAATCAGTGCAGGCAAAGGCTGGTGCAGCTCGGCCTGTGCAGCCCTGCCCTGGCACTTCAGCCCGGCTCTGCACGGCCACGTGCTGGCGCGACCTGCCCTCAGCTCCCACGCAGTGGAGTTGCGCCTGGGTCAGCGGCAGTATTTTCAGTTCACAGCAAACTACAATTAGTCCCGTAGTGACTGTGAGCACCATGTTATTTGGAAATGCAGAAAGTCAAGAGTGCCAGAGAATCTGTGAACAGGAAATCTTTTTCGTCTTGTTAAAAAAAAACACCCTTAAACCGGAGACATGCGCTGCCCACAGTTTGTCTTCCAAACGCAGATCTTCTGCTATGTCAAGATCCAGACTCTTCTGAGAACATAATATACAATATGGTGATTCGCCACACATATTTGTGTGCATCAGAAGCTTCAACAAAACTCAAGACACACCCACTGCCAGTGCCAACACACACTGGTTCTGACTTTCCTTTGCTGGAATTGCAACCGATGCAACATTGGCTTGAAGCATGCGACGTATATCGGTGTCCAAAATTGCCCAAGAGGAAAGCTACTATATTAAACTGACAGTCCTGTAAAGTCCCTTTCCATCCACCTTTCTAGGAAGCCTCACAACCGATTCCTCTCCCTCCACTCTCTCCTTTTCACCCGGTTCCTGGGAGCCTTGCAGTAGCGCCTTCATGATTCTCATAGCAGTACAGGCAAGTACTGTTTGCGGAGTGAGTCACTTCGGTTCGTATGCTGATCACTATCTTATCGCAGGCTGCAGTCAGACCCATTTTAATGATGCTCAAACAGCTGAGTTATTAAAACAAACCCAGAGGCAGCCAAGCGTATAGGAGCCAGAGCCGGCTGAAGAGACAGGGCTGGAGCACTGCCCTCCTCCTCCCAGTGCCGGAGCGCAGCGCGGCTGTGGATGCTGCTCTCCTAATGCCTGTGGGCTCTGGGAAGGGCAAGGAGCTCTTTGAAGGCCAGGGGATGCTGCTTATAATCTCAGCATTAAATTGTCTTGTCCCACAGCTTGGCCCCATTGGCTGCTGCAGTAGTATGAATGTAAAAAGTAAAAGTACAGTTCTGCCACCAAGGCAAATGTTGTCCCTATTACAGCAGGTCACCACACTACAAGGGCTTGTGACACACAGGCACGATTACCCGTTACTACTCCGAGTGAAAACCATTTGCTTACGGGCAAGGTCTTATTATAGCCAAGCTGAGGTCCTCCTCTGGTTTACTCCGCAAGGATGAATTTTACTCTGGAAGTACTAAATTCAGCTATGTAAGCACTAAATTCAGCTATGTAAGCCGCCAAGCATTGTAGTCATCCCGGGGCTCACGTGCGCACGCGCTCCCTGCTGCCTCCGCGACCGCGAGGAGGAGAGTGAGGGCATGCCCAGAGACCTAGTGAGGTCCTGCACCACCAGAATAACAGTTGTTTGTGGAAGGGGCAGGTTGGTGATCCTGGTTATCCATTTGCGGGTGTCACTACTAGTGTACTTCCCACCTGAAGCATGAAAGCTCTATGCTTATGTGCCGTAAAGGGACCGAGATTTTGATTTTACGCCCAAGCTTCGGATCTAACAAAATTTGAAGCTTCTCCTGCTCTGATGGGAGATCACAATATTCCCCTGAGATGGTGGTACTCCCTAAGAATGAGAAAAAGAATGTGCTCTCCTATTCCTATTCTCCTGAGACCAAGCCTTGAGCAAATGATAATAACACATCTGTCTTTGCAGTGGATGTGCAAAAGTTTGTGCCGCATGATTCACATGAAAAAGGAGAGAGAGTAGGAGTGAGATGGCCACTTCCCACTTCATATAATACTTTGAAAATGTAGGGGAACAAATTAAAATAAAACCTGTGGGTCTATAGGGGGGAAGTCCATCTTTCCTTCTTTAAGAAAAGACACAGTGCTCAGGCTGCAAAATCTTCTCACTTGCACTTCAGGTTTAAGTCCCTTTGTATGTCACAGAGGAAATTCTTTCCCTTTATAATCTTCTTGCTGGCCTATAGGTAATTGAACAGCAGATCCACACGGTAAACCCTTCAAAAGGAATTACAAGGATTACATATCTCATATTCACCTCGTTTCACCCTTTGCAGATGTTGAATGTGAGGCATCAGTTTCTTCCTAATCCACATAACTCAGATATGTGGAGTTTTCTGACAAGACACCTTCCTCCTTTTCCTTCTTTGCCTAGCAACAGTTTCAGGAGAGTTCATGAGCTGAACTCAAAAAGTTATAGAAAACCTAACTTGAGAAGCAGACATGGCTCTTCGGGAGGGAAAAGTGAGGTCTGGAAAAAAGAAGAGAGGGAAAGTGGAAAAGAGAGGGAAAGTGGAAAATAGGTATAGAGATGAGTCTTCGAGGACTTGACTTGTGAGAGAAGATCATGGCCTGACCCACAGGCTGATATACATTAATCTTAGTATTTTCTAAAGTGGGCTGAAAGCCAGATAAATATGAATCACTCCACTAATTGCCACCAAACCTGAGTAAAGGACAGAATGTGGTCTCATTCTACAGATATTTCATAGCTGCAGATGCAAGAGAGAGCAGTGAATTTAATTAGTGAAGGCATTACATGGAGGTAAATAAAAAAAGACATTAATTTAAAAAAAAAGAAAGGAGTTTCCTGAATGCGTTAAGCCAACACCACTAAGAGATTTGTCAATGCAGTTGCTTAAGGGATAGCAAAGTATATTATCTCCTTAGAAACTGGAGAACATACCATAGGACTAAAGTTGGAAAATCTTTACCTGTGTAAGAAAACACAGGCAATAAGGAACCTTTTGAAAGCAGTAACTTCCCCCTAAACCAGCTGCCGGGGAATACAAACACATATATTTAGAAGCTCAGCAAATGCAACTGAAATTGCATCTTTGTGGGACAATGTTGTGGGTTTGCTTCGCTCCAGCGTTCGCGGTAGCACAGCAAGGCTTGCTGCTTTCAGACCTACCAAAAAGTCACAGCTTAGATGGAGTCAGCGGAAATGTGACCTTTTATAGGAGCTGAACACACCTGCCCTGTGCCAGGAGGAGTGCCAAAAAGGCAGCGGATTCAGTGACCACAGTGGTGGTGTAATGTGAACGGACAGAGCCTCCTAAGGACGCAGAAGGTCACATCTCTAATAAAGAGGGGCAACAGGGATTCCTGGTTTCGTGGCAATTGAGTCAGAGCAGCAAGTAACTCCGCTGAATTGCTGAAGTGATGGGAAGCCAGGTTTGTGAGCCTACGGGCAGCAGTTCCCCAGTGTGACCAGGCTGCTGTCAGCACCTGACCTGCCATGTGTTGCCCTGTGCAGACAGCTCCTCAGACGGCTGTGTCTCAGGAATCCCTCCCTGCCTGACCGGAGAGGTTTGCAGGCTGAAGCCCTGCTCAGAAGGGATGCTGGAAACCCACACCTGAGCTAGCAGTGGGTCGTTTTCCCCAGCACAAGCAGAGCAGCACAGAGCTTTGCCTGGGCGTATTACTCAGTTTTTATTCGCTCTGAATGTTGCGGCTCATGATGAACTCAGGCCAGCTTCAGTGATCTTGAGATGACTCCTGAGCCTGTCTAGCTTTAGCCAGTCTACAGGATCTGTAACTATTAGAGTGACTGCATTCACCGCAGGTGATGTCTAAATGAGTTAGCAAAATAGCTAGTATAGAAAGTCAAGGAAACACAGGCTTCTTGGAGCTAAGTCTTCTGAAGTATGGATTTAGACTGCTCAAGTGTTTAGAAAGTTTTGGAAATGTTCTCCGATGAGCTTTTTTACCATAGGAAGAGTGTAAGAGTATTTGTGTTGACCAGTATTTCTAATTCTGTTTTGCTTTCTCTCATATTTTTTTCTTTTTTTTTCTCTAATGTCAGCCTGTCTCCGTGTTCTGGACAGGAAAATCTTAGTTGCACTTTACGTCCTGTGTTTGCAGGGAATAAGTAAACCTTTACTTCCATCCTGACAAATAGAAATCATAGCCTTTTTGCCCTCAATTTGCTGTGGTGCTATCAATTTCTCATTCATACAGCTGCTATCATGCTACCCCAATGGCTGATATTTGTGGAACAAACTGAGAAAGAAATGAAAATTCAGGGCCTGATCCAGTTTGCCTTAAAAGTAATTTCTTGAGGTCAAAGAGTGATCCTTCTTAGGAATAGCTGGGGTACAAACCTGGCACTAATGCTAGGAGCTTCATACCTCATACCACAGTGTATGAAATTCTTCAACATGGGTCAATAAAGCTGCATCATAACAGAGATCTGCTCTGCAGGTGGCGAACAGAGAACTTGACACTGCATTAGCAAATGGTCCAAATTGAAAAGGTAACCATTTTTTAGAGGCATTTTCTTTTCTCATTTGCTGGTTTGGTGTATTGTTATATGGATCAGAGGGACTTCAAAGCTCTAGCCAGCTGAGAGTTCTGCCTGCAGATGAGTGGATGGATAGATTAGTAGTTAACCAGTAGCTGGTTTTGAAAGTGTAATTGCAAGCTCAACAAAAAAAGCTGGATTTCACATACTCCTGTGTTTTTAATAAAACAAGAATATAACACAGTGTTAGGAACTGCAGTGCTGCCTGTGTTGCTCACGCTCTGTGAAGTGCAAAGCTAAGAAGTCATCCCTTGTGCCCATCAGAGATCCCCATGGAGTTTTATTTTTCTATATTAGAGGGAATACAGAGCAGAACTTAATTCCCCCAAAAAACAAGCTATCTGGAAAACAAGGCTGCATATGTTTCTGTCACTGTATCATGCTCATGTTAATGTCCCTAAACTTGAAGATGTGACCCAGAATTACCTATGGTCAGCAGTAGGCAAGAAATGAATATTTCACTGTGTGCTCGTCTACCTGGATCCTTAGTTGTACCATCCATTAAGCTCAGAACAGCTCAGGGAAACAAGGCAAGTGTGGCTGAAAGACCACTTACACCTGTCCAAACTGGCATTTGAATTGGGGACCACAGTGAAGGGCTGACTTCTGTAGTCCCATGATCACGCTTCCAGTTTGTGCCAGGCTATTCCTCTCCTTCATGCTGTCCCTACCTTCAATAGCATGCCCTTTAAATGAAAGAGTTGGGGGGAACACTACAGTTCTGACAATGGAGGCTTCATGCAGCCCTGTGAATATTGGAAGAGTCCTTATATATCCGTGGAGGAAAAGTCCTTTTCATGTAGTGCAAAGAGGCAGAAGGAGGGTCCACGGTCTGAGCCAGTTGCCTGCATCTCTCTTAGGAGTATTTTGAGTGTGTCCTTCACCCTGACAGGAATAGGTTCTATGAGGAAACCGTGTCTGGTTTCTGATCCAGAGCAGGCTTTTATCACTACAAGCAGTTACCAGTCTCTGCTGGAAACATGTCATGCAGAACCCATCTGTGAGGAGTATTATTGACAAAGGGAAAAAGAAATGGTGAAGTGCATCCACATTCTGCTTTCCTTGACAGTCTCTGCATGCCATGCTGGAGGTAACGGTCACCGAGGTGAGGTTAAGGGCGCCTGACAGCTCACATCCTGTTTGGACTTTGCAGTCGTTGCACTTTTTACCTCTTCAACATTGTTATTTTACCCTTTAATATCCATCATATTTAATGCACTGACTGGATATCCATGGTGCAGCAGTTCAGTTCTGTCTCACTTGTCTTCACAGGTATGAGCTAGACACCCAGCCTGCACGTACCAGCATCCATCTGCAGAACAAGAATTGGATCTTCTCTCCTTCTCTCCCTCTCTACTCTTGAGCAGAAAAAGGAGAGATGACAGACTTCATGATCACGAAACATCCTTATGTAGATAGAAGTAAATAGAGATCTATGATTAAGAAACAATAGGAAAGTTGCAGAGTCAAGCACTGAGAAATCAGAAAAAGTCAGCATCAGAAATACTTATGCAATCTTAATTTGCCCTGCTTATAAATATACATTGTGAAGTCTCTAATTATACAGTCACACCTTGTTTTGTTTCCAAGATCCTGTTATAGTCAGTGTGCAGGGCAGTCAGTGTTTTCTTGCTTAGCTACTAGTCAATACCCTTCCTTTCCCTTGTGGGTCAATGGGTAAGACTGGCCTTTCAGTTACCGTGTGCTGGTCAAATCTGAGGACAGAATGGACCATTTCTCTCTCTTCAAGAATTCTCACCACTCTCATATTTCAGTGTTTCAAAAATGGTTAACGAGTACCCTGGTAAAGTGAGACATTACATTTGTGTGCAGTGACCAAATTTAACTCTGACAGCCAGTGTCCATGCCCCACGTGTAAAACTTTGTGTTTGACCCATTTGGTGGTGAAAAGGATTCCAAAATACAACTTGTACAATAACAGCATCTCCAGATTCATAATTTTTCTTTTTTTTTTTTAGAGGGGAGGCAGTAGAAATAGGTAATAGCAAAATCAAAAAGTCTCTAGCCTAATGCATAAACGCATGAGAGGAATAATTTTGGTTGAGCACACTGAAGTAACCCAGAACTATTACAAAAACTGTTCCATAAACAGAATGTTGTTGGAGTCGATGTTTATGGGAGTCCATGTTTATTGTCCTTTGATGACTTTTCTATCAAATGCACTCTGTTTATAAGTAGCACTGAAGTAATCAATAAATACACTGAAATCTCACCCTGATTGGCAAGATGGACTCTTTCTGGCTCCAATGTCGTTGTTGGTAATAGGCTCTGGGAGTGGACATTCATTAAGCTTCTGTTGACAACTCATTTAGCACATTGAAACCTGGTTTCCTCTCCTATGGCTGTTTGGGCCTGGCAAGCCTAAAGAGGTCAAAAGTTCCTGAATCTCATCACTCAGTGAGTGGGGGACTGAGCAGGAGAAGGGAATGGACTATTTCAGAACACTGCTAAGAGTAAATTCCTAGTCCAGGTGGGATTCATCTCACTTATCTTCCACCCTCTGAATCTGAGCTAACTTTATTAAGGTAATCTTTAGTCTCCCAGAGAGGGAGAAGTTAACCAACCACAAGTCATCCTCTATCTGTTAGGCATTTTATGAAGATGGATGCCCATTTGGAGGCACCTGTCTTTATCCGTTGACTATAGGGAAAACTTTGAGATTAGATGAGAGATACAACGTTCAGATAGCTCAAATCTGGAGAGAAAAATCTCTCCTAAGGGCTTGATGGAGTCTGCTTCACTGGTACGTTTTCCATTCAAAGGACTAGGACATGCTTCATCTAACAGTTTCATCACATTCAACCTGGTATAACATCCAGCCTTTACTCAGATGGGAGGAATGAATCAGATTTGCTGGAACCTGAAATGTTCTATTACACAGCAGCATAGTATTTGTCCCAAATCACTTTTTATTGGATGGTTAAATGTCATGAACTGCATTGATGAGGGGGAAATAGAAAGGTGAAAAGCTACGCACATTGATGCCGCCGCTTGCAGCATTGAACTTTAGTTCAATGTCAACTCCTTTGGACTGTGTTATCATCCTGTATAACTAGAAAAAATAAATATAAAGTCATATGCATATCTGGCTACATTCTGCTTTCAGTAACATGGAAAGAATGACTCCCTTTTACCCTTCACCTCCAGCTTCCTTTCATACACACATACTCATGGTATACACATTTTTTACCCTTCAGGCTGACAATGAAAATACTAAAAGCTCAAGAGAGAATCACTGGGAGGACAATGCAAATCTTCACACAAAGAATAGCCTATGTTGTGCTTGACAGTCTCTCTTTTTTCTGTATCCTGACAGATGAACATGGTGTAGCATAAAAGTTGGGAACTGAAAATGAAAGCAAGAAGACAGAAAGGAAGAATAGTCCAAAGGAAAAAAAAGCAGTGATTGATAACATAATGTAATATTACAGTATTCATAGCAAAGAGCTCTTGGAACCAAACTTATTAATGACTTCAGAGCTGCATAATTTTTATATGTGAAAATAGAGCTGCCTTGAAAAGGAAAGCTAAAGCCAAATTATATATCCAAAATCTGTATAAGGGAGAACATTTTTTTATTCCAGATTGGGTAGCCATAACTCTACAAGATTAGTGAATTCTAGAAGGGTTGGAAGCCATCAACAGTGATGTTAAAAGAGCTGCTGTCAAGTGTTTCTATGGATTTTAATTTCTTTCTTACCTCTGACTATCTATAATAGCTCTTTTGAAGTTCAAGAACACAACACTTCCCTGCTGGGATTATCCTCAACCATGTAGCACACACAGCTGATCCCCTTTTCCTTCATTCTCCCCATGACTCATTCATCACATCAGAGAGCCTGGAATGTCTCTCAGTTTATGTTCTTTCCTTCTGAACACAGGATTATTGCTGAAGATGTCACCAGAGACACTGTAAGAGGCAGAAAAAGCCATACAGAGCCAAACATCCCCAAAAGGGAGTGCGACGAAGAGCAGGGAACTGCTCTCAGGCAAGTTCATTGCCCATTCAGAGAACTCTGCTGCATTACTGGTCCTCTCATAGACTTTGTGCACTGTTGGTCACCTAACATCTCGGTGCTTCTGCTTCCTCCTGCAAAACAGGATTGTCAATAACAATGATGATAATTTATGACAGTGCTGGAGTCTGAACAGAGCAATGCTTTTCTACTGTTGTAACTGGGGACTCTCTATACAGAGCACTGACATCACTCTGTATAGAGAAGGGTGCAAATAGACACTAGAGCTGTTTGAATGCCACCAATAGCAATTCTCTGTTGTTTTTTTTACTTCTTAAATGAATTGATCTAGGCTGCATGCACAGCCCTTTCAGGAATATTGCCAGCAAAAAGCAATAATGCAGAGTTTTAATTGTATATTCACTCACAGAAAACAGGTTTGAAGCCTCTGTGCTCTTGCACCTGGGGAAAGTGAATTTTAAATTCACCTTCTGGAAGTATTTGTATTAGATAACTAAGGCTTACACTTCTGCAACTGGGGAATAGAAATACTACCACTAATCATGGTGTAACTGCACCGCTCTCTTGTGAATAGTGAGCTGCCGATAAAAGCAGTCTTGCAAAAATGTTGTCAAACAATTTGGATAAACCGTTCTGAAGCAACCACAATCTGCTAGTGGCTGTCTCTACAAAGCACAGAGAGAAGACCATCAGGCAAATTATTTACTAGCAATTATTCAGCCAGATTTGCTGAGAAATGATCTTCTCAGAAACTGGAACTCAGCATAACAAGAGCCTTCATTTTATGATTTAATGTCTCACTGTGTACTGCCATTTCTTGCACCATTTCCTCACTTCTCAAATCCTTAACCACAGGAATTCATTAAAAATCTTTACTTTGAAGTAATTAGTAGTAGCACCTGTACAGACCTCAAAGTCCCAAAAGTAGTCTTTGTCTGCAACAGGTGAGGTATGTACTTATTTTGGATGACAGTCCCAGTTCTGATCTCCCTGGTTGGAATGGGACTAATGGACTTACTTACACTGCAAAAAGAAGAAGGTTGTCATATTTACTTTGCTATTTCCAGTCCAAGCCTCACAAACAGTTAAAACATCTGCAGAAGAACCCTAGGAAAGCAAGGAATGGCATTCAGTTCTCCTGCAGCTGACACTAACGCCCTGGTTACAGAACCATGTATCTTCCATAGAAACTAAAAATAAAACCATAAGAGAGAAAAAATACTGATGGGTCTTCTCCCACTCTTCTTCTCCAACTAACATAGGGATCATGACACTGCATGCAGAGAACTGTTTTTTGCAACAGTATGACCTAAGACAGCGTCTTCATCGTACAGAACCTTCTTCCTCCCTGCCCCGACTCTTCTCCCTGGAAGTACTTGCAGAATTAAAGGAATAAATGGTATTGGAAGGAAGAGAACAATGAAGAAGATGTAATGGAGAACAATGAAGAAGTTGTAATGAAGAACAAAAGGGAAGTTGTCAGCTGGGATTTGCAATGAGAGGAGGGAATCAAGGTAGTTAAGAGAAATAGCAAGGCTGTTCTCTCACCGACTTCTGAGAGATGTGCAAACAGGGTGCTCAGGGACACAGGGAGTCAAGGCCAGAGGGCAGGAGTCTCTGGAAACAAAGCTTTGGGCAACGGGCTTAGGTCTGAGTTTTGTTATCTGCACTGTGTTTCACCTCCTCCTTAATGAGCACAACGAGGTGTGACACTCCCAGCCGACAACTGTTGCTGCTCCGAAGGTTTTCAGGATGCTGTGATGTTTCCTTCCCCCTTCCGGAGCCACGGGCCGCCTGGGGCACTGAGCATACGTGTGCTGGGGCAGAGAAGATGCTGCTCCACATGCGCTTCCCTGCTCATTAGAGCCAGCCTGACGGTCTGCGGCGAGTGCCAGCTTCCTGCCGGACGCATCCGTGTGCTGGTTAGCATTTCATTTTGGAGCCCAAGAGCACTTCAGAGGCTCCTTGTTTGAGCAGTGAGGACCGTACACAGTACATACCAAACCAAGAAGTGGACGGGGGCAATCGTCTGCCTTTGGTGATTGGACATCCTTGTCATCTGGATGAGTTTTTGCAGCCTGTTAGCTCCCAAGACTAAGCTGATATGGTAGGAATGTAATTATAAGGCATACGCTGCGGACTAACTAAACGCCCTCCTGTAGGCACTTCGGAGATGCAGCTGATTTAACGCATGGCTGCTGACTGGCACTCCTGGGGGCAACGTGTTTCTGCCTCATTTCCAGAGCGCGGCGAGCTGTATGTGACTGAGCAGTCCGGCTGCTTCCCAGCTGAGCATTCATAGCAATCCATGGGTTGTCTACTCTAAGCTGAAGATGTTGATGTGAGTGCAATTGTGATGGTGCCTGAATTAAGCCATCAGGTGGAAAAAAAGTTGTCACTGGTGAGTTTTTCATGCACTTACAAGGACTTGAAACTGCTGTGGTGAAGTGGGACTGTTTTCAGAGATGTGTTAAAACTCAGTGCATCTGCTCCGAGTATGATTTTACTATGAAAGCCAAACCATTGCAACTGCTAATCCAGTATATCATCTTAGCAGAGCTATCGGAGGGGCAGAGCTCTGTTCTATTTGAACTGTGAACTGTGTACAGCCTTGGGAGGTCTTGCTGGCAAAGCTGTTGAAGAGTTTGCAGTCAGGAGTCCTACAACGTTTGTAAAATTAACAGTTGAAATAAAGAAAAAGGTAACGCTCCCCCAATTTTTTGTGCCCCGTATCCCCCGAGTTGTGCAAGACCTTCTGTGTTGGTAGCCACTGCCAGCTTTCACTGTCACAAGCTAAGCCAACATATCCACGTGGGTACTGTGAAGCTGTCAAGCGAAATGGAAGCCTGAACTTACAGCACCAGTAATGACTTGTTTCTTTCTGAGCTAAGAGGACACCGCGCCACTCAGCTGTAGGCCCTTGTGTCTGCTGGAACCAGCTGTGACCCAGCTGGGGATGTCTCCATTAGAAATCCTCTGCTTGGTGCCCGGCTTACATACACGTGGTATGGGAAACTGCCTGCCCCGGGGAAATTCGGCCTTGCCATTAGGAAAGACAGAGGAGACAGGGAAAGGAAAAGCTGCTGTTTTGCCAGCGTGCTTTGACTGACACAGGGTGCAAATAGAAATTACCTATATCTGCATGCCGAAGCCCATGAAGTCCTTGTGTTACTAAGCCCACTATAGCTGCACCATAGATACTCTGCGGCACCTTTCAGCAGAGGATTATTCTGGGCCTGGCAGAGCTCTCCCAAGGCTTTCCTTTCCTCTCCTTTCCGAAGCTCCTGGTTGGGCTCTGAGTTTACCACAGAAGGCTTGCAATCTGCAGCTGTCACAATAACTTTTGCATTGTCTGCAAATACCCACCTCCTTCATATCCCTCCCGCCAGCCAACTGCCTGCTGCCTGTGCTTTATGGATATTTCTATGTTTTCCTTCCGCTCTGCTCAGCAAACACGTTTGTCCCGGCCCACACCAACAACGGCCGCGCTGAATAGCTATAGCGGAAGACGGGGAGAGAAAGGCATTCAGCTCCTCTTTGGGAAACCTGCGGCTTAACTGCTCATTGCTGGTATTTCCAGCTCCTTACCGGTAGCTGTGGAGAAAACGCAAAGGGCTGCCTGTGTTATACCCGCTGCAGGTCCTCCCCAGGCGGCACAGCGCGGGCTGGCCGGGCAGGCAGAGGGGAGGGCCGCGTTTCAGGGGCTGCCCGTAGGCAGCACGGCCGCCAGCCGGGGCACGGCAGCGCAGCGAGGCTGGCTCTCCCCACACCTCCCCGCCTGGCAGTTTGCCGCCGGGGGGGCATCCCTCAGCGTGGGCGGCTGGACACCCTGCGTGGGCAGGACACCCTCACCTCACGGCACGCCTCGCAGAGCGCCGCGTGCCCGGAAGGAACGTGCTCTTGGGAAGCCTTGTTTTCCCCACAGGTTTCCTCCCGAGTGCCTCAGCTGCTTCTCCCTCATGCCCCAAGCAGCTCACGGTAAGAGCAGAGCGGAACAGTGAAGAGGAAGCGTGCACAGTTATCTAGGCTGAAGGAAGTCCACGCTAAAGGGACGCGGCAGAATGCAGCAGGGGTGGGTGAGAGGAGAGGGGCACACCTGCAGAAGAAAGTGGGGGTGTATTACAGCAGGTTTTCTTAAGGAAAGAAGATTGTATGAAGGACACCTGAGAGTGAAGGGCTCTGCAGGGAGGAAGGGAGCTGTGTGTGCATGAGGGACACTTGCGGGTGAAGGGGACGAGTGTGAGGTGTAAGGAGGAGACGGAAAGGGAGATAGGCAGGAGGTGGGGGTTGCATACAAAGGGCGAGTGTTGGAGTTTCCCGTGGAGCTGGGATGGGCTGGAGCTGGGATGAGAGAAGCCATGGCAAGCAGAGAATGAATAGGTAAGGGCTGTCCACGTGGGTATATGTCCTCCCTGTAATAACAGAATGTGCCTTGAAGTGCTGCGGAATCGTCTCTACTTTCTATGAGAAAAGAAAATAAAAATAATATGGGGAAATAAAAATAATAAAAAACACCAGTGGGAGTAGGTCGTGCTTGTGGGTTTGACAGAGCTTGGAAGAAAACGTGGGCTCAGTGACGTTATTAATGAGCCCATGCTGATACCTGCTGCAGACGGCCTTGTGCGCTGAGCTGAGGGGGCTGACGCTCAGCTGCGCGCTGCTGGCCCGGGCAGAGGTCAGCGCTACCCGATTCTGCCAGTCCCGCTCCCAAAGCAGAGCCTGTCCCGGGGACCGGGGACCAGCCGGGTCTCAGTGCTGCGAGAGGGCAGAGCGGGTGTCGGCTCCGTGCTCCGTCCCCGCAGCCCCGCGCGCCCGTGCTGCGGCTCCGTGCGCAGGAGGCAGGGGAGGCGGCTGCTCCCTGCCAGGAGCTTTCCTTTTGTGTTCGAGACCTCCTTGCCTGCTCACCTCACGAGAGGACGTGCTACTTGCTTTGTCCTCCCTCAGCCTTCTGCTTACCTGGGGACTGTTACAAAAAGAAAATATCTTTTAAAAGGGCATTTTTAAAGAAAGGGAAGGCAATACCATTGTCACACAGGAACCCTGCATTTTGGCATGACTGCCTGTATTTGGTATCTACATTTTCACATATAATGTTTAATGGGAAAACTAACTGGAGATTTAGGATCTCTTTTGGCACTGTTCAGTTTATATAGCATGAGTACAGTGATGGTTCGTACGTGCTTGGGAAGCAAGCACCCGTAAGGATTCACACTGTAACTATGAGGGCAATCAAGCGTATAAACGGATAAATTTCCTCGAATAGCCAGACTCAAAGGTCTTCCCTGACCCCCTCATTAGGAGCTAATCTTCTCCAGCAGGACTGGGAAGTGCGCAGAAGAGACACAAGTCTTTCTCCCTTCTCTAAGCACCCTTTGCCTTCTCCGTCTTTACTGCTTCTAACCCTGCCTGCTGTGGGTCACTTCTACTCCATCTATTGCCCTGCCTTGACTGCATTTTTAGGCTCTGCTGGTCATTTTCTCTCACAGCCTTGCCAACAGTTCCTCATTTGGTATGGAAATAGTTACACTCCCCTCACAAGAAGCTGAAAACACCTTCTAAATGTTGAATTCTATCACAACACCCAGATTATTAAGATACAAATATCTCCTTGATATAGATGGAGAATGAAATGACAGAGGAGCAAAGTTGCGTGTTGGCACCTGAGGAAACTCACAGCTGTGTTACTGCAGCATGCAGCAGGGAAAGGAGATAGCAAAGGAAGACTTACAGCAACTGAAACAGTGCTAGGAGTCAGTTCTGATGGCTAAAGTGGTGAGAGTGGTGTGGGGTTATGGTCACTTTGGTGGGGACCTCCTTAGGTGGAGGCTGGCAGCATGAGGGAAATGGATGAGCTGAGGCTTCCCTGCTAACTGTCTCCTGCTGTGCTGGTGCTTCCCAGAGAGAGCTTTAGTTTTGAATCAAATCAATCTCTGCTCCTGAGCCTTTGAAAATTGTGTGAAGAAACTCTGTTCTGCCCATCCACCCATGATAGAAAAAAGGAAGGCAGGTGCTTAATGGGTGTTAATAAATAACACTTTATTTCCATGGTAACATTTAAGCCATTACGCAAAGACATTTCAACAAAGACAGATGCCCCCTCTGAAACAGAAGAGAGCAGTGAAGATGCATTTCACACAACTATAAGGACTTATCCGAGTCATATCCTTTTGGAGTTTTCTTGCCCCAAACTCCCTGAAGAGTCAAAGCAAAATAGAAGGATCTCCAGAGAAGATTCAACACAACTAAGGTGTAGGTCATACCATAAAAACTCTCCCTTTCTGTAGTGGCTGCAGACAGAGGGAGTGATCCCATAAGAGTATGCCCCTTACCCAGGTATTGCACATTAGTGGGATAGGTCTCCTCCTGGAGACATCACCCATGCTTTTTTGGAGTGGTGGTGACACCCTCACAGCATCCTGTTGGGCACTACCATGAGTACTGTGCTCTTGCCTCCAAAGGAAGGTCATAATAGCTCTTTTTTTTATCCCCATGGGCATAGGTGGTGTTTGGGAAAGGCAAACACCTGTGCTCTGCCTAGAGTAGGTGCTTGATGAAGAGTGCATGACTCCTAAAGACATCTACCGGAAGACCTAATCCAATATAACACGGAGGTACCGATGTAAGCACCAGTAAACAGAGAAAGTAAATAGTTCCCTTGAGCCATTGTTAATTCCTGTCACTGTTTCTGGGATGAGGGAACTGTATGCTGTCCTTGAAGATGGGCTGGGTCTTAGGGACTCGCTAGACCCTATATGAGTTCACAGATGTACCTCATGCATTTCTCTTGGAAAGAGTTTTGGAAGTGTTATTGCATTCATTTTATTTTTCCTATCAAGCTTTGAAGGAGCAGAACACTGCTTGAAGTGATGGCTCTGGCTTCCCAGAGGTACTATGCTGTCACGTCCGATGTTCCACTGAGACTTCAGGTGACTTAAATGTGTCACAGGACCCTGCCAGTCATTTCAGAGGCTTGTCACTTTGGTGTGGGATGGAAATGGAGGCAGAAACTAAAAATGTTTAAGAAGAATGATACACTGCAATCTCTTACTGTCTGTGTTTCTAATCATTTAACTATATGAAAACTCCTCTTCAAAGCCTGGGCTTCCAGTACAGAACAAGATCCCTCTTAGCGCCATGTCATTGAAAACTCATTCTCTTAGAGGACCCTTGAAGCATGACTGGGTTTCTTTTACTGGAGAATGCACTGATGTGGCTCTTCTTCTGGCAAACACAGGATTTTGGATTTCCAGTCCTTTTCACATTCTCCAAGAGGTATTCCTGATGTGGCTTCCCAAACAGTTTCAAGCTTAGGGTCTAAATAATAAAACATAAATGATTTATTTGTCTAGTTTATTAGTCAGATAGCATCAGCTGAGAGATTAAGAATGAAATGGGGTTCATACTCTAACCACCTTACTGTGCTTCTGGTCCTTTGTACCCCAGAGCCAGGGCTCTGGGAGTTCTGTGTGCCCATGCGCCTGTGGAAAGAGTAGTCTGCACTTGCCTGTGAGCTTAACAGCTGCACAAATATACTGTACCAACAGCGTGCAAAGGATCTGATAAGCAGTTAGAAAGATACATGGGCCAGATATAGCTCTCATTAATCAGAGTGAAAAAAAATGAGGTAACTCAGTTTGCTACTAGGAAACTTTCTCACTTATGAACTCAAAATCCTGCTTTAATTTCTTTTTTTTTTTTCCCCTGTCTTTCCCCTCCCCTTGCTGTATATCTCTACAGCAGAGTATTTCAACTATCTCTTACACGTAATGCATTCAGATTACAATTTTCCTAGAGAGGAAAGATGAAAATATATGGTTTGTCAAATCATATATTTTATCTGTCATCTAAACTGTACAATTTTGTAATATCCTTTTATATTTTATAATATTATCATGCATTTTAGATACTGTGCCACATATTTCAGACACCTGCTGTCTGTGATGTATTATGCCAGATCAACTCATGCTATAACAACTTCTGTTATTTTTACCATCTTGTAAGATGATGAAACTTACAGCCCATGGCCGTTGCGTGACTTGCCTTGTGTTACCTGGTGGAAGCCACGGGAATAGACAAATGGCCTTTTCCATAACCATGTGGCTATAAAGAGAAACAGGAGGTAACCTGAATCGGAAAGAGGCGGTACGTCTGAAATAAGTGCCATATTCACTTTCTGTTGCCAGGTTCCCCAAAGCAGACCTCCTGCAGCCATTGCGCATCCTGTGCACCGTAAAGCAGTTACAAACTCTTGGGCTGATTTTCTGGGAGTTTAGTTTGGCCCATAAGCCCTCTCCCATCCATCCGTGGGAACAGGCGTGTGGTGGTGGGAGAGGTGCTCACATGGCGCCGGTCTAGGATTTGCCCGGAACACTAGACTCATAGTCCATGTGGAGCTGGGGCGGTCTGATTTGTACAGTGCGGTACATGTGGATTGCACTGAATCACGGTCACGTTGGGCTGTTGACGGTGGAAGCCGCTAATTGTACAGGGCACGTAGTAAAGTTGATTGGCAGCGTTTTAAGCCCGCTCTACCCAAGTCTGTCAGAGCAGAAGGCGAAGGGGAACAGACGTGAACGGACATCTTATTGCCTTGCCTGGAGGCAGCCTTATGAGGACTTGGGGTAACCTACCATCTCCTGGATGTTCATCTCTGCTGGCCAGTACGAAGGGCAGAGCTCTGTTGCTGGATGAGACCCCAGGCAGATGCATGGTGGTTGTACTTGTGCCCTGCAGGGGGGCAATGGGACTGAAAGTTCCTCACGTCTATAGCTCTGTTTGTAGCCAGACAAATGACAAGGCTGCTCTGGCCTTTTGCATATTCATCAAAGTCTCCTGCTAACTTGAAATATTCATGTCTTTTAAGATTAATTGCCACAGGGAGATGTAGACAGCTTGAGACACAATAAGCAGCAATTTGGCCCTTTCTCTAGGCAAATCTGAAATGCTTCTAAAGTCCTAAAACTCAATTTAAGTTTCCTTGCTTTTGAAGCAAGTTTCTTCCTGATTTCATCCAGCTGGAAATATCAAGAATAACATGCAAGGTTAGGTAATTTGACACATGAAAGTTCAAAAGGTACCCAGAATTTGTTGAAAGAACAAGTTGCTGTAACATACCTGGCCAATCTCCCATCTCAGGAGACATGAATCAACACCACAGCTTTGGGATACTTCATTAAAGTTCAGCTATACCACTGAGATGTTTTTCCTTCTCTGGCTTAAACCTGAATATAACAGGTACAGATGGTTCTGTTTTCCTGTTTAAAAACACCACATAACATGTTGCTGGGTAGACTTTAGCTATGGACATAACAGAAGTTGTCATTTCCATTTTGTTCTTTTCAGAGAAAAAAGCGGGTGGGGACATGTGATTTCGGGGGCCAACAGCAACACAGCTCTGAAGATAAGACACCAGGAATGCTGACAGAGCAAGATCAGCTCAAGGGGTAACGGGATGAGCAGCTTCTGCCGATCTGTTTCCGTGCCTCAGCCAAATCTTGGTCCCACTCCAAGAAGCTTTGTAGTGGAATAAACAGCTCTTTTCCTAGGAAAGACTGAACAAACCACCTGGCTGCTTCATGTGAATGGGTTGCAGATGTTAAGAGCCTTCAACAACCTTTCAGTTCATCTGGACTATTAGTAAATTCTGTCCCTCTTCCCCACTCCACTGGTCAGTGGATGCACCACAGCTGACTCTGGACCCCATCCACTCCTGTCCAAACAGGAGGAAAATCTTTTTCCTTCTATGAGACATTTTGAAGACAGCTACATTCTTCTTTGCAAACTGCAGGTTCATACTTAGACTATTATTCACCCAGCTGAAAAATGAGAATTTAAATTGGAAGTGTTTAGTCGATTTCTAAATGTGTGCCCTGGAGGAGGTTCTCCCTTCAGTGAAATCTGCCAGAAAGTAAAACAACTCAGAGACTCCTATATAGTCTCTGTGGGCAGGTGGGCTTTAGACAGCATGAAGATTAAACTGCAACACCTAATGTGATAATGCTTTTTTATTATATCCAAAGTAATCTTTTGAACCAGCTCCAGAGTTTTACTTTCAAAGAAAATACAGCTTCATTTAAAATTAAAATAGATGAAGTTAAGTGCATCTGGGGAATAGGTACAAGTACATATCTACTCTTCTAATATAGATTATTTCATGCTGTTTAGGCTAGCTATAAAAAAGAGCATGTAAATATCTCCATCGATGTAAAAAAAGGAAGAAAAAAAAAGTGCTTGAACAAGCAAATTCCCGAAATAAAAATCAAGCTTTCAGCATGTGTGTAAGATACTGGTACCATCGGGAAAGGGTTAGGATAGCAAAACATCTCTGTCTGTTGGTTCTTTGTCACAGGTGCTCTTCTTGCAGCATCCGATGCCAAGTTTTACTGGCTATCTTGTATGAAGACAGACGTTTGATCATCAGAAGTAAGTGATAGACTTCATAGCTGATGTTTGTAAAACTGCAAAATGAGGACGTCATTATAATCGCTTCATCGCAGGACCGGTGGCATTTTAACGAAGGTGTAATGAGATAGCATTCGTGCTGTTCTTCCCATGGCCTCTGAGGCTGTGATGCCAAATGGAGATGGAAGTGGTGGGGTAAAGGGCTCTCACACGCCGCTGAGTAATAAGCGGTACCAACATACGGAATGGCGCGTATGCAACTCCTTGATCGCTGCCCAGGGAGTCTCTGCACCCCAGGCTGCCATGCCTGGCTGCTGAGGGGAGCAAGAGCCAGTGGGGATGGCCAGGGTGTGGGGAAGTGACACCCTCAGGGACGGCTATGGTGTGGAGAGCAGGGAGGTGAGCCCTGGGCTGTTTGCAGAGCCCTTGGTCTTGTTTCCCCCCTCGGTGATGTCTTCCAATATAGCTCTGTTTTGGGGTACACTCTGATCAGATGACTGCATTATTATTTTTTTACAAGTGCTTTTTGAAACTTATTGAGTAGTCACAAGAAATTAACCGAGTTTTATGTTCCAACACAAGCTGAGGCAAGATATTAATTTGACAGCTGTGCTCTGCCTCTATTGATTTTAAATTCCAAGTGTAAGTGCTGCAGCTTGGGGCAGGGTACAGTGTGCAGATACTGAACCTCTGTTAACATGCAAACTGCGCTCAGCCTTGGCTGTGAAGCGACGGTGGACACCCTTGTCCTCATGACAATAATGCAGACCCTGCACGCAAACACCCCTGAATTCTGGGTCTGGATGCAGTTATCTTTGTGCATCCTAATATTTGCCCTGCTGGATCGGGATCTGTGACAGTTTTTCTTATGTTCAGAGTTCCAGGCTGTAACTAGGCAAAAGAAAATCTTGCCGTGTCTCAAATGATGGTGAAAGCCCAGGTCTCGGACTGATTTCTGCTCTAAGGTTTTCAGCAGTTCCAAATCTCCTCTCCTCCATGCCAACATAATTTAGGCATTTAGCCTTCCTGTGTGGTCTGAGGGGAAAGATGGACACCTCTCAGATGCTGTGCAGCACGTGTGACTCTAATGTTACGCTGAAGGGAGATGCAAGTGGCTGTCTTAGGCTTAGTTGTAAAAGGGGCAGAGGCGATTGCCCAGGATGGAGGGAGCAGACCTTGGGCAGCTGAGGTGCACAACTGCCCGTCCCCCTGGGGCAGTGATCGCTTTGCTAGGTTCTGTCTTCTGTTCAACCCTAACCCTAATTTCTGGCTCAGGCTGAGACTAAGACCCTCACCTCTGGTCCACAACAGAAACGTCCTCTTAGCATTGGTCTCTGCTGCTCCAGCTTGCCTTTGGCTGCCCAGTTCCAGCCCTCCTCCGATGGGCAGGCCGATGAATATGATTTAACTTTTGTGCAGAAAATGGCAGTCCTCATGGGCTTATTCTTCTCTGCCTTGTGTTAGTGAGGTGTAGCTCTGCTGAAATCCATTTGGTTGCACTGAGATGACCAGGCTAGTCCTCTAATGCAAATCGGGACATTTTCATTGTATGGGAAGGGTTAATAAGGATCTGAAAATGTTGTTTAGTTATGGGGCATTATGTGGATGTGTAGCCACTGGCCTTACAAATCTGGGATGCAGGCAGCTGTCTGTGGAGTTTTTGCCTCGCCCTTTCTCCCAAAAGCAGGGAATTGGCTGTATGCCCTGCAGGGACTTCCCTGCGTGAATGCAGCCTCCATCTGTTCTGTGATACCAGCTCTCTAAGACTTCTCTGCTGCTGGGGCAACAAAAGAGAAGCTGACTCTCAAGCACCATTGTGGTCACTCGTTTGAGTAAGTACCGCTCATGTGAGCAAAGGTAATAGAGGTCATCCCTAATTCTTTAAGAAGGGCCTCTCTGTGAATTAAAACCAAAAGTGGACCATAAGAGCTGAAATCTGGAGATAAATAATTTTGGCTTTTCCCATAGACTGTGTGTTTTACCACATCATTCCTTCAACATCCCTAGTTTCAGCTTTTGCCATTTGTTAATGCACATGCCCAGCAGCAGCACTCAAAATAAATTAACCGCCATCCTTCCTAAATGGCTGTCTGTCATCATGGAAGATAGCTTGCAGGACCTAGATCCCTGTGGTACTTTGTCCTGATCTGTTCTTGTTACAGTAAACATTAAAGGATGTCAGACTAGCAGATTTTGCAACTTACACAAATTCTAGGAAGATTAAAAAATAAGACTGTTGTATGAACCCTCTCTACTGCAATTGATGTGGCAACTGCATGCTGTATTAGAAGAAAAGAAGGGAAAAAGAAGTCTGCAGAGCTGTACTGAGGAAATCTGAACACACAAGTTTCCAAACAGCAATTAAGAAGACAAAAATAGAGAGCTAGTGGTTTCCCAGCTGCCAAATACTAAATACTATCCAGGGGTTATTGACTATCTGATTAGAATGAAATGGAGCTGAAATGCAATTGATTCAGGAATAAACAATGCATCTATTTAGGGTGATGGCCACAGAAAGCGTAAGTGGTGAAAGAGTCCCCAGTCAATTTATCAGGGGTTTCTCCAGCAGTTGCTCATATACACGAGCAGTATCTATTCTCACAATACACCTTCTCCCTACTCTGTACAAAAATGCTGCTTCCTACTCAATCTTTCTGAAATGGGAAAAGGTCCTGTATACATCACAGAAAGTAACTCATCTTATATCCAGCAAGGACTCTACTTTGAGCAAGGAAAATAGCACTAGCCTTAAAGCTAATTTGCTTACTTTCTCTGTACCTCTTGGACTACTGGCTAAGGTGGTATGTTCTTGCTCCGTGAACGTTCAGTTTACTTACTTTCACATAATCTTTTCTTCCTTGTAAACAATTTGAAAGAATAGAGGGAATTAAAGGTCCATGCAAGACACTTCTTCCTTTCAACTCACGTTCCTTCTTGTCTGGAAGACAGTTTTTCTTGGTTTATCCATGTAAGACTCCAGAGTCCTCTTTCCTCTGTTCACAATGAGATTACCTTTCTTCTCTATGGATTTGACTTCATGGCCTGCTTATGCTGCTCTTATAACCCTCGTGCCAACACCCTGGATTTGTGCAGCTGAGGGAGCAGCCAAGTCAGCTCGCAGATCCAACAAGAACTCGCAGATCCAACAAGAAAATAATTTCACCAAAGCATGTTTTCAGCTGCGTCAGCTCCATGGTGTGGCTGGCTGCATGGCCAAACAAGTGCTCACCTCAGGGCAAGGGCTGGGCAGGGGCAGGAACCACAGGACTCACTTCTTCAGCATCAGTGAGTGACTGACTGAAGCCATTTAAGTAACTACAACATAAGACTTCCAGGAATATCATTGCTACCTGATTTTCCTGAGAAGCAGGCCATCTCCAAGTGGTGTAGGTGTATTGAGCTTCATTTAGTAACAACAGACTCTACTGCCCTATATTTTCCTTATCTGGTTTTATCAGGAGCAGGTCTCCTACTTTAAGCTTTGCATCTATCAAGCTGCTATTAGACAGTTAAAGATGACAAAGGTCTCTTGGTGAGGTATTTCTCAGCTTTACACGGCCACTTGTATATTTATTTTTAAATTGATTGATATTCTCATCTGCTGGCTCATAAGCTCCTGGGCTTAGTTTATGTTAATGACTGACAAGTTTTGCAATTCATCAAGAACTAAGAACAGACTGTATTTGGTGAAGAGTTCTGCTAGCAATCTGTATTACTCTCTCCCCAGTCTGTTTTCTTTTGGGTAGGGAAGAATTGGAACAATTATGCTTAAAACCTTAGCATATCCCAGTAGCTTAGAAAGGGCTCTGTGCTACCATTGTTGTTAGTATTTTCTTCCAGAAAAACAAAATGGAAAAAAAGATGCTTTTTACCTTATATACCTTGACCTGTTGACTTGTGGTTTGAGCAAAAAATAAGAATCTTAAAAACCATACCAAGATCTAGATTTTCCCATAAAAAAAGTCAAGCACAGTTTTGCTAAAACACTGATTTAGAAAAGTGGATCATAACAAATTACTAGCTCAGTGATTAGCTGGTGGGTGGCTAAGCAAATGTAATCTGTCTATAGGTAGTGAAATTATAAACTGCAGTGAGGCAGGCCTTGATTTTACTACGTTTTGTGGCATTAAGGAGGTCAAGATAAGTTTAGAGGGTGAACTGTATGAGACAGTAAAGGATTATTTTTAATCTAATGTAGGGAAGTATATGGATATTTAACAACTAAAATATAAAATTAATCAAATAGAAACTACAAATATAGATTTATTTTATTTTTTATTAATTTTCTTTTTTCTGAGAGGTTAATTAACCATTGGAAGATTTTATACAGCTCTGTGATGTAATCAATATCTCTTGGAGTCTTTACATGGAAAACTTTCTAAAATATATGTAATTAAAAAAAATTATAAGCTTTGTAGAGGAACCAATTAAGGAAATTTTATGGCTTGGATAAGTCAGACTACAGAATCATAAAGGTGCCTTTCAGTCTTTATGTTTGGACTATGAAACTGCAGTCATAGGGCCTGAATGAACTGACTTTATTTACAAAATGTTCCCAGAACCTAGTCAGGTCAGCAATTGTCATAAATGGAGTCTCAGCATTGAATGCAACAGAAAGAAATGCTTATTTCTGGGGCTTTTTAGGAGTCAGGTTAATAGGAAGATGACCAGGAATTATAAAGCTTCTATAAAATTTTAGGAAAAGTAGCACAGGATCTCAGGATCTTAGAACCCTCGGTCTTCCTTCAGGTGCCTCCACCTCATCCTTTGGAGGGATCTTTCGCTGAATGATGAAGGTACAAACGTACCCATGGGAGCAGCAAGCTGATTCCTCCCTGGATAAGCTGATCAATAACCACCTTCCAGATTTTAAACAGACTGCACCTGTGAGCTCCTTCTTTCCACGTCTCTGCTGGTTTCTGTGTTGTGGATTGCGCGAAGAGGCAAGTTTGGAGTCCAGCTGAGCTCCATGAGCGGTGATAAGTGAGACCCCAGGGAGGCCTGGGGCTTTGCCCTGGGAGAAGGAGGACCTCGAGGGGTGTGCACTCATGCTCAGAAAGTATCATTTCAAGCTGAAAAAGCACAAGGGAGAGTGAAAGGGGGGACCTCGTTTGTCACCGGTGTGTATCCGTGCACGCCAACGCATGTGCTGATCACCCCATGAGACAGGACCCATCGCACTTTCCCTTACGTCTGTTTTATTGTGTTTGTTTCAAGAACAGGAATTACCTTATTGAACACTATTACTTAGCCAAAATCTAATAAGTAACAAACTCTTTGCAGCTGAGATGTCATTTAATTGGGCCTTTAAAATGGACTTTAGGCATTTTGTGCCTTACGAAGGCTTCCTCTGCTTATGAAGCAGCATAAAAAGGTTTCTGTGTAATGAGAATATGTTATTCCATTTTTAACAAGAAAAACCATGCAGAGACTTTTTAAGAATTATTCTCTCTGAAGGACTTTACTGGATGCAAATGAAAGAAAAAGGAGCTTTTCCAAACTGGAAACAAAAATAAATCACTTTTGAATTCCAAGTATTTTAATGTTTCTGTTTTGCTTTCTTTTCATCTATGCTTAATAATATCAGAAAGGATTTCTATAATGTGGTTGCTATGGTAAAAGCAGACCTGTGTCCCATCACACAAACCTTGAACCACGATTAACTGTTTAATGTTGTTGGAGCAAAGGAAGATATGAATAGTACATTAACACCTTCAGAATGAGCAGCCTCTCATCCTATTGGCGCTACGCAGAGATTTTTCCCTTTCATTAGGCAGATTTAGGGCTGTTCTTTAGTCCACACCAGGTAGCCAGATGGATACTGACAATGCTTTTCAGACCATCTTGCTGAATTTATAAATTCATGCATGTGAGGGCCAGAAAGAGATCCGTCTAATATACTGTCTGACATGTTAAACATAGGTCGTATGGTTTAAATGAAGAAAAAAACAATAACCTATGTTTGATTGATCGTTTTTCTCAAGAAATACGTCCAAACTAATTTTTAACACTTCAAATGTTGGAGCATTCATTGTGACCCTTAGGAAAAAAAAAAGCAAAACCAAAACACCACCACCACCAACGACAACCAAACAAGCCATTATTATGCTGTTTATTTAACCTGAGAGCTAAAGGAATGCAGGCAGAATGTTGTTTTTTTTATTGCAGTTTCTGCCAGTCGGTTTTTTTGAGCCTCTGTTACCTAGACTTTTTACCTAGAAAACCTAACAGCTTCCTCTCCTTGTCCTTTCTGGTCGCTTTTCTGTATGCAAACCTGCGAGGGATATTAGTACAATGAGAGCAGACTAGGACTTTGTTGCAGTGAATGGCTTTCCACTATGCAAAAAGAGACGGTCTCTGCCCTTGGATGCTCATACGTCAGGGACAGTAATCGATCTCAGTGAACAAAATAAATCACCGTTGTCAGTTGCAGTATCAGCATGCTGACAGCTGATTTTGTTGTTGTTGGGGTTTTTGTTCATTTGTTTTTAATGTGTATATTGAATTTATTTAAGAAAAAAACAACTAATGATCTAAGGACAATCATTTATGCCAAATTTTCAGACGGTATACATCAACACAGCACCACAGAGTGCAAAGAAGTGACACAAATTCCAGTTAGGTAAAGATTTCACTTCTCTCCTCTTTGAGGAGGTAACACCTTTTGAAAAGGTAGGATTAAATGCTCCTCAAAGTACTTTATTTAAAATTAGTGTAAATTCACAGGAGAAATTGGCTGGGTGCCCATGAGTGACCAGACATTTTGTATGAGTTTAGTCCTTTCATATGAAGTAACAGATTCTCCTAGTGTATAGCCAAACTTCTTATTTTAGGAGGTGTGTATCTTTCTTTCTTTATACATTTCATCATCTTTGAATAGAACACTGATCTTTTTGAATTGCATAAAAATTGCAGCCTCCACCAGTGATATCTTTCTTCATGTTCCACCCTTTGAAATGGAATTAATTGTTTAGTGTTGTAGTCTCAAAAATAGTGTTTTGAATTCCTTCTCTGATTATATATTTTTATCTCTCTTCATATCAGTCCTCCAGCTTTATTGCTTTTTTCACACAGCTTTATAGCACTCCTACTTGTGGAACTTTGCTTCAAGTGTGTTGAATGAACTCCTCTCTAGCTGTTTATTTCTGCATTTGATTAGTAATTAACACTGGGCAAGTTTTTTCACTGCTTCACTGCATACCCTGTTGAAGAGTCTGCAGCTGAAGGATCAGCTGAAATAACTGGTCTTACCCTGTATTTGCCAAAGAGTGAAAAACTACAACAGGGAGAAGGGGAAGCGGAGGCATAACACAAATTCTATAAGGAATGGGTGGAAACAGGGCAGAGAAGGGCAGCATGAAAACCAAACACCAGTGAACCTTGGCAGGAAGGGAATTCATTCTCTAACCGCTTTTTCTTCTAAGTGGAAAAGATTGGAGACTTTAAAACACTGGCGGCTCCTCAGAGTGAGTCCAGCCAGTTGTGGTCCCTCAAAGTCCATTTTGCCTGGAGTGCTGGATGGATATTTTCAGGTGAGGGCAAACCAAGCTGCAGAAAAGTAGTTTTTTCTTCTTTTTTTTCTTCTTTCATTAGACACTGGGTAGTGAACGGGGGCCCAAGTAGGGTGTGATGGTGAAGGTGACTGTGTAGTTAGGCCATCTGTGTATATCAGTAAGGGAAACATGCTGGGGTTTCTTAATATGTTTATTTAATAGTATTCTTTGTAACTTTTTTTTTTTTTTAGCAAGGAGTGCTTGAGTCCTGGGCATGTGGACTGTCCAGATTGTTTCACTGCTAAATACATGCCCTGGTAGCTTTGGCTTGTGCTGACTTGCAGTTTCCACGATAAAGCCCAGGCACAGCTCGCTGGTACAGGCTGTGCCAAGCATCATCTCAACAGTGCGGCCACGACTCTGTCAGCTTTGGATCCTTCCACCCTCAGCAGACCTCCAACCCAATCCAACCCCAGGAGGCTCTGTGCCTTCAGACCCCTGTACGTGCCCCCATGCCACCACCTGGGCATGCGAAACAGACTCCTTATTTTCTACTATAAGAAATACCTTTATACTCGATTCTTCTGATGGGCCGCAACAAAGACTTCCCTGTATTTCAGACACTTGAACTGGAAAAAAAGGAAATTAAATAATATTTGTCTTATGCGTCCCATGTGGTGTTCTGTGGCCTTAGGAGACCCAAGGCCAAGTGCCATGAAGTGTGGACACATACATGCAGACAGTCTATGTTATTTGCCCTCAGGACTGCTTTATTTAGCAGTATGGACATACACACTGCCTTAAGTTGTGGTCCAAACTTTGGAAATACGAGAGGAAGATGAACTTCCTTTACTTTTGACTGTAATATCTGAGCACTGGCTTGTGCTGGTATTTTTATCTACTGATTATTCCTGCCCATGCAGAAGAAAGGTTAGTCTAAAAGTTATTTCAGAAATACCACAGTGGTTGCATGACTCCCTCAGCTCAGAGACGAAGGAAACTCCTTTACACACATACTTATATACATGCATCCATATTTTCTCCAGCTGCACACAACACCATTCCAATGTACCTCTGGGTCTGGGCTTGACATTTAGGCCGGAGCTTGCTAAAAAGCCTGTAATAATAAAAGTGTCAGCTTGTAACTGCAAAGATCTCTGTTATGCTACTGCTAGAAGACCAAGGCTGGTCTAGCAACGTAGAAAGCAAAGATTCAGAGGAGCAATTAAAGAAAAGCAGTCTAGCAAAACGTTATTGGAATTCCTTCACTCAGAAGAGAGGTCTTGATTTTTTTCCTTTACATTTTCAGTCATCTAAATCAGGGCAGGTACCCTTAGTACCCTTGCACAATACCCTTAGTTGTGCAAGAGGAAAATAAGATTTGAGGAGGAAAATTGTTTTGGGAGCAGTACAAATAGGCCGATGCTGACGCAGTAACAGATGCACCACCGCGCTTCATACTGCTGACCACGCGCTTGGGTGAAGGGCCTGTTAGCTAACACTGGAGAATGGACAGAAGGCCTATCTCATTAAGCTTGGACTTGGGGAAGAGTTAAAGGACGTCGTTAAATCACTGAGGCAAAAAAGGTCCCTAGGACAAAGGCCTGGGAACAGATGGGGATTTCATAAAAGAAGGAGGAGGATGGTGGTATGAGGAAAACTTGCTTGATACTTTAATACCAGTGCAGCACTGCAGGGGAAAACTAAAGGAGAGATGAGGAATCGTTCACCACAAGGTGGCAAACAGTCACAGTTTCAGGACTCTCTCGGCTGGAGAAGCCTGCCCCAGCATGTACCCTGCTTCCCTTCTCAGGCCCACTGTGCATCTTTCCAGAGGCGATTCCCGTAAAGCAATGAGGACAGTCATACACTGAGGGGTTCGGTGGTATGGGTGCGTGTGAAGCTTGCTGAGCAGCCCAGCACACGAGTCAGTATCAGGCAAGGGCTCAGTCCTACGGCACTGAAACCAGTGAAGTCACCGACACTACATTCAATGGGCTTTTGACCAGCTCCTCAGCAGCCCAGCGAAGCTCGCTAAGCGGTCGCTGTGCTGCCGGAGGAGTTTCACGTTAAGACATACGTTTTGGCTAAGATTAAAATTTTACTCTGAAAACTGACCATTAGCCGTGCTTACCAGAAAGGTTTCATTTGACTGGCAGTCTCTGTTGTTTTGCAGCCAAAGATGCCCGGGGCAACGGATGGTGTTTATTGGTGCTGTGGCTGCAAGGATCCATTGCCCCTGCTTCAGGAGGTGGAGCTGCTCAGCTACACGTGTTACAGTCCCCTTACTGCTGGTCGGCAAAAAAAAAAGTCTTCTGCACCTCAGACAGATACATTTCAGCCCAAACTTATGCAGAAGTTGATGTGCAGTCGCGGGGTCTGTGCATATTTACAGCAGGGAGCAACGAGTTTGCTGTTGTGTTGAGAAATAGGTGTTAAAATACATGCAAAGAAAGCAAAATGAGCTGTCTTCTCCCTGTGCTCTAAAAATCCCTGTTAAAAGATGAACAAAAATCATCAAAAATGTAGCCTGACATGAGTCACATTGAGGAAGGTGTGATTCTCAGGTGAGGGTTAACCTTACACTTAAGTTCAATAACAATAATAAAAAAATTAAAAAACCCAAACATTGTCCTAACCATCTGCTATTCCCATGTGCAGAGCACAGCTGCACATTTACATCTCCAACAAACTACTCTCTGCCTTAGATGAACTCACCATCTGCCCAGTGCCTCTGCCTGGACACTAATGGTGCTAATGGCCATCTCCAGATCACACCACGGGGTTAGAATGGATCTCCCTTGCTGCCACCACCACTGGGTTTTCTCCTGCTCTGTAATGCTAGGCAGATGAGATGTTAAGTTTGCTACTCAGCCAAGAAACCACCTCCATGTATGCTAACCAAGCAGCTGTCTGGCTTGGGAGGACAAAGTGGTTTTAATTTTGTTTTCCTCCAGCTTTGAGTTTTACTACCCAAGGACTGGCAGCAGCCAGCTTTTATCCCACTGGTGTGGACCATACTTCTAAGCAGGTTTTGGAAAGAGCCCAGGTCTCTGAACAGAAGGGGAAGGGTAAGACACTGACAAAAGAGAGTTGTCAGGCGAAGGAGAATGAACCATCTCAGGGATCCTCCAGAGCTGCTGCCTCACCATGGGACTATTGGCACAAACCCCTTGGGGCACGTTGTCAGGTCGGGAGGTCTTTCGCTTCCAAATATGGAGAAAGAGCCTATGAAGCAAAGAAACAAAAGCTCGCTGTTCAGATTACTAGAAGCAGTTAGATATATTATGAAGGCTTCTGCTTGCCAACCTCTTTTCCACAGACCAGCGTGGCAGCAGTGGTGGTGTCCACCACTGAAGGAATGACCGATTCGCAAACAAGGGCTAATTTTCTCTGCTGCAGTTGGAGGATGTTGATACTACGCTGCTGATAATAAGGTTTGAGTGCAACAGGAGAGGCAAGACGTCAACAGCATTATAACAACAGTGAGGCACTGCAGCAAGCAAGGTTTTTTGTCTGCTAAAGTGCAGTTTCCTGGGAGAAGTCGGAGGCTCAGAAATAAGCATGGTATGAGATTGCCACTGCTGACTGTCAATTTATTAACTCCATGTAGCTTGCCGGAGACCTTAAGTGTGCCTTGCAAAGCAGAATTTACACTTTAGTGCATATTACTAAAATATATAACTTATATTTAGATGGCATCTTTCATCCTGAAGGGACCCTAAGCTCTTTGCAGGTTGTCTATACTGGAATCACTCAGCCACTGGTGACATATCGTTGTCTCTGGGGCATAATGAAGCAACAAAACTATTATAGGGAGGAAAGGATAACTTCTATTGAAAGCGCATGGGAATTCAGGGGGCTAGAAGGTAATTACGCCAAAATGAAGATGGCTGCAGACAGAGCGGCAAAGAATAGTTAATACTTTGGGAATAAGAAGCCAGAGTCCTGGCCACAGCTCGCTGCGCTTTTTGCTGAGGCAGGGGAACAAGAGTACTGTAACCCCCATCGCGTAGGAGCTTTCACCCCGGCAATCCTCCCGGCCGCAGCCTGCCGCCCCTCCGGGGTTTGTTGACGTGAGCGTGCAGCAGTCAGCCAAAATGCCTGTCATCAGTAAGGCAGGAGAGAGCCAAGCCCTCCCCGGGCGCAGGCGGGGGCGGTTTGCGCAGTGATGCAGGAGCGCCCATCCCGGGACGTCCCTGCAGCCCTCAGAGGTCAGCGCGACCGCCGCCGCCCTCCCCGCCGCGCCAGAAGTCAGAGGGCACGGCCCCCGGGGTGCCGCCGCGTCCGCCGGCCGGGACCGCAGAACACGGCGCAGCGGAGTGCTTCGCCATCTCCTCTGCTAAATTCAGCCCCCTCAAATGGGTTTGGTAACGCAAGCGGTGACCTTAAACACGTGAGGGCAAGACTGGGCTGCAACGCCATTTATGAGTTTCTGAACCCTGGAAATGACATCCAAGGCAGCCCAAATTACACGTATCTGTACCCCTGACACAAGGTATATTTTGTAATCCTGATAATAACAGCTAGATTGTTTTGGGCAAAAATTACTGCCACCGTGTAGCTTTCCCGTTCCTGCTGCTCCTGCTTCACCAGCCCCAGCCTGTTACTCGCTTCACAAATACTGAGGGCAGAGACTGCTGGCGCAAGGGTTTGTCCGTGTGAGTCTGAAGTACCTTGTCCTCAGGTTTCAGAGGCAGACGGCATCAGTCTAACATTTAGTCTGTCTCTGGTAGTAGAATTTGCAGATTTGAGAAAAAAAGAGGCAGTCTGAATGAACATGATTTCTGTGATTTTGAGACTTGACAGTTGCTAGAGAATCAACTAGGTGCTAGGTGACATTTTTTTGGTGGGAATGTTTTGTGTGGTTTTTTCCCCAGTCAAAAATATTTGTTTTAAAACAAGATTTTGCCCACTTGCTTTACTTAATTTTGGCTGTATCAATAGAAACACTTGCTTCTCCTTTCTGAAAACATCAAAATGCTTGATGTTTGTTTTGACATTTAAAAAATAAACTTTCCAATATTTGCATTTAGAATGACCATTTATATTCTCTTCTTCATTTCACCTTAAGTGTTTAAAACAATCTCCAAAACAAATTAAAACACTGACTTGGTTCAGCCTTCAATGAGTTCTTAAATCAAACACATGTCTCAGACTTAGCAAAGCAATTTCCCTCATGTTTTGGGACTTACAGAGAACAGGAAAAAGCAAGAATCTGCACAACAGTATCAGAAATCAAAATCATGACTAGATGGCATATGCAGTTTTCTGCATGGTATTTCCATCACAGACTTTTGGAGTACTACGAGTCCCTGATACTGAGTGATTTACCATTCCAGCTGTGAAGCCTTAAGTTATTTGTAATAAAAATTAATCCGCATGGAAGAAAATCTCCCATGTCCCTCCCTGCTCCCGACTCATTTCTCATATAAAGCACCTCTTGACTATACCTAGTAGGGAAGGATAATCTTGTGACTGATTGACAAAAAGCTAACTCCCTTCTAGCTACCACCAGAAATGCAACATGCTGAAATAAGATGATGAAAACTTTATTCTGGCTAAAAACATAAATTATTTATCATTTCATGACATCAGGCTTCAGCCTCAATAGTTTGTTTTGTGGTGGTTACATGCCATATTTTGGCTTTGTCTCTTGCTAATGCTAGCATTCTCTAACATCATCTTTGACTGCTTGCCAGCACTTGTTTCAGGGGCAGGATACTTCCAAATCCATAGAAATACAGCTGAAACATGCATTTTATGGTTACGTAGCTCTTGAATGTGGAAAGAATGTAAATTTATGTTTATGTATCATTGTTCTTGTTCAAAATCCAGGGAGAATAAGAAAGATCCCCTGAGATTTCATTGATTCTGCTTTGCCCTTGGCTGGAGCAGGAGAGGGACCCTACAGTATTGTTTTCAGTGTTTGGTTCACTCTGTTTTTAAGGATCCTAGTAACGGGTCTTCCATCACTCTCCCTAAGAACCAATTCCAACCCAGACATTTTAAGGGGCTGCTTGCACTGCAAGAGACTGCAAGCCCTGCAGATGACTCCTCCCGAATAGCACTGGGCACGTGAGCTATCACCGCTCACCACGAGGAAACGTGCACAGATGTCCAGCTTCAGCGTCCCTGCACTCATTCCTGTACATTACAAGCACTAGAATCAATTCCTGCCTCCTTTGGTGTTTTCCCCCGCCAGTCTCCGTCCTTACAGGGCAATGTCGTGTGCTGAAGCACCACTGGAGTGCATCCTCGACCCCGAGGTAACACTGGGAGGGCGGGGAGGAAGAGATGATTATGACCATTCTCTATCCTTCTAAGCAGCTTTTATCACTGCAGTTAATAAAACACTAGCATGGGCAAAAGAAGAGACAAAGAGGCTGCAGACCTGTAAGGCTCACTCTCTTTTAGGATCCACATTTCTTTTGAGTTCTTGTAAATGCCTTGAAAAGGGGAACTGAACAGCTTTCTGTGCCAACAAAGAAGCCAAGTCTTTTGAGATTCCTGGGCAAGCAGCAATAATGAAATGACTGACCACCTTTTTCCAGTCCCATGCAGGTCAGCCAAGCTCCATATCGTCTGAGTCCTGGACATTTCATGGTGTCAGACTTTCAGCTCAAACTGAAGTAATAATGTTAATTGGGCCTGAGGTTGTGATTTCACAATGCTTTTTGATATTGCCTGAAAAGAATGGGTAAGTTCTGAAATGGTGCTCTGGCATTTCCCTGAATTTCAGGCAACTATTTGCACTGCTTTTCCCACCCATACACTAGATAAAGAGGTCATCTATTGATTTTTTTTTTTCTTTTTCATGTGACTCTTTTGGGTTTTACCAATGGGACTCTGTTGTCTTGATTAGGAGAAACCTAGAAACAAGTTTAGCTGGTAACTGTCCTCCTCTTCAAAACTGACTGGGTCTATATAACAAATTATTTGGGACTTTAGAATTCCTCAGGTTGAATGGATGATGTAAATTCAACAGAAGGTAGGTCAACAGAAGACCTTTGGCTAAGATCAGCTGGAAAAGTAGCTGCACTTTGTACAGTAGCTGACCGTGTTTAAACAGTTTGCTGAATCTACCACGATGAGAAGTGACCCATAATTTCAAAAGTAGATTACAATTTTCCATACCCAAAAGCATGTGCTCAGGATGTGAGTATGCCATTCTTTGTAATGGGAGAAGGCAAGTCACTTGGAAAGTGCAGTTCTCTCTTTTGCAGTCACTGGCATTTTGTCCTTGCTGTGCCCTTGACATTTTCTGCCTCTTTTCTCGGAGATTATCTTTGCTTCTGTAGCTCCAATTTGTCCAGTAAGGAGATGAGTAGGCCAAATTTATGATAAGTTAGACAATATGATATGTTACACAAGTTAACAGAAGATGCATTAACTTTTTGGACACGTCTTAAAAACTGGTTCAGAATAATTCAATTTTTCTGATATATAGCTAATGGTTTGGATTCAGAATCAGTTGCCTGCTGTCAGGTTATGTTTTTGACTAAAAATAACCTGCTTCCTACTACTTTCCTGTTGTTGGGCACCAATACAGCATCTTTGTGGCATCAAGTCACCTCACAGAGTGGTTGGGTGCATTGTAAGAATGGTGGTTGGTGGGTATTTTGAGAGGGTAGGATTAAATGTTAAGTTTTTGCGCTTTTTCAGTGTTTTATCTGTTTTCAAATTCTGATGAGTAGCATGAGTGATAATTACAGAATTTCAGTATTTGTAGGAAACTGTCAGTTTATAAGTATGTAACTGTGCACATGATTTCATCTGTGACAGCACCTATTAAGCAAAAACATTTAATGATATCATTCTACAAATACAGAAATTTGGCAATTTTCACTACCTTTTTTAATTATTATTTAGAAGATGGATAAATGCAGTATAGTTTATCTGTATAAATAGCATCCTTCACACACATGACACAAACGGGCTTTATGGAGAGAGGAAAAACAGAGGCAAAGGATTTATGATACTGCAAGTCTTAACCCACACAGGTAAGAAAATATCAGTTACGGAAATAGATGGGGCTTAAAGTAAAGCAAGATGGACTTTTAATAATACAGTGTTGAAACTGTAGAAAGGTATCCATGTTGCTAGCTGGTGCTAAATGCAATTAGAAAGGTTGAGCAGTTATGTCACCTGACGTGTAAGACCACCTCCTGTAGCAGTCCTTAACCCACTTCTGCTGACTTGCCACAATGAAAAGTAACTGAGAAGAGCCCAGGCTGGAGGGAGGTGAGGAGATGAGGTGGTCTAGGGCCGACAGCTGGGAGAAGGAGAGATGGGAACACGGATACTCAGAGAAGTGGGAAATGACAGGGATGGAGATGACCAGAGGGATGGGCAATTAATAGAGACACATGCAATACTTTTTGTTAATTCTGAAACATTAACATATTTTCCACCTAGGGGCCGAGCTGAATTAGCCCAGTTAATTGCTAGTATAATTTTACTGACTAGAGGTAGTTCTCCTGGGGTAACCTCAGAGATAAATATGGATCTTTGTGACAAACTTGTACGAGAATAACATCAGAGGGTTATGCCCAGCGTAGGAGCAGTGTGACATATGTAAGCAGAGCAAATGAGCGTATCGCAAAATTTCTCTGTCCATTCACTTTGATTTTCCACATCTGCTAAATGGAAGGAACTTGTGTTAGCCAAGAAAAAGAGTAACGGTCTGTTGGTTTGTTTCGCTGGTTTTAGTCTCATGTTTCTCTTTTCAGAGGTGAGGATGCAAGTGGTTTTGTTTTCTTTTTCCAGCCTCTGTGAACACTCCTGAGCTCTGTGTGATTATTCTACTTGCATGAATCATGACAAGCATGATGAGTTCAGTTCCTGTATTGTAATATCACTTGTGCAGTACAAGCACCAGCTTCCTACTACAGTACTGGTGGCTCAGCAATGTGGTGCTCTCTTTCAAGATCTTACAGCTTTGTGGGCAGTGTGCTGGGCACCGGCAGTGTCACCTTCTCCAGCTGAGACATACTTACACTCAACTATTGCCTCACTTGCTTTTCTTCTTCCCTGAAATCTGAGTTTGATCCCTGTCCTCTGGCAGGTGCTCTCAGGGTTGTCAGGTTGGGCCAGATTCCTGCCTGGGACAACCCAGGTCCCCTCATCCTTCTCCCTATGCTGAGAGCTAAATGGGCTGGAGGAAAATGCTTTTGTCTTAATGGGCTGCTCAGAAAGTGAGACTTTATTTGCTTCAGATAGATAGGTAACAGTTTGATTCAGCTACGAAACTCACAGGTTTTTTCTTTTAACTTAATTTGGCATGCTAGATTATTTTTTTATCTACTATCTCACTATTTTTGGGATGCAGCTAAATTCAGTGAAATATCATGGCTGCGCATTTACAAGCCAATGACAGGAGCCTAAGAAAATAAGAAAAGGATTTCCCAGTGCAGGAGGTCTCCTTATCAATGCATTCTCTTCCACAACAGTACAGGGGAAAAACCATATGGAGGCAAATCTGAAACTGAAATAAACAATAATTGTGCAATCATTGCTTTTATGATTATATATTTCTTCTCACCTTTAAGCTGATAGTATGCATGTAAAATAAGACACCAGTTTGCCTTAAAGTTGAAACATCACACAAGGAAAGGGCTCCATTCCTTGACTGTCGAGATTGACTCCAGTGAAATCAGGCACTGCCACAACAAACACAAGTAAGCTTTCCTGGTGCCTACTTCTGCCCCAGTCAGGGAGCAGCGAGGAGCACCATACAACATCACAGAACCCATACAGTTCTGTTCCGGACCCTGCTTTTTCCTGGAAGTCTCACTTACATGTAAATTCTTCCTGGATTCCCTTTGGTTGTATTATACCATATTTTCAGTCATTTTCCCTAATGAAACAATCTAGCAGAACTAATCCAAACATGGGCTTAATTAATCAACATTTGGCAGTCTATAACTCCACACTCCAGTCCAAATTACTTGTGACAACTTTCTTAATGCACAACCAAAATATCTAGAGGGAGTGTCTGCCTCAATCAGCTGGCTGGATAGCACATCTTCAATTTGTTTAACATATTTTAATAGAGTTGCAATAAACATTTTCTCCCTTGCTGCCCACAGAGCATTTTACAGCAGAAAGTGACATTATGTCATCTTTAACTCACTGTAAAAAAAAAACCACAAAGCAAAACAACAGTCTTATAATACAGTGATGTCTGGCTTGGGTCACGAGGGTGGAAAAGGAAGCCACTGAACTGAAGAACATGAGGCTGCTGGTCATAAGAAAGGGCTGAAACCAAACATCTGACTAATAAATGTTCTTAGGCTTGTTTAGTGCTCAAAGTGACCCAGTTGTAAGATTGCAGGTAAAACCCAACTTACTTCCATCCTGAGCCTGCTGTTTTCTGGCAGCCTGAGAGAATAGGGGAAAAAAAAAAAAACAAATCTCTTGCCGATCAGTTAGAAATTCAGTTCTGCTGTCATGCTTGAGGAGAAGAAATTGTGTCCACTGCAAGTTTTATGAACAGAAATAATTCAGCCGCCTTTTCAATTGCAACTTATCTTTTCAGTTCTGGTTGTGTTTTGTTAAAGGTGAAGGCACAGTTGTCTCGTCGTATGGTGTAAGTTATTCGTGCTCTAAACTCTCAGACAGATACATACTTGAGAACTGAAATTCCAGGTTGGATCCAGACCTGAATTTGACAAGCAGTTCCTGTCTTCAAAAAAGCTTAAATCTGATCATCAGATCTAAGCACTCCTGACCTGAGAAAGACTTGATATGTCTTTCTTGAAAGATGTGAACATGGACGCATGGTCACAGCTTCCCTAGTTTGCAAAAGGATCTGCAGGAGGACAAAGACAAGGCCATATCAGTCCTGTGTTCCACAGCTGATGAAATCAAAAGCTGAATTCTGAAGAAAATTTCTTGCATGACATCATACAAAGTGCTAATACTTTCTATCCTTTACTTCCTTATCTGTAAAATCGAATTCCTAGCTATTCCTCAACTTAGTGAGAACTTCAATGACTTTGTACAGGGCTGGGGTGGATGGAAATTGCTTGTATAGACAGGTTGTTTATTATTTGATATAGAAAGTTTTACGTATGTCATTTCTATGGGTTTCTGTGTTCATGTTCTGTGACTTAGATTTCAGTTGGACCTCCACTTTCCTGCATGAGTTCGGGAACAGTGATAATTGACAACACAATTTAATTTTCCAGGCATCCAAGAACTTGATATCTTAATGAATTCAGGTGTCATAGGATCCATGAATCCAAAGATGAGCAGACTTTGCAGGGAGAGCGGTAGCCCTGAAGCTGTGCACTGGCAGGGTGCTCTCTGGGCATCTCACAAGCTGCTCGTGGTTGCTGGGTCGCAAGTGGAGAAGCAGGGGATGTAGAACCCTGCTCCTTCAGGTGACAGACAAGGATTATGACACCAGTTTGTATCTGAAATTATTACAGTCCACCAGCTGGAGCTACTTTAAAAAACATCAGGGGAAGAAAGTTGGTATTGCATGCCTCTGCCCTGAGTTCACCAGGAGGTGTCATGGCTGGCACTGGGATCTTGATGAAGATAAGTTCAATTTCCCTGAGGAAAGACTGCTTGGAATCAGTTTGGCTCCATCTATTGATTGTTCATTAAAAAAGCTATTGGTTACGAAACATGTCTTCTGTTAATCTACCAATTCTGCAGTGTCAGGAGGGTTTGTACCACTTCTCAGAAACTTATTGAAAAGGAGGGGGTGGGCAGGAGAGAGGAGCGTACCGACTTTGAGTGGAATTTTGGTCAAGCAATCACCCCACATTACCCTAGATGATGTTTGCAGCCCTGCCTTTTTGCTTGCTGTCAAATGTCAACAAACAAAGTCTTTACAGGGAAAGGGGTGACAACCCGTGGTCGACAAAGCCTTTACAGGGAAAGGGGTGACAATCCATGGTCGTTTTGGGTGCCCTCCAAGTACAGGCCTCATTCTGCCACCCTGGATACCGGGTGGTAATGTGAGAAGTCCCACAAGCTTCTTGCTGCTGGTGTTTCTGAGCATGACACTATGCGAGTCATGGGAAAATGTACACCCCTCTTACTGCACTTTATTAAATAGCCAAGCTGATTTTGTGGGGCCAGCTTGCAATAAGGGGTGCTACTGAGGCGAGTCAGGCTATCACTGTGATGTAACTATTGACATCTACTTGTGTGGATATCTAAGGAGGGGGAAAAACAGTATGTATAACAGTAACTTCAGAAGCGGCAATGGTGGTATCTTCTACCAAAGAACCCTAGAGGAACTGGCCAAAGAGCTTTCTGGCTCTTTTTTTCCTGAATATAAGAACGTCACTACAGTTCCCAAAGTATGGATGTTTGTTATCACCATCCTGGTGTTTGGAAAGGGTGATAATTAAGATAAGCATAGTATGATTAGCCTGATAAGATTCCTTGGCCAAAAAAAAAAAAGAAGAAATTGATACAGGACTGAGTTGATGCAAGATTAAGTGTGGTAATAGAATTAATACTAGTCAATATTTTTTTTTCATGGAAAATAGATCTTGTCAAGGAAACCTAATTTTATTCTTGGATGAGATCATAAGTTTAGTCAATGAGAGAAACTGCTCAGACATAATAGACTTTTGTACGGCATTTGACTCAGTACCACATGAAATTATTTTAATGAAAAGCGCTAGGCAATATCATAAATTTAACATTGAATAGATAAAAGCTGGCTATCTGACAATTTCAAATGCTAGCTGTCAGCAAGGAAACATCATTGAATGAGGATGTTTCTAAGTGGGGTGTAAGATAGATTAATATCCATCCATCGTTCAGCTCGAAGCACTGTTGAAGGAGCGGTCCAACATGACCTCCCAGCACGATGCTGTGGAGGAAAAGAGTAATGCAATCTTTGGTGTATGAATGGGAAAGCAGGGAGAGAATTAACTCCCAAATGTGGCCTTGATGAGATGGATGATACACTCATGGGCACAACTAGCTATTTTGGAGAGCATATAAATGAGCTGCAAATGCTACTTGAGGGCTGGAGAATATGCTGTGGGGGAAGAGCTGGATCTGTTTAGTTTGTTAAGAAGCAGAAAGGGAGGTAAGGTTATTAAAGACCATGTCATTGTGGGGAGAAGTCTGGGTGTGAGAGGGCACTTAGCTTAGCAGAGAAAATTATTACAAGAACCAATGACTGGGAACCGAAACCGGACAAATTCAAATGAGAAATTAGGGAAAAATGTGAAAGTATGGGAGACTAATCAGTGGAAAAAAATTACAAAAGGAGAGATGTGTTTCCTTTCTACCAATATATTCAGCTCAAGCCTTGATGCCTTCCTGAAAGATACATTTCAGCCAAGCATGAGTTATTTGGCTTAACACAGGGGTAACTGGGTGAAATTGAATGGCCTGTGATATAAAGGAGGTCAGGCAAGCTGAGATATTGCTCCTTTCTGGCCATAATCTCTCTGAACCTATGAATATTTGAGTTAGATGCAGCAGGTGTTTTTGTACTTCGTTAGCATGCATCTCAGATATGATTTATTAAAGCTTTCCACCTCTTCAGTGACATGTGTTGGCCAGCTGGAGGTCAGAAACAGCGGCACACACTGCGGACAATTGCTCACCCAGTCTGAGCAAAGGATTACTGATAGCGTTTGTCTGCAAGCAGTGGTTATACAGTGGATAACACTCAAACAGCCTGTATGATGAATTATTTCTGCAGAAAATGTTGGTGGAATCATTCTGAATAATGCTTGTATTACCAGAGCCCCATGGTAGTTCACAACAACAGCAACAAAGGCTTAAACTTGCCAAAACCTTTTTTTTTCCCTTTGACATCAAAGAGCTCATTCCTTCTTACTACCCAGGTGGGGCAAAGCACTCTGACAGGGAAGGTGAAACTTCACCTGCTGACTGTGCTACACAGCAAAATGCTTCTAAAAGCTGCTGCATAGTTAGGGGCTTTTAGCGTTACTTTTCCTCTGCTTTTTTCACTGTCTTCCATTTTGCAGTGTGTAGACCAGTAAAGTTATTTGTACTGTATATAGATAATTATTCCTTGTTCAGCACATTCATGTGAGCAATCATTGCCATAGTGAGTGCATTTTTTCAGTGGCTCAAGCATTCACTTGCCTATTAGAGTGCTCCCTGAACACTGCCCTTTCTTCTTATTTACCAAACTGAAACGCAAAATGTATTCTGCAGATGAAGGATAGTTACTGGACTGATTTTGCGTTGTGCTCAGCACTCTGATCTCTAGCCCAACCTTAAAACACATTTACTTTAAATCATGGATGTATATACATTACAACTTCATGCATGATGATTTTTTCTCAATAGTATTATATAAAAAATACTTACTTCATACCAGTTTTTATAAATAATCAGTGCATCTTGTCCTTGGTAAAACACTTAAATGTGCGCACATGTGAACTGCACACTTGTAGCATAGCAAACTGCTTCGCCTGGATTGTCTGTAGTGAGTTTGAAAATTTAAGATTAATGTGTTTCCTTTGTGTTTTGTGAGCTTAACAATGCAGGGGAAGCAGTTCACCGCCCCTCAGGAGCTTCAGCATACTGCTTGCTGCTCTCCTCTGATTATGCCTGAGGTCCTGGAGGGAGCGTGGTCTTCAAAAAACGTTCATCGTTTTGTTCAGGCAGGCTCCTTAGTAACTTGCTTTTTCGGTCACAGCAGTGAGAAGTACATTTTCCTCCCACTTTCCTACAAGCCACCTCAGAGCTGGTGTGGTTTTTGTGAAGTGATGGATCTGCACCACGCCTGACATCCAGCGAGCAGTCCTTCAAAGTGCAGAAAGGCTGCCTTACTGTCATGGGCCAAGGAACATCTCTGTGCATTGTAAATATAAAAGGCAAAGCAAGACACTCTCCAAGAAACAAATAGGCAGTCCTGATTTGTGTTATCCCTGCAGTCATCTTCCAGAGAGGCGGATCTGAGTTTTCACCTCTTCCACTGGATCCTGTTTGGGCAACCTGAACTGCCATCTCTCAGGGATGGCAGGAGGTCTGAGATACCTGTTACTCAGTCCCTCCGTATGGGACACAGGCAGCAAGGTTTATCATCAGCCTTTTCTATGTCCCAGAGGGAAGACTGGCACCTTCATCACCTTGTAAACTTGTACTGCAACCCACAATACTCTTGCATTTTGTTTTCTTTAGTGCATTCACCCTTGGTATCCATACCTGGCTGGCAAGGCTGGAGTTAAAGTCTAGGGAATGATCATGGTTTTTCAAACTTCAGGGTTGGATGGTGTCTTTTTATTCCCTACTGTGCTGCTACTGAGAAAAACAGCTGTGCATGCCATAGCTATTTTCCATCCTGAGCTCTATTTGTGACTTCTGCATGTGACTTTTAAGTAGAAAACAGGGTGAATCATGCTCTTGCTCCTTTAACCCACCCCCCTGCACAAGAGGGTTTTGTAAGCCATTCTCCAGTCCATATGCCACCCAGTCCCTAGCTGGTTTTCATTTAATTGGACTGAGTCTAGATCTAGAGGGCTTGTCAGTAGTATTTTTTTCTTTTTCCATCTTTTTTTTTTTTTTGTTCTTGGTTTCTTTTGGCAGTGAATTGGGGCAGGGTGTTGTTTCTTGTGCGTGCTATCTTGCCTGCTAATCTTTCTGGCCAGGCTGGGCAGCCTGCCACGGTGATACCATAAATCCATCTGGAAGCAACAAGGGGAGAAGAAAGTTCCTGTCAACAAAGATGAGACACATAAATAATCATCTCAGCCAATTCAAATAAGAATTAAGCAAATAAGTGCTTAAATGTGATATCAAGATACACAAAATAAGAATGTCATTGGTTAGAATGTCAGGCCACCAAGTCCAAGGAGTGTGTCTCACTGACTAACAGTATGGGTTGTGGTAGCAGCATGCAAACCCCTTAGCAGTTCTGGCAGTTTCATGCTTTCTCAGTGTGTAACATAATCAGATCAGTTTATCAGAGCTCTCTTTATCTCTACACACCGTTCTCCATCAGATCCATATCTCAAAGAGGCGGGTTTGTTCCACTGTTCCGCCAGCAGCCTCTGTATCTCATCCATGGCTTTTTTTTTTGAGAAACATTTGTACCATAAGGTGTTTTAATTACTCTCATTACTATACTGCCTATATTGACTGGTTAAGTGTTATCTCACGCTAGGGTGATTTCCTCATTAAACCCAGGATACAAACTGCAAAACAGAAGGTACCATACGGTAGATACAAAAGTCCAGACAATTCTCATGGGAAGATACAATTTTTAATGGCTTCCTCTGTCTGTAAAATAGCTGCGTATGATCTTACTGCTGGGCTGACAAACGCTGCACTGTCCACCTTTTCACAGCCCTGGCTGACGCATCTCATTCCTTGCATCCCTGACGTCCAGGTGCTTCCCTGCAGGGCCTCACCATTGACTTTGATCCTCAGCATCACGTAGCTCTTTCAAAGCAGGAACTGTGCTGACCAACTTTTTGCTTTCAGCTGCTCCCCTCTTGACAGCTTCTCTGAGATTCCTCAGCCATACCTAACCTGATCTTTGTGTCAGTCAGCACACTGGTGTCTTGCCTTCTGAAGGCTTAGTGACACAAACTCTGTCTTTTTCTGAGCAACAGAATTTTTTATGGCAAACTGATGTGTTTTGACTCTTCATGTTTGGCAGCTGTATGGCCCTGTTCCCTTTGGCATTCTTTAACCGTCACTACCGTGGGCAGCAGTCAGGGTCTTTCAGATAAATTTAAATATATTTTCCTTTTTTTTATTTTTAATTAAAAAAAATCTTCTACTGAGAAATCAGCTTAGAGGATCTTGCCTTTATATTGACTGGGACAATAGTGTATGGAGGCAGTATGTATAGAAATGCACTAAAGACCTATTAATTCTCTCCTTCTAATTCCAGTAACAATCTTGCTGACTATGCATGTCTTCAAATTTGTGTTGTCAAATTTGTCCTCTTTTCAGCAACTGCTTGTTTAAAAAAAGTACGAGGCCCTTACCAAGAAGCTACTATACTACTATTTCAACAGCAGTAACTACTGAACAACTATTACTATTCCAGTTAATGAGTAGACAGACAGAATTATTATCAGTAGGAGAAATATGAAGTAGGACGTATATTCTGGTTTTTTGTCATTTGTTTCCTGGAAAGCTGAGCCATCTGAACTAATGAAAGGATCACCCAATGCCCTTGATGATACTCCTGGCAACAGAGCCCAGTTAGATCAGAATGTTGTTGCATTTATTCACCACAGAGAAAGAAAAAGCAGATGCTTGTTTTAAGTTTCAACCTATCTGAAATTTTCAGAGGTTCCATGGTCAGCCTCCTGGAAAGATACCCACCCCAAAGCTGCCTGCTTCACAGCTGAAGCAGCAGCTTTTCTGCTCACTTTCCTCACTAGTAATATGAACTGTACAAGACAAATTCCATTTTGTGTTAACTCCCTGGCATGAAGTTCTGCCCTATGTCTCCTATCAATGCTCATTTTCTCAGGTCTGGCTTAGGGTGAAATTTGGCATTGCAGCTGAATCTCAGGTAATAATTCTGCTGATGATACAGGAGTCAGGTAGTTTTCAGTTCTTTCTTTCATATATGGATTGGCTCTGAGCTACTGGGAGGAAAAAATAAATGAAATTTATCACTGACAAGATTTAAGATATGACTGTAAACCACTGGGAACTCAGCTTTCCACCTTTTTCAGAACAGGTTCTTTCTTCATCTTTGGATCATGTCACAAAATTTCTAAGGAGAAGTCTATTAGGGTCTTCTTCAGACATAAATTTCCAAGAACACCACCAGACAAGATGGTAAAGCAACTGGAGTTTCCTTTTACAATACTGAGTTTCACTGAGATAATGAACATGCAGAAGTATTTCCAACTGAAAATAAAAAAAAAAAAAGTATAATTAGGCATAACACTCATGGAAAAGGAGGAGAACACTACACTTGAAAATTCCCCAGCAGCCCTGAAGTCTCTTCCATAATACTTACAATAAAACCTGAAACTTATATTTAACATCGAGATGAAAAACTGGTTTGTTATACCCTTACCTGCTGTTCCCCCTATAATGTTACATCTATCGGTTAAATGCAAACAGATACCATGCATTCCCCACTAGATTTTGCTAATGAACATACAAGGGGTATTTTTATATCCCGGCAACTTTAGGAAAAACAAAGATTACGGAGAAGCCAACAGTGATAGAGTTAATGAGGGTCACTGTCTCGCTTTCAAGAAAAAATTATACAGTGGGTATTTCCTTCTCTGATAGAAGGATTTTTTAACATCTTTTAAATTATTATCTCTGCTCTGAAAATGCATATAATGAAGTTATCCAGAAGTACTGTAGTAGGAACGGCAGCCATTACACAGGTATATGCATGTGAGGGGGTGGGCAAGAAGAGAGAAGAACTGCAGATCTCTTCCCAGTAGTACATTATCACAGAGCGAGGATCTTAGCACAGGTTATTCTCTACCCATTAAAGCACTCTTATGGGCTGAACTAAGCAAATCTGATTCTTCTTTTAACAGGCAGCCTCATCAAATATTCAATACCCATATGTATACTGATCATTCTGCATTGGCCCTTTTTCTCCATTCCCATTTCTCCTGAAGTCCTCTTGCATCAGATTTCATGGGTTCCTTTCCACCCATGTGTCCTGAAAGAAGCAGCAAATTCCTGCAACAGGGGTAGGTGGGGAATAAATGAAATGACAACAAGGAAGAAGAAGAGGAACCACAAAGGAGTCTTCCTTTCATCTCCAGCCCAAAATCAAGTGTTAACAGCTATGGGTAGTAGGGAAGAAAATGTGAACAGAGGGCTTGGACGATGTATATTCCCCATCATCAACTTGGTACTCAGCTGAATTCAAAGCCAGTGTAAATGCATGCAACACCAGCAGATTCAAAGGAGCTATGTTGACCTACTGTGACGGAGAATTTGGACCTTGGTGATCTAATTTAAGAAAGGTTTGCAGGCACCCAGGGAGCAGCCTTTCATTATTATTCCTTCTCAGTGGTTGCGTTTTGTATTTATACCAGCAGAAAAAAAAAAACAACCTACAGACCTCTTGCTCAGCAAGAAAAATAATAGTCCAAGGTGTACTGTTTTTTCTGGGATTCTTTTTATTTTCTATTAATAGTCACACTTCTAACCCTAGTGTCATGTTTTAGTCTTTGAAGTAATGGAAGCAATAGGAAGTCAATTGTATGTAGGAAAGGCAGCTGGGACAGTTTGGGGCAAACCCACAGAGAAGAGCAAATGCCACTGGCTTGATGTTGAGGAAGGATGAACGGTCTTCTGGAAAATTAAAAGCAAATGTTAAAGTCATGATATTTGGTGGTATCATAATGGGGAGGTGGCAGGGAGTGGAGGTGGGGATGCTGCATGAATATCAGTACTCAGTTGATAATGAATAATTCAATAAACGACTCCTTAGAGTTCACATTTTAGATGAAAACTGAAAAATGCAATCCAAGTTTGTATGTCCCAAAGGTAGGGAAAAAAATCAGGAAAAGAGCCTATTTATAAAAATATTTTAAACCTTATTACTTTTGTGGGTCCTGACTCATGAAGTCTGACTGTTCAGGGCTGAAATATTGCCAAGTATTTTAAACTCTGCTTTCCAAGGCTCCAAGTAGCATTAACTCCTATACATTCAAGTCCTGGAAGTATTTTCATCTGCAGAGTCCTGAAAAGACGAGTTTAAGCAAAGATGGCTTCAAACCAGCCAGTTCCCTTCTCTTGCTACTTTTTCCAGACACTCTTCTTCCTCCTGGCATCTGGCTTAAGGTGGTTTCAAGGATTCCCGAGAAGGGTAGACACATATACACAGACTACAAGGGGAAAAGCAATAAGCGTTTATTACCTACAAGCATGCGTTACACTAAGGGTATCTTGCAAAGCAATTGTCTTACCGACCCGAGGACTGTGAGGAAGATGGCCCATCCGTACATTCTTGTGTCGTCCTGCGCCGCGTGCTCAGCCCAGCAGTCAGTAGGTGCCCACGGAGGCAACGGTGGCCTTGCCGTACACCGATCCCCCTGCTCTTCGCGAAATCCCGGTATTTATACATTTGCAGAGGAGCGGGTTTCGACACACGTGACCCACGAGTGCCGAAACACGGCTCTGTGGCTGACTCTCAGCATAGGGAGCCTATGGCGTACGTGCCCACTGGGCAGGCGCGCTGCACACACCATAGCCATCCTGTCTATTGGTTCGTAGGATCTGTACACATGGCATATTATCAATCATGCTTAAGCCAATAGCAAGATGCTGCAAGGATTCCTACCTCCATGTCCTCTCCTAGTATTGTTCAACTTTCTTATCTCTGTGGGGAACCATATGGTTTCTCTCACCCGGCTTGTTATCTACTTCTCACCCAGCTATCTGTTTTTCTCACTGTGCTAAGTGCTGTGTTCTCACGGGCCGAAAGCCCATCTTTTAACCCCTCTGCTGTGGTTTTCTCACTGTCTATTTCTCACTCAGTGTCCAAATAGGGACCAAAATTCCATCTTTTAACCCCTCCGTATACAGCAACCCTGAAGACCCCAGAATCACCAAAAGAGAGGTTTTCCCTGCACCTTCCCAGCACAGGTGATAAGTTTCTTCTCCTTCTCCTTCTACTTTATGTTCTGCTCTGGTTTCGAGCACAGACCTTTATGGAGCCTATTTGGTTCTGAGCAGCTTTGCAATGCATTTACTCAGTACCATTTACATCAATGTAGCAGGACTGATAGCTGGTAAAGCAAGTTACTTCAAAGGTCTGGGAGGATGAGGAAAATGCCAGAGTTATGATGTTTTTTATGTGTGGGTTTCACTCTAGATAAGTTAATTCAGTGCCTCTCACTTTGTCACAAAATGCATTAATACACTGCACAAAGTAATTTTAACTTTTCAAAGTGAAGCATGGATATTTGTCATCTTTCTACACTCCACACATTCTCTCTGGCCCTTGATTACACTTGTCAAATAACTGGCAAATGAGCTGTCTTAATGCGAAGCCCTAGCAAGCTGCCTGCATGCCCTGGTCTCTTGTGTGGAAGAGGATTTACACAGAGAGTTCAGTTGTGACTGACGTTTCTGCTTGAGATGGTGTCACGATTTAACCCCAGCCAGCAGCTAAGTCCCACGCAGCCGCTTGCTGACTCCCCAACAATGGGACGGGGGAGAGAATCGGAAGAGTAAAAGTGAGAAAACGCATGGGTTGAGATAAAGGCAGTTTAATAGGTAAAGCAAAAGCCACCCATGCAAGCAGAGCTAAACAAGGAATCCATTCACCACGCCCCATGGGCTGGCAGGTGTTCAGCCATCTCCAGGGAAGCAGGGCTCCATCACATGTAATGGTTTCTTGGGAAGACAGACACCATCACTCTGAATGTCCCCTCTCCCCTTCTTTCTTCTTCATCCAACTTTATATACCCATCATGACATCATATGGTAGGGAATATCTCTTTGGCCAGCCTGGGTCAGCTGTCCTGGCTGTGTCCCCTCACAGCTTCCCGTGCACCCCCAGCCTCCTCGCTGGCAGGTAGCATGAGAAGCTGGACAGTCCTTCACTGCTTAGCAGCAACCCAAAACATCAGTGCGTTATAAATATTTTCTCATCCCAAATCCAAAACATAGTCTCACACTAGCTTCTGTGAAGAAAATTAACTCTTATACTGGCTGAAACCAGGACAGATGAAGTCTGAGACTGCAGTAGACCAAGGTTTTGGGCTGGATTTCAGCCTGTTGAATTTTCACAAGTGGTGGGTTTGCAAAGTGTTTCCTGAGATCAACTGATTTTGAATGAAATCAATTGCTCTTTCTTTCTCTGTCCTTTACCCTTTTTTTTTTTGTATACTTTATACTATACTAAAAACTGCTAGAGTTTTTAAGTATCTGGCTCTTACCTCATGGTCTAAAGTCTCCTGGGAGCAGATATTATCCTGACATTTAATTATGCCTGAATTGGCTTTTCCACTTTTGAATGCAATCTGTATCTGATCTAATCTGGGGATTTCAGTGTAATTGTAGGTGGACAACTGTGTGTGGGTGCGTACACACACACACAAAGACGCTGTATTAAAAAAAAAAAAAAAGGGCATTTAAGTCTATTTAAAATTATTAACAAACCCAGGCAGATTTCACCATATAATTTTGGACAAATAAACATTTTGTGAATTTAAGTGTCATTCACAAAAGTAAGGTAGGAGGAAGGGTTCTTTTCTCCTTTTACAAGATACTGGGTAGGCTGTTGGGGTTGTAAGAGTTGTTCATGTCACTCTCTCCGAGAATGTATGAACTTTAAGTAAGTCTTCTGTCCCTCAGGAGAGTGGCCCAACTGCTAGCTATTGTGTATTCTGAATTGAGCTGTCCTTTTGAAGCTCAAAGTAGAACCACTTCATATCTGCCTTAAATATTCACAGACACAAAGTGAAAAACGGATTTAGCCAGGAGGTTAGAGTTATTTATATGGTTTCTGGTCTCTGTGCCAGTAAGTATTTAAAGAACTGCTACATCAGCTTCAAAAGACAAGAGTGAGATATGCTTGTCTTTAACTATTGTTCAGTTCAGTGGTTAAAACAAGCTCCTGTGAGTAGGAGTCTTTGGTTAAAATCCTTGGTTTGAACATTGTTAGAGGAGTCCTCGACCCCATTCAAGTACAGTGGCAAAGCAGCCATGCTGTACTGCACTCCCTCCTTTTCATTCACTTTCTGAAGCTACTCCTCTGTTTAAAGAAATGCATTTCAGAATGCTTTATTTTTGCTTTAGACAAAATGTACTGTTGAACCCTAAATGTGTTCATAATTTCAACCTTCAAAAAAAGAATGTGGTTTCCATTAAATGTTTCGTATTTCAGCCACACACCAAAACTTGGCACCTCCACACATCCTTAAATGTAATCCCTCCCCTTCTAAACCTGAAGTGGTAATAAAGTGCTCGTCTCTTCACTCCAATGCACTCTCCACTCTAATGTAATCTTCCTCTCTACTGTGTGTAGCATTTTGGGGACCTTTGAGAGGACAGCAGCTCTTTCTATTTATTTCTTTTACTGCCACTCACCTACTCACCTATTCTTGGAGAACCGACTCCATGAAGGATTGAAAATACTATAATAATGTTGATGACGGTAATGAAAGATATGGAAGAGGTGGACAGTGTATAGATTTCTGATGCCATTTCACTGATTGCCCCCAGCCGCTTTCTGGCTTTTTCCATTACCTTGCGCTAATTTAGGAAGTTGAATTACCAGGCTGAGGGAAGTTAAAAGCAACATATTCAAAGTTTTCCTTTTTAATTAGTCTCACTCCACCTTCCTCCGCTCCCTTTCTCCTCTAGCAGGAAGCCATATGACAGTTATTAGACAGCTGCATAACCAGCTGGTGGGAGGTCTCCAGGCTACTGATTGCTCTGGTAAGATCTACGGGAAAGTCAGTGCACTGTATCCTAATGTACAGGCAAGGCATCTGCCAGCTCTGCCCACACTTCCGAATGCATGGAAAGGGAGCTATTGACCTCTCATTCTTACGAACCAAAAATATCCAGAGAGCTGGGCTTTACAACAGCCATAAAAGACAGCATTCTCTCTATATCTCATTTCAAAAGCACCTATCAGTTTTGTATTTAAATTGCTGGCCTAAATCTACTCCTCATTCCTTCAAAAGGCATCAGTCCACGTAATGCTGAAGCAGTCTGGTCCTAGCACAGCACCACAAATCAAGGTGCCTGCAAATAAATTTTGCTCACACTGAGAGAGAGTGGGGTCAGGCTGGGGTCGGAGGCACTGGAAAACTCTCTGGCAACAAAAAGGAAGCTGTATGGCCCATAGGAGACCTCTGAGGAAGTGCTGAGGAGGGATCCAGTTTGGTAAGTGACAGGAAATCATACAGACAGCAGATGAACAGAAAGAGCATGCTGGAAGATATTTAAGAAGATGTTCGAAGGAGTCAATGTCTCTCTGCCTCATTAGATGCGTAATGTTACATTTTTGAGCATGATGAGTGATAGATGAAGGAAGTTAGATGAAGGAAGGTAGTTGAAGGAAGTACAGTGGTGCTGTACAAAGTGGTGAAGATGTGTTGCGGAACCTCCTCAGTGCCACACTGTGCACAAATACCTGGCATCTGACATGTGAGCTCAGTCCTCGAGTGGATGCTGGGGAGGAGGAGAGGAAGGTAAGCTTGTGGATAATTAACAGCAAGCACAGCAGACAACTGTTCTTTTATTCATTTTTTGTGCTTTTTAGAATGTACTTGTAGGTGCTCATTCTGTGCCTCAGGCACCTTAACAATCAGTTACAAGTCACAGGCTAAATAAGGGGTGTACCTGTGAACAGATCCACTGCTGCTCAGGGTAGCTGTAGAGAAAGAAGAAAATTGATGGTTTGCACAGAATGGTAACAAACACAGGGGTCTGACACACAATGTGGGTACAGGTCCTCTGAGAGACAGCATCAGCATCTGACAGGGAGAGAGGAAGGGATTTCTAAGCTAAAAAGGTCTCAAAACAGTGATGGTTTTGTAGGTTAAAACCATCACCTTGAATTCCATCTGGGAGCTTAGCAGAGGTCAGAGAAATGCACGGAGGAAGGTCTAAATTGCTCCCAGTGTGCAGCCCGTCAGGCTGCAGCATGCTGCACTGGCTTCAGGCTGAATATTTTGGAGATGCAGCTCTGTGGAGAGAGCATTAAAGTAATCTAATCTTCTGTCCTGGGTAACTGTGGCATGGTCACAGCAGGCAGAAAAAAGGTGCCTGCATTATACTGAATGTAGATGGAAATAGGAGCCCTTGTTCGTGGTGGCTGTTTGGCACCGAGGACCAGGCTCTGGCTTGAACAGTGTCCCCAGCCTGCACACTTGTTTCTCTGGCAGACATGTTGCACCGCCTGGTTGTCCCCAAGTCCTTCTCATCTGGTCAGTCATGGCCAGTCTGTCTGGAGCCCCTCTTCGCATGTCAATCAGGCAGCAAGTGCCTTGGGCTTTGGAGCCAGCGAGGCTGATCCTGGAGATTAATTAGTCTGTTCCAAACCATGTGCAGCTTTTTTTCCTCATGGCATGTCCCAATTGGGAACCTAGTTGCTCTGGTGGACGATATACAGAGGAACAAGGAAACGCCTGACGTGCTTCAGACCTGAGGTAGGCTGGAGCACCCTGTGGCCATGCCTATTACTCTTCATTGACTACAGGTGAGGGCCTTGGGCTTTACTGTTTATGCATAGTGAGCCCAGATCTAAAATTTTTGATGCCTATAGCCATTTCCTTGGTGGCTCCTCGGTGTTCACAGCATAGCCAGCACAGTGAGGCCTTGAGATGCTGAATTCAGTACCAACCATGATGATGCACAGGTGGTAACAGCACAAAACCAGTCAGCTTTTAAATCTTTCCACCGTATTCCTTATTCTTTTCTCTTTCACCTTCTTTGTCCACCTTCTGTTTGACTTCTGTATGAGGAGATGCACAAAATTGCAAGTAGATTAAAGCACACACTAGATTAAAGACCTTGTAAGGTTTATCACTAGGTTTATCTTCTCACCTACATGGGGTTTGTGCTCACAGGTAACCTGAAGCACAACATGTGATTGGCTTCCCAAAGTGGTTCTTTGGCTGAGATTCTTTAGCTCTGTGTCTCTTAAGATTACCACTGGACAGTATTGTTTGATGGTTCAGTGTCAGCACGTGATATATTTTCATTTCCTGAGCCTATTTTTTTTTGTTTTGTTTCTTTGCAATTACAATCTTAAAAGACTTTCTTTTTACCTTTTCTGGCTCTTTATCATTTCATGCGGCCGATCCTGCGGCTGCAAGTAAGTACCAGACCCCTCAGGATAAGAAAAACTCCTGCAGAAAAGATAAAAGTTAAACCTCTGCAGAAACAAATGACTATAAGCACTTCTGTCTCACTTGTGGATTCTGGGGCTCCCTGACTGGAGATAAACTGGTAGACAAGATAACCCAATAGGTCTCCATGTCATGCTTATATGGTCATCTGTTTTTATTTGCACACCTATAGATAGAGCTGGGGGAGCGTCTGCAGCAAACAATTTATTTGATGGATTAGGCACTCTTTTTCATGTGTGTTTACAGACAGGCTTTTCTCATTGTTTGAAATGATCAAACCAATGGTTGGTGTGCAGATGTTTCAGCAGCATATCTCACCAGCTAGTCCCTGTTTGGTGGGTGATCACTGCAGTCACATTGCATTTTTACTGCATGCTACTTGTTTCAGTCCCAAGCAACGTTCATGATGGCAGCTCCTACAGAAGTAGCATATTCGAATGTATGACACTCCAGCTTTCTTAAGAGCACAAATGTTCTTGTGTTAATGACTGAGAAGAACAAATACAATGACTCGTAAAAATAACACTTGAAATCATCTTTGTTGTATAGTAAATTAGCCAAAATAATCATAGACAGATTTCAGGGAGACCAAAATGCTTTGCTGATTTGGGTCAAATTTAGTGATTAGAAAGCAAGTATGGAAATGGAAGAAACTTTGTCATTTTCTAAGTGTTTTTTTTTCCTTTTTACTTTGAACATCATGTTTCATTTTAAACAGTCTAAAATAAAAATGATTAAAAAGAGAAAGTCACCCAAAAAACCCCAAAATATTTTGCACTTAAGTGAAAAAGCAGTATATTCAAGTTAAAACTCTGAGGGTTATGCTTTAAATTAACCCAAACCGCCAAGGAACTTCCTAACTTGATTGATTCTCCTTTTTATTTCGTTCAGTAACAAAACTAGGTGGAAAAAAATCCCTTTGTTCTAATCTGGAGTACCTGTTGTAAGGATCCAGAAGAGTCCAGACCTTTAGAGCACGATATGATCACCCCAGACAAGATTAAAACTCAAGGGAGCTTATATATCAGTTGGGAAGGCTCCAAGATTTACTGGCAAAGAAAGGAGTGAGAGAAAAGAAAAATATAGTGAAGACAGATGTTAAGCAAAGGACAGTCGCACCGTGGAGCCAAGCAACACCTCACAGAACCCTACACACTCTTACAGCGGGGCAGAGAATACCACCCAAATCCCCTGATCACCGCCTTTTATACCTTGCAGGCCCGCCTTGTTACTCGGGTTGCCCGGGGAGACGGCACGTCTCACACGTTCCTCAGTGCGCATGCGACGATCGCAAGGTGCCCTGGGTAGCACGCGCCTCTGTCCCCGCCCACCCCGGGCGCCGGGCGCGTCGGCGGCGGGAGGCGGTCTGCGGCGGAGGAGGTGGGTGAGAACGGGTGTTCCTCGGCTGGTGTTTGAGACGAGTCCGCGCACGGTCGGCCTTAGCCCACCACACCTGTGATGGTCATTACTTGGCAGTACCTTAGGACATATGCTTTAAAGCCATTTCTATTCAGCAAATCACCGGCATTCATTTTAAGTTTAATACTTCGCGGCTTGCTGAAGCGTGAGACATGATGGGACTGAAGTTTAATCAAACTATTAAAAAACTCCCACCAGCATCTAGAGTTTGGTCAGACCAAAAGTTTCTTTAGCTAAATATCTACATCAGTAGGCAATTTCAGGCACCTGTGGCAGATGCAGAAAAGGGTGAATATGGAGTAGGGTCACAGCCCCGCTGTCTCAGGGACTTCTTGAGCAAACAGGGTGTCTATGTGTTTAACAACCTGCTAAGAATCTGACTGCTTGGGTTTTTATTTATGCAGATCTTGTTCTCCATACATCAGGCTGCAAGGAAAACCACAAAAATGTCACAAGATTTAAAATAAAGGATATGACTCAGTGTTGTCATCCCAAGTGGAGCTGGGGTAGAGGAGAATCAAAAATAATATTTGTAAGCTCATGTTCTCTGAAACTTTTCTGCAGCATTTGCAGCTGTTTTGTAATCAGCAGAGAGATTCCTTAGACCATTTGTGATCAGTATATGTAATCCATTGACCAGTCAGTCATAAAATGGCCAAATGTCTATGACTTTCCCATTGATTTGTTGCAGAATCATAGAACCATAAAATAGTTTGGGTTGGAAGGGACTTTTAAAGGTCATCTAGTCCAACACCCCCTGCAGTGAGTGGGGACATCACACAGAATCATAGAATCATTAAGGTTGGGAAGGACCTTCAAGATCATGAAGTCCAACCATCAACCCAACACCACCATGCCCACTAAACCATGTACTGAAGTGCCATGTCTACATGTTTTTTGAATACTTCCAGTGATGGTGACTCTACCACATCCCTGGGCAGCCTGTTCCAATGCTTGACCACTCTCTCAGTAAAGAAATTTTTCCTATTATCCAATTTAAACCTCCCCTGGCGCAATTTGAGGCCATTTCCTCTTGTCCTATCACTGGTTACTTGGGAGAAGAGACCAACACCGGCCTTGCCACCACCCCCTTTCAGGTAGTTGTAGAGAGTGATAAGGTCCCCCCTCAGCCTCCTCTTCTCTGGACTGAACAACCCCAGTTCCCTCAGCCGCTCCTCATAAGACTTATTCTCCAGACCCCTCACCAGCTTCGTTGCCCTTCTTTGGAGACACTCTAGCACCTCAACGTCCTTTTAGTGAGGGGCCCAGAACTGAACACATTATTTGAGGTGTGGCCTCACCAGTGCCGAGTGCAGAGGCACAATCACTTCCCTAATCCCACTGGCCACACTATTTCTGATACAGGCCAGGATGCTGTTGGCCTTCTTGGCCACCTGGGCACACTGCCGGCTCATATTCAGCTGGCTGTCAACCAGCACCCCCAGGTCGCTTTCTGCCGGGCAGCTCTCCAGCCACTCCTCCCCAAGCCTGTAGCGTTGCATGGTGTTGTTGTGACCAAAGTGCAAGACCTGGACATCTTCCACTAGATCAGGTTGCTCAGAGCCCTGTTCGACCTGACCTTGAATGTTTCTAGGGCTGGGGCATCTACCACCTCTCTGGGCAAACTGTTCCAGTGTTTCACCACCTTCATTGTAAAAAAAAAAGTCTTCCTTATGTTTAGTATGAATCTACCCTCTTTTAGTTTAAAACCATTATCCCTTGTCTCATTGCAACAGGCCCTACTAAATCATTAACCTCTGATTGACTTTTTGTCTGAACATGCCCTTGGACTCTTCAAAGTACTCCAGGCTCCTCCTGGAATGAGATCCAGTGTTACATGCCCCTGAGTGGAGTGACTGCTTGCAGACAGAGGTACATAGCCCTGAGACATGCCTGTGTATGACTGGAGGATGACAGAACTGCTGTAATCCCCCAGGTTTGAGCTACTTTGAAATAAAATGAACCAGCAGGTCTTTTTGCATTGATTTCAGAAGGTAATTTCAATTATTAAATAGCTTTGGATTTCTCTTGTTGACTCGGCACCTAAACTGAATGGTACTTTCTCTCTCAAGCTTATTCTCATATTGCATGAGTAGCTATTCTTCATACAAGTCAAAGACTTTATATTTATAAGACTTATATTAATTTTGAACCATCTTCTCTGGTCACACAATAATCAGGACTTGCTGTCTGTGAATTATGTTATTCATCCTTTTCCAGTTTGCCTGTCAGGGGTTGTCCGCTTAGGCACAGTAAGGTTGTGCATTTTTGCCCTATGCTACAACCACAAATTTTGCATTGACATGTGAATATCCTCCCAAGTGATGCAGTGAGACAAGAATGGTAGGGTTGGGAGATGGGAAGTAAAGTGGAAAAGTAAAAATAGTCTTTCAGGTAGATCCCCTTAGACTATTTTGTTCACGTTTCCTGTTTTTATAAGAAATATGGAAATGGTCTGTCAGGATTCTGGGGTTAAGGTCACTCCCAGACTCAGCCTACAGTGTAGATGTAGCCATTATATGTCTTCTGCTCACAGAGCAGAGGAGGGGAAAGTTTTGGAAAAAAAAAAGCAAAGTAAAAAATCCTTTGGCTTGGGTTCTCCAGACGAGTAATTATTAACAGTAACAACTGCCACATCGAAAGTCACGCAATTGCCTTGCTGCTCTCTGGATGGTGAACAGCAAGACACAATTTACATCTACCAGTCTAAATGAACCAAATTCGATGCTTTCATTCACAAATATAATTGCATATACTTACAAATCAAGCTATTCTATGTGTTTCAGATTGATGTGATGATAGCAACAACTGAAAATGTTTATGGGTATTCTAATTGGAACAAACAAAAGAAAACCGATTTTACATAGGCTGTGCTTGTGAGAATGGGTTTTCAGTATGCAGTATTATGTACAGTGCAGTCTTGCTGCCTCACTCAATCTCTCTCTATATAGTTTCATCACTCAGTTTCTGAGTGCCATGCACAAATTACCATTACAAGCATGTGTATATGTTGTATAAACAAAAATTACAGCTTTGTGAAAACAGCACTCTTTTGGTGCCTAAGAGTCCCTGCAATCACAGGGCATACGTCAAGTGTATCAACACATCTGGAAGCATAATCCTTTCTTCCTTAAAGGAGATGAACATAACTCATTCTTAATAGGGCCCTCACGGCAATAAAGGTTAACTGCACACTACCATGGCAGCTATTAGAAGGACCAGCTAAAACCTTAAAAAACTCAGTTAGATTAACTGTTCAGGGGTTTGAAACAGACTGATGCAATCCCGTTCTTGTACAATCTATAAAGCATGAGTGGGAGGACTGCTTAAGGCACTGGCGTTGTGACAATACACAGTAACTCAAGGGTTCATACCTAGATTGGAGCTCATCTAAATCGTTAGCTGTGAAAGCAACAATGCCTTCTTACATTATAGCAACCATGGTCTCCTGGGCTATGCAGCTTGAAGGACCAATAGGAAGTTTTCACATTATTTTTCCAGGGCATGCTTTCTTTTCTTTTCCCTTGAAGCCAGCCTGTGCGTGTTTCTCTTTCCAAACATGTAAGTCTGCCCAGTCCCACTCATATGGACACCTTCCTGTAGCTTAATGGCCCCTGCGCACAGAGCAATTCTTTGCTCTTACCAGCTGTGTTGTTCAAGACAGCCTTCATCAGAAGCCATTTCTACCCTGTCTTATCATACAGTGTATTTCCAAAGGCTGAGGTAATTATGGGCATTAGTTAAAATGTATTTTTGTGTCTGTATGAAAAAGAAAGCAGGAAAAGCAATGGGATGAATTTACATTTATTGGTGCACTGAGGGAGTGGTGAACTCCTGCGGTTTCCAACGGGGACACGTACTCTCCTCTCCAGATGCTGGTGTAAGCTGTTCCCACTAAAAATTAGAGGATATTGGCATGCTGTGAGCACAGAAGTTGAACTCTAGTTTGGCAGCCTAATTTCCTATAGCTCCCCGTCTAAAGTGTTTGCTGGAATTTGGCCCAAAGGATCCCATTTATAATATGGTCCTGACAAGTCCCTTCTCCTTTGCTGTATTTTGACCCACAAGCTGCCTGCTGCAGCATTTTCAGAACCTTTCCTGTAGTCTGACCAAACTAAACTGGCTCATCCCAATTGCCAAAGGGCCCAGCTTCTTGTAGTGTTTCTTTTCATTGCTATGTGTACTTTGGCCTTCTGTCACTTCAGTGCAGTCTGTTAACCAGATAGGGATTGGTAGCCTGGCTGATGCTATGTTTTGAATTTCTGCTGGAAACAGTGTTGATAATTCAGGGATGTTATCATTATTGCTGAGCAGTGCTTACACTGAGTCAAGGCCTTTTCTGCCTCTCACACTGCCTCACCAGTAAGTAGGCTGGGGGTGCACAAGAAATTGGGAGGGGACACAGCCGGGACAACTGACCCCAACTAACCAAAGGGATATTCCATACCATATGACATCATGCTCAGCATAGAAAGCTGGGGAAATAAGAAGTAAGGGTGGGATGTTCAGAGTTATGGCATTTGTCTTCCCAAGTAAGCGTTACATGTGATGGAGCCCTGCTTTCCTGGAGATGGCTGAACATCTGCCTGCCGGTGGGAAGTGGTGAATGAATTGTTTGTTTTGCTTTGCTTGTTTGCGCGTTTTTTTCTTTACTTATTAAACTGTCTTTATCTTAACCCACGAGTTTTCTCACTTTTACTCTTCTAATCTCTTCCCCCATCCCACTGGTTGGGGGGAGTGAGCGAGCAGTTGCATGGTGCTTAGTTGCTGGCTGGGGTTAAACCACAACACCCATTGAGAACCCGCAGTCTTGTTGAGGGAAATCTCAAGCCAAAAGATAAACCTTACCTCAGCTGGAACAAATTTCCATCTGCAGATGCCTCCCATGTTCTGTAGAGACCAGTGCCATGTGCCAGGAACACAGTGGTGGTCAGGCTGCTGTGACCGTCTAATTGCAGGACTCAGTTGACAGGCAGGTGAAAATAGTACTAGCTGAAGCCAAAATGGAAACCAGGTAGTGAAGTGTGTGGTGAAGGGCATGGATGACTGTGGTGTTCTGCAGGCAGACATTGGCTTGGTCTGCCAATGCTTTGAATCAGCCAGGACCCCAGCCTCCATATGTGAACTTTCCAAAGGAGCATCTGCCTTCTCTTGGAAATTTGTATGGGCACAGAATTGAAGAGGTTGAACTCCCCCTGGGTTTAATTATTAGCACCAGGCAGTCACCCTTCCCTGAAGACGTGGCTTAGAGAAACAAAAAGAATGCTCTGCAGAAAGAGCATTTACTTCTGATTAGACAGTTTCCTGTGAATTTCTGTTATCAATGCCCCCAGCAAAATGAAAGGGCCCTAGTCTTGGCTCCTGCAGAGACATTTTTAGCATTCCAGTCTCCTCTTGCTAATATCAGTCTTCTGTGTTATAATATTATTTTTTGGTTCGTTTGCTCTGAGGAGTAAAATGGATTCAGGTATGATGGAAAGGTTTCAGACCTAGACGCAGCAGGTCTGAGATGTTGCTGTTCTTTCTGAAGCTCAGTAGTACACCCTAAAATATTAAAAAACAGAGTGACTTTACTGAAATCCATGTCAGTGATGCTGATTTTAATCATGTGTTTTTGCAATAGCTGTTTTTTTTTTTTTCCTGGGACATACAGATGATGAGACCTGTAACAAGAAATGTTTGCTTCATCCTTATCCCCAGCTCCTAGATCGCTGAGTGTTTTCATTATAGGAGGATTATTATAATTTTATTGTTTTTAATGCCTTGAGGCATTTTGCTAAGTGCTGTACTGTGATACAACAAGAAGACAGTATTTTTAACCCTATAAACAGATAGTTATTGCTTATGTAAGTAGAGGAAAAGAATCTGGTCCTCAGCATACCTTTGGTTTTTAGCATAGCCAAACCAACTGAACTACTAGTGAGAACTGAGTTACGAGCGGGAATTTCCTATTATGTCCTGTTTAGAAGTATTAATTATAGAAGAATATTCAAGTGGACCTTAAGGTGAACCTTATTTTAAGGTCTGACACTTTATAGCGAAGTCTTCCAGTCACCAGCAAATGGACATAGTTCATTTTTCTTAATTAGCTTGCCTAGTTCAGCAGTCCCTTGCCAGGCTGGGCTGAGCAAAGAGAGAGTGTAAATGCTTGCATTTGAAACGAAGTAATAGTCTTGAGGTTATTGTTAGTGAGTTCCTGTAATCGCTAGCATGGAACAAATCTTTTGCAACTGGGTGTGATGAAATGGTGGTTCAAAGCCAAGTCAGTCAGTAGGATACAGTGTTTAAAGGACAGCAAAGCGGCATATGGTCACTACAATGCTTCCTTGGGGTCCTCAGGGTGCCAATCACAATCTGTAGGTAACTAAGAAGTCTTTCAAACCTCAAGTCTGCTGTCAGTTCCTGAGGGACTTATGGAAATTATAGATTCTTGGAGCTGTTTTACAGTCTTGAGACAAACTGGATGTTCAGAGTAGCCTGATGGAGTTCACTTTGAAATCTTTAAAGTCCTTACAGCTTTTCTAGCAAGCGCTGATTGCTAAATCTCACCTTGTGCCTCTGTCCTTTTGGGGTTGCAGATATGAATTCAGTCCAGTTGTGGCTGCGAACTGGACCCTTCTGAAAATTTGTCCCTGTGACCTGATTCACTAGAGGGCTAGAAAGCAAATAATATTTTTATGGAATAGTAGGTTTTAAACCTACTAATCTAAACACATGCATTAGCTGATCTAAAAAGATATCTTCTGTTATGCAAGACTTCAGTGTGTTCATCAGCCTGGAAGTGTGGCCCAGATGCCATCAGAGGGAGACACAGCACCATTCTGAGGAAGAGGAGTAAGATGTTTGGCTTTCTTAAAGTGGAAAATCTTACAATATTGGCAAACCTACTCTTTGCAGGAGGTGAATCTGCCTGAGAAAGGTTAGTTCTTTTTTCCCAGGGGGACTTCACTTCTGCGTGGGGCCTGAGGTGCTAATCTTGTTCAGTTTCATGTACCACCAGAGACCAATATAAATGGAGGCTCACGGTATAGTTACACCATTCATTTCCATTTATTCAGACCTAGCTTGGTATCTGCATAGCTCTACTTTATGCTGTGTACACATATTTTCAGTAGCTGCTTACCCAATATCATGGGAGATCATCCTTGCTCTTTGTGATGAGTAAATAAAGCCACAGCAATATAATACATGAAAAGGACAGAAAGATGAAACAAATGTATATATTTTTCTTTAGTTTAAGGTTTTTCCACTTCTCTGCATTTGCTTCACGCTGTCCATACAAAAGGAGGGCATCCACAGGAAGAAAAGTTGCACAGTGTGAAATCAGATGCATAAGGATGCAGGAACAGCTTTTGCACAGAGAAGATAGAAAATACATTTTTGCTGGTATTGCAGAAATGTTTCTCCAAGTGGAAGAATCTCAGCATAAAATGAGCACTGAAAACATTTGACCTTAACCCAGGATTGGACATGAGAGTAACTTCCTCCAGAGACTGACATTTTTTTGTTTAAATGGGGTAGCTCATACTTGTGCATTTTTGCCTCTACTTCCATACTTTCAGATTCTCAATGAAATGAAGAGCAGAAGCAATGCAAAAGACACATAAGTGCTGTTCTTGGACTACTTTTGGCTTGAACTGAAGCAGCAGGTGGTTTATGTCAGTCAGTGAAGCCTGCTCAAGAGGACTGGGGAAATGCTCAGACTTTTAACTGCTTTTGGAACCAAACCTTGAATTCTCGGCTTTTCTGAGTTCACACATCGTGATACCCATCTGCCATATAGTTAACCTTTTGGAACCAGTGCTTGTAAATTTATGCAGGGAGATGCTGATGTTCCAGATTTATACTAATCTCATTTCACTAACTTTCAGGGAGTCTCACTATGTAATTCTTACAAAAGAAGATCAGGAGAGAGACGTTCATGTCTATTGTTAAAAAGTGAGCCTGACTGCTCAACAGTTTACAAACAAGGAGACACTTCAGCTCCAGTGCAGTGAAAAAACAGATAAAGTCCTTTCAGAAGCATATTTCATGTTTACTGAAAGCAACAGGACCTTCTAAAGAACTGACAATTTATAGTAGATGTTTTGACCAGCTGTGGAAAATACATCTCTCCTAGATGACTAGGTTGTCAAAGATATGCAGCAATTTTCTGGCACAAAATGAAGGGTCTAAACCTTTCCAATACTTATTGTGTTGTTATTCTCATGCTATACATGTGAAATGACCATTTACTTATCAACTTATACTCACCTTAGGCAGGAGAGGAACTTGTTTAAAAACAATTCAAAATGCAAAATAACATACCGCTGCAAGCTGAATTTACTTAATTGTATTATTCTGATAAGGGTGCAGACTTTGTTATCTCTCCCCTTACTTCATTAAGATTACAAAGGATATTTTCAATGGGCATTTTTTAACACTTCTCTATACTTAGACGAGTAAAATGAGTTTCATGACAGTATGTGTGGGAATCCCTTGGGCAGGTAATAGAAAAGAATGTACTGATCCTTCTGCCATGAACCATGTATATTATCAAGTAAATGGATTATTGGCTACACATTTCTCATCTATGACAAAACCCAGGTTCAAATACAGGCCTCTTTCTGCAACAGCTGTGGTAGCTGAATATAGAAAACATTGTTTGGCTTTGGACCTAGGAGAAATATTGGGATGCAGCAAGATGTAATTTTTAGGTATGAAGCTAGGCAAGTATTTTGATTTTCTGCATTCTGCGTACCAGGCTTTTTCATTTTTAAGAATTTGTCATCTGCAGAGACAACTGTCATTTTATGTGGAAAAGTTCAAACAGTTTGTGATAAAAAAAAATACATGGGTCACACACTTGCTATTGTGTTTTACTTCAGATCTTTCCCTCATTATTATTTTTCAACAATCTAAATAGATGACATTTGGATTGGGGGTATAAATTGTTCTCTGTAGGTAGCAACCATTAACACTAATGAAACTTAGTGATAAATCTGCATTTGAAGAATATCGTGGGTGTCACTCACACATCCTACATATCACTCTGTGCAGTAATCCTATAGCTCCAAGCAGTCTAATTGGGCTTTGGACCCACTGTGCCAGACCCTGTGCAGACATTGCAGAAGAACCGTTCTTGCCCTGAAAACTTCCTCACTGCAGATATCATCTGCTTATGAAACATGTAGCACCTCCAACATAACCAAATAAAGATACTTTTGTCATTCTCTGCAGCACCCCACATCCCAGAAAAGCAATGGGAACAGAATCACTAATGCAGATCTCACATAGACAAAGGCATCAGTATGGTCAGGCTGTTATTAGCTTTGCTGCTGCTGTTATGATTATTCTTACTTCCTGAGTTCAGCTGGAATGAAGTCCTATTTAGGTTTTAGGTTCCAGCCCAAAGTGTTTTCTGTGTCATTAATCCGAGGGGAAATGGATTTTTTCATTTAGTAGAGTCCAGATATAAAACTCTATCGTGGCAGCTCAGAGAAAATGAGAGGGAGAAAGATTCTGCTGTGATTCGTGCTTCTTTGTATACTCTCTCTGGTGTTGTACATCCAGTGCTCTGTAAAAACAGTGTTTTTTTTAAAAATAATTTGTATGCAGGCTTGACAGTTTCTCCTCCTTTCTTCCCAGAAAGAGTCCTTGTCTTTTCCTCTTGCTTTCCTTCCCCCTACCCCTTACACCAGGCAAGCAGAACTCTCAGTGTTCAATATACCCTTCTGTCAAGGTTTTAGGTAGGATTAAAAGCACCTTGTAATGCACAAATGTCTTGTTCCACAGTACCTGATGGAAACAAAATGCTGGTTCTTACCATTTCATATCAAGAGCTTTCAGTTGGCTTAAATCTGCAATGGCAACATACATTTGGATTTGGCCAGGGTTTCTAGAAGGAGAATTGGATTGATTTTTGTAAAGAAGAGCTGAAATTCAGATACAAGATTTAATTTCCTTTGAAGAGATAATACCAACCACAACACATGCATTTAATAAGCTAGCTTAAAATCTGTCTTTAAAAATAATACTGGGTTGTAAAGTAATGGTCAGAAACCGTGTATAATAGGGTTACTACATATTGTGAGCTACTACTGTAAGAAACTGTAGTTTCCTAACAACATGAAAGAATAAAGAGAGAATCAAGGAAGAAAAAGAAAGAAAAATATCCCCTTCAAATCACGAAGGTGTTTTTACCCACAACTGCTGATGTTTTTTTCTTGTTGTAGGTTCCTCTCTCCTCTCCTCTCCTCTCCTCTCCTCTCCTCTCCTCTCCTCTCCTCTCCTCTCCTCTCCTCTCCTCTCCTCTCCTCTCCTCTCCTCTCCTCTCCTCTCCTCTCCTCTCCTCTCCTCTCCTCTCCTCTCCTCTCCTCTCCTCTCCTCTCCTCTCCTCTCCTCTCCTCTCCTCTCCTCTCCTCTCCTCTCCTCTCCTCTCCTCTCCTGGTTCCTACCTTTTCTCATTTTATATTTCACTTTTTTTCACAATGAAATGTAACAAATCCATTTCAACTCTCATATGCAACCCTTTTCATTTCCTGTTTCCCGTACCTTTAATATCAGTATGTTTAAAAAGGAAGAATTTGCATTCAGAAATATAGTGATATAATTACTACTTCCAAATTCTTCTCCACCTTCTACGAGTGTTCCTGACTTTGGCAGGATAAAGAGCTTCATTATTCCTTATGTTTCCTCCAGATTTATGTAACTTTTGGCTCCCATCTAAAACTTCCTTCCTTGCCCTTTCTCTTTCCCCAAAGCACACGCATACAGAGTACGTGAATGAGCTTTGGAAAGAACCAGCTGGTTGCATGGGCAATTTTCCCCTTGATATTCTCTTTGATGTGAGACTCTGTTGACATATTTTCATTGCCTCCTACTAAAAAAAAAAAGGAAGTTTTATGGAGTAAATCAAATGTTGCACTTCTGGGTCTTAAAATGATAGCTGCTTGGGATCCTGGGAATAATTTAATTAATCAGATTGGTAAACAGGTCATGAGATTTAGGCCTGGGAAACAGTGCAGGAAGAATTAGAGTGAAGCAGCCTACGAGTGTAATAAATCAAATCTAAAATGTCAAATATGACATTTGACTTACTGCCAAAATTGTTATCCGACTTAGTTAAATATGGTTAACATGAATGGAGTAATCACAGAAAACAGGACTGGAAAGGACTTCAGGAAGGCATGCAGTTCCTCCTTCTGCCCCAATGCAAGATCTCACCTGTCTATTTCATGCATGGAAGATTCTTACCTAATCCATGCTTAAAAGTCTCCACTGTTGGATATTCCACATCTTCATCAGGCACTCTGTTTCTGTACAGTGTTTTTATTGTTATGAAGTTGTTTCCTGGTGTTTAGCCTCCATTTCTTTCATTGTACTGTGTCTAAATGTCCTTGTAGGAAAGTGGTTCTGACCTCACATCACATCATTTCAAACCACAATAACTTAATTGAAGTCAACAGTGGGAGACCATCACAAGGCGAGAAGTAGGCCATTAACTTTTAAGATCCTCCCAGTGGTGCTAAAGGAGGTAATACCACACTGAACATGAGCATCACATGCTGGGACTTGGACAAGGCTTGTAACACGACAGGGAGCTGGTTCTGCAAGCAGTTTCTGAGAGCAGCTTCTTAAGCACACCAGCTGCATGAGCCCATCTCTGACATGAGCACGTGCCATGTACTCTGGGCTTTGAGAGATCTAGCAACATTCTGATTCAAAGAAATCTAACCTTATAATTGTTTTAGATCCTTGTTTCAATTCAACCTATCTGATGATCTTGTATTATGATTTTCTAGCCTAGATTGGACTTTTTGGAGCCTGTGATATCCCAGAAAACTGGAATAAGCTTGCCTTCTCTCACAATAAAAAAAATAAAATTAGGATAAGGAACATGTGAACCACATTTCCAATTACTTTTTTTTTCTTTCCTAATCAAAATATATTTCTTCGTTTGTTCTGGTAGGAAAAAAAAGGAATTTAGAGGCCATGACCTTGCTATCCAAGCAAATGTTCTTCACTTTTTCAAATAAGACAGTTCTGCCTGCAGAAACATCCTTATCCCTGGCATGTCAGTCATTTCTGAACAGACTCCATCAGAGTTTCTGGTTAGCAGCCAATGAGCAGACCCAAGCCTGCAGCAGACAGCTGTCACTCCCTGCTCTGATTGCTTCAGTGCTGTCTGGGAGAAGAGCGCAGGACAATGCTGGGTCAGCAATGCCTTCTGCATTTCACCACAAACCTGGCTGCCTGGAGGGGCAAGTAAATGCTTAGAGAAAATGGTTATGAAGTTTTGGATGTGGCTTCCCAGGTTCAATTCATATGGGAGACTTGAGATGTGTGTGTGTGTGAGATTTGTAGAAGGGAACAACATGGATCTAAACCTGGGCTGAACCACAAATTAACCTGCCATTCACTTGGTGCCAGTAAGCTCATATTGGGCAAATGTGACTTTATGCCTAGGGTTTTATGTCCAAGTGAGTGGATTGGTCCTGTTTAAAGGATGTTGTGTTGTAACTGAGAATTGGGATCTCTCAATAATTGCTTTTGCATTCAGCATCGAAACCTGATTCCTGACTTCCTCAGTTTTAGCTGTATCGAAACATTATTTGTCCTGTTTGCTGTGACTGGTAGTTAGGGCCTGCTCAGGAGCCAGAGGTACTTCCAGACCTTTGCAAATCAGCCTGACATCTCCGAAAGCACAGGGGAGCTGGTGATTTCACCTGCAACCCACCCTCCTGCTCCCAGGTTGAAGCATGTGCAAAAGCTCCTGGAAGTTTGGGTGCGTGTCACGGGCAACCCTCGCACCTCCTCCTTCTCGCTGGAGCACTCCCACACGACAACCGCAAATGACAGGCTGCTATTAGTTGCTGCCTGTGGGAAGAGCAACAAGGGAGCCAGGCAACTTACAGAGATGGAGGAGGCACAAGCAGCATGTTCTGGCTTTTGAGCAAGGAATGTTAATGAGAAAGAAAATGATAAATATTTGCATTCATGGTTTTTCGTTTCACTTGCTCATGCTTTACACTCAGGGAGCATTTTCCTCTTGGTATAAAGTGCTGAGGCAGGTTGGAGAAACAAACATCTGACAGCCTCATTTGGCTAAGATTAAGTATACAGAAATTCATTTCACATATCGCTGCTCTGTGTTCAAACTCAACACCACCACCCTCCTCTGGCCTAATTTGCTTGCTCTTGTTAGGCTTGGCAGTGAGGCAAACCATAACACAGCAAAAGATACGGGTCCAAACCAAGCTGCTCCACAAATATGCTTGAACTGTGGGGTTGTTTTGTTTCCACAAATCCCCTCTTTTTAGCTCCTCTTTCTTCATTTTCTCTCTTTCTCCTCCCATTTGCCTTCAGATTAGGCTGATTCCTCCTCCTCCATCATGCTGCCTGTGTGCAAGCAGCAGGGGCAGGCTGAGAAACTCAGGAGAGACTAGTTGCCCTCAGCCTTTGTGTCTGCTGCAATACTGTGCCTTGCAGCAGCCAAGAAGCCCCATCCTAATCACAAGGCCCACAGCCTGGCCCTCTTGGGAGTGTGCTGTCCAAGGAGCCCCTCAAACATACATGGAGTTTAAGAGTCTGCGCATATTTAAGCACTGAGCTCCACCACATCAGGACTGAGCATGACCAGTCTGAGAGATTTAGGCAGGTGTCAAACACCTTTCCCACAAGGCAGCTAATTCCTGCCAAGCTTTGCAAAAAACAGAAGTACCAAAGTGTCTCAGCAGAGTACAAATTTACTTTTTTAGCCTGAGAAGAAGTCATAATTTCATTACTGGAAATTGCACTCCTTTTTTTCTAATTGACTTTTGCTCTCAGAAACATTTGTCTTAGTGAAAGTGAATGAGTGAGGGCAGACAATCAACCTGGGAAATGTTGATGAAAATGGTCACATTTAGGAAAAGTAACTAGAAACTGAAAACGAGGCAGAATAAAACGAATATTTCTGATAAGGTTATGATAAGATGGAGATCACAGATAAGGTAAATGCAGAATTGTTATTCACTAAACCCTGCAAGAATAGAACTAAAGAGCACTTGACAAAAATTAATAGGACAACAGTTTAAAACAGGTAAAGAAAGCAGCTCTTCACACAGTGAATAGGGAACTTCTGGAATTTGCTGTCCTAGTGGGTTGTGGAGGCAGACAGCATCAGTAGGCTCAAAATGGGATTAGACAAATTCCCAGACAACAGAGCTGTACATGGATGCTAAAGGAAACAAGCAGGGATTAATTCCCTAACATCCTGATCCAACAAAGGTGAATGCTGAGGAAACCCAAGGGAGAGGGAAATATCCAGGCCTGTGTGCTCTCCCTGGATAGTATCTCACCTTACCCCAGCTGGGAGCAGAGTGCTTGGTTTGGTGGGACCACTGCTGTGGCCCAAAAGGGCCATTCCTGTGCTCTAAGTGTAGACATATCTTGGGAATAAAAAGTACGATTACCTCTCTGTCTAGTTAAGTGCAAGATTTTATTCACTGTATTTTACATCACTAATCAGCTTTTGTCTAGGCTGAAATGCACAACACATTTGAAATAATCCCTACTATATTACTGGGTATTTTGGAACAGCTTTTTACTCTAGCATGTGTTACTTGTTTTTCTTTTCAGAAAAATAAAATTATGTCTTTAATTTATTTAACATTTTGGGTTGAGTAATTAAGAGCCTTATGAAAAGCCTTAATGCTCATCTAACAGAGGAACTTAATCACAGTTCTGTTAGACTTTCTCTAAAAATATTAAAACTCTGTTAAATAGATTATTGCTTTTTTAATTAGATAGTTTAATTAAAGCTTGTTAATGGAAATATTACATAAACAGCTTTCAAAGCCACACATGCCCATGCATTATCACAAAAGAGAGAAGTTGCAGGTGTCTCTAAAAGAGCAACTTTCAATATGGGTGAATAAAAAGAATAAAAAGCCAGAACAAAACAGCTCCTAAATGGTGCAATAGCATCTTCATATGGGTAGCCATGGCTGTTGGGATGTGGTGACACTACAAGTTACCGACGTAAAGTTGGTTGCCTGAGAATTTCAATTCCAGACCTTTCTGTATGTTTCCTCGATACTCTTGTAAATCTGCAACTGTAATTATCAATCATTTTACTTACAAGTCCATCTAGCTCTGCTGTAGAGTCACATATGGCTTTAATGTTGGAGGTTTGAGCAGTATTTTAAGGCCTTTCTCTGTCTTACTATGTGCCCTTTAAATCACTACTGTTTTACCATTAAAATAGGGAAATAAATTATTTTGAAATGAAATGCATTCATCTTCCTTCAGGGCTTTCAAGATTCCAGTTAAAAGACTGAGTTGTTATATGATTGCTATTATACATCCACAATAGTATTCATATACGTGTGTGCAGGCATATGGACACATACACATAAACTTCATTGTGCTTTGTATGTGTGTAGTTGAATATACATTCATTGGGCAAAACACCTATTGCTCCTAGTTTTATCTGTTTGAATGACAACCTTGAAAAATCAGGAAAGGGGCAGATATTCAAAGGATTGTTGACCAGAAATTCCAGGTAACCCCGAGTTCCTTGTCACTTTGGTAATCTGTTTGTAGACAGATACACTCCTTCCTGGACATATATGTGTATATGTAAGCTATAAGAAGCATGTGAACACATCCACATCCAAGTATCTGCACCTACATTTGCAAGTGTGCACTGATCTTTATTTAACACAGAAACATGCAGTGCACTGACTCACACACCGTTGCAGTTGGGATTGAAGATATACCACAAACTGTAATATATATATACCCAGCAGGATTTAAGATTAGTTGGTAAGGTCTTTAAATACTGGAGAGAAGGTGGTTATTTGAGTTTGAGTATATTTGCTAGTTATGAATGTAGAGGGAAATATTTAAAGCTTCCTAGACTATAGCAAAGGGACAAATAAGACAGTAGAATAATTCTGGCTAGGCCCAAGAAATAAATTGAAATGAACTTCAGAGCTGCAGTGTTTTATACTAAAAGATGAGAGAATGAGGCATCACTATATGTATGATCTAGTAAATCATGTTTTCTTGGGGAGTGGTAAGATTAACTTTAAAAAAACCCACAATATCTAATTTTGGGGGTTAGAGGACGGCGTATCTCTCCTGCTGATGAGTCACTTCTATTCATAGAAGCGTACACAAAATATAGTTCCTTGTACCAACTGTGACTTCTCCAAAGGAATTATATCTGTCCCGAGGAAGACTATGAAATTTAGGCCTTATTCTCCTTTTATCTCCTTCTGAGAACATGACCGGGTAGATTGGATCATGTTGAGTCACAATCCTTATGTGATTCCTGATAGATAACCTCTACAAACTCAGTGTAGTGGAAAGTTTTACCTTATTCAACAGCTGGAAAGAAGGACTTAAAAGTCTGATAAAGCCTCTGGCTGATGGAGACTTGTACCAAAGGGAATATTGGGCAATTGCTTATCTGCTTAGAGAGTCTTGCTCTGTACTTTTGTGTCATCAGCAGACTTGCTGAGGGCATACCCTGCCCCATCATCCAGATCATTAATGATGTTAAACAGGATCAGACCCAGCATTGACCCTGGGGTATACCACTAGCTACTGGCCTCCAACTAGACTTCATGCCATTGATCATGACCCTATTCGTGTGTTATGTCCTCTGTTCCTCTGTTAGCACGTCCTTCTAACATACCTGAATGGCTAATCCTGTGCTTGGCGAGGCCAACTCTTGGGAGAGGGGAGTTGCAGCCTGGGCTTTATTTTGGTGTTTGTACAGCTACAAGGAGGTAAAGGCATCTGTGAAGAGATTAGTATAGCTCAAGAGACCTGGGTTCAGCCAACAACTTTGAACTGTCTCACTTGAAGAAGTGCCCTAAACTGTGTTTCCACACTATTCAGCAGCCCCTTTTTGTCAGCTAAGCTTTTAAAAAGGAACAGTCAGTATAAATCCTGTTACCATCAACACGCACGCTGGAAGGAGAAAATGAGAAGTTATAAGGTGGTGTAGCACTACCAGGATTTTGTGCTCATGCAAGAGACCCCTTGCTCTATGTGAGTAGGGGACTCAGTGAACTGTATGCAGTGACGGCTGTCTCCCTCAGAGGTGTCTGAAACAAGCTGTTAGCTGGTGCTCACAGTCAACTTTGACAAAGGCTGGCAGAAATAGCTAGAGGAAAGTACTGGAAACAGTTTAGCAAACAAAATAAATTTGCATCAGGAAATGCAATTTCCTAGAATATGAAGGACTTTTTTTTAAAAAAAGAAGCAAGTTAGGTCTGTCGCCAGCAGATGTCTGACTGCAGATAACTCTTGAGTTTTAGGAGGATGGTGGGTTGTTGTCGCATGTGATCATTTTGAGGGGAACTGTTTCAGGTGAAATTTCAGAATATCAGTATTACCTGAGAACTTGAAAACCTGCAAACTTGTCTTTCTGCCACTTCTAATGGAGGAAATGTGTCTAGAGAGGGATACTTGCATTTGCTAATCTGTTTCATGACACTGTCAGTTCATTTGCTTTTTTTTAGGCAGGAATCAGTGCTCTGTCAGAACAGAACAACACCCTTTTTCTAGTAGGAAATCTGGTCCCAGACAGCCAAACCATCTCAAGTGTGGACTAATTAATTACTTTTCCTATGCTCCTGAAACTACCTGGGAACTTCTATCCTGGAATGAAACTCCGCAGAAATCAAAATAATATTTTCCATGACCAGCAGATTATATCAGTGTTCAGCAAACTGCACTGACTGCTAAATGGATTTTCAGTTGAAGTGTCAGGTAGTGGTTTGGACTTACAGTGATTCAGCTTAATATCCTGCAATGCATTCCTCCCATCTTTGGGGAGAGGGGATGTTGCACGGTGGTTGGTAGGCTCGCATACAGCATTGTGTGCAGAGTCCCAGAGGTCATGCTTATTTGAAGAATTGCTACACATTTGGTATCGTAAAAGATCCCTGGATACAACAGTAAAGAGGTAGATAGACAGATTCCAATATGAGTCAAGATTAGAGCTTATTGTATGGTACTGCAGGTCCTTGTCAGAGTCAGCTTTTCTGTAAATCAAATAATGCCTTGGCATGGAGCTATGTGCTGAGGGCATTTTTTCTTCAATCAGTACATCAGTAGTTTAACATACCATAAAACTAAGCAATGTAATGATGATGATAATTTTCTACTATATTAGTTGCCAGAAGCCTGTGCATTTTATAAGAAAACTGCTAGATATAGGATTTTGTTACATTTAGCTCTTCTGAGGATTTATAGGGTGGTAGAAGAAAGTGCCGTTGGTGAGAAGGGATCTCATAAAAGTAGGAGTGACATTTGCCTTGGAGTAAAGTTTGCTTTCACCTTAAAGAAAAACAATAACAAAAAAGTAGGAAAGTAACAAAGATACATGCTCACAGGTATACCGGAGGAAAAGCTGCTTCAAAGGAGCCAGAGCTGGTCATCTTCATTTAGTTCAACCTCTGGTTTGATTTTTTTGCCAAGATTCTTAATATCTCCAGACTTTGTCCACCAAGACTCTGTCAAACAGCTGCTAAAAGACTGCAGATGATTTTGACCCTACTTTTGATCTGAGTACCTGGCAGGTTTGCTGCTACAGCCCAAAGGGAACCTGGGCTCGGGAAGCAGCACCATTGTCTGCTGATAAGCCCAGTATGAAATTGTCCTCCAAAGATCTGCTGCAGCCACCCTCCTGGGCTTCTTTCTCTTATTTTTACTGTGGCTCTGTCACTGTCTGTTCCTGGCTTGCTGCTCTCAATGTGAGCTCCTTCTCTGTAATCCTTGCTACCTAGAAGGAGGTCCTGTCTCGCTTCACATCACTGTGTCTTTATTATGTTTTGTGTCTCTGCTAGGAGTGTGCCTCATCATGCTTGTCTCTCCTTCCTCATTTTCTTTAAAGTCTTATCAGACTCATAAGTGAAAGCTGTGTTAATTTTTCACTTTATAGCCTGGTTTAATGTAGCCTATATGTTATATTCACTGCTGCCTCTCAATTTTTAATCCTGAATCATTTTAGACAACAGTTAGTTTGAAGGATGCTACACAGATTAAGTTTTATTGTATAGTCTTATCACACACAGCAAGAGCGACTTCTTCCCCTTCACTTTATGGGCTTCATAGTCTATTTTTTTAGCACGTCAGACAACATAACACCAACTTTGAAGTGGATAATGAAAAAGGACCTGGACTGAGAATGGTTTTGGTGTTGTTACATGTTATACCCAGCTTCTTTGTAAGTGATTCAGATAATGCCACTTTACCATTTGTCTTGGGAGAGATCCTAACACAAACTGACCAACTCTATACAGGAAAGTCGTCATGTCCCAGAGTTTATCTGTGGGCCTCATGGTCCCTACCAGCCTTGTGAATGGGGATGGGTGGTTGCGCATCTTTCCTACGATGCTCTGCAGTCTCCTTCCTTAGAGAAAAGAGGTGGTGGTTGCTCACCCTGGTCTTTTGCCAGAGCAGATGTCTGACCTGTAAACCTTGTGCACAGGCACAAACAGGGCATAACTAATCTGCAACTCCCATGAGATACTGCAACACTGCTTCCAGTTAAAACATTCTTCCTTTGGTCTTGTGTTTTTTTCAAGATTTTCCATGAAAGGTACTTTCCTCGCCCCACTACATGGAACTATTCTGAAACAAAACCAAAACCATTTTGTAAGTTTCCTTAGTGACTCCTACAAAATACTAATTGAGAATTCAGAAAATCCTTTATGTTAGTTCTACATTTAGGCCCAGGGTAAACTACCAGCCATTGCCCATCTGACTGCATTACTGCAGGGGAAAGAAATGAGAGCACTGCCCAGCAAAGCAGCTTTGAGCCTGCCTGGCATCCGTGAGGGGTTCAGGCTCCAGTCCTTCTGCCTTTTTCTCCCAGGAGCATTACTCATATCCTGCACACTTCACCCTCCTTGGATTTTACGTTCTTCAGATGCTGGAACCATTATCCTAAATGCAGCCTTCCTAATCATTTAGACCTCCTTCCCCATAACTACAGCAATTATGTAGTGCTTGGGTTTACTGGGGGCTGTGCAAATAAATGCTAATTAATTATAACTAATTATATATCCTTGGTTCTTTTAATCCTTTTTTTCACACCTCAATTTCTCTAGCTTCCTAAATTTTGTTTTTTTAAAACATATTTACTAATTGGAGGAGGAGGAAGAGAGAATAATCTGGCATAATACACCATTTTTGTGTAATATAAAGTTTATTTCAGTTACAATTTAAAATTTTCAACATGTAAAACAAGACTGGGCTGAATAATTTGGTTGGCCTCTCCATCCTGTCAGCATTTTAAATCAACTAAAAGGCTCAACTCTGTGTCTGGAAAGGTCTGGCTAAAGCCTCCATTTCCTGCAGGATTGCAGGGTCCATTTGACAAGCCGTGGGGCCACTTCTCTGTTGGACTCTGCTACTTGCAGATGCCCTAGAAAAACCTCTCATGCAGCAGTCTCAAATCCAACATCAGCAGAATCCAGATCTGAACATCAGGATTTTGCAGGTTCATGTCTGAGAAACGAAAGAGATTGGCATTGCCTCATCCTGGCATGTAACGAAAATGACTTTCTCCTTAACCAAGTGTGAAAGTTAATTCAGATAAGGTGTGAGACAGTAATGAAATGTGAGAAATACATTTTAATTAGAATGCCAGCAAGATAACGCAAACCAAATCCTAAACTCCCCACCATTAAGGTTTCCCCACTGAGCCCTCATGCCATTGTTCCTCTCTCCTTCTGATTGCTTTTTAATAACAGCTTCTGTATGGCCTTTGTAAATAATCCTCTCATTACAGGTTTGCTTGAAACATGCAATCAATTTATTAAGGTATTTTCCAGGAGAAATTAGCAGGTACAATAAAGCATAATTACTCTTGTACTCATTCATTTTTAAAACCGGAGAGTTGACCAGGTGCCGCCATTGCTTCTGCCAACCTCAGCAATCAGTTCAATGGCATTTGAATCACAGCAATATTCAGATTAATCCAGGCTGGGCAGGCAATGGCATTTTCAGGAAGACTGAAAAATCAGAAATTATCTGCATTTTCCCCTCAAAATAGTCTTTGAAACAACTAGAGAAGCTGATTTTTGATTAGGTAATTTTTTTGATATTTTTTGTATATGTGTGTGTATGTGTGTGTTGTTTGATCCCTGAAGAGAATACTAATTCCTTATAAAAATCAAGAAGTAAGGATTGAGAGGTATGACAGAATCTTTCTTTAGATATAAGATCAATGTATGTAGTAAGTGATGGACAGATTCCTCTGCCAAAAAGGAAGACCACAACAGTAAGGAGAATGAGTTCAGCTGGGGTGGCATGAGGGAACTCAAGACTCCTCAACCACAGTTCCTCTGTAGAACAGAAATACCAACCTGAGATGGAAGTATTTTGGTTTTGAGTTTTATAGCAGAAATTTCCAGGTTTCTACACAAAATGAAAGAAGCGTTTTTAGCCATATTAAGTAATATTTTAGTTCACATTGTTTAAGATCAGCCATGTGGAGGGAATTGCTAATATCCAAAAGCTCTTCATTTGTGACTGAGAAAAGGACTTGGTATACGTGGGCTATTTCCTGGTTAACAGATGTATTAATGTGGATTACCAAGTATGACTGGAAATAAATGGCTGTCTGAGAGAACTGTATGGAAATATGAGGGTCCAGCTGTTCTTCCAAAGTGGGAATAAGTCCATTCATGGCAGGACAGAGGCAAAGAAGAGAAATTACACTGGGGATTTGGAAGATGAAGGCTTCTTTTCGAGGCAGAGAAGAACAGGGCATTTTTAATGAAGGAATTGATGCCAAAGCTGAGAACTTCACTGTAGCTGCTTTCTGAAGAAGAAAATGTCATCTGTTGTCAGAGCAATCACTGCAACATACCTTATCATAAACAAAAATTACATTTAATATATGACCTAAGTGCATTTAGAAAACAATTTTTTTTTCTTTTTTCTCTCTCTTTTTTTTTTCCCTTCTGTGTGGTTAAAGCCAAAAACTGAGGCTATGAAATGAAAAAAAAAAATCATCTTGTCATTTTTGTCTGGATCCTTTCTCAGTGAACTCGATATTTTTGTTTCCAGCTCAAAATTAATTTTTTCAGCCTTCTAGAAAGGTAATCCTGCCAAATGTATGAAAAGCACACCACGTCACTATTGCAGTGGAAAATAGAGAGGAATCAGAAGTCATCTGGTCATTATTGATGTTGCATTGCTCAGAAGACAAAAAGATAACACAGCTGGCTTTCTCTGCATTGTTGACAATATAATGTTTCCTGCAAGCTAATCAGAAATGACTCAGAAGACATACTGAGAGCACATAATGGGAGGGACCATGGTTCACTTCTGCAATGGTGCTTCTCACATCCAACCAGATTTTAAATGAAGTAGAAATTTCAAAAATCATGTCTGACTGTAACTGAGAATAAAGTCATCAAAGTCAGCTGAAAAATATTATTTCTACCATTGCATATTTATTCCCTCAAAGGTCGTCTTTATATAAGTAGAAAGAATCTTGTCTTCTAACTTCTGTTGCTGTGAATTGCCTAGCCCACTCAACACACATCAGTTTTCTGGTGAATACTGGCCAAAGAATTCAAGTATGTGAAAATCTGTTGTGGGTTTGTATTGGTTATTTTGATCTCTTCTGAAAAGTTATATGCAAACTGAGTTCAACCAGCAGCTGGCTACTAATTGCTGAAGCTGTGCCTTATCTATCACATAAATGAGACAGTGGGTTGCTAAAGAGCTGCTAGCAGGGCCCTGTACAGGGAAGGCTTCTGGTCCTAAGGAGTGGCAGCTTCTGTTTTTTTCACATGGCTGACTTGAGTAGGAGACATTTACGATTCATTACCTAGGAAGCTAAAGTCCCACAAATATTTGTACAATGTGCATGCACAGAGCATTGTACACGTGCATATTGGAAAACAAAATGGGATGAATTAATAAACGTACTCTTACAAGTACTACCTCCCTGGGGAGATTTAAAGCAGAGGCTTAGAGGAGAAGTTGTTTAAGTTGGAGCTTCTTGAGCTGTCTAGTTCTGTTAATGGAAACTGTTAGCAGCAAATGCAAGCATGACAGGGAGTAACTGCATATTGCACCCTTGGTGTTATTACAGACAGATCACTGCATCATATTTGTACGTGGAAGGCCCAATTCTTGCTAAACTTAAATGTCATTAAGGTCCAAAATGTGAAATCCTGACCTTTAAAAAGTATGAATGGGCTTTAGGAAAAGAGAAGTGAAATGAAAGCTACATCCAAGTTATGGGTTTCACTGGCGCAATAAAACAAAACAAACATACATATATATATAAAAAAGGGATTTCATTTTACCTGCAACATTATTCTAAGTTTTTCCTTGTTATATCTCTCACTAGGTCTTCTGCTAAGTTTTAATCTAGTGTTCCTCTCATTAATACCTTTCTGTGTTTTCAGTTCGCAGTTCAGACTCCCTCTGGTCAAAGGCTGTTCTCATCTTCCTTGCACCTCTGTGGAGTGAACCCAGTTTCGCTGCTAAGAGGGAGCTGCATTTAACCAGTTGATTCCCAAAGAGACCCATCAGGGCTCATTCTGGTGGAAGAAATTCTACAAGGATACTTGCATTCACTTTTTCTTTCTCTCTAATATTCCTTTTATCTGTCTTTCCCTTCAATACATCTACATGCCATTCATCAATCCGTCTGTTGATTTATCTCATTCGTCTGTCATTCCAGTTCATCCATGTAATACATCCATGTATTTAGTCATTCACATAGGGCCATCAGTCAAATTCTTCCCGTCAGTGTTTGTGTCAGTCAACTTTTTCTGTGTGCTTTATCCAGTTAATATACTCCCTCTTAATATACTGGTGTTCATGCATAGTGAACTATTTTGTCTTTACACACTACACATAATTTTGTGCATTTTTTCATGATTAAAAGCATTGGATATTAGAATATTCTCTGAGTTAAGTGCAGAAAAGAAGACAGAAGGAAGTATTTTTTTAAAGTGTGAAAATAGAAATGCATATAGCAATGAGAACTGAACAAAAAGGCATCTACTCCCTGCTCAAGATGCAATGGTAGGTCTTCCCATACCATGCTCCTACCATGATTTTTAGGACTTTGACTCTGAACAAACCACTTTGCAGCAGAACAAAACAAAAGCAGAATTTACACGAGTATGAAACTTATCATGCCCATTTTTCCTGTGATGTAATGGACACCCATGCTTATACAGTGGAGGGTTACAATAAAAGAAATTTCTTTTCATGGAAGAAGATCAAAAACGACAACTAGATACTGTGTGCCTGAGAATGGGGAGGGCATAACAGAACGCAGGAGTGTCTAGCTGGACTACATAATTTGGATTATACATTTTATAGGATCTCATGCAGAGCTGTGGAGATAACAGTGACCTTCTGTGTAGCCTTGCAAAACAGTCCAGTTTCTTCCATGCTGAGCTTGAGAAAGAAGAAATGGTTTGAAAAAATGGAGAAATTATGAATTTAGACAGAAGAAATTATGACAAGACTGGAAGGTGAAAAGGATTTGAACATAGCCTGATGCATTCATAATAGCAGTATAAAAGATGGAAAAACTAATTCACTGTATCAGAAGATGAAGGGATAAGAAGAAATAGTTGGAAACTGTGGAAAGGAAAAATTAAGGTTAATAGCAGCAAAAGATTCTTAAATTAATTTCTTATGGTACAGAGCCACTGGAATTAGATGGAATGTTAAGACAGAGGAAGAATTGACCTACTTAACAGTGAAAGAAATTGTACAATAATGAGAAATATATGTAGGAAGAAGGCTTTGGGTGTTTTAGGTGCACTGATTGGAGTGCTTTGTGTTGGTGTTGCAGGATTTCATGCATTGGGATATGGAAATCTGGGGGGGTCTAAAAGAGCTGTTATACTGTACCACCAACTTGACTTCATATTTGGGCATGGTCCAGTGGGTGCCAGCCCTTTCAACATGCACATCTCTGTCATTCTGGTTTTGAAGGAAACCGCAGGCACAAGGACACAGAGAGCTCTGGCATACTCGTGCCTGGTCCCAGTGTGGATGAAGTTGGTACTCTTTGACACAGCATGGATAAATGTAAGTCCAGCTAGTAAACCTGATGAGGAAATTATCTCACCTGATTTCAGGCATTAACACCATGGATGTCTATTGATGTCATAGTTGCACTAAACTCCCGTATAATCTCAGGAGAGAAAAGAGGATCTACTAGTGTGTGATTCGTCTCACTAAAATGCAGATGTGAGAAACAGGACGAATGGATTCTTGCCCCAAAGTTTCTTTGTGGTTTTTTGGGGGGGGGGGTTTTGATTGTAGGCAACACTTGGGCAAGGGGCTCAGATTTGACATGTACATCATATATGTTTAGGTCTAGTGAGATCAATCACACTGCCAGAGTCAGAGTGCTCCTGCAGCCCATCCAGGGGGACAAGACCTGGGATTCTTCTTGGTGAACTTCAGGTTCATGGCAGTCTCCTACTTGGGTCTGAGTCTGGCTGGTTGGACTCCTCTCTGAGTATTAGGAGGACTAGTCTGTGAAAAGATGGAGCTATGCCCTGAGACAGTTGTAATCTAAGGTAGGAAGCTCTAGAAGAAAAAACCAGAAAAGACTGAAGGGAAGACATAAATGTGAATGTAGTCACTCCAAAAAGAGCTAAACAGAATTAATTATCACTTACTTTCTGCAAGATTCAGTTTAAAAACATGTTGCTGGAAAATGAAGAAGGCTGAGTGACCCTCCTAGCTTTCTTTATCCTTTCACCATGGCTAAGCTCCATTCTTTCCCAGTTAAAATCAGAAAAGAGTGCCACAATATGAATCAGGCAATGTGCTTGGGGTTATTGGGCTGCTCTGAATGTCTAGTGTAGGATTTTTCTTTGTTACCTTTTCTAAAGCATTTATTTTCTTTGTGTGCTTTGTTTTTTTTTTGTTGTTGTTCATTTTTTTGATTTCCCAGTAAGGTTTCTGGTGCATTTAGACAGTTGATTATGTATGAAGTTTTGTATGATAGTTAATTAGCATTCAGAAGGAATACTTCAGTCTATGCATATTATTTGCACAGGTTAAGTATTCCTGATAAGACTTCTCAAATCAGACAAGCTGAATTTAACTTAATTAGACCTATGAATACTCATGGAGAAGGTAAAAGGGGGCTTGCCCAACCTCTGTACCACAGGAATGAAGAGAAGGGGCATGAAGAGTAAGTGTGCGGGAGGGAAAATCACCCCCAATCATAAAATAAAGAGGACAAGAAGAGAGAGATGTCATGAAATGCTTACAGCTATTCCTGTGCTCTCACTCTAGCGAAGAATGGGGAATGACAAACCTTTTGAGAGTCATCTTCACTTAAGGAACAATCTAAGAAACTTGATGGATTATTTTTGGAAGGAGAATTAAAGATGTAAGTGGCCAGAAATACTTTAATTGCTAGTACCTCCAGGCACCAGTAAATGTATGGTTGCAAAAGCTGCTGTGTCATTGTGGCCAGCCCTTTGGATGTGTTTTTTCCTTTTCCTAAAATTAAGGGCAGCAAAATCATTGTAAACACAACTGTGTTTCATTGTGGCATGTTGTTTCATCAGCATCAAAATGTTCCTGGAAAATATGTCAATTTTGATGAAATTTTCATTGGAAAGGGGCTGAAACAAATCACTTCAGCTGTCTTGTTTTATTTTGATAATGTCAAAATATTTTGTTTTGGTAAGGTAAAAGCATATCATTTTGACTGCAGCATTTTGATTAATTGATTTTTGTTACATACATATTAATTTTTTTATACTGAATTGATATGAGATTTTAAATGGTATGTTGTACTGGAGATTGAAGATTATGTTATAATGTTTTCACATTAACAGAATAAAGTATTTTGACATAATTAAATGAAACATTTCAGCATCAGCAAACCTAAACAATTTGACACTACCTATGAAATATTTTAACGTTTCCAAAAGCCTTAGAAATTTGTGTAGCTGTCAGAAACATGGATATAAGGCAGTTTTTTTGAGGTCAAGAGAAAATAATTTTTTTAAAAGCTGAATTTTCCTTCACAGCAAAATTGCAGTATTTCTTGCTTCTAGAAATCAAATGTATCAAGCCCAGAAGCAGTTCATCCTTCGAGATATGCTCTCACTTACCATTTAGTATCCTGGTAATTATGTGGGGAATATGTGATGGAGAAGATACTAAGTTCAGAAATTATCAATAAAGTGTCTGAATACATGCTGCTCTATGCACATCAATTCATCAGTTATAACAATATGACCTCTGCTGTTCTCTGCTCGGGCAAATACCTACTAAGAAAAAACAGTTTGTTATAACTGAACATAGGATATCCTTTAATGGATTGGCCAGTCTATACTTTTTGATATGTTCTGTTTCCAGCTGTATCAAAAAACAGTGCAAACAAGATATGGAACTGAAATAGTTAAAAATACTGATATAGCCAAAACCAGAAATAATCACAGGGGAAGAATACATAGAAGGGGAAAAGTGCTCAGGTACCACTTGGGATTTTTTACACTGGCTTTTTCTCTTTCTCAGTTTTCTTTGAGGTTCTGCAGAAGATAGATACACTTTATTACTATAAAATTATGATCTATAAATAATAATGATAACTGGACACTAAGGCTAAAGGTTAGTGCCTTTAATCATACATGTAAATCCAAGCCCTAGATTAGTTCTTGCACTGCTATGTTTGCTGCGGAGTATGCAGGTACACAAGTAGATTTTGAGGTATATAGGCAAGTTTTAAAGGCAGGGAGGCACACTCCTGAAAGACACAGAATAAGGGAGCCTAGCTGAAAGAGTCACCCTGTCTCCAAAGCCTTGCATGAGTATTCACTAGTCAAAGAAAATTACAGAAAATAATAAATATATCTTTAATTTTTTGTGTCAATATTCAGAAATGTTATAAAAACCTCTAAAAATGTGAAATATAGTCATTTCTCAATAAATTTGGCAGATGTTCAAAGAATGGAAAATAGTCTTCACAACAATGTTTGCTTATTTTTGAAGTTAACAGTTTACTTGGATATTTTATCAAGATTGCACATTATGAAAATATATGACCTGTCCTCATATAAAATCACTGTAGTAATACTGTGCAACTCTGTAATAGTATAAAGAGAATTCTCCTTGACCTTCAAAGACGGTCAGTCGTGTGTCCTGAAGCATGAGAATGGTGATATTTTCTCTTGCGATATTTTCCTGGGTAACAGTCAGCAGATGCTAGTCTTGTGCATATACCTGCCAAATCCTTTCTTCAAATTTACAAAGCTTTTTGCCTTACTGAGAGAAATAACACTGTGGAACTGAGAATTGCATAATAAGCAGATTAACTTTACTGATTGCTGTGTTGGAAAATAATGCCCTTTTTGTCCATTGTAAATCTGCTGTCTTTAAATGTCATTTTGAGGACTCCTCTTGCATTGCATGAATAAGCTGGTCTTCCTAATGTGGGATATATTCTTTGGTGTGTTTATACACCTTGCTTATATACCTTGGTGGTTTCTCAGCTTCATCTCATGACCAGGAGACCTTTGACCACTCACTATCAACAAACATCACTAAAATGTTTTAAGACAGAATATGCCGCAAAAGGGAACTTCTGCAATGGCTTTGCTGGTGGGGTGGATGTCTGCCTGTCTAAGCTCTCTGTCGCTGCTTCCCAAACCTTCAAAAGGAAAAACTTTCCCTAGCACTGTATTAATTTTCCTCTTTCAGTCTCTTTTCCCACTGAAGAAGCACTCCCTTTGATTTCAGATGATCCCTTAAGACATGTCGGGGAAAAGAGAGAGTTTATCTTTAATGATGACAAACTCACAAACTTTTAAATTTGAGATTCCGTCAATATGTGAGTCTTATCAATTAAAAGAAAGGAAAAAAAAAAAGACGGGGGATAGAATATGAAACACCAGACCCAGCCATAATCCCACTGTGGTTGATAAAAATTTGATATCTATCAGGTGTGGAGAATTAATTAGCATCCCTACCCCTTCTACACGAGGTGGGTAACAGTGAAAAAAGTTTGGTTATTTAGAAGCATGTGTAGCAGCATGGCTGCCTTGTTCCTATTAACGACAGTGGAAAAAACAACATAGTCAGGAATCTGGGGTAAGGAATAATGAATCAGGTTAGTGGCTTTTATAGTAGACTTCTAAAAAAAAATAAATCTTGAAATAAGAAAGTTTCAAGTTTGCTAGCTTTTTGTTTCTACTGTCCCAGTGAGGAACAGTGTGTGTGAGGGGTTGTTTATGGGTCTTTCATCTATAATGGAGGAAGCCTTTAGTGTAGCTGTAGCCATGTAGAAAATATGGCATATACAGCAGTTTGCTGTGGAAGGTGATTAAATAGAAATGTCAGTGGATTTAAAAAAAAAAAAAAAACAAAACCCAAAAACCTTCAAGCCACAAACAACAAAAAATAAACAAAATAACCCCAAACATCAAACCTAGACACTAGAAGAATTTCCTTTAGGAGGAGAAAGCGTGGGGAGACCGAGATGAGAAGGAGGTAGAGGAGCATTACCCTCAGCCTGAGGAAGGGCCAGCGCGTTAGGTGAGCTGGTGGCTTACTGACACCAGCACTTCTGAGTAAGCGTCCTGCTGGGCCTGGATGGATGGAGCAGAATGCTGCTGTGTGCAATACATCTTTGCTTAGAGGCACCTGGAGAAGAATCTGATAAATTATGGTGCTATAAACTCTGCCTCTGACCCTTTTTTGCAGGTTTCCAAAGCCCTTTACCTAGGCAGAGTGTTCCAGACGTGCAGCAGTAGGGCCTCAGCTAAATCTAAGCCTTTGAACTGAGACATCTCCTGGATTAACCACCCAGCTGAAATGGCCTGCTAGCAGGGTTTTATTTTAGATGCTCAAAGCTGAGGTTAACAAGGTCAGGAGGCGTGAACTCACTGGAAATGAACACTGAATTCAGAGGCAAATTCCTACAGTTCATTTCCTTTGCAGGTGGCAGATACTAATAATGCAGGAGACATGCTCAAACAGATGGGGGCATTGGTATTAAAAAAGCATTATTTGCTCAGAGAAGGGACTATCTGAGCAGTAAGGACAAACAAAGGGAGAGTGAGGTGCATTTGCTCTGAGTTTCATCCTGCTTGCTACTGCACCACCCTGAGGGAGGAGTGAGGGTGAGAGTGAGGCAGGAAGAAATCACTTCCACTGCTGCTACCAAAAATCCGACTCCGTGTGTGTATGAAAGCACAAACTTTGATGTCTTCAGGCTTTCTTGGCACTAAGTGGTTCACGTGTCTTGCCATAATGAGGAGCATGGCATGTTTGTTCAGATTAGCCGTGCAGTGTCAGTAAAAAGGGCATAGTACCAAACCCCGAGGGCTAGAGGTGAGCGTGCAATGCTCTCTGAGGGGATCTTTTTTAACATATTGTGGTATTGTACAAAAGAAAAGCTAAGGATCCTGTTTTGCACTCTCTGTTTGTGCAATGAAGATACCAGTAAGAGGAAAGCCTGCCTAAAGGAGGAGTAATGAGGTTGGTGATGTGAGGGTGGAGGTCAGTGTGTTCTAGAGTCCAGGCTCCACTAAAAGCAGCTCAGGCAATTTAGCATCTTTGGCTGTACTGAGCTGCCTCCACAAACCCCTGCTTCCCCTCCTGTATGACCTCAACTTTGCTCACAACATGACCCCACATCTCTAGCCTCATACTCAGAAATTAGCTCTCCTGTCTTTCTCACATTTCTCTCTTCATCCTCTTTTCCCCTCACTGTGCATTTGGGTCTAATCCTGGTCCCTTGGTCCTGCCCCAGTACAGAGCAGGACTATTTGCCAGCTCTTTCCTTTGGATAGTGGCGCATGATACAGGTATGGGCATGGTACCGCTCTGATTTATGAGGTACAAATGAACCCTTGTTGGGTCAGAAAAATGGATTTTAATCAGACCAGATTCAGTGCATGGCTGGTTTCCTTGTTACTATTTTTATTAATGGTGTCATGACAAAGGAAAACCCTTTGAGCATTCTACCAAAGCAACATAGATATTTATTATGAACCTATTCTATTATAGTTAGAAACGCCCTGTTGAATAGGTCATTTTTTTCATAGGACTGGGAAGTTAATACAGCTCTACATAGTCTTGGAGTTTTATGGGAAGCTGTCCATATTGTATGTATAAAAAAATCAACAGAAAGAGGGGAAAAAAGAGAAAATCTTCTGAAATACCTGACCAGGGATTAAAATTTTGGAGAGAAAAAAAATGTTCCAGTCTTCAAGAAGACCTTTTTGTCTTGGTATCGCTATAAAAGGGCTAGAAAGGAAGTGTTTTCAGGGGGTTTCTTGTCATGGTATGTTAGTGGGAATATAGGCTAGGACATTGTATAGGCTAGGACAAGTACCCTAATTTGGCTCATTACCTGGGTGTATATAAAATCAGGAAAAGTGAATTGGGTAGACACCCACAGAAATCCTCTGGGAGTACCACATGGTCTGTCCACTGGGTGTCATTCTTGACCCACATCTGGATTAGCACTCAGCCCTACCTTACATGCTTCAGGAGGACAGCAACTGGAAACTGAACTGCATGCTGGAAAGAATCTGTCCCCGTTCCTTTCCTCTGGCTTCTACTGACAGAAGACACTTGCAGCTACATTTGCGAAGAAAAATCTTAACAATCAGTGCTCCCTTGTGCTACAAAATCAACTGTCTTAATGTTGCCAATATGTCCTCTATAATTCAAGATGGAGCTGCTTGGAAGAAACAAGGATTCCTCCAAAATCTGCAGTTGTTCTCTGTTTATAGAAAGAGCAAGTGTGTTAGCAAGTGTGGTTGCTGTTGGCTTTGAGCAGGTTTATCAAAAACACTCTCTGTACGAGAATGAGCTTCTCTCAACCCCTGATACATGCTCAAACCAACCGTGGAGACTACTGTTTTTTCATAATGAAAGGAAAATGGTTTTTGTTTATCTCTCTACCAATCTGTGTTTTAGCTACCATGCTTACCTAATAGAGAAGTGTCTTCCTTTGAAAATTTACATTTAAGTTCACTGATACTTTCTTTCTGGACTCTTGGGTATGAGAGAGCTGGTGATTTTTGCCTTCTTTGGAGAATAAGTGCCCAAGTGCTATAAAGAGCTATAAGCTTTCTCCTTTTGTTAAAAAGCATGAGACAGCTGCACTGACAAGTATGAGCAAAACACACAGTCTACAATAATTCTGCACAATCAGGCAGGGAGGAAAAACAATTCCTCACCTTGCCAGTACATAGCCACAGAACAATGTTTGCATCTTCAGCAGCCTGAAACAGATGAGCTCTCAATACGATCTGAAGGCTGGTGACAGGAAGAAAACCTCTAAAACGGATAGTTAATCTTTGGCTTCTGACAGGGGTGAGCTGCATTCAGGCAGAGGAGAGGGATTCTGCTCTCTAGTCTCAAAGGTGGGAGCCCTGGCAGTCTGGGACAACGATGCTGTGAGTAGGGTCTTCACCAAAGTTCAGTATAACTTTTACCCACAAAAAGAAAAGAAAAAAAAATCAGTGCAGGGAGGATGGGCAGGGAGAGTGGGAGAAGGATTTCTCAACATGTAAGCTAAGGAAAGAGAGGAAGTATTAGCATAGGAAAACTGGTGTTTTTGCAGCAAACCAGGTTGTGATTTCTCACATTTGATGTAACTGATGCTTTTTCTTCTCACCTTGACAAGGTCTCTTCTGATTAGAGTCCAGCAGCATGGTAATGGCCTTTACAAGCTGACTCAGATGTCAAACAAATGTAAAAGTTGAGAATGTCAAGAGGAAGGGTGGATGACAGGTAACAACAGGAGTGTGTGTGTGGGAAGACACATAACAAACTGGCCTCTGGGCATAAGTTTGCCTTTAAAATGATGGCTTAGGAAGAAGTAGAGATGGAAAATCCTACTGATTTTCTCCAATATAATTCACACAATGTAAACCACAGAAATACAGAAATACATAGCAGTAACTTACTGTTTTATTTTCTATGAGGTTGCACATGGAAAAAATGGAAACGGGAAAAAACAAAGAATAATGAGCAATTCTGACTTAATTTTGAATCCAGCAGAGAAATATTGTGCTTTTTTCTTTTAATTTGAAAAGGTGTGACCATCTATATCTCCTTATTTGGCATGGTTACATTTTCTGAGGGATGATTTCAACGTACAAGAACTTTAAATACCTCTTTTTCATATGTCACACTCTATTTCCCTGCTCAACAAGTTCTGGCATTGTAGTAAAGCTGAAGTAAGCAACGTATCTTGCACCTATCTCAGGTGTAGCCCTGCTCCAATTACGTCTATAATTCAGGAACATCCTCATTGTTTTCAATACTATCTCTAGCATAAAAGGAAGGATAAGTTATCCTAGTCCTAACAAGGCAGTATTATTAAGCTTTCCATAATGAGACCTCAGTTGAATGGAGTAATCTTCATGAGGGCGGGTTGCTCTTTTTGCCTCTTCACCTGAGAAACATTCTCTGCTTAACTAGCTGGTTGTCTGCTTTTGCGTATCTGCACTCATTTCAGCAGTAACAAAGCTTTGTCTTTCTACCCAAGGAACTGAAAGCACCTTGGAATATGCATGGGTAAACTTCATTAGCCTTTTTTAAGGGAGTAATTTATTATCTCTGTCAGAGAAAAGTGAAGCAGAGTCGTGCCATTTTTGAAAGCACCTTTTTTTCCCCATGGGGCAACAGGCACCTTACACTTCACAACCAGTCACTAACACCTAGGACTGGAATTAGCTAACAGTAAGGCTCCTGTGTTCTTTGACAACTGAAATAACAGGCTTACATTTCAAATTACTAGGGATATTTTGAGCTGATTTTCCATTGACTCACATCCTTTACAGATGAAGTATTCACAGTGACGTATTTCCCTCAGATAAAATAGACCCCAAAATGAATGACCCCATGCTCATTGTACACAGGTACCTGGTGGTACAGGTCATTATTTATTTTGTAAATGCAGAAAGCTTATGAAAATGATGCTGCTTTCATTATGAAATGTTCAAAAGTGTGAGCTTTTTGAATGCATCAAAACTTAAATTAAAGATTAAAATGCATCATTTTAGATGATATATTAGGAAAAATTTCTTTACTGAGAGAGTGGTCAAGCATTGGAACAGGCTGCCCAGGAAGGTGGTGGAGTCACCATCACTGGAAGTGTTCAAAAAACCTGTCCATGTGGCACTTCGGGACATGGTTTAGGGGGCATGGTGGTGTTGGGTTGATGGTTGGACTCAATGATATTAAAGGTCTTTTCCAACCTTAATGATTCTGTGGTTCTGTGACAACAAATCTTAGATGAAATCGCTTGGCCTGATGCTTCACTGCCTTGGACTGGTGCAACTTCATTGACATCTGTGGTATTGTGGAGTCATACAGGTGGAGTGATGCAAGGGGAACACACAACCTTATCAAGCGCTGATGTCCTCTGTCATAACTCATGTTTTCTGAGCAAGATGTGATAAAGAGTGACAGTAAACACTGCCTAAAACTAGCTTGTCACAATTTCCTTGGCTTTCTCTTCTTCAACTGCCTGAGCTTTATGAATTTTTTCATGTTTTCAGCCAGAAGTCACTTACGTTTCAATACCTCAATTAATGCGGTGGTGGTTTTTGTTTGTATTGCAGCTGGCATCCCACTGAATTTGCCTGCAGTTAACTTGATGGCCAGCTTTGCTCTGAACTGTATGTCATCGATAACAGCAAGTGACAATCTTGCCATTCCAACAACTTGATAAATCGAGCAGGCTTCAAAATAAGTCAATTTCACCTGTCACAAAATGTGGCAGGCTTTCTGATTTAAATCCCCAGGATCAAACATTTCTGACAGAGATCTCAAAGCACACGAGCCGGCAGGCGCACCGGGCAGGTCAGGCTTTTGATAGAGCTGACATTTACAGTGTGGAGGAATGAAGGGTGCAAAGGTGTGGAGTGGCAGCTTTCCCCTGCTCTCCAGGACTGTATTTGACTTGCTCTTTTGTATTGTTTTTAGAACAAATCAATTCTCGGTGCTCTCAAGTGTTTAGTGTTAAATAACTCATTACACCCAACCGCCACGTGCAAGGCTCACATCAGGGACCCTCATTAAGACAAGTAGGTTTCTTGAGGCTGGCTGCTTCAGCAGTCAGAATCCTAAAGTAGTTTCATCTGAGTTTAGTTTAAGGCACTGTGCAGTAAAAATTAATGGAATGGGCCATTTCTGTGTGCAATATTCTATTTTTGCTGTGTGATGGGGAGATGCCTCTCTACAGATGTGCCTTGGTGTGCTTAGACTCAGTGGGACAATCTTGTCCTCTCTTGCAGCACTAGAGAGGATTGATCAGCAGTCACAGACTTTGTGGCCACTAGGCATACTGTTGTAGGTACTTTTGGTGGCTTCAGGACCTTTTCTGCTGTTTGTGTTAAAAAAGGGAGTCAGAATCTTACTTGAAAACAATTTTTTATTATTATTGTAGGGGATTGGTGGTAACTATGCAAATGAGTATCCAGGTACCTTTGTGGAGCTGTGTCTTCTCTTATTTCACTCTAACTATATCAAGTAAATGACTGCAGTCCTCACCAAGAAACACAACTCCACTGGTAACATTTCTAAGAGTCCTCAAGGCTTTGTTCTGATTTTACAGTAATTTTGTGAGATTTGATATTAAGAAAGTGACAGCAATTCCTGTTCCATTTTAGACTGGGGAAAAGAGTGCAATTTCATTTGTACATCTAAAAGATTGCTATATGACTCCAATCCAGTCGTACTGAACTTCCTTTAGAGGCTATTGAGACAAATAGATATTTCCAGATCGTGAGACAGGTGCCTACTGCAGAATGTCTGAAGCCAAATCAACACCTCAGGCTTATGCTAGCACAGCTGTGTAGGTCTGGGCTGGGAAGAAGAGAAATCCCAGGCAGATTTAGCTATACTAACATTCATCCTACTGTTGATCTAGCTATCCTAGCAAACCTGTGCTTTTTTCTGTCTTACCAGGCAGTTGTGCTGTTACCAGGGTATATACACTTTTGCAGGAACACTTCTCCACGTGCTAAAAGTAATGCATTCTTGGGGTTGGCTTTGAAACAACAATATAGCTTACTAAAATGCCATTTTGCCAGTTTTACTCACAAAATTGTAAGTAGAGGAAACCTTGATTCCTCCAGGCAGTGGCATTTTTATGTTTGTTTCCTCTTTCTATGTGTTTGTTTTTGTTTCTGCTATGAAAGAAACTGAATTAATATGGGGAGAAATGGATTAGAAGCATCTGGAGCAAGTAACATTCTGGTTTTGCCATGCCTGTAGCAATTTGTATTTGCTCTTGATGAACATTTGCATGAGAAGTGTTATGTTTACGTGAAGTAGAGCTGACATTTTTTCATTTAGAAAGAAAAGTATGATCATGTTGATATTTTTTCATTAAAAATGCACCAGATATTTATGAAAAACATAAGAATTTGATAAGCATCTAGGATAATTTCCAAACAATTTATGGAGATGCTTATAATTTGTCAGAATTTTAAAATCTTAATAGAAACATTTCCATAAAATAGCACTTACCATTTTGATCAGCTCTCAGAAAAAATTAATTTCAAATACACAGCAGAAATATATTTCTAGCAGAAGCTCACTGTACAATACTTGAGAATGTTGAATTATCAGGGAATAGAAGTAATACCACAGGTTTTGTGTACAACAGGAGATGACCAATATATATATTTTTAAAACAAGAATATTAACAAATCCACAAGCTAAAATTTGTTGATTAAAAATAATCTTCTAAATACCTGTGAACACTGAATCACAGAAACACAGAATAGAAAAAGACCTCAAGAGACCAAAATGGCTCTGTGCTTTACCTCACATTAAATATACTGTGCACATACCCACTGGATATTTGTACAACCTATTCTTATAAAGCTCCAGCGAAATATCTCCTGCAGCAATCCCTACAGAGTCTATTTCCATGCTTCACTCTGGTTTAGGTTTTCCTTAGCATGTAAGTGGGAGAATAATTTTTTTTTAAACCGAATAAAATTCTTACAAACTCCTCCTTCATTTGTTTTCTATCCTTACTAGCTGCAGAGAGCTGTTGATTGTTCTTTTTATAGCAACTACTTGTAAAATGGAAGAAAGTTACCATATCTTCCCTTTCTTAGCCTAAACAGTTTGGTCTCCTATGGCCTTTTCTCATAGGCTGTTTCTGTTCATTTTCTTATCTTTCTTGTTGTTTTTCTCTCCATACTAGTTTCCTTTTATCTTTCTCAAAATGTGTCATCCATCCAAAACTGGTGACAGTCATTTGTGCCTCGGTACCAGCATGAACTGAACTGGAATCGTAACTGCCGTTTCTTCGGCAGAGCGCTCCTGCGTAATATGTTCCCGCATGAGCCCTTCCCTTTCTGCAACAGTGTCCTATTAATTACATCCTATGCAGTTTGTGGCTGCTGTTCTCTGTGCAGTCAGCTTAGTCACTTGTTCACTTGGATTACTTTGGGCTTGTGCCTATTGAATTTCATTTTATGGATTTCATCGTATCTTTCCACTTTTTCAATACATTTTATTTTCAATCCTCTCTTCCAAAGAACTTGCAGTCTTGTCCAGCTTGCATTTTTACACAATTTTTGTAAGCATCCTTGTTCTGGTCAATTAAAATCGTTAATAAAGCCACAGCCAAGCCAAATGCCTGTGGGATAATGCTTAAAAATCCTCTGCAGTTCGGCCATGAGTCAACTATTCTAACTGCAGTTTTGCATTAATTTGAGAGCACATCTCCCTGGTTTGCTTACGAGGCTGGTTGCTAGCATGGAGGAACTGTCAGTGGTCTAAGAGTTTGGTCTGACAGGGAAGTCGGGACCACAGACTCCCTTCAGTGTTGGTGGCTTCTTTGGACTTCGGAGATTTGCTTTTGCGATACATGTGCTTCCATTTAATGGAGCAAGGACATCAGGACTTGCTTGTGTTTTCATAGCAAGTCTGGATCTGTTGCTAAAACCAGCACAGAAGGAGTGCTGTAGAAGCCTCGGTGGGCAGAGCAAGGGAAGAGGTTGAGGGAAGAGGATACAAGGCAGGGAGAAGAAAGGTGCTGAGCGTGCAGGCGTATACCGCAGATTCATTCTCATCATCCTTACCTGCAGGCTTTTATTAATTCCTTTAACCTCCACTGAAATTCGCCCATTGAATGCCCACCCATATGGTGGACATTCACACCTGTGCACTGACTATGTGTCTTGCAAAAGGAAGAGAAGTTACCTTGTTGTTTTACTTCTTCATATAGATTTATTTTAAAAGCCTTTGCCCACTCTATTATAAATATAAATGTCTATTAGTATCACATTGCATGGTGTCTATTACAAATATAACCATTAGCATCGCATTGCATGATTTATATATGTGGATGCATTTAGAAATGTATGCTTGTGTGTGTGTATCCATATAGATCTACATGCCTCTCTCTCAACAATGTCATTATCTGCATTGTATCATTATAAAAAGCTTTTATACTGTTTTAGAAGAAAGTTGTCATGTCAGTCTAGGATTTTATTATTCTTCTTCAAAATAAACAACATGAAATAAAAGATGTTCACGTTTCAAAGACATACCTTGAAGTCTGCAGAACTGAATGGGTGGCAGAGAAGTTTCTTCTCCCAATTTGTTCCAGGTAAAAGTATTACTTTCAAGAATGAGTAATATATTACCATACTCACAATTACTCTATTATATTGTACCAGGGCAATAAATGACTTTAAGCCCAACGTTTGTCTGGTAAATTAAAGGCGTTTAATTTTAATAAATAATTTGAGCTTTTTCTAAAGTGAAAATTAAAATTTCCTTAACAACTGCAAGTAATTTTTTTAAACTATTGTCACGTAAGTTCATTACCAAAGGGAAATGAGCTACTTACCAGGACAATGCATTTTAAAAAGTACTTTAAAGAAGTGAAAACAAAGCATCATACTTTTAAGTGTGAGCGGGAAGAAACCAGCTCTGGTTTCACAACGCTTGGGGATGCGGTACACTCTTGTAGTGACACATGGGAAAGAGACTTGCCAGCCTGGTCTGACATGAAGTGATGGCAAAGGACCAGCTGCCTCCATTTCCGTGTGATGAGAGCTGGATGTGTTGTGGGGGGCTGTACAGCAGTGGGTGGACATTGAAAGCAGAAAGAGGGAAGAGGCACCAGTGCTGGTGTTGCCCAGCCTCTGTCCTTGTGGCAGTTCCTGTGCCCCACCTTGGAGATACGACAGGGCCGCTCGCCGCACTTCAACAAAGGGCAAGTGAAGCCCTAATGAAGGCACTGGTGCCATTAGGAGGATGTTTTTTTCCTATGAGCACCTTGCCTTGAGGAACACATGTGTGTAACAGAAGCAGCTGGGGATGAATGGGTGTGAAAGCCATTCATCAAATTCAGCGTGACATGAGTGTTTCAGGAACAAGTCTTCCCTGCTGTCTGTCCCTTCTGTTTATACTTTGAAATTCTGCGTGCCCTGTGCAGAAGCACTGCATTTATACTAATATGAATATAAGCATGATTTTTTGCTATTAAGTGTTTGAGGAAACTGCTGGCATTGCAGATTCTGGTAACTGCAGATTGCAGATGGACTTCCTCCAGGAAGTGGTTTTTTTTTCAGAAATATTGGGTTTTCAAGCTTAGTAGCTACTATTGTACTGCTATCCCTGGTCCTCTTCCTCCTCCAAAAAAGGTGTCTATTGTTTCTCTGCAAGTGAGGGGCCAACCCTTATCATGAGGAGCCTTTGAATAGTTTGTTGTCTGTAAGACAATTAACAATTCTCGTTCTGCCCTATCGCTTTAAGCACAGCTTATACTGACAAGGAGGAGGTCCACTCAACCACTCTGTTTTAAAAGGTGTTACACTCTTCTTAAAACGCTTTCTAAGGTGACATGTGACAGGAAGACACACATACAGACATACATCTGCAAGAGTCAGTGGACCTCATATCAAACAAGCCATGCTGTCCATAGGGTAGAGTAAGTACACATATATCACATAATAAGTAACTGCAAATAGATAGTGTGAGCAACATATTTTAAAAATGAGTCTCTATGAAATTTTCATTAAGATTTATTTTACCGACTCTAGTTGTTATGAAATCAACTTGCTTGTATTCTCCAGCACAATGGGATGGCATTTGTTGTGATGCAGTGGTACTGATTAGACTCTAATATGTTGGAAAAAAATGTGTTTTATGCCACTAAGTAAATCGGAAGCTTCTGTGCCAGCTGGAAACTAACACCTGAAGCCATCTGAACCGCACAGTTCTCTGTTGCTTGCGGGACTGATTCATCTTTTCACAGTGGAAATATGAACACTGGATATGCAATGCACATCAAGTAATTTTCCTGTTTGGCTTTTCTAGCTGTTGCATCACATTTTAAATTTTCCTCTCTTTGTAATTTAGTCTAAATAAAGGCTCTGGTATTAATTTAATTTTTTGAGAGAAAAATAAACCCCGCAAAAGCAGAGACATGCATTGCCCTTCCTCTAATCAATTTTACAGCAATTTTTTTTTATTGGCTTATCCCCTTGAATGAAATTATCGTTTCCAGATGAGAGACATATTAGAGTCTAGACTGTTAAGCCTGCTAAAGCTTGTCTCCATGGCAGGACTGAGCGTGATTTTCATACAACCATTCTGCTCCTCAAATTGTACTAATGACAATGTGGGTTTTTTCCAAAGTATTTTCCTGGGGTCTCCTTATGAATGACATAGACGAGGAAGCTTTTTTTCCTTTCCTGCTTCAAGGAAAGACTGCCTACACCTGGGCACAGCTATGCGAGCAAGCGTTCACACCATCCTGAGGCCAGAAACCTGCCTCTGTGGGGTAGTTCTTCCCATGGCTGCTGTGATGAGGAAAGCTTGTGAGGTCTAGGAAAGAAATAAAGGAAAAGGTTAAAATGTGTGAAATTGTCAAGTTAAAGCAGAGACATCAATCACCGCTCTGCTTCTAATAATGCTTCTCAGATATAGTAACTCAGAAGCATCCCTTGATGTTTATATGACTCCAGGCCATCATATATAGGGCTACACATGTGAATTACTATCAACTATATGTGAGGTTTTGTAAAGTAGAATAGCATGGAGTTTTATTACCTGTCTCATATGGACTGGTTTTCTTTCTTGATTTTTGTCAAGTTGTTCATGACTGACACCCAGTCTGGGGCACAGAGAAATCTGGTCTCAGGGGTTTGCCTGCTGCCTTTCTGGAGAGATGATGATGGTATGTTTCTGGTAAGCAGGGAAGACCAAAACAGCTGAATGACAAGGGAGCTTTACTCCCAATGTCATTAAAGTGGTAATTCTCCCATAATTAATGATCTGAAAGATTTGGTCCTTGCAATAGTGAAGGCAAAGGAAAACAGCATTATGGAAACACAGTGTGTGGGCTCTGTAAACACATAGGACCTTCATAAGTGGTAAAGCTTGTCAAAAGTCCCATGTAACTGTGACAGGTTTTGCCCAGATGTTATTGAGTTTCATACAGGAGATGGAATCATCTGGATAGTATCATGGGGATTTTTTTCAAGCAATTCTTTGCATCCTGTGGTGAAAGAGAGAAGCTAATCCTCTTCCTTTTCTGTATAGCTAAAAGTTTCTGTTCTTGCTTCTTCAATATCTGAATGCTTCATAACCCTTCATGGATCTTATATTCTCTGCACCGCAGTGCTAGGATTTGTTGCTATCTATCTCCACTACCTTAGTCTTCAGAAAAGCAAAATTAAAGTAAGACTGGGCAATGTGCTTAACATCACCTAGCAACTTGCTGACCAAGTCATATTCCTTCCATTGAGTCAGGTGAACGATGCCCAACACATATCTGTCCTTTCCCCACACAACATTCTTGTGGCATGGACTGTGCCCAAACAGCTTTTTTTTTTTTTCAGCAGCGAAACTTATTTTTGCCTTCGGTGTTTTACCACAGCTGTTGGGTGAGGAGAAAAATAAATCCACCCGGCTGAGCTATTCACAAGCTTGTTCATGTCTCTCTTTAATGCAGGGCATCTGTGCTGCCTTATTCTCTGCAGCTGGCTGTCCTTCTCTGCCCACCTTATAAAACATGGAAAATCGCCCTTCCTTTGTGTAACTCTCTGGCTGGGGAAATGCTTTAAAGGGCAAAATTGCAGCTCCTTCAAAGGCTGATTCACAGAAGAACTTGAGCTTTGATTTATAATTAGAGCTCTGAAAACCTTTCATTACAAAGCTGGGAAGAGCTAGGGAAAAAGCCATCCTCGCCTGTTTTCTACCTCACTTCACTACAAACCTGGCTAATGTCTGTCCCCTGATTCTGTGTTTGCAATGTTTTTGATGGTACTGGTATGAACGAATTTCAAAGGGAAGTGGGAAGCATCCTCTTTCACCGTAATTTCAGGATAGGGATTTTTGCTTCATTTGAAACCAGTGAAATGCTCGGACTTTCTGTGTGACCTTAAGAAATGGCAAAATTTGCTCTCACTCTTGCGTTCTCTTCTCCTTTTCTCACTTCCTTGGCTCCACAAGGAACAAATACTATTTCTCCATTTCACAACCCTGATGACTCTGGGAGTTACAATTTCATGTGGACACAGGCTGAACTTCTGTCTGTGCACAAGACAATTGGGTGTGCTTTTGTTCGTGAGCTGCCATTTTGCACATGTCTAATGTCACTTCTACCCAGAACAGGAGAGAAGAAATCCCACTGCCGTGAAAACAGTTGAGTTCCCTCTTGGCTTTACTCCCTCGAAAAACAGAGGCCACACAAAAGTAAAAGCCCACTTGTAAGCAAACATCTTTCTTTGAATGAAAGGATGAGCATGAGCCTTACACAAAAATATTCCTTCTCCCTATGCTTTGCATAAATCTTTGCATTTTTTCTATTTTTATGTTCATATACTTTGACATCTCTTTCTTTTCTTCCCTCTCTTTCTTTTCTCTTGCTCTCTCCTAGTGGTAGTCCTTGCCCAAAATATGTGTCCTGTGCTCCTCAGGATGGCTTTTTTTTCCCCCTCTGAAAAAGGAAAAAACGTTTCTCAAAATTCTTCTAAAGAATGGTTCCAGAAATATGTAATTTCTCAACATCCAGAGGTAGGAACTGCAGTCAGAAAGAAAAAGAATGCATTAGTTCTCTGCCGTTTTTATCAACCATGCCACCTGTATGTACATGGACCAAGCCATGGAGCTCTAAAGCTTGCTGTCAATCCCTTGCCCCCTGAATTTGTACTTGTACCATACATCCTACCATGCGCTTTGTCAAGCCTCTCCACGTAAGAGGTCATTTTCTAATGCTAGCACTGATCCTGTGGTATCATGTGCAACGCTATGCTCAGCTCAGCTAATCCTGATGAGAAGGAAAAGAAGTCTGTACAGCTATTATACCTCTTAGCAACTTTTCTTACTGCTTCTAGCAATTAGTTCTGAAGTCTTAGAGACTAATTTTTGTGCTTAATACATGTACATAAAATGTATTATTTCTTCTGCTAGTAGTTATATAACTTTGATTTTGTTTTTTCCCCCTTTATCTTTTAACTATATCACGTGGCTGGACATCACTGGTAATATTCAGGTATGACAGGGTATTGCTTTAGTTAGTACTTTGTGAAGCTTAAGAGGGCAGCAGTTTCTCATTTTCTCAGTTATGTTCCACAGATAGTGTTGCGTTAAGAGGCAAATGCCCAAAATCAGCGTTAGTAGTCTGGTCGCGCCCAACCCCTTTCGTTGGACTCTCCCGGATCCGGATGCACCACTAACATCACACTACCTGCTCAGCCGGACACCTCCTGAACTCACACGGCCGCACTCAGAGGTACGGTCGCGTTCAGGGACAACACACACGTGGCTGAGTCAATCAATAGTGCGATTTATTGAAGCAACAGATGCACAAGTTCTTTGGATTGCTATTGATAAATTCACTGTCTGCGAGCAAGTGCACTAAATTGATTACGGTCGGCTTACACAGGCGTGGGGTGATGAAACAACTCCAGAGATTCCTAAAATTCCTGCGGATCCACTCGGGATAGCCGAGTGTTCGAATCTTACCCAAAGGTGTCCCAATGTGGGGGAAGAGAGGGTCAGCCCGTCGGTAGATCCTAAAAGTCAGGAGTGATGGTGTCTTCCCTGACATGCAGCTCTTTTCATACTGTTTTATAGTGTTTTACTTTGCAGGTGGAGCTTGAGTGACTTCAGTCACACATACCTTTATCAGCATTGGCTCAAAATTCTCTCCCTTCACCTTTAAAGGTACAGACTAGGAAAAATTCGGTACGCAAGCTCATTGAGGGGTGGTCGCACCTTGGGAGGTGGGTAATTTTGAGAGGGGTGTGTGTTTTAGTATTATAATGATATTACAATAAGCAAAGTTCACTCCAAGTACAGCAGTTCACCAAAGTTGACAGGTCACTGACCCAGGGCATCGCATGTGCAGGTTATTAATGTACACACTGTGTACTTTTAAATTCCCTTGTTCATAGAGCGTGGCCGCGACGTCTCCACCCGCTCCACCCTCCATGCAATTTCTCCCAGGATCAGCACACCAAATTCCCCTGATGTTGCCAACATCTAGGGTTGCCTAGGGAATTGCCATGGTACAGACTCATTGTACATTAGCTACATTCCACCCTGTTTCAATGCTGTTCTTAGAGCGTAAATTTCCAAATTGCCCCTCAGCGATTACTCCACAGATAGCTATACTGGAAAAATAAGAATGAGTGATGTGGTTTTGATCAATTATCCAAGACCTCATGGAGCATGGAAGAAGTTTTTGCAAGTGGATAGTGTATTCTGAGTCAGTGTTGAATATGTGGGTGACAAGAAAACCGTTGTCAATAGAGTTATTGTTAGAGATGGAATAAAAATTAGCCAGAAAACTTTGGGTGCATACAAAAATGGGCAACAAAAAACAAGTAAAAAGATGAGGAGGAAGATGCTTCTCTGTGAAGTCATCAAGCATAGGTGACACACAGCTGTTACCTACAGCTATGATCTACAGCTGAATCATGATTACTGCTGTGTGATGTGTAATGTCAAGGCTCTGGACGTCAGTGGTCAAATATTCCAATACCTGAAACTCAGGTTTTAAGGGAAACATTATTTTTGCCTGCAAATACAGGGGTTAATCCTTTTAGGAACTGGAAAATAGATTATGCTGGCAGTAAAGCAAACCGGTCATGACTTGTAGGGGGAAGCAGTGAGGACAGAAGGATCCATTCATTTTTGGAGTACAGTACATGCCATATTGCAAGGTATGAGGGCCGTGATAGATCTGGTAGGCTGGGAGGAGGACGGCTTCTCTGTGTAGCTGCCACCGTGCAGAGAGGAGGCACTGAGTATGGCAGTGTTTATAGATTTTCCTTGAAATAAGGCATGTGTGTTTTGAATGGGTAAAATTAGGCAATCATGTTTTTGCTCTGTCGATGGGAACACTCAATGTGGTTTAATCAATCACATGATGGGCATATCATTTTTATTATCTTGTTTCCAAATGTGGTCAGTAACGGACATACCGGACCAAAGTGATAAAATGGACTTGGTTGGCCAAGTCCAAGTGAATGGACCAGTAAAATATTCTTTTCTGGCTAAATGTGCGTGATATTTTTATAACAGATACCAAACTTTGTACAATGCAAATCTCAACTTCCCTGACATGCAAAAGTCAAAATATATCCAAAAATCTTCACTGTTTGGTGCACGGAATATTTCACGTAAATGTCCATATGGATTTTGATTTGTGGTTTGTCCTCCCAGAAGCTGGAATATTAAGGCACAGTCCAGTAGCTGGAATAAAAAAATGTGTTCTACATGAAACCATCCGACTCTCCTGTAGTTCTCTTAGAGTATCAGGAACAGATCTCGAAGTCTGAAGTTTGACAGCCTTATGCTTAAAGAAAGATGTGAATGGGACTGTGTTTTTGATAGTTTAGAAAGAAAGGAAAGAGGTGGGACTGGACTGGAAGGCTGGAGCAGATTCTTAGCAGCATAATGGCATCATCATCACAAAAAAACTTTATCACACCTTCACTCTCCCTTTCCACTGAGTTACTGAAACTAGTACTTCTATTTCTACAACTTTCTGATTTAGCTGTCCCCATAAGCTGCTGTAACCCAAATATTCTGAATACTGATACCCACATCTTTTAGAATATGTACCCTTTGACATCCAGAGGTAAACAATAAACTCATGGTATACTGTTTACCCTGACAGTATCAAAATGTGAGTGTAGAGTTAGCTTTCACAAAGGCTTCAATTTGAGTAGTGAGTATATTAAAATACATTAAAAACCCTCCAATAAAACTGAACCAGTAAAATGTTAATTTTATACTTTCAAATAAATCTGGGCAGTAGGTATGCTTGGGGCAAAACAGTGAATAAGCATAGACTTTAATGAAGACAAAAATCAATTCCAGATAACACTGTTCCCCTTCCCCTCTTTGGAACAGACTGCATTGCCATCACTGTCAACTCTGTCACAGCAAAGACTAGCCTATGAGCTGTAACAACTCCCATGTGCATATCACTAATTAGCTGCAGCGGAGAAGCATGTTCGGATTTTAACTACACAAAATAACAACCCAAGCGTACGGATTATGACAAGAGACAAATTTTAATGTCTTGAAATCATAAAGTGTTGGTAGCTGTGGCATTCCCCAGCCCACACAGAGAACAAGGGGAGTGTTTTACACTGTTAATACTTCTTTTGATTTCAGGATCCCAGGGGCTTTTTAAACAGAGAGTGACATTTACCCTGTCTCCTTGAACTAGCCACAAGGTCTGGATATCACTTATATTCCACTTATAGGGGTTTAAACAGTGCGTAGGTTTTCTGCGTGTGGGTGGATTATGCCTCCCTGGGAAGTAGGTATAGCTAAACCCCACTTGCAGATGAGGCAAGGGAAGCATTAAGGGATGAAATGACTTGTCCAAACTCAAAATGACATGTAAGAAAAGCTGGCACATAGGTAAAAAATCTCCATATACTCATGAACTTCTTTCACAGAATCACAGGATCACAGAGTGGTTGAGGTTGGAAGGGACCTCTGGACGTCATCTGGTCCAGATCCTCCTGCTCAAATCAGGGCCACCTACAGCAGGCTGCTCAGGACCATGTCCAGATGGCTCTTCAGTATCTGCAGGGATATCTTCAATATCTTCAGGGGTATATTCAGTATCTCCAGCGACTCCACAACCTCTCTGGGCAACCTGTGCCACTGCTCAGTCACCCTCACAGTACAAAAGGTTTTCCTTATGTTCACATGGAACCTCCTTCTGTCCTAGCTATTCTTTTTTCTCCATTCACCAGTGGTCAGGACAAGTGCCAGGGTGACCGAGAAATTCAGTCGCTCTTTGCTGCCTTCACAAAATAGGAAGAAAAGCAGTGACAACTTGTCTGTTGTCCATCTCCCCAAGCAGAAAAAGATGGCCTCACTGCCATTCCCCACCTTTGGAAGGCCAGTGAAGACAAGCTATGGGAGATTTTATCATCATGAATTATAAAATCTGGATCTTCCCTGCACTCTATTGTTTGTGCTTTTAATCAAGGTCTGCTCAGGGTGAAGAAAAGCTGGTATTTACTGCTGTACTGTACACATCTTATTTAGGTGAACAGTTCTGTAGACATTTTTTTCCTCCTCATCAACATAACTTAATTTTATTTTTCAATCATTAGTCATAAAGTAACCTTGCTTTTTCTTATTGCATCACTGCATATCTTCTTTTTAACCTATTAACAGCCTTCTCAGCTCTTATTGCCTCTCTCCTTGAGTGGTGTCATTTTTGTTGTTGCTTTTGTCTTGGTCCATATCAGGCAATGCAACATGCTGCTGTCAAAATCATCTTCATTGTTCCTTGACACTCCTGCATGAACTACTTCTTCATGTTGTTCAGCAACATAAGTCCCTTTTACAGCTGATATACCAAGAGAGAGGGATAAGGGGAGCAGGAATGTGGCAGAGTATTTAGAGTTGCAACACACTCAGATTCTGCCTTATGACTCTCCAGAGTATGGTCTCTCCAGAGTATGGTCTCTCCAGCTCTCCAGAGCTCTCATCCACTCCTCTTTTTGCTTGAACTCTACTATTTACTCTTTGCTTCACACCTTCTTTCACGAACTCAGCCTCTGTCCTCCAGTGTACATAATGATGATGATTACATCTCAAATTATATTAAAAAAACCCCACATCTTTTATGACTTATTCTGTCATCTCTTTGCAAGTTTCTCTCCTTTGATTCCCCCATCTTTTTGCTTAGTGATGACTCAGTTGCTGAGACACCCTGAGAGATGCATAAAATTTTTTTCAAGAACTCAGCCTAGTGAGAGCATTCTGTAAAGAGCTGGATTTGGCTTTATACATATTTGATCCCAGCATGAGCCGGTGGGAGGAGAGAACCAAATGAAGCATGTTTCTTTCCTGTTCCTGAACTAAGAAAACTATAGAAAACCTCTTTATTCAAGTGGAAGAAAAATTCCTATGTGGCAGGGCAAACATGAGGATATCATGTCATGCTTTATATTCACTGTGCGTGCCTCCTTTTATGTTTATAGGGGAGTGAGAAAATGGTCTAAAATCTTTTTTGGGAACTGTGAGAGGAATATGGAGGTAATTTGACTCTAATTGTCTAACATGCTGTTGCATGAGCTATATACCAGAAGTGAGCTGAGCTGTAGACCTGAAAGAAGTTCCTTGTTGGAGGCAATGGGGAATGCCATTGGCTGGACATTAGTTTTTAACCGTGATCTCCCCTCTGGAGACAGTGTTGAAAGAAGCTGGTGATTAGAACTCGTTTTTGTGAAAAAAAGGAAGAAGATGAGGGAACCAGCTGGCAACAGGAAGAGGAAGGATGAGGCAGCAAGGCACAATATGTTTTCTGCCATTGTGGCACCAGGTTAAGACAGCATCTCTGTTGGTATCAACACACCAGGGGTTTTTTTCCACCTTTTACTTCTGCTTCTCACTAACCCCAGAAGAATACGAAGTCTTCCTGGGTCTCCCTTAGGAGGCATAAGTAAGAAAAATGACTCATAATGAAAGGGGGTTAAATGCTGGAGAGAGAAAGGAGAGGAACAGTCACCCTTTTGCAGGTACTGTGCTGAGAGGTGGCTCTGATGGATACTGGAGGAAGATCATGCATCTACAACAACACCATCTTTAGCCCAAATCCATGTCTCTCCCTTTTGCCTTCAAATGTCTCTGACTACGTTACTGACTAGCTGTTTGGCTGTGGCCAAGTCTCTTCAAGTCTTTTTTTGTTACTGTTTTTCTGCTTACCTTCTGCTTTATTGTCTATCTAAAATTATTCTTGGTTTAAGTACTGGCAAGGCTACAGACCTTGTACATGGAAAGGGGTTTCCAGCTTCGGTGGAGCTCATCATTGAAGACTGAATGTCCTAAGTCACTTGTAAGCAACCTGCCCAAGTCAGAAATATGATTTCTCTTGGCAACCCCAGCTTTGGCCTGAGAAGGAGTTTAACTCTGAAGGATCTCATAATTCAAAGAGAAACTAAGTTTTGGATTAAAAGAATATGAGGTATACAATTTCTGGATAGCCTATATATATATATATTTATGCTAGGTACATTACCTGGAGTCTTTTGCAATTAGCCTCTAAGAACAGCATCTCAGTGAGATGGAAGTCTGTAGACAGCATGGATGTGCAGGCAGCAGGAAATAGATGTGACACTTGGGAGATCAGAGAGATCATTCTTTATGCACAGCTGACATGCTGGTTTTGTCATTGAATAAATCAGAGTCCTCACTGGGCCAACCAAAATTGATACCTCAGCTTCCTCCTTTTAGTAAAATTACAGTAATGAACTTTCCTTTACACTTTGAAGTACAAGACCTACAGATAAAAAGATCTATTATTTTTGTTAGCCATTCATAAGGTGTGGGTTCTTTAAATCTTTTTCATGCATATTTCTTTTATTAATTGTCTTTTTTCATATTTTTTTCTTAAGGTTCTTTTCCTCTTATCCCTTTTGTTCCTTCTAAGGTCTTAGATGACAGCATTTTTCATTACATTCCCAGCTTTTTTAATCTCTTTGTCTCCATTTATGTAAATTTGGCATGTGAACTTGCAAGATGATGGAGTTATGAAAATCCTTGGAGCCTGCTTTAAAATCTCATGAAGGTCTAATTAAATATGGCACACTGGAAAAGACATATTTTCCAATGTACGTGAAAAAATTAAATTGATTGACATAAGCACTAGGTCTTAAATCCAATATTTCCTGACACAATAAATTTCTGGTTAACCCAGATTTCAGAGTGACTTTTCCTTTCTGTTGCACATGGAGACATGGTTTAAGATAACGCCACTGTTTCTTGTTTGTTTTGTTCCTTATCAATGTGAAGATCAAGACCAAACATAAGCCATTTTACTTCCCTTCTGCCCCCAGGTTGTTTGGTGGTGGTTGTTGCTGTTGTTGTTGTTATTATTATTATTATTACTGTCATTTTCTTGTAAGTTTAGTCTATTTTTTCTGCTCGCTGTGTAAATAGAATGAGCAGTGAATGAAGAGAGGGGCACTTTAAGTGAGATATTATCCCTTTATCACAACAAAAGTAAATCTTCTAAATCCAGCTGAAAATCCACCATCCCCTGAGATCATCTGTTAAAAATGACAGCAATGGAGAAAAATATATTCTGTCTCTACTTGCTTGATTCAAGGAAATCTAATGTAAAGATGTTGTCAGTCCCTCCAATACCATGCTATCCGGTCTGGGATCTTGCTAGAATTAAGAGGCTACACTTTTACTGCTAAATACAATCTCCAGGACCATATTTTGGCCTGTAGGGCAATGGCACAAACTGCCTGCATCCATACTTCATAACTCTTGGCTCGGGGTGGAGGCATGTTTTGGCCCTGGAAGGCTCAGAACTTTCTGGGATAGTGTTGGAAGATTTTGTAGGGAGATGGCAGCCAGAACTGTTTATACTGAGTACAGGAGAAAGTCCCTGGTATAATCTGTCACCTGAGCTGCGTGCTGCCTCCTTGGTCCTTCTGCGAGCCCTTGACCCATGCCTCACCGTCATTTTGGAGAGTGCTAGTGGGCCAAACCCATCTCAGGGCACCATGCTACTGCTCACAGAGGGTTATTTCATGGCAATCTAATGGCTGCGCATTCTCCCTAGCCCTCTTGTATTTAGCTGTAGGGATTTTGAGAGTCTCAGTAGGAGGATGTCTTGTCAGTGCTTGTATGCATGATGCCTCCAAAAAAATCTGGGGGCTTCTACTCAGTAGGATGCTCTGCCTCACTGGTAAGTGCAATAGCTGGTTGGTTTGACAGGCAAGGTGATCTGGGTGAAGGAAATTAATGCTGTGAGCTCGAAGAAATGGCTCTGTAGGAAACTCTTCCTGTCCCAGTTAAATTCCAAATCTTTTCAGTGTCAAACGGTGAGAGTGACAGGAAGTTTAGATGTGTTCAGGCATTGTTCTCAGTTCAATCCTCCCACTGAAGCTGTGGAATGATGCTGTGGAGGCAAGCCTTCCAGGCTGTCCATGAGCTGTGATGAGGAGAGTTCCCCTCCCTCCTCCGGAGGGGTGTCTCGCTGCTCGGTGCTGCGGGAATGCACTGCCATGTGGTCTGCAGAATAAGCATTGTACAATTTTTATAGTTGGATAAAAGTCCTTGGCACTTTATGAAAAACTCAGGGTGTTTTAGTTAAACTGCTGAACTTGAGGTCTGAATAAATAATTACATTTTTGCATAACACTGATTTTCATGCTCACTTTCAGTTGCAAGTTTCTTCTCTTTCACCTCTAATCTGCAAGTCCTCTTCAGGCCACTCCTCTGTTCCACACTGAAGAGAGCTGCTCTCAGGGGAACCCTTGCATTAGGATCTTTGCCACAGATAAAAGTCACTGTCATTTTGTGTATTGGTATCTGAGGTCAATGTTGTATGAACTTCAGAGCAGATTTACAGAGAACATTTCATTTTTCTGGAAGCAAGGCATTGCTAGGTTGTGATGGTAGAAGACATCTCAAAACATTCATTTAAGCTGCACAGGAATCCAGCAGAAAGCTCTTATCACCTTTTTACAGATGGGAAAAGAGTATAAATCATGTGTGAAGAGTCATACTGGACAGGTGCAAGAACCTGAGGACCCTCCCCTTCCATGGCGGGTTCACACAACTTGTTCTATCATGATGGAAAAATCTGTCTGGAGTTTGGGTTTGGCTGTTTGAATGCACTCCCAATCCATAAAACAGGCAGCAATGTATCTGAAATGTCATCAGCATGGCCTTCCAAGTGAGAAGGTGCCAGCCCTCTGTGCATCTCTCTGACAGTTTTTCCACGGGGGATTTCAGTTCCCTTGCCTCCTGGTCCCACTGGTACCTAGAAATGTTATGGGCATAAACAGATGTGATGGATAGTTTTGCAGATGTGGTGAGATCTAGTATTGCCAAAAGATTCAGTTTTATGGGTGTCTTGTTTAAATTAGATCAGCTTGGCTTTCCTTTATTTATAACAGGTTTCAACAATTGTATCTTCAAAATGTCAAAAGTAAAACTCTCAGTTGGAGGGTGATCTCACTCTGTTCCAAGCATCAGCAGCGCTAATAAAGTCAGCAAGAGACACCATCTTGAACTAGCTCAGAACATTATTACATTTTTTTAATTCTTTCCGCTTTATTAAACCTGGAAACCTCAAGATAAAGCAAATTTTCCATTGTACGAAGAAGAAAACCCATGCTATACACGAATAAGCACATAAATAAATAAACAAACCAGTATTGTCTTCACTTTACAGAGAGGGATCTGAAGCACACAAGAAAAATAAATATGCAAAAGGTCAAGCGGGAATTGGGCAGTGCAGGACTCCAAAACAAATCTGGTTTCCTGAATCTTATACCTCCATCCTAACTACATAAATAACCTTCCAGCCTCAATCAGATAGTTGCATCCCTTACATTTGAATGGATAATGCCAAGAAAACAGAATCCTCATATATTTCTTACCTTGTTGTAAATACATGCATGGTGCAGCTAATGCATTTTCAGTCACACTTGATTTCACTGAGCCCTGATTGAAATCCAGTAAGTCCTTGTGGCTCCAGTACTCTTTGGGATGTTTTCTGAGCTGTCTGTGGCAGGCAAAACCTTGTCATTTCCATCTGTAGCTGGCTTGTCACCACTTTTACACTTCATGAGAGAGTCTCATTTTCATTGCTAGACATGTTTTGAAAGTGCCTTCCCGTACTGAAAGCAGAGCTCCGTAATGGACTTCATTAAGGTAGAACTGTTTTCTCCCAGGAGGCTTCAGAGCATTTTTCTCTGTCCTGCATGCTGCTTGATCTGGCAGACAGACATGCCCTTATACAAAAGGGCATTCTATAGATAGATGTTTCACACTCAAAAAAAAATTTTAAATAAAATATCAAGTAAAATGCAGCTTTTTAAACTATACTCTGCCTGTCACTTCTCTTAGTCCATTAGCTCTCAAAGATACAGAAAGCTGGGTCTTCTTTTACTCCTTCCTTTTAAGTGAGTGCTATTTTTGAAGTTTCTTCTAAAATCATGTTAACAAGGAAGAGATTTTTAGATTATTACTCCTCTGCTTCTCCTTTCCCCTCCGAAGCGTAGTACTTGTTTATGTTTTTTTTGTTTACCTCCCTATGAGGCTGAACTTTCCAGCTTGATTGACACCTTCATCAAACTTCCATCTCCATCTCTGTGCATCAGAGATGGTTCTAACTTCTGTGGCTTGGTGCCAAACCAATCTCACCTTCCCACTAGGAAATACATCAAGGAGGAGTTGAACATACAAGGCTGATTGATAAAGTGTGGAAATACCCTGTTATCAGCAAGATGAAAGCTCAGCCTAGCTGGAGGCAATAGGAGTTTCGCTTAGGACTACAGCCAAGATGCAGCCATTCATAGCTCGGTGTCACTTTTCCTGCCATCCCACCATAACATCTCTATTGCTGTGCGGGTGATGGCTTCCTCTTGCAACACTGTCCCTGACTGCGGTACAAAACACGGCTAGCTCTTTTTTGGACAAGTAACTAAAACAGGGCTACAAATTGGCAACTGGAATCACAGAGCACAGGACGTTTTCCTGAAAATGGACCTCTCCCTCAATGTCCAAGACAACTCTAGACATGTTTGGATATGCAGAGAAACAAGGATGGCAATGGACCATGAAAGTATTAAATGAAAAAGATCCCTTTTTCAGTGATTAAAACAAGCTAGTAATCCCAAAGGCTTTTCTTTACACGGCATGCTGATGTAACTCTTTCAGATAGGCAGTTTAATCCGTTACTGCCTGGGAAGAAAAGCTAACCCTCTTGATTGTTTCAAATGTCTTATCCTACCCAGGAGCAGCAAATAGTAGGCAGTGGATGGCTCTTTTACAACAATCTCATCTGATCTGTTCATCCAGTTGGCTTCTCAGTCCTGAGGGCTTTAACATGACTATGCTGGTGTCCCAAATATGGTGTGATAAGTACGGCTGTGCCCTAACTATCTGTTCATCATCTAACAGGCTCTAGGAAGGTGAATGTTTAGGAAGGTGAATGTTTGGAGAATCCTTTCTGCCACCCATAAAAAATCAGCAGCAAATTCAGGTGCATGCATTTTACTTCATAAGTAGAAGAGAGAGATGGACGATTCAGGTTGATGGTGGTGGGAAGGGAGGCTTGAGACAAGTATGTGCCATTTTCCTTTGGAGGGACTTCTTCCTGTGTATAGTATTTGCCATATTAAAGGAGGTACTGTGTTTTTCAGGTGCCTTTTTCTGTGGCCACCAGTTTTGCTATTAGGGTTCCAAACAAGGGCAATCCTTCTGCCTGCTGTGAACCAGTTATGATCTTCCTCCAATTTGCTCAGCCATTGTTAACCATAATCAATGAAGGGAAGAGCTGTCACACTCATGATTCAGATGAATGACATGGGTACATCTCAGTCTTTGGAAGGCCAGCTTTCATGAGACTCATGCAGGGCACGCTGCTCGTGACTCGGCTGGATGCTCTCTTCCTGGTCAGTCAGTCCCTACCCTAATATCGTGGCACAGTGAGAAAAACTGAGGCTTTGTGCTGTTTGAACATGATGCTGTTTTGACCATTAAATAGCTCCTGCAGCATACATTTCTTATGTCCTTGCCTTTGCATACAGTCACACATATGCACAGAGAGTACGCTGCGTATCAAGCTACAGGCTTTTCAGCCTTGCAGTGCTGAAATTGCACATCCCCACTTCTAGCTTTGCAAAGAGCCGCTAGCTGTTCAAAATAATTGACTGAATAAGAGAGGGGAAATAACCAAGCTGTCCACTCCTAAGCTACCGGTCTACGACTGAGGGCAGCTGAGTTCAGTTCCCAGCTTCCCAGTTCCCAAGATGAGGCGCTCTACATGGGTTATGCTGAGCAAAATGATGCTGTGCACGGGTTTTTGATCTGTCTCTAAATGAGCCAGTGTGGGTCTTGAGCACAGTGCAGCCCTGCCTGTGCTGTCAGCCGTGCTTGAAGCAATTAGAAAAGCGGGACTGATTTAGTCTGCGTGGAGGGCCATGCTGAAAAGATTGTACTACTTCCAGGCCTGGACTAGCATGGGCTGTGATGCTCAAGGCTCTATAGCCACAACAGTTTACACAGAGCTAATTAGTATATGCCCAAAATGCAACTTCCTTGCTTGGGATTTTCATCCTTTCTACATCCGCAGGCAAGTCATGTATGCCAAATTCTGAAACAATATAAATTAGGGATTTAAATATCTGGGCTGATTTGTAGAGATAAAGTGCAATCCTGTTTCTCATTGACTTAACTGTGGGCATTCACCTGAAAAGAAAAAACAAGACCAGGGCATTTAGTTTCAGTTTTACTTCTTTCTGCTTACCTGCCCCAGCAATGATGAAGAGGCACTTTATCTAAGCCTGTGAGTATTTGAGGTTCTCTTATTGAAAGATTGGTATACCAATTCTAACTATAGAGAACTCATTATTGGGTTATTGCCATTATTTATAGTATAAATTATTTCTCTTCTGCCTTATTGTTTCAGAGGTAGTAGACTCCTTTGTATGCAAACAGTATCTGAATCTCAAGGACCAAATCTTGGCTCCAGTTTCACTGATGGAAATCAAGAGTAACTCAGTTAAAGTTGCTGGAGTAATTCTGACTTTCCCCTAAGGCAAATGAGAACAGAAAGCAGCTTTTTGCTGCCTAAGTGGAAGGTTAAAGAATACATTAAACAGGCTAATTTAAGGGAACAGGGAAGCTAACGCGGACAAGTCATTTCTGTATTACACCTGGTAATATGCTTTACACTTAAAATGAAACATATGAGCCCAAAACAGTGAAACCACTTGGCTATGTGGGATATAATAAACTTAGAGGTGACAACTGAACAATAGACTCAGCCCAAGCTGAGAAAGCAATTCTTTCAAATAAGATTTTCATGTTACCCTTTAAGCTCTCTTTGGCTAAAATGACCAGCATCAGGCTGTCCATCTCATTTTAGGTGATGTAGTAGGTACAGCATGAATATACCTTTGGAGTTCTAACAGAAAACTGTTCCCATATCTTTTGTTCTTTTAGTGTTGAGTGTGCTGCTGTCTAGTGCAGGCGCACACCCCAGTTCGGGAAAGTGGCTGGGTTATTTTGAACTGTGGTATGCAGATGAGAAATTGCAGGGAGTATCTTTGTGGTCATGGCGGTGAGAAGCTGTTCTGTGCGATATTACCCCCGCCACGATCCTCCAAAGCATTTTGTACAAAGTCTGCAGCGACAAACTTTTGTTCTGCTTCTTCAGGAGATGCGCTTCGCTCAAGTGCCTTTCCCATCAAGAAGGTTTTAAGACCATATCATCGTTATTATATTATTATATCTAATTATGTAATTATTATATTAGGGTATGATGATCAAACATTCATAGGGCCCATTTGCCTACACGTGACAACTTACAGTCTTAAGTCCTTTGTTCAGGAGGCAATTAAAAGTCTCTCGTTCTGAGAAAATATTTGATTTTCACTGCCTTGAAAAGGCATGGATTTAAATGCTTTCCTGAACTGTGGCCACAGGGCCTACTCCAGAATCCCCCCCCAAATCAATGCTGAACATCCCAGTTCATTGTATGTCTGTTGAAAAATTGCAGCAATCTTTATTGTTCAGCAAGAATGAGAGTGCTGTATAATTAAATTAGAGCAAGGCAAACACTGCAAGAAAGTTTTTGTGAGTAAATACATTTAATCAGTTTATTTCTATTAAGATTAAATACAGCTCTCTTGTGTATTTACTTGGTGTTGCCACCTGATTGTTGTGCAACTGGCACAAAATTGAAAGCCAAATTTCAAAGCTACATGCATACATTTTTCCAAAATTCAGAAATTTAAATCCTCACATACTCATACTTGCATTGCAAGTGATCATCCAATCAAGGAAAATGAATCATTAGCCTTTCTAAGATATTCAGGTTGAACTTCAAAATATTTGTGATCAATCCCAGACTTCAAAACTTTTGAAATTGTATCATTACAATCTACAAATATTTCTGAGGGAAACACAATTTATTGATGAATATTTAGCTGGCAGATTAAGGAAATCGTCCTCAACACATACACCAAATAATAATGACAATAAAGCATACATATATGATCTTCCCCACCACTGCCACAATAAAGATGTAAAAAAGAAATGAGAAAAAGGGATGTCTGTTACCACATATAATTCGCTCGCTATTTCCAAACTGATTTTCCACACCTGCTGTCATCTGCTCTTCTTGATTTTTGTGATTCTAAGTTTAAATTTCTTTAGGCCATACAGTATCCATCATGTCCTTTGGGAGGCTACTGTTCAACCTATTGGACCAGAAAAAAAGCAATTTTTTTTTCCAGATTTGCTGACTGCATTTTCCTCTGCTTAGTATTATTCAGTGTCAGTGGATTATATTTCCTTTTACAGTCTTAAATAATTTATTTTATCCTTGTTATTTACAGTCTTTGCCTTGCATGACCTCCTTTTATCCCAACTATTCAGTTCTTACAATATTGTTTTTTTCAGGAGTCCATCTGTCTCTTAATCATTTGTTGCTGCATTTCTTGGAGTCCTTTCCAATCTGCTGGCATCTTCCAGGCTCTAAGAGGCTTCTGACTTTATGCAGGGTTCTTAGGGCAGGAAAACTGTTCACTGATTTAGCACAGCCTCTTTGGTACAATGTCCTTAGCTTTCAAACACACAGCACCTACCATTGCTTTCAGCATACATTCAAATGCCAGTGCACTGACAACAGTGAAATAAGGAAAGCAGCAAACTGGTAAGTCGGGATGTTTTGTCCATGCGCTCTGGAGGTTCCCTGGTCCCCTATTCTGGTCAATACTAGGGTAAGCAGCTTGTATGCCCTGAACATGTTTTATGTTTTAGTTTACTTTATCTCCTGGTATCTTTCAAAATTAAAGCATGGAGGGTAAATTGTGACTTAATGGATAATGCTTAAGTTTTCTCATACTGCAGTCGGAAACTTTCCTCCACAGTCAGTTACTGTAACAAAACTCACTTTTTTCAGCCACTGTCAGTCTCATTTAGAAAAACAAAGATGTTATTTTAAGTTCTCGCTCTTTGGGTTTCAATTTATCTCAAAACTCCCATGTATTAGACTTTTACAATTAGTAAAATTAATAAACATGATCATTTATTATCCAAAACAGTGTTTTAATCGTGATTCATGTTGGCAAATGTATAGTATAATAGTAGTATTATATTTAAATGTAGAAGAAAATTCTCCGTGATTTCTCCCTTCTAATATAATCATCTCTCACATCCAGTGGCCCCACTCCCAGTGTACATACATTTCTCCTGCTGCTAATTCCGGTAGAGACTCTCTGTTAAAGATGAGTTTGCTTTCTTTTCCCACGGGAGAGTGCGTATATAAAAGTAAAGGATGTTTCAAGCGAAGAAGTCTTTGTAAGTGGGTAGTGGATAGCTTGATGTATTCCCTATAAGACATTGTATTAATATTCTTTGGAAAAAGAGAGTACTATGAACCTATTTCGCTCTTCTTAGACCAAGAAAGATACCATTGGCTGATGAGTGCTGTGGGCTAATCATTCTCCGTGGTCTTGGGAGGTTTACTATCAGTATTAAAATACTGATGTTCAGAAAGGAAGGACAATCTTCCTTCCTTCCCCTGATTAAAAGGAGCTGTCTTCGCTTAATGCCCCTTGCAACTTAATCGATAAAAGCTTTCTCTTTCAACCTGGTTTCACTACTGGTTAATATGTATGGCACATCCTTAGCATTTGCTCTCTGTGCAGAACTAGGGAAATATTCAGAAAATGAGAAATTACTGAAGACAAGAAAGCTTCTGAAAGGTGAAAGAATCTGCAGGCTTATCCCATTTATCTGAATCCCCCAAGAGTGCAAAATTTGGATGGATGCTTGAGGATTTTCTGGTGGCATTCCAGCGTGACTGGGTTTTGCTTAGATGGAAGTATTTCAGTGTTGAGCAAAACCAAATAATAATGTAAAGGGGAGGCAGTACAAGCCTTTGTTTTTGTTTGTGAACCTCAAAGCAGCTTGAAGTTTGGCCTGAATTTTGAATAAACGTTCAGGTTTTGTATTCTATTAATTCAGACCGGTTAATCTAGTCTTAACAGCACATTCCATATTTCCATATAAAAGACAGGACTTCTGAGGCATGACCTCCCAAAATTTACTCTGTATTTTTGCTGCCAGAGGGCTGGAATAGTTAACAGTTCCTTTGATTGTATTTTTGTTTCTTCTCTTTCTCCCTCCAGAGACAAAAGATTGGTACATCCTCTCTTTTTATTTCTTATTCTTGGCCAGGCACATACTGGATGTAGAGTAAAACTGTAGGGTAATAGTCCAGAAATGTATTTTGTTTCCTGAAGGTATGTGAGCAGTTAACTGTAAGCGTTTCGGGAAGACTGCTGTGATATGGTCCCACATCAGGTGCTGGGGGTACTCAGTATTGTGAGTACAGTATAGGCATCGGCTTCATTCGGGCTGGAAAATTATTGCTGCTCCCCCCAACAAATAGGCAAATCCAACGTCTGCGTCAAAGGGGCAGGGCTGTGGGTGCCAGGAGCAGGACCCTGTGAGCTGGCCGCAGAACTGGGACCGTTCATTGCTGGATCACGTGTGGGATCCCCACATCCCTCTTCCACTCTGGCAATGACACAACTAATACCTGCCTCTAGGTGACATGGGGAGGGCGATGTAACTTGCTCCCCCGGGAAGGTCGTCGTCTAAGAGAGACCACGTGTAGACTCGAGCACAAGGATACCCAGCAGCACGAAGCTGCTGCGCGTGCAGAAGACCAGGTCGGGCAGGAGCGAACAAGGCTTTCCCTCTGATCACGAGCATCCCGCGGGCTGCGCTGACATCCGTGTTGTTTTCAGCCTGTGCTCCGCGTTAATAACTTGACTCTACCTAGGCACCATCCTGGGAGTCTTTTGCAAGCATAACCAGCAAAAGCGTGTGCATGAGACTTGTGCCAGAGTCGGATCCTGCCGTTGTGGGAGCGGTTGCTGCGTAGCTGAGGCGAGGAAACCTGCTTTCAGCAGCCACACGGCTTGGGCTGGCTGGGTCTCTGCGGGGGCTGGAGTCCCAGCAAGCAGGCTCAGGGATACTCCGTGGCAGCTGTAATTCAGGCACCCAGCAGAGATTTCCAGCGAAGGAGCCCAATTTAACTTGGGCATTACCTGCTAGACCTGTACTGGGAAATGTCAGGTGAGATGAGTTTTGGCAAATGTGCTCAGTGACACTTGGTAAAGGGCAATGCAAGCTAAGGGTCGGCAGACTAATAGCTGTGGTGGTGTATCATGTATCCATGATCGCTTTTGCTGGTCTGGGAAAGGTATATACTTATTTATGCCAAGGAAAGGTGTATACTTATTTGTGCCAAGATAACTAATGGCTGAGCTCGCATTTCCTCTGCTAAGGAGTCTTAGTCTTAGTCTTAGTCTCACTAAGATTGGACTGGGTTCTGTGCCTACTGCTGCCCGCAGATTTAACTATGAAAAAGCAGATGACACAAGTTTGGATCTCAATGGTAAGCAGAGCTCCCATATGAAGCACAAATATTGCAGAGTGTTGTAATTAGAGCACACTAAGGGAGCTTGGTGAGCAAACCATTTTTATTAGTATCATTAATTTGCTAGTTGTAGGAGGAAAAAATATTAAATGTGCTTTTTAATGTTTTAACTGCCTTCAGATATATTGCTGTAGGTACATAGAAATGACAGAATGAACAGAGACTAGAGCTAAGAGGGAGCTGGAAGCCATCTCAAGAGGTCATTTTAACCCATTTTTTTACTCCAAAGCAGAATCAGCTATACCCAAAGCATCCCTGATGGGCATTTGTTTTACCTGTTCTTCAAGAATTTCAGTGAAAAGATAGCTCTGTTTCCCACAGAAAACTTCTCCAGCCCTTCATTAACCTTACTGTTAGAAAATTTCCCTTACTTCCTAACCCATTACCTCCTGTCCTATCCACCAGGTGCACAGAGAGATTAAGCCCTTATTCTTTGCAGGATGTTTTTGCATTCCATGATATGTTTTCCTGACATCTTTTCTCAAAGGTGGATAGTTCCTTTTTTCCTTTATTTTTCCTTAATTTCCCCCCCGATTGGGTCACATTTTTTAGATCTTTGGCGTTCTGATTCTCATCAGTCTTCTCAGACCAAATGATCTGTACTTGTAACAAAATCCCATGCCTGAAACCAGACTCAGTATCCCTTCTGAATAGAAGGGTTATTTCAGTGTCATAGATCATTGTTCATACACCTAAGGGCAACATTAGAGTCTGGGAACTTTTTTGATTTCCATAATATGCCGCAATTGATTAAAATTCACTTTTCACCCATTGCGGTCTTAAGAACATTTCTTGCAGAGTGAACACTTGTCCAGTTGTTCTCTGTCCTGTCTGAAGTGGAGTATTCCTGCCTGCCTGAACTATCTTGCACTTGAGCTTATTGAATGATATCTTTTTAATTCCAGACTCATTTTCCTTTTTGCAAAGATCACGTTGTATTCTGTTAGTGTTTTCTGGAGTGCTGCAGCTCGGCTTTATGTTGCCTGTAAATTTAGTAAGTGCTCTCTATTCCATCACTGGGTCTATGAATGGAAGCACAGACTGCAGGATAGTACCAGACTCTCAGAAACCACACTTGAGACATCATCCAGTATGACAGAGGACTACTAATCAGAATTCACTAGGATAGATCTGTAATAATACATGAACATTGCTTAATAATTAGTCAGAGTATGTGGTGAGCCCACCTCTCAAGGTAACTCTGAAATAGATTCATTTCTCAAACTGAATCTGAACCAAAACTATTGTTAAACAGTCATTGGTTATCCTCAAACTAAACTGATTCAAACTGTTGATTTTTTCCTGAATTGGAGATGAACCTTAACTGTTCTGGGCAGCTTTGTGGATCTCAAACTGGAATTAAACAGAAAGGTTTCAGCTGCAAATGGATCCAAACTGACACTTAAGTTAAAGAACATTGCTTTAATTCCCTTCTTACAATAGTATAATATGCACTGCATTTCCTTAGCTTGCCCATGAAAACGCAAGGAGACACTGACAAAAGCCTGTCCTACATCAAGGCAAGCTACAGAACATAGAGGTACGGAGATGGCAGCATTTGCTGCAGCCAAAGACTGGGAAGAGCCCAAGCTCCTCAGCCACCCTCTTACCTAAACACACTTTGTCTCCATTTAAACCCCAGCTGCTCCTGTTTCCCCATCCACAGAAAGGGCGAAGAAGAGACATTTCTTCCTTGAGCATGTTTTGGTGCTTAAGTGAACTCACAGTCTGAAGTTTGTACCTGCCCAGGTTTTGTGTTAGAGTACCCTGCTTCATCTGTCACCACCACCGCAAAATTGTATTGAAAGAGCAAGAGCAAGTACAGCACCCGGTGTTTTTAAGTTCTTCCTAAAAGCAAGCATAAATATGTAAGGAAGATAATTCTGCTGCCATTACGCTACTTTAAATCATGGATAAGGTTTGACATTGGCGAAGCAAAGCAGAGAGTGAAAATTGCCTCTTCTTTAGTAGCAGAAAATATGTCAAGCTCTCTTTTGAGATATCATTTTTACATGCATGGATAACTAAGCTCCAAGTGGTGGTCTTCAAGCTGCTGGAGAAAGTATATAGGGCATGTTTCCAGTCAATGTTACTGAAGACAAAACACGCCCCTGAGCCTTTCAAACTTTCTGACCTGACAGCCGTCGGCTTCTTGAATGCGATCGAGGGAAGGGGCTGTGTAGCACAGTACGCCTCTCCCATCTGCTAGTTCTTATCGTGTTGTTGAAACATAGAAGGGGCAGACTTAGAGGATCACTTAAAGGAGTTAGACAAGTTTGAGTGTCAGGATTGTGACTGAAATGGGTATTTTTAATGCTTGTATCAGAACTGTCATTTTTTCTTTTTCCATAATTTTAGTAACTATTCTACACTTGCCACAACTGGCAGATTGTTTACAATTCATTACCTAAGCTTTTATCTGATTAATTTTATTCTTATTTTTAATCCTCCATTCTCTTCCTCCTTCCCTCAGGTTCAGACAGAGCTAACTTTTCTCATGGGAGATTAGCAAACTGGTCCAGAAAAACTAAAAGTAACCCTGAATGCTAATCCATCTGTTAAAACAGACCAAATCTGAAACTGCTAGGTGGTTTCAGGGCATTTAAATGTTTAGAGGGAGCTCAGCTATGTAGAGGACATTTTTACCAACACAGCACTGGCAGTCTTAGTGGATGTGATTCATCTGGGGAATAATCTTAGAAAAAATGAGGCAAATCTAAGCTCTAAAAGTCTTTAGGATGTGCCCAAGAAGCCTTCTGCTTCAAAAATTGTTGCCGTCATGAGAATGGCACTTGCTAGAATGGAAACCCTTCCTAAGAAGAAAAGAAAAAACAGCCAGAAGGGCCAAACCCCGGGCAGATTTCCCCTCTGATGGAGGCTCCTGGAAGTTTAAAGGGACTTCATTGTTGCTTGTTCCATTTTACCTGGAACGTGTTTAGGCACTAGGGAGGGTCAAATCTGACCTGAGGTTTTTTTAACTTGAGGGTGCAAAATCTGAGGTGAACAACATCTTTACCTGCGCTAAATCGGAGTATCTTCGTAAGAGTTCATGGCTGCTGCTCTCTCCCTTGCATAGTCTCTGCTAGTAAGAAAAAATATTCTCACCCAGGGACTCTGCATAACATCTCACTTCTGCAGCAAAGCACAGAGGGGCAGCTGCCTCTGCAGAGGGGCAGGAAGGTTTCCCTTCACTTACAGGCACAGCACACAGAATGAACAAACCCCACCTCTTTTTTCAGCACCATTAGCTGCATACCCCCCAGTAAGTAATGCTAATTTATACAGGGCTGCCTAATGAAATCAATGTCCATGCAATGATCTTATGCTTTACAGCTGCTGCTAAAGGCTATTTGACCATACTTTCCAAAGGTCAGTGCACAAAATCATAGCTGAAAGAAAAAGGCACTGGAGTAATTTGCTCTGTCCAATAAGGATTGTGGTGACCTTCCTTTTAAGACGGTTTTAACCTGGTTATTGGTGATATGCCTTAAGTTATCCTTAAGGAGAGGTGCCTTTTCTGTGATGCAGGTGAAGAATTCCAGCCCTGTTGCATGATGTTTTTACAACCTCAAGTGGTGTCTCTTTTTCAGATCACTTAGGTTAAAACAAATGGCTCCTTCTTTACAGAAAATAAATATACCGCAGCAATGACAATAAAAATAAGCTGCTGTGTGTGCTGGGGGAGGCTGCTGCTGGAGGAAGCTGTGTCACTGAGCAACCAGCCCTCAGCAGGAGCCCCAGAGCCTGGGCTGGGAGCTACACCCAAACCCAAGTAGGAGTAAGTCTGCAACTAAGTGTAGATTAAGTTTTGATCATGACCTAGGGAAAAAGACATGTTTTTTATGAGGCATCACAGATGAAGTTCAGAAAAGATTATTTGGTAGCCCCCCAACTCTATTGGCTTGAGTATGCCGCAGCTGAGAGATATAATTACTAACTAAATGCATGGCAGCAGCACTACTGGTATTAAAGCCAAATGATTCACTGTTTTTTTTCCTTGCATGTGGCTAAAGAGTTAGTGCAACCTCTGCCTTGTTAGTCCTTTTGTCTCCACATGAGCTTAGACACCACAAATGTCTTGTCCCTAAAGCCTAATGATATATAAAGCTTGGATCTGAGTTGTTATAACCAATTTTTTTGCTTATCTGTATAGTTTACAGCATGGAGTCACCATGCTACTGTGTCTGTAGGAAGGCTACTTCTTGACTAGTAGCTTTTCTTTACGAAATGAGTCAGTGGTTTGGCTTTTGTGGGATACAGGTGTGATCTGTTGTTTTATGTTTGACAAACCTCTATAGGTAATGGAAACCACAAGTCACTTTCTGCCAAACAACGCAGCACTGTCTGAACTGGCCACTGAAGATATTTGTCTGTCTTTGCAGCCTATAGCAGGAATCCAGGCAGAGAGCTTGTTCTGCACCCTCATTTCTAGATGGGTAATATTAAAGGGAGATGAACCCAAACCTGTGCATAGAAGTTGTAGAAGTATGCAGACACCTAAAGATGTAGAGGATCTAAGTGATCTCGATGAACTGTTGAATTTTGACAATTCTTTTGTGCCTTTAGATGTCAAAGAACCCTTAGAAATCTGAATTCATTTTCTTGGAGGCTCATCTCCTCATCCATGAAATAGAAACATTCTTCTTTTCTTTGTACTCTTGTCGTATGTACTTAACTTTTCCATGTCAGGGGCTTCTTTTGAACTTGTGCAACTTTAAGTACATATTTCAGGCTTCTGGATGCTACCATAAGCCAAACTAATAAAAGAAGGTTTCATCACAAAGTCCATTGTAATTCTATGCTGTTCTTCAGCAGAAAGTCCTCACACTTCACAGAAAGTCCAAGGGGAGAATACTCTGTGGAGCATCTTCCATCCTGAACCACGTGGTGCTGGCCTCCTCTGATGAGGAGTGAGATGCTTGGGGATGTAGAGTACGAGGAAGCCTTCCAATGTGATTACTCAAGTCTGGAGATGAGCAGAGGGTAGCAGTATCTAGATCTGCGAGTATCGCTCCTTTCACTTGCATGGCCTTTTATTTGAACATAACCTATTCCTTGAAAGGAGAAAAAAAGCACTCTTGGAAAATAGGGTCTTTAAAGAAACTGGCTGATTATTTTAAAAGTCCACTTAGAATGGCTTACCCACAGACTTTTCACAACAGTTGCAACGTGATTATTCACAGTAGGTTGAGACCATCCCATCTGAGGCATATTTCTTAATACTGGCATCTGTACAGCCTTAATACTACCTGTATATAATGCATGGATAGGCACTGACACAGCCTGGATCTCAAAACCAGCCTCATTAGAAAGGGGTGGGAGGATTCACCTTCGAAATAAAATAGAATATTATGAGAGTTAGGAGTCTTTATATAAGAAAATGGAAAGATATTTTCCCAAGACAGAGAGACTGTATTATTAACGTGTCTAAATGCAGTATACATATGCCCAAAATATCCTATTTTATATTCACTTCCAAAACATCTTAATCCGATTGATGATTTCTAGCTTCTTGTATTCAAATCAGTTTGATATGTGAGCTGAGTGTCTTATAAAGGAAATGCTAGTCAAAAATACTGAAACTAATGTCTCTGGGTAGTTTCCATCCTCAAATCTCTCTTCATTCAAACCATAACCTTCCTGAAAGTCATTTTAGAGTGCCAATAACATCCTTCTTTTTCTTTTCTTTTTTTTTTTTCCTTTTTCAATGGAGGAAAATAATTTTAAGTTTGAGGAAAAATGCGAGAGAATATCTCTTTCTGTTTTGGTTTTTTTTTTCTTCTGTTTTTCTGTTTCTATTATCAACTACATGGATGTGTTAGCTACAGGCATGTTCACATAACTGAGAAACAAGAAAACATGCATGTTCTTTGGAAGATTAAGTTAAAGGCAGAATAAGAAGAGGGTGCCAAAAATTCTAATGGGACTTCTAGAGCAGGGTACAGGTGATGTAAATATCAAATATATGTTAAGAAAACAAAAGAAAAATTAAAAGTAGGAATAGTAAGGGAAGGCTAAGAAGAGAAGATAGAAACTGGATGAGTAAAGCTGTGGATACTGTATGCAAATATAATTGGAAAAATACTTTAATTCATACGCCCAAGTGCTCCATGTTAAAATTGTGCAGGCAACCCTAACAAGTATTTCCTGGCATTTTGATTGCTTTGACCTCACAATCTTTATGTGTGTGCATAGTTGAAACATGTATATTACATTATGTGCTAGTCCTACATAATGTGAAAAGAGGACTTTGAATAAAATAGACAATTACAATAAATGTATGTGGAAAACCTAGAAAATACACATTTTTTAAGGTACTATTTTTAAAAAAATAAACATGTAGCAAATGAGATTTTTCAACGGTGCCTGTCCCTTTTTCCTGGTTTGTGCAATGGACTCTCTTACATTCTCTTACTGTTTGACGTATCTTAGCTTTACCTTGACTGCTGCAAGTTTCAGAGAATTGTGCCTGAGGTAGATACCCTTCCTTTGCATCCTTTAGGTGGAAAAAGGGGGAGAGGAAAAAAAAAAAATTTGTTGGGACTGAAATCATCCAGTCAGAACTGATCTTTTCCACTCCTGTCTGCAACACAGTGGTCACTCCACAGGCTGGACTGTTCTTGGATCGCTCCCTCAGTCTTCTCACTTGTGAACAAGGGGTTGACTATTAGCTACAAATATTAAAATTTAAACACTATTTTCATTGAAAACAAACGTTGTCCAGATAAAAATAATATGTGGAAAAGTAGAATTGTGAAAGAAGTATGTAACTTATGATCTAACAATAAGAATTGGGACAGTTACATCTTTGTAAATCCCTGACAATGGCAGTTGCAACAAATTCCTTCTCTTTTCAGCACTGCCAATGATTATTCTGCTGAGCTAACATATCGAACATATATTTTTCTCTCCAGCTGGACATGTGTCAGATAATTTTCTGTCTTTTAAGAGGTTCATTTCAGGGGGCATTTAGCACACAATGGCTTTGTGTGAGACTAAGCACTTTAGAAGACGGAAGAGTTTAAAACAGAAGCTCTGCTTAGCTGCTCCCATCGCCTCTCTGCATGTCCACGCGTGGCTCCACTCCCTGCTGGGACAGGCTGCGTGTGCTTGAGCAGGGGCAGGGTGTGAAGGAGCGTTTCTCTGCCCAGCACAGCTCCCTGTAAGGTCTGCAAACGGTGGTGCCCCTGCTGCACCACAGCCGGCACCCCGCTCCCAAAAAGGAGGGTGAAATCCTGGACAGGTGCTCCAGCTGCTGAAACTTGTGGGGTTGCAGGGCAGTCAGGCGGTTCTGCAAAACGCAGCCTTCAAGGTCTTGCCGTCTTCACCACCTCACACAGAGCTGTTCTTCAGTAAGGCCTGGTGAGGGTATTTAATGATCATCGGTGTTGCCAGTCGGTGCAGCAGGCGTTTGAGTTTCCCTTTTCCCTGCTCTTCCTCACATTGTTTATACCAGCTCAAAGGGTATGCAGAATGTTGCAGGAGAAAAAGTCTTATCTTTTTACATGACGACAAGAACAGCAGGATCTAATGTCTGGAAAAAGGAAGGGTGAGATCTGAGAAAAAGTGATCTGACCAAGTTCTCACAGTGCAGAGCACAGGAATATTAGAAAGGCAGGAAACCTGTGGATGGAATGAAACACCTGACTGTCATTTTGCAAACACTAACAATCAAGCAAGTGGGCTGGGTGTTTTGGCAGTATTTGGGTCAAAAAGACCTGGAAAGATAAAAGCTGCTGCCAGATGACTCTGTTGTTCTACCCACTAACAGTTTCTCACTGACAACCATGAATAGAGCTTGTAATAAATACTGCTCTGAATGTATGAATCAGCTAGTGCTGAATCTTTTCTTCCAGGAAAACTCCCACGGGCTTTGGTCGCTTTCAGAATTTGACATTTGCTAATGAGAATCCTGGTCTGTGGAGTTTTCTTCTTCCTGGTGTTGGATACTTCAGTAGGACGCATGGATACCCAGCACCTTGCGGGAGAAGCCCCCCAGTTGTTCCCTCACCACCTGGGAAAAGTATCCCTATGTCGCAGGCAAGCGTAAGTGAGGCGTTGCCGTGGCAGGAAATAAATTTGTCGCTTTAGTCTTTTAACTTACACTCAGGCACCCTGTGAGGGTTTTCCTGCATGTCCAGGGGAGCCGAGTGCCTACTTGCTGCTGGCCAGGCATCTACTGACATTTTAAGGCAACTAGAGACGTTTGTAAATGTAGCCCATAGCTCCTGACCATTGAGGTTTTCTTCAGAGAGCTGCTGGCTGCTCTTAGCTCCTGGTGTGTTTGACTCAATGTGAAAGCACTGGGAATCCTCAAACGAGAGACATGTCAGTAATAATTCCAGGGGAAGTCTTAGAGTCTGACACTCTCCAACTTTGCAGAAGACTGCTCCAAACACTTAGCCATGCTTTTCAGGGCTTAGAGGGAACAGGAGGTGGTTAGGATTTGCTTTGCCTCTGCTTTTAACATTTGGCAAAAATGGTTCCCGCTGGGAACTGGAAGAAAGTTTAAACATACAGATTTCCAAACTGCAGAGCCTTCTCGTCTGCGTGTTTTGGAAGGACGCGGTTTCTGGGTTGTTTGGCTTTGGGGAGGGGGCAGGGGGGCGAGGGGGCTGAGGGAGGGAGTGCTTTTCTTCTGGTTTTCTTGCTGGTGTTGGTGATTTGCGAATGATTCATATATAGGGGAGCAGCAAAATCCCATAAAACCCCCATTCGTTGCATGAATGATTTGAGTCCCAGCTTTCAGGACACTTTCTGCTTCATCTATCCTGTTCCAAAAAAACCCCTTTATCCAAAGAAACTTGAACAAACAAAGCCTGTAACAAAAGCCTGCCAAAATCTTCTTGTGTGAAATTTCTCCAATTTTCTCTGCTGCTTCTGAGTTTGACAGCAAAAGGAGCAAGTCAAAGCAGAAGCGTGTCATAATCCTTTTATGCCTGCACTTCTCTGGCCCCTGCATGAATGAGGTTTGCACTGGGAAGCTGTGTCAGCACTGGGAAAAGCTGATGTGACTGCCGCTCATCTTTACCAAGCTTATTGTAAATTCTGTTAATAGCAACGTTAGTGTTTCAGATACTCATTGTAAACTCTCTCCACACTCTCCCTCTCCCATCCTAACTGGAGGGATCAGGTTTTCAGCTGGTGTAAACTGTTGTAGCGTCACTTTACTCCATCTGAAGATCTGATTCACAGGCACTGAGTGAAGGGTAAGAGAAAAAGTGTATCTCATAGTGCACTAGAGTATTCAGAAGTTGCTGATTTCAGCAATCTGGCTTATAGAAAGAGTTAACAGAAAGCAAATAACACAAGCCATTACAGTCACACAAACTAGGGAATCCTACCCTTTTTCAGACTCCAAACATGTTTAAAAAATGCAAACCCACTCTGCAAAGACAGTTGAATTTATTAAAAATGTCCTGTGCAATGATCTGTGCTGAGCTTGGCTCCAGGACCTAACTCTTGTGAAACACGTGTGGCAATTATTAAGCCTGTTGTATTAGCAGTTTTAAGCACAGAGTGTTTAACAAGATTGTTGCTGAGTTTTTGATTAGTATTTTTACAACTGCAATGTTTGGAAGTCTTGGCAGTAAGAAGTACTTTGATCAGTTGTTATTTTGCTGTCATCATACTAGAGATTATAAAATTGAATTAGAATAATGAGTATATTAATAGTCAAGAGACTAATTTAGTCAGGCTCTCCAAAAAAAAAAAAAAAAAATATCCAAGGAATTTACCTGTATTTCTTAAGGCTTTGTGAAGTGTCGTTCTGGGTTTATCCAGCCCCAAATATTCCTTCCTACAGGGATCAGCTCCAAATACTTAGGATGAATGTAAGAAACAGGGAACAGAGGGGGTGGTTTTTCCTTGGTGACCTAAGCCATCTTCTTTAGAATTGACAAATGCTAGATGTTGCATCACTTCCATCATGTTTAACACCACACCAACAGGCCTAACCCCAGGAGCTGCTTAGGCTGGTTTTCAAGTTCTTTTAAACTTTCACTCATCTCTACATCTTGCAATAATGAGTTTTGCAATTTACTTGTAAGCTGTGTAAAAGTAGTTTTATTTGCTTGCTCTTTCTAATAAAAACATTGGGGCACCTCTAGTTCTTATTTTCACTCAAAATAGCTTGTAATTACTGCTTGTCTGCTAGTTAAGATTGTGTAGACCTGTTTGGTGACTTCCTTCAGTCTTGCCGTTTCCAAAATGAGGAGATGCAGGCTGTACTCACATGGAATCTGTTCTGTATTTCTAATCACCCTTACCGTGACTTTAAAACTACACCGCACTGTTTCCAAATCGATTGAATTGGATTGTATTCAAGATGTGAGCATGCTGTGGATTTATAAACCGGTGCAGAGATATTTTCTGGTTTGTTCCCTGTACAATTCCTAATAACTTTTAACATTAGATTTGCCTTTATGATCATTGCAGAACATTGTGCTAGTATTTTCAGAGAACCATTCAAATATTTTCTGAACGATGATAGCTAATTTAGAAACCATCATCATTTATGCCTGCTTACATGGGAAGTTTCCCTTATGTATTACTCTGCATTTCATCAACATCTCAATTTCTTCTGCTGTTCTAGTGCCTAGGCAAATAAATTCATAAAAGTTAATACTTAGAAAAATTGTAATTTGGGAAATTAAAAAATGAAGAGTTAGTCTTTTCTCAGTCAAAATATTTCAGTCCAAAATTAAATATTAACTTTTTGATGAGATGGTATTAAGCTGACTCTTCTTTTTGTCACCACGATGCTTCTTGGCAATTACAACATAAGATCATTCATTCCTCTCTTCTTTTTCCCAGACACTGTTTCAGAGCTGGACAAGTTTTTCCATATCAACCAAGTTGTACCTGAGGGAATTTACAGGGAAAGATCTTCAGGTAAGTTGTGTTGGGTTTGCTCAAAATATAATGTATTCAGAAAAAAAAATACATTTGCCATTATGAGTTGTATACTTAGGAATATGCTTGTGTTTGTTGAAAAAATATCATATGATTTATATCAATCAACATTAAAGAACAGTCTAAATTCTGACTGTTAAATATTTTTAATGAGTCACTTAGCAGCAGCTCCAGAATACTGAAGTCTTATTCTGATGCTGAACTTAACAAGCTGTCAGCAACCCACTCAAAAACTGTAAAGTTAAACAGGTGCAGAACTGGCTTTCAAGACTTGTTCACTAGTTGTATTCTGCATCAAGCAACAGTAAACTTGAGGAATGGGCTGCCCAGTGCTCAGGCAGGAAAAAGTAGCAAAATAAATCAGAAACATTGTTTTCCCAGGATGGACTTACTCAACTGTAATAAGATTATTCACTTAATATTCCATTTTGAATATAGGTATATAGGTAGATTAATTTCATGCAATTGTATTATTCCACAAATTTTAATGAAGGTCTACTTATATGAGCAAATATATAGGATTAAGGAGTATTTTCGTAATTTCATCCTTAAATAAGTCTTGGAGCAAGGCTGAAGAGTGAATATTGTGAAATGTTTTCAAGATAGAACAGAACTGTTCTTTTCTCATTTCAAGACAGATAGAAAAGTTAAATGAAAATAAACAGATAATGGAAAAGTGCTACTTCCCTCCTGCTTTGGCTAATTGTTACTGTTGTCACCAATGACGTCCTAGTGTTGCTGGCAATTTAAACAATAATAAAAGCTACAGCCTTATGAATTCTTTCATAGTAGGCAACTATTCTCTATAGGGGCATAGATAATACGAGGAGTAAAAAAACTGCCTAAGATAAAGAGGTCCACAAAAAAGTAACATAGTACCTTATTTACTCTAGTAGTTTAATGGTGACACTAACAGTGTCATAGACTTTTACTATATTGACATAACGCTAGCTTCCCCATTCGTAGCTGCGTAACCAGACCACAGTCTATGTCTGTGTCAGTGTGCTCCCCACCAGCCTGACCTTTATCTCCTATAACCCTGCTCGAGCAATAAACAGCAGTTGTAATGGTGCGTCTGGTCATGATGGCTGCATCCAGCTCAAAGTGCATTCAGGAGACAGATAACAACACAATAGCCAAGGGCTAACTTGACCAATGCGCCCACCTAACCATAGTATTGGTCAATGTCTGACTCAAACTAAATTTGGAGAAACTAAAATGGGTGGTCGGTATGCGAATATGACTATGAGCCAATCATCTCACTCCCATAAATAGTGAGCAGCCCAAGAGTGCTTTGAGCTCTCCTGCACAGCAGCGGGCTGCACGACAGGTTGTCCCCTTGAGTAGGGATGCCTCTCAAGGTTACACCTGCTGCAGAGATCCCTTACTCTGCAGAGATCCCTTACTCCTCAATATTGAGAGATTCCTTGCTGCAACAGATCCTCAGTAACTGACAAATAGCTTGCTAAACTTTGTAAGCTTCACTGAGAACATATCTTAGCTTGATTGTGCACATATAATCCTTTAGACATAACCTGTTGACCAAGTCTGGGACTAGGACTGGATCCAGATGAACCTAGACTCTGAGTAGGAGTTTAGAAAGCACGGGGGTCCTATCTGAACATAGTGACTCAATGGGAGCGTCTCTTACTTACCTTGTCCTTCATGCAGTAAATATTCAAGTGTACCTTGCCATCAAACCTTATTAAACCAGTATCACATTTACTATTGAACTTTGTTCAATTGCTGTTTTATATCAATAAACATATTGCCACTTCTCTTTTACAAGTGATGTGCATCACTCCATCCGTGACGATATCCAGAACACCTGTATCTCTACTATATGGGTGGGCAGGGGGGAAACAACTAAAAAGAAGGGGGAAAGAAAAAGGGTTGCAGTAGTCCAGGTTTTTATTCATGGGACTGAAAAGCAAAAGAACTGAGCAATTTTATGAGCACTCTCATTTTTGTAAAATTGCTGCTGCATTCAGCACCGCAGCAGCTTTGATTTCACCCTCACACCTCTAGATGTCTGGGAAATTAGTAATGTGAACTGTGATGGAGCCATAGCTCTGTGCCAGTCAGGACACTATCAGTGGCATTTTAAGCTGAGTTTCCCTCTTCAGGAGGGCATTGCAAGGTCTAAGGAGTCTGGTCTTTGAAGGGCAGAGCAAAGGCAGGATGCAGACTGGGGTTTTGATTGGAGTGTGTCCCTGAAGTCAACTGCCATAAAGAAAAGGATAGATTCCTGTCTCCCTGCAAAGCGACCTGCTGGGAGGAATTTCCCATTTTATTTTAATTAACAAGTTAGAGATGAGGTTTAACAGTCTTTTACTGCATGCCCACAAAAATATACTTGCACATCTGCTAACCAGGCATTTGCCATGGTTACCATATGTAATATGGGACCTAGAAAAAAAAGAGGTTTTTTGAGCAACAGGTGAGTGTTCTGGCTTGAAATCCACCAACTTTTCTTGGTTTTGCTGCATCATATGCAAAAAGGGCTTTTACACTGATTGCCATACATTCAGTCTGTCAGATAACCACAAAACATTCTCCAGGTTTTTTATGGCCTTCCTGCTGGTTAATGAATGGATAGCATTTGAAGGGGCTGTCTAAAGTGCTGAAGTTACATCCAGTGTAAACGAATGTATATCCTACACCCAGACTGTCTCAATCCTTCACCTTTGAATTTGGCCTCACTGTTGGCCACTTAGCCTAGACCCAGCGATTTTCTGATTTTTTTCTCCAAAGCAGGACATATATCTGTCTGTGAGCACGTGAAGCTCATGTTTGTGTGCAGTGACTACATGCTAGACAGACCTGGATGATGTACCAACATGGGAACCCTGAAACCACACCATTCCCCATGCACAAAATGTCTTGTCTGGCCTTAGACTAAAAATATTCCAATGCTTTCAGCTGCATGACATGAACCATGCATGATATTCTACCAGATTTGCATCCAAACCTAAATGCAACGATGCCATTTGTTGTTTTTTTATCATTAATTTCTTCCCTGTTGAGATTTCACAGTTTCCATACTGTAGAACTTCAAATAAAATGGCTCAAGATATTTCAAATACTAATGGGAATATCTGATAGTATATTCATATGTGTATGAATGTAGAACAGATAAAATGAGTAAAAGACATGGTTCCAAGAAAATACAATTTTTCACTTTCAAACCCCAGCTGGCATGAAATATAGCATGTAGAAGTGCAGATGGTTCTGTTCAAGACCCTGGCTTAAGTGGTATGCAGAAATGGGGGCAATAAAAGTGATTATGCAATATCAGACCCATGGAAAACATGTATGGATGAACACAACATGTTGTGACAAAAATGGGCAAAGCGATTGGCACCAAAGAGCTGCATCTTAACTCCAGTAATTGTTAGGACACTGTGGACCGGCAATTCCCTGAGGACTGGAGGCCAGGAGTTGTGGGGGCTCTCCTGGAATGACAGGGCAGGACCTCACCACCCAGGGCCCATCCCACCACCCCGGCCAGGGAGCATGGCAGCCAAGGGAAACAGGGACAGCCCCAGTCCTGGGCGTTGGGCACCTGCTTGGAGATGGCGACTGCCCAAAGACAGGCTGGGATGTCAGCCTGTGGGTGGGGGTCAGAATTAGGCCCAGTGAGTGGAAGCTACATCGGGCACAGCCTCGGTATGTGCAAATACAAACTATTAAGAATATTACCATGCTTACAGGTACAGACTGAATAATGCTGTATTTCTGAGAGATGTTGCACAGCCTGCATCTTTCCCGATCTTCTGGAAGTGGTGGGTCGTGTGCTGTAGCCTTTAAAGAGGTGCTTGGTATCCGAGAGGTCCTAATTGCTATGACCGCAGAGAAGATTTGACCACTGGAAGATACCGTGCCATTAAAATGCATATTTAAGCCAATGTTCTGCTGTGAAAACAGGCTGTGCTGGATGTGGAAACATTCAGCTGGAGGCAGTCAGTGGTGGGATTCCCTTGGAACTGATCTTGTGACCACTCATTAATTATTAGTTTTGTAATAATCTCGTATACTACTGATATGTGCAGATAATGCATGGCTGAGCAGCATCAGCAGCAGAGGAAAGGGATGGAATTTCACTGAAAGAAAAATAAAAGATTAGCAACAGGTCTGAAATAATTGAAATGGGCTACTAATGCAAAGCGCAAGGGGCAAGCAGGAAATTCTCCCATAAACTCAGGGCCATTCTTTGGAAATGAGAAATATATTTGTATAAAGATAGCAATTTTTAGAATTTCTGTCAATAATCAATGTGATATGAGCATAAAAAAAAGCAAATATCAGCCTCTAGCGCAGGAGGTAAGGTGTTTTCAAAGGGGAGAGGGGATTGTTCACACTACTTTGCAAGGCAGCTAGCAGGCTGTAGCTGGGTGCCTGTGTACAGGTGCGGTCGGTCAGGTAAAGGGAGGAGACATGGAAGTGGGAACAGCCACAGGGAAAGGAGGATTGGAGCAATCACGAATGTAACTTGTGAGAGAAGACTAGGAAGGAGGGTGTTTCCTAGGTTGGCAAAACAAATGCTGAGAGACAACATGGTTGCTCTCAAAGAATACGTCAGTAATTGAACACTAAATGGTAAGGAATGGAACTTGTTAGTACATGATGGATAGAATTTTTTTCAGTGCTTATATTTTTCTTGTGAGCCTATGAACAATGCACTTACTAGTACTAGACATAAGAACAAGCCATTTTCCTGGGAGACTGAAAGTCCAAGTTGAATCGTGTTTAAAGATTGAACGACATAAGATGCCTTTGCTATGAAATCAGCTGTAGGTAATGGTGAGGTCTAACTGTTGCTTTTGGCTCTGCTAATATGCCAGGAATGAGATCTGTTTTCAGAGCTGTCAGAGAAGTCTCACAGACTGCCAAAGAGAGAAGTAGATTATAGTCTACCCCACAAGTACCATAGGTACTTGAGCAGAAACGAGTTTCAGTGCATCTCTCCTAATGTGTGAAGTGCAAGAAGTACAAACTCTGTACACAGACATGCTTTGGCAACCTGTAGTGCTGGCGGTGGGATAACTGGGGCATGGAACTTTCTTTCAGAGAAAACTCCTCAGTTTCTTATGGAGCTTTCCTCCCTACGGTGTTATATATTTATATGCTCACACACTCACACAGCCTTTCTGGAGCTGCAGAGCTGATCATCAGAGGACATTTCAAACTCTACTACCAGCACCCGGGTGAATTTCATGTGCCCTTCAAACAGCCTCATTTGGTTGTTTTTAGCTCCTTCAGATACACACTTATCTTGAGTCAGGAATGAAAGAAGAGCAAGTCAAATACAAATAGAAAGGAATAAAATACAGTTAAAAAAACTTTTAAGAATTGAAAAGTAAGTTGTGTTTGAGATTGAGATATGTTCATCTTTCTGAAGAAACCCTCCTCCCATGCTTACTATAAGCATTTATGTTCATGCAGTGATTAGAGTCTAACTTCATTAGAAAACTAATTTGTACCTCACTGTACGCAGTTCTTGATGATTGCTTAGAAATTGCTGCTATAGAAGATCTGTTTTTAAAATCTCCAGTGAGGGAGCAGGGGCACTGTGAAGGAGCTACCTTCAAGGACTAGGACATTTTAGGTTTTCAAAGACATAAAGCATAAGCCAGCTCACAGCTCACAGGCCAGATCTCATTCTCTGGGAGGTGTTCAGGCAACATGTGCTAACCGAGTGGTTTAATATCTTCTCTTGAGCTTGCTGGGCATAGCACTAGCCAGGTGCTGTGACTGCTACAGCTATGGAAGAGGTGAGGGAGATAGGGATACAGTTCCCTAAATGGCTGAAGTTATGTCCATTTGTACTTACCTCAACATAGCCACTGGCAAGGTGTCACGGTTCGGTTCATCTATGTGCACAGTCAAGCAAGACCTTGCGAATTGTGAAGAAGAGTCTAAAGAGAGGGGAGGTGGGCGTTACCTCTGAACAACTTACAAGGAAAAGGAAACAAGAGGTGTTTAACACAACACTGTCATTGCAGCCATGTAGAAAGAGGCAGAGGACCTAGACTATAAGGTCCTCAGAGAGCTATTTGAAGTTCTGTACTCCAAGAGAGGTTACTGGATGTTTAATAGCATTTTACACCCTAGACTTTTGAAACAGGACTATAGAGTGCAAACTAGAACCAGCCATGTCACTTTTTTTTTTTTTTTTCCCATATAATATGAAACAAAGTTTTATGATCATGTGATTTTTTGTTATTTTTTTTCCTTTTTGGAGGTTTTGGGGTTATTGCTGTTTTTGTTATTGGTTTGGGGTTTTTTTTGGGGGGTGGGGTGTTATATTTTAGTGACTATCAGCAGGCAGAGACTTCTACCCTGAGAAAAACAAACTCTCCTACTTTACTGTCTGTTACAATAAGAAACATGAACATAGGTTCAAATTTTCAAAACCAACTGAAGAATGGGAGCTTTTGCTTTTGGTGTTGCCCCCCCTAAAGCATCTTAAAGTGGTATACATTTTCAGTATATGCTGGTTAGCTATCCTATGAAAAACAGGTCTTCTGAAAATGTAATCCCTCATGTTTCATTTGGAAGAGGTGATGATCTAATTTCTAGCTATAATGTTCATGAAATATGAACTGCCTGTGTATGTCAAGGGAGAAATTAAAGAAAAGACAAAGCTCATTAATAGATTTGATCAAAAGAGAGGAAAGTTTTCATTGAAGGAGAATTTTTTGATTAAATTCCTGTCATATGTATTTAGTTTGTAGTATAGTATGATCTAGTTTAATATAGTATAAGCTAGCAGAATTATTCATCCATTATGAAACAACCATTCTTTCAGGATCAGGGAATTTTTCTAATTGTTTTGGAACAAATAAGCAGAAAGAGGAGAAAATAATAGAACATTACAGGTGATGTTATAGCCCACTGGTGGCAAAATATTGTGTCACAACCAATCAGAAGCTGACATCACAATCTGGAGTGATGTAACTTCATGCTGGGACCAAACTTAAAACTTTTCAAGCTCCAAGTGAAATCAAAAGAAAATATATCAGGAAAATATCTTCAAAAGGGTTATTTACCATTATGTCTTTGACAGGCTGTATCATCCTCCTAGCCTAGGGAAATTTTTAGATCAAACAGCTTCAAATACATTCAGAAAGACAGTATGTGGTATAAAATTTTAGAATAAAAATTTATGAAAGTTAATATTGTGTGTCATTCTTGTTTGCATAACAGACTTAAAATATGCACCGTCCCAGTATACAAATTCTACCTTTTGAAATTTCAGAGTTGTAACACAATCTGATTCCTCCTTCTTTCCTTCCTAGAGCTCAGAGCATTGGCAAATGAAGAGCAGATAATTCCATTAGCTACATACACATGCACAAAATGAAAGATGCCAAAGCATTCATACGGTGAGGTGCTATGCACCAGGTCTGGAGCTGTGGGTATAACTCTGTGGCTTTCCACTAGCTCCCTGTGTGACTTTGGGCAAATCACTCCTGTGCCTCTAACTTCAAAAATGACTTTGCAGTATTGCTTTGGAAAGAGCTTTAGACATAATTAACACATAAGAGCATGTTTTTACATACTGGGTATCAAACCAGACTCTTCTCTTCTAGGACCTTTTTGAATATATTGGAATCAATAAAAAGTCATACAGATGCATCTGAGGTCCTATATATTCCAGGAAATAGCCAAAGTCAGGGACTTGGTTAGCATCTCTTGCTACGGTTTGCAGCAACGGTTAATTACTGATCATGAGTATGGACGTTATTGCAGGTTTTCCTTGCCCATACTTCTGTCCAAACGGGGCTTACTCATTCAGCCAAGTGGGCAGCTCACCTGTTTTCTTGTTGGCGGAGGTAAGTGCTGTGAGGCAAACACGGCATCGTAATGGTCACGCTTTCCTCTCGAATGAAGAGGATCCAAATGTTGCCAGAATTTCCTGGGTGAAGAAGTCAGTGAAACCTTGATTGCTCTCAGACAAGAGGAAGCTCCACCACATGTTTAACTGAAGTGGTGCTCCTTTGATTTCTAAGGCAGCTCTCAAGACACCTTGGCTGAAGTACATGAGCTGTTGTTTCAAGGGAAAGGTCCCACTGCAATGCTGAGTGGGAGGTTAAGAGAGGGCACTCACATTTTCCTCCAGCCATCTCCTCCAGCTGGTTTTGTTTTGCACATAGCTGCTTTATAAATAAAGCAAGCCTCACAAATAAAATCTGTTTTTCCTCAAAACAGCCCTACCTAAGGGTGAGGGTTATGTCAGGTGCCTCTGGTTTTACCTACTGGTTGGGTAGGGCTATGTCCCAAGCACAGAAAGAACACGCAGACGTGGGAAGAAGCTAAAAGGATACACACAGCAGCCAATATAGATCCTTGAAAGTAAATAAAGGAACTTACTGTTTGGCTTAGATCATCATCCAAATGTGAGTGATACTAGGGAAAAATTTATATATAAACTGCTTATATTTGCAGACATTTTTACTCCAGAATTAAAGCTTAGTTTCTGTCTCCTTTTCTTGCTTTAGATTACAGTACTTCCAAAGAAGGAAGGAAGGAAGAAAAAAAGACAGACAGTCAGACAGACATTATCATATTGTCCAAGTGTTTATAAAGACAGTTATAGTGGTATCAGTATAGACATGTGTTGTTATAGCTTTCCTACATTGACAAGCCCTTGAAGGCACAGGAAATTCATCCTTTTATGTTTTCAGGAAAAAGAATTAGCTAGAAAGTTAAAGACAAGAAGTGTTTTCCTGTCATATTTATATACTCCTTCTCCAGTCTTTTGAGGAACTCTGAATTTAAACAAATTCAGGAGAATTATCAAGATAGCCAGAGTCCTTGCAGTAACAAAATACTTGGATAATAATAAATGACACAGTTATATAGTTCACCAAAGGTCTACTGATGCTTTTCAGACCATACAGATCTTACTACTTTCTTTGCTCAGCCTGTTTATTACAATGAAGACACCATCGGGAACATTATAGCAATAATTTGTCAGTTAAGGCAAGAAACTTGGGAGAAGGATGGGAGGAAAGAATCTCTCTCAATCTGGTAGAGGAAATCTGGGCTAAAAGTCTGTTTCACCCACTTGGAATTAGGTCACAGTAACCTGAAAAGAAAAGAGGTTATTCAGACTTATTGAAAGATACAGTGGGGGCCAGAGGTCCCCCCACTTCACATATGGCATACCTTACAAAGGACAAGAGGTGGCAACGGGGTAAATAGGATCCATAATATGAAAAAGAAATAGGCAGCTGATGGACCTGTATGGAACTTAAAAAAAGCATCAAATTACAGTGAAAAAAAAAATTAAAAATAATCTCTAAAAGGCATGAGATTCAGTTATTTTTTATTTAATTATTAAAATGTGCAGTGTCTGTCAGTTTCTTTTCTAACATGGGTGAATATTGAAATGTAGCAATATCTGATAAATCCCCTGCAAAATATATCAAGAAATATTTGAACAGTTAGTCTTTATATTCTTGTTATAGTTATAGTTATAGTCTTTAACTCCTATAAAGTCACAGTGGGACAAAGTAGTGGTTGAGTTTTCCATAAAAACAAAATTAATATCACAGAAGTGGTTTTGCCATATTTTATGTGAAGTTCCTAGCAAAATCATTGCTTCTTTTGGGCATCCTTCTTGTAAGACAGGAGTCTCCAAAGCTGCAGAGGGAGCAATGTCTACTCCATGAGTGGCTTGAAGTTCTCTGTGTGCAGCTGACATCTCTGTGAAACTAAAGAATAGAAGAACCAGCAGGTATCACTCCAGGACCATTATTATATGGACCTGGGATATTAAATTTCAGTCTACCCACTGCCTTGGGTTTTCTGCAAATGGTACTTGAAGCTATGTGATGAGAATATAGCAACATCGCATGCCCAAAAGGGAGTGTGATGTAAAATGAGGAAACTGATGGGACTCGTGGAAATAAGTGTGGGAAACAATCCCAGCCCATACAGCAGAATGCTTCTAATATTGTTAGGAGCTCATGTTGGAGGGCATTGCATAATTTCCTTTTGAGTACTGAAAGAATTAAAAGTAAGACTGTAGTTCACCACCCCCAGATGGTACTATATTCTTGGAGGATAGCAAACGTGGTGCCTGAATTTAGGGGTGGATAAAAGTGATCCAGGAATGATGGACTGTTAATCTGAGCTCAACAGTGTGAAAAATTCTAAGAATAATTTTAAAATGTGAAGATAATTAAATATGAGTACAAACATGGAAATGGGAGAAAATATGATATAGGGTTGAAAAAAGCAGATTGTGACATATTAACCTAATCTCATTTTTCTTAAAGTAATTAGTTTTCTAAAGAAAGAAAGAAAATATTGTAGAACTAAATAGTTTGGATCAAAGTAAAACATTTGTTAAGGAGTCACAAGTAAACTGGAGAAGACAAGAATTCAGTACAAAACTTGAGCTTGGCAAGAACTGGTCAAAACGGAGGCAACAGTATGTGATCCGTAAAAGAGAATTGTCAAGCTGGAAGGAGGTTACCAGAAAGCTCGTCAGAAATCTGTCTTCATGCCAGTCTTAAAGACTTTCACCCCAAAAGTTGGTTTTGAGTAACTATATTTGGCTAATTAGTTAACCAGTGTTCAAATAAACCTCAGCAGGAAGAGGAAAGTGGGTGAGCTGGCAGACTGAAGTAATGGAAACAGAACTTCACTTCAAGGTGCAGACTCATTCACAGCACGGACAAAAGAAACAACAAAATTTCTGCAAACGGGCCAGATTTCATTCCATGAAAGGGGCAAGAAACCAAAAACCATTTCATGCATTAGTGAATCACAGGATAAATACATCACAATTAGTCACAGTCACATCACATCATGTCAATCATGATTGTACGGGTGTGGGGTACGACTGTGAAACAGCAAATGCGTACCAGGAAAAATATTTCCAGTAAATATCAGCAAGCGTTAGTCCGTCACAGCTCTGCCAGGCTCTTGTGTACAGTGCCTCGCATGGTTCTGCTTGTTCATGTTCACGGAGGCCGTAGTCAAACCGGAGGAGGTGCAGACTGACAGCATGATTGAAACAGGGTCAGTGTCTCATCCCAGAGCGTATAAAAACACAACACTGGGCAGTGCCGCTATTTCAGAGCGCCCTTCATCTCCCAGCTGAGGTTCTGCACCTTAAACCACCCTCCTTGTTTGCTTCCTTCAAGCACCGTGCTCTCATTGCCGTCAGTGAGCGCCTGCGTGAGGGAGGGGGCGAGGATATTCAGATGTCCGTCAACAGATGTTGGAAATGGGCCCGAATGGTAAGCCCAAATCAAACGCTGGGGAAAGTCTGAAATACCCATGATGAAACTAGACATTTTATTGGAGTGCCTCACGTATTAGCTGCATCATATCCAAACCCTGTCCCAAAGAGCACACTTGCATAGCCAGGCAAAGGTGAAGTCAAGAACGCCAATGATAATGTCAAGGACTTGGCACACAGCAATACCCAAGGGGCCACTGGGCGCCTTCCGTCTCTCACACCTGCTCTTTGTTAAGCATAATTGGTTGATTAACTGTCTCCCTCGCTCACCTGGATGCCAGGAGCTCTGGGTGGGATCTGAAGTGTTTCATGTGAATAACTGAAAAGGGCAGTGGAGTTTAAGATGTTGTAAATGTAGCTCAGGCTTAAATCTGGCTTGTCCCAGTTTTCCCATCCTTACACGATACGTGAGAAAAGAGGTACAGAGAAGGTCTACGTCTGAGTCAATAGAGTGGGTATTTGAGATTTACTTATTAAAGGTTTTAGATGAGGCAGCTATTCTGAGCCAGCTGTTTTCTCCCTGGAATGGCAGTGTCTGCCCAGCCCCTCAAGGTTATTTCTCTGTTTGCTGCAAAAGTCCACCAAATTCCATCTTCCACTGAGTGCTGGGGTGCTGACAGCTCTCATCAGCTTAGCCATGGGGCTGCTAGCATGTTAGCATACGAAGTATCTCCCTCGTATGACGATTCCTCAAAGCAGAGATAACTGCAGTCACTCACAGCAAGGAGAAGCTTTTGCTGATCAGACTGATTTAGTGGTGGAGACAAGCTATTGTTTTTCATACCCCCGGATAATTACAATAAGCTGCCTGGGCAAGCAGCCAAGATGGAGTTTACATAGAGGATGGATTCCCCCTGAGTCTGCCCTTTTAAAACATCATGTTTTGTTGGACGATTGGGCTCGTCATAGCATCTCAGTCCTTCGAAGCCTGTCTGGGAGGGGAAGGGGAAACTTAACAGTGGGCAAAAGGCATAGGAGTCCTCCTTAAGGAGGTATCAGACAGGTGAGTGTGAATTCTGGGTCCGGTATTTACATGCAAGGAGGAACCTTTCTGTGTGTACCCTCAACTGGTGCCACTCTTTTTCCAAGAGATGCGAGGGGCTTACGTCAAGGCTGATTTCAGTGAGGGCTGCCAGCTGAAATGAAAGAGCGGGATCCCTTCCAGTCCTGACCAGTTCACTTTGTGTGATGGAGGAGCTAGATTAGCCGGCATAGCTGCTCTGGGGAAATAGCTGCCTGTATACATTTGAAAACCCACTGGTCATTGTGTCACGCTTATTTCTGGGGTACTTAAATGCTGCCTATGAGCAACTTCTGAGGAACCTGAGGGATGCAGCTAATTTCCAGCAAATTACACAGTTTGTCACCAAAAAATGTTGGGATAGGTGGGGGGGTGAAAAAGAGATCGTAGTTAAGTGTATCAAGAACTTCTATTGTACTACATGTGTCTCAAACAGCGATTCCCAGACCTTTTCAGCTGTAAGTTTACTTAACAGCATCTATTAACTTTACTACTATAAACAAGTAAATAAATAAAGCCTTTGAACAAGGAAGTTCATGTCAGGCTTATGTCTTCTAGCATGGTAAACAATGTGCTACCATTTCTGGGTTTGAGATAGATGGTTATTCACTTTCTATTCCTGTACCTCTAATGTAAAACCAGATTAGAGTCTTTCTGAAATATGTCCCTCTTTCTTGTGTTCCACTCTTCATATTATTAGAAGTACCGATATAAATGATTTATAATGTAATACTAGTTTCCAAAATGCTTTTGCACTTGGAACCATAACCTCAGAAGGTTGCACCGTTGTATTGCAGTGGGTTTAATGTGCAACTACTACTTCTAAAATATTGCTAGACCTCTACCTTGCATAAACAGATGCTGCAAATCCATAACGATTATGTGCAAGTGACTGGTTAGAAACTATGAGAAAAATGCATGCACTCTCCTGAATTCTTCAACATATAGTGAGGAAGAGAGAAGAAAATCCTTACTAATTATTTATTTAAAAATTTCAACAGTACCTATGAAGATGAAAGGACATTTTATTCTGTCTAGCACAGTGCCTATGATTTTAGTAGTTCACTTGGTTTTGCCATCTGTTGTTGCAAGTTTTGATTAGATCTGAGCCAAGATTTTCAATTAAAAAGGAGGCTATATATGTCTTTACATAAAAATGGTGTGAAATCAGTGGTTTCAAGTACTTCAGATATAAGACCCCCAGAAAATCTGTAGTGTCCTCTAGGTTTGTTATAAGTGGTGAGACATGATCTAAGGTTTACTCAGTGCTAGAAGAAAATACATGGGCATTTTAAGATAGCTGAGCAAATAGGTGGCTTAACAATGAGTGAATGTTTTTTTCTGAAAACACTGCAGAGGCATACTGCTACATTTCAGTTAGATAGGCAGCCCTTGTTACACAGCACATGAAGCATTACAGTTTTGAACCCTTCAGTTACAATATTTTAAGTATTTTTAATTACATACTGTAATTGTTAGGGGGGAGATGCAGGGTCCTACTCCAGTAACCAGCTGCATTATCACCTCTAAACACTTGTATGACTCAGAAAGTCCTTTTAGATGTCCTCTTGTGACTGGTAGTTCAGCAATTCCTTACAGATATTTTAATGGACAGGATGTGGCCCTCACTGTTTCTTTATCCAGCCTATATTATTGCACTCTCTGGTGTCCATAAATCCCTTCTCTTGTGGAAAAAATAAAAAGAGAACCTGCTCTGGGTTGAATCTGGCTGTTTCTCTAATAGCACCCAGAAAAAATGTTCACTGAAAACTTTGTTCCACTGGAACAGTATAGGAATTACTCACCTGGTTAGACCTTCATTTCTACGTCTGTTTGCCTTGTTTGTAAAATAGCTGTAGATGGGCTTTGGAGTGGTGTTATTCTGCTGTGTCTATAACAAATTGTGAGTTGGTCTCCGCTCATCTCACTCCTCGCTTCTCACAGGCTGAGCACCGATGGCGTAAGTGCTGCCTCCTTTTTGATCCAGCCTTCTTGTTACTCAGCAGCCCTTACCTGTTATCTCAACAACACATTTTTTAAACTTGTAGCAAATGTATTGAATGTCATTCCTCAGATATCATTTTCCCCCATATCTGAGCAGAAAATGTACTGCCTTTCTGCCTTGCTTTAGATCCATTTGATCTGTTATGTATGATTAACCCATAATATGGTTGAGGATGCAGTCCTCATGGGAGAAATGCAAAGAAAGTGAAATCATAAATGTTCTCTGTGTGTAGGCACAACGCATACAGGGAAAGATATTATACACACAGAATGGGAGATTATCTTTCCTCTACTTTCATGTATTCAGACTTTGCCTAAATACAGAGGCTGCTTCATTCACTGTACTGGACTCTGATCACAGCTGGAACGCTACCACAGGTATGCGTGATTGTCATAAAATAAGTATTACCACACAATTAGGGCTTCATTATGTTGAAGGAGAAAGTATCACCAGAAGGGAAATATGGCACAATTATTTTGCCAGCCTTTAGTTCAGATATGTTTGTTGTTTTGATTTGACTGATTATCTGAATTGTTCCAGTTTTACCTTAGTTTTATGGAAAATAAATTGCTTTGGGGGCTGTACACTGCATATGGATTCCTAGGTAAAGAGGACACTGATGTATCAGGCTTTTCCTTTGAAAAGATCCTTCTTGAATGATAGAAATCACCCTCTGCTTATAGAAGACGCACCTTAGGTGCTCCCCCTTTTTTGCAACAAACCTTTGTAGTTTGATATGTTTCTTGCAGCCTCAGCATTTTCAGGAAATGCCCTTTTTGACTTCCTACAGAGTCCCTGGGACTGGAATCTCTGGAAAATGCCTTTTTCTCTCAGAATTCAGCAAGCCTAAAATGTTTTTTTGCCAAATTGCCAATTGAATTGCCAAATAAGAGCAGATGATTAAAATGCTGTGTGCATGGAGGTGCAGGTAAAACACCAAACTCTGGGAATTTACAGTGATGAGATCAGCCCCCCTCTCTCTCTTTCTCTGTTCTTCTCTTACCAGTTTTCCTCTTTGTCATCCTGATTTCTCACTTCCTCTGAACCCCCAATTTTTTCCTCTCTGTCTTCCTAAATATAATTTTATATTTAAGGTAAATATTCTAACTGTTGGATAAAGCATCAGCCCTCTGGAGTGGCTCTGGCACCTTGGGAAGACTTGTCAGATACTTTGTGGAACAAGAGACACTCAATTACTGTGTCTTCAGCACTGCTGTTGCAACACAATAAAAGAAGAAGACAGAATAAATGAAAGGGATGGTTTGGGCATCAAGACACAAAGTACACTGTTGGGGGGCTGAACTTGAAAAGGATGCTTTACATGGAGCAGCAGTTCCTTGCTCAGCAGAAAGGATGCTTCATATGGTGGAGCATTTCCTTGCCCAGCAGTGTTCTCTGTCTCTAGCAGCTGGAGCTCATGGCAATGATAGCCAGCTCTCCTTGTTCCCTTCCTGGGAGGGGTAGTAGGGTGGGGAGATCAGGGTTACTGCTTCTGGTCATGTCTCCTGGGCTTGGGTCCAAGACCCGGTTCTCATAGTGTGCGTCCACAAGCAAGTCCGTCCTGCTGCACCCCATCTCCTACAAGAGATTTGTGATTCTCCCTGCCATGTTTGCAGCCATTTGGAATGACCTCTCCATTCTTCCCATTGCCCACACCTCTTTTCTCTTCCTTGCTGTTACTCATTAGGTACTCACAATCATTTCCATCTCCAAAGGCTTTCTGGTTCCATTTTCTCTTCGGTACCTTCATTCCATTTCTGCACGTTGCTTTCTCCCGCCCATTTATCTACCGCTGGTTCCCAGATTGCACCCTAGTTAACCAGGCTCTTTCTGGCTGCGTGAGCTCTGTAGATCACTGCTTGCTCTCCTTTTCCCTACTCAGGCTGGTGCTCATTTTCTTTAGGATATTTTATGCCACTCTGTCTGTGTGCTGCCGCTCTGAAGTGGGAATAAGTGTAATTGATGCAGAAAGAGATTTTCAAGGCACAAATGGTAGCCAGATATCTGACTCTTGATGACTCTTAATGGCAGCTGGGTGCCTGATTGGTGTTTATGCCTTTGAACATGTCCCCCACACTTTTTAGATTGTAAAACACTCTCAAGAATCACTGAGAATCAGATGTGCAATTGGAGTTTCTTTTGACTTCCCAGGATGAACTTTCTCTAGGGCTAGCAAATAAATGCTCTGCTCTGTTTTTGTTACCTTTCTTCTTTGAGGCCAAAACCAGAAGCCAACTGAGTTTGTGGATATGTACCCACATAAGAAAAAAGTAAAACTAAATTAGGGTTTTGGATTTGAAGCAAGGAGCTGTTGATCTGTGTGGAGTTTAGTGCATGATTTGTCTCCTTTTCTGTTATCAGTCAGTACACTTTGTATAATTCACCATTTCAGGACAGAAAGAGCAGTAACCGTTTGTAATTGTGGTTGCATACCCATGCTAGCAAATGTCCTGCTCTAATGATGCTAGAAACATTAGTGGAAGTCTCCTATATAGAGAAGAAATTACTGAAAAGATCAGATCTCAGACTTCAGCCTATTTACATTTCAGTTGTTTTCTTTTAATTTCTTTTCATTCCCCATATCCACTTTGAGCAGATACCAAAGCCACCTTGTGTCCCATCTCATCTGTCATAGCACTAGATCTGTTAGAGGAAGGTTACTTTACAGAGAGACCAAGCGGCCAGAGAAGCAAGAAGTTCAAAATGAGGAGACGGTGTTCTCATTTGAATCTGGAGATACTCAGTTCTGCAGGAAAACAGAATGACAAAACGTTATTTCTCTTTTGGAAGTGAAATCCCAGAAATTCTACTAGCACTGTACAACTCAAACTTTGGGCTCAGTCCAAAGTCTGGATAAGAAATCCCTATCATGGAGATACAGAAATAAGACAGTATTGGTGCATTGGCTTGCAGATTCAGAGGGAACAACCCACTCCAGGTTATCTATGATGACACAAACCACCATTTCTCTCGTTCCTTAGGGTTCACTTCTTCTCTGCAGCCTTGATAGGAAGGCTGCTTCCCCCTCACATGCACAGCTCTCCAGCTTGAGCACAGTAGGTTAAGCCTTTTCCTTAAATGAGAACCATACTTATAATTTTCCAACTTGGCATCTGAGTGAGGGATTTCAAGCATAACCAGTCTGAGACCTACCAGAATGGCCTGGGATCAAACCGGAGACCTCAAGGAACATGTTGCAGCAATTTCAGTCAAAGCTTAATAGCTAATGCTAGAACCGTCTTTCTTCCCTAAAGGCTGAACACAGAGGAGGGAAAAGATTCGGTAATAGATGCTCACCAGTGGGCTGCACATCCCGGGAAGTTGAGGCTTCCAGTGTCGAGTCTCTTCATTCAACACTGTTTCTACCCTACTGCTAAGAACAGTTTAAATTCCTATTTTAGCTATAAATTCCTCTGCATTTTTGAAAAGATTAAAATGTTTCTGAATAACTACATTACAATTAAGCCAACAGAGTTTAGCTATAATTGACAAGATTCTCATTTACACTGAGATTCCTTTAAGACCTCTTTGTGTGGGCAGAGAGTTGCGAAGTGCAATTATACTACATTAATACTCACCTTAAAGCTCCTTACAGCACCAGAGCAGTAGAAAGACGTTACTGTGAAAGTAAAAAACCTAGTCCAAATACTCAGTAGTCTCAATTCCTATTTGCATTATGGTCAATTTTCCCCACTTTACCAATATAAAAAGACAGCAAATTCTCTTTACCCACTTTTTCAGGCTTCCTCTTAGGAGGAAAGCAGTGTCAAAGCTATTATGTAAATGAAAATCAGGCCCGACATCCTTATGTTTAGTTTCACATTTCCAAATTAATCAGAGGAGGGTAGTAATAAAGCCCCTTTTCAATTAAATCTGTTCTGGTAGATTGACAGTGTGCCTGTGCATGGGGGTGTGAACAGGGCCTGAGGTTCCAGGAGCTCCACGGTCCAGCTCCCCGGGGCTCCTCATTGCCATGGCCAAGACAGACTGACGACAAGGGTCATTAAAAGAAGGCTGACTGAAGAAGTCTCCAGAACTGACTTTCTCTGAGTAGCCACACTCTGTCCATCCAAGCTGCTGATTCCCACAGTAAGCCTCATTCTTCACCGACATCCGGTATAAGAAAAATTTTTAAACAGCCATAAAAAACTAGAAAGTGTTCATTTTTTTGTGACTGAAAGTAGGAAGTTGCCATTCCGAAATATTCTATGTCCCCATGGGCAGGACAAGCTCTACCTAAATAATTCCTGACAGATGTTTATCCAGCCTGTTCTTCAAGGACCAATGAACGCTCCACAATCTCCCCAGAGAATCTTATTTATTTAAACCGTTCATTATCTTTACTTTTTAAAATGTTTAGTTTGGGTCTCCCTTCTTGCAGTCCAAGATCTTTACCTGTCTTCTCTCTGGCATTGAAAAAGGGTTATTGGTTTCCTCTCTGTGCCAGACTTTTAGCATGTCTCCCCTCAGTCTGCTCGTCTCTGGTTTGACAGGGCTCAGCTCGTTCAGTGGTTCCCACAGGCCATGATCACTAAGCCTCTGGTTGTACTTGCTGCACCCCTGTGAACTCTCTCCAGCCCATTGCTTTTCTCAAGTGAGGTAACAAAAATTGGCAGTGACCTTACCCGTGCCTAAGAGAGAAAGGGCAGTCCCACTGTCTTTACTGTTTTATTTTGCCATTAAAATGCATTTCGTTGAGGCGGTGTATCACATGGGAGTTTGAACCTCACCACCATGTTTAGTTCAAGTAAAGCCTGATCCATACCAAGTTAACCTTCTTCTGTGTTTGTGTAGGTCTTTCCTTGCTAGACGAATTCACAGCTGGTTAAAGAAAAAGAAAGTTGGAGATGAGAAAGAGGAAGAGCGCTTATAAACATTGTTTCTGGATGGCTCGTGTTGGATAAATTCCTTGTTAAATAATCAAAATTTATGATCTTGATCCTCTGATAATTATTTATGAATGTGATTTGTTGACATTAGTTATTTAAACATTGCTGTTTGAAATGCTGGCTGAGGCTGCTGCTTGATGAGCCAGACTTACCAGAATTTGAGACCATCAGCTGTGCTCCTAAATGCATTCCCAAGTTTGCTGAGACAAAAGGGCCTTACTTGATTCACATCTACATATTTTATACATGCTGCTTCTCTCTGAGTTAGTACTGAAAAAAGGCAAAGCCTCTGAAGACTGCATTGATGGAACTGGAAGGCAACTGATTACTTACTGTAACTAAAGACCTCTGTTTTTTGTTTCATAAGAACTGAGGTAGAAAGCCAAGAAGCTGGAGAATCACATACAGGCAGTTGTATTTAGGCTGCTGAAATATTCACTTCATCAAGACTTGTCCTGCATTATTCTGGAGTGTTGCTGAGGATTGTTAAACAGTTGTCATGTTCCTCTCATTAAATAGTTCAGTTTCACTGGCGGATAAAACCTACCCATCTCTATGAGTCTTTTGTGCATTTCTTCAAGAAGCACAAAACCACAAGTGTCAACAATAATTGAACTCCATTGCAAATGTTAGCATTCTGATCAATGCTATAAGGACAAAAGCTTCTAGCTTATTTTTGAAAATGTGGAAGAGGTAAAGGGAAGTAACCTGCCCACCTCAAATTAGTCAACGGTCTATGCCCTTTGTCTTTGGGAAGCTTAAACCCAAAATTACACTGGATCATACTGGAAAGTACATGTACCTTCACCAAACTGCTCTCCTTGTTTTGAGCACAGGTCCCATTCTAGATTTGAGAATGTCAAAACTAGTGATTTTATGATGGCCTTGTTTATTTTTTGGTATTCGTGTCAAGATCCCTTTAGAGACCATGGGAAAAAGCAACACGTGATTTATCTGATGTATTTTAGATTTCTACTTAGAGCAACATGAATTGTGTCCTAGAATTACCTGCTTCTCTCCTTTGGCCATAACAGCACCCTGGAGTCAGCAGCTAAGATGTAAACATCCACAAGAATCCAACTCTGGATATCTTTTCAGTCCTAGGTACAAGAATAATGCGAACCCACTGCTGAAAGGCACCTAAGCTGACCAGATCTGTGGACCTGAGCTCCTCCCCACCTATTCCTATCCCTCCTATTGTTGGATTTCAACAATATACTCATCTGGAGACTGGCCTGGACTTTATGAAATACATTAATTCTCTGTACATTGGGACACTTCTGGAAAGGTTTATATCTGCAATTTTCTTGGAAAGGAAATCCATTTTAAAAGGACAAACCTCAGTAAAAATGCAGATGACACTTACACCTCACTAAACTATATGGCACCCTCTTCACCCCACTTGCCTTCAAGGTTGTAAGTTAATCCGCTTTGTGAGCAGCTCCTACTTTTTCCTGAGGACTTTGTACTAAGAAATATAGTAAATCAATCTTCATGATGCTCACAGGCCTTGGGTCAGCAACGAGTTGGGCACAGTGTGCAAACGGATATATTCGTTTGCTGCTAGATCTCCTTGGACAGAGTTGTCAAGGCTGCCTTTGAATCTCTGCCTTGCCTTGTCATTTCCCTTTGTAACGAGTGGTAGCCTCCCTAAATGGCCAGACCTACTGAGATTACAGCGAAGCTGTTTCTCGCTGCCTTTTGCCAAGATCTTATCAGGAGAGCGAAGAATAAAATTCAGAGAAAGGAAGGGAACTGGATGTCTACAAAGCTCTAGTGCCTCACGCTGCCAAACCCTTTAACCTTCACAAGCTGGAATTACTTAAAAGATTAAAAACAGGCTAGCGAGTGCCCTTCTGTTCCTCTGTATACTAGTCATTTTATTGCCATGACAGCTACGCTTCCCATAGGCACTGTGAGTGTGGCTGCTGCTCTTCACGAAATACGCCGCTTTGTCAACCTGCCAGGCTCTCTAGCTACCACTGAGGTTCCAAATGTAAATCAGTGGGAACATCTGAAGTAGCAAATTCATTGGGTTTATGGACATCATTTATTATAAATCACATTCCTTCCTGAAAAGGCCTGATTGTGGTGGCCCAGCAGGGCTGTCGAAGTTCCCATTTTTGCGAGAAAACTATATTGTCCTCTATGCCTGCACTCTGCCCCTCTCATTCATATTGCTGCAGAGCTTTCTGGGGAGGATGATCCTCCATGGAGCTGAGAGGGGAAGGGATTTGGGCATGTGACATCTCATCCTGTTCCTTTTCTTTGGCTTCCACTGGAACAAATGAGCAGTGCTTTGCTGTACTCTCCGTGCTCTGGTTTTATATCTGCCCAGCTGCATGCACTCACACAAATCAAAGGCTGGGCTTCTAATAAATTGTTCCTGCTTTGAAGAGTTTATGCCAGCATTTCAAGGTGTAATAAGATGCAGTAAATGGATGTGGGGCCACGGGGGCAGGGGGGATAAACTAACACTGTTGCACACACGTACAGAAGCAAAAAAAAAGTCTTTTAAATTCTTGTATTTATGTCTCTGCAGAGCCTGAAGTGTCCCAATCAAAATCAAGGGTTCCCTGCGTTGTAAACTGCAAATACAGACAGAAGTAGGCTGTGCCTGCTGCAAACATCTTGCAGCCATGTAAAGTCAAAGCAAACACAAAGTAGGTGAAGGAAAAGGAGGTGATGTCAGAAGTAAAAATAACACACATCTTACCAGGGTTTTGCAAAACAGCCCAGGCCCCGCTTCCAAACAAGTCCGTGCCCCTACCTCCCAAAGGGGAATAAAGCCTTTGATCAGTAGCCAACTATGATGGTCAATCATTTACATCATTAATGCAGATTGGGCATGAGTATCTGTGCTCTTCTCTTGCGCTGTGCATTTCAAACTGCCACCGATAAAATACTGTCATCTTTGTTTTGTTTTGTTTTGTTTTGCCCTGAGCTCCCCGTTGTACGTAAGTCAGAAGCTTAATTTTATTTTCACGCCCCTGGTGCTCGGTACCTTTGCAGACAATTCACACTCCATCTGTAATTAGGTTATTATTATTAAAAAATACCCAGCAGCTAGTAAGGCAATTGATACCAGACTTCAGCTCTGGGGATCAGAAACGAAGAGAAAGTGAATAAAGGAAGATGGTAGATCTGTCTGTCCATCTATTCATCCTTTCTACCTTTCCTGTCTCCTTTACTTCTGTTTTCCCCTGTGGAAGGAACAAGTATGTTTTCCCATTACAGCTGCCGATGTATTTCTTTGGAACTAAAATCCACAGAACTCAGCAAAAACAAACTAGTATAGAACAAGAGCGGGTTTATTGAATGATGAGTTGGTGGTTCTGTGTATGTGCTTTCTTCTGGCACTCACTAGGTATTTAATCTTTGCCGTAGTCATTCAGACGTTACCTCTGGCACAGCTCAAGTGAAGTCCCAGTCCCTGAGAGATGAGGATGTCTGGGAGACCTGATAATTCACAGAAAACCCACTGGTCGCATTGTCAAGGGAAATGAAGTGATTTTTGATAGTAAGGCTCATTTTCCAAGCAGCTTAGACTATTTTATTTAGGTTCTTTAAAAAATGTTCCTCCAGCTCACTACAGGCACAGCAAGCAATTACGGTATTCCCAAGTACTCCTGAATCTCAGTGTTCCTGAATAATGAATTGTTTACTCTGCAGTTAAATGGAATTTAAGACCACATATTCTGGTGATCTAAAGTCAGTTTGTTACAACATATCATGAATTTTTATTAAAGAGTTTTCTCCTTTGTAAGGAAAGATGTGGATTTCTAAACAATACATTTGGATTGGAAAAATTGATTTTGCCGTCCGAAAATTTTGAATAATCCTGTTTCAGGTGAAAATTTTAGAGGAAGGTGTCAAAGAGAAGCCTAAAGGAATATTCTAGGCTGTGTGAAAGTCTAGAATTTCAACTCTTCAGTACCTATTCCAGGAAAAAAAAAATCCTAAGTGCAGGAATTTTCTGATTTATGAATTCTATTTTTAAAACAGCTCTCATTCTTTTGTGTCTTGTATATGTGGTTTTAACTCTGTGTTCCTAAACCATGTAACACAATCAGCATTTAAGCAACAGTCCCACTGATTTCACATATCCAGGATATCAATGTATTGTAAAATCTTCCTTGGTTACTTCCTTTGTCACTTACCAAACCTGTCTGACTTCAGTGATAGAAGTACAGCTCCTGGATCCTACCAGTCATACACAATCACTAACACTGTAAGATAAAACACAGCGAAACCCCTTCTGACTAGCACCTAATAACTACCCATGATAAGTTCACTGTATTTATGTCCCCCCTTGTGTCTAAGTGTACAAAACAGTATCTAGAGCAAAAGAGTGATCCATCAGGATTAGAGAAATTTATTTTCTTTGTTCTACTGGCATTAGCCTATTGCTACATAAAGAAAATAGTTGTTTTCCCTTTTTATCTGAAATGGGAATACAAGGCATTTGGCAACATGCTGTGGTCCTGCAAGTTACCAGAACCCTCACAGTGTATTAACCAGGGCTGCCTTTAAACAAGGTTTGGTTAACAAGACACTAACAAGGAATAGCAGTTTTATACGCTGTAATGCCCCAGCCGATTACATAGAGCAGTTTTGGCACAGATAATGACATAAATTGGCAAGTGGGAGTTTATGTTTCCATTAAAGGTTTAAAAGGGTTCACTAGTCCAAGCTGGTCTTTCTTTGAAGATATCTGAATTATAAAACAAACTCAGAAGAGTTATTATTAATACCTTTCTTGAAAAATTAAAACAAAACTGTGAAATGATAACTCTAGTGCTAGCTGTAAAGAAGCCCTTCAGATGCAACTTGCTGGATGATACAGTTGGGACAATTTTCTTTTAAGTTTCTTGATAATGTACGTTTGCCCTTCGAAGTCACAGTTCCTGGAGTCACGGGATTACACAACTTCACAGCCATCATGGACAAAGGGAAAATTTCTAGTCCTTGAGTTTGGGGAATGGAGGAATTGGAGACTATAAAGTGTAATATGTCAAGCAGCAGAAGGCGAAATAAAGGACTCAAACATATTTTATTTACATCCTGATATATAGCATTTCATACATTTCAAAATAATATGCAATATTATTTTTAAAATTCTTCCAGGACTTTTGCAGCTGTCACGAGTCTGGAGTGGCAGGTGGTATTTTAGAGCCTGGAAGAAAGCACAGGCTGCAACAGGCATGGCCAGCCTCTAGCAAGATGTGCTGGCTATACGTCCCTGTATACATTACTAGTATTTTGCTACAAAGCAGAGGAGTCAGTTGAGTTCTAGCTCTTCAAGGGGAACACCGAATTGATTGCTCAAATCATTATGCCCTCAGATATGCACGCTGAATTCCCTTTGTGCTGAATGCATATTTAAGGCCCTGAGCACATGGGAATTTTGAGGTTAAATTGCCGTAAATATTTATGGATACAAGTAATAAAGGTAGCCTTTCCGATCTTAAATTTCATTCAGGTGGTGACTCCAAGCGGATATTGCATTTGAAAGCTGCAATTTGATAAAAGCGTATTTTCTCCCATCTTTTACCTCTCTTGTCTCTATTGATGGTGAGCTGTTTGCTGTAGGGGCTTTTATTAAATAAGGATACAGTGCCTAGCACAATAAAGCCCTGACTTTTTTCTGGAGTCTCTAAACATCATTGCAATGCAAATAAATGAGTTCAGCGTCATTCATTTCTACAATGAGGAAGGCTAATTCCCTTCACTTACAGGAATTACTGAGGGGTATTTATATTAACTAAACAGACACAGGAGTTCCTCTTAGTCTGAAATATGTGTGTGTGTTGGAATAGGACTTGTAGTAGCACTAGATCATTTTTCTACTTGGCCAAGGCAAGATGAGAGAAGCGGTGGCGCTGGATGGTCAAATGAATGTCCCCACAGTGAAGATGTTCAGGCTATGAAGGTATCTCAGCTCGGGCTGAGTACTTTAAGTCTAATGCTGTCTGCTGAAAAACAACTCTGGAGACTCACCTGAGACTAAAAAAAGGAAACATGTCACTGGCCTCATAGCTCGGCGATAATCTGGAATGTTGTTCCATCTACTTGCAGCTATATGTTACAGATTGCTGACTGGCAAATTCAGAGCTGTCAGACTCATACAGCCTCCTCAGGTGTATGACTTGGACCATTCCTGAGATGGCTCAATAGGTTTGTGATATTTATAAGCAGAATTTATACAGTTGCCCTCAAAACGTCTCTTCTTTCTCCTCCTCAGTTATTACCTGAACTGCATGGTATCAAAAAAGCTAAATCTATCCTACTGAAAGAGTTATAGGTTGCTTTTTGCAAGTATCTTTTGCATGCGCTGTCTGCCAGAGGTGCTGCTCTGTAGGAATTAACTTACTACTGTACACACATACTAGTTTCTTTTTATGTTTTTAATGTGGCATTGGGCTGTGGTGTTAGCTGCTGAAAAAAAAAAAAAAACCCAGTACATTATTGCTTAGGAAAAAATAATAGAGTTTGATAAGTGACAATAAGGGATGACATCTTTTTTGCAGTGATCCTTTGTCACTTATCTGCCTTTTCCTTAAAGGGCTAGCAGCAAGTGAGAGAGATGGGCTGTGGGTTTATTGCAAGGTGAGGACTGGGGAGGGGTGGCTTGAGGCTCCCATATTGTGGTTGAGCCCCAGCAGGCAACCGAGCGCCGCACAGACTCTTGCTCACCCCAGGGTGGGGTGGGGGAGAGAATTGGAAAAAAGAAAACCCTCATGGGCTTAGATAAACACAGTTTAATAGGACCGCAAAGGAAGAGGGGGAAAAAAGAAAAAAAGAATATACAAGAAGAAGCGATGCACAATGCGGCAATTGCTCAGCAGCCGGTGACTGACAGCGATTCCCGCCCCCGGCCAACTCCAGCTCATAGGCTGAGTGTGATGTTATATGGTCGGGTGTGTGGTCAGGGGTCCGCTGTCCCGGCCGTGCCTCCTCCCGGCTCCCTGTGCAGCTCCCCGCTGGCAGGGCACAGGAAGCTGAAAAGTCCTTGACTGAGTATAAGCGCTACAGCTACTTAGCCACAACTGAAAACATCACTGTGTTATCATTATTCTCATCCTAAATCCAAAGCACAGCACTACACCAGCTATTAGGAAGAAAATTAACTCTACCCCAGCTGAAACCAGGACATGTATTCATTCGGATTTTTTTATTCCAAAGCTCTTACAATTGATTTGGTCCACTTGAGCAGTTTGCTGCCATCTGAATTAAACAGCTTGTTTAATCCCAGTGAGAGAGAAGGAGTAAAGTACAAACTCGTGGCAGAATGCTTGCAACAGCAAGCAAGGTCTGGTCAGAGCTGCACGATCCAAGCTCTGTTTTAGGCCATGACACTGACTGAACTCGTCACATCATGTAAGTGCTCTCTTCTGTTGGCCCCATAGAAGATGAAAATAACAAACTACTTCAATGAGGCACAATCCATCAACTCTACTAGTGAATGCAACTTGCCCCAACTTTTGGGGATGCGTTAAACTACCGAACTGTCAACTAAACCTGCTAATTCTGTCATGTTAGAAGGAAATTTACAGAGCCATAAAATAAAGCTGGAAAAGATAACAAAAGGTCCACTAGTCTGTCCTCCTTTCCTGAGGATGGATTAATATCTACTTAGACTGTTCCTGACAGGTGTTTTTCTAGGCTATTCTTAAAATGTTTGAGGATACAGACACTGCTATCTCCTTATGCAGTTTGTTTAGAATCTTGCTTAGATTTTACATTTTAGATTTTTTCCTAATATTGAGGCTTAACTCATCCTTCCTGCAATTTAATCCTGTTTCTTCTCATCCTGTGCACAGCTGCCAGAGATAATTCATGCCATGTGATATCATGTATGAAGATTGCACATGAGAAAATAAAACACCATTTTGCAGTACCAAGTGGTGGCACATGGGTACTCAGGAATGATTTACTGTAGGCTACTGCTTTAACTGTAGTCTTGCTTATGAAAGAAAGTACATATGAAAAGCAATAATTTAGGGCCAGTGCAAGTGCTGCTGAAATCAGTGGAGAAGTTTTACACTGATTTTCCTTTTGCTTTGCAGCTGAAAAATGAATTTATTTTCAAAGTAAGTAGTGATTTAATCCTCTCTCCTGTCATGAGAGTGTACCTGTACTATTTTACTTGGGAGTTATATCTGGTGTTTTCTAGTTGCTTTTTAAAATGGAATTGGCCTTTCTTTTCATCAAAGGGAGAAGGAGGTCTTCCATTGATTTAAACCAAAATCAATACTTTACTTTTCCATTAATTCTCCTGAAATCAATAGGTCATTTCTGAATTAAAATGTTATTTGTCATGAAAATGTAGGCTTGGATATACATAATGGGCCTACTTTTCATAACCCTTAGGTTTCATGTAAATGTAACATCACTGATCTTTTTCTTCATCCACGGTGTGCAAGTGAGCAAAGACCTGTAGCATTCCTCCTCATCCCTGTCCTTGATAATCCCAGACACTGGGTGCACATTACAGGGAAGAAATGAGCAGAGAAGTCGAATGCAAAGGCCACACATACAGGTATACTTTTTCCGACCATATAGGCTTGAAATAAAACAATCTGTGTCTCAAATAACATTTTTGCTCTTAGCCACTTGTGGGAAGGATGTGTGCGAGTCAATTGATATGTATCCTCTTCTCTCACAGCTGGACCAGAAACAAACCTGAACAAATCAGTAGCACCAGGTTTATGTACTGGTGTTTTCTGGTTCCTCCACTGCAGGGATGCAAGGTGTGCAAAGAGATCCCACCAACTGAGAACATCCCAGCACAACTTGGACAAGCTCAGTTTCAGGTGAGTGTTGTTAATGCTGCTGTGACTGACCACCGTTGCCACAGACCACGGCAATTTCAGTTCCCATCTCCTATACACAGGGAGTGTATCCAGCGGATTGCTTCCCAAATGTCCATGCCAGGGTCAAGATGTGGACAGCTTCTTCTGTGCTGTGCTTCACGCTTCTTTCCAAGAAACTCTATCTGTCAGTCTTCTGCCACAGTAAGTGGTTGATCGTACTCTCTGATCTGCCCCTGACTCAAAATGACATACCCATGTTGCCATGTGAGTGTATGAGATGTGTGAATGTGTCACAATTCCCAAACAAAACCTCCTGTGACATTGAAGAGGGAAAGCAAGTATTTAGAAACTCAGTACCCAAAACTATTTTTCAGTTACTTTGTATTAAACATCCTTGAAAACATCCTTGCATCCCCATGGGAGGATATCTGATCCCTTGGGGAGAATTCACAGGTCTTTCATGGTCTGTCTTCATCCTTCTCTAGCACATGTACAAAGAAAGTGAACTTCTCACATCAAATTATCAGAATCTCTACATAAAATTGCCAATGATAGAACCAATCATTCACTTGAAGAAAACCAGCTGGAAAAATATGAGGTTGACAGATCAGAATATGGCAACAAAAAGACTTTCAGTCAGATGCCCCTGAGTAACAAACACAAAACTATGCAGAGGCTGCTCCCTGACTTCATCTTACAAAAATAGTCATCTTTTAGGACTGTGGTGCTCATTGATGGCTCCAGTTGTGTAAGGAAAGGTCATTTAAAATATATCATTGCATCTGCAGGGCCCTGAGATCATCTTTTTCAGTTTGGAGGAACTGCTCAACTGAACGCCAAAAGGGATGAGTGGGTGACAAATAAAATGTATGGATTGTCCTCTTGAGTAGGGTCTGTGGAGAGAAATTTATACAACCATGGAAGGGAATGAACAAGGAGATGACACAGACAAAAGTTCACAGGTGGAAGCTGGGATGCTGGCACCTTTCCACCATCACTCATTTACCCTTACTCTAAGCTCTGTGAAACAGTAGCTTGTTAAGCAGTGCATGATGTCTGGAGGGTGCCAAGGAGTGCTAGCAGCTGGAAGGAGCTGCAAATCGCAATACTTTTTCTTAGTCAAGTTGAAGTTTGGACTCCCTTGAACGCCCTGCCCCATATGCCGCCCTTGGCATATGCTCGCTTTGTGACATGTAGGTTAAAGGTCGTGGGAATTGCAAAGGTCGCCCTCAGATTGTCTCGTAATAAGTGCTGTTGCTGGTACCGAGCATGCGTGTCGGCAGCCTGCTAGCAAAATTTCTGCTTCCTCCCGGTGCGGGCGTGCTGAATGCAGCCGCTGCTCTTTCTGCACTGCTTCCCCTGGGATGCCATGCTCCCTTCTTGTGCCTCAAAACCTTAACGATTTGTTGTTCAGGAGCTGCTTAGCAATAGTGCTACCAAAGCATCAGATTAGTTTCCAATATACCGATTCAGGGAGAAAGAAAAACAAAGGAAGGAGTGGAATATTTGTTCAGGATCAGTGAACAACCACTGACTCTTCATAGGCATTTAGGTCCAGATTCCCAGAAGGACTTAGCACTAACTGTGTTAAAATCAATTTGGATTAGGTACTTTTTTTAAAATTCATGCTTTAGAAAGTAAGAATTTCACAGCAGTGATCAATGTTTTCAGACACCCTAAACTTAAGCAGAGTTGCTGCAGGAAAATGAAGAGGATTATAACTATAGTTATTGCTGGGAGTGTTGCAGAAAAATTATTAATGAAGAAGTTTCTGTCACTGATAGAGTGACAGGGTTTTCTTTTTATTTCTTTAATGTCTTATTTGATTTCATATCAGTCCCAAGAAAATAAAAACACAAAGATCCATCCTGGGTGTTTTTTCAGAGACATGAAAGGAGAGGGAGAAATAGAAGGGTGGATGTAATCAAAATATTAGACAAGTAAAATAACCCGGTTTGTTGGAAGACAAATCATCTGAAACCATGTAACCATCAGATGTTCCTCTTCAGATGCCACACTTCCAGTGACATCGATTTTCCAGGATGCAAATTACGTTAAAAATTTTGCATTTCCTTCACTTATCTCCTGAACTTCAAAAAACCTCATTGCTTTTTTTGGGAAAAGGCTAGGGCTGAATTCCCGAAACTGCTGTGTTGTTCTGCTGCATATTGAAGAACTAAATAAAAGAAAAATTGGGGAAAAAACAATCTGTGAAAAGGAAAGTGTTAGTAAGGCATGGGTCATATTTTCATTGCTCTTAGGTAATAGTAGGAATAGATATATGACCTAAAAAGTATTTGTCACACATTAAATTCAGGATTATTAACTACCCTAAGCTCTGGAGATTGAAGAATCCTTGTCTTCTCACTATTCTGAAGTCCTCAGAGGAAGGGGACTCACATTTTCTCCTCGGTTCTGACGTACTCTGAATGCTAACTGTAACACAAGGGCTGGATCTGAAAGACAGAGAATATCTGCTCTTCTTCTCCTCCAGAGATAAAGTATCCACAAGATAAGAGGAGACAGCAGAATACGTTCATCTTGTCAAACGACACTTTAACTGGAGTACAACTTCTTAACTGCTGTGTTTGTACAAATTTAGCATATAGAGTGATACTGGCAAGCACCCCTGGAAATTTTCTGAGCTGTAGCATGTACGGCATATCTTTGTCCTCTGAACATGTTCTTGTGCAATCTCTCTGCAGTGAGAAGCAGAACAAATCTATTTCAGCATCATGGCTTGGGTCTTTAATTTTACTACACTGGTGGCCAGGGGTGGCAGAAGTCATCATCAGCCTGCATTTGATCCATGCAAAACAACGTGAGCATCACCCTGCAAAAGATGACTGGATCATTGCCAAAGAGGCGTTTGAAGAAAGGAGGGGAGGGGAATGGACCTATCGCATGGAGCTTTGGCTACTTACACAAGTCAAATCTACTGAAATTGCTCTAAGCGTATTTGCACAGATTTGTTCTTCTAAGCGTATTTGCACAGATTTGTTCTTCTTTATACTGTTTATGTCCTAATTAATTTACAGTCTGTATCCCTAAAGTCGTCATGATCACCTTGCAGTACTTTCTATCTCCTCTTTACCAGCCTAGACAACAACACATGCAAATTAAATATAACAGCACAGTATTTCAGTCAAAACCTCAGACAAGAGTCAGTGAATACATGCAGCCTATTCCCATTGCATAAGCCTTTATTCCCTCAGGCAATTCTATAAATATCATCCTATTTATTTCTCATTTAGCCCAATGTCACTGAAAGTGAATCAAACCCTTAATATTGGTCCTTATATTTATTTATGCTGACCACTACACTTACTGGCCTCACTTTCACAGAAAGACAGGATCTTACTGCTGGAGCTATAACGTGAGGAAGGCTGAGTCAGGAGGACATGTTATTAGAAAGCCTTGGCACATATAGCCTGCTTCTTGAGATGGATCCCATGGCATTTATAAACCTTCTGTAGACCACTGTATGGTAGATTGACACACCATGTTAATTAAGGTATATAGTCTGCATAGTCTGCTGATACAAGCCACTTTAAGCTTTGTTTAGAAGAGAAAAAAGACAAATGCAGCCAGTCAATTGGATGAAATCAGAGCAGTTAATTATTTATTATCAAATGTATAATGAGGACAGCCCAGCAAACTTACACAGCAGCAGCAAACAGCATGCCAAACAGAAAGAAACCCGTAAGTGCTTGTGGTTGAAAGGTATCAGTGTTCTGTCTGCAGCATGAGACCAGATGACTGCTTCTTTTTTAGATCTAATTTTAAAATAGCAAAAGCCCTTGGATCAGAGCTCCACAGCACAAATTACAATGGAAACTACCTGCATACATGACAGCAAATGTGTTTTCTTCCTAACGGGCTTCAGTCTCTGCTTGGTGCAGCCTTTTGCAAGAGGCAGAGCGAGCTATAACTTTGACAGCTTTGGCCTGCTAAGAATTTCACAAAGTGAAGTGTTGCTGAAGAAGTAAGATGTTAGATCTAATGCTCTACAGTCCCTAAAAGGGTTCAAAAAGCAAGTGTTGTATAAGGAAAGGGCTACAGACCTTGAGAAGCAATATGCCTGAAAACTAAGACTGTAATGTCAGAGGTTGCTGTTCCCGAGGGCTCGTTTTGGTAGAGGTGTGGAGGTGCAGAGCTTGAATAACCTGGGTGACACAAAGGAACAGGGTAGAGAAACACTCACTTCAGCAAGGCACACCGGCTTTTGGACTGGTTTCAGACAAAAACTTAGTAAATTCCTGTATACTACACACACACATAGACACGTACACACACTCATAATATTGATTATCTCTGCCTATATCCATATATATCTACAGCTACCTCTGTCATATATCCACTATTGAACCATCCTCCTGGTTAATACACTATTTTCTCACAATGTCTCTAAAACAGAATGAAATATCTTGGAAATCTGTCAGTCTTTTGCTTTATTTATTCACACATACAGAATTTCCCATGCTTTAAACTCATTGATTCAAAAGATAGGAGCACTTGTTCCCTTCTGATAATTTATTACAATGGTTCTACAAATTCTAGCAGTATTTTACTTCATTTTGTAACAAGATATTGACATGACAGGAGATTTTATTTCTTAAAGAAATAAAAAATAATTTCTTTATTTTCTGAAAAGATACTGCCTCCCTAAGCAAATAAACAATATTTATTCAATGACTACTCTAAAGGAAAGTGAAAATGAAAGAGGTGGACCAGGCCTGCTGGCGTAAGCCTCGTTCCTACTCAAGAGCCATTCCCCTAAGTAGGTTATGCAGTGGTTCTGCAGGCTTCCCACTTTCCTCTGCCTCTTTCTCCAGCACAATATATCAGACACTTTGGATGTGGCTGAGGATTCAGGGAAGTGGGTCATATTACAGTTAACTCATTTATTCAGAACAGTATCTTAGTCTTTTGTTCAGCTTTAATAAAATACAATTATTACACTGTCTTTCCTTGTGATTAATTCAGATGATGTTTACAGACAAGACACTCCGCAGATATCTGGCGTTATTGCTGTCCAATGAATTAAACCACGTTCTTCTGCCAGTTGTAATTACAGATCCATATCTTATTTCTCTCTCCTCTTTTTCCTTCTAGTTTGTCTGTATTACCCCAAACAGAATTTAACTGCTATTCCTAATGGTGTGGTGTTGTCTATGCTTGCAGAAAAATTGTCTCCAGCATCAGTTCAGCTATGCTATGAACTGAATTCAAGAAGCTTCTTTGCAGTGCATAACAATTACAGCATTATTGAATCTATGAATGTATGAACAATGACACATTTTGTACTAGAAGATGGAATTCCGTGTATTAAATGCATTTTAAGTACACCCCTTTATATAGCCCTGTCTCCCATAACAACTTGAGTTTATTGATGGTGATAACTGCTCACAACAGACTATTTTCCCCAGACTCATTTGGGTAGTGGCGGAGAATACAGGTAACAACAGACTTCACAAGATCTGCTCATGTGAGTAAAGCTCTTTCTTCAGAGTCGGTCAGAAAACCTCTCTCTCTGAAAGAGGTTTCACGCAAGGTTTGCTAGGTGAAATTATCTAGCTGTCGGAAGTCAGACAAGAAGGTCAGATTGTACCTTCTTGCCTTTAAATGCAACAATTTGTAATTAAAAAAAAAAGTTGAACGCAATGGAAGGGTGTGTGTTACAGAGGGCTCTGTACTAGGTATTCTGCAGTGCTCCACCACTCCCACTCTTTCTCTCTTCTTTTTCTGAATACTATTTAGGAATACCATTGTCAGGCCTGATGCAGCTGGGTTTTTCCAGGTGAACAGCCTCATATCAGAAAAAAGCAGATTCTGACACCAGCGAATTCTTACTAAGGTCTATTCTTAAGTATCCCAATGATGCAGAGCAAAAGAAAATAGCCCTGCTGTTTCATCCCAGTAAGCCAGCTTTCCAATGTTCTCCAGACTCCTACCCCAAAATATGAGAGTGGGAACCCTTGTCAATTCTTGCCTTAGAGTACACTTCAGAGGGAGGTGCAAGGGGCGGGTGAACGAGCTCTATTTGTGCTCTGAGCAGGTCAGGCAGAAGCCAGGTACCATGAAAAAAACAAGTGATGCTGCCGTGACACTTGTTCTTGAGCTTGTAAGACCAACTGTTCAACAGGGCATAGTAGGTGAAATTCAGGAGATGTCCTAATACAGCTGTTACGGCCTTTGGCTCAAACTGGCTGACACCCAGCATATTCAAAACATGGGAAAAGGACAATTTCTCTTCTTGCAACTGTCTGTGTAGCCGTGCTCTTGGTAATGCTCCAGACATTATGCTCAGTAATGTGATTATGGCAACTTTTTTTATCTTTGGCTCATCAGGATTTTTTGCTTCTGTGTTTTAAGCTTGCCCCCTCCATTTTATTTGGTCTTAGATTTCACAGGTATGGCTGCCCTGAAAGTGTGTTGTTTTGCTTTTTACTCTCTGGTATTTCTGTTCTGAAATGCTACCACAATTATGCCTCATGGGAGTTGTGGTTCTATTGTCCCATCCACCCGTCCTATTCTCCAGGGTGTGCTTTCTGTTTAGAGAGCATCTCTAGCCATCAGCTTTTCTTCTCGTGAGGAGGGAACGTACGTAATTGTACAGAATCAGGGGGGTATTTTGTGACTGGTGGACAAATTCAAGTTCTTCCGGCTACCTGAATCCCATTTTCCCCAATCTCTAGAAATCAAGAAAATAAAACTAATCTGCTTTTGTAATGCTTCTTCTTACTTCCTTAAATGTGTGTTGTCATGTAACTGCAATATATTAAGTTCAAAACTGCCGTGTATTTCCTGTTTCTCTCTATAACTCGCAGACATAAGGTTGCAACAGCAGGTCGGGAATAAAGGGAGAAGTAGGCAATTTAAGAAGAAGAATTTGGATTGCATGTAAATGTCCCTAGGAGTATTAAAATTTCATATATGAGGGTTATGTTTAAATTGAGGAGAAAACCACAGAAAATATCGTGTATACCCAGCAAAATTCCTTCAAAACAGAGTTATTCAAAGACTCCTTAGAACATCAATTACGTTCATCATTACTATTTCTTTTTTCTTTTTAAATAAACTGCAAACTGGTGTTCTTTGGCCATCTAGGACAGGAGATGTAGTGCAGAGTATCCAGCGAGCACAGTGCAGCCTGAAATCCGGTTTATAACCTCGCTCTCCTTGTAACTGGAGGGCGAGGACAAACCTGATCAACTGTAATTTATTTTATTATTATTTTTGGCAATCTCAAGAAAGCAATTTCTATTCAGCTAGCAGCTGACAGTCAAGTACAAGTAAACATGATGGTTGTGGACTTTTATTTCACAGTTAAGCCTTTATTACCGAAGGCACAAGTCTGAATGCATTGCATGCATTAAACACAAGCCAATTCCTTGAGCAGTGATTTGAGTGCGCTTAGTCACTGGTGAGAACTGGGGGCTGGGAGCTTGGACTTTTGGTTTCTTATTTTCGGATGAATTGCTGCATGACCCTGGGCAGCTTTACTTCACAGTATCTCAGTTTCCCCAGCTGCAAAGTGTTGATAAGAATTAGATATTACGAATTGAGGGACAGATTCTGACACCTTTATTCAGAACTGAGTAGTGCAATCGATTTCATTCTGAGGAAAGGGTAACAGCATCTGGCCATTAGTGTTTATAAAGCAACTAGGCTCTTGGCTGATGGATTAGATTAGATTTCAGTGCTGAGATGCTACCACGAAGGGTTCTTCAACACATTTAAAATAGATTAGATAAAGAAAGTGTTTTGAGAGGCTTGGCTAAACAAGATGCAGAGAATCCTGATGATGATGGGAAGAACAGAGCCAAGGACAAATAATAAACAGGAAGAGAGGCCATACCCAGAATAAGACAGAAAGTATGGTGCTTGTGGGTTTTTTTTCCTTTGATGTTTGAACAGAGGAAAAAAATAAAGGGGGAAGACATAGTCTAGGTAAAATAAAAACATAGTTTGAGTTGTTTTTCTTTACCTCAATATGATTTTTTTTAAATTATGCACTTTTTTCCCCCTTTTTGGAGCTATTTAGCCCTTTTATTTAATCTTTTATTCTTTTTTAGAATGTTCTGCCATTTTTTAAAGTAGCCCTCTGAAATGAAAAGTTGAGAGATTTCTCTTCACAAATTCTAAAAAGAAATATTTTGGCATTTTTCAAAATTGATGGCATCCAAATGGAAGTTTTTATGATCATTTTTATTTACATTGAATTTATGCTTAAATTACTGTCGTATTCTTTGTGGGGAAAAAATAAAATGCCCTGTTCTGTTCAAGTACCCCTCCGCAAGGGCACACATACCCTGTCAGCAGCCATCTGCTGCCAGGTTCTGGGTTATATGATCTCCAAAAGTGATTTTAGGCGTTGTGGCTCAGGGGTAGGAGGGAAAGAAAAGTGTAGACAACAGTCTGTCTTACTGAGAGAAGCCAAAACTGATGACATTTTCCGCTCACTGTCTGGGCAGCGCAGGGAGCGCAGCCAGCACAGGGTCTGTGGGCACAGGCGGAGGAGGTGAGAGCCTTTCTCAGCCAGCCCAGACTGAGCCAATCCAGCTTGTGAATTAAAGCTTAAAGTACCTTTCAGTCAGAGGTACTACTGGGATTGCAATTTTTTCCAGGTCTACACAAGCCAGATCATTCTATCTGGCTGGGTTTTTCCCCAGGATGCTGAAGTCAAGCACATTTCACTGACGGATGCCTACTGCCTTCCTAAAGACTTCAAGTGACAATGAGCTGTCCCTTTTTCTTGTATAGTCCCTCAGTGTTTAACTAACTTTGCTGCTAGGAAATTTTATCCTGTTTCAGAGACACGTTTGATCCTTTACAGCCACTGGCTCTTCTAATGATTTCCTCCAAACTACTGAGAAGTTCATCATGAGCACCCATTTTCCACATGATGTTAATGATGTCGAGTGATTATGTCACCCCTCTGAAAGTCCTTCTACCAAGACACTTGCAGGCGTTTGCATTTGCTTCTCAAAAAGGTGAGGAAGAGAGATGAGCAGGAAACCGAGGACTCACCTGGCACCATGCTCTGGTCACTAGAGCTGTTCTGCCATGGAGGAGTGCAGCCTTTCGGTGTGCTTGGCCCCTCTCTGTCCCTTCCTGTGCGAAGTGGGGCCCAGAGTAGTTACTTGGTGTTGAATAAGTGGGGTGTTTTTTCGTTCAATAGAATTCCATTAAGTCCTTCAGGACCTAGACCTCCAAAGAGAGATGTGGCTGCTGCCTAAGCAGCTTGTGTCTATTTCCTAATTTTAAGTGACCAACAAGCATAAAGGCGGGTATTTGAACACTGCAACCACTGAGGAAGGCAGTGATCCCTCTTACCATCAGCTGCTGCTCAGCTGCATGTCTCCCTTCACTCTTCATTCATTTTTTTTAAAAATTCAGTGTGAATACTTCACCTTCAATTGATCAAAGCCTCACAAACGGTAGGCTAAGCATTTCACGCAGGGAAATGAATATGTTGTATGGAGGGTGGGAGATTGATGACTGTTCAAAGGCCACCAAGATTATGCAAGCCTCAATATTTTTCCAAATCCATCAAAAAATATCCCCCTGAAAGCTCTCTGCCATTCAGGGACTGATTTTTCTCAGGTTCAAGGAGGCCTGAACAAGGTTTGCAGGAATTGCAAGAATGGGCAGGGATGGAGCTTGTGGAGATAAATTGCTTATGGTGGAACGGGCATCCAAAGACCTAATCCCATGATGACAGAGGCCTAAAAAGGGTGGGGGCAGTTTGCAAAAGGGTGACAAACATGGAATAAGAGCCCAGAATAGAAATGTGTCCTGGAGCTATGTAGCATATACCAGATCTCTTTCCAGGCAAGGCTTTGGGAGCTATCATTAGACTGGTAGTGAAGACAGTTCAGGTGTCCCCAGCTGCCTGTGCCCTGGCCCAGGGTCCTCAGTGGGAGGAAGACCCTTGCTAGCAGTTGAGGCTTGTGAGCCATAGAGAGACATCTTGAAAAAAATCCAATTTCTGCCAGCAGAGCACAGCAATCCTTCTCTGTCTTACCCCCACGCACCATTCTCCCCAGACTGATTGCCACCAAACACAGTTGGGTGAGGGGGGGAAGAGACCGTTTGAAAGACATATATTAAAAATGACAGTGTAGCACTTTACATCCTGGAGGCATGACACAAGACCCCCTTCATCTTCCAGCCACCTCCCTGAGGAAAACAGTGCTAGCTCCAATTTACAGGTCCAGAAGCACAGATCAGGGTGCAGTGACTTTGTTCAAGCTATGCTCTGAAGATCACATTGGCCTCTGGAAATAAATCTAATTTGCAAACTTTCTCCTCAGATTATCTCATTTTTCATTTTGTCCATAGGAAAAAAAGCATAATGAAAGATTTCAATAAAATTAAAGAAGGAGAGAAAATAGCTTCAACCATTTCTTTTACTGCGTTCACTAAGAAGAGACCAGGAAGGATGAAAACCAAGTGACATTTTCTAAGCTCTTTTATTTTGATATTTGTCAGAAATATTTTTTAGGGGGAAAAAAAAAGTTTGCTTTAAAAATGTCTCTTGGCTGAAACAATTTTTTTTAAAATTAAATAGTAAGTTCTCTATGAGATTTTATTTTGCCCCTAATAGAAACAGTATTTCCGGTCTCAAAATCTAATTGTCTCTCTTTCCATCTAATAGCAGCTTTGCAAAACCAACCTTAAACTCCACTTGGGTCCTAAGAAGGGAGGCCTAGAGTTTCCAGTTAGTCTGTTTGTAGCTTTGCCCTCGCTGTTCATTTTCCATGGAGGCCACTCCAATTACCACAATGGTGGATGCAAAACCCAGCAGCCTGGGACTGGCAATGAATAATAAACATCCCCAGCGCTCATGCTGATCCTTTGAGATGCTCCTGCCTGTTTTGTCCTCGCTGTCCGTGATTTACCTTCGTCTTCCACAAAACCACTTCTCTTCCCCACAAGGCCGAGGTGCTGCATCCCAAGCCCAGAGCTCATCTTCGCTCTTCGTGGTTTGTGGGAAGGGGGCAAGAAGTCATCTCAGATGTGCTATGAAAGGGAAAATCATAGCACAAACTTATGCCACTCTGCTTTCCTTGCATAATCTCTTTGTTCAAATTTCAATCAATCAGTTCGGTGTACCACTGGCAGTAGATGAAAACTGGGTAAACAGGCTCAAAACATCCTGTCTTGGTTTTCTTCACCATGTAAGGCTGATCAAAAACACACACAGGGCTAATATACAAAAACTTTCGCATGATGTCTGGCTGCGTAACAACTGTAGGTAGTGAAATGAGTTTAGGCAAGCTGGGTGTGGGCCAGAATGCCAAAAGATGCATTTTAAGTAGCTAGCAATTCAATTGCATTAAACAGCTCATAGATATCCCATACCTATAGCGACTGAGTACCTGCAACGGTTCATTAGTTTTTATCAACAGCCATTATAAAATCATTGTGCTGCTTTCATATTTCACAGGGACATTACTGCTGACCCACAGAAAAACAGTGATGGATCAGAGGAGTTATGGTGATACGGGATCAGAGGAGTTATGGTGGGGGAGAGTCCCAAGGCACTGTCTCGGAGCTGAGGAGGGGAGAGGTGAGGGTGTTGGCCTGGCTCTTGGGCGTGAGGAGACATCTCTGCTGGGTCAGATGCCCGAAAGACACATAAGGGCTCCAAAGCTGAGGGAGAGGGATGATAGATACCTTGTTTGTTCGTTGGTCTAACCATGTGAGAAAGTGTCGCATTGTTCACATTAATCTGTTTTGTGGCTGTCTTGCTCTGGGCAACAGACAAAAGCAGCAGTAAAAATCCCCACCTCACTCTCTGTTCTACCAAAGCACTTCACCCCCCACATGCTTTCAGCAACCCTTGTTTTCCAGTCCTCACAAGGCACCTTAACTTTGCCCTGTCTTGCTATTTTATATGGTTCAGAGCCTGGTTCCAAATATTAAATGCCCAGCCCTTAGCACCTGCATTTATATGCAACTCTCAGGCAAGAATGACACCCGTTATATTGGATACACAACATGGATGCTCAGGCAAACAGGTGTATAAAAGTTACTTCTTTACCTAGATCTTCTGTAAACAAGAAGATATAGTTTTAAAAACAACCTTTTGAAAATTCTTCAGCTGAGCTGTTAGTATTTTAAACCATGAAACTTCAACCCCTCCTGTAAAACAAGCCAGTGCTTGTAAATACAGATACCTCACTGCCATTGCTGACCCGGGATGTGACTTCGCCTCAGGTCCCGAGGCAGAAACGCTAGGAGAAGGTTAACGGGTAGACCTGGAGCACCCTGAACCCCTTCACACCACAAGTACATACGATATAGTAGCCTGTCACTCAAAATAAAAGTTAGCATCGTGCAGATTTTTACATCAGCACCTTTTCTACAGGCTCACGCTGATTTATTCCTGGTTGAGAGGACGACCTTGCAACATCTCTCTTTTATAGCTGTAATGGAAAAAACAAAGAAAACTCCAAACCTTCCAGATACGTGGACCCCCAAAATTTTATTCTTAATTTTCAGAATTTATTTTAAAGCTTAGTGAAGTCAGTCACAACACCTTTTTGTGCTAAAAAGGCATATTTCTTTGTTGGAACATTTTGAAAAAGTGACAACTATTCTGAAATTTTGTTTTGGAAACTCCCCTCACCTGTGACATGGTGTGTTTCAGAGGTGGGTGATGGCAATGTGTGTAATGAAAATAATGGAATCTTTTGAGGGTTTTTTCTTCAAAATGAGTATTTGAACTAAAATTCATAAACTGAAACCTGTTCCTGTTTTGTCATTTTAGGAAAGTTATCAGAAAAGAACATTCCTGAAAACCTTACATTAAATATCTTTTTAAAAATTAAGATTTTTCCATAATAGAAAAAATTATATTGCAATATTATACACGCAGTCGAACATGTAGATCCTAGCCAATTTTACTCTCTCTACTGACCTGCGAAGAGAAGCATAGCTGGAGACAGGAACAGCCCATCATTCATGTATGCGAGGACAAAATTCAAGTTACTCTAATTAGACACAATTGCCACATGGATAAGGAGTAAAAGAAAAAGGAACCACAACATCAGCTAAAACAAAACCGGAATAAATATGTAGCAGGAGAAAATAAAAAGTCTTGCTTATTTAGTTACACCTGTGGATATTTATTTCACTGAAATGGGGAAGAACACTATTAAAAGTGCTGGACTCTGTAACAGCTGTTAAAAAATGTCTCATCAAGCAGAGTGTTTTCTGAGCTTTGAAGTAAGTTAGTTGTGATCTGGCGTGGTGCTGTGTCCGTCATGGAAGAAGCATTCTGGGGGACAATACGGGCTTTTGTCTCTAAGGGAAAATCTGATTTGATGTCCTTCTTTAGGTAGCACAGCTTGGGATAATTACACATTTCTGTCACGTACTCCGAATGCTCCCCGCTCCGCGGGCGGGTGGGAGGCACGAATGCGGTGGTCTGACCACGGTAGTGGAGTATCAAAACCCAGGGAAAAACAGCCGATGACTCCAGACTTGGCGAGCGCATTGTGGACCCCGTTTTGTCCCTTTACGCCTGCTGCTCTGCAGCCTCTGCCGACCCTATACAGGTCCCTACCGCTGCCTGCGCGTCCGCGGCGAAACACCTCGCGCGCCGAGCGCTCCCCTCCCACGGGCAGCCCTGTCTCCTCCCCTCCAACCCGGTCCTCTGCGAGCCTGTGACCTTCCCGACACACAGCTTGGCTGAGTGCTCCACCCCATTCCTTTTCCTGAGCTTTGCGAAGGGCTTTGAATTTGCACGCTCTTGGTTAATAATACATGAATGTATATATTTACCACTCGTGGTGTTTAACTTGGTGCGTTTGTTTTATGTGTAATGAGACACAGCTAATGTGTTTACGTTCGTCGTTCAGCATCTCGAATAGGTCGTCAAAATGTCCACCTTTACTGCACTGATTTATTAAATGGCTCATGGAAATGGCCTCTCTTAGTCCATTTTCTCCTGTATGGTAATAAAATCAAAGCATACGAATGTCAAAATACATACAGGTATACAAAAATCCAAACATAAGCCAGAATACAGTTGTCTTATGTGTATGCCTGAGCATAAGCACGGAAAACTCAGTAATCCTGCTTAAAATCACCAATACACTTAAAAAAAATGCCCCAACCCCCTTAAATAATACCTTGGCACATCATTGAGCTTGTGCCTTGGTGCATTTATGTATTTCTTTGAATACATATATACATTCTACGTGTATGTATGTATGTACATTCTACATTCGTACATATATGAATACATACATTCTCCAGCTGCTCAGGAAAAGTCTTTCTGCCTGCCTCTCACCCATATACTGGAGCTGTGTAAAACAATTAGTGACCAGCACCAGGTTTTCCTCCGGTTTTCCTCCCTGTAATTTTCTGGGCCATTGTATTCTCACTATGCAGCCACTTCAGTATCCTAATATCACACCTTTTTCCTACAGGGTGCTGTCAAAATAGTCTGCTAAAAGAGAGAAAGAAACAGGTGAGCTAAGTATTGCAGATGGACTGGAGAAACAGCGATGCCATTTTCATTTATAAAGACCATGAAATTAGATTACCATAGGTGAAAAAGAAGGCAAGTCTGGCATCATTGTAACGGGCTGCAGTCCTGCTCACTTGGTAAACTTCAGGGTTCTGTGTAGAGGACCCATTACCAGTACTCGAGTCACACTTACGGCCCAATCCAATATACGTGGAAGCTGTAACCTTATCTACTCATAAATAAAATTTTATACATTGTCTGGTCTTCTGGCTCAATAAGATTGCACATTTCTGTAGGCAGCGCAGGATTTTTTTTGCAACTGCTGCCAGCAATTGAATTAGCACCACAGAGCTGTTTAGCTATTGATAGCAGTGAGCAGATGAGCTCTCAGACTGCGGTAGCTATAGATGTGTCATTATAGAGTGAAAAGGTTTATTATGTAAAGCTTTCACCAGTGCAGCTCCAGATGAGGTCTTCCCTTTCATCTGGGTAAGAACCAGAGGACATTTCAATACTCTGCTGTCATTTCTAGTCACGCCTAGTCTACACATCTAGTCTAGATGTGTAGCACAGATTTGGTCCACTGGACGGTGATAGTTGGATGAGTTTTCCAAAAGCAAGGCTGACTGAATGAACACGCTCTGGAAAAAAAAAAATCTAGGAGAACATCTGTGAGCTTTTAACCTCCTCATCCTCTTCAAATACAAATATTACTCCAGAACTGAAGTCATCACATGACAAGTTATGATTTCAACAGTCCGGTCATATATACCTACGAGGACTACAGAGTCCTTTGTCTGGCAGAAAATGCTGCAAAAATTTTCCAGGTTTGCAAAAACCATCAAAGATGACAGAACGAGAGAAACCATAACAATATATATTTTTATTTACTTATTGATTATTTTTACTATGTTTTCAGTGAATTTCTCTGTTTTGAGGTTAGTAGATCAGAACACGGCAAGAAAATTCATCAACTCCTAGGATAAGTTTATGCCATTTAATTCTCAGGTTTTCTATTTCAGTCTTACACCCTAGGATGTTAGCCAAGAAAGCAGTTCCTCGGCCAAGGGGTTGATATAGTTGCTGATTTGGTTGTGCCAAATCTGTAACAAATTTCAAGAATAGGCAAAGGAACGGAGTGTGCCTGCATTTGGCTGAGGGTAAGATGAAGATTGATTAGGATCCTCAGCGGTAATGTCATCCTTTCTGCCTTCTCCTTCTGAGAAAAGAGGACTCATCCTCTTTTGTTTTGCTACTTACTGTACAACCTATAACCGAAGCCATTCACTTTCTCTGGAACAAAAAGTCTCAAAGTGAGACAGAATAATATTTTACTTGCCAGCTACAGCTTTGTTTTATATGTTTGATTGTAAACAAGCAAGCATTTACTTTGGAGAAAGACACTGAGGTTCAATGAGTCGGTGAAGGAAGGAAGTTTAGCATGCGTTATGCACTGCTCTCGCTTCTTGCCAGGGACACATACAGAAAATGTGAACTAAGCGGTTCATGGCCAGCGGTGTAGACTTACACCTATTGACATCTGCGCAACATAAATATTAGATCCAGGGATTTCAGACTACTCACAGGCCTTCCCAACAAAACTCATCTGATGCTGGTGCTGGCTGTTTCCATGTCACCAGCCATGTTGCAGACTGACTGTACCGGAGAGGTCAGCTCTACTGTGACGCAACTGTGATCCAGTTGCCATCATGTGGGTCTAAAAAGGAAGGCAGACCAAGCCCAGATCCCTCGAGGTGTTTTGACGTCTGCCTGACACCGACTCTGAAGTGAGCTGGGCAGCTGCAATGGGAGCGGAGGTGACCATCCCATCCCTGCCCTACCATGTCATCAGGAAATCCTACGGCACAGCCCGGGGGTTTGTGGCTTGTCACCTCCTTCACTGCCACTCCCACCTCCAGCTGCAATTCATTAAGTCTCCTGGTACATCTGAGGCGTCTATAAATATTTATGGTTGCAGGCTGACGCGACTTTCTCAAAGTCACAGAGGACTTGCATCACGGAGCGGAAAGCTCATTTTACTTTACCCATGGGGTCATCCTTCCTTGTTAAACAGGGATGCCCGGTACCCCCCTCTGCCCAGAACAGCAGACCCCCGGGGGAGCACGGCTCTGCGGCAGCCCAGCCGCAGCCAGCCCTGCCCCTGCCGCCAGGGTATCCGTCCCCGCGGCTGAGCCGGCGCTCCTCTGCCCCTGCCCCTCCGGCCTCGGCTCCGAATGCAGGCGGGGCGCTGAGCCCCTGCCAGGGCTGCTCCTCAGGCTGGCTGGCTCAGGCAGAGGAGCGATAAAGAGGTGCAAATGCTTCTGAGGCACACTGGCTTTCAGAACTGGTAGACGCAGTCATTTTTCATTTATTTACGTATTTGTTGGGCATAGAGTCTTATGTATGTGGATTGTTTTTTTTCCCCTCCCTTTTCTGGCAAGAGATTGCAGGGTAAATTAGTGACATATCATTAACAGGAGGCTTTTTTGATAGTTAAAGGAAACAAACAAAAAAACCCCAGAAATCAAAACAGTGCGTGAAAGTGACTTAGGAAATATACAGAGTGAAGGGGTGATCTTTGTCCTAACAGAAAAGAGTAGCTGAAGAGGGGTGGTGACAAAGACGTGTCACTGAGATATCTTGCCTTCACAAGGGGCTAGAAAAATGTCTTCCACAGCACGTCTCATCCTTCCTGTAGAAAGAGGTGTTGTCCTCTTACTGTCCATCTACACATGGAGGGAAGTTAACTCAGCTGAGTCATGGCTGAGCTTTCGAGGGGGTGTCTGATTGCTGGTACCTTCTTGCTTATGGAGCTACTCCAAAAAGAGAAGTTTCTCCATGCAAATACCTTCTTTTCAAGAACTGTCACATATTTAGAGAGGGACAAAGCACAGAATTGAATAAAAGTAACTTCAAGGCAAGTTTTGAAAATCTGACATAAAAAGAGAGCCTGTCTATTCACCCAATAGTCAAGCACCCTTAGGTAGTGTCTCTCTTTTTTTTTTTTAAGACTTTAAAAAAAAAACAAACTTTATTTTTATATCTTTGGAGAAATATCTCCTTCGGCAGTGAAAATTAAAATGAAACTTAAGGAAAAAAATCGAAAGCTACAGAGCTGAGCACTGTGTGTAGATAGATTAGATTTAAGGCTCATTTGCAGGAGAAAAGCCAGCACAATATTTGCAGTGAAAAGAATGGAAAGGATCTTGCCCCCACTCTTTCATTTAATAGAGGTAGTTTGGGGAAAATTTCTAATGAATCCTATCCAACCATAAAATCATGTAGAAAATGAATCGTATCTGACAATAAAATAAAAGTGAACCAAATTACAAGGTTCCTATATTCGCAGGACAAATTAATTTCATGTTTGGAATACTAATTGTTCACTGTAGGGCTTTCAACTATTTATTGTCATTGCTTCGTTTGTCACCAGAAATTTTGCAGACGGAGAACAGTGTGTTTTTGGCTGTAGCATCAAAAGGAAGGGAACAAACTCTCTTGGAGCAGAAGGGAGAGCTTCCCGTGTGCCGCCCCATCGGCTCCCTGGGACAGTTTGTGTGGAAAGGCTTTTGAAGGGTGGGTGATTTGAAGTTGGAGGTAGAAGGAAAGCAAACCTTGATGGGGGCTGTAATTGGCCCTCAAGGGCACCATCTGACACATGTTCCCCAAATCCCTCCTGAAAGGCAGAGGGAGCAGATGTGGCCGGTGAGACCCGTGTCTCAGAGGAGCCTGGTTATCTCCCTGCAGATAGCATACCCTTAAGATCTAAGAGGCAGCTATCCTCTGACATTGCTTCAAGGACCAACTGGTCTTTGGTGCCTGGAGGAAAGCAGCAGAGAGAGTATGGTGGTTCAAAGGAGATGCCATGAGGGAAAAAATGTGTTTGTACCACACTGAATTATAGGCAAAAAATACAGATAAATAGAACGCCTTCCCCAAACCCAAGAAGATTAAAAAAAAAAATGCACAGTAAAAATCAGTTTAACTGTGTGAAGGCTGTGTGTACACATAGTTCAAAAATGTTTTTAATTAAAAACCCCAACATTAAATTAATAAAGCAGCTTAAGGAAGAGATAATTCAGTGAGCAATTTTGAATGCTCAATTCCATGACAATTTACATTAGTATGACTCTTTCTAGAAGAGAGAAATGAGAAATTATTTCACCCAATAGGGAGCTTACAGCAACCATTTTTCCTCAAAAGAGTTCATTTTTAAATGCAAGGCTCCTCCTGAGCTGCCAATGGCTCCCTTTACCTCCTAAACATTCAGGTATGTGACTGACCGACTGGTCTAATGCACTGCTTTTGCAGTGACATTGCCAGCTGATATTTGAATTTAGTTCACAGTTGCATGACTCTCTCCATTCTCCCTAGGACTTCCTAGCTGTACTCTTTCCACTCTTGATGAATTCCCTTCTGAGTCAAAGTTATCCAAAAGAAAAGGCTGGGCTCCAGTGACTGGTGTTATTTTGGGCACCTCTAAAATTGTTGAAGAGCCTCGGCAATGCAGTGCTGAAGATTAAGCAAACTACAGGGGCTCCCCCTTGTCCGGTGTCTCTGTCCCAGCACTAACTTCTCCTGCACTAAAGTTAAGGTAGCAATGCTGGGGAATTTCTCAGGTAGGGTAAGGAAGGCCTAAAAGAGCTGAAGCAGAGAGCTGGATCCAGGATCCCTGGAGGATGGGAGATGTATTTAGCCATTTGCATGCTCTGTGAAAAAAGAGGGGCCAAATATGAGAAATGATGGTCTTCTGGGGAAGGCTGAGTGCTGCAGCCCTTATCTATCAGCATTCTGGTGGGTTGCTTCAGTTCTCCTCCTTCCAAGGGGAGATATGAGATGTTATGGCACCCAGCACAGTGCTTAGAGTAACCATTTTCCTTGAAGATCCAATTACAAGAAAAGATTTGAATTATGAGACAGCGGAAACTTAGTGTTTGCCTTTAAGGCTACTCCCCCACCATGGATACAGAGGGGCCTTTGGCAGGCCAGAGAGAATAATCTGCATTGCATGCCCTGTTTCATTTCAATCCCTTCACACTAGTCTATCTTCTATTTTCCATCTTTTCTTTGCCCTGCTAAACTCACATTTGAGGGGTCTTGGAGGACTCCAAAGCTGTTTTGCATCAGAGGAATGTTTTTTCCTACTGACTGAGATGAAGTTTTGACTGACAGAGTTCATATGCTTCTCACATTTTCCTCCTGCTTGCCTTTTGCCCAAATCCGTGGCTTGTTCTGTGTGAGGTACCAATGTGTTATGCACTTCCTCATCCCCTGGATCCCTTTCTTCTAGGTATTTAAACTACTGCTCTCACTCTATGTAAAACCGATTTTAGACACTTTGACAGGATATCCTACAACTTATAAGGATTTGTGTTTAAAATAAGTGTCTGTCAAGAAAGCTCAGGTTTATTGTGCCAGGGGCCGTAGCCTCACACTTGCCACTCGGTCCTGCTGATTCAGTATTGCCCCCCACCAGGCGTGCAGACCCACTCATGTGTCATGCAAGTGGCTCCCGGGCTCCTCCTGCCGCTGAATCCATCCAGCATGCTTTTTCTTCACTTGGAGTTCAGTTCATCTGGAGGGATATGGATGCCCTGGGACTCCCAAGAGAGAAAAAAAAGTTGAGTTTTTGTATGAAAGTATTTTAAACAGATGAGAGAGAGCTTCCTCTGAAGTGGGAAACAGAAGGCATACAAAAGTAATGCGAGATCACAGGGGGAAATAACTGCTGGAATTCCTGGAAAGTGTTGAATGATTATAGAGAAATAATTTTTGAATGAATGAGATGAGCAGATCAAACCTAGACTGGAAGGACCAGAGGGATGGGTAGAAGAGAGAAATGTTGCACACAGCCGTGATGGCTTCCTGCGTTTTGTTCCAATGGATTTGACCTTCTCTACCTGGAAGCACTTAGGCTCTCAAAATTTTCTTAGAGTAAGAATAAGGGAAATCTGCCTTCACCTTCACAGAGTAACAAAGACCCTTTCATACCTGCACTGAAGAAGAGTTCAGTGTTCTTGTTCAATTCTTCTGCCTTTGTGGGAATAACACACTCTTAAGGGGTTTGCTAGGCATGAAAAGAGGGATGTACAAGTAGAGACAGGACTTTCATAGGAGAACATATTCCTGCAGATCTAGAGACAAGAGTGGAAGCTTTAGAGAGGGAAAAACAGGAAGGGAAGGAGAAAGAGATCAGGACTTTGTTAGAAGAGACTTCATCTAAAATTTCAGTAAGATTGAAGAGGAATCTGTCCTCCAAAATATTCAAGACATATGTTAAAGCATTACCTGTGTTCTTACATTACCACTGAAACCTAATAATTCCTTTTGAACTTTCATTTCTGCTTTTTCTGAGTGGAGACGCTGTTAGACAGCTCAGCAAAATAACAGTTGATTGATAGCTGAAAATATGTTTTTTTTAAATAGACAAATTTACTATCATTATAACTATCAAATAACATTCTCGGTAATAGTGTTCTGTTCTCTTCACCCAGCCGTCAGAAATCCAATAAAACATGAGTAATATGCTCTGGGAAGTATGAATGTAAGACTCTTCCTACCAAAGACCACCCATAGACATAGACAACTTTTGTGGTTGTGCTCAATACTGCAGACATGTAGCCTGGGATAGTTGGAGCCATGGGCTGCAACATGCTCCCACTGTCATCTCCAGAGGCCTGGCATGGTGACCGGTCGAGAGCCTCCACTGGATTCCTGCAGATCCTGCACAGCATGCAGGAATGGGAACCACTGCCTCTCTTGGAGACAAAATAATTTCCTTTTGCCAGAGACAGCCCAGATCCCCAATCCAGCAGAAACTGGGATTGAGTACTTCTGCACGCAGAGAAGATACCTTTAACTAGCACTTTCTTGCCAGCAGTTCATGCCATCAGGCAACCAGCAGCAGCTCCTCCCTAGAGGCAATATACCATTGGTTTGCTGATCAGTGGTCTCTGGTTTCTACATGAGACCAAAGTCCAGAACTGTATTGCCAGCCTGGGTCTGAATGTGTTGGTGGTGTGAACCATCTCCCCTGCCCGGCAGTGCTGGTCAGAGGTGATGGCGCATTGACTCTCTTGTCTGACCATGGAACGGATGCAGCAGCAGTGAAAGCTACACCCTGAGCCTTTCCAGTGCTGCAGGAACACTGTCATTATTGAGCACCAGCTCGTTAAGTCAATGGGAACTGATTTTTCTGTGGTTGTGACATGAGTGTTAAGGCGTGTGCTGTGTGGGTTGGTGTTAGTGCTGTGGACACATGTTTTGGGTGGTATGAACGGAGACCAAAAAAACTCTCTGGCACACTCTCTAGCAGCTTCTGTACTAAAGGGGGAATAAGCTTTAGACCTATAATGGGAAAGGAAAAAGCTGTGTGATCTTTTATTCAGACAGTTTGCCAGTAAACAAATATTTATGGAGCAAGACCACAAGAAAACATACTGTAAGTATTCAAAAATATGAACTCCAGACCTTCAGAGAAAATGAAGGAATAGGAAAATTTTATTTTCATGACACTCAAAACTCCTATTTTACCATGATAATAATAATCATCATTAAAAAATGTGCCCTGTACGCTTGAGGTTACAAAAGAGGAAAAATATGAGATGCCATTGAAACATTACATCTTGAAACACAGTGCAAATAAAAAGGAGTTTTATAACATAATTACATTCCCATTAATATGTTAATCTCTTATACAGACATAGAGAAGCAAATACATTACTTTAAATAATTAACTCTGTAGTGAGGTTTTATTGCTGGAAAAGAAGATTTCTCTACAAAAGGGTATTTAACATTTTAATTAAACTGTTTTTGATAGATGTTTACTGTTGCTTCTATGTCTGCTTAAAACAAAAACATATGATTAGGAAAAAATGTAATTTTGTCATGAGAAAAGGATGGTTTCCTTTCAAAGGAAGGACTAAGGTTCACTCTTCTTTGCTGTCTCGTCAGTGTACAGTAATCCTACAGTGTGTTTTAAGAAACATGTATTTATTATGGAAAGGTTCCATTTTGCTTGCTTGCTTTCTTTCAATAATTCCTTTCTTTTCATGCCACTGAACACTGCCATTGTATTTGACCTCCCACTAGAGTGAGAGAAGTCCAGAAGAATGTAAAAAAAACATTAAAAAATCAGATGCTTCTCAGATAAAAGCTGCTAAAGGAGACAACAGCATGGGAGAAGTATCCTTAAGAATTTGCAGAATCACAGGATCTAAGCAGGAGAAATTAAACAATGGACAAAAAAAGAACAGGGCTGAAAGACATAAAGAAATGAAAGGCCTAGTAAGGACTGCCAGGCAGAGAATCTGGGCAACGTGCTGATCTGAAAAGAAGTCAGCAAAGGTTATGCACGAAATGGCATTTGAACTTGATACGTAAACTGGTAATTGGAAGGTTTTGCAGATGGACACCCGCTTTTCAGGCCGAGGCAGGTAAGCCAACCCTGCACTGTCGTTCTCTGGCGAGCCCAAGCGTGACGCCAGGGAAAAACTACACGAGAAAGAAAAAAGCATATGGTCTCCATGGTTCACAGGCAGTGCTTGAAGCTGCCGGCCAGAGGGGTCAGGCGTGAGGATGGCTTTTGGCCTCCTCCTGAGGCCAAGATGACTTGGCCTCACTGGGAACAGTCCCGCAAACCTCCATTTCATGTAGGTTTCTGGATAGCCAAGGTATGGGACACAGGCTTCTTGAAACCCAGGCAGCACGTGAGAGAAACAGATCAGCATTTTCTTCTCTGGTCCCCTGAGCAAATGAGTCCACCCTCTCATTTTGGTCCTCTCACCTGAAAAGATTTAGAAGCCGTGCCGCTGATTTCAGAACAAATCTATAGGCATACTGTATTGGGTTTGCGTGGCAAAGTTTGGAAGCAGGAGCTGCGGGGGTGGCTTCTGTGAGAAGCTGCTAGAAGCTTCCCCTGTGCCCAGCAGAGCCAGTGCCAGCCGGCTCCAAGATGGACCCGCCGCTGGCCAAGGCCGAGCCCATCAGCGACGGTGGCAGCGCCTCTGGGGTGACAGGGTTAAGAAGCGGGGGGGGGGAATGCTGTGAAAACAGCAATGGAGAGAGGGCTGAGGGTATGTGAGAGAAGCAGCCCTGCAGGCACCCAGGTCGGTGAAGAAGGAGGGGCAGGAGGTGCCCCAGGCACCGCAGCAGAGGTTCCCCTCCAGCCCGTGCTGAAGACCATGGTGAGGCCGGCTGTGCCCCTGCAACAGAGGGGGTTAATGGTGGTTAACGCTGGAGCAGATCTCCACCTGCAGCCTGTGGAGGACCCCACGCCAGAGCAGATAGATGCCCAAAGGAGGCTGCGACCCCATGGGAAGCCCGTGCTGGAGCAGGTTTGCAGGCAGGACTCATGACCCCACGGGGGACTCAGGCTGGAGCAGCCTGTTCCTGAAGGACAGCACCCGTGGGAGGGACCCGGGCTGGAGCAGCTCGTGAAGAACTGCAGCCAGCTGGAAGGAGTCATGTTGGAGAAGTTTGTGGAGAAGTGTCTCCCAGGTGAAGGTGGAGCAGGGACAGAGTGTGAGGAGTCCTCCCGCTGAGGAGGAAGGAGCAGCAGAAACATCGTGTGATGAACTGACCGCAACCCCCACTCCCCGTCCCCCTGTGCTGCTTCGGGGGGAGGAGGTGGAGAAAATCAGGAGTGAAGTTAAGCTCAGGAAGAAGGGAGGGGTTGGGGGAAGGTGTTTTTAAGATTTGGTTTTATTTTCTCATTGCCCTACTCTGATTTGATCGGTCATAAATTAAACTAATTTCCCCAAGTCAAGTCTGTTTTGCCCGTCATGGTAATTGCCGAGTGATCTCTCCCTGCCCTTACCTTGACCCCTAAGCCTTTCGTTATATTTCCTCTCCCCTGCCCAGCTGAGGAGGGGAGCGACAGAGCGGCTTTGGTGGGCACCTGGAGTCTAGCCAGGGTCAGCCCACCACACATGCGTTTTGAAAAAACATGAAAAGCCCTGTAGATGACAAGCATAAGACGCCCTCTCTGTGAGCCATCTAGACACTACGTGCACAAGACCTGTGTTGAATTATGTTCATGGGAAAATGCCTTCCAGGCGCTTGCAACATCTCTGGACTCCATTCAGCAATAAGGAGTGATAAGCACTGAGGCTATTTGCCTTAAAAGGAATTAAATAAATACAGAAAAACGCTGTTACAGTAACATTTAAAGTCCTTTACTGAAAAAAGTAAATGAAGCCATAAGTCTAGGCCACTCTGCCTACTCACTGATGGGGATTCTGAAAAATAAACAGATGCTAAAGCGAACACCCCAACCCCAGCAGAGTTGTCCTGTGAAAAGCCACAGGGCTCTGGAGCCTGTCTCTAATTCTGGGACTTCTCAGGTTATAGTGTAGGCCAGCTGATTTAGCTTCAGGAGACAGGCTGTCATTGAACATCTAAACCCTGTGGCATTGGCAAATACAGCAACTATTGCTCATACACTAGAATCACAGAGTCACAGAATCACAGAAAACCAGATTGGAAGGGAATTCAAGGATCATCTGGTCCAACCTTTCTTGGCAAAAGCACGGTCTAGACAAGATGGCCCCACACTCTGTCCAGTCAAGTCTTAGAAGTGTCCAATGTTGGGTAATCCACCACTTCCCTGGGGAGATTATTCCAATGGTTGATTGTTCTCTTTGTGAAAAATTTTCCTCTTCTGTTCAATCGGAATCTCCCCAGGAGTAACTTGTACCCATTACCTCTCATCTTTTCCATGTGACTCCTTGTAAAAAAGGAGTCTCCATCTTCTTTGTAGCCACTCTTTAAACACTGGAACATGGTGATAAGGTCTCCCCTAAGCCTTCTTTTCCCAAAGCTGAACAAACACGGTTCTCTCAGCCTTTCCTCATATGGGCAGGCTTCCCAATCCTTTGATCATCTTTGTGGCCCTTTTCTGGACCCTCTCCAGCCTGTCCGCATCTTTTTTGTATAGCCAGGACAAAAACTGAACACAGTATTCCAGGTGTGGCCTGAGAAGCGCTAAGTAGAGTGAGATAATGACTTCTTTATCTCTGCTGATGATGCCAGTGTTGATGCAACCCAGAATCCTACTGTCTTTCTTTGCCACAGCAGCACACAGCTCACTCATATTGAGCTTGTTGTCCACCAGGACCTCCAGGTCCCTTTCCGCAGAGCTGCTCCCCAGTTGGGTAGATCCCAGTGTGTGCTGCACTACAAATCCACCTCCTGTGGGATGGCTGGACAAGCATGAGTGGCATGACTCGAACTGACACAAGAGCAGGGCATTTTTAGATTTACTTCTAATGCACGCGATGGTGAGTTGAACGGATGGGGAGAAAGAGGACGGGAAATCATGGAGGGCATGGTTCTTTATATTAATGAGAAACAACAAAGTGGGCCCACATTAGAGACTGCAGGACAGCACTGCCTAGGTGTGTCCAATACCACCTGCCTGTGAGCATCCTGATGAATAACCCTTTTGAGCTCCGTGTGCATGTTGGGTTATCCACGTTAGCTTACAGACAGCAAGGAGGATGAGGTCTTGTAAAATATTTTTTTGGGTCCACCACTAAGGGAGAAGAGATGGTTGAAGGTAGTCACTTTGGGCAGGACTGCAGTGGGGAAGGTCATCACTGATTCGGTCTGATGAAGTGGCAAGGTAGATCAAGGAGTATAAACAGCATTGTCCGTGCACGTGCATGTCAGGCTGCGGTTTTCATCTCATCTTTGAAAGAGGCAATGGGCAGGGTGTCTCAGGAGAGATAGGCTTCAGGTTTGATTGGTATTCTCCTGAGATACCTATTACCTTCTGCTCTGGAAGTCACAGAGGTGAGCTGTCTACTACATGCTTGTGTTATCTGTCATCATGTTTCTTCCTGAGGCAGAGCAGACATGATCCCAAGGCTACCAAAATGCTGCCACAAGCTAAAGTTAACATAATGGGAAAATTATAACAAGGTAGTCGCTGTGTGACCAGGTAGTCTGTTTCTTGATACAGCAGACAGGAGCTATATCTGAAAGTGAAAGATTTGACCACCAGTACTGACCACTCATTTACAAGGATAGCAAGACAGTCTTTAGACTAAAATCACTTATCATGACAAGAAATCCAACAATACCTTTTCTTTCTGAAGGTCCATTGCAGAGCTACTACCCATGCGTCATCTCCAGATGACTCTGTGTCTTGTCTCTGCACCCTTCTACCACTCACTGAAAGCAGATTTCCCTACCCTTACTCCTATTGATTAGTACCTTGCTGCAATTTCAGTGGGATTATTTGCAGATGTATATTGTAACCATGCATCTCCCTCTCTGTTTACTTATTTTCTCTTCTTCAGACATCATCATGAAGGATTCCGATACCCGTGAGTAGTACGAAACTTCAAATCCCCATCTTAATTTTACAAGATGGTCTCTATCTTTCTTCATATCTGCAAGCGTAATGCACAAAACTGCAAACACTTTGTCTGAAGAAAGATAGGAAAAACAAAGCTGTATTTCACTGTCAGGATGCTTTTAACCAATTCCTGAAGAATTTCCTCTGCCTATAATAAGATCCTTAATAAGGAAAGAATAAGGCAGTTATTTAAGGATAAGGCAGGCTTTTACTTTTGATTTGGGGAGCACAAAAGCCAAGAACAAGCAAAAGCCAAGTCACCACAAAAGAGCAGCGTGTGAGGTACAGAGGAGGAAATGGCTGCCAGCAAGTACTTCAGTGATCTCAGGGTACAACACAAAGAAAAAAACCCATCCCTATGAGCCAGACATCAGAGCAGATAAGCTCATCATTTGTGTCTTCACATCCTGTCTGAGTCCCTTCGAGGACTGGCTGTACAGCGGGCACTGCACTGCACTCTTGTTGGTAAAAGTCAGTGGCCGTCTGTGCTTGAGACGCTATTGCCTCTGCTGCACGTCGCACCGTGTTTCCCACGCCAGGCTGTAAGTGGTACTGCTGGCAAACTAAGAAAAAGAGTGTCTTTGCTGTGTCCTGGGCTAGAAGCTAGAAGAGGATATGATAGTCATGCCCCCAGGGCAGCATGGAGGGAGAACACTAGGCTTGCTTTCCTCACAGCAAGAGCTGTGGTCCTTCACAACTCCCCCTCTGCCTCTTCCCTTCTGAAGGACAATTAAAGCTCTTGCTTGGGCATTATGTAAATACAGCAGCTGCACCCCATGCTGTGAAAGTATCATGAAAGAAAGTTCAAAAAGCTCTGTGGCCTCGTGAAGTGCTGAATAGAAGGAGACATTTTGGCAGTCTAATATTATCACTGCCCCTCCTCAGCTCTGTTTGTGAGGGCAACATTATGTGAGCCCTTTGCCATTACAGAGGAATGCCATAACACTCATTTTAAATAAATTCTAGCCATGTCTTTTCTGATGGGGAAAAGCAAAAATGGAATCCTGCTGTTGTGATGAACTCTAATTTTTCAGAGATAACAACAGGCAATTTTCAATGAAGGCCAAGTGACTTTATTCTCATTCAATAGACGAAGGGAAATGGGAAAAGAGGTGCAGTTCCCTGACACCATTTGGACAAATAATGATAGAAGGAGGATTATTATGGTCCCTAAAGTGAATAGTCCTATTCGCTAACTATATTGGGAAAAAAAATATTCAGTTTCAATGAGTATGAAAATCAATAACCGATTAGCAACATATCCCTAAGTCTCTTAGCAGCTCTCCTAGGCTCCTGCAACCTTGGTCACATCCCATCCTTTGTGTCTCAACTCTCCTACCTCCAAAGTGAGGATGAACTGGTAGCAGCATCACTACCAGGCATGAGTGACTGTTCTTGAAACTCTCTGAGAACCTCAAGTTCAAGAGGTGGACTGAAGTGCAGAGTTGTTAATTATTTTAAAGCTCCTTCTTGTTCATATTAATCGAAGTGTCAAGCTGATTCTCTCTAATCTAACTAAAGAAGACAGAGCTTTCTCAGTGGGAAATGCTTTAAAGTTCATCATGCTTGCATGACAAATTTACTGTATGCTTCCTTCTTGCTGGCTGTGTGTGTGCCTAAGTGAATTTCTTTTGCTGTTTCTACTAATTGTCAGAACTGCTTCCAGTGGCTTTAAACAAATGTTGACTCAATCCTGCTGTGACATCCCAAAGCTGAACGTTTGGTATCACAGTTTGCTAGCAGACACAAATATAGGAACAAAATGCTATTCGAGATCCTACCTGATTGGTGCAGAGTGAGGCTACGAAGACACAGCCTGACCCAGAAAATGTGTTTAATAGACCAAAAAGGAAGCCTTTAAAAAATACATAAATACATGTATAAGTGGATCTAAAATGTGTATTTGCAGAAGCCAAAACAAGATATTCCTAGACAGAATGGGATATCTCCTGGGAAAACACTGCATGTTTCATAACTTTCCTTGGATGTTTTGATTTTGCTTTAGGAACCAGCAAGAAATTCAGTGTAAGAATAGGTAAGTCTTCATTTCATTAAAACATTGCCAGTGAAACAAAAGATTTGATGCAAACTGACAAAAGCCAGAAGATTCCAAATGCCTTCCCCCTACTCCTGCTCCTGAGTTCATGTGTCTAATGACAGTACGCATTTGTGAGGCAGCAGGCAGAATGTGGAGTGTCAGCCATAACACAATGTTTCCTAGGCGTGTTGTCATTTTGATCATGTCTCTCATTGCTGGCAAATGTTTGAACCAAAACACTAGACCCAGACAGCCAAGCACAGAGCCATTCCCCATTTCCTCCCTGTCAGTGCATCCTGTCACCAGTTGTGCTGGTTGCCAGAAGGGACCAAGGCTTTGTTGAGCAAGGGACTGCCCAAAGGAGAAGATGGACGAGGTAATTGCAAAGCATGGGCACCATTGTACTGCAGCAGTGATCAAGATATTTAAAATCAATGGTCATAACTTACTGTTAGACTTGATAGCCATTGAGGACAAGATGGGTGGTGGTAAGGGATTTCTTCTCTCTAACAAGACCTCCATTTATTCCTGCCTGCATGATGATGACCCTTCATACGTAGGGTAGTAAAAGCTGGAGTGTGAGCTGTACATAATTCCCTTTGCTTACCTGAAGCTACAGCTGTCTTCACCAGTACTAGCTGAAGCAATATCCAGTGAAGGGATCCAATTTCTATATTCTATGCCAACTTCTAAAAAAATGTTTCTGTCTTTTCTGTTTTTTTTTTCATTTGAAGGACCTCAGTCTTGTTTAGGAGAAAAAGCCATAGGCCACCAAATATTGTGGGTGGAAGAGCTGTCATTTGCAATGATAAAATGTTATTAATTTATAAAACAGCCTGTTGTTTTTGTTCACTTCTCACTCCCACTCACTGCCATTTTTGGGGAGTATTCTAAAACTATTTGCATGTTTCTCACAGCTATGTCAAACTTTTACATCCTACTGGTCCATAGGATGACGTTTTTAAAGCTGGTGAAGGAATATAGCCACAGGCATCCCTATGAAATCCACCAGGGGCTGGATACAGACAAAATTTTATATCAAAATGACTGTGGCCTTTGTTTTAAACAAAACAGATAACAACAGTAAACGAAGCCAAGTAGGTCCACAAAAAAGACAGAAGATTTGTGAGTGTAAGAACTTTTCTTCTTAGTTGCTTCCCTCCCAGCCCGCCATACAGTCACAGCAGCTATGCTTTGCAGTGGTAAAGGGATGTTTGGGGTTGCAGAGGGTCGGTCAGTGGTAGCCATCATTCAGCTCATGGTGCTCTGGAAGCTCCCCACTTTCCAGATTTCACCTGCCAGTGCAGAGTAGGGGGGAGGCTCTGGGAAGAAAGTCCTGCTGGTGGTGATCCAGCTGCAGAGGATGCTTTGCTTTCCAGGATGGCAGTCTGGTTCATTGAACTACCACTGAATTCATTAGAGAAAAAGAAACAAGAACAACAAAAGATGTCAGGTTTGTTTTGAGCTGAGTCCTGTCTCTGATATAAGACTTCCTAAGAAAAAAAAGCCAGGCTCCTTAGATGAAGCTGAGAACTAGCTGATATTCACTTCTGGTAGTGTGGCAGACACATTTTGGGGATAAAATCAGGATGTGGATAACATAAAAGCTTGGCAGTCAGGCCAAGAGAACAAGCAGGGATGAGGAGGTGATTTAAGTTGCCTCAAAAGGGTTTTGAACCTCTGAAGAACCAACAGTAGAAATGAACTAATTTATTTCAGAAAAAAACACTTTGTGGATTTCCATCCAGCAGACAGTGTGTGTTTCTCCATCACATTATGGAGACTGGAGGCTAACCTGCGCCTGCCTTTTTTGTGACCTTTGAAGGACGATGAGAAAGGTGGTACTGCTGCAGGGTGAAGGGTGCTGAGCAGCCTGCAGGTGGTTGTGAGGGGTGCTGGTGATGGCTGCTGGAGTGAGGAACATGCACCTCATGCTAGCTCTGCTGACCTTTTTTCTAGCAGAGCTTCTGAAAAATAAGTGTTTTACTGAATTATTTTTCCTCCCTCCTTTCTCCACCACACACACAGGTGCACATACACACGTCAGAGCGTCAAATGCCAAACATTTCCTGCTGGAGTTTCTGCTGCTGGAAGAATGCTGATGTTTTGTGGAAGCGTATAAAGTTATAGCTCTGCTCTTTCCATAACTGGGTTTGGCCTGGAAATTTCTTTATATTCACATGTTATTCCTGTTATTTTTCTATTATTTCCATTGTTATTGTTGCAAAGAGAGAAAAATGTCTTCCCCAGGAAAAGAAAAAGAACTAATCTATGGCAGAGCTAGGGACGGTGTGGAGAGGTTTAAGGGCAATACTGCAACCAGTCATCTCTGATGACTTCCTGTTCTGTTTCATAGTATGGGTTGCAGGCTGTATTTTTTCCTGTGTTTTTGCACTGCTACAAAGCTGTGTAGTTCACCCCAGCTTCTCCTAGTCCATTCACATAGTTCATGGCTAAGTCTGGTCCAGATACCTGTCTCTGGTTCCCAGCAGTCTCTCTCATTTATCTCTGCTCTTTGATGGAGCGCCAGTCTACCAGAAGCTGCTGACAAAGTCATATTCATTGGTTTGGGCTTCTCTGTGAAATGAATGGAGCACATCCCCATGACAGCAGGTCAGAGGATTACAAATTATAATTTGACATATGAAAGAAGAAAAAACAACTGCTTTTTTTTTTCTTGTCTAATATTATCCATGTACTCACCCCATCCACTGAGGTACTTACTTTACCAAGAGCATCCAAATAAAGCCAAAAGTTCAAGTCAGATGTTTGCTATTGGAATCAGTAATCATCAAAAGTTTCCACTGAGATTTTGATCTACAGTTTGAAATAGCCACAGGGTAAACTGAGACCTTGTTTCAGATCATGCCTGGGATGCAGGCTTTCCAGAAACTGAATTAATCCTTACAAGTACAGGATATCACTAATGAATATCTATAAAGGCAGAAAGAAAAAAGCCTACTAAACTCAGGAGTTAGGACCCAACCTGCTTTCATTTACTAATGAAATACCAGCCTCTGTGTGCTGGGCAGGAGATCAGGGATTAGATCCCTCGTGCAGCTTCCCTGGAGACAAGACAGGGAGGCTGGTTTACACCAGACAGGGCTCTTCCTTTCTGTTTTCATGTCCAGCCACGTTTTCCTCTAGAAGTACAAACCTGTTGCTGCCTCCTGGTATAAAGCAAAATCACCATTGTGCTTTGCAACTTCAGCAAAGGCTAAATGCACTTCTACTCAGTTAATGATTAGTGCTGAGTGGTGACAATGTATGAGCAGATGCTTCTACTATCTGGATTTATATAGTCTATCCAACTGGACAGCACTTTGTAAAAACTGACAAATGAGTTGTCCTTCCTTGATACTCATAGTAGCGACAATAATCTGGTCGAACTCTTTGTTGACGCTTGCAAGGATGTCGTAGGCAGCTGTGTGGGAAGTCCATCCCTCTTCAGCAGGCACTGGTGTTCAAAGCCCAGAGTCATCTAGGGACAGTGCAGAACCACCTCTGGTGCAAATGGTTCCCAATCACACACAGAGCTTAGGTGGCGAGAGCGGATGTGACTGGCTATGACAAGCTAAGATTCGTAAAAACAACCCGTCTCTGTTGTGCAGGCTTGGGAGGAAGATTCTCACTGCATGTCATTGCACAGATTAAGGGACACACCCTCTTTAAAAGGTATTTATTTTAGTGGGGAAATTCCCCAGACTATAAAATACTTAATATAGAAATTAATTCAAGGGAATCCTGCTTCGAAGGGATGCATGTGCATGTCTCATCTTACATACAAGTAAGGGAACCAAAGGGATTTGTAATTCGTAATCGTGCCAGATTAAAAATGATAATCAATATATTCATCATTCTGATCCAAAACCCTGAGGACACTTACCTAGGCAGTAAGAGAAATGAAGAGCTTGCTCTGTCTTCTTATTTTGAAACATATAATACCATGTAATGCTGGAAGTGAGATAATGGATAAGTGGACTCAGGAATGCATTGGGAAAGGATAAACTTAATTTGGTATTGCTAGTCAGATATACATGACATCTGCCGATCCTAATCTCTTAATTCACGCTGGGTGAAATTCACCCAGAGTGAGTGACTATCAGCTCAAAGTCTTTGGATTATTTATAGTATCGGAGATAAGGTTCAACTGAGTATTTGAATGATTTGTAAATCATATGCTTGCGCTGTGCACAGCAGTGAATTACCTTTCAAGGGCTAGTTTGTCTATCTATAGATGTTCAGTTCTGGCCCTCGCTGTAGCAGGAGGCTTTCTTATCAGCTCCCTTCCCAAAAAGTAGGAAGGCAGTACTCCTCACTAAGTGCTGGTCATTTACACATTTTTTCAAGCACCTAATATCAAGCCTGTGTGAAAAAACATGGGTAGAGTATGGTTTAAAATTGTCTCCCCTGTTTTGCAGAGACTCCTGTGGAGGCTTTTGAAATGGCAGGATGGGTCTTGTTGGAAACTCAAGACAGCTCATCAGTACAATTATGATGAAAGTTACAAATGTACCATTCTGCAGTTATAATGGGAAAGGCTCTGTAATCTCAGCTATATTCTTTTTTGTCATAAAGGTGGGCAACCTGGTTTGCTATCAATTCCAAAAGATAATTTAAACGTGTTTCTTTGGCATCAAATGAAACGTGCGTTCAAACCTCAAGCATTTATAAGCACATTTAAATAAAAATTAAGAAAAATATAAACCAGAAAGTTACTTTTCATGAGGAAACCTAAATTTAAATTCTTCAGAAAATGTCAGATTTATATTACATTTTTCCCTCTGCATGATTTTCTTCCTCTCCCCATTCCCTAAATAAAGACATGGCATAACAAACTGAATCTAAGATTAATATCAATATCCTCATATCTTTCCCAAAAACATTTATGTTGAAGAAGATTGGCCAGTTTTGCTGTCATATAAATGTTATTAAAAAACCCCCAAACAGATGCAGAATGATGGTAGTTAGTAGTGATTCACACAAATAATTTTACGTGCTTTATTGATGATAAAGCTATTTGAATAATGTAATTCCCTTACATGAAGGGTTCTTAGTCTAACCTAGTGTTAACCTTTATACAGAATGTGGTAATTCCCTCTGAGGCTTTTATACACAGAGAGACAGAGTAACACCCCAGCCTTTTTTGGGGTAGATAGTAGCTTGCCTTCATGAATAATAAGTTGGGAGGGGAATTTTTTATTGTGGGAGATACCTTCCTGCATTACATGTCTTAAATTCTTTAATGCTAGGAAATGGAGTTGACATATCTCAATGAATTTATGTGGGCGCTAATTATTAACTAAAACTAATAATCAACAGCAAAATTGGTGCCACTAATTAGCTCTTAAATATGTTTTTCCTACTTTCCAACCTCAAAGCACTTTAAAAATCTTCGGAGTAATAAGCCTCACAAACCTCTAATAGGTATGTTAGGAATTTGTTGTTCTCTCTTAATGTTAGAAAGGAAAACAATGGCAAAAGGGCATTTAATGATTCACGCGAGTCTTAGAACAGTATCTTGTCAGAGCTAGATTAGTACCTGAGTCTGTTTGTTCACAGTTCCTGTTCTCACCACAAAACTGGAGAGTTTCCTCAAATGCGCATGATGTTTGGTAAGGGTACATCAAGATGACAAGGCAAATACGAGCTGTAGAGAACACAGGAAAGCAGCCATGTGGGAGAGCGTTACATGGGTCTTGCAAATGCAGCAAGGAATTGACCCAGGGACCTTTTAATCCCAGAGCAGCAGAGCTACCTGTTGTGCAAAAGAAGCAGCTCTTTAGGTGAAATCATTAAGAGCAAGCACGGGGAATCACAGAATCACTAAGATTGGAAAGGACCTTCAAGATCATCAAGTCCAACCATTAATCCAGCGCCACCATGTCCCCTAAACCATGTCCTGAAGTGCCACATCCACACGTTTTTTGAACACTTCCAGAAATGGCGACTCCACCACCTCCCTGGGCAGGATGTTCCAATGATTGACCACCCTCTTGGTAAAGAAATTTTTCCTAATATCCAATCTAAACCTCCCCTGCTGCAACTTGAGGCCATTTCCTCTTGTCCTATCACTAGTTAGTTGGGAGAAGAGACCAACACCCTCGTTGCCACAACCCCCTTTCAGGTAGCTGTAGAGAGCGATGAGGTCTCCCCTCAGCCTCCTCTTCTCCAGACTAAACAACCCCAGTTCCCTCAGCTGCTCCCCATAAGACTTGTGCTCCAGACCCCTCACCAGCTTCGTTGCCCTTCTCTGGACACACTCAAGCACCTCAACGTCCTTCTTGTAGTGAGGGACCCAAAACTGAACACCATATTCAAGCTGTGGCCTCACCAGTGCCGAGTACAGGGGCACGATCACTTCCCTACTCCTGCTGGCCACACTATTCCTGATACAGACCAGGACGCTGTTGGCCTTCTTGGCCACCTGGGCACACTGCCGGCTCATGTTCAGCTGGCTGTCAACCAGCACCCCCAGGTCCCTTTCTGCCGGGCTGCTCTCCAGCCACTCCTCCCCAAGCCTGTAGCGTTGCATGGGGTTGTTGTGGCCAAAGTCCAGGACCCGGCACTTTGCATTATTAATTGTTGACCTCTGCCCATCAATCCAGATCCCTCTGCAGAGCCTTCCTGCCCTCCAGCAGATCAACACTCCCACCCACCTTAGTGTCATCTGCAAACTTACTGAGGAAGCACTCGCTCCCCTCATCCAGATCATCAATAAAGATATTGAACAAGACAGATTCAATGCCTTATAAGCTGGATTTAACTCCATTCACCACAACTCTCTGGGCTCGGCCATCCAGCCAGTTCTTTACCCAGTGAAGAGTAAACCTGTCTAAGCCACGAGCCGCCAGCTTCGCCAGAAGAATGCTGTGGGAGACACTGTCAAAGGCTTTACTAAAGTCCAGATAGACAACATCCACAGTCTTTCCCTCATCCACTAGGCGGGTCACCTGGTCATAGAAGGAGATCAGGTTGATCAAGCAGGACCTGCCTTTCATGAACCCATGCTGACTGGGTCTGATCCCTTGGTTGTCCTGCACATGCCCTGTGAGCACTCTCAAGACAAACCGCTCCATGATCTTCCCCGGTACAGAGGTCAGGCTGACAGGCCTGTAGTTCCCAGGATCCTCCTTCTGGCCTTTCTTGTAGATGGGTGTCACATTGGCAAGCCTCTAGTCTTCTGGGACCCCCCCTGTTAACCAGGACTGCTGATAAATGATGGAGAGTGTCTTGGCAAGCTCCTCCGCCAGCTCTCTCAGTACCATTGGGTGGATCCCATCAGGCCCCATAGACTTGTGGGTGTCCAGGTGGCTTAACAGGTCCTTAACTGCTTCCTCCTGGATTATGGGCAGGTTATGGGGAAGCAACAAAACGGAGACTACTGACCGTTCACAACAGTCACCCATCCAAACCGCTGAGAGACCTAAATCAGCTTAGCTTCTACACAGAGACGGAACCAGGAACCAGTGGGCTGCTTACTCTCTGCCCGCCAAGTGGGCTGCTGTTTGTCACTCCTGACAAGCGCTGGCTGCTCGCACACTGGGTGTTTGTCACACCAAGTGGCAAATTAATCAGAGTGCAAGGCCAGAGCGTCGGCGTCCATCTCTCCCAGCCAAAGGCCACCTCTGTACCCGGCAGAGGATGCTGTGGTCCTGGCTGCAGCCGTAGCTAATACCTAGCTGCTGCGTCTTGCTTGTAGTACTGGGGCCCAAAAAAACCCAGACTTATCAGGACCCAAGGAGTACTCCCAAGTCCTGGGCTGCTGAGGGACAATGCAGTATTGAGGACACACCTTAACACACTAACGATAAAGGGGACCACAAGGACTTGACATCCATCATTTCTTTTCCTACCAGCTTTCCAGGTGTGCATAAGTGGATCATCTCTGGACTTTTTCCAGGCCACCTGGTTAGAGCTTTCTGTGGCAATTTCAGCCCAAGTTGGAGAAGGATGATACTGTGTTGAGCTCACATATAAACTGAGTGAAGACAAAGGGTGCAAGATTAATTCTGACCTTCCATGATTTTGAAGTGATTCACTATGTTGTCTTAATATTGCTTGAGAATGCAATCAAATTCTATAATAATTTTATGAGTGTTACTGTGTTAGTACTAATAGACAACACCCCAATAAAACCTCTTTCTTTGGTGTCTGTGAACAATTTTTTTCCTAGTCTGGTTCATCTAGATTGGAGGTGTTGCCAAGGTTAAGTCAGCCTATGCCCTGTGTCAAAACTGCTTCCATAAAGAAAAAAGGGTGGGTCATTGTCATAGGAGACTCCCTTTTTAAAAGAACAGAAAGTCCAATATGCAGACCAGGCCTACTTCTTAGGGAAGTCTGCTGATTCCCTGGGGCCCAGGTTAAAGATGTGAAGAGAAAGCTTCCTACCCTGGTATGGCCCTCAGATTACTATCCTTTATTGATCTTTTCCGGTAGGCAGCAATGAAGGACAAGAAGTCCAAGGGCAATCAAGAAAGACTTCAGTGCCTTGGGACAACTGGTTAAGGGATCAGGAGCACAAGTAGTGTTGTCCTCTAGCCTACCAGTTGCAGCGAATGATGAGGGAAGAAACAGAAGAGCCAGTAGATCAGTACCTGTCTCTGAGCCTGGTGTCACCAGCAGAATTTTGTGGGTTTTGATCCTGGGTCAGTTTACACAACACCAGGCCAGCTAGCAACAGATGGGGTACACTTGTCTCAAAGTGGAAAAAGGATCTTTGCAACAGGAGTTAGCAGGGCTCATTGAAAGAGCTTTAAACTAGATTTGAAGGGGAAAAGGGATAAAATCAAGCTCACTAGAGATAAGCCTGGAGGTGGCATGCAAATGTTTGAGGGATGGTGTGCTAGCAAGGTCCTTTGGTCTGCCATCTCAGTGGAGATAGGGGATGGAGATCATGTGTCAGCAAAGACTCAATGATAATTAATGTGTTAGAAACGATGGAAGCATCTGAGAATGGAAATGTAGGAACCAGGGCTTCCCCCTCAAAAAAAGTGGTGGTATCTGAAGTACATCTACACCAATGCACACAGCATGGGCAACAAACTAGAGCTAGAAGCCATTGTGCAGCAGGAAAACTATGATATAGCTGCCGTCATGCCATCCCGTGGTGGGATGACTCACACAACTGGAGTTGTGCAATGGATGGCTATAAACTCTTCAGAAGGGACAGGCAAGGAAGGAGAGGCAATGGGGTAGTCCTGTATGTTAGGGAGTGTTTTGATTATCTATAGCTTAATGATTGTGACGACAAGGTTGAGTGTTTATGAGTAAGAATCAGGGGGAAGGCCAACAAGGCAGATATCATGGTGGGAGTCTGTTATAGATCACCCGACAGGATGAAAAAGCAAAAGAAATATTCCATAAGCAGCTGAGAGAAGTCTCACAATCGCTAGCACTTGTTCTTGTGGGGGACTTTAGCTTACCAGACATCTGCTGGAAATACAATACAGCAGAGAGGAAACGGTCTAGGAGGTTCCTGGAATGTGTGAAAGATAACTTCCTGACACAGCTGGTGAGTGAGTCAAAAAGGGAAGGCGCCCTGCTCAATCTGTTGTTTGCAAACAGAGAAGGACTTGTGAGTGATGTGATTGTTGGAGGCTGTCTTGGGCATAGCAATCACAAAGTGATATAGTTTTCAATTCTTGGAGAAGTAAGGTGTCATGTCAGCAGAACTGCTACCTTGGACTTCCAGACTTTGGCCTGTTCAGGAGCCTGGATGACAGAGTCCCTTGGGAGAGAGTCCTGAAGGGCAAAGGAGTCTAGGAAGGCTGAAAGTTCTTCAAGAAGGAAGTCTTAAAGGTGCAGGAGCGGGTTGTCCCCATGTGCTGAAAGACGGGCTGACAGGGAAGAAGACCGTTCTGGTTGAACAGAGAGATTTGGCTGGAAGTCAGGAAATAAAGGAGAGTTTAAGACCTTTGGAAGAAGGAGCAGGCATCTCGGGATGTCTACAAGGTTGTCGTGAGGTTATGCAGGGGGAAAATTAGAAGGGCCAAAGCCCAAGAACTTCATCTTGCTACTGCTGTAAAAGACAGTAAAAAGTGTTTCTATAAATACATCAGCAACAAAAGGAGGGCTAAGGAGAACCTCCATCCTTTATTGGATGCAGGGAGAAGCATAGTGACAAAAGATGAGGAAAAGGCCAAGGTACTTAATGCCACCTTTGCCTCAGTCTTTAATAGTAAGACCAGTTGTTCTCCTGGTACCCAGCCCCCTGATCTGGAAGACAGGGACAGAGAGCAGAATGAAGCCCCTGTAATCCAAGGGGAAATGGATAGCAACCTGCTGCACCACTTAGACACACACAAGTCTATGGGGCTGGATGGGATCCTCCCAAGGGTGCTAAGGGAGCTGGTAAAAGTGCTCAACAAGCCACTTCCCATCATTTATCACCAGTCCTGGCTAACAGGGGAGATCCCAGTTACTGGAAGTTAGCAAATGTGACACCCATCTACAAGAAGGGCTGGAAGGAGGATCTGGGGAACAAGAGGCCTTTCAGTCTGACCTCGGTGCCGGGGAAGGTTATGGAGCAGATCATCTTGATTGCCATCACATGGCATGTACAGGACAGCCAGGTGATCAGGCCCAGTCAGCATGGGTTTATCAAAGGCCAACCAGACTCCTGTTTGACCAACCAGAACTCCTTCTATGACCAGGTGACCCTCCTAGTGGATGAGGGAGAGGTTTTGCATGTTGTCCACCTGGATTTTAGTAAAACCTTTGACACTGTTTCCCACAGCATTCTTCTGGAGAAACTGGCTGCTCATGGCTTGGACGGGCATACTCTTCGCTGGGTAAAAAACTGGCTGGATGGCTGGGCTCAAAGAGCTGTGGTGAATGGAATTAAATCTAGTTGGTGGCTGGTCACAAGTGGTGTTCTCCAGGGCTCAGTATTGGGGCCAGCTCTATTTAATACCTTTATCAATGATCTGAACAAGGGGATCGAGTGCACCTTCAGTGAGTTTGCAGACGACACCAAGCTGGGTGGGAGTGTTCATCTGCTCGAGGGCAGGAAGGCTCTGATGAGGGATCTGGACAGTCTGGATCGATGGGCCCACGCCAACTGCTTGGGGTTCAACAAGGCTAAATTCTGGGTTCTGCACTTGGGTCAACACTACAGGCTTGGGGAGGAGTGGCTGGAAAGCTGCCTGGCAGAAAAGGACCTGGAGATGTTGATCAACAGCTGGCTGAATATCAGCCAGCAATGTGCACAGGTCACCAAGCCAATAGCGAGGTGACCAAGAAAGCTACGAGCATCCTGACTTGTATCAGAAATAGTATGGCCAGTGGGATTAAGGAAGTGATTGTACCCCTGTACTCAGCACTGTTGAGGCTGCACTTTGAATACTGTGTTCCGTTTTGGGCCCCTCACTAGAAGACAGACATTGAGATGCTGGAGCATGTCCAAAGAAGGGCAATGAATCTGGTGAGGGGTCTGGAGCACAAGTCTTATGAGGAGTGGCTGAGGGAACTGAGGTTGTTTAGCCTGGAGAAAAGGAGACTGAGGGGAGACCTTATCTCTCTCTACAACTACCTGAAAGAAGGCTGTAGTGAGGTGGGTGTCAGTCTCTTCTCCCCAGTAACAAGCAATAGGACATGGGGAAACAAGCCTGAAGTTGCGCCAGGGGAGGTTCACATTAGATATTAGGAAAAATTCTTCACCAAAAGGGTTGTCAAGTGTTGGAACAGGCTGCTCAGAGAAGTGTTTGAGTCATCATCTGTGGTGATGCACCATGATTTTACATTGTGCAAATAAAGAAGGTCCGTTTCAAAAAAAAAAAAAAAAATCAATAAAGAAGTTGAATCCTTTAAAATGGGGACTTCTCAGTATTAAAGCAAGACTATTGTCTACCGTCTAACAAAGAGCTTTGCCTTTGCAACATTTTAAGGGGTTACAACCTTATCCTTATTTTTTTTTTCCAGAAGACAGCACCTTTAGTAGCACAGTGCTTGAAACATTGCTCTGAAACTGTGGTTTAGCACTAATTCAAAGGGAGGATTGCCACCCACTGAATCCCCATAACTACCACCCCCAGTGCTTTCAGATTTGTCTGAAGTGATCATCCATCCAGTTCAATTTAAGAGTGCTGACAAAAAATCACAGGCTGAGGTGTGGGGGAACTACAACAACATAGCTGCATTTAGCTATAGATAAATCATCTTCCTAGTTATGTCCTAAATAAATGAATAAATCAATAAATAAATGTAAATAATTCCATAGGAAGCAGTGTTGTGGTGAGCTACAAGAATAAACAGAAATGAGTTAAAAGCATCATGTTAGGAGTAAAATGAAATACTAGAAGTCAAATTGCAGGGCTGATTTAAGGTAATCATAATGGAGTTTTCAAGTATATTTGAAGTTGAGAGCTATGAAAAGTAAGAGAAAAAATTGGATCACTCAGAAATAATAATAGCAGTGGACTGGGAATTGGATGCAGAAGCAGCAGACCTGTGGAAAAAGTTCTTTCTTCTTTGCTTCCATCTCTGCTCATCATGAGGATGCATTTAGCTGTGACCGGGGTCAGATCCCACTGCCTGATAGAATAGGCTTTAGAAAGTGTGTGGAGAATTAATGTCAAGGGGGAAGATGAAGTCTGAGAGTCCTTAGTCTTGCATACCAATGCTTTATGTCAAAATTCACAATGTGAAAATGACAGGATGTGCCTAATGATGAATCTCTTTGTCATTTAAGATGGTAAAAAATCCCAGCAGCATAGCCTTTTCCCACAGCTCACTTCAGCTGGTTGTGATGAATGCCAAAAGCTTGAGAGAACTGACCAAGCCGTTTCAGGAGAGGTGGATTCATCTTTCCTTCCTTGCACCTGAACAGAAGCAACAGCACAGGTAATTGACCTAGCGCTTATGTACGTGTACATCTATGGAAGCTTCCAAGGATCAGCTGGACACAACCCTGAGGGAGGCCACACTAGTACTCCTTGGCTCCTTGGTTGCAGCAGCTTCTTACCTTTTATCCCTGAGGCTACATGAGCACAGATTCTATTCAGAGCTCTCCATGCACAGAAATATGTTTCCAATTTTACCTCACTATCTAAGTCTGCTTAGACTGAGCCATTTCACTGCTCGAAACTTGCCACATGTGTGTCTGGCATGGAGCTGAACTGGTTGCAGGAAAGACTATGGGTAGCTTGAATCCTTGAGATGTTTTCTCATCTATTAAGAGCCTCAAAAGCTAGTCTTGTATCCAGGTCTAAAGGACAGATGGTCATCCCAGTCATGGGACCCACTCCTCTGGCATCTCATATCCTGGCCTTTGCCTTCCCCTTGCCTCCTGTGCACCAGGAGCTGCCATGCTTGCTGTGCAGGGTCCCAAAGCTGGAGAGGCAGCAGCTCTTCACTTATGGTTGCAGAATGTGCTGCTAGAAGCAATATGGGGATTTTAGTAATTTGGCATTTGTAAGAAAGGTTAAGAATGTAAAAGCAGACATAACTGGGTCAGGGCAAAAATCAACCTAGCACAATATCTGTGCTCCAATGTTGGCCAAAAGTAGAAGCCTGGGGAAGAATACGAACAGGAATAAGAAAGTATGTAAAACTCTCCCCATCTCTACTCTCTTACTTTCAAACTTTTTCAGGTCAGGGACTTCCTGACCTAAGACAAATGTAATTTCTTCATATTTATTAAGCCTCAGGAGGTGTCTTTTCCAAACACTTTTCAGTTTCCCCTTGAGGCCACATGACCATAGTCTTGCAAAAAGTGCCAGAAATCCACTATGTGTTATGTGATACCTTTTGCTTGTTTAGAATCTGATATTAGCACCATTGGGTACCTCTAGCTTTTGCTTTGGTGGAAACAGCAAGCAGTCATCCCTTTTTCCACTCCCTGCACCACTCCTGATAGATTGCTAGGTATCCCCCTTTCAATGTCTCTTTTCCAGAGCAAAAAGTCCCAGAATAGTCAGGTATTCCTCATGAGGAAGCTGTTCAATGCCTTTGGTGATATCACTACAGTGCTCCTATGAGACAAAATAACTTGAATTGCAAACACTACTCAACATATGGCTAAAGTATGGATTCATATTGTGGCAAAACAAGGTTCTCTGGTTTGCTCCCCAATGTTTTCCTAGTATTTGATGTGTTTTTTAACTGCTACAATATCCTGAGCTGGGGTTTTCATAGAAGTATCATCTGTTGTAACCCTCAAGTCCCGAGATACAACCATCAGCATCATGCCCATCATTTTACTTGTGAAGTTCAGAGTATTCTTCCCTGCATGTGGGTGATGGCATTTGTCTGCACTGAATTTCACCTGTCGTTTTATTGCTCATTCACCCTTGCAAGGTTGCTCAGCGTGACTGAGCGTCTTGCAATATGGTGGTAGATGAAGCTACCAACAAAACAGGAGTAAAAGGCAAGAGAGACGTTCCCTGTATGAGAAAGTGCTTTCAGAGTCTTGCTCTGCTAACCCTGTGAGTTAATGAGGGTGGAGTTTGGCCCTGTGTCTCTACAGTTTAAATATTAAATAAGACGTTTTAGCTCTGAAGAGTAAACTACAGTCTTTCTTTCAAGCATCCAAAACACGGAAAGGAAGCAAGGTGAGGGTGTTCTCTCCATCATTTTCTGGTCTCATTTTCTTCCCATCAGTCACAGAGGAAAACTGACAGTCCCACGCAGGGTGAAGAGGGTGCCAGCGCTTAATGCTCTGCCCTGTGATGGCCAGTGCCACGCGTTCCCATCCGTCCTGTCAAATCTCCTTCCACCACTTCTATCTCATAGTCCCCTCTCTTACTCCTGACAAGCCCCGGATCAAGGGCAAAGCCTCGGGCAGCTCAGCACCATGGGGCATGCCTCCTGCCGGGGCCTGGGCACGCGAGGCACGTGGTCTGGGCCACAAACCGAGCACAACTCTCATGGTGTGAGGACAGACCTGCCGGCCCCCGTCACTCACCCGACCCCCCAGGGAAGGGTGACGCCTCGGCTCAGCAGCAGGGGCCAGCAGCCTGAGCACCGTGGCTGGTGGGGACCTTTGCTGCCCAAACCGGAGACGGTTCCCTGCGAGCTTTGGCTTTGCCCCTTTCCTGGCATGCGGCATGATATTTACCGCTGGGGGAAAAGCAACGTTTCATCCTCACGTGACATCACATCTCTGCCAGCGGAGGCCGGGTTCTCTGTCTGAGGTGTCACTGGGAGCGAATGGGTGGCTTTGCGTCTCCGGGCATTGCATCCAGGGCTCATTGGTGATAACTCAGCACGCAGGGACTGTACCCCCGGGAGCAGCGTGGAAACTACTCTACCTGGCCTGCTGTCTCATGGGAAGAAGATTTCCATGTGCCCTTCCCCTCCTTCAATTTCAAAGCAGGTAATTAAAGGTATCAAAGGGAATTATCACTGTCTCATTACATTCCTCATTTATACGAATACAATATGCCAGGAAATTATTTCAGGCATGAAAGAAATAGGAAAAACAGCCTAGCAGTGGTCCAGTTCAATGCTGCAATTTTGTAGATAAGAGAACGGAGACCTAACTCTTAATAAATTAAAAAAAAAACAAAACACTTTAACGTAAGTAAAGAATTAAAATAACGGATATGCTACATACATGTCTATGATTAACTGGCTGTGCAACTTATTTTTTCAGTAGGTATAAATTAAGGTCCCTAATAATATAAGCGTTTTTAACTGTTTATAGTTTGTGGTACCTCAAATCAGAGTCTTGTCCTAATAATTGGTCATTTTTCAGTGTTGAAGTGAAGTCATTTAATAACACTTTTGTCAAATTAGAAGTTTAATGTAAAGGGAGGCTTCTTATCAGCGTGCCAGCACTTGTTTCCCAAAAATGTGTGCTTATGTACTTTACTGAGGCAATACTCTAGAAGAGCTAGTGGGAAGGAGAAAGAGATGGAATGAAAGAGTTGCATGTAATTGGACAGTGTGTCTGGGAGCGAAACCCAGGTCTCTCGCTGTTTTTTTGTAGCTCTGTCACCAGCTTCCTGTTGGATGCAAGATTTCCCATTTGTAAAATAGGGATATTAGTTACAGAACTATATAAGATATAAGAACACTTGTAATGAGAAGGACTATTGGTAGGACTGGCATGTGCTTAATGTTCATGAGCAGTTCCAGTGATATCAGCATGACACCACAAGTGGCGAGCTAAACACAAAATCACTCCAAGGACTTAAATATATAGATTTTTGTCAGCACTCTTTTAAATATATTAAATGCTTTAAATCTGCAGTGTTTATTGACAAGAGTCAGTTTTCCCATTAAAGTGTAACGATGAAATATTCATACACCTTCACAGAAAAGTGACACAGTGAAGAAAACCAAGGCTAGATATCTAACTAATACATACTGTCCTAAGCAAAACAAGAATTCAACACAGAAGCCTTTTGCTGAGAAGTAGCATGAAATAACAAATACAGAAAAAATTGCCAATTTTTACAGCCCTCTTCATCCACCTCTGTCAAAGATGGAGAGAAGTCAACAAGTTTAAAGAAAACTTTAAATTTGTCTATAAAAAATATTTTATTGTTTTTATTATAATATCACCTAAGAAACCCAGTGAAACAACAGGCCAGCCAGTACCCAAAGTGCTTGCAGTCCAAGTAATGTTTTGACAATATTAATTACAAAGGTTGCCATGCTGTATTTTGAAGATGGCTTGTTAGGATTTAAATGTCACAATTCCAATAATGGCAAAACCATGCTGGAGCAGGAAAAGCAGACAGTCAAGCCTCTTGGCCTCCTTTCATTGCTTGAGAAGATGGCTGGAGGAAAAGAGATGACAGAAGAAATGGCAAAAAATAAATTAGTCTTAAAAATTCTATTTCAGGTTTAATGATCGAGGTTGTTAACTCAAGTAAGGATTTATACATCTAATTTTGAAACTGATATCTGTAATTAACTAATGATTTTTCAGAGCTTATATATTCTCTGAGGAAAGCGTAAACTCTGCAAGTTTCATGATTGCAAGAAGCTGCACAACAACAGCTTCCACGAATTAATTGCAAGGGCAAAGGCAAGACTTGGACTGTCCTTACAAAACACTGTCTGGCACTGCTTGAGCTCAAAGGGAACTATTTATAGCCACTGGCAATAGGGTGTGGGTAACTTTCCTCTGATGGGTGGATTTTTAGGTTGTAGATTTCTTTGTATGTACCACAGATACAAAGATACCCGTGATGGCCATGCGCAGAGCCTGCTCAACTTGAGTAGGCTTCACGCTCAGGCAGAGCACTACAGGAATAAAGCTGTGTTATTCTGGGGTCATCTCATGTCCAAATGCTCTTTCTTTGCATCAGTTTGTGCAGGCTTCCCTGCTGGACCCAAGCTGGTCCCTTGCAGAGCCAGCATCTACAGCAAGGTTTACTAACAGCAATTGATCTCTTGCTTTGGCTTGATGTCACGCAAACTCCCCAAGGCCTCATCTATGCTAGTACGCTAAATGGGGAATGTCACAAGCATATGTATGGTCTCATGATCATCTCTGCTGTACAACCATTGGCACGCTTCTTGGTGCATCCAGGCCAATGAAGATTTTCCCACGTAACGCTTATTTACAATGTAGAGGTTGTTACAGATGAGTAAACAGTTCTAACAGGCATTTGGGAGTTGATCACCCTGTGTTTGGGATGAGGTATGCTCTATGGAGGCCATCATTACTGTGCCATTTGACCTCGGTTCCCAAGAACAACCCCTGGATATTTTATTTCCCAGTATAGATGTTGCATGAATGACTATACCCTCCGCTCTGCAGAGCTCCTCTGCTTGGAAGGGCATCACACTGAGATGCAGTGCTGCATAAATGCCCAGGGGTGCAGGGTCCCCCACTGTGCTTGACACAAACCCTTCCAGAATGGGGAGCTCTGGCAGTTGAGAAACAGAAATCGGTAAGCTCCTGGAGAGCTGATTAAATCTGGAAGGGAAAGTATAAAGACAGAGCTAGAAAGTCCTGCAGGACTGAAAGTACTGTGGACAGGTATTTTCACATCCAGGGGCAGTGGGTGCCATAGTATTTATTGATCTGGCATGACAGAGGCAGGTGTGGCAGGACCTTGTTAAGTGAAGCTGAACATGGTGGACTTAAGATCTGGGGAATTTATCCTCCCTGGTCTTGTTTGGCTGCTGTTGCCCTTGTCAGATCTAGCCAGTAGCAAGGCTGAGTATGAACCCCAAAAGTGAAAAAAAGCTACTACACCCTACACACACTGCCAACCACACACACCAATGCGGACAGAAAGTAAGTTCCTTTATCTGGACCCACACAAGCACACACAGCATGTGCAGCAACCCCAGCAGCACAGGCACCCAATCCTCCTCACCAGCTCACCACTTTGCAAATGGGTGTGCAGACACCCCCGCTCTCTTGATTTAAAGATACACAAACTCTCGACCAGACATTAAGTCTATCCATAATCCCACCTGTTTATCCCAGCTCCAGCCTTGGGTTTTGCAGCTTCTGGTTTCCAAATCACTGGCTAATCCAGCTTGATGTTTCGTAGCAAATCACATACATACTGCCATATGCATATCCAGAACAGAGAGAAAAGTAAAGAAAATAGAAATAGGATTTAAGGAGACAACAGGACAGACTGTTGTGATCAGGCAAGTGCACTGGCACCTCGGTTACATGTGCCTGGTCACTTTTGTCCCCCTTCCTCTCCTTTTTCCCACGGTTGTTCTTCCACAGCTCACCTTGATGCTTTTCCAGCCTTTGCCCATCTCCTAAGCATCCCAGATGAAGCTTTGCACAATCCCACAAACCCCTCAAAGTTTTGTCTTTCCCTTATGATCCCTGATGATTTTGTTTCCCCAGTTCTTACCAGCTATAAAGTTCTGGTTGATTCTCTCCAGGGTTACACCTGCACAGCCACTAACCAGGTATCCTCACAGCCCAGGTGTCCTGGGTGTCCACACACGCTTGCAGACCTCACTTCCACGTGGTGGAACATTGTCCCAGGGCATGAAGACATGAATACCATTTTACCTGGTAGCTGACAGTGACATACAAACATAGAGGAGAAAATGTTGCCATTTTGGAGACGAGTTTACCGTGACAAAGACAAAATTCATTAAGAAGCTGCTCAATAGTTTTTGTGGATTACATTTTAAGCCATAATGTATTACTGAGGAAAAATGGACATGATATTATGCACAGTTCATTAGATATTATTGCTGTCTGAAATAATCTAGGATGGACAGTCCTAGACAATGCTGTGTTATGTGGAGAGTTTATTATTTTCTTCTGACATGTAATGCTAAACAGAGCCATTAATTAAAGTAAGACAGGGCAGGTGTGGAACCACTTGCATATTCTTTTGAAAAGTGAAATAAGTCTACATTGAATTTCCACCACCTAGCAAACCAGAAAACTGTCATATTAACAGAATTGTCAAGCCACCATGGAAGGAATTAAGAAGATAAAGGTGATGAAGGCAGCAGCATTATGACTTGCTGGGTAACTTTACTCCTGAGCAGAAAAAAAAGAGATGGCTTGCCCATAGTAGGAAGTCGCATGGCAGGGACTCTTTGGCAGCAGTATCAGTCTAAAACAAATGAGTGATAATTTATTGTCTTGTTGAGACGTATTTGTTATTGCTTTTGTTGGACACAGAAGACAATATTGCAAAGATACCCAAAGGAATTCACAAGAGGTGGAAGATTTTCTGACCTCTCATCAGCTTCATTATATAGGACCAGGGAACTTTTTGCCATAGGTGCTTCTTCCTCTTCTCCTCTTAGTCATAAAATACATATTGGAAGCACATAAGAACATGAATGATCATATTGCAAAAGACATAATACTGCCAATATTTTTATCACTTTACCTGTGTTAGAAGAATATCAGGCATGCTAATTAAGACATTCTACAGAGAAGCTATAAAACAACCCAATGCACTTACAGCCTGGGTTATTGCAGTATATAGTGGGTCAACCAGATAATAAACAAGGAAAAATCAACTGTAGCTGTTGGGAGTATTGGATAAGAGTTATGTTCAAGCTTGGATAAAGTTCTGGGGCAATGACACTTTTCTGGGAATTTATTAGGCTAAGTTCCATGTGAGAGTTAGTTGAGCAACTTTACTGAAATCAGCTGTGTTGTATCAGTAGCAGCCAATGGAGAACTGAAGCCAGGGAATATAATGAACCTTCAGTTCAGGTGTGCCTCTAACTGCTGGGTCTGGGAGTACAGCAGGCAGGTGGTGCCACAGGAAAGCAGGGTGTCAGTAAGTAGTGCTTTTAATAACAATTTTTCTGGGCAGTCAGCTGGTTAGAAGGGGTGCAGTGATGTTTCTGTGTTTATATCTTGTGTTACAGGTATGGCTGAGGGTATGTGGCAGGGGGTCATGAAGCAGCTGGTATTGTATGCCTATACCTAGGCACTGTGTTTAGCTAGATATGTAATACAGTATCACAGCAAGAGGGGAAGGATAGTGTATTCTTTAGGAATTTGTAGAGAAATTACCAGGTAGATTAATCAACTTACAGGAGCGAAGAGCATTAGACTTCAGTTGAGCATGTGCTGCTGACTTGTAAATGGCAAGTTTTGCCTTTTGCAGGAAGTAAGACTCAAGGTACTTCAACTAAATGTGAGCTCAGTTCCCTTATGTGACTTAAACTCACCAGGGAATGGTGAATAAGCGTGATGGGGAGTAGGCTCAAGACTCTAAATTGATTCTAAAATAAAACATTTTTTGAGCTTTCTCTGCTCCAAAAGCTGAGAAGGGGACCTCACTGATGCTGCTGTTTCCCATAGTGTGTCACACACAAACACATATGCAGAATGTGGGCAAATCTCCAAACAAAGCTGGTACCAGGCATGCCAGAATCCCATGCAGGGCAACAGTCTGAAAGAGCTCAGCCCATGTTTGTTTCTGAGTTGACTTACGTGCCTCTTCAGTGAACAAACAATTGTTGGAAACTGAACTGGGATAACTTTGGGTTTTCTGAGGGGGCAGGGTAGGAAGGCATTTTTTTCAGGTCAGCTCATACTGAAACTTTCTATTTTGGCATTTTCTTGGAGCTTCAGGTTTGCCTAATATCATTGAATGTAGGGAGGAGGGCAGTGGTTACCTCACTTGCCCCTCCTTTACCAGCCAAACAAGCAGTTTTCCCTAGTCCCCTTCCCAAAGTAGGTTAGCCAGAGGCCAAATTAGTCTTAAAATAGCTACACTTTTGGAGATTAACTCTTCTTCTATGTTATAAGAGAGGATGAGAGAGTCAATGCCTTTGAGGAAGAAGTAGAGGAGTAGAAAAACATGCTTTCATCTAGGAGACTATGGGAGTAATCAATCAATCTGTCCTTCCCTATCCTACATGCAAGTGCAGTTTCTTCATGCCTTCCCCACCAGGCTGCTGAAGGTTTGCAGCAAATCTTCAGTGGATAGCTTGCGGTTGTGACCATTTGTTATAGGAATAAGTTATTTCAAAATGAAATGCCTTTCAAAGTGTTGGGCTACAACATTAGAGTTCTTCTTTTGACCCTCCTCCCTGCTCGAGCACTTTGCAGGATATAATTGTAAACAATTTCAGACACACCTTATTGCAGCTACCAGGGAATAATCTGTTCACTTTCTCCACTTGCCTAGTTCTGCTGTAGTGTTTCTGGTCATCAGTTTTTCTCCCCCACTATGTTGAAGCAGAACAGCAACAGTAAAGGAAGAAGTATGCTGTATACTTGAAATGAGGTGACTTCTTGTTCCAGTCAACAGGAGACAGGCTGACCTGTGCATGTTTAGAGACAAACATTTTAAGAGCAGTTCTGAACAGGGGTTATTCTTGCAGCAGGCCAGAGTAATGGGTGAAAATATCCTCTCTGGGCTGATACCAATCAGGAGGAATGCCAGTATCTGGCATTGCAGATAAGTGTAACTTGCAGGAGGGAAGAAAGAGAATTGGGTCTGGAGTTACTTGCTCTGACAGCAAAGGTGTGCAATCAAGTAGGAGCTGATACCGAAGCCAATGGCCACAGGGGAAGGCTGAAAGCTGAGGAGCTAAAGTATCACTCTAATTTGAAATATGGTTGTGAAACCAGCACTTTCTCTCACCATATGTTGCTATTTGTTGGTGTTTCAGAGTGGTTTAGGTTCGAAGGGACTTTTGGAGGTCATCTAGCCTAGCCTTGCTGTACTCTAGCAGGGCCACCTACAGCAGGCTGCCCAGGACCATATCCAGATGGCTTTTGAACATCTCTGGGGATGGAGACTCTGCAACCTTTCTAGGCAAGCTGTACTAGTGCTTGATCACTGTTAGAGTGGAAAAGTGTTTCCTGATATTCAGATGCAGACTCCTGTGTTTGTTTGTGCCCATTGCTTCTTCTGACCCTGGGCACTGCTGAAAAGAGCCTGGCTCCTTTATTTAGTCTGTCCTGACTTCAACAGCAAAAATTGAGCAAGATGTTCAATTTCTGGGGAAAGTAAGTTCTGAGACATATGCTCAGTGGGACTTGTCTTAGAATTCCTTGTCCAAGACAAGACACTTCCTTCACATGTCAAGGAGTCCAGAGGGAAGGCTTCACCATGTTACTTCAGTACCCTTCACTTGTACTGGTGTTAAGGGATAAGGGCTATAATATCCTCAAAATACCACCATTAAGAAATATGATATTATTGTCTGGGTTCTTGGAGACATATCTTCTCCTAATGAGCTTCTAATTCTCTCATACTCAAAGTAAAATGTTCAATAAACAATCTAAACCTACCCAGTACTGCCTGTTCACAACAACCATTGGATGTCAAAGCTTTTTTGAAAAAGCCTTTGGCCTGCTCTCAGTGAATTTATTGCAGTGCTTTGTGTTTTAAATATGCACCTTGAGGTTTGAAGCAGTTGTTGCTTTGCAAGAACTGGCCAGGGGCTGGGCCCTGCTTGGCTTTTGCTTCTGCTGTGATATTCAGCCTCAGTTCTGCCCACTCCTTATTCTGAGCGGCTTGGACCTGGCATCTCTCACCACTGGCTTATGCTTGGTGTTTGTTTCGGGCAAGATCTATTTTCTATCAAATTCACTGTGCGCCATTAGCCATGGAGAAATGCCAAGGTCCAACCCCTCTTTTTTCCATATTTCATCTATCATGCAATCCCTCTTTTGAGAAGACACTATTGCACTGATTAAGGGGTTATACAATGCTCATAAATATTCCACTTCTCAGTTTACACTTGATAAATTGGGCTTGGCCATAGTTGGAGAGGCAAATGACTGCCAAGTGCAAAATACCCATCCTGAAGGCAGCATCTAGGGCATAGAGTTGAAAGTGGCCAAAAAGCATAATTAATGCAAAATAATCATCTTGGATGCTCTGCTCTTGTAGCCACAGCTCTTGTAGCCAACTCCTACAATACTGACAGTTTGTTTAACTGTAAGTAGCAATGCATATCTCTAAATCAAGCTCCAGACAAGGCAGCCTACTGGGGACTAGAGGAAACCTCTATTGTATCTCTTTCTCTGGCAGCCCTGTGAGCATCCCAGCCAGGCTGACAAGAGACCAGCAGACTTGCTTACTGTCGTACGTATGCATAACAAATACAATATGTTCTGGTAGTCCTGCAAGAGGACAGTCTGGTCTTTATAGCCTTCTCCTTTTTGACCCTAGTGAGCATGACCCCAGGCATAACAAACAACTTTACTGTTTTTCTCAAAGGCAGCAAACTAGAAGATCACAGAATATTGGGAGTGACATGAAAAGAGTTTTTATGACCCTTTCTCATGAATTACAAGGCCCGTGAGTGTTCAGCAAGTAAAAATAAATCTAACCTTATTCCTAGTATCTTCCTTGAACTCACTAATTTAAGTGACTCTTTTTTCATGAAGCAGTATAAAATGATCCTTCCTCTTTCTTTTCTATTACAATAGTATAGGTGGGAGGCCAGATCCTCCACAAAATATCTCAGGCCAATGAAATGCTTCTCTTTGTATCTAGTGACTAGTCTTCTCCAAGCCTTTGCATGCTGTCTCTACCACGAGGATTTGTGCATAGTGAAAACTTTTTGAAGAGGTCAGTCCCTTTCCCTTGTGTCCTCTGCGGAGCCTCAGTGACATTCATCTCCTGACACTGTGGGCTACAAGGTTAATAGTATTGCACATTCCCTTTGTCTGGAAACAAATATTGTGGGTTTTTCTGTCAGTTGCACCTGGTCAGAGTGGTATGAATGGATATTGCAACAGATGACTTTATACCTTTGCTTGCATGCTTTCCTGCAGGAGGCACATCTATTGCCTCTTGCAAGCACTTAAATTCTCAATGTAATATAAAAAGCATAGCGACAGAACAAAAAAGTCATCCTTTCTGGTCAATTTGGATATCTGAGCTAGGTTCCAGTGGCTGGGCTGTTTGTTCATGTGCATCTCTGTTGGGTGAGGGGAAAAACCAAAGTATATCACCTGTGGCAGGACAAAGACAGTGATGTTAAGAATGCATGCACAGTATGCTCAGTACAGTTGCAGCAAGAATTCTATTTTTAGTAATGTGCTTGGGAGGAGATTTTTTGATTTCGTAGTTCAAATGTGAGAATCTGACTTTCTGAAACAGAACTTCAGAGTTCGCCATGAATAGCAAACAGTTGCACCCAGCTCTGCAGTAGTCCCAGTTTCACCCAAAACAGCAGTATGCCATACATGCTATTTGGTTCCTTGCTGAACATTGTTTTTTCACATGAAGGTGCTTTGCAGCACAATCCCATGTCTTATTTTGATGCCTATTTAGAGCTGTACTAGTATAGAATCTCCTTGCAATGTCATGGAAGCCTGTAGGTGAAATCTGGTTCATTAGAACAGCTTTTAAGTGAAATTGAAAGTTCAGTGGATTGAGTTTGGGTGCAGATTTTCATATCAAAAGACAGACTAAATCATTGTTATAGTTTAATACACCAGAATATTTATTAGCAGCTTGCTAGACTGTACCACTATGTATGAAGACCCAAGCCAAACATCTATCTGGTGTATGGAGATACTGTGTATGTTCCAGAAGTATGTAAACAGGTAATGCCATAATAGTTCACTATTCCATTCTATGCTAAACCACATCGTCTTCCTGGGTAGGGAAATCTACTATTCCTTCTATTTAGGAAGTTGCTTCAGTATTTCACCTACAAGTATATAATTCTATCACAATCTTTCCTCCGTTTGCCTAGTACTCTAATGATGGATATTAATCTAAACTTTGCAGATGTCTTAATTTTTATTAGCTTAAGTAGAAAAAAATAAGAGGCAGACCTGAGTGATTGTGTGCAGTGTTCCCTCTGGTGATCCACTTTTTTCTTTAACCCTGCAAGACCACTGTGTCATTCACTAAAGAGGTGATTTTTAAGAGACTTGAATTTCTGGATTTGCTTGTCCAGATCCTTCCCTTGTACCAATTTTAAACTGTCAGTGGGCTGTACATCATGAGGGATCCTCCTAACAGATTAATGGAGCTCTACAGCCCTGTATTCTCACCTCTGGAGTCTTGCTGAGCCATGCAGGTTGCCATTAAAGTCAGAAATGGAAGAGCTGAATGATACTTGAAATGCAGAAAATCCTGGAGACACTGACTTGGGTGTTATAGCAGCTAGAGGTGGTCAATGTCCTTTAAGGAGTGAAAGGATTGTGAACACTGATGTTCTGCTAAACTCCTGTGATAAAACAAAATGCACTGTGCAAAACTGCACTCTGAGGTGAAAGCAGCATCACTCAGAAGAGAACCTGAGAACAAAGCACAGTCCCATCTCAAGGGAAATCCTGAGCTTCTAGCTTTTGTTTAGGCTTTCTTATTGATAGGGGTTTGCACTGAAAGCAAATGAAGAATCAGTGCATGCAGTTCTGGGTTGGCTTACTATGCTAACATCTGCAGCAGTGACTAACGTCTATTGTCACATATTCCCACTAGGAATAACATCCCAGCCAGTGAACTCTGAGAAAATGCAGGAAGCCTTTGGCACTCTTCTTGCTCAAATAATTTGGCATTTTCTTTACTAGCAGTGACTACAACACCCCTAAATCTCCTTTCTCCCCAGCTTGGAAAAAATGAAATGAGTGCAGAATGGCTGACTGTTTCCAGGTTTGTACTTTGCCCCCAAGTGCTACCACTCTACTGAGATTTGAGGTTGTTTTCAACACATCTGTCATCCTCTTCAGCTGAAATGAATGCTAACTGGATCTATTCAAGGCAGTATTACTGATCCATTTCATTATAGTTGGTCCAAGCTCCAAAGGTGATACGGAATAACCCGTGTTTTCTCCTCAGTCCACATAGGCTGCTGTGTAAACTGTCAGGTAGAAAACTTCTGTGCTTTCCTCCCAAGAAGTTTAAACTCAGTCTTACACAATTGTCAAATTTTCCCCATATTAGCATGGGTTAATGTGTGATAGTATCTTCTAATTCAAGCGTTCTTTTGTATTCTGTTTAAAATTCTTTTACTTCTAATCCACCCCATGCTTCATTTCTAAAAAGGCACTGGGAGCCTTTGATTTTGGAACCTTCAATTCTTCCTGTCGTTGCCAGCACCTTCACTGTACCAAACACCTCAGGCTTTTGGCACTGGTCAGATACTGGGGATGCTGAACAGGTAACTGGACTTGTTCTCCCTTACTTTAGTTGTGTGGTTCTGAAGAAAGCTAGCTGATTGTGGAACAACGTGTGCTGGGGAAGGTGTGCAATGAGGATTAATTAACGGGGAGGAACAGGAATGCCTCAGTGCAAGGCTTTCTCTTCTCTCTGACCCTTAGAGAGACTTCCTAAGTCTTTGAAACCTACCTTTCATATTAAGTTTATTATTATTTTAGTAGATTATTATTCCAGATTAAAATACTCTGTTGTTCCAGGATATTTTTTTAAAAGTCAAGGCAGCTCATTTGTAAGCTCAGCATGAGGGTAGGGCAGCCCATCATCTTTGTTACCTTGCAGCACTTTTCTGATGCTTACATCTTACCACAACAAAGCTTAAGTGAGCCCATGGTTGTGCTCAGGTCTGCTGGGATGGATACAGAACAGAGCTGGAGGATTCTGTCACAAGAGTGAAATCACGGTGATCCACTGTTATTGTACTCTAAGAATGAGAGTGCTGGGAATAAATTTAAGATATAATATTAGGATATAATTTCAAACAAATTAATCTCATCTTGTTTGCAAGATCATCTTATTAAATTCAGCTGGAGGAAAATTTCCCTCTCTTTCCCCAAAGGAGTTATTTCAAAATATTTATATAGCCCCGTAACATTTACACAGTGCTCTACACTGCTGACATACTACTTACCTGGGTGAGTGGAGACAAGAGAAATACATGGATGATGAGCCATTACTGATGAAAAGGAAGGAAAGAAATGAAGCAGAAGGATTAAGGAGGAGCAGAGGAACATTGGGCTATGAGCAAACTGGCTGAACCTAGAGGGAAGTTATTGCAGAATATAAGAGAGGACAGTTAAATTATTTATATGTGAAAGAATGAGAAAGCAAATCAACAAAGCAGTGTAAACAGGGGGAAGAGCAGATGCCTAATTAACCTATTTTTTTTTTTTAGATTAAAGTCACTCCTAAATGTCCCTGCAGAAGTGTGAGCCTTTTGCCAGGAAGCACTGCTAGTTAAAGTCATGTAGCAGTGACATGTTTAGAGACAATAGAGGCCCAGTTATCTTCTCACTTACACCCACCTAAGTCATCTGAAATCAGAATAACATGCTCTGGTAAAAACTATGTGAGAAAGGAAAGCAAGCCCTACATCTGTGCTGCTTAGGAATTATTTCCACCATGCACGGATAAAGAGTGTGTCCTCTGCTGTATACAGACCCAGAGTGCAGGAGGATCTCCCTCATCTTCTAAGCTATCTGCTTAGAATTACTACAGAACATTTTATATGTATCACTTCATGCATTTCCAATATAACATAATTTGGAAGTTATAACATAGGTTCTCTGTCCACCTTCACACAAAATTCAAACTAACCTCTGAATGCTCACTTCCATTAAAGGCTGCCTAAGTATCAGATAATACTGCCAACCTACACAGGCTAAGGATATAGTAAAATCCTTTGTGTTAAAAGGTAGATTGGAAAAGATGAGGTATTGGTGCCACAGGTCTGTGTAAAAAGCATTTTAAAAGCTGGTTGCATGCATGCAGTTGACTGCCTGCCATTTGTGAATTGGATTTTGTTGGGATGTGTTCCTTCAACATGATTTTTCTTGCATCAAACCTCTTCCTCTCTGTGGACTTCTTTGCCGCTGAAGTCAGTGAGTTTAGTGAAGCCAAAGGAATGAGAATGACCGAAGTCTTAGTGGTATTTCAGACGGAAATTTAATTTCCCTTTTCCACAGAGAGGCAACTGTATGTGTTGATACATCAGGATATGTGGAAAGTTGGCAAAAGCATTGAATTTTTGCTCTCTAAGGTTGTTGTCTCCAAGGGTTACTTTCTCATGTTTGGAGCTTTCAAAAATTTTAGAAGTGTCTTCTGGGTTATGAAATTTGTATACATAACTTCAGTCACCCCCCCTACAAGAATAGCTATAATATAAAACTGGAAAGCTGTTTTCTGAGGTCCTGGGACAGATTTACTATTGGAGCCAGTGGAGTAGTCTAGCGTAGTAAACACTTCTACTGGAGAACCTACCTTTAATAAAGCTTCAGTTCCCTAAAGCTTTACAGAGCCAGACTCAGGAGTTTCAAAGCAGCCCATTACCAGTATGAAGAGGTCTTCATTAGTAACATGAAGATGGGATTAAGTATATATTACTGCTTTTTCTTACCCTCAAATTCAAAAATCCATCATCTGCTTGAAATGGTTTGTTCTTTCCTATAAAAGATCTTGAAATGTCCAGCGTTGTGAAGAGGTCTGTAAAAGAACAAAATGAAAAAAAGTTGCAAGTTACTCAAAACAGGGTACTGAGTGGCCTGGCTACTTAAAGATTATAGGAGTGTCAGGCTTTTAGGTCTTAACAGCATAGTCTTTTCTCCTCACCTTGGTTACAGCGTGAATGTTCTAGGTGTAAGAAATTGAGGGGAAAAAAATTTACAGATTTGGTCTCTTTGTAGAAGGCCAGAATAAGCATGCAATTAATTTCCCTATGATGGAATCGATTCTGTCTTTCCTGCATGAACAAAATGCTTTCAATATTGGAAAAAGCACACAACAATACAGTTTGAAAAACTCATTTTCTACCTGATGAAGGGTTTTCTAGAAATGTTTCTGTAGTCTTACTCTGGATATAAGGAGTTTTGTGGGTTTTTTTCTGTAGACAGTTCCATATCTGCTAGATTTCCTTGACCGCATTCACAATGTGTCTTTAAGATTTTTGTTCAGGTCAATTTAATTTTCTGTTGTAGTTGTCTGGAAGTAATAATTATATCCCAAAGGCCTTTGGAAGAAAAAAGTGTTAGAAACCACCATTAGGAAATAGCTGACAATTTAGAACAATTGTGAACGTAGAATTATCGGAGGCTAAACATGTCTGGGTGGGGTGTTGGCTGGGTAGGATTGTTTGAGATCAGGAACAGTTGGTAGCACAGCATGGTTGAGGACAAAACTCTCCTCCATAAATTTGGTTGAGACAGATGATGGCATGATGTATGTCCACTAAAGTGGCCATTCATGTACATGTACAGATGTATAGGAGTTGCATTCCCTGTTCCTTTCCTGCCCTGCCTGAGAAGGTGCAAGCTTATGGGAGTTCCCATGTAGAGTACCCACTGGAGTACTTACCCTTGAGCTGCCACCCTCCTTTACTTGCTGCCATGAAGTTAAGTATATAGTACCAAATAATGACTGGAGAAGACTGACTTCTACATTTGGAAAAGGTAAACCTTGTGTGAAAGGTGTTGCTCTTTCTAACTCTGAACAGTGAAGAAGATGGGGAGAAGCCTTTTTTCCCTATAGAAGATGGGTAACAACATTCAACTCAGTTCATTGCACCTATGCTAAAGCAAGGATAGATGTGACTTGGTGCTGTAATTCTTGAAAGCATAAGGTAATCCTTTACTTCCCCTGGCCGCTACTACATCTTTCTTGCCCTTCTGCTGTCTGAGTCAATTAAATAAAATATCAAATTCATGATCCGACTGAACTGCCTCCCTCTAACCTATGGGGTTGCAGTGAAAGACCTCCATATCAGAATCCAAAAAGAGCTAAGGAGGGAGTGAATTTAAGAAAAGAATATCTGCCTCATTAAGGATGATTAATGTGAAGAAAGAGCTCATTTGTCTGGAAGGCACAGAGTTGGAGCAGACTGTGGGCAGGAGGGGGAAATGTTTGGCTGGAGCGAAAGCTGTCACTGCAGAAGGAGAGAGGGAGGAGAACAATCTCTTGCACTTAGCAAAGGATGCAGGAAAACCAGGGGCTTTTCTGCCTTCTGCAGGAAAATTGCCTTTAAAAAAAAAAGATAAAATGTCTTCATTAAAGGTCTTAGACCTTTGTGGCTCCTCTTGCCTTCCTCTCTGGCTGAATAAATATGGATCATCTCCTCTCTCTGCCACAGTTTCTGTTATGTGAAACAGATATTCTGCAGCCACTGCTTGCTGGTGTTACCTTGCCCTCATTGGCACCTGTCCGGTTTGCCAATGAGCCTGCAGTACATCCTGCTAGCCGGAAGGGTTTGGCAGTGCCCTTGCTATTGGAAACAAAATACAGAAGAGGGAGTGATGGGCTTGTCTCTATATCCAGGTTCACCTGATGTCACTGGTGTTTAGAAATCAACACATTTGGTGGATGTGGTTGAAAAAGGATATTATATCCTGGCAGTTCCTCAGTCGCTATTTCTAATAAATATTGTTAAGATTGTCTGGGCTAATGCTCCCTGTGTATCCTGGAGTATAGCAGTAGAGTGGTTTTTCTAACTTTTATTTCCAAGGAGTCTTATAACTATCTCTGAATGCTCAGCAGCAAATGAACTATGATGGGTAATCCAAGGGCTATCTACAGGGCACTTTATCTCTGGTATCTCTCTTTATAGTGCTTTGCTGTTGAGTTGTTAGTGGATTTTTTTTTTAAATTGGTGCTGCTGGTGAAAGTGAACTAAAGCCACTGACTTCTTGACTAAAAGCATATTAGTAATCTTCTACATGGTGGCTCAAGATTGAATGGTTTAGGCAAAGGAAGTGGAATAAGCCAGGGAATTTTCAAAGGAGAAAAGAACTAAACTGCATTAGTGTGACCGAAAAGGTCTTGTGTGGAGTGGTATATAACTGAAATGAGTCAAGTGTCAGTGAGTGTCTTGAGCATCTGTAAGCCTCATCATACATTCATTCCTTAGGAAGTTTTGAGATAAGCACAGTTTTGATGAAAAACCCCAGGGACAAGCTTCCAGAGGCAATTCAGGCAGATTCAGTATAAGGGGAGTCACGGTGAATCTGGTAAGGCTGCTCCAGAAATGAATCTGATTTTATTTGTTAAAGTCATTTTTAGGAAAAATTTCAGGGTCATTGTGTGGGAGAAATTTGTTTTGTTGCTGGTATGCAATTCTTTTGCTAGTATCTGCCATGTGTTACCGTCTCTTATCTGGAAGAGATCAAAAACATTAACTTGAGAAGAAAATTGAGAGGGGCATTTTGGGATGAGAAACATGGTTACTAAGTGCTTTTTTTCTGAGCTAGATAATTTTTCATACAAGTATGTTAAAATTAAAAATAGAATATTGGTAACTATTTTATAAAAGCTTAAATATGAGTGTATAAAAACATCATTCAAACACCTAAACCATAAAAAGTTCTACCAGGAAACAAACTATAAATTAGTCTTGACCTGGTAACTTAGGTCTTAAATGTCTGTCTTGTTCAGTTTGGGATCTCAATAACATTGCAGTAAAAGTAGCAGAGTCCTATAGCTGGAAGTGGACTGGTAGCACGTAGAGGTGAGTTGGAGAGACTTGACGTCAGGAGGGTAAATGTAAATTCTGCCTGAGTGGCTCACAGGTAGCTGTCTGGGGCCAAAGCCTTTCATGAAGGTGTAAATTTGTGTCTGAATAGGTCAAGTAAATACTAAATTTAGAGGCACTCCCCTGAACCCCAATGCATGACAGGTGATAGGAACATCATTGTATAGCCACCACTTTCAGTGTAATCACACCTCCAGTTGTGACAGTGAGGGCTGGTTTGTCATGATGAATCTTGTTGGCTGGACAATGTGGGGTCTTAGAGCTGGAGCTAAGAAGTACCCCCTGGCTCTGAAGTACTTTTGCAGAATGTTGGGACTGAGACTTGGGAGTATTTTATGTGTTGGGACTGATAAACATCTACAAGCTGTGAAGAGCCATGTGGTGAGATAGACATACATGCTATGTAAAAGACACCAGCAGAGAGGATACACTGAAGGGCTGGCCTTTCCCTGATATTTGTCTGCATTATGTTTGGTCTCAGGCAGTTTATTCTCTAAGGACATGAGCTTTCATGAGCATCTGTCACCACCGACTAAATCCTATTCCTAATTCTGGAGAAGATACTGGAGTGAGTGGAGTGATGGGGAGCACTGGTGGATTCAGCAGACCTTATCCAGCATCTGAGCCTGACAGTCTCCTACTGCGTGTTTTGTCTGCAACTCTGGAGTTGAATCTTGCTGAGCCACTGTCTCCTGCACACCAGACCTGACAGCTATTTCTTTTTATTCCCTTTTGCATGCAGGCTGCTGCTTGATCTCTCTTCGCACTGCCTCTCCTTTGTATAGACAGCCGGAAAGGGTGAGGGGGCAGGTGGGGAGTTACCTACGGGGCAGAGGAAGCAGAGCAGTTGACTGGAAAATGCAGGTGGTACCTGTAAAACTGGGGAACCTGGTGGCTTTGAGATTAGCTTTAAAACGGAAGTCCATTATTTATCACAAGCTGCATGTGTCTCGGAGCAGTTCATAGTAGGCTGTAGCTATCGGCTGGGGTCTGGCCCTGCCTGTTCCTCGGAGGTTGTCTCCATCAGGGAGGGCTTTCCCTCTCAGGGGATTTGGCAGTGTCTGCGCCTTTGGCTGGGGAGCACTGGCTGGAAAGGCTCTGTTTCTATTTCACGCAGCTTCTAATTACTGCCCATGATGTGACTGTTCAGTAAGAGGCAGCTGTGTGCAGCCCTTTCCGGGCACATTAAGCTGCCAAACGTTTTCCATGGCTGTATAAACTGTTCCACCCAGGCAACTATCAGTGTAAAGGGAAATAACATTGAGGCGAGTGAGGAGACAGACCCTGTAGCTTAATATTGCTTATACTGCAACAGTCCACAAGCTTTAAAACTCATGTTGAAAGACTTTTGTCATTTTTTCCCTGGTCTTTCTGTTCAGCTGCAGCTTTTTGGTAAGTGGACTGTGGTGTCCAGGTGTTCCAGTGTATCCTCTCTGATGCTGGGCAGCAGTAGGAATTTTGGGAGGAGTTTCCAGAAACCATGGAGTTGTGAGATACTATACTTCCTATAGTCTCCTGAACTTTCAGAAACCAACTCAAGTCTTAAAGCAACAGATTTTGTCCTTTGCAATTGTCTTTCCCTTCTTTCTTTTGCATATGTCCTTTAAAAATCAGCTGTTAGAATTCTGGATATCTATGCTGTTCCGCCTTTGAATCCAGTCTGAATCTTGGCATGTCAGCAATAAGTTCTTCAGCCTGATTTCACATTGCATGAGTGATGGTCCTTCCTCTTTTTCCACCTTTCAACTTCCTTTTTTCTAACCCTGTGAGATGGGGAGACTGGATGCTCCCAGCCATCTTTCTTCAGGCTGTACACTGTTCTAGAATTTTTTTCCTTTCTTTTGTTTGTTTCCCAGAAAAATCCATGTCTCTTCTATTTTTTTAATCGTATGATAGCTTTTTTCCTAAGCAATACTCCTTGTTCTCACTATTCTTAATCTCTTCTAGTTAAGAGATGTCTTATTTGGGTGGCATGGCCATCACACACAGTACTCCAGGGGAGGGTGTGCTGTTACTTTCCGTTCTAAATTCCTTGTCTAACGGAGACTTGATAGCCTATAGAAGATAAACAAAGGAGTTTAGAATTGGATGTGATCCAGAAAGCTGGATCTAAGCACCTTTAAGCTTCAGGGAAACTTGGATCCAGATCAAAGGATTTTGGCTCGTATTTGGAGTGTAGTCAGCAATTACTTCCATGACTGCTGAACCCAAGCAAAAAATTTAGCAGAGGGTTATGTATAGCTCCTTTAATCTGCTTTGGAAAACTGCCCATTCCTGTGCTAGTCAAAGACTGAGGAATTGAAAAGGTGACCTAAAGCCACCTCTGTCGTCTTAGCTCTTGCAAGGGAAGACAACTTGCTGCACTAGAAGAACCATCCATTTGTTTTTCTTCTGCATGCTTGCCCCTTGCACTGCCTACAGTTCCTGTGTTGTGCCAGTCCCCTTGATTTCTAAGCAGTGGTAGAGGGTTAAAGATTTCCTGAGTACCTGTGCCCAGCTTCTTGTCAAGAAATAATCCCTTTTGAACCTTTGTGTCACCATGCATATGTAAATGAAATGATCAAGAGAAGCTAGCGTTCAGATCTGGAGATGCTTTTTCTTCATGAATAAGATTATCTAGAAGGAGCATGAAGAACCTCCCAACTGGAACTGCTAAACATCTAGGAATAAGATGTTGTAAAGTAAGTGGTAAGGTTGGACTTGTGTGAAATACAAGATGCCAGAGATGGAAGCTCAAACACTATGGAAAAATATCTTTATTCCTTGCTAAATTTTTCAATTGAAGACCTACAACTGAAGGATGAGGGGAAGTGGTGAGCTGACCCTGCTGGGATCTAGCAATAACAGAACACCTACTTTTCAGCTCTGACCCTGAAGTATTGAGAGGAATTTGCTTTTGCCTCCCACATTTTTCTTGTCCTTTTTCAAAAACATGTCCCCTGATGAGGAGTTGTGGTTACTTCCAGGATGTCCATATTCTTATTGTTGTCACTTTTCATATGAGTAAGGACAAAGCATTGGCCTTATAGCTGAGAGACTAATTTATGCTGTAGGCTTCCCCACTACAATTTCAGGCAGGAAACTGTAGTACGCATGGAAGGGTGTGGTAAACAGGCAAGGGCTGTTGGCAGTTGAAACTGGAATTTTCAATGTTGCCGGAAATTGCATGTGATCTTAAGCATAGGAATGTTTATAAAGGTAATACTATTTTTCTCATTCTGAGAAAATATGGAACTATCTTTCCTAAGGGTTAAAAGCTTGGATATTAGAATAATGTAAAGAAGACATAAGACGACAGTAGAAAGCAAAATGTGGTAAAGGCACTACATATGCAGTGCTTGTACACAGGCTTCATACTGTGAAGCTGCTCCACTGGCTAAAGGACCATTGCATTTGTCAGCTGGTTTAATAGAACAATGTTGGGGTTTTTAACCCTTTTTAGCTTACAGGAGCCTTCGAGAAGGAATGTAGTCTCATGCCATGTTTTCTACTGCATTCTCAATGGCTGCTGCTACCAAAACAACTTACAAGGCTTCTAGTGGTAATATGTTTCCTAAATCTTTCTGAAAACTAAAAATATTTCTTCAGGTGAAGCTAGTATACTAACTAATTGTTCATAGAGTATTTAGGCAGATAGAACATGGATGGATCAAGGAATAAAAGAGGTTAAAAGGGAAGTAAACTGCTGCTTCCTTTTTTATGCATTAAACCTCAGACTTAATTGGGGACAAAGTGAAAAACAGAATTCATCACCCTCCTTAGTGTTTCCTGCTCTTAGTGCCAGGCTCTCCTAACTTATTGCTTGGTACAGATCCATCTTCCATTCCACAGAAACACTCTCTCTAGCCATTCTTTTACATCAGGATGTCCCCTGAACTCTTGTCCTTCACTCCAGTCTTCTGAGCACTTTCTACAAGTTTACATAATCCACATCAAAATTATTTGGGCTCAGAAGATTGAACCCCCTCCGAAGTCAACAGTTTAACTGGGTTCACTTTTTTGTTGTTCTTGTTTCCAAGGGGTTGAGTATGCAATTTCTTTGTTGCAAGGGAAATGCTGCTTCCATGGTTGTGTTCTCAGTGGAAGCTGAGGTTGCCTGTGTCATTAAACTTCCATTGGTTCAGATTAGCCATGCCTTAAAAGGTCTTTTAAAGATAACTTGGAGAAGTGGCAGCACCTGGCCAAGTCTATGTTCTTGTTAGTAAGATGCAAGCTGGCTCTGGTAGTTCTGGGCTGAAGCTGGACTCCAAAATAGGAAGCTGTGGTGAAGGGCATGATAGAAACATGGCCACTGTTTCCTCAACACCCCCTACTCTATACCTGTCAATACCTTATTTCTTCAGGCTGAAGGATCTTTCTTCCTTTCTACTGATTCATGTAACTTGGTAGCTCTTTTCACTAGTTGGAGACAAACTTCTTGTAACTTATGTATTTTGTCACTTTTATAAATCAATAAGAAATAATTTAGTTCTCAATCTCTGAATCCCTCCAAAATTGAGTGGTGACTTTTGGAGAGGAATATATGTATATCAGTAAAAACATTTTAAGACCCTTAAAGGAACAAATTCAGCAGTGCCGAGTGGCTTGCTGGTACAATATCAGGTCTTATTCTGAAACACCTCGTGGGGAAAAATACTCTTTCTCTGTGGGAACAAGTCCAACAGTAGTGACTATCTACAGTCTCACTGGGGTTAGAAGTGTGTCCCGAAGCGTGAAATGCAGAAATGAGCATTTCTGTTTCAGGTACCTCATTGTGGTAACGACTAAACACACCTCTGACTTGAGCTCTTTCTGTTTATAATCCTGCATGGTATGTATTATTACACTATTTTTCTTAAGGATGGGGGACCTAGGACACCAGCTATCACAATCAGAGTTGGTAACTGCATTTTTTTAAAGAGCATTGTCAGTGTAAAAACAATTATCTTCTCTCTTATGAAAATATTTTCTCCAGTTCATCGTAGGTGCATGTCAAAGCCAGAGTTTTGGAGAAACTACCTTTCCTGGTGTGATACTTCTCAGTGGATAAACAGGTTTTTATTCTCCAGAGCTAAACACTTTATGCTAAGCCTATATTCTCATAGGAATTCTTATTTAAATCATCTTATTCTTCAGTACAGGAGAGATTGACTTCCTTGATTGTCACACTTGTATGAATGAATTTGTTCTGAGTTAAGTTTCTTAAGCTGGCAATGAATGCTTTCAAGCTGGATCCGTTAATGGCAAATTACACATTACTGGTGCCTCATGCATTTTGTCAGTTGCCACTGACATGTCAGTCTCTGCCTGCTATCAGAAATACTATGTAATTTACTGTTTTAGGGTTTGACTAAGTGTATTGGGATGAGGGCTGCACTGACAGCTGGAGGGCGAAAGTAGTTGTGTGTACGCAGTAGTACAGCAGCTACTGGTGCTTCCGGCAACTAATCTCTTGTGCGTGTTTTGCATATTGAGAGGCCATTGTTATGCAAAATACAGCCCCTGATTATTCCATGACAAGATTGTTCCTTTTCAAAGTAACTCATTTAAAAACAGGTTTGAAGGGATTCGACTTATATGATCTTGGGAAGGAAGAAGGGGGAAGGAACTTCGAACTTGACTGCTGACAAACACCACAGTGTGGTATTTATGGTAAGGGAAGCTGGTGAAGTTAGGGCAAAAGAAGTCCATATTTTTTTATACAGAACTGGTAGGGTACAGGCAAAACCAGCTGATGCTGCTTTAGTGTGCCCGTGTAGGAGCTGGTCTGCCAAATGGATGTAATACTTTCCATCACGCGGTATCCAACAGCGTATTTTTAACCTTTCTTCTGTGTTCATGTACCAGTTAATCACAGATGGCCTACTTGATGCTTGGCATTTGGTTCTGAGTAAACACCTCTGCCTGTCTAAATATTTGTTCCTAAGACTTGGAAATTGCTCTGTGTACGTGTTTAGTGCCTGTACTATGTGGTTTTGTAACTAAAATGGGACCAAAGATGATAGAAATGAATTCTGTTAAATATATGCGGCTAGCTGCAATATCTCTTAGAAAACACAAAAATTGAGTGTCTACCACTCTGTATTCTCTGTATTGATTTTTCTTCCTATGTCTAGTGGCAGTCTAAAACAAACTTGTTTCTACTAAATATTATAAAATGGATCGGAAAGATTATAAAAACATTACCAGTTTTTGGTTTATTCTATGGGGGCTTTCCATAGGACTTGTCCAGAACTAATTTTCAGATATTTGGAAGAGCCTCCCTTAATTGGGCTGCTGGGGATTTTGTATCTTCACTGTCCATGCTTTTTACCTTACCAATATGATAAATGAGGGGTCAGGTAAAGATGGAGGTTGTCTTTTCACTGTTACAGTTGACTTGCTTTATTACATTATTTTCTTTAAATGTTAAGTTTTTATTTTTCTAATAGTTTGATTTTACATTTTATAACAGGATGATTTAGATAGATGTTGAGTACTTTCAATTGCTTTGATTAACAACATATCTTTTTACTCAATGCAAAGTAGCTTTATAACTAAGCGAAGAACTTGTGTAGAACTTCATTAAAAGACAATTTCAGACTTCTCCACTCTCCTGCCCTTATGCCTAAAATTTAGTTACCTTTCAGTTTTGGAGTTCTTTCAGTTATTAAGTGAAAACTCAACATGTTAAAAATACTCAGTGCATTTTACTGGGTGGAAAAAAAATAGCAGAGGCGGTTACAAAATATCCTTTCCCCTAAATGAGTGGTTAGTTGATTTTCTGAGGGATAAAGCCTTATCCTTCTGGAATTCATGTTAACAAATATATATGTAAAAACATTTATGGATGTTATGGATCTATACATCCTAATATCACCTAATATCATAAGTCTGTATAGATATGTGAAACTATAGCTGATGGGAACTTCCTGGGGAGTGCCTTCTACATGGGACTCTGTGCCTTCCCAGAGACTTGCCAAGTGCAAGGCCTTCATGATGTCTTGAGGGAGAGATTTTAACTTTCTAAATACGTGGTGTGGCAAAAAACATTGCTTTAGGTCTGAGTTTTCCACTTTCTGGTATGATTCAGTGTCCTTTTTCTCCTGTAACGTAACTAGGTGTCATCCAGTTTTCCTGCTGTGTTGACTTAGAATTCTCTTCTGATTAATACAGACTTTGTCAATATAATTCTGTTTTTGAACTTCAGATTCCCTGTCTGCACCCTTCTTCCCTCATGACCCCTCACATGGCAGGGCGGGTGGGACACGACTGTTCAGGTCTATTTTGTTTCCCAATGATCTGGATAGGCTTGGTGTAACCATTCTTTTTTCACTTCCCCTGTAGCAGCTTATCAAAATTTCTCATTTTCTCAGCCAGAACAAAATCATCCATCTCACTGGATTCTCTTCCACCTGCTCCTATGCCTCTAACTGATGTCCCATTGACTTTAATGCATGTTCTTCTGAGTGAAGTGCATTGGTCTATTTGGTCCTGGGGGCACAATAACACCCTTGTCTTTAAACAGCAGCATTAGCTGCTAGGAGCAAAGAACACAGCACATGTTTTCATCCCTGTCAGCCTGGCCCTTCCAGTTTTATTAATTGAGCATCTTTATTCCATATATCAGATGTCCATCAGATCATTCACAAAGTGGTTGCCTTCAATGGTGTGGTGCTTCACCAAAGAGTTGCTTTGCTGTGGGATTGACTTCAGAGCCATCTCTATTGCAGGTAGGAAAATTAGGAACCAGTGAGAGGAAAACACACAGAGTTTACTGGCTGAGGGTATATAATCCTTTTCAGTAGGAATGATGAATTCAGTCTGAGGAGAGCTCTCTCCTAGGGTATTCACTTTAGAAAATGATGGCTTATGTTAATACTACAGAGCATGGTATGTGTTCACTACAAAATAAGTGTGACTACATTAACCACCAAGTGGAGTTTTAAATCGCTTTCCTGCATACCAGTCAAGGAAGATAGCAAGATCTTGAGCACAGGGCTTATCCTTTGCAAACCAATAGCTTTTTATCTTGAAGATCCCTTTAAAACGCTTTTTCTCTCAGGCAGCTGTCAGTTCCCAAAAGCACTTTGCAGACAACGTTTGGTACGCAGGTTAAGTGAAGCTGTCGGGAGCCCGGTAAGGAGCGGGCAGGTCCGGCAGCCTTGCAGCGCTTCCTGCCGCTGAAGACCGCGCCCGGCAGCCGAGCGCCCGCCCGGGCAGGGAGGCGGCGAGGCTGCCGGCTGCTCTGTGCCGCTGCTGTCGCTGGATGGGGCAGAGTGTGAGAAGAGGTGTGACGGCACACCGACACGGGTGGGAGGGCGGGGGGAGAGGTGTGCCGCTGGCTGCCGTTAGCAAAAGCCCTCGCCGAAAGCTGCCAGCACCCGCGGGAGGGGCGCGGTGTGAGCCTCCCTTGGTCGCCGTGGGGAGGCGGTTGCGCTCAGGAAAGCTGGGTGATGGGGGATGCTGAAGGGTTTGACATTACTGACAAGTGCGCAGGGCGAGTAACTCTTTAAGAGAAAGAAAAGGAGGCTGAGGAGTGCTGGAGGCAGACCAAGACCTGTGACCCCCTGTCAAAATGGCTAGAATTAGAAAACCCTAATTCTGTTGAGAAGGAGCTAATAAAAAATGGGGCTCAAGTCCTTGGGAAAGAAGATTTTACAGGGGAAGTAATGGGGGGGGGGTGTGAATGGGTTTTGGGGAAAAAAAAAGGCAAACCAAACCATGAAACTTCAAAAGAACTTATTCTTTTTAAACCAGCAGCGTGGGAAGGGGGCATGGGCCAGGAAGCAGCTCAGTGGAAAGGAGGGATCTGGGCTTGGCTGTAGATCATGAGCCAAACACAATTGGGCTTTGTCACGCTGTTGTGGTAAGGCAAGTATGAGGGATAAAGGGTACGTTGCCTGAGACGTAAGAAATTGTGATCACTGCCAGCAGTGTTTCACCAGGGAGTACAGTATGTTTTAGAGATGCATACGCAGGGATTATACTGTGTGATAAATATCCATGACAAAAGTTAAAAGGTCATGTCTCCATCTCTGTTTCTTTATGCAGTTACTTTCAGTTGGGCTGGAGGAAACTGCAGTTTCTATTTTCAGTATCTTCTCAATGCATGTGTATGTATATTAACATTCTGCATTTTTTGGAACTTGATGTATAAGGAGATCAAGCTTAAAAAATGTGTATGTGCATAGGTAAGAAAAGGGAATGGGCTGAAAAAAGTAAGAATAGCTGAATAGGGTGATCTTGTTATAGATTATGAAGTGATTTACTTAAGTTATCTTTAGACTGCTTTGTCAATGGCAAAACCAAAAATGGACAATAATTTTAAATTGTTATGAAACTAATCCTTTTTATTTTCTTTATGGGTATTTATGGCTTTCTGGTAGAAGCATTCAGAATATAAGGTTACTGCACAGAAATATTTATTAAAAAGTTTCCAGTAATAGTTCATATCAAAGTCTTAACTATTCAATAATTTTATGCTAAATTGTTCTTTCAAAAAAGTTTTATAGAAAAAGTTCTTCTTGACAAAAAATAGATATAAATGATTTGTTTATGAGGAGTGATTTTACTAGAAATAAATCTAAGTCTTAAAGGGGTAGAAATACCAGGAGAATTTTGGCTGTCTCCATTACCCAAATGATGCTTGCTTCTGTGTATTACCACTGGGTAGCGGAGCGTGGAGAAATGCTGATAGTCAGAGATGAGTGACCTTCTGTTTGAATGAGGGCTAGCTGGAGCTTACCACAGTTGGTCCAGGACTTCTAGTGGCACTGTACTGACAAGCTCTGGAGAGAAACAGGGGCTGAAGGAGCCACGTGTGAGCCCAGTGTGACCGAAGGCGAGTCCCCTCTGCTGGGAGGAACTGCAGCACTGCCACTGCCCCAGCTGCACAGCACTTGTCAGGCAGGTAACTAGATGGCTTTGGTCTCCAGCAGTGTGTATCACTTGCTGTTTGGCGGAATTCAGTTAAAACTAATGCAAAAAAACCCAACAAACCACAACTGAGACGGTGTGGGGAGGTTAGAGTGTCTGAAAAGACCAGGGCAAGCAGGGGTTGGTGGGAGTCACCATTCGCACAAGTCAACAGAACAATTTCCTACAGAAATTGTGTAGTCACGAAGGAAGCAATGTGAAGTAGTCTGGCAAGTAAGATGGGGATCTGCCTCGAGGAAAACAGTAACAGAGGTGCGAAACAGAGCATGGAGCCAGGGCTAACAGCTGAAGTGTAATGGTGAACATCTGACCCACTCTTCCAAAAGAGTCTGGGTGCAAATGGGCATAGATTGATGGGCTGGTTAAAAGGTGTTCTGCCGAAAGAATGGGGTTTTGTACTCTGAAAAGTTGTTTATTTTTAAGCCAGAAGCTCTAGCTAGAAGAAAACACAAAACACCAACCTGACAAACCTTGCCTTTCATACCATCAGAACTACAAAAACACTACTGTTAAATGCCCACGTCTTTTTGTCAGCAGACAAACCCTGGAAAACACTGCTACATGAGCAGTGCACTGACCGCTGGCAGGTACATCTGTTGTGTGTTTACACTTTCAACAATAACTGAATGATCCTGGTTTGTGCTGTCAGACAAAGGCTGCATTAGCTTCAGAGAACTTCAAGAGGAAATGTATACTTCAGTAGCTCCAAAACCTGTTCTTTTCCCAGCTACATTGTCATTAATGTGGATTAATTTGGTCAAGGAAATGCAGAAGAATGTGGGCTTAAACTAATGCAAATGAGCATGATCTGTTCCTTATCTACAGATGCTATATACCTAAAACCAGGTTCTGTTTCTGCTATCACGGTGCAGTGACTACCTCTGTATGCTTTTGGTCAGTAAGCAAGCTGTTAGGCGCTACATCTGTAGTAAACGGGCATCCCAAGGAGTCTCATAATAAAATAAACCCACGTTCAGGGTCCAAGACTATCTTTGCCATAGAAAACAAGTTCTCAGCCTCTAGATATGTATAGTTGTGATCTTCAATGAATGTTTTTGCTGGTTTACTTTAATGGGAGGTTGAAGAAAGTACTTGGATACCATTTCATACATGAGAAATTTGAAAAGGTAACAGCTACATTTAAGGGATTTCTATCCAGACAGACACTCTCTGTAAAAGAGGGAAGCTCCTACATAGTGTTCCAGGTAAGTTCTTACCCAGCACCCAACAGGAGCACTCCACTCACTGATCACTTGTTAAAGCATTTGTTTGTCTGAATTGCTTTATTTCAAGCTATGTCATCAGACTGACCTGAATCTTTATCCAGCAATTTATTTCCTGTTTGAGTACTACTCAAGGTGTGCCAGTAAATGCATTACCCGATTTTTAAGAAGATCAGATCAGATTTCCAGGGGTTTTACATGAAAATTCTCCAATTATTTTAGGTGTTAAAGCAGGAAATTTTGGCAAGTCCTTTTTGAGATACCATTCTGGTAATTTTTTTATTTTAGAAGTCCTAAGAATTGGACTGAATGAGCCCTTCCTGAAACTCTTGTGCTGATCAGAGACACTAGGTGTCTTGACTGCCAACTGATGAGCCCTGAGCCCACAGGGAAAATGGGACCTTCTTGCCAATGCTTTCTAAAAAGCTACTTCAGTTTTAGTTCCTTAGGGATTAGAAGCCTGGAGTGGTGTGTGTGTGACTGACAACTGTGTATTAAACAACATCTCAGAGCTGTGCTTTAAGTTACTGTTTTCTCCCCTAGCTTTCAGGAACATTGCAGGAAACCTTTATGTGCTGAGTTAGATGCTGCATAATGAGTTGTGACAGTTGGCATTCAGTATCCTTCTTTGTGTAACATCATGGTAAAAAACTGTACAGGGTGTCTGTGCATCAGCTCAAGAGTTAGAAAATAAGGGTCAAGTTGCCTTTTCTTGCAGTAACTTCATAATTCCTGTTCTGGAGAGGACTAGAGCACATGAATGAACTAAATGAAACAAAACCAAAAAATGGTTCTTGAACTCCTACATTTGTGTGCACAGCTATATCTACCTGGCAGTTTGGTGCCTGCTAATTCCCTCTTGATTCTCACTGGGACCCTCTAGCAACTGAGGGAACATGGCCCCAGATATTTCCTCTTGTTTCTCCAGTGCTGCTAACTTGCCTTCATCAGCATGTTTGAAATGAGCTTAGTAGCTACTCCCAACACAGGAAAAAAAAATTAATGAGTGTCATCTGCTTTGTCCACTCCCTACAAGCTATCCCATTCCTTCCTCTGGCCAAGGCAACCTGGAGCCAGAGGCCACAAGATACCCTCATCTGTTCTCTAAACAATAAAACCTCCAGATTTCGAGGTCTTGAATTTGGGGCTATACAAGAAATCCTATATTCTAGGCCTGGCTGCTCAAGCAGACTTTTTTTCATGTTTTCTGTCTTCAGCACCTCCAAATAATGTTTTAAAATTAAGTAATTCCCGTCTTGGAGATGATTTAAAGTATCATTATACTTTAAGTTGCATTTTGGTTACATATACCTCTTCAACTGCTTATGTGTCTGTACTTTGCCTTAACACGTCAGCATTGACAAGTTGTGTCTGATGCAATAACAAGTGATGGGGGTTGAGCTGATCAGTTATGACCTACTCATTCCTAGTCTGATTCTTTTTTCTTGATCTATTTTAGTGGGATCCTACAGATAATATACAATTAGTCCCTCAATCTCTATCTATCAGCTGGACCTTCTGCCACTCCAACTTCTGTAGCTTAAAAGCAAAAGCTGTATCCTCTTTCAGATGAGTAAGTAAAAATAACTTTCCTAGATGAAAGAAACTACAGGGGGAACTTCAGGTGGTGAGCATAAACCTAAGGTGACTTTCAGTATGACATGTCAGTACAAAGCGTCATTGTGCTTACTGATAAGCATCAGTGTAGGCTTGAAGTCTTTCTTTTAAGATGGTGCAGATACACATAGATTATTCTGAATACTTCTCATTAGCAACACACTTTTTCTTTCATGTTTCATCGTTATCTTTTAGTACTGGCTTCACTGCAGAAAATGACTTATCACTTACGTTTGCTTGAGTGCCACAGAACTTTGGGATTCAACTGAGAGACTCTTGCATTGAGGCCAGAGAGAGAGTTGCTTCTACTGCAGTGATGTTTCTCAAAATAGAAAGGATCCACTGGGCTAGGCTAGGCTTTGCTTAAAAACAGCTGTAACCTCACAACTGCTAAAGGCAGAAGTCAGCATTTCATAATGGATTTCTGTCTCTTCTGTTCAGGAAATGTATTGCTTCTGCCTCCGAGTGGTTAATAGCAGTGTTAAAGCCAGGTATCATGTGGACAGGTGTCAGGAAGGTCTTGTTAATTAACCTTAGTCCTGAGATACAGCCAAGAGTAACCCATCAGCACCTGCTGTTTTTCTGCAGCTCTTCAGATCTGAGCAGCAGTCCGCTTTGGATCTGCTGTGAATTGTCAACACAGTGCTGTGAGCCCACAGCAACTTTTGCAGTGTTGAACCTCGGTACCCAACTGATCTTCTGATGCAACCTGCAAAATCCCCTCTGCTCCTGCTGTCTCCCTCAGCTGTCCCACAGCTCTAGCAGATCAGCTCTGACTTGATGGCTCTCCTGTCATCATAAAGGTCTTACAAACATATATCTCAAACTACTTTTAAAGAAGAGAGTATTGCTCATTTCACTACCACCAATGAACTGCTCAGTTGGATCTCACTGAATCCCCTTTGGCTTTACCTTGCTCAACTGACTTGAGTGGCCTACAATACTGCAGAGATCATATTTTGTTTTCTTGTTGACTATATCCTTGTACAAGTGGCAATAAAACAAGAAATCATGGCCTTACAGTAAAGGCATTATCTGTAGGAGGGATATTTATCATGAGTTCACAGGTGTATGGTGCTTAGCATGGACATGTTTGGTCAAATTCAGGTGTTACCTAATGTCCCTGGCAAAAAGGCAAATTCTTTTTATTACATTCTCTGAGATCAGCTGCATTTCAATAAGACTGAAAAGTTATCCCAACTTCAATGTTACAACAGAGAAGATGCTGCTCAAAAACTTTGACAAGCCAAAATGGAGCTCACAAAAGACAATAGATTTGTCTGCACCATCACCAACAGTTCTTTATTCTGTTTCCGCAGGGACAGATTCACCCTTAAGCTATTTGTTTATATATAGATTTCATAGGGGAAAATGCTGATATTTGAATGCTACAAAAAACCCCCAAACAGACCAGCCAAGTTTGAATTTCAGAAATATGAAGATGAGCCCAGTTGTTTTTGAAGAACTTTTGATCTTGTAGATGTAGATCTGGAAATTTTCTGCCCTTCTCAAGAGCTTTATGTCCTTTTTGCAAAAAATATCATGACTTCATTGCACAGGAGTAATGCTATACCTGGCTACTGTATCATGAAATCAATGCAACTGAGTGTAATCCAGATGCTGGTTTTAAAGGTCTGTACTCTGAGAATTAGGGGTCAGACAAAAATTAATGACTGTCATGGGAGCATGCAGTATTTCTATTCAAGGTGTTAATGCTGTCAATGGGAAAAAAAAAAAAAATTAAGAGGCCCGGGGGCTCATTCTGAAAAGAAAGACTTTTATTACACACAAATTTCTGTTAACCTGAAGTGTAGTTTTAATTGGCAGGGTTTGGATGCCAACAAGCTGACAAAAGATGAATATGGCTATTCTCCTTTTAGCAAAATCCTCGTTTCCCCTGTGCATGTACCTCTCCATGTCTGTTGTGTGAGATGGGGCTGAGTATGTGACAAAATTACTGTACTGCATAGCCACATGGTGGGCTGCAAAAGGCGTATTGTACTAGACAGTTTCCAGGCTTTTTACACTTGTGTCATGGTGGGCAAATGACTTTGGAGGGGCTTGTAGAAGGGCATCAATATTGGATGACAGCTATTGATTACTTTCACTAGTTTCTCATACTTTACTCTTATCTACCCTTCACTGCACACCTTCCTCTACACCTCTTTCTTACTTAGCTTCATTAATAAGTTGCAGCTAAACACACAGAGATGCAGAGCTTGCCAAACAGATCAGCAGCAATTATGACTTACAGTCTCTGGAGGGTCAACAGCAGCTAAACGGCAATGCTTGATGCAGAAGGTAAAAGATTATTTGAAAAAGCAATTGGCTGACATCCAAGCCATTCTCCTTGTGTAAACCTCCTCTACGGAGTGAATTGCTAGTATTACAATGCGTGAGAATTTTGATCAGTTTTGATGGGGTCAAATTTTGCTTCAGCGAAGATTGCAATGATTTAGGAAACACCATTGAAGGTATTCTGAACGCCTCCATGGTTACTGAGAAGCTGTAGAGAGAACAGTGTTTAATTTTTTTAAAGGACAAGTTTTTGTACAAGCTAATGCTACAGTAAAAAAGAACTAATAATTTCAGGCTCTGCTACTTGCTTTGCAAACTAGGGCTTGGAAATGGTGTTTGTTTTATTCTGCAGATTGCTTGTGTGGTTCGGTATAAAACGGTAAATACTCCCTTGTGTCAAATGGGATTTTACAACTTCTAAGAAATTAGCTCTGTCAAAGCGATGTTTGGGAGTCTAGTGCTTGTAGCTTCAGAACATGAGGATTAGATCACTAACACGGCTAAAATGGTCAATGAATATAGAGATGGAGAAGCTGGTCAGCACATGGAAAAAGTATTTGGGGACAAACCTTATGAGGGGTTTTTGAACACATGTAGAGACCTCCTATGCAACAAAAGTACCCTTTCTCCTGAATTGATACAGAGAATTCAAGGAAAGGTACTTCCTTATTGTTGTTTAGAAAGTTGGAAAGAGATGTGGCTGAATCATATAATACAAGGAAGTATACAATACAATAAATGGAATAGGTGCTGGCAAAGCATTGATTTTCATAAAGCTGATGAGACTTCCGAGTTGATGTGAGTTTTGCACAAAAACATTTTCTTTCATTGAACATCAGACCTATGAAAGAGATAAATCAAGGTCTTGGTTGATTAATCTCTTTTCATGGGCAGAAATTTAATGTGACGCTTTAAAAGTGCACAGGGAAATGGAGTACCAAATCTCATTCCCTTTCTAGGAAATAGTTACATAATCATTATACCTTTAAAGTATATCTTTGAGTGTGGAAAATGTTTGGTGCTGCTTAGTGCATGTGATTTGCTCTTCTTTAGAGAAATCACATGCTGTGAGAAACTGAAGGCAGGGATAAAAGATCTTCATAAGTTCTTCTCTTAATTGTTGGGTACTCTAAATTTACCTCCATGCTATTGCTCTTTACCCAAGAAGTTTCAGTGATAAACAGTACAGTGAAATTATTTCCACTTGTAAATGTCCTGGACCTTGCATGAACTTCAGTTAAAGACACTCTTCAGCAGCTCTGGTTGCTAACAGGTGCAGATAATTCACATTACGGGATAAACTACAGTCTCCCACCTCATCAGGTGGTAAGACAGTAGTGTCCTCACTCACACTGCTATTCACCATCCTTCATAAAACAGACATTGATAAGAATAGGGAATCAAGGTGGCTACCTTGCAAGCTTCCTTCTGTTTGTGCACCTCCTGGTTTTTCATGCAATCAGACCCCCATGCTTGCCCTTGCTGTAACAGCACCCAAACTGGTGCTCATTGTCGTTCTCACTCCCCAGTTGCTACAGTCTATTTTCCACAGACAGAGACTTGCGAGGCACAAAATGTTAACTAGGGAAATGCTAAGCCTGTTTCATATAACAAAGATGTAACTTACTACCCTAATCAATCTGCCAGGGCTGATTAGACCTGCAGTAAGGTTGAAGTCTGATTAAAAACACGCTGACAGCTCCAACTCCCCATTAAATTTCCAATTTTGTGTCTTTTCAGATTCTTTGAATCTCTCTTCTTGCCAGTATGAACAAACAAGTGTTGACTTTGAGCATCAAACAAACTTCCAGTGTGTTTCCTTTTTCTAAAGAAAGTCCAGGTAATAGGGTCAAAGACAGAGCTCTGAAAATCGCAGGAATATGCTTGGAGCCCCTGCTATTAAAGACTCAAAACTATAAATATGTCTGGTATTGGACAGAAATTAACCCTATTAAAGACAAGGCTGTGATTCTCGTACTCAAGATAGACTGCTTTATTCCATGAGCGATTTAATGGAAGTAAATGGCAAGTATGGTCAATGTAAGACTATGATGAAAAATAAGGAAAAAAAAAAGCTATAGCTATATCTGTTTAAGATCCTCTTCTGTTCTGGATTGTTTGTTTAGTAATGCCCTATTCAAGAATGAACTATTAGCATCCAAATGTAGTTTATAATTTAAATTTGTTCTATTATCTGAGGACTGGACATGTAACAAATAATGTAATTTTTTAAAGTGTTGTGAATCTGATCTAAATTGGTGGTTATTTGCCTTAGGTCCCGGTCATAACTGTTGTTCTAGCAGCATATATATGAATGACCATGACATTGGGAAGGAATTGCCATTTATTTTATATATGGAGGTCATGTCTTCCAGTTGTATATTTGAGTTCTCGGAAGAAGTCAAAGATGTGGGTGATCTGGTCAGCCATGACTTATGTAAGCTGAATAATTGTCAGCTTTTACAAGTGAGAGAAGTTTCCAAGGCTGGGACCAGCACTGCTCACAAATTCATAAGCTGTCTTCACAAAGAAGTGAACAGTGATATGATAGCATTTGTTGCTGATACAGAGGTTTGCAGATTTTTTTAAATAAAACCAAAAAAGATGGATTAGAAGAGCTACAGAAGAACAGACTGATATTAAATAAATGGGTGAGAAATCATCAGGTGAAGATCAATGTTGATAGTTGCAAACAAATACGAGCAAGGATATTGAGGATGGAGGTAACTCCATCTATATAGCTACACAAATAGGAAAGTAATATAGGAGCTTTTGCAAAAATGTTTGATACAAAACACCTTGATACTCAATAATCGGCAGTAGTTGAAAAAGCAACAAGAAAGATAGGAATGATTGAGAAGGGAATAGAGAACAAAACAGAATACGTTATTAATCTATGATACACTCTATTATTCCATTATTCTATATCTCTCTTCCCACATTTTGAATACTGCATAGCATTATTCCGGTTGGAAAAGGATGCTTTAGGGCACAAAAGAAATGACTGAGATATAGGCCTGCATAATCATAAATGATTGGGAAAAATATGTAAAATAATGAGTAAACATTCCATACTCACAGTTGAAGCTGGGGAAACCTGACAAAATGACTAGGTAAAAGATTTTAAAACAAGAGTTTACCATGTTCTTCTGCAAGCACTGATCTAGAATTTCATTAAACTTTAAGAAATGGAAGCCTACATCTCTCAGTACAGCAGTTGTACTTAAGACTGTTCTGCCTTTTTTTTGTACAGAATTTGGGCACTAATTAGGGCAGACTCTTCCTTTGGACTAGGCACTCTATAATAACAAGATATTTTTATTTGAGCGTTTTGGAGGATACCACAGGACAAAGCAGTGGGAGATTACTACATGACTGATGATATGCACTGGAAATTGATATGTAGACACTCAGCATGTTCAAGAGCTAAATCTCATGGCATTTATTTCACTGTCCAGCCTTTATTTTTCTTTCTAGTTATAATGTGCTTACAGAACAATACCTTCAGGAAGGCATCTCATAGCAATCCCCTGTGTGTTCTTTGTCTCTTCTGTTATTTTTCTTTCCAGTGTGGTAAGTACTTCTATACTGTCAGGGAGCTGACCTCATCTGGAGATTCTTCAGTTTTTAGACAAAGAGACTAGACTTTTTATAAATCTATTGCACCTCAGATATTCCCCATCAGGCCTGAATTCATCCAAATCTTGTGCCTAATAGAGGCAGAGAAAAGATGCAGCTCACTTCCTTATGTCTGTAGTTTCCTGTTTCAACATCTCTTCAGGAGCTGTTAGATGGAAAGGCAATTTGGTCTTTCTTCCTTATTTCTCTCCAAAGCCAAAGGGAAAATCTATTCAGGCAGAATAGCCATCAGCAGAACAATGGCTGAATTTTTAAAAGCACATTCCAAACTCCAAAAAGTTCAATGTAATTTTGTATTTCATTAGTATTTTTCATCAAAATGAGCTTCAAACTCTTTAGTTTGAAAGGCGCAGTTCAGATTTACACCTACTGAGATTCTGCTCCCATGTGTCCTATCTCTCCCCAGATAGTCTCCCCTTTGTGCACTTAACTTCTTGGCAGGTAAGAATAGGCAGCATGGAAGGGATGCAGAGCGCAGGCATTCATGTGGTAGTTGCTACAGATAATTAAAAGTCCTTACTACTTTAATTTGGTACCTTTCAGCTACACTGGATTTACCTCAAAGTTTTTAACCAGCAGGACAAAACAGATGAATGTGTTGTAGCTCACATACAATCTTATCTGGCACCTGTGTCATAAGTACATTTATAGACCCTGTAACTGTAAAGATCTGTGGTTTTATTTTTCCTTTGTTCCTTGTCCTATTTCTTGCTGCTTTGCTCCAAGTGTACAGAAGGCACAAAGCAAAAAAAAAATCACCCTGACCATTTGTGGTTTAGCCTCAGCCAGGAACTCGGCACCACGTAGGCACTCACTCTCCCCCCACCCCAGGGTGGGATGTGGGAGAGAATTAAAAAAAAAACCCAAACAACCTTATGGGTTGAGATAAAAACAGTTTAATAGGACAGCGAAGGAGTAGGAAATAATACTTGTAAAGGAATATACAAAAACAAGTGATGTGTAATGCAACGATTGCTTACCACCTGGTGATTGATAGCAATTCCCACCCCCCGGCTAACTCCAGTTTATGTACTGGCCATGATGCTGTATGGTAGGGAATATCTCTTTGGCCAGCCTGGGTCAGCTGTCCCAGCCGTGCCCCCTCCCAGCTTCTCGTGCAGCTCCCCGCTGGCAGAGCATGGGAAGCTGAAAAGTCCTTGACTGAGTATAAGCACTACAACTACTTAACACACTGATGTTTTTAGTTGTGGCTATCAACATTATTCTCATACTAAATCCTAAACATAGCACTATAACAGCTATTAGGAAGAAAATTAACTCTATCCCAGGTGAAACCAGGACATCATTCTGAGCACAAAATACACTTTAAGGCCACAGTATAAATTTGTATAAATAGAAAAATCTTTTAGATCATAAAACAGTAGTGGAATATCACAGCTCAAAATATGGTTTAGCTCAGCTCTTCTGCCATGTGGACCTGAATGCTAATAAACTCACATTCTATCTGGCTATTATTGTACCTCTGTAACATCCAGCCTGCGGCAATACTGGAGTGAATAGTGCCCACACTTTCCCAGATGAGCCTGAACAGGTTTTCTTTGAGGGTACTTGTACTATGAAGGCTACCAAATTCTCATCAATGAAGTCCTGCAGCCTGGGAACAGGGTTTTGCCAGGGAACTGTGAAAAATAGAACCAGTGATGGACTTCAGCTTTTAGACACTGAACTCTACAATGAGTAATGATCCATCTCCTGTAGGAGACCCAGTTGCCATGGAAGGAGGGGGGTTGAGTGAGGTCTGGAAAGGCCGTTGCATGGAAGAAGGTCCTGGGTGGAGTCTAGTCAGCTCTACTGAGGAGAGGAGTCCTCTTGCTGCTCTGGAGATAAGACACTTCTGTCCATTTGAATGTCCCCAGTGTCAAAAGCCTGGAAAAGTTATTTTGTAATATTGAATTGTACCTATCCTTAAAAACAAACACCTCTCTTCTGTATTATCACTTACTGGTGAGGCTTTTTGCCTAGGAAGCAGGAGAGTCTGGCTCAAATTTTTGTTTGGCATGAGGCAGTTCTAACATGAACTTCCTACCTCCCCCATATCTGCTAACCACTACCCTTGCTTTTGTAGAGACTCACTCCACCCCTCCTTGCCTATTATGCTTCATTGACTGTGATAGTGCATGAAGCCTAATAACTGTAGACTAATTGACAGTAGGGGAAGTTTAAGTTCTGGTCCAGTCTTTGCTCCCAGAACTGCTTAGTTATTTTACGCTGACTTTTTCTGAGAAAAAAAAAAATCTAGAAGCTATTCTGCACGCAGGGCTCAGAACAGAGATAGTAATTGCAGCTGAATCATTTTCACAGATACTACTTTAAGAAAAGGAAAATGATCATCTACCAAACCTGCCATCATTAACCTTTTCTGCTTTTGAGGATTGAGAGGGGAAGAAAGAACAGCTGAATCAGTGAAGAACAGTTTCTGAAGTGGTACTTCCACAGCCAAGTAAAATACTTTTAGATATTGTTGTGGTTTGGATTAAACCCCTCTGAAACTTATTATATGTTCCAGTAAATCAGTAGACCCCTTCATGAAACAGAAAATCAGAAGCAGAAGTGGCATACATAGCGAATAAAAGCAAATTTACCTTGTGGTCTTAGATAGCCATATTCAAAATACTGAACAACTACATTACCGGGTTCCACATTTGCAAGTGGTGACATGATGGAAACAAGCAATCAGCTACTATTTATGATTGACTGTGTGCTCCTGTCCTGTGGTAGATGAAGCTTGATTTGGAGATGTTTGTTGGCCCCAGGGAATTACCCTAGTTGTTACATCAAGAGATTTTTTCAGTTACATTTGCAGGAAGAGTGCTAATCGTTGATTAAGGTGAGGAGGTTATCTGCTCAAAGGTTGCTAAATTATGTTAATCTTTTCAGAACCTGATTTTCTCTCTGCAAACAAATTCCTTCAGAAGTCTTATCCAAAGCCTGAGCAGAAAGAGGAATTTTGTTACATATCTGAAACTTTAAATATCCTAAAATAGAAACATCAGTACGAAAATGAGTTCACCTTGGTGGGGGACTCCCCCCCCCCCCCCCCAAAAAACCATAAATGTAAAGTGTCCAACCTGCCTTTCTTATGACCATTGATTAAAATTTTTTACACGACCATGGGCTTACCTGACTTTATATGCCTATACTGTTTACCTGTTTTTCTATTTGGTACATACACTATAATTTTGTTTGCTTCAACCCTTGCAGTTAAGAGTTCAAAATCAACAATTTTCCTCCTGGTTTATATTGCAGGCCTCAGGCATTATTGAAATGCTTCCTCTACCTTCATTTTTGATGTAGCAGAATCTCTCTACCTGCATTCTTAATCTTCTGTTTCATGTCCTAGCTTTTCTTCTTGGTATAGCTATTTAGATTGCACCCTCTTGAAACAGCAATGCTGTTATATGGTATTCGTTGCCTGGAATAGTGTGGTCAGCATAACTTGATCCTTTAATTATTCATGGAATTAAATATTGTTGTAGTCAGTTATACATAAACTATATTTAAAATATTGCTATATATTTTGTTATATGGAAATTAAAAGATAAGTAGGATAGGAGCCATATTTTGCAAGTTCTGTTTCCAACCAAAATACAGCTAATGGCTTAGCGATTGGATTTCCCTTCTGTACACATGTATTTATCCACAGAAATCAGGTAGTATGAATAAAGCTGCCCATGCATTTGACCTTAATTGTAAGAGGTAAACCTTCTCTGTGTTGATGTGTGTAAGAACCTGAACCTGTCAGTATTTTGAAACAAAAATTTTCTGTTCTTTGAACTGTTCTTTTAACAAAAGTTTCAGCCCATTTTTCCTCATTAATAAGTCAAGTCATAACCCTAGTGACAGTATTTGCTTTCCAAGTCATTTGGCATGCCTTGCCAAATGTTATTTTTGGTAGAACTTTTTAACTACTTTGCTGTCAGTGGTCTGAATTAGAAATGCGCTCATCCAGAACCGTACTGCTGTACTTAACATGTCATTACATAAAAAGCAGTCAACAAATCACTTGGGTTTTACATTAAACAGAGAAACGTCTCAGTTCTTTAGTTTTGTTTAGCTTTGTATTGACCTGTATAGCAATTTGCTACCTTAAGAAAGCATCTGCAGTGCTCTTTACGTGCAGTGCTGTCAGCTGGGAGCTGCATGCAAGGAGAGCTCTTCTGTCACCACATCTGCTGTAGGCACCTTCCATCAGCCCCGGGGTCAGTACCTGGCAACTTAGGGGCTCGGCATGAGCGGAGCAGCAGTGCTGCCATGGGAGCCGCTCCGGCTGAGTTCAGGTTTTGCTCTGGGCTCCAACCCTGAGCTCATTCTCTGGGGAGGAAACAAGTCCTGCTCTTCCCGTCTTGTCTTGACACTGGACTTGAAGGAGCTTTCTAAATCACAGATAAGCCCCTGTGGGAACCTGTACATCGGATCCATTTGCTGCAGTCTGTTTTCCACATCACATTACGTTTTAATTCTTTGCCTGAAACTTTTTGCCATCTTGTTATGGCAGGCTACAGTTGTTGTGGGTTACTGATTTTACAGAGGGGATTTTTATACACGTGATCACTACAAAAATGAGCTATATGTTCAGTAGTCTTAATCCTGTGTTTATTTTCATGCTGGATAGAAACCGTGCCTCCAGTTTCCATATTCCAGTCTCACTATAAATATCAGCTATACCTGATATGCTGTAGTCACATGAAGAAAATACAGATTTTTTTTTTTTTATACCTAGGGTTGGATGCAGTTGATGGGACACCAAGGTAGAGCTTGGCACTTTGAAATTATAGGATAAAATTATCTCTCTTGATGTTTACATGTTTCTTCAGATCAGGAACAGTGGGGACAGTTAAAAGTTTTCTTATAGGTTTCACTGTCAGAAGCCTTTTGTAACAAACCTCTCCTAAGGGACTGAGCTATTCTGTTCTTCTCAGTCACGTGTTTGGTCAGGTCGATGGTATCAGGCTAATTACATTTAGTTCAAGGTTGTAGGATTCTTGTCTTTAAACAAATAAACAAACAAATGCTAATTGAATAGTAAATGCTTTTTAATAAAATCTTAAATTATCAAATCATGATAAGCAGGAGAAGGATTCCTTGGTGAATACAGTGCTTCCAGAATGCATGCTCACACTTCCAAGTCTGTATTTTTTTTCCACCTAAAGCCAACATAGCCATTATTACATAATCATTAGGTATCATTATTTCCACTTAGAGAAGAGATTTTTAAATAAGCTGTTTAATTATTTGAGACAGGCAATTTGGCTTATCTTTTCAGAATGTCCATGAACCGTAGGTATATTGTTAAAAAACTAAACAAGGCTTTCAAATAATTTACTGTATGAACAGAAGTACGCAATTCATAAAGGAAATTGTGCTTACCGTATGGCTAAACATTACAAATTATATCATTATAGTAATGTGAGTAGTTTGAGATCTATGGTTATAAGAAAAGATGTTGCTGGAGAAGACAGAGAAGGTAATAAACATCATAATACAACACTACTGCAGAGAGTCGTCTTGGTTCTTTTAAATTAAATGTTTTGGAGTCCAAGGACCTAACTGTCTGTGGTTCCTTCATTTTCTGTAATAACATTGATATTTCAATCTCTGTTTTTTAATTGATGAGTGCTTTAAACACTAGGGTGTTTCCATGTCTTCTGTATAGCCATAATGGGCAGTTGAAGAGCTCTACTGCAGAGGAGACTTGTAGTGGCAAATTAGTGGTGCCTTTCAGTTTAATTAGTATTTGGCTGTGGCTTTGAAACTACAAGTTCCTCTGGGCAAAGGCTTGTCAGTAGTCCATAAGGTACTACATAAACACATGACAATGTTACTTGAAGTCTGTAATTGAAGTAAGGACCTCAACCCAATGATTTATGGGTGTGCTGGAGTACCTTGGTGAATGAATCTGTGCCTCTGCTCCTGCCCGCGGGGAAGCAGAGCCGCAGCAAAACTCCTGTTGTGTCTCATTTTTAGGAAAAGCTGTTTCTGGGGTAGTATTAAATAAACCTCTGCAGCACTTGTGATGCTGACAATCAGTGAAGCATTTCTGTAAATACATATTCAAAACTGAGTATTTGCATAGGGAAGAACTTTTGAAAGGGCTCGACATGGTTACAGTTCCACTCCCATTGAAATCAGTTATAAAATCTTACTTTCTGTGAAAGCGAACTCTAACCATTACTAGGTGTTGAAAACTTCACCTCACATTCTCCCTGGAATTTCCATGTGCCTTGTCTGTTGTCTCTCAGAAGGTAAAATCATGCAACTGAGATCTCCCAAGGAGCTAGTGGAGCTGATCCTTGCATGTGCATGCAAGAAAAAAGAGCTCCTTTCTCAGGCAAAGCTGTCACTGTGACTGTAGCAAGAATTTTGGCCTGAAGACTGTGGATTTGTCCCTTTGATATGTTTGTGAGCTTTACTTCCATTTTTTGCCCAGTTTGCAACAGAAATTTCTCAGTTATAAAAACAAAATGAGGAAATTAAATCTGTTGTTTGGGTTTTTAGGAAAAGAAACTGTGAAGCTGGCTACTGCAGGTTTTTCAAAAGACATGTCCTAAGGACAGGTTTTACTGTGAATTAAATCTGTTAACCTGGAAACAGTAGATAACATCATTTTGGGGTGATGAAAGTTTACTTCAGTTTCTAATCTCGTTCACCCTGCTGAGTGCCACCACTGTAATACCACTCATTTCAGGAAATCTTCTAGGCTTATATCAATGTTGTGATATGAAGAGAAGCAGATTCCCATGGTATTAGATACTACCCATGAACAATTTTGCTGGGCTGGAGTTTACCTGTCTGCTGTCTTTGAGGCTGGGACTCTGGAGTGTGACAGTTGGGTCTAGGCCACAAATCTGCAGCAGATGTTCAAGTGGATGGACCACTGTGCAGACCAGATGTCCTGGCAAACACGGAAATGCTGGAAATGTGGAATTGATTTGGGAGACCTGAACCATCTTTACATCTGGAGCAAAAATGAAAAGAAGGAAATAATGTTAAGAGCCATCATGGTGGCAACAGGTTTGATCCTGACGCCATGGGTACCAGGGGGAATGTTACTGCTGGCTTTCTTTTTGAAGAAACAGGTGGGTACTGAGGTTCATAACCATCCTAACTGAGGATGTCTGTCCTCCACAGGGATGTTGTGGTACACTATTATTCACAGCAAATCATGCAGCAGCAGTCCTAGGAAAGTCTTGCTTTATCTCTTTTTTTTTTAAATGTGAACGTGGCCATGGATCCCAAGTGTGTTCTCACAGTCTCTGTGTTACGTTAATATTAGATTGCTGTAGCATACTTGAAAAGAGATGTCCTTCAGGTGTGTTGCAAAGACTGTATGTTTGCCTATGCATTTGAAAGACTGGGGAATAGGGAGGAGGGTGAGAGGTCACAATAACAGTTGTACATTTTTCACAATAATATTTTTTCAAAGCAATTTTCATTACTTCAGAACATTCATCCTAATGTTTTCCACAGCACAAGTGCCTAAATACCTCTGAAAACAGCATTGACTCAGATTAAGAAAAAGACTTAGGCATCTAAAATCAGTGGTGTGACACAGAAAATTCCTGTTTAATGTCTAATCGGTCTGTAGGACTAAGGTTTCTAAGATGTCAAGCACTCTGTTCTTTCACATGCTCAGATCTGCATCTATTTCAACAGAGCTGAATCTCTCAGCATGTGTCTCCTGCTGAAGCCATTTGAGATCTTGAAACAACATATTCCTCTGACTGTACTGCTGAAGGGCTTGGTCTGCCATACCTAAAGCACCTTTGCCACACTGAGCATCACACAAATCACAGTAGTCACAACTACTTTAATTCATGGAGCAAGAATATGGAGGTCTGAGCTGATGAAGAATATAGGATTTATGGCAAAAATGGGAATGTGGGTGGGGACTGTGGAGATAAAAGAAGATCCCCTGAGGGAGTGGAATCCTGAGCTGTGGTCTGCGTCCCCATATTGTACTGAACAATGGCTAAAAATGCAAAAATAGTTCAGGAAATAAGGCTGTTACCCAGACAACTGTCTCCCAAATGAACACTGTCCTCTCTGAGCACAACACTCATGCTCTCTTGCTTTCTTCTAATAGCATTCCTTGATGAGCAGTAGCACAGCTACAATGGGAAGGATGGAGAAAGCGTTGTCATAGGGTTCATTAGCAAGCAAATGCATTTAATGAACAGAATCTGACTCAAGGTGCTTGATCAATACTGGGCTGTATGTTTACCATTTTCTGTCTCTTTCAGCTCAGGAATGTATGTGTTGCTTTCTAATCTGTTGCTTCTGACTGCCGCCCTACCTCAAAGGTTTATGAATGTTCAGACAGCAGAATTGTCTTTACCTTCTGACATCTTCAGAGTTTATATCTCTACCCAACAGGCACCGTCACAAAGTTATTACTGTGAATTCACTGCTGGGGAGCTGTTTTCTGCATATTGTTCTGCAGTATGTATGAGTATGACATCTTAGGAAGACAAGTAGATCCCTGCCCTGAGCAGGTCCCAGTTTCCAGAACAAGGGGCTGAATATGTAAAATGTAAGAGATGGAAAGACTGAAGGGACAGGAAAGGGGGCATGTCAGACATAGGGCAATAGAAATGGGAGAGTGCAGTAGATGCATTGTTTGTGTTAAATTGTTCTGCCTGCTTCATTGCTTCTGGATGGCATTAGAGATTTTTTTTTTGGCAGGGGGATGATCTCACAGGAGCTTTGGTAGATAAATAATTAAAGAGGATAAGTAAAAATGAAGACTGAGTGAAGGTTTGGCAGAAGGCATGGAAATGGAATTTACTTCATTTTCAGTTCACCAGTTCAGTCTCAAAGCTATATAGCGATGGTTTTGTAGTCACTTCTGAAAGTGAAATGGGCAAGTCTTTCTTGCAGCTGGTTCCTAACTCTTCCTCCTCCCTGAGCACATTGATGTCTCTGCCTGCCCTCCCTGTGCAAGCTGCTGAATTCTAATTTCCAGGTTAAAACATGTGCTCGAGGAGTGCTGGGACCTCGCTTCTTCCCAGACGCTGCTGTCGTTCAGACACCTTTCACAATCAATTGAATCGGAAAGCTTCAAGAAGGCAGACGTTACCTGAGAGTTAAATGAATTTTTGCTTTAGGCCCAAAGAACCAAATCTGAAAGTCTTTTGGATGTGTCTCCTTGTTCTCTATGCATGGGATAAGGTTCACTCCCTGCAGATAAAGTCAAACCCTATGTACTTGCTCTTCAGACAAAGACAGTAAAAAGTTCACTGTCACTTTAAAGGGGGCTGAATCCATCCTCTCCTTTGACAGCAGAAGTAATGTAGCAGACTCATTTTCATCTCTCATTCAGAAAGCAGATGAGATGTGAGTCAACTTGTTTGACAGATGAACACCCTAGAGATAACTTCAGTTTGTCACAGTACGTGTGGCTTCTTTACAATTACTGCTGAGCTACAAGAGTGCAAAAGACCGGCCAATAAATGCCAGCCGTTCTGCTTTCTTTAATTCCCACAACATAAAACACTGTTTCCTAATTTTGAACATGAAAAACATAATTAGAAATTGAATACTTCACTGGGAAGAGAGATCCTTTTTCTGATGTTGACTTACAGTCAGGAAAAACAGGGAAAAAGAAATCACAAACTAGGAGAGATGGGCCCTGTGGTTTTTGGTGTGCGCTGCTTTTTTGTGGTTGGTTGGTGTGTTTTTCTTCTTTCCTCAAACTCTGAATGAGATGAGCTTGAAGGAGAGATCCCATGTGCAGGCTCCCTCCCTGCCTCAAAAGGGGATGGTTCAGTGTGTTGAGCAAGTCTGTACTGGCACTTCTCTTAAACAGGCAGGGAGTGACTTAGGTCATCAGAGGCACCAGATGCATGAAATAGTGACATGCAGGAGAGATGTGGCTCCTCATGTGGCATGTGTGCTCCTGTCGTCTTACTGCAGCTCTTGAAGTTTAACGCTGACACCTTTCTTAGTTTAACGCTGGATGCAGGTTTGACAGTAAAAAAGCTGGAAGGGAACCACCAGATTTCCTGGGCAATCAAAACAATTTTGCTGCAGCAATGACAACATTTCAACTCTTTCAGAGTCTTAAAGTGTGATAGATTTTTACTCTTATTATTTCTACTGGAAGAGTGTCCCAGATAATCACATCTGCATTTGTTACAAAACTTCTAAATTTCTTTTGAAATGAACCTATAGCTGGCTTATATTCATTTGTTCTTGTACCAGCATGGTCTTCTAACTTCTAGTGTCCTTCTGTGTGTTTTCCATCAGCCTTTTTTTCTTAAAGCAATAATAGGCTTACAAAACTAAACTGCTTTTCTCTCATTCCTTAGAACTGCTTGTTCTTTACCTTCATTATAAAATACAGGAGGCAAAATAAGTACTGGGCAGTTTTTATGTGGAAAACAAGATAGGAAAATTGATGGGTCATGTCTTTACCTATCTCCATGCTGAACATTTTATCATCCCATTTCTTTTTTCCATACAACTAAAGATCCTCCCCACACATTGCATGATTTTCACACCTGATATTACACTCCAAAGAAAGTAGAGCCAGACCAAATTTCTCTTGCCTTCAACTTCCTCTTTTCCTCCTGTTGCTGAGGAATCCTACAGGTTTTACCTAGAAAACTGGCTTTACCCAACCCTCAGCCTCTCCTGATATGGTTTTGGTTTTCTGCTGTATGTCTACCACGGACCTGGCATTGATTACTTCACTGCTGCTCTGTGTATCATTTGTTGAAACTGCTGTCGTTGCTTTATAAAAGCAGTGGCCTTGTGTTTTCCTTTTTGAGGGTGTCCCTGCTGACCACTTTCCACATGTTAAATTATTCTTTCTGGAGAGGCGTACATGTGGGAGCTGCTGGGTCACGCTGATGTCTGTATATAAACCTCTCCAATTTGTTTGCCCTATTCCTGTAGGAGTTAGTACCAGCCTTTCCCTAGTGACATGGTTCTGGTCACTGCAAGGCTGGGGAGGGAACAGGATGCCAATGGGGAACAAACCATGGCCTCAACTCTTGACGTGGTTTAGCCCTGATACACCTGAAGCAGCTATTAGGTTACTCCAAACTGTGCCTTTGAGACAAAGTCTTCAGCGAATTGCCCACCAGCAAAGAGTCACTGGGATCTACCCTGACTCCTTCACCTTGCAAACATCTGCTGGACTCTGTTCACCTTGTTCTGGGAGATAAAGCAGTAGCGGTTCACACTGCCACATTCACAGCTACAGCAGCACAGTTCCTCCTTGATGTGTTTAATTCCTGGGAATTAAACCTTAAATGCCAACGATTTTAAGTTGGATATTTGTCTAAATACAGTTTCATTGGTATCTAGTGTTTGTAAAAGGATGCATCTTTCCCATATTCCCCTAATGTTCTTGTGTCAGCTTAGGTGTCTTTATTCTTCCCTACCCTGAAAAACTTGATAGATGGCACACACAGCAAAACCAGCTGTGGCTTTTCTTCTCCAACTGAGCCTGTGTATGTTCAGTTTGCCAAGCTGGCCCACACATCTGCAGGACCAGATCTTACAGGAAGAAGAGCTGCCCTTCTTTCTGTATATAACGATGAGTGTTTTTCTAGGGCATAAGAAGGCTGATTTCAAAACTGCCCCCAATGCTGGGGTCTCCTTTTGTGGTGTTTTTTTTTTTTCCAAGACATTTATTAGATAACAAACACATACAGTCTCTACAGCACAGACAAGATCTCGGGACTCCCCTGGGAACTGGGTTAACTGGTAGTTCCTTTCTGCCACTCTTTATTCTAATGCACCCGATTTTCTAATGTAAAGTAGAATCATTTAATAGGAAGGGCTTTATGTGCCTACCAGCCTAGCCCATAGCTGAGTGACTAGGACATTGTTATCTCCCTGTTGCTCTGGAGAAATCTCTAATACATGCAACGTAGTCTAACAAGGGTATTCAATAAAATGGAGTACTGCTCCCTTCTCTTGAGAAGATGCTTTAAAATAATGTAATGCTTTAAAAAAGTGTTGGGACTCATTCCCTGTTTCTGGAAGAGGTGACTTGGGAATCTAGTTTACTGACTAAGGCTTCAAAGTTGAGTTTCTCATCAGATTTAAAAACTTCCCCTTGCTTGGCAATTAGGCAATTACCTCCCATGTTTCACCAGGGCCTTGCTCACAACAGGGTTTCCATTGGTGTACTGACTCTTGTAAATCTCTTTTTGTGGAGCCTAATTTAGGATTTTGTACTGTAATTTGGAAGGTGAATGGAAGAAATGAAAGACATGTAGGAGTTAGTCACTGTAATGCTAAGCACTAGGAAACCTAATTGTCCCCGTGGATGTATCCACTGCTGTATAGTTGGAAGAAGTTCATACACAGTGAACACAGGGTTTCAGCTGTGTTATCCAGTCCTAATTTTAGAGGCTTAGTAGGCATAGAGAAATAGATGTCTCATCATATATAATTTATTCCTGCTTTATCATTTCTTTTTGAAATATGTGCAGTAAATTTGGGCTGTTACTGTGGAAGCTGGCTGAAATCCAAAATGGCAGCAGGGCCAAGGTAACAGAGGGAGGAGAAGACATAAAAAAAGACTGAGAAAATATTTATACTTCCTTCTGCTAATTATTGTGCACATGAAGTCTCATCAACCAACCTTGTGACTCTTCTAAAATTGCATTGCTTATTAATCTCCTTACCTTTTATCCTTTGTGAATCTTTCATTGTCATTTACCAGCTTTCTGATCATCTACTTTGTGCTGCTCAATCCATCATGAAGGAGGTGAATGCCATGCTGGAGAGAATCAGCCCTTGATCTTTCCCTGTGTGCTCTCTGTAGTGACTCTACCAACTGTCCTTCCCACTCTCCTGAATGTCACTTGCAAGCAGTCCTGGCACAGCGCAGCTAGGGACCTCTTCTGTTGCAGAAGATATCACCACGGCCATGTTTGATGGGAACAAATAGCACGTAGAGAGGTCTGTGGAACAGAACTGTTAGGATGACTGCGCCCCTAATCCCTGGAGAAATTCTGGCATCAACACTTTGTTTCCCCTCGACTGGGGAAAAAGTCAAATTTTCAAGTATATATTTTTTTTTTTAATTCTGTGGAGAACAATATGGGAAAGTGTAAACAGCCTTACTGAGTTAATCTATAAACGTAACTGAGACATTCCGTTTTCATCCTGTTCCCACATGCCACGCATAATCCGATGGACAAGGGCGTACCTTGCCTGTGATCTGCCAAATGACTTATGGTCTGAGGCAAAGCTATTCTTACCTTTCTTCAGAACCAGATCCTGTTTCTCTACTGTATCAGAGAACATCAGCACAAGTCTGGAGACTATTTAAACCTACTGTAGCAAAATGGTATAACCACTCTATCACCTCAGGTCTTTATAAATATTACTTATTCCTTAAATGGGATAGCCAGGGGGGAAAAAAAAGGTTCAAAACTCCATCTCACTAGGAAATTATTTCAATATTTTTCAGTACTTTAGTATAAAATGTTGATTGTTTGGAAAATGCTGCAAGTTCCATGAAATGACATTGGACAGCTGATGTCACACTGTCTAACCATCAGTTGTCTTCCCAGTGAGTAGAGAGAAGCTTTTTTTTGTTCTCCTTCCACAGCTTTCTAAATGTCCTATGGTATTTGAGCATCACCTTCTCCTTCCATATGTTCCCTGCACATCTATCTCCCTACTGGCTGGCTGTCCAGATCTCCGCAATATGTCAACTCATCTCACTCTTCGGAGAACTCTCTCTCTCTCTCTCCTTACTGCCTGCCCTCTTGCAACTGTTCCTCTCCTCTGCTGAGGGATTTTCTGGATCCCTGGGCATGTCCATTGTTCTCTGCTGTCAGCCTCCAGTGTCATCCTAGATGGAACAGGAAAGGATGGCAGACACTCCTGAAAGATACCAGGAAAGGAAGGAGTGAGTGGAGAATGGAAATTTCAGCAGAACATTAAATGTGCTGGCATTCAAACACATCTCCAAGCTCGGCTCATCTTGCAGCTTGTCCATCCCTATTCAGCCACGGTACAGTCACTTTCAAACAAAGATAGGGTTAAGCTATAAGAAATAGATAAATCTCAAACAGTCTCAATATTGAAGAAGCTTGTATTAAAACCAGTACTGATATAAACAGTAATTTCTGTCTTTTTAGTGCTTATTTCTTGGTGTAGTCTCATATCAGACAGACCAGAGAAATATAAATTTTACTGATGCTCCAGATATTATTTTTAGAAACCTTCTTTATGAAGAAAGACTGGGTAAGTGGAATAGATACAGGTGTAGCAAAGAACCAGAAGGAGTAAACATTATTTTTCCAATTGCCTTAATTCTAGCTTAAGCTGATAGAGGATACCTAGTGCTTTCTCAGCTAAATCCATGTGTATCCTTATTGTAAATTTTGTTTATTGAAGAAGACCTGTGCAATGTTGAACACTTCTCCTCAGTGCAGAGGTGGCTGTCTGCTAGCAGTGGTGAAATGTAAAAATTATTCTAGTGAAAGAGGAGAAACTTTATAGAGACTCTTCTGGATGATGGTATCAGTTTTTATTTTTTCGTTTAGCCTTCCAAGTAATTCTGTTGTGGATTATATTCTAGAAAAAACTTCCAGAGAATTAAATTCTCCAATATCAAAGGAATTGAAAACAATTATTCATTTTACTTTTACTTAGAAATGTTTTGCCTGGGAACAAAAAAGAAAGTTATTTAGGAAACTTTATAGCTAGTTTTTAAACATTAATTGAACAGAGAATATTGTCAAATGTGCTTCTTAGAAGTGAGAACACAGACAACGCTAGCCTATTACTTGTGACAATTCCATATTTATTTAATGGGTGCCTTAGCCAAGCAATGAGTTATGCCACAGAATGTAAGTCAAGGCTGCACAGCTTTGTAACAAAGATTAATATGCAAAAGTTACAGGCTGAAAATGTTTGAGTTTTGAACAGTAGCTGCATATTTAATGGTATGCCCTGAATGCAAAATCCTTCTTTTCTTTTATAAATCCCACCACAGTCAGTTCATTTTGAAATCCAAAGTGTTCTGCCAGTGGATTGATTTTTCTTTCCAGTTTCGTCTCTTGACATACTGTTTTTCTTCTTAGTTGACATTTATGTCCTATTTTCCTATTCTAAGATTTTTGAGTGCCTTTTCATATACTTCTCAGGTGCTGAAATTTTTGCCACCTCACATAATTTTCAGCATTCTCTTTTCTTTGGGTTCACCTTACTTTCATCTGAGCTTCCCCCAAAATAGACCTGTAGTACATATCTCTCAGTCTGGTTAATTACACAAAACCTTTTCCTTACCCAGCACCATTTCCTTAGTGAGGGAGATTATTTAAAAACTTATTTTAAAATGTCACCTTTCTCACTGCAGGCCACCCTAAAGGTTTTGAATATCCATTATGAGATTTTGTGTTTGGAGAAGTTATTTAGAACAGCTGGAACTGAATGACAACAGATTTTTTATTAAATTAAATTGCATATTAATTATCTTGGATTAATTTACAGACAATGGTCTTTCAAAGATTTCTCACTATTTAGTGAACTTATTGAACTGACTATTGATCTAAAAAGTGGGGAAACCTTTCTTCCAGTGCTTTGTGTTTTTTGCATTATCAGTGTGAGAAAAACACCTGCCCACCTCCTAAACAAATGGCTCAGAGAAACTGAAATAGCTACACATCTCCTTGAATGGATAATGCTCCCATGTGAAGATCCACATGGGAAAGGACTTGTAAAGATGGTAGAAATGCACTAAAATAAGGTGGTTAATCAGGTATTAATAACCTAACTTTCCATTATCCTAAGACAATGACACTCCAGTGAATTCAGGGGAAGTGTATTTATTCATGTTTCCACCTGATGACCTACCTGCCAGCTGGGCAGCTGCAAGACCCTTGCAGAGAACTCAATTTCAGGCACCTGCTCATTTTTTCCTCTTCTTTAGGGTTTATGAAAGAATTGTTTCACTTTTCATGTTTATGTTTTAAAGTCTTATTTTATGTTTTAATATTCTGCTTGATTTAGTGTTCCTCTAAATTGACTGCTGCACAGGCAGTATAAAAGCCAACTTTGTTATGAATAGAATAAGAGAAGGTCGGACACTAACATAAGGGGAGCAGAATGACATCAGATATTGACTGTAACTGCAAGAAATTAATGACTGTTGGCTGAAAGACATAAATTGTGACTAAAGCTACTGCATAAAAGCTAAAGAGAAAACATTTTTTATGCAGAAGTCTTCTCAATTGTAGGCTAAACAATCAAATTTGCTTAACAGAGTGCAGGTTACTTGCCAAAAATAAGAATGATATTTATGTATCAGGATCTGCAGCGCAAAATGAAAGTGTACAAGATAAAGTTCCTTTGCACACGGCAGCGAGAAGGGGCTGGAAATAGGGCCCTTACCAGCCTCTATAAATATCTCCCCCACCCACAGATAAACCCTCCAACACGCATATGTGTGAAGACAAGTAATCAAAATAAAGTGTTGCTCTTTTTCCTGTCTGCATCAATCATTTTGCTTAATTATCTTGTTGTTCAAGCCTCATGACTTGTGTAACTTGCTGCTTATGACAGTTTGCTGCTGAACTGAGCAATGCTGTGCGGCTGAAGTGCCCCATGGACATGGTAGTACCAGACCCGCCGTGGTCTTGTTGTGTCTGTGGGACCCGATTCCCCACTGGACTGTCATTCTATGAAGCATCGTTAGATCTCCTTGTGTCTGAAAAGCTTTAGTAAATTCTGGGCTCGTGGGGAGAAGAGCATTGCTACATCCAAGAACAGCAAACAGCCTACACTATTGTCCCAATTCACAAAGAAGGTTCATGTCAACATATATTAATTCACGTCTTGGACCATAACTATCATTGTCTTTGAAGGAAATGGCTTTGTTTCTTTGTCCTTGACAGACAGGTTGGTTTCTTCTGTAGTACATAGGCTACAGACTGCTTTAAAGGGCAACCACTCATCTAAGTGCTCCATGGAAGAGGGGGATGGGGGATGGCAGAGCTCAACTTCCATGATGACTTTTTGAATATTAAAGTCCATTAAGCTCATGTTCAACTTCTAAGGCTATGATTCCTCTTAAAGACTTGCATATGAGTTCTACTCTTGATGCTGAAATTGAGAGAGGCCAACGGTTCTCATGTATGCTTCATAAATAAGAGGAAAGCAAGGAGAGGGACACCTTGTGATTTGGCATCACGCTGGTGTCTGCGGTGACTTGTGTGACGTGGCACCAGCTCTGCTTCTCCAAGGAACAATCCTACTCCTGCAGATTAGGCACAGACACCTTGCTTCATCTGTCTCCTTCAGAGTACTGAAATGCTTTTGAGGTTTGAGTAGCTGCTCAGGTGACAAAGGTGAAGGACAGTATTTAGGCAAATATTGTGACTTTTGAGAAGAAACAGAAATATGTGTTTTCAGAATATCAGTCCTCATAGTGTACATTTTTTGTCAGAATTTTCGCCTAGCACTCATTCTAGTTAAATGTTTAAAGAAAACATGGATCTGTTGACTTAAAACTCATTACAAAACCATGATTGTTTAATTTCTGCAGCACTTCCTTGCTAGGGTTATCAAATAAGATTTTATACACTATTCACTTCAATCTCTCAGCTGTCCCATGGATCACGCACAAGAAGTTTCAGCACACTTGATTTACCATCACACAAACTGAAGCAGAGTTTTGGTGATTCAGGTCAAATACCTAATTCTGGCTAGGGTCCTGCATCTTGAACAGATGGTTTTCATCTGCTTATCCATTCATCTGTGTAATACATAGATTTATTTTTCCTACTGAGAAGCTTTTTGTAATACACAGGCATATTACACAAAGCAGAAAAAAAATAGCTTGCTCCCTGAATAGTGTGCGCACCAAATCCTTGTATACGGCGGTGCTATGTGTGGGGAAATGGTTGACTTGAGTGCCTGGAGAGGAGCAACTTCCAGTTAATGTCTGTCTTGTGATGGAGCACTTATAAAGTTTGCACTTAGTGAGGTAGCCCTGCACAACTTGCTCTCATCAAGGATGAAAATAATTGCTCTTCCTCCGAGCTGCTGCTTTTCGTGGCTTTTGTAGTTTCTTTGTACTTCTAAGGCTTCCGTCTGCCTGTTGGATTTAATTCACAAATCGGCTAAGTTATCTGGGGCAGAATAGGGAGAGGAAAAAGGTAGGATGGAAAGATGAAAGAGTATTATCTGTAAAGCTCCCTTTCCCTAAGATATTTCTTTCCCCTTATCCTTAAGATATTTTTTTCTTCTTTTAATTCAGATTGCATGTTTCTTTTCTCTTTTGATTTTCTGCTCTACCAATATTGGACTTTTATAATTTGAGGAAATATCAGCAGAGGCTCATGAGGCCCCTGTGTTGTATTGCCAGTTTTCTCTGTAAGGGGTTGGATTACTGTTTTTTATTTTCCTCTGCTTTTTGAAACATCAAGCTGCGTACGGCAAACCCCAGCCTTTTCAGGCTAGAAGGAATATAATGCAGGGCAGAGCACCTCTGGCACCGCTTGTCACTTTGTAGAGGAAAGTCAGTTTCTGGAGGCAGGGGTTTGGCTGCTCTCGGAAGCAAGCTTGAACTTGATCTTAATTCAGCTCAGGACTTTTCCAGTGGTGGTCACAGTCCTAAACAGCTATTTAAAGCTACCCAGCCGCCTCGAGTCAAACACTCACGCAACCTAATTTTACAAAGCTTTTGATCTCTCATTCTGGGCAGCCTTGTCACTGTGAAAATGAATTAAAAGTGAAATTGTCAGGCACTTGGCCTGACACTTTAGGCGTGCTACCATGCACTACATCGCTTACACGGTACCAGCGCGTTTTGGAGAAGGATGCTGTCTCCCCTCTTCCCCTCCCGTGGAAAACCAATTCCTGAATTGTCTTTCTCCCAGAGCGGGATTTAATCCACCATGAGACTTCCCAGAGCCAAGTTAAGGGAGGCTTGGGGGAGGCGTGGATGTCACATTTGTGCTCATCACTGATCTTTGCCCAGGTGCAGCTCAGGCCCCCTGATGGAGGCATACTCTGGGGGGGTGTGCTGGTGCCTTGTCCCAGGAGCGTGGACACCCCTTGGCAGAGGGCTCCCAGCTCTGTCCTGGTGGCACCACGAGGTCCCGTGCTGCGAATGCCAGTACACGCGGTGCACCGAGGGCCGCTGAGCCCTGCCGGCACCTCTCCCTTTGGGAACTCTGGAGGGGGGGTTGGATATATTCTTTACAATCAAATTTGCAGTGGTAGAAGAAAGGGTCATTGTCACCTTTTCCACGCAGAGTGAGCAGTCCCAACCCCTCTGCAGCCTAGCCTGGGCTCGGGGCCCCAGCAGCGTGTCTGGGTGCGCGGCACCGCGCAGGGCTGCTTACCTGCCGCTTACCCTCATGCAAGAGGGACCCCACCTTTCTATCCACGAAGGCAAAGCAGACAACGTGAGCGAAGCTGCAGTCAACACCCCAGAACTTCCCCTGACATAAGTTACAGTGTGCCTGTGCCCTTTCTGTGGGATGCAGGCAACACTCAGTTTAACTAAGGTTTAAGCTGTGGTTTATTACGGCACATCTGTTCTTCAGGGGAGGGAATAGGTGGGCTGAAGTCTTGCTGTGATTTTTTTTTTCTTTTTTTTTTTTTCTCTGACCTGATGTTAGGCTGGTAGTAACAGCAACCTTTCTGTTTAGCACTCTTAATTACTGCTACATGTAGAACAGGCAACAGAGAAAGAGAGGACATATTTTTCTATCAAGATAATAGAGGTATATTGGGAATGACAACAAAAATTGAATATAAGGTCTAACAAAATGTATTCCCTAGATCCTACTTAACTCTACAGGCTCCAAAATGTCATGAAAACAGTCTTTAACTATGGCATTCTTTGCTGCTTAAACAATATGAGGAGTAAAATGTTAGCTTTTTTTTTTTATTTCTGGAGGGAAAATACTTTTCAAATAAATTCTAGACCTTCCACATATAGAACATGTAAAAATAATTGTAATTCACTTTATAAGATTGGCCAGAGCTGTTCAAGAGACAACTGCACGTTAGTAAGTTCCCTGGACCTTGAAAGAGGTACCTTTCAAGCATGATGTGCATCCCTTTGCAAACAGCTAGCGTGGAGTCACTGATACACTAACCCATCAAAAATAGGCATAAGTAAGACAGAGTTAGTGTGCTGATTCTCTGCACATAGGTGAATTGGATCTTTAGGGGATGGATGACTATTCTTTTTATAACCCTAACCTGAGATACAGCTGCAGCTCTCTACAGATACAGGTGGGTAGACCTGTGAACAAAATCCAGATTTATCAGCCTCCTTATCATCTCCACAGATGTACGCTTGACCTGGCCTGCCCTATCCTTCCCCACCCTTGTATGTGCGCAGTTTATTTCACAAAATGTGCGGGAGCAAGGAGAAGTTACCACATGGTGAACACCTGCAAAGATGTTTCACAGAACCTTTACTACCACGGTGGCTTTACTGGAGTCTGTAGCTCACTTCTTGATAAAGGCAAGAAACCATGTGGTGGAGAACCGTGAAACCTTTACTACCACTTCTGGCATCTTTTGTAGGGCTGTTTGAGACATCTGTGTAGGGGCTCTCACTTTGGTTCATGCTCCCTAGACTAGTCTTTGCATGGGGTTTGAATAGTAGAATTGTATTAGTTCTGCTGTGTCTGGTGCTTTACCACAGCTTAAAGGTCCAAACTTTAGCCATTTTGAACTTACTCTTTCTTATTTGACTACCCAGAAGCTGGAGGTGAAGAGAGCCTGCCCGCTCATCATATTCAATGCGGGGTTTCTCTATGGAGTATTTATCAGGGCATCATCCAGGAGAGCTTCAAATGACTGCAGCGAGAGAGCTGAAATTGTTTCCCTTCAGGAGACCGCACAGAGGGCACGGCACAGGCTGCGTGCATACTCTCTGTATTTACCCTGTCAGCTTTTACACAGCCACTGCATCGAAGCGCAGCCACCAGGCAACCGCAGCTCTCAAAATGGGAATGTGAGCTGAACAATGTCACCTTTCCTGCCTTTGATAAAGACCTTGTGTCAGGTTCTTCAGGAAATTTTGACTTGCAGCAGCCTCTTGAATCTGACAGCTTGACTCTGCAATCTGGACATCCAACCTTCAGCCGAATATATCTTCCCTTTGGGACCGTCTCTCTAAAGAGTAAATTCAGACTCGATCTTATGTGCCTCCAAATTGCCTACTTTTTTTTAAGGTACCTTTGACAACAGTTTTATGAAATACTGCCATTAGTGCAGAAGTTGTGTGATGTGCATAGAACTGGTCAAGAATAACACAGGGGAGGACTCACTAAAGGTTTTTAAAGGTTGCATGTGTATTACACCTTTTTTTTCTATTAAAAATGAAGCCTTCTCAAATCTACTCCTGCCGCAGATCTTCACTGAAACCTCAGTCAGCATAACAAAGGTGGCAAGATTTACGTGCGTTCATAGACTTGCATTGGCGATGTTACTCTTTATCAGGAACTTGGGCTGTAACTGGAATTAATAGCAGAAGGGATGAGCTTGAAACTTAATCATTATGTGGTTATTGGCCTTTCTGAAGTTTTTTTTGACTCCATTTGCTTGACAATACCTAACAAAATGCTGTTTCTACAGGTTGTCTTTGACCCCAATTTCGGTTTAATTACTTGCCACCAAAGGAACTCCCCTTATTCATGCTCTGAACCTGGTTAATAAATGCATGCACTTCTGGTTTTCTTAAATAATTTGCACAATTAGGTTCCTTTGCTACCATCAGGGATAGCAGTCTCTGTGTCTGCAGAGAAAAGTACTCAATAGGAAACATGACACAGCTGTCACGTATTTGAGATGAACTTCAGTACACTTGGGATCTTGACTTTGTTTTCAGTACTATTTTGAGGCTACTTTAGTCTTTTAGATATAGCACTGAACTAGAAGTGGCAATTGCACAGTTCAATGAAATTTAATTTGGTCAATTTAATTTTCACGGTTTTGCTTTTACACACCTTGTGGGTTAATCCATCTTGAAAAAACAATAGTATGGTTGGAAACATATATCAAACTGATAGCTTTCATATGAAAATCTGCAGAAGCAATATTTTAAAAGGAGGTCTATTTTTAAGACGAAACTCTCTCTAGAAGATAAACAAGGCTATTTTGAATTTTCAGTGAAATTTCAGGTTCAGACAGCCTAAGTACACTTGAGAAGAGCCCAAGCCTCTGAAGTATTTTTACCCCGATCGGTTTCTCTTCTCTGGGTGGATGGAAAGACAGATACTCTCTGAGGGACTCTGCACGTTAAGTTTATCCCTACTTCCCTCAGAGCTTAGCCTTACTTGCATAGTTTCAAAAACTTATCTGACAAAACCACTGATTTCATATCATGGTTAAAAAAGGGTGAGTGAGTTAAGGTTTAGGCTTGAATTTTAGATTAGGACTCTCTCTCTTTCAAGCTGGAAACCAAAAGGAAAAACATACCAACTAATTTTTAATAAACAATTTGGGGACAGGTAGAGAGTGCATCTGTTTCTTCTTCTGGAAAGCTTCTTATGTCTCTAGGGAGGTTAGCTAGACTGTCTCAGCCCTTGTACTGCACCTGAGGAAAGGTATACTCTGAGTGAGGTAAATGAGATTCACATCAAATGGGTTTGTTACCTGAACTGGTTGGTTGCCAGCACTAGGAGTGTTGTCCTGCTGTATAAAAAGAACATACTCATCAGTGCATGTTCTTGTTTGGCTAAATTATTAAAATACACACCTCAAAGAGAAGGAAATTTATCAAAGAACAAAGTATATGGCCAGCTTTATGTGTTCAGTAAGGTCTGATCCAAAATCCACTGAGGAAGGTGCAGTACATTTCTGTATGATTGGAAGGTCTTTGGCCCATGAAAAGTCAATGGCTTGACAACTCAGATCAAATTTCCATGGACATTTGCATGCCTGACTTTGCAGATGAGTGCTTAGCAGGCTTGGTGTCTAGCTGTTACTGGCAGCAGTGGCAGTTAGATACTTAATTCATCACCTTTGCATGGGCATCCCCTTTATCCAGGAAGAAGAGTGTTCAGTTTTCTGTCAAATAATTTCCCTCTTGGCCTCTCTCAGCAAAACTCCAGATGCGATATGGATGCATAAGGGTAAATACCTGCACCAACAACTGAATTTTCAATCATGAGTAACTGGATGGTCCAAGAATTGAGTGGAAGTCTTAATCATGTAAAACTGGCAGTGAGTTTCACGTTCTGTGACCATATTTTGTCACGGCGTAAGCTCTTGACTTACACCAAGTCATGATGTAGCTCTTACTGTTTGTTCTCTGACCGATGGCTTTTTTGGGTGCCATCTGTGGCTGAGCCATGGTCCTTGTGTACGTGAGCAGACCTTGTTCCCAGGCAGAGAGGTTACTTGAGAGTGACACGGCTGCTTTTCGGTGCCTGCCTGTGTGTCGTACCGTTGTGCAGCCAGCGACAGGAACTGGTCCTGGAGCCACCACTGAGCCCCTACACAAACGTGGGAATGGGGAGGGAGGGGCTGCACCCTGGATCCCAGCGCTGAGCGCTGCCTCTCCGTTCTTTAACGCCTGCCTCTATTTTCACTCTTCTGTGCTCCCTCTAAGCGATGGCATGTTTGGTCAAAAGGAATGCAGTGCCAAAACTGAAGCATATATATATATAAATGCCCCACTCTTCTGCCTGCATACATAAGAGGAAAGCTCTTACACATATCACACGAAAACAGAAATAATTTGGTGTTTGATTGCACATCAAGCTTCCCAAAATGCATTCTCATCAGACATTCAGGAAACATTATGGTTTTATTACCAAGGGAAGGCTTTCACTTCTATTATTTTTGTAGGGGAAATTGTTCTGGATTCTCTAAAATACGATCTTCCAACCAAATAGAATGTTTGTTTTGAAACCTTTGGAGTGAAAGAAATTAACATTTCCGTTTCACAGCTTTTACGATTGCAGAGATTACCTCTAGTTAGCTGCTATGAAGCAGGGAGTTCTTGTTAGGTTTATTTGTTTAGAAGTACCCACCTCACGTCCAAGGCACTCATGTTAATACACTAGTACAAGGTGGTGGGAAAGCATTCAAAAATATTTGCACAATTCACTGATGTGCCACAAAATGGTTTGTCTTGCTCTTAACTAGAAGCCTGACCCAGCATCTGTTAGTTTACTGGGCAGTCCAGGGATGGCTGGAGTAGGCCCCTGGTGGGGTCTTGGGTCATCAGCCATCCCACAGCTCTGCAGGCTCTCTGCTGCCAGGGAGACCACTCGAACGAAAGTGATGACCAAAGGGCTTAATTCTCTTCATCAGCACGCATTATTTTATTTGTCCAATGTGCCATTTAGTTTATAAGTCCTGTAGATGTGGAAGGATCCGTTTTAAATGTAGTAGGTCACCTGTGGAATATTTGTGGCCTTTGAAGGACACTAAAGTCTCTGAGGCAGCTCTACAGCTATCACAGAATTTGTGTGCATCTCTGTGTATGTATGTACACATTGTTTAATTTCACCTTTTCTTACACTTATCAAGGCTTTTTCACTTGACTAAGTTTCAGTCTATAATTCCAAGCTATACCTGCTCTCCCAGTATCTTCCACCTTTAATATTTTCATCTGCCTAATTCTTCTGAAAACAATTGTTCTCTCTGCAGTTTTTCATCCAGCTGTACAGTAATTGTCAATATGTTCTAAATATTCCATTTTATGCCCAGTTACAGAGACAATTATTTCCAGGCACAAGAGAAACATGGAGATATTTCAGGCTTCCACTCTGATGGCCTCATGTTCAATCCTATGTATAGAAAAAGGGGTGGCTGTCAAAAAGAAAACAAGCATTGCTCATTCTAGCTTGTACATTTATGTACCTGGTCTCTTAGAGATTTCTGTAGCTCTTTCAAAATAATTTCATTTTAACTTCTAGAGAACATTTATTTGCTCTGTAGTGCACCAACTTCTAAGCCTTATTGTATATCTTTCTTATGCCTGTAACCACAAAGGCGTTTTCCGTTTCTCCTAGAATACAACTGTGATAAAGACACAGCAGTTGATCAGTAATCAAGTCCTTCTGAAAGTTGTATTGTTCCTTTATTCTGATCTGAAACTGAGCTTGCATTGAACGATGTTAAATAAAGGTGAAGTCTCTGGAGGTAGATCACATAGTAGCAGGATGGGTACCATCTGAGGAGGACCCAATGAGCTGGAAAGAATAGCAGCACAAGAAACTAATTTAATTTGACATACCTATGAATATTTAACATTTTATAAGAAAAATACAGAAATGTAATCAGCCTTACTCACACTGATTCTCTAGGAAGTACAGACTGTCTTCTGTGTGTTGTCTCTGTTGAATGTGAGAGATTGGGGAGGCTGGGGAAGAGAAGCAGCAGCTCATGCAAAGTTTGTCCAACCTCTATAGAGCAAACTTACTGTAAAAATTGAATTCCCAAAGTTTTTACATTGGGTGCTACAATACTGAGTTAGATCACACATGCCTTGCAATAGATTCTCAAGTTTTTAATACATGAGAAAAGTTTTCCTCCGTGTACGCTAATTGCTTACATGCTCTGCCTTCTGCAGTGTCTCTGAGCAGCATAGCAGCAGAGCTAAGACATGCTGAGATGTCCACGATACCCCAAGTCCCACTGAAGAACTACAGGTCCCAGTTCCCATTGGAAGCTGAGACTACAGAGTAAAAACCATCTCAAAATATTCTCTATTGGGGTCATTCTTAAAACACTAACCTATATTCACGCCATGCTTGAGATAACCCAAAACTTCAGAAATTACTCTGTGTCCCCTGTTGCTCCTCACAGCCAAGTAGTTCTTGCTGTGCCTCTTTTTCTGATCACAGCTTAAATGTAGGTACATTTACATGTAGGACTTAAGTCTTGCATTCACCAATAAGACAGCTGCCATTTTCTCTTTGATTTCTCTTAACATTAAGAAGTAAGTAAGTAAGAAGATATGGAGTAAGTAAGTAAGAATTAAGATAATATGGACTAATTTCCTCCTTTCTTCTTTTCTGCTGATGGAACCAAATAGGAACAGAGCTGACAGAGGAATCCAAATCACTTTGTTATTCTGACACTGCAGCACCTCCAAATTTCCTCCTCCTCCTTTCTCTGGGTGTGCCCACCTGGGTTATGAATGGGAGCAGGATCCTCATCCTTGCACACCTTGCACAGGCTTCCAAGGTCTCAGGTGAGAGCCAGGAAGGAACTGTTGAGCCCTTCTTCCTACATGTACCCACTTTATTGGCATGTGGCTCAGGAAGAGGGAGCAGGAAGGAACCCATCTTCACCCCCAGCTGAGGCCCAGCACAGCAGGCAGAGGTCATGCACTGCCTTCCGGGGGGTGGCATTGTCTCTGGGGCTTTCACACCCCTTTCCATTTCCTGTTCCTCTCTGCATCGAACTTTCCCAGATCCCAAGTTCATGCTGCCTAGTTTGTGGGTTTTCTACATGGATTATTGCTACTTTTCTTCTTTTCCACCCAAAATAGTTTGTTGGAGTCCTGTAAAATTTGTTTTAGGAAGACAAAAACCACTTTTTGCATCATGCTTCACTAAGAAACATATTACTTTGTTTTTTTTTTCTTTTGCTTTACGTACTGCAAGCCCTGTGATACGCCCTTAACTCAGAGGTCTGGGATTCTTACCATTAAGTGCCTGCCCTCATCCTTGGCAAGCCTAATAGCTTGCAGATACTTGTGACCACAGAAACTTTCTAAGTGCTTTGTGACTGGGTAGAATAGTCCCTTCTTCCCACAATTTAGAATACAGGTTACTGAGATTATTGACAGATTCATTTGTTTGTCACCTTCACGCTATAATGTGGCAACTGTTAGCAAACGCTGCCTTTATTTATGGTGATGGCTCTAGTTTTGATACAAAACAAGGGTCTGGCCAAAAGGTTCTCGCCTCCCCTGCGTGTACTTCTATTCAGTTAGATACCAAGCTGTAACCATTCCTTTCCATGGCTGAGACATACAAACTTGAAAGCCTCAGGATGGTTTGTAAACAGCTTAAGCAGCAGACCTTGTCCTAGATACGGGCTCTTGTCCATAGTATGCTCGAGTACCTGTCTTCTCACATGATTAGCGTAAGAATGGTTTCACAATATTATCCCTGGTTGACAAATCCTGTCTAAGGGTTACCTGTCCCCAATCTCTCATGATTCCTCTCTCCTTAGAGGTTAAAATACCTCAAACAACCTTCTCGCCCTCCAAACAGTTTTTTAAAGCGATAATTAGAAAGCAAAGCAAGACCCGTACCGCGTAACGGTGCATCCAGACTAGTGGCTCGGCTGGTGCAAAGGTGGGGTTGGCAGGAGAGTCGCTGCAGCGAGCCCCAGCCAGGGCAGAGGAGAGCCTGACCTCCTTTTACGTTGCTCCTGTTGCCTGTGGAACGGCAACGGAGGATCACAGCCTAACAGCATCCTCTCCAAACAGGGCCTCCCTGCTGCGTGACAAGTCCCCATAGCCTCTTTCGATGGTGAAAAACATTAGTATCCCTTGTTCTACGTGGTAAGGGTCAAAATATAGAACTAACTCTTACCCACACTCTTCTTGTGCCATGCCTTTACTGCACTGGCGGCACACGGAGCATCTCCTGCCCCCCTGGGTTTCGGTGGCGGCTGGGAGCGTTCTGTGCACAGAAAGAATCAAAGCCAGAGGTTGCAAACCCACCAGGATGAAGTCCTGCTTCCTGATGGGCAGGCGGCAGAGTACTGCTGCCTCCAGGTGTACTGCGGCAGCTAATGCTGTACTTTCCATCAAATTACAAGAATTGAGAAAGCATTGCCAAGGCAGTCTCTTTATTCTGATGAATGCTGTACTGAAACAGGTGGCCATTAAAGAAGTTTGTTTGTTTGTTGAGTAAGTAGATAGCACTGGCCTCAAATAGCACTCTCTAGGCCCCAGTGGAGCAAATCCACTTATCTGGGAGAAACTTCTGCTATTCCTCATTTTGAGTTTTCTGATCAGGAGATATCCAGCTATAATTCACAATTATCACTTTGGGCTTTTGATAACATAGCAGAATCTTCTGATTAACAAAACAAGGTGCAGATTTTTTTTCACAATGACGGCAATTAAAGATTGGACAGGCTTACAAAGAGAGTGGGGAATGAACGCTCCATCACTTGAAATCTTTAAATCAAAAGACTGTCTTTATAAAAGGTATTTTCTGTATCAGCCAATACTATGAAGATAGATGCGGGAACCACAGAGAGGAATTCTATAACTGAGGTTATGCAGAAGGTCAAATGAGATGGTCATAATGATCCCTTCTGGTCTTAACCTATCAATCAAAGGGCATTAAATTTCACTCACTGAGCTGGACATGTGATTATGCAAAATAGAAGTACAAGGATTTCCCTGCTTGTAAAGGGAGAACCTGGAAAGAATAATAACCCTGGAATAAAAATACTATGCTGACCTTCTTTCAGAGCACCTACAGAGTCACAGTGGATCCTTTTAAGGTTAGCATAAGTATCCCAGTTATTCCAGCTGAGATGAATGCTTAGAATGGAGTAGAATATGAATGTGTAATTGATTCTATGACCTGAAACAACCATTTCCTGGTGTTGGGAAACCTTTCTGCATTCAGCCATAAGACAGACAATGAAAGATCATTCTGGAGTTGTTGAAGTATTTTAAAGAAGTTCATATTTCCTATGCAATATCGGTCTATGTTTTTTATAGCAGTGCATTGCAAAAGGGAGCTTCTGTCCTGCCTTTGTCTCACCGATAGACTTGAGAATCCTTTTTGTTGCATTGCACTGTTAAATAATACTTGCTCTCTGTTGGACCTTTGGGTCTAGAAATTCGAGACTAGGATTTCCTCATGATAGGGTGCAGGAAATGGAAAGAAAACATGTTCAGTTTGTCTGTCAGCTGGAGCTGCTTTTAAAAGCAGAGGGATGTGTGGGTGGAGGATGTGAGAAGGATATTTTGTACTAGCATATACATGTGTAAACAGACATTCAGTGATTTGTAAAGAGCTGAGCTGAACAGCACCCAAGAAATATACAATTTTTCCCCAAATCTCCGGTGTTTGAAAGCTGGTGGGTTCAGCTCCTGATAACTGTTTTCATCAGTAGGGCCACAGACCAAATGTTTTTTAAACTGTCCTTCAATCAGTGCAATTGATTGGCAGCCATTGGTTAAACAGTTGTGGACCAGTGTTGACTACTTCAGTTCGGAAAAGGGTGGGCAGGAAATAGGAATTGCCGATGTCTACATGTACATTCTAAATTGTATTGTCAACCAGATGGCCAAAGTCTTCAGTATGTTGTCTGCGAGACTTGGAAAGGAGAATTATGTTTGTGGCATGTAAAGTTGTCCTGGAGGTTGCAAAAGCATCTCAAGTTTATTTTTGCCTTGCCCTGCTATCCTTATTCAAACATTTCTTGGGTTTGGGTGTTGTACCCTGTGTGTGTGTGTATATATATATATATGTATATGATACTGACACTGTATGTCAAAGGAGAGCATCCCCATTATAGAATTTGTGTCAAGCTAAGTCTTCTGGGTGGTTGCCACTGTACAAGGGAACCTGTATGAATGTGGTTGTAAGGGCTTTATGAGATCTCTTCATACAGAAATTATGCACTCTGTTGGGGCACAGCAATTGCTGCATCACTGAAAGATTCAGCTGCTCAGCAATGCAGCAGATAAAGGTTCAGTAAGCATGAAGTCAGTCATTGGTAGTCAAGGGCTTTCATGTATTTTCTAGATCTAAGTCAGGAACAGGACACTGAACCTTGACAGTTCTTTCCAGGGGCAAGTGTTGCGGACCTGTGAGATATCACTACCCAGGCAGAGCAAGATTTATCCTGTGACTCTCTGGGTGGTGATGAAATTTCCCTGGAGGTGGAAATCAGAGCAGATGTGGCTAAAGCAACCATGTTGGCTGACTGTGAACTAAGGCTGGGATTGGAGGGAGGAGAGGCCTGAGCAAAAGAGAAGAATGGAAGTGGTAGCTCTCTTCCTTCTAGAATGACCAAGAAAGAAAGAGGTTGATTCACTAACAAGCTCCTTACTTGGGAGAGAAGCAATATGTATCAGGATCGTTAGTGGAGAGAAGAATCTACGGGGCGAGTGCTAGAGAACTCTGATTATGTCTGAAGGGCATCAAGGAAAGCTAGAAAGCACACTGGCCTAGCACGGTGGGAACCCACCACACCACAGCCTCATGAAAATGCTTTTTGGATGACTTTTTGCCAGGGTTGTATCATCTTTGTTTTTTCCTTGGGAATTTGGCACTGTCACAGCTATAGCTGGAGAAAGATTTTTGGAAGATTTCTGGAGTGCATTGACGGAGTTCATTGATTTCTGCAATGCAAGCAATACTTTGCTTTCAAATCAGACTTTGAAACACTAGTCCCAGAGTCTGTTATTAATTCCTGATGTCATTAAGAGATGTCTTCTCTGTATGCGATGCACTGACATTTATTTTATAAGGCACTGACATGATTAGAGTGTTGATTTGATTTTCTAGCCAACGTGCTTGGCCCAGGAATCCCAGGAGCTATGTTTGAAGTTAGCTTCCTAAACTGATGTTTTAGTCATCTAGTAAATGAAGTAATTTTTTTTTAAGATTCTTAATGCCTAGTTCAACAGTTACTAGCTTCTCAACCCTTTATTTGACTAGGCCATTTATTTCAGTGCCCAGTAGGTTTACGGACCGTTGTAACTCTTGGCCTTCCTCCTGAGAAGAGCCCTTCAGCACTGTTCCACATAAAGCCAAGGAAAGATGGATATGCTGCAAAATAGGCAATCGCTCTGTCCACTGTCCTTTCTCCTCTGTTTTACCACAGTCTAACTCCTTTATGAGTGACATCTGCAGTCTTCGCCCTAGGGGTATGGAGAGTCACCTGGGAATGCAGCAGGCATGGGTCAAAGGAGCGAGACTGGTAACAGTAAGCGATCTGAAGTTTGCAGCAGAATCTTTTTCGTGAACCCCTCCAAAAAAGTATGCGTTGCTCTAATGCAGTCATTCTCAACAATGTCTTCAAAGTTTTCAGTTCAGTTTGGTTTGACTTTCTAGAGGCCAAATTTGATACCTACATATGAGCTGAGTAACCTGGTTCTCCTGCCTGCACAGGACAGCCTCTTGAAATATAACTTTCAACCTGGTATTCTGTGATTCTATGATCTGATGATTCTACCAGGAGTAAGGAGTAAAGGAGGAGGGTAATTAGGCTATATAAATAGTCTTCTCACTCTCCAGACTGAAATACTACAGCTCTTTCTGAACTCATGCCCTTTTTTCACACCGGGATGTTTACAAAACACCAGAATATTTTACTCTTTAGATCTAGGGTGCCTAAAAAGAGGTGTACTTTACACCATCTACAAAGGACCTCAGAATCAGACCTTATGTGTTTAATCTGGATATGCAGAGGCAGACTGTTCCCCTGCTCATGCTTCAGTGCATTAACTAAGCTTTAAAGAGCAGGGATTAAGGAGAAGCTTTGCCCATGAGCGGGTTAGCCCTGGCTGCCTAGCTCTGGTTGCCCAAATTTATCCAGATTCCTCAGAAATGTGTAGTACTGATCACTGTCCAGAGGCAGGATACTGGACTAGATGGACCATAGATGTGAGCCAGGGCCACAATTTACAGGTAAATTCCCACTCCAAAATTATACTACTTGTGTTTTGTTTTCTTCATTCCTTCCACGTGCATTATAAATTGTTCTGTTGGGTGTATTGTGCAAGGTAACTTGAATGAGTTGGGGTTTTGACTACTGTTATTTAGTGAGTGGCCATCTTTCCCCTGTCTCTGTCTAGGAGCCTCTTCAACCAAAGGAGGCAGAAGAACATGTGTGTCTCTGTCTGGAGGGCTGGAGAGAGGAACCCCCCAGTAAATGGGAAAGACTGATCAATCCTCCTGAGTTCTTTCATCTTAATTCAGGTTTTATTTAGACATTCCAATACCACTCAGTACAAAGGGAGAACTATTTCTCTCCACCAACATTAGAAATAATAATATTTAACACAGAAAACCTCTGTACGTGCTCTCTTTTTTGTCATTTAAGTTACTCAAATACAGCAAGGGACAATTCTTCTATTATTGAATAGCATGAATGGAGCTGACAGTGTTATTGTATTTATCTGTCTCTGCCTGTATAGATACAGAGATACACGACTTCCACTATAACATTTCAGGCATCGGCACCACCTGAGAGCTCTTTGCAGCTGCAGCTTGTGCATTTTGCAGTAAAATTTCTCGCCCTTTCCCTTTTCCCTCAGCTTCCCCCGCCCCCAGAGAACTGACACGCTTACCACTGACAAATGTTGAGTGTAGCTCCTGAGGATTTAGCATGTCAGGCTGTGTCTACACAGCTTAGCTTTCTATTATTACGCAATGGCTTAGAAGGCAGTGCTTTGCTGCATAATTAGGAAGCTGATCTGTATTAGGACCGGGAGTTTGCATGCCTCTTTCCGTACCAGCTATTTGCCTCCCACCCACTCAAGCCTCCTCTCTGCCACTCACACTTGTTTAATAGCTTCTTTTTGTACCCTTCTTTCCTCTGGTTTCTGATTTTCTTCCCTTTCCTATGCTACATGTTTGTTTATTTCAGAAGTGAGGGGTCTGAGTCGTGCCCGCGCGGATTCTTATGCAGCACGAAGCACTTGCTGTGCGTTGCATCGTCAGAAGAGGTAAGAAGAAATTCCTGAAGCTGCCTGCTAGTTCTCTTGGGTTTTTTTTTTCCTCTTTCTCTCTCTCTTTTTTTTTTTTTCCTGGTGTGTGCACATTGCTTGTCTTACAAGCTGTGCAGGCTCTGCCATCTAGAGCACTTCGTGAGATCACTCCAGTTTGCTGTTTTTCCATCTCTGCATGAGTGTGTGTGTGTATCTCCCTGTCTCTCTTCCCCCCACGATAGAACTCGACCCCCCTCCCCAACACACACACACACACAGAAGCTGGGCTTGCTAGTATGAACTTGAAGACTTGCAGTACCAAAATGCCTGTGTTACCGTGGGATGCACTAGGATCAGAATGCTTGAAAAGCCTGCAGACAGCGTAGTCCTCCAAGACTGTTTTTTTTTAAAAACCAAACAAGAAAAGAACAAGTTATTCATTTCTTTTTGTGTGGTTTTGTGTGTGGGAGTTTTTTGGGGGTTTTTCTTTTTTTTTTTTTTGTGCTTTGGATATTACTGAAAAAGGAGTCTCAGGGATTCACACACTTGGACTTTACTGAATCAGACTGCATCTGACAATCTAGTCTGCCTTTTGGTTTGCTAGAGATCAACCAGGATTTTTCCGATTAAATCTTCTTTTGAAAAAAGGATGCATGACATAGAAAGAAGGTCTAAGTGCCTGTTTGAGACTGTTTTACTGAACCTGGAATAAATGTTACTTCTCAAAGGTAAGTGCAAGTTTTTTTCATAAGTATATATAAACTATACAGCTATAATATAAACTATATATAGATATATACAGAAAATGTTTATACACCGTTACCTCTAATGGGAAAAAAAATCTGCTGTCGTGCATTTTAAAAGCATCAGAGAAATGTATAACTTTATCTTCCTTTTCCTGTTAGCCTAGACAAGATTGTTTGTGTAGAGAAATGAATCCCAGTTTGGTTTCTGCTTCTCTTGTCACGAAAAGGCAGTTCAAAAAGAATATTTATTTTTTTCAGTGTCAGTAGGGATTTTTTTCATGGCAGTTTTGAAACAGTGATGGAAAGAGGTTTGAAAGAAAGGGTAATAATTTGGTTTCTAATACAGGAAAAACGGAGCAATAGCTGTGAGAGTGATTTCAGCTTTCTGGAGAAATTAGTAAATCCTGCAAAGCTAAGGAAGAACTTTGCTGGACAAATCAACTCTGCTGTACATAAAGCCACACAGTGAAAGAGTGGGGACCTTGGCAAAAGTCGTGTGAAGAAACAGAAGGCGTAGGAACAGCTAGAGAAGGGAAGCGAGTGAGGGGGGTGGAGGGGCCGTGGGCACCCGCTTCAGTGTCTGCTCTCACGGAGGTTGGTGTTCTTGGTAAGGTGATGCCGCTGATGATGGACATCCAGAATGGGCAAGGTGGGCATGCAGGGGATTGGGGCACACAAGCAGGTATATGCTATGTCATGTCTGTCTGACGTCATCAGACATATATGCTCTCAGCAAGACTAAGTGTATGGAGAATTTGGGTGGGGGGAAGCATCTAAACGGCAGCACAAGGCAAAATGTAACAAAATGGAAACTGAGTCTCTCCTTGACTTGCATGGACATATGCACACTTTTGTATCACAAAGCAATCGCATGACTGAATAAAACAAGAAAGAAACTGGAGGGGGGAGCAGAAATCAGTGATGAAGTCAACAAGTCCCAGTATGATGTGTTAGTAAACTGGAAATGTAAAGTGGTCAGTTGTGGTGGTGTATGTAAGGAAGGGTTCTTAAACTGGGTAACTCCTTCCTACCCAGAGGAGAAAAATAGCATTGTTTTAAAGCAATAATAATTTTTTGGCAGGGCTGATCTAGTCTTTCTGGGGCAGTGCCATGGAGATATTAAGAAGAGGAGGGTTTATGTTATCTACCCCATCTTTGGGATTAATAGGACAGAATAACCCTTCTGATGAGAAGAGGCAGTAAACAGTAAGCATCACCTAAGTTTTTAAAGTCACAGTTAATTAAATTGGCACTTCTTTATTATGCAATGCTCGCCGTGGGTAAGTCCAGCAGGTGCCACACAGCTGTCACGGGTATGTTCTGTTCCTCTGGAAAGAGGAAACATTGCCGTGCAGGGTGTCCATTTTCCGTTGGACCTCGCTGCGTACAGAGGTTGTACGAAGGCAAATTTGAGCGTGTGGTGAGGAGGGAGAGGTAATGACTTTTACCCCTCGCCGTGTTTCAGGCCGGTTGCAGTTTCCGTGTTGACACCCGGTGCGGGGCTGGTGGCTCGTTTGCATTGCCCGCAGATCGCCACTGGAGCACAACGGAGCGCTTCTCGGCTGCGCTCTGCTCGCAGCCGCCGTGCCGCAGCCGCGCAGCGCGGGGCCTCAGACCTTCCCTGAAAGCACTGCTAATTCTCAGGGAGAGAGCGGACGCGATAGAAAATAAACAACAACACTAGGAGGCAGGAAGAAAAAAGTCATTATGCTCAACCAAGCCATTTTAAGCTGTGAATCCCAGCAAAGATCTGGACCACTTCTTCACACAGCGTCTGTCCTGCGCTCCCCAGCACGGCTCTGTTTTCTTTAGGGTGGCTCTGGGCCCGGTGTCTCCCAGTACCTGGCTGCGCAGGGCACCGGCAGCAGGCAAGCGGGCAGCCCTGGGTGCACCCTGCGGGGCCAGAAATGTGACCCACCCTCAGAGCCGCTGTTTGCTTCTTGCCCTCTCTGCCCTGTGCCGCTCTTCACAACACGAGTGCTTCTTGTTCAAATGTATGTTTGGAACGTAACTGATGATTTTTCCCAGTGGGAGGTACAAAGGGCACATGTAGCCCTGCCCCACAGCCTCTGCTCCGCTCGCTGCTTGGGTGGACCCGAGCCAACTGCTCCCTGGCAATCCCTGTCAAAGTGCTCCTGCTCCGTCTCTTTGCAGAAGACTCTGGACAATGACGGAACCTTGCAATGTAATGAAGCTAGACCCATCTGATCCCCTTTTTTGTTGTTGTTGTTGTTGTTTTTGTTTGGTCCTTCTGGGCAAAAAAGCAAAATGGGAAGCCCCCTGAGGCTGCATTTGCCATCCACCCACACAGAGGGGAGGGAGGGGGTGATGATAGTGTCCATTCAGCCCCAAACAAACCCCTTTTTGCACGGCTCATGCATTTCAGCCTTGACCTACAAAGATCACCTGTGGGAGAAAAAGGGTGGTTTGTTCCAAGCGTGTACTCAGTCGTCTTTCTGGCCTGAGCGCTCAGCCTTACTTTGTTTGGGTTTGTCGTAGCCTGTTGTCACGTGTTTGTTTTTGTGGAGAGAGTAACCGTCCTCTAGGTGCTGTGCTGAGCTGAAGAGCAGTAACGCCACTCATGAAAGGTGGAAGGAAGGCCGCCATGGCTCCTTGAAGCCAGCCCTGATGACTGTGGAATCCCTTGCCCAACACTGCGTGGGCCATTGCTCTATCCCTTATGTTTCCCTCTTGCCTTAACCGCGTAGGCTTCGATTATCGCAACTAAGCATCTCACCAAGGTGCTGGGATTTTCTCTATCAGTGTCCAGAGGCCACATGTGCTCGCAGGGCATTGAACAGCTTCCAGTCATCAACTGAAACTTGTGACAAGAGACAAGGTTTCATCCAGGTGTGCTGGAATCATAACAAAACCCACAAATCATCCAGTGTGACGCAGCACTTCAGCGAAGGGCCAGCTGTCACTCTCTGCCCAGCCCGCTTCCACCCAGGACGCACAGAAGGGAGGGAAGCTTGTAAGCTGTACTTCTGTTTCTAGGAACTCAGATTACCTTCTGCGTGGGTGGCTGCCAAACCTTGGCATGAAATTAGCAGGTGTAAACATGTCGTTAAAAGGCCCACGGTGATGCTGCATGGGAAACTGGGAAAAGGGTATGTCATTTAGAAGTATTTCTGCTTCCCCAGGAGCAGCAGTTTTCTCCATACTGCAGAATATTTGCATGATAGTGTTTCCAATTTTTCTCTCTTCCTGTCAGTTGCTCTGTCCTGTCCACGATGCAGGTCTCTGATGACATCCTCGTCTTCATGAGAAAACATCTGTGATAAATGCAAGGTGCCAACTTTGGCATATGAAATGAGCAGCGGCAGCAAATTCAGAAAACATCTTTTCAGTAATAAAAAATGCTGATTTGAAAACATGGGAGAAAAGGAAGAGATGTGCTGTCAGGGTCTGGTCCTATGCAGAATCCCTATTGACCTACACAGAAGACAGAGCTGAGTGGGATTTCTTCAGTGATAAATGTTCTTGTTTTTCTTAGGAAAGTATAGATTTATCAGAATGAAACATGATTGGGAAATGGTCGGTTTTATGAATTTCCTGACTGAAAAACTGTAGGGGGAATATTGCCAGAACACCCCATCTTACTTTTTTCTGCAAGATAAAATTTATTTTTAATTTCCAGTTCATGCATTTTGTATGAAAACTGAAAATAATTCATATGAAACTTCATCATAAAAGGGGTCATGGTCAAATCCTCTTTTGCTAAATGACAAGTAAATCTGTCAGTTGAACTGAAACCAAACGCTTCTAGCTCATTAGAAGGCTTGCATACGTTCTATCTCAGTTTGGGCCAAGGAAATTGTAAGCGCTTTCATTTCAATTCATGGGACCAGAAAAGTTCTGTCTGCCAAGCCTTACCTGGAAGTCAATTTACTTGGCCAAGTGGGATTATTCCAGGAGCATTTTGCCAACACATGCTGTGAGATGTCAAGGCCTCTGAGTGTTTGCTCTTGAGTCATTCTTCCAGGTATGGAAAACTTATGTGCTGAGATGTTACGCCAGCTAAATATAAATAGATATGATAAGATGGCTGCAGCTATAGCATAAGTGGTACAATGGAGCATTAAGAGGCTTCTGCTAATCACTCCTGAGGAAGGAACCGGTCTCTAATCCTCTGGCAGATCTGCTAGCACTGTGGTGTTATGGAAAGAGGTGAGATAAGGAAAGGGCCCTGCAATTAGCAGTAAATCCAGGGTCCCAGACCCTGGTTGGTCAGAAGGTGAGAGGTAGGACTGGTGCATCCCAGTGCATCCCAACGTAGGTTCTGAGCAGAACAGAAAGCTGGATTAAGGATAAAATCAACAGAAAGTACATGATGGCTGAAAGCACCTTGTCTATTTTAATAGAGTTAATGTTGAACTGAAAATCCCTGGAAAATATGTGTGTGGCACTGGTGAAGAAAATTATCAGTGTCAGTCTTTCCCTGAAGCCAGAGGAGGTAGGTCAGGGCTGAACATAAGTCTTTATGTGCAGGACTCAAACAAATTGCTGCAGCTGTCCGGTTAAGTTTATAGAGTTCAAGTTGACTTAGTTGGGAGAAGAACTTTTGGAAGATCTCGGTATGATAAAGCCGCATGGATTGTGGGGATCAGGCACATGTGATATTGGAGGAAATACACACACTGGTGAGGAAGTAAGGGATTTTTCCTTTCCTGCCTTTTCTGTTTAATTTGCTTTGCTAGGCTGAGGAGCAGGGGAGCTCAAGATGGCACCAGGTGCAAAGAGTCCTTAGCCATTCTCTCATCATGTCTAAGCTCCTCAGAAAAGCTTCAGTATACGTGTCACTCAGAATGAGTAATCCTCCTTTTGTTACAACCTAAAGATAAAAATTAGGAACAGGAAAGGAAAAGAGGATGTCTTAAACACACCACATCCTCTGTTGCAGTGGCAGGATGGGTGGGTTGTGATATCAGTGAAAGGGCAGCACTTGTATGTGTGCTAGAAAGGAAAAACTGATTGCACCAGAATCTATATCAGATCCCTCTGTTAACAGCCTTAAAAAAAATGTATCTGCCCTTTCAGTACAGAGTGAAACCGATGAACAGTCAAATGGCAAAAGGAAAAGTCAAGAGGAAAAAAAAAAGCCTGTCATGGTTCACTCAGCAGTCCCTGTCTGGTTTGAAAGCAGCCAATAACAAATATCTGTCTCCTCAGAGATAAAAATCAAAACCTTCCCAACCATTTCAGTAGTCATTTGATCTCCTTCCCTTTGTGAATATTCTTATGACTAGGTAAATACATGTGATACTCAGAGAGCTCTGCATGGTTTGTATGTGAAACAAGTGTGCTAAACTAAAAAAGAAAAAGGCCAAGCTGTATTGATAGAACATAACTTACCTGGACTGAGACCATGTTGTTGGTTTCCTAAACTGATGGCTAGTTGGCATTTTGTATGAATTATCTCCAGTGTAAGTGAATGTTATCACTGCTGTTGGCAGATACTTACTGTATATTGGTTTTTAAATAAGGGTACAACATTGATTCCTTGCTCTCCAAGTTATTGACTGCACTTTCTCTCTGCAGTCAGGTCAGACAACTTATGTCCTCTGGAAATGTTCATTAGAAAAATGTTTTAGGTCCCAGAAACTCTCATGGAGGAGATGATCAAGTTTGTTTTTTTTTTTTTTCCCCCAGGCTGCCTATAATCAAAATATCTTGTAGTTATCCCTGAAAAATATCAATTTGCTTGACGAATACCACTGAGAGATAGGTACACATTTTCTAATTCCGTTTCACATGACCAAGCAGCACACCAAGCCATGAACGCTTCAGTTGACACCCACTCTTCAAGGACAGTGTGACCTTTCCTTATCACCACTGCTACATCTTCTACAGCTCCACAGGTGCATTTTGACAGTGATATCTTCTTTAAGTGAGGGGGAAGGTTACTGAGAGGCTTCACAATTACATAGCATGGCCCAGAGTCTCACAGAGACCCTGTCTGTGGTCTCCCAGCACCCTACCTTGACTGGATCTGATGGTTCTCCAGCTGGTGAGAGGAGAAGTTTCAGGTGCCTCAATAAATGACGTGTTCTTTCAGATCCAGGGGTGAGTGACAGCAGTTTCATATGAACTGGAGAGAACTGTCATTACTGGCAGAGGGTCAAGAGCAGAGGAGTTGCACAGCAGCCTGATGGATAATTATGAGAGCAAATGCACTGAGGGCAAAGAGGGTCACGTTTGGAGAAAGACTGGAGAAATTTTGGTAGAATGAGAGGGAAGAAAGAAAGAAGAATCATCAGTGGTACAGCTAAGAAGATGCCTCTGTCTCATTAGATATTTGTACCACCCTTCTTGCTGATGAGCCAGAGTGCCAGGCTGAGCTAAACAAAGGTTTATGATATGTGTCTTTAGTCACACTGTATGTAGCTGATGCCTCTTTGAGCCACTGTGGGGTGTTTTACTTGTTACATCCAACCTGTTCTAAGCCTTTTGGTGAACATGGAAAAATTTATTCAAGCCCTTTGTGCGTTTGTTTCTCTTTTCTCCATCTTTCTTTCATCTCCTTGAATCGGTGAGTTGAATGAGAATGCTATTTATTTACCTTTCCTTAGCACTGGACACAAAGCGTTTTTTATCATCAGTGAGCAGATGAGTCAGTCGTTAATAATTATAAGCCCTCCCCTCAGTTCTTAGCAGAACCTAGCAACAAGCTTTCAAATTAATGTGAGAGACCCTCTAAAACATGACAGGTCCATCTTCAGACAATATCTTTTCCAAAGAGGGAGCAATTGATAGGCTGAGACCTGTCTCTTCTGTGGTGAACATCAAATGGCTGCATTTCATTCCCATCTTAGTGTTTTATTTTCCTCTTTGACAAATTTTTCACCTGCCTAATTCTGTGAACAGCATAACAAAGGTCTGTGACAACCTTGTGGGTTTGTGGCTCTGGAAACTTCCCTGCATTTGAGATTATGCCCAGAAAAGGAAGAAATCCATCCTCCTGCAAGAAGGCTGAGATAAGACATGGTGAATTTCTGTCCATTGTTAACTTCTACCCTATACCACAGAATGGAAAAATCAAAGTTACACTACATCCTATCTCAACTATAGGATTTACATTTAAAAATAAATAATGCCCTGAAGCCAAGGAACAGCTGCTACAGTTCTTTCCAGCACGGTTCATTGATCTCCTCCTCTCATTTGGCACATCCTGCTACTCCCATATTGCTGTAGTTAGTGTTAAATCACAGACAGATCGCGTAATGACCTGAAACTGCAACCTAGGTGCGGTAGAGTTTGCACACACAGGCTATCACATATACGGACCTTTATACCACCACCTTGCGAGACACAAAAAAGACCTGAGAATTAGGCCTTTGTTAGGCTGTACTGTCTCTTTCTATTACTTACAGAGTTTTAAAAATTATTTTATGTTAGTCTAATCATGTTCATTTTAAGGAATTGCTTTCAACTCTTTTTTTGGTAGCATGTGTTGTTTTATCATGGAACTATGATGAGTTTAATGCATACATTAAAAGTGCAGTTTTCCACAAAAGTCCTTCTATTATGGAAATCAGGCATCTTTTACAAAAACCTAAATAAAAAGCCTCCCAAGTTTAGTATGTGATATAGTTGCATTCACATGCTGTCACAATCATTCCCTCTTTTTTCTTTATATTGACAAGTACATAAAGAACAAAAATGAACTCTGCAGCCAGCTGTTCTTCCTAAATATGTCTTGATGGCTTAGGTAAAAGGCAAATTGCAGCTTGAGACTTTATTTGTGCAGCAAATTTTAGTCCCCAGAAAATCAGGAGGTGTTTTCAGAAGCCTGTGTCTTCAGCCACAGTATTTCAAGATGGGAAGCAGGTCTGTGTTCATGCCCCAAGTTGATTATGCCGTGTTTGCAGAGTTTTTAGTCATAGATGGCAAAGACTTATGGTGGCTCCTTATAATTCTGTTGATAAATGCTAAGCTTTGGGTGACGTTAAGTGATATTGATCACTTGGATTCTAGTGACTCCCCTTAATTTTACTGATATTTGTTTGACCACTGTGATTTTCAAATATTCCTGTTTACAAGTGTTTTAGTCATTCAGAGAAGCAGCAGCACCCATATCACATGTGATTAGGATGACCAACAATCTGAACACAACATGAACAGTGATTAAGCAGATCATGAATATTAGTAGCTGGCAAATGACACATGGCTGGAATATGAGGCATTTGTTTGCCAAATATATATGTGGAACAATTGGGATGAAATAAAAAATAAAGTAAGGATTAAATCATAACAAATATTTTTTGAAATCAATACTTCTAACCACCATTAAAAATTAATAAAAAGAAAATGTAGACTGTACAGCAGAAAGTGCATTTTAATACTGATATACAGTAAATCCTGGCATCTCCCAAGGGAAACAAATGGCAGTACCAGCCCCTGTGACATCTATATGTATAAATATATATTCATTTATTGTAGGAAAATAACAGAAAAAATGTCAGGGAGGAAGCATAACCTTGTAAAGAAGGCTTTGGTCTTAAAAATCAAAGTAGACATGCAAAAAACAGTCCATACAGGATGTGGTAAAACTTGCCAAAAACCACACATTTGATTGCAAAGAAAAAGGGAGGATAACTTTCATGATTACAATTTACTTAATTTTGGAAATGCTTCCCCCTTTCGTATATTATACGTTAGGTCACTTCTGAAATGGTAATTTGAAACAAAATTCTCTGATAATTCACAATTATGTTTCCACTTCAGAATCAATAAATATTTTTGAAAAGATTAAATGTGTCCAACTTGAAAAAGTATCTTCTTCTTCGTAGAATAAAACATTGCAAGTCAGCTCAAAAACATTTTCCATTCCTTTCTATGCTATTTAATTCCATTTTTTTAAAATCATTAAGCATATATGTTTATACACGTGCTGCATATGTGTGCACATATGGTTAGATCCGTTCTTGGCCAGTGGGCATAAACTTTGCTTTTCACTTCTATTTCTGTAATAGGAGATAGTAATAACATATGTCAGAGACCTGTCTTAAGGCTGAGTGTACTGATGTTTACGAAGTGTTTATAGACTAGTGAAGATCTACACTGAGGGATGTAACTCTGTGTTGGCAAAAGGGCAGACACAACTTAATGAGAACTGGTGAAGAATTTCCAATCAACTTTTTTCATTAGAGAATAGGTTTTGTCCAAATTAGCTTACTGGATGGCAGGGGCAGGGGTAGGAGGAAGGTTTTTTGGCAACATCTTCTTTTGTGTTTTTTATATTTTTATCTGCAACGTATGTGGGTTTTGTTTTAAAACAAAATTGAACGTTTTATCATGTGAAGAGCTTTAATGTGGTATTTTGTCCTTTTTTTACAGAAAATAAGCTTTTGCATTTTCTAAAAACAGCTACCCTGCAAATTATAATCATCAGTCTAATCTAAATAAATCAATCTTGTCTCTCAGTTTCTGATAAAATCAGGCTTTCTTAACAATTTTAGGACTGCTGATAGCCATAAAGAGATGGTACCACTTCTTCTTGTAGAATTTTTCTTTCTTCCATTTTCATTTTCTGTTTTCTTGCCTTAGTAGGTCTGTTGTTTGTGAAAGGTTGTGCAGATAGTTCAACTACTTCTTCAGATAAAACAGGCTGTAAAAATGCTGAATTTACTTTACGGTTCACAGGACAAGTAATATGAAGGTAAAAACAGCAATGAATGGAGTGGGAGGCTTGGGCAGTGGAAAAGCAGGCCATCCCAGTTCCTAATCTCTGGAGAGAATTAACCTCTGAATTTTAGCTGTACAGGAGGCAAGGGGGCTGTGGCAAGGTGGGTGTTGGTCTCTTCTCCCAGTTAACCAGCAAAAGGAAGAGAGGAGATGGCCTTAAGTTGCACCAGGGGAGGTTTAGATTGGATATTAGGAAAATTTTCTTTACGGAGAGAGTGGTTGAGCATTGGAACAGGCTGCCCAGGGAGGTGGTGAAGTCACCATCACTGGAAGTTTTCAAAAAACATGTAGATGTGGCGCTTCAGGACATGGTTTAGTGGGCATGGTGGTGTTGGGTTGGTGGTTGGACTTGATGATCTTAAAGGTCTTTTCCAACCTTTGTGATTCTGTGGGGCACACACGGCTGATGAAGGAATTGAAAAGGGTAAGCACAAAGCTTCACCCTCAATGCCTCAGTGAGAACTGAAAAGTAAAAGCAGCTGAAAAAAGTGAGAGGTAGAAAGTGGTAGAGCACTGTCTACCACTTTCAGTGGTTGAGCGGCTGCATGCCGCAGTTCAGTGCTCTTCGTACTGGAAACGCTATCAGCTGGTGCATGGTTCACATTGTCTTATGCTTAAAAATGAAACTCGCAACTACTCCACTTTTACACGTGTACAACATTTAAATGTTACTAGTGTAAGTCAAAATCTTCCCAGGGTGCAGAGCTTTTGAGGTCTGTGTATTAGTATGCTGGCACTGCAGTGACAGCTCAGTATACTTTTAGTGCACCTTCCACTCAGGAGTCTGAGCAAATATGAATAAATTGACCCTTGGCACTTTCCATTTAAATTAGATTACTATTCTTTAAGTGAGGGACATGGATTTTGGCTTAAACTAGTCTATGATGACAAGCAGTGTCTACAACAGAGCTGTTGGTCAGGTTGCCCATTAAAGTGGATGTCTGTGTGATGGGGTTTAGGCAATGGTGAGGTAGTGCTAAATTGATGGAATGGAAACCAGATCAAATCCCAGAGTTGTGCGGCAGCAGCAGTCAGCTATGCCTACATGAATAAACCATTTCAGCAAGACTATTATGAAAACCGTACTCAAATAGCAAGCATTAGGTAAAGTAGAAGCCACTGAACCCTTTTGTACAATTGTTTATGTGCTTTAACAGACTTGAGGAAAATAGTCATCGTGTGTGTTATGTTCCTGTTTATTTTTGCTGGGATTATTTAATAATCATTTTGGAGAGATATGGATATATTGGCATCTGAAATCATAAAAAAAATAAACACAGAAATAGCGATACTTAGCTTCCCGTCTTGCTTGGGATGCTAGAAATCTTCCAAACATATGCCCAGGCAAACCCAATCTTCTTTGCATATTTTCTACTTATTATTGTGAATTGTCATACTGAATTACTGATGAAATTCATACTAGGAGAAATTCTACTGATATAATTATCTTACTCCAGTGACAGGCTAAAAACTTTTATTCATATAACATATACAACATTTCAGTATTTATTATGCTACATCTAAGATTTATTTGGATTTTAGTTTTGGGGATTCATTGTTTTAGCTGAAGTTCTGGAGAATGTAATTTATCTCAGTTCATGGCTGACTTATTCCCTTAGTTTTTAGATGAAGAGCCCAAGGACTTCTCATCTTCCTGTCCTTATTGTGCAACATGACCTCATCCTCTGGTAGTGAAAATAGTCAGTCTAGCAAAATCAGAAAGCTCAGCTGATCTAAAAGCACTGGCATGGTTATTGATTGAGAAGAATACAGACTGCTCTTAAATGGTTCATATGGGAAAAACAAGTAGAATTCATCCTCTACAAGATTTGTAATTACTTGCATAAACCCAGCAAAAAATTTCTTAAGTCCCTTGATCACAGTTTTTCCTTGTCACTTTTACAGGTCTGCCTTTAAGTCTGCACTGACAAATGAACCAAAATGCCATTGAAACCAAGTACCTTCTGTACTGCAGCTGTCAACCACCCATTTAATATTTGCTGTTATTTGGCTGAATTGTAACTAGTAGAATTCTGTAGACTACTACCCAACCTCAGCTCTCCAAACCTCATTTACCCAAAACAAGAGGATGGTCGTCCATGTCTGTTAGTTGCCGTGATGATTCCTGTAATTACTCAGACTCATTCTGCCTCCCATGACATTCAGTTAAATTGAGATGCACTGCCTGTGAAGAACTGTTACTTTTAAGGTCCCACTTTAACTGCCCTCATCATGCAGGCAGCAGCAGCAGCATGTTTACTTGTTTTGCTTGATGCAGACTAGTCATTAATATGTGACTATGTTGGGGTCACTCTGCACGGCTCGACCTTAAGGAGAAGGAGCTGTGGTGTTGAGCTGCACGGCTCGACCTTAAGGAGAAGGAGCTGCAGCATTGAGAAGCTGGTAAACAGCTGGATATCTGCACGGCTCGGCCTTGAGAAGAGGGAGCTGTGGCATTGGGAAGCTGGTAAACAGCTGGACATCTGCAGGGTTCGGCCTTGAGGAGAAGGAGCTGTGGTAAACAGCTAAGAAGAAGCAAGAAAAACAGGGACACCTGCAAGCAGCAATCCGGACTGTGTGAGGGGTGCGTGGACAGCGCGTGATATCTTGTATATAGCCAATTGCAATAGTGTGTGTAACAAGCTGTAACCAATCATGAGAGTGTGCGCAGTGACTAAGCGAAAATTATGGTATATATTGGAGTCAGACAAGACTGACGGCATGACCTGATCATATTGGTCGTACGCGTCGTGTCCGAGACTTCCGCGTCATGACTACAGCAGAGATGAAAAGTGACAATGAATCTTCAAAGACAGCCACTGTGATTAGCATATGTAGTCCATAAGAGAAGTAAGAACAGTAGCAGTAATTAAATATCAATGGTTTACACACAGTGTCATCAATAAGCTTGTTGTTTGTGAATTCCTGAGATTTTTCAGGTGTTGATTCATTCATGATTTATTTACTTTTCTGCACAATGAAGTAGAATGGCAGAAGGAAGAGATTTTGGCTGATGACACAAGCATCTCTCTATTTGCTGAGATGTCTTCCTGTACTCCCCAGCTCAGGAAATAAAAGTTTAGGGGTCTAGTCCCTTTAAAACTACCAGACTCCCCTTGAAAGCACTGTGTGAGCTTTTCTGGTTGGTACAAAGGTGGTACTGCTTTGACGTACAGCAGATGATTGTACAGTGACAGTAAATTGGTCGCTGCCTTTAGTGCTAAGCATGCACTAAAGGGTATCAACCAGTACAATTTCCTGTTTGTTTGCAACAGCCCATTGAGGTCCAGCCTGAGCTGCTAAGTGACTTCAGTGCTCTTATCAATGGTGGTACACACTTCTGGGCCTGGAAGAGGAACAGGAAAAAATGCAGTGAAGGGAAGCCTGAATGTATGTATGGAGGAGTTTTTGCACAAAGAATAATTGAATAGCCTTTTTACTCCCCAGCCTGGAAAGGATTTACTCTGGCTTGATGTGATGAAGATACCTAAGACTATGAAAGATACTTTTGTTCCTTGTCTCTTCTAATACAAGTCTTAGAGCACAACAGATTAAACTGGCAAATGGCAGGTCCAGAACAAACAAAATAAAACACTTGGGATTGTGAAAGGCTGTGAAACCCTTTCCTGCAGAATGCAGGTATGGCTAAATGTTTGCATTGATTTATAGACCAATTGTAGAACTAAATGAAAGAAAGACACAGGGGTTTTTATGTGCAAAGACAGCATCTTCAGTTAATGATGTTAGCTAGACCACAAGCAGCTAAGAGACTGAGAGAGTATTTTGGGAAATTATCACTGTAGGCTTGCATTGTTTTTAAGTGTTTTTGATTGGTTTCCCTTATTGACGACTAGAAGAGACAAGACACTGGGCTGGATATACCATAAGCATGACACAATTCAGATTTGTTCAGACTGATTTGATTCAGGATACTCTGATTGCTGCAGTCCTCATGGCACAGCCTGACGCAGTGTTTGACTGAGCCCACAGCTGTACTTCAGCAGGATGCAAAGAAATGCTAATTACTCAGTGTTTACAAGTGTGGGCAGAAACACTGATCTTCTACCAGGATTTTGAGACAGAGCTTCACTGCTGAATTTACTAAGTTATTAACACCCCTGATTCGGAAGCAGTGCTAATATAATCATGGTCTCTGGCTCAAGTAATTAAGATAGCTTTTATAATGCTTCACTCCTTGTTAGGTGAAAAGTGTTCTATCTGCACCTTGGGCTTCTTGACAGTGGCAGTGGTTGGCTGTGTGGGAGCACCAGGAGGTTTGCTGCTGAGCTCTGGTGGCTGGAGCAGGTAAGCCTTCACCTATTTCTTGGGAATAAAAGCTCAAGTTGTATTACAGATCTCTCTAAGTTGAAAAGAGGAGAAAGAGCATTCTGGTTTTTTTCTTGAGAAACTGTTGATCTGAGAATCTAACAATGATAACCTCTGGCTGCGTAGCACAGAGGTCTCCTGGAAAGCTGTGGTTCCTGATGGTGTGGGAGTCTGAGCTCCTGCATTGTGGGACTCAATCCCTGTAACAGGTTAGAAGGTAGAGCAGGAAAGGGGAACGCCTTCAACTAGACGTCTGACTGATGAACAGCTATGGTTTCTATAGCTTGCACTGCCCTAATTTGGATTTTTGATGTGTATTTAGTCTCTGACTGACCTGAGTTTTATATGGGCTGAATAATTGACTGGCACCTGCCTTACATCTCCGGGGGAGTTTTTGCTGTTGCTGGTGGAGGATCCTTCTAGGGAGACACTTTTCAGACAGAAAAGAATAGAGAGAAGGCTCTAAACCAAGAGAAAAAAGGATAGGAGAGACTAAAGGACTGGCAGAGACAACTGCTGTCAGAACCTGGAGTTCACTTTTTTCTTGAGGCTGACATGTCTTGTTTTATTAAATTTCTTTAGTTATGAGCCATAAACAGGCTTATCAAGACTCAGCACATAAGAACATCAGAAGACTGGCATAAGTATATAAAAGAAACATACTACATGTAATAGAAGTCATATACTAAAATATGTCTTCTGGTAATTTCATGGAGTAATTTTCCTTAGGCTCAGTTTTTAGCACCTTTTTTCAGACGGTGTTGAGTTACTCTGAAATCCTGAGTTATTTTTTGAAATAGCTGGGTCCCGGGAAGGGATTCTTTACCCAAAGTTCTCCAGCCTCTTCTGTGTGTTTTGAACATTGGTTAGATAAATTAATTAAAGTTGGGAGACTGTCTGCTTGCATAGACATTGACAATTGTGATTTGACCTGGAATATAAGAAAGACTGACTGCATTGCCTTTCTTCCTGGGATCGCCACATTCATTTCTATCTTATTGATCTATCTTTTTTTAAGATTTTATGTTTTACGTAGATTTGTGTAATGTGGTAGGATAAAGAGAAACCTGCCCCCAAGAGAAAATTGCACTGATTCTTTTTCCAATGCAACCATTTACAAAAGTGCTAATGTGTCCTAGGAAACATGAAGGCTCAGTTTTGTTTTTAGAAATTGTTCTACAAAGTTATCAGGAAAAAAACCCGAAACAACCCAAAGCTTTAAAACATACCACATAAGGAAAAAACGTGTTAGTAGAGAGAGGATAGACTCACTGGCTTGATAAGGCTATCTTTTTACGTCTAGTTTCTATAGATATTTGCACAGAAACATGAGCATTGCTAATTAACTGCTCATCTGCTTCATGTGCTTATGGCTTACCAGCTATAGTCAAATCCCATCTGTCACTTGAGGACAATTAAGTGGGCTGAGAAGCGTCATTTTATGACTACACCTGGCCAGGAGGAGGTATTCCAGCTGGATGGTATGGGAAGCCGGAGACACCTAGAAGAGGAAGGAGGGAGGCTGTCTCTAAAACAACTTGCAGTTGCCTATTGAAAACACGTTCATATAAGGCAAAAAAAATGTTCTGGGGTGGTATGGGTAGAAGCATATAAAACTCATACATCTGCTTCCAGTATCAATACAAGAGCTGTGCAATTTCCTTCCGACTGCAAAGGTTTTTGTCTCCAATTTTATAGGAGTACTACTACTGGAGACAGGCAAAGATGTTTGGAAATTACAGGAGCTGACCAAAAGCAAATAAATGACACTAAGGGTGTTGGAGATGAGGAAGATGTAATATGCATCCATATTATCAAGTAAGGTACAAAGCCAGGAATTAGGTAATGGTGCTGCAACATAGGTTTATGATACTGTGTCTTGGGTCTATTTGGGACACAGCCCTAGGGGCAGCCCAGCCATGTTATAAAATAATCAGGCTTTTCCACGGTGCTGTCATCGCTCTCGCTTTGTGCATTCTCGTTCAGGCTGCTCTTGCAGTCTGATGCCTGTGGCTTACCAATGCCCTTTCATCTGCATCAGAAAAAATACGATGAATAATTAAACTTGTCCCTAAATACAATGTTTTCTCAAAACTCTTCAAGCAGTGTCAGTAGCTCTTTAGAGGCCATTTTCAAAGCTTACAGTAGTATCCTCTGGTAATGAGGTAATGATATTGCCTCAATTATATGCTGCAAGGGAAGATGAAGACTTAGACTGCCATTCAGCTTTAGAATAACCGTTGTAATTTTAAAAGTATCTGTCCTCCCTTTCTCTTTAAGTAAAATCATCCCACCCCATTTGTCAAGATAATGCCAGCCGTGGCCGAGAAGGGCCTCTCCTTGCAATGATAGCTTCTTTCAGAGGGATGATGTTAACAGCCTCATTTTGTAACACCTGAATTCAGATGGTTTAATTCATCTCGGTTCTCTTCTTTTGCCAAATCTGTCCATTATGCATGACCAGGAGGCTGAAAGGAGCAATCAGCCTACTTCCCAGCAAGGATTTTATACATATATATACCTATATATGCATTTTCTATATAAATAGGTGTATGTGGAAAAGCGACTTCCTTCTTAGTAGGCCAAAAAAAGACCGCAACTTTTCCTGGAGGCAGAGGTCACAAATGATGGCGTGGCTGCAAGCTGCCGTGGGTTCTGAGCTGCGCTCTCTGCAACCCTGGGCTGGTGCTCTGGGGGGGAGCATCCGTACTGTTCTGTGGCTTTGTGTACCCCCCATGTCCTTTATCTGTGGGCAGACAGACAGACATCTCTGCAATTCCTTGCACAGCGTCACGTGGGGGAAGGTTTCAGATAAATCCACCTCTGTTTTGTAGAGCAGGGGGGCTGCAAGATGGTTGTGAAGAAACAGTAAGAAATACTAAGTCTTGCAAACCATAAGTATTTGGAAATCATCGCTCTGATCATCAAATGAGATAAGCTTATGTGGCATAATCTAAGTTTCATAGAGCTGTCTGTTTTTAGGCTCCTTTCTCCAGTTTCTAAACTATTGTGGACCATCTTTAAAAAAAATTTTTAAAAAATCTTCCCTAACCACATGACTCCAGGAGATGGCAAAGTAAAACCAAAACTGTGAGTCCTTACTGTCCATGTTCTCTATGTAGCTGGAAAAAATATTGGAAAAAAAATATTTTAGTTTGAAATGCACAAAGAAAAAAAAATCAAGATAGTTTCTTAAAACAATCTTATGCAAGATTTTGGTGGGTTTTTTCTTCTTTTTTTTTTTTAACTTTTTGTTAAAAACATAATACAAGAGCAACAGTTTTGGGGATTTTTGGGGTTTTCAGGGTTTTTTTTCCTCCATAGTGTTTCAAATTTACTTTTTTTTAATTACTGCTTAAGTATTCTGGGAGCCAGAAACTTGAACATTAGTGTAGCTGTTAGTTCAGGAAAAACAGGAAATAAAATGGATTCATACAGAGAGAGAAACTTACTTGTCTAACTCTGCTGAGCAAGACAAGAAAGATTAAATAAAAGTCAGCAACATAACAAGTAGAAAAAGAATTTAAAATGTTTGCACTCTCACAAAAAAGAATTAGCGTGAGGAGCATAAGAGAAAATTTTAGACAGATATTTACTTAATTTGGGCTCTTCTCATTTTAAAAGACTTACCTGAACAGATTTTCTCAACCAGAATAGTCAGATGTAAAATAAATGGCTAGAAGTGTAGGCATATTCCTTCTAATCTGTACATCACTTCTATTTTAGAATTGATATTAATACCAGCTCTTGGATTTTGTAAAAGTTCAAAACCTGTAAAAGCTCCTGAGAGTTGTTATTAAAATGCTTAGTTGTTTTAACTCTTGTAAGTTATATTCTCATAAATTGCTGGTGCCTCATAAGAGTGTGATTGCTGTAGAGAAGCCAGGTTTCCAAATGAAAACTTTTTTTCTTCTTCTTCCCTCCTTCTCCCCAAATTTGAATCAAGCTCTAAGGTCTTTTATAGCCCTGAATAAGGGATGATGAGTCATATGTATTTTAACGATATATATATTTAATTCTGTTCTCCCTCTAATACACAGATTCTATCAAGACAAAAATCACACTTTGATGTCTCTATCTGGCAGAAGCATAGCCAACAGCCTGAGATAAAGTAGTGAATAACAGGGAAGAATATTCAGGCGTATTTTGGCAAACTAGATACCCAGTTTCAAATTACTGTGATTATACTTTTCTTCCCCCTTCCTTTTCTCACTAACATGACAGCAAGCACATTTTCTACAAAAACCACATTTTATGCCTGTCAGAGATAATTTAAGGTCAGAATTTTCAAATGTGCTCAGCATACTGAATACAGACAGGGTTATAAGCTCTTCAGTTTTTTGGTTTTGTTCTTTTTCTGTAGTTGATCCTATGATAGGACTTCTGGGTACAGAATAACTTTGAAAATTCAGCTTCTATATAAATGCCTCAGGTCTGTGATAGCTGTTTCTTAATAGCCTTTTGTTATTTTGCAAAAAAACACCTTGGTTGTGGGATTTTTAGGTGTTCTCCAAATTGGCCAAATTCTGCTCTCATTGAAATCAGTGAAAATACTTTCAGCTTTAATAGATGCTATCTGACGTTGACCTGAGCCAGTTTGCAATTTTGGTCCTGCTTGCCATCCTTCCTATTTGACTATAGGCATATGTTCAGGAATAAACTTATCTGAGCTCACAGAGCTCTTTGTTGCTGTACTGTAGGGGGACCAAGCACGTGTGGTACCAAGTGATTTACATCTTAGCCTGCCAACAGGTGTACTAATTGTGGCTTTTCCCTAAACCTACAGCAGACATTTGGGATTTAGGTGCCTGTATTGAGGCTTTCTATATGTGATCCTTTAGGATTGGTGAGGAGAAATATATTTTAATGGTACAGTTCAGCTCAGCTAGGGTAGATGAAGCACCAATTATGGTAGATATCTACAGAAAGCCTGATGAATCATATCCTAGAACTGCCTAGGTCTTTTTATTCATCCACAAAGGTCACCAGATGACTAGCTAATATGTGAATGTCTATGTTACGGGCCTCAAAGCTGAGATCAAAACCACTGCTGACAAGGTTGTCATTGTGGATGGAAAACATAGCAGTCATTCAATGTGCAAAAGCTCTTCATCTTTACCTTAACTTTGCATCCTTACCTTATTTTTGCCCCACTGGTTTCAGCTAGGAAAAGCGATTTGATGTTAATTGCCACTGAAATCTTTACCTGCAGCTCAGATGCTGTGTAGCTGTATGGTCTGCTATGGCCGTTTCCCTTTAAAATTGCTTGCCTCTTTCATTGTGGGACACTTAGTCTCTGGGACTGGTTTAGTACCACAGACACAGAAATGGAGCAGTGACTAACTGATTCACTCTCTAAGACATACTGTATTTCGTGTTGTATCCGTCTGTGGTATCATGACACCCTTCTTTATTTGATTATGTTCTTTGAAATCTCTAGGTGTTAATTTAGGAAACCCTTTGCTTAGCTTTTTTGGTAAGTTTTTGTCATTGGTACCACTATTATTCCTAGAGACAATGAGCAGAAGGAGATATTTGGTCTGCTTGCTTGAGGGTTTTTTCTCTCTTTTTAAGAAAATATTTTTATTTGTAATAGATGAACCTAGGATAAAAGATCCTAGCACATCAGTGCTTTTTGAGTCTGTTACTGTAAGTGGGATATATTTTTCCTTTGACTTATCCCAAGCCAATATAAATATCTGTGTAGATTTGTGCTTTTTGTTTGGTTGTTCCCTGCCCTCGCCCCATCACATCTTCCACCTACTATAATTTTTAGCACATATGCTGAGGTGCCACCCATAGCAGACGATCAGTGTAAAGCATCTGTTCCAAATTATCCAACTGAGATTGATCGATTTTTCATTTTATGCATTAAAATCTCTTGGTCTGGATTTCAACATAGACCTCAAATGAATTTCAGTAATGATACATGACAGGACTTACCTGCTATAGAGATCCGGAAATTCAATAAATCCAACCTTGGTAATAAATTGATATTTAGTCACTGGTTGACCTTACATGTTCTTAATAAACCTCCAGGAAATTAATAGGTTAACACATAAAGAACCCTTCTGAAATGTCCCTTGTGGATTAGGCTTCCAGGAGTGGCTGGCACTGAAACTTGCAGCCTTCTTGTGCTTGAAGTTGTCTTGTTCTGGAGGTCCTTGGGCTTCTGAGGTTTCCAGCAATCCTTCTAGGATTGTTTAAATAGGATTTACAGCCAAGCAGTAAACCAAACTAGCAGTAAAAATTCTCAAATTATGGTGTTAGACAATTTTCTAAGCTGTACTGCAAATTTAATCGCTTTCACTTATGAGTCCTGATTTACTGTTTCTGAAAGAAGCCCTGTACTCTAGTGGTATTTTAGTCAACTTACTTTGTTGTGGCAATAACTGTGATGTACCTAGTTTTCTTTCTCTGTATCTGTCGGCATTTACTGCTATTAGAAGTTGTCCTGGTTTCGGCTGGGATAGAGTTAATTTTCTTCCTAGTAGCTGGTATAGTGCTGTGTTTTGGATTTAATATGAGAATAATGTTGATAACACACTGATGTTTTAGTTGCTGTGAAGTAGTGTTTATACTCAGTCAAGGACTTTTCAGCTTCCCATGCTCTGCCAGAGGGCAGGGGGCACGGCCAGGACAGCTGACCCAGACTGGCCAAAAGAATATTCCCTACCACATAACGTCATGCCCCGAATATGAACTGGAGGGGTCGTGACTGTGGCTCAGGAACTGGCTGGGCGTTGGTGAGTGGGTGGTGAGCAATCATATTGCACATCACTTATTTTGCATATTCTTTTATCATTATTATTATTGTTTTCTCGTCTCTTGCTGTCCTATTGAACTGTCTTTATCTCGACCCATGAGTTTTACCTTTTCATTCCACCTCTCTTTTTTATTACCACCCCTTGTGAGACGGGGAGGAGTGAGCGAGCAGCTGTGTGGTATTTAGTTGTTGGCTGGGGTTAAACCACGACAGAAGTGAATTTCATTCAGTTCAATGAAGTTAGCAAGATAAGAGAGTGGGAAATCCAGCTACAACCATATCATCTGGAGGAAAGGATAAAGGTTCTTTGTAAGTCAACTAGGTGAAATAGATGGAGTTTTCCTGAGCCCACTTGAAACATTGAATACTTGACCAGCAAGATATTTTGAGAGTTCAAAATCTACTTCTGTTCCTATTGGAAATGTGAAAAAGTACTTCCACAACACTTGCGTGAAAGGTCTGTAGGTGCACCAGAAAGGGAGATGCTGATGTGGGTAGCAAGAGGTTCTTCTCTAGCCGTACAAGGCAATCTCAGAAAGTAAAGGGCATCAGAACTCTCAGGGCTTGTTGTTTGTTGGGTTTTTTCCTATGGGGAATGAGAAGTTAGGTACGTGAAACTTTCTGTCTCAGTATTTTGACTCTGTTTTTTTATTTCCAAAAGAGACAAGCTGACCCAAGCCTAGTGTCTTTAATGCTTTGTTATGATACTGCAAAGCCTGATAAGTAGGTGACTGCAGTTTGTTTTACCGTTGTTTACACAGTCTTGGCACAGAAAGCCACTAGGGCTTTGAGACTCGGCTGAGACCCGTACATTTAACAGCGGGCCTCCGTAAGCGTCTCTAGCATTGCTGCAAAATATAGTGTAAGGAACCAAAAGCCGCGTTTTTCCTGAGACTACAGGTACTTTTTATATTTCTGGCTTTCTGTTAAAACAAGAAACCCGCAGTTAGAAGTTAGTTCACAGTGAAAAGAAAAGCTTGTTCCTTGTGGGACTGCTGAACCAGGGGAAGGTACGCAGATTCAAGCCATGTCCCAGGCAAATACACGATGCCCGTTACCTGCTGCACAGCCAGGGCCACCGGGGCCCTCCCAAAGCACGAAGCCAGCGAAGTAAGAGCCCTCTCACCGTGGGCGGTCTCCGTTTCCACCAGCACAGGAGAGCACCGAAGCGGGGTAGGTGCACAGCCGGGCTTGCTCCCTTACTCTGCTCCCCAACAGGAACACGTGCGCCGGTGGCCGCCGCCGCCGGGCGGGGAAGGAGAAGGCCCGGGGAGACGCGGTCGCTACTGCAGCGCGCTGCTGCCGTTTGCTTCCGCCCTGCCTTGCAGCCGCCGCCTTGCTCTTTCCCTTTCTCTCAGTTGGGTGGTAGCCGGGGCTTCCTCGCTGCATTACGTTCCCCCAGGTGCTTTTGTTTTCTGCAGCGGGTGCCCTCCCTTGCCTTGCTGTATGCTACCGTGCCAGGCAAAGGGAGAGCAAATCCGTTACAAGCGACGACGCGACAAGCGCCAGGCGTAAGAGACGTTGCCCCTTCTGTTCTTGCGGCTGAGATGGGATTTGCGTTCTGTACGATGCACCACGAAAGACTTCATACGCTGTTTGGAGTGTCATCATTTGCAGACAAAAAAATGACTGTGACAAAGACGGTTGAGTCCTGCTCCTGTTTTTGTCACCTGGATTCATGTTTTGTGACAAGGATGGGGAAGATAGTCAGTCTTGTTACAATAGTGCTACATGTCATCTTTTTACAATACTTACTTATAAACAAAGGGGAATGGTGGCAAAACAGCGAGGAAGAGATTTGCACTGAAGTGCGTTTATGATTTTTTTTTTTCTTTGAGAAATGAAGGAGTGCAGTGGAGGTGTTTTAGGTTAGAATTAGGTCTATAGCTAAAATCTTTAATCAGTAATAATTTTTTTCTAAAATTACTTAATGTGTAGAGAGACAGGCATAATTCACAGCTATGATCATTTAAAATAATAAGCACACTCTAGGATAGAATGGTCCTTCTCAACCCATTATACTGCTTCCCATTGGCAGCGGTATCAAAAAGGTGTTACTGTAAGCACAGCAAACCTTTGCTTAACATGCACGTAGCACTGTTCCAGGAAGTATAACACTGGAGATCTAGAATATAAATTGTTCTACCAGTTTCTGCTTTGAGGAAGATAATTCATTTTCTCTTAATTTGCTAATGATGCATTGTTTTTTTTTAGCTTGGCAAGTCATGCAACAGATTGGTTTTGTTACACAAACAGGAAAAGGAGTACAGGCTCAGAGGACAGATAAAATGTCCTGACTCTCATCTTAAACCTCATCCAAGTAAACCTAAAGCTCCAATTATGGCTCAACAATGGTTGAATAAGTATTTCTTTTCCCAGAGTCCCAGCAGGTCTCCTACTTGCTGACAGCAATTCCTGAATTTCACTAGAGCAGATAATTTGAGCTAAAGCATATATTGTCCCCTCACCTCACGTTCAGAAGGCGAGGAGGTGATAAGTGTTACTGATATATGGGTTTCCCTGAGGTTGTAAACATTGATTACAGAAGTGAGTCTGAGTCCAGGAGAAAGGACATTTCTCCTAGATAAACCTCTACGGTGTGATTTCACTGCAGGTTGGAGATTGCTTTCTGTCAGAAAGAAAAAAAGAAAAATATCAACTTTCAAGGGGGCCCTCAGACGTAAGGGCTAGGGCAAAAGACAGCAGCCCTAGTAGTGGGTTAGGAACTGTTTCACCCTGCAGAGAAAGTTTCGTGGTTTCAGGCATCTTCCTGTTGCTTCCATGTGGAAAGGCAGGATGACCAGATTCAGGTGTTCATTTAGGATGTGGCAGCCCACATGCAAGACCCTGTTCCTCTCAGTGCAGCCTAGGAACATGGGCTCCTGTTTCCTACCTTCTGGCCAGATGCTGCAATCTCCTGGCTGCTCTGAAGTTTGGTCTTGGTTGATTCTTCTGCACATGCACCATTAAAAATGAGCAGATCTCCAGTCCGGTGAGAGCAAGGGAGTGAGCACAACTACCGACTGGGGCATCCGAGATGTGAGAGATGCTTTTCTAGTACCACCTCTGAGTCAGGAAGAGCAGAGACCAGGTCTCCTGCCCTGGATAAATGACAGTCTGAACTAGCGGATAACCCAAGGGATCTGGTTTTCTGCCCTCCCTGTGGTTTTGACAAAAACAAGTGTAGATATCTTCTGCTCTGTTTCATGACTAGCGTCTCCTGAAGGAAACAGCCTTTCCAGCTAATCCCTGTTATCTCCAGTTATGGAGATAAATTTCCTCTCATCTGGATGGTAGAGGCAGCTGAAAGCTGCCTATGTCCCCTTTGAGATGTTAGAGAAAACAGTTTTAGTACCTGCTGTTTGAGGTGGCACCTGCCACTTTAAAAAAATTACATGTTTGAAAGACATTTAAGTGAACTCAGAAATTATGAAGAAAAATTTCACATCAGGTTTAATAAAATATTCAGCGCTACCTTCTCCATCTTCTTTTTTTTTTCTTTTTCTTTCTGTTGGAATCCTCTCACCCCAAAAACTCTCAGCTTGAAAAAACTCACTTCAGACTGGAAATACTTCAGGGAAAAATAACAGAGAGGAAATTAAAATATCAAAACCAGGAACCTATTATCTACTTGGTGGTAGCTATGCAGTCACACTGCAGATGTTTGATTGACATTTCCATGACCCTATAGCAAGAGTCAATCTTTTCTTCTTTCCATAACTAAAAATGAAACCAATGCTATCAGAAGTTCCAGATTTGATGAATCTGGAGTCTGAAGTTCTCTTGCAGAAGAGTACTGTAGATAAGTTCTGGAATGATATGTCCTTACATAAGAGAAATATTTATCTGGGAGTCATAACCATATCAGTTTGGCTTCCTGATGCAGAGCAGTACTACTTGGAACAAACAAGAATTTTTGTGGCATAAACTTTTGTTCACCATGAACAGTAAGGGTTAATTTTGAAACCTTCTTTTTGGGTCCTGTTTTTTCAATGTTGGAAACATTTTTCCAGGCTTCTCTGGGTTTCTTTAGCCTGCTAATAGATATTATGGAATCCTTGGCTCACCCCTCCTGCCTGATGAGCAGCGGCGAAAAAAAAAATATTCTTAACCCTTTACTCCACCATTTCCAAGTCTACAAAGCACACAGTTTACTCTAATTAACTGGAAGATATTTGTTCACAGAAATGAAGGTGTCATATTGGGGGTAATTGATTTCTGGCTGCCTAGAGCCTTTTAGGGGCAGGGGGAAGGAAAACAAATGCACACTTTAAAAAAAGAAGTGTCTTGCCCTGCTCTTGTCTTGGAAAACCATTTTGCTATTAACTAAAGAAAATGCTGCACAAACTTCCAGCGACTAGGATTTCTATTGTTATTTGACAGATGGATGTGCATGTTTTTAATGGCCCTGTTTTGCCTTGATTATTTGCGTCTTGTCACTTCTGTCTGAGCACAACAAAGCTAGCAAATATGTTGGTACACTTCAACGTGGACTACCTTTTGGTAGGAATATGCTGACAAACAATAATATTACAGCTGGAGTTAGCTTTTTTTTTTTCCCCCTGTGTCTTGACTGAAGCATAGCATTGCTTTCTGGGGCCTGTGAACTTACTAGTTTCTACAGTCAGCATCCCAGCAAGGCAGGAGCTCCTCGCTCCTAGCATCCTCCTAGGAACAAGTAGTGGGAGGCCTCACAATGGCCGAGTGCCAGCCTCCTCTCATTAATGGGTCCTTCCTACTTGTCACTGCCACCTGCTTAGCGAGAAACTAGATTTTTTTGCAAAGAACTGAGACCAGCCCCAGGTTTCTGGACATAGATCCTTTACTTAGAAATGTGGCACCTGTTTATGCCCACGTGCTGTATTTTCTGCTGTGGGCTTTGCTGTGTTAGCCAGCAAAATTCTCAGGGCTGGCTTTAGGCACAGGCAAAGTGGGCGCTTGCCAGCGAAGCAGACAACTGAGAGGCAACAAAGCAGCTTGTGATTCTCTGTGCTGTTTTTCCTGTCTTAAACAGCCCAGGAAGCTGAGCCTGAGAGAGGGCTTGTGGAAAAGAGGCAGTAGGCACTGCAGCAGAAGCACAACCACCATCCTTCTCCCTGGCAAACAGCAAATTTGACCCTCTGTGCATCTATTTCTGGGCCTTATCTTTACCTTGCTTCTTTCCATAGTAGGGGTTATATATCCCTGCTAGAGGCTTAACTTTTCATCCTCAAGGAAGCAAAATTCTCCCTGCATTCCTCAAAAGCTTTGAGGTGGCCTCATCCATCACTGTACATCTGGATTCCTCTACCCTACTTACGTAGCTGTGCGGTTTCTGAGAATTATGAGTGCACTGGAACAAATAATTTTCTTTCCCACATCTACTCACAGAAAACTCAGTGCTTTTTTTTCCCTTGTGCAGCACCGAGCCCCTGTGAAAGCACCTGTATTTCTATGTTTCTGTGGCATCTGGGGACTGACAGTGCCTTTATCCTGCGCTACCTCACCTTTCTTCTCCCTGTACCCTCTCTGAAAGGCAGCACAAAAGAAGCTCCACAGCACGTGGGGAAGATAGGGGTTTTGAACATACTTCACGAACGCTACCCGTTGCCTGCGCAGAGCTTTTCCATCCAAGGAGTACGAGGGATGACTTAACACCATGCTAAGCGTGAGTGCAGAAGTAGGCACAGGTGACTGTAATCCGGACCCCTCTCTGCAGGAGGGAGTGCGGCAAGCCTGAGCAGCATGACGGGAGCAATGACAGCAGGCAGGACCCAAAGCGTTGCACAGATTTTGGGGTGGGGGGGAGCCCCTCCAGCCTGGAGCAGAGCAGCTGTTGCACGATGTCCAAACAGCACTAAACTGATCCGAGGAAGGGCCAGTCACAGAACCCTCAGGGGAGAATTTGGCCAGCTTTCAGCATTTAACATTGTGATGCTCAGCAGAGAGCTGTAATTGACACACGTGGTTGCGTTGTCAGTTCTCTGTCTGCTGCCAAAGAAAGTGGCGTGGATCCTCAGCAGCCCCTTTCATCACGCTCGTGCGTGGGCGATGTGTGGCCGCAGCTGCTGAGCTGACCAGCTCGTGGGCCAGCCTGGCTGCCTGCCTCGGACGTGCAGGCTGAGCCCTGGGTGCTGGGGCTGGATGTCAGTGGGTGGTTTTCCTCCTCGTTTTGGGGTATGTTAATGTTGCATCCCGCCATACTGTTGACTGATGGCTCTGACATGGTCTTTTTGCAGAGAACGTCCTTAAAACACCTCCATGTGGATGTCCCTGGGCAAATAGTCTTTCACTTTCAAATGCCGTTAGCGTATCTGAAATGAGCTGTACAGTGTGTGATCGTTACCACTTGTTAAAGGAGTGAGCTGTGCTAAGTCCTAAATGCAGGTGTCTACATGGTGTGGTTTTTTGCCACATCTGGTAGACTGGCATTTGTCCAGACAGCTTAACATGAAAGCCAGAGATCAAATGGCTCTCCTTAGTCTCTGAAGCTAACCCTGTGGTGTCCAACATTAGTTGGTCGCTTTAGGCTACTCCCTTGGCAATTGCAGTGTCCAACCTTAATTTATTTGTTTTACTATCTTTTTGTGGGTTTTTGTTTTGTTTTGTGGTTGTTTTGGTTTTGTGTTTGTTTGTTTGTTTGTTTTTAAGTTCCTGTGGCTGGTGGAATATTATTTCTTTTTACATTGCTGGCAAGAAAAACTGAGTAATTACAAGTAATAATCAAGTCCCAAGAGCATGACAGCATGCTTCACTTTCACAGTTACTGTTGTTGTGAGTGTATCTCTATCTAATGTAGTGGTGACCGCAGACATTGCTAGAGTTACATACCCATAGGAAAGTTAAGAGGACTGGAGCAAAAAATTTACCAGCTAAGACTTCATTCCTGAGTTCAAGTCAGTAGCCCACAAACAATACCATAGCTTTAGAAATAAGGATCTGTCCTGGTTTCAGCCAGGATAGAGCTGGTTTTCCTCACAGAAGCTAGTGTGAGACTGTGTTTTGGATTTGGGATGAGGAACTGTTGATAATGTGCTGATGTTTTGGGTTGTTGCTGAGCCGTCAAGGACAGTCCAGCTTCTTGTGCTGGCCTGCCAGCGAGCAGGCTGGGGGTGCACGGGGAGCTGGGAGGGGACACAGCCGGGACAGCTGACCCAGACTGGCCAAAGAGATATTCCCTACCATCCGACATCATGCCCAGTACATAAACTGGAGTTGGCCGGGGGGGCGGAAATCGCTGCTCGGGGACGGGCTGTCGGTCACGGGGTGGTGAGCAATTGCTGTATTGGGCATCACTTGTTCTTGTACATTCCTTTGTTGGTATTATCATTATTGTTCCCTTCTTTCTTTCTGTCCTATTAAACCGTGTTTATCTCAACCCACGAGGTTTTTCCTAATTCTCTCCCCCGTCCCACTGTGGGAGGGGGAGTGAGCGAGCGGCTGCGTGGTGCTTAGTTGCCGGCTGGGGCTAAACCACGACAGTCCTTTGTGGCGCCCAACGTGGGGCGCAGGGGGAACACCTCACCACATGAGAGAGGAGTGGGGGGGACAGCTGGGACCTGCCCCACTCGTGTCTGTGTCCACGCCCCCCCACCCCCCTCAGGACTCCCCCTCCAAGGCCGGGTCCGGGCGGCGGCGGAAGACGGCGGGGAAGGTGGGGCGGCCGCCACGCTGCGCCCTGCGCGCCTCCTCCGTGGCGCTGCCCAGGCGCGCCACGACCGGGTCGGCCTCCAGCTGGTCCAGGGGCACCTCCTCGAAGAGCGGGTGCTCCCCGAAATGCTTCGCCATCCACGCGTGCAGCTCCGCCACGTCCGTCACCGTGTACACCAGCCCCCCAGGGCGCAGCACGTAGCCGTACTCGGCCAGCAGCGTGGGGCTGATGATTCGCCACTTGTGCTTGGTGCGTTTGAAGTGGGGGTCGGGGAAGAGGAAGAACATCTTGCTGAGCTGGGCCTTGCGGAAGAAGTGGGGCAGGTGCTTCATGGCGTTGGCGCGCAGGCAGGCGACGTTGCCGAAGCGGCCGGGCTGGGTGACGCGCAGCGCCCGCAGCCGCGCCGCGGCGAAGGCGGCCACGCGGCCGCGCAGCTCCAGCCCCAGCATCAGCGTGTGGGGGAAGAGGGGGGACAGCTCCACCAGCAGCCCCCCGTAACCGCAGCCCACGTCGGCGAACTCCACGCGTGGGGGCGGCTAGCCGGGGGGGGCGGCGGGCGGGAAGAAGGCCGGGAAAAGCGAGGCCCAGTCCATGTCCTGAGGCCTGGCGGGGTAGCGCAGCGTGTGGTCGGCCAGCGGGTTGGCGTGTGCCCGCTGCCGGTAGAAGCGCTTCTGCGGCGGCGCCGCTGCCGCCTCCTCCATGGCGGGAGGCCCCGGGCGCGCGGCGACGGGGGAGAGAATTAGGAAAAACCTCGTGGGTTGAGATAAACACGGTTTAATAGGACAGAAAGAAAGAAGGGAACAATAATGATAATACCAACAAAGGAATGTATAAGAACAAGTGATGCCCAATACAGCAATTGCTCACCACCCCGTGACCGACAGCCCGTCCCCGAGCAGCGATTTCCGCCCCCCCGGCCAACTCCAGTTTATGTACTGGGCATGATGTCGTATGGTAGGGAATATCTCTTTGGCCAGTCTGGGTCAGCTGTCCCGACTGTGTCCCCTCCCAGCTCCCCGTGCACCCCCAGCCTGCTCGCTGGCAGGCCAGCACAAGAAGCTGGACTGTCCTTGACGGCTCAGCAACAACCCAAAACATCAGCACATTATCAACAGTTCCTCATCCCAAATCCAAAACACAGTCTCACACTAGCTTCTGTGAGGAAAACCAGCTCTATCCTGGCTGAAACCAGGACAGGATCCCATTTACAATTGTACAGTTTTTTCTTTGCATTAAACATGAAAACTCATGAATACTCCCATCCTGCTAAGCACTGTATAAGGCATCAGCTGCTAGAACCCATCTTTGAGAATACATGAAAACAGAATGGGGCAGAGAACAAGATCCCATACCACTGTTTAGTATGATCTCAACATCAATTGTACTTCTAATTGTTTACCGATTAAACAGCAAGCTGATGGTATCCTCTTCTGGCTTCCTTTACAGCAATGCCAGGCTCTCTTCAGTGGTGCCCAGGGACAGGACAAGAAGGAGTGGGCACAAACTGAAACATCTGAGGCTCCATTTGAACATTAGGAAACACTTTTTCACTGTGAGGGTAACCAAACACCGGAACAGATTTCCCACAGAGTTTGTGGTGTCTCCATCCTTGGAGATGTTCAAAAGCCATCTGGACATGGTCCTGAGCAGCCTGTTGTGGGTGGCCCTGCTTGAGCAGGGTGGTGGACCAGATGACCTCCAGAGGTCGCTTCCAACCTCAACCACTCTGTGATTCTGTGATCTCAGCTCTTGTTCCTCTTCCCTTTTAAATATTGAATTATTTCCTCCAGGGTAGAGAAAATGATGAGAGGGAAAGAGAGGAATGACAAAGAATGGTAAGGGAAGCATTTAGAAACCTTGGCATGGGATAAGGAGACATGAGGGAGCCACTCTTAAGGAACAAGAGGTTGTCACAAAAGAAACCTGGAAGTGCAGAGCAGACGAATGCCAAGGACTGGCCACAGATGCAGCAAGTTCAGTCCAGCGAAGCTAATAAGCATATAGTGCTCTGTGTGTGAACATCATTTGCTGGCATAGGGACCTAAGACTGGAAGGAACCTCTTGGATGTCAAGTCCTGTTCCTTTTTATGCCACACAGCTGCTGTATAGAGCAGTACTGTAACAGTTATCATCAAGTACCTAAGCTCCATGGCAATTCTTGCCATTGAAATAATTACTTTTTTTCCAGTCCCGGGAATGGGTCCTTTGGCAGTGCAGTGCCTTGCTGCTCCAGGGAGCATATTCTGTCATGATCCTGGGGGCTGTAGAGAGAGTACCAGCCTCCTACAGTGTCAGTCCAGATGTGCAATGAACACAAACTGAAGAAAGGACATCTATTTCTTTATACTCTATAAAATATGAAAAGAAGGTGTAAGAGAACAGGAATCATTCTGTGTTCATCACTGTGACATAATGAGGAAGGCTGCCTTTTTTCTTTTTTTTTTTCATTCCCCCCCCACCCTGCCCCGCCACGCTAATGTCATTGTGTCTGCTTTGTGGGACCTAGATGATACCCTCATTATGGGAGGGTACCCTCCATACCACAGAACAGATCGAGGCTGTGTCTTTTCCATATTTTTTTTTTAAATGGAGAAGTTGTCTCTGTTCAGTCATCCTTCCCAGTGATAAGAGACAGGTGCCGCTCCTCTGAAATGAGATTGCATTGAATTGGGAGAGCATGAGTCTTTTCAGCAGGCTCTTATATTAATGATAGCTAGCTGTGTTAATGCTTAACTCTCCAGGGCTTTTTTGTTTTTGTTTAAATCTCTGTTGAATAAAAATATAAAACAGCAATGCTGCTGTGGCCACTTGGAGTTTAATCAGAACACTTACTGTGCTATTCATCTGTCCTTCCTAGCAGTAAGTTCCCAAGTTATTGTTCCTGAGACTATTTTCTTTCAAAAAGTCAACGGTGTCTGTTGTAGTGAACAGAATTAGTATTAATTTTCTTTTTAGTGTAGGCCTCTTCTTTCTTTTTTTAGTCTATTCTTAATTAATAGATTTTTGGTGCAAATTAGCTTCATCAGAGGAGCTCTTACCACTCAAGGTAAGAGAAACTCCTTGAGAGTCTGCCGATGTGTGCATGGGGCAGCTGGTGTTTAGGAGCTGGCATAGCCTGGCCACTGCTGTGGGAAGGAGCTGTTGGAGAGATGTTCCTGCGTGTGTCTGTGTACTCGTCTTCATGACCAAGATGTGGTTCTGAGGCACTGAAATTCACCAAGGAGTCCTCTGGAGTGGGAGCTGCAGCGTCTCTGTGGGATGATGGTGGTGGCAGTCTGAGAACCAGAACTTGGGGAAGCTTCAAGGGTTAGGTTGTGTACGGAGGCTTTTGGGGAAAGTATCATCAAAAGAGCTCTGTTGATTGTCTTGTCATATGAGAGCAACCCCTCTGACAGGCGCAGCAGTTGACTAATACCAACAGGAAAAGAAAGAAACAGCTTTCACTAGCTCCACACAGCATTTCAGATCATCCAGAGCTGCCTGGTGGGAGGGAATGTTTCAGAGATTCCCACACCGTAAACTATCATTGCCATCAGTGGGGTAGGTTAAGAGGCTTAATGTATAGATTAAAGAGGGTTTTCTTTGATTTGGTTTCTCCTATCAAGGGACTTTCCAGAATATGAATGTCTGGTGGAAAAAACACTGAGATGCCCAACATGAATGGGTGAGTGGAGTGGGTGTGCAAAGATCTCTGATAGTAACCCCTGTCCTCTTTCACTGTTGTCTTTCTAGTGCCTCTTTTGGTCCATTGGCTGTAGTTATGTCTGAACACAGGACTAATGTACCCCAATCCTGAGTTGCAATCCCAACTGCTGTCCTCTCCTCACCCTCCTAACATTTGTAATGAACATCTTGCCTACACTGCAGCAACACTTTGAAGTTTCCTGTTTTGGTAGCCACCTTTTGTGCTTTCCATCAGGTCACAAATTCTTGAAACTAAATCTTCTTCCCTAACTGATTCTCTATGTCTCCTTATCACTGTGTTTTTAATTTTTAAACTTTAACAGTACTCCTTAGACTAAACCTGAACTATCCCATGAGATCCGCCTTCTCTTTCCTGGGAAAGCATCCTCTGAAGTAACCTCAGATTCCACTGAAGTTTCTAAAGTAAAAGAAGCTTGTTGGGGCTCTGGAATATCCAGAGAAACTCGATGTGTTTCCCAGAGATGCTCAAATATTCTGCACAGTATTTCCCAAATGTTGTATTGCATTTTCCCTGTGACATTCACATAATATTGTTTTGGTAATTGAAAGTTAGAGAAATTGGAGCTTTATCATTTAATAACCTTTCTACTTGCTGCTTGCTCAGATGACTATGATCTGGTTAAAAACATTATGTAAATATCTTTATAAACAAAAAGTAATCAGACTGTGGAGGGAGGAAGGTCAGAACAGGAATATACTCAAAATAAGAGTGAAAAAGAATATACCTGAGACGTGAATTCAAAAAATTCTGATCATTCCCACTTCTATGTGCAAACAGTGCATGTGCTGACTTCTTAACAGCTATGAAATTCTTGCATTCTTGTAAAGTGTTAACGCAGGGTATTTTGGCTGACATCAAGTGAGAGAAGCTTAATATATGACTAATCTCTTACTAGGGTACTTTCTGTCTTTCTGACAAGCGTGAATAATCATAGAATCATTTAGGTTGGAAAAGACCTTTAAGATCATCAAGTCCAACCCCTACCTTAGCACGGCCAAGTCCACCTCTAAACCATGTCCCTAAACACCGTGTCTACACATCTTGTAAATACCTCCAGGGATGGTGACTCAACCACTTCTCTGGGCAGCCTGATTCAGTGCTTGACAAACCTTCTGGTGAACAGTGTTTTCCTAATACCCAGTCTAAACCTCCCCTGGCACAACTGGAGGCTGTTTCCTCTTGTCCTATCGCTTGTTACTGGGGAGAAGAGACCGACACCCACCTCACCACAACCCCCTTTCAGGTAGTTGTAGAGAGCAATAATGTCTCCCCTCAGCCTCCTCCAGACTGAACAACCTTAGTTCCCTCAGCCGCTCCTCATAAGACTTGTGCTCCAGACCCTTCACCAGCTTTGTTGCCCTTCTTTGGACATGCTCCAGCATCTCAATGTCTGTCTTGTTGTGAGGGGCCCAAAACTGAACACAGTATTCAAGATGCAGCCTCACCAGTGCCAAGTACAGGGGCACGATGACTTCCCTAATCCTGCTGGCCACACTATTTCTGATACAGGCCAGGATGCTGTTGGCCGCCTTGGTCACCTGGGCATGCTGCTGGCTCATATTCACCCAGCTGTTAACCAACATCCCCAGGTCCTTTTCTCCCGGCAGCTTTCCAGCTACTCTTCCCCAAGCCTGTAGTGATGCATGGGGTTGTTACAACCCAAGTGCAGGACCTTGCACTTTGCCTTGTTGAAACTCAAGCAGTTGGCCTGGGCCCATTGATCCAGCCTGTCCAGATCCCTCGGCAGAGCCTTCCTGCCCTCAAGCAGATCAACACTCCTACCCAGCTTGGTGTCGTCTGCAAACTTACTGAAGGTGCACTCGATCCCCTCATCCAGATCATTGATAAAGGTATTAAAAAGAACTGCCCCAAATACTGAGCCCTGGAGAACACCACTTGTGATGGGCCACCAACTGTATTTAATTCCATTCACCAAAATTCTTTGAGCCCAGCCATCCAGCGAGATTTTTTTACCCAGTGAAGAGTATGCCTGTCCAAGCCATGAGCAGCCAGTTTCTCCAGGAGAATGTTGTAGGAAATGGTGTCAAAGGCTTTAACAAAGTTTATGTAGATGTTGTGGGTTGACCTTGGCTTGATGCCAGGTGCCACCAAGCTGCTCTATCACTCCCTTCCTCAGCAGGACAGGGGGGAGAAATTAGGATGGAAAAAAAAAACAAACCCAGCTGGGTCAAGACAAAGGCAGTTTAAAAAGCAGAAAGCAAATCCCACAGACAGAAGCAAAAGAAAACAAAAGATTTACTCTCTAATTCCTATCAGCAGGCGCTGTTCAGCCACTTCCTGGGAAGCAGAGCTTCAGTACACATAGTGGTTGCTCTGGAAGACAAATGTTGAAAAACTGAATGCCTTCCCCTCCTCCTCCTTTCTCTTAGCTTTTATTGCCAAGCTGATGTCATATGGTATGGAATATCCCTTTGGCCAGTTTGCGTCATCTGTCCTGGCTATGTCCCCTCCCAAGATCTTGCCCACACCTAGCCTACTGGTGGGAAGGAAATGTTGGAAAGACAGCCTTGATGCTGTGTGAGCACTGTTCAACAGTAGCCAGAACACTGGTGTGTTATCAACACCATTCTAGCCATCAGTACAAAGCACAGCACTATGAGGGCTGAGAGAGGGAAAATTAACTCCATCTCAGCCAAACCCAATAGAGTAGACAATATGCAAAGCCTTTCCCTCATCCACTAAGCAGGTCACCTTCTCATAAAAGGAGATCAGGTTAGTTAAGCAGCACCTGCCTTTCATAAACCATGCTGACTGGGCCTGATCACCTGACTGTCCTGTACATGCCATGTGATGGCACTCAAGATGATCTGCTCCATAACCTTCCCCGGCACCAAGGTCAGACTGAAAGGCCTCTTGTTCCCCAGATCCTCCTTCCAGCTTCTCTTGTAGATGGGTGTCACATCTGCTAACTTCCAGTCAACTGGGACCTCCCCCATTAGCCAGGACTGGTGACAAATGATGGGAAGTGGCTTGTTGAGCACTTTTACCAGCTCCCTCAGCACCCTTGGGAGGATCCCATCCAGCCCCATAGACTTGTGTGTGTCTAAGTGGTGCAGCAGGTTGCTATCCATTTCCCCTTGGATTATGGGGGCTTCATTCTGCTCTCTGTCCCTGTCTTCCAGATCAGGGGGCTGGGTACCAGGAGAATAACTTACTATTAAAGACTGAGGCAAAGGTGGCATTAAGTACCTTGGCCTTTTCCTCATCTTTTGTCACTGTGTTTCTCCCTGCATCCAATAAAGGATGGAGGTTCTCCTTAGCCCTCCTTTTGTTGCTGATGTATTTATAGAAACACTTTTTACTGTCTTTTACAGCAGTAGCTAGATGAAGTTCTAGTTGGGCTTTGGCCTTTCTAATCTTCCCCCTGCATAACCTCATGACATCCTTGTAAACATGCTGAGTTGCACACCCCTTCTTCCAAAGGTCATAAACTCTTTTTTTTTTTTTTTTTTTTAAATCCTGAATTCCAGCCAAAGCTCTCTGTTCAACCAGAACGGTCTTCTTCCGTGACAGCCTGTCTTTCGGCACATGGGGACAGTTTGCTCCTGCACCTTTAAGATTTCCTTCTTGAAGAACGTTCAGCCTTGCTGGACTCCTTTGCCCTTCAGGACTTCCCCCTGAGGGACTCTGTCATCCAGGCTCCTGAACAGGCCAAAATCTGCCCTCTGGAAGTCCAAGGCAGCAGTTCTGCTGACCTGATGCCTTACTTCTCCAAGAATCGAAAACTCTATCATTTTGTGATTGCTATGCCCAAGACAGCCTTCAAACATCACATCACCCACAAGTCCTTCTCTGTTCATGAGCAACAGGTCCAGCAGGACACATTCCCTTTTTGACTCACTCACCAGCTGTGTCAGGAAGCTATCTTCTACACACTCCAGGAACCCTGCACAAAGAAGCATATACTCTTGTCCTCTGTTGGTAGTGAAGGGCTCCAGTTGTTTAGGAGAGGAGCCAAACACACTGCTCTAAATTGCAGTGCAGCAGGTGCATGAACGTCCCAACAAAACAGTTAGGAACCATTTTATTTCTCTCGTTTCCTCAGGTGATTAATTGAAAGCTGGTCGGTGAGCCACAAAGTCTGTATTTGCACAGGGCTGTTCTCTCATAGCTGTTTTTCAAAAGATCCATAAATCCACAGACTTTTCCTTCTGACATTCAGATATAGCTGACTGTCCTGCCTTTATAGATCTGACTAGCTTTACCCAGCTTCTGCTCAGAGAATTCTCTAAGCCATTGTGTAAGGCAGACTTTAAAAGGGGAGAACATGGTTTCTGTCCCCAGACATCTCCTCCCTCCCAGGGCACTTGTACGTATTTTATTGGAAATTGCTCCTGGCAGTATGTGCCACTTATTTTCCTTTATTCCTGTTTTCATCTCACCTCATAATGGTTTCAGGAATGTTTTTAGTTTCCAAAGCCAAGGAAGCAGTTTCTTCTAGGCGGCAATTGCATTTGCTGTTAAATAAAAAGAAATGCGCTCTTCTGGCTAAGCTCTATAAAGACAGTTGTACAATCTGTACTGTATGCTTGGAAACTGCCGCAACAAGACGTGTACCATATGGTGTTATGTGGAGTTCCCTTACCTCGAGTGCTTCCCTAGTCAGGCTGGCGTGGTTGGTAATGAGCTCATTTTTTAATAAGGAGAAATATGAGTGATTTTCGTTTTGTTTTGTTTTTTTGGCAGCAGGGGAGGAAGGAGTCTGTACATGCAAGAAGAACAGGGCACAGAAATGTTATTTTTCCTCACCTCAGCTAGTTTTCTCACCAGCTTTAAGTATATAAAGATCAGGAACTTCCTTAGGAAAAAAAGAGAGCTTGTTGAGTAGAGGGCTAAGTTTGACATGATGCCATGACAGAAAAATAGAATTTAAGTAAGAGTGGTTTTAGCTCCTCCTTCCCTCTGGCAAAAGCATAACCCATAGATATGTTGGAAACAGGCATAACAGAATTGAAATGCACTGATCAGCTGGGTTTTGCTGGATGAGAAGAGAATGGGACATCCAGTATCCTTTGGAAACATTTCTGCATGTTGTATTCTTATCCTTGGAAGCCACCTCAGAGTAAAACCCTAGGAGTGTGATACAGTCAAAGCCAAAAGCAAAGTCAAATACAAGTAAAAAATAAAATTTTCTTTCCCTGTGTGGTCTTGAAAACCAGAAGCAGAGGGGGAAATCCATTTAGACCATCACTGCTCTTAGGCAAAACAGTTTTAGCATGTCACCATACCTGCCTGATCTGTCCTAAATAGAAGTAACCAGTTCATGGAAATTGATGACCTGTATGGCCAAGCTGACACAAAACACTGTTCTAGACTCCTTACTAACAGGTAGACCGGTCAGGATATGTATCCTGATAAAGGATGTGGTCTCTGAAATAAGCAAGTAGTAGACCACTTGAGCCTATGAAAGCTTGAGATGGCTTTTTTTTCCTCTGTCTCTCACTGAGATGTTTTAGTCTATATTTATTAAACACAAAGTCCATAAAAAATGACATGCTGCTGCTACTTAAGAGTGTGGAAAAATTCAGCATGAATCTTGTGCACTGCACTCCTAATAGTGAATGATGTTGGCCATCCCTCTAAATTAAAAGGTAAACCGACATCATGCTTTGCAACCAGCTTGATATTCCTCTAGGTTTTCTTCTCATAATGAAAATAACATTATATTCTAGACCTGCAACAATATAGTAGCTCCCTAGGGAGCTGTGAGTCCTGTTGAGCAATACTATCCTTTCACATTTTCCTGATGGGCAAGCAATTATTGCAGTCCTTTTGCAATCAGATTCCTGAAGACAAGCAAAAAGAAAACAAGGAGCGAACAGTTCCCCTTATTTATCATTGTGGTTGTCAAGGATGTAGACTGTGGCATATACCAGCCAAGATACTGTTCTACTGCTTGTTCTTCTCTTCTTCTCAAAATGACACTGTTTGCTACTGTCAAGACTACTATAAAGGTTAATCTAAGAAACCTGAAGCTCCTTGAAGTGTCTGTTTTGGTTTTGATTCTGGAAACAGATATGGGATTTATGTGCTGGTAGCTGGTTTGCTAAAATATGCTGTTGGTAGAGACTCAGTTTGGAGAATCTCCAAAGGCTTGTAGATTTAATTTGGAGAAACATCTGACTTGAGTTTTCAAGCCCTGTGGTCAACAGCAATCTCAATCAGAGCACAGTCAGGCATATTGGGAACAAATGTTCATGATGCATTGTCTCAGGCAGAAGTCTAGAACCTGGGTAGAAGGTTCTTGAGCTTACGTTTTCATAGTAATCTATTCTGATGTCCCAACATAGGATGAATCATGAGACCAAAAGGAATATGTTGATCCTAAATAAAGGGAACACCCTTTGTCAAGAGCCAAAATATGATCTTTTCCTACAGGCTATAAGTGCTACAAATCCTGTGTAGAGGACCACGACACTAACTTGAGAAGAAGGTGGGTGGATAGTGGAAAATAGAGGCATACTGGGGGCTGAAACTGCAACTGCGTATAGCATGAGCTGTATGAAAAGTAAGGGGGAAACAGTAGCACCCACTTGTTCATGTCATGAACAAAACTAGCCTCGAGTCCCCTTGTAGTTACACTATGAATATTGTCCGTGTTGCTTTCCCAAGAGCTGGCAACTGAAGGGACTCCTTTAGTCCTCCAGACTGCTGCTGCCACGAGAGTTGTCATGAGTTGCCTTGGAAAGTGAACAGAGCAAGGGACTTCCCTGCTGATGATTCTTGCTGTAAGGTGATTCAAAGCCCCAGGCTTCTTCCTCAGATGAAGAGGGTCCTATTACTCCCTGAACTTTAGGGATATCTTTTGTTGAATCTTGGATTCTAACTTTCATTAATTGGGGACAAAGTATGCACAGAAAATGTGAAAAAAAGACTGCATCCTTCTTATGGTCACTTCCTATTTTTTTAGCTAAAGACACCTCAGTGAGGACTCATGCCAAAATAAATATATATTATATTAAAGGGCAAAGAACATAATTGTTAATTTTATGAGTTTGAAGATAGGCATCAAGAACAGAGTATCTGATTATTAGACAAAAATAAGCTGTTTTATAAGATAAATTGACATTTTTTAACGAAAAATAGCTTTATATTGCAATAGCTGTTAAGAAATACACAATTATCTGTGAGGTATCACTAATCTTATCAAAATGCAGGCAAACATGAATTCTTTAAAATGTCATTATCTGAAGTCTCAAAAAGTTCTTGAGGGTTTCTTACTGCATGATTTTTCTGGTGGGCTGGGCAAGGAAAACATGCCTAAGCCAATGAAATATCTTTGCATATCATAATCATAGAGGGAAAAAAATAGTAATTGCATATATGTGTGTATATATTTATTTATGCTCAGGTTAGAAGTCAATAAACACTTGTCCATTTTTCTGCAGAGAATCAGGTTTTAATTCTCCACTATTTTAGTTCTCATCTTTTATCAATCTGCAAAGCAGAATTTAAAATGTATTCATGTTGATTCGGCAACAGTCCTTTTGCATTAATTTGCAGTGGTAGTGTTAAGCAAAGGAGAATCAGAACCTGAAAGTTCAGAGTGTGTCAGTTCAGAAAATTGTTAGACAGGAATATGTGTCCTTCTACTCCCATGTGGGAATGGACTTGAATTACAAATCTCAAGTTGTATTTACACTAATCGCTATCTTAATTCCTGCTGCACAAACCCATTTCAAGGTCAAGGATCATTTCGCTCTCTGAGGTGTGAATGGAAGTAATTTCACCAATAGTAAAATAGCTAGTCAGGGCCCACCAGAGAGAGAGATGATTCAAACCCGTGTTTCCTCAAGAATATTTAGTCCTGCTTTGCAGGGCAGACCAGAGGCAATAATAAACCTTTGGGGGTTGAACCATTGCCTCCTTGTCCAAGAGTTTCAGAACATATTCTTTTCCTGGTATATAACATATATTGCAACACCTGGGGAAAGGGTTTTCAAACAGAATATCAAATATTGGAACTACAAGACCAGTCCTAAAGACTTTTCACAATATACTGGCTTCCAGTAGAAACCTCAATGTAAATAAGACACAACTCATTTGAAAGCCAACTACCCCATGAAACTAGATTGGTGCTTTTCCTTGTAAAATTCAAGATAGAGACAGTATTCAGTTTTTACAGAGATTTTCCTTTTTGGTTTCAAACCATGGTACCTTTCAGGGTTTTTTTTGTGAAAAATACCCAGCTCTGAAGATGGAAAAAGGTGTGCAAGTTCTTCATATTGGGGTGAAGAAAAGTGTTTGCTTTTATACCTTTTTCCAAAATCAACTTGCCCACAAGGTTTACTAAGGTACACGCTTTCCAGAAATTCAATGCAGAAAGCCTTAAAGACACTTTACTACCTTGTAATTGGTCTTACATGTGTAAGCCTAAATCTTCCTTGGGGTTCTGAGCTGTGGTGAGTGGAAATCTTCCCTATTATGTAGGCATGGGTTTAGCTGAAAAAAACTTTGGATTTACTAGAAAATCTGTTTAAGATACTGTGTTTCTCTGAACATCCTCTTGACCTGAGCATACCCATTGCATCTCATATTGTGTTACATCAGGAAAGGATGAACCTGAGAACAGTGTCTTAGTTGCTGCTTCCAAAACTGTGATTATTAGCTTATTGTTGTCATCTTTTTAGTGTTTCATCCTTTTAACATACAGTGCTTTGTACATATGCATTGTATTCCTTATAAATGCTTACTCCAGCTGAAAGCCAGATCTAAAAGCAGGTGGGCTGAACCTCCCCATAATCTGCATCTTTCAATTCTTAGTGTTACCTGGTCAACCTGTTTGCTAACATGTTTCCATCCAAAGACTGAACTCTTTCTGGACTGTATTCCACTGTTACAATTGTATATCAAACTACCTACTCTTTTCCCAGCCCCAGAAGAAAATAGACTATGCTAGAATCCCATTCGTAATTTAAAAAACAAAAATAACTTTTTAACCTTTATAGTTGTGAGTGGAAGCTTAGAGATTTGATCCTTTTCCCCACAGCTCAAAACCCAGAAAGCAAATAATAAAGCATCTTGGCATATTATCAGTTTTGAATTTTCTGTCTTTCTATTGGCTCGATTTATATTTTTTTTCTTTTGTGTTTTTGAGTTGACATTCAGACCCTTGAATTACAAAGATCTTATTTTTAGACTTCCTGAAATATCATTCCATAATAGTTTGTGGAGTTTTTTTGTTGAGCAAAAATTCAGGGATTCCTTCATTAAAATTGTAGTCCCAACATTGTATCACCATGTTGAACAGAGATTAACTTAATTTCTCCAAAACTAAATGTGATGACAGTTCTGTGACTGAGTGAGGACATCGGGACCTGAGTGGAGCAGGGAATATGGGCCCACAGTATAATTCTCTTCTGGCCTTTACGGATCAATGTTACTTTATCCTGCAACCACTCAAATCCTCTCTGAAGCCAGAAAACATTGATCTATCAGTGATGATCAGGAGCCGAACAGGCATAAGGATCCAAGCTGTTATAACCTAAAATCAGTTGAAAAAGACATTATTTTTGGCTTCTCCAGCATTCCCAGGGTCTCCTATTTCTCCTTCTTGCCTGATCCCTCTTTGACCAAAAACCTCCACTATGGGTTGCTCACCCAGTGTCTGGAGGGGGGAATGGAGGAGGCACATTCATTCCCACCATCACCATCCAGGGCCTGGTCCCTGCCTGCAAGCCCCAGGTGCCAACTTCATACAAATAATAACAGTCTCAAGACACATGTTTCTCAGGTAAAGTGGAGTCTTAACACCATATGGTTGTCGGTGTTTACAAATGAGGTGTTAATAAGTTGTCAGTTACTTACTGAAATGAAGGGGAATGGACTGGATGAGGAGGGAGGAGTGACCTTGACTTAACGGAGACTATTGTGACACACTATACAATGAATAATCTCATAGTTAATAACTAGCTTGTTCTCATCCGTATCCCTTTTCCTGTGCACCTTCTTTTACTACATCAGTGATCAAGTAGTCAGTGCATATGGCTGGAGGCAAGGAATTAAAAGGTATAAATAACACACACTTTAATTGAAATCCAACCACGAATGCCTGGCCTCTGTGATTAAATCTTTTGTCATATGGATTGTCCCACTACAGGTGCATTCATACTACTGAGAAAACCACTTAGCTTTAAAAAAACAAAGCAAACAAACCACATCTTTCTTTCAAATGCGTAAATTGAATCGTCTGAGAATTTCTTTGACAGTAACAGGGCAAGTATTGTGGATTTAACAAACACTTTCTTGCATGTATGCAAAATCCTCCTCCAGTCTCTTCTGCTCAGATGCTGGTGGCAAGCACTTTGAATACACCAGCACTGCAAAGAGAGCATGAGAGCTAGCATTGAGTATACCGAGGGTCAAGCTGCCTTAGGGTTTTCCATCCCTATTACAGCTCATTAATGTGGTTCCTTACATTTCTAAAAAAATATAATAAAAATCTATTGGATTGGGCTAGAGCTGACTTGGATCAGCTTGTGCCCTGCCTGTCTAGGGTTGTCTAAGTACACAGGCTTGGTGCCAGATTTCTGCAGGCTCGCTGCCTCCAGCAGGCTTCAGTGCACAGGTTTGATGAGTGGGCTGCTGAGCTGGCAGTGTGACTCTAGGGAGATTTAGCTGTGAGAGTAGATCAGCATTTGCCTGACAATAGGGGCACTGCTGGTGTCATCCTTTACACAATGTACAGCAGAGTGGGACCTTGATTACCGTGATAGAAACAGGAATGATAGCAGTGATATTTATTACAGATCACTCGATGGGTAGGCTGCCTGCAATGACAATAGATGAATGTTTTCCAGGGAGGGCGGGGGGAAGTCTGGCTGTTGGTAAGCCTCAAATTTAGGACTTTGGTTTGTTTATAACTCCATCTGGAAAGGTTTTTCCAAGCATTATCCAAGATTTATACCTCTGTGAGGCGATAACCAGACTGAAAAAACGGTGTTCTTGACAACAGCGCCCAAGTATTTTTCGAGTTCAGGTGGCTCATATCTGCAATGTGATGGACTTATCTTAAAAAGTGAGTGCTGATAGGAACTGGAAGATTGGTATTCCCTAAAGAAAATTATGTGGAGGAAACTCTCTGTGTACAAGCTACACAAAAAAGCTGATTGCTGCAGAGAATGCAGGAAAATAACCCTAAACTAAGCTCACAGTCCTGCGTTAGCAGTGAATGACCCCGATAATGTATTTTAAATTACTCAGTGAAAGATATCTGGCTTCTCTAAAGGAGATTTATCAGCTAAGACAAGCCTTTGTGGGATGTTTTTGAACCTAAACTACATGTCGGAGGCCAGTAAATACAACCCACCAAAAGGAGAGAAGGGCTCTGGGAGCCGTTAGAAATATAAATTATTTTATTTTACTGCAGCATTCATCTGGAAGGCTCTTCCTTGATTTAAACAGCTGCTTTGTTTTCCTCCTTGCTGTCCACCGTGTTTGCACTTGTCCTACCAAATGTCCGAAGGCAGTTAAGCCAGGTGAATCAACCAATTGGTTTGTGCTGCTCTTAACCAACGTGGTCGTATTTCTAGCGCCGCAGTAAATGTGCCAAATGAATATGGCACTGTGTAGAATTCTGGATTGGAAATCTAGCTGAGAAATCTTACTTGAGGACAACAGATGCTAGTAAAAGGAGAAGTTTGAAACTGGTAGCACTAGTTCTTCATCTACAGGAGCTAAAAAGCACCACAAAAGCTATTTTATCCTTCATGCAGCACCTGAGGTTTTGAACCTAAACTGTTTGAGCATGGACTGTTAAGGCATTCTTAAATCTTACTTTTTTTCTTTAAAACTATATTTAAGTTGCTATAAAGGAGTATGTGTTCCATGGAGCATGTCCTTGGCATTTGAAAGTAAAGAATTCAATAGTCTAAATTATAGAAATAATTAGATTAGGTTTTTACACCACATCTTTCTTGCAGAAAGGATTCCCCAAAGCCCTTTTCAAATCATAGGTTTCATCCCAGGGGAGGACAGGATGAGGTCTCACCTTGTTGCAGCTTACATCAGGATTTTCTCTAATGTATCTCTATTCACTTCCCTGAGACTGCTTTTGTTTGAAGCAGGGTAGGAGAAAGCAGAATCCTGTAGGGATTGTGCAGGCAAAAGCAACTGCTCTGATGTACTCTACAGTGCTTCATAGGCAGCTGGGGATGTAGAAAAGCTGTTTTATTGGCAAGGGGGATGTTGGCCAAGGTACCATGGTTATACAGTGGGGCCATGGGACCATTAGGTTCCACAAGAGCAGGCACGGTGCATTTTGACTTAATGTTTCCTCTAAAGCATAATGCTGCCAATGGTGCTGTACCTCCACACGGTGATTGTCATTCAGCACTCAGACTTTGCCAGCTATTCTGAAGTTCCACTGCAAATCAGTGTCTTCTCTGTATTTCACAACATAAGATCCTGATTGTTCAATGTCATCCTTGTACAAAAGAGAAAGACTTTTGTAAAAATCTTGGTAAGCATGAGAACATATACATTGTGAGGAATGACCTTGTGTTGCTGAGCCCTGGACTGCTCAGGAGACTACCTATCTGTTCTGCTTTGGACCTCTTTCAATAACTCGGAAATAATTCAGCTTGCTTGGAACTTTCTATCTTTGTGCCCATGAGTATGTACAGGGTTAAAGATAAAGCAAGGAAAAGCTATAGTACATGTTATACTGAAAAGGAAATATTTCTATCTCATTAGACTTGTGGACAGCTTATCCAGTTTATTGAAGAGGGTGAAAAACAAAACAAAACAAAAAAAAAAAGAAAACAACAAAAAAACACACAAACCAAACAAATCCCCAAGAACCAACCCTAGGTGCTTTTATCAAACATGACATCCTACAGACCAGAGGCTGTAGAACATCCTCAGTCTAAGTCAGAGTGAAGATTTACTAGAAGGTTTGTGATCTGTTTACATCAGGGTGAGGAAAAATCAGGATGATGTACAAAGATAGGTTATGACCCAAAGCAGTCATTGTCCACTGCAGTCTTCTTAAGTCTTGCTAACCTACAGGATTTCAGTCTGTTCAAGTCCATGTGCTGTACAAGTCCAAGCTGTCTTGTGACATGTCCTCCTGCCCTTGATGGAAGCATAATACGCATGGGTCCTCAAAATGTCCTGGAAATCCCTCATTCTCAAACGTAGTAACAGGCTGTGTATCATAAAAAGATTCACAGGTCGCCCGGCACATGGGGAATTGTATCATGGTAAAGGAGTGCAGTTAACAGAAACAATGTCTCTGCTTTGAAGTTGATCCAGCTTCTTGTCTTTCCTTGTGTCGAGGTGACCAGCGCCTTGTGGCACTGTACAACTCCATTGTCATGATACTACCTGCAAAATTAATTTTACACATGTGTATAAATTGGTGCCAAACTATCTCAATTTTAGAGTGACGGTCAAGTTAAGAAACAAAAGAAAAAATAAGATGGGATTTCAAGCACTTTTCAACAGCAAGCATTAATTATTACAATTTGCTTCCTTTAAAACTCCACCCAAATCCTAGGTGAATTTTGTAATGTTAGACTTAAAGTCAGTATTGTCAGTAAAAATTTGGTGTAACCTTACTTGAACTTATTGTCTAGAGGTGAGGCCAATGGGAGAAATGGAAGAGAAAGAGTGAGTGGCCTACTTATATAAATTACTGGGGTTTTTCAGCAAAATAAATTTAGGGGTTTTACTCCCACGGAAAAGAAAACATGGCTGAAAACATATGTGGATTAGGTCTTGTCAACACTAGGAAGTTTTGCATTTTAACTGTGCTGATATCATTAAACTGGCAAACAACAGTAACGTGAATACAGTTATTACCAATGTAAAAGTGCTTATGTCAGTATATCTTATTCCAGTTCAACAGGAGAAATAAGTTAAACCCCCATAAGTCACCTCATGTTATGTAGACTATATCGGCTCCAGGGCTTTTATTGCAGCACTTCACTGGCAGTCAGGCTCACGAGCTCGCTTTCTACCCTGACAGAGAACCGGGGTGTGCCAGCAGGCACAGCATTACACTTGCCTGTGTTTCAGTTTTCCCTGAGCAAGCAAAAGGTAATTAAGAGATCTTGTCAGAAAAAAAATTGGAGTTTTCGTCTCTTGGAAAGTTTGAAATATTTTCGACCTCATAAAGTAAACACGCAAAATTTCATCTAAAAATCTTTGTCTGAAACTCAAACACTTAAATTCAGAATTTATCTTCTGTGTCTCTTCAGAGATGCTTAGGTCGTTCACGTTTGTCAACCTGCCCTGTGCTCCTAACACCCTCTGTGAGACTCACCTTCCAACTATCCGTCATTCGTCATGCAGACATGTCATAGTTCATCACTCTTTTACAGCTGAATATCTGTGCACTGTCTTTATAGTGCTTTTCACCACGATAGCTGAGATGAACATGTAAAGACTGAGCTTCAGGAGGTCAGTACAAGAGACTGCTGAAGCATTTGTTTTACAAGCAAAGCATGTTAAATGGTACTTGAAATTAACACACAGCTACAGATTATAAATCCAGGTGACTCTTTGAACTATCGGATTTCTACTTCCCTTGATCCTGAGGTCTTACATGGTTCAATGACAAAAGCAATTGGGCTGCAAGGTGCTGACAGAAGAGATAGCAGAGTGAAGGCTGAATTTCTCTGGCCACAAGTAGAAGTTCAGATTTCATGCCACACCAGAGTGTTTTTAAACTCTTTTACTATGTTGTTGTTCGTGTTTGGGAATCAGTGTACAGAGCATCCTCTCTTCTGCCTTGAAATACGTATACACTAGTATTTTCAATGTTGAAAGGTAATGTTCAAAGCATCCAAAACACATTGTTCGCTAGATTCATTGCAATTAGAGTTCCTTGAGTCGGATTACTGCCAAGCAATTCCTCTGAAATGTAGAGGTGCATATAAGCTAGGGACTCAGACTGAAGCACTCACCGACTTCCAGAGAATTTAAATTCGGAGTCAGGCATATTACTGACATCTTTATTTGATGTGATTTTTTTTTTTTTTTTTTTTTTAAGTCTCAGTCCCTTTTAGTTGTGTGTCTGGATTCTGATGCAGTATTAGGAGAAAACGAAGTATCTGCAGCTTTCACAGCCTAGGTAGAAGCAGGAAAGATTTAAAAATATTAAGAAGCCTTTTCTGGCTTTGTAGAATTCTTATTTGCATTTTGTATTGCCAAGATTTTGGGACAAAAATCTGAGGTTTGCATGCTTGCATGAACAGAGCACTCATGTCTTTTAAGTGGAGACATTCCTAGTCACAATCTCATCAAATCGCAGATGGGCTGAACGCTGATTATCCAAACCTTGTTTTTTTATTTGCACGATGGAGTGTCACCATGGTATTACCAGGCTCAATTGTTTGGCAAGTCAGTATTTGACAGCCTTCATTTTCATACAGCTCTGCCTTTGCAATCAAGCGTTCACGAATGGTTTGACTGAAGTCGGTCTTCTGGGAGGTTGTGCCCCCAGTTAGTCCAGTAGCATGGCTGCCCTCTGAATCTGAGCAGTAAGGAGGGGAATCCCCCATGATGTCTTTTGCTGTACAGGCTGTGACACGGATCTTATTTGCTACTTTCTAGCCCTGATTTCCTTTCCTGAGTGCTTCACCCTTGCCTAGTTTTCATAGCATAGTCATATTTATGTATGCCAGTTCATGTTGTTGCTCCTGTCCTGCTCAGCTTTACTCCTGGTCCTTATCTCCAAATCCCTGCACAGCTTTGACCTTCTGAGATCATGCACTGGCCTTGTTCCAGCCAAATTGCTTTCCCTTGCTTTTACAGGGATTCCTATGCTCCTTTCTTTTTGTCCCTGTTTCCATCTTAATTCTCAAACTGGGATTTCCTTGTTTTCTCCTGCTTCCTGGCCCAAGCCAAACCCTGGCCACTAACCATGCTTTATGCCAAACATGGTGGTGTGTTATGGCTTCTTGTCTTCTCTCTGTTCCTGGTTTGTACCTGGATCAAATTCAATACTTGGGACTGCCCTTCTTTTACCTAAGCGGTCCCGACTGGGGTTTACAATTTTTCACATCCTCGTGACGAAAAGGTCTACTTGTACCAAAGTAAGTGTTCACCTCCGCTACCCTTGATCAGAAGAGAATTTGGGCCATAAGGAGCTAGCTTGCCATTTTCTCACCACTGATCCCCGCGGTCAGACTAAAGGATTTGCTGTTCCCTCTTTGGTTCAGCTACTGGCCACTCTGTTGCCCATCCCTGTACTTCACTTTTATGTCCTTATATGACATGCGGAATGATCCTGCAGGCAGGCAATTTATGATAAAAGATTTCGCAGTACATTTCAAATTGTTACTGTCCCCAAGATACATTTTCCAGACAGCTGGTTCAGCACGCAGAGGCTCATAGACCAGTATCTTCCATCAATGTCTTACGCACATTAGGATTGTCAAGGGGATTTCATCAGGACCATTTGCAGGAGGAGTGGGCTAATAGAGAAATGTTCCACTCAGTTTGCAAAGGATTTGCCAGGCAATGCCTATTAATAATAATGGTGATTAAGATTGTTATTGTTTGTTTCACTGGGATGTATGTCATTCAGATGTAGATTTTGGTCTGTTGTGACAGTTTTATTTGTGATCCAATTTTCCCAGGGGTGTGAATGGATTGCTGTTTATACAATGCAGCTGTGTTTTGGGTAGACTGGTACATAAGCTCTGGACATGATTCTGCTCTGAGAAGCTCTGGTTTTATTTCCCTGTGACAACACTAATATGCAGCTTTTACAATTGGTATGAATGGTGGATTTTCTGCAAATTCATTAGAAAATTGCTTAAAAATTATGTGTAAAAATTCTCTCATCAATTATAACTAGTACCAATTGTGAAGTTACTCTAATTATAAAGTTACATGAGAAGGAAATAAAAACTCAGTAAAAAAAATCAGGCACAAATAAAGATTTGTATCCAGATTAGTACTTCGGAATCAGGCCTCATCTTTCAAAACAGATCACTAAGTTAAATAATACAGGACAACTGGCTGCATACATGGTGTTAAAGTCTGTGTAGGGAATTGTTTGGAATACTACCATTAGAATAAACCCAGGAAAGATAAATGAAGAAATTTAATAAGATCCAAAGAAGGGCAACGAAGCTGGTGAGGGGTCTGGAGCACAAGTCTTATGAGGAGTGGCTGAGGGAACTGGGGTTGTTCAGTCTGGAGGAGGCTGAGGGGTGACCTCATCCCTCTCTACAACTACCCGAAAGGGGGTTGCAGTGAGGTGGGTGTTGGTCTCTTCTCCCACGTAACTAGCGATGGAATGAGAGGAAATGGCCTCAAGTTGTGCCAGGGGAGGTTTAGGCTAGATATTAGGAAAAATTTCTTTACTGAGAGAGTGGTCAAGCATTGGAACAGGCTGCCCAGGGCGGTGGTGGAGTCACCATCACTGTAAGTGTTCAAAAAACTTGTAGATGTGGCACTTCGGGACATGGTTTAGTGGGCATGGTGGTGTTGGGTTGATGGTTGGACTTGATGATCTTAAAGGTCTTTTCCAACCTTAATGATTCTGTGATTCAAGATGAGGCTGCTATATTTTTAAAACCACATAATATATTGGAGCAAGTCAAAACATACTCCCATCAAAGCTAGTATCATGCCTCTAGCAGCAGCTAAGAACTCCAGCTGGAAATGAGAATGAAACCCACCCTGAATGTATTTAGGCAGTGGTGGCTCTCCATTATCAGAGGACAGGACTTTCCCAACTCTCTGTAATGATAGAAGGATCCGCCTAAGGGATACTCATACTTACATCACCTCCTTGAAGGGGAAATATTTTAAAATCATTATCTAACACTAATATATCCCTTAAGGGAGGATGAGAGAGAAACTGGATATGCAAGAAGGCAACCCAGTCAAGGTTGTTGTCAGAGATAACACCCTGGGGAAAATGAAAAAGTAAATACCAGTTCTTCATGCTCTTTGGTTTAGGAGGGTCTGGGAGTGTGAGACCAATGTATATAGAACCAGCCTCACGGTGCTTGCAAGGCTTAGGGTTTTTTTTTTAAAAAAAAAAAAAAAATATCCCCAACAAACCCCGTTATACCCCCCCCCAAAAAAAACCAAAACAAAAAAACCCACAAAACACAAAAACCCAAACAAACCAAGAAACCCCAAACACCATACTATATGCCTATTTCTGGGGCATACCATGTGTTGACCAAATTTAGATTGGCCTGTGGACCAAGAATCTTGGACCTGATCAGGAGTCTGCATGCCTTTGTTTTTGGGAGCTCTCACCACCTTTTGAGAGACCAGGTTTTAATTTCTCAGCACGTATGTTTAGATACTAGTCACGAATATGCCCTAAGCTACGAGTTGCTATTAAAATCCCCTGGCCTTTTGTTATGATATTCACTCCAACCTCTGCATATGCTGGGATGCATGCATCAGTTTTCCGTACACTTGTGAGCAAATACAGCGACTGCTTCTGTTCTAGCTGTGCACAACAGATGGGAGCCAAATATGAAAACATTCACACAATGCCCACAGACAATTGTTTATTTTGTTTCTTTGTGTCTGTGAAGTTACATCGGAGGAGCTGAAGGTTCCCTTTTTAGGGGAGGAGGGGAAAGAATCAAAGATTTGAAACAAGTCAAAGAAATGAGAAAGTTAGCATGGGAAGTAGTTTATGATTGCAACCCTGATGTTATAGCACTGAGAGAAGAGGAATGCCATCAGGAGGTAGAACGTTATATGGTTGCAGACCTCTAACTTATCAGAATAATGGGGCCTCACCTTAAGGTAACTATTAGTGTGCCATCAAAATGCAGATGTGTTGCCTTTTCATTCCTATTTCGTTTTCTCTCTGGTTCTATTCTTTTTTCAAGGGTCCTTCACAGCCCAACACTGTATGACATTACAGCAGGGCTTTGTGTGTGCTTTCACGTGCTTGTATCTTCAGACACACATGCATAGATGACATGATACAAGAAGGATCCTGGAGCTGAAATACATACATTCAGAGCTATAAAGTCATGAAGTCAATGGAGACTCTTCCTATAAGTAGAGAATATCCTTTTCTTATAGAAACTCAATTTATGCAGCAGATCAGACTAGACTGCCATAATCCTGTAAATCTGTGTTGACCTTGTGGATCAAGGCCTTCTCTAAGCTACAGATAGGATAGTAAGGATTTGCCAGCATGGGCTTGGAATGATTGCATTACTCACAGGTAAGTATACTGAGTTGTGGGAGTCTCTAAGATCAAAAAAAATGGCAAAAGGGCCTCAGCAACAGATGCCATTCAGTCTCTAAGCAGCCATTCAGCCTAAAAATCTACAGCTGCATTCATGTTCAGGAGTGGGGAAAAGATTCTGTCAGGCCAGCCAACGTAGCAACGTCACCTTTCTGTATGTACCACGCAGAAAGTTACACCTCCAATAAAGTTTGGATGGGACCACACACTAGATGTTTTTTCCCTGAGTTACAAGTTGTGATTTTTTTTTAAATGTCTTATTGTTGCTAGTTTTACTGCTGTATCTGCACACAAGACATACTTTCATCCTGTATCTGCAGTGTCACCTATCCTGGCATCTGGCTGCAGGGAAGGCAGAGTTCTGCAGGAGTCACGGGGCTCTAGGTGCACCTTTTCTGTCGCACGTCCCTTTCCTTTCCCTGGTTTGCACTATCCTACCAGGCCTAATCTATAGCTGCAGACGCAAGAGCTTTATCCTCTGCTGTGTTGTGCTCAGCGGTTCATCTTGGACTAATCCAGTGTCAGCATAAAACCAGCTTTTTCACTTTGCAGAGAGGTTTTCAGCAGCTTCTTACTGGATCCAGACAGCAGGGGCTGTGCACGGCCCCTTGACTCTTGGGAAAACAAGCAAATCCATGATAAAGTCTTGCATGGCCTCCAGTGTCTTCCATCTGTGCACTGATTCTGGCAGGTATATCCGCTCAACCACACCGTGTTGTGAGGTGGAGATGGAAGACTTTGTTGTTTATTGCTGAGGAGGCAAATGAGACTGTGATCCTATAAAGGCATAAGCATATATATATTTTAAAAAATGGAAGAACTGTCAGTAACTTTATTTTTGTGTAGTCCAGGCGAGATAAAAAGGATATATACTTTTGAGTTACAAGTATCCTAGGCTCTCATTGATTTCAACCAGAGCTGAAAAACTTCATCACTTTTCAGAACTTAAACACTCCAGTATAGGAGTGTTTAAGTCCAGCATAGGTCAAGGTCAGCACCTAAACCCATCCAAAAGTCTGAAGGAAAAGTGATGCTTGTGATTTGTTGTAGGTCATGTGGTCCTCAATCCAGGGAAGGAAACCAGGAATCCTGACTCTATTCCCTAAAAAGCCATTGCAGCCAGTTTCTGCTCCTATACATGGCAACTGAAAAGAGATCTCTGTGGCCAAACCACAGAAGAGGAATTGTTCAAAGCAGGAGCATTGTGGTGTGTCTGTGGGCTCTCTCCTTCTGCGTCACAGGCTGTTTCATGTGGTTAACAACTTGGCAGAGGAGTAATTGATTAGGATGAGCAGCTTGTGAATCTCAGAGCATTTTGAGTTTTCAATTTAGAAAAGTATCAGAAAGGTCAGCTTCTAAAGATCTCCTCCAGTCCCTTAACCGGAGAAATCAAATTGACAGGTGTGTCACCTAGAGAACTATACTGCAGACTATCAGAAGTGCCAGGAGGTGCTAGATTTCTCTGTAAATAAGGGACATACCCTGATTATTTGAAGCTGTTACACATTTTCCTGATTTGTTGGGAGAGTGGGTAAAGGATTGAGGAAGATAAGGTTACACCTTAACTTGGAAACTTACAACTTACTTGGAAATTTATTCCTACATTTTGACAGAAATTTTGTAAATTCCTCTAATCACTACAGAAACTACAATAACTTCTATTTTTTGTAGATACACACAACTGATACCCTAGCTCTTAATGATTTGTGTCCAATACCATGAATATAAGCTTGATGGAAAACCATGACACTGAATGATTTTACCTTATCCAGCTGCACCTTGTAATCTAGGGGTATCTTGTGCCAGTCAAGAGTCAGTCTTTATGCTGCATTTCTCACGTTTTGTTCGGTCTATGCCCACGTACCTCAAATGACAAGTCTTACACCAAGAAGGTGCTCTACCATCTGGTCCCCCACATCCTTCTACCTACCCATGACTGCAGTTTATATACTCCTTTGTTTTGTCTAATTAAGTACTTCTTTTGGATGTTACTGTGTAATTAATAATTCAGAATAATAACCTTTGAATGAGATACTGATTGTACCTTAGCCATTGTATCATTGCAGCTGACCCCTGATAAACTTTCCTATAAACCAATCCATTTTTTGGTCATGAAATTTTCTGAGTAATAAATGACTTGGAGGAAAGTCCTATCAGGTCCTAAAACTTTAGTAACAGGAATCTCCCTGACCAGATAAATAACATAGTTAGTGGCATTGACTTTGGAAAAGCTTGTGAAAGGTTTTCATATGTACCAAAAAGTTTGATGCTGTAATATGATGGTTGCATGTTCTCTGGTTGCCTCACAGTCTGAAGTGTTTCTGGCTTCATCTTCCTAAAGGCTCCAAAAAAAGCAGCCCCTGAAAATAATCTATATCTTGTATGTTTCTGTGACAGTGGAAATTATTTGTTTATTTTGGGCGGTACGGTTTGACATCAGTAAGAATGGTGATAGGGCCCTGGCACTGCATGCAGGACTTTGAGCCAGGCTGTGGGGAAGGTGGATGAAGACCTATGTTCTCTTTGTACAGATTTTGGTCCACGTGGTTATCAGCAGGCGGCCAAAAAAAAAAAAAAAAAAAAAAGTGCAAAAAGGGAAGCGTATTTAAAAGACTGTGAATCATGTCGCAGGAGCTGCTAATGATCGCCCTTCAGCTGCTAGCACAATGCCTGTAAATGCCTATTTAGAAAAAGAGCAACGTGAATTCTAATGCTAGTGATCAGCACTCTTATAGTTAGTAGTTACATGTCGTGTCATTTTGTGAGGTTAAATCACATCTCTTCTTTCCCAACCAAGTGTTCAGAATGATTTTATCTTTTTTCATTGCTCATTAGAGAAATCAGAAGTGAGGAAAAGCCAGTGTGGTTGATGTGTTGCCACTCTCTGATACTAGGAAAGGTACCTGACATGTTTTTCCTGGGAGGAATGTTCTCTCTTGTACTGAAAGTTGCAGGACTGGGAGCTGAAATCGTTTACTCCAGCAGGGTTTACTCCAGCCTCTGTTCTGCATGGGTACCTGTTCATAACAATTTCTTATGGCATTATCTGTCAGTCCAGTAACTGTCTTATCCAGCTCTGTATATACACTGCAGTGTCAAATGAATCAAGTCAAAATGGTTGCCATCATCCTTTTCTGTGAGACACTGCTCTGCCATCTCTTATTCGTCAACTTTATGATACTTTTCCATCTGTTAATTATAAATTTAACTGCATTTGAATTCCTACCAACCCCATAACATCATCCTTTTTTCCCACAAAATTACTCTTGCTGCTGTGTTTTAAACTTTTAATCTACCTGTAGGCATGTTTTATACTCTGTCTTATTTCCTCTCTTTCCTTTGTACAGTGGAATTCTGCAGAGAGTCCAATCACGAGGTCTAGGCAGTCCATAAATCCCACTTAATCTCTGAAACCAAATATAATGAGAATTGTTCTCTGGTTTTGCTCCTGTGACTTGGCGCTGACTGGAGAACCTCATCCAGTCTCTAAACAATGAATTTAAATGCCATTTTTGTGGGGGTCTTTCCTCAGAAATCAATTATACCTTGTGACGCTTTTTCATACATCTGTATATATTTAACCAAATCCATTCATAATTTTTATGGATATCAAATTTTAAAAAACCAACAACAATAAAATCCCCCAGCCAAGACTTATTAAATTTAGATTAACTTGCTTCATATTAATTCAGAATAGGAAATGCTGATCCTTGTTGTTTTTCAAAGAGTGGATAACAATTTTTCTCCCGGGCTCAGACCTTTACATGCTGAATTTCAGCCTGGAGCACAGTATTCTCAAACCATGTATTGTATTTTTGAGTTGAGTCGATATGTTTTGGTATGTCAGAAATAATTAGACCTTTGGGCTCATGTTCAGTCTCATCACTACTGTTTGAAAGACTTGGTGTTTCCCCTGTAACTGTCTTGGGGTGGAAGACTCAGAATTGCCTGGGACACTTACATTATTCTAATGACACAACACTGAGAGAGGGAAACCTCCATACCTACACACAGACCCCATAATGAGTCACTGAAAGGTGAAGGGAAGATCTGAGGGGGCAGTTTAGACTTTCTGTTGCATTGTTCTTGAATGCTCCCATAACAAGGCTAGAGATGCCAGATTTGAGATTCAATCAATTCATCGTTTGTCATTTACATTTTAAAAAATAAAACACAAATGAGGAGTTGTTCCTCGCGCAGCAGCAGGAAAAGTATTGCTGGAGGGAGTTTACAGTCAGAAATAATTCAGAAAAGGTTATGCTTTATTTTACCTGAAACTAAAGCCATATGCTGTCACTGGTTCTTCCCCTTCACTAGCTCTACCCTCCAGTGGAGTCGTGTGTCTCTGACTGCAGTTAAACTCTCCAGACAGTGTGTGCCTAAAACCAGGCAAACCACAGCCTGTTTCCTCCTCTCCCTCTACCAGTGTTTCGCTGGGACACTTCCATTTCACAGTGGGCATCCCAGTAAGGTGAATCACGGGAGCATGGTTGGAGGGAGAACTTCCCTAACCAAGCGTGGTGTTTGAAGAAAGCCTATCTCCAGCAGTACCATTAGCTCGCCTAGAATGTGCCATTGGCAGATGTCAGATCATTATAACACACTTTTCTGCCTCGTTTTATCCCTGGTCACATTACAACTTCATTCTGCAGGAAGGCCCTTAACCAGAAAAGGAACCAGAAGGTGGAAATACTTGCAAGTCAAAAGCCATGCCTCTAGTGCCAAAAATATCAAAAGGAATCCAAACTACTTCCTTCCGAGTTTGACTGGCTTTCATTGCAAATCAGGGGAAGATTTCTGGGTCTGACAGTTGTCACTGCACTGGGCATCCAAGTAACAAGCTCTGCAGTGTCCCACAAAGCCACCCGCCTTAGGAAGCGGAATAGCAGGCAGGCAGGCAATGGGGCAATATTTCCTTGCCAATGATGTTCCTGCAGATTTCAGATATATTAAGCTGGTGTTTTTCAGGATAAAATCATCCACGGACACTTCCATGCAGCTGCCATTCTGACACCGGTGACTGACGGAAACAGGCTGGGAAATGTGTTCAGAGCCCAAAAGGAAGGCTGAGGAAGGCAAAGAGAGTGGCAAGATGGGGTGGGGGAGGAACTACATAGAGCAGGAATCTGTGAGGAGGCTTTTCTCTATTCCTGATATTTTTCACCATAAAGAAAAACTCCTTTTCAAATCCCCATTGACCCTTATTGTTCTTACTCTTCAGTAGAGAACACAACAAACATATGCAACAACTACTGTTGGGTGTGTGCAACATGGGACTGTATCTACCACGCTTTTCACTATGTCAAGCGTCACTTTTTTTCTCACTAATGAATTAATTTAATTTCTTCTCCTGTCCTTCCTCACTTGTTCATATTGTGTTCTCTTGATTGAATAAACACTTTCTATTCTGAGCTCTAAAAGACTTTGATACCTTGCTGTTAAACAGATAGGTATGGATTTTAAAAGTAAATCACATATCATTTTTGCCTCAGTAGTGATGTTGTCACATGTAAAGACCTATCCATGAATATGATTATGGATAGATCAGTATTTACATTGTGTTTACACTTAAGGGGTTTCTTTGTAGTGCTAAGAAATCAGTGAGGGTATCTGACTGTTAAAAGATGTGGTGCAAAACTACCAGAGAGAAGTCAATGAGGATGTTATTTTCGCTGTGACCACTACTTTAACATTATAAGTTTCCTTATCAGAAAATGCAAATATCCCAGAAGTATTTTGAGAAGTCAGATATTTTGATTAGTCTTTTCTAAAGCCTGTTGAAGACAATGGGAATTTTTCCATTGACTTGTAAAAGTTGTGAAGCTGGTTTTCTGTGTTTTATGGGTGGAATACAGGATGGGTGTATAGACTCATTCTCAAATTTCTGTTATTTTCTGTCAAAGTAGAAAGATTTTTATGTTCTCAAACATTGCATTCCCCAGCTCTGAGGTGGCCTCTTTCATATTCTTCAACCTTTGACTTCACAAAACTTCTGGATGTCCACTAAGACTTTGGCACAATTGCTATCTGCTGTTTGCAGAACACAGCATTGCAGAGTAAGGTCTCCTTGTTTTTAATGCATTATTTCCACAGCCTTATTTGGGTCTAGACTGGTCTCCAGTTCTGAGGGTTTGTGCCATTTGCTCACTGTGTGTCACTGCATTACAGTAGGCTGCGATAAGCTAAGTACAAACTCCTTTTCCTAGGATTTAGCTACACCCCAGTCAGGAGCCCAGGGTATGAAATCAAAGGGGAGCTTTATTGGCTCTTAATATAAATAGTTTATACAGAGCACAGCATCCTACTCTGCCGTATTGCGACAGAGCAGTATAGCTCTGGAATTTTAATGCTAGAACACAGAACTGTGCAGAAGAGAGAGGTGCGAAGCTAGCTTATTAGAGGTCATTCATAATCTGTCATTAATATACGGAAGGTTCCTCCAAATAATATTTTCATCAACCTTTTTATTCATATATATGTTCTGAGCCATATTTGCTGTAAATTCAGGCCTTTTTTTCAATCTAATTTAGGTGACAACTAGGCCTATGAAGCAGGTGGTATAAAGACTGCAGAATTTTGGTTCTTAACATGGCAGAGACGGTGCCTCTTGCTGTGTCCTTATTCACAGCCTAAACTTTATCATTGTGGCATTCATGATAAAATCCTGACGGTCTTTTAAGATGCTGGATCCCCAGAAGTGTTCCTTGAAAAAATATCAAGGAACAACTTTCAGCTTCTGTTTCATTGAGGGTCTCTTCAGGTATTTTGTAATGCTTCATTTGTGCAAATGGTCACTCATTTTCCTTTTGATCATTTGAAGCAGGGATAAATGAGAGGTAAACTAACAAATACATAGCTTCTGTTAACATTGAGGAAACTTTCATTAGGAGTGAAAAAACTGTGTGAACAATGGACAAGTTTCTGCAAATAACAGAGCTGGCTTGCAGTATTTGTGAATGAATCGAGGATCTGGGTTTTTTGTTTGTTTGATGCTTTTTGGTTTATTCTAGTCCCAGTGGAAATTATGCTAGATGGATGGCTAGCCTATTGACAAGATTATTACATAGCAACATAATGGTTAGGTTTTTTGGTCCAGAAAAAATATTTTCCTTGACATATTCAACAGCATAAACATTTTGGAGATGCATTCTGTTTATCTATATACATCTCTAAATGGCAGGGGGCCTGAGGAAGATAGAATTTCAGACAATCTGTTGAATCTTAGAAAAAAAAATCCTTGCAATCAGAAGAAAGAAAATCAGCTCTCCAAAACATACAGTGCTGCTTTTGTGGCTTATGCGGCTGTGCCTGCGCTGAAGAAACGCTTTCTGCCTTCCCCAGCCCAGCTTCTCAGTCACCCATGGCAGGCAATCTCTCCAAACAAAGTGCAGTCCTTTCCTGCGCGTTTACTCAGATTTCCTTACAAAGGATGATGTGCACACCTAGGGACCAGGTGCCTTGTAAATACACTTGACATCTGCTTGGAAAAATCTTACATTTAACAGTAATCTGTTGCAAGACTATTATTTCCTAGTAACTGCCTGCTCTAACAATTACTACAGATTGTGTTTAACTGAATGATGTCAGAATGGTTCACTTAGCTCCAGCCTTTTGGCTTTGTTGCTGAAGACCCTGGGCTGCATCTGTAGTACAATTTACAGCAGAATATGGGTTTTCGTTCACTTATCCCCAGGAGGCTGAGACAGTTTACAAGCTTCATGCATTTGGTAAGATCAAAGGGCTTGAGAATGAAAGAAGCTGTTCAGATTTATTAGCATTATTATTAACTCAAATGACAGTTTATGGTCAATGGTGTTTTTCTCAATGAATGGCAGGGTGTTTCAACTGCATTCACAAATGCTTCTACAAATATCTATGGTACAGGTGATTGACGGCTCTTTGAAGGTTTTAAAAGTAGGTGAGAGTTTGTTACACAAAGATGACCATGCATCTCGACTGGAGTTTGTCACCTCTTTTTTTTTTTTTTTTTTAAGTTCACACTTACATCCTAAAATATTTTATTACCTGATGGTCTATCTCATCTTTTTCATCTAGAGTCAGAGCAATAATGGAAAGTTGACTTAATTTTTAACTGAAATGATAACCCATCTTAGAATCTCAGTTAACCTGCTCCACATCTCAAATTGCTCCATTGACTGCTGGGAGGTTAGACTGGACTGATATCTATCTTTATATAAATTATTGCTAACCTGTTTCTGAAATTCACAGAGAATTAAAGCCTACAAAACCAACTACTGTTTCATGTCAATATGATTTAATTATGATGAAAATTTCAAGCAAGTTAACTAGCATTTTAACATCAAAGCTTTGGACTCTAATTTAAGCAAGTACTGCTATAATTATTGGTATGTAACCTAACATTCCTGAAAAACTACCAAAGCTCTAAAAGTCTGGTATGCATATGGATAACTTAGGAGGCAATATGGTTAAGAGGCCTAAAAACCACTCAGAATTAGGACATGGATATTCAATATGCAGCAAAATTATCTTCTTTGTATGTATTATATACATGGTTTGTGTTTTATTTAAAAAAAATCGGTAAGTGGCATAATTTTGAAAGTAATGTACTCAGCTAATGTGCAAAGAAAACAGATGCATTCCTGTTGTGGTGCTTGAATGCAGTAAGAAGTCAGACAGTTTTCCTCAAAAAAAGAAAAACAGTGCAGTTACAACAGAAAATTGCTCTGAGATATTTGTGAATTAGAAAAGCTTTGTGCTTCACATAGTCCAAAGAACTGGAATGAGAAGCATTCAGTTTAGAGATGATTTCCTGTCTTCACAGTTTTTGTTTCTGCTATTGTTTCAACACAAACCATATTTTCTCTGTTCTGTGTTTTCTTGGATGCAAAACAATAACATTAGGTCATAAAAAATCCTTTCATTTATTGTTGCTTGATTTACCAAATCTCCTCAGACACTCTTGTTAATGGATTTATTACTAGACTTTCTCAGATAAAATCTAATAACAAATAAACCAAAAATCTTTGGTAGCTTGAACACAAAATTAAAATAACCTTGAATTATGGTATATTGTTTTCCGTTTACTGTGAGTTAGCTCTTAAAATCAGCTTTCCCTATACAGTCAATATACTAGTGCCCAGCAGTCTTCCACAAAACTGCTATTTGAATTTATGTCAGGGTTTGTTGTAGTTACTCGTTCTCACCTTTCTCCAGCCTCAGGGAAGCACTTCTTTCTTTCTACTCCTTCCTTTTCTCATCAATTTGAGAGATTCTCATTTTTACCAGGCAGCAAAGGTGAAAACATCTCTGTAATGAAAACGTGTGTGAGGAGAGCAGAGCGATTTGCAGTGTCACAACGTTATGACACTGGCATCACAACACAACGCGTGAAGGCTGTGCTCCCAAGCAAGGAGCACGCCACACAGCCGCTCCTGGCAGGGTGTCACAACTGCTCCCAACTTCTCTCATGCCCTGACGCAAAAGATATAAAAATCTTCAATTTGTGTTATCCATCGCTGTTAGAATACAGGGTAGCAAAAGGCAAGGGGGAATGGGCAAGATTGTCTTGAGGCTTTTGAGGAAAATTAGTTGCCTCACTGAAGGTCTACTACTTTTAGTAAAGAGAATGAAAGTAGTGCTCTTTCTTGGGACTTAACATTCAAGACATATAGTTTACTTTTTGGATAGCAGCTCTTGAGGTTTGATGATGGGGTTAAATCTGCTTTCAGCATCTCGCAGTCCAAATTTGGCCCAGTGAACTGTCCTCCCTTGGCTGCAGGGAGGACAACCCTATGAGCTGCTGAGCAGCAGGCACCAAGCCCCACGTTTATCATGACTGTCATGCTGTGATTCATGCATTAACCATGAAATTTCATTCAGCCACACATCTCTTGCTTTACTTCTACAAGCTATGGGAGCTGCTAACTTCAAAACTCATTAAATGTTTTCATTTAATGGTAGAGAATGGATGTGAGCTCCTTTCCTGTCCCCATGCTCTACCTTTGCTGATCACACAACCTGTCATCTTGTTAGGACAGGCCAATTCTCCTGCTAATATCAGTAGAGTGTGTGAGGAAAGTTTACCAGGGTAACATTGCAAAACAGGCTCATCTAAGGTAGGAGTGACAGCCATGGGCCACGGAAGAGATGTCTGAATTATCTGATGATCATCAAGAAAAACTTCACCCTAGCCAAAGTCAGACACATGCTCAATGACTATGGAGCCAAAAGTGTTTGCAAATGGTGTTTCGCACTTCTTATCCAAAGGATTCAGGGGTTTGCAGTGCACACAAGAAAGGGATCCAGTCCTCCAAAAAGTTGGCATGGAAAGGCTAAATGCAGGTATGCAAGCTTGGTGGAGATCAGGTCTAAGCCTGACAAGTTAAACCTTGCACTGAGGGTTGTGGAGAGCAGATGGAGTATTTTACTGGTGGATGGTTAGCATTTTGTAGCAGTAGGAGCTATTTGACATGGGAAAACTCTTTTTGATATTGATGATTTTGCTTAAGCACTCAAAGCAGGAGTTGCTCACATTAGATCCTTACCCTGCGGCTGCAAGCACTATCCATGCTCTGCCAAAGGGGCGACTACCAGTGGCTGTCCAGCACAGACGCTCTCACGCTTCCACTCTGCATGTCCACATGCTTCAAACTTGCTCCCATGCTGGGCGGGGAAGGACTGAATACAGAGGAAATGGAGGTGGTGTAAACCTGGCAGTGCTATAAAACAGCCCTGATTTATAGCACTGAACTATGCGCTCACTGGAGCAACTGGTCTGTGTACAGCATGGAGGAGACCCTTCCATAAACAGCGCTGTCAGCAACAGGGAGTAACAATGCAAGGGGGAAGACTTAGAATCCACCTTGAATTTGTGTCACTGAAAATTTTCTAGTGCTTTATAAAGTGTGGCTAGAGTGGTACTGCTTATTTAGGTGCATGTGAGGTAGAAACCACAAGGGACTGGCTTGTTTTGATCAGTGGGAAAAAAAACCGCAGGAAAAAATCCCTTCTACTATAAACATTTTGAATTCCTGCAGCCATCATGTAAAAGACATCTGTATAAACTTGATTGTTGTTAATCCCAGTTGCTTCCTAGTTGTTGATTAGAAAATTAACCCAGTGCTATTGAAACTCTTGCCATTAAATGACACCATAGAAACCAAGGGGCATCCTACCTTGTCCAGCTAACAGAAGGACCAGCTTGAATACTGAAGGTCCATCATCATCTTCTCCAAAGGTGGGTCCATTGACTTCATCATCATTAGAGAGAGGATGGTGTTGGGCTTAGCTGGCCAACTGCAGGTGTCAGATACAATGTGTTGTTCAGAGCCAGCTCTTGATAGCATTTACTCTCCAATGTACTTTATGAATACCTACAGACCTCGATAACCCCTTGATCTGTACAGCTGCTTACCGTCTCCAAAACAGGCAAGGGCTAAGTGCTGTGATAAAGTCCCCTGTCAGAAATAGTCTCATTATCAGGAGAAAGGAAAACACACTTCTAAACAGTTTGCAGTACTGTGTGTTTGTGCAGGAAGTGAAAGAGCCTGTCTGCTCTTTTGAAAACTGAGGGGATAGTTCCTTTCAGTCATTAAACCTCAGTAAGGATATTTTAAAAATAATCAATTGTTCTAGTCTGAGTGAAATAAAACCTCTTGTTGACTCTGTATTGTAAAAGCACATTTGAGATTCACCTTCCTATTTTAGATATTTGGGCTGATTTGATTTAACAGAACATCTTTAATGTCTTGCTATAAGAAGAGAGAGAAGTGGTATGTGGCTGAGTTACACCGTGTGCCAAGATGCTGAGGCTCAGCAGAGATAAGATAACCTCACAAATAAACAACAGATGGCCGATGGCTTAATGCTTTGCTTCGTGTGAACATGACAAGGATTTATTCTTTCAACCTGGAGAAGGAGCCTCGGAAAGGCTGAAACCGCAGAAATGCATGACATGCGGGCAGACAGAGTTTGTTAGGGGGATTCGGTCTGAGCAGATGGTATTAGAATACAGATCTATTATTAGGCATCTGCTTCCCATCTCAGTCATACGATGCGTAAGATTTAGATTAAATTCCCCAAGGAACGTCTGGATCACTTACTGATTTGTATGTGTACATCTCTATATGTCCTTCTTTGAATTCAGAGGATGGGCTACATCCTGAGCTAGGTTAGAGATGTACATTTGTAAAGCTACAGCAATGTAACTGGAGGCAACACTTAATCTGTGTTCTCACTGCATAGAGAACTCCTTAGCGATAAAATATTAATTAAGGATTGATACCCAAAACAGTCAGAAACCCCTGTGTTGTCTGAATAACTGTGCATGGATTCATCCACTGAGAAGGCAATAACATGTAAATGTTCTGTAAGACCTGCAGTTAGGTAGAAACAACATGGATCAGGATTTCTTGGTGCCGTATCTCCACTTTCCCTAGTGTTTAGGTATTGTGATATATTGGATCAGTGCTATGGACGCCTTCATGTCAGCCTCTGCTGGACTTAAGGCAGGAGCAATCCCAGGCCCTGAGTGGGGTAGGAAGCAGCGATAGCCCTCAGCACCTCCCCAGGCCAGTAACCTGCCTCGTACCAGAGAACTGGAGCCACCGAGAGCAGCCTTGACAAGAACAGCCCAGGTTAGCTCAAAGATCTGGCCATGTTCTACCAGCATCCTCCCACTCCCTCCCCTCACCTCTCCGCTCCCACCAAACTACATGTGGAGGGAGGACTGCGAGGTGTCTATTTCCCTTAATTAATACTCCCATTATGAAACCTTGGAGCAGAGAAAGAAGCATTCGTAATGCGCCACAACTCTCCCCTGGCAGCCATGTCCAAGCCCTCCTAACGGCAAGAGGGCTGCAGTTTCATCTGCTTGATCTCTCTAAGGGCCGGGTTGTGCACAGACTGAGGGACACTAGCCCACTGAATTAGAGAAAGCACTCCCAACCCAGCATCTCAGTCCCTTCTCTTCTAATATTTCGTAGCAGGTATGTTTTAGTGCAGGGAATATGCTGCCCTAGATGTGTTTTGGGGCTAGCGGAGGCTGCTGTGGTATCGACTGGCTTGCAGCGGAAGGGAGAGGAGCATACTGAACTTCAGCACCAGCAAAGTGACTGTGATAAATATGTATAGCAAAATTTAGATCAGATCGAAGAAAAGAATGTATCTGTTAAGTTGTGCTTCTCTGAAGAAATTTCAGACTCGCATAAGCTGCTCTACTAATAAATAAATATACAGATTTAACAAGCAGCTCGCTCTCCTTACACAGAGAATCTGAGGAGTGAAATGTAACCACTGAGGTAATTCTTTTGCTTTTGAATTCCCACCATCTTCTGCAAAGCAAAAAAGTACATTGATTTGCTGTTCTTGTCAAATTCTTTGTCATGTCATTTATGATCCAAGCTGCAGTGTTTAGGAATGGGTGTATGTTACTGAAGTTAGTAGCGCTTAAGTGTGAACAAGCTCTCACACCTGATCCCAGCTAGAGTGGGAGAAAAGGCACCAAAATTCCAAAGTTTGCCCAAAAGTTGTGTTCTGACCTCCATGGTGAGCTGAGCCTGCATCCAAAGGCTGCTGATGTAGTCAAGAGGCCCATGCTTTATGGCTGAAGGCTATGTCCAACTTCTTAGTAATTCAGTTCTGCAAAGTGTATCAGGATGGGGCTACTGTACCATTGAAACCATCCTAATACGGGACTTCTGGTAGAGTTTAGGGACTGCAGATCTTTTATGCTGACTTTGCTGATCAGCCTGAACATGTAGTCACTGTTGGTCCGGGACTTCCAGGTGTCCATCAGTTTTGTCAGACCTACAGCTACAAAAAAGCCCATGTGTTTCTTTTTTCCACTCAGGCAAGTATCCCAGCTACTCCAGACAGTGCTCATGGGGTGGAAAGGAAAATTGGACACCTCTTTCCTCTTCTTTCTGTAATTATAAATCAGTCCAGCTCAATTAAACCTAACTCTCATGATTGCGTGAGAACAGCAATACCTCTTCCAGCGGTAGTGTGATTACAACCTTATTTAATTGCATTGCACTTCATTTTTGCTGACTACTGAGCCGATCACTTGAAAGGTTGGAAGACAGAGGAGGCGTGATAGTAACAAAGTAAGTTCTCAGCGGAAAGTTTTCTCTCTAAGAACAGAGTGGAAAGGGACAGGTGGAGATCTGAGATCCCCATAAACCTTTGCAGGTGGGGAGGGAAGTTAATAGCTAGGGGACTAGTCAAACTATTTCAGTCCTGAAAAAAATCAGTGTCCAAGGCCATTGCACTGATCCAAAAAATGTTGTGGTTATTAAGTTTTGCATTTTCATTTTCAGTGCTAAAAATTATTCTAAGTGGAAAGAAAAAATAAATACAAAAATGGGAATGGAGAATAAAGCCCCTTTCGTGAAAAGAGATGTAATGAGCAGAGAAAATTGCCTCTTTTCATTACAGCCTTAAGCTTGACCTCATGCTCTGTCTCACAAGCTGTATTTTTCATTATTATCCTCAGAAATAGCTTATATTCCATGTGCTTTTTCTTCCTATTGAAATTCAGACAATGATGGCAATGATGGTGATGAGGAACCCTGTTTTATGGGAGCTAACCTGTGGCTGTTGTTCATCCACTCAAGGCTTCTAAAGAATCTGAAAGTGTTTCTCTCCCAGCATTTGTAGTCAATTAGTTTTCACCCTCAGCTGGTGATATTTCAGAGTGAGTAAACTGTATCTATCATTGCTAAAGCGGAGCTGTCAGATACATGAACCCCAGTTTTCTTTCATTTAAAAAAGAGGAAGAGGATAAGCTTTATGGGTAGATACAGCAAGTAGGAGTCTACTCTAGCATGGTTTGCAGATGGCATAGAAAGAAAATGTCAATCTTTTATTAATCACCAGCAACAATTGTTTCTTGTTAAGCTTAAAACTTGGCAAGAGCATTGTATCTAATTCTCCCAGTATTTTACTGAGGAGATAGAAGCTGATGGGAAAGAGTGGCAAAAGTATTTATACCTCCTTTAGAAAGTAAAATAGAATCAATCCTGAGTACAGCATTAGACTTCACAAGAAACAGGGGCATTTTGAAGAATAAAACTCATTGATACGGCTAAAATCTTAAATGAATGATATAATGCCACATCCAGCTAAGGAGACCTAGAATGTGTAAGTCTCCAGAAATATGCAATGAAATTAGCCTGAAAAAGGAGAAACGCATTTGATTTTTTTCAGTTTCTTTATTCCATCATTTTCCTTTAATAACAGGGGATCAAACTGCACCACCCATTAGTCTTCACCACCATGCACCATTTTGGGACCTCGAATCTGATTTGCTTATCAGTCATAGCCTGGAGGCTTATTTATAAGCCACTGTTTTACAGGATATGGGTTTTTTTGGTTGTTTTTGGTTTTTTTTCCTGTGTATGTATGGCCTGCATTCCTGAGTGTACTGCTGTACATTTGGCTGTGTTAAAAGAAATTCTAAAATAAAAAAAAAAAAAAGATTTTATATGGCATTATATTACTGGTTCATCTCATCATCATTCATAGGCTTTCTTGAATCTTTTTCTTTATTCTTTTCTTCTCAGTCTCTCCTCACAAGAGAGAGTTTCTAGGTTCTTAACAACTCAGCCTGGTTTTATGTGAAATTTGACTTAGTCCTAGGGGGTTTTTTTATTTTATTTTGATGATAGGTGTTCATAGTATTCCTTTATTCCAGATAAAAATGAAGTGGCTATAATTATTTGAAGAAAAAACAAGTTTGTAATTAGGTGGGAATTGTATTGAAAGTATTCACTGTCTTTTAAAATGTTTTAATTGTTGTTCTTTTTTGTCAGAAAAAGCAGATTGAAAATACTATCTTTTTTTGGACAATGAAATGATTACTTTTCTATCCTTTTTTTTTTATTTTTCTAAAAAAAAATCATTATTGATAAACCAAAAAATACAGGAAGAAAAAAATACTTTAGATTTAAGTTTTCTTCCCAAAAGTTGAATGTTGCAGTCATTTAATGTGTAACCAATGTAACTCCACAGTAATTCTGCTAATTTGTACCATTTGGGAATCTGAAGCAATGTGTCAGAAGCTATACTTTTTTTTTTGGTGCTGATCTGGTTCAGCTGTGCATTGCTTGAGTATGAACTCTGACATATCTTCTAAGATGGGCAGATCACTTATCTGAAGTTGAATAATTTAAGAATTTAAGGTGCTCCTAAGAAACACGGTTTAGAAGAGCTGATGTTTTTAAACTTGGTTGACATCCTGCATCTTTAACAGAAGTTGACAAGACAGAGCTCCTGCTCTTCCAAGTCTGTTTATGTGATCTTGAAAAAGCAAAATCACCTTCCCTACTCCTGCATCTGTCAGGATCAAATATTCATCATTAGACAAGATACCATATCCATTCTCTTAGGGGGAAAAAAAAAAGGTGGCAATAAATCCCATAGGAGATGAACACATCCAAAGACCCTAGCAAGGTTAATTCTCTGCCTGTGCACCACTGCCTCCCGATGAAAGATTTGCAACTGAAGAGGGAAGACCTTCTCTAGCAAGTGTTTTCCTTATTGACATGATCTTTTATTGTTTATTCATGCTCACTATAGCAGGAAGGACCTATTTTCCTCCAAAGAGCCTATTTATACTGCTTTCTAATTTTCCATTTCAATGGCTTTATGACTTGTCCTTCAGCTTTACAGTTTTCTCTGCTAGAGGAGTTTTCCTCCTCTCACAAACTGAGAGGCACAACTTGAGAAAGAGTACAATATAGATATTTTTTCCAATTAAATCAAGTTTAAAAAACACATGAAGTGTGAGTGTTCCTTCTGCATTTCCTGCAGATGCCCTGCTGGCCAGCCAAGTGATTTAAACCTCAATTTAAAAAGCCTTAATGAAACAGGAAGGAGTAGGAATGCAAAGCCATCTCTAGAGCACAATGGATTCAATGGTTTTTGCAGCTGTTTTGCAGGTACAAGAGAGGTATGTCTGTGCCTATTTGGACTTGGCAAGAATGAAAGACCCCAGGGACTCGGGCTCAGTGACACGATGGTTGGGTAATCCAGCTCCACATCAAATGCTGACATAGCTTGTTTCACTTTTTCAGCCAAGTAGTTCCTATAATTTCCTATGAAAGCAAAGTGGTACACAAAAGAAAAATAGACTATTTCCTTCCCTTCAGGAACAACTGTGCATTAGAAACACCCAAAGGAAACCTTGGGTGTTTTCTGGAGCACACAATATCTGGGTAGTCCAAAAAGATCAAAATTATGGCTGTTCAGGGAATTCACTACTGATTTTCTTGTTTGTTTGTTTGTTTTGTTTTGTTTTTGTTTTTGTTTTGTTTTGTTTTTTAGGATATACTACAAGGTAGGGCATTGTTCCATACAGGGAAAGTAAAGTTCCTTTCTTGAAAGCACTTTGTAAAGGTGTTTAAGCCATCTCAGAGAACACGGATATCCCCATTGCTAGTGTTCTCTGTGGAAAGTTAAGGCCAGATCCCTCTGATGCAAACTGTGCTGTCTGTAGCTTGAGGTACCGGAGACAAAAGTCACAGTCACTACCTTCATTGTCACACCAGCCACCACTTTGGTGTCTTATGTGCTGCAAAGATTTCTCAAGCTAGTTTTCAGTTTAGCTGGCTGCTAAAAGTTTCAGGCTGCTTAAGGAGCTAGAGACTGCAAAACATAATGCTGAATTTCTATTCTCCCCGTCTTTGTTACATACATCACACAGAGGACTAGAAGGGCTGGTTTCTGGCTGCTCAGGTAGATTTCTACGTACTCTCCATGAAGCTTCAATAAGGACCACATTTTTTTACTCTCTGAATGTCTTGTTAGGGAATGGGAATCAATGTATTTATTATATAATCATAGAATAATGTAGTTTGGAAGGGAACTCAGGAGGTCTCTAGACTGACCTCCTGCTCAAAACGGGGTCAGCTGACAAGCTTGATCAGAGCTTTATCCAGTCAGTTCTTGAAAACTTGCAAGAATGGAGACTGCTCCAATGCCTGACTGTCCTCATTATGAAAACGTTTCTTCTTGATTATGGCCTGAACCTCGCTTGATTCAATTTATGACCACTTTTTTTTGTTGTTCCGTCCTGCTCCTCAGTAAATAGCCTGGTGCTGTCTTCTCAATTACTTCCTTGTAGGCATTGGAAGGTTAGGTCCCCCTAAGCTTTCACGTCTCCATCCTGAAGTTGTGTGTAAGCAATTTTCCTTCTTTAGTCACTGGTGCAACAGTCAACTAATACCGAGGTTTTGGTTATTGTTGTTGTGTCTGTTTATTTAATAATTAGATATGTGTTATAAGTAAAATAAATTCCTATCTCATTTGTCATGATGATAAGCACTAATAGAATGACCCACAAGTCCATAGACACTCCTCAATCTAGCCCCATTCCCCTATTTAGTCAGATGGAAATTCTCTGTGATTCAGACCTACCTTTTTAATATGTAAACTTTGTCTACTGAAGCGTTGGAGGCAATGCTCCTCTGCCTCAGCAACACACTGCAGGGCCTGTTGTTTCTTTGAAAATGTAGTGGGAGCTGACACAGAATTACCCATTCACAACATCTCCAAGGGGCTGAAGGCAATTTTCCTAGCAGGACTATATTTTTGAAGATTTTTTTGTAATTGTTTCAGGAATAGGGTCATGGCTCACCAGCTAAGAAATCTGTGTATGTCTTGGGAGATGTGGTTTCAATTCCCTATTCTACTATGGACTTCTGTTCAGAATGCATGGGTCTAAATAACAGGGTAATTATCTAAACTTTCTTTATAGCCAAAGAAGGAAATCAGGCACTTCCAGGGAATGATTCCCTCCTAAAGAAGACGCTTAGTTCAGCCCTATAAGCACCTCTTTATGACTCTTAAGGAAAAACCTAGTTTCCTAGCTTAGGTGCAGACACCCACATTTCAGACTTCTAAAGTTAGGTGAGATGAATCCTACTCTCAGTTTTTCTGAGCCTCAGTTCTTTGCCTTTAAAATTGTCGCCTGTGCCTCAGGAGGGATTAATTGGAGGCTCCTTAAAAGCCTTAAGGGTTTTGAGGCATCCAGGTGCCATGTAATAGAGGGAGTTACAGACTGTGGTTTAGTAACATATATGCATCCAGTAATGTATAGATAATGTAGCTGTGTTGGGTAGAAGCAGTACGAAATATATAATGGAAGATCTGTAGCTGAAGTCCTCTCAGAAATGGGCACAACACAGCTCCCAGCTTCTCGCCCCATATGAGGGCATGGAGAAGGTTGTACTGCTTCTCCATGCGGGTGACTCTGTCTTTCATCTTCAGCAGCGTGCTAAAGAGGAACCAAATTAATGAAACTCAGAAATTCACCTTGGTTTCCTCAGTTGCAAATCGTGCTTTAAATTTTTATTCGGAATGGTGCGATGGGTATAATGTATGATTCCATTTCAGGTAATTACATTCTGCCTGCTTAAAATTCTCCCTGTAGTTTCCACTGGGAGAATGATTCTTCAGTTCTCCCTCCTGCACCCCGCTGGGTAGCTACTATTGCTGCCAGAGTGTGGCTGCTGTGTGCCACCCCCACAGCCTCCACATACATGCATGCACACACAAATTGCGGTGATGTTAGATTGAGCCCTGCATATGCAGATTTTTGTCCTGCCTGTGGCTGAAATTGGTTGGAATTGCCTGGGCGTAGCTGAGAGCGCAATATTTGACCTGCAGGTTTCAAACCACAGGGGATGAAAGAGGTTGTGAAAATTCAGTGTTATAGTTAGGCTTTGGATGTAGAGAGCAGCTTTTTATCCAGGATCCAGAATCATACAACTCTTCCTCATCCCCCTGCGCAGCAAATGAATATCATTTTCTGTATTGTGAGACCAGGTAATCTGAGGCAGGGAGAGCCGAAGCAACTTGCTGGCTACTAGGCAGCGCGAACGGACTCAGATGAGTGCTTGAAATACAGTCTGAGCTGCTCAGGAAGGTAACAGCCTCCCGTCTGGGTTACATGGTTCTACAAAAGGTGATTTAATTGGTCTGTTTTACTGGGCAGACAGCCCAGGAGGACTCATATGGTCACTGCCTGTCCAAAGAGGTAGTAACCAGAAGCAGACGGGGGATAGCTTGTCTTAAAGCTCCGACCAAACTGACAACACTTTTTAACTAGGCCCTGAGTCAAGGGGAAGACGTGGCTAAAAGGCGAGTGGATACCAGCTTTTCCCTCTTCTCCCAAACCCACGCACAGAGCAAGCCTTATTCTGTGGCCCTCAAGACTTAGTCCCACAGTTCGTCTGGGTTTAAAACTCCCTAGGCACACATGGTGTTTTTGGTGGTTCATGCTTGTTGGGTTTTTTGCGTTTTTTTTTTTTTTTTCTGAGCTGCTGTGTCTATCTGCCCAGGCAGCTGCAGCACTGTGGTGTGTGCTAGCAGTCCTGGAGCCTGCTTGCCAGCGGCATGAAATGAGGCAAGAAGATTCAGGTGTTCACTCTGCAGACTGTACTACTTCTACTACTTCATTCTTCTCCTGCATTCCTACAATTGAACAATTTTTCCTTTTGTGCTTTGCCCCCCACTCCCCCCCACTCCCTTGCAAATGTTTCCTTCTCAAGATATATTTACATTTTATTCATGACTCTGTCAGGATTAATTTCAGCGCTTCATGCTGCCTGTGACTCCTCATGTATAATGAATGAAGCAGCAGCTGCTGCAGCTGACAGCCTGGGCACTCCAAGGGCATACATACACCAGCAACATTGGCAACTTCTTACCGGAAAGGATTTTAATACCTCTCCTGTCTGAACCGCACTCCTGGCCAGGGCATGCTTTAGGAAAGATTTGTGGCAGCTCTAAGCAGAAGGTATTTTTTTCAAATTACTTTCTTGCTCTTTAACTATGTGCATTGATAATAGAAAAGACTTTGGGTTCATCAGTGTCTAAAGGCTGTATGATGCTGAGTGTCTGGACTTGATTACGTTGGTGAAATCCTGTGGAATTGCTCAGCCATCTCATATTGTAAGAAAATAATCCTGGATCTGGAATAGCACACTGACACAACCTCTGTTTTTCCCTTCTCATCACACAGAATAATTTATTTATAACATAACTCTCCAGAGGCCAAGGATGGTTTTGCACCCAATACGCTCTCAGGGAGTCAGAACGATCCTTGGCTCTGCCACTGAGTTGTTGGGTGGCCATTGGCATGTCGCTTCCTCTTGGTGTCATGTGCTCTTCACATTCAAAATGGGGGGCTAATATCTTTTTTTCTCCCAGCATTTTGCCTATTTAGATTAGAAGCATTTTTAGAGGAGTGTATTAAATGTTTGGATGGACCCTAACACTTTGGCATCTTGATCTTCCTGAAGATTTTTAGGCCAAGCCATAATAAATATAACTACAGTAATAAAAAAATGGTTTGTGGATCCCTAATTGAATTGCTGCTCCAGCCATGTACAGCACCTATTTGCAGCCAAGCAGAAAAAGAACTGTAGAAGTTATCCCAAAGGATAGTGTTTTGTTCCTTTTTTAAGTGATGGAAAAATCAATTTTGAGGTAATTTGGAGAAAGGTATTTCAGCTTAACCTTTAAAAATATCAAAATATCAACATTTCTAAATGATCAAGTTTGCTTAAATAGAAAAGGTCATAATTTTCGGTTTCAATATTTCTAATTATTATGGAGTTCTTTAATTATCACTCCATAAATACTTTTAACATTTTTGTTTCTTTGCTGGTTTTGGGTTGTGAAGCAACTTCCAACATACCAGATTGTCATGTCAGACTTGAACTTTATTTTCAAACAGTGTCAGTCAAAACCTCAAATGACAGAACTGTAGTCCATCTTCATGACCTCTTGTGAATACAGCCCGCAAGGCACGGATATAGAATCCCCTCTAGCACTATTGTTAACCATCATGTTTCTTCTGGCTCGTAAAAGTCACGCTTCCTTAAAAATTAAAAAACCACCAAGCAAAAAAAAAAAAAAAATCAGTGTTGAGTCTTACAAGGTGGTGTTATTAAAACTTCTTCCAAAATACTGTGTAAATATTACAGTCTTAGAAAATAATTAAATGCCCAATTCCAGAGAAATTGGACAGATTAACTAGGTGAAAAATTACTCATCCAGGGAGCAAGGTTTTGTGCTCTGACTCTTGCCGACTAATTTTAACACTGTCAATTTGACAAATGAAGGAGTTTGTTAACTTTTCACAGGTGGGAAAAGTGAGGCCTGTGATGTGCAGATGGTTTCTCATCGGAAAAATCAGGATCATCACTCGAAAGCATTCTTAGCCTGCAGCACTGCATACAGCCCAACATGCTCTGTTGGCATCAGCAACCTATAACAAATAGTGAGGTGCCACCCAGAAGAGAGCACGTATCTGAATGATGGCTTTTGCAGAGGAAATGGCCCTGGCTTTTCACTCTGTGTGCTCCTGCAGGGGCATACAAGACCACTATTCCTTACAGTGTTTGAACGAGGGATTTTTTCCAGCTCATTTGTCCAGTACTTTGTTAAAACAGTTACACCCAATCACTGTGATTTCCACTAATTCTCCCTTCCCACAGTTATTCTTTACTTGCATCTGCTTTTTTTTTTTTTTTCCTTCTGCTAGCTGGAGACAATGCAAGGTAAATTGTTCCTTTAACAAACCAGACATCTCTCCAGTCAAGATGTTCAGATTCATTCAGATAAGCTGTCACTTAAGTAATTCTTCTTTACTCCTCTGTTGTACCCTTGTAAATCTTGTAACCAAAAGAGGTCTAAGAGAATTTATTAAACAGGAGAATCCAGGTGCTGGCAACTCAGATGACCCAATTTGCCTCTTTGCAAGTGCTGATTTTTTTTGAATGATTGTGATCAGGACCCTAACCAGATCTGATCCCCCATGCACAAAGCCGTTCATCCTTGCTATTATCAAATGCAAGGTAACTCCTCTCTCATGAGACTTAACATCCTGGCCGCGGTCTAGGCTGTACTGTTAATACATTCAGCATACGAATTCTAAAATATACCCTGCATTTTTATTTGGGTACTGTGTTCTTCATCAGCTCCCATAATGGTATGTGTTGATGCTATGCACAGTTAAACATTGAGGGACCGCTCTGCACTCATGTAGATATCACTATTTTCTGTACTGCATTTTCTGCTATAGAGATCTCTAGGTTCATAATTCCCAAACTTGTGAAAGCCAAGCCTTTATTTCTTCTCAGGGAAATAAAGCCAGTCACACATATCCTGACTCCCATAAGGTGCTGAAAAAAGACCTATTTGTGCATAATCTGCTGCTTGGACCTTCACATCCCCTAGCTTAAGATGTCTTTGATTTTATTGTATCTCGTATCTGTCAATAACTTGCCTTTATAGAAAGCCGTGAGACCCCTAGCAGAGGTTGTAAAAACATTCTTAGAAGCTGAAGAGGGCATGAGTGTAATGTAATTCTTCTAACTTTCATGCTCTTACATGGAAAGGTCATTCTGGTGCTGAGTGCCTCTGAGAAGAGGATGTTCTTTGTATTGAATCTCTCCCTTATCCTCCTTTAATTTATTCAGATGTGTTTATGTCATAATGCCACAGGCTGTTTGGCTGTTTGATCCCTTCAGCAAGGAAATGAAATTGTTCATTTTTCTGTCATGGAAAAATAATCAAAAATGCTGGAGATTGTCATTATAGTCATTAAACAAAACAACTTGTCAAGAGCACGGTGGATGTCTGTCTCTGGACTCTCCTCCCAGCACCTACCTGAGCTGGGGGAGTTGCATAACTCAACTTCTCATGGCTTGCTTCAACCAGGTCCATTTCACAGAATCACTAGGTTGGAAAGGACCTTCAAGATCATCAAGTCCAACCATTAATCCAGCGCCACCATGTCCCCTAAACCATGTCCTGAAGCGCCACATCCACATGTTTTTTGAACACTTCCAGAGATGGCGACTCCACCACCTCCCTGGGCAGCCTGTTACAATGCCTGACCACCCTTTCAGTGAAGAAATTTTTCCTAATATCCAATCTAAACCTCCCCTGGGGCAACTTGAGGCCATTTCTTCTTGTCCTATTGCTGGTTACTTGGGAGAAGAGACCAACACCCTCGTCGCCACAACCCCCTTTCAGGTAGTTGTAGAGAGCGATAAGGTCTCCCCCCAGCCTCCTCTTCTCCAGACTGAACAACCCCAGTTCCCTCAGCCGCTCCTCATAAGACTTGTGCTCCAGACCCCTCACCAGCTTCGTTGCCCTTCTCTGGACACGCTCAAGCACCTCAACATCCTTCTTGTAGTGAGGGGCCCAAAACTGAACACAGTATTCAAGGTGCGGCCTCACCAGTGCTGAGTACAGTGCCACCCTACTCCTGCTGGCCACACTATTCCTGATACAGGCCAGGACGCTGTTGGCCTTCTTGGCCACCTGGGCACACTGCTGGCTCATGTTTAGCCAGCTGTCAACCAGCACTCCCAGGTCCCTTTCCGCCGGGCTGCTCTCTAGCCCCTCCTCCCCAGGCCTGTAGTGTTGCATGGGGTTGTTGTGGCCAAAGTGCAGGGCCCGGCACTTGGCCTTATTAAACCTCATACAGTTGGCCTCTGCCCATCGATCCAGCCTGTCCAGATCCCTCTGCAGAGCCCTCCTACCCTCCAGCACATCAACACTCCCACCCAACTTGGTGTCATCTGCAAACTTACTGAGGGAGCACTCAATTCCCTCATCCAGATCAACAATAAAGATATTGAACAAGACCAGCCCCAGAACCGAGCCCTGGGGAACAGCGCTTGTGACCGGCCGCCAGCCGGATTTAACGCCGTTCACCACAACTCTCTGGGCTCGGCCATCCAGCCAGTTCCTCACCCAGTGAAGAATAAACCTGTCCAAGCCACGAGCCGCCAGTTTCTCCAGGAGAATTCTATGGGAGACGCTGTCAAAGGCTTTACTAACGTCCAGGTAGACAACGTCCACAGTCTTTCCCTCATCCACTAGGCGGGTCACCTGGTCGTAGAAGGAGATCAGGTTGGTCAAGCAGGACCTGCCTTTCATGAACCCATGCTGGCTGGGCCTGATCCCTTGGTTGTCCTGCAGATGCCCTGTGAGCACTCTCAAGACGAACCGCTCCATGATCTTCCCAGGTACAGAGAAAGACTTGCAGGGATAAGTCAAACTCAGGTGAAGTGAGAGAGTCCAAAAGTAGACAATATTGAGTGGATTTTAAAAGGGGTGACCATGTGTATGGTAGATAAGCTGATCTCTGACATCTTCTACCCCTGGGGCGGTCTATGCCATTAAGCATTGCTCTGAGCAAGGAGAAGGCAGGCAGGCATATCTGCTGGTCTTATTTGCTCAATTTACTGTAGTGTTTAATGAAGGGCAGATCATTCTTTTCTACCTTTGAAACCGCAACTGCAGAAACCTGCTCACCAGTGGCAAGAGCAGTCATTGTCTCAAAACTGAACTAGAGGGGCTGAGCAAGTCTTACTTGTTGCTGGCAGGGAATGAGCCAGACTAACTTCATATAGTCTCATAGGTTAAAAAGTTGTATATTGTGCTCAAGTTAACAGTGGGGACATGTTCGGTGTTTATTTTTCAGCCTAAAACCTTGTTTACAAACCACTTAAGTGCCACCTGAGATACAGATTGCTGGAATTTTCTCAGTCCAAGCCACTGAGGAATTCACAAAAAAATCCCTCCTTACTCAATTAAATGGCCTGGTTTCTTGCAGAGAAGTGTCAGAACCAGGAACGGAGGAAAACAAAACTATTCTAGTCCAAGGCCTGGTTAGGAGAAGAACCAGGCAATAGGAATTTTTCTGAATACTTTATCTGAATTGTATGAATTGCCCCACACTGTACCAAAAAGCCAAGGTGATACTTGCTTTTGCCATGAATAATATCTTCATTTCAAGGTTTATCTTGTAATTTGTAAATATGAAAAACAGTGTAGCAAGGACTGTTAAGCCCTGCCCAGACAGTTCCAAGTTAGAAATTAGTTTTCAGGGGCACTTTGGGAACTGTTTGCCACCCCATCTGAGTGAGTTTGTTCTTCTCCTTCCTCCGCATTAAGGAAAAAGGTAATGACTTGTTCACTGATGACAGAAAGTGTATCGTCTAGTGGTACATCTAAGTGTATAGAAGAACAATTCCCCAGGAAGTAATCTAATTCCAGCTGGACACTGGATGTGTGTGTATGGTTATATACATATATATATATGGTGTTATATATATATATATTTATAGACATTATATATATTATAATTTTTTATGTTTTAATATATACTATATACTATATTGTTATATACTTATATAACATCTATACATATAAATATATTTTTATAATTTATATATTTACATATTATATATTATATATTATATATAATTACATATTTGTAATATATCTTTTTAGGTATATATATAATTTTTTTTTTTTAAGGTGACCTTTATTTTCAGTTTGCTAGCAACCCCTAATCCAAAACTTTATAGCTTAGGCAAATTTGGTACAGCGACGCCAAGCTTATTATAGTTCAGGATTTTAAAAAGTGCCTGAAAAGGTTCCTGGGCACCTGAATCTAATTGCTCATACTGTTCCATTGCTAGAATGGTCCCCAGAGGGGGTCTGGCCCATGCTCTCTCCCAGACCATCACTCCGGAGTGATCACAAGCCCCTCTCAGTAGGCAGCCTGGATGCAACTACCCTGTTGTGTGGAGGAGGGAATTTGGTGGTACAGATGTACGACAGTCTGCAGCAGTTTTCCTCAGTGCTAAAGAGAGTACTGGCATAATTATTTTATGAGCATGAGAGGCAAAATCAGAGCAGCTCTGTATCTACACATAAAGCTTTTTTTTCTTCTTTTTTTTTCTTTTTTTTTTCTCCAGGGTAGATAAGGTTATTGCATACAGGCTTCACTTGCTCTTACTCACAAGAATCTAAATTCAGAACAACGAGGAAGATATCAGTGCGAGTACTCCTGAAGGACCAGTGGCAAAAGAGATCAGAGACAGGGGAGAAATTCTGTTTCATTTTTCTTGAAGTAGGGTCTAAATCCATAATTATCAAGGATCCCCTTACATATGAAACTTCTAAACGTGGGGCCAATCCCTGCAAATTACCCAGCGCCTGCACAGTGCTTTTTATATCCAGACCTTTAGGTTCACTAACAGTCCTTATTGAGTGAGAGGAGACTGCAGGCAGTATTTCTGCAGTCGGCGTTTAGAGCGCCCTTGATTGCATTAGCACTTGTATATGGTGGGTTACATAAGCAGCAAATGATTAAGACGCGACCGTTGAACTGCAACAACTGCTGTTCTTACCAATCGTAACAGCCACCATTACGCATGCAAAATGCAATCAGGTGCCGCGCTTCGGGATGAGAGCTGATTGCTTCTGGGGCTGAAGGCCCGCAGTTAGGAGGGGCAGAAAGCAGTGTCTTGTCCTTATGCATTGCCTTAATTTTAAGGGTTGAAGGAAGGTGGACGTGACGAACTGCTGGTCTTACAGAGAACAGCACATGTTACTAAGATCCGGGTTAGCCTTGCCTTGGTGCTTTCTCTGGGTGACTAGCACCTGATAAGGACGCCCTTTTCTCTTTCTTTTTGCTGTGCCATGAAGGGTCTTTCCAAAAACTGGCTTTGCCTCCAGACGTCTGCCAGACCTTGCGCGTGGTTTCCTGCAAGAGTCACTGGATGAGTAAGAAAGGGTAACTGTTTTTGGGGCAGAGTAACGGAACAAAGTGTAGCAAGGTGAACATCAACATGGCCTTCAGTAAGCAGTTTTTCTTTCCTGAGCTGTCAGAAAAGAAATTGTGCCTCTGATTAACCGTTTCTTACCAGAGCACTTACTGGGAATATCCTAGCTGCGTACTCTCTCTGCCTGTAAGGATAACCCTTATAATATCATGCAGGTCTACATGCCCATCCTGCTACCCACCTGCCTCTCCCGGGCTTGTCGAAGTCGGCCGCTAAGGCAGGTCAAACAGCATTTTCATTTCTCCGTGGACCGTAAGGACAGGCACAGGCCTACTCTTGCATACACCAGCACCAAGCGAGCTCCTGTGGCCTTGCTCCAGCTTTGCACCAGAAAAAAAGGGAACAGATTCAGGCCAAGCAACTGTCTGTGAGTGATTAGAGGCAAATGGGATTTGGCGACCAGCGAGTTGGCAGGAGGCATTAGAGAGAAGCTCTTCATCAGTGGGTTCCCTACGGTGCTTTGAAGGGTCAGCGCGTGTACAGGCAGGATTCTCGTGTTTTCTTGCTTCCTCCTTCCCAGAGGCATTTTGAGGAGGAAGATCATTCTCTGCCACATAATGACTTCTTTCCTCCCTGTCCCCATAGCACATTCTTCCTTCCCATGCTTGTTTATCATGCTGAGCCATGATGCCGGGTTTTGCTCTTTTGTTTCTCCCCCGCCCCCCTTTCTCTCCTTACATAATTTTTTGTTGCAGAAGCAGAGCCGCCAGAGATTTTTGATCAGTGAAATACTCGGGACTTCATGAATTGCTTCCAAGTCTAAACGAACTCTGCATTTAATAGGATGCTAGAAAGGAACTGAGTGAATGCTAATGGAGTGCTGGAGGAGGAGGTCCTGCTTCAGGTTTATCCTCACAGGCATCTAAGGCACAGGCAGAAAAAGTCTTTAACTCACTGCTGTGACAAAGGCATCTTCCTTTACTGAAAGAAAGGTGTAGATGCTCAGGAAACTGTGGAGTCTGGGGTGGTTCAGCATTTTCTGGCCATTTTCTTCGCACTGTAACTGATCTAAGCAAATTTCTCTTGCTGTCTAGGCAAGGGCATTTATCATATTGGGACTGTATGGTGCATCTGGAGACTATCAGACCAGACAGGTAACCAGAGATTTGAATTCCCCCTAAATTGCTATATTCTGTGTGTCTTCAGGGTTAGAAATGTCTGAAGGTATAAACTCAGTAAGAGAAAAATATTAGCATGGGGACTTGGGTGAAATTTGGGTCATTCATTTCTTGGCTTTGTTGAATTATTGATGGTTGTGGCTGTTTTGTAACGTTAGCAGAGATAAGGTTTGCTGTGGAGAGTGAGATAAGGTCAAAGAGAGGAATTATGGAGGGGAGAAACAAAAACAACTAACGTTCAGGCTGCAGGGTGGATATTTATCAGGCTAGAGTGGAGGGAAAGAACAGGATAGCATAAAAAGAAGTTTGATTTCAAAAGGCTGAGATAACTTCAAGAAGGCAACAGGTTTTTGCTGCAGTGGAGTATATAGTTCCTCCAGACAGAAAGACAGGCCACCATAGAGCCATGGGTTGAGTATTCCAGTATCTGCAGGTCCAACACACAGATGTGGTGCGGTCCCCATAGCAATCATCAGAAAGATTTCCATGGCTGCGATGGTCTTCCCCCGATTCCTTCTCAAGCCCTGCAGACTGGTTTTGCTGGCTGAGGCTGTCCTGAGTCAGGAGCTTGGAGGTGGAGTTGTGCATACCTGCCCCAGCTGCTAAATGCAGTTGTATTACAGGAAGTGCTGGAAGTGGATGTTATCCATGGGTGTGGGTGTGAACATGCATTTAGCTCTGCTAACAAAATCCCAGGGTTTGTCAATCAATGCTTGAGGAGTTTATCTTGTTCATACATTAAACTGTCTGGTGAATTATCTGAGTCCGCTTTTTGCATGCTTCAGCTGCAGACGGCAAACATATTGAGCAAATTCCTAATGAACACATTACTCAACATTTAAACTGCCACATTTAACATCCTTCAATCCTCATAAACATATTGAACTACTAAAGGGATTATGGCTGCCAGGTTTGCTATGTCATTCTTAACAATTAACCTAAGGATTTAATCAAAGATATAATCAGAAACAAGAATAACTGAAGGAGGTGCTGAGATGATAAGTGTTTAACTCAAAGAAAATTTTTTTGTACTGAGAGTTTGTTTTCAAGCTTTGCTAAAAGCAAGTGTAAAGGACACAGGTGCAATATTTCTCCTAACTACATGTGCAAAGTTATATACAGTGTTTGGCTATTTTTAGCAAACATTTTCACATTCTCAGGTGGGTTTCTTCAAATTTTCAAACACTTCTTGTGTTCTAAAGTTGGGAATGAGGGAAAAACTGCTGGGCTTTTTGAAATCAACAGTAAAATTTTCATGGCACTGGGTATTTCAAACCTTAGTGACAACATTTACGCCTAGAGAAAAAAGACTGATCCTTTTCCATCCATTGAAAACTTCAGACAATGTCTCCTGCACAAAACCAAAACTTATCTATGGCTAGAGAGGTAACACCTTCCCTGAGTGGCGATGTTTTCAAAGGAATTCAGGACACACAGTTGTCCCTCTTCGATCATGAAACATTTCCCTTTTTGAGGCAGCGCCTTCCTGCTTTTCAGTGGTTCCAGGACTTGACAGGATTCAACCCTGTGCAACAAATCAGCACAAACTCTGTTTGCTGGAAGCAAGGCCCAAAATGATTAATCTGTGTTGTATATATAGATAGCTGCGTAGGTGGGGCACATTTCTATGTCACAGTGCTGAGGATCACAAGCTGGCTCACAAGGACCAAAGAATAGTCACTGGGAGATGCAGAAGATCAGAAAGAAAAATAATCCAAGGTGGCCACTTAGAAGATGAACTGGTTTGCTGATTTATAAAAAATAGCTGCATCTCATCAAATTTACAGATGTTTCTTGGTGTCTGGGGAGAGGAAAAGGTCCTTTCATTTGGGAGGAAGACACAGTTATCAGTGGAGACACATTGATCCAAGCCATGTGAAAGAAGGAATGGTCATATGAAAATGCCGTCATTTGTCAATTGTTAAGGAAGATACACTGCAGCAACTGCATATAATGTTCACTGGATAACAAGCTTTCAACAGTGATCATGACAGTGGATCCTGAGGGAACTGATGGATGAAGTTGTTAAGCCACTATCCATCATATCTGAGAAATCATGGCAGTCTGGTGAAGTTCCCACTGACTGGAAAAGGGGAAACATAACCCCCATTTTTAGAAAGGGAAAAAAGGAAGACATGGGGAACTGCAGGCCAGTAAGTCTCACCTTTGTGCCCGGCAAGATCATGGAGCAGATCCTCCTGGAAAATATGCTAAGGCACATGGAAAATAAGGAGGTGATTGGTGACAGCCAACATGGCTTCACTAAGGCCAAATCGTGCCTGACAAATTTGATGGCCTTCTATGATGGGGTTATGGCATTGGTGGATAAGGGAAGAGTGACTGACATCATCTACCTGGACTTATGCAAAGCATTTGACACTGTCCTGTATGACAACCTGTCTCTAAATTGGAGAGACACAGATTTGACAGACAGACCACTCAGTGGATAAGGAATTAACTGGATGGTGGCACTCAAAGAGTTGAGGTCAATGGCTTGATGTCCAAGTGGAGTGGCATCTGATGTGATGAGTGGCATTCCTCAGGGGTCAATAGTGGGACTGACGTTGTTTAACATCTTTGTCAGCGACATGGACAATGGGATTGAGTGCACCCTCAGCAAGTTTGCCAATGACACCAAGCTGTGTGGTGCAGTTGACATGGTGGAGGGAAGGCATGCCATCCAGAGGGACCTTGACGGGCTTGAGAGATGGGCCCATGCAAATTTCATGAAGTTCAACACAACCAAGTGCAGGGTCCTGCACATGGGTTGGGGCAATCCCAAGCACAAATATAGGCTAGGTGGAGAATAGGTTGAGAGCAGCCCTGAGGAGAAGGACTTGGGGGTATTGGTTGATCAGAAGCTCAACATGACTTGGAAATGTGCTCTTGCAGCCCTGAAAGCCAACAGTATCCTGGGTTGCATCAAAAGAAAAGTGGACTCCAGGTTGAGGAAGGTGATTCTCCCCCTCTATTCCACTCTCATGAGACTCCACCTGGAGTACTGTGTCCAGCTCTGGGGCCCCCAACATAAGAAGGACACGGACCTTTTGGAACGAGTCAAGAGGCGGGCCACAAAAATTATCAGAGGGCTGGAGCACCTCTCCTATGAAGTCAGTCTGAGAGAGTTGGGGTTGTTCATCCTGGAGAAGAAAAGGCTCCAGGGACATCTTATAGCAGCCTTCCAGTACCTGAAGGGGGCCTACAAGAAAGCTGGAGAAGGACTTTTTACAAGGGCATGTAGTGATAGGACAAGGTGTAACAGCTTTAAACTGAGAGAGGGTAGATTTAGATTAGATATAAGGAGAAAATTCTTCACTATGAGAGTGATGAGGCACTGGAACACGTTGTCCAGAGAAGTTGTGGATGTCTGATCTCTGGAGAGTGTTCAAGGACAGGTTGGATGGGGCTTTGAGCAACCTGGTCTAGTGGAAGGTGTCCCATGCCCGTGACCATCTTTAAGGTCCCTTCCAACCCAAACCATTTTATGATTCTATGACTGCTAACATCTGATTCAGAGATAGCTGTAGAAAGATTTCAGTAGACCCTAGTGAACTTCAGTGAAGACTACTGTTTCTATTTTATGACCTTTTGACACCATGAGGCCACACTGGGGAAATTGTTCTTCCTGGCATTCTGTGGCTGAGGAAAGCAAGATGTTTCTCCTGTCTTTCTTTTTTGGTTCATAGCTATGAAGGAGTGTCTCTTCACACTCTGGACATCAGGTCTGTGATCAGAGCTGAAAAGCTGCTCCAAGTATGTTTCCTGATCTTTCAAATGTCATGGCTATATATTCAACAGATATTCATATAATACAGTAAAGGTGGGTTTATCCATACTTTTCTCTTCCTTCTGGAGTTCTACTGTCTTCCATCTTAAGTGATACATCACTAGATTTTACCAGGGAGAGGGGCAGGAGATGAATAGTCTAGAAAAGGACCAAACTGGGTCCTCCAGATACCCTTAGGTGGCATAACTATTTGCCCAGATCCAATCCACATTACCAACCTCCATTATTCTCCTTTTATGCTTTAAGACCTGAGTTATGGCAGTGACAATTAAAATTGTTACAGGCATCTCTTAACTTTTGGGACACTTTGCTTTCAGTTTGTCACTTTACTATTTTATATAAATTTGTTGTCTCAGGGCACAGCTCCATTGTTTTCAGTTGTAGACAGAAGATGTCAGCACTTTTAGAAACTGAATCACCAAATGTCATGTTGAATGATGAGAAAATGTTAAAACCACTGTGAGCTCTCACGCAAATCTTTGTTAGAAAACTTGCTGAACATCACCTAAGAACTCACAGGCACAGGCATAGCTTGGACACAGACATCTGGAACAGTATTTAACTCTTCAAAATCAGGCAACCACCCACAGTCCTTCGAAGCTTATGCTCTTCCACAGGTTACTGGGAAAGATAAGTAATTCATAATGCAGTTGTCCACTCTAATTAGTAGCATTTCTGTAAGGAGATTGTATCATGACAAATCCCATTAATAAAGTTGTTTTCCCATTAGCAAATGTTATAAAGTAGTGACTGGTTTTTTACATATAGTAGCTTCTTCATTGCCTTTGTTGTCACACCTTCCTTTCTAATGTCCCTGTCTCCATGTTATGTGTATATCTCTGTGAGCAAAGGGCAGGATGCTCTTTGGACATCAAAACTCTAGAAAGCATCCACATAGTCCGCAGGAGCTAGTGAACTGAATCTTAGCCTAGGCAACAAAGTTTCTCTCTGAAATGTTTTGTCTGTGAAAGAGTTAATTTTATGTGTGAATTATATATTAATTTCTCTGTGTCAGTTAGCACCGATCTGAATGTTAATGAACATTAGAGAGTTAACAGGTGCTTCACTGATATTTATTGTACCTGTTCCTTTCAATTGCTAATGTATAAATTGTAGAAAACAAATGGAAATGAATCGAAGTAGAAATCTGGCTCTGCAAAAGAAGTCGTGTTGCTTGGCAACAAGGACGCTGTGCCTGCCAGACATTGATCATGATCCCTCTGCTTTGTGTGGCATTTGAGTCAGAAGATAACGATTATCACGGGACTGCATGAAGTTTATCATACAGCTGCATAAAGTGGCTAAATGACTCATTACAGATGTTACTGACTCCTACATCCACCTCTCCAGAGCCATTTCCTCTGGAAAGCTCCTTTCTGCAGAGTATGGTAATTCTTATTTCTACTGTGTTACACACACCATTAATCTTCCTTCTCATCCTAGTTCTTGCTGTCACCTCCTTTTGTAGCTGGAAGGTACTTAGCACTGCCAGTCAAGAAACCTCCAATCCTGTAATCTGGTGACAGCACAGCATATCTGTTCCTAGCAGGGCAGCTTCAGGGGCTGTGCTCCCTCATGCACGTCAGCTGAGGAGGAAGATTAAGAGTAAGAAATTGCCTCCTAACCCATCAGATGGGAAGGTGCAGAAAAAACAAAAAAAATTTACAGATAGAAGTACCTGTTGTCTGTAGTGGAAGTAGTTCCTTGCACGTAGATTTGCCAAGTACAATTTTAGCCTTGCCTTGTGGATTCAGAGATTTATTTGAATTGTCCAAGGGATGTCAAGAACGGATCTAAAAGTTGCGAGACACCGGGGTAGGTGACAGAAGGTGGGAACTTCCACCCAATCCCCAACTTTTACTTTCCTCAAATACTCCCAACAGAGGGAGAAGATACATGAATATGTCATGAGTGAAAAGCAGTAATCAGCTGGGAGACCAGGATAGTAATATTATGCTGTATGGCATAAAAGAATGGCTAAAACCAGGTACTGAAGAGACTCTCCCAGGGTTCCAGTGGAGAAGGCACAGGTGCAAAAGCAACATTTTGGTAGCTGTTATGTTGATCTATGTTTTCTTGAAGAAACAACACACTTTAAGCTTACTGGCTGCTTTCTTATTGAAGACAAAATGCAACATCATAGCAACGATAATCCTGTGATTAAATTTAGATATCATATCTGTAATTATTTTTAAAGTGTTTTTCATCTCTTCCTCTATTTTTCTGAGTTTCTATGTATGCATCATCCCTCTCCCATCTGAGAGCACAGCTGATGACAGCTCAGTGATACCTTACCAGTGTACTATGAAGTGTCACTGTTGTCAAGGCAGGATCTGTTTTGCCATGTGCCTGGTTGAAGAACACGCTGTACTGTATACATTTCCTATATTTAATAGACCTGGCTCTTGTCAAAAGCTAGCAAAAGGTAGAAATATGCTTGCTCTCTATAAAAGAGGATGTTTTGCTTGGATGAATGCTAATCAAATTATTACATTCAAGCCAAGTTTCTCTTCAGTAGAGTGTTATGGCCCAGCTACAGGGGATTACTAATCAACAGGTTTTGGATGAAAATCAGGTTGTTCAAGACCTCTTTTGATTAATGATCATTAGGCGTTATATTGCTAATTATAACCAATGGGATTGTATACTTCGGAATCCTTTCTGTACTAAAGCATGCCACGTAGCATTATTATGGCACTTCAGTGCAAACTGAGGCCTTGAAAACCTGCATGTGCTCCAGAAAAACAAGTTTTATTTTTAATCAGGAGAAGAGTTTAGTTAGGCAGTGTTAGATAAATCGACGCATCAAAGGCCTTAGGATGGTGTTGTTGCTCCATACCAAGAAATGCAGAGATGATCAGACTAACTCTGACTACAGGCTGGGAACAGTCTTGCTGGTCTAGCGCAGAGTTTTTTCTTTGGCTGATAATATCACGTGCATATTGCCACTTATAATATCAGGTACATTAGCCTATGTAAAACATTATGTTCCCTTGCTCTTAAGTGTGGCTACTTCTGAACAGCATTGCACAATGGAGGAACAGTTGTATGTCCTGGAATAGACCTTGATCCCAGATACTTTCCTTTCTTAATGAAAGCTTTTCTTTTTAAATGTATGCTATTTCTGTAGACCTATTGACTTGTTTAAGGCTAAAATCCACCTTTCCATCCAAATCTTGGCAGCTTCATTGTTCATTCTAGAAGCAATTTCAAAAGTTGAGTAAACTGAGTAAAGAAGAGTTGAATATTTTTGTTGCAAGGTATATGAGGACAAGGCCTGTGATATTTTACTGAATCTCTGAGTGACACAGTCCGTCCTTTCACAGGACTGTCCGTGGACCTCTCCCAACACTAGCAGCAGCCAGAATGAACCAAACTTACTTTTGGTGTCTACTCTTTGCATTTAACTTTGGGTGACAGAAGCCTAGGAAATGACGATTTTCACAGAGAAAGTAAATGGGTAATTACTCATGTTTCTTCTTATACAAATATTATGAGGATCAACTGCCACTTGTTTGTTTTGTGTTCAGAATAAACTAATGGAGTTGCTTCTTCAGCTTTCAGGCAAGTTGTGGCACTCTTTGCCACTGGGCTATTAAATACAAATCACATCATCTGTCTCAGGAAGTCCCTCATCTGCAAATTCTTGGGACCTCTGAGAATATTCTAGAGAAATGTTCATAAATTCTTGCTCAGCTCTTCCCTAAACATTTCCTTCTGACCACTGTCAGAGACAGAAAATGGGTGAGATGGCTCTTTCATCTGGACCTTTCATCTGAGCCAGGATGCAAGGTCTAACTCTCATATGTCCATTAGCTCTAAAGATACTCAGTTTGCCATTTGACATAGCAATATTCAGAGAAAAATCTCTGTCTGCCCAGAAGAGTCAGTTATTAAAATAATCTCTTATCATTATTGCGTTCTTATATAGGTCATGTAAACTATACTGCTTGTGTTATGACAAAGCTTTTTATCCATGTTCTTATCTCTAGGGTAAAATAGTAGTTAGAGCATTAGACTAGGAGGTTGGAAAGATAGGTATTAGTTTCAGATATGTTACTGGTTTCTAATACAGCCCCAAGCAAAATACTTCTCTGTGCTTTTTCATCCGTAAAATGATGTTGATGATGACAGAGATCTGTGAAACCATTTGGCCATATTAAAATGGAAAATGCTGTTTGATAGCTTAGAGCTTGTTATTATCACCATGCATAATGCAGGCCCTGCAAAATCAGAGCGTCATGAAATGCCTGCTGTCCTCACTTGTATAACTTACTCCACGAACTCCAGAGCATTTCCATCTGAACGTGCACCATCAGATGGAAACAAGTTGTGGAAAATGAACACCCAATGGATGAATCCACCCAGTGGATCAAACCACCAAGTAATACAGCAGCCCCAGGAAATTATAGCAAGGTTTTTTGATCTTGGCCCTGCAGGATACTAGCCAGTGTCACCCAGGGGTGTGTAAGCCAACTTACCCGACCAGCTAGGAGGGGAAAGCCGATCACCTCAGTAACTCCCTGGCAGCCCGGCTGCCTCTGCCCATGCAGGCAGCACTGCTGCTGCGAGTACCCAGAGCTTTCCTTCCTCTCACTCACTGCAGTGACTGAGTTGTCTCTACTGTATTTTCTGAAACTTCCAGGCATCCCTGCTCCATTCTTTTCCCAGCATCATTTCTATTTGTAGTGCAATGTTGCTATTGGGCCAATGAGGCTATTTAATAAGCAGATAATCTTGTTCCTTCATAAGGAAAAATTACTCAGCATTACAGTTTATCCACAGAGCAAACAGATTGTCAAATAAAATAGCATATTATACCCTAAATAATTAAATAACCACAGAGATCTTTGTCATGCTGCTCTTCAGCAGGCTGGTGTCGGCTGAGAAAGCAGATATCTTATTCCAAATGATGTTGGCTTCTCCTGTAAAGTGCAGTTACAGAAGGAAAGCAATTGTCAAAGCGGCAGTGTGGGGTTCCATATTTTTTCCCTCTGTGACTTTCTGAGCAAATTTGTTCCGTTTATAAGTCACACAATGACTTTTCTAACTGCCAGCATTGCAACCTCAGGCTTAAAAAATTGCACTAGGATTTCTCTGTTTCTCTTGTGCCACTACCAGGGGAGGTACCACAATCACCATTGAGCTGACAGGTTTGTTGATGAACAAAGCAAAATAGGATTTTGCTCACTTCTCCTAACATTACCAGAGTGACTTTTTTTTGTTTGTTTGTTTTTGTCATCTGTGTGTCAGCAGCAGTAGAAGATAGGAGAGGGAGAAGGCATGTAGTGCTTTTTCCCCACAACACACGGTATTGCTTTAATAAATAAAAAACAAGTCTTCAGCTGATGTAGCAGAGATAGTTATTTGGCCCATTGTAGAGTAAATAGATAAACTGGACAATAGGGCATGTTTTTAATTTAATGCAAGAAGATGCTGTTCCAAATATGCAGTAATTTATTTATAGATTAATAATGCTTAGAAAGTATCTGTGGTCCTAACTTGGATTTGAAAATATCTCAAATCTATATGTACACGTGTTTATGTTCTTCCCCACTCCTGGCAGATTTTCCTTCACAATCTTTTGAATCTTTCATTTACAGTAACATGCTTCAATTCAATCCCAGGCTATTTAGATTTGTTGTCTTGTAAATCATCAGAGCCAGAAACACCTGCTGTGTCCTGTTGGAAAGAGGGACTGTGAGGCTGTGATACATCCAGCATGTGTGGGTTTTTTTATTCGTGTCAGGTTGTGAGCTACATCACCTTAAAAACTGCACCCGCCCTGATTTGTAGACGCTCCAGCTTAAGTAATATTTAGAGGTATACAAAATGCATAAGTACTGACTTTCTATCACTTCCAAGAACTGCGGACATAACTAAATCAACTGGCTTCACAGGCATAAGAGATACAAAAAATTGTAGCAATAAAGATTTTATTACTCTAAAGTATTTCTAAAATAACCTTTTCCCCTCTCTCTTAAATGGGGAGTAAATGGAATACATGATAGCGTGGCAAGAGTGTTTTATTGGCATGCTTCAGTAAGGCAGCCATTTCAAACTCATGCCAATAAAAGGCCAGCTCCTGCTGCCATTACTCATTTGTACAGTCCTAATGACCTCGATACGATGATATGCTTGAGCAATTTAAGCAGGATTCAGCACAAAATATTCATTTCAGGATTATTTATTGAAAATTAGAAATTTTTATATATGCTATAAATAATATTTTGGACTATAAAAAATCAACTGACATTTTAACATCTAATTCACATTGCTAAAATAACGGCAACCTTTCAGGCTACTTGTTTATTTTTGCCCTTCTGTCTGCTGGGTCTGAAAGTGGACTGCTCTGCTTCACTTTGGATTTTCAATCAATCTCACTTTCCTGTTTTCAGTTCAACGATGGGTGCATCAAAGCCAGAGCAGTTACTTTCATCATCTTCTCTTCATGATTTTGTTCTTCATCTTGAAACTGAACCGATTACCAATAAACCCCAGCCATGGGACATCTGTTTCAAAAAAACTTTTCACTTGGGGCCTTATCTTTTGGAGTCCTTTCTAAAAAGCCTGCCGTTGGCCCCCGATTCCTCTCTCTGATGCCATCGGCAGCAGCGTAAGGACTAGGGAGGAGAGTATTGTGCACCTCCAGCTCTGAGGCTGCCAAGAGCTGATTTCGTCCCCATGAGGGACAAACTGTCCCTGGGATCCCAGAAACACCAAGCTGTGGGATCACCCCAGCCACGTGCATTCTCATCGTTGGCTTGCCTCTGGGCATCTCCAGCTTCGTGCCTGCTTGTGGAGGGTCAAAGAGAGCTGGCACAGGGCTTTCCAAAGAACCTCCCTGCTGTGTACGGGGCTCCCTGAGAACAACTACACAGCCGCTTTCCTTTGGTGAAAAGGTGATTTCAGGCAGCTGAGGAACAGGCTCATCGGGCTGCGTCTCCGCGCTTCATTTGCCCAGCGAGAAGCTGGCTGGTGGCTCGGGCTCAGAACAGCTTCGGTGGTGCATACGCTAATGGAAATCACAGGTGGTGTTCGGCAATTCCTGTATCCAAGCACTTCCGACAACTGTAAGGCTGAAGTTTCTCAATCGTTAGGCGCACGCATTTAAATGAATAATCACATCGTTGGTTTTCCTGTCTCATTCTTCTTAACGCATCGAACTCCCGCCGTGCCGCCATTTCCTGTTATCAGACACTTGTCAGTCATAAGCAATCAGTCAGCTACTTCACAATTAGCAGGGAGAAAAGACACAATTTCTTTGTATTGGTCCCAGATGTTTAAAGCCAGGAGCAGGATAAGCCAGGAAAGTGTTCCACTCTCAGAGTGCTGCAAGTCGGTCTCCTGTAGCACAGCTTGTTTTCTTGGCTATGCCTTGTAATTTTCAGTAACGACACAGGAAAAGGATGTCCTTGATGTATTTCCTTTGATGGAGTGAGCTTTACCTACTACTGTCATTGGCTGCTTCTGCATAAACCTTGGATTATTCTGTGTATTCAGTTTGCTTACAAAGGTTTGGTACTGAGACGCTTCAAAACAAGCTTGTTAGGAAAACAAGGAAATAATGTCAGAAGGATTTTCTTTCACAAGGAAAAAATCACTAGTGCAAGGAAGAAAAGAGAGGCCCAGAGCCATCTGCGCTGGCAATTAACCTCCTCTAAAGCACTTGTTGGACAGAGTATTTGTTGTACTTTATTAGGCTGACACCAGGGGTTTTCTTTTGAGTAATTTTGCATCTGCACAGGTGAGTAACTGAGATTAGAATAAGTATCTGGTCTGTGTAATTGAATCTGTACTACTTATTAGCAGTACTGAGAGCTCCCAGTTGCAACTGAAGGTCTGTTGCCTGTGCTCTGGTCTACATGCAGAAAGAGAGCCAATGCTGCAGAGTTTTCAGTCCAGTTACATCCCGCCCCCCCAAAAAAAAATAGGGCTGGGAGGACAGAGAATGGTCCAGAGGAGCCAGGGAACACACTGGGCAGATGAATAGCAAAGAAGAGAAGAGACCCAAATCTCATGAGAGTTATGATGACCTCATATTAGAGCATGCCATATTTTGTGTCTTGGTGGCATCCACCGCTGTGTAATATTTTCCACAATGAAACTCCAAACCACTGAGAACTTGGGAGTGTGCATCGGTTTACCCAGATGAAGTACACTGGGAGAACTGCTGTGGAAGAGCAGAATATTAGCTTCTCCTCTTATGTCTTTTTAGAATAAAATGCATCCTGTTTCCATGTGTCTGGAACTACTGCATCTTAATTTGAGAAAATTGAAAGTTTGTTGAATCTTAACCAAATGCTATCCACGCCTGTTTTGGATAGTCTTAATTTCCGTGATCATCTAATCCTTTTTTTTTAAATTTTTTAAATTATGGCAATGTGGAAAGAGTGAATGGGATCAAAATATTCAAAGTGTGTTGCAGAAATTGTACATACTGGACAATAGTAAGTAATACCTTGTGGTTTGTGTGATAAATTAAACATAATTGTTTTTCTTAGGGTTGAGATTAATTATTTCTGTCCCCCCAGATGCTAAACACTTTGCCTTGATATTTCCCTTTTTTATTTTTATTTAAACTTTTTTATTTTCCCCAGTATCTTTTGTAAACTTTTTTTTTTTTAAAGTAATCTAGAATACTTAAAGAGAAAAGAGAAGAAAAGCTTGCCATGCATGTGTTGGCAGGTTGCTTGTTGCTCATTTAAATGCATGCAACCAATAGCGCAGAGCTGTCCCTCAGAGCCTGGGTGAGGGATCATCATTGTCTGAGAGGAAAGCTGAAGTGAAAACAGTGACTTTTGCAAGGGAACAGGTCCTGTAGTTTACCCCAAAGTATACACCAAGCTCTAGACATATTAAGAAATGTTAAAGCCAGATTAAATAAGGATGGGGAAAATTTTTGTGTTCTTTTCCCTTTCAGCAATGTTGCAAAACTTTTGGCATCTTCACATTCTGAGCCTGGGTCTGATCTAAATTCCTGTGGAAGAATGATGCCAGGGATTGTTGCTAAGTGGTGTGGGTGATATGTTATTTAGTCACCTCTAGAGCCAAAGCTGAACTTTCGGGGGGGGGGGGGGGGGGGCAGCGTGCTCCAGGGAATTCTTCTCTGAGAAATTAAGTTTAACACATCAGCTATCAACTGTTGGGTAAGGTGTGCGCACACCACCACACAGATACCTCACACTGGTATTGCGCAAAAAAAAGAAAGGGCAGAGAACATGATAGAGGGGTCCTTTGCAGCTCTGACATCTGCTTATAGAAACACTGCCCAGGGATGCTTGAAAGCAGGGAGATAGTCACTTCTCGTCACTCCTCTGGGGCAGCCAGTGTATAGCACGCTGCTGTACTGCACATCTGCTGGCAGCGAAGTAAAACCAGCCTGAGCCCTGTTTGCTGAAGCACCCTCACAGGTGCCACTGGTGTCAAGATCCACTCTCAGTCTTGATTAGCAGCCTGGGGAGCCAAGCAGTGCTGGGGGAATGCCATACCCGAAGCAAAAGGCAGAGAGGAAGAGGGAACTTGGGGAATATTAAACAGCTTTAGAAAGGGCTCCCACTCTTTATGGAGTGGGATCTTGCTAATCCGACTCATTGGACCTGTAACGCTATTCACAGTAGTAAAAAATCGTGCTGCTGAATTTCTCACTGATAATAGCGGTTTTTAAGTCAGGTAATAAAATACAATAATTGTACTCAACTTAAAAATTCTTACACTGACAATGAAGGTGACTGATAAGTTAGTGTCCTGCACAGAGTCATTCATATTCACTCATTATGAAATAGAGCATTTCTACTTTTGCATATGTATTGTTTCAGTAAATGTTGATGGTTTGATGGCTCAGCAAGAGACCTGGCTCTGAGTATTTTGGAAGAGCATAGGTTTTCACCTTTACTGGGAGGAATATGCAATAAACAAGATATAACACAATGGGAGAAACTTGAGAGAAATATCATATATGGCTATCTTAAGCATCTGCTTGTGAACAGCATTGCAGAGAGGATGGACGACTGTATGGACACCACATGTGAACCAGTGTAGCTGTTCTTATATTCCTAGTGGCCGTAGCAGAAAGAAGCAGCTCGCCCCTGGAGTACCTTTTAGTTGTAACACTCAAATTAATTTTGAAAAACTATTTTTACCATTCAGCACAAAATATGGCTATTACCACCCTGTTTCTCCATTATCTTTTGTTATCTCAGCATACTGCAACAGTGTGTGTCTGAAATCAGTGTACCAGACTATGCTCTTGGGCACTGCTGAGAGTAAGAGTACTTTGAAATCCCATGAAAATACTGTTCACAGGAGATGTTGAGTTTATTTTTAAAGAGCTTAGCTGTGAAAACACAATGCAAATGATTCAAATAGTTAGTGGTAAATGCTGACAGGAAAATATTTGTGTAAAGCCAGGAACTTTCTACTGAGGGAAAGCTACCATGCCTTCAGCATTCTTCTTCTGTCTCTCTTGGCGCACTCTCAGGAGTTGGCATTTTTCTTCACAGGTTTCAATTCTCTTGGCAAACACCGATCAGCCAAAAATTACGTTGTAACTTAAAGGTGGGTGTGACAGACAATCATTGCTTTTTTTATTTTTAGGGAAAACTGATGCGGGGGGATTAAAGTATTTCCCTAAGGTCAGGGGAAAAGGCAAGAGAGGAAGGAAAGGCAAGGAAATGTCCCAACTAAAATTTAATTCTGAATCAGCTGCTAGTGTTTTGAAATGAGTTTTTTGAATACACAAGCCCAAACTGTACAGGAGGTCAGGAGGTCTGTAGAGTGGGGACTTCTTCCAGAAGGTCAGTCTAGGTTTCTCCTTTTCTTTCCTCACAACTAACCAGTGATTCCTGGAACCTCAAAAATCTGCCTGCCAACCTTTTCCCAGTGTTTCCACGAGGGATTTAGCTGTGATGAACCTGCATGTTTTGTTGATGAAACATTTTGTCAAAACACCTCCCAAAGGCTTTGGGCCAGTCTATGTGCACTGTGCTTAATAGTCATGAGGCTCAGTCTGCACGCTCAGAGCTCCCTTGAAGAGTTTGAGAAAGCATCTTCTCCACCATCTATTAAGAACATGTTAACAAGGATTGACAATATCCATATAGATCAAACTCAAGGTCAGTAACAGCGAGTGGGTGGTTCCTGTGGGCTGTCTTGAAGAACAGTAAAGAAGCTTTTTCCCAGATTACATGCCAAGCAAACAGCCTCTTACAGCTTTATCACTGGTGATATTGGCATTTTATGTCACATTGAAGTTTATGGCTCTGGACAGCAAACAAGCAGCAGCGTGAATGGGCAGCCAAGTGATGCTGGTGCACCTTGGGGGAGGAGTAACAGTGCTGTAGGTCAGATTTTCACCATTTATGATATGTCATTAAAGAAAGATAATTGAGCTATGAAGCTGGAAATCATCAGCTCTTTCACTTCTTGAGGAGAATTTTAGTGCTGCTGAAAAGTGATAGATTGGCAGCCCTTGACTCTGGAGTTCTTTTGTTTATCAACGAGCAGGTACTGTATGAACAGCAACAATATGTTTTTGCTTTCCCTGAAAACTTCCAGGATGATGAGACTGCTTACTCACAGTCTTTCTCATTTTCTTTATTTGCTGTTGAGACTGCCTTCAAGGTAGTCAGTTTTACTCGTGACTTTTGTGTGTGTACTGAGTGTGTAGGTTGAATTCAGGCCTGCTCCAAAACCCACTGGCATGGGTGGACAACTCTTCACTGGTATAAAAAAGATTTGTCCGGAGGCCTCTGAATGATGTTGAGAATCCTTTGACTTACGGTCTGTAAGCTGACAAACATCCATTTGACAGCATGATCACCTGAGGTGATGAACCCATAACCTAAGCATCCTGATGGCCTGCTGTCAGGTTCACCAGAATTATTTCCTCTCTAAATTGCAAATGATCACATCATATGACTTCTGATCGCCCTCAAATGATCGCAACTCATAACATGTCTACCCACCACTAAGTACCATGAACAAACCCTACTAAACCAGCAATACTAACAAATAAAAAGATCATTCCTGAAGGTTTTTACCTTCTGGAATTGCAGGTAATAGCTGTCAGCTTCCAAGTGTCCTGAGCATGTTCTTTGCCTTCAGTTATTTCCCTGTATATATGTGAGACACCCAGGGGGTAAGGGTGCAGCCATCAAGCCTGGAAGTGTACTCCTTTTCAAGCGAAATAACAAAGTAATAAAAGCCATAGATATGTATGATTTTACTAGACACTGATTTTTTTTTTAACTGAGTGGTTCGCATAGAAACGTGAGAGATGTATTCTAAATAACTCGCATTTTGCCTTTCCAGACTAAATAATTTGCTATTTAGTTTGATGTTTTTCTTAACCTAGACCTTTACTTCATTGGGTGCTTTTGACTTGGAAGTGATACTTAGGCAAATGAAGGCAGTGTCTCAGAGAAACACTGCTCAGTCAAGCCAGCTTCATTGTGCCTAGATATCAACATGTTAAACATCTGCTGTGAGCTGATTGTTGCAGTTTCCTCCGTACTGCAAGACGGACACTACAAAGCCTCATCCATTCTGTCTTTTTCACTCTAACACGAGCTGAATTATCTATTGGAAATACCTGTTTGCTCTTTGCCTATAAAAACAGCTTAGACAATCAGCTCTAAACCAGAGGCTTTACTTTTAGTCAATTAAAATTAGGTGACATCATTCCTACCCTCAGTGTGCAATATAATTATTAACATTTGAAATAATGACATATAGAAGCAATATTCACCTTCCTTGGTCAAAGCTGATGTAGATTGTACAAAAGATTTGCTTTGTCTGAGCTATTCCTGCTCAAGTGACAGAAGGAGGCTTTTGCTTCACAGGGGGTAAATCTCAGATCTTAGTCAGGGAATAGAAAATGTTTACTTAGAAAACCTAAACTGAGTAAGTTGTTTGATAAGGGATCACTTAACTTATTGCAATACATTCCTTTCTCATGTGTTTCTTTTCACCCACCATGAATAAAAGTCTTGTTCTTGTCTTTGGTTAGTTTTGTGGATTTTTCACTTCAAAAAAACTTGTAACTTTATATGAAGTGCACACTTCAAAGTTTGTATTAAAATTTAAAGGGTTGTTTTAGTGCATCAGAACTGTGCAGCTAATGTTCCCTTGTTTTAGATTGGTCCTTCCTGTTTGAGTTAGGGAGCTTAGGTATTCTATACCCTGCTGAGAGTGAATGTTTAGGTATTCAGAGAAATCAAATTTTAAAGGATTCCCAGGGATTTCAAGAATGGACATTTCCTAAAATAAAAAAGTCCTGAAACCATTCGTCTGAATTATGAGCTAAAAAGCAAAGGAAGGCTGAGCATAAAATGAAAGAGCAGTAATACAGAATCAAAGTTTATGCACTTCTGAAAAAAACTTTCAGTGTTAAAGGTCAAAACTTATCTGTTTCTCCCATCAGCTTAGTCTTAATAATAGAAATTACTAAAAAAAAAATCATAGTAGATTTTACTACACTGATTTACAGGTTAAGAACGGTTTTAATCCTTAATCCACTTGGCTGTGCATGAGTATGAGCATAACACATGCTTTGTGGGATCCCTCATTTTCAAAATCTAATCCAGTAGCTGGGTAGTAGAAACGCAGAAGCTGAAAAATGTGTTGCCAGTAAGCCATCTTCTTCACCCTTTATTAGAGCAGGACCATTTCTGACTAGTCAGTGAAAACCTATTTTCCTTGTTACATATGACAGGTGTCTTTCTGTTTCCTGAGAAGATTTCCATAATTCATAATTTCATTTTAGAATTTTACTGAAATTTATTATTCATCTTATCCTTTTCACCTCTTTATTGGACCTCTTATTAAAAGTTCTCTTACCATTACTCCTCAAGTCCATGTAGACAGCTGTGATTGATAGTCCTTTTCACATTGGTGGAGTTACAAAAGACATTAAGCCTTTTTTGTTGTTGTTTTGTTTTACTTAGTAGGATCACTTGTAAGGTGCCTATGGTCTAACTCTAGAAAATACAAATTGGAACAGGTTGCCCAGAGAGGCGGTAGATGCCCCATCCCTGGAAGTATCCAAGGTCAGGTTGGATGGGGCTCTGAGCAACCTGATCTAGTTGAAGATGTCCCTGCTCATTGCAGGCAGGTTGGGCTAGATGGCCTTTAATGGTCCCTTCCAACCCAAACTATTCTATGATTCTATGATTCTAAGTGTTGTCTTGGCTTATAGGCAATAATGTGAAATATGAGGGTGTGGGGAGGGTGGCACGAGTTTCCTTCACTTTCTGGTACCTAGAGTACATTTACTCAGTCTACAAATTATATCACACACACATGCACAATGAAAAGCATGTGGAGGGAATCCAGGCTAGGAGGTCACATCCCAAACACAATGCACAGAGCTCTATTTGAATGCAGAGGTCCCAAATACAGGTGGATACAGTGGGTTACAGCAGTAACACAGCTTTGTCTGGAGTGGCAGGAGGGGAGGGTGAAGGAGAGCAACCAGCATTACAGTACCAGTAATGCTGCACATTAGATATGGTATATTTGCAGAAAGGCAGAGGGTACTTCAATCTCAAGTAAGAACTGTAATTTTAAGCGGTGACATATTGGCTGAGACAACTAGAAAAAGCTGTAACACAACAGGCTTCTTTTAAACAGTTTTTTGATAGTTGTTTTTGGTTTTCTACCAGACAACTGCCTCATCGCATGCCAATACACCAAATTCATTGGGGAAATTTTATCATGTAAAGATTGCAGCAGTTGCTTTTTTCCCTCATGCTTAGAAACAACACCTGGACTTCGCTTAGCTTCAGAGAAAAATAACATACCAATTTACAGCTTGATGAACAGCCCTCTTTTTCCACCTGATTGCCATAGGTGCAGCTGCACTATGATGGCAGGAAACAAAGTGAAGAAGGGTGAAAAAGTGAATATATATATATATTTTCCTCTTTGCTTTTTCCTTATGTACTTTAAAGCAGGATTTAATGCCAAGTTCTAATATAAAGGTCTCATAGAAAGGGCACTGGCTGTAAGCCACTTCAAAATAAATCCAGCAATTCAGCCATCACTGCAAGAAAGTGTTGACAGCACACCAGTGAATTTAAGTAGCAAAGGATGGTTCTGTTCACCTGACTTACTTAACTTTTAGGACTGTCCCTAAAGAAGGCCTAAAGTTCTTAAACTCACTGAGGAGCAACATGTTGAGCTCTGGGTGGCAATGCTTGTACAGGACACAATCTTGTGTGTCACTTGTTATCAGGCAGTGACAGATCTGAATGCAAAGTGAAGAACAAGGGAGTTGTCTGGGTTTTGAGAGCTTTTTGGCTAACATAAAGCACTAATTCTGGTTCCCTCTAAATTCTGTGTGGGTCTTAAAAAGCTTTGGCTTAAGATTATGGTGGAAATCAACCTTGCACATGTCATTATTTCAGTGTGCTGCATATAACTGTGTTTCTACAGCGTTGTTGGCAGAGGAGCACAGTCACCTTGTGAAATGTAGTGTCAGGAGAGAAAAAAATAAAAGTGAAATCTCTCTCCCTCTTGTTGTCACTACAGCTCTCCTGGCCTCTTTTGTCATGTGAGTAACTATGAATAAATATAGTTAATCCTCTGTATGCCCAGATTTCAACCAAAGGAGTCACAGAACTTATCTGCAATCTCTACTCCTGTATGTGCAACCTCAGAGCTATGCAATGTGACTAGAAGTGAAGAATACCCAAATGACCAGGAAATTTATTCAGTCAACAATACACAAAGTTTTATGAAGTACTGTTCAGATTGCCAAGCTTTCACGAGCAAAATATTCGCTACAGAAAACTTGACGTGCTTCTTGCTGGTAATGTCACTGGAACTAAGTCTCTTCATAGGCATATTACTTCCTGCAGATCAGTGGAATAGGTGATTTGAGACCTCCAGGGCTACTTGAATGAATCGAGCCTGAAGATTAAAACCTTGCTGCTGGAGCAAATTCTGTGCCTCACCCCCTACTGACCTATGTGATAATGTACTAACATTTATTTTAATGGATAAAGATTGTACTTCAGGGCAGCTGGCTGACATTTGCTCATTCTCTTGGGGAGAGTAGAGTCATTTATGAAGGATTTGGCCTTTTTCTACTTGTTTTATCTCCCAGTAGGAGATAGAGGATCCCTTTGCATCTGAAGTGGACAGTACTGTTGACTAACATTATAGAGGAACCACAGTTCTTTTCCCTGGTAACTTCTGGAGACTTAAATGTAAAGGTCAGAGCTTTCCTTTTATGTTGAATTTCTGTTGCTTTTCAGAGGACTTTTGAAGGATTCACTGGCCAGTTCCAATCTGTTAATACTTAAGTCAAATACACAGACCTCCTGCTTCTTCTCTCAAGGTCAGGCAGTTATATACAGGGAGCTACTCAAGGAAGTTCTGCAAAGCTCATTTTTATATTAGAAGACTGTCCTGCAGCTGCTCTCTCTGTTCACTGAACTCTCTGAAGCAGAAAGGCACTCCTAGTAAAGTTGTGGGCAAGAGTATAAACCCATCGAATTAAAATTAATTTCAACTTCTGCAATTAAAACTGGCATGTAGACCTGCAACTTTTTAAGATGGAAAGTGAGGCAGTTAGAGGGCCAATATGAGTGTTGCTGCTGTAAGAATAAAACAAAAAATGTATATCCTAGGGAAATGCCTATTTACCTTTTACTTCCCTTTACTGGGACAAAACAGTCAGGTCTGGATTGATCATGTCCAACTTCTGTCAGCTGAGAGTCACTTTGGCCTACACCTGTTGTTAAAAGATGGTGATAAACACCTCCAGGTGATAATTCAGTTCTGAGGTTTGATGAAAAACCCACCTCACTCCATGGACCACTGAAAATGATCTTAGACTTACTGTACATTCAACCTGACTTCCTCAAAAAAGTCCCAAAAGTTAGATGGAGCTATAGAGAATAAAGCTAACTGAAGTTTCACCTGATGATAAGCATAAAACAAATTATTTTGTTTCTAGACATACAATTACTTTGAGTAAATGAGCTGGAGGAAAGATGACAGAATGTTTTAGTTCTGAACATGAATTCTGGTCTTTGACTGCATTAGAGATGCTTCCCATTATCTGCACTTGAAAAATAGGATGGTTGGGGAGAAAATAAAAAAGATAAACCAAACATTTAAACAAAAACACACAGGAAGTTGGATTTGGAATAAAATGTAATGGAAAACCATTGTGAACTTTCACTGAATTACTGAAAACTGATAAGCGAACTGTTATTTCTGTTAAAAGTATCATGCTTTTTCCCCTCAGACAGCTATTTTCCATTTAAAACGCCAGGAACAGAGCTAACCAATCTTCAAAAAAGATCAGAACTCATAAAGTAAAGAACTAATAATAATAAAGGCCTTGTGTCCCGTAATCTGTAACCACAACACAAATATTAATTACTGAGATGTCGCGATACATCAGTCAGACTCAATAGTGGTGGCATATGAGGACAAAAAGAAATGTAGTTGTAGGTCCATCACAGGAGGAATGAAGAGATGGTCTGAAAAAGTGGGAAACTGAGGAGGTGATGTGTTTTAGGCTAGAGATGATGTGCTAGAGATGAGAGCTATGCAGAGACGGCAGCTACTGTGAGACACTGCTGTGGGACTGGTATCTGCCCCTTCTTTCAGGCTTAGCGATAACGTGGAGCAATGCTGGTCCTGGTGTACCAGTAAGTGCTGACAACATCCAGCCTGCCTGGGGAGAGGACAGGCCCCCAGCATGACCGCTAGGAACGTGGCACTATCCATGTCAGAGGCTGCTGCCAGACCCTGAAATAAGCCAGCAAAGCTATCGCAGCGACTGCAGGCTCAAGAGGACTGTTACAGCTCACACCTCTGTATTTACCATGTCCTCCTTCCTTTTAAAAGCTGTAAAGTCACGTCTGAGATGATGTACTTTCATGCTGGGTGGCTTATGGAGGTGAAAGCCCATATCGAATAGAATTGACCAAAGTAACTGGAGAAACCAAACCTGGCAGCGGCTTGTCTCTTGGGTGCACTTTGTCCTCAAGTGCTCACAGAGAGTTACAGACTTAGCTGGCCCCACCTAAGAGAGAAGCTTTGCAACGTATTCTGCTGCGCAGCGATAGAGATGGTGGTAAATAGCATTAATGGTGAGTGACAGCCATGCCCTGTTTTCTCCACATCACCCAGCTCTGAGTCGTTTACCTTCGTTAGGTGAAAGTTTCCTTGGACTTTGCATAAGGCTGGATTTTGGACTGAATTATGCGGTGCATAGTCAGGGGGCAGGGATCTATGCCTGTTGGGGCAAACGGACTGGAAATTTCAGGTTATCCACATACAGAGAAAAGAACAGAAAGGAAAGGCACGAGCATCTGTGAAATCTGGCACACACAGGATTCGTACAACTAGACATAATCCATAGAAGGAAGGGTATACGTCAGTAAATAAGCTACTTTATTAAAAATGTAAATGACACTAGAGCCATAGAATGAGTGCCAGCATTCCAGCTTATTCAGGAAGATGACGAGAAAGTATGATTGACAATTTTTTTCCTGCATTTTATATTCTTCTTTTTTCAATATCCAAAATATAAAGCTATGGTCTGTAGAAAGTGTTTATTAAACCTAAAAATGAGTAATTCAAACATTTTCATGAGCCATAGTACAGTGATAAATGAGGAAGAATTGAAGTGAGAGCAGTACCAGTGGTGGTAACATTATTTTCAGAAAGGCTGGAAATAGGCATTGCTTTTTTTGATCTTAAATATAGGGATTGTTATGACAGATAAACACTTGAAAAGTCTTAGTGTGAAAGTGTACGTGGTAGAGAGGACAGGATTAAATCAGTATTTGATCCTGGACCTATGAGGTATACAATAGAAAGTCTAAATAACTGATGTGCATACATAACGGTAGGTGCAATTCCCTGTGCAAATAGCTTACAAACGTTTCGAGATATTCCATGATTACTGCCACTAAATAATGTGAGCTGTGATCGTTATTAATCATTATTTTATTACTGTTGTAGTAAAGCTCTAGAAATACACACATCAGATATAAATCAGCACTGTTCTGTTGACTTTTAATTTGGTCATGCCAATGAACATCACTGAGGACTAGTTCAGTATGTGGACATAGATACAAGGGCAGCTTCCTACACATAGAGAAAATGTGTTTAACTTTTACCTGAGATATATTAGTATATCACCTTTTTCCTCACCGTTTTTAAAATGTGTACAATGAAACAGATATTTACCTGTAAAATACCAAGCATTAAGTTAATATAAATTCAAAATTAGCAGGTGGTAAAAATGAATTTAGAGTAATCCTGGTGTTTTTTTATTAGATTTCATCGTGTCAGCTTTTCCCGCCTGATGAGCTGGTGCTCTGTAAAGCTAAGATAATGCAAGCCTAAGGTTCACCTTTGATACGTGAAAAAGCAGGTGTGATTTTCCACGTGCGTGATGAGGTTTGTGCTATCGTTTTGAGACCACTGATCAGGCCTGGTCAGAGAGTCGCTGCTCCTCCTCGTACGGGAAGCCTTGCAGGGAGAGGGGTGCTGCGCCCGGAGGGGCGCTGCCGGGACGGCGGGTGGGAGCCCCCCTACGCACCAGGGCTGAGCCAGAGCCCCCCAAAGGCTCCAGGACGCCTCCTGCACCCCACCTGTGGTGAGCCCAAGACACCTTCTACAAGGGTAGGGCTCACAACTTCCATTTTCTAGTGAATTCCAGCCCATTTATTTGCTTTCTGCTCTACTGAAATTCTGCATGCAGTTTCCATAACACAGGGTGCTCCCCCAGCTCTAAAGGTATGGAGCATTTTTGGGGCTGGGTGTTGAGGACCCACAGGAACAGTTGTATGTTGGTAAGGGGGCTGAAAGTTATTATTCCGGCTTGCACAGTATCTGCACTGCCTAGAGATCTAGCTTGTCTGGATGAGAAGAGCTATAAATGTAAGGTATTATTAGCACATGGCTTTGTAGTGAGCCACCCTCAGGCCACATTAAGGTTTTTGATGTTTCTCAGTTGCAGCCTCTAAAGGGATCTTAACATGATTTCGGAAAAGGAAAGGAAAAAAATAAAGAACCTTCAACCTCTTTTTCAATTTTATAGAAAAATAAAAACACTTGTGTTTTGATTTTGATTTTTGTTTGGAGCCGACGTTTTGTTAAGATGCAGGCTGAGCATCTTGATTATTCTCTTTTAAAAGTGACCTTGATCTTTCAAAAATGTAAATTAAAATAAAAAATCTGGTGACCTTTTTATTGAGGTCTCCAAGGAGCTGAGAGGAGCCATCCCTGTCTCCTAGTGTTGCAGGAATACCTCCTGCTAGGGAACACAATATCAGCCTGCGTTAAAATGCCCCGAGGACATATTGATGAGGGGAAATGCACTCTCCACGGCCTTTTTAACATTCAGCAACGGTGTAACTTGTTTGTTTCCTCTGTGTTGGAAATGTCAACAAATGTCACCCGAGTTCTTTCTTATCTTTTGACTTATTATTTGATATATGTGTGTGTGAATGTAGAGTATATTAATAAAGGAGCTTTATTCTCCCGTGAATTAGCAGAGTGAGAGTAAGGCTGAACTGCAGAAAGCTTTTTTCTCTGAGTTTTGCCATTAGGAAAAAAGCAATGCTCTGCAAAAGACTTAGGGAAGAGAGAGGTAAAAAGAAGACCTGTTAGCTCTATCCTTCTTCTAGCATGGGGCCTCTGTTCATTACTCCAGGATTTTCCTTGAGACAAATTTTGAGTGCTTTGTCCAGACCATTCAAATATGCTTTTTAGCAAAGTGCTTTCCGGGGAGACTATTTCATAGTCAAAACTTCTTGGATCAAAATTTCGAAAGTCCTTAACTGTCTTTCACACCTAAATAAAAATTTCATAACTTACTTGGTTCCCCAAAAGTGAGATTCCCCAAGGTTCTCAATGATACTGAGAGCCTGTAGGTACCTTTAGTTGCTTTTGGACATATGTCTGCAGTTCCTAAACCACTAATATTCTTTGAAATTGTAGCCTTTGCTTTTAATGAGGCTGCTGATATTCAGATTAAATTATCCTTTGAAAACAGTAATTTATTATACATTATAGCGCTAGGTACATAATATAATTATAATAGGTAGAATATGACATTTAACATTTATAAGGCACTTTTTGTACCAGTATAATTATTTAATTAGAGCGATGCTGAGAGTCCCTCAAAGCAATTGGGATTAGAATTTGCACATACTATGTAAATGCATAGAAAGAAACAGTTTAATCTCAAACGGCTTTCAAATGTGTTGACAGGACCGAAAAACAATGAGAGGTGAAAGTCTTTGCTTTCATTCTAAGGACAGAGAACTCACACAGAAGAACGTAAAAAGACTTTCCAAAAAGACAAATACCAGTTGTCTGTGACAAAGCACTGAAATTAAGTCCCTGTGCATGACAAGACCATCTTTCCTTTTCGTCTTCAGCTGTTTTATACACACTGAATTCTGATGATTTATATACGTCTGCAACGTGTTAAACAATTATTTTTCATCTTTAACAGTCAGATGTTTCAACTGTTTCTAGACAGTTAGTCATTGCTCTATATATTTCTTTTTTGTTTTGTTTTTTATTCCAATCTGTCCTCCTAAAAAAAAATAAATAGTTCTGTTAAAACATCCCTGGACCCATCTGTGAAATTATACTCTGTAAAACATTTAAAGACTATGTACCAATGATGTGCTGTCTCCTTAATGAAATGTGCTCTGGCTGCAGTTTTCAGCATCCAGGGTGGGACGTGATGGCAAGGTGAAGCTCCAGGCATGCAGCTGTGCCACAGGCAGCAATCCCCAGTCTCCTGCCTTTCTTCCAATTTCCAGCCAAGGAAATTTCCATGAAAACCTCACAAAAGCAAAGCTATGAAAGGCCAGATATATACCTCATCACTTCAGGATTCCTAATATCAGGTATCCAGAATCTCGTGACACAAATCAATTCTTGAAGTAGTATAATTTTAAACAATTACTGTTATGAGAGGGTTAAAAAACCTCACAGGAAAAAGAACAAGTCTTGTATAATTGTTCTATGTTCTATTAATTTGTGACCACTTTAAACCACCCTCTTAAAGCCCCATAATTAATTTTCACCTTCCTTTTGCACTACAGGAAGGAAAAACTCTTTAAAGCTTTATATAATGATTGGGAGACTCAGATAGGGAATCTCATCTGACCTTCATTCCAATGACAAAACTTTGCTAAACTGGTGGAACCAGTACACATTTTTTTTTTATACTGAGTATTTTAAATATAGAAATAAAAACAAAGGGTTAAATGCTGAAGACTATAACTGATGGGCATGGTGGTGTTGGGTTGATGGTTGGACTCGATGTTCTTAAAGGTCTTTTCCAACCTTAACAGCTCTGTGATTCTGTGATTCCAGTTGCAGCAAACCTGAAATGGAGGTATAACTAGAGTCAAGGAGTCCTCAGTTCTTTGCATTTTTTTCTCCATGTTTGTTCTGTCAAAGCTCTTATTCAGCTTATTTCTGTACAAAGAGGGTAGAGGGCAGCTTGGTAAAATCAGCCCTGTCGTTAAAAAGTATTCCCCCTATGCCAGCAATCTCTTGCAGAAATGACAACTTTTTACAAAGAACCAATACAAATGTAGTGGTCTGGAAATGCTGGAAAACAGTGAAGCAGGCGCCTGAAATGAGATGGGACCTTTTGCATTTTCTCCCAGCTCTTTGTGCTTTGATTAATCATTTGCTTGCATTTTGATAAGCAGCTGCACTGTGTGAGTGTATCTGAACCTCGAGATGCTTGTATTATTTCAGTACATTGCATCATATGGGAAGCAGTTTCCAGATGCTTCCTGACTCACATTGGTGAAAAAGTAACTCACACTTTTACTGGGTTTTAAGGACGGTAAATTCCTAGAAACCGAAGGCTCCTAAGCAATAGGCACTTTATCAGGAGACGTTAGATTTCTTTCATACTTCAGTAAAACAGCTATGGTTGTCAGGTTATGAACAGTTTGACAGAGAAATTATTTTGGCTGTAAGACGGCTTTGACAGAGAGATGTAAACTTTCTGTATTTGAGATGAAAGATGCTGTAAATACTTTGGGCTTGTATGTCACTGCAGCAGTGATGGAACCACCCGGTTCCAGAGGTAGCAACAAAACTTGTTTTGTTCTCAGAGCCTCATGTACTGGAGAGCAGTAAAGGAATCCACAGGTTTTCCTGTGGAAAATTCCTACAAGGTCCATCACCGATTTAGGGTGTGCCTTTCTGTTTTCAGGCTTCCCCTGTGGCTCTCCTCTATCATGTTTCATCGCAGCATCTGACCATGTTCTTCAGCATGAGCTGTGATCAAATGGAAGATATGACACCTGAGGGAAATATTTCCATATATCTGGTTAGGTTCAGTCTGTTTTCTGAATATGTTTGTGTCATCCCTGTATTCTGCAGCTCTTTACATTGTGCCAGGCATGCATCCGTACCTCTGGAGACGGTGCTTTTCTTTAAATGTTGAATTCCTTAGGCTGTATTCACAGGCATTTTATGTGCAGCACTTTTTTCTGGAAAGACATTAATATGCACTACTCCAGATGATCTTTACTCTTCACCTTTCACCAGAGCAAATTTGCATGTTCAGGCAAGGCACATTGCTGCAATGAATGACATGCACTGAGCCATCAAGCCAGGAAAGATGAGAAGCCGGGACAAGCCAGAGAGACTGAACTGCCCACTCTTCATTCGTCTCCATGCCATAACAAATTTTATTTTATCACTGTTCTTACTTTCCCTCCTTAGAATGATGAGGACAAGTCTCCTTTCCTTTCCCCTCTCCCCCCACCCTCCATTGCACTCTCACTCCTATGGTAGGTTTAGGAAAAAGTTAGATGTTTACTTCATTTGCTGCCCCCGTTTACCTAAACTGGGGAAAAAGAAAGAAAGAAAGAGAGAGAGAGAGAGAGAGAGAGAGAGAGTAATTTAAACTGATTTCCAAAGTGGGCAATAATCTTGAAAGAGGGAGTATAAGACCCTTGCTTCCCAGACCATCATTTGGTTGCAATCATTCTCAGTCGTTTTAACAAAGGATTGATTTCTCGCAGTGGCTTTACCATAATTTATCAACCAGTGCAATCTGATCCCCCTTTGTGTCTGGAATATTGATCCATGAAAGTTGACCCTTCTCAGCTCTGTCTGGTACCTGAGCCAGGACCACAAAGTGTGGTGGATGGGGGAAATTGTTAACTTGTGTTCTGGAGAGAGATATTTTCTATAACAAAAGCCAGTTTGACAGAATCATCTTCACTAGAAATTAATTTCCTTATTAATAGAGTTCATTATTATGGTCTAGTTACTCGTCTCCATTATGTTCAAAGTTGTGTGTGAGAGAGGTAATGTTGCAGACAGCACAAGGGCAGAAGCTGTTCTGGCTCTGCACTGAGATCAGGAATGCATAAAAATATGTAACCAGTTTACACCACAGAATAGTTGAGTCTGGAAGGCTCAAAGCAGGGTCAAATAGAACAGGTTGGCCAGGACTGTCTCCAGTCAGGTTTTGAACATATCCTAGGATGGAGGCTCCTCAACCTCTTTGGGAAACTCATTCTGGTGTTCAACCGCCCTCATGGTAAAAAAGTTTTTTCTTACATTTAAGTGAAATTTAATGTATTTCAATTTGTGCCTATTTCCTCTTGTCCTGTCACTGGAAACCACTGAGAAGACTCTGGCTCCACCTTCTTTATTCCCCCTCACCAGATATTTGCAAACTTTGATAAGATCCCCCTGAATCTTCTCTTTTCCAGGCTGAACAGTCCCAGCTCTCCCACCCTTTCCTCATAGGAGAAATGTGCCAGTCCCTTAATCACCTTCATGGCCCTTCTCTGAACTCACTCACAGATGTCCACATGTCTTTTGCCCTGGGGAGCCCAGGATTGGACCCAGCACATCAGAATCGTCTCACCAGTGCTGAAGAGAGGGAAAGGAACACCTCCCTTGACCTGATTGCAACGCTCTGTCTAATGCAGCCCAGGAGGCTGTTGGTGTTCTTTGAATCCCAGTTCCTTTTCTGCATAGCTGCTTTCCAAATGGTTGACCCTCGTTGGTACAGCTGGGGGTTCAGACTTGTATGTGAAGAGTCTTTGAGAAGATACAGTTCATCTTTTTCTCATAATTTCTGATGCTATGCTGACCTTCTCCCGCAGATCATTACTTGGTGACACAGATCCTTCACCAGTATACACCTGTGGGCAAAGAGTCCATTTAGCCCCAGTCCCACCATGAGGTCTCAGGCACCTCTGCAGTCCCAGATGTGCAGAGCTGCATCCTTCCTCAGGAACGTGGTCTGAGGTGAGGTCTCTGATGTCCTACAGCTAGTTTCTCTAGGGGGTTCTGGGGACTGTGCCTTCGATGTCTCACCACCATTGCAGAGCCATCAGTGGAGTTTCTGGTCTTGCTCTGTGCAATAATTGCTGTGTCTACCACCTCTTTCTGTTCACTGTGCTTGTGTTGCACACCAGCAAAAACGTGGCTTGCGGTTGAAGGAACCATGTGAACGCTGACATGTATTTAACACTTCCTATTGTGCTCTCTTTGTTCTAGGTCCCAATACATCATCATCAAAATGTTATGAATCCCTTACATTGAACATTATTTTTTGAGTCTCAGTACAGTTTACTGGGCAACATAATTTGCCTCTTCAGTTGTTGGGGGGGAAAAAGCATAGAGGAGGATAGCAGCCAAGCGGAAGTTACAAACTAAATTACCAGCAAAGCGGAACAAGCATCGTAACTCTTAGCCCAATGTCTGCATCACATTTCCCTTTTATTTGTTCCAGTTTAGTAACTGTTGTTACCAAAGAAATGAAAGACTAGTGGGCATCTAGCATGCCGACACTCCATCCTTACTATTGATGAACATGAAAGGGACCATGAGTATACTCCAGAGCATGTCAGAGATCCACGAGAAAGCAAGCTATTGAAGAGAGAAAGTAAACAAAATTATCTCAATGAAATCAAGAAATACTTTGGGAGGAGGTTTCACTGTTGTGATCATTTAAGTCTTTCCAGCCAATGCAGAGATTTATGATGATTTTTTATCAAAAACTCACTGATGTCCTGGCAATGACACCATGCAGAGGGCCTGTCGCAGATGCTGTTTTCACCATCCCTATTTATATTGTCAGCAGGCACCACTGAGTCCCTCTGTACTGAGAGAACTGAGATGTCCTTGTGACACAGCTCCCAGTTAATGTGATGGTGTACATTGGACAGGGTTTTTTTTCATTTTTCGTGCCAAGAAGTCTGTGACTCAGAGGTCCATGTTTTAAGATCTTACTCACATTTTACTTGGGCAAACCTCCCACAGGTTGAGAACGGACACTCCAGAACTTAGTCCAGAAAAAGGAGGGGACAGATCAATCTCCAGAATTCAGACAGACAGAACATCTTCCATGAGCCAACAGGCATGAGGGAGCATGAGTAGGAAAATATCAAGCAGGAACTCATCCCTGTAGGATGGACACTTTCCTCCCCTTTCCCATTTTGAGTAGTTGTTACAAGGATGCACATGTGTTTACAGACCTTGCTGTAAGCGAACTCAGAAGTGGGAGAATGAGTTGGGTGTGTGTTGGGCAGGTAAGTTTTATCAGGAAACCAGGTTGGGGTAGGGTGTTATAAAATATTTCTGAGACTGAAAGGAGTTACGCTGTGAGTTGCTTGGTTAAAGTAAGAGATGTGCTTCTTTGGTCATTTAAACATACATGGGAAAATCAGTGGAAACTATGAGATATTAGGATAGATAACCCAAGAGTTATTTTTTATTTATTTCTGAATTATGATTGTCTGATTGTTTTAATCTCTTCTTTTATATGAACATCCATCTCCTGGGAAGAATTTCTGTGATTTCTCACTCCATCTGGTTATAAGTATATAAATAACATAAGGCTATTTGGCTATACAAAAAGTGTAACTTTTCTCCTATATTTAATATGAAAAACTCAACCCACGCAAAAAATCTTCCATCAACATGAAAGGCAACATCTTGTCATGGTCATGGTGAGGAAGGAGGGACTGTCAAGATCTCTCTGGATTTCAGCACCTCTCACATTAAAGTCCAGGAGGCCAGCACCTCTTCTCTCATGGTAGAAGATATGCCATCCCAGTTTTAGTCTTCTGCTTTGGGGAATGGATGCTGTGGTCCTGAAGCAGCTCTGGTTTTATCCAGAGTTTCAGTTGCCTTGACACTTTTCAGTCAGGGTCAAGCACAATGGTTGTGCTGATCTTATTCAGGCTGTTTGCTTTTGGCAGCAGGCAAGGATAACGTGTTCATGCTGGCCTGCTTAGATTTGGCATCATCCTTGGGTAGAAATGGACAGAGTGGATTGAGGCATCTGTAGATCCTGTCAAGCAGAAAGCTGTGTTTAATTAGCTCAATCTAATTCAGGGAGACCTTTGCCACACCTTGTGGCCACTGAACACACACAGCTCAGTGGCACAGTGCCGACACCATGCAGTTGTCACTGAGCTCTGCGTCCTTCTAGACCTCCACTAGCTGCAGACCCTAAGGAAGCAATGAATATCAGCAATCACCATGGGTATTTTTTCCCCTTTTTTTGTCTGGAATATTACAGATTTCCCTCTCTGGGATAAAAATTGTATTTCAGCTTTCCATAACTTTTTCTGCTGCAGACAGGAAGCTTGCTCTGCTCTACTGAACAACGTAGCTGTTTATTTGCTTTTATAGAGGAGTTCTCATTTATATCAGACTGGTATTTTATAAACAGCCATAGCTTTTACCCACTCTGGGTGCCACCAAGACAGCATGTTTTGCTTTGTTAACGTTTTACAGGACTCATGATCTTGAAACCACACGTTTGCCTTTCCACCTCAAAACTTGAAACATTTTTCTGATTATTTCTTGAACGGTGGATGACAGGAAGAGAATTTAAGATGGGAAAATCCAATGGTGTTGGATATTGTTTTCATAATAGCCGAACAGAAATTAAATATACAGACCTTTGGGATGTGTTGTAATTTCCTGGAAAATGCAATCTATTCTGAGGATGCTTATGAATAGTGAGGCAAGTGCATCTGTTCTAGTATGAGAATATCTCTAATTGTTTTCCCTTGATTTTGTGTTAATGCATCTACACTAAGGGCAGGGAAGAGTGTATTGTATCCACTGCAAATAAATCAGTGCAATTAACCGCTGGTATATGTAAACTGACCTTGAGAGCTAATACAAGGCTGCTTTTAATATCACGAATCTAGTTTAAAATAGGCAGTACAGGGATCTGGCCCTGGATCAATGAAGGAAATGTTTTGAACAAATTGGGACCACAGAGGTCAGTCTTCTGAAAAACATAATTAAATTGGGCCTGAACTGGAAGAGTCACACATCAAAGAACTGCAGTGATCAAATGATTAGGGGATGAAGGAAGAGGGGGCAGCAGAAAGGGAGAAAGGAACAGCAAAGAGTGTATAAGATAGCAGCTTTAAAGATGTTTGAGAAGCAGAGAGTGTCTAGAGGCATAAAAAAGGAAATTTAGTCAAAAGCAGATTAAGTAAAAAACCAAAATTTTTGAAACAAATACCAGGATGTGTTGGCACATGCTAGAAAGCAAAGAGCATGTAAGGAAATGAGGAACAATAAAGCATGCAGAAAGACAATATTAGGAATGCAACGAGAAAATCCTTGGGTAATGGAGCCTGTTGTTTGCAATATAAATTTAAATGCAGAGTATAGCAGCTGGCCGCTCTTATCTGATAAGACTGTCATTCTGTGAGTAGTTGGTGAGCAGAAACTGCGAAGTGAAGCAGAATATATATTTGAAATATTTGGGGCTCATATGTTTTATTTTATCGCCTGTTTTCCCTTCATTTTAATTTTAAGAGACTTGTTCTTTTTTGCTGACTTAGTGCCAGTGAAAGGTGCTATATGGAGGGCCCTGGGGATTGAAGGCTTTTGTTCCCTCATAAATAAACATAGCAAGTGTAGCAAAGAGCTATCCTCATCTTGCCTTCCACTCACCTTCCTCTAGCCTCACCTGGAAGACTTCTCATCTTTCTTGGGACAAGGTCTCTGCAAACCAGAGTTTGACAGGAGAATAGCAGTATCTTGTATGGTTTCACATTCAAAACCTTCAGCCTCATCAACATGACTGAAATGCCGTGATATGCTTGTACTGTTGTTATTTATGAAGTAATACAGGGGTGGTTTTTATTTACCTTCCACTTGCTTTCCTGGTGCTGTTTCACTGTGTACTCATTTGCACCAGTCAAGTTTTCTCCGTAACCAGGAGAGTTAGAAACGTACTCCGCTATACGTGAACTTACTACTGGTGAGAGCTGACACTCTCAGCTATGGTGAAGTCAGTCATTGAAGTAGAAGAATGTGAGGTGTCAGGAAGGTGGGAAAACCTTCTTTCAGGGGCTTCTGTGCTGCAGATACTCAGGGCAGCAGATGGGACACGGGGGACTAAAGTCACTTCAGCCGTGCACAGATACCCACCTCCTCTGACTTCTGTTAGCTGCCAGCCGCGGGATGACAACGAACCAGCCGCCGAGCTAGGGAAAAGGCTGTAAAGGCTGTCTCTTAGCCGCAGTCTCCCTTTCTGTTCCATGACAGCAGACTTCCCCGTAAACTGTCTTTAGACACACGCACAGTCTCCAGGTACCTTGCAAACAACTGATTAGTAGAAGTCAATAGGTATATTTAACTTTATCTCACAGGGGAGAAAGAAAAGTTAAGTGAAACTCGTCCAAGGCTATGTATTAAGACAATGGTACAGTAATCCAGGAGCTAGCATTAAAGACAGATTTCTTCCCCAGAGATGCGGGCTCACAGTCTCTCCTTTCAATGTAAGTACGCAAACGCTATCCATGATACTAGATTTGTATTAGCAAATAGTACAGTGACAAGTCTTATGTGTGGAAACGTCACTCTGCAAAGACAAGGTATGAGAGTTGAGAGAGCTGGGTTTTTCAGGAAGGACTTGGTGAGTAACCTTGGGCAAGACATTTGAGCCAGATTGTGGCTCTTATTCACCTGTAAAAACGAGGCAGTAGCAGTCTAACCTGATAAGAAAGAACAGGTATTACTACCAAAAACCCATGCTGCCTTTCTCTTTTCTGTCCAGTAACACAGCAGTTTGGAAATATATAACTGTATAACCAAATGTGACATGGTCTACAACTTCAAAAACCCAATATACGCACAGTAGAAATAATGGGAGTCCTCCAGAGAAACAGTGAATTATCCTTCTGCATGGGAATTGGTAATTGAGAGTAACTGGAAAGAGAAGATTCAACTGACAAATCTATTTCTGTCCAAACTAAGTGAAAAACAAGAAATTACATTATAAAATTTATCAGGCTGAAGAAAGAGCCCGGAGTCTGTGGAGACCATGTGTTGTGTTGCAACGGCATAGCAGGGGTCACAAGTTTCTATCTCAAACCTCTGCTGATTTCTTACCAAACCATAAACCAACCACAATGACAAACCATTGGGGTTGTACTCCCTGTAACAGGAGACCTCTGCTACTGAATGCCCACGCTAACATGCTTAGGAATGCTAATCTGGGACATTCAGCACAATTTTATTTTGTTTTTAGTGTGGACTTCAGTTTTCCTTGCCCATGTTTCATAACATCTCCAAATCTTTGCATATGACTTTCTGTGACAAATTAAATCTATGAGAAACATCAGAAAAAGATCTCTTTGTACGTATGCATTGTTTTTCCCACCAGTGCCTTTCTGAGTGTAGGTTGTACATGAAAGGAAAACTGCAGTCCATATTGCAAATAAAGAATACTTCCTAAGAGATATTGGACAGAGTTTGTCTCTAGGGTTAAATGAAGGGTTAAAAAAAAAAAGGTAACAAGCCCAGATAAAGAAGAGAATCCCAATTTTAATTATCCTCCTTTTCCTTTGATGTGGAAAGAAATTAGAATATATAAAGGCTTCTATAAGAATTAGAGTAAGTTAGGGATAAAGAGCTACCTGAGGAGTTGCTGTTATGGCTCAGAGCCAAGGAGAATTTCAATTTAGATGATGAGAACAGGCCTTCAATTGTACCTGCAGAAAGCAATAGGGTATGTTGATGGACATTTATGTTTCACACCATAGGCAATATCCCTGAGAGAACTGCTCCTTAGTACCTGTGCAGCTTCCCTTTGTGTTCAAAATGAGTAAGAGGTGGAATAACTGGTAACGTCTCTACTGTGTTGATAAAGCAAAATGCAGGATCCCTGTAAAGAACCAGAAAAATGAATGAACTGGATGGCTAAAAATAACAAAGGGGCTCAGCTTAGCTGGCTCATGAGTTTGTAGATGAAATCTGATGGAGACTGGCACACAGCATTAAAATAGGAGGCAAAAGTAAATATTGGGGGGCATTAAATGAACAAACTAAAATGAATGGACCTACAAATGGTCTGGGGGAAAAAAACAACCCAACCCAAACAATTTCTAGTTAGTGCTGTTGAAAATGCTGGTCTGCGTTTCCTGTGTCCCTCTCTTTGCAAAATCACCATCCTCCACAGATGTGGCTGCACTGGAAAACTCTAAGAAATGGGTCAGATAGACCTGTTGTGGATGCAACACATCGCCATGCCTGGGGAACGGAGTCTGTCTTCCCCTGGGCAGGAGCCACCACGTAATGGCTCGGCTGCTTTGGGGATTCTCTTACGTCCCACCTGCAGCTTCTCATCACTTGGCTCAGGCAATTCAGGGACAGTGTCTTGCCCGTGAAGAGCAGCAACATTGCATGCAGCTGAAGTAAATACAAATGCACATGCACGTATCAAATGGTGTTACCTAAGTCACTCTGTTTACCAAATGTCTACACTTGGATTTTCTAAATGGTCTCTTTCTCTTCAATTTGCTTTTGTATGCTTACAAGTATCTGTCAGCATGTTTAAATTTTGTGCATATTCAAAAACAGTGCAGATAGCTAAGCAGTTTTTTGTCCCAACAAATCAGGCAGTTAAAGCCTGTGCTTTCCAGTCAGTGAAGGAAGAATAATGCAACTGCAGTTATTTTCACAGGCAAAATCACTCTTGTCAACAAAATCTGGCTATGGTTATTAAGGTTATAATGTGTCATTCACGAGTTCTGGCTAGAGCTAAATAATTTTTTCTGTTTGGCCAAGTTTTCTCCACTGTTTACTAAACCTGTTTGTGAGGTTGTTCAGGTTTCATGAGACCATTTTAGGAAAGGTATTAAATGAAGCATTCAAAATATTTGTTTCTAGTGTTTCTGAGGTGTAATATTTTCATTTTGAAATCGTGTATTTTGTGTAGGTATTTGCCTAAGGTAGCAAGATTCTTAATGAATGAGTAAATCAAACGTGCCTGTTGGATTCACGCTGCAGGACTGAATTAATTCAGCTTACTACAATCAGCATTCAGGAGTTAAAAATTGAACCATAAACTTCAGGACAGATGCAAATGAAACTGACCTTGGCATTGAAGGTAAATACCATTCTAGCGTAAAAATTTCCATCTTCTGCAGCACAGGAGATTTAGGCTAATTGCTAAGTGGAATTTTAAGCTCATGCTTCTTTTGCTCTGTTCTCTGTGTGTCCATGAAAGCTTTTCAGTCCAAGCTTTAAGTGGCATAATGCCAGGTCAGACAAGGTATAGGTTATAAAGAAGTAGTGGCACCTGTACCCTTTGGGTGGAAACTCTCTTATTTTGTTAACTAGATCACTACATAGTACTCAGATTTGCACAGTGTGTTTGCAGAAACAGCAGCCCCCACTATAACAGCAGTGGAGCTATTTTCACAAAACAGTGTTACTATCTAGTGCCAGTTCTTTAAAAAACTTCTGGGGCACATGGACCTTCAAGGTCCATTGAAGTGCACTGGAATGGGGCATCCAAGTAGCCTGAATACTTTTCCAGGTCTGCATCCTCATTAAAATTTATATCCCTGAGCTGTCTGAAATGTGTTTTTCTGTGGAAACTAGTAGAAAGTCTGGCTTCCAAATGATGTGTGTCCCCAACTGGCTTACTCCTGAATTATGTTAGGATTGCAGAGTAAACTCACTGCTTATTAGACCCCAGAGAACCTCACAGCTCAGACCACCTTAACAGCAAAGAGGTCTGCCTCTTGACTAAAAATATTGAACTCAGGTTAAAGTCTTTTCAGCAGCCAGGATATTAATAATGTCTCTCTTCCATGTGACTTCTTTGATGCCCAGCAAGAGGGGGACTCACAATGCATTATTTCCTTTGCAGAACTCTAATGAAGCTAATGAAGTCTCTCTCCTCTGCATTCATGAAAGTTATTCTATATCCTTGAAATGTGTGAGTAGTAAATATTTCTGAGGTTTCTGCATTTCAGATTTTATATGAAGTGATGAAAATATCCCAAATGTATTGTGGGGAAGTGCCAGACAGGCAGATGCTCAGAAGTACACAGAATGTGTTCACTAAGTTTTATTTTCTCACAGAATGAATCTCAAAAGCTTGACTAATTTTGCACATTTCTTAAAATTGAATGGCTTATAATGATGTCTTCATTTCAGCAAAGTGCTAGTAGAAGTGAGGTGGGATCTAACAGACTTACACCTTGTTTCCTCTTGACTTAAGATCTCTTGCTGCATTTCCTAGGAGCTAAGATGTAAGCACATCCTAGGATGTAAGTGTTCTAGGGTCGCTAAGGATATTAGACACACATACTGTCCAGCAGCCAGGAGTCCGTATCTTCGGCAGAGAAGCTACAAATATGTTTCTCCTGGATAAAAAGCACTGTGAAAGATTAAAATCCTCATGTACAGACATATGTGAGCACATACAATTTTCCATTAGTGCTCAAAATGCCCTTTCCACGTGATGTCTGTATACTGCAAGAAAGTGACTCTAGGAAGGGAATTTGTACCATATATTTAAAGAGCTCAGCTAAGCAGCACTCGTCAGTAGTTCCAATATGTCAAACAGAAACAAGGTGCTGAAATTTTTGACTGACTCTGAAATTGTCTGATAAGATTTGGGTTTATTATTGTCTTTCAAGTATTACAGATGTTAAACCTTCATAGAAGTGTCCAAAGTTATTTTTTTGGTCTAAGTACCCTGAAATGTGAAGAGCTAACTGGTTGCAGGGGTTAACTGTGTTGGAATATTAGCATATGGATTTGTTCTTTTAGGGTGTATGGAAAATACTGCTTTTAATGGAAGAAATGAGATGCCTTTTTAAACTAGGAGACATGAAAGGATGAAAACATTTATCTGCGTTAAAGCTGTGAGGCTCCAGTGCCAGACACCATCAGTGCTATAACCCTGTAATTCAGCAGAAAAGTTGCTGTGAGGTCAGAGCTTCCCCTTCCAGAACCCTGTAGTGAATAGAGGTTTGCAGAGGTAATGTATGTTCCACCACACTCATAGCCTGGTGATGCAAGGATGTTCAGGTTGTGAGTGAATTACATCTGACCTAGCTCTGCGCCTGATTACCTACATTGATAATTTGGACTTTTGATAAATGCATTGCTTCAGTCTTGGGAATGGTAAAGGAATTGGGTAAAGTTAGTACTTAAAAAAAAAAAAAGAAAGAACCTGACTAGTGTCAGGGAAAGATCAGGAAAGCATTATGAAAAATTGTGTTGGGTTTTCATGCCAAGGTTGTGGTAGCAGAGGGTCTGCGGGGGTGGCTTCTGTGAGAAGCTGATAGAAGCTTCCCCTGACATCTGATAGAGCCAGTGCCAGCCAGCTCTAAGGCTGGCCAAGGCTGAGCCCATCAGCAACAGGGGTAACACCTCTGGGGTAAGAGTTAAGAAGGGAAAGAAAATCAGCACAGCAATTGCAGCCAGAGAGGGGAATGAGAACATGTAAAAGCAACAGCTCTGCAGACCCCCCGGCCAGGGCAGCAGGAGGGGCAGGAGGGGCTCCAGGTGCAGGAGCAGAAGTTCCCCAGCAGCCCATGGTGAAGCCCACGGCGAGGCCGGCTGTGCCCCTGCAGCCCATGGAGCTCCACGGGGGAGCAGATCTCCACCCGCACCCGGGGAGGACCCCACGCCAGAGCAGGGGGATGCCCAAAGGAGGCTGTGACCCCGTGGGAAGCCCACGCTGGAGCCGGCTCCTGGCAGGAGCTGTGGAACTGTGGAGAGAGGAGCCCACACACCTCTTTAGCATAGCCCTCCCTAAACGCTGCCAAACTAGGACTGCTTCCAGGGCTGAGGAGCACAGAGCAGGTATGGTGGACCCCCAAATGGAAAGGTGAAAGCAAGGGAACAACACTCAAATGAAGCAAACTGCATAAATGAACCTCATGATGGTACTGGGATAGTAAAATATTTTTGGTTGCAACCTTGCTATGGTTGCAGTATTCAAGAAAAAGTTGTACAAAGGGCAATAATTTTTTTTACATTTTTTTCACCCAGAGTTCCTTTTTTTCTGTTGCTGTGGAAGCAATACCAGTCAAATTAATATAGGTGGAGCTTAGTAAAGACAGCCACGAATACCTGGAGAAAAGTGTGCTTGTAAATGTTTCCCCTCTATGATTTATAAAATGTAAGATGGTGGCTGGAGAAAGCAAGCACTTCCCATGTTAGAGCTATTAATTCTTTCCAATAAAACTAGTTCCTAAAAAGGCCTGGCCAAAATCTAAGTTGCACTGTACTCATGTACACCTGACGATGAGCAGCGTTACCCCCAAGGAGTGCAGGAGCCTGGGCAAACACAAAAGACAAAAGCTAAACAAAAGCAGTGCTAGCTATCGCGAGCCCGAGCCTGTAAGCACACAGGTACGTAACTGACTTTGAACACCTAAACAGTCTCACAGACGCTCCCAAAGCTAGCGGTGGCTTAACACCCAACCCACGTTTTAATGTGTGTAGTACTGAGGACAGATTCAGATGCAGAGACATTTACTTTCCCTACCACCACTGTCATTCAGTGGTGAGTTAGGCATAAACTACCTGCATGGATCAGGGAGAACATGAGACCTACCTTTCCCACACAGTTTTTGGCAATGCAAGGGATTAAGGAGTAATTTTTGTCCTGACATTATCCCATCCCGTTGTACACATTGTAGACTAAACCGCTTCAGAGAATACGTGTGAAACTTCATCCGTTGCTGCAGTCCTTCAAGCTTTGCAGCTGGGGCGTAAGATTTCCTAGTGACAGAGGTTCACTGAAGACAGAGATAAGAGGTTAAGAAAAAGGAAATGGGCAGCTCCGGGAAAAGAAAATCCAGTTCCCCCACAGCACCTACAAAGCTGAAGAAAAGTATATTAACTCACCCATACAGTCTCTGGAACTTGGATCCCAGGGCACTTGGAGACAGTAGAATCAGAGCCGCTATCCATCCACCTGTCCTTTTTTTTTTGTCTGTCTTTTTTCTTTTCCGCAGCTTGTATGCTGCAGCTATAGCTTATTTGTCTGACAGTTACCTTGTACTTGGTGCTGTGGTATGCAAAGGTTATTGGAATTCATATGCAAAGCTCATTGAATATAGAATTAAAAAACGCCTTAGAGACATTCCTGAAATGAGATGCCAAATCTCAGAAGTTGTATCTTTATGAGGAAAATTTGAATACAAAACACCAAGGTTTATGACTCTTGCACATATTAATTCATACCAATACATGTTATTAAGAGGACTAAAGGGGCTATTTCTCATCTTGGACTGAAACAGGAAGTCTGCCAGATTTAGTGACTTGCTGAGAGAAATCTACTTTATCTGGCTGATAGATACCTTTAAAATGTGAATCAGAATGGTGAGCTTATCACAAGGCTACCATTAGTAACCCATAAAATGTTTGGTCTTGCAGGTCAACAAGGCATTTTGGGACCAAGGTGAACAAACTGGTCAGCAAAAACATACTCTAAACTTGACCCTTTATTTACTGTCTTATATGAAAGTTACTAGAACTGAAATAAAAACATTTTTTATCATACATCCATCCCCTTGGTAACTAGCAATTGCCGTGACTTTGTGGGAGAGTCTATATTTTACAATATACTATTATAGTTGTGCAAACTCAATCTGTGGCCCAGGTCCTTTGTCTGTCCAGAGACAAAAAGGAAAACCAGCTGCTCTATAGAAACCTCAGATGCTCTCCTTAAGGAGCCCTGACCACCGCTGTTCCCTCCAATGTCCTATAGGTAGTCCTTTGGGTTTGTACCTTATTTGCTGTGTCATGAACTGGTCACTTCAGGGCTATGTTGTAGAGAAACATAAGGCTCAGAAGCTTGAAATACCGATGCTGGCAACAGATCACAAAGGGGAGAAATTTCCTCTGCAGAAATATTTACATTAATATTTTCAAATGCATTCAATAGGTGGAATGGCAGCAGCCATGGTATTTCCATCCTAGTACAGCTGTTACTGATTTGTCCTCCTGCTGGTAAAAGCACATACTGCACTCTCTGTGTCTTTTTCACGCATGCATGCAAGCACACACATGCAGATGATGCACTTTCAAGCCATCCACAGATGGTTTCCCCATCAGGGTTTACTTTGCCATTTAGATCTCCTGCTTCACAGCCTCCTCTCAGTGTTGCAGTCCTTATTTTCTGTAATTAACTTCTGTTTCTCCCCCCGTTTTTTTTCTACAAGCGCTTTTCACTCTGATGCTTATAGTCAACCATCTCCCCAGAGCACTGTGATATTTAACAGCATCCGGAAAAAATGTGGTTAGAGAATTGGGACACTTAAAGGAGACACTGCTCTCGTAAGTGTGCATTCACATTTTTGAATAGATATTCAGAGGGTGGGAATGTAGATGAGGGAGAAGCTATGAAAGGGCTTATTACTAATTAACTGTATCTATTTCTCCCCCTTTTAAACTGCTTTTTGTTTATCATTTCAGCTGGTAGGGTAATACACTAAATTAAAGCTGCAGAACACAATTATAATTAAGATTCAAAAAGCCAATTGCCTGTTAGTAAACTACCAATTGATAATAATGTGAGGGATATTTATAGTTCTTTGCTAAGTATGCCACAGATTTGCATCAATAACACACTTGCTAATCTCCAAACATTTTATTCGGTAGCCTTTTATTTACTATTGAAGGTAAGATTGCTCTTCTCAAGCCATCCTTTCTAAAAGTATCTCACTTTCATCTTGTTTGCAGAGTTCAGCAAACATAGATGCTTCAGTCCTTTCCTCTCTCATGAAATAGTAATAATGGTATATAATGACTAACATGCAGAAAACCTTGCCACAAAGGATGTACTATACATAGTTCAGCACTCATAACGTCTTGCATTTCTACAGCTCCTTCCTTCTGAATCATCTCACATTTCTATAGTGGAGAAACCAAACCACCTTATGCAGGAGAGGAACTGCCCATCTTTGGGCAGAGCCCCAAATGTAGGGCCCTAATTTTCATTCCTTTCACAGGGGGCTGGAGCAAGACCTGTTTAAAGAGTTAAAAAAAATATTACTGAAGTGATAGATTTTGTTTTGTGTTTGATGTGTGTTACAGGGGGATAAATAACTAACCTTTATAATTTCTTTTAATTATTATAAGACATCCGCTTCACTGTCATTTCAGCTGTGTGATGATGTGTAAGTAATTGCGATGTGACTTTTTTGTGAAATGTGTTTCTTGCGTCGTATGTTTACTAAAGTTTAAGTAGCCTCGTAGTACTAATTACTGGAGTCATTATGAGACATTGTGTATTATCCCATCATGCGTACAGCAGTAAAAGAACTATCTTAGGCACAGGTGACTGTCTGCCATCCACTCCTTAGGCACTGGAGGGGTAGTTGATGAAGCATGAGGGTGTCTCATCTCTTACTGTGCCATGACTGCTCTTGAAACACGAGTGCCAATACCTGCTAAGGGTATGAGCACCTCTGTCATTGAGAAGAGATACGACATATACCAAGTACTGAGGACAGTGATACAAAGTTACGTGGTGGGGTAATGTAGGTTAAATTGAGGAAAAATGGCCATGTTGAAAATTATAGCCTGAATTGTGCCTGCAGCTACTGCCACAAGTGAGGGGCTTAGATACTAGAGCACGCTATCTTGGCAAAAAAGCCTGGGAAATCCCTTACAAAAATAAAGCTCTTTGTCAACCTGTCCCTTTCCTCAGTGGGAGAATGAGGGTTAAAAATTAAAGATCTGCCCATTCCTCAGCACTCCATGATAGCAAGGTCTGGGCAAGGGAGAGGCAGAAAGAAAACAAGTTTACGTATGTCTTGCACATGTGGGAAGGTCATGTAAGAAGATATTCCTAAACCTGAAGCAGGGCTGCAACTTCTCCCAACCACAACTGGCCCTCTGAGTCAGCCTGTAAATACATTTTGTTTATTCTTCAAAGACACATACCTTACAGCTCAAGCTGGAAAAGCACATGAGAGCTGAAAAAAAAAAGGAAGATAATGGTGCAAAGACAAATGTGCAGGATGCAAGAGAGGGCCATGGACAGAGGTGAGAACCATGCTGTCACTACAACAGAAAGGATTGCAGCATGAAAGCATAAGGGTGTGAGAAAGCTTGCCAGCAGCCTAAGGTAACACAGGTTTCCCCTGCATCTCTTCCCTTTGGAAGTTGGTGATGTCATCCTTCATATAGGTTGGCTGAGCGTAGGGTGAATCCAGGTGACAATTATGCAAGCGATTTCTGCTTCCTGTGCTGCCTAAAATGAATTTTATTATGGGTGGGCAAGTGAAGTGACTTGCCCCAGGACTGGCCAGATAATTACATGGTCATTACTAACCAGATTACTGAAGGGTAAATATGCAGTTATTTTTATCCATAAAATCAGCTCTTTCAACCCTAAGACTAATTCCACATTATTATGCAGCAGTATGTAATTACTATAAGACAGCTTCTACACTCAAAGAAGCAGGCACTATTCCAAATGAAATCTTTCAGGGTTTTAAGTAAGCCATGGAATCTGAAGGCAGGATTTCTCCTCTACCAGCTACCGTATAAAAATTATAAAACTGTAACTAGAAAATAGGCAGTCACAAGACCCTATTACCAGGCATAAACACTAACAATTCCTATACCATTCAGATTTGGAACCAAACCCACTTTTTTTTTTCTTTTTTTAGAAAGAAATGCTTTATGTGGAGAGACATGTTGCTATAACTTTCCTATTCCAGAGTGCTGATCGCCTTAGGTGTGACTCTTGAGAGGAGGCACTGCGAAGTCTCTCTAGGGGTAGATATTAGGTAAAACATAAGAGGGAAGGTACTATACCATAACTGCTGATGTTCCTTGTAACTCTTTTCATTTCTTGCAGGTACTGTTGCGTGATTTACCATGGAAAAATTGCTCTGCAGCATCCTGGTGTTTGGAATGGCTGTTATGGTCAACGCTTGTCCCAAATATTGCGTCTGTCAGAACCTGTCTGAATCTCTGGGGACTTTGTGTCCCTCCAAGGGTCTCCTATTTGTACCGCTAGACATAGATCGAAGGACGGTTGAACTCCGACTTGGGGGCAACTTTATTATTAATATCAGCCGACAGGATTTTGCCAATATGTCTGGACTTGTTGACCTTACTTTGTCCAGAAACACCATCAGTTACATACAGCCCTACTCTTTTACTGACTTGGAGAGCCTTCGCTCTCTACATCTGGATAGTAACAGGCTGCCTGACATTGGAGAGGATATTTTGAGAGGCTTAATTAACCTTCAGCATTTGATTTTAAACAACAACCAGCTAAGCAGCATCTCTGATGAAGCTTTTGAGGATTTTTTGCTGACATTGGAAGACTTAGACCTTTCCTACAATAACCTCCGAAGCATTCCATGGGAATCTATAAGGAAGATGATAAACTTGCACCAGCTCAGTTTGGATCATAACCTGATAGATTATATTACAGAGGGGACGTTTGCAGATCTTCAGAAATTGGCCAGATTGGATCTAACATCCAACAGACTTCAGAAGCTCCCCCCTGACCCTATATTTGCCAGATCTCAAGTAATTCCATTAACTGTCACCCCATTTTCTCCACCTTTGTCTCTCAGCTTTGGGGGCAACCCACTGCATTGCAACTGTGAGCTACTGTGGTTAAGGCGACTTGACAGAGATGATGATATGGAAACTTGTGCTTCTCCTCCAGGTCTAAAGGGAAGGTACTTCTGGTATGTACGGGAGGAAGAATTTGTTTGTGAGCCTCCTCTTATTACACAACATACTCACAAGTTGCTGGTTTTAGAAGGGCAAACTGCCACACTGAAATGCAAAGCCATTGGGGATCCCACCCCCATCATTCATTGGGTGACCCCTGATGACCGTCTCATTGGCAACTCTTCGAGAACAGCTGTCTATGACAATGGCACCTTAGATATCCTCATCACCACCTCCAAGGATTACGGGACTTTCACATGCATAGCAGCCAATGCTGCTGGAGAGTCCACTGCAACAATTGAGCTCTCAATTGTTCAGCTCCCCCATCTCAGCAACAGCACAGGCCGAGCAGCCCAACCAAAATCCAGACTCTCGGACATCACCAGCTCCAGTAAGTCTAATCGTGGAGAAACAAAAGGCTCACCAGAAAGAGCTGTCCTGGTGTCAGATGTGACCACTACCTCAGCTTTGGTCAAGTGGACGGTGAGCAAGTCAGCCCCTCGGGTAAAAATGTATCAGCTGCAGTATAATTGCTCGGATGATGAAGTCCTGATCTACAGGTAAATGCAATTGCTGTCTTGTCTTCTGATGATGGCAGGGGGAGAAAAGCAGGAAGTTTTTTATTCTTAGGTCACTGATTTGACTTTGTATTGAGGTAACACTGCCACTGCCACCAGTTACATTAGTGGTATCTGATAAATTTGCATTGTGTCTGTCAGTTATCTGTTCATCACTTTTCTGTCTAAGTAAGTCATACATTACAAATATCTACAGTATTCTTTCTCTAACAACAGTTGTTTTCAGTAAAATTTCCAGTTTAGGAAAAAAAAGCACCGCAGTTGGTAACCTCCTTACTAGGCTTAACAAAGAAAGAAAAACTTGATGGTCTTGAAGTCAGAAGTTTCCCTTTCCACCTCCTGTAGGTGGGATTGAAACATACTACTGAGAGAGGAAGCGACGTGGGAGGAAGTTTGTGCTGTCTACCCGTAACACAGGCTCTAATTATTCCCTGATTCAAGATTCCGGGTTGTTAGCAAGAGGTTTTTCACTTATATGATAAAGCTCATTTCTTACTTCACTAACATCTGTTTTACACAACTATAATGGCTGACAACTTTGGAGTATTTAATGTTTTATACCATATTAAATGCAAGAAGAGATAGAGATAATTTCAAAAGCAAGCTCTAAATGTTCATTATGCTGCTCCAGTTCTACAACTCCTCCAACTTTTAACGATGTAAAGCAAGAGTTGCTCTTGCAGTGAACCTAACTGTAAAAAAGAAAGAAGCAATAAATGTTAGGGATTAAAAATGGGTAAGAAACTGCTTAACAGTACAGGAAAACAATGTTACTGCTTTTTGCTTCTGTCTTTGAAGAATGATTGATCTAGTATGTTCATGCTAGTGATGAACCTCTAGAAAACATCCTTTCCTGCCTTTCTATTTCAGAGGCAGCAGTATCAGATGTACTGAGTTGAAGTCTGTTTTTGGATACATGTGATCTACCAGCAAAGTCAGAATCTCAGGGCAAAGTAGAACCAAACACATAACTCCTGTAGCTTTACAAGCATCCTGAAGCCAGTGGAGAAAAATTGGATCTGGTAGAAGAATAACAGGATTTGGGTTTTGGCTATAATTTTAGAGCAATCTCTGGCCTAAACATTGCCAAAGCCATTGATTTCCATAGTAGACCTGAGGTTACTATCTGCTGGCCTGCAAACTGGTCTGCTGGCTCCTTCTCCTACTGCCTGCAGTGAGACCTGAGGCACCAGTCAAGTCATGGTACTCAGCCTCTAGATCCCAGAACAGACCTTGCTATTTTCTTCTTTACCATTGAGTAGTTCTCTTTAACATGAGAAAGTCAAAATGAGTAGTAAATGCTCATGTGATGTTTTTCTCTCACTCTTCTTCTACAATGAAATCTAATTTTAAAGTTGTTTTCAGAACCGAATGTTTAGTTGACAAGGACAACATTTTGTGCCAGAAATACTTTTATCTCTATCAGTTGTAGAACAGAAATAATAAACTGATTTATTTAATTGCTACAAATTTAGCCACTCTTTGCCAAAAGAAGAAATATCGACAAGCAAGTCCAAAGAACATCATTTTAAAAGGATATTTATTCAAATACTGAAAAAAATCTGAGGAAATTCAGTTCTGTTCACTTCCATTCCTCAATTATAAAAATAAATTGAAATAATTGAATCAATTAGCAGGTGCAAGTTATTTGCCTTGCTCTTCCTAATGCACTGTGGAGCCGGTGTGTTAGCTTTGGGACTTGCAACTATGTGGAGTTAAGTAGAATGAACGGATAAAGATAAAACTAAGTCATGATAAAGTAATAGGAATAGAATGAAAGAAAATATGCTAGTGTCAGTTTTTCCTAAGGCAAATCTTTGGGTGAAAAACTCCACAGTATTTAAGACCTTGAGCCCCGTAGAAGTCTGAAAAAATACTCTGAAGGGTGTGTATAGTTGTAGGACACCATACAGTGAATTTAGCCCAGTGAACAGGAATATCCCTGCAACCAGAAAGAGACGTTAGTGGAGGTTGTTGGGTGTTGGAAGTGATTGGATGTATCGATTTGCTGAGGAGGAGGATGGTCAGGGTAAATAGAATAAACTGCGGAAGACATGCAGTCAAGTAGCTGGAGGGGTGAGAACTGGGTGGTGTGGGAAGGCATGAGAGAAAGATGTCATCTTGCCAGCCTGGTCTGGAGGAACAACTGGCTGTCAAGGTGTCAGGCAGCCCTAAATTCTTATCTTGTCCCCACTGCTGCCTCTCAGTGAGGTTTTGGCTCTTTGTTGCTTTACTTGATTGTGGCTCAGAAGCACAGTGAGGACAGTGCTATTCCCATAAATTTCCCATTGGGGCTTTTTGAGGATTCATTGATGATGCATAGCTCTTTTCATTCACAGCCCTCAAAAGCACTTCACCAAAGAAAACAAATTTTATTTCTCTACATTTTGCACCAGGGAAAAATGAAGCATAGGAAGATGAAGTGAATTGTCCAGTATCTAAGAGTTAATCAGTGGCACTCATAATATCAAAACCAGCTCTTATGACTTTCAGCCAGGGAAACACTCAGTCCCTTAGAGTTAATTAACTAAAGCTGTTTTGTTTTAATTGGTCAGATGCATGTCACTGCAATGAGCATGTAGAAAAACCTAAGGGAAAAGGATTTCTACAGTGTTCTGCTCTATAAAATGCTGTGTATGTGTTAAATGGGATGTGATACTGCTTAGCTGCTAAAATGATGGGCATTTAATATATTTTAAGATACATTGGTATGCCAGGACTGAGGCACACCGGCTGTGCTCAGCTTGAAGGAGTTCTGTCTCACTAGTAAGAAATGGTGTATGCACAAAAGACAAAACTTTGCTGCATTATCTGCTAAGAATTTTTCATTAATATTGAACTCATAGTGAAAGAGTAAAAGCAGAAGTTCTTCCCTCCCCATTGATATTAACATCAATAACCAGGACACCAGTCCCATTCTTGCTTCCATCCCAGCTGTGGTTTTCTATTTGCAGGAGCTGCAGATGGTGCAAAGGAGACTGCAATGGGGTGCAATGGCTCCATGAAAATTCAAAGTTGTGGGAGATAGTGGCAGGTGCTGTCTGTTGGGCCTCCTGATTTCACTGAGCTGAAATAGTATCAGAATCTGAAGTTTGGCTCTGGATACACCAGTGCCATCATAATGAGGATTAGCAGGAGGAGCACTGTTTGTCTGCTTTCCCCATCTGACCTTGCCTTGTACTTGTTGTCTCAGGGCCATGGCTGAAGATAGCAGCAGGTTTTTACCGTTTTCAATGCATTCAGGATGCCTATTTCTGATATTGATCTAATGAGCAGGTCCTGGATCAGCACTCTGTTCCACACGGCTTCCCAGAGTGAGAGGAGAAGCTAGAAGGAAGGGAGTGATAGCTTGCGCAAATGTCTCAAAGATGCAGCTTGGTCAATGTCATCTTGCAAAGACAACTGCCCCTATTGGCACCAAATCAATAACTTGAGGCTGCTCAGATGTGACATGCTATATTATCTTTTCCACATCATTGACAGAAGGGAATGTTCCCTCTTTAATGGAGCACGCATTTAACTCTTAGTGGTATCTCAGAGCTTCTTTTTTGTGCCTTGACCTGTGCTCATATCGAAAAGATTGTACAACAGGAGGCTGCGCTGGAGTCATGTGTCACACACAGGTACTGGTATATGTGTTCTCCCAATGGGCTCTTGCTCTGACTTGTCCTTGCTCCGTTTTTAGTAATCCTTCTGTCAAGATAATATTGTTTCACTTGGAAGAGAACCAGGATTCCTCTCTTCCTAGGCAGAGTGAAAGGAAAGCTTGTTTTGCCTTTTTGGTCCGTGGGGGGTTTTTTACTTGCTTTTCTTGTTTGTTTTTTTTCTTGTTTTGTATTTTTTCCCTTTTCTGATTTATGTTGTTTATTCATTCTGACTTTTCTTTCCTCTTCACTCTCCTTAACTGTCCTATTCATCGTTGTGCCGTTCAAACCCATGCTACCCTGGATGCTGAAAATGGAAATTGTTGGTAATGTTATGAAGCCACATCATGGCCAGCAGGTGCCACAGAGAGAGGATAATAAATTGCTATCTATAACTTCTGTTCATATACACAGGTTATGAGAACAGGCCCTTTTAAAGTGGAAATTAAAATTTCACTGAGAACTGCAAGTAATTTTTTTTAACTACTGTCACATAATAAGGTCCCTTGGCTGGCACATGTAGCCATGGTTCATGCTGCTGTGATCCAGTAAGCTGGATATACATGGGCACAGATAGGATACACCCACGAGTGCTGAGGGATCTGGACTGATATCAGTGCAAGGCCATTAACTTTGAACAGTCATGGCACTTGGGAAAGATACCTGAGGACTGGAGGAAACCAGGTATCACTCCTGTCTTCAAAATAGTCAAGAAGGAAGACCCAGGGAACTACAGGCCAGTCAGCGTCACCTCAGTCCCTGGGAAGGTGATGGAGCAACTAATCCTGGGAAAAATTTCCAGGAACATGATGGACAAGAAAGTGATTGGGAGTCACCAGCATGGATTCACAGAGTCATGCTTGACAAACTTGATAACCTCTTATGATAAAATAACTAGGTTGGTAGACAGGGCGAGAGCAGTAGATGTCTACATTGACTTCATTAAGGTTTTTGACACTGTCTCATAAGATCCTTGTAGAGAAATTGATGAAGTATGGGCTAGATGAGCAGTGAGGTGGATTTAAAGCTAAGCAAACAGCTGAGCCAGGAGGACTGTTATCAGTAGCGTGAGGTCTAATTGGAGACCAATAACTAGCAGTATACCCCAAGAGTCAATACTGGTCCACAACCTATTTAACATCTGAGCCTATTTAATATCTTCATTAATGACCTGTACGATGGCGCAAAGTGTACCGTCAGCAATTTTGCTGATGACACAAGACTGAGGAGTGGCTGAAAGACCAGTGTCATGCTGTCATCTAGAGGGACCTCGACAGGCTGGAGAAAGGGACTGAGAGGAACCCCATGGTATTCAGCCAAAGAAAAATCTAATTCCTGCCCCTGAGGAGGAATAACCCCATGCACCAGATATGCCACCTGGCTAGGAAGCAGTTTTGCAGAAAGGAGCCTGGGGGTCCTGGTGGACACGAGATTGAACATGAGCCAGCAGTGTACCCTTGCCGTAGAGAAGGCTAGTGGTATCCTGGACTGCATTAGGAGGAGTATTGCCAGAAGGTCGAGGAAGGTGATCCTTCTCCTCCACTTAGAACTGGTGAGGCCACACCTGAAGTACTGTGTCCGCTTCTGGTTTCTCAGTACAAGAGAGACATGGACCTACTAGAGAGTGTCCAGCAAAGAGCCACTAACATGATTAAGGAACCAGTGCACAGGTTCCGCATCGCACATATAAAGAAAGGTTGAGACACTTGCAACTGTTCAGCCTGGAGAAGAGAAAGCTCAGGGGTGAACTCATCAGTGTGTACAAATATCTGAAGGCAGGGTGTAAGAAGACAGAGTCAGTTTTTTTTCAGTGATGCCCAGTGTCAGGACAAGAGGCATCATCTGAAGGTGCACAGGAGGTTCCACGTGAACATCAGGAAATACTTTTTTACTGTGAGGGTGACTGAGTGCTGGCACAAGTGGCCATGGGAGGTGGTGGAGTCTCCATTCTTGTAGATATTCAAAAGCCTTCTGAACACAGTCCTGGGCAACTGGGTCTAGGTGGCCCTGCTTGAGCAGGGGGAGTGGACAAGATGACCTCCAGAGGTTCCTTATGACCTCAACCATTCTTTGATTCTATAATCCTGGGTGCCACTCAGGTGGGCACTTCTTTTGATACTGTGAGCTAATCACTGAAGAAAAGATATTTGTAACTGTCCCTCTAGAAAAGTACAATACAATTTGCAAAGGCCAGAGCCAACTGAAATTGGGTATGCTGCTTGGACAATTACGTGGGTTTTAATGCAGCAGCTTTTCCATTCTTTCATTCTTCTCTGTAATATAAATCACTCTTAAACACACACAATGACAGTAACTGTGTATTGTACCCATCATTTTCAGCCAAGACCAGAAATTTTTTACAAAATGCATAACTGAAAATCACTTCTTATCTGAAAGAAAAACATTCAGGAAGAGTAAGCAATGTCCAACAGACAAAGGGATGGAAGAAAACCAGAGGTCTGCAAAGCAATGTCTGTCCTTAGACTCAGGGTTAAAGGAGCAAACACTAGGAGACCGGCTCTACCATAGACAACCTACCTGCTCCTGGGAAGGTTAAGAGTACATTTTTCTCAGTCTAGGCTCTCCTTTCAAAAGTGTTTTAGATATTTAAGAGCATCAGGTTTATGGTCAGTGCAACTTAGGCACTGACATACTTAATTCATTTTGAATAAGGCATTGAACTGAAATATAAAAATTTGGAAAACAGTATCTTTGGGCCTCAGTTTCCCATCTGTAACCTGGGGTGAGAGCATTATCAGAAAATATGGTGGAACCAGGAGCCTACATAAATGAATAGGGAGACTGTTGCTTTGAAGTAATTGTGTGGTCTGCAGCAACAGGGATAGTCATGAATGATTAAGATGGAGCATTACATAACTGCAACACTTGAATTCAAATAGGACATCTGGGACAGAGATTGTGTCTTTTTTTTATGTGTAGAGCACCCTACATGATGTGGGACCAAATCTCAGTTTTGGCCATTGGGCATTGGTATAATATATAAATTCACCACTATTTCAAAAGATGAATAAATCTGCAAGTGTTTTGTAGAACTTCCCAGGTCATATTGAGCCTGCTGGCTGTGTTTTGAATTAAAGCAATGATGCAGCCACTTAAAAATGTGCATCTGAAGTGCGACACTGCCACTAGATTTATGAGAGATTTAGGTCGCTTTTATTTTGTGGTATTTTGTACTAAGAGTAATAAAAACAACCTTACAGATTAAGAATTATTGTAGCACTACGGTCTCCCTAGCTTGTAAATTCAGCACTGGAAAAAAAATTTTTATACATTTCTGAAAGCTTATTTTTTCCATATGTGTTTTATGTAGCAGGCAGTCTGAGCATTAAAATATGAATAAATGGCTCCACATCTCCAGTCTATTTAAACAATGGTGCCATGGATTTGATTACTTAAAGAATATAATAATTTATTTACATTTACACAGCTCCTTTTATTGCAAGTGCTTTACAGACTGGCTGAACAGAGATCACTCCGTCAACCACTGCTATCCTGTCACTTTTCAGTTAAATCTTAGCTACAGTTTGGCAGTCAGGTGATAGTGCAACTCCATTTTATGGGCAAAAAATAACTTCAGCATTTGCACTTATGGGTACTTTAACCTAGGTAGGAAGTAATTAACTGAGTTTGAATTTCTCACAGCATAGTGGGATAAATATACCCATGAACTCTTCTAGGCAATTGCATGTCAATAAGAAAATATTGCTGCAAACTTTAGAAATACCTGAGTTGTGTGAGGATGTCCTCTCAAACAGCTGTGCCACACCGAACACCAAGTCATGCATCCGAGGGGATGCTGCTGTCTAGATTGCTAATGCTTCTTGCAATGAAAGCCTGTTGTGTGGAGGTTTACCAGGTAAAGATTGAAAACAGAGGAAGCCCTGCCCTGTTGTGTTAGGGCAAATGATCTCAACAGTCTGATGCTGTAGTGAAGCATGATTATATTATTGTTTTTTTTTTTCTGAGGAAAATTAGAAATACATAGTTCTGGTAATTTTAGAAAAGGCAGAGGATTAATTTATTCCTAAAGGCCTGAACATCTATCCTTACTCATGATTTCGACAGTGGGTTCATATAGATGAAGACTTATGGGTAAATGCCCGCCACTCTTCTACCCCTTTTTCAGTTCCACCCTTGTCTCCAACCTGGCTAGGCACTGACCTTCCTCCATGTCTCACAGCTGGTGCAAAAACTCCCCCTCAACTTCAATATGTGAGCTGAGCTATTCCGCTTGCGCTGTAACCAGGATACAAAATTTGATTTGGTCAAAGCATTTATATATTTAAATACTGAATAAAACAACCATTAGGAAAAAGGACGTCACATGAAGACATTAATCACCATGAATTAATCATTTGTATTTGACAGGTTGAGACAGAAACTGTATAAAAATAAAAATGTGAAGTCACAGTACCAATGGGAAGCAAAATATATATAAGCGAAGCAGGGGAAAGTCTGGCTTGAATGTTTGGTACTTCAGGTCATCTGAGACTGGTTTGCTGCAGTAGTGTGCATTGACGTCTAGAGAACCCTCAGCATGTGCAGGCTTGCTGAAAGGCATCAGACATAATGAAGAAGCTGCTTCACAGAAGCACATATTCTGGGACTATGGGGTCTTATTTGCCTCTACTGAAAAAAATTTAATCTCTTTTTGTTTTGTCTCTCTTAATGGGACAAGTACAGGGACAAAAAGTATTTTAGAGTTGTTTTTTGTTTGCTTGTGCTTGTTATTTTCTTTTTTCTTTTTTCCCTTTGCAATATGAGAAATCGTTGAAGAATAAGAGAGAAAAAGCAGTGAAAATGACAAAAATTTCATGTATTGCCAGATAATGAAGTGGAAAATAGATAAAATACAAAATAAATATAAAAAAAATATTAAATTAAGCAAGAATTAAAGAAAAGTAAATGTACATCCTAGTATTGTCACTAAAGTCAACCTAGATTACTGTGACAAACTGTCATCCACCTGATGCTTGTACAGAAACTAACGAGAAATCCATTGGTCAGAGCCAGCCCAGCTCATCATGAGCAAAGGCAGTCCATGCAGACACTACCCAGACCAATATTTTCTTGCTTGATAACTGCCACAGAAAGGCAAAATACTAACGGCCGTTTATCCCTACAGGAGATATGTCCCCCCGAGGCGAGTCTGCGAAAAGTACGTGAGGGCACGTGAGAGGGCTCTGGTGTTACTGCCCACGCCGCAGTGCCCCAGCAGGGCGGAGAAGGGCAGGACAGCATCTTCCGCCGGCTTGGAGGCATTCCCTTTTCCTTCAAAGTTTAAAAACTGTCAGAAAACATTTAGCGAGGTGTATGAAGAGTTTGTGTGCTAATGCTCTACCCCTGAGCTCTGCCTCAGGGGCTGAAGAATACAAAGGCGAAGAGCCTGATTCTCGCCTCAGCCCCTGCTGTGCTGGGAAGTAACCCCACCACAGCCAGCGGTGTTGCACGGGGTGGAAAGGAGATCAGAATCGGTTTTCAGCATAAGACAGCAGTAGTCCCGTTTTATCCCTGCTGCTAATTATTTATTTAGCTCATCAAAGGCTGAGCATGTGTACTTGAGGGGAATTTGGGATGAGCTAACGCTTGCCCATAACATCTGCCACATCCCCTCTGTTAGCTGCTCCAAACTCAAATGCCAGCAGCTGCCCCCACCCCTCATTGCAATAACCAGCTAGACACTTGATGCCAAAATGAAGTATTGAAATAAGATTTTGATTAGGTTTCAGGTAAGTCAACAATTAGATGTCTAAATGAAAAGTTTTAACATATTCAGATTCACACCGTTCCTGAATATTAAGAAGCCAGCACACAGCTGCACAGTTACCACTATCTTTCCTATTTTAAATCTAGGGCATACTTATAGCAGTTCATGTCCTGCTCTGTGCAAAAAAACTGTTGCTGACTGCTTAACAGTAACAACCTCCCATGTCATTCGTAGTCATTCAAAGTAATAATAGGGCTGATAGCTACAAATGTTAACTGATCAAATGTTTGACTGAAGGCTTGACTCAAAGCCCTCAGAAATGAGTGGCCACCATTAACTCTGATGGTCTCGGGTTCATCCTGAAAATCTTGCATTTTAGGGATTGCCACTAATTTCTAGAGAGGCAGAGGGAGGAAGAAGGTTAACTAGTTTGCCCAAGGTAATTCAGTAAGCCTGTGGAAGAAACAACATGCCTACAGAATCACAGCAGGGAGTAGTCCTGATTTAGTTTTCAACGTATTCCTAATAAAGTCCTTCCTCACATTTTACATTTCAAATTTTATAATTTCCCCTCATAATGTCATGATGTGGGGAGAAAATACAGCATTCTTGGTGTTGTTACTGTTGTTAAATACAGGTTTTAAATTGGTTTGACTTGGGAAAGGCATCTTCAATAGTATCAAACTCGGATCAGGGCTTCACTGTAAGCATATACCTATACAACAGAGGTGTGTCGTCTCCATAAAGGAATAGCGAAAACATTGAGGCTAGATTTCCTCCATAGTTTGTATATGTAGTGCACCTTGAAAGCACCCAAGATGCTCCACTTGATGTCTGAATTTTCACTTCTTCAGGTGGTGCCTGCAGCAGGTTCCCAATACACCTTGTCTCTCCAGTGCTGATCCGTCGAGTTGCAGGTGGTGTCGGAGATCCCTTCCTCATTTTGGGTCACAGCTACTGACATCTGGGTCCTTTTAAGAGACATGGAAAAAGTACTAGTTACCACAGAGCATGACTCCTAGCCTTTCTAAATCTGTATCTGAGAACCTCCTCCCTTCACTTCACCCTTCGTTTTAACTGAGACACCAGCAATCCAGGTAATCTCCAGACTACTAAGAAACCTTCTTCAAGAGTGGAGACCCTGTAACAAAAGTAGTGGCTGAAAACTACCTGCTTGAAGGAGAGGATGGTTTATTTTTATCTACAGGGTTTTTTTTGCAAAAGAGTTATAAATACAAAATAAAAGCTTATAAGTATATTGTATTCCTAAAACATATTGTGTTCCTAAAATTTGCCTTGCCAGTTTGAGATCATTCTGCTTAGCTTAGCTCCCACTTGCTCACGCGCAGGCTCCAGGCTGTGGGTAGGTGAGACAGGGTGCCTTGACAGCTCCTGCCTCCCCAGCCATCTGACACCCTACCCCGTACAGCTCCCCCGTTTCAAAGCTGTCTTTGTTTCAGATTTTTGGTAGAAGGGTCTTGGAGGAGAGTGCCTGTTCCTCCTGCAGCAGGGTCCTGATACTCCTTGTCTCTCAAGTGCTGACCAGTTGAATTAGGACTGTGGGCATTGTTTTGGGGTTCATGTAAGAAATTATGTGTAATTTTTTATGTAGGACTGTTTTATCTATCAAATCCATGAGACAGGACAAGAAGGATGTCAGGGGCAGAATAAATCAAAGTTACAAACACAGTCAAAATCTAGTGCCTTATTTCACTGCTGTAGCTGCAGTCTCACCTATCTAATTGCTTGTTCCGGACTGTTTATGATACCCTCTCTCTTTCATACCAGGCTTTCTGCTTGTATGCTTAGGTTGTTTTCAGAAAAACTGTACTTTTTTGTACAATGATTGCACTGGTTAACCCTAAAGTATGATAGCAATGATACAGCTTGTTTCCTTGGAGAAATGACTTAAGACTCATCCTTTGAAAAATACAGAACCAAAAAAGGCACAGCACTGGAAAAATAAAAAAGAAGAATACGCAAGACTAAATAAATTATATAGTAAGTTTTCATTAGCTTTAGCTCTTACAAGCCTGGTTATTTTTGGATTTGCCTACTAGACAGATTTTCTAAGCAAAAGATACGCACTCAAAGTGAGGAAAAATCATTCTTTTCAGGTGATCCAGTTCAAGGTGAATGCAAAATTTGTTTCTGATTTAAACCTGTTTTGAGGCACTAGTTGAGTTGTTGATGGTGAGTAGTCTTTGTATTAATGCTCTGGTCAGGGAAAGACGAAAGAGGAGGATTTCAGACAGGCTGAGGAACTTAAAACTTGGGGCAGAAATCAGATTCCTGCTCCATGTAATTTTTTGAGCGTTGTACTTGTTGATTTTCAATGAAGGCTTGTACTACAAGAAAGTAATTTATCCTTTTTTTGTTCTTAAAAGAGCACAGGAAAATGTAGCTCAAATTTGCAACAGCAAAGAAAGAAAATGTGAGGTAATGGATGTCTTTGGAAACATGATATGGGTTATTTCGTTGTCATATTACCCTTTTTGCCCACACATGTCTTGTTTTACGGTCTAATATGAGGGCAGCACAGACATGTAACCTGTAATCCATAATAATCTGTAATACGGCCGAGCACAAAGGTAATCCAGTCCTGGCTGAGGATAACAGGCTGGTACTGCAAACGAAAGAAGCCTTGAAAATACAATGCAATTGAGAAACTCCTGTGTTTAAAAGGAAACGTTCTGATTTCCATAGCAGAGAAAAAGCAGCCCAGCCAGCAGGCTGACCCGCCCTCTGCCACAGCCCTCCTGGTGTCCCAGACTCACAGTGTGACCCTATGAGGTCCCAGAGCATTTGACGGGAATCCCACAAGGCGACGCTGCCCAGGAAGGGAACGGGAATTGGCTGCGGCCTTTGGCCGAGGGCACGGTAGAGTGGAAGCAAAATCACCTGCGTGCCACAGCGACAGAGAGGGCCGGGCTGGTGCTGGGCAGGGGAGCGAGACACTTAGTCTGGCATCCTCGGACGGGAGAGGGCTCATCCACGAGGCCGCAGCCGTGCTCTAGGGTGGCTGAAAAATCCCTGTGGACAGCAAGGTAAGGCTGTACCATAACCCCCTTCTGTTCAGCTGCTCCTGGTTTACAGATTCATTCATTTGCAGAGATGAACAGTTTGAGACAGCCAGCACTAGGTGTGAATTTGTGCTGAATTTGCCCATCTGTCCTCCCTTCCCCTTGCATCATTTTGAATTTGCCTAGGTTTAAATTTTTTAAGATATATATTACCTCATCATTTACTTCATTTTGACAAGAAAACAAGTAAAAAAGCTGTTTGCTCAACCCGAAACTTTTTTTTATTATTATCTACTTGTTTATTTAATCGGCTTGGATTGCGGAATGGTTTCTTATGTAGATAGCCCAAACCGTGCTCTGAATTCTTCTCAGAGTGGGGATTGCACAGGCAGTCGCTGCCCGGTAGCCATATGGGCAGCTGACAGCATCAAGGCACCCCACCAGCAGCTCTGTCATCTGGCAGATTGCCTCAGAGAGTCCGGCTTGATGAGTCCGTCCTCCTGCCAGCGCTGGGAGGGTGGGGGACGCCTGCGCCCCTTCTCCAGAAGGATGCTGCAGGACGAGAAGGGTACATGGCAGCGACCGCTGAGACTCCCCGCACGTTGTACTGCAGAGCTGGGACGGCAGAGTCCGAGCGAACTTCAGTCTTCCTAATTTGACTATGCAGAGGCAGAACTTCATCTTGGTTACTCTGGGGCAAGGATGGGTCCCTCGCCTGGTGCCCAGCGTTCTCGGCATGCCGAGAGTCACAGCCTGGGAGCATCATGGGGAGGAATCGGGCAGTGCTGCCAAAGTTTGGCAACAGGAGAGGGGAGGAGGAATGAAGGTAACTGGTTTGAAACTGGCCCATCTCTCTGCGCCTCTTCCCTTTCATTCCTAAATGGGAGCCAGATATTCACCAAAGCTGAGTATCCTCAGGGAAGGGAGGGGAGCCAAGGGGACCCCTGCTCCTCTCCTCCACCCGTTGGCCTTCGTGGCCTCCTCTGGTTCCTGCGTCAGTCAGCGATGCAGCAGTGCCTTGCTCTCCGAGCCGTCGGGAGGAGGAACGGCCGCCGTGGGAGGAGGCGGCTTCAGAGTCTCCTGCCCAGGGCCTCGCGGCGCCCGGGGCGGCCGCGGCCGCTGCCGCAGGCTGCTGGCGGAGCAGAGGCCGGTGCCAGCCCCACCTTCTCTGGGCAGCACCGGGCAAGCCTCCCGCGCGCCCGCGGCACTAGCGATGCTGCGACCTCTCTGCCGGAAAAAGAGCGCCGAAGTACCTCCGGTAGGAGCCTGGCTTTTGGACGATTTGTTGAGGGAGATGAGCAACGTCGAGGACACAGGGCTGCATGTATGGCTGGTAGTTTAAATGCTGTTTTCTTTCTGCGGGGACACTAACACTTTTTATGAGGTGACGGGCTGTTTGCAAGGGGAAGGGTGGGATAGACTCGTGCCAGCGAAGAGCGTTAACAAGAGCCTGGGGGACTGCAACAGCCCCACTTCAGCACCTTTGTAGGACAGCCGGTTGGAGTGGGATGAAGAGGTGGTGTGACCTTGTGCTATACAAACTGCCTAATGGAAGCGTAGGAGGTTTTAGCTGTTTGTTTTTTTCCCCTCACTAAAACATAATGTTGCTGTTTGTTTCACCTTTCCTCTTTGTTTTCCCCATCCAGGCTCTCTCATGGTAGATAATTATATTGGCTGTGGTTTAATTAGCTAATTATGCCACAGCTAGAGTATTTTTCAGAATAGATCCTTTTATTTAGTTGTTCTTAAACACCTCCCATTTGGGTTTTCTCCTATAATTTTCTTTGTATCTCGTTGTGTGGTAGCACAGGTGTTTATAACTGGTTTCACAGGGGTTTATGAATATGCTAGTCATCCAAGTGGAGCAAAAGGCATAGCACGTTGGAGGGCAGAGATGGCATACTCCTGGGACTGGCACACTGACTTAAAACTTCCTGCAAATTTTAGTTGTTATTTTGGCTGTAGTGTAGAAAATAATAATAATGATATAGCTTTACTCCGGAAAAAGTGAATTTAACCTTCATATTAACACCTTTAAAGGATGCATTTTATCTAGCAAGTATAAGGGGGTTTTTTTGATTTGGCCTTTGCATCTCCAAACAACCAAACAAAAAATCTCTTTTCCTTAGCAGGCTTAGTGTGTCGGTATATAAATCTTGCTGCGGTTGCTAGCTGTACTGTAGGCAAAGATTTAGATGCTCACTGAGGTGCTGAACTAGAGATTACAGGTGAATGGAATCAAAGCTGTCTGGTCTTTCTTGAAAAACCCAAAGACGACAAGGAGTAGCATAGAGAAGCAGGCAAGGAGAGCTTCTCCTTGGCCTGATTAGCACACACAGTGGTAAGGTTTATGTTGCTGTGATGTGGAATTGTAATGTGTGTTTTTTCCAGTGGTGTCTAACTCCAGCAAAGTTCTACATCTTCCTGTCCAAATCCATATCAGCTTGTAGTGGTGGTGGCTGATACTTCTCCATTCCTTTGCTATTTCATTTAGAGTCCATTTAGAGTCACTAGATGTTCAACTATCGAAGTTGGTGTTGAGCAAAGTCTTAGTAAGACTTTTTGCTGTCTCACTGCTTTCGCTGTGTGTATGTAGGGTTGTGCTGTAGACAACTTTCTTCTTCCTTCTTTTTTGGCACCCCTTGGGTGTGGCTAGTCACAGTAACAAGGCAAGGACACTGATGACACATTTGGAAACTGGAATTTGCTATCAATTTAGTCAGGGTTGCGCTCTAGCTCAAGGTGACCAAGCTGTGACCATACAGCTGCATGGTGCTGGGAAGTTTTCAGCTTTGGTAGTCATCATGGGGACCCACCTCCTGACAGTTTACTGGTCCCCATACCTTCCCAGTCAAGTCTAGATTAACATGCTTGCTAACCTTCACGTCCATCAGCTAGTGAAACTGTATATGACTGCACTAAGTTAAAACCTGTTTTCTACCCCTCTTTATGTGTTTTCGGTCCAGAAGCTTTCCATGTTTTTAGGGAAGCAAAGGGAGCACAGGAAAGTCCATAGAAGCAGAGTTTTTCTTCCTACTTAGAGAAAGACCCTGAGGACATGATCTGCAAGAGTCTTCAAATCACAGTGTATTCCCGGTTTCTGCCATTTTCCTCTCTTCTGCTTAATCCTGGTTAAGCTTGTTGATGACAAGGAGGCATATACTCAAAAGAACTGCAAGCTGCTTTTCAAAGCGGGTCACATTTAGTAGTTCCCAAACTAGAGATGTTATCTTGGGCAAATTTTGAAGCTAGTGCTTCAGATTACCCAAAGCAAAACTTAATCTGCTGTATGATGGGACAGAACCACGAAGTAATTGATTTCTCCTTACCTTGAACAAGGAGCAGGTTTTAAAACTAATTTAAAAAAACCCAAAAAACAACTTGGTCTCACAGTCATTGCAACTACACAAGCCACACTACTTGGTCCCACAGTCATTGCAGCAGCATGCAACATCTGTCTAGCACACCCTCCAACCACCTGCCTCTGCAATGGCTATGAAGAAACAAACCGTATATCAGCTCAGTTTTATTTTCTAGCCCTGTTTAAAATGGAACAAACCCTGGAATATCTGTCTCATGGGAAATTCCAATATTACAACATCTGTTTCTGTCAAGAATCAGGCTGAAAATTCTCCGTAACAGTTGCTTTGTTTGCTTGTGGAAAGAAAACTTAAAAAGTATGTAATTTGGAAATGTGGAACTATTGCTATCAATCTCTTTGTGGATGTTACAGCTTTGGGAGTGACAGCCCTATCCCCACCATGCATGATGCCCCTGGGGGGCTTATTCTCCTCCGGGAAGCAAAGCACTCTAAATTCATCACGTTCACTTTGCTCTCTATCCCCTTGCCGCAGAGATCTTCCTTCCCCACACATTGTCCCTGCTTTCAGCCCCTGCCAGGGGCGAAGGGGTGGTCGGGGTGCACAAGGAGAAGGGGCCGCTGTCTGTGGGAAAGGAGCAGAGGACATGGTGGGGGAGCAGAGCGAGGGCTGGAAGCAGAACACCCCTCACAGGTGCCAGGGAGAGGAAGAGCGTTGTGGTTCCCCACAGCTTTAGCTTTAGTTTTAATTTTCCTGACAAGACACAAGAAAAAAATGGATCTAGCAGAAACCCCTATTTTAACACCACAAATGTGTTTCGTTTGAAGTATCTGACCAGCTTTGCCATCAGAATACCAAGGTTTGACTAGATGCATCTAGTGGTAGCACCTGTAAGAGCTTTGAATGCACGGCCCGAGAGACACCCAACTAACGCAATATGCTTGTGCACTTTACAAAAGCTCCCTCAGGGAGGGTATGATTTGGTGTGGCTGATGAAACCTTCTGCCGGACAGAAACCAAACGGCTCTGCCTTAGGCAGCCGCAGCTGCAGGAGCCGAAAACCTCCAGCTGCAGCTCGTGTCCTGGGAGCCATCGCAGTTTTCCATCGTTCTCCGAGACTAGCAACAGGTACCACACTTGTCCCACGCCAGCTGCACCTTCCCCACTAAGGTTTGCCCTTCGGTGAAACAATAAGGCCCTCTTATGTTTTCAGATGTTTTGCTCAATTTTGAGTACATGGTGTTTTGTCTTTTTCCACTTTTTGCAGTGACAGCGCAGCTTACCAGGTGACAGGCATTGCTGTTTATCCGCAGTGCTGTCTCTTACATGTTTTAACGACAGTTCGAAAAGGCAGAGAGCTGCGCAATGTTTAGGTAAAGGCAGAGGAATGAAGATGGAGGATACAATATGAGAAAGGTGACATAAGTGAACACATAAAAAGGTGCATGAAGGCCAAGGGATAAATTTGGGGGAAAAAAAAAATCTTTATTTTTCCTCCCCCTCTCCCTTCTCAAATATTAATTAAATGTAACTTTGCTTCATGCAATCCCTGTTTCTATTCATTTTCTTCCCCTATGATTTTGCTACAAATCAAGAGCTGAGTAGAGCTAAACTATTAAGTCGCAACAGACCATCTGTTGGGACTGAGTCCTCTTTTTCCACTTCTGATTTAATCCATGACCAGACTGAGGTTTCTTCAGCTTTATTTTCTGTTCAGAATTACCAAGCTGGAGGTTTTGTGAGACTTTTTGCTAGTTAGTGTAAATATGAGAGCTACGACTTTTGACATTTCTGTGCAGAGATTTTTATATTTAAATGTTTCTCTTAGATAAATCATTTGGGATTGTGTTTTATGATCCCTGGCTTGATTGGCTGCTTATCCTTATGCTCTCTCTTCTCACCCCACTATTTTGAGATACCTTTTATGCTAACCATTATTTTACTGAGCACAGGTAGGTGAGTATATACTTAGGACACAGTTTTTTCAGTCAGTATAGCATGTTCCTGATACATGTATCTAACATATACAAAATGGCAACTACACTTGAGATAATCAGAGGTGGAAGCAACCTGCCGTGAGGACTCAGAGATAAGAAATGCAATATTGCTTTCAAGGATGGGTTAAAACACACAATTCTCTCAAAATTCAGTACTTTCTCAACTCCAGCACAAGGGTAACATGAGGTGCTTTCTGTTGCTGTAGAGCAGCACAGAACAGAAGCAGAACAGTCTTTTCTGTGGGTTCCAGCCTATTTTGCATCCTCAGAAGCTATGGAAATTTCACTGCTGTTCAATAAGATTTGGATAAGCTCCAAAAATTTTGTGGATACTGACAATTCAAAAAAAAATTCAAGCTTTTCTTAATTACGTCATTGCTAATTCTAAATATCTATAGGTAGAACAACTCAGAAAATCGTAGAACTTTTTCCTGCCAAATTAGAACTTTTTCCTGCCAAATGAAAAGTGAAATTATACAACATGTAAGAAAAATACGTAGGAAATGATATTCTATTCCATTAAAATTTTAAAGGCTTTCACTGAAAACAAGCCATAAAAAAAAGGTTCTTAAGTTCTGCTTTTGAAAATGTATAGCTGAAAAGGCTAATTTTTTTTTCTTGAACCTGTGAACACTCTTATTAAAAATAAAAGATGCAAATAAAACTACTTCATTTAATTTATTTTTTTTTAAATAAACCACAGCTTCTGACAACTACAGGAGACTTTTCTGTTAGGAGTCCAGAAAAGCTTTGCTAAACTTCAAAGCAGAACTTTACGGTGTGTAGCGGAGAGTTCCTGCGGTATAGCACTTTGGAAATCTCACATGCCTTCTCTTTTGTTTACGAAATAGCTGAGTGTAGTTGTCAGCCTACACACACAGACTGCCTGGCTCCCCAGGAGAGGTTTCCGTACCACCTAGTTTAGACTAGGTGATTGCAGAGGCAGCTGAAGGAGGGCTGCTCTTCCTCCTCTCCAGCTTCAGCACGCGGTCGGAGCGGAGTGACAGCCACTTTCCCTTTCCCTGGGGCTCACGTCTCAGCTGGGCCCATGGGCTGGACGCACCACAGCCCCAGGCAGCAGGGCTGGCCCCCTTGTTGCCAGGATGGGGGAAGACTCTGTATCTCCATAGTGGTAGATTTTGAGCTCTGGCCAGCCAGGAAGGTGGAGCTTTTAGTGGCTGAGCCATTTTTAAATGGGGCAGGAGCCTGAACATAGTCCAGCTCCATCTGATACACGAATTTGTTCTACAGAGCTATCAGAAATAAAAACTCCTGGTGGCTAAAATTGGCAGATATCTCCCCAAACGATGTGACTGATACACTACTCCCACAGGCAGTCCTTTTGAAGGCTGCCTCGTGATGTTATTATAGAGCTGCTTTTGGAATAAGTCGTGTGCTTCAGGATGCGCTTCCCAGCACAACTGCAAGTTAAATGACTGCTGTAGGTGCAGACACAGTGTCCAATAAGCCATGTCTGACATTTTCTTCCTGCAAAGTGAACAACAGTGAGCAGAGTACAGAAGGTGACAATAACCAGCCTTAAATTACTTCACTGATTTTTCCTATTGGTGATGTGGCTTTCCCCTTCTTGTGTTACATGCACATATTAATCTGAAAACTATAGCCTGACTTGTGAGTTTCCTAGAGAGCTGGAAATTTTTTGCTGGCTTGGAAGGATTTATGGGTTTATCTGTTCCGGGGATGCTCCATCATTCTCAAATGCTGAAGCTTTGAGTGAGTTACGGCCCTGAGGATAGTGAAATGCAACTATTAATCATTGGCAGCAATGGGATACCCTCCATGGGCATCATGTGCAATTGTCAGTAGATCACAGAACCGTTGACCTTGAGTGGAGAAAAGTAAAGGATAAAGGTCATCTTTATTTCATCCACACAACAAAAGTTTTGAAAATGGCTTGTTATGAAACCATTAAAGAGCTGCTGCTCAAACCCCTTGGGCTGAATGGTACTGGCATTCCTCCACAGACTTTCTGATTATCAAAGTGACAGTAGAGGCACCTTAGGACTGAGTAGTACTGTAGAAACTGTAACTAACAGGCTAAGCTTGAAAGATACTGGGTTTATGTTCTGTGTTCGTGTGGTCCTGTGACCCTCAGAAAAATTTTCTAAGTGTTTGGGGTTTTTCTCTGTCTCTTTTAATAGTGATAATAACACATAGAAGTACCTCACAGTCACAGGGACATTTCAAGTGGAAGTGGCTGGATACAAAACAAATGACCTACCTCTGGACACTCCAGAACTGGCTTTAAATACTTGGGACTACCTTCTTTTTTCTTTTACACATGGAATGTCATAGTTTTCCTTTTCCCATGGTCCCTTTGCATTCCCTTCAATTTCAGCTAGTTGTCCTACATCTTTTCCCATAAATAAACTCTGTATACTTGATTTCATGTTTATCATGGCCTTGGGCAGATTGCCGGTGGCCGCTGGGGCTTTCCCAAACCTATCCCTCAATCATTTCATGAGGAGCCATTGGCTATTTAGCAAATCATCTTGGTCAGTAACAGACCATCCATCACCCATGACATTATTCTTTCTATTCCAAATCTCCACAAGTCCTGCCCTCCACCCCCAAGTATAGAAGCTCATAGCACCCTCTGAATGTTACAAAAACAAAATCCACAAGTTTAGTAATTCACAACAGCTTTAAATAGGCTGACTTTCTCTCCATCCTGCCGCAAAGTCTGTTGTTTGCTTATCGGTTTGGCTTTATATGCAGATGTGTAAACTACTTACTCTCTATATTTCTCAGGCTGAAGTGAAGACCTATACCTTCAAATTGGAAATGAACTGTGACATTTTAACCTTCTGGAATGAATCATTAGGAGGAGGTGGAGTCACCAGCTCCTCATCCCCTGAGAAATCCTTAAGACTGTATGTCCAGGCCTATGCTGGACTTTTCTGTCCAGAAGATCGACTAGATGATTATGACTAGCCATACTGCTCTTAACATTTGGGAAGCAGCAACCCACAAAGACAAGTATGTAAAAGCAGTCAAACTGTCAATCAAAGTCTTCTAGTAAAGTCAGCAAGTTCAATAAAACCAAACATCTCTGTGTACGCTAATGCTACAATTGTATGCAATGTATTTCAACTGCCTTAACTTCTGTGTGTGTGAATACTCATTACTTTAAGTGGCAGTCATGTCACAGCAGTCACATGCTGAATGGATCTTCTTAGGCTGTATCAAAAATAGGTATTACATGGCCTCACCTTCCTTGAGAACTAAGAGTTGCCTTTTTAACTGACAAAGTAGAAGGCTCTCAGTCAGTGTTTGTCTCCAAGTACCAGACCTCCCCTTACAGTCCTGAAAGAAAGGTTGATGGAAACAACAGGTACTGACCATTTCAGGTCTTCAGAAAAGATCCTATCAAGCCTTAAGTGATGTCCACAGATGTAGAAAGTATATGGCAGGATCAAAGTCTCTCTGTATATCATTGTTTATTTACTGTGTAAGCCATTAAGCTGCAATCCATTAAGTCTCTCCTAGCTTGTTCCTCTGGAATCTTTTCAATTAATTTTGTCTCAGCAAGACCCAGCTTGCAAGAAATATTTGTACTTGTGAGTAAACCGAGAAGAAGGTATTATGACGCTTTGTGCAGGGCTGCAACTGAGATGAGGGGGGAAAATATGAAAATGTATACTTTCTTGCATGACTGCAGGGATGCTCTTTGCTAGCCAGTACTGTGGACAGTTGCTTCCATGGATCTTTCAAGCACAGCAGACACATCTCTCTGCCTTTCAGCCTGCCTTCTATGCTGTTACTCATTGTGGAAGAGGTTTGGTCTAGGACTGTCTTTTTGTGTCTATTGTTGTCTGGGATGGTTAATGGTCACTGGAGTAATTCCTCAGTGTCTTCCTCTTTGCTGGTTCTGCTGGTGTTATTGATATGCCAGTGTCAAGGTCTCAAGTACCGCAATGCCAGCAGTACTGCAGTTGAGAGGCTGCAGTATCAGATTTCCCTTAAGAAATAATCACAGACTCAGTTCAGCGGCACAGGTTTGGCCAGATTTAGTGAGCACAAGCACAGCCTTAAAACACTTCTGCTGATACTCACTACACAGAGTTAAGGCATAGTGTTAAGGCATAGTGTGCTGATGGCTGGGTGAAGAGTCTCAGTACCAGAAGGCTCCCTAGGACCATTGTGCTTATTCCATGACTCTACTCTGATTTAAACCAAGGTGAAACGAGCTGATGCATTTGCATTTTTGCAGTGTCATCTTTTATGGCCATACTGCCCCATATACTTCCAATTCACCTTTTCCGAGTCATCTTGTATCCATGGTAAACTTTTCTTCCTTCCATCCTTAAAAGTGTGCACTCCTGACACCAGCCATCATCAAACTTGCAACTTCTGCTTAGGTAAGGGGTTTGTGTTTCAGTCAGGTTTCCTAGCTACATCCGCTTTTGTTATGCCTTAGTAAACTTTTGTGTGGGCAACTGTGGCAGCCACTGCTCTACCAAACCTTAAATCTATTGTAGCCAATGCACAGAAACATCAGAGGAGCCAACTCCACCTGTACAGGATTGCCTTATAGCCAGGAAGAGAGCCAAGTGTTCCTTCAACTCAGGGTAGCTGTCTCTTGAGTTTTAGAAAAGATTTCTGTTAGAGGCTCTTCTAGTTAGGTATTTTTTTATATTGGTTAAAGCATTCTAAGTCCTCAAAGTATTTGTCTAAAACTGTAGTGAATTCCCATGAAAAAATGACCCTTTTGCTTTCATCACATGGGTGTCTCTGAAGAGGTTTACAGGTTCTTGAGGGAGAGAAACCTTGTAAACTGAGAAGATTGTTTTGGGATAAAATATTATGCTAACATCTCTTTCAAACTGAGAGCAGCATAGAAATTTGTAACTTTGAAAATCTGTCTTTTTGAGTGATTACAGGTTGCTGTCTTCAGAGACAAAAAATTGTGGCATAATGTCAACAAATACTCCAGAATCTGAATTTCTCCTATGGGGAATGAATCTGGACCAATCTAGGATGATGAACACAGAAAGGAGCATAACTTCCGTATGTTTGCTTTTGTATCTTGTACAACTAGTCCCTGGCAGTAGAGAGAGTCCAAGTTTGCTGAGCAATACATGAAAGGTCAGTTGTAATAGGAGTGGGCTTTCCTCTCTCGAGGAATCATGAACATGTTGGAAAGCAGTAGACAGAATTATGCTGAACATGAGCAGTTTGAGAAAGAAAAAGCAATGCTATCTCCTAAATCCTCCATTGGGGACTGTGTGATAAGTGATCCATACAGATACACTCCTACAAGATAACTCTTTTTTAGGCTGCACCATATGTTCAGGAGCAGCAACCACATTTGTCTTCGTGCTAGAGAGAGGGTGGAGTGATTCATTCCATAGCGAGGTAAAAAAAAAAAAAAATACATAGCAGTAGATTCAGAAACATGTCTATGAAAGTTCTGGGACACTTCAGAGAATAAAGAGGCCAGTATCTGCAGGCAAACCCAGAGTGCACATGATAAAAAAAGACCTAAAAAAACCCCTGTGGTAGGCCACCATGTTTTTACACTATGGAGCGAGAAATTGCACTGGTTGTTACAAAAACGTTGCCATCCTTTCACCTTTTCTATGGCACTACAAAAAGTTGCCAGCATGGTCATTAAAAAACAACTAATTTTCTGAAACACAGTTATGAAGTTTATTCATGACACAATAAATTCTTTTCTACTGCTGAGGTCTTAAAACCAATTAAGCATTCTTCAATATTTCATTGAAATTTAATCACCATGAGTCAGAGTTATGCCTTCATTAGGTGCATAGCCACATGAATTTAGGACCAGACTCATCTTCGACTTCTGGCTTATAGTCAGGCTAATGTGGAGGAGAGAAACACATGCATTGTGGGGAATAATTTGGCTCTGTCTGTAGTTTCTGTTGGCTGAGATAAGTTAATTTCAATCTGCCTACGAGGCATGTTAGATAGTAACTTCTCTAAGTTATGTAAAAGGCAGCAGCTTGTAGAAGTTTTCTGCAATGCCACAGCTATCTTCATTCCTGAATGCAGCAGTTTCCCACCACCAAATAATGATTGGTGGCATCGTCACAACAGGGCAGATATTTCCCAAGTCAGGTCTAGGAAAAAGATTCACCCTGAACATGGGATGATGGTACAAATGCACACCTGCAAAGAGAGTGTGCACATGGCCAGGAAAGGACTACACCCTAAATGTCTCTTCTGGAAGAAACCCCAAATCTTAAAGTGGATAAAAAGCCCTTGAGGTGCTTGGACACAGGATTTTTCTCACCTTTATGATCTGCTGGGGAAGGTATAAGGAACGAAACAGGGGGGTGTTCTGCTTGAGATGTCTCCAGGGACTCTGGAAACAAAGGCAGCTCCCAAGTGCACTTTAAGGACAAAAGACAGCTCTTGATAGACCATTCCCATTTTGCTTCTTTTGCTACATCTTTTGCAGGAAATATGGGCATCCCTCTTACACGTGCTTGGGTACAGACCACATCGTCCCTTCTTGTTTAGTCAGAGTTGCTGTTCAGCAGGTTTGCTGCTTCATTTCTTCTGCTGCTGACTCTCCTTCCTTCTGCCATTTTGGTGAGGCACAGAAATAAGAAAGGAAATTAAATTTAAAAAAACCCAATTCCTTCTCTCCAAAGCTGACTGACTTCCCCACAAGAAAGTAGGAAAGGTCACCTCATCAGTCAAGATTCTTGAGTCTAGCCCTCATTCCCACTTCAAACAAAAAGACAGACACTGTGCCTTGTTGAAGTCCTGCCACAGTCTGATGGTAGTGCCTACCCAAATTCCACACATAGTGTGGACAGCACTGTCTTGGAGTGACCTAGAAAGGAGACTCAATCATCATTTAGAGAAGGGAACTCAGAGCCCTGCAGGTGTGTATCAAGTGGTGCAGGGACAAGTTTAGCACTCCTCCCAACCCAGCCCTCTGCAGAGGAGCCAAAATCAGCAGTTCTGCTAGTGGACCACAGCTTTGCAGGATTCCATAAGGGAGTGAAATTCTTGTTTACTTTATTCCCTTGCTCATACACTCTGAGCTGCACTCCAGTCCTTCTGGGGTGATCATTTATTGAGAAAAGAAGGGAAAATGCTTTACTGAGGGCAACAGGTTTTTTTCTTTCTTGACTGCAGATGTAAGGAACTCTCCCAGACCCTGAAGTGGTTAAGGAAGGACATGCTTAAGTTTCCTTTGAAGGATTACATTGGCTGGTAGAAATGTTGAGTTGAGTGCCCTTGTTGATAATACTCATGATAAATACATGTATGGGAAAACAGTCATAGAACTATCACACATTAGAATGCAGTGCTGCCTGTGCTCTCCAAGTAGCCTGGAATCTTATATTTCTATGTAATGATTTTTTTACAGTATTTATTTTACCCTCCTTTCTAGGAATGATAGAGTCTGTCTTTTTACTCCTTAGTCTTTTCAGAGGGGTCACACTGAGGTTTTGATGCTGCTTGATGTTATGAATCAATGTTCAGCTCATCTTTTTTGCTCCTAAATATCAATAAGCATTTGGTAAATTTCTACTGCTGGAGGATGAGGACAGCACTCCCTTGTCTGATAGTAGAGGTTACAAATGATTCTGTTTTTTCCAAGTGGGCAAAAATTGTGGGTTTAGTATCATTGTGTAGTTGATTTGCATTTTATTCCATGCTCTCCTTTTTTAGCTCTCAGGGTCATTTTTGCATGACCTACTTACTTATGTTATCTGGAGTTACAGTAGGAAAGCTCAGAGAAGATTTTACATAGTGAAGAAGAGAGAGTTTTACAGGCTTTACACTTGAAACTCTGCAGAGCAGAGTAATCTGCCAGTCTCTTCCTTCATTACTCACTCCTTTGAAAGTTTTTCAAGCAAAGATAAAGAAAAATCCATTCTTTCATTTCACTTTCAACAGTACAGGGCGCTCTTACACATATGATTCCACAGTATTTATAGGATTTTTCAACAAAACGATTCACAAGCTCTTTTCCATTACCTGTAATGACCTCATATGGATGCCTATAAGATGTAGAAGCTTTTGTACTACTGGTGGACAAAAAATGACTGCAAAAACCTTCAGGTATAATAGCTAATAATGAACCATGGTAAAGAAGTAATAAACCTAGCAGATCTGGATGTGGCTGTATCAACAGACTGATGGCATACCTAGCATTTGCTGTAGTTGATTTTCAGGTGAAAGCTTATTAACTTGCTGATCAGCTGCTCATTGTCCAAGTCTGTTGGATCCTAAAGCCATACTCAGCAAAACTGCGTAACTTAAGCTGTAAGTGGGAAAATCTCGGGACCCAGGGAAAACTTTAATCCATTGGAGAAGTAGAAGCATTCGAAGAAATTCTTGTCTCTTCTCAATGTTATACCATCAAACCTAAACAGATCAGTTATGGTTCTCTGAAATAAAAGAAGGACACCAAATTTGAGCAGTCTTATATTTGTAAACTCATTTAATAGGTATCCTTGCTTAAAAATAGGATTTAATTTCTTTCTGAGTACTTCCAAACCTTCTGCATACTTTCCGTGAGTGAGAAGTAACATGAGGAGGGCCAAATACATATTTGTAAAGTATATGGCTGGTACCTGGAAGAAGAAAATCCAACAAACACTGCTCATGCCTTCCTCTTTGTGATGGGTTCACTGTCAGGATGCACAGTCTGTGATTCTGGACTGCTTACATTAATTTTTTGGGTCACGCCATTAGCCTATCAGATGACTCGTATCAGCTTCCTTCAGTTTTCTGGGTCTCATTTGTAACATGTAAGGAACTAGCAGACTACTTTTTAGTACACTTTGTTCATGTACTAGAAATCTGTGACACTCGCCTAAGATCCTTTAGCAGAGAAACATATTTCTAGGCAGTAATATTGCGCTACTATTGGAATCTACCACTGATGACTCCTTTTCTTCCTCCTGGGGTCTTTATAAATTAAAACTTGTTTTCTTACTGGATTTTACTTTCCTTTTCAGTAATGTGTTTGTCACTCTTCACACCGTATCTTTTGGGTCCAGGCTCAGCTTTGAAAGAAGCAGGGTGCCTCTGGTTGCTGAGAAATGTTTTTATCTAATTTTGGTATCACAAACTGAAAGGATGTAACTGTGTTCTGGCCTTTTGTAGAGCATTCCAAAATTCAATGTCTCCATGTCTTTCTATCCTATCTAGTCCTTCTAGCCTTCCTTTTCCTTTGCTTTATATGCAATGCCCAGAAAGTGGCAAAATGTCAAACCTGTGCTTTAGGAAGTGCCTTTATTACATATCTATGATGCTTTTTTTTTCCCCCCTCCTTTTTTTTCCCCCTAGGAGGTAATGCTTTTGACCATCAGTGATTTTTGCACCCTGTGTTCTCATTCTGCAATTTAAAACCCCACTTTTTTCCCCAACATTATTGCAAAAGTCACACTGAATCATCCTGGTTCTCTTTACATTGTGCATTTTTGTACATGTTTCACAGAGATTTTTGTTGCAAAAGATTTTCTCCCACTTCTAACTTAGAAACTAAAACCTTGATGATTGATATTAAAAGTTTATTATTCAAACTTTCCCTTACTGTTTTTCAATAAGTTTACTTAATTTATAAGAAGCAAGCAATTCTACTGTATCCATTTTAGGTAGTGAAAGGTATTTCCAATGTTTCCCGAGAGGCTGGAGGGTTGGGTCCTCAATCTTACAAGTTTTCCTACTTGCTTTTCAACCTGTCTGTGATGGTAAAAATCTCTCAAAATAAACACCTTTTCATGTTTCTAAATCACGGCTATGTTCTTCTCTGAATATAGGTATTCTCTAGCTGTATCTTGGTAAGTTGATATTTCTTTAGCTCATTTTTGGAGAATTGGCAAATGCAGTTCTCCTCTCCTCTCCACGGGGAATTAAAAAAGTTTTTTCAACTTCATAATAAGAGACATGCTCAAGATTCTGGTAGATAACCATTTCTGATCTCTTAAGAATATTCACAAGTTCAGTCACCGAGGTGGGGGAACACTGACATGATATGTGATTGAACTTTTTAATAACAAATAAATTGTGTCTTAAACTGATGTTGAAACACATTTTTATACAGGCTGATATATCAGTGTGTACACCGTTACTATGGGCAGTGAGACCACTAATTCACTTGATAAGATTCTTTCGTCCTGTCAGCTGTTAGTTGGCACCACATTTCTCTCACCAATGCACAAAGATTTTGTGACAGAAGAGCCTGAAACAGCATGTTGAAGTTTTCTCTGGAAACACTCACGGTCAGGTTGGACAGGTCTCTGAGCAACTTGATCTGATTGAAGATGTACCTGTTCATTGCAGGGGGCTTGGACTAGATTAGATAACCTTGAAAGGTCCTTTCCAACACAAAGATGATTCTATGAGTTTGCTTTGACCAGTGAATTGCAAAACACAGGCAAATATAACTTCAAGCAGTGGAGTTTTTGTCATTCCAGCACAATCTATCGGAGATAAAATTAACCTGTGTGATAGGACACAGAGTTTCTGCAGGACATATGAGTTGCAACCTAGCATAAGTGCTCTGCATAGTAAGCATGAATGAAATTGCAGTAAGTCACTGAAGAAACGCCTTTTCACCTCAGCTCACATGAGCTCTTACAGAAAAAGAGGGTGGGCAGCTATCAACCACTGTAGGATCCCAGTCAGCTCTCTTTGATCCTACCATTATAATATGCACAGATTTCACTGCCTGGGAATAAGCGGAAAGCCCCACTTGTAACTCACAAGAAAGACCAGCAGATAGCTGAATCTCACAGCTGTGTTACGCCAGGAAAATAGCAGAATTCCTTTTGCAAATTAATTTCCTCTGAGCTCCTAAATGTTCTCCTTACTTTTAATGTTGCTTCTCTTCTGGGAAACTCTGTTGGTATGGTAGAATGACTTTTTTGGTGTAATTGTCCAACTCTGCATAAAAGAGTTCAAAATTACTTGAGTCAGAGAGAATAACCATGACACGTCAGCCAAGTGGATGTGTCATTTGTCTATAAAAATCTGCCAAAGGAGTGTCCCAGGTCCCACATTCTGGTTGATGACTTGAACACACCTTTCATGGATAACTTTTCTCTCTTCCCATCTTCAGAAATGGGGCAGTTGTAACGTGTTGTTGCTACTGTCAGTAGAATAACTTACTGACTTCAGATGTTTTTTGATTAATCTCAAATTTACTGTCTGGCTTTTTGAAACATTGCTGTGAATTATGATAGCTTTCCAACTCTACACTAACATGATACAGAGTGAATTTATTAGTATGGCTATGCATTGCTTCCATAAATACTTCAGCTTCACATTTACTAACATGATCTTTCAATTACTCTGCTAATGAGCTCAAATATGTTTTAGCTGGATTTGAATTAGTGTGATGATTTGTCTTCAGCGGCAGTTGGTATCTCAAATATATTGAGGTGAAAGGTATTCTGTGTGTAGCTGAATAGCTTGGGTTGACTGGATTTATCTTTTGTGCTGTCAAATGTTCCTAGGGTATGTCTGCATTCCTTTTAAAGATAAAATTTAATTATCAGGGCACTAAATGCCTGCTGCTGTTGTGTCCATGTGAAAGAAATGATAGCATAGAATAGAAAGCTTGAAAGTCTAATTTTGTGTTGTCCTATCAACGTTAACCTAAACAAGGTTGTCCCAGTGTAGCAGCTTGCACCTGGACAGCTGAACTGAGCACCTTCATTGATTCAGGGCGTTACAAGATGGTTCTGGTGGTCTTCATTCATCCAAAAGTGCCTCACTAGTTCTGCCTGCCTGCAGCTCCCCATTATTTGCAAGAATCTGGTTGGGAATAATAGAGAGAGGAGCATTTTCTCTTCAAGCAATGGCTAATGGAGGGAAGCAGAATACCTTGTACATTGTTCCTTTTTCTCAGCCTTATGCAGTAATGTCCCCTAGATGCCTACGCTTTCTTCTGTCACCTGCTGAATGAATTCAGTGCATCCCCAGGAGACACCATTCTGCAGCCTGTCAGATATCACCAGAACTGTATATTCCCTGAGCTAGTAGTTAAATGTTTGTGGCTTGGTTTTTGCCTTTCCCCTGTAGCACAGGGGATATATTCATTATCAGTATCTCCCTGGCTCACCATCTTGTGACAGACATATCAATTGCATATGTCTCTGTCTTCCCCACCTCCCACCCCACTTTTCCAAATGAGCAGAAAAGAGCATAAGCAAATTAGGAAATAATAATGAAACGATATGTACTATCTGTTCCATTTGACAAGACAGGTTCTCTGAAGGGCAGCTGGATGCATGAGCGATGAGAAGGCAAGATTCAGAAAAGCAGGAAGGGATTTATGTTTAATAATAAATGTTCCATCTGAAGGCAAAATTATGATTGTATGTCATAAAAAAGCCCAAAACTAATAAAATAAAAAATGCAGGAAATTATTCATGCTGGGTTGAGTTAGTGTTTACTGAACAAGTCTGGCTACCTCCTGGTATTATCTGACATTTCCTTATGTTGACATGACTGACAGAGGAATTATACCCTGTTGCTAATACTAACAACTATCTTTTTTCCCAAGACACCAGAAATACAGCTGTCATTTTTTTGAGATGCAGGTCACAGTAGGTCTCTGTCTTTCTCAGATTCTTAAATTAAGTATCTTGAATCAGATGCCAAAAGACTGTGAGATCTCACACAGTAATATACTTGGTACTTTGTATTTGTTTTTTGATTCTTGAGGCTTTAGGATGATCTGAAGACATTTGAGGGCTTTTATGGAAATTTGAAGGGTCATAAATTAATCTCTATTGCTAGCTTACTTAATTTTGAATAACATTTTAGATTCTATGAATGCAGAAACTGGGGCTTTCTGGGATAAAAACTCAGCAAAATATGACAACAACATACACCGTAAAAGTTTCAAGGAAATTACAAAAGCTAGCAGCAGAGAAGAATGCCAACTGTGAAGTCCAAATTTGTCTATTACTTGCTCTTGCTCCCAGGCAATATATCACATGTGACATTTTCACTGCAGTTTACATCCTTCTAGTCTTCCTCTGATCTTATTTTGCCCATTTCTCCAGCCTTCTTAACATCTGCCCAGCATCTGGACTCTTTCCAGTCTTGATTCACTTTACTATCTTTTATCTGTCTTGCTTTTTCTGAAAGATCTTCATCTATGTTTGATTTCACTTAACCATACGTTGCGCTGTTTTTGTGACCTTGGTCCCCATTCAGTGGCCACCTGGTCTTCTTCCATCATTTTGATGGCAGCCACGTGCCTGATAGTGCCCTGGCAGTGGCTGCTTTGAACCTGTTTGTCTTTCTATCATTTTCTGCTGCTCTGACACTGCTAGTGCCACCAATGTTCATTATCCTCTTTCCTTCTTGCATTCTTTCTCACTTCAACCTTCCCTTCCTTCTTCTTTCCTTACCTGTCCTCAATTAAATAACACTTCATTACTATCTCTGTCTGGTAGGAAACAAAATCTATGTGCCACTGAGCTACATCCACCAGGCTTTAATACACATATGATACTTCATGTGGTCCTTCTTCAGGCAATGAACTCCATCCTCTGATGACCCACTCTTTTTATGTGCATTTTAGCCAGGCTTTCTCCAGCATGTCATCATTGATACTTTCCCTTTCTCCACCATCCTACTTTAATCCCACTGGGACTGAAGATGGACACTCCACCTGAAAAGTAGGACATTAGCAGATCCTTCTACAATACTTTAAAGGAAGATGAGCTGGAATCATCATTTTTTCAGAATTACCTTTAGCACTACTGTTTAGGAGTTGCTTCATAATTAGTGTATAGATTGCACTGGTAAATTAATGAGGGCCCAGAAACATTCCCGCTCACCAGAACCCCATCACCTATGCTCCTAATGTCTTGATACAGTTCCTTGCATGCTTTTTCCAGCATGGTTCAGGAGTTAATATTCCAAGGGCTATTTCTGACATACAGCTTTCTGAAGTCACTCAGGAAGAAAAGAGAATTTACCAGCAGAGACATGGACCATTTCTTGTGAGGTGTCTGCCCTGGGACACAGCATTTTGACATGGAAGATTACAGGAAGACTTTGGGTTGAGCAGCTTAGGCACAGAAAATTCACACCCAAGCAATTAAGGTTTTTTTTTTCTCATATACAAGCTTTTAATAAATTAGCATGACTTTCCCTTTTAAACTCCTAGCTTTCACTTCAAAAGGAGAAATCATATTGCAATATAGATAGTATATAGCCCTGAATAATAAAAAAAAAAGACCATGAGAAAAGCAACGTAGTCCAGCAGGTCAGTATAAAACAGTCTTGGGAGTTGCAAGTGCCTTCCCAAAGGAACTGCCTTGACAGGTCCCTGCAAGTTCTGTGATTAAAGCAGTTTCAGGCTAAAAGTAGATAGTATCATACCCATCTTGCAGGGAGAAAAGGAACAGAATTGCCTAGCCAATTAGCCTAATCTGTCCTTTCTCTAATTTGTTTATTTGCATAACTGTAGTATTAACCAGTAGTTCACTCTGGCTAATCCCCAGTGCTACAAAGAAGAAAAGAACACATTTGTGTATTACAGTGTAATCATAACATCTACTAATTTCCTTCCATACACTACGGGCCTCTTTTGAAAGGAGATTGCTGGCATTTTCCCCATTTTATAAATGAGGAGACTTACAGTACAGCAAAATGATTTTTCAGGAACTGAGAGTTACTGATAAAGTAGAGCCTGATATCGGTGTAACTGATAAAGTAGAGAATAACACTCAGGTCGCCTAAATTCTCAGCACAGTTCACTCCCTGCAAGCTTCAGTGTTCACTTGCATCTGGGCTGTGAGTGACGTCTGCAGCAAACCTTTTCCTCCTGCATTTCTAAGTAATGTATTTTCTAATTTCCTTAATATCATCACACACTGAAGTGACTAATTACAAACAAAATTTCTTGCTTTCTGTATACTGTGTCTACAAGGACATAAGAAGGACTTTTTAGTGTTGGTGGTAGAAAACAAAGTTGACTTCAAAGAAGTGTGCTAGCACTATCCTTTTTTTAAAAAAGAGTGTTATGGTCTCATTTTGGTGCTTTCACAAAATAAGATGTAAATCTCCATGGATTGAAGGGAATGTATTATTTGCAAAAGCCCTGCAAACTTTCATCTCAGTTTCATAGCTCTTCATCACTCATCAAAATGTCTGCCTATTGCTGTTCTATTTCAGATGCTTATGCCATGCCTCAATCCCAGACATAGGCCTCCTCCTCTTCCAATAAGTGATGCTATAGTGCCAGAGGGTGAGAGAAGATGGCTTTTTTGTAAATTAAGAAAGTAATTTGTAAGACCCCTATGCTCATTTCATTCCTTACAGGCAAGATTTTCAGAGAGATCAGAACCATGTTTTTATATGAATAGTTTTCCTTGGGGTATTTTGATCTTCAGGTAGGATTCAGAAGCTATCTTAAGAATCAGGTAACAAAATCCTGGCACCAGTGTGGAGGAGATTTACCTGCTCCTCCTACCCCAAGGAAAATAAACCAGAGGAGAAAGATAGAAATTCCCATGTCTTATGTGTCTGGACACTGTTAACATATTTGACTGTTAATTTGCTTTCCCAGTCCTCACTGTTCCTGGGCTCCTTAAGCTGTACACATTAAAACTTATCATAACCAATCATTAGTTTAAAAATAAGCAGGTATTTTGCTAGTTGATCTTCTCTTGCAGTTAGTCAACTGTTACTCTTTTTTTTTTTTCCTAAAGAAAGGCTAGTATCAAATGTAGATCTCTCTTATTCTGTGATAAGAACCATCTCTGCAAGACCACACTGCCCTGAAGGGCAGGTGGCCATTATCAGGCTCCTTGCCTCAAGATACTGCTGCAATTAAGAATGTTTGCTACCTGAGACCTAGCAAATGAGTACTAGGATCTTCTGAGTTTCAAAAACTAACAACTTCCAAAAGATGGTTTTGCTCTCCAGTGAACCAGGCTATAGATTCTTGTTACCTGAAACCAACTTTCTGTGTTTAGCTGAAGAGCTGACTGAACAAAGCCTTGCAGGACCTCTACCTAGACACAGTTTTAATGACCCTTTTTCATTTTGTGGCAGCTCCTAGCCATTGAGGCTTAGTGGCAGGACATGGTGGTCCATGATTAATGGTGCTAGACATACAGAGCAGCCATGAAGACACTCCCTCTGTTAGGCAGCAAAGCAAAGATTGAAGTGGCATCTTGCAGTTATCTATGTCAGGGACAATCAAAGAGTCATGAATATCCCAGAGTGAAAATGTGTCTGCATCAATTTTAGGTGTTGGGAACCTTAAGAGATGTCATCCATCATAGCTGACTGGCAGTATGTTTGGGGAGGGTGGGCTAAAGCATGGAGAAATACCAAAATACTGTTACAGTTTGGCAACTTCATGAAAACAAGATCGTCTTCCCCACAAGCTAAGACACTGAGTCTGAGATTAATTACTTAACTCTTGGTACTCTTGAACTTGGTGTTTATTCCTGTGCTCAGCTGTTCTTTTACAACAACATTAATCTGAATATTTTACAAGAACATTTGAAGTTTATTTATGGAAATATCCATAATTCTTCATGTTAGATGTATATGGAGAGTTGATTGCTTTTTCCATAATTGGGATTGTAACTATGATCTTTTATAAAGATATTATTAGTCCCAATATTATCACAGCTGTAGCTTTCAGGACTAATTGAGTTTAGAAATTATTTGGTTTCTTTTAAAGGCTAAGATGAGCTGTTACAGTAAGTTTCAATACAGTTAACCGGGCAAGCTTTAGGATTGGTTGTGCCTCACTGCTGTACATTCAAAAATAGACTGGATTTACATTTCATGCCACTATCACTACCTCCCAGTACTTGAAATATTCCAGGTAGTTACATTTCCTTGGAAGCTTGTGTGTAATTGTATTTGAAGAAAACGAGTTGTAAATGATTGAAGTTATCAGTGTTCACTCTATATAAATTGGCATAGGGTGTTAGGCTGGAAGACTGTATTTCTATTTATGTAAGATATGTGCAAAGCTATATACTATGTAAACCCAGTTTGCTGTTCGCTTGGAGAGAATATAGAGGCCTCCCTCTGTTTCATCAGTGCAAAGCAAAAGGAACCACTCTAATACATGTGCTATACCTCTCTTTTTTGAGAGTTATGACCCAAGTCCAAGAGCCAGTTTTATAGGGCTGACTATTCTTTCTGCTAACAGTGCTACTTGTTTGTAATGAGGTTTCACGGTGAAATAATTTCTGAAGGACTTACACACTGCAGAATTTTTTAAGCACGTGGCTGGGAGTGATGGTGGAAAGTGGAGTATAGCACTAGGTGATACAGAAGCAGATATGAAGCAATTGGTGAAACTGTTCAAGAGTTTGAAGATCATGTGTTTGAAGATCAATAGTATTCTGTTATTCTGTATATTATCCTTGGTGTGTGCATATGAAATTCCTTGAACAATTCAATAGAGTGCAAGCATTGCCCCAGCTGCTGTGGCCAGTGGTGTGTTGCTCTCAGAGCCGCAGGGAGGCAAGAACAATTAGAAATAACCTGAGACCAAACATTTTGACTATTAGAAACCATTTTAGCAACTGTATGTAGAGTTTTCAAGGAGGGCTGCTTTATGACCTCTTGGCTCATTCTGAAGAGCTCATCTGTGTCAGTGCAGAACGTCTCCATTAGGACGATAAATGTGCCAAGAACCTCCAATATAACATTGAGTAAACCTGCCAGGTGATGTTTATATTCCAGTGGTCTCTCGCTGATATTTCTTTCCCTTACAGATTTTTTTTGTGCGTTTGTTTTCTTTTTAAAAAGGACCCATATCCTTGCCTGTGGCCAGACCGAAGGGTTGTCTAAGTGGTGTGAATGCATAAATGCAAAGATGATCAGAAGCTCATCTTCGCAGTGCCTTGAGGTGGCTCCCTCCCACCGCACAGAAGGGCCCCTGCAGAGCTGCAGTGTGCGCTAGCTGTGATGATGATTTGAAGCTAAGAAAGCCTGGCAGTCCCACAAGGGGTATGCTTTTTCCTCTGGTCAGGCCTTACTGTCCCAGTTACAGCCACGGCAGCTTGCTGTGTGGTGTGAGTGCCTGTAGGGCTCCCTTGTTGCTGGTGCTAAAAATCTGCAGCTTTAAGTCAGAACGGGTTGTTTATAATTTCAGCTTTTTTCTCTCACTCAAGCCTGTTATATGGAAGTCAAGAGAAACATGCATGGGGTATCTCTTTGGTTTTATTCTGGGTTACCCACCAGGCACCCAATCTGGGTTTCTCCACTGTATTCCACTAATGTGCTGCAATTTTCACCAGTCTGAAGTGAGGATAGACCACGTTCATTCCCACCTGCTAATTTTTAATGCTAGTGATGCTCTAATATTGCATGGATTCAAAATTCCTTAAGTTTTGTGGCAGCAAAGAATAATATCCATAGATGACCTTGGGAGGCCCCTTTCAGCCCAAAGGTTCTATGATTCTACGATTCTATGACCAAACTTGGAGCACAGCTCGGGCCTAGCTATTTGGTTTTTGAAAATGGGTTTGTATTTGAGTAGAATTTATTATTTTAAAGAAAGCTTCTTGTTTCCATCCCTTAATCTTCCTACTTCTCCTCACACTTCCACAGTCTGCACTGCCAGTGCCAGTATTTCTTTTTCATTCGCACGGAGGAAGGTGGTTGCAGGCAGAAGTTTCTGGCAAAGAAGATGATAGCTGCATTTCGAGGAGGTGTTTTCCACAGTGGGAAGTAGGAGGATAGGGAAAGTAGGTGGGAGAATGGAGAAAGAGAGAGAAGGGGATGCTTGCCTTGCATTCTCGGGGAATGCAAAAGCTAAATGCAGCCCCTTGTCTTCACAAGGTAAGCAACCTGCTGATGTTACGCAGTAAATGTTCAGGCACCCATGAAACGTTGTGACAGCTGCCAGGTTCAGACTCAGCAAGTGCAAGGGTCATTTGCACACTCATAAAGAACTGCTCTTTGTAGGTACGTGTTTTTATTCTGAGTTATTTGTTCAGGTTGGAATATGTTTAAGATTAGGACAGATGCAAGTGAGGAGAAAAAAAATCCCAGACTAGTTTAGTCTGCTTTTTCTTGAGGTGGCCCTCAAAACTTGTGTGTTACTGAATGTCAGGATGTTGGACCCACAGGAGATGGGAAGCTTGAATTCTTGTTTGAATTTTATGGCTCTGACTCCCCTCTGCCAGTACGCAGCACAGCAAACACCACGCTGTTCTTATGTCTGTTGTCCTCTCTTATCCCTTAGAGTCAATAGTAACCAATTTTTTTTTCTCCTTTTCTACTTTTTTTAAAGGATGATTCCAGCTACAAGCAAAACCTTTGTTGTAAACAACCTTGTTTCTGGAACAGGCTATGACCTCTGTGTCCTGGCAATGTGGGATGACACAGCCACGACCCTTACTGCCACCAATATTGTGGGATGTGCCCAGTTCTTCACCAAAGAAGACTACCCTCAGTGCCAGTCGATGCACAGCCAGTTCCTGGGTGGGACCATGATTCTGATCATTGGAGGCATCATTGTGGCAACTCTGTTGGTATTCATTGTAATACTCATGGTCCGCTATAAGGTCTGCAACAATTCCCAGGGGAAGATGTCTAATGTCAGCAATGTCTGCTCACAGACTAATGGAGCACAACCTGTTCAGAACGGAGTCTTGCCCCAGGTCAACCCCAAAGTGGTGGTGAGAAACGAACTTATGGAGTTTAACTGTCAGTCTGCACGGAGCAGCATCTCCTCTTCCTCCAGCTCTGCAAATAGCCACGAATGTGATGACTATAGCCTCCAAAGTGAACAGGGCACATTGTCCAGTAAGTGGAGGCCCCCTTCCAGGTCAAAACACAATATTGACCGGCTAATGGGAGCTTTTGCCTCCCTGGAACTGAAATGTCAGAAAAAGGAGGAGATGACAGACTCCAGAACTTCCACGGTGGCCCACCACTCGGACAAAGAGCCACTGCTGGGCCAACCAGAGTCAAAATTTCGCAGCCTCCTCATGCTGCCTCTGGAGGGCAAAACTAAACGTAGCCATTCTTTTGACATGGGGGACTTTGCCACATCTCAGTGTTGCACCTACCCAAAAAAGATAACAAATATTTGGACAAAGAGGAGCCTCTCAGTGAATGGCATGCTTTTGCAGTACGATGACAATGACCTAACAGGGGCGAAAGGGACTTTTGGGAGCTCAGAGTGGGTAATGGAAAGCACAGTGTAAATATGAGTGTCTCCCCCACCCCTTCTCCCCTTATGTGTTATAAAGTGTGGTTTGCTGCAGGGCCAAGCATTTGGAAAGAGAGGGGAGGAGACGTTTTCAGTTGTACTGGCCAAAAAGATAAGCAAATAAAATGAGTAACAGGGACATTAAAAGAGAAAGAAGGTCCTGAAATGTGAATAGGCACGTATGGCACCATTCTTGTCTGGCCGCAACTAAACAATGCGTGAATGTGTCAAGGAATTTACTAGTTGTATTTAGCATTGCTTTCCAAAAGTTACTGAGGCTCTTGGTGATCCATCACACACAATTAAACAAGGAGGATGAAAAGGGGTTTAACAACAGAAATTTATTTTAAAGGGTTTCTTTTTTTTTTTAAAGGGCACTTCCTTCTTTTCTTTTAACCACAGTACTACACTTCTGTGGATATAAGACTGGGGCTAGGATGTATCTGGTTGTCACTGCAAGCAACTTTCTCAGAAGTGCAGTCAGGGCATCCACAGGGACGGATCAGAGCAAACTGTTCAGCATAATCTCATGGTGTTAACTGTGACATCTTGGAAAACAATACTTGTTGTTGAGTGGGCTTTTTGTCGGGATTTAATGATTTCTGTTTTGTTTTTCCTTGTTACTGCTTTTGGGTTGTTTTTTCCCCACAGCAGAAAGTATGTTTCGATGCTTTTTTTTTGGTTCATTTTCAGTCTCACCAAATCCCCCAGATGAAAAGAAGGATATGTACAAAAGTCAAATTTCTGATGTACTGTATAAACCACCTCCAATACCACCCCTTTATGTCCTAGGAAAAACTAAATCTAGGTGCTAATAAATTTTAAAAAAATCATCCTCTTTCTTCCATCTTCTTCATGGCCTCTGCTTGTCAATGCTCAAGGCAGATCGCAGCAGCTATTGATATCTGTAGGGGTGTTGCTATCAAAGATGGGAAGAACAGTAATCAAGCTTTCCTTTTAAAGGATAAAGAAAGGGAAAACAAAAGTGGCTCCCATGAACTCTGCACATTATGAGTAACAATTGATGGCAATTGCTTCTGGCAAAGGTCACACTGTCAAGCCCGTTCAACTGACAAGTGCAGACTTTCACCCTATTGTGACAAAAGCTCTTTGGCTGTACAATTGCTGGGACACGGCTTGACCATATCAGTAGCATCACAAGAAATGTAAGTTTTTGTGTATTTCAGGGGATTGGGTATGTTCTTAATTAGCCACAGAAACTGAGTTAATTCAGGTGGCTCGGAGCAGGGGGTCTCCCATGTGTCCCCTGCATTACAGATAACCCTTCCCCAGTCCTGGTCTACTCCTGTCCCCCTGTCTCTCCCCCTCACTAAGGTACTTGTTAACTAAGAACAGGAACTCTTTAGGGCTTGTAAACTGATTCTCAGATTTGGTTTTGGAGAGCATTGCTGTGGTTGTGGAAATGCACATGGCCCACCCAGCTGAATTCATTGTCCTTGATGACTTTACTGTGATTTCCAGCATCCTGGTGGTTACTGCAACTGTCCTTTCATTTGTTTATTTATTTGTTGGCTCCCAATGATCAGCTGCTGGGAACCCTTCTGAAATTGCACATTGTTACTATGATTTTGTAAAAGACATGTGGAGAAAGGGTGCAAGGCACAGAGAAAACAACACATGAAAAAACTCTATGTATTTTTTTTTAAAGGTGCAGAGATATATTGTGACATGGCTGTGTACTTGATCTTGTATTTGTCACGTTTCCTACTCGGAGTTTTAGAAAATTACATCCCTGTGATCAGAATATTTTTTCCTTTATTTTCTTTCTTTTTTTTTTTTTTGCTACAAAATGTATAGTAAAAAACATTCTTGGGGAAAAGTACCTGCTTTTCATTTATTTGCTGTTCTGTGGTCTGCTTTCAAACCTAAGTAAGCAGCAGTAATTATTCTTTTAAATTATCTTGAAAATTTAGATGTTTGCTTTCTCTTTCCCTCAAACTATCTTTGACTTTAGGATTTCAGGTATAAAGTAGCAATCAATAAATACATACCTTTTTGGAATGCATGAGAAGAGATCTTGTAAAAAGGTATTTCATCTCTTTTTCTGTGGTCACATTTATACAGATCTGTATCACTAATATATTTTAAACCCTGATCCAAAATCTGCAGAAATGAGAGGAATCCTTTTTAGGTTAGGACCTGACTTTGTAGGTTTTGCTCAGATTAGCGCTCACTGCCATCATTAATATATTCAAAAGAAACCAAGTCAAACTTTGTTTGCAACATCTTCCATAGTCTCTGATTTTCGCATGCTTTCCAAGAGGAATGACAACTCTAGTGCCAGAAACTGCATCATCCAACTGTCCAGATGGCACCTTCATATTAACCATTAATGACATTTACATTTACATTGTACTGAAGACTCTTAAAGGTGTTCATGCAATTCTTTTCTTTTCCTTGTTATGGTGTGGTGCGGTTAGACTTTTTTATGATGTTGCTGCTTCACTTTGAACATGACAACTGGGTTGTTTTTAATTTAGCTGTTGAGTTCATCATCAGTATTAGTTGCATCTGCAGCTGTGAATTTTCAAAAACAATATCCTATGCTGTTTTCTTTATGAAAAAAGAAAACAACCCTTTCACTTTCTCATACAAGACTAGAGGAAGTAAGCCAACAAATGCCATTTTAAAATAATGGATAGTTGCCAAAGAACCCAGGTAATAAAGTCCACAATCTAACAGCTGCACTTATTTCTGTTAATCATGATTTTAATTCATTTAGCTTTAATGAGTGAAACTCAACCCACATCAGCAAATTTGCAAATACTGAGCACAGCAAAAGGAGCGCCCACCAATTACCGTTGAGGAGGAAGAGGATGCAGGGACTCAGGCGAGGCAGGGATGCCCATGGCGAGTCAGCAAGTGCCCAGCCCCAAGAGGGGGATGGAGCCAGCCTGGCAGGGTGATGCCCGTGCCTGGGCACCTGCTGTGCTGTGGTTGTCCTTCAGGTGCCAGCAGCCACTGCCCTGCTTACACAGCCGGCCAAGCAGAGCTCTGAAATTATCCTCTGGCCTGCCCTTTACCCCTCTGAGAGCTGATGAAGACGGCTCTGTCTTTTAGGTTACATCCTGAATCCATACTCTAGTTGCTAATGCACAGGTGTGACCCCAGGGTCCTTCACAAACAGTCTGACCAATCTCTACCTCGCCTTTGCTTTGCCTCCATTTTCATGTGTGCACCTCACTCGACATCTTTGTATTTGATTATTTTCTTTGTAATGCTGCTGTGTGGTGGGTATTCTTCCTTGCTCCACTGCTGAGCACAACTGCGTGTCAGTGCCTGGTGAAATGATATATAGGTATCCACTCACCTGGCTCTAATAAATATTTTCACACATCATTGAGGAGCTGAGATAGCTCCAATGGCCTATTTCCCTGGTTCACAACCCTACACTGAGAAATTTATACAGGCCGCAAGTAACAGTGTTGTCTCATAAATTAATGTGTGGTAGTGTGACGTGCAGCTGCACCAAATGTGCTTTAGATGCAGGTGTTAGAGCAGAGAGTCAGGAGGACAACAGAGATCAACAAGAGCCGTCTGAAAGAGAAGCCTGGGAAATTAAAGGTGCTACAGAATTTAAAGTGAAGCCTGTGGGAGTAATTAAAGACAACTGCATATGACTGTGTAACCTCTGTAATTTTTTTTTTTACATGCTTTGTAATAATAGAATATGTTTTTTTTCTAAAAATATATGCTATTTACTTGAAAGAACAGGATATGATTCCACTGTGAAATTCTGCACACAGTCAGTCATGCTAAAAAAAACAACCCAAATCCCCAAAATATCATCCTGGAGACTATTGAACAAGATTACAAAATGGAAATTTCTGAAATTAGTGATGATGTGGATTTAATTTGATGTCTGCTAGGAACCAAATGGTTGTACGAAATGAAAATAAAAGTGTGTGTGTCTGTGTGTGTCTGCATATATACATATGTGTAGCAAAGCAGACCATACTATTTGCTTACAATTTATATCCTCCTTACGGATTTCACAAATTGGAAAGTACTTCTGATTTCAAATGTCTTTTCTGAGTTTTCCAGCTCTAGAGAGTAGCAACCGATTTGCTTTCCCCTTATCCTTAGAGGAATATAACCTTTTCTATGCCTCCAAACTACACCCAGTACTTGGTTACAATTTGGCTTAATTCACTTGTAAAGCAATGCATAACAACCAAGCAATGAAAGGTACCTCTGTCCTGCAGGATACAAGACTGAAAAGGTGGTAGCTTTTCCTTTGTTAAACCTGTTTATATCCCACAACCATGCGACTGATTTGTTCTGGAAACAGAGGAAAATAATATTCCAAAAGACTCTGCTTGTTCCATTCTCATTCTTCACCCAGCAACGAGTTGCAAAGACAGATGACCGAAAAGAACCCTTGGAGGTCTCTGAGTGAGTGCAATAAATACAGCAACAATTTAAGCACTTTCTAACCTGGAGGCCACTGCATAATTCCACCTGATAACCCAGAAAACATTTTAGTCTTTGAATAGCTTGAATGTCACATCTGTTTGCAATGTTTTGTACCCATTAACCTGTGGGTAACCCACAGCACACCATATGCTGGTGCATGCAATACCCACTTCTACCCCTTGCAGCCTATTTCACTGGAAACTTTTCTCAGTGATTCTCTCCCCCCTGTGTTCAGTGTTTGTATTTCAATACTTAGGCAATTCTGGATGTGTAATAATATTCTAGATGTGGAATTAACAAGTACTGTTATTAACATCTTACATGTTTCATGTTTAAATTCCCTTAAACATGATGAGGGAGATCCCTCCAAAAATATTTAATTAGCTTTGATTTTAGGCTGTAGGCCAGATGAAAACTAAATCAAAGAGTACCTTGAAACTCCTGCTTTCACTATAGGAATTTTATGTTCTGCACTATGTTTTCCTTGTCCTAATTAATTACTCTTTAATACCCAAAGGTACAGCATTCCCTAGAATCAGCTGTCAAAAGGCCCTACTATAAGAAAACAGTGCCAGATGCTTATTCCCAGCATTCACTCTCAACAGATGGCAAATGCCAGAGATATAAATATATATCCATATATATCAGCAAGTGCATTTTTATTCATGCGTAGATGTTCATGTGAACACACGCACAAATGTATATGTTGTGCTCTGTAACTGTATGGTTTGTGATGCACAGATTTCCTAGTTTGGTAATAAGGGAACATTTATATTTTTTATTAAATACTAATGTGAGAAAGAGAGAAAGAACAGAAACCTCCTCTTTCTAGGAAGCAAATTAGTTAATAATCTGTATCTCATCCCAGCTGGGAGAGTTCAGTGCTTCAAATTAACTTAACTGGAGGTGAAAGGATTCATTTGTTTCATATGACCACAGCAAAAGCTCAGCTCCTACACTGGGGCATTTATTCACCTGATCTCCCATTGCATGCTGTAGGTAAGTCTCCTGTAAATGAGGACAATGAGTCAAATCACAAGATGGGTGTCTGCACAGGAAAAAAGACTGTTGTTTCAGGGAAGTTGGTCCTCTCTGCCAATGTTATTGACATATCAGTATGAAATGTAGAATCAGAGAACACATAGGCAGGGCTGCATGTGGTGAAAGGTCTACTTTTTACCCTGTGGTAATGAGCCTTAAACAGAAGTCCAGAGAGGGGATGTGTTAATCTTCCTTCCTTTGAACATGACTCAGAGATGTGAAACTTCAAATAATTAGGCTCATAAATCTGATGTACCATTGACAGAAAAATGGCACTCATTGGGCTGGTGTGATCCAAGTGTTATTGCAGCAGGGAGTTGCATGCTGGTCACTGGTGGAACCGGTGTCATGCACAAAGGCTGGACTTGGTGAAGCAGGATCCCCGGGAGGGGATCACTAGAGGTCACAGTATGGACAGAAGGCATGGTGGTGTAGAAACATGTTAGACTTGGATAGTCCAATAAATCATTCCTATCCTAGTATCCTGTGACAGTGTTCAACACTAGTTACTTCAGAGAAAGTACTTTCAGGAAAACTTCAGAGAGGTCTGTCCCAAAGCCCGTTTGGTCTGGAAGTCCTTATCCTATTCTCCATAAGGAAGAAAAATAATTCTTCCAAAATTCACATCAAGACAATTAAAGCACAACTTAGAACTAAAACTGGGACAAGAATGAGCTCTGAATGACTCCTCCTGTTTTGGAGTCTCTGCCTCTGAGCCTGTCAAGCCTGACTTAAAAAAAAGACAGTCCTTGTCGTCTGAGACTGGGTTGTCCAAGGACTTTCAAAATGCACAGGTGAGTATTTACAGAGATTATGAGAATATTCCTCATTTGCAAGTGCACCTCCTCTGTGTCTCATTGTCACTGAACAGAGACCAATGTGTACAGCAACAACATTAAATCCAGTAACAACTTTATAAAATATGAAACTTTGTGCCATAATGCAGCCCCCCCCACCATCACCTTGAAAAGTGCCTTTCTCAGACAGTTTTGAGAAACAAAAGACCAGATATTTTCTCCCCCATTAAAATACACCTCTAGATATGCACATATCCAGATCCCATCTTCTAAGAGACCGTTGCACAGTACCAGGTTGCATAGTAATATTTGGAGATGAGACAGGAAACATTCGGTATAGCATAAATTTGATTCTAAGAAACGAATGTCCCTAGATTTAAGGTCAGTAGAAGATCTTATCTTATCTGTCTTCCTGTTTAATACAAGCCATAAGATGATGGCTTTCTATTGAATAAACCCCAATGGGATTGTGGACCTTTAAAGTTAAGTTGTGAGGCAAGTGCAAAACTCAGTAGGTGTATGAACATGTAAACAGTCCTGGGATCATTAGTAAAAAATGCTTTTAACAGCTGCCAGAGTGCCTCAGCTTGCTGTATGTTTGGGCTGCTACACAAACACATCCAAAATGACTACACAGACTCAAATGGTTGAAATGTAACTGCCCATAATACACTGAGTGTTGGCTAGTGGTTGGCATTGGTTAGAAGTTATGAATACAGATGAGAGCAATACAGTTTTGGCTGCAATTTCTGGGCTACAGTCATCTATCTGCTGGGTGTCCAAATCACTGTGCTGCTGCCAGTCTTGGCCACCCAGAGTCGAGGGTCAGAGCCACCTGGGTTGTCTTCCTCCACAAAGACTACCAAGCGTGATCTTGAATGAGGTTGAAGAACTTGTCCCTCCTTGAGGAATGTAGGTTACAGATCCCTCCCGGACCTCAGTCCAGGAGGCTCTCTGCTTCTGCCATCTAGATTAGCTTGTGTTTATTTGAGGGAAGGACCATACATCTCTAGCTTGGCCTTCCAGTTACCCTGCTGCAACTTTGCTGTTGAGTACAGTGACTGATGATTACAATTACAATTGTTTGAATTATTCAGTGTAACAAGACAATCAGATGAACTGAGCTCCTTCATCACTCACAAAGCGAGGACCCGAATTTCCTGAGAGTATCTGTCATCCTTCAATATTCTCCCAATAGGTGGCATGAACACAGTTCAATATTGGGGACCTTGCTACCTTTTCACTCCTGATCAGTAGTTTGGGGGTGGTTGTTTCAGGATGATCTCTTCAGAACAACCACAAAACAAACAAACAATTTGGCTGTAAATACACTGACTAAACAAACCCATTGGTTTGTCATTGTTCCAGCAGGAGATAAAGTATAGACCTTAAGGATATTAAACTGGTGACCCAGATTTCAAACAGCTAAAAGCTATTAGTATGTCAGGTGTGTTAGATTTCCTGTTAATGCCACTATGTTTAAATTGTATCTGGCATTAATATGGAATACACCTGGTGAAGAGCTTCAGAAATAATCTCTAGGACACGTGGCCTGGATCTCGTTTTAGTGAGGAGAGGATCTCATACCCTTCAGAGGCCTCATCCCCTCCTGGATATTTGTGACAATCATCTGCACTATCTGTTTAATGAGGTAATTACTGCATATATTTATTTTATATGTCTATGTAACTTCATCCCTATAAAGAGTGAAGTGTGGCATGTTCCCATTATCTGTACTACTTGTGGTGGGTGTAGATGGGCCATAGTGCTGTTCAGAATGAAATCCTGTACATTAGAACAAATACCCTCCAAAATCCACCAGGTTAAATCTCCAGACTTTCAGGAATGGATTTATTTTGGATTTATACCTCAAGCGTAAAATGGAGTGGTACAATTAGAGCTAAATATGAAATAATCTTGACAGAAATATTCACATATGGTTTCTGCACAAAACTTCAACCCCAAATGTGCTGAACAGAAGTAGATCTTCATTCTTCTGGTCTTAACCTGCCACATAACCCCCAGTATCACCTAGCCAGTGCTAGAGACCTGTATAAATTATAGCAGTTCTACCGGTCTAAATTTTTGTCTGTTTTCTGTCATCCTCAGCACACCCAGCAAAATTTGTTTAGCAGCCCTTCCCAAAATAGCTAGGGGATAGTCTTTTCCTGCACTGTTAATAGCCTTCCTTAGATCTGTTGTTCCCTCTTATTTTTACCCTGTACAAGGCATCTGATGATGGAATGAGACTTTCTTTACCACCTCTGTTGGTGAAAACCCATCCAGACTCAAAATGTGTTTGATTCCAGTGTGGTTTGTCTATCCTGTATTATTTTCAACTCATAAATATTTATGTCAGTTATTTTTCATTCATATGACTGCATGGGGAATGGCCCTTCTACCACTGCCTGCATTAGCATATAGTACTCCTGCATGAGTACAAGTATTCTCCATTCATTACTTGCTGTTCATCACATCATCTTCATTACTTGGCCATAGAAAAAGTTATTCTTGTCCGGCAAGGGACTAGAAGTAATAACATTTGATCTACTACAAATAGCTATATGGGGAATGGAACAGCTGAAATTAGCAATATAATCACAAATCCTAGAATGAAATGTCTGTCTTTGAAATTATGTGTAAATAGGACCAGTATTTGCTAACATTAGGGTAGGTCGGAAGAAATTCATGAATGAAAACACAACAAGAACAAAACAAATCAAATTCATTAGATGATTTATTTGGAAAATATAGCTGTAAGAGCTTTAATGGTGAGTTAAAATGGAAATGATGATATTTCCTGAACTGCACAGCATCTACGCCATGTGCAGTCAGAGCAAGAAAATCAGCTGTGAGGCTAACATAGAGCTATAGCATGCAGTTTGCAACCTAACACTGTATAATTTCTAAAAGGGTTGTGAAATTCCTGAAGGAGGAATGCATTTACCAGAACTGGGATTAACTAATAATAAATAATCAAATTTGAATCCTAATTGGAAAGGCATTTTGTCAACATCCCTTATGGAAGGGAAAAGGAAGGCACTGTAAAATGACAATGTTGAGAGTCGATTTGCTGTCCAGGCCTAATGTTCAGTTTGCTCCTGGTCTCCAGATTATAGGAGATTATCGTAGATCAGACCCCTTTAACAGAAAAGAACCTTTTAAATCCATCCCAGCGTTGCCCTTACTAGGAACAAAGGAGAGAGGCTCCTTCCACTGGGAGGACAAAACCCCTTAATTCATGGCTTGTCAGAAGAAAGGCGCTTGCTTCAGCACTGAACCAGGTTAGTTATGACCCTAATTTACACAGCAGCGTGTCATCCTGGTGGAAGGGATGGCACCTTTAAGTAATAATGAACAAGCGTGCATTGACAGAATAATAATCACTGATTGAGAAGGTTACAGCAGAGAAGGTGGTAAAGCTAAGTGCCTGCTTTAATTCCGCTGGGTGCCATAATATCAGAAGTTGGGAGCTGCACTTACAATATAAAATAACATTAGTGTGGCAATTAGGACTTAATGGTTTGTGGAGAGAAGTCTGCAAGACTTTATAAAAACATCCAAATTAGTCTGTATTCAAGTTTTACTTCACTCTCACTTTTTCTTCTGGCTGTATTGTCATCTCCCTCAGAGGCAGAGTTCTCTTAAAACATAGTGAAGAAATGCCAGAGGCATCAGGGCAAATTCTCCTTTTCTATCTATGGGTATAATCTCAAGGACACTTCTGCCAATTTAACCCAAGTAAAGAATCTAGCCTAGGGTGACTGGATAAAACTGCTTAACCCAGAAAACCTCATTTGCTCGAACGAGCAGACAAAACCAAATCACTAGGTGTATATCGACCTGGTCTCCTGTTCGCAACATTTTGACTTCTCTTAAGCTGCATAGGATGTCTAGTCCCAGTGTTTAAAAATCACTACAGACAGCCTACAATACTCGGAAAAGCATGACTCAGATGGGAGTCTTTTGAGTGAATTCAAACTGCACAAATTTTCTTAGGACCTTCCTGAGGCCCAAAAGTAAGGGATCTGCCAGATTTCTGGGAGATATTCTGCATTTTTTACATTTCTCCTGGTTTCTTGGGGGTCCCTGCCACCATGATAGCAGGGTGCCAACGGCCTGGCAGCAGTGGTCTTGGCAGGAAAATCTAGAGTGAGAGCATGTGGGAACTTCTCGACATGTGTGGGATAGGAGGCAAGCAAAAAGGGGATTGTTTTTTTGCAGTCAACTGCATGGCACAAGATTTTTAACTTCTGTGAAAATATGTTTCCTCAATAGTCTTCATATATGCTATGCATTCAGCACGTCAAACAAACAATGCCCTACAGAGCGTATAAATCTTGGGCACCAAAGAGAAAGTAAAACAGCACTGTCTCCACTCCTGTCTGACCACTGCACAGTTCTGATGTTGTCTGAAGACTGGATTTACATGTAGTCCTCAGATTACTGGAAGGAAGAGAAAGACTCCAGCTGATTTGCTTGGGCATTTCCTTAAACTTAGAGTACGAACTGACAGAAATTAATTATGGCATCACCTCTTCATTGATCTCCCTTCCCTTTCACACACATACAAATATTCTGTTTTATTATGCTTCTTACCTCTGACAGATATATTTATAAGACTATATGTTCTCTGGCTGAGACTTGAAAGCTGAGACCAGACAGGCCTATATTGATCCATGTACTGACAGTGTAACTATTCTATTAGTTCCAAGAGAGATTTCAAACCACTCCTTTCCTTTTAGGATACTCTTTATGTAGGCTTGGTGTGAAACAAAAAACTATATATATGTGCAGGTTTTTGTTTGCTTACTTTCTCTATGCCTATGAAAATAAACAGGTGATTTGGAAATGTCTGGAATAAAACCAACCTTGATAAGTAAAACTATGCATACATTGGTGAAGCACTGGCACAGAGTGCCCAGAGAGGTGAAAGATGCCCCATCCCTGGAACCATTCCAGGTCAGGTTGGATGGGGCTCTGAGCAACCTGATCTAGTCGATGACGTCCCTGCTCACTGCAGGGGGGTTGGACTAGATGACCTTTAAAGGTCCCTTGTGACCCAAACTGTTCTATGATTCTATGATTCATATATACCTATATACATGCATACATACGTGTATATATATATAATCATTATGTCAGTCTCCAGTGCCAGTTTGTTAAGGTATTTCCATGACATTTTCATTTTTCTGCACCAAAGTAAAATGGCCAAGGTCACAGAAGGGGACGGTGTCGGAGGTGAGAGATTGACTGCCGACACGCTGCGCTAACAGCTGTCTCCCTCCAGTGCTGATTGCGCTGATCCTTCCACACTAAACATCAGGGACTGTGTTCACCACTGCTTCTTTATCACCCATACACTTCATTCCCACCAACACACGCCTCTCTTAAAAAGAGACAAGAACTTTAGACACTGCCCCTAACAGCACTTTGGGTATTTTTCCCTTCTTCATTTCAGTGGTGACTGGGTACTTAAAAAACTTCGGGGATAAGGATCCTCATTTTGCTGCCAGACCAGCCTGAGCCAGGTCAGTATGAGAGAGCAAAACGAGCACAGAGCAAGGTGGGGCAGGAGAGGGGAGCTTATTGACTTGTGGGTGCAGCAGTGGCACTTTGCATCGGTCTCCTCACCTTCACGCCTCACGCATCCCTCTCACCCCAGGTGACCACACACCTGCAGCTGGCAGTGCTTCTGGCAGCCTTCTCGCTGCAGCTCCCGCCACCGCGCATCCGCGATGCTGATGGCGGGGAATGGGGAGTTCTGCTGCGTTCCACTAAAATGGAGCGACTTGAGAACGGGTGGTGCCTCTTAGGACAGCTGCTCCCGCATAGCTCTCCTGTCGTGCAGCCGTGACGCCCCTGCCCGGGTTACGTTGTTTTCGGCTTTAGAGAGTGTTGTACAGAGGTACCGCTGAAGGTCTGCTTGCGTGTCAGGCCTAGTTCGCACGACTTTCCCATGACTTTCGTCCCTGCCGTCCCGTGGGGCAGAAGAGTGAAATTAAACTCAAGAGCAATAAGCGCATTGTATCAATACCGGGTCTCTAAGTTCATCCCCACCTGGTGCATTGGAATTTGAATATTTAATTACTGAGTTTACCCCTTTCTCAGATAAATCTTTTAATATGGTATTCTGCTTTTCATTTCATCCACTGTGTGGGAAATGTAACCTCTTAAATTGATAGATAGCTATACTTACACTTATATATGGCCAATGTATTCTTTTAAGCGGACGCCTCTGAAGCAGGAGGGATTTAAGTATTAAATACCAAACTGTGGTCCCAACTTTGATCTCTGAATCAAGGGAAACAAAGTCGGTTTGTCCAACACAATCACTTGCAAATTACCTCACAGGGGAGCGGTGGGGGTTGGCTCCTAAGGTAGAGAAAGGTGGATGTGCTGAGTCTCCAGGAATTTCAGTGTGTTTTCTTGTTAACCCCTTAGGCACAAACTCCCTTTGCCATTGCTGGGACAGCAGTAGAATACAGTGATGTCTGAGTTACCCACAGGGAGGGGAACCTGGCAGAGGGGACAGAAGATGCAGTTAGTTTCCCTGCTTCAGTCCATAACATCGTGAGAGTGGTTAGCTGCTGAGAGACAGCAAACACATTCTGATGGCCATGCCCGTGCAGCACACTAGTGACAGAGGATATACAGTTACCGCTTGTCTTTAATGCAGCAGTAGCCCTTCATGCAGAAACACCAAGATTTCTTTGCCCGGAGTATCACAGAAACACTGGTTACCCAGAGAACTGTCCCCTGTCCTTTGGGTTAATGACCGTGTTATCTTGTCATGTTTGTGGTCCCATAGTATTGAATCCGGTATATTTAGACACAAGAAGCCCGCTGTCCTAACAGGAGGGCCTCTCTAATCAAACCTTATTCATGATTTTTCAACTTTGCATTATGATCACATTCCTGTTAGGAGAGAGGGGGCCTTTACAAAGGTATCTAGGCCACCTAATTGTGAAGACAAATAAAGAATAAGATTTACAAAAGCATCTAGATTATTAAGTCTGATTGCTTTTCAAATCTTTAAATCCAGGAGGTGATAACTAACAAAATAGTTACTTAACACTTTAGACACCTCACTGTTCATATGTATCAGTCTCTGGTCTCATTTTTCATGTCCTCAGTGCTGTAGGAGTAGGAGACTTAAAATCTGTATTGCCTGCCTAGTCTTTGGCTACTGTTAGCGTTCCTGTTCTTTTGCAGCAAGGCATTTTCTTTTCTCTCCAAGATGAAGATCATAAACGCGCTTAAATTTTGTGGAATAGCTGACATTACTCTGAACAATTAGTGACCACATTCACAAACTAGCCTGATTTCAGGTTCAATCTGATTTCTTTGAACACAGTCATCCCATAATCTAGCACTGAAAGACCACATGCACAATCAAGTCTTAAAAAGTATGTAAAAAAAAAAATGAATCAGTTTATATGGCAAAGAAAGACTACTTTAATTACTGCCAACAGGCAGTGACCTTGAAATAAGAAGTATATTTTAATTTTATGAGCTGTTCAGATGCCAGATTGATGGGGACAGAGTAAGTACCTGGGCTGAATCTGCTATATTATTATGGCTGATTTCTAGCTGAAAATGTTTCAGTAAAAGGATTATACATTTCATTTAGGTAAATAATGATAGGATCTGCAGCTACTTTTGCTGGGATAAAAATTCTAAGGGCTGTCACTCCACACACTCCAGGGCAAAAAAAATGGATCCAGTGTCAGTGATTTTTATCATGATGCTGCTATATTTGATGTCTTTCATAAAGGTCCTATACTTACATTGTTCTGACAGATTGTCAGCTTCCATTAAAAAAAAAAAAAAATTTTACCCCCCTGACTGAGGCAAAAATCCTCTTGACTAAATTTGAAAATCAGAAGCTAATTCAAATGCCAAAGTTATCATTTTAACACCGTAATATCTTGTGATGGGGTTGGAGTGAGTCTTGCTCATGATTTTTGAAAACTTGAGGCCATCCATCCTGTGTACCAGACTGGGTCAGAAGGAAGCCACATCCTTTTTCCTTTCAGAATAAAGCACAGTTCAGGCGCGGCCTGTTGACTTTGTCTTTTATAGTATCTGGCAGAGTTGACAACCAGCTATAGGACACTTAAACCAACGATTTCAAGAGACCCACTAAGGCAGCCTGTCCTTCTCGGGGCCTGCTAGGGAAACCCATCGTTGGTATTTTCCAAGCGTGCATTTAATCCAATTCTGAAAGAGGAAAACAGTGAGTTAACCCATCGCTTCTCGATCAAAACTGTCGACTCAATGTCACTTCGCTGAGCATCGCATGCGGCACCTGCAGCTCCGTGCCTTGCTGAGGGCTCCAGCCTCCATGCACCCTAAGCCACTAAGTGGGTAGCATCCCTCCTCCATGAGGACATCACAGGATTTTAAGGGACAGAAGTTTTAAGGTTAACTAACCTCTTCCAGAAGATTACAAATATTAAGATGAGGCAGGCATGTGAAAAGATGCTCTGGACTCCTGCAAGGGGGGACAGAGCAGGGGACCCTCCTGCCCGTGCAGTTGCAGGGGTGGCTGGGGACCACACCGCTGATGGCGAGCGGGCGCTGGCGTGGGGAGGGACAGGCCCGTACTGCAGGTGCCCCCATGCTCAGCTCTCAGAGCCGTCTGCTCTGAATTAGATCGGATTAAAGACACAGCATAGGCAAACCCCTTCTTGCTGCTTGTGTGACATAGGTTTATCTGATGCGAAATATGGCTTAAAGGCAGCAATGCTTTTCACATGCTGCGGAAAGGCAGTTAACAAGAAGAGCTTCTAAAGCCAGGTAAAAGAAACACGCTCCCAAAAATGAGAGATGGCACTTTGGCAGCAGAACTTTGTTTTGAAGCCCCAGCACAAAGCAAAAAATCAGGGCAAGTACCAAAAGCTCCATGCAGGATTCTCTGCAGGCAAGGAAAGGCGCAGGGAGGCAAAGCAGTCAATACGAATAGCACTGGGTTAATAATCGCTTTACAGAGAGGAAGGGTACGTACAGGGAACAGGCAAATCTGAGGCAATATGTCCTTAAGCACCATTCCCATCACATCTCTAAAGAAGACAAATACCAGTTTCCTTCTTGACTTTCCTAGGTGGTTGCCTTGGCATGGGAGCAACAAAACAAAAACCTGTAGAGCAAGCCTGTTAACAAGATTTCAGGAGCCTGTACTTTTTGTCCAGTTCATCACGATTTTGATTTATTTCTGCATACATATTGCTCTCTCAGAGGCTGTCCTGAACACCCCATGGCTGTCCAGCACTCAAGTTTGTGAGGCAGTTGGTATGCTTACTTGTGCCTTCTACACATAGAATGCCACTTTGGTGGATATAGTCTTTGCTCGTTCCTTTTCTAAACAGCTGCTGGCTCTGTCTTAAAGGTGCCCACGTTTCCTTGTGAATGAAGCACGCTGGAAAACATAAGGGAACAATCAATCAACGCATATCTATCAAACGTGTTGGTCCCCATGTTTAGTTTAGAGAAACTGAAAAAAAAATACAGTTCCAAGTGAAGTCAAGCCCAGTACCTGCCTCCTGAAATAATATACAGAGGAGAGCGCACTTTTCCGTGTTACTTTCCCCCACAGTTCAATTCTTTTAAAATGAAAGCTCTCCTTACCTTCCTAATGTTTGGGAGCAAAGGAGGGGGAACGGTGAACCTGGTGCCATGCCAGAGAATGGAGCAAGGTTGGAACAAACGCAAATAAAAAAGGAGAAGAGAAACATTATAGACAAAGGCAGAGACTAAAGATTCAGAAAATATCATAAAAAGGAAAAATGCCTTTTCTTTCCAGATTCTGGGCAAAAATAGACCTTTATCAGAGAAGATACATCAGTGTTATATCAGGAAGGTTAAATGATTTACACAGTTTCAAGGAAATTTTGAGAGGCATGATATTGTGCTCTTGTACAATAGTGAAAATTACAAGCAATTAAAGACACTGGAATTATCCCAGACTTTATATACATTATATTGACCAGAACCAAAAGGATTTTTTTTTTACATTTCCTGTCAGTAATTACTGATTAATAGAATGAAAAAAAAATTATAAGTAGGCAATTCCTCCTGAGTTTTCTACAGGAAAATATTACAGACCTGTCAAAACACAATATTTCATCTATTTTTCAGAAATAAAAGTCACTGTTTTTCATTTAAAAAGGTTTTTTTCTGATATGAAATGAAACAAAATACAATTCAACAATGGAAATTAAATTAAAGAATGGGTTTTATTTGTATTGCAGTTGGAAAGGAATGGCTTTTTTTTCAGTACTAAATTTTCATAGAACAAGAAAACCACTTCCTATGAAGTACTAATAAAGGCATCAATATAGCTGATCAATTTTATTTGTTTCAATCTCAACATCTTTGACATAAAAAATGACATACTTCCAAAAGCTCTAATTTTATATGTCCCTTAAGACTATATCAGCCACATGAATTTTTGGCGGACAGCGTGCTGTGCTGTGCAGTTTATTTATGCTTCAAAGCTTCATAGAAACTATATATTTAATATATGCTTTGGCTGGTCCACACATTGTTTGAACAGCTCTGTTTATAATATAATTAAACTAGTAAAAAATTGTGCAGGAAAATCCTTTAAGTATGATATTCAGAATTTTTGATCCTTGTGACAGGCATTGTCTTCTGTTTTACTTCTGTATGGGCTCTATTAGTAGTACTACATAGGTTTTCCTACACATTACTGCACTATAATTAAGTTAGCTGTATTACTTTACAAAATTTGGAGAAAATGCTGCTCTCGCATTCCAGCTAAATTCTTAGAATAATCCTGGAAATGTTGAGCAAAATATTCCTGGATTCTGCTCATATTTGGCATCTCTACTTGTAGATCAAACAACAAAGTTATTGAGAAAATTTCCCATATCTTATAGAAAGAAGTGAACAATTTGCCTGTTGCGATGTTTTAATTATCTATATGGCACCAAGATCATATGTAAGTGGTGTAAGTAAGGTCAAATGAGCTTGCTTACAGAGTACAGCAGGCATACGACTGGATCAGAGCAATGTCCGTCTAGCCTTTCTATATCATCTCTGACAATTTCAACAGCAGTTTCACCATAGCTCTGTCATTATAAGCTGAATGTAGCCCCCTTCTTTGGTTTCACAATCAATCAACTCTATCCAACAGGTCCTTATAGGCCTGGCTGAAGTCCTCAGTAAACAGCTCACTGAAGTTTATTTATAGTGGAAAAAAAAGCCCACACGTGCAAGCCTTTCTGGCTGATATATAGGATGAAAATAAAGGGAAGATTGGTTCGTCCCTTCTATTGAGCTCTGTTTACAGCCAATATTGGAAGTTTCTGTGGTCTGCCGCTAACTCTATTAACTGGCACTTCATAATTATATGCTCGGTCATCCGTTACTTAAGACAGATGATTGTCCTCAATAGCTCTTAATAAAATTAAGACATGCCCTTCTGGAGGTCTTAATTACTAATCTCGTGACAACTCTGTATTCTTTTTGATTCACCTCCACCTGCATGTTTCTCTGATCTGGCTGTTCCTGCCAATGCTGACTGCTATGTGGCAAAACGATACCATTGTCACTACCAATTACCCCGGCAGGGAGTTCAGCCGAAGGCCATCATGGACCTAATGAGGTGTACTCAATCAGGAGAAAAATGTGGCTCCATTTCCTTCCCCTGGGTGGTAGCTACTTTGTAAGAGTGATCAATTCTCGGTTAGGTTAAGAAGTGGAAATAAAGGAACATACATAATTACCCTGTGTGGTCTCCTGCACAGCCAGGGTGGGGAGGGAATTGGGCAGCCGAGAGAAGTGCAAGGAGATCCACGGGCTGAGTCCTTTAACGTGCTCTGCTGCTGGGATAGCAGCATCTGTCTTTGCTAGTTAATACTTGCATTTGTACCAAATAAGAAGGGGCATTAGGTTTGATTCTGCAGTTATGAAAAGCAATCAAAAACTCCCACTGACTTCAGGGAGAGCAGAAGTGTGTGCTGTGCCAGGCCATAGTGCTACTACGCGCTCTTCAGACGCGGCTAGAGCAGGAGGACAGTTAGGAAAAGCACATGCTAAAGAGGAGCAGAGCACTTTGGGATTCATCTTACCTACATTTAGCCATCTAAAACTTAAGTGCCTAACATATATTAGTCATTTAGGCTCCCTCTGCAGCCACTGTGCAGGGAGGGATGCACTTCAAGAGGCTGATCAATCCTTTCCACTCCACCAGCAGTACATAAGGGTGTCTTTCACAGAATTAGGATGATGTAGTCTCTCATAAATAGGTCGCAAACTTTCTGGGTGACTACCAGCAGCAAAGACAGTGAAATCCTTTTGGGCATGGCCCAAAGTCTGACTCCAGTCAACAACTACCATACTCTTTCCATTGCCTTTGATTATATATTAGTCTATATTAGCCAAGGAATGTATTAACACTGTCAGAGGTCCTAGACAGACTACTTTATGCAAAATACGTTTAAACCTGAAGGTACTGTGGAAATGTATGGGGGCAAGCAAGCAGTGATGAGAGGGGAGTAAGAAACAGTGAGGTTTTTTGGTGCTCTGTTTCAGTTTTGATCTTTCCTGGCAATCTACTTATTGACACTTGATGCTGTGAGTGTGCAGGTTTGCCCAATCCTTCCCCTCCAGCTGAAATTCACTCTGTGTAGGGAAAAACAACAGGAATGCTTGATGAAGAATCCACATAAGGACACAGATAAATTATTGGAGGCCTATTATATCCTGCGACAAGAAAACTCTTGTTTTGGTCAAGTCAGGAAGAGTTGGAAAGAGATATGTGTGTCTTACTCAAAATAAGCAGGCCTTGCTATGAATCGCATTTGCCAACAGTCAGCCTTTACTGAATGGTACAGTTTGAAAAAGTGTTGCATGAAGGATATTGAGACAGGCCTTAATGCACAAAGTTTTATTAGTGGGGTGTGGAAGTGAAGGCATATACACCAACTTCAAAGTTACCAAAGGTATTAAAAACAACAGGAAAAGAAAGAGAGAAAAGGAAAGGAAAGCCTCTCCCTGGGACCAACTGGGAGTCATTGCCAGACTCTGTGGTCTCTCCAGCATCGCAGGTTATGACAGTGATGGTAACCATCACCATCCTTGTCACCCAGCCCTCTGTACTTTCAGTCAGGACCTGCTCCAGATCCCATGGGGTGTTCCCAATCGTGACGCTCTTCATGCTGACTGTAGCACGCTTAGCTGGACACAGGCATTGCACACAGATGGGCACTAAGCTTTTGTGCATGTGTTTCATTGGATAATCCTGTCCAGGATAATATCCATATTAAAGTAGACCACTGTCTACTTTTTTAAGCTCTAAGTTTGGGTTTCCCAAATATAAAATAAAAGCCATAAGATGAGCCATAGGAAAGGGGTAGGAAGGGCTATTCTCCGTGCCGATGGCAATTGCATCCCGTAAGGACCATCTATATGATCAGTATGCGGGCTTGCAGGTACAAGGCCATGAGGGAAACCATGTGAGACTAATGGAATGAAACAACCAGGGAAAAAATACTGCCCTGGCAGCTCAGGAAAGCCACAAGAGCCCAGGTGAGTAGTTACAGTGAGCTTTGAGCAAAGGCAGGTTGCACAGCAGCAAATAGAAAGTGCTCAGCTTCACAGTGGTTGCAGCACGTAAGGCACTGTGCAAGAACAGAATGTCTTTTGGCTGGAGATTTCTATATTCCAGAATTAATTTTCCTTCAAGTTGGAGAAAAAACAGCCCACCATACCAAACACACTGTGTTTTACAATTCTGAAAAATGCTGCAATCTGGCTTCCAAAGTTTCCAAACAACAGATCTTTATATTTTCAATTAAATTAAATTGACAAAAGTATCATATTTTCTTTCCTGCAAAATTAAATTTCAAGTATATTTTTACAGTGTTTTCTATTTGGTTAAAGTAAAATGAAAACTCAAAAAAATACTTGTCATTTTCATTTCTGCTATTAAAAATCAAATAATTGAGCTGAAATCAACTTTAATGAAACAACATTTTCTGTAGAGAGGGTAGTTATAATGTGAAAATATTGAAAAATCTCTTTGAAGCTTATTCTTTTGTCTTTCCCACTTTACATTTTTCACTTTATGTTTCCCCTTAATCACCTGCATTAGACTTTCAGATATGAACTTACACCTTTACATATATACATTATGTTTTTTACTATCCCTAGACAGAAGAGAGAGAGGTGGGCATTGGTTAGTAGATCAGGAAATCATAACTAAATCAAATTATTCTGACTCCTAATGAATAATTAAGTTCTTGGAGATTTCACAGAATGAGAAACTCCACCTTGTCCAGTGGGGGAACCCAAATTCAATGGCATAAGTGAGTCCCCTGATATTTGAGTAACCTGTATGGCAGGTACTCTTTCCCAGCTAAACTCTGTTCACAGAGTTGAAAACCAACCCATGACTGAGGTCCAAGATGACACATTTCCAGAATAGCTTTTCTCCATATTACTTCAGAAACATTCTGGCTCTTCAACCATGTTTTTCTAAATTCTTTTCCTGGGCTCTGAGTGTCAGAAAAAGACATTAACTGTGTTTCTGCTCCTACAAAAAACATTCCGTCATTATCAGTCATGACTCAGCTTAACTGGCCATAATCCATTGTGAAGGCACGATGCAAATAAAACCTGCCTCTCAGTTTATATAAGAAAGAATGCTTGCTTTTTAGTTATACTTTTAAAGAAAGAGAGACCTGAAGATTTCCAATTAACAGACACTGTATCCCTCTGTGCTTAATGTTTAACATAAATTTGTTGAGATTATAAACTATGCACATGGTAATATCATTGCTGAAGCTGACCTTGCAAAGCACGGCTCTGTGCTTATGAATTAGCCATCATGGCCTGGAGCAAGAGGGAAAATAAACCTGCAGAGAAACCATCGAGAGAGCAGGTGAATGAGAAGCGCCTGCACGTAGATGAGGACAGTGGTACCAAATTAAGCAGAACTTGTATACTACTGTACTATATAGTACATGTATATGTATATACGTATATATATGTGTGTGTATATATACTATATATGTATACTATACTACACCTACAGTATGGCAACAGAGAAGCCTGATTCACCTCAAGGTTACTGTCTCCTGACAGACAGGTGTATTACATTCTAGCAAATGCAGTGCAAATGGGTCCCTCTTAGTGGATGCTTTGCATGTTGCAGCATTTGGGTCCATGATCTGGGTCACATCTCTACTGAAGGCTCAGTATCTGTACACTGAGTCTCTCCTCCATGGCAGCAGCTTGCTCATTCTCCTCACTCACAGGTATACTAGATGAACAGATCCTTTGCCCCAGGGTTTATCACCAGACAAGTTGGTTCAGCAAAGCCCAGTCATAGAAATAGTCACTTTGACTAGAATTTAGTAATTAGCACCCAGTAGCTCATCAGATAGCTGCAAGGATTGAAGGGAAGAAGGAAAAGTTGCAGTGTGGAGTAAGGATGTCTCCAGGTGATCTCGTCCAGCTGAAAGGGCATGTGTGAACTTGCCTCCAACTTGCCTCCCCTCTGATCCCACGAGCACCTTGCTCAGCCACTGTCACAGTGCTACACATGCATGTAACCCTTCTGCCAGAGTTGCCTACTTTATCATTTTAAATGGCTAGTGTAGGAAATGCTTCTGCATTTTTATGCTTGCAAATTCTCTATTCTACTGGGTGTTCAGACAGTCTCACAAAAGCAGCCTTAAATGAATTAGCAGGCAAATTGCTCTGCACACTGGAAGATCAGAAAGAAAATCAAAAAAAGAAAGATACATGTTAACACTGTATTTGCCATAAACGAAGAACTGTCTTTTACTTTTCATATCCTGAATTACTTCTATGGGATAAGGCAAAATGAAAAAAGAAAAGGAAGAGACAAGAAAACACATCTCTTATGCAGAGGCACAGCACATGCCTTTCCTCTGTAACACTCTGCATCCAAAATGAATATAAAATGTCATCTCCTCCAATAGATAGCAAGCTCCTAGAAATGCAAAGGTCCAAACGACAGAAAAATGGTCACATGTACGACATCACACTACCTGGGATTTATTTACATCATAAGAGTCAAGGAACTACTGGTCTTCATAAAACACGCAGGGACCTGCCCCTCTATGTTCAGGAAATTTAGAGGCAACCAAAACTAGAAAAGACACACAGGAACGGGACATCTAAAATTGAAGAATTCCTTCACCATAAAAAATTATTATATATATATATTTCTATATAATAATAGAAAGCTTTGCAACTTCTCTAATTGAGAAATTTCAGAAAGCTTTTGAAAGATTAATAAATGCTTAATTTTTCCAATATACTTGTGAGATAGTTAAATACTGGTTAGCCTTATTTTTCAGGTAAAGGAAACAGGTGTAACTGATGCACTGAGTACTGCTATGAAAGAAAGCTTCTCAGTACATAATTTATTTACAAGGTAATCTTTTGTCAGCCTCCTGAACTGTCAATCTTTCTGATGAAGGATTTAAACTATGAACATAAGAACACCGTACTAGAAAACAGTAGAACACATGCTTACTCCTTCATTAAAAAAAAACCCCACACAAAACCCAAACATAAATTTAATCAGATTTCATTAAAAGGTAAATGATTTTAATGGTCCAGTGTTCATTTCTGCAGAAAAACGATAGACAAAATATCCTTGGTTTCCGTCCAAAGGGAATATTTAGATTATCTAAACTGTTGCATTAGCAAGGGTTCCATCAGGCAGCGAAACAAGTGGTTTATACTCATTGTGCTTCATACATATTATCTTGCATGTTGATGGTAAGGCTCTAAATTTTTATGTAGTCGTTGTTCCAAAAGCAGAAATGTTACTGTACAATCACAATATTTGACAGCACTGCACTTTTCACCTGCATAACATCAAACACCTCAGAGGATGTATTACCTTCATTTCACAGATGGGAAAACAGAGCTCCCAGAGACACACCGCAACACAGACAAGAAGAGAACACAACCCTGATAACTTCCCATAGTGACACAGGTCTGGACTTGTCCCCGTTAATTTTCAGATCTCACTAAGAAAGCTAAGTGATAACTCTCAATGGGGAGGAACACAACTGAGGCCAGCTCTTCCAAGATCAGATTTATCTCACTGTGGTATGCATAAATGGGATGGTCTGAATACCAGCCAGTTCCTTGCTTTTGTCCACACTCTTGTCTAGACCAGCGACTAATATTTTTAGCAAATTGAGAACATGCAGTCACATCAGTGTATTTTAATATAGTCACGCTTTATAGCTCTCTCCCAGATAGCTTAAATCTGCCTCCTTCATTTTAACTAATCCTGGTCACAGGTCCTGGGCTGAAGACTGAAGTAATCTTTTCCTTAGTAGTCCTCTTCAATGCACATCTCTGTATCTCTTAAAACCAGTCCAGGGTTTGCTGTGGGCAACGCAACATTTCAAGCGCATTGACATAAATTCTTTGAGGTTTGCAAGCCACACCACACTTCAATTTGTTTTATTCAAATATTAATATCTGGTTTATTTTAACATCCATTTACTGAGTTTTACATTCTGAGAAAGCATTGAAGTGTCAATCACAGGTCCCCACAAACCTTGGAGTTAAGATATGCAACATCCAAGAGATATGTCTAAACTTGGAGCATCCAGTCACATACGCTGTTACTCTGACAGGTGTTCTCATTGATTTGTTACTGATGAGCATCAGGGTGCTGAAGGAGCTGGCAGTGCAAGATCACTCTCTATCATCTTTGAAGAGTTTTGGCAGTTGATGAAGGTGTCTAATTGCTGGAAGAAAGGCAAATATTACAGATATCTTCCAAAAAGAGAGGAAGGAAGAAATAGAGAAGTTTTTAAGGTCAAAAGGAAACATCAAAGTTTGTCTGCTCTGCTAAAAACAGTCTCACAACACCACAAAACAAAAGCAGCTAAAAAGACATAAAAATATGAACACACAAACACTCAAACCTGTCCTCAGTTTCAATTCAGTGACTCCTACACCCAGCCTTGCTGTCAGTGAAACAAATCTGGTTAACCAGATGGAACCCCAGCCTCACCACCTGATTTAGCACACTAATGCCTTTTGGACTAAGCTGACAGAAAGGTTATATTCCACACGCTGAAAACCCATGACAGAAATATTTACTCCCAACAAGTTTTTTGTAGACTTCTTTGCGCTTATCTTGGTCCACATCACAGGCACCTTATTCACAACTAGAGGTTACTGTCCATGGGTATTTCCAAAAAACGGCACCAATGGTTATCCTTGGCTGTGTCACTGTAGACTTCAAGTGTATTGATACTGCAAAGTAAACACCTGAAGGACTGAAAATAAGAGATATTTATATGACCAACATGGCTTAATTTTTAAGCATAGGACTATGTCTTTTAAAGTTATAAAAACAAAAAATAGATTTTGCTAGAGACAGTAATAGCACTAGTAAATCATCATAGATTTTACTAGCACAAATTTCCTTTTGGACATTTGCATTGTGTGGGTTTTTTCTGTCTTACTACTTTTAATTCAAGGATAATCCTGCAGAATGGGCATTTCAATAAGATAGTGACTAATGCTTTACATGCAGGAACAGAATAAGTCTTTTGAGTCATATGTGGGTTAGTATAGTTTTGTTTACATGGTCTTTATCACATGTTTTCATTAAACATGAGATAAAGAATGAAGAATGTTAAATAATGAAGTCATACTATGACAATTTATTGCCCTGGCCATTGGCTATTGGTGGCTCAATGCTCAAATATTGCAGTGATAACTGCGATATAATTTCACAGACAGACCAGAATATATGAACTTCATAAAATTATCTACTATTTGGTGAAACACTCCAGCCACCTCAGAGGACCTAATGCGAAGCTCTGAGATCAGATGAAGACCTTGAAGATCACCTGAGAACAGACCGTTTCATCAAATTTCTTGAACTTTTGACAGAGTTCCCATCCAGGACTGTCTAGAAATGGAAAGTGAAAAGAACAATTCTGAACATGCCAAAACAATGAAGAAATAATAAGCATGATGCTAAAAATAATCCCTTCTCTCAGGGATGGTACACTCTGCAGCATTTAGAAATCTGGTCTGAGATTTAGGGACAGGTGAATTTAAGATGTTGTTTTCACTTCCAAATCCTTGTTTTCTAACTTGTGAATGTTGTTTGTGAAGTCTAAGGAAATTGAAGTTGCTTTATCTCACGTGCTAAGAAATCAACTCATTCCCAGGAATGTGTCAACGAATACAAATCGAAGTGGAATGTAAACCATTACATCATCATTAGTATATACACAATTATTACTATGCAGCTCTTTCTCTCGCTCTTTTTCTCATTATACACATGCCATATAATCACATTATGTATAGATGCACATAGCATATATAAAACCACAATATATACAGTATAGGTATATATATATAGGGGGGTGTATATATATAGGTATATATAGGTATATATTATTCATACTGCATATGAAGTATTTGTATGGGGCTGGCAGACAGGATGCAAGACCATGCCTTTCTGGACTGGAAAATGTAAGGCAAAAATAAGCTCATTTTACCTCTCATGCCCTTCAGTTGTGCAGTTATTTTTGGATACAGATGGATATAACATTAATGGGCATCTCTATTTAGGTAGCTAAATCCCACTCATGGTGATGGGGATTAGGTACTGGTCTTAAATGCCCATCTCAGCTCACAGAGCATTGAATGGGCTCATTTCACTTTGTGACAAGGGTTAGCATCCACAGATTCAATGGGTCAGTTTACTTTGAACACTCTTAGTTTAAAAGATAGTTTATTTTCCTGGATCATCAGTGCATTAGTTGCACCAAACAAGATTTGTTATTTATTAACTTATGGCTCAGTACAAACGGGAGTGTAAAGGATAATTGCTGAGGAAGACAGGCTGGATTAACAGAAGATATCTCTGAATCTGGCATAGAGTTAGGCTCAGAAGCTTGCATATCCCTCATTTGCCACAGGGTGGAAACAATCTCAGGAACTCATGTCAGTAACATAGCTGTAACAGTTTGAATGTAGTAATTAAATACCATATGCCGTACATATGAATGCAGATGCAGGTGATTGATAGCTTGGAACAGCTCTGAACTGAGGACATGAGATAGTTTTAAGTAGCTACCTGAATGCCTCTTTACACCCAAAAGAATAAGATGGCTCCTCAGGTGCTGTTCCAATCTAGTATTTAAACAATATACTAGTTTTATAAAGTTCTGTGTAAGGCCTGTTTTAATAAACTAGATAACTATAAAGTACCAGTGTACTAATAAAAGGAAGAAGAGCTCAGATCCACGAATGTGTTTAGGCACCTAATGCCTCTAGGCATTTGTCTCCCAGTAGATTTTGAAAGGGTGAATGAGGACATAAACTGTGCTTCTGAGTTCAGGCCAGAGGTTTTGTCTCCTAAATCACTAGTTTGGGAAGATTTTCCAATGATCAAGAGCAGATACATCTCTAAAGACAGTCTTTTAACAGTAGAAAGGGGAAACAGCATAACACACATTTCTTTTTGTCTCTACTGGTTTGAGGAACTGATTTGAAGAGAAGAACTTACCAAACACTCCTGTTCCCCCCAAAATAGGGACTAGGTAAGCGCATTTGCCTTAAGGCAGTGGTGTGTGTTGCAGTGCTGAAGTTTGCTGCTGGTGAGCCAAGCAAGCAACCTCTACTGTCTCCTTTTTCCCACTTGCTGGAAAAATAGAAGATTTATGTTCCCTAGAGATGCCAATCCAGCAATTTTATGATCTCTTAATATTCAGATTGGAATGAGAGAATGTTTAGCTTTTGACACAAATTGATCAAAAGCCATTAAATCTTTTCTGTTAAACCTGATGCACTCCTACCCCAACTCAGCCTATTTGCCTTTTTATCCGCAGCTGCCTGTAGGTACTTCCTTCTCTTCCTTTCACATGACATAGGAGTAAAGGACTTACTTTTAATCTGAGAACCATGTTCAGTTTGTATTTTAAAGCAGCTGACATTTCCAGTTCAACAAGCAGTGAGGTTTAATCTAGATGGGAACTTTCTCTGAGAAAAGAGCAGATTAGAAGCGAAGGAGGTAATTTGGAGCCTTTACAGGAAAAAATGTAGCTTCACCCCCTTCCCCTCCCCCTTTTTAGTCTTTGTCTCCTTGGGGGTTACCTTGCAGTATTTTCCTCCCAGGGCTAACACCAGCCCAAACCCTGCACGGGAGCCCTTCGGGCCACTGTGCTGCTGCTGGCGTTTTGAGGGCTGCACAGAAGAGGCCTGGTAAATAATTGACAACGGAGACGTGAGCTGGAAAACTCTTTTCTGCCACTTTGCCATTCTCATCCAGATATGTCACGCTTCTTACGCTGGATTTCCACATGCATCCACAACGTAAAGGCACTCTGCGCAGTTTCAATTTAAGACACTGTGGTTAATCAACACCATTTTGGCACCTGGGAGCCAGGGAAGGCTGCTGGGCCCTTCTGCACAGAACCGAGTAGCTGTTCGCTTTCCCCTACCCCATAAAGCAAGGGAGAAAAATGGTGACAAGTCATTAACAAGATCTTCTGTGTTTCGGTTTATGAGTGCCAGCTGTTCCCCAGCAATCACTCACATAAAACCAGCACTAAAACCTAACCGCTGTGGGATGTGAGCTAGTACCACGCAAGCAGTGAGCAGCTTCTCAATTAAGGCCAGAGTGGGCAGTGCCATGGCGCCGTGCAGGCCAGCTGCGGTCTTGCTGGGCCAGGTGCTGACTGCCCCAGGGGCCTGACATGGGGTCCTGGGCTGTGGGCAGGATCGGGGGAGTCCTGGGGGACTAGGAAAGGGCAGGCAGGGCTGGCAGTGACCCCAGGGGCCTGGCAGATAGAGAGGATTACTCTGGAAATCATGGAGGACTTTTACAGTGAGGGAGGCCCTGACTTCAAAAACAAATTTTCCAGCCACAGCACAGATAGGTAAACATCTCTGTGCAAGGCTGCAAGGCCACGACACCCAGTAGTGGCTAGGCCAAAGCCTGTGTTTCTTTGTCAATAAAAATTAATGGAATTATCCTGAGTTCAGCCGAGAGGGGCCAGTCAAGTAACAGCTTAATTATTAATGTTAATAATCATGGAGTCAAAGTTGGCGCCATTCAAGTTGGCTCATCCTCCCCTGAAGTCCAATGCTGATATGAGACCAAAGCCCTGCAAACCCCTTCTGCTACTGCTTAGAAGAATGCCAGACCTGGAATATTGAGCATCAGACAAACATTCAACACGTTGCTTGAAGAGTTGCCTAAAATAACCAGTAAGGCAGATCATGGGCACGGGAGGGATTTATGTGATAATTTTCTCAGTCCGCATCTCCATATTGGGAAAGAGCTTTAGTGTTTGCTACTAATTGCTATGAATCTAGCTAATTGCTATTAATCTAGTTAGTTCCAAGCCAGAAACCTAGCTTGGGAGTCTTCATAGACATTCCCATTACATGCACAAAGATCCGTTCATGCTTCATTCTGTCAGTAATTTAATTTGGATGAAGGGAAAGCCAAACAAAAACAAAGAAAAAAAACCCCCATTGTAGAGACCAGAGGATCTTCTGCAACATACGCTATCTGAAATGAACACAAAATGGCAGCAGCCTCCAGCAAACGCTTGGAAGTTTAAAGATGCAACATACAGAAAATAAAGCCATAATTGTTCACAACAGTAGCAACATAAGCCATAGCTAGCAATCACCTGAACCATCTGCTCCCCCAAGTAGCAGCTCTTAACACAGGCATGAGATTGAAAGATCTTCTCACTTCAGGCATATGCTCAATTCACATCAGAAAATGGCAATAAAAATCAAGTGTTTTCCTCTGCATTTCAACATGCAGGAGATTCAACAGCAGTATTATCCACAGAAAATACAAAACAGAAATGGTATCAGTCATGAAAGTCTCTGCAGCACAAGCCCGGTCCTCTTTCACACAAATGCTGACAAAACTGATAAGCACATTTTCTCCTTACAGTCAGAATTTATAAACTGAAGTGGCTGTTATAATAGAAAAGTAAATGATCCCCTAATACTCAAATCAATCTTGTGAGAAATAACCTGAATAATGAGTTACAATTGCAAGAGATGAAATTAAGACAAGAACAGTTAAATAAGGATCTAAAGGAACAGATAACATTTAGTATGGTGTTGGGAGCCTAAATTAGACTTTAAAATATATGCAGAGACAGAGGAAGAAGGGGAGGAAGTAAGGAACTGGAGCAGAGGCCTCAGAAAAAGATGAAACTTTTGATGAGAAATAATCAGAAGAGATATCGGATTGGCATTATTTGAGGAAAAATCCCCACTTTAAATAGAATTTTTGATGCAACCATCTTGAAACTATAGAAGGATTTCCATTTACAGTATTAAATGCTCCAAAATACTTACAGCTCAACTTGATTTGTTGCAGGTGTGATTAGAAGTTGCCTCTAAGAACATGTCGAAGCACAAGATGTGGAACCGAGTTAATAACACCTCTTTCATCCTGCACTGTCTGGTGCCTCACACTGATGGATGGACTTCATCCTCACAACAGTACAATGAGAGGAAAGTATTACCCCCATTTTAAAGGAAGAGAATGGAATAGATGAGTTTTGTATAATCACCTAGAACACATTGGAAGGATTCATTGTGGAGGAGGGGGATATATAGGATCCTGCAACAGGATCTTGACTACAAAATCAAATCTGAAATGCAATCAATTCCAAGAATAAGACATCTTACTGTTCACCATTATTGGATTAGGTACCATGGTCCTTGTTTTCCATCTAGGTTTAGTAAAATTTTGAGTCTATAGTCCTACCAAAAGTTGGAGCATATGAGGATGGGATTTACCTCATCTGATTGCATATGTCTACAGTGTGACCATTTCACTGATTACTCAAGCTTTATATCCAATGGGGAAAAATAAGATGTGGTTCAACTTGCGCTAAAGCAGATGTCTAACTCAGGTCAGAGGGCTGATGTTACTGAAGTTCCTTTTCTCTCATTGTCCACAAAAAGAACCTAGGGGGATTAGTTTAAATGTTACCTCAGATGCTTATGCTGCACAAGTGCACGAGATGAGAGGAGTGCCTCAAGCACTGGGCATTAAAAATTAAACCCTAGGCAAGATGCTCTGGTCTGTATTTGGATTATGACACCACCCCCCTACACTCCTCCCACCTCCCCCCAAAAAGTTCTCCATGTGTCTGTTCAGGCCATTTATTTACGTCTAATAATAATACAACTGAATCCCATGCTGTGGAAATACAAGAGGAAAAAAACCATAATCATTCAGACTTTGTCCAGAGGGTAGGGAGGAAGTGAGAGGGAGAAGTTTTGTAATCATTGATGGTAACACATAGTGATTGATGACAATTGTCATGCAGGTCCTCCTGCTTGGCACTTTAAATTAAGAATAGCAGAAATGTTAGCAAGAATCTTATAAAACCCTATTCTGCATTGGCAGGAAAATAAGGATGACATGATAGATCTTTACTACTGTTTGCTTATTTACCTATTCATCCATTGTCTATCTACTTATCTATCTAGTTCTCTAATATTTGCCTATTTATATACTTCCCTATGCAGAGGATTTTTAAGGAATCTCTCAGGTTATCAGTCACCTTGGTGTCTGAGTATGTGTGTTAACTTCCACGATTTTGTCCTGCAGACCATATGATAGGTGAACCATGAGGACACAAGGCCATTATTGAATGGTTAAACAGTGGGAATGAGCTAAGGGGAAGTTTCAACAGATTGTTTCTGTCATGAGGCCAGTAACATCTGCTTTAAATTTTCCAAATAGCTCTTTACAACCATAAAAGCTGAAGAAATTCTTCTTTACAATGTAATGGTAAACATCAAAGAAAAACCATAAGAGAGGCCCACTACTGTCCAATTTGGAGCTGCACAGCTTCCCTTCAGGAAAACGCTGACTTAGAAGACCCCATAATATTGCAGGCAGTATTTAGTGCTGAGTTTTGCTTTGACATCAGCTGGCATTAGATCAGATCCTTCTAGCACAGCCTCGATTATCATGCAGAACCTGAAAGATGTTGGAATAATCAAGCTTTCATATAATCAAGGGCATATTTAAAGTATTAAATGCATACCTAGAGACATGATTGTGTAGCAGCTAACAGGCAGTTACAGATCATTGGCTTTGGAAGATGAGAGAGAGAAACAAATCTTTTATTTCATGTTATTATTATTTCAGTGATGTTGTGTAATCCAACCAAAGCCCTATTAAAAATAATTAAAGAAGTTTTTATATTTATTTTATTGTGTGCTTTAATTATTTTCATAACATCTGGAGACACCAGCCTAGCTGAGGATGATTACTAAAAATAAGACATTGTAAGTAATAAAACAATCCTTAATAGCCATCTCTTTATAAATGGTGATTGTCTTAAGTATACTTGGAGGAAAACCTGGTATGTTGCAAAAAGAAATTTAAAGCATGAAAAAATTTTGTGACTTTTCATCAACGAGTTAGTGACAGTAGCATCACTATAACCTAGACCATCTGGTCACAGGTTTTTGGTTCTTTTTTTTCAGGATACAGTCCTGAAGTGATTCTTGAAGTGGTGGTTTTGGCTGGGATAGTCATAGTACTTCATAGTACTTAGTATGGGGTTATGTTCTGGATTTGTGCTGGAAACAGTTTTTGTTAAAACAGATATTTTACTTACTGCTGAGCAATGCTTACACGGAGTCAATGCCTTTTCTGTTTCTCACCCCACCCTGACAGTGAATAAGCTGGGGGTGCACAAGAAGTTGAGAGGGGACAGCTGACACCAACTGACTAATGAGACATTCCATACTATATGACATCATTCTCAGCATATAAAGCTAGGGGGAAGCAAAAGGAAAGGAGGGACGTTCGGAGTTACGGTGTTTGTCTTCCCAGTAACAGTTACACATGATGGAGCCCTGCTTTCATGGAGGTGGCTGAACACCTGCCTGCCAATGGAAAGTAGTGAATGAATTCTTTGTTTTGATTTGCTTGTGTGCGCAGCTTTTGCTTTACTTATTAAACTGTTTTTGTCCCAACCCACGAGTTTTCTAACTTTTACTGTTTTGACTCTCTCCCCCATACCACTGGGAGAGAGTGAGAGAGCAACTGTGTGGTGCTTAGTTGCCGGCTGAGGTTAAACCACACCACCATTACCAATGACAATGTTAATTCACTTAAGCCTGAAATCTTAAGACACTCACTATATATAAAGAAGTAAGCTAATTCCTGCTTGCTTTTAAATTCGTAGCTAAGAGTCTGTGTAGCACTGGATGAAAAGACACGAGTCATTGGATATCAACGAGGTTCAAGACATGGCTTAGATTTCACATAAAAAATAAGGCTTGCTAGGTAGGCTTTGTTATGAAGGCTTATCTTTATAGTCAAAATCATATTAAGGTTGGCTTCCAATCAGCTAGGGTTCTCAGTATCTGATTACTGTGGTGCTTGATTCACAAATGTGCCAATGGATGAAAGTGCCTCTTTGGTGTGGAGGCAAAATAGCATTTCAAGAAATCTCTGTAATGTAAATTATATAATATATACAGCTTGTGAGCATGAAAGGGACAGAAATGTACCTGTTTTGCAAAATAAATACTCTGCGTTAGGAGAGAAGACATAAATGCATATGAATCACGGCCAATGTATATGGCTTGGGGATTATGACATTAAGCTTGTGTGTTTTTCCAGAAATGTCTGGTTTTGTTATAATTTTTTCCTTTGGTACAATTTTTAACACTGGGGGGAATAACAGGGAATAGTATCACACTTGTAGGATAAGATTGAACTCTGTAGGCTCAGAGCCCTGTTCCTGATCCCACTAAATGACTGAAAGATCTAGCAACCCTTATAGTTGAGAGTTATATATTCAATTCACACAAGCATAACCATGGGCAATCCCCCAAACCTTGACTGTGAAGATAAATTCCCTATTTAAAATATATTGGATATGTGCTCTTGCTGAAAGAGGTAACAATTGGGCACATTAATATTATCTATTTTTGTGAGTCTTCAGGAAAACTTCACCAGCACCGTCAGACTCTTTACGTTGCAAGCTCCAGCAAAACTGAAAAAAGCGTGAGGGTTAAACAGGACTGAACACCTCACAGGTCCTCAGAAGAGGTACCTTCATCCTGGGATGAAGACAGGTTAAATTTGAAGAACTTTTATGACCTACTACTGTTTATACAGTAGCCGCTCTGGAGTAGATTTTAACTTTCAAGGCTTTCATTCTAGCATTTTTTGCTAACACTAACTGTTTTAAGAAAGCAAAGGCAAAAAACTTGCAAGTTGGAAATTCTCCCAGATGCTTCCATTTTCTGCTCATAGAGCAGAATTGTTTTTCAAAACATAACTCTCTCTAAGTACAATGATAACTTGAATTCTTTTTTGTGTAAACATTATAGTTACCATTGGTTCCCTCATTTTACTCACTTTTTTAAACTTCTGGTAATCCCTCCTCCAAAATTCAGTCCCAATGACAGTAATTCATAAAGTCATTTGGATTACATGGGCTGTGAAAGGTTTTAATCAAATGATGAATGCAATTTTCATTTCACTCCAGTCTCATCTATTTCCTGCAAGAAAAGGTTAGGAGCAATTTTGCAGCACATTGCATCGTAAATTCTAATTTGTGTATTTTATTTCTATTGCAAGGCTGTGGGCTGTAGTGAACTTGACAGAATTCCCTAGGCTCTCTCCAGAAAAAGTCGTAAGACCAGAAATGGTGTAGGGTTCTACCAAGTTGCTATTTAGACAGTGTCTTAGTGTCAAAATTAGTCTTGGCAACTGTAGCTTCAACCTTTCCATCCCCTACTCAGAGTAACCAGGATGAATAAATGAAGGCGATGCATTTTTTATTCCTCAGTCATGCAATAAAAATTCTATGGGACAGACTATTTTCAGAATACTCTGGGAAAGGAGATGGTAGAAATCACTTCACAAAATTATACTATTCTCTTCTTGTGAAGAAATGTTTGATGGGATGATTCAACATACAATTTCTGTTAAACTTGAAACCCTGGCATGATCCAGCCATATACTCCAACCCAAGCTTAATCTGGATACAAACAGCTCTTGTTAGTGTACCCCTGATTAAAAGGATCTATAAATCTTGAGTCTGACTTCTTCCAGTGCTCTAGTGATTACAAGACAACCAGTTTAGACTGCTCAGAGCAAAGGACAACATTAAGCGTGCTTGATGTTTTGAAAGAAACATCCTGAAATAATTTGAAAAGGACTAAAAGTAACATGAAAAGCAAATTCAAGTTTAGAGGAGGGGAGAGGGGAAACCCTGTGGATTTAAGAACAGAAAAAAAGCAATTCTAGATAACTCTTAGGGAGAAGGTTTGGTGGATACTGGCTTTCCACTCCTGCCCATAGGTGTAGGAAGACTGCACCAAGCATGCCTGGACAGTACATGGCATTCCAGAGATTACTGAATTTGAGAATAGGTAAAATGATTCCTTGGGTTCTTGGTTTTTTAATGAAGAAAGATATATTTGGGACTATACCCCCATATATAACTAAGTACTAGCAAAACAATAGAAATTCCTGTTGAAACAAAGAAAAGAGAAAGAACAGTAAAAATTTCTGAGAATTCACAGGGGAAAAATGAAGGTGACTTGATAATTATCATTTACTACTATTGCTGAAGAATGAACCGAGGGGAAAAAAAGCACAGGAAAAGGTCAATCAGAAGACAAAAATATGCCCCAAGTATGGCCCCAATGAACAATTGTGTCCCTGTGCAGCAATTACAGCAATGGCTTTCTATTCAGTTTATTCACTCTGTCTTATCATTCAAGCAGAGGATAATAAATCAGGCTGTTTCCTGACCTTTAAAAAACACTGATTCTCAGTGAATCATCCTGCCACTGACTTCACTTGATCATCTCCTCAAGTCTCTTTTTACACATCCAGCAACTGGCAACAACAGAGTTCTGGGCCTTGTGCTTTCATGAAGCAGCCTTTTTCCTTTGCTTCTTAAGGTAAATAAAATATAGCAATTGGAAGCAACTGAAATAGAAATTTATCATCATGTCCACTGTAGAGAGAAAATGAGTAATAAGAATGAGATCTGCATGAACCTCTATCTAAAAACTCAACATGGCATCAAAACATTACTTTTCAAAGTATTGCAATGTTTTGTTTCTTTGTCCTCACAGTTATTTTTAATGTGTTGTTCTGGCTTCCACAAGGATAAAGTATCCAACCACCAGAAGAAAATCTCTGTATTTATAGCCTAAGGTGATTCACAAAGGTCTGGAAATCTCAGAGGAAGACAATATTTCCAGAGACATCCAAGAAATTAGTGAAAACACCCTGCTCCTGTGTGTTTATCCAATCTCAACATTGAACCCTCTGCTGGATTAGAATTGATATATGAAAAGCTTTTGCCATGTGAATATGACAACAATGTAAAAGAGAGATCCATAGTTATTTGTGCACATTATAAGGTTCATCTTTAAAGTGTTGATATTATGTCAGCATCAAAACTAAGAATCTGCTAAATTTGTTGCACCATTTTGTGTCATAAACCATCCATTGGAAGAGCAGACAGTGGCAAAATATAAGCTGGGTTCTGCTCTTATTCTCCTTGTCACCTCTGCTCTAACCATTTTTTAGGCCAAAGTAGATGATGCAGAAAAAGGAGTAAAAGTGACCTAAATTTTATTGCTTTCTCTGGAGTCAGAAAAGTAAGGAAAAACATTTGCTTTGGATCTTCAACACAGTTTCTAGTAGATATGGTGGGGTTATGCAGTTCGTGTAAGACCTACATAACTGACCTGTGTAGTAAACCATTACCTGTCCTCCAACTGAGTGTGGAGACTTTTCATATTCTTTACTGACTGTATATGGAATAGAAATGAAAATAAGAACTTAGGGCAAACAAAGATCAAGAAAATACAACATATAGAAGAATGTCAAATTAATGCCTCTTTCTTCTCATAGACTTTTGTGGCTGAACTTATCAAAAATTGATTCATCTAAGTTGTCCATTTAGGTCACCTATGTCACTGACTCCAAGCTATCAGAACTAGTAACCTTTTGTAACTAGCAAACAGCAGTAATTTGTGTGTCCCCCAATAATTTAACTAAATTTCACTAATGATTTTACCCATTTTGTTGTTCTTATCATTGCTACTTCAAACTTTAGGAGTCCTTTTCTCATTTGTAAATTAAATATATTCATAGACAGTTCATATCCATTTATTCTCATGCCAATTTTTTCTTTTAGCTTAAAACGGCTTTCCTTCCCTGATCTTTATTCTTTTGGCGTATTTATAAAGAATAGTGGTATTCCCTCTCTATCTTTATTTTGCAAGGCTGGGTAAGGCAAGTCTCCTTCTAGTGTCTCTTGAGCAATAAATTCATCATTCTCCTATTCATTTAGTCACTCCTTTTTGCACCTGTTTCAGATTGATTTAATCTTTCTTGACTATGGCTTTCCAGAATTGTCAGTGCTGTAGAACATTATTAACAGCATGATTGGAAAGTTTCCCACATATGGCATATATTTAATTGTGGGAAATTAATATCTATTTTATCCTTTTGTCAACACTGTCCTGTAGTTTAAATAGCTTTCTTCCTTCACTGGTGTTTATCCTTCTGTTTTATTCCCAGGTAGCAATCATCTGACTCCTCAGCTTGTGTTTTGCTAGGCTGAGCAGCCTACATTCTTTTACTCTTATTTCATAACTGGATATCCATTTTCTTAATCATTTTACCAGTCGTCTTTTTCCTTTGCTCTCATCTGAATTCATCCTTCTCATAGCTGGTAAGATTCACTCACAGTATTCCAAACAAGACCTCCCCATGACTTTGCTATAACACTCCCATATGTCTCTTGATATATCCAAAGAGAACATTTGACTTTTTAATGATGGTATCATACCAGTGACTCACAGTAGTTTTGGGATTGACAGATATATTCAGACAGTTTTCCTTCTCTTTCTGCTCTGGCCAGTGAGATCCCAGGGCACTGCAGAATTTCTTGTCATTTGTCCTTGGATGCATGATGTTAAACAGTAGCTCATTTACCCCCTTTCCTATTACCCTGAATCTTCTGACATCTAACTCTTCATGTGTAATATTCCAAAGCTGATTTCTATGGCTTTGTATCTCTTGTGTTTGTGTCACCAGCTCCTCTTTTTCTGTTACAAGATCAGGAACATTCACAAAAACAACATATCACATTGCTCCTAAAACTAATTTTTGAGAAAATCCACCAGTGATTGTTTTACAACCCAACAATTCTTGTTCAAACAGTACCCTTTTTTGTGGTCTGACTTTAGCCACCTTCTTAGCAATTTCATGCTTTTTGCTAATCTACATCTTCCTGCACAGAACTAGTAATTCCTCACACAGCTTCAAAACTGAAGTACTTACATAATTCTGGCTAGATAAGAGCAAATATGTTTCCTTTGTATAGGAAAAAAAAAATCACAGAAAGAAATCAGATTATCCTGGCAGTATCTACATTTAAGAAGTCCTTGCAATATCCTATTCCTCAGTCTCTTCAATGATTCTTTCTTTATTTCCAAGGTCTCACCCATGGATTTCTTGCTTCCCAGTTCACTTCTCTTTCTACATAAAGGCATTGCATATTCTGCTTTCCAGTTGTGTCATTACCAACTTGAAGTGCAGATATAAAATCTTTCCTTCCTGAATGAAGATTCCGATTTGCCAGGTCTTTCAGGGTTCTGGGCTGGAGAAGATCTACTCCCCTTCAGTTGAGAGCGCTCAACTCTTTGAGTTTAGTTTCCTTTCAAGTTCAGTTTCTAATTCCAAAGTCATTCCCATTAACTATCTTCTCCTTGTCTTCATGCATATAATTGGTCATATTTAAAGTTGTTTATCCAATGCCCTTTTCCTTCTGGCATTTCTTATACAAATTGAGAGATTCCTGAGCTTTCAGTCATTCTTTTTTCCATTTGGCCAGTTTTCTCCATTTACATGCTGATGGCAATTTTTGAGAATCTACTTTTCTTTAGAGTGCACAGACTACACTCAGCAATATTTTTAAACTTGCACCAAATCCTACTTAAAGTATCTTGAGGGAAAGTTGCCTTTTGAAATGTTCCCTTCTGTCTGGATTTCCCCGGATTCTATCTCTACAAGAACAGAACATGCCTCTTGTCACCCAAGCTCAATCCTGGGAGTGGGAACTCAAAAGGCTTATGGCCCAGCAAAAAATAATCCACGGAAATCAATGTTAATGGCAGTTTTCCCAGTTTCGGGAAAAAACTTCTTGTGATATGCAAATAATGGAAATTTTGATTCACTGCCATGGCAAGAAAATAAATGAATAAAACTAACTGGTTCTGGTTTATTAAAACATTTTATTGTTTGTTATTGTTTTCTTTTACTCTAGTAATGCTTAAATGCTAGCTGAGAAGTGGTTCGTTTTGTGTTTCAGGTTGTAAAGCATACAATGAATGACAATGTCTGTCTTCAAAAGACTAACCCTGTGCCATGGTAAGGTACCTCCAGTGACTTCAGCAGGATTTGAAAATTCCCCCATGCCTTCTGGGGTCCAAATGACAAAGATAGCCAGGGACCTGTCAGCTGGGCAAGTACTTTTCCATGCAGGGGCCTTCTGAACTAGGAAGGCTGTAGAACAGAGAAAAGTCAGGTATATGCATGTGTGTGAGAGAAAAAGATTAACTTTCTATAGCTTTAATGTCATGCAATAGTAAGCTTCATTTCTCTACAGGTTATTTTTAATCTCATTGTAGTTTCCTGTATCTGCTCATGGTAACCTGATCAAACCAGTGGGAGCTCTGTGGAGTTCTGAGCACCACATGGGGCACAAAAGCCTCCAGTTTTATCAACATCTTACTTTCCACTGACAGCATGGGAATGATTTAGGAAATAGCTTTAGTTATCAAGAATTAAACCCCTGTCTTAAAAAACCCTTTATTTCCTTGAATCTCTGAGTAGGCTGGACATTTAATTACAAAGAAGAAAATAATCACAACAACCTATCATCCTTCACAAGTTCCTTATCTGTGTTGATGACTTCCAGGAGATGGAATAATTTATTAGGTTCTCCAGCATTAGCAGCATATTATTCCATTTTCATCAGTGTTGCATATATACAGATAGTTATTTGAGAATGATTTCTGGAGATAGGGATAAAAAATTACTTGTGCAGTGGCCACTGAACACATGTAAATGAAACTAATTATAAAGTGTATTGCTCCTCATGGACCAAATAACATCCTGTGTGGCTCTACTGGCCCTCTATGCTCATTTGTTGAAAATCTATTAATGAGAGCATATTTGAATTTGTAAATCACTATCTCCACAGCTCATCTAGTACAGAAAGAAGGGAGGTAGCCAAACCAGCTCTGTGTAATGCAAGACATTGTAACTCTGAGTAAACCTGCTTACTAGCTTTGGCCTTATTTTAGAGAAATAAAATGTATCTGCAAGGCATTCTGACAGTCCACTGTCCATTTCTCTTTTACTATACGTGGCAAGCAGAGGCTCCTAGCATGTCACAGCACAATACCTAGATGTCATTGTTTCACAAATTCTTCCCTACTTAAGCAATTCTTTACTGTTTTGTTCTTTTAGTCCTTCCAAAAACCTTAATTTACAACTTGTGAGGCAAGCTTTACCTGCTTTATCAAAGTTGCATCTCCAGGGAGAGGGAAGAAGCTTGGTACAAGATATCAGCTGAAGAGTTTGTCAGCTGATGGATTTTTTAAACCATTGGCCCCTATTAGGTAGCACTGCCACTTCTACCACTGACACAGTAAATCTGTCTAGCACATGAAACTGTGCAACAACAGACATGTTGTGGTTGGGCTTACAAACATATTTGTATGGGTCTAGCTGCGGCAGTGCCCAGTAGAGAGATTGTGATGTGGATCTCAGTGTCTACATCTGTGGTATCTGTCATCAGCTTTTGTTTTAATTTTGAATCTGTGACTTGATCTTCTGAGACAACTCATTATTTCTCTAATTACAGACTTGGAGTGCCCAGAGGTTTTGAAAATGTCTGGGGACTTCGGTTTGTTTCCTTTACAAGAGCCAGGTGAGGCACTTTCAGAAGGTTGGTTGGTTTTCAAAAGGCAGGCTCAGAACCTTAGGGATAAATGAGTTCCCTTTATTGCTTTTCAAGCTGAACATCCACAACTTCAGGCATCCAAAACTTTAAGCATCCAAAACCTAATGCCCCTTTTAAAATACTCAGACATGTAGTTGATGATTATCTCAATTAAACATCCATCTTGCTTGCTTTTTAAAAGAGCATCTATGCTTAGCCATGGCAAGAAGTATGCGATAAATTTTTCTTCTAATCAGTCATTGAATTAGGATTTGAGTTTGCATGAGGGCCGTGAAAGCAATTTGAATTAAATGGTCAGAACTGCAGGATAGTACAGTCAGTAATTTTTTTTTACAATCCCCCCAACTTCTTTAAGCATCTGGACTCCCATTTAGCAGGGCAATTAAACAGCTTAAAATATGCATCTGTGTGTTTTGCTATAGTTCAGCAAAGGACCTCCCAGAGTCACCCCCACAGGAGAAAAAATATTTAGGCAAATACAGTCCCCACACCTTGTGGCTTCAGATATTTTATAAATTTCTTAGAAAGATATATACATAGTCTATACATATATGACTGTGTGTTTGTCTACATGTGTACACTTACACCTGTCTAAAATTGCTATCGAGCAAGCAGCCCAAGAGTGATCTGATGCTGTCCAAGTGAGAAGCAGCATATGTACCTACCACATGGCATAGGAAGTATTGTCAGCCAAGATTTCCTTTGTTAGCTAGTGAATGGTACTGCATCTCAGGAACCAAAATCTACTTTTGGGCCAGGGAACAAATTAACTCAACCTCCTCCAAACTACCTCTTTCTCTCCCTCTGCTCTCTCTCCTTGCCCACCTACAAGTTTCAATAATCATAACACTGTTGGTACTTTTTACCATTAACATGATCCTTTGTGCTTTCTTCTTTAATGACTACCTTGCCACACCTCCTTATTTTTCCAAGATCTAAAGGAAATATGTCATTTGGGCAAATCCACTGAACAGGCACCTGCATGAAATGGCAGTTTATAACAAGTAATTAAATGTTAGGATTAGTTTCACTGTCAGACAATGAAACTGTGTAATGATACACCCCTGATGTCAGTGACAAATGATGAATTGTCAGCAATAAAGCTGTTTGGAGTGGAGAATTTACATGTCAACCAGTTATGATCTTATTTGTCCACATTACTTCTTATCCCAAAGCACTGAAATTCATAAAAATACAGCTATCCATTGAATTGCTGATATGAGTCAAGCTGATGTTGACTCACACAATAAACTATGCAACATAAAGGGGAAGGAAGAATCTCTTCAAGGGTTTATCTTACTCCTAGTGTGTAGGGCTCTACCATCCCCTACTTATTCCATTGGAGGAAGGATTGGCCCTATGGCAAGTACTCCAAAGTCACTTGTCAGCTTGGGATCAGCTCTCCTGTTCCTAGCTTGGCCCATGGATGTTCTGCTGTGATTCTCCCCAAGAATGACAGGGTGTTAATGAAACTATTTGTATATCTCCCTAGCTTTATCAAGGGGATATGTCTCAATGCATGGGCTGTGATGAAGTGAACAGCTTTTGTGAAGGATGAGTGCAAACAAAGGGAACAGATAAAATATTGCCAGATGAAAAGAGCCCAGTGATACAATGCTGAAAAGGGAAGTATTGAACGAAGTGTTCCTGCTACCCACATGCTAGCTGAGGAGAAGGACCACAAAAAGAAAAAAAAAAAAGAAAAAAACAATTAAATACGTGTAACAAATTGCTCTGACACCCTGACACCTTGGCTGAAAGCCAAGATAACTTACAGGCAATAAATCACATTTCCAAGGAACTTAATTTCTTGCATTTGTTCTAGCTACATGCTGGCTGCCATCATGGTAAAGCATGGATTAAATCCAGAATTCAAAAATTTTAATTTCTTTGCCACTTCTGGCCAATCATAAAGGCTGCCTTTTAGCTCATCTTCCTAGCATTTTCCTTTTGTGGTGACTGCTGCTTTGTTGCATATCCAAGAAAGAGCTACCTGGGAAAACTCTGGAGGCAATGGAAGGTGGAAGAGTGGTTCAAAGCTGTCAGAGGTCCACTGAACACTGGTATGCGGATGGACAGAAATTCTTAAATCTACATTCTGTAGGGCTCACCTGGAGTCAGCCCTACAGAACACTAAATTTGTGACAAATCAGAGAAACTATGGTGGTGGTTTTCACTCCTATTGAAGCTCTGTTTTAATTTATCCAGTGCATTGTTTCAGAGACAACTGTCCTGTCCTTCACATGGTTGTTGCCTGCAGCCAGGACCATTTTGTTCTAACAGATATCCTGTTTCATGCAAGAAACACCTAAAATTTATTACCCATTTCTGTCTGCATAAAATTACAGGCTGTCAGTATGTGTTAGATGAATCCATATAAAGAAGAGAAAAGAACCACAAATGAAACTGGGCTTAACATTCCAGATGAACTGTCTTTTAAGATTAAAAGAAAGAAAAAAAGACCAAAGATTGGTTGCTCTCTTTTTTTCATGCATACTAGGGAAGAGGGCAAAGAGCTATTAGATAATGCAGTCAGCTTCCTAGCTGTTTCAGAGTGATATTTCTCAGAGGCTTTTTTATTTGAGCTAGGTCTTCCTTCTCCAAAGAGTGGTGCCTCTTCTATTATTTATTGCAATATTCTGACTCTTGTATTTTAGCAGGACAAAGAGGCAGAACTGAAAAATTACAACAAACTTGGTCTGGAAGCAAGCTTGATTGGAAGCAAAGAGTATTAATGCTCCTGGGGAGAAAATCCTTTTCATAAACTTCACAGAAAAGTAGGAAAAATTAGTAAAAATAAATTTTCTTGGAAAGGAACCTCAGACCTACTCTCATTCAGTTCAGTAGATCTGAATGTAATGATTAATGAATACTAATACCCCTTAATACCTCTTTGGGAGCATATAAGGACAATAAAATTGTCTTAAACTATGTTTATGCCCAATTCAAGAGCCTTTTTCTGAGGAAAGAACTGTAAAGGTGCTGTACAGTGATTAACAGTCCAGCTCTGTATGACTTTTCCTATTTAGTACTGGGAAGAAGAATGGGACACTTGGATTAGAACTTCTGAGAATTTGAGTTAAACCATCAGGTATGTGATGTTCACTGTGTAGTTCATAATCATAAGACTATTTAGGTGCCAATGCATTAGCAAAGAATTCAGCTTTGTTTCATCTAGATGTGAAACCATGCTGCTTGTTTTTCTATTTCCTTCAAGTGGAGATGGAGGAATCACTCTTTGACTTACAGAGTCTTGGGAAACACAGCAACTCTAAGGTGTAAAAATGTATCTCTAATTCTTGGAAGCAGAGATAATTTTTCCATTCTGTAATCCTTTTATTCCCACCCACTCACTCATGCTTTGCCTGACTCATCTCTTTTCTACTCCATTATCTCCTTTTCTTATGCCACGGGTAAGGATACAAAGCCATATTAGGATCCTAGAAAATCTTATCCCATAATATCTATGCAAAATATATAGATCACACTAAATAAAGATGGTTAAAAAAACCCAACAACCCCCCCCCCAAAAAACTCATGAGAGGCACATCATTCCTCCATACTGGATATGTGAAGCTAATATATGTGCAAATTGTGGCCCAGTCATTTTAAGACAGGAGCCCTGGGTCAGTTCTGATGTGGGTAACAAACAGCAGATTAAGCATGAGCCTAAGAAGAGCAAGGCATTTGCAGTCCCTCTGGCAGGAGAGCAAAATAATTACTACTGAATAAGCTTTTTTAAAGTATGAACATTTTAACTCCACTGCATATGATAAAGGAGCCGTGGAGACTGGAGAAACCTTCCCTTCCAAACAATGCTGTAGAAGGCGATTTATTTTTTTTTACAGTCAAGCAATACTGTCTCCAACTGAGGCAGTGTGGGGTGACAGGAAGGGGATTATCCGTTATCCAGGCAAATGTATGAAAACAGGAGGAAGAGAAAAAAATATGTGGGTGTGAGTGCGAGAGATTGTGCACATAGCATTTTATGGCTCTGAGAGACACCCCGGTGCAGTGATCAGTACATAAACAAAAAATAAAGGGGTTTGAAGTAAACCCCTGTCCCTGTCCCTGACCTCCACTGTGCTCCAGGGTCCCACATAATGACAACCACTTTACCCAGAGAAGCGTTGGCACTCATCAGGGGAAGCTAGTAAAAGCTTCTTTGAAATTCAGCAAATGAGAACATATTCAAAATGGCCTTTTTTTTGGACCAGGTCTGCCCACTGGCAGTTAGTGGATCGGAAAGGAAAAGAAAACTCATTTTTTTAAGTAACTACTGTAACAGGGACTTGTGGCACCTCCACTTGGATCACTAGATCCCCGCTTACCCCACACCTGGAGAGGAGTGATTACCCTCATAGGGAGCCATAGAATGCTCCTTGTTTCCTGGAGAAATGCCTTCAATTTCATGTTAGAATTTGTCATAGTTCTGCAGAATTGTAACCATAATGCTTTGCCATAATACTTCATACTGCCAGAGCTGAAGAAAAGGCACAGATGCAAGCCTGACCCTGCATCTGATTGAATATCACAGTTAGCCCAGGATAACACACCTAAGTCCAAGCAACCTGCCCTCAAAAACCGTCACATGTTAGAGTGGAGAAATACCTTTTGTGCATTTCTAATGAAGATAATGGTGCCTAATCTGACAAGGTCATGGACAAAGCATTATTTCATCTTTTTCTCACCATGTGCTTTAGGAATAAGTCCCTGTCAGCAACCTGAAACATGAATAAAATAGATTCTGTTAATACAATTTTGATTTATTTACAAGAGGAAACCTGGGATGGGAGCAGCTTGTGGGAAACACAATGCAGCAATGTTCAGAGCTGCAGTAGGACACAATGGGGCACGCCATATAAACTGTTTTCAGTACACCATTTCTTCACTAGATCTCCACACGTATTATTAACAGTGCTCCCAGGAGGTCTCTCTCTTTTCTTCCGACGGCTGAAGAGGCCATGAGCTTTATACTGTAACGTGGGCAAGTGGGATCTACATCAAGTGTCTGTAGTATGGCTCACTCCAAGAAATCTATTTTACCAGGTACAATACAAATACTGTTTAACCAAAGCACTAGGCATTTGACTAGACATTTGACTGGCTGACTCTTATGCTCCCTTCTTGCTTTTAATAGCTAGCAAAGGCCCATAAACGCTCAAGGAGGGGAACACAATTGCAGACAAGTTAAAATTCATAGTCACGTGGGTATAAATTAAAAAAAGAGGTCAAAGTACAGCAGCACAGCAGCACTCCATTACAATCTACATATATTGTTTATGCCTCATTAAAAGGACTATGTACAGATTATAATGGCAAGAGGGACTAGAACAGACCTGTTCTTCTTTTCATTTTGAGGCTATGGTCCTGGACTGTCTAAAAGCCACTGTCAAGGTGATAAGGAGGAAAAAAAGCCAAGATGCACCAGGAGAGAACTAGAGATGAAGATTTCAAATGCAGAAGAGAATGGAAAGAACTTGTATGATTTCCTGTATAATTTTCTTGATCCCTTTTTCCCCTCATAAAAAAGACAAATTTCTGCCAATAATTCAATACCAGCCCACTCAGTGTCTAAATTACACATAAGGTCTCCCTGTCTTGTAAAGGAAGACATTAAAAACGCCTTCTAGTGGTAGCTCATGACTCACCAAAGTGGATATGGAATCTCCATCATAAGACATTTTTAAGAACAAGAAGGGTAAACCTGCCTCACATACTTACAGTTAGTGTCACCGTAGCAAGAACATGGGTGATATGTCCTCTCAAGATTCCTTCTAACTCTTTCTACTGTGATTTGAAATTCAACATTTTCTATTTTAACAATAGGATTTTTCCCCCTTTATTTTTCCTTTATTCATTTTGTTTGTCAAAGAAGAAAATAAAAAGCAGTTTGCCTATTGGAAGATGGATTGTTTGTATTATAATTAAGATATAGCTTCTTTGGGTCAAATTTAGAAACAAATTCCTGGTTTGGAAAAATTACTGAGTATTACCTCAGCATTCCAACTCAGTTTCATTATGGGAATCAATCTTTTTAAAGATACCATTAAAAACAGCCATATAGTGGACGAAGCAATTGGCTAGAATAATTGTTCAAATAAGATGCCATACCCAAAACAAAATGCAAGAAAGTTCCCAAAATAGGATTTACCATTCTGAAAGGATTTTTTTCCAAGTGAAGGCTCACATCAATGTCTTTTTTTATAGATTAAATTCATACTTAAACTGTATGTACAGACTTTTCTATCACTTAAATCTGAGCGCATGAGAAACAGGTTTGGGCTTATCATCTACGTAAAAGAGGGTTTCACCAGACATACATAGACAGGAGGATCTTTACATGTCTACTTTTAATACTCTCTTTCTCCTGTACTGTAAAAAACTATCTATCTGCTCCAGGGATGAAACTTGGGCATGGGGAGGAGTTTGGAAAACTTTCCCATTAACTGTTGCCTTGTATGGTGTCAGATTGTGAACATGGATTGAAAAATTCAGCGATAGAGCATTGCAGGGATCAAATGACATTATTATTTTATTACCTAAATGGAGGAGAAAAGGGAAGGGAAGGAATGTGGAAAAACTCTTTAAAAAAAACAACCACAAATAACAGGATACCTTAACTGCAATTCAATAAAAGCAATTTTGCAGCTAAGACAAAGTAATGACCACATCTCTGAGATTTGTAATACATAGCAGGAGCTGAGCCCAAGGGCAGTGCATACTTATTACTGGCAATGTGTATGTTCTTTCGATATACATAATATATTTTAAAGCTTGATCTGACACAGTCAGCAGACAGTTGTTACAATGAGTCTAATTTCAAGAACAGCTAAGAGCCACAAGTAAATAAATAAACTAAGGAAATAAATAAAATAATGAATCAAGTAGAACAACTAACCTTCCACAGAAAAAAAGAGGGTAAAAACCTAAAAACGCGGCTGTCAACTAGACCAGCTGTATTTCTGCAACATCATCTTCCTCTCTGAAGACCACCCCACCTGGCAGAGCTCAAGTGTTGAAAAACATCGACATCACGAAATAATCAAGGGAGGAAGAGATGAAAATGTCTGTGACCATCAGCAGCCATGGAAAGAGTAACTGAAATGCAATGCTTCTCTGCAAAGAGCATCAGGGTATGGGCTAGCAACTCCTGTGATAACTTGGGAGGGTGGGCTCCTGAACTTTTTACATCATAGGGGACAATGCACTGTTAATAACACTATGAAACTATGCAGAGCCTCCTGAAATGAGTTCCTATAGCCATCCCCAGTCACCCAGGATCTAAGAATAAGCCATTTCTCATAAACATGAACAGGGAGCTGCTCTGATCTGGATATTGTGCTTCTGTGAGATGGACTCAAAATGCACTTTGGTTCTTTATGAGCCCTTTTCAAGATGAGAGACAATGGCATGGTGTAGTGAACCTGTTTTTCAAAGGGACTGAAAGCAGTTCACACTTCTATACATTGCTAATCTTGAGTATCAGTGAGTGGAACCGCCATTGCTTTTCTGGCTCCGGCCACATTAAGAAAAAGGATACATCACCCAGTCACCCTGAAAACCTGATGATTCATCAACCTTCCCCTGGGATTACTGGGCAAAGGAATGACATGGCTGATCACCTACTAAACGGATTCTTATTCTCACAGGAAAAAATATCCATCTTCCCTAAATTATGCCAGAATAATAATTTGAGGATAGTTTAAAAATTTGATAATTAAGGATTTGCTTGAAGATTATTCTGGAGGATGTCATGGCCCAACCTCCAAGCCAATTTGAAGTTTAGAAAATGGTCAAGATTGGGCTAAGAAGTATACTTCATAGCTTATACCAGCATCAAAAGCCTGAATTATGAGGTCTCCTCTCTTTGCTCATTACCTTGGAATCTCAGCACACTTGAAACTTTTAGGATTTCTAGCCTGACATTGATAATGGGAAAAATTATGACAAAGTTGATATTAGAATTTGTGCTGGTTTTGGCTGTGATTGAGTTAATTTTCTTCATAGAAGCTAGTATGAGGCTATGCTTTGAATTTGGGATGAAAATAATGTTGATAACATAGTGATGTTTTCAGTTGTTGCTGAGCAGTCAAGGACTGTTCAGCTTCTCATGCTGGCCTGCCAGTGAGGATGTGGGGGGTGCAAAAGAAACTGAGAGGGGACACAGCCGAGACAGCTGACCCAAACTGGCCAAAGGGATATTCCATATCATATGATGTCATGCCCAGTATATAAAGCTGCGGGGAAGAAGAAAGAAGGAAGGGGAGACAAATTCGGAGTGATGGTGTTTGTCTTCCCAAGTAACAGTTACAGATGATGGAGCCCTGTTTTCCTGGAGGTGGCTGAACACCTGCCTGCCCATGGGGAGTGGTGAATGAATTCCTGGTTTGTCTTTGTTTGCCTGCGCGGCTTTTGCTTTACTTATTAAACTGTCTTTGTCCCAACCCACGAGGTTTCTAACTTTTACTCTTTCAATTCTCTCCCCCATCCCACCAGGGCAGGAATGAGTGAGCGTCTGCGTGGTGCTAAGTTGTTGGTTGGAGTTAAACCACAACATATATATTTCAATTCCTCCAGAAAAGCTGACACCAAAACTGCAGGAATTTCTTTGATGGCTACATTTTTTCTGGAGAGTAAAAAAGACTCTGGTTATTTCTTCATGCCTTTTGGATTCCCTATTGCAGTTGACTCAGGTTGTCTGATGCCCTACATTCAGAAATGTTCTCCAAACTTAAGGCTGAATTGCTTTCCCCAGAACTAAACTGCCTGGTGAGTCTGTTGCACCTTCTGCCACATTTCACATATTTAGAGGTTCCACAGGAGCTGGGTGCATTTTTGTTGTCTCTAGGCAGGAAGAGAGTTTTATATTTCTTATTTCAGTTGTTCGATGTGAAGATTGAACCCTTCTAAACAGAAATACAAAGTTTACCAAAACCAAGCTTGGTTTGGAATTATCATTTAATTATAAAGGACTGCAAGCAAAATTTAAATCAGAGACAAAATGTTGAGAAAAAACATGAAAAAGATGAATGAAAAAACATCTTCCAAAACCACCTGGGCTGGTACTAAGTGAAGTGAACAGAAAGTGAATGACTGGAGAATTTGCTACTGACCTTAGTGACAACAAATCTCAACTTCCTTGTTGTTCAACTTAACCACTTTTTAGGGAAGTACTCTACTGGGAAGAAATATTCAGAGGTTACAAAGAGGCATTGATTTCTCTCAACTTGTTCAATTTGACTTGGGAAAGACAAATGGCAAAGGTGTTGAATGGACAAATGTAAAAGGAACACGTAGACTAATGCATAGAGTTACAATTGCTCCCCACACCAGGATACTCTTTTCAGGTTTATTACTGACCAAGATGAAGGCTGTAAGCTGAAATTCAGAAATTACCCACCTATCAGTCATGTAGTTTTAGGATTTGGAAAAGAAAGTCACAGCAGGCGGAAGAAAATTACCTTAGGCCTTTTCAAAGTCTAAGACAGTTTTAATGCAGGTTTCAAAGTGCTCTGAAAATCCCCCGTGACCCAGCAAACATGAATAGGTAGGATGTTTATAGACAGTGACTGCTGGCTGGAGATAAGACAAGCAATTGTTCCTCACCTTATATCTTGCCCTCCAAAACCTGTCATCTCACAGTACTAGAAAGCTGTGAGCTCCATTATGCTTAAATTGCTCTGTATCACTACATCCTACTGTTGTTTGAGGTGTTTTGTTATAGTTACACTTCTGCCAGGCAGGTATACGGAAATAAATGATACAGTTTGATACAAGGCTATTTTGCTGAACTGGATGGATTAAAGAACTGGTAATAAATTTCTTTTTTCTCTTCTAGGCCACTGGTGCAAATCCAGTCCAGCTCAATAGTCACCAGAAGTTATTGCCACCTGATAGCAGAACCGAATCCATGTGAAATTGATTGGCACTTATTAGCCCAGCTCCAAAAGAGTTGGTGTCATGATTTAAGCCTAATCAGCAACTAAGCTCTGTCTTGGACTTATCCACAGACTGAAGTCTCTTAGGGGTGTACGTGCTCCAAGTGGAGCCTTATCTATGAGCCACAGTCTCTTCAGGGGTATACCTGCCGTGGCATAGACTTGTCCACAGTCACAGTCGCTTTGAGGTACACCTGTTCTAGCATGGCCTTCTCCATGGGCCACAGTGCTTTCAGAGATATACCTGCTCCAGCGCATCCCTTCAGAAGTACGCCTGTTCCAATATGACCTTACCCACAGCTGGGTAAGTCCCTCCAGGGATGTACCTGCTCTGTTGTGGCCTTATCCATGGCCACACACTTTGAGGTGTTCCAGCATCACCTCATGCATAGCCACTGTTGCTTCAAGGTGTACCTGCTGCAGCATGGACTTACCCACAGCCACAGATGCTTTGAAGTGTACTTTCTCCAGTGTGGACTCATCCTTGGGCCAAAATCCCTTCAAAGGTATACCTGTTGTGGTGCAGACATAACCATGGCCACAGACAGTTTGAGATGTACCTGCTCTGGCATGGGCTTACCCACGGTCACAGGCACTGCGGGGTGTCCTTCTCTCACAGTGGACTCATCCGCAGGTCGCAGTCCCTTCAACTCAAGTTCACACTGAATTTCCAGCCTGCCCAGTACAACAGCATAGAAACTGCAGCGATGACCTGGCCATCTGCCAACCCAGGTGTATTGCCATTGCTGTTACCAGAATGTTCCCAGGCACAGCAGAGTAAGAAAGATGATAAGCAGTACAGAGTACAGTAAGGAGACAAAGCAAAAAGCAGCCACCAACAAGCAGTAAACTGTAATATACATTAAGTTAAGCAAGCCCAATGACAAGCACAGAAGCCTGCCCACTAATAGCTAAACAGCAGTAACAGCTATACATTTGATCCAGCACACTTTAATGAAATCTGTTGTATCTCGAACCCTTTGAGCCCCATGTTGGGTGCCAAAAAAGGCTGTCATGTTTTAACCCCAGGCAGCAACTAAGCACCACACAGTTCACTCTCACCTAGTAGGATGGGAAAGAGAATCAGAAGAGTAAAACTGATAAAACTTATGAGTTGAGATAAGTACTGTTTAATCAGTAAAGCAAAAGCTGCACACACAAGCAAAGCAAAACAAAGAATTCATTCACTACTTCCCATCCTCAGCAGGTGTTCAGCCATCTCCAGGAAAGCAGGGCTCCATCGCGTATAATGGTTACTTGGGAAGACAAAACACCATAACTCTGAACAACGCCCCCCCCCCCCCCCCCCCCTTTTTCCCCCCAGCTTTATATGATGAGCATGACGTCATATAGTATGGAATATCTCATTAGTCAGTTGGTGTCAGCTGTCCTGGCTGTGCCTCCTCCCAGCTTCTTGTGCACCCACAGCCTACTCGCTGGCAGGGTGGTATGAGAAGCAGAAAAGGCATTGACTCTGTGTAAGCACTTTGTTAAAACATCCTTGTTTTAACAAACGCTGTTTCTAGCACAAATCCAAAAACATAACCCCGTACTAGGTACTATGAAGAAAATTAACTCTACCCCAGCTAACACCAGCACATTTGGTCATGAAATTACCACCACTTCTTACATAAATTGGCTCCAATGAAACTGTATTAGCACCAGCGCCCAAGGACAAGTGGCATGGAACAGTCCCTCTGCTTTTTCTGTGCCAGTGGGAGTCAGGTCACAATTTCCGTTTAAAAAGCTCTTTTGTCAAGACTGAAAATATTTAATCAAATGTATAAAATTCAGTGTAAAAATTGATCTTTTTACAAGAAGTGTCAAGATGAAATATTTTTCATTTTATCTTAAAATGTTCTGCTTTGGAATTTTAGCTTTAAAAAAAAGGAAAAGAAATTACATGTTACGATGATTTTTTAAGATGACAGCTAGGGTGGGATTCATTTTACCTAACTTTAGACATCCACAGTGTAGGCGTCAACCACAGAGCTAGTCACCCCAGGTTTCCTTTATAGTCAATGGAGAGAAATAGGCACATTTAGGGTGTGATTCATCTGACCTATTTTAAATATCTATTTTAAGATGAATAATGATCTTAAAATGACTATCTCTCTCCACTGCCTTTGGTATGAGACTACAGAGGCTATCTCAAATGGAGATCTATCAGAGACACCCTACTACTGGTCAGATGAGTCCTCTCTCAGTTGTCTAATTCTTTGTTACATACCATTGCTTTTCAGCTTTTTAACACTGAAAAACTTGACTAGTAAGATATTTTCAGTTGAAATAAAAGGAAAGTCGTATGTTGCTTCAGGATATTAATTTGAAGACGAAACTTCTTTTCCAAGCCAATTCAAAATTTTACGTGGAAAACCCTATTACCTATGTATGAAGCTGAAAATATACTAAGGGATATTATAGTAGGTAAGAAGGATGAAAAATCATAGGTTCTCTGGATCCTGTGTCTAGCATGTCATCAAATTGCTGAAAAGGAGAAGGTGCATTTGTGAAGGAGGGGAGAATGTCTGAAAGGAAGGCAGATGTAAGAACAGGCATAGAACGGGTAACAAAAGAAAAGGAGCTGTAGACACATAAACATTTGGCATAAAGTTAAAAAATCCAAAATGAGGATCAGTATTTTCTCACAGTTCTGATCACCATTTCCTATGTTGCCAGGCACACCTAAAACAAAGTAAAGCAGCACTGTGGATTCTGCTCTTCCCTCTATATTTAGCGTATCCCCATTCAGCTCCAGAGTTGTTCACAGCCCTCCTTCCTCTCTCTCATCTTATACTTCCACAGATCCAAGCCTTTTTGTTGCAGACCTTTGGTTGCATTGGACTCTGTCCAGGTTCAGCCACGCAGCTCGGAATACAGCTCGTTTCATTCAGCAGAGCCAAGTATATCAATCAAAACAAATTTACATTGATAGCCTCTGAGCCTAACACACAGTCTTTCTCCACCGCTCTGCCTAACAAAGCTGTGAAGGAGACTTTTGATTTGCCAATAATCTCACAAACAAACTAGCTTAATTTTAACTCTATTACTCGGGCTAATCTCTCTTGGATTTCCTAGCATTTACACAGGAAATGGTTCTTTCGTTATAGATGGTGTGTACACTTAGCTTTTGAATTCAAGGAATGCGTTAGGTGGTTTGTGGTGACATTTTTCTTAATAATGTGGGCAGCATTGGAATGTCTTTTTCCAACTACCATTCTCTTGGTGGATGCATATTATTTAGACTGAGAGCAAGAAACTCCCTCAGGTGGTTTGCAGGTACAAGAGAAAGTATCTGCTGGAAATGTTAGGAATAAAATTGAGCTGTGCCTTTGCCTAAAAAGGAATCCCAGACTGATAATGGGGTTTCTTGCAATTACCTTTTAGTAATCTTCAGCTGCCTTCCTCCCCTTACCCCTTTTCTTTCAGCTAGGAGGAAAAATGAAAATACAGGAATCTGTGCAGTAGTTTGAAGTCAGACAGGAACAGGTGGGAGTTTTAGGCATGTTGTTAACACTGATTCACCCTGCAGCTTCAGGCTAACATATAACACCGCTGCTTCAGTACAACAGGTCTCCTAGACTATGTCAAATTAACCACACTTCTGATCCTGCACTCAAAACCAGACACTACTACCATCACATTACTACTATGCAAATTTAGCCTAAAAGGCAGCCTCCGTCCAGAGTCCTAATATTGCATTGCTTTAGAAACGGGCTAAACTTCCTTTTATTACACAAACAGTTCAGTGACTGGTAAAAGAGGTGGGCTCTAGAGATCCTAGGTAACCTCCTACATCCATGTTTTCTGCACTGAGCTACAGAGAATCTCTGTGGATATGCAATATTTTGGTCATGAGTCATTGTGTCCTTTGGAGTTCTTTCACTCCTTCCATTGTCCTGCAAATGCACTTGTCTCCCAAATCCAGGGGACAGTGATATTAATATTTAAGTCTAACAGCCAGCATTTTTTAAGTTGTAGCTTACACGACTTGGCAATTAGTTCCCTTCCTGAAAGCAGAGGATACCAGCAAGATCTCTGGCTCGGATTGCCTCTTTGTTCACTTCTGTCATACGCACACCAGAGTTTTTCAGCTCTTCACCGTCCATTCAGGAACTGATCTCAGACTGCACAGAAGGAATAACGGACAAGTGAAAAGTTCACCTGAGAAAGATGCATGCTGTACTCTAGCAATGAAATAAAAGCAGATCAGAGCCTTGAAATGTAAGTTGTGATGGATAATGTGACAACAGGAAAGTCCTAGAACACGAATGACCTTTCCCATTAATCTAGAAACTATTTGTAAACTACTATTTGTTCCATTTGGCTGGAAAAAAGGCTTTAAAAAATAGCTTGAGAAGAATGGTAGTAGCACATGCAACAACTAAAAATTGCATGATTTTTTGAGGAAGTTTTGTTAATCAATCCCTTCTGGTCTTAAGTGTCACACCTATTTTCCAGGTCTACATGTTTCCCCAAATAAGCCTTTAATAAGGATTTATCATTCCAGTACAGAACCACATAACTTACAAAAACACTTAGATGTGTCTGTGCTGTGAAAGATGGCTCATACTTACGTGATTTGCCACACAGATCTGCTGAGCAGGGAAGAAATATTTCAAAAGCTCTTCGTTCAATTTAAAAGCCAAGAGTAAAAGAATACAGAAGCAGCAAGAAGACAGTGATGGGGTAACTTACACACAAGCAATTTTACTCTTTTGGGAACTCAGAAGGTATGATGCTCTGTGCACCCAAATGCTCATGCTACACCATCAACTGCATGTCCACTAGATTGTACCAGCATACGGAGTCCTTAACCCAGCTACAGGTGATGTCCTACTACCACCATGAGGTCGTAATTTGTTGCTAGATACCAGTTCATGTCAGCAGCCCAGCTAGGGTGCTCTGCCCACATTAGCCACTTTCATCTCTGTAGCAAGTTTATTCTCATAAAGAGCCTTGCAGAGCCAAGGCAGTGTTCCCCTGTCTGTGAAACCTGGGCTGTTCAAGTCTGACCTTTAATTGCAAGTGGCTGCGGGGAACGTCAATAAGCACCAACCACAGCTCTGCAGTAATGAAATGTGTCTGGAGTAATGTTCACAAGCATATGACCACCACTAAAGATTTACAATTCAACATTCAGCACAGACACACCTAAATAAAATATTCTGGTGTAGGAACAGTAACTAATTAACATATTTTTGGTGTCTTTGTAAAAGAAGAGGGGTACAGGGGAAGGAAAATCTTCTAGTTACTGCAGGAACAGATGAAAGGGAAATTCTTCTTCAAAATCTCATTAAGGTGGAGACAGCACTATTGTCAATTAATGCTACAGAAGATAAGTTCTAAGAGCACTGCTTCTGGCCTGAATTTTCCCTGGTACCTTTGTCTTGATCTGCCTCTCTTGTCTCTGTTGAAAATTCAGATGAAGTAAGAAACCACAATTAAAAAATACAGGAAGGGAAAGGGAAAGGGGAAGGGGAAGGGGAAGGGGAAGGGGAAGGGGAAGGGGAAGGGGAAGGGGAAGGGGAAGGGGAAGGGGAAGGGGAAGGGGAAGGGGAAGGGGAAGGGAAAGGGAAAGGGAAAGGGAAAGGGAAAGGGAAAGGGAAGGAAGCCAGCAACAGATAGGCATCTAGTTTGAGCCAAAACCTGCTGAAGTTCAGTTTAAGACTTCTTCAGGCCTTTACCCCAGCCTGGTAGCCTTACCCTCATTTGTTCATTGTTATAGAAATCAATCTCTTTAAAGAGATAGCTTAGGTGGGAATCATCTGAGTAAATGCAGATGTTTCCCGGCATGACCTAGCCAGGTATATTCTTCTTGCAAGAAGCAGCCTGGTTCATTTGTCAGGAATGACAACTCCTAAGCTATCTAGCTAAATTGGGTCAGGTTAACCACACAGAGTAACTAGTTCACAAGTGGACATCTGCCTTTCAGATGTCTAAATATAGAGAAATCCAGCACAGTATGTTTGCTCCGGAGTCCAGTGAGTGGACGTTTACGGTAGCTCATAATAACATATTTGCATAAAATTACTTTAGCTGTCCTTAGTAACAGTAGTCATGAATGTAAGTCAGCGCAAGTTATAACACAGACTTTAACCAGAAGCCCCCAAAGCACTCATATGCTGCCTGTTGACACATGCTGAAGCCCATATTGCTGTATCTTTGCAGATATCATTACCCATATTAGCTAGATCACAACAGCACAGATATGATAGCAAGTTTACACTAATATCTTTTTGCTGGTCAGACATATCCCCAAGGTTGCTTGCAGAGGAAAACAAGTACCTTTTTCTTCAACAAGTTCAGAGCGTATCTAGCATTCTGTTTTAGCTGGTATAGCTGGCGGTGACTCATTTTGCACGAGAATACAAAGAACAAGATCTAAACAGAAGATCTTGTGATTCCTGCCTCCACAATTAGGCTTTCAAGCCTAATAGTGATCTTGTCTCTTTTAGCCACCATGGATCCTGGCCACTTCCCAAAACGATTAACATCACCCTCATCGCTGGAAAACTATCACTGTTCCAAACCTGCAATCTCAGCTGGTGGGGGAACTAAACAAAACCAAACCATCCCTACCGAATTGATTAGGAGATTGTAATACAATCTGCACCTGAGAATCAAATGAAGGATCTGCTCATACATCATTTGGAAAACCCATTGATCTCTTGAACAGAAACCATTGTCTCTCCTGGAATCAGAAGTGTCCAACCTTATGCCACATGGCCTATAGTTAGCACAAATCACTTCTCCTCCAGCCATGGTGATAAATATATGTGTGTGGGCCCTGGTGAACTACCCAATGGATCTAGAAACTGGAACAGGATCTTGGGTATGTTGTTCTTCATACAGCTAAACGTGTTTCATTCCTATGAGTTCTTTTTTTCTCTCTTCTTTCACCCATTTTCTACATAACTTTTTTTCCTTGAAGATACACAGATTTGCTTGAATACAATTGTTCTCTGAAAAACATTCTACCATGAGAAACATTTTCAAACAAAAGAAAATGGAAATGTTCATTTAGTGTGAATTTCAATTTTACTTCCAAAGGTTATTCATTCATTTACAAATCCATTTCAACCACCCAGCTACCTTTACTTTCTTTTACTCATACCAAATCAAACTATTACCCAGAGTTAAATAAAATTACTTCACTGTGAATTTGTTTTTTAATTAAAAAAAAAAATCCACTTCTTATTTCAGCTGCTAATATTTCTGGTGTCTTGCTCCTGCTCAGCCTCACCATAAACAGGAGCTGAGTACCTTCTAAGCCAACCCATCAGTTACCTTTTCTTTGTGTGCGTAACACCACGTCTTCGCACTGCCTTTCAGTACTCACTACAACAAAGTGATCATATGCATTCATGAGAAGTTATACCTCACATTAGCCAAGGTTCTGTAACAGGGAGTCTGGTAGTGTGCCAGCAAGAGAGGCAGCGCACCTCACTGGGGAGAACACTAGAATTTGGAAGCCCTGAGTTCTGACACTAACCCTTCATGCAGTTTTAGGTACAGCATGTATCAATTTCCACATCAGTGAATTGGAATGGCTGGTATTTTATTTCCTTCTTAAAATATCTTGTGATCTTACAACTCAGAGTGCTATACATAGCAAAAAAAATGTAATCCTACTAACAATGGTAATATTTTTGTACTACCATGACTTTTACTGTGTTTTTTTCTTTAACTGGTTAAAAACTACATATGGATAATGGCTCAGGACATTTCAGACAATCGGGATCATAATCCATAGAAGAAATACTTGTATAGACTTAAAATAAAGATAACGTCAATAGACTAAGAAGGCTAGATAATGTTGGAAATCAGGTAGTATGTTGAATTCTAAGAACCTATAAAATGAATGTTTCTGAGCTTGAAAGACGGTCAATACAGAAGTGTCCTCAAGGTCAATATTAGGACCAATGTTTTTTAATGTGTTACTAAGACAGCAAAAGAAGTAGACACCAAGTTATTGAAAACTGATAGAAGGTTAAGTTGTTTCAGCTAATAATAGCCTGCAGAGGATTGAGAAATTCCCCAGTGGTACTTAAAGTCATTGGAGATCTGGGCTGCATGGTGGCAGATTAAATTATTCTTGGATAAGCAGGAAAAATTTTACATTGACACAATACCAAAATCAATGTCACTGACGGTCCCTAAGCCACATTATATTTCATATGTTTTGTACAGTGTAATACATAGCTAACTCAAGCATTTCAATGAAACTGGTTTTTCACCTTTAAGAGATGTAGAACAGGAATGATACTTAAAGTAAAGGGGGCCTCATTGGATTTATGCTGGAACAGAGCTGCTTGAAATATGTGTAGAGAGACTTAAAAGAAACATTTAAAATTTTGAAAGATTCAATGAAAAATAAATTACTTTCTCCTTAACATGAACAGTGGACAAACCAAAAGAAAGAGAAATGGAGAAAAATATCACGATAAGCAAGCATAAATCTTGCAGTGCAGGGAAGAACTGTGGAAATGCCACTGAAGCTAAGACAATTAATGTGATTTGTTTCAAATAGGGACCAGACAAGTTGTTAACCAATAACTACAGTTGTAGTTATGTAGTAAAGGTAATCGAATCCTACATTTTACAATGCCAACTAAACCAACCAGTTTACCATTTGGTGAGCACGAATATTCAGTGGGCAAAAAGCAATTAGGGCACTTTGTGTGCGTTCTGATTTTATTCCCTCCAACAGCCATTGTAAACTCTTCTCAACACGTTTGACCAATTGGCTTTAAAAAATCCTAGCAAAAAACTTCCTTGCTTACCCTGTCTGTACCTATGGAAGTCAGACAGATCTCTCGGCTACAAATGATCTCTGATACCCAGCCTGCATATTGCTTTCCACAGTAGCTGCCTGTCATCCTCCATCCAACCCTTTAGTTACCTCCTTCTAGAGGGCTTGGGTCTCCTTCGTTGACTCGGTCGGAGTGTTATTTCATTCCACAGGTTACTCACTGAAATCAATGGCATTCACCACAGAAAATTATTCTTTAACATAAATAGGAGAAGCGAGAATGAATATGAAAAAACTATCAGGGCTTTTTGCTCTGAGGACAAAAAAAATTGCACAGGTACAAAAATATGCTAAAATCTGTCCACATCAGAAATACATAGGAGAATTTGCCTCACTGTTCCTCTGTCCTTAGGATAGTTACAGTTAAGTCATTCCTGTACTTGTGTGGGAGATCTGTGAAATAAAGTCAGTATTGGGCATCAGTGCTCCTGCTCAAAAGAGCATATACACCTAACAGAGCAACCAATAGCATAGCAGAATTTAAGCTTCAGTATTTTTTCTAAATGGAGGTAGCCTGCTGAATCCCAGCCTTATATTAAACATTTAACCTATTGGCTGCCACTCTGTTATAAAACAAATTCAGATACATGCTGGTAGAACAAGCTCTTTGAATCATCTAAGGAAATTCTCTATTATGCTTCACAATAGGAGTTTCTCTTGTCTCGTTTTGCTTTATGTAATTCCTCAAATCAGAAAGAGAAGGAAAAAGAAGATAAATTATTATTTTTTCCTCAGGTTGACTGGGCTTCAGAGAATGTCGGGTCTGGTGTCTCTTGCTTTCCTTAGGATTGTCCAGATGGGTCTTTTGAAATAGATGTGTGTAATTTTAGAGCAAGAAAAGGAATTAAAAAATAGAGAGTCTAAAGCAAGGTGACTTTTTCCTGCAAGCTTTCATGTGTTAAAATTCTATGGCAACATTTTTCACTCTTTCCCTTTGCTTGACTCTCTCATTCTCTTTTTTCCCCACAGAGATGCACGTGTGTTAACTTAAAATTCGGGAAGCACAGAGATGTATCTGATGAACGGAGACAGCTCTGTGGTTGGTTCAGCTCTCAGCACGTAAAGAACACATTGGCCTTATTGGTTTTCTGTAGCTAGCCTGAGAATAAGATATGTTAAAACCACGGTAGTATCATATTAAACTGGACTAATGGGGGCAACATGGGGTGTGAATTTCAGGTTACCAAGGGGGCTGCCCATGGAAGTGGAAGAATTAAACACATGGGTTTTTTTCCTTTTTTTAGGAGCTGGGTGCATTGTGTTTGTTTGTTTTGTTTTTAGATTAGTTGTATTCTTGCTATATATATGCTAATTTATAAATATGAAGCTTACGATGTATCCAAATGATCTGCCAATTCACATTTACTTCAGACACAGATAACTTTCACAAATTCTTATCTTGGAATGAATTAAAGATTTTGTCCAAGCTGAAACAGAGAGATATGGACAAGCAGATGTACTGACAGGTAGATAACTTAGAGCTTTACAAGTAGGGTGAAAATTATTAATTTATTCTTATTGAATATGTAAGTATTTTAAGACTAAAACTAATCACTGTAGTTTTACTGTGTAACTCAGCTTTCTTCTGTTTAATACAACACAAAGTGGTACATACAAAGAAAAAAATGAAGTATTTTAAAAGTGAAAAGCTGCATAATTAGCCCTAAAGAGCTGAAACTACTGCAGACAAAGAATACCGATTTCAAGTGATCTTGAGATAAATCTTCAACATCTTTGATCTTCTTCTCAGATTATTGCAGAATAGCTGGCAATGGTGCTTTGCAATTGCATGCAGAGTGCTTTAGACAATTTATTGTTCAGTTTGTACAGTCCTTTGTAATAAAAAATTCAGCCTTCAAAAGTAGGGTCTATTGTGTTGGATAGGTAAAAGCCTAAGAGAAAAATGGGAGATTACACACATGACAGGAAAGTAAACCAGTTTTATATTTGTCTTTCATGTCTGTCATCCAAAGAATAAGATCTTTACTTAGAGGTCTTCTAAATTTTTACAGTGTGAAATACTTAGCAGAGTTATCAAAGCAATAAATAGAACAATGGCTTTATAGCAAAAAATACTCAGATTGTGTCTGTTCCTATAAACATGGCTCTTTTGGGAGTTCAATGAACTTCAACAGGCAAAGAAAGGAGCTCAGGCAGTGTCTTGTATTACTGAGTTGAGTTTGTGCTATTAATTGAAATAAAACTTAGTACTACCTAAAGTTTCTCTGTTCTATCTTCAATACCCTGGTAAATTAATTTTCTGCAGTCCTTTTAATTCAAACAAAAGTATGTTAAAATAGGTGATAATTTTTCTCTGTGTTGCTATGAAAGATAATTTACAAGAGGTCTGGTGGAGGATACTGCTGGAACTTATTAAGTCTTATTGGCTCTGGACTTACCTGTCTAAAGGGGCGGCTGAAGCCTGAACTTAAGGCCAAATTTACCATCACTTTGTCATTGCCTTCAAGAACATCATCACCTTGCATTCCCATGTTCTTTCTTTCCTGGAGATGGAAAAAAGGGTCCATGTTTTTCTTTAGGTACTGTAGCAAAGTTTGGTGTAGTGGGTCTTTGAAACCCTGATGATGCATATTTTAAAAAGCTTTTGACAAAAGTGTACCTCAGCACCATTTGTCTGCAGAGTATTTTCCATATATTGTGTTGAATGAATGTTTTCAAGTAAGAAGAGGGAGACAACAATGTACAGGTCGCTGTTAACAACCGTGACATTGGACAGGTAGACCAAGTAAAGGTTCTGCTCCCAGGACTCTGATTTCAGTGGAAAAGACAGACTCTTTCTTCTACTAGTTTCATTAGCAAATTCAGTAAAAGCTGTCTTTGGTTGTTTCTATATAAAAGACATACAACTTCTAGAGAGCAAACTATTTTCAATAAACTGGAGCTGTGAGGAGACTTAGCAGTATTAATATGCATAATACTACAATGGGGCCCACTTACAAGAATGACCTGAATTACATATTTGTAACTCAATGTCACAAGCTTTTTAATGTACTTTTGAGGATAATTGAAGCTGCAGTACAACTGATATTAAATACGGTGACTATAGAATTTTTGTTTTCCATTTTTTGCCTGGTTTTCTCCATCAGAGGTTCTTTTTATTTCAGATGCTAGCTATGGCTGCCCCAGACTTCCCCAGCAGCCTCCACCTATTGCAAACTGAATTTCCCCATTGCAGTTCTTACACTTAAAAGTCACAGAAAATAACCTGAAGAAAGCTTCCTGTTGGGGAATGTCATGGAAAAATGTCAACAGACAATGATTGTCGCAGCAGGAGATATTAAAGAACACAAAAGCTAGCACAAAAGAGCCCAGGAGATGAGCTGAGATGCAATAGTGTTGTGAGGAACGGAGCCAGATCCATATCCATCACTTGTACAGAGAAACCAAGACTCTGGACTCAGCCAGCATCCTTGTAACTACTAAAACAAGGGACGGATTCACAAGGCTCTCAGAAGCCCTCAGTTTCTATTTTTATCTTGAGGAACAGATTTTCCAAGGAGCAGGGTACATAGCTATGCTAGCAGGCTTTGGCACCTGGACTGAAATGTAGCTGGGCAAATGACTGCTCTCACCTCTGCTTTCTTCCACCTCCACAGCCCCGAGGTACTTACTCCACCTGCACATTCACCAGGGACATCTTGAAGCCTGCAGACCACACAGGCCCTCTGAATCCAGCTGCCAAAGACATCTGCAGAGCCTGTTTAGAAAGTCTGGTCCTTCTGTTCTTACCAATATGCTACAAGAAGGTATTCCTTTGTCAAAGTATTTTCTTCTTATACTAAATGCTATTCTTGCATTGTTTTTCTACCGATAATATGTGTGTTTGAACATGGGAGAGAATAATCAAGGAAAGAGCCTTGAAAGAACAGATGTTATTGACATAGCTCAGACTTTGGACAGTACACATTATTTGATGGCATCCATTCGCCTTTCTATGAGAACAGATAGACTTACATATATCTTTCCATTAGGAACAGTGTTCTGCTACCACTTACGTCAGTAAAATCCTCCAAAACTCAGTGGAACAGCACTGGCAAAAGACCTTGGACTTAGGTGATTTACTTTTATGAAGAAACTGATGAAAGAGAGAATACAGAAAACACAGTCCACAGGAATGAAGAATAGTAGCACTGCAGTGTTACACATCAGTGACTCCTGTCTTGTCGGTTATGGACCGGTGGCAGTCTGTGAGACATGGACATTGGAAAGCAGTCCATGAGACGATCTCAGAGGAAAAATTAAAAAAAAAAAAGGCACTCTCACCCACAGATATGCAAGTGAGCAAACACACAACATGGGAGGAAGTAAAAGGAACAGAAGAACAAAGCTTAGCCTAATTTGTAAATGAAAAACATTGTGGCAACACTACAAAAGATGGCACATGGGTTGTCCTCAGACAGGATAAGTGTCCATGGAATTTTTTTTTTGAAGGCTAAATGGCTTTTTGACTAAAGAAAGTGATCAATAATATTATGTGACACATTGAGAAGAATCAGCAGCACCTATGTGATTAAGTCCATGATTATTACAGTTCAGGAAAAAGATGTATAGCAATGACTGATACAGAAAAAGTTTAAGACATGGAAGATATGTTAGGAGAGCCAGGCTCCAACCTATTTGTGATGGGAAATATTGCTTTAGAAACCAGGGACGAGTTTTGCTGCCAACTTTAGTCACACCGCTTCATTGAAAGACATGGAATTACTCTGATTTATTTGTTTTGCCTCTTACTGTGGAAGTGACTGTTGTGCTTTGGTTTGCAATTATATGAACAGCTTCCATTCAAAAAATAAAGTTTTAGCCTCTCCTGCATTGTAGCATATCAATCAGGCAATTTTCAATGAAACATTTTTCACAGGGAAATACTAATTCTTGTTTGCCAGTAAGGGTCCATTCTGAAGAATTAAAAATTTTAAAACAAGTAGTGAAAACATATTATTCAAATTATGTGAGATTTTTGTGAATTATATAACTGAATATTCCTTTTTGTTTTAACTTTTAAATGAATCCATTTTGAGAAGGAGGGGAAAAAAACAAGAGTTTGTGCTGATTTTTGTTTCACAGACATATGTTGTATTTATCCTCATTCAGGACAGCAAAAAATGTAAAACGTCTTGAAAATTGCCTTGGAGCAGAGAAAACAGCTATAACCAGATGCCTCTGAGCTTCAAAAGTTATCCACTGTCTCCCACAGCGCACGCACACTACATCCCACTCTTACATTGCCACACGAAGTTATTAACTATAAGGAAAAATCACTGTATTAGCCTCTCCCTTTTCTATCACTCCATTAATTACTCCAAGTCAGTAGCTTAAGGGTTAAGAAAGAAACTTTTATCGGGGACTTTGTCAAAGGAGTTTTCTGAGAACCGTTAATTTGCAGCATGCTATTTAAAGAAAGCGTCTGTTCATCAGAGGATAATCTCAGAATTCTGTGGGTTTGCAAAGTGGCAGGTACCCAGCTCTCCCTTGGCTGAAAACAGCAGAGAATTACTTTCATATCTACCTCCCACGTACAGGAGCTTTTGCCTGGTTTTTTCTGTTCAGTTCCTCATGACAAGGCATCTCAGGCCGCGCATCTGAACTTTGTTGGAAGTTACTTTATACATCTAAAATGAGGGATGCTAAGCCAAGCACTAAGGCTTTCAGTAGAATGGAGACATGGCTATACGTTGTCAAATACGATGAGGGGTTGCTCTGGAACCTTGTGCTCGCTATTTCCAGGCTTAAATGTTAGTGTTTTCCGTTAGTGCAGCTGTGTCATCCCTTCAGTCAGTGGTCCAAACGTTTCCTGGCTTTGCTAAATACCGTTTCCAGCCAAGGGGAACAGAAGTGAACAGTTTTTCAAGATGTGGGAATACAAGGGATTTAAGCTTCTAAGTTATTTTATAATCCGATAAATAAATAGTAAGGTAGATTAATGGTGATGTGTGAGCCAACACAGATCAGCATGGCTGTGATCACTGATCCGTGGCTGACACACCAAAACTTATTAATGTCCTCGAATAGATGTCCTTGTCTGGTCCAGGTGGCTCTTGGCGAGCCAAAACCTGCAGACTAATTATGTCCATTACTTGCTCTCTCAGGCCTGCAGTTCAGCCCTGATTAATTTTACCTTTGATATTTAATACAAACTTCTGCTCTTGGCAAGTACTTGGAAAGAGCATAGTGTTTACTATACAAACATTAAACTAGGCGGTTTTCAGGCATTCAAAAGCACAAAACTTGTGTTTGCATTTCATTAACCTAATCGTCTTGTCTAGTGACATGAGTATACTTTTACTCATCTATCTGTCTATCATCTCCTCTGGTTTTACCCAGATGTAAACTGAGGGTACAGTTCCACTTTCTTACAGCACCAGACCTCTGCACTTCTGGATCACAAAACACACAGATAGAGGCAGTCCAAGCAGGGACACATTTATGCTCTTTGCATGGGCACTGCCAGATCAGCCAGGCTATACAAGAGGACCTTATCTCTGCATGTGTCACCTGCAGCTGGCTCCTATTCCAGATTGCCATCCAGTTTTCCAGCCAGCTGCCTTGGAAGCCGTGGCTGTTTCACATAGGGTGTTTTGAAGAGCTCCCCAGGAAGGAGAGATGAAGGGGAGCAGAGATGACCCTGTTGCCAAGGCCAGGCAGAACCCCCAGAAACTTCCTCCTAAAAGCAGTTGTGCATCACACATCTGTCACCACTCGCACCTCAGCCCTGTCCTTTTTATTTCCACGAAGGTCAATCCTTGTAGAAGAAGCAGCAGACACATGGACCTAGACTTGTTCAAGCCCTACCAAGCTGTACAGAGATTACCTGCATGAAGAATGAGCTTTCTTATTCACTGTGAACCACACTCAGCTGGAAGCAGTATATATGAAGATGCAAGACTGACCCATCGTGCTCTCTTTTTTCCTTCTTTTTCAGCATAACCAGCAGTGGCATGTTTTTCCATGCCAGGTAGTAGCGGTTGCTGAGACCTTCTGCCTTGCTGCGAGCTTAATATTCCTGTTTGCACCTTCTTAGCTGCTTGTACTGTGAGAGGAAAATTATGAAGGATGTTAATGGGAATTCTGATGAGGTGGTACTTTGCAGTCACCTGTATCTTTGAGAAGTGCTCAGGATCAGCTCAGCTGAGGATGAGGACAACGTGACTTTCTGTTCTGTCTGTCTCAGGCTTCATCTGCAACAGCCCTGTCTTTGTTGCTTGAAAATTATTCTCGATGTGCATGATGTGAGGGTGAGGTTGGCAGCCCACAGGAAAAGCACTTCACGCAATGGTTATGTTTGCCTGCTTTATATTTTTCCCTCAGTAAGCTTGGCTAGAATCTCTGCCTCCTAATGCAGCAACAGACAGATCCAGTCACTGAATTGAGCACAGATGAATAATAACTAATAATAAGCTCTGCAACACAGCAAGGGGCCTGAAAGTGGAAACATCTACCTACATCAGTGGAGCTGGAATGGAAAATTTCATTAATGAAATATTGGTTCGGAATTTATGCTTGTCTGTGCAAGCAGCTGGACTTGCTGGAAGCACGAAGGATGCAGCTACTTTATTAGACCTTTTTCTCTTCCCCCTTGTTTTAATTAAATGAAGACATTTGATATGAAAACCTTTTAACATCTACCCCAATCACCTGTAGGTATGGGCAAGGAAGCTCATTCTGTGCTTAGTCTTGCTGGCAGTCACTCAAGGGCTGGTTTTTGCTGCAGTCAGCAGCAACATGTGTCATGAATTCAGGCAGATTTTTTGTTCTGATGACTGTATTCACAGGCACAAGAAACTGCACAGAAATCAGAGGGCATTGTAATAAATTTGCTTCTTCCTGCCCCGCTTCTGCTCTCAGAGCTTGTGAATTTGTTGGAGCAAGTCAGCAAGGTATAAAACGCTCAAAGACAAAGAACTACAAATATACACCTATAGAAACACTTGCATATATGTATACAGGTACATGTATATACATGCACTGTAAACAAACACATGCACAATATACAAAAAAATGTGTGTATACAGAGAGGATTTCTGTTGGCATCTACCCTCACATACCTGTTCAACATACATGTCCTCTGCAAGTCTTTGCAGTGTCGACCCAATAGAGTTCTTGCACTTCCAGTTCATTCCAGCCCAGTACGTATCATTTTTGTTTGGTAGTAAATTGGCTGCCTTTTACTTCTACCTAGTAAATTAACTGCTAGATCTTCAATGCAGTTCTTTTGCTTTTATTGTGCTTAGTTACAGACTTGAATCGGAGCGATTGGCCCAATTGTCTCTAGAACACAGAACTGGCATGCAGTAATTGTGTTCTTTTCCATTTTTAAGTGTTTATATGACATCTTAGCTCTGCCAGAAAATCTAATAGGAAATAATAGGCACAACTGAGCTCTTTGTAGCTCCACTGAATTTAAATTGAGCTACCTCAAGGAAAAAATTAGGTTTTTAATTATGGTTATTACTCTGTCTTATTATTTTCTCTTCATAATATCATGGTGATTTTAAAACATAATCAATAGACACTTGTCTGGAATCCTACTCAGTACAACACAAGCACAAGAGGAATAGGAACTCCATTTGGACAGCAAATGTACAGCTCAGCCGAGCACATAAATCCACACAAAACCCAAGGCATACATTTATTTTCTGTTGCCTTCTTTGAGTCCTAACAGGTACATCTGGATACTTTGCCTACCCAAGTCCTGATAGACTCAGTCAGCATGGTCAGTGACAATGAGGTATGGAAGCGTCCTATTCCCCGCACACACCTGCGAGAGCTGCTGGTTTTTACTGTAACCCAGAAGAAGCACAACTGCTATGAGAAGGATTCAATCATGACATTTGGTTCACTCAGAAACTGCAGGAAAAGTCTGGCCATGTTGAACATTTAGCCCATTTTTTTTCAAATAAGATATTTTCAGGCAAGTGTTATGTACCAGGTGCTCATCCAATGTACAGCAAAGCACCTTAAGAAGAGGAAAGTGAAATGGTAACATGACAATCATATTCTAGGCAAGTAATTAGGAACTCCTTATAAAATTTCAATCAGAATTATTTTATGCTGGGTTTATGCAAGTGTGGAGTCAGACCTCACAAATGTGGGATGTGATAATTCTATTCTGATTCATGTGCCTATTCATGATACTGGCATTAAGCCATACCAAGTTACAAAGCACCATCCATTCATGTTCTGAATTTGTCCAGCCCCATCTGTGTCACTGGCATGATTCGTTACTTCTTCTGGACCAGAACTTGGCAGTGGGATGTACCTGTTTTTCATACAAGAAATTCCTTTTTCAAGCGATTTTGAAGCCACTTTTGGAACATCTGGGAGTATTTTTCTGTTCTCACAATTTTATATATATAATGAAACAGTTGAGGAAATAGGCCATAGAAAGTTGGGTGGTTGTCTAACTACCACAGTCCATAGGCAGTCTAACGAAACCGTGGGCAAAGGTTTTTTGTGAAAGTACTTCCTCAATTATGTTCCACAAGCCAGTGTTTGCATGTGAGAGAAACCTGAGTGAATTTAATTGTTTGGATGCTTGGCACAGTAAGAAAAAATCCTTTTCTTCATTCTGGATGTACATGCTGGTAGTGAAGTTAGTAGCAGTGAAAAGATTCAGAAGTTTAGGAGCATCTAGTGCAACTTTAATAGAGTGTTTGCAGGTTATCTGTGAATAATGTGAAATCTAAGACCGTTTTGTCACTGACTCACCAATTAAAAATGGGAGTGTGGGCTAAATGTATCAAATGAAGTATTCATAATGCGCAACTCAAGTATTAGAAAGGCAATATTCCCACCAGTTTCAAAGGATTGGTCATATGTGTTTTGGTTTGCCTTCATCTCTTTTTTTTTTTTTTTGACTTTGCCTTTTCTTTTTACATAACCCTGCTCTCACCACTAGATACACAACAGATTTCAGTTCTGAAGAAATAATAGTCACCCCTGCCCTACATAACAACAACCTTTGCTCAACAGGTTGATTTAACATTTCATGGTATCCATACTCTTAATTTATGATTGAGGAGAAACTGAGACAGAATCCCTTTTAAATCCTCTGATGCAGTTTATATATAAAGAATCTTTTTTTTTTTACTAGCACTTCTCTTCTTCAGTGGGAAAATAATCATCATATTTTATGGGCACTGATACATACAATCCCCATATTCTCAGTGGGGCATTTCATATTCTTTCTCACAGTGTTAAGAGAAATGACTGCAAAAACCCAGCTGACAGCTCCATTATGTTTAGATCACTATGAACCAGAGTCTTCTCGTATTCAAACACGCCAGAAACAAACCTGAATATCCTGTTATTACTATGCATGGGGAAAGCACTGAAAAAATAGAGATCTGGGCCAGCAAGGCTTGTGCACATGGAAAAACACTTCTTTGCGCTTCAAATGTAAGCATGCAGATCACTCCTAATTTCTTATTTAAAGTGATTTTTCCAATCATTGACATAACTAAGAAGATGAGAAGAACTAAATCAGACCCAAATCTTATGCCCGACAGAGGAGTCTGTGGAAGCTATAGAAGCAGCTCACTGCAAGCAGATTTGGCAGCAGTCCTCTGTTATGTTTCAGCTTGCTGCCTAATGGTTACAAACAGGCTTAAAGTTTAATGTCCTTTTCAAAATGTGTTAATGTTCACTGTTACAGCTGTGGCTGCAGTTCAAGATATTATTTGAAAACTTGTACTGTAGTCATCCTTCACCATATCCTGATAAAATATGAAATTTAGGTGGGAAATATTTCCAAGTTTACAAGGTCACTTTCCTAAAAACAACCACTTTCAAGACTGCCTTTAACTTCTTCCCACAATTAAATAGACATTTTTCAGTGCAACATTTCCTTTGCCCTTCTCCTCGCTCTCCGCATTCCCTCAGCACTCAAAAGAAAAACCAAAGAATAAATGTTTGATTTTAAAATGTCCATCTGCAGCCAACAGAATGAAAACTACTTTGATTTTTGTGAGAACTTATGACTCACGGTCCTGGTGTGCTCAGCTGGAGCGATAGGGAAAAAGGAAAACATTATTCACTGCCTTTCCCTGATTTTTCAACCAAACATTCTTTATGGATTTCTGTGTTCCCCCCAGGCAGCAAACCTCCAGAAATGTCCACCTCCTGTCCATGTATTTGTCAAGTGAGGATGGTTCTCCAAACAGCTCAAAATTTGTCACTTGCACTTTTATGGCTATTCAAGTAAACATTCTTTCAGATTTTCTATATTGCTGTATTTTAGTGACTTGTACCAATAGGAAGAGCAAGTGAATTTTGGTCAGACATGCAGAGATTACAGCAGTGACTGTAATCACTCTTTCTTTATCATTGTCATGTTTCTACCACTGACATAGGGAGTGCGGTGGGAATAATCGTCACGTATAAGCCGGGGCCCAGACCACTGGTGTTTGGGGCTCGTTAGAGCACCAGTCTGCAAGATCCCAAAGTTTGGAGCAGAGACTGAAGATCCAGGGCCCCAGAAATGCCCAGGATTTTGGTAGAGCCCCAATTAGCAGCGTTCACGTGTGCATCTCTTGACCTATAATGGGGCTGATACACGCAGCCCAGTGAAAGACCACCTGACCCCACCACATCTGGATCTGTGGCTCACTCACATGGGCTGCCGATGCAGAGTGACCAAGCGTGAGCCTCAGCAGCCAGAAATCACCACGAGAGCAGAACAGCCGGTACTCTGAGCTACCCGAATCCACATCTCGGGACCTGCCAGGAGCCCTCACCTGAAACATGATGCTCATTACAGCAGGACCCCGCGACATGTGTCCCTGGCTGGGCTCCCTGGCAGCTCTGCAATGACAGCAGGCATCTGGGATGTATAACTGGCCCCAGGAGAAGGTTCATCCTCTCTGTTCAAACAGCTGGATGCGCGGTACCGATGCCGTACTCAGAACAAAGAGGAAAAGAGCAAAGGGTTTCATCTGCTCTGACACAGCAACATCCTTTTATCTTCAGAAGGCAACTTCTTGATGAAGAGAGGTACTGCAGCGTGACGGCTTCTCGCTCCCTTAATTTTACCTATAGTTTATGAATAATGTGTGATTTCAAGACATTAAAGAACAGTACTGCTAATCCAAGGAAGGCATATTTTTTCCACAGAGTGCTGTCTGACCTCTTGTGCTAAAGAGTAGTAACTTAACACATATCCAATACACCATACAGGATTTTAGGAGTTGAATAGTTCTGCCACCAGTAATACATATCAAATAATGCCTGCATATACTAAGGTAACGCAAATTCTTCCTCCAGTGTAAACTCTGTTCACTAAAGAAAACCACTTCTAGCTGCTTTCCTCCAATATACAGGATTTCAAATCTGTGTCAGTTCATTAGGGATAAAAGAGTCACTTCCTTCTGAAGCATCAGAGATGTGCAACAGAGAGAAAATACTGATCGTGATAGACCATTGGTGCCTAACAGGGAATGAAACAAAAGATGGGCTTAATTGTAAAAGCTTGGGAGCCACAGATTTGGCATTTCTACCGAGATGTATCAATTCTCACTCAACCTTTCATTTTCTGTGACTGTAAAAAGGATTTTGCTCTCAACTTCCACGGCAACCGAACCAGGCTGCTGATGTCTTTTGACTCAGTTTCCCAGTCAATAAAATGGAAAGGCCTGTACCTCTTTCATGGGCCTATAAACACACTAATGCTGGCCCTGCATGCTGAGATACGTATGTTCGATTCCAGAGTGTTATTGAAACGGATTGATGCAGCTCATTACTGGGCTGTCGGCCAGATCAGCTTTTAAGTCCTTTCCATGGCAGCAAATTTTGGCTGAATAATAAACACAGCCATGCTTATAATCAGATCTGTCGTAAATACAACACATCTGTGATCACAAAAGCATAAGTTTATAGAGCAAAGGAGATGCAATGGTGAGGTGGAGGGACTGGACCCTTGTCACCGGTGGTAGTAAGCCCGGGTCAGTAAGGCACATGTCCTTGTCCCACGTGAGGGCAGACCTCTGCATTTCTTTTCTTGCTATCAGGCTGCTGCTGTGTCTATCCCTGAAACATCTAAGCAGGAACATGTCTGCATGGCTGTGCACGAGGGTGCACACTTATCCATGGGTGGACTGCAAAGTGGCTTGAAGGGAACACAAGCACTCAGATCATATTGTAATATGAATTCTCCATATGTGCTTTAGCTAATGATCTTGGGGGGGAGGGTATTTACATATTCCACTCAATTAAAAGAAAAAAACCCCACACAAATACTTTCGAAATTTAAATAAACTTGAAATAAACAAGGCCAGGAAAAAACTCATATTCAAAGACATTGGCAGGAGATTCATGTGGGGTAAAAGACTCTGTTGGTTCACCCTGTCTCATTTGCCAAAACATTTTTATTACTGCATTACTTTTCCCATTTTCTATATCTTCACTGTTGCATAATGTAGTTTAAAAAGTGGAATCTAGTTTATTTCAGCCCTAGGGCCCCACCCTGTCATGTTTCATTACATCAGGTTTTATAATCATCATATATATTTTTCACCCTAATCTTACACAAACTGTTCTCTCCTGCTATTTACATTTTAATATACACTTCAGCTTCTGCAAGTTTCTTTCAACTTTCTATTGCCTGTGTTTGTGTAGGACCTCCAAATATTGTTGCTGTGCTGTGGAAAATTCAGTGGCAAAAGTATGTAAATATGATAACTATGACCTTGTCCCAAAGCTGACACAATACAGAAATCTGACCTTCAGTTTTGCTACCACAGAGGGGCTCCCTTTTGATGGAGTTTTAGCAGTTCTCAGCACAAGGAATAGCTGAGTTTTTCTACTCCTAAGTGACCCAGAGCTCGGCTATGAAAAATGTGCCATCTGCTGAAAGGTCGTGCTCTGATTTAACATCCCCAAGGACAACTTTTTCCATGCAAGCTACACCCACATGGCTAAAGGCATCTGTCTCAGGGAGCTATCCTGAGCAGCCAGGCGTAGTGGTTCGTGTCCAGACTGCTGCCAGCTTCTGGAGAAACCTACACTTATTTTTATCACCTACTATAAGCCACATATATTCATGGGTCCTCTTATAGGCACCCTTGGGATAATTACTATTGGCATGTGTGATTTATCAGTCCAAATTGCCTGAAACATCATGGCTCATCAAATGTGGTTTTTTATACCGTTACGTCAACCGTGTGTGACATGGGGCATGGCATAAGCAGGAGTGTGGGAGGTGGGACATATAAGGCCTGCTGAGGTAATGCTGAACGACTGGGTGCTGTAGAAAGAGACAAGTCTAGCGTGGAGGAGTCCAAACTGCTCTCCAGCCAGGGGCACAAAGATGATTAAGGGACTGGAGCGTCTCTCCTTTGAGGAGAGACTGAGAGAGCTGAGACCGTTCAGCCTGGAGAAGAGAAGGCTTGTGGGGGGATCTTATCAATGTATATAAATACCTGAAGCAAGTTGGACAAGACGAGCTCTGGGGCTCCCTTCCAACCTTCACCACTCTCTGTGCCTCCATGAGATATTTACCAGAACTGAATTACCTGAAAACACTAAAGTTACCTTTTCATGTTCAAAAGAAATTAGGTTTCTAGACACACAGTAGAAATAATGATACTTATTAAAGATTAATCAATTTAACTGTTTTTAAGTACATAACTCAGTGCAGAAGGATGAAATTTTAACCTAAAATTTGAATGTGACAGAGAATATATAAGTTAGCAAGTTTTCGGGGGAATTCATAAGTCTGGTCAAAGCTCATATCTTTCATCTGTGGGCCCAGCATGCCTGGCTAAAATTAGGACTGATTTTTCTTCACTTCTGAAATAACGAGACATATATCATTAAAGCAAAAATTAAATGTCTTACCAAAGAAGAGTGATGATTCCACACTTGCAGAAAAAATTTATTTTAAAATCATGGCATGAACCACTATCTTGATTTTGTAGGCAAAGATGGAACTCATTGAAACAAAGTTGGTAATCAATTTAGCCTGTTGCAAGGAAAAGAAAGAACAGAGTGAAGGAAACACAAATAAAAAGCACAACCACTTAGCACTGATTGTGCTGGTAAGACTTTTCTCTCTGATGCCCTATACCTGTCAGCACCCTTTTTAAGTGTAAAACGTAAGAAGAGTAATGTATTTTTTAAATACTTAAACTACATTTTATTTTATCTTTCTGTGGAGGTGCAAAGTTTGCTGGTAATTATACTCTTCCCACAGCTTGCAGGATTCATGCCAAAATCCTCCTCCACATGGGGAGGTATTTCAGCTGTTTCTACTGAAATCAGCACATTTCCTTTAAAGTTGCTGTGGTTTTTAATTGAGATATTTCCTTTTTGTATTTTGTTTTTTTGTAAAACTGACACAAAGGGCAGAAGTTCAGATCACTGTATGAGAAACTTCCCAGTTTTTTCCTGAGATAGTTTTGTAGTCATCACTTTTTCTCATTATGTGCAGCATTGTACATCTATATATCTATTCATCCATTTATTCACACCATTGTCCTAGCTGTCAATCCATCCATCCATGCCATACACATCTACTATCTACGTTCACCCATTCATTCATTTAAAGAGGCATTCGAAGTGCCCTCCAATGCTAAAACTTTGGCAGTATTTTCTCTCATATTCACTACCACAGAAAGCTGTGAATACTGGGACAATTGGACTGAGGTCTAATAGGGCAAGATTTCATGAGCTAAAAAATACAAACCCTGGTGGTCGCTGTGTAGCATGAGAATCAGTCTCAGGCTGATCTCTCCTCTCAGCAGCCATCTGATGTTAAAAGCTTTTCTAATACTAGCTTTCTATGTGAGGTGCCACAGGGCTAGTAGAAAGTTGTTGATGGGAAAAGGGATAGAAACATAGGACACAGAGCTAAGCAGTGTACAAATCTCTGCTTAATGACAGATAGCTGGGATTCAAGGGCAATCAGCGTTGCAAAGAAAAGTTCTGCTGATGGGCAGCTGGCTAACAACAAACACAGAAAGGCTGGGAAAAAGAAGTCTCTTTTAGTGAAGCCCTCTTTTAGAGCGTGAGGATCCACCAGACCAGTACAGTGCTAACAAATACTGACGAAGGACCTAAAAGGAAAACAGTACAGCAAACACTCACAGGTGCAGTATCTAAACCTAACAGCAGCTGAAATCTTGATGCTGCTCCAAAACACACTTCTGTGAACATAATGAAGAATCATTTCCCTTAAATTGAATCAATGTTCTTAGGTCAAAACTAAACAATATAATTCCCAGAACTACTCTTTACCAATCTCTGTTGTACTGTCCATTGTCTACTTAGCAGGTTCTCCAGCCCTCCAGTATCAATTTCCTTCAACACTGTATTTAAATAAATTACATACATATATTCATATAATTCCATTTTCAGTCAAATGCACGTGGTGAGAGGGAAGATATTTAAAATGCAAAATCAGAAGTGGTTCATATTTTCCGCAGAAGTAATATTATAAATTTAAATCTAACTTTCAGTCGTAAGTCATCCCCACAATACAACACAGTGAACTGTATCATCACAGATGAATGTCCTTACCACTGGAAAGAACCTGAAATACAAACCTGGATCTGAAATCCAAATCTAGATACAGGTGCGTAGCTTGCACCTCTCTTGTCTTCTTACTGGCCAAGAAGCAAGAACGAGTCAACTGATAAGGGTCAAAGGATAAACAAGAACTGGTGTCCAACACAGACATTCTTCTTTCCTCTTTTTGTATCTTCACGTCTTGTGTCTATCATGATCTCCTACTGCACTTTCCACAGTAAGTCGTATCTATTGCTTCTCAGGGGCATCCATCCAGGATTTCCTCCTGACCCCTCTTTACAGCTGATGCCTCTCCCTCAGACTCATACCCTTACAGCACGGATATTCTTTATATCAACATGACTGCTGATCATGCATTCGTGCATGAAGCACGTTTTCTCTGACTTTGTTGTTCAAGAATGAAGGACCGCTGAAATGTTCGGCTAATTTTTTTATATTTCTGGAGACAGCAGGAATGCCTGGGAATGACGATAATTATGGGAGATTAATTGTCCAAGGGGGGAAAATACATTTGATGAACAGTGATGTTGACAGTGACAAGAGGAAGGGAAGAAATCAACAGTCAGTAAAAGCTGATGCTTGAGTGTGCAACTGAATACAGGGGCAAAGGTGTTTACTCCATTACCTGAGACTGTTATTCAAAAGACTCAATCTCTATTTCGCTCCAAGCTTACGCTTACCAACAGGAGGAGCAGTATGCCATGTTGACATCTACTGAAGCAACCTCAAAAAATGTGTGCTGACAGAATAGTCATACGCTCCTCCACAGAAAGATTTTGTTGCAGTGGTTCCAATATTTCTCAGATGGGACAAATTTTTCAATAGCATAAACTTTCTTGGAAGATTCGGGTCCATTTCCTTCTGTTTATAAATTTGTGTGCTCTGTAGTCAGAAAGGACCACTATGATCATCTAGTTTGAAAACCTTTGCACAGAGGTCATAGCACTTTTTACCTAGAGACTGGACTAAAAGGTGTTCAAAACTAAAGGTTTGCCTGAAAGACTCTAGGGGATGGCAAATCTATCATCTCCTCCATGGAAATTCTCCCAATGTTTAATTAACCTTAGTGTTCAAAAATGTGTTTTATTTCAAGCTTGAATTTGTCTGACTTCCAGCAAATTGGATTTCATTATATCTCTGTCTGCAAGACTGCCAATCTTCTCATTATCATAGCTTTCCATGTCTAAGGACCTCTACAAAATAATTGCATAATCCTTCAATCTTCTCTTTGATAAACTGAATAAATTAAACTTCTTGAAGTTCACATGGGAAGGCTTTTTCCAGTCCTATTTTTTTTTTTTCTCTTCTTTAAATGTAAAGATTCTGTAGCTAAAAGTTATTTCAAAGGGGCTGGCAAACACTGGGTATTGTCTTCCTAGCAACTAGTAAACTTAACACAGGGCACACTGAAAATTTCAGGAGTCCAGCTCAGGCACACCAGGGTCCTAGCAACCTCCTCCAGTTAGATTCCAAGGGTAGTAGAAGCTGGAAGTAGGTTGGGGAGAGAAACTTCCAGCTGACAGACATTAGTAGTGGTAGAATCTGCTTGCCTAAACATGGGTGTGTAGTCCTGTTCAGATTGCTAGGAGACATCCCAATTGGCTCCAGCTGCTGTTCTGAAAGGTTTGAGTTTCTCATGTGTCCTGTGTCATATCTACCAGTCCCAGGCAGCCGAATCAAGTTCCTTGGGATACTTAAAATGGCACCTGATTTTTAAATTTTTTTTTTTAATTAATTGAATCTCATCTTCTGTGTCATATCAGAGTAATTCAGAGAAGTTATGAAATGTAAGAACATCCTCGGGATTTTTTCATTCTGATGGCTCTATACTGCTGGAGAATTTTACCAGGAAGGTATACCAAAATTACCAGCCAAAAAGAGTAGAGTTACACCTATATATTATCTTCCTAATGAAGATTCTGCTTATTGATCATCTCCATTAACTATTGCATTTTCAGCTCTGCTAGTGACAGAGTTTTAATCCACTTAAAATGTGCCCTGTTCATTCATTCCTTTTTTTTTTTTTCCCTGAAGACACCATATAGTACTAAATCAAATTCCCTGGAGAAATCCAACAAGTCCACTGTGTCAATGAAGTTGTTTTCATTAACCTGACGTGTAATCTTGCCATAAAAGATTAAAGGTTTGTTTGACAAGGCCTCCTTTCCACAAAACTAAGGTGCCTGATATTATTATTATTTTTTATATTTTATATTTTTACTTCTTAATTCTTCTAATAGAGTCCCAAATTAATTGTTCCATTAACTTATCCATCACTGAATCAGCCTAAGTGGTATACTGTTCACTGGTCTATCTCCTTTTTCTCTTCTAATGTATATAAATTACATAAATGGCAGCTCTCCAGCAATTTATATTGTTTTTCTTTTTCAAGAGATATTAGATATTAACATAAACTGTTTACAAAACTCCATGGCTTATTTGGTACTCTTGCAGAAATTATCTTAATCTGTTGATTTTGAAATGTTTACTTTCAACACATGCAGTTTAGTGCTACCCTTTGTGGAGGATGAACCTTATTGTCTATCTCCATTATTACATAAGCCAGGTAAATGTCCCTGCTTCAATCTAGACCTTCCTAGGCAAGAACAAAAATCAGCACTAAGAAACAGAGCTTATGCATGTGCATGATGGAGGTAATTCTGAAGATTCTCAGGGGCAGCCAAGGAGCATTCTTGGGATTTTCTCTATTGTCTTTGAAGTCATCACTTGCTCCTGAAAACTTTCACAAGAGTAACAGTGCCATGAGCAAGCACTGGGCACCACCATGTGTTGCATTGTCTTATACCTAACTCATAGGACTATGAATTTAAAATTCTGGATTCCATTCATATTTCTCTGACTAGCATGGAAAATACCACTGCACCAGCTCATTTTAACTCCCTGTGCCCATTTCCTCTCTCATCTTTTTTCTGTCTGTGCATTTAGACTGTAAACTTATTGGGACAAGGAATGTCTCATGTAATCAGTAATATTTACTGAGCGTCTGTTAAAATTAGGGCCTTAATGTGGTACCACCACACAAATAATTGATAATACTAATGACTGACTGATAGGACAGGCTGGTGGTATAACTCAGATGAACTCCCTTAGATCTTTACATCTTTCATGTCATCAGAGAGCTCTCGAAACACCACAGCCAGTTGGTTATAAAGAACATGCATCTCAGCTGCTTGTTTGACATTTTAATTAAAATGAAAAGCAGATGTGATCCTTGCAGCCTGCTATTTATTGGTTCTGGGCAATGATTTCCGCCTTCCAACAGCAACCTAAATACAAAGTATTTTACAAAGCCCAACCACATCTGTAATTTAATATTTTTTTTCTTCCTCTCTTTCTTGTGCCATGTCATCTATAGCTTTTTTCCTTTCCTTTTTTACATGTAAATGGAAAACTGAATGTATTACTTTATGTATAAATTATATATCTAAGAAACAGAAATCGTGTATACAAATTTATAGTTAACAACTCAAGCCACCACAAATCCTTCTTCCCCAACATCCCAGCTGCACTTTTCCCTTTTCCCTATACTGCCTCTACGTGCTGGAACATGCACTTCACCCAGGATATTTTTTAGTGAGCCTCTGCACCCAGACACATGGCTCAGCAACAAGCCTTTATAAATAAAGGGCTGTGTAGGCAGCAAAACTCTTCTGCACATGTGAAAATCAAAGAAGGCAGATATGAATATGCGTATAAAATGAGTGTGAAGGCCCAATCTGGAGGTGACAGGAGAGGCACTGTACAGCCACAGATTGATTCCTCAGAACATGCACAACATGCTAGTTAGTGTGCTGCAAAGGAGACTTTAGACCTTGAAACCTTTAAAAGAAGTGGGACTCATACAGTATGAACTCTTCAGGAGGTAGAGCTAACCTCCTCCCATGTCTTCAAATGCTTTTCTTCTCAGTCTTCTCTCTTCTAGCCCTTTGGCTTCAGCTGCATTTGCTTCAACTCACTACTTTGATGGACCCAGCAGGCCACATGCAAAGGTGATGTTTTAAGTACAGAGGATGTGAGCAGCACACTGAGAGGCTGTTATGAGCCTAAGAACAGATCTGTACAATCTTATACATTTTGAAGAACTGCTGACATCAATGTGGTTACTTGCATGGTCCAAATATTCACCAATGTTATGGCTGCACATTCTAGGCCAGGACAGTGACATCATTCTGCCGCCTTCTCATGCTAAGAATTGTTTTGATATAAAATAGTCACCTTCAATAAAAATGTTTACCCTGACAAATAAAACTGTCAGACTCTGTATCTCTATAGCATCAAGTCAGCCCAGTCACTTCTGTGGGTTCACCCAATACCTGATCCTTAAGATCATTGATTACACCACCCTTAAGCCAGACCAGGTATCTGCAGGGTATTCGGCCCCCTGAGCTGGAAGACAGGGATGGAGAGCACAATAAACTCCTCATAATCCAGCAGGAAACAGTTAAGGACCTGCTAAGCCACCTGGACTCCCACAGGTCTATGGGGCCTGATGGCACCCATCCAAGAGTACTGAGGGAGCTGGCAGAGGAGCTTGCCGAGCCACTCTCCATCATTTATCAGCAGTCCTGGTTCACAGGGGAGATCCCAGGCACCTGGAGGCTTGCCAATGTGACCCCCATCTACAAGAAAGGCCGGAAGGAGGATCCAGGGAACTACAGGCCTGTCAACCTGACCTCCGTACCGGGGAAGATCATGGAGTGGTTCATCTTGAGAGTGCTCACAGGGCATCTGCAGGACAACCAAAGGATCAGGCCCAGCCAGCATGGGTTCATGAAAGGCAAGTCCTGATTGACCAATTTGATCTCCTTCTATGACCAGGTGACCCACCTAGTGGAGGAGGGAAAGACTGTGGATGTTGTCCACCTGGACTTTAGTAAAGCCTTTGACAGCAACTCCCACAGCATTCTCCTGGAGAAACTGGCAGTTTGTGGCTTAGACAGGTTTACTCTTTGCTGGGTAAAGAACTGGCTGGACGGCTGAGCCCAGAGAGTTGTGGTGAATGGAGTTAAATCCAGCTGGTGGCCGGTCACAAGCGGTGTTCCCCAGGGCTCGGTTCTGGGGCCGGTCTTGTTCAACATCTTTATCGATGATCTGGATGAGGGGATCAAGTGCTCCCTCAGTAAGTTTGCAGATGACACCAAGTTGGGAGGGAACGTTGATCTGCTGAAGGGCAGGAGGTCTCTGCAGAGGGATTTGGACAGGTTGGATTGATGGGCAGAGGTCAACTGTGTGAGGTTTAATAAGGCCAAGTGCCGGGTCCATGCAGTTCGGTCACAACAACACCATGCAACGCTACAGGCTTGGGGAGGAGTGGCTGGATAGCTGCTCGGCAGAAAAGGACCTGGGGGTGCTGGTTGACAGCCGGCTGAACATGAGCAGGCAGTGTGCCCAGGTGGCCAAGAAGGCCAACAGCATCCTGGCCTGTATCAGAAATAGCGTGGCCAGCAGGAGTAGGGAAGTGATTGTGCCCCTGTACTCGACACTGGTGAGGCCGCACCTTGAATCCTGTGTTCAGTTTTGGGCCCCTCACTACAAGAAGGATGCTGAGGTGCTGGAGCGTGTCCAGAGAAGGGCAACGAAGCTGGTGAGGGGTCTGGAGCACAAGTCTTATGAGGAGCGGCTGAGGGAACTGGGATTGTTCAGTCTGGAGAAGAGGAGGCTGAGAGGAGACCTTATCGCTCTCTACAACTACCTGAAAGGGGGTTGTGGCGACGAGAGTGTTGGCCTCTTCTCCCAAGTAACTAGTGATAGGACAAGAGGAAATGGCCTCAAGTTGCGCCAGGGGAGGTTTAGATTGGATATTAGGAAAAATTTCTTCACTGAAAGGGTGGTCAGGCATTGGAACAGGCTGCCCAGGGAGGTGGTGGAGTCACCATCTCTGGAAGTGTTCAAAAAACATGTGGATGTGGCACTTCAAGACATGGTTTAGGGGACATGGTGGCACTGGATTAATGGTTGGACTTGCTGATCTTAAAGGTCCTTTCCAACCTAGTGATTCTGTGATTCTGTGTTCAGTCTGGAGAGGAGGAGGCTGAAGGGAGACCTTATCGCTCTCTACAACTACCTGAAAGGGGGTGGTGGCAAGGCAGATGTTGGTCTCTTCTCCCAAGTAACTAGTGATAGAACAAGACGAAATGGCCTTAGGTTGTGCCAGGGAAGGTTTAGATTGGATATTAGGAAAAATCTCTTCACCGAGAGCGTGGTCAAGCATTGGAACAAGCTGCCCAGGGAGGTGGTGGAGTCACCATCACTGGAAGTGTTCAAAAAACACGTAGACGTGGCACTTCAGGATATAGTTTTGTGGGCACGTTGGTGTTGGATTGATGGTTGGACTTGATGATCTTAAAGGTCTTTTCCAACCTTAATGATTCTGTGATTCTAACTTTCTGGTGTGCCTCAATCTTGATATGTAATATATGTAATCCTACACCCCTGTACAAAGTCTGTCTAGAATATTAATTTCTACCCATTGCAGCTCTAAAAGTGTGCTTGCAAAATGAGTAAAAATCAGTGAGTTACAAATGCCAAAACTGATCAAATGTTTTTTGATGACAGAATAATTATATGTATTTTTTTTCCCCACAAGCATTTAAAAAAATATATGAGGTATCGACAAATTCAAGACAAAATTCTGAATTCATAACTATGGGGAAAATAGTGGTGTTTGGTGTTCAATTTGTGAAGTAGCAACAGCAAGTTCTTGGAGAATTCCCAAAACAAATGAAAAAAAAAAAAAGCTGGAGACAGGATACTACATACATAAAACCCAAGACAGTGGCACGTTGATAAGAAAGGCCCCTCTGTCAAACGAAGAGTGATATAATATTGATGTGGAGTTTCCTGATGGACAATCAAGGCTCTCCTTGTGTGGTGCTTGGAATGAAACATTACAGGTTACCAGAAAAGCCAAATACAGTGGCTGGCTTAGTAAGTTCCTTTGCTGGAAAAGTTGCAGAACCCTAAAACATAGACCGGATGGGGCAAGACTGGGGTATTAAGCTGGGCAGGACATGGTGGGAGCTAGAAGAAACATAAGACTATATCCTGTCTTCCAGAGTCATGCAGAAATTCCTAAGAGCAGCATTAGAGCTCTTGCTGTAAGAGCTGCAGATTGATTGTGATGAGAGTATATGGCATAAGTCACAAACATGCACCTGTACCTACCTCACTAACAGCACACAAAAGTAGCAGTGCTAAGAATCCCAATAACTTCATGCTTTTGGAGACTAACACAGCTTTATTCTTCACTTTTCTTTGACATTTGAAAAACTCAGCAAGCTATAAGGCTGGAAGCAAATTACCTGGCAATTGGACTGCAGCATCTCCATCCGGTCTGTGGTTATCACAATGCAAAATGGCTGTCAGCAAACTCATTTTTCGCCTCCTCCAATTCTACGGTCAGTGATCTCAACCAGGGGAAGGCTAATTGGTAGTAGCTCCCACCTGAGATAAGACACATATACCAACAAGTAACCCAGTGTGTATCAAATGGGCAAAGAAAGAGAACCCTGTTAGCATCAAATCACCAAATCCTAGGAATCCTCCATATCTACAAAATACCCAGTTGATTTACTTTAACTGCCCTGCCTTAGACAGCAGAATGTTAGATGTGTCAAATATTGTGTGGCCATAGCACAGCAAAAATGACTGCATGACTTTCTGCCTGAACTTGATAAATTCAGTTAGATGGCAGGTGAATGCAAACAGTTCTGGCAATATCAACACAGTTTGAAGGCAGAACAAGAAATTTTCAGTTAGCTCCTTGCAAATGGTCTCAGTGGGCATCTTGACCGTATGAAGATGCCAATTTATTCCAGCTATATATTGCTGGAAATAAATTAATAAAATCTATTAATAAAATAAATAAAAAAATATTATATTGCTCTAAAGCAATGTTGTTCTACAGCAGTTACTTTGAATTCCACTTAACCTATTCCTAACACCAGTGGTTTGGCACCATTTAGTGAAACCAAAATCACATATAGCAATGGTATTTCTTCCATCAAGAAATTCAAATGTGTTTTCACACTTGATGTTAACCAATAATAACAGAAGATTATGACAGTTTATGAATGAGGCAAAGGAGCAAATAAATATATAAATAAAAGTTTTAAAAAAGAAAGAAAGCCCAGCCAAACTAAGTCCAGACTGATATGAAATCTCATGTATACAGTGACTTAAGCACACATACTCAATCTCCACAACTTAGCAGGATCTACGGGTATCAGAGCACATGATATCCATAGGCACAACGAGATCCAAATATCAGAAAAGCATGAGCTGTGGATGATAATTTCTCCTTGAGTCCTTAAACAATGTGTAATTCTTATCTTAGTCTGTTCAAATTAGTCCTGTAATGAGAATGTGTCCTTGAATAAAACAGACTAAGAACAATATTAGTGATTATTTATTTATTTATTTTAAAACTGGTATAGTGATCAGGATTGCAGGGCCCAAAGGTGGTGCATCACTACAAACTGCCAGAATATCAGGACCTCCCAGTACATGGAGGGTAGAGGATTGTGGTGGGTTGACCCTGGCTGAACACCAGGTGCCCACCCAAAGCAGGTCTATCACTCCCCCTCCTCAGCAGGACAGGGGAGAGAAAATATAATGAGAATCTCATGGGTCAACGTAAGGACAGGGAGAGATCACTCACCAGTTACCATCATAGGCAAAACAGACTCAACTTGGGAAAATTAGCATAATGACAAATAAAACCTAATCTTAAAACCACCTTCCCTCCAACCCTCCATTCCTCGCAGGCTTACCTTCACTTCCAGTTTTCTCTACCTCTTCCCCCTGAGCAGCGCAGAGGGATGGGAAATGGGGGCTGTGGTCAGTTCATCACACATTTCTGCCGCTCCTTGCTCCTCAGGGGAGGACTCCTCACACTCTTTCTCTGCTCCAGCATGGGGTCCTTCCCACAGGAGACAGTCCTCCATGAACTTCTGCAACGTGAGTCCTTCCCACAGGCTGCAGTTCTTCACGAACTGCTCCAGCCTCGGTCCCTCTCACGGGTGCCGTCCTTCAGGAACAGAGTGCTCCAGCCTGGGTCCCCCATGGGGTCACAAGTCCTGCCTGTAAACCTGCTCCAGCCTGGGCTCCTGTCCCCATCCATTGTCAGGGGAAGTTTCGATATGAACCTGAGAGCGAGATTAAGACACAAAGAAGGTCAAATGCTGTATACCCAAGACAGCTTTTATTATCAAAAGTAAAGAATTATTAGCAATAGGACAGAATGGAATAAAAAGACAGAAATCAAGCAAGCATTCAGGATAGAGTTGCAAGGATAGTCACCACCATGGATCCGTGGCGTCCCGGGGTCCAAGTCTCTTGATGTTTTCGGTGGTGAGTGATTGTGCTCGGAGGTGGCCGGCACGCACACGGGCTTGTCTTGGCAATCCCCTTTTTCTCTCATTCAAGGCCTGCAATTTTGCATATCTTCGCATTCCTGCATCTGCACATACGCTTCATGGTGGGTGGCTCCAGCCCCGTTCCTCACATGACTATCGCACGTCTTGTAGCCGTTATCTTGGGAGGGTGTTTTTCATCAACCGGAGATCTCTGTGGCCATGTAGCTATCCTTATCTTGGATAAACAATCTTTGTTTTATGATTCAGTCTCTCACAGCTCCTCTCTCCATGGGCTTTGGCCAGCAGCAGGTCCATCTTGGAGTTGGCTGGCACTGGCTTTATCAGACATAGGGGAAGCTTCTAGCAGCTTCTCACAGAAGCCACCCTTGTAGCCACCCTGCTACCAAAACCTCATCACGCAAACTCAGTATAAGGATAATGTTAATTATCTATAAAAAAGATTCAAAACTCAGTCGTGAGGGTATGAAAATGAAATTACATCACTAAAATAAATTGCTGTTCACAAGAATAGCTGGCCAATAAGTAATTATTTAGGCAAGACTAGGAATGGGGTTCCAGGGCAGAGCCCAAGTAGACTGAAGGAATGAATAGCTCTGCTGAACAAAACACAGATGTTGCAGCAGTCCTGGAAACATCTTTCATTTAACAGCACATTGTAGTGACCCACACCAAACCACCCCCTGCAGACCCCATGTCTTGGGTTTGAGATCAGCTTCTGTCTCAATGCGCTTTTCCCAAAGTTTGATTAGAAGGGAACGTGCAGGGACCTGTGTTACTTCATGCGTTACCGGTACTCAGGTTAAACCTGTGTTTCCAGCTTGTTCTGTTGACTCAGTAAGCTCCCAATCTTTCCCTGCAAGAAAGCTCAACCGCAAAAGCAAGTGAAAGGAACGCCCGGTTACCACCTTGTAGTGGATACAAACGACTCATTCATCTGTTTGTGTAGCAGCCTGAGCACTCTCAAATCCCATTGAGATGATTAAGGACTGTGCACCTCAGAACAACCAACTTGTGTGCATGACAGCCTGGAAGGTGTGGAAGGACTTTCAGCATGCAGAACTGGGCATGTGCTGAGATCTCCCGATGATCCTGCAACGAAGCCTTAGCTCTGCCTATTTCATACACAAAAAAAAAAAACCGTAATCAAAAACAGCAGATACTTCTAACTGTGTTGGCATACATTTTTTTTCTCCCAGCTTTCTCAGGCATTAAAAAGGGTAATACTTAAAGTTGTGAAACTTTCTAAGCTTTGCAGAGCTCTTTGAGAACGTCAAACAGAAAGTACTACACTAGCAAAGAGGACAATTTATGCCTGTTGCCTGTACTGCTAGACCAAGCTTGAGTAAGGCTGCTCACAAGCATGAGGCTGTTCAGAAATTAATACAGGAGAAACATTCAAAAAATGTCACTCATAAACTCTGAGTCCTGTCCTACTATCACTTACACCACTGCCCGTACAGGATGACTTGGACAACATGACAGGAATGGAAGTGTAAGTCGAGAATAATTTTCTTCCTGAAAAAAGTCAAAATACCAGCTCTGTCTTCAAACATCCATAGCCTTGATGATTTTACCGACTATAACTGGACGAAAAGAGACCAATATTGTCATGTGAAGCCTGACTTCATGCTCACTGATAGAACCCTCTTCCCGGGGTGCCCCGCTGCTTCCGGCAGGCTGCGGCTCCACCAGGAGCTGTGCAGGAGACATCCCCTGCAGCAGCTTGGCCTTTGGTGGCTGGTTGTTCTTGTCTTTATTAATCCAGTACCACTCATTAAACCTCTCTAAGATACGATCAAATAGATTATTCTTATCACATCGATTATACACTCCCTAATGAAGACAGAGAGAGGGCACAGCTGCCAGAAAACCCTTTCTTTGCAAAGACCATGCAGCGGCTTTATTTTGGAGTTTCCTTCTCTCTGAGATATTATTTCTTTATGAGAGTTCTCCATTTGATGTTAGTAGTGACACCTGGTTAGCTGCTTGCTAAAGCAGAAGTTATTTTAATTCAGATTATTGCAGAGTTTCTGGTCCCTTCCAGTTGAGAATATCCATGTCTATCCATATTTTTGCTTTCTGGAGCTAGTCTTGCAAAACTGATGCTTCTCAATAAACCTGTTTTCTGTGATAGTCTCACTGACTTCAGCATTATTACACGAGGAATGTAATCTTATTCATGTGCTCAAGCCTTATAAAAAGAATTTCCTGAGGTACTGGTGCCCCAGTGTGCTTTAATCTTACATTGTTGCTCAGGCAATAAGAAGGGATCCAGGCATCATACTGTACACTTTCCTGCTTTTTTCTCCTTTAGCACACTGCAGCTACATAAGGGTGCTGTGAATTGCTGCCTGGTGTTTGGGAAAGTTGTGGGATGGTGTGGCAAACACTACCTCAGGAGCCAGGTAGGTGGGGGGGGGGTAGGCAGATAGAAGGAATTTTTGGTTTACTCCACCTACAGGGAACCTGCCTATATGGAGGGAGGGAAGAAAATATTCTGCATCTTCCAAATGATGCTAAACATTGCCTATTTCCTGCCCAGCACAACCAGGAACCACAGTAAGAGCAATTTGCTGTCCAAGGCATAATCACATCTCTAAACCCCAATGCCTCTCCGCATCCCTGTGGAAGTGCTTCTGCACAGAGCCCCACACCATGGAGGAGAGACCACACACAAAGAGCACCTCATAGCCCATAGCTATGAAAGATACCTGATGTGTGCCTCCTTCAAAATGCCATTCCCCTATCACAAGCAGTATGAGCTGAATGCTTAGTTAAGCTTGAGGTCCTTAGAAAATCTAATTTTAAACTACAAGCATTTCAAATTATTCCATTTTCAGAGCTCCAACTGACTTGTCATCATACAGTTATTGTTCTTATTTGTGGGCCTCTAGATTAGTTAGAGGAGTGTTTGAGGCTCTCAGCATTTGGAAACCAATTTCTCTTTTTCAGAAAACTGAAGGTGTCTTACTTTAGTAAGATATGCTTTTTAATTTTTCACTTTCTAACTATTAGAGAGTGACTCTCATTTTCTCCATATTTTCTATCTTCTTTTATTAACCCTGGCATCTCCATTAAATTTTATTGAATCATTCACTTAATGACATATTTATTCTGTTTTTTGTTTCCTCTTTCTACATCTACCTCTCACTCTAAGACGAACTCTTCTGTCACAGCAGGATCAAAAGACCTGCAGCTAACAAAAAAAAAAAAAAGGAGTTTGAATCTCAGTGACTCAGTAATCTTTCAAGGATCAAGACAGATGACGTATTAATTTAAATCTCTGTTTTCAAGCAAAACATTCAATCATTTTGTTCCCTTGCTTTGCTACTGATCCTAAGTAGCACTAAACCCTCCCAGTTACAATTTTCCAAGAAACAAAGTGGGTTTTTTCATTATTTTCTCCAGTATCAATGTGATTTCACAAGATTGTGAAAAGACTGCTGGTCTGCCCTGAGCAGAGGATACCTTAGGCAAAAAAAACCTCAGATGATTACTCAGGATCCTTATAATTTTGATTGTTTTCCTCAAGATCATATACTTTGGCAATTGAGCTGGTAGGACTGACATGGCACTGCTTATTTCTGAAATACTTCACTTTGGTTTAAACCTGAAACACTACACTCAGTTAAAATGTGCCATTTCAGCCCACTTGAAATTCTATTTATTTATTTGTTTTTAAAATAAAATTAACTGTTGAAATGCATAATGTTATAAAGCTACTATATACAAGTATATTATTGTAAATATGCTTTAATCAATAAGACCCTATTTTTATATAAGTGTTATACATTTGTTGGAGATCCTTAGCGTTCATGTACTTTTTCCACTGTTGTGTTATACGCCACCAGGACCTCTGATCAAAGCTGAGTGTTAGGGAGGAGTCTCCTCTATGCAGAAACCTCGTCTTACCAAATCCTGAGTTACCTTGCAGAGCTTGTAGGGGCATAGCATGTTATTTGTTAATTAGCACACGCAGAGGGAAGGACACCTTGCTCTTCCTCTCCTATGCAGAAAGGCTGAGAGAGTTGAGGTTGCTCAGCCTGGAGAAGAAGAGGCTCTGGGGAAGCCTGATTGCAGCCTTCCAGTACTTAAAGGGGGCTTATAAGAAAGATGGGGACAGAGTTTTTAGCTGGGCCTGTTGCTATAAGACAAGGGGTAATGGTTTTAAACTAAAAGAGGATACATTTAGACTATATATAAGGAAGAAAACATTCACAATGAAGGTGGTGAAAGACTGGCACGGGTTGCCCAGAGAGGTGGTAGATGCCTCATCCCTGGAAACATTCAAGGTCAGGTTGGACGGGGTTCTAAGCAACCCGATCTACTTGATGATGTCCCTGTTCCTTGTGTGGGGTGGGGTTGGACTAGATGACCTTTAAAGTTTCTTTCCAACCCAAGCTATTCTGTTATTCTATGATTCATAAGTCACCTCGAAGATACCTTTAATACAAGTCACATTTAGGCAAAAAGAAAAAAACAGATGAAGTTTATAGACACATGCTTCATTTTATATCCCAAATCCACTATGGAATTCCACTCATATGAAACTCCCTCCTTTGTCCCTGAATGTCTTTGATGCAAAACTTAATCATGAATTATTTTATACAATGGTTATACCGAACCTTTAAGACCACCACTTGTCCAGACTTTTGCTGAAAAGCATGATGTGATTGCTGCCCACCTGATCCAATCTCCTCCCTTCACACAGCCAGATGTAAAACAGCACTGAGTAATGGATTTGGGTGAAAACCAAACCTGTAAATGGAAAAACAGAGGCCCGTGGAGCTGTTCCCCACTCTGATCACCACGAGGCTGCACAATGCTGACTGAGGCACAAGGGAGAAGGTGACGATGACATCCAGCACTGGCGATAGGGAAGGGGATGAGGCTGAACCTGCTGCTTTTGGAGCTGCAGAAGATTAACGTGGTCATGTTACCACTGCTTTAGCTTCCTTCCAACTGATGATTATCTTGGGTTCATCTAGGGTACTAACAAATGGTTAACCCCTTGTGAGGTTATTTTTATTTCCACCTGCTGGAAAGGATATAAAAATCTTAGGGTGAAGCCTCTTTCATACTATGAATTCATGAAGGTATGACATGAATTTACAGTTCATACAGACATAAGACTGATCATTTTGACCCATGCTCATGGCAGACAATATTAATTTTAAAATGAAAAATATTTTTTCAAGCTGAAAAGTCAAAGAATGCTTTTTAAATTGTTGAAATAAAACAGGTTAGCATTTACAAGGGAAAGTATTTCAGTTGTGGAAAGGACTAAGGGAAATGCTCTTGCTATTTTTTGAATGGACTCTTTATCTTCAATTTTTTTAAAGATGCTTGAATATTCCAGTTATAGCCAAATATATGCATAGTTTCAACCTCCCCAAATGAATTTTGCCAAGTTCCTATTTATCAGAGAAAAAGTCTGAAAATGTGTCCAGTTTTACTAGCTACCTCTTAATCTACCAAGCTAATATCTTATCCCTTTGTCTGACACAGCAGCAGGTAAGAGGTGGGAGATGAAATATCCACACTGCTCAACACAGTCCCAGAAAATTGCCATTACCTCAACAGCAGCTTTTGTCCAACTCTATCCAAACTGCTCTGGGGATGCTTAATTAAGGCTCACAGTAACTCTGTAAGGTAAGTAAACACTACTGTCACCTTGAAATGAAGTAAGCCAAGCCAAAAAAAAGAAGTAAAAGTGCTGCCTAACATTAAAAAACAACCCCATGTGTGAGATCCAGGAGCAGAACTGCAAGAATCAGACTCATGAGCTTCAGGTACTAACACCAGAAGCAGCTGACAGTCTATATGAAAATCCAGGTGCTCATTAGGTTAATCACCTGTAGAAAACCTTTTCTAGCAGCTTCTCTCTCTCTGATCATTCCAGTTTTCTCTTTGCCTGGTACATTGTGCAAGAAGCCTGTAGGCACAATTAGTTGTTTGGCCTACCACTAGGAAATTACAAAAAATAGTTTTTATTAATTGCCAGTGTTACCAACTTCACACACACGTTCAAGTGATAAAAGCAACACACTTTATTTCTATTTACCAGGAAGCTGATAAGCAAACACTGAAATGGTGCTATTTACATAGAGCAAGTTCAGGGCTCTCTACATCATTCTAATGCAGCACCCAAGTCATTCTGCCTCTCAGAGACTTAGGGTTATTGGCAGCCACCAAGTTCTACTTAGAGACAATTTCAGCCAAGAGAATGTTTAGGAACTCACCAGTTAAGGTCTTTTTCTCTAAACGTATGCATTTAGCTTTTCCTTCCCATGGGCTTTGGCTTCTTTTTACTGGATGTTCTTTGGGGGAACAGGCTTCCCATTTAAAAAAACGTCTAACAGATAGTGGAAGCTACAGACAAATACCTAAGGAATATTCCTCTAAAAAATAAATATTTATATATAAATGATGTTTAGTGGGATACAGATTCAAACCAACACCCACACTGATAAGAGTTGTGTGCTACCTGGAATTTCATGTTCTTAAACCAGTATGTTGCTGCTTTCTACAAGTATATACAAAATACATATACAAAATATATACACATACAAAACTATTGTCTAAGGTTCATTACTGATTTGATTCGCTTACTTTCCTCAGCCACCAAAGTTTGCAGTGACTGTGGGTTCACAGGAGAAACAAGGCCCACATGTGGTAAATGATATTTCCCTGGTGTTCTCTTCATAAGAAAGACAAGCCTGAATCAACGCCTGGCCATGAACACCCTGAACTTTATCGGAGTAAGCTGGTCTCAGAATCCAGATCTCAGTCAAGTTGCTAAGGGACAAAATGTTTTATGTCTTCCTTCAGATATCATCTCTGTCATTCCTTGCACAGGATTCTTGAAGTGCTTTATTGACATTAACAAATAAAACCTACACAATCACTAAATGTAGTGTCATTACTGGCATTTCAAGGGAGCTGTGGGAAAACAATTCTGGGCTGTGGCTGGCTGTGAATATCATTAATTGGTTCTTTACTTGTTTTATTCTCCTTGCAAAAGATGAAAGTGGGAAGTTTTGGGAACTGAAAAGTAACAGTGATGGATCTAAGAGCCAATAGAAGAATTTGGTTTATATGCCCATTTAAGAAAGCAAGTTGTGAAACCATCCTTTTGGGACAAGAATAGAAAAACGTGTTTCTCTCACATTTTGTCATTCTCTTACATCAATAGCAAGAAAAAGTAGGCTTGCAATGAATCTCAAGAAATTCTCTAGTCCAATCTCTTGTTAAGATGTAGGACCAAGAGTTCATAACACCGAGTAAGATCTCAAAGTGGGTATCCACATGCAGATGTTCATCTGGGTTGTGCCCCACTCTTACAGGTATATTCTACTCACTCACATCATTCAGATGCCACTCACACAACCCATATGTTTATGTTTATATTCCTTTCATGAAGGTCTCCTATAATTACTCTAGAACAAACTAAATGCACACAGCTGAGAAACTACACTTGGGAGACCAACCAGGACATAAAACCACATAAACTACCTTAGTTAAAATGAATGTTGAAAATCTAAAAATAGTTACTGCAAAAGTAATTAGGTGAAACAAACAAGGCTCAAAAGAAAACAGACCTAAATGAGCTGTAGCTGGAATTGCCGAAACACGCCAAGACTTGTGTCAATAAAGATAGCAATAAAAGGACAAAAACTTTGCGCGTAGTTAATAAATCAAAGGGAAACACAATTCCCAGACACATGCATCAACCACTGTATCTGTGGAGGAAATAATGCCATATGAGAAATATGCCACTGAATATATTAAGCAGTGGAGAGACAACTCTGCAGACAAACAAATGGCAAATATCCAGTTGTCTCCCAATTAGAGGTATTGACTTTGGCCAAATATACCTCACAAAATGGAAAGGAGTAAATAAAACAGCACAGTTCTTGGAAACAAAAACAACCGAATTGTCATCCAGAGATTATCAGGAAATAGGTGATGGTGAGAGATGGCACTGGTTTGGGGTATCAGTATTAGATCTATGACCATAGACCCAGCCGAGTAGCGGTGAGGTCTCACATAAAGCAGGGACATTATTCTTTAATTGTTATAAGAGCTGAAGGGGGAAATTGAGGCATCGGGAAGATTTCCATGATCTACAGATGAATACCATACATCTGAATGCATTGTTCAGGCAAACTGGAGTAAATTCCCAGGCTTTTGCAACTTAACTTACAGGCTGATTGTTTCAGACACTGAAGCAGGGAGAGAGGGAGCATCTGGGGAACAGCGATGGAACAGAGCATGGGATGGCAGCTGAAGGATGAAATGTGGCATTTCCTTGTATCCAGGTGAACAGTACCCAGCCTGAAACCAAACTTCTTCCGCGTTGTCACCTTTGTGAAAGGTTTGGTGCTGCCAGGTTCTGGCTGGTGCACAGAGGCCTCTCCAGGCATCAGCATCCCTGGCTAAGACTGCAGTTACATGCCATAAAACTCTTAATTCATCCTGTGTGGTGGCCCAGTGAACTAACAGTAGGTCGGTGTTTTTCCTGGGTCTCCAATAAGGACAACTTAGATAATTCCACTACTGAACACAGTCACCTCTTCTGGGCCCAAGAGCTCCTACAATTAAAAAAATAAAAACAATAAATATTTTTTAAAATAAATACATAAAAAACCAGAATTAATAAATAAATTTTATAAAATAAATAAAACACCATGACAGAAGAGTTTTTATAAATATGTTCAAATTGTATTTATCACGCCAAATATGCTACTTTAAAAAAAGGGGGGGTATCCACAATGTAACAAAAACTGTATTAGCAGAAGTGCCTCAAATACATGTATTTTTAATGTTCCTAGAATTAACGAGACTGTTTTTTTCAAATCTTTCCCTTCATAATGAGTATTTATCTCTCTATGCTTCCTTTCTTCTTGCCCTCCTTTTTGACACATTTCTTCTCTTCAGAATCTCCAGCATCAGAACCAGAAATTCAATTATCACTTTAGCAATTTAAAGGGGAAAAAAGTAAAATAACAAGCATTTCTAGCAAAAAAACAGCCCATTAATAGTATATTCCGGTCAGTTTATTTAGTTATCTTTGGCCACCTGAATACACAGGTTTCGTGGTATTTCCATACTCTTTCTTGCCTGGCTTGGTGCCTGTCTCTACTTCCCTTTTGTTTGTTTGAACGTTCTTACCTTTTCTCCCTCACATTGCAGCCTGACTTTTTGTTTGACTTCTGCAGGAATTTTGCTATCAGGCGTAATCTCTCTCCAAAGAACAAGTGACATTGGGAAAGACGACAGCCATAGCACGATGATAAAATTTTTTAATCCAAAACCCCACTGAACTTGCTCCCTATGCTTCCGAGTTTGGCAAGGCTCAAAAAAAAAAAAAAAAAAGTAATTGTCTCAGGTGTTTGTTAAAAACTCCTCCAATCTGACAGTTGCATCAGACTTGCATTCTCTGAAGCCAAAGACACATATTTATGTGAAGAAAAAGATGTAGCTAACAGATCCAGGCAATAAAAGCTAACTATTTTAAGTTGAAAAGTGTTTCTAGATAAACAGAAATATTTCTGAATCCATATTTGATGGAAAACTACTGCTTTTTTCACCTAAACTACATAATCTAAGACCTGCAATTTTAGCCTGCCACATTTTATAATTATAATGGTATGCAAACCCAAAATATTTCCCCAATATAATGAAAAATCAACTTTTTTAACTAGGGAAATATATTTTCTAACTAACTATAAAAAATGAATTCCAGACAAGATTCTGCAAGTAAATACAGTGTTAACAGCACAAATCCAACAATATGCTGGTTCCTCTCAGGTATGCAGTCTTTGGCCTATTCAGGGACCTGCTTGGAAAAATGCCATGGGTAACTGTCCTGGAGAGAAGAAAGGTCCAGGATAGCTGGCTGATCTTTAAGGACCAGCTCCTCCAAGCTCAAGAATGATCCATCCTGATGAGTAGGATGGAGGAGGCCTACATGAATGAGCAAGCAGCTCCTGACTAAACTAAAACATAAAAGGGAAAGGTACAGGAGGTGGAAGCAGAACCAGATGACCTGGCAGGAATATTGAGACTCTGTCCAAACATGCAGGGATGGATGAGATCAGGAAAGCCAAAGCCCACCTAGAATTTAATCTGATGAAGGACACAAAGGGCAACAATAAGTGCTTCTAAAGGGGTATAAGCTACTGCTGTGAGCATTAGAAAGTGAATATAGCTTCCCTTCAGGGAGATGGATCAGTGTCAAGAGACACAGAAATACACAAAAGTCTCAATGATAAAGTGGAAATGCACAAGTTGAGTGTTATCAAAATGGAGCCTTCAGTAAGGTCATCTGCAGATTTCTGAAGCAAAATATTTTAGAATCTTATTTTAATCTGAACTTTAGAGTGGAAGCACTTAATTGCAGTGTGAGATAAGACAGAATGTCAATATTTAATAATTTCCAAAGAAAGAAATTTCCAGGTTTTGGACAGTGTTTTTTTTGCCTTGACTGCGGTCTGGACATTTATATGTTGAGCACAGTTTAAAGGTTAATTATTTCAGCCAAGAACGATTCCCAAACACAGGTTAAAAAATATTGTTAATTTTTCATGAGCTTTCAAATGAGTTCCATTCCTACCTCTTGATTTGGAATAATATTTCAAATTTGCAGATTGGAAGTATCCCCAAGAAAACCTATCTGCCACTGGATGAATTCTACACCTTTGGAAATCCTAGTGTGACACAGGTCAATAGGGACTCACCAGAGCACGGCAACAAAAGGTCACAAGGTGGTGGTGAGCTGGACTCTCAGGGGTGCCTGCAAGCTTTGCCATGTTGCGGAGGGCAGAACCGCCTGGCAAAAAAGAAGAGGAGGAGACCTGGGTACCGTGAGAAATGGGCAGGACAGGGTGCTGGGAATGGAGGGTTCAGCAGAGAGCTGTAGCTCACGTTCATGTGATGAAAAAGCCTGGGAAAGGGAGATAGAAGAGGAGTTTCAGACTGGAACCTTGAGGTAAAAGACGTAAAGTATCAGAGATGTGACAGCCTAAAGTCCATTAGACAGTGATAGCTCAAGGGATAGCTATTAAGATCATATTGGCAAGTTAAATTTTATCATTTCCTAGTTGTTGAAGTGACTGACATAGCAGCCTGCCTTTGGGGAAATTTTTTCTTTTTTTTCCTGCAACATAGATACTGTGAACACTATGTAAATGCAACTAGAAGCCACCACATTTTAGAAAAATGTTCTAAATTACTTTAAAATAAAGGCTTCAGTACTGATACTTACTGAAATGGATGATCATAGCATAAATTAAGGTTCAAGTATTGAAAGAATGAAGTTCTCCTCTCTTCCCAAGTGCAACATAAGCACAGCTTGTACAGTTATAAAGTTGGCTTCTGAGCAGTTCCACATGCAGATGTATTTACAAGCGCACACATGCAGAATGTTAAGCTTTATCATCTTAAAACAAGATAGCTCTCTTTTCCTCTCTAAGCCAGTTTACTTTGCAGGACAGGTTTAAAGCTTGCTGCTTCAGGTCTGCTGGCGCAGTTAGCATTCACAGCTTTTTTCAGACGCGTGCACACCAAAATGTGTACTCACAGTCTCAGGTGCAGCAACATCCTCATTCGTTCCCATTTCCTAAAAGGTGGGAAATGATTTACTAGAGTGAGGCAGCTCCTCCACAATAAAAGGGAAGGTATAAAAATAAAATCAGAAATAATATTCATCTACTAGAGACCAAAAGATGAAACAAAAAGCAACCAATTATGAAATAATGGCTTAGATCATGAGAAGACATTTTTCATCTGTAGCATTAAATGTGTTTTACAATGACAGCCAGTATCTTTATGGCCATTTAAAAGCAGATAAACAGAAGGGTATATGGAGGAGAAATAGAAAAGGCCACAGCAGGCACGAGAAACTGGGAAGACAACTCAGGGTGCAATCACTGGGTAATGCAGTCTTTTTAAAGTGAGAATTTAGAGGTGTCAGCTGAGCATCCCTACCATCGATGACAGAACAGCTTCTGGACGCAATGTGAGGGAAGGGACGTGCCTTGGAAAGTGCAGCTTCTCATCTGGGATTAGACAGGGATTAGAAAGTGCAGCCCGCATAACTCACAATAATCTCCAGGAGCCCCTTTTTGTATTTTTAAGAGACTCAGTAACAGCCATCAGTTTGACAGCGCGTTGGGCATGTGATGGAGCAGGTCAGGCTCCTATCTACTGAGAATCCAACTGGCTTGTGGAATTTCAGCATAAAACCAGTGATGCCGATTGAGTAAAGAGCTTCTCTCAGCCAAGGACAAGATGAGAAGAACATTCTCATCTCTGTGAAGAGAGTTTAGTACATGTAAAATACTCATGTGTTAGCTTTTCCATGCAATAAACACTGCAAATTAGCCCAAGAATGATATTTATATGCACACATATACACACAGTAACACCTGGATGCGATAATTTTTATATGTGAGGCTGAGAAAGATTTGTCACTCTAACCTATTTCTTAGTGGATTTTTATAGCCTTAATAATAGAAGTAGTAATGTTTGATTTGTACTAACAACGTGTGTAATACAGTGTAAGAAAGTGTCCCTGTCTCAAAGACGACAGAAAAACAAAACATATTATAAGTTCTTTACTGGAAGGGTTTATTTTCCCTTTTTCCTTCATCTTGCTCCAATATTTTTAGATGCTTTTGCCTTAGGCCTCATCAAAAGAACAGGACAGGAGAACAGTTTTCCTCGGCAAAACCTGAAGTTTCAGCTTCTAACCAGAGCTAAATTTATTTCACTAAAAATTGCACTGGCTTTATTCGTCAAGGGCTTGCTTTCTCACGCAGCATTTGGACAAGCATCTCACACATTCTACTTGCTTCAAAAATCCCCATCACTGCAGCTTGGCAGCCTGAAAAACCCCCAATCCATTCCTGCAGGCAGCTATCTCTGAGAGCCATCTTGTTGTTAACGACGACCTCATCTTCCACTGGAAAAAAAATAAAAAACTCTCAGTAATTTGTTCCTTGCTCCCTAAGACTATGTTTTTCTTTCATTAGCGTCTCGGTGTCCCACCGGCAATTAAATCATCCTGGCTTCCAAAGCCACATACTGGGGATGAAATTTCTAACAATGCAGCAGCCTTCAAAAACTGAAAACAGTCAGTCATTAGCATAGCTTTATCTAACCCAACCATCATATGTGCCAATTTTCCTTTTAAATCAAGCGGTGATGAGGAAGATCATTCTCAGAAATGGGCAGGATGAAGAATCACAGACTCTCTGTGGGACTTTGATCTTTTTTTATGAGCTGTGGTAGGTTACAGGCAGTGAGATTGCTCAAAGTGTCAGTATGCCATTGCTTGCGTCTGCAAATTATTATTAACTCCATCTATCTGTCTAATTAGGTAGTCCTTCCTCACAGAAATGTCTCAAAGACTCATTTTCAGTGGTGCATTTTATTTACAATGTCCTGGGAAGGCAGTGAACCTTTGGCAATAAAACTGCCACTTGCAGAAGGGTAGAAGTTGGCAAACTAAAGTAAGGGAGTCACCAAGGCTGCAAAAGGAAATCTGTTGCCAAGCCAAAAGCTGAACCCAGGCCACTTAGTAAGATATTTTGCAGAATGATCAGGTAATTGATATTTTCCAATTAAATTTGGTATATCTACATAACTAGAATTCCACAGTGCACTAAGTACACAAATTTTCAGCGGAAGAACATGCTTTCTATGTATGTGAATTAGGTGAGGTTTAAAACTAGATACCAGCTTGAAGATGGTGACTTTAAAAAGAAAAACTAATAGATATATTCCACATTTTCATTTTGCAGGCTTAAAAGCAAGTTTGAGTATTTCTGATGATGACCACATAGGGGACGGATTGGATGGCCAGATGAATTTGACGGAGATGTTTTCGTGAGGCAGACAGCAGAGAGGAGCCAGAATCTGATTCTGTTTCCATGTAAACCAATATCTAGTGACCAAAGGCAGAAGAAGAAAACTAGGAAAAAAAAGGTTTATTAGAGTATAATGTATTGCAGTAAGCCATGGACCTCCCGAAGTCTTCAAAACCAGGAGTCCAGGAGAAGTTCCTTTCTGAGCAGCAGCTGGTGATCTGACACAGCACTAATGCCCAGCTTTAATAGGTTTAATTTATGGTGAATGAGTCAACACCCAGATCTAGCCTCATGAAGGAGGAGGGGCCAGAAGGACTAATAACACATTTGATGAAAGAAAAACCTCTATGCATGGCTGTAAAAAGATGAAGAACTGAGGCATGATGAGATCAGAATAATCCCAGAGGAGCTGACAAGCAGAGGCAGAAAAAAGTGTTTATCTGGACTGTGAAAGAACAGGAGATAACTGAGGGCAAATTCAGCAGATGTGACGGGAGATTAAGAGGGATGAACTAACTGAGACTGGTACAGCCTGATGTGCTGTGTCAAAACACCCAGACTTCACAGTGAAAAGAACATCATATGAGTATAAACATATTTTCAAATAAGCAACAAATTGTGGGTATAAAGGTGGAATAAAACCACTAGACCTGTAAGTGAGGTCCCATTCTGAATCAGTAACTTTGTTAAGATCTATGGCTTGACTTTTGTCCCTTGGGTATGCAATCAAATATTTACTTGGCACGTGGATAACTGTGTGCTGACATTCTTGCATTCTTAAATAATATGTGGTTCTCTAAACGTATGTATGGGAAAATTTTTCATATGCCAACTGGACCGAACCATCAAACCCCTAAGGCTTCAGACAACTGTGACTTGTCATTTCTCCATACATGTCAGTTTCTTTTTTTTTTCCTTTTTTAAGTACTGTAGAAAATAATTTTGTGATTTCTATTTCAAAGTTCACCTTGTTAAAAATCTGCATTGATCCCCTCAGAGAGAGAAAGAGCATGAGAGAACAAGCGTACATAAAAGAGAGAAAATTCAGTAAAAATCAGTCCTTAACACCGCTTAGAGCCATGCAAACTGTTCCTGACATACTTGTGAGGGTATTTAACTTTCTTCTTTCAGAAGTTGTCATCATAGCAAAATACATTTGGCTTTTATAAAACTCCCAGGGCCTCATTCTCTCACACAGGTCGGTGAGAGGTAGCCACATGCTGCAGGGAAAGAACAGTACCACTCCTCTCCGAAGGCTCTAGAGCGGTGGACACAGAGCCACTAACCACAACCACTTGTTCCATCCCGGAGTTTACAAACGTGCGGACGGAGACGCACGCTGCTGCAGGTCTGAAAGGGTCTGTCTCTTCTGGGGTGTGACAGGGGGATGGAGAAAGGAACTCCATCAAGCGCTCCTTCCTAAGAATTTCTGTTTGCCTGAAAGCCCTTGAATCTCCACTAATAGAAACTTCTGCCTAGAGTTTCAAAGACTGGGGAAAAAAACAACGAAACACACGCAAAAAGGGATCCTTAATGGCTAGCTTTGCAAAATGATAGGGGTCTTTAATTTTAATTGATTTGCAGAACTTAGGTTTAATTTATTTCAAAATGCTTCCCAGAATTACAAATTATATATTTAAGTAGGAATTGTGAGGAGGGCTAAGAATGAGAGAAGGTTAAAACTGTTAAGCTGGTGAAGGAGAAGCCTTTGACTGCTGTGCAAACACTGGCCAGCAGCGTGTGTTAATGTAGACACTGACCCTGATAATGCTGATATCAAGATGTAATCTGATATTTCATCTTCTACTGGAGGGAGTTTGTTCTACTTCAACATCAACAGGTCAGCCTTGAGGTAAAATGATCCACAGTGATTTGAATTGGAAGCTCTTTCCCTGTGGCAAACACTGTCAGAGTTTGGGTTTGGGCTTGCATTAGCTCAATTTTCCCGATCTTTTTTCCAGCTTTCGCATTTTGTTACAAAGTGCCACTTTCCCTTCCTGCATACTTGCTTTTAATAAGGAGTGGGATGTTTGTTTGCTTTTTTGAGCAAGATCCCAATGCTCAGAGGACTGGGCTACTGCGCAAACAAACCTTATCTCAGCTCCCCACTACTCACCCCACAGTTCAGCTGGGAGATACACAGAGCTTTTCCAATCACTGTCACAGACTTGCACTTCACAGAAGCTCATTTTATTGCTTTTTTCTTTCTTCTCTCCTTTCTTCTCCCAGAAGTAATGTGTACCCCTAGCAAATATGGATTACTAACACTCAGATCCATGGTTTTTTTTTTGTCAGGTTGCTGTAGCATTAAGTAGAGAAGATATTGTGTATTGACCTCAGTCAGGTGACAGCAGTTTTAATTAACCATCACATTATTAGGAGATCAGGGAGAGGAAACTCGGCTCATTCTCACCCTGATCTTGTGTGTCACACCTTCATGATAGTAGCAAACAGTAGCAGCAAGTCCTCTGCCAGGAAGGTAAATTCTCTGCGCAAGACTTAGAGTGAACTGGATCTCTTTGTAGTAGTATCTCTCACTATTAGTGGATGTAATTGTGGAGACGCATTTTCATTTTATTTCCCACGGTTTGGGATGACTGGGATTAAAAAAGCAGGTAGAGCTCTGGCCTCATAATTCACTTGTTAAAATTGGCAATGAATGTTGTTTTATGCAGCTTTATGAGTGCTAAACAGGACTTTGTCTCTTAAACCATTCACTAAGGAACAGCTGTTTACAGGGAAGAGGGATAGTCTGGGATATGGATGCTGGATTTAACTGTTTGCTCTATCACAGATTTCCTTGCAAAAAAAAAAACAAACCCTGAAGTTTCATGATGTGTACAGGAATAGCGAGGTTGTATTTCTCTCAAAGAAGCTAAAACAGGAAAAAGTAGTTTAAAAACAAAAAAAAATCACTTATGAGCAGTTACAGCTCTTCCTCTTCTGCTGGCAGCAATAGCAAAGATAAAGTGACTAAATGCACTCACACCCCCTTCCCTTCAGTTCATGACTGATGTGTGTGTGCAGATTCAGAGCTTTTAAAAGCGAGGCAGGAGGGAGAGCCATTTCTGCTGCTGGGGCGGTGGTTTAAGAGAGAATATTGGACTCTTGAGGTTGTCAGTCCTGCATCCTCAAGTCTGTTCCCTCCTTCAGTTCACCTCCTCTCAGACTTTCCTCCAAGGCACTGAGGTTGGTGTCTGCCTCAGCCTGGGATTTTAGTCTAGGATTTCCCAGACCCAAAAACTTGCATGGAAAACACATAAATTGACTGTCTGTTCAACCTCTCACTAGACCTACTGTATACGCACAGTCCTTCTCTGTAGGAGCAACAGTGTCCATAAGACCACAGAATTAGAGGGTATCTAAAGGCCAACTGCGCAGTCTTTCACCACTGCAGAAATCCACCTGTCAGAGCTGCTATGCCTCTTGAGCATCAAGCTTCCAGAAATCCCAAATAGTCAAGTTCCTCATATTTTGTACAAGCCAAAGATAGCAAAGAAAGAGGATTTGGCTTGGAGCGTTCAGTTACACAGCTGCCACATAGCAGGCACATTTAGCTCTATCACTCCTCTTACTTAGCTATCTTTTTATTTCCTAGGTTGAGGACCAATAATGTCTGTTTGGAAAAGACAACTATTTCTTGGGTCCTTTCCATCTCCAGAAGTCAAAAATTATCTACTAACTTTAGCTTCATTGACTTTCTTGATTTAGTTTCAGGAAAGAGTACCGTGTGAAATTCTCTGATCAGCTACCCTCATCCCCAGGAAGCTTTAATGCTATGTCACACTCCATACCTATACTTTTCTTCTGCCCTTGGAAATCAGTTAATCCTTCTTTCTCTAGGTTCTTCCCAAAGACAAAAGTTTGGGTGATAGCCATAAATGTAATGATATGTAGTTAAAATTCCTTTTCCTGGACAAACAAAACAAAATACCTTTCCCTTGATGGTCAGAAAATGAGTCAGAGTTTTTATTTCTCAATAGATGTTCCCCAAACTGTTTGAGACTTCAGTTCAGATGAGAGAATCTGGGCTTGAAACATTTCCCAAAGTAAACCTCATTTCATTTTCACAGCCACCTGCTATTTTCCCATGGTGCACAGTTACACATTAAAAATTCTGACTAGCTGTATGTAGACAAGATAAAATGTTATCAGATTTTATGGTTGAGGGTCTGATTCAATAATGAGTTTTCCCTGTTCCACATCATAATACTAAATAAGTAAATATATTTTTGCAATTATTTCTAATATAAAAAAGACTAGTTTTCTCTGTGTTAGATTAACTGTCAAAAGTAAAAGTACGTTTTTCAGTGGGCTGTAAGAAGAAGTTATGAACAACCACAGAGTTTGGAGATTGTTGGCCTCGTCTTTTTGACTAGCAAAATTCTGTAACTATTGTCAAATCAGTAAAATTCTAGCAGGTTGACACAGATGTGTGTGTCTACAGTAATTTTAAGTATTTATGGGACACTGGAATTCCCAAAGTTTTCGTAACAGAGACAGCAGCTTAAAACTTTGTGGCAGTCTATACACCTGATTTAGCAATATACTTAATCCTATATCTCTTTTAGGCATGTGAATATTCCAGACGAATCAATGAGGTTATGACTATTTTTAAGGTTCAATGTGTATTTTAATTGAATCAGTTAACTACTCACCAAATCAGGACCTATGTGAAAATCGACCAGACTATTGAGGTTTTCTCGGTTTAAAAAAAAGGAGAAATCAGCAGGGAGAGGGTAGCTCAGGTCTTGCAGCCTCCAGGTAGGATTCTCCCTGGAACACAACAGAATTCATGCACTAACCTTCTAGGAAAGATAAGGAACAATAATCCTAGAAGAAGAAAAAATTCTCCAAATATATTTCTGAAACACTGCAATTTCTTTACATTACCTTTGTTTTTCAGTATTTTTAAAATTCATGTATTTAATTGAAGTAAGAAAAAAAAACTTTTCTGTCTACAATTTTTTTCTTCATAAAAGGGATTTCTGAAGCTGGATTGCTACTGCTGTTTAATCTCAAGCCACAGTGTAAGCCCACTTATGACATTTCTTGATTACCTCATTAAAAAGTAACTAAAAAGAAAAGCAATAAACAGCTCTGTGAACATCAGAAATTAAAAAAACCCAAACAGTAGGAATATTGTGTATGTGAAGCATAAAACCAAAATACAGTCTTTTAATTCTCTTTCATACTAATAATCAAGTGATTCTCCAAATGAAGCGAAGCCCTTAGTTATCTTTAAATTCACAACAATTCTCTGCCATGGTAGATAGAAAGCAAAGGATGGATGTTAGTAACCATTTCTTAGACAGACAGTATGTCACATTTATTTGATACTTCTGTGCGCATTTCATGCATATTTCCCTGTGCACTTCTGAATTTTATCCCGTCACCCTCCTTGTAGTCCACCCGCTAGTCAGTACCTCCTCAATTTGGCTAGCGGGGTGCTATGGAACAGCGTGCAGAAAGCTGTGCTAAATGGCATGTGCTTGCAAACAACACAAACTTCTCTCCCTTCACCCACAACATCAGCCATTCCATTGTAGAAATATGGTAAATCCATGCTGGCTTCTTCAAATTACTTTTTAGTATTTTGTGTGCCTGGAAACAGCTTCCATCAGGACACGGTCTACAACTTTTTGGAGGTTGCAGGGAGGCTGACTAGCCCATAGCCCTGACTGTACTTGTTACGTTTTTTAAAAGATGGGCAGGGTCTCAGCTACACACTTTATAAGATTTCCAAACTCACACACCAGGAGAGTTTCCTCCCACTAGAAGAAAATATTTGCTGTCCTTATATTGAAGTTAGCCATTAAAATACTTATTCCCTCACATTGTTACTCTTCTTATAGAAACAAACAAAACTTTTAGGTAGATCTCTCAAAAAAACCTGGTTTCTGGTTATATACTTCTTCTTGCTAGGAGCTAAGCAGAAAGAGGAAGCAGTTGACCGTGAGTCAGTACTGCGCAGAAAGTCTGATACTTCTCTGAAACACGGGACTTTTAAAGTGTGCTTTGAGCAACCGCGCAGCTCACACGCTTTATGGCCAGGACGTTCTGTAGGCAGGACGTTCATTGGCATGTGCCACGTGGTTCACACACATGGCATATTTGAAATTCCGGAAGGGAGAGTGATAGGGAAACGTTGCTTGGACGTCAGTGGTAACGTAATGTCATCCAGGACTGCGGAACAGACTCTGTGCCATCCAATCCAGGACTCTGTTCTCTATCCCCTAAGGGATTTTAACAGACAATGGCTAGTCAAATGCCTCTCAGGGGTGGTGGGTACATTCAGTAGACCCTGAATTAAGGTTCAGAATTAGAAGACCTTTTGAGTTCCCCTCCAATGTAATCTTGCTTAATCACGAGGACTCAGCCATGAGATTCAGTGAAAAAAAGAAATGAAATTAAAGACATGAATTCACATTTCCAAGAAATTACCCAATTCCGCTTCAGTTAGTGCAACAACCCCCTGACTCAGTGTTCATAGATGATGTGTTTCAGGTAAGATGTAAAACCTAGATCCTAAATTCATAAAGTTAACAATTTCCTCAGAGAAGTGTTTGTATTTTCCAAAAGATTGAATCAACTCCTTCCCCTGCTGAGTCCTGGTTTCTGTCACTTGCAGTTTATTTGTCTACAGTTAGACACTCTGTTCTTTCCCCTTTTCAGTCATAAACTGTTGGCTCTCAAAGAGCCCCTGCCTTTCAGAGAATCACAAAGTAATTGGTCACCTGGCTTCATTTTAGAGGGGACAAAGTGATTCCTGTATACTGCTGGCAGAGCTTTTCAGGTTGAAAAGAGCTTTGAGAAGACAGGGTGACATTATCCTATAAGCCAATGTGACAGAGGATGACAGTATTAGCAGACAAAGGAATAAGTGCCTCCAAAATCTAATATACTTTCTGCCCATCATGCACCGAGACATGCACTAAAGGTACAAATCCAGGCATACCAGCACTACAGCGAAAGGTGTTAACTTACAGTTTTATGGATGTTAGAAAACTTCAGTTAGGTCTCAGAACAAGATGTTTTATTTATATACTGAACTTCACCGTGGTCTAGTCAATGTGCATCAGTGGTATTAGGGGTGAGGTTTTGTAACAGTGAAGTGTACCTCTGAATCTCTTTGGGTTTTAATGCTCATTGACTTGGACAGGTAATCAATTGCTGCATTTCCAAAGGCCCATAGATATTGACTTTGGTCTCCAAAAGACTTTATAAAGAGTCATTTGGGGGATACTTTCACTTCAAATTGAATTGTGGACCATTAAATCTCTTTAGTAAAATACTGGAACAAGCTAGATGTCAACTCCTTCTGCATTTTTAAATAGAACACAGATGTTCGTGGCTGAAGATGAGGTTCCTAGAAGGAGCCCAGACTGTTCTTTTTCTCTGGCATATTCTTTAAATGGTTATAGATTTTATTTCCCCTATAGACACAATGCATTAGTTTTACAATACTCACCCTACTTCTCCCACAAGACAATAATGCAGGTACCTCCTTAGCATTAGTCATGGATCAGCTGTTCAAATTCTGGAGAGAAGAGAGAAGAGAGAAGAAGAAATTAGTTTGATACTTATCTCTTGGTTTCTTGTCTCCATATTTGATAAAGGACCTGGGGATGAAAAGAGATGGGAAAATCTTATTTTAAACAGTGGCTTTTTGTTACATGTGACCTGCTATGCATCTGTGCAGAAGATTAGAATTTCTTTTTACTCTGGTGAAAAATGAATGACACTAACAGAATCTACAGGATTAATAAATGTGGCTGACTCTGCTTGCTTGGCAATATCCCATGCATTGGAATTCCTGCCATTTTGCCAGATCACCTTATGAACTACCAGAATTTGATATTGTCTAAAGAGCAAACTAGTAACAAACACAACTAAAAGACACTTTTTCAAAAAGGAAGTCGTGCTTACAAAGAAGAATGTAGTAATACAGCAATGTTGGCTGTCGTAAACTTTTTGTGAATCACTAATAGTTTTTAGTATGTTCTAAACGAACAAGGTTAGGCATTATAACGTAGACAACAGGAGTGCTATGTAAATATTTTCGCTGAGTATACTAGCTACATTTTTCTTGTATGCAATGTATTTACTGTGACATTTATCATATCCAATATCATACACCCTACCAGGTATTTTTACTTCAGTAAAAAAAAACCAGATGTACCTCAAGATCCTCTGGAGCTCCCGTTCATGCTTGTGAGACAGTGCCTTCTACGTGTTCGTAGCCCTCCCACCTGACACTGCCCTTCAGCTTCCACATGGAGCCAAAGCCCCGCAGCAAGCCGGTGCTGGTGAGATTCAGGACCCAAGCCTCGCGCCGTGAGCGAGGGCAGGGCTGAGGAAGCCAGGTGCGCGTCAATGCCTCAGCGTCAGGCAACGGAGAGCGTAGTCCTGGTTTACCAGCCAGTTCTTCATTCTCCCTAGCCCTCCTGGCTTCTCTGAGGGACCAGGTATAAACACCCTGCACTACACTTACCTGTCCTATTCTTTCCAGACCCAGGAGCTCGCTCTGCCCCATGAAAGACTAAAAGTTGGCATCGGAGTATGCAAAGGTCCTCCCTGCTCCAAAATGCAGAAAGTGGTACTGGTGCCACAGGTAGGTGCTAATTCAGTGGAAGGGGCAGAGGAAGGTGTGTTGGAGGTAATGGGTTTCACAAAGGGCACTGAGACCTTCATGCATTGTAAAGTACAAAATATAAGTATAAAATTCCTTTCTCATACTGAAGTTATACTAGCTTCAAAGAGACAGGCTGTTAGGAACGGGAGTCCCCATTTAGCAGAAGAGACAAGCTGTCTGTACCACTGTGAAACTGAAAAATGTAGATAGATAGATCAAAAGGTAGACAGACAGATAGGCAGGCAGGCAAGCAGGCAGACAAGCAGCCAGACAAATAGCAAGACAGTTTGGTCTGCTTGTCTGCCTATCAGTCCAAGTACTTACAGCCCACATTAGAATATATTTCCAAAGAAATTTATACACAGAGAATGCTCTTACTTCATCAGCATGCATCCCTAGAAGTACAGGTTCAGCAGCCATCTCTGCCTGCAGTTCCCACCTGAGACTGGACTTCAGCCTCTAGAACCCTTCATCACCAGTAAGGTCCATTGCTGCAGACTGCGAAGGTCGCACACACTGCTTCATATTGCGCATCCAAGAAAAATGAAGACAAAACGTTCCAAAACAGAGCCTCTGATCCTGAGTTCCCTTTGAAGAAAAACTTTGTGTCCTCACCTGCAGCTCCTATCTTCTGCTGAACCTCTCCTTCCAGGCTGCTCTCACTGCCTTGGCCTTGGGAAGTGACATGGTTTCTACAGGGGTTTGGAGATATACCACACACCAGACCTGTGATCTTCATCAGCTGCGTAAGCTCCAGGAGAGAAAAGGCCTTTTGTTGGGAACAGTGCAAAGCCTAGAACCCCTTTTAATCCCTAAACAAAACTTGCAATGCCGCACTGAGAACAAACAATGAAAATGGCCTGATTTTAGATATTAAACTACTCCCCAAAAAATACATTTAAGGAGATTTATATGTCCTGAATATTATATGTATTCCTCTCAACAAGCAGCACAAGCAAGTGTTTAAAACTACCATCACTCATTACTATGTTATTTGTCTCCCTGGTGTTTCTACCTGATAGTATTTGGTTTTCTTTTATCAGTGCCTCCCTAACCCTAATTCACAGGTATTTTTAATCTTGGGTATTATGCTGGCTTTGATTAGCCATTCTGCACAGAAATTTACCTGTATGGTCAAAGGTGATTTGTCATCTCAGTACTTGCAATAATTTCTAGATTTTCCTGTCTGTGTATCTTGTTTTGTGCCCCTCTCATCTCTGCTTGTACTCTTTACCTGTTCCTTCCAAGTCCAGAGCACCTTCTCTTTTCTCCAACTGTCCCCTTAAACTTCTCCGTAATTCCGACACCTAAGATTTGCCAAAAATTTTGCCTCATGGATCTGTGCCTCTTCAGGTTTGCAAACTCTTCCCTGGAGCTGGAGAGCTGAAGCAATTCAAAGCATGGCTGAGGGAAAGCGAGAACGTGGTTCAGTTCTCCTCTCTGTATCGGCAAGAAACAAAATGATTTGCTGCCACACAGTGATGGGAAAATACAAGGGCTGGATACAAGTAAACAGCAGCAGACAGAAATGTTTAACTGTACCTTTACCCAGGCGACATCAAAGTCTTTTTACTGCCCCATCTTTATGCTTCCTTCCACACCCTCAGAGCTGCTCGCTTATGTGCGCCTGTCTATTCGTTAACTTCTAATTAAGGCATACATCTGCTGCAGTTCTACATAAGCACTGCATTACCCCACATTAAAACCGCCTGGAGCTTCCTTTCCTTTCTTCATATTTGTTTCCGGTGCACTAAGAGCAAAAAAAGCTTTTTCATGCTGATTGACAAACAGAGGGAAAACAAACTCTGGGTTTTGAAGAGGATGAAAGAGCAGAATATGCTTCTTATCCAAAAACGATCTCTCCTCAGGGATGCACCCCAGAGAAGTGGGGAGGTTTCTTTTAATTAAAGGAGCAACGAAGAGAAAAGAGTATCACAGCTTTAGATAGCACAGTCAGGAAAGAAAAGCAGAGCATTTGTCTTTTTTTGCCATGGGAAGTTGTACTCTATCACTTTATCTCACTTATTCATCTGCTTATTTCCAGCCCATCGCTACATACCCAAAAGGTAAGCCAACGCCACATATTAATGAGATCATTTCCTAACCAGATTTCACACCGTCCCTCAGGCTTCCTTGCTTACACAGGTCACCAGTGACATGCACAACGATGTTCCAGAAAGCCCTGCTAACCCACAACACACCCCACACACACCTTTTTTTTTTTTTCCTTGAAGAGCATAGTCACAGCTGCTTCCGACAGGTCTGAGAAATGGAGATGAAGCAAGCAGTCCCACTGTCTGCTGGCTCAGCTAGTCTTGCCCACTCTCTTTTTTTGATCATGGACAAATTTCTCCTCTGAGTTACAAAATAGGTATCTAAAGGAATGATCATGGGTATTTTCCAGCCACTAGACTTCCTGCTTTCTACCAACTTTTCCAACAAATGCAACATACAATTTCAGAAAGATACTAAAATGCTAAACTCCAAACTATGAGCAAAATGTATAAACCAAAGGACTTTATTCATAAGCAGCATGCAGTGTTCAGCCATCGCTTTTATCAGAAGTGACCACAGTTTCTTCTCAATACAAAAATATCCCGCTGTAGCATTTCAGCACAGGAATATCCACCATGAAGACAGACTGCATTTAGGAAGGCAACGCTGCCTGCCTCACTGCCAACAAGAAGAGACTTCCACATGGTCCACAGCTCTCAGACAATATTGTATATACTAAGAAAATTATTTAGATTGTGGCTGTCGTCACTCAGGTTCTTTGACTTGCTGATGCTCCAGAAAGACTTGCTGTTTAATTGCTTAATTGTGGAGCTCTGGTTGTAAAGCACTGAGAGACATGACCACACCTATCACTTTCTGAGGAAACCTTCTATGTATTTCATTTGCATCCTCCTGAAACAGAAATAGAGTTTTTGCCCCAGCTGTGAGAAACAGAATTGACATACCTAGAAGTCAATATCTTTGCTTTTATGTGATTATAATTATATTTATTTTGCTCTCAGATTCACTTTGAATTCCCTCTGATAAGACATAGAGTGCCTTTTGTACAAGTCTTTCAAATAATTTTGAGATACATAACTATTGATAGCATGTGTGAACTACAAAGGAAAGTTCCATGGACAGATGGAGAGTAGATCTTTTCTCCTCTCCTCTTCACACAGTAGGCAAAAAATTTCACATAAATGATTTCTTCTTGAGAGTTGTATCTTATTTTGAGCATTAAGATATCTTTTATAAAAGCATTGAGACTTTATTTAAAAGCTGCCACTGACAGAGAATCCATCATAACTGCAGGAAAGTTGTTCCACTGATTAATTACTCACTTGAGTTTACCTTAGTCTAGCTTCCAGCTCCTGAATCTCATGGATTCAGCTTTCTGACAGAAATACCACCTACAATAAGCCATCTCTTCCCACTATCACCTCTTAATTTTCTCTTTGATGCACTATAAGGATTAAATGTTCTTGGTTTCTCCCTAGAAAAAAAAATATTTTCCTCTTGTTCTTTTCTGAATCCTTTTCAAACCTTCACCAGTCTTTTTTGAAGAATGACTAGTAGAACTCAAAACAAAAGTGTATCATTAGTGTCGGAGGTTCATGACTCATAGCAACAGTTATAACTCTCACTTAAGCAATTGCAATAGCTAGAAAGAAACATGCAAGATGATCTTCGTGCCCTGGCAACTCAAAAAAATAGTACTCCTTTGTTCATACGTGATATTTTACCACTAATTCTTCATAAGTTGTACTGACCCTTAGCTACATCAGATTGCCCACTCACATTGTTTCACTGCTCTGGTGCTCTTCAGTTACTGATTTCAAGGGGGAAGTCCCAGTTTCCCAGGACCGACACATTTCCTGTGTGCCTGGAAAAATACCCTTGTGAGGTGACCACACAAAAATGTTTGTGTTGAAGTACATGCTTTTTTGCTTCTAAGTGATCCAGAGCAGCCTCTATACCCATTATGCAATTTATCATGATTATTCATTCATTCATTCTGTGTCATGAGAAATTTTACAAGTGTGGTATTTACAGGTGTAGTCCTCCTGGGTCACGCTGAGCCAAGAACAAACAGCAGCAGCATCTGCCCAGAAACCAATCCATGGGGCTGTGACCTGAACTTATACAATTACTCTCACTCAGTCACTAGCCTGTTTCTGTGGGCCCTCTTGATTTTGTTTAGTGGTAATTTTCTCATCAGAACATTGTGCCAGTACATCACCTGTCTCAAAAATGCAGAGATGCCTGCACCGAACACATCTGAGATCTTAAAAATGATGCTTGTTTGCTGGAGAGGATCAATCTTCTATAAAAGCATGCTGATGGCATTAATTATACCGTCATTCCTTTCTGCTTTCCCATTTGTGTCTCATCACTGTCTTTCCATGATTTTGCCATGAGCAGTCACCTTATGATTTTTCTTGCTGAACCCTTTAAGTAATTAAAATATGTTAGTGCATATGAGTATATACTGAAACATTCACATTTTTTCAAGATGTAAACAAAAACATATTCATGTCTAAGGGAGTTCTTTTCCTGTTCTTTGGGGGGAAAAAAGATAAAGTACTTAATATACTCAAGTGCCATTTTTCAACACCCTTTATGATTAACTGTAGAATAGGAAGGATTCTATTACTACACTAATCTCTAATATATGACTACAGCATTCTGCTTCTTTTGGTGTAGTATATATTTGTGATTATATATTGAACACTATAGCTTTTTGTGCATCCTAAGATGTTTTTCACACTGGATCTGCAGAAAGATAAAATATCTATTTTAGCGGAAATAAGTAAGGTGAACATAGTCCAAAGTTTACTAGATGTTTAGAGTAAGAGACCAGAACTCCACACAGAGCAGAATCATGCTTGTGAATTCTGAAACCTATTCTACTCTTTCCTGTGCACACATTTCCAGATTTCCTGATGGTATCATTTTCTTTCCTTGGAAAGGAACGAGTGGATGTAGTGAAAGAACCTTTGAGTTCCATCAGAATTTTTATTTAATACTGGCAAAATACTGGTTTGATTGGTGAATCATAATTCACAGGAGAGAAGCTGTTTATAGAATGTATAACTTGGACTGGTCAAAAATTATTTTGTTGCAAAGAGCATGTTTTGATGAAACTCTCTCCAAATGAAGAATGTTTTATTATTGGTTAAAATAAAATCCCAATTTATTTTATTCCATCTCTTTGGAACAGGAGTACAAAGGAGAGACTTTAAATCCCTTTTTTTCTCATGTTTTTTGGTTTTGAAACTGAGAAAAAGGAAGAGCACAATATAAAAATTAAAATTTAAAGTGTTTTCTCAGGAAAAAAATAATTATGGAAAATAGTTGGAGAACTAAACTTTTCTTTGAAAACTTTCTATGAACCATCTTTCTCTCTTTTTGATTGACTCTAGCTGTGTCATCCAGAGCAGGAGCAGAAACAATCACCACGTGATACAATAGGACACAGTTTGAATGGCAAATCACTGGGATGAAACACTCAAATTAATATTAGCTACATGAGTGAAATGGGTTGGAACAAACTATTCATCAAACAATTTCAAATAATAAACTAATTAATGCAAATTGTGATGTGTTCATGGAGAAATAACAAATGCAAAAAGGGCAAATTTCATTGTCAAATTAATTGTTCTCAGGGAATAATTCATCTAGCTGCAGAAGACAGAAAAAAGTTGAATGCTAATGGGTAGGAAGGAGGAGAACATAGCATAGAAAAAGAGCTAATTTGTAGATGGCAGTAAGTCTACTGACTGCTTGGGAAAAAAGGGAACTAGATAGATACTGCTGAGTCTCTTGAAAGGTTGGGTGTACATTAGGTTTAAGCCCATGCATTAAATTTTGCAATATTCATATTTCAGACTGTAGGGTCTCTGAGAAAAATATCTTAAAACAAATGTGCAGCATGTGAGAGAGAGAAGCTCTGATCTCAGACAGGTTAACTAACCTTAAAGTAAATTATAACAGTTATTAATAATACCTGGTTATAGAACTTTGTTTCATTCTGATAAATTTTGTGGAACCTCAATAAAATAAAACATCGTATTAGAACAATCATATGAAATAAACCCTGCAGAGTCATGATCTCTTCATTTCAAACACAATCTGTGATCTTCAGTTTTATTTGTCTTTTTGACAGTACTCTCATACCTGTTTTCTGGACGCTGTGATGCCCTCGAACCAGCTCCTCTTTCAGTAATGCAGAGATGTGAAGAGGGTTCCGAGTCATCTTTGCATTAAGCATCTCCTCAACATTTGCTGTTCCATTGTGGCCGAACAGTAACACATGTACTAAAGTATGCACACAAGCACCTGAATGCACAGCTCATTTCTTGCTGGACAGTATTAATTTTGGAGAGGGGTTAGAGAGAGGGTACTCTGATGTCAGTTGTCACTGATTTCCAAGATAAATGAGGAATTGACCAGCGAAATCCTGCCCAGCAAAAAGATAACGACACTTAAATACAGTACAAGCAGTAAGCAAAGGATTATCTTTGCTGACATATCAGTACTGCTTTTAGATAATATTAATTCCAAGTAGATGAATGTAGACACTTCTGTTGTGAAGGTGATACCGATGCTGTTTCACGGCCAGGAACATGGATTTTTTCTTCTTTTTCAGAGTCAAGTCTTTACGAGTTATATCCTCAATGACCATTATAGGATGCCCCACTGTTTACTACAAGCTTAAGTTTCTGTACTAAAAATATCTGGTTTTTGATCAAAGCTATTTTACCAAGGTAATAATTATATGCACACTCTTCAGCTGTCAAATATATGTTAAATGGGGAAACATTTATTAAATGTGAGCACTACTGCCAGGAGAACCAGCTACTGCGACATTTCTTAAAAAAGAACAGAAGAAGCTGTTCAACACCTGCATACTCTGTTTTGTACCAAACTGCTCTAATTAGTACATTTTGAGATATGATTAGAGCACTAGAGGAAGCTTTCCAAATGCCATTAATTATGGATGTGATCTTAAATTATTCACTTTGAATATTTTTTCTTGCTATGGCCCTTTTATCTTTGGCGAACTTTTTGCATCCTAGAACAGATCCAATTAAACCTCAAATAGAAGTTTGTTACGCTAAAGGAAAGGTAAACTGAAAATTAATCACCTTTTTTTTCTAAGGTGCTTGTCCTAAAAAAGGAGAATGTGGGTGAATATTTTTTTTTTCTCCTTTTAAACATTCATCATTCTCTACCTCAGCCTCTACCGGTATTGGAAGAGCGATACTCATGCAATCATTAAGCATGAAAATTTCCGTTTCTTATTACAGCAATATTATGGAATGCAACAAAATATTTGCATAATCATTCATTCTTATTCTTTTTAAAGATTACCATATCAGATCAGTTACCCCAGCCTCTGGTATACCGCGGGTAGTGTCATGTGTAGAGTCTAATGGCTTGTGACCAACCAAAGAACCTTTTCCAAGCTCACATGTAACCAGACCTGTCAGGAATAAGCTTATGCAAGGATGGCACTAGGAAGGAGGGAGACAGAGCGAGAGGGAAGGGTGGAGTCATCACGTAAGGAAAAGGAAAGAAATGTGGTGAGCAAAGCTGAACACAGTCCAGGGTAAGAAGCAGACTGAGAAGGAACGATAGACAGGGGAAGGCTGAGAGGGGAAAGGGACTTTTTCCTTAGGTAGCACAGGTGGCAGCTTTCCGGTTGTGGATGACAATGTGCAGGGCTGCGACCCAACCGTTCCGAGCCTGCTGCTCCCTCCTGCACTGATACCGGCCTAAGAAAGCTCATCTGGCCACCAGCTTATTGCAGCTCTACACAGTTACTGGCTGGAAACCTGAGTACCTGGCCCAGGTACCGTAACAACTCACATGCTCGTATCCGCATGTTCTAAATACCTCTCCAGTGAGAAGTGTGGGCAGCGCCGTGAGTAAATTTCTTTTGCTCCCCCTTCTTATTTCTTCCCTTCCACACATTAACCTGACTTGCTTCTTCCCTTAGCAGGACACAACGGTTTTGCAGAGATAAAGAATGAGAATTCCTATTCATCTGTTTAAAAATAAAACTCACATCTACGCATAAAACACAGAGACATAGTAAAAGGCTCCCATGTGTGCCCTCTGGACTAAGCAGAATAGTCAAACAACCCGATGACTGAACGTTGCCCTGGATTTTATTTTTTCTAGGTTTAAATTCGTCCTTTAAAGCTTCCTCTGGGGCCCTCTAGAAGCTACTAACACATACTTGTTTTGTTAAAGACTGCTGATAAAATCCAGTGAAAAGGAATGACAGTTCTCTTAAAAGGTGTTTAAAACATGTGGCTGTAGAAAACAGACAGAAGATGAGCTGTATTCCAAACTAGAGTGTTATCACTTCACACAATAGCCACATCCTTCTTAAAGCTAAACAGAGCTGAAGTTGGTCTCTGGATAGGAAGCCTCCAGGGAAAACACATCTAGGAGCAATCATTCAGAAGTCTGTTCTCCACTGATTCAATGTTTAGTTGGTGTCATGTGCAGGCTGTCATCTTACTGATAAGGGGGAATGTCTCTTGCATTTGGCATCATTAAAGCTCTTTAGAGAGAATATTTCTGACATCCTGAATCAATACTTTATGTGGCTATTACCCACAGTCTACTAAAGCACTTCTGATGTTTAATGTTTTACCTTGTCTTTTTCATTAACTTCCTCTTGTCTTGAAAATAACTCCTGTGATCTTGGTATGAGGTGCTGTATACCTAGACATTACCAAGAATTCACTCACATGCTTGAGTGGGCTAGGGATCAGGCTCAAAACAGGTGGACATCCCATTCCTTATCCTCACAAAAATCAATGGAGTTTGTATCATCTCTCACAGCTGCACCACAGTATCAGGTCCATATTGGACAATCAGAAACCCTACAGAAGTAAGTGAAAATGCAAAATGTAATCTTCCATTCATGAGGATTGGAGAGAGAAAGAGAGTATTGCTAGGTGAAAAAGACACTTTTAAAGGGTTTTTACTGTCCTTTGCAGCCTTGTAACATTACCCACTTTATTTCTCCATCTTCATACGTTATCCTCCATGATCACTGGAGACTCTAAGATACCATAACAAGGAGGTTAGGACCTTCCTTGAGCTAGTCATTCCTTGCCCTCAAGGTCTTGGCATTGTACAGTGATGGCTCTGTGCAGCGAGCAAGGTGCTTTCTGCCACCTGGAACTTGCTCAAAGTCACCATCAAGTTGGCAAAGATCTATGGAAAAAAAAACATTTTGAATTAGTCTATCAGCAAAAGGAAAATCTCATGGAAAAGGCAGGTGCTAGTAGAATGGAATCCTGTCTTTAATGTTTTGCATACACTCTCTGGCTTATACCTTGAAGTTCTGAAAGAAAGCAGTTATTGATTCTGTAAGTTCATGTTGCCTTTGCAATATTGCCAGTTGACTGCAAAAGCGTACTGAAAAAAGAAGAAACCTGAACAAAAGACAGGAAAAAGGAAAAGCTGAACAAGAGGCAGAGAACGATAATGGAACCCAAATCTTCTGTGCTAACTTCTCTGCCTACAGTTACAGATGCTTATATACATAACTAAAGTATATAACTCTAAAGAAATAACACTAATATAACTCAGAGTAACTTCATTGACTTAGTAAAATTGAGATCAACAGAAGAATCAAAACACTATAAGAAATATATCACATATGAGCTCTGACTCTGGTAGCTTAAGGTTTCTTAACATCATTAATATTGTCACAAAACGTTGCCCCAAGTGTGATAGAGACAACCCAGCAGAGGATATTTCAAGTGCTCTCAAACATCACCAAATACCATATTTCACATATAGAAATTTAACATGTGTCATTTAAATTCATTGTATTGAATATTCAATGCATATCTTCCTGGCAACTTACTAGGAATGGCATTAGGGCAGGTGGAAGAGAATTTCAAACACCCTGCACATTGTAAAGTTAATGAAAATTACTTATATTTAAAGTGAGTTTTGTCCAAATTTAGTTTACCTTATTTTTGCTGAAAACCTTTGATTTCTTATTTCTACAGCCCACTGTAGGTATGGCAAGAGGCAACACCAGTGGTTCCAAATCCAGTACTAACCAAGGTGCACCCTATGTGAAATGAGCTATAACAGATCCTAAAGGGAATCTGTGTCACATAAATGTTATTCTCTAGTTGCCACAGTATAAAAAATAAGCAGATGGGCTAAAGTACCAACAGATGAGAGAGACTGAATAACACCCTCATATTTGACAGCTGCTCCTGAAGGTCTAGAGTGGGGCATCTTAGAGAGTAATCATTCATGCCTAGTTTTACACAGATGGAGGATTTTTTTTTTTTTAACTTTGGTGTTGAACAAACATCTTCTTCCAGAATTAAATATATTGGAGAAATTATCAAAACACGTTAGCCCTGCCTTCACCCATTTTCAGCTGTACTAGGGGATGTTCTGCACACTTTTATTTGCATTAGGAGAGAATGTGAGCAGGAAGAAAATGAAGATGAATACCAGTAGTGCTGTAAAAACAGATCTACTGAGGCAAAAATTATATATCTGGCAAATCTTCAGTTAATCAGCAAGGAGAATTGCTGCAGCTATAGATCCTCCATGATACAGGTATATTTGTAGTCTTCCAAGAATTTCCTGAGCAGTTTTGGACAGCTTGTCTGTCCTGTCTCACTCTCACTCTTCTCCCCTCTGAACTTCCAGGAGAATTCAGTGTGTCCAAAATGAGGAAGATAAATAATGAAAGAAAGGCATGAGGAAGAGAAGAGGACACAAGGAAGAGAAAATACAATACCATGCAATAAAATAAAATACCTATGCTTGCATTAGTGGCTGGAGAAATCCTACCAATCCATCGTGCTAAAAATAAACTCCCAAGAAAGTAATGATGGATGGTTTAGGAAACTCCAGCCAGGGTGTCTGTCTCATCATCAAGCCAGACTAGTAATAATAAAAAACAATAGCATTTTCAATTGGTCTAGAAAGCAGATTTAAAAAGCCTGGTGTGGTTTCAGAGTGTGTTCCCAGCAGAATGGTTCCTGGTCACTTCTCAGAGTACATCTTTTGGGGCCACCAGCAAAGAGGCTACAGGAATATCCTTTGCCTCACTAGGGCAAGGTCAGCAATAGAAAATAATGAACATGCTGCAGACTACTATAGTTTCCCTCCCCATTGCTCTGTTTGCAGCTTTTAATGCCCTGCACATATTCCCAAGACACCTTCAAAGTGGCACGTAAAACTGCCAGCTGATTGTCAGACCATTGCTAATTATCGATACCTAGAGGGAGTCACACGTAAGAGATGCAGGCATTCATAGCCAGCCTGGTTCTGAGGAGCTAGACTGCAAACCCTATGTTAAGGAATGAAAAGCTTGTAAATTCATGGGGACAGTCATTTGTTGCTTTCAGTCTCACCCCCCTTCCAGCCAGGCTTGCAGTTATCACCAGCACCACATCAAAATTGCTGTTCCAGATGAAGGAAAAGGCACAAATTATGTTTTATCCTAACTGGACTTACAGTGTCCCGCTGGAATTTGCTTTCTACAAGTCATTTAAGGCAGGAGATGATAACACTTCAGGGGAATAATCTCATCATCTTTGTTTCACAACTGTTCTTCTAATTACGTAGTAAGTGACGGTCTCTTCTCCCTCCTCCCCGCGTGAAAGCAGTTCTCTGGCACAGCAGGCGGGAGAGTGCTGTTTTACTAGAAACTTTTTTCAGATGCTTACTTTCATGTCAGTTAAAAATCAACCTTCCTCTCTTCTGCAAACATTGAACACCTGGTGAGTTTTTTGTCTGCTCAGGTTCATTCTTGTCTGCGTACTCCAGAACGTGTTACAGTCAACATTGCTACTACTTGCAATTACAGAAGAGAAGAAGTGTGTATCTGATTGATACAGAATAAAGCTAAAGCAGATGCAGTCTCCAGCAGCTATAAAACCCCTTAGCTTTTCTCTCCCTTACTATAGGGACAAGGGAGTTTTCAACCTTGTCTCTTTGAATGAATGCTTTGCCAGTCACACTAATCGCCAGTAAATAAATGGATTCCTGTCTTGTCAGTTATAAATGTAGTGATTACCTCTATGTGTGCTACTATCACCTTCCACACTGTACATACTGTACCGAAGAATTTCTTCCCTCCCAGCAGTAAAATTCATCCCAAACAGCGATTTTTGGGCTCAGGAAATGACAAAGGCTCCAGACACACACCGAGAAGATTTTTGCTAGACCAAATGTAAAGGTCTGTTTGAACTGGACTAAGATGGCCAGGATGGCCAGGTTACTATATTTACTCTTGCAAGAAAAGTCCAGTTGTGGTCTTCTAATGGTTGAAATTGCAAGGTTTGGTTTTATATTTCATTTTTGACTGTGGCTCAACCTCCAAAGTGACCCAGTGTCCCCTTGGACCAACTTGCATAATAGAATTGGTGTCGGGTGCCAGGAGTGAGAAGTTAAGGAAAAAAGTTAAGACACTCTGATATGAAAAATGGTGAAATCTTTTAAAGTCACAAACCCCAACTTTTACTCCAAAGGAAGTCAGGCCTTAGTTCAAAGCATCTAAAAAGATATACTTCAAAAAACTAACAACATGTATATTTTTCCCCTTCTACTCTCAGCGGATGCATAGGTGCTGACAGAGCTTCTGTTGAAGGTGATGAGACTCCACCTGCTGATTCCATGGGTATCCGTTGGATTCCCCATGCAGGCAAAAGAGCTGTGTCTCATTTGTGCTAGGATTCATTCTGTCCTGTACACATAAAGAGATCTTAAAAGGCACAATTTCAACTTGTGCTTAATTTTAGCTCCCTCCACACCAACCAGAATAGCAAAAAAGAATTTATATAGAGGCATGAATCAAGTCTAACTTCTTCAGAGATTAGCAATTTGTTTAATGGCTGGCCAGGACTATAAAAGCTTAAATATTTTATGAAAAAATATCTGTTTTCCCATGTGCTTCTGATGGCAGTGGTAAATCTGCAGCTATAATGAGAGGTGACAATAACCATCAGTTTAATTTCAGTATTGACTGAGATATGGGCTCCTGCCAGTATTCCCAGAGGATTCTGAAGGACAAGGAGATGTGCAGCTGAAACCTTCTACACCATTGAAGTGCAGACAGTGAAAGAGCAGGGCCCTAACATAAAGTACAACCCCTGCCCAGTTTGTCCCACCATTTTTTTTTTTTCTTGGTAACATAGTTTACACTGTCTGATAGACACCAATTGCACCTCTTCATCCAAATATAAAATTTGGGGCATATTATGAAAACTCAGATAACATCACAGCCCATATTAACAGAGTTGCTGAATTTATCATTTAACAGAACCTCTGAACTATTCCTTATTTGTTTTGTATTTAATATTCTCTCCATTTCACTGATGGGAAGCTGAAGCAAAGGTCATGAAATATACGGCTTTAGAAAAAATCTAGCACATTTTCTTGGTCATCTCAGGGTCCTATGACAGAGTTAAAAGTGATGACATTACTTTTGCAAGATGATACAAAATATCAGTGGCAGAGTTAAAAGCCAGAGCTCCACCTTCTGACTGCCTTTCCTCTAACCACCTGTAGACCTTGCTGTTCAGAAGACAAGACTTCTGTAGTTTATACACTTTGGCTCTTTTGCTCAGCTTGTGAGCAAAGCATACACCCCTGGGAATAATGTGATAACAACTCCATTTTCATCGCCCATGCTTTCTAATTAATGCAAAAGATGCCAGAGTTACTTAAATACACAAGTTATAAATGGTAATGGGGAGGCAGGGTCAACCTTATTTTTTTTTCTCCCTTGTTTAAGACAATTCGTAGCTAATGCAATTATATAGCATGCTGTATTTGTTAACCCGGCAGGCACTGTCAAATGCTTATCAAGCATTTGCATATAAACTTCAGTAGAAAAATTGCTTTTGATGGTAAACTTACGGCATCCAGCAGTGAAAGCCAATTTGTTGCATTGCAAAGCCACCTTAAGTGACAGAATTCCACAAGAGCCTCCTGAGAACCGAGGGATGGGGGGGGTTAAGTGTCATTCAAGGAAATTATGTCATCGGTGAGAGTGCCATGAACATCCTCGCTGTCATGTGTGTTCAGTTCCACTACAGTTTCTTCATGGCAGCAGTCGAAGAAACTTTGAGAAGGGTTTATTTCTGACCTAACCAGAAATAGAGAAGTACCTATGTTCTGATGAAGCCTTCTCCTGTGAAACTTCATGTCTACATTTCTTCAAAAATAGTAAACTGTCTCCTCACATGTTAATTTATTTGCTTATATATTCAAAGGTGAGGTATACTAACACGTCAAGATCCTCACACCCTTGAAAATACACCTGTTAAACAGTCTACCAAAATTGCTTGCAGATGTCAGAAAAGACATATAGACCCAGCCTAGCATAAATCAAAGTACGTTGTTTTCAAGAAGTTATCGTCATACATACCTGTTAAAGTTCCAAGTTATAGAAAGTATTATGTGGTGCACACAGACCAGTATTTCTTTTACAAAATTAGACTTACTGCAAATTTCATTGTTCAGTTTAATTTTTTTCCTTATTTTTTTTATTTTTATATCACACCATACCCCAGATCAAGCACCATGCCTGTAGAAATGCCAACACTAAAATCATGGTCCATTTGGTTCAACATGGATTTAAGTTAAGAAAACAGTTCCTGTAAGTGAAGGTAACATTTACATCTAGTGACATCAGTACTTCACCATACTTCAAAAGGTGTTTGCATACACATGCAAGTCCATGACACTGACTCTGATGTCCTCTCACCACGAACTTTGCCAGTACTAGTCCTGAGCAGTTCAGCATTGTTGATGACAATGATAAGAGTTTGACCTGCAAAGAATATTTGAAAAAATGTAGAGCATGGAATGTTTTTGCAAGCAAAAAAGTCAGACTGAAGAATGGACGAAATGCCAACAAAGCGAATGAGTTTAGAGCAAATCTCTTGGAATAATCTTCCAAGAAAAAAGATATGAGCACAATTTTCATTTCATTATAGCTTCATGAGAGGTAGGAAGTTTCCACGTTGGTGAATTATAGGCCTGAAAGAAAAAGGATAAAACTACTTGCTTCTGTATGAGACAAAGCCCTCATCTGACACTGGTACATTCAGGAAAGTGTGTATCTTGTATAGAAACAGGCACATTGTGGTTCTCAGCCACTTCACATCATGCCAGTAGCACAGTGTTGGCTTCACAGGCCACCTTTCCTTAATATTGCAGTTCCCTGGAAATATTTTATTTCCAGGTAGCCTGTGATGTATTATACATCAAGACAGGTCTGATCATATAACAATAGCATGTTTCCTGTTAAAAAGGACTTACTCTAGGTTAGGAGAAATGTTGTCTCTCCACTAGTGCATGATGACAGCTAGAAGGTCTTAGAAGACACTTCACAATAATATAGTCTGGAAATACGGCTCAGAAGTTAGTGTCTGACTGCCCCGGCTGCCTTCAAGGAGTTGTTCCAAGGGAAGAACACTGTTCTCCCTTTGAACAATAAAAGTAAACAAAACCCACTAATTTCCACAAGGAATTACTTCTAATCTTAATTCTCCTTCTTTTGTCTCCATCCTGTTGAGGGCTGAATACAAGTAGATTGTCATGTAATGTTAAAGGAAAGCATTGCAACATCTGTGTAGATAATCCAAAACTTGGTATAGGCTCCTCTCTAAACTGCTCTAGTTACCATAGAAGTCCTAGTGGCTGCATTTTACAAACAGGGCAAAAAAAAAAAATCACATTGAAATATTACCAAGTTTTAATTCTGATTTTTGTACTAGCTAAGGGTATTTTTAGCTAGCTTTTTACCAGTGCTAGGCTGAAGTTTCCCATCTGAAAAGAAGTGTCTGCCTTCATTCCTAGGCAGGGACCTGTCTTCATTTCAAGCAAGTAGTGCTTCTAATCATTGCCTGCTAATAAGCATATTAACCCTGCATTTCTGTTTGCATTTTTATTTCTTCCAGCATTTCAGCCTAGTCAGCTACTGTATTACTAAGGAGGATCGTTATGGATAGAATAATATTTGTGAATCCAGGTTTATTGCACAGGTACAAGCAAAAAAAATCTGTTTATTTCAATTACGTTCTAATCAGATAAAGGAATGAAAATGTGGTGGATCAAAGTAAAAGCTATCACAAAAATGACTCAGTGAATCATCTATAATAATAGACAATGATAATAAAATAATACATTACTAGCAACATGAAGAATACGAACCAGAAGGCGGCCAAGTGACCCGCTGAACACCTCCCAGAAAACCCAGAGCTACAACGGGAACACAGACGTTTCTGGTGCCCCAGCCAGCACCCCGCGCTGCACTCGCTGCCGGCACAGCCACCACGGCACTTTTAGCCTCCGACACCAGCAACAGCCATATTTCAGGAGGTCCAGCTGTGCTGAGGCTAGTTCAGCTGTCTAAGGTTGCCTCCACTCTTTTCAGCACTACGAAGGGTGTGTTTTTCAAAACTAACTGCAAGACAAGATGCTAACAGAAAGAGGTGGCTTCACCTCTAGGACCAAAACCAGCTTTTGTCACTGCAACTGACCTCAATGCTGAAGACAAACTACTTTAGCATACAACCTGACCTAAAAGATGGAGGCCTACCATGATAGCATAGAGACCGAAGAATATTTTCTAAATTTGCCACTGTGTCTGCTTTGTACTAAACACTAGGATGAAATGTTTTGCCAGCCTCCCCACTTTTGCCCTTAAGATCTTCTGCTTAGTCTTCCTTTTAACTTACTTTTTTTTTTTTAAACTTGCTTTACAGGCTGCTGAGCTTTCCTTTCTACAAACCCATAGCAAGATTAAAAAAAACCAAACTCACAAAAACTTATCCCCTGTCACCAAATAGGTCACTCAAAATCAGCATGAATAGAGATTGTATCACTGTTAAGATGTGTCAGAGCCCTGAGAGCATCCCTCTTCCCCATCCTGGGGGTTTGTCTGCCTGGGCTCTGGGACAACACTGAGCTCCTTGTGGCCTTTGGGGGAGCTCCTCCAGACAGCACTGCTGGTGGGGTCAGTGGGGGCTTCCCCGTCCCCGAAACAGGGATGGCCCTGCCCAGCCTTTGTCCCATTGATCCACAGTCTGACCCCCACCCATGGCCTGATGTCCCAGCCTGGTCCCAGCAAGGTGCTCGATCTCTGAGGCTGGGGCTGCCCCCCCGCTGTCCTGCTCCCGGGCTGAGGTGGTGGGACAGCCCCGGCTCCCAGCCCCAGGGAGCAGCTTGATCGCTGGGTGCTCCTCTGGGAGAGCATGATTCAAACTGGGCTTCTTCCAGCAAAGCCAAGCTTTTCCACCTCCACATGATCATACCCTACATACACACTTGTTCCTATGTAATGCTACGTTGCTGGTCTTTTCTCTCTTCTGAATAATGCACTGAATAAGAAACTTTGGAAAGTGCTAAGAAGAGCTTTTCTTTGCCTAATTATTCAGCTATTTTTCCCACTACATTTTTAGCATATGTGCTGTTTTCTTCCTCCAAGCTAAAAAAGAAGCAGTTTTAAAGCATGTGTTTGATCTGAAAGGATGTGGTTGGGAAGAAGAGGATGAAGTTTATTACAAAGACATTTGTGTTCAGATAGCCTAACAGGAATTCAATGCATTGCCATTGATTTTCAGGTGGTATAAACATGGTCTGCCCTCAGACTGTGCATCTTGAGGAATAATTACTTACTGGTTGGCCACAATGTAAAACCAGATTAAATATTCACATTTTGATGACAGCTGTAAGATTAGAGTTGACTTCTCTTTCAGTCTTTTTTTCAACCCCCTCTTTCAAAATACACCACTAGAAATATACCCTCATAAACATTTATTGAAAATGAGTATCGGGCTTGTTTCCTAAATTCACTGTATCTCAAGCCAGAAGTTGTTCACTGTTGTATTTGCCTTGAGCAGAACATTGAGTAGTTTATGAAGATCAAGTTCAGCTAATAGCACAACCAAAAAGGAGAGAAAAAAGGTTATTTCCCTGATTTCCCCACAGCAAAAACATTAACAGACATCATTGGAGAGACTGTTTTTAGTTTTCCAGACAGTACACCTATTTGTGAGGTCTAATAACGAATCCATTATTGCAAAAGCTTGCGGTGCAAGCCCAGTGACACTGAGCTTGGACTTGATGCAAAACCCTTTAAAACAATGGAAATTTTTCTTTTGATATAACCGTGCCTTGATATAACTGTTTCGTGTCCAGTCCTACTCTGCATCATTGCTGATGCTTATTCTCAACAACTAAATAAATGTTCTTTGTACAAGCCCAACATCCTAGATGATGGGGAAAATAAGTGGTTGCCTTCAGCACCACTTGTAAAAGTGGTAAAATTGTAAAATCCCTGTGCTTCCAAGTACTATTGATTAATGCTAAAGCTTTATCCTCTGCTTTAACACTCTTTCCCGCAGGTCCAGACCCTTTTCCAGAATAACTCTGCAACTCCAGATGGATGTATGAATTAAATAAAGCTTTCCACATGTTCAAGCAAAAGACAACTCCATCCTGCTTGTTTACCAGAAGAAAGTGGTACAAAAGATGCTGCACCTAATTTGTGTATTTCTGAAAGCCTTCATTTTATTCTTTCAGTCAAGAATATTCCAGTTTTGTCCTGGTTAACAAATATGAGCACGTATTTTGGAACCAGTGTTAAAGTTAACAGCACATATACTTCCTCTTCCCACAGTCTTGATTTATGTACTACTCATCATTACTACCTCTGAACTGTCTTTCTAAGATACTAAGTAGTATCTTACTCCTTTCCGAACTATCTACTCAAGTCATCTTCCCATAAACATTGTGTACCAGTTGGAAATGGATGAGTCTAAAAAGATATCCATATATGAATTCATATGTTTAACATCTTCATTCAAAATTCCAGTAGGGAGCTTCAGAGCACAGTCAAGGCACAAGAGCTAGGTAAGGATGTACCTGTAGGGAAAGAGTCTTTATTTCTGTCCTTCTTCCCTTATCTATAGTAAAATCATATTCTACTGGAAACATAGTTGACTTTCCAAGTCAGGCTCTTGCCAGACTCAAGGGAAGCAATTAGATGTAAAGCAGGCCACCTGGTATAACAGTAATTAGACTCTAGACCTGTTGTTACCAGGACCCAAAGCTGTACTGTGAAATTAGCTCAGAACTTTAATTAAACCTGTAGTAACAACTTACTTTTATTTCTTAATTATTATTTTATTAGGAACACAGCTGAACAGAGCACTGAATGGCTCACTGAACTAGTAAAAACTAATATAGTTGTTTCCCTCCGTATTATCAGTAGCGATCAGAACCACCTCAGCTGTTATGAACAGTTATTACCACAAGTATTCCTCTGGCTCTTCAGCATCTACAGAGAATTAATTAAAAGGCTCAAACTGGTGCGCAGTTGCTAACTGTGGTTACTACTGTCAGTTTAGATTCCATATAGGCAAGCAAAGCAATCATAGGCTGTACCTACATTAATATCAGCATTTTGGTGCAAGGCATTTTGGTGACAGAGCTTATTTGGTGCAAACAGATTCTTCCAGAGGAAACTGAACCAGAATGTCCGTTCCAGACCTACACCAGATGTCCTCCAAATCTGATAGGCACACAGTGAACCCAAACAGCTCCAAACACTTGACACAGTGACATTTGGTCCAGGGTACCAGACTAATTTTAGTCTGACCTGCACCCCCCTAAACTTCACATTATGCAAATGCAAGGTCTTCAGCACCAGCTCTTTCAATCCACTGAACCAGTCCTGCTGCACCAAATTTCACATTGATGTAGACAGTCACGAGTGGCAACGGGTCACTGGGATTTTACAGCACATTAATTACAGGGAGGGAACATTAACAAAGCCAAGAAAGTTGTCTTCATTTTCATTTATCTGTGCGTGGCATTTTGAAGACAAACATATAAACAACTACCTAAACAAGGCCCCTCGTACACATACTCTTTTGCAATGCAAAGTTAGAACAACACAGAATAGAAAGGCAGGGGACACAAGGGATATTACTATTATGATAGCATTTGTTGTGCATTTATTGTACTTCATTCACAGCTCTGAGCTTGGATACTGTCTATCATCACTCTCTTCTCTAATGTCTAAATGGTACACCTTGCAAATACTACTAGTATTAAGTATTAATGCCCAGACTTTTATCCTACAATATCAAAATAAAATGGCAGAAAGAGGATTCATTGATCCAAAATTGACTGAGCCAAAAGTAGCTCTGCAAGTGAATTCAACGGGACATTTCGCTCGTAGTACACAATATCGCCTGGCATAACATCCCAAGATAGGCAGGTATTCTTGGAGAATACACTGCCATCATGTTAGCCTACACAGTTGTAGGAGAAATCAAAAGGGAACGGACACTTGAAGGCAGAATTTTGTTCTTAGTTTGCAGCCGACCTTAGCTGTAACATTTCCTAATTCCAGATTTTCTGTTAGATACTTCTACCTACCACTGTCAACTGGTGCTTTACACCACAGGTTACCATTTACTAGTTATGAGCTTGGAACCAGAACATAAATAAACAATAGAAAACTTCTGGGGTGGGCAAAGAGATTCCTTTTCTGGAATTGTGCCTCCACACAGGAGGCATTAATGGAAATGCTCTGTATTTAAATCATTACTCTATAAAACCTGTTAATAAAGCTCATCTGGTCCATTCCTGTTGCCAAAGCGCCATTGTTTCCTGAAGTACGTAACTACATGCTCTTTTTCAGTGTGATTGTTATTTTAAATAGAAGTATCATGGGGATAAAATCCTATAACATCCTTAGCTCAGGTTTTAAAACAGGCAGAGTGTTCATTAATCTAATTTTTACTTTCCATTATTTATGTTCTTAATTACTCTTAATTTAGCTCCCTTAGGATAAGAAAAGTTGCACGACCCGATTCTCACCAAATACAATGACAATACTGGTGTGTGCTTTTTTAATCTTTAGACTTGAAATCTACACAACACTACTACAATAACATCTAATAAACTTTTTTTGCATTTCAAACACCACAAAGAAACATTAAGCAGCACATGCAATCCCTCTATTAAAAGAAAAAGATTAATACACTGATACCAATAACAGATTCTGTAAAACCTAAATTCTAATTGTATTTAATTGGAAACAAAAGAGCAACTAACAGTAGTATTTAAGATTTTGGAGAGAGAAATCAGTCTTCAGAAAAGCTGTATTTACTAGACCAATAATCACAGCCTAAAAGTGCCTTTTAACTCCACAGATACAGGTCTTCATTATCTCTTTTAATGACTACCTCTACCATATTCAATTCATATATTTAAAAGACAAGTTACCAAAAAACCCCAAACATTGACGAGCCCTGTAAAGGCAAAAACACATTTAATTCACTCAAGTTTCACTGGTAAACTTGTTCATACATACCTTTTATCCAGTTATATCTTCTTTTGCCTACTTGATCATGTATTTTGACACATTCTTACAGACAACTTGAACCTTTTTACATGTATACTTCAAAAGACAGAAGTACCATTTTCTGACCTTGTCATCAATCTCACAAAAATCCTTGCAGAGTTTTGCAATAAGCCTGGGTAGCCAAGGCTGGGAGACCAGTTCTGGAGACAAGATTCTCCTCAAGCGGAAGCCCAAAGTAATATGATGGATTGACAGAAAAAAGCTGTTCCAGGGTACTTCAATTTTCAGCTCCTGAACGAGCCAAAAAGAACATCCGGCACAGCTATACCAATGGAGATGGGGATAAAAGAGTCGCTTCCAAGGCAGACAGGTCTCAGCTTCTCACAGACACTAGTCAGGTCCCAGACGCACGTTCAGAAACTGGTCGGGAGATAATGCCCTGTACAGACCTGACTTACAGCACGTTCCCCATGGGACATGAAACTGAGCAGAAGGTTACAGCTATTCCCTTCCCTAGCTAATATTTTTGCACGGTCGCTTTGTGAGCATCCTGCAACACGGGTGTTATAAAAGAAGAGTATATAACTCAATTAGGGATTCTTGCTTTAATAAGTAAAACACCTCACACAGCTTGCCAAAACCTCCATTACCAGAGCCCACCTACACTGTGCTGTATCCCCTACGGAACAGCTCGCACCTCTGGAAGTACAAGGCCTGTGAAACAGCGGCTTCTAGCCAACTTCCTTCTGTGAAAGAAATGCTACAAGCAGCACAATTCTCCACAATAGAAATATATCATTTTAAGAGTTTCACAGTTGTCTCTGGAGTACATCTAGCAAAATCAATGAAGAGGCGAAAAAAAAAATCATAGACATTCACAGCAAAAGGTTTTTTTTTATATATACACATATATATACACACACATATCTATATATACACACACATAGTCTTTTTCTTTCCCCAGGATCAGATGCCAGCTTCATGTGAGGAAGAGACGAGACACTGAGGAACTGGCATCAGCCAATTACAGCTCTCTCTTCCTGGGCTGCCTAGCCCAAGTAGAAATTAGAGCAGCTGAGTTTATAAAATTCCTAGACTAGATCTGCAGTAATTAGCTTTTAGCCAAAAGCTGGGGAGGAGGGTTCCTAAAGAGCATACTTTTCAACAATGAATTGTTTCATAGAACTTGTGCTATTTTACCTGATGCTTCAAATCAGAGTAGCTGGAACTACTGAAATTGTAAAAATTTTGTTTCATCTCTATTTTTTCCTCCACTGCATTTTTAAATTCAGAGTAATACTGCACCCACAGTTTTTAACTGCTAGAATTATAAAAAAATATAAAAGCAGTTAAATGAAACTACTTTAGCTCAGTGTGCTGTTTTAGCTGGGATAGAGTTAATTTTCTTCATAGTAGCTAGTAAAGGGCTGTGTTTTGGATTTCTGTTGGAAACAGTGTTTGTTAAAACAGGGATGTTTTAGTTACTGCTGAGCAGGGCTTAGACAGAGTCAAGACCTTTTCTGCCTCTCACCCCACCCCACCAAGCAGGAAGGCTGGGGCTGCACGGGAAGCTGGCGGGGGACACAGCCAGGACAGCTGACCCAGGCTGGCCCGAGGGATATTCCATACCATATGGCATCATGCTCAGTATAGAAAGCTGGGGGAAGAAGGGAGGGAGGGACATTGGGAGTGATGGTGTTTGTCTCCCCAAGTAACAGTTACCCATGATGGAGCCCAGCTTCCCCGCAGATGGCTGCAGCCCTGCCTGACGATGGGGAGCAGTGAATGAATTCCTGGTTTTGCTTTGCTTGCGTGCACAGCTTTTGCTTTCCCTGTTAAACCGTCTTTGTCTCAACCTATGAGTTTTCTCACTTTTATTCTTCTGATTCTCTGCCCCGTCCCACCGTGGGGGAGAGAGCGAGCGGCTGCGTGGGGCTTAGTTGCCAGCTGGGGTTAAACCACAACACTCAGTCCCAAAAAAACTGTGTATAATCTTCACGTTGTCAACTAAACTTAAAATAACTAAAGTAGAACTTCGGTAATTTTACTATTTTTTGCTTTGATGGGAACTACATGCAAATTTTGAAATTATAAAGTGTCATAACTACAGGGACAGAGGAATTTTGAGGCTGATGGACAACGGCCATAGAGTAGCTCTTTCCTGGTAACTGCAAACTCAGTCATCTGGTACAGTGTTTGGACATCATGAATTTTCACCTCCCTGCCATTCTCCCTGTCATGACACAGCAGTTCCTCACTAGCCATGAACCTGGACTCTTCCACCATTATTTAATCTCTGCAAAGCTTACTTACGAATCTGGATCATATCTCAGTCACACTGATGCAATGCAGACTATCTTCATTTTCATAATGCTACTACAGATTTACACAGATGTAAGAAAGACCTGCATTAGGCCCACCATTGTCTGAAAAAAGTACCTGCCAGTGTCTCAGCACTACTGTTGCTGTGCATAACAACAGTACGCAACATTGATACAGCAGCGAGGCTGATCTCTCAGCTCTTCACTAGTACATTCCAGCTGGAAGTCCAGACTCATAAATGATTTATTTAGACACATAAAACAGATCTCCACTTTTCAGTGCATCACAAAAAGGAGACGGGTTTTTGAAATTATTTTTGGTGAATCTTATTATTTAGATATTTTATATGGGGCTGCTTGCTCAATGGCTTAACACAGCTGCATTGCTCCTGTCTGAAAATATGTCAAGCTGTCAGGAAGGCAGCTTCCTAATAGCCCTTACAGCATCAATTTCAGACCACATTACAAACACTACTGATCCCCTCAAAAATCCCTTTAAGGTACACAAGTCAATATTATTATTACCTTTTTTTACGGTGGTTAAAATTGCAGTAGAGAATATGATCAGCCTTCAACAGCATTACAGTGTAGAGGGTGAGGTTTTACGCCTCATGTGGCATAAAACTCGTTAATGCCACTGAAATCAAAACAGCAATGGAAGTATTACATGAGAGTCTGCACTTGCAAAATGAGAATTCCTTAATTGTTATTGCGGGTAATTTTATTAGGAGATGGGGAGCTTACAGAGAGCAAATGAATTGCTAAGACTAAGATCTTTCCTATCTAACAGCTACTAAATTACATTTCAAAATAAATAGTATTTAAATACTTTTCAGCAGAAGAAATTGCTGTGATTGCCTCAGAGATGTTAGACAGAACTGGCTGCAGCTGTGACATGCCGGGGCCCCGGCTGTGCTGTATGGTCCTCCTCACAACGGGAAGTTGCATGAAGGAAGTTCCAAATGCCCGAAGAGTTCCAGGTAAGCAGCCTAATGACTGAGAGCATAAAAGGAAATGCGTCATTACGGAAGGTAAATGGAAATCGCCTATTGCGTTCTGTTTTCTTGCCGTTGACAAGCTCCACGTAACATTTATTTATCTTTCCCCCGCAGACATTTGTGCCCACCTCAGTTGACACGGGCAGGCACCGGTCCTCTCCTCACCGCGAGGAGCAGCGGTGCAAAGGCCAGGGCAGAACCAGCTCTGCCAGGCTGGCCTTTTCCTTCCCTTGCTACAAGGCACAACGTGGGTAAAGCAGACATAAACCAAGAGGGAATCAGGGGGCACAGATCTGGCGGGAGGCAGGAACACGCTGATGGCCGCGACGGGTCCGGTGCTCCAGACTTCTAACCTTCTGCAATGGAACACAGGGCGGCGAACTGGCGCAATTCCAGCTTGAACTGGGAGCCGCTCCAGCCTCTAAGAGTATTTGAACAAGGGAACTTTTCTCCCTGTATATCTGCACCCTAAGGAATCCAGCTTTTCCCCAAGATGTAAGCATTCCAAGCATTCCCCAAGATTCCGAGCATGCTTTGGAAGCTTCACTTAATTTGGGGGAGATGTCCAGACATTGCAATTGCTCACAATAATTCTGCTTTAATATGTTGTAATATTTTAATATATGAACATCTGTAAATAACAAAAGACACAAGAAGAACCCAACATTAATAAATCTCTAGGCCTGTCACCCGATTTACCTTATGCAACACCAAGTAGCAGAGTTTTAAAACCAACAGTTAATGATGATGACAAGAGGACATATAAGGAGATAAGTTACTCTCTGATCTTTGCTGCCCTGCTGAACTAGCTGGCCACTTTGGGATGAGAAGGGACATCTGCACCTGAAAAATCTTGTAGTACCTGCAAGTTTGCTAAGACAGCCCACAGATCCCAGGTGTGGTGATGTCCCAGGACTGAGGCAAAGCCAGGGCACTCCTTTTTGTGTAAGTCACTGGCCAGTCTTTCCACAAGAACAATTTTGAGTACTAATCTCCAAGGTTTAAAATCATATGATCTAGAGGCAAAAGCCTCCCTAATCCACCACTGACTCCTTGTTTTGTCCAGTGCCTGGGCTCAGAATCCTACAAAAAATAGGAAAGCTTTAGTGAAAGTATTGCTTTCAAAACAAGAAACTCAAATGTCTTAGATCAGACTTCATTAGTGAACTGGCAGAGGCAGCACAACCATGGGAATAAATTTATGGGTAGGATGAATCTGTCTTTGAATCATAAATTGACTGCAACCAGAAAAGTCACAGTTCTCACACTCCAGTGTCCAGTGATGCTCTAAAGACGTCCATCCCCAAATACAGCCTGCCAAGTGTCAAATATGTTATTAACTGGAAGTAAAGTCTAAAATAATTCTTCCCTAAATTCTCCTTGGGGAAATGAAGCTTTATACTGTCCATAATACGATCAACTGTTTTATGGGCATAATTCAATCCTGTACCGAAACACTACTTATCAGAATTGACATTTAAACACCTTTCCTGCTGTAGGATTTTGGAGCAATAACACCACTTTCAACTTCTATAGTAACTTTATCCAAGGATCTCAGAGTGGTTTAAAAGCAATAATTAATTTCAGCTTCATGAGTTAAAGGTAACAACAACACTTTCCACACAAAGTAAATTAAATGTAAACTCCCAGAGGTATCACACAGGATTGCACAAAGAGCAACAGAGCTGGACCCTGGATCTCTAGGGCATCCTGTGTCAGCGCCCTGCATCAAGCATCGGATACCACCCTCTTCCCACCCTACATGTGCTCTTCTGAATGGTCAGTAAATTCTCATTTTAATGAGGACATTGTGAAGTATTTTTATTACTTATTTACAGTAAATGCATATTATTATCCTGTGTAGCTTAGTTTTAATATGTTGGGGGGATGTCTGGTTGGTTCATTCTTTTGGTTCCCCCACCATCACCCCATAAAAGTGAGCTCTTCTTCCTTGTTACTAAACAGCCAAAGTAGAGAGTTACAAAGGGCTGACTACATTAGTCTCAAATGTCTTTTCAGTGTATTAAAGTGTTTTCAATTACCTCCTAATACACCTCCAGGGAGCCTAGGAAGGAATGGAAGGATTAGTAGAATAATGAGTTTAAATTATTTAAGGGTGTGGGGTTTTTTTCCCCCCCTCTTATGCGGCTTTGTTGGATTTAATCCTAGACTAGAGATATTTGACAGTACAAGCCAGGTTATACCTAATGAGTAATCTTGATCTCAAATCAACGGGTTGCAAGAAAAAGATATAAAAATGCAAATTTCCCTTCATTCTCCAAGAAGATACAGTAAAAAGAGTAGGGAGGTCTGTTTTATTTGGCACTAATTGAAATTATTTTAGCAGTTGTTCAAACTGATTTATAAGACAGTCACGAAAGGTAGGTGAATTTATCAGGCAGTTACATCCATGAAGAAAAAAGTACAAGTGATCCACTCTTACCTTATTGCACCATGATGTAATAAAACTGCAGAATTCAGCTAGCTGAATTAAATTTCAGGAGGGGTGAACTGAGGTAGCTGAGATTTGTGTAGTTCTCCCTGATAGCCACTGACATGGCTATCACCACCCACGTACCTGAGCATCTCAAAGCTATTAGATGTATTTTAGCTTCATAACATCCTGACGAGGTAGAGAAACTTTGTTTTGATTGCATTCAGTAACTGGAGATATGAAATCACACACACTAAAGGTTACACTGAAAGTTCAGAGAAAGGCAGGAATGCAACCAGTATCTCCTAAGCCCTGCCACATCCCTGATGGGCCAACTGTCTACACAAAGCAATAATGCAAAATAAACAAAAAAGAACAACATCAAAATGAAAACCAGACCATGGTTCTAGAGGGAAGAAAACACAGGCTCTACAGGACAGATGATGTTTATCATGGCACAGTCATTTCCAGTCTTAACCATTTCTAGTCTGGTATGCTAAATCGGCGGTCCTGCCTATGCTGTAGGCTGCTTTTCAAACCTTTCTTTCTTCCTACAGTTTTATGATCTACCTGGCTATTTAAGGCAAACCTAATTCAGCTGCCAATTTAATTTCTCTAAACTTGAAAAATTAGGCTACATGACACTTCTGTTGGGGTAGCTGGCAATATCTTCACTATAATTAATACAATTTCCTTTACACTGAATCTGGAACTTGGCTTCTGTCCCATATGGTCTTGTGGATTAAACATGGATTTGTTGATGACAGGTCTTAATACTAGAACTTTAGTGACCTATTTAAAATGGGAATCTAGATATTTCACTTGGCTCCTATTTTCTTTGAACAGAAACTTAGTTAATATGGACTATGAAGTGCAGCATATTCTCAGCAACAGAAAATGTGACCAGACTTTACTGTTCTTAGATCCTGTGTGTTGTCAGGATCACAGCTCTATCAGAATTTATGTGTGTCCTGAATTTTAATCTGTGACCTATGGAAAATATGGAAGATCATGAGAAATCAGATAAAAACGCGCGTAGAAGATACTTCAAAACCAATCCAAATCAGTTATGTTGTGGAAGAATATCAACCATGTACTCAAGTTTGAGAGAAGAGCTAAGACAAGCTGTTGGAACTACAGTAGGTTTGAATATTTTTTCCAGCAACATTTTTCCTGTCCCCAGAAGTAGTTAGTCAAAATGTAAACTTTAAGAGAAATATATTTTGTTTTGTTTTTTCCTCCCCAAACCTCCAGATCCAATTCTGAACTTCTTGAAAAATAGGCTCATGCCAGCTTATTGAAGAGATCCAGGGACTAGCATCAAGCAGAGCAAGAATCATGAGTTTGGAAGTCTTTATGCTCAGGCAAACCTTTAATCACAAAGTGGCTTTTTGGTTGGTGTTAACAGCGTACAGGTGTCTGTGTGTTTATATATACATATACACACACACATATATATGTATGTTTGTTTCCACGATCCTTTTCCTGCCTTTTTTTTTCTCCTGCAAAAAATTCTACTGGAGAAGTCTTGGTTTATCCCTACCAGAGGAGGGGAAAAATTTCTGTGGGCAGGCAGACACATTTTTTTCTCTGTTCCTGTCATGGACACCTGACTTCTTTTAGTCTTCTTAATCCATAAATATTATAAGGGATTCTCTATTCTTGCTAACAGATATAATGACTATTGTTAATCCAAAGAGATCATTTTTCTCACTCATGCTTTCATAAGACTGAGTAACCATCAATGAGTAAGTATGTGTAGATCCAATTTGAAATTAAAATTTAAAATATTTGTATAATCATCTCATGTATCTGACAAGTATATACAAAATTATCACAGAAACAGAGAAATTAACAAAAATGCACCCAAACCACAGCTCGGATACAACTGATTCAAACACTGAATAATCTTAAGATAGAGATTTTACCCAGAATTTCACCACCAGAACCAGTCCAGAAATCAGAGTTGTGCAAAAGATATTAGTCTCAACCTGTGCCCAGAAAATATATTTCCATTGCTTTCAGTGTTACTGTGATCTCTCATCACAAATTCAACCTTCAGAAGATATCAATACCTTATGATGAATGCTATGAAAAGTGACCAGTGTGTTTTCAAGGAACATTCATCCATATTCATCTTCATCCTCCTCTAGGGTATCATTAGCCAGCACATTCAGGGCAGTCTCTATGTTCTGCTCAGACTGGGGTCAGCCAGCTGGTGTTACATCTGAGAGCTCTGACACCTTATCTACATCCCAGGAAGCGTGAAATATTAATTTACTCTTCAACATGGAATATGAAGATAGCTCCACCCACAATCAAGCAACCTAATTTCCAATACTAATAGAAGCCTTTTCACAGTGAGACAAACAAGACCCAGATACCAGACAAAATGAACCCAGTCTTAAAAAAAATGTAGAAGCTGCAGGTATTACTGCCTTTCAAGCATTACATTGGTAGTAGTTTTAAATGCGGTTGCTAATAATTTTGGAAGTAGCTCACATACAGATGAGAGCTCCAAAGCAGGACTGCAGATGGAGACACCCTAGCCCTGCTAATCCTCTTGCTAAATATCCTGTCTGCATTTACAGACAACGCAGAATTTAAAAGATTGCATGCCATCACAACAGTCTGCCTCAGAATCCCAAAGCATCATTAAATGGTTTGGGTGTATGTTAAATACTTCCCCACATCCCCAGCACACTCTGCCCATTCTGAGTTGCTACCCAGCAGCACAGGAACCCGGAGCCAGGGAAGGGATGTGCACATATCATCCGAGTGCCCTTCTCCTGTTCCTTGTAAAATGTGCTAATGTGAAAAGATTGAGAGTTTTAGCCTGAAGTCAATTAACTACATTATGTATAATGACAAATTATGCAGATTTATACCAGATAATCAGTCAGTGTGCTTGCCATTGGAGACAGCTGATGTCCAAATAGAGTAGTCTGAACTTGAACAAATAAGTTCAGATTGTTCCCATTGGGCACATCACTTCAGCCTCCTAGCACACTACCTTGTGATTTTTCTCTAAAACTACCATTTCCTGTTTTGTTCATATTTCAGCTTGTTCTTTTTGAACTTTGATGGATCCAGTCACCTCCACCTTTCTTCAATCCCTTGACTTTGGGCAGAAATACTAAAAAGGGTTCTAACCTGTGCTGTAGCAAGCAAAATACAGTGCAGAGAGCTTGGAACCCATTTCTGAGGGCTTGGGAGCAATTCCCTGGGCATTACCATTTTTGTTAGAGTAGCATGTTAATGACACAGGTTTTGGCAAGGAGGAGGAGGATGGGGAAAGTAAAGGGATGATGATACTACGCTTGATGAGAGAAAAAAAAAAAGTAGTGAAAGACAACCATGGGCCCAAACAATGGCTTCCCCAAAGAACAACTGGAATTTGAGCTCAGGCTGCTCTCTGAAAACTTCATTTTCCTCCCAACACACCAAGGAAAGCAGTGACTCCCTACAGAATGATGCACAAATTCAGTGGGAACAATTGTAGTCTTGAAACTACCCCCTGGTCTCTGACCTTGAAAATTTGTGCTGCCACAGAAAGAGACCTTCTGTGTGAAGTCAAGTCATTTTTAGTACTCGTGTCCCTCCTCCCCATCGTTTGTTCTCTTGCTATGCAGGCTGTAACCAGGGGATAAGGTGTTTCTCACCATGTTTACACTATGCATAGTGCTGTGGAGATCTTGCCTATGGAGACCTTGCTTTGGTTGGTGCTTGGTGTTAGTGTAATCCTGTTTCTGGATAGACACACGTGAATGCTCACCTCATTCCCCAGGAGTAGCAGGGCCAGAAGTCAGGCATTAAAGGCAACTGACTCCTCTGGGAGCCCACACAGCGTGGATCCTTCCTGACAATAACGTACAGAGAAGAGCTAAGCCCTTTGCAACACTTAACAGGAGCCAAACTTGCAGGCTTGTCAGAAATCCAGGCTTGACCTGGATGATCCAGCTCTTGGGTCAGGAACCCATCTTGGAGAGAAACCCATAATCTGAAAGGCCCAGAGGGAAATGACATGGAGCTCCAGCTCGTTCCCTGGGAAGGGGAAATTTAAACACCTTCATGGCAGAAGGCCTTGACGCTCTGGTCCCTAAACTCAGAAGAGGCAGCCCAGCAGAAGTGTCCAAGCCAGGCCCTCAGGGGCAGTCCCACCATCTGAGCTCAGAGGAGGAATGAGTGTGGACACAGCAGCTGAACTCTGATCCAGAGAGATCTGCCAACTTTGTTGCCCTAAATTATCAGACACAGCTGAGCAGCAAACATGGCACAGACTGAAATAACACTGAGCAGGCTTTCTGCTTGCAGAGAGGCTTCCCTGAAGTGTCCTATAGAGTAATTGCAAAAATATAAGAAATTCAGGATTCTTTTTCCTCCTTCTTTTAATGGTACGATTAAGCTTGTGTTTGACAGGCATATTGACTTTTGTTTCATGCAGGCATACTGTAGCTTGTTAGAGATCACATAGTGGAAGAGCATTCTTTTTTCAGTCATTTAATCTTCATGCTTTTTTTTTTTTAAATCCATCCCAGCACAGCAGGTGCTGGGACCAGTGCATTAACTGCTCTTTACTTGACTTTAATGCTTACACAGGCAGCCCATATAAAAAGGTCCAGACTTATCAGGCAGGATTTCTGGCACACAGAAAACACACTGACCCTGTAGTGGTCTGTCCAGTTGCACCCTGCCACTTCAGAGAGAGGTTCTAGATTGTTCTGGAAAGAGACACATAGTCTGACCGTATTTATCTGCAGTAAACAAACATTGCATCAGCCTGATGACTCTTCTCAAAGCTCCTTTCACACAGACCCGAATCGCTTGCCTGTCCCTCCCTGGGGAGACGCACTTTTGCCTGATCTTGCAAATTTACAGTGAAGATAGTTGATTGTTCATAAATACAATATCTAACTGTTCTATTTTTCATGAATTTGCTGTCCTAGGCTTTCTATGAGGACCTCGGTTACCACAGATAGACACTGCAATACTAACAACACTAATGCCCTCTGCTGCGTATCGCTAACGCTACAGAGCAGCTACAGCAGGGTTCACCATCCCAGTTGCGCTGTGACCCCACGCCTCAGCAAGCCACCCTTCTTGCCCCACCTCAATGCCACCACAGCTGGGAGATCAGAAAGGGATGAAGGGTCCCCAGGCACTCAGCCTGGCAGCCGGTTCTCCAGGCAGATCTTTGGGAGTAGGGGTGAGGCAGGACCATTGCCAAGCCGAGCGCAGATCCGCAGGCAGTGGTTATAGGGGCTGTTACTTCACTTTGTGAAGATCTCCGAACGCATTAATCGTCACCAGTGTGATGCCAAGGGGGAGACTGGCCTTCCAGATGGCAGGACTGGAGACAGGCATTTGCTTCTCAGCGTTTCCACAGGGTTGTGTCATGATCGTAGACAATTCACATAAGCTCTCCAGGCTTCTATTTCCTTACCAGTAACAGAGGTAGCGATATCCATCTCCGGGCTGCCACGAAGTCACATTCATTTCTATGTGTTCAAGGTACTCAGCAGTCACTAGTGCTCATCCTAAGCACACCAAAGGCAACAGAAATATCCCCACTGAGTTCAGTGGGCTTTGGGGGCGAGACTTAGAGAGGAGCAATTCCCTGTTACAGTATGGCATAGCATGAATCCTATGGAGAACCTGAATGTCTTTGAATGAAAAAGGTTGCAGCAGAAATCTCCACCTTTCTTAACATCACATTAAGTTGGAGTACCTACAACAAAGAGAGCCATGGAAAAATCTCACCAAGATGAGAAATTGCGTGAGTTTGGCTGTAGCAGACCTTCAAAGTCAACTGCAAAACTTAAGATCAGAAAACTTTGCTTGAAGCAGAGGCTTGTGATGATGGGGAAAGTAGACTCCATTGGCTACCTGCCTAAAACACTTCAGTTTAAACTGAGGGCTGCATCACCTTACTGAGTGAACCTGGTCTTCGCAATATGTTCTCTCACATTTCGTATTAATTTAAACCTCCTCTCAGTTACAACTGTGGAAAAATGTTTTGCCTTAAAACAAATTTTAGAAACATCAAATTCAACAGTTCCAAAATGGCTTTGCTCTATCAAACACCAGTAGTAAAGAGGCCTGAATACCGCCCTTAGTCTCCATCACTTTAATACTAGTAAATAAAAAAAGGCTGGGGATCATTATCTAGATGTAAGATTTACTGGACCACCGCAGCTTGCATCATGTAGCTAAGTTCTTCTCACAGGCTGAACAGGACATATGAGAAGCTTGTATTTGGACAATTATCATTTCTGTTTAGTTCACTATTTTCTGTCCCCCAGTTTATAGACATAACAGGTAATTAATTATATTTCCTTTACCTAAATATTTTTAAAATTTAAAATCGTTTTTCAATTCCATAGGATCTTTTCAGTGAAAAAAGATTAAAACAAAAAAGCTTGATCAAAACACAGAACAAACTGAAATCTTCCAAGGAATAAGAAAATAAGTTTTTTTTTTTTCCCCCTGTCGTGGTTTAGCCCCAGCTGGCAACTAAGCACCACGCAGCCGCTCGCTCACTCCCCCTCCCACAGTGGGACGGGGGAGAGAATTAGGAAAAACCTCGTGGGTTGAGATAAACACGGTTTAATAGGACAGAAAGAAAGAAGGGAACAACAATGATAATACCAACGAAGGAATGTACAAGAACAAGTGAGGCCCAGTACAGAAATTGCTCACCACCCCGTGATCGACAGCCTGTCCCCGAGCAGCGATTTCCACCCCCCGGCCAGCTCCAGTTTATGTACTGGGCATGACGTCGGATGGTAGGGAATATCTCTTTGGCCAGTCTGGGTCAGCTGTCCCGGCCGTGCCCCCTCCCAGCTCCCCGTGCACCCCCAGCCTGCTCGCTGGCAGGCCAGCACGAGAAGCTGGACTGTCCTTGACGGCTCAGCAACAACCCAAAACATCAGCACATTATCAACAGTTCCTCATCCCAAATCCAAAACACAGTCTCACACTAGCTTCTGTGAGGAAAACCAGCTCTATCCTGGCTGAAACCAGGACACCCCCCTTCTATGATTTCCTGGGTTTGTTTCTGAAATTAAATATTATAATACTGGGGCAATTTGAAGAATAAAATTCCTGTAAAACTTCAAACAAAAAATGCGTATTTTTGACCTATTCTGTTAGTGTAATTATCCTATACTGTCTCCATTTTGTGTTCTAGTGTTCCTAATGCAGATAGAAAGCACCGTGAGAAGTACATGGCGTTACTTATGGTTTTTCCACATGATCCTTCATTCCAAAGATATTTACTTTGCCATCTCATCTCACTTACATCTTCAATACTTGTACTGGTGTATATTAGGTACATACAGTACTAATTATTGGAAAATTAAACCCTGACACAAGACATTGGTTTCTCATTAAGGTGTTGCCCATGGCTATATGTACCATCACTTATAATTAATAATTGTGTGTTCTGTCAGACTTTAACACAGGTTTGGCCTGAGCTTTCCCCAGTGTATATAATACCACAGGGATGCTCTATAAGCTACATTATTTCACGATTCAAATGTGAAGAGCTGTTCAATAGTGTAGTAGCCTTTCTTTGCCTGAATAACAATGGCAGTACTGATTACCCTTAATAACATTATTATACTGTGTGCACAAATCAAGCACAAAGAGCAATCAGGTGGAGAATTAGATTTTTTTATAAAACAACTATCGTTATTCTTGCTACATGTCTACTGGACCTTGAAAACAGTAATAGGATGGCCTTTGAATTCCTATTGCTTTGATCAGAGTTGAGAGGTGAAGCCAAATACATTTCTTCTGGTTTGGTAGCTATAGTTTGCAGGCACTTCTCAGTGCCTAAAGATTACTTAAAGTGGAAGTTATGAAGAAAGGACTTGAACTGCATATGTAGTTGGCACAGATAAATAAATATTTTAATACAATAATGACACATTTTATGCAGACATAGCTGTACACAGAAATATGGAGACAAAATCTCAACAATCAGTCCAAAAAACTCTCAAAGGCAATTAAAAGAGAGGACGCAAAGGAAAATCAAACCCACCAGTGGCTGAACTGGTTCTGCATGAATCAAGATCAGCCTCATACTAGCTCACAAATACCCTTCAAAAAATCAGTGCATTTCATTTCATTTGTCTGCAGCCCCTCCTGACCTAATCAGTTGCTCAAAGTGGGGTTTTTTTTTTCCATATAGCCATGCAGAACTGCTGTTGAGGCTCTTCTGGTTTCTCTTACACCTCCAAAGTGTCTGGATGATGACACCTAAAATGAAAATGTGGCCCATGAGCAGATTCCCCCCATTTCAAGTGATCAAGAACTTCTCAGAAGATATCTCACACATACTCATATACACACACCTCTCATAAACCACATGTGTTCAAGGCTTCAGGTTTTCATCAGCCACATGTTTTGTCCTTCATTGCCAAAGGGCTCGGCATGGATTGAAAGCAAATTTAATGACTCAGGGCAAGGAGGGCTCTTCTTTGGGAGGACTCTAAATGGCTCCTTCAGTTTTTCAAGGGAGGTTCAGAAGTCATGGTAATTTGAACCACTTAATCCATTTTGAGTCAGCAAACCATTTGGCAGCTCCCTGCAAAAAACTCATCTGTGTAAACAGATCCTTGCTGGACTCAACATGGACAATATTATCTCCTGGTCCTTTTCTTGTTTGGTGGTGTTTGTGAAGTACCTGGATAACAGACAGGTATAATTGCCAAATATAAGCAGTAGTTTACTCTCCCTGCCTCATTCAGCTATTCAAGGCTTTTTTTCATTCTTCCTTCCTTATTTCCCATCTCTTACACATGCTTTCCAGGCAAGGTAACTTAGCCTTAGGCGACATGCTTGTGCAAATGACACAAAGAACATAGGTATTTGGTCTAGAAAGCTAAGTAAAGAAAACTTTTGATGACTGCTGTTGAATCCAAAAAGGCATATATTTAGTGTGAATCACAGAAACCTGTTTATTCTAATGAAGATAAAGTGGACAAAAATTAGAATTTCTAGACATATTCTAACTCACAGCAATATCTTCAGAAGATTATTTTACTTTCTAATCTATTAATCTGCATAGCCATCATGCCTGGAAACTATAAGTCCACCATCATCAGCATGCTGCGCATGGCTTCAAGTGGTGGAGTTTCTCTATGTGCATTTTTTAGTGTTTCAAATGTCCAAGGATTTGATGCTCAGCTGCTGCAAGAGGGTGTGTAGCTGCCAAAGTTTTGTATGCACAGGGTAATCCACCTGACTATGCGATCACAGAGATTGGGTGCACAGGTATAGATGGGAAGCATACCCAAATCTCACCTGTTTCAAAGTTTGCCTCCAATCTTCTGGCAAAATCCCCAACTGGCATAATTCAAAGTATCACCATTAAGTAGGACCTACATCTTAAAATGGTCTAAACCCTTGACAACACCCTGGGGATTCATCCAGCACTGAATTATGCAGACTAGGTGGTTTTATATCATTTTCTCAGATCTTTGTGGTCTTAGGCTGACAATAGACTTGTTCACTGATGGCATTAACATTTAACAGCGGACCCAGAGACAGGCAGATAATGCATAAGCCTCCCTCTGATAGATCCATGCCCTCACCAGGTGCTGGGTACAGGAGAGCAAGGAGATGAGTCAGAAGGAACTTCTCTAATTGCGTAAATCTGCTCCTGGGTCTGCTGCCAGTTGGCAGAGAGTACAGCAGCCTCCTTAATCTTCACTTGCTGTGCTGCTCACTTCTAGGTTGAGAAGAGGGGACTGGGGGCAGCTGCTTCTTCCACTCAATTTGAATTAAAAAAATCATAAATAGGTGTTTCCACCCACCTCTCTGATGGTGCCTGGCAAGGAGCAGAGATGTCTCTCCAAGCCTAATGCTATTCAAAGAGTTTTCAAGTTCTTCTCTTCAATTTACATCTAAGGGTCTGTAGAGGAAATCACCTTTTCTGGCTAGAGTAGCACCAGACTGCAGCATAGAAGGTCCTCTCAAGTGGCTGAGAGTCAAATAACATAACATGAAGCATTATTATGAATTCAAATAGTAGTGCTAGAGCTTCCTTCTTCCTTCAGCAAACAGATTTGCCATTTTGTAGTTAAATTAAAAGGCTGATTATTTTACCTCAACTCTTTAAATACAGATGAAAAGCTAAGCAGCATCTTACATTTCTCCTGGGACAAACTGCAGAGAATTAAAAACTTTTTTACCAGATTATCCCCCCTTCAATAACAACAAAGCCGAGATACTTCTGGGTAGGATGTCTTTAGGCTGGAGGGATATAGATCCCCTGAAGACTCTTTCCTTCACTGTGAGGGAGGACAGGAGGGGAAGTGCTGAAGACTGTATCCCACATTCTTAAAGAATGAATTCTAACTACTTTCCAAACCTCCAGTTTCCCAAAGCATTACTGTAAGCATTTCATTCAAAAAGTCACCATTCAAAACTCCAATTCAAAATAGTTGCAGATATTTTACATGAGGAGATTTTATTTCTGTAATTCATTTTTTGCTTTGATTAAACATAGCGCTGATGGGTGTCAGTTCCCCGTTTCCTTCCTGTTTTTTCTCATAAAGTCAAATTCACAAAATGTCAGGGTGCAAACCATCCTTGTCCCTCTGCATCTGGGCCTAACCCATGAAGTCCTGATGTCTGAAGAGGGAATAATCAGCAAATTATTGCCTTGCAATATCAGAAGCTTTTCTAGTCTGTGACATTACCTGTTCTTTCTTCCCATTTAAGACAAAGACAACCTATATAAGAGCCATGAAATATCAAGGCTAGGACACCACACATACGGGTGCAACAAATCAATTTTCTCATTTTGCTTAGCAATCTGGCACCTCTGGTTTTCTGCTTGCCCATAGCTAAACTGATTTAAAAGCTCTGTATGACACTTATAAATATGCATCAACTAGACAGAAAATAAAGTACAGAGAAAACAAGTGATCTGTCCCAAGTTACTCAAGGCAATGGCAAGTTACAGAAGAAACAAGGAACCCTGACTCTCATTCCCCTGCTTTTCTTTATCATTCAAAGGAAAAGCTGTTCCTGCCTGCAAAGCTCCTGCCAAAGACATGGCTGCACCTGGGCCATTGCACAGTGAAGCAGGCAGGGGCCTCGACTGCCTCCAGTGCCCCCAAACCTTTTGCATTCTTCCCATTGCGTCCCCCGGCACCAAGCCACAGAAACCTGCTTGTGACGGAAAGCTCTGGAATCTCAATGTCAGCTCGCTTCTGCTTAGCTTAGCGGTCACATCAGGATCTGAAGGCGCTGCCTTCCAAACCACTGCCTGTCTCTATTTGATTATGGAAATGAATGCAGAGGTCCTGCTGGGAAAAAATCCTAGCCTGTCTGGCATATTAATGGGATAACCCACCTACCCTGGGAGGAGAGCATGCAGTAAAGACTGCTTAGTAGATATTCAATAGTTTTAACCCTCAGTGGCAATGCAAAAGTCAAGGCTTTGTATTTGATGCATGTGCTTCAAACCATGTCATCTCGTCTCACAGGACGCGGATGCAGAGGGGCAGATGAGCACAGATGGAACACAGGAAAGAGAAAGAACACGAGGCGAAGATAGAGGAATCAAACAGGACCTGAGATCTGCTTAAAGCCATCAAAACTTCTCTCTAAGAACTGTCAGTCTGGAAGAAAAGATGGCCTGGGAGGGACACAATACGTAAATCAGGAGTGATACAAAGAAGGTGGATTAAGGCCAAGTGCTCCTTGTCTCTTCCACCACATGAACTAACAGGCAAACGAGGATCCTAGGAGCCATGTTCAAAGCAAATGCAAAGACATGGTTCACTACAGGTAACAGATCTGTGGAGTTCCTGGGCAAAAGAAAGCGAAAACAGATGCAAGATTTACAGGTGCCAAATGGAGGGAAACTTTAAAAAAAATAAATCATTAGGGATTAGGAAGTGCACAGAAAAATGGAAGTCATGTTCTAAAAGTAATCAGAGGTTTAGGAAAGTAACAGAGATATGAGGTGTTAGATATGTTCATCCTGTTCTTATTTATAACTACCTTGTACAGCTACAGCTGCTTCGCTACAGAGTACTGCATAGATGAACTTTTCATTTGACCAGTATGGCCATTCTGTTTCATTCTTACCACAGCCCAAGTTTTCCTACTCAGGCTTGCCACAAACTGTTCACAAATAGTTTTGCTGTAACAGGATGAACCCTGTTGGCCTGCTCTAAAGCCAGAGTAATCAGGAGAGCATTGCTTTCACAAGCTGCAGGGCAGGATGCAGAAACCTCACACTGTTACCCTGAATATTGGCCTCTGTGTGGTCTCCTCACCTGCACCCACAGGAAAACTCCAGGACCTGCCCCACTGCTCTGTCATATGGACAGACACACCCCGTTTATGCTTGATCTTGAAGCATGACCATTCAGTTATTCTCATTAACTAGTTCTTTTCCATAGAAAATTAAATATATTTATGTCTAACGTAGTACTCCTGTAGGCAAGCTAGTCTGACAGATCAAGAGACCAATATTGGCTGTTGATGTAAAGGCAACGACAGCGCAGGTTTTCACTTTCCGACATACACCTAATTCCTAGCTAACATGCTCTTATTGGATTATTACTAGCAAGGGAGAGTAATTCATTTTTCATAGTCTCCCTCACCTCTCAGCCTCTTTACTGAGTTTGGAAATGAAGGGAGACGATTAGCAGCTATGGTGAGGTAGATGCATATTTTATGAGTTACCTGGCAGAGAACACACTCCCATTTTCTTTAATATGTTTAGACAATGAGCTGGAGTGGACTTGGCCTGCTGACCCTGGGCAATAAACCACCATGTGGTATTACCACCCTCTTGAGCCAGCTACTGCCTCAGGAGATTATTTTTTAAAGTGTGACTGATAGTAGTTCTTTAAGGGAGAAAAAAAAATCCTAACAATCACAACACTTGTAGAGAGAAATAACGCATCCAAGAGCTTTATTTTTTTCCTTAAGCATAGCTGCTACTGTATCATTAAACTATCAAGAATGAATCTGAATAACAAGACAAGTTGCACAGTATTAAAAACACATTAACATCAGTAAGTGGAGTTCAAATGTCATGAGCTGCGCTTTAGTCCTATGATGTACAGATACATACAATATCTACCCATATATAGCAGCATGATGTATGTTCTCCTTACAGCTGTGATAGTGACACCAACAAGTGACAAGACAGTTGCGTTTCTAGTCGTACCTGAAGGGATGCAAAATGCATCTGGAAAAGAGCTATAAAACCAAGCTCTCGTACACTGAGGTGATAGAGTATGAAGCCCCGAAGCAATAGGCTGATTTTCTTTCACTAGTAGGACCATGCGTTATGCTGCCAATTTAATCTCTCATCCCAAAGAAATCATTTTATCTGATCAGACCAAGAGTACATGCTGTAGTCCTCAGTCTAAGCTCAAGTGCATGTGAATGAGATATTAAGGGTATTTAAGAAGTAACTTTTATTGTTCAGCTAGAATAGAATATATTCTAATGATATGTTTCAAGTCATTATTGACATTTTGAAAACTGCTGTCCCCTGAATAGTTCAAGTGAGGAAGTCTGGATCCTCTGTCCAGTCTGAAGCATGTGGTTTTGGCTGTGTCTACGAATACCTGTTGGGTAAACTCTAAGAGATATAGTTAGAAGCATTGTTTCTTTTTTTCAATGTTATTTCAAGCAACTAGGACCTTCAGATTTCTCTGAAAACAGCTTCAAAATTAATTTTAAATATCAGACAGGCAGGAATAGGTCTAATCTTTGAGAAAGTACAGAATGTGAAACAAGCTCTACATGCACTTGTGCTGTTTCTTCTTTTCCTTCCCCTGCTCCCCCATCCCCACTTCCCTTTGATTTTTCATCTTTGTGTCCCTAAGTGACAGTTCCAGTAAATATTCTTTTGTTCAGAAAACTTCACTGAAATGAACCCACTAACATCATGACAGTTTCCAGCAGCAAACAACCTTTCTGTAGAAAACTGCTGAATTGGTCATCAGCTGACTCATGCATTCCCACTCAGCAGGGAAGCTGCACATTGAACAAGTCCTTGATCATTTGTATCACAGACAGGACAGATTTTTTATTTATTTTACCATCATGACAGGCTCCCCATCCAAAGGCACCAGCAATGTAAGTAAACAAACACGTGATGAAGCTTTGTGCATAGCAATTCCTATAATTATTATTGAAACGTATGACTGTGCTTCACCTCTCTTTGGGAGCCTGAATCTCTCCAAACAAGAGTGGACAGGATTTAAGAATATTACAGGGAATAATCTTGATCTGGCCCATAGAGATAGTCTGGGTGACTTAAAGTAAATTGCATTTCTAAAATCTACAAAAATAGAAGGGTTCAGCAAAGCAATGTGCAAGAAGTGCCTGGGGATCAGAATAATTGACTTAACAACATTCAACTTTAATGCTATTTTATTTACAGCAGTTACTGCTTTCCCCCCTCATATAGCAACATCTGACTAATGTTGCATCCTTGCAATGGCAGCAGCTATTCCTGGCCAGTGAGCTTCTTCCAAGTGGGCATGAAAGAGCTCTGGATGGCAGGTAAGTTACTTGTTGACATGTTTCTAATTAGTCCTGGCAGCCCATTCCACAGCTTAAATACTGAACAAGACGAAAGAAAAAGCAAAGAGGAGTAAAGAAGGGTGAGAGAAGATGACATTAATGACAAATAACCTGTTTTGAAAGAAAAGTGGCCAAAACCCTGAGAACTATGCCAAGAGATCCTGCTTCAATCGTTTCCATTGTGATGTGCATATGCTGTAGAGAGCATCCTTACCAAATCAGCTTTGTGTGACAGTGAGGGAATTATTAATAACGGAGTCTCAAAGTTGATGGACTCAGTGGAAGTTTAGCAGGTGAACATGGGTAAGCATTTGTTTAAATGCCAAACTAAACAGAAGTTGTTCCGTCAGTTTATAACACATAAGGCTGCATCTACAGCAAGAAACTCCATGATCAGGCTGACCTTTCCAGGCAGGAGAAGACAGTTATATCATTCATTAGTAATCTGTGGGAACAGTCCCTAACACACTGCTGGCCCACACCAACTAGCTCTTTCACATATGCAGCCCAAGTTTCACACAGACCACACAGCATCTGAGGGATCACTCCCAACATGTGGTCTCTGCGTACTGCCTGTGCAGGGATGTAAGAGCACATGTTAACGTGGCTGAAAGTCATTCTCTGCCAGCTGAACTCAGTGCCTGAGAAAAACTTTCCCAAGCACGTTAATTTATTACTGCACACAGCTAGACGGTCCTGTTGAATTCACATGGGTTTGCTCCTGAGGCAAATGAGGAGTAACTTAACCTGCCTGACCCTGCATGGGAGAAGTTCAGGAGAGCTCCCATTAGCTGAAGTAACGAAGCAGTAACAGAAAGCCTGGGAGATTCAGGAAAGGATGGCCTCATAAATTGATATATCTGTCAAAATTACTTGCCTACTTGAAATCAGATGGGTCAGCATGATGAAACTGGTTGTACTCTAGACCTCTGCTCCTCCAACATCAGAAATCCAACAACTCGTGCCAAAAGAACATCACCATCTCTACCCAGAACTCTGCTTAGGATCCCACAGGGTACTTGCATATCTGCTTTTTGCTATGATGTACAATGGTATGTTAACAAAAATCCAGAGCAATTCTGATGTCAAAGGACTTCTGTTTCCTTCCACCTTTGGGGCGCAATCCCCGAAGTAATGACCACCGGTCCTACTCCTGTCTAATCAGATCTACACGAACTCCCTTTTATTTCTCTTCTAACTGGCAGAACATTTTTTAGGAACAAAAATACACTCACTCATACTGACCTATAAAGTCAAAGTCCTCCGATTTCAACCTCCTTAGTATGGGGATAGTTGACTACCCATTCAGACATGATAATTGCATTGTTTAAAGAGACACATACTGTGCATACACTGCACATACATATGCAGTGGATTCATTGCTCACAGTGGAATTAAGTAGATTTGACTTATTTTAGGGCTTTTGCCTCTACTTGAATTATTGCTGAAGGACTACAGATATTATATACAATTCCCTTAAGCATTTCAGAAATATTATGAACAAAACAGATCAATCTATCAGTGCTTTAGTCAAATCTAACTATCATCCAGCCACCTTTCTCCAAGAAAACTACCAGCCACTACTGGGACCTTTAACAGAACATCACATCACTAAGTCTGTCTTTCCTTCTCCGATTTAAAACTGCCTTTCTGATCTACCCTTGAGATCTCTGCTTTATTTCTTTACTTTTATTCTGAAGATTTTTAAAAGAGAAGGCAACCCCAGAGGCTTCAAGTGGTTTTATTTTCATTCACTACTCATCTTTGTTTTTCTTGACACAGATGACAGCAGATTTGGGATACAGCTGTATACTCCTAGATTATTCTCAAATGCACAAAAAAGAACACACAGAAAAGCAGGGAGGTGAAAATGCCAATCTATACAGCCACAATGCAACTGAAGACCTCTATATTCTCTTCTAAATTTAGAAAAAAGTGAAGACTGGAAATACAGACCAAAAGCAACCATAAAGTCATACAAGAACCAAAGCATATTCCATACAAGGAGCAAGTCAAAGAGTTAAAAATATGCCAACAGGGAATACGATTAGAGTATAATACCTTAAAGAAAAAATAATAGATTAAGGAAAGAAATGAATTCATGGCCTTAGAAGATAGGACAGAAAGAAATAGCCAGAAATGAAGAAAGGTAGAGAGAAGTCCAGGCATCAGGTAAAGGCTCTTAACAGTCAGAATTAAGACAGCAGCTGATTATATTCTCCAGGTAAATGACAGAGATCCTCCTTACGGACATTCAAGAGATTAAATACGACATCAATAAGAACATGTCAGACAAACCTCTGACACATAGCAGGCTGACAGCAGGTGACCCATAAGGGCTGCTTTTGCTTACAGCACCAACTTCAGCTTCTCTTTGGAATTGATGTCCTCGGAGTAAGAGTATCTGGCATGCAATAAACCACAGCATGGGTTGCTCTTAAGTGGTAGAAAGCAAGCTAGCAACACTAACAACAAAAAAATCTTCCCAAACATTCATTTTAAAGTAAAGTTTCATGCACAGCCACTCATTCTAGGTGAAACACAAGGAAAGAAACTTCAACTGTATTCCACCTCCTTTCCTGAAACGCTCTACCAGCTGCCAAAAGTAGACAGGACAGATTGCAATTACAGCCAGTAGCTCTACAGAGTAGTGGCATTTGAAGCAAGATGAGCTTTTCAGGGAGGGAGTGGAGGGTGTTTGCTTTGGTTGTTTTTTTTTCCCTAGTTTGCCAGGTGAGACAAAATGTGTTTGCTTTGGTAAAAATAGGTTAGCCATTTGGTCTTGTATTTAGACAGATAATTCCCCTCTGCTTCCCAAAAAAACTACATGGCTTGTTTATCTGGTTGATACAATGACATCGGCTCAGAACATGGTTAGAGCCCTGCAGTCAGAACCCAGAAATAAGGATTAACTGAAAAGTGAAATAAGAGGCAGGGGAAAACTAATGTAATCCATCCTCTATCAAGAAGAAAAAACCTAGTTCTTATTAAACTTTGTTTGCTTATTTAGCTTGGGTGGTCAAACTGGATTTAATTTTGGTTTTGTTATAATCAGTCACCCAGACCCCAAGACTCATGATGGTTCTTTACCTTCTTTGAAATCATAACACTGACATAAAAACCAAGATCTTAAAAATAAAACAAAACAGATTTGCTTTTTGACTTCTGCTTTCTGCTCCTTGAGAAAACACACAAGCCCTGTCTTTAAATTTTCCTCTCCTATAGCTGTGGGCAGCAACTGCATTTCATTTGTTTGTTTTTGTAAGGTAGGCAATTACATTTGATCACATGACTCCAGATGTCAGATCTTTAAGACACAGAGGAAACAATGTGAGACATGACAACATGGTATTCTTCCAGTGCCCAACCTTTGCTGCTGTTTTTCCCCAAGTTTTCAGCTTAACAAATAATAACTAACTACAACTATTGTTATCTTGGTGACCCTCTGCAGCAGCGACACACACCCTTAAGTTCACACATATACTCTATAAACTCACAGAGCAGAGACACAGAAAAGAAGTTCTATTAGCCTCATCTTACAACTGGGAAACTGAGGAAAGCATCAATACTAATTCCCGTATTCATAAAACTGCTTTACTAAACTGGATGAGAATTCTTCATGATTAAATGCTTTCATGACTGGTGCCATAAGTGATATGCCATGGAAAGGAGAGACAATTCAGAAACCTGGTTTTCTACATCTCTGGACAAAGTCTTTGCCTCTGGACTAGGCACTCTCTTATATTTGACATAATTAAAATCTCCTGTCAAATATTTTATGAGGTACCTTACAAGAGTAAAGATTCTCACTATAGTGATCTGGTGAAATATCTATTTAGGTAATCAAAATTACAGTCCCAGCAAGACATATGTCAATGGAGGACATGGCCTCTGGAGTTACACTGCTCTCAGAAGGTCACTTCCACTGGGAAATGAGAATTAATGCTCTCAGCTTATTTTGTATCCCATTTCAGCAAACACACAGCTTATGTCTGGTAATTACTTCCAAACATAAGTTACATGTTGAGTATCTTAAGCCTCTTGTGATGGTCTCGGGTATATTACACAGCTAGATTACTCTAATGGAAGCTAAAATGACTTGCTGTGGCTCAGACACATTGCTCAGTTGGATCATTCTGGAAGCATAAAGCACTGCCAAAGGCTGTTGTCCTTGGTGTTTCCCCCTTGCACCTTAAAGAAAGAGAATCTGCCTTTCAATTGTGAAACATAAACTGAGAGGTCTGGCACTGTCCTAAGCTTGGGGACCCACCTTCCTTGAGAAGTTCACCAGCACCACACATCCATCGCCTGCCATCACACCTAGGCACACAATGACTTCTGCTGTCATTCATGGCAACGTGCTACTAGTGTGCTACAGGGGCAGAATGAAATGCAACTAGTGAGTACACTAGTTACACCCAGTTTGAACCAGTCTGTGCATTCTTCTTCCTCTGAGCCTTACCAGTCAGGGTGACACTACAGCACAAAAGCAGAACTGGGAAGTTATACATCGCCCAGGCTTCAAATCCCTGCTGCCATCACTGATGCTCCCTGCCTGTCCCACCAGGCTGCCTACTCACCCACCTCTAGTATCCACTCACCCACGAGGTTAGCTCCTGCTGTCTTCAGCCTCCAGTCTCCTCAAGGAGATGCAAGGAGGTGACAGATAGACTTTTCACCTAGGGAAAAGCATTGGTACAACTTTTGCAACTTTATTTTCAGAATTCAATACAATGTACTCTAAGGTCTTTAATGTATATAATTTTAAGAGGCAAATGAACTGATTATGGATGCCTAGATGTTGAATACTTTAAATGTTGACTTGCAGAGGTATTCAGTGTAAACTGATTGCAGATCAAGAAGGGAGTTAAAAAGACAAATGGACAGCAAAACACAGACTGATATGAAGTGAGGCTGAAAGCTGCAAGCCTCAAGTCTCCAAAGGCAGCTCCAAGAAGCTCCTCTGTCCAGTGGTGCCTCAGGGCACATCTAACCAGACAAGATCTTGGGGCTCAGGGGTCCACTCTGCCTCAGCTCCTAGTCTCTTTGCATGGTAAGAAACAAGTTGTGCAGGTGAAAAGGACACCATCCAGACAAAAGCAAAGTCAGTATCAGAGTTTCTAGAATATTTCCCATCACATTCATCATTCTTCTCAGTTGTAAACCAAAACCGAATATTTTTCCTGATCTCTTACATTTATCTCAAAAAGAATAAAAATACACCAAACTTGACAGCAATATGTCTGGCTGAAATACATAGTACCACATTTCATCTCACACCTGGAAAGTTTTGCCTCTCCCAAATTCTATATAGGATATTTTATTTTCTTTGCTCTTGGATTATTAGTATTTTCAGTACTGATTAACTCAAGGTCATGGCCTACAAATTAAGATGCACTTCTCTCCTCAGAAACAATGAAAGGCTCTTTTCCTTCCTTAATCAGTTACATGCAGGCTGGACTGAATCAAATCCTTAAAGGTGAGAAAAGCAATGCCAACCAAGAGGGTGGGACAAGATGATTTAATGTGTTTTCACCATCTTTGTTTCTGACAGCTGACCCAGCAGATGAAATCTGTGGAACTGCATATATACCTTGGTGGTTGGATGCTAATGCTTCATGGCAGACACTGTCTCCATGTAATTAGAATACAGGCTTATGTGAGCTGGGAAACAGCCAGTAGACTAATTAATTGTGGCAGGAAGCACATGCTTCTCCATTTCCTGGTAATTAACTGGCAGTGAATCAATTTTTTTTTTTAAACAACCTACTTTTTTAATTAAAAAAAATGAGTTTCCAGAAATTCCACAATCAATACCAACTAAGACAGAAGAAATCCGCCAGAAGTAGAGGATGCTGTCAAGCACTCAGGTAAGTTTGCTTATGTGACATTCGGACTCAGGCAAAAAACTACTGGTTCCCTCACAGATATAACAAAGAATCTACAGACATCTTATGCGTCCCAGGCCATGAGAGAAATGGCCAGAAAGTCAGGTTTGAAAAAATTTGTGACTTAAAGGCATTTTAGATTGTTCAGAAACAGGATTTACTTTGATGAGGAACAGTTACCAAGTACTTATTGCACTGGAGATTTCCCATATATGGATAATAGATATACTGTGATCTACATTAAAAAGGCCATTCAACTCAAAACTTTTAATATAAAGAAACTTACAAATAACTATGTGCAATAAAGGAAAACACAGCCACGTGATAGATGACCAGAAACCATTAGGGCTAGCCACTAGCAAATCACCTTCTAAAATACTTTGATTTTCAATGACTTTTCTCACAGAAAAGCCTCTACAGGTAGAGGGAAACAGGATGTTCACAGATGACAATATAGCTATTCCTGTATGAATAAAGGTGAGATTTTTGCCTACTGTTGCAATGCATCCCTGTTTACCAGCTGCCTTTTTAAAAATCATGAGTCATGCTCCTGCTTGCCAAGATCTGACCTAACCAGACAGCTTCCTGGTTTCTATAGTTACTTGGACTCTGGAAAGGATGAGGAAGAGGAAGGAAAGGTAGCTCAAAGCTACTTTTCCCCCTTTCTACAATTCTGCAGTGCACACGCACCAGAGGGACACTCCAATCTGACTGACAGGTTTGCATGCTCACATATTGCAGCTGTTGAGAAACAAGTCCCAAAGGGCTCAACTCGAGGCTTTGGAAGCTTTATATTTGCTTTAAAATACATTAACCAAAGGCCACGGCTGAAATCCAAGCAGGGCCTCTTGTGTGTTTGCTGTGGTACGTTAACCAAGCCTCCCAGAGGAAGGCTGGCCGCTGACCTCAGCTTCAAGGTGCATCCACAAAGGCACCTTCAAGGCACAGGCAGAATGAACACCCACAGGTATTGCTGCAAAACCCTTGAGCAGCAGGGATTACCTACACTTTGGGAAACTTAGGCTGACATTGTATTCTGTTTGTTGCTGTCTAGGTTAGTTTGAGCACTGGCTTCAGAGTCACAGTAAAGACAGTATCTTTGCTTGTGTCTTCCTTAACTCTAAGGTTTACAAAGGGCAAGAGGTTTCCCCACATATGCAAAGCTTCTTGAAACACACAAATAAAAGTTCCTCCAAGAGCATTAAGAACTGGTTGCTTTAGGACTTGCATTGCAGCACTGTACAGAGGAAAAAAACTCCTTTCTTTGTTTCCCCCATTCCTGTCTCATCCTGAGCAGTTCATCCTTGGCAGGGGGGAATAGGATGGACACAGGCCTGCTCCAGCCCTGCTAATCACTGACACAGAAGTCTCGAGCACAGACCCTTCCCATTGACTTGGCTCAAGCCATGTCAGACCTAGAACTTCCACACTAGCAGGCAGGAGTATCCAGCTTGTGAGACACATCCATGCTGCCAGTCTGCTTCCAGAGTTGATCAAGACCTGGTACTGTGTTGAGTTTTCACTGCATCATTTCATCTCAACTCGCCTGAGGGTGTCAAACTGAGTTGTATAAAATAGGTCCTTTAGTTTCCTAACTTATATTTGCAAACCCATTAGAGCGCAGCATTATTTTCAGGAAAGGATCCAAACATTTTATTATCATAGTCTGTGTAGAACACTTTAGCACATTCCTCCATTTCTATTTACATATAAGCAGGGAAAATGGTTGCATTTAGTTTGTAAAGAACTCATCTCAAAGTAAGGCATTCGGCTCTGCAGCCTGCATGCTTTCTTAAACCATATCTCCGTATTGCCAGAGATCCAAGGAAGTCACATAGAAAAGTGCATGTCCCTGCCCTCCATTTCTCTTCGCTCCAGACTCCACAGAGCACGAAGATTAAAGGCATTTCTCAGGCCATGGAAGAAACATCCTCAGCTCTGCCAGACAGTTTAACATAATATGGTCAGATGGAGCTGAGCAGGTGAGCGTTTTGCTATGAAGGAAGGATTTGAGAGAGATGAGAAGCATCAAGAAGATCAGGAAGGAAAGTCCTGTGGTTTTGAGATTTGAATGGCCTTTGATTAGACTTCCTCTCCTGAATGAGAGGAACAGAGTGTTTTTGGAACAATGTAGCTGTCAGCATTACAGTGGCTTCCCTTTCAGCCCTCAGTGGTTTGCTATTGTGGAAATAAATTGACATATTTGCATGTGAAAGCTCCTATTATCATCTCTGGGCTCAGGATGGATTGAGAACTAGTAGGTCTGGAAAGAGAAAAAGAATAGATTGCCCTTCAATAACAAAAAAAATTCCACCCCTCACTTGTCTTCTTCCCCTGCCCCCAGAAGAGAAAGGAAAAGCTCACCTCCTCCTTCCCAGGTGTCAAGGGACAGAGGGGAAAGTATTTCCCTTACTAACCCTCTTCATGCTCCCTCACAAAAGTTTTCAGTTTGTGTAAGCCTCGAGAAGAAAAGAATAAAGTAACAGAGTTCCCAGTCTGCAAATAGAACTGGCTTTGTATTTTGCCCACTAGTCAAATGGGGCCGAGCAAGAGACTTTTTCCTCCTGTCTTCTGCTGTTTCTTCATCACACACTCGCTCTGTGTTTCAACTTGTGAGGACCTATGCACAGGGGATATTAAGCTCACACACCATCTTTAACTACTCACCTTGCCCCCAAGTATGAGTTTAAGGCAAAGAGCACTTTGCCTTTCTTTCCACTCCATGCATGACAGCTAAAACACAACTTGCACAAATACAAGAGGAAAAATGAGGTCCTTATTGAACAAAGACCCCATTCTCTCCCCTTGAAAGGGATCAAGACCCATTCTGAGCCTAAACATATCATGTCAGCACCTCTTCTCTTCCCACTCCCCAAACCGGTGATCTTAGAGGAGAAGTAGGCCTGTGTACTAAGGAGAAGGAACTTATCAATAACAGTGAATTCCTGCATTTCAAACATTCTCTTTCCTGAGTCAAGAAGTCAACAACAAAAGTTCCTGGCCAAAACCAGGAAGAGACAACATATGTCCACTTTACAAAATGTTGTGAAGCTTAGTAGCTACAAAGAATTGGGACACCCTCTCAAGAAGGCAACCAGACTTTCTATACTAACTGGACAGAACAGTAAGCCTTTTAGTAACAGGCATAGATCCCAAAACAAATCCCACCAAGATAACCTTAAATAAAAACATTTAAAAAAAAAAAAACTCTAAATTGACCCAAAGAAAAGGCAAGACTAACTCACCATATTACAATAAACTTCCACTGAACTCTCTGATTTTCTCAGGCAGGAGCTTCACAAGGTGGATAAAGTAACAGATCACAAGTAGCCCCTGAAAAACCCCTCATATCCACTCTGCCGAGACTAACGTATCTCCTCATCACCCATGAAGGGTTCAGAGAAATAAGACCTCGTTGTCCCCTCCCATATATTGACTTCCTGATTACTCCTTTATCACCTTTCAGGTGCAAAGGTGCTAACAAGCATCCTCTTTCCAGGTGCATTGGAATGACAAGCCATAGCAACTTCAGCATAGCTCCTAGCTATGGGATAGCTCCTAGCATAAGGATAATGTAAACAAATCCAGGCAGAGGTTACTGTCAGAAACACAACAGATTGCTGATGGAAACAGATAAACCTTATAATGACTCTGTGCTCTGTTATTTCAAAAAATTATTCATTAAAATATGGCGTTTATTGCTCCAGATCCTGAAACACCATTCTTTATTATCTAAGTCAAGCTGTGTACCCTCAGCTAAAAGCATTTTCTTCCACATGTTTTATTCCTCCTGGTAGTCAGCCGTGGTGAACTATATATGCAAACAATACTTACTGGGGACTTGGGGATTTATTTTGCTTTTGCCAGAAGTGCTGTGCTTTGCACTGCATACTTCTGCTTCGACTGCTCAGCTCCTCCTCAGTTGCAGCCATAGAGCAGTTGAGGCTAGTTATTCTAATGGCTTGTGAGACATGCTGCTCATCTGTGGCACTTGAACCATTTCTTCCTCTTATCAAGAAGATCTTTTCCTGTCTTGGTAGAGCATGCTTAGAAAATTGAGGAGGAAAATGTCAAAACAAAATTAATAAAGAAATAGGAAGGTTTTTGGTGTGGGTTTTTTTTTTTAATAAGAGGTCATTTTAAGTCTTGTTTGAAATAACTTTTCTTTCTTCCTATGATCAGTAGTACACAAGCCTTTGCTAATGCTTTATAATAAATAAGACTGGACCAAATTATCATATTTTGCCTTTTGTGCAGGCAATGCTCTCAACAAAGACATGGTGCTTTTCCTGTCAAGTTGTTAAGGCTGACAGTGGGCCAACCTGGTTTAGCCACTTATACAGCACCAGTTCTTCAAATGGAAGACAGATAATAAAATAAAGCATATTCACAGTTTGGAGCCTCTTTCCTGATGGAGGGAGAGAGCCATCTCCAGAAGAAAACCCACCCCACCTTGTGAAGACATCTATCTAATCTACTGATAAACAGGGCAACTTCATCCCCACTGACCACAGAGATCATATTTGCTTTCAGTTCCAGGAAAAATATTACTGATATAAAGCAAGATTTGTAGCCTCACCAGGAAAGTGGTGTTTTCCAAGACACAGCAACCAGCACTCTATCAAAAGCTGAACAGGCTGCCTGAGATTTCTTTACAACACAAAGCCAAATTTTCAATACTTTTGAAGGTCACTTCTTGTACCAAAAGGAAGAAGTATCCAGCCACCTTGCAGAGGGACGTCACTTCAGGCGACATTCCAGGTGCCTGAGGACACTGGCCATCTAGCAGTGTCCAGTTTTTCTTCATCAAGACAGCGACCTTCAGTGTGTCAAAACTGAAGTATTTAAGTTAAATGGACACTCTCTGGTGATCTTCAAAAATATTAATCCCATTACCCAAATACCTAGCCATCTGCAGCACTTGCCTCAGCTCCACTTCACTAGCTAGCTAAAATGCGGACAGATTTGTGCTAAGCGTATTACAGCCCATCCGAAGTTATCTAAATGAAATGTTTGGAACTGACCAAAAGTATTCAGATCTGACCTTAAGCTGAACTTTTCATACCTCCCTGAACCCAAGCCTTTTAGAAAAGCTTGAAATAAACAACTTTCCATTCTAAAACTTCAGGCTTTCATGTTCCTTCTTCTTTCAATTAATCTGCAATCAGAGTCTTTCACATGTGATTGGTGCTTTTCATACAAGAAATGGTGTAACCTTGTGCAAAGGGTACTTTAAAAATCTTGCAGTGTACACTTTCCTTGTTAAGTCCAGTGGACTTCACTGGAGACAGCAATGAAGGTTTAAGTTCGTCGTCTAATAACCGCAAGTCAAAAAGTCCAAACAAAAATAAAAAACAAAAACAAAACAGAAAAAATTCCCAGAAGCTCCTCAACAGAATCTAGTCCTCATAGAAGGGAAATAATGACAGATAGTGTTGATTCTAGACTAGGTCAGCTGCAAGGTGTTAAATGTCAAATACCCGAAGGGTTAGACGAAGATTTTTGCCACCTTTATTTCTTCAGTAGTGAGTATCTGTCCCCAGACGCGTACAATAGATGAAAAACTGGCACTAAATAACCAGCTGGTGGGTACGTCTACCCTTATTTAGATGGAAAGTACGGCATAGGCTGTTACGTGCAGCAAAAATGCTGCCGCAGATTAGCACTCCTGTCAGCCCACGGGGGGGGAGTAGAACCCCCCAGACTCAGTTCACCGAGAGCAAGGCTGCCCAGAGCTGTACGGTTCAGCCTCTCCCCCCGCTCCCCCTCTGCAGCGCGGCAGTTTAGCCAAGCCACGGAGCTGGAATGGGACTCCAGAATTGCACCCAGAGTAAACGTGTGTGTAATCGAATTGTCAAAACAGAGGGAAGCTTATTTCCACAGCTACATAATACAGACAACGTGTTTGATGCAATGGCACTTGTGCAGAACAGGAAAGGAGGCGAGAGGTGTGTATGCTTTGGGGAATGGATTTATAGGCTTAGTGGCTCGGCAGAACGTTGCTGTGTTATTATTAAGTGTTTGTGCATGTCTGCTTTTAGAGTGTCAGCTTGATATACCAACAAAGTGAAGAACAAACTTTTCCCACAGAGACTTGAATCAACATGTCTACTTCCTCCTCTGGGGAGGAGCACTCGGAGGGTTAAGAGGTTACTTCAGTCTCCATGTATATTCAATCTTTTGCTTCTCTGATGAAATTGTCGGTGGCAAATCAGAATAAATGGCAGTGTAGTGTCCTCCCTTAGTCATTGCATCACTAGAAAGTAACAATCTACAGCTGGAAAATTGAAAGGATATTGTGCTAAAACAATATTTGGTAGCAGTGACTCACAGTGCAGGTCTCAGGCTCAAATCCTGCCATATGGTAGGTTTGATACAGATGATACCTTCTAGACACTGGAAAATGTAGTTTCAATTCACTCCACCAAAAAAAGTCCTCAGATGGCAATGATGATGCCTTTTGCAAACACTGCCTAGATCTCAAACACTGCTCCAGAGAAACACACAGCACCGTATGCTGTGTTCTTTTTTGCCTTTTGCTTATGCATTTGCTCAATTTTTTTTTAGTGTCAGCAGCCATCAGAGACCAGGAACCTAACCAGAACCAGTTTCAAGGCAGATCAAACATACCATATTCAGCTGTTCCCACATGCCCAATTCTACAGGGAAGTTTAAGAACGAAAGTTACTGATCTTCCTACAAAACTAGAAAGAGCTTCACCAACATATACATTACTCACTATATTAAATATTAGGAGTGGATGAGGATTAACACAGCTGGGAGAAGGAAACAGGGAAGGTGGTTGACCACAAAGCACCATAAGAAGCAAAGGAAAAAGAGGAGATGGTGCCTAAGGCGGCTCCTAAGAACCAAGGGAGATTTTAACATCTGAATATAAAATGATAGATTGACTGGGTAGATTTAGAAATACTTTTACTTTATAGCAAGTGGAATGTGAAATAGCACGCTGGGAGAATAGAAGGCCCTTATTCCTCTCTAACATAGTGTCATTTGCACCTTGGTCACACAGGCAGACAGTTTGAACCTCAGCATGCGCATGAATAGTAGAGCAGGAAGAAAAGAGGGACAGTAGGAGGTGAAAAGACCTTCCCCAGGGTGCATGTCCCATCAGTAGCACAGAAATTATCCAGGCTTCCTGGTGTCTTCGCCACTAAGTGGTGCTGCCATCTGATTTGGGATCAGGTGTTCGAAATACCTCAAAATGACTTAGTATTTGAAGTCAACCTGAGATAGTCAGATCACTGGAACAATTCTGAGCATGTTCTTATTTCCTCCCCAGGAGCTCTCTTATTATTGTTCTCCACGGCTATCCTTCGAGGACCCTCCAGAGCCATGTGGTGAGGGATGGGGCAGGACAGGGATAATCCTTTCTTCTCAGCAAGCTTTTAGTCTAGAAACAGAAAATGTAAAGGTAAAAGCAGCTGCCATCAGCACATTTTCTTACATATCAGCACTCCGATGCTGAATTCACTGTGGTTCACTGAGAGCTTTTCAAGGATGCAATGAGCAGTGTCTAATATGCTCATTATGGTAGCTGTTATCAGACATCTTTCGGCTTCTGAGCATATCATGGCATTACAGACAGGTTTATGTCTGTGTGCACGTGAGGCAGGCAGTTGCCAGACAAACATCCTTAATGTTTTTGCAACTTCCTCCGGGTCAAAAGGGCCCATACGGATCCCCGCTCTGCTCCAACAGTTTCAGCGTTCTCAGAAGTTGTTTGCTGAGTGTACCTCTCTCCCCATGGGGCTCCTGTTAAGGTGTACACCCGCAGTGGCTTCAGGCCAGCCTTCTGCTCTGCAGCCATGAGCTCATCCCAGTGCACTGTGGTTGCACAGGTACACAGCAGATGCTGTTATCAGAGCTGGCATTTACCAGCAATTAAAACACAGCGGCTGCAGAGCTTATCAAGGCATTTCCTTTTAGGAGGATTGCTTGGGTTATTTCCATATTCATAAGCGGAAATAGCTGTAATACCTCTTGACAAACTTTGGCACCTCACCTAATGCATTAGTTACTTTGCGTCTTGGGGGTTTTTGAGCTTCCCAAACTGTCTTGTACTACTGTGCACAAACATAACACACACTGCTCCTCCAGGAAAGGTTTAGTACTTGAAACCCACCACTGGAATTCAGCCCACACTTTCTTGCAGAAAGCTAACCCTCATTACACATGCAATGTATTCCGTGTTTTTCTTTATCTGCTATAGGCCATTAAGATTGTTGGTTGTGAATTGCTTTTATTTCTGCATTTGTTACCAAGTGCATCTAAGAAAGAATGAATGAGAATCAAGCTGGACTTTCAAAACAAGAGAATCCCATTCTGGAAATGAAACCAGGAATCTCCTTCAGATCCACTGGGCTCTGTGCTGGCCCAGGAATAGAGATGGGGCTAAGGATAATGTGAAGGGGGTGGGGGGAAGACTCCTCACTGCTTTTAATTGAAGTCTTAAAGACTCCCCTAGGTCCAGCTGGCTCCATTGAATTGTCATCTTCAGTTTCTCAGTATAGCATCAGTGCTGCATCATTTATGGAGGTGTATTTGCTTAAGAGTCGTCCTCGTTAAAATTCAATTACATTGAAACCATATAATCCCTCATTGTAATAACCTGATAAAAAGCCCTTAACTGCCACACCACGTGCCCATTTAGCAAGGAAATTAGCTCAGCAAGGAACACAGTCCTAATTTAGCAATTAGGGTGCAGTTTGTATCAGGCTATTTCAATAAGATCAGAAGGCAATTTACAAGGTAGTTTTCCTCATTGCAAACTATTAAAGGCATGTCAATAGTGAACAGGATTCCCAGTGCATGTCTTGGTAAAGAATGATGTCTTTGTGCATTTCGAAAAGTAAAAAAGCTATCATGAAAAGGAACTTCTATTTGTAGTCATATTTGCTAAAACAACATATTATATTTTCTTTCTGTGCTAAATGGTAAAGAGGATATATGTTATAAGAATGTTATACAAGATGAACTGTATTCCTGTGGTCAAAGGGACCTGTCCTTGATTTTGAACTCCTTGATTTTTTTGAAAGTTTAGATGTGATTTTTAGGGTCAAATTCTCCTGATAGTTTCTTAGAAACATCCAGTGGGAAATATAAGCTTTCTTGACTGTTCCCCAAAGAAAAAGTTATGGATTGAATTTGGTTGTATTAGGATCTGCTTGCTGCTCTGTATGACTTTCACGGATTTATTAATCACAAGGAGAAGATCACACCCTGTAGAGCTTTCCACACTTCGACTCAATGATGAAACTAAGTTTTGGCTGTGCAACAAGAATATTTGTTGAGGGGCGATACTGACGCCATGAATTCCATTCATATAAGCTCCCAGAGAGTCAAAATCATATTCTGTACCTTCTAACTGGAGATTTTATTTTCAGACCAGGTGATAAAAAAGCACATCTATGCAGCTTGCCCTCAGTACCCATTACTATCAGCAGTAGTAGCTTTTAATTACTGTGATAACTGGCCTACCAATGAAGCAGTGGGCCACTGCAAATCAAAGTTAAATGGTCCACTAGAAACAAAGTTAGTGATATGCTCCCAAAGTTTTCAACACAAAGCGGCCTGCTAGGGCTCTTTGCCAGTGTAGTGGAGTAATAATGTCAAAGATCATGGTTCAAGATAACACCAGGACTACAGGTGTAAATTGTAGGAGTTTCAAATCAAGATTGTTGTGAAAAAGTCCAAAGGAAAGCAATGCTGTCCTGACATTTAGGCTCTAACCCACAGTACAACAAACATTTGTTTGGACTGGGATTTGGTATGATCAAGACAAGCTGGTTTTACAATGTCTTTTCACTATGTCCATTATTAGGCTGTGCAGAATCTCGATTCTTCCCTTGGGTTTGTTTTTGGGGTTTTTTTTTTTTGTATATAGGTATAGATCTGTGCAGAAACACAGATAGACTGATAGTTGTGCTGTCCTTATGTGGAATACCAGAATACCATAAAGGTTCTGTGTCAGAATCTACCAGTAGTAAACAGGTATTGTAACAACTTTAATTAAACAACTAATTAAATTAAACCTTTGTGCACATTTAGCTATGCACACATTTTTATGTGCAAATGTATTATTACAACCATAAGTACCTTTTTTGCACAGACAATGTTTTACATGCAGAATTATCATGCATGTAGTTTCTGTTGGGAGGCAATGCTTATATTTTTCCCTCAGAAAAGATGAGCTGCTTGGCAAACACAAAGTTGATTTAACAGAAAGTTAGTGGTAGACCACATGGCGGTTGAATTTGTGTGTCCTATATTGTTCACAGAATTGAAGCTTTCATGTAAAAACAACAAAACAAACCAAAATCTTCCCTTAGCCCTTATAATGTAAAAAATACTCTTGCTGTTGTTTTGCTCATTTTCCCATCTGCAACAGTCATAAACAGGAAAATATAAGATGCATCTGCACGATTGCCCAAGTTTTGCCAGTTTTGAATCAGATCGTTGTGGTTACACAGGGCACCACTCAGTGCAGAAAATCAGGGGCCTTCAGGCGGACAGTCTTGCTTTGACACAGAAGAAATCATTTAGCAGTGACTCAGTGAATTCCTGTAGCCACAGCTCTAGGGAATCCAGCTCCCTAAGATCTCTGCTGAGCTCCTGTGATAATGATGTGTGACTGTGCCTTTTGAGTCTTTGATCACAATCTTGCAAGTTTTAAGTGATATTCTTTGAAGTTTGCAAGTGGAGACTAGAAAGATATAAAACAATCTGAATACAGCTTATCAGAAGCCATATAATCCACAACTTGTCTGCACTCCACAGGCTTTTTTCGTATTAGAAATTCTCTATTACTTTGTCTCCAGTGGTCTGAGGGAGGTTGCTCCTATTGCATCTGTTCATTGACTGGTTGGAACTGGCTTACAAGATGATAAGGAGCATCAAGAGGGGGCTTCTCAGTGAGGGTGACAGTAAAGCTGTCAAAGCAGTGCCTGCACTGGCCAGGACACAGCCCCGTAGTACCCAAAGGAGAAGAGCAGAGCAGGTCTGGTCATGATGGCCTTCAAACATAGGCAACCAGGCCACTAGGAAAGTGGGAGAAGAGATTGAAAAGTCTGTGGGTACACTCAGTCTCTGCTCCCAGCCTGTATAAAGAGCCCAAGAAGAGCAGCTCCTGGCTCAGAGGAGGCTCTCAAACTGCATCAAGAGTGTTGTGTTTGCCCTTGTGTACTGCTGTGAAATCTCACTTATGAAATAGCTCTTCCTCTCCAGCCTCTGGGCACTACATAAACAGAGGCAATGAGTAGGCAAATAACTACAGAGTGACCTATAAAGAACTGCAAGCTTTATTCTGCCGCAGACCTGTGATAATCAACATCCAAAAGAGCTGTTCAGTACTCCAGTCTGTACAAGCACATCACTGACTGTGGTGTAAAATACTGCCAGCGTCCTGAGCTTGAGCAAATTGTTTCCTTAGCTATGTCTATCCTAGCTTCTCCACTTACAAGATGAGGCAGGCAGAAGGGTTTAGAGCTTGAACTCCTGTATATTTGTAAATGGCTTTGAAGACCATGGGTGAAAGACACAACTGAAAGGCTCAGCTACTGGAAGCTAGTACTTGATGAGAAGATGTGAAGTGGAAAGATCTGGGAGCTGGGAAAGAGACAAGCAGCTGCATAGGTTGGAGCAGGGAATGAGAGAAGACATGCAACTGTGCTTGTTCCCTTTGGTGAGATTCATTAAAAAAAGGAAAAAAAGGAAAGGAGGAAGTGGGAGGCTGCCAAAATGGGCAGGCCTAACTGATTACATCAAACAAATGACCCCCCCCCAGTGATTTATGGGCTAATCTCTCACCAAGCTTGCAACTTATCAGTGAGTAGCCAGTGCAATTAGTGTCGCTCCATGAATCACTCGCAGAGCTGGCTCCACTTCAGGACTTTCACGCACAGTTTGTTATTACAACAAATGAAAGTTTTGCCTGGCCTTTCTTTCACCCGGCCCAGGAATTGCTGCTGAGGGCTGAAGATCACATTAGCAGGTTTCTGCAGCCTAAGCAGGGATCTGCTTAATTGCCAGGTCTGAGCCAAAGGGGCCGTACAGATGAGCATAAGGTGAGAATAGGGCTTAAAATTCTATGAGCATGGCAAGTGATGTACCCAGAAAAGGAAAACTAGGTTTGGCTAAGGAGCAGAACTAAGTAGGAACATGTGATCTACTGAAAACTTACCCAAGCTCACCTTCTGTGTTGTCCCATCTTAATAAAATGGCGCCTGAAAAACAGACAGTTTAATGTTTTTGAACTGGAAGAAGTGGGTATATGAAATTACTGTTCACCAAATTAATGAAGAATTAATCCCCTATGACACATAAATAATGAGTCTTTAAATGCTTGCAATGCATTGAGAACAGTAACACAGGTAGCTGGGAATCAATATAGAACTCAGTCTAAAGTTTTAAGGCATAAGGGAATCACTGCATCAGAAATGAAACAGTTCATTCTCCTCCGTTCTTGCTATAATATATGCTCGCAGAATTGACTGAGTCAGAGAGAGGAGCAGCTTTCACAGCTTACAGGCTAGTGGTTACAAACTTTACTATCCATTATGGTTCCTGAAGAGACATTTTCAATCATATCCCTTTCGTGGAAGAGGTTTATTCTCTTTCGAGGATGCTCTGAGCCCATAATAATGCCATTAGCAAATCAGGACCTAAGTCTGTATAAAGGAGTGTTTGGTTGATAGTTTTACCTGATGGAGATAAACACCAGCCTTAAGAAACAGCAGAGCTCCTTCTTTTCTCTTTCTTTCAGCTTCCATTAGTGTCTAAATCTGCCAGTCTGAAACATGTTCCTTTGTCAAAGAAATACAGCTGAAGAGTATGATTCGACTTTGTGCTGCATGTGAAGTAGCTCAGAGCAGCAGCACTGATGGAGAAATCAATGCAAGGGCATCGATAACAGGATGAGTGGGAAGTCTTTCACACTTCGCAGGTTCCCCCTGGGAAATGTGCTGCTGCTGCTGCTGTGGAAATGATTGTTCATACAATGGTGTTCGCTGCAAGCATGCAAAGCTATGCAGATTTATCCTGTTTATTCTTACCCTTCCTTATAGCTTCATGGCTCCATATGGTCTGTAGAGCAGATATAATGGCCTTCAAGCACATAATGTACCGTCAGCAAAAGCAGGGACCTTGAGCCCAGCTCGTTGCACATGAGTGGAAGGAGCAATCTAGAAGCCAGCAGGATAAGGGTTTTGTCTTCCATAGGAACTAGCAGGTAACACAGACAGTATCTAGAATTAAGGGCGGTGGCAGGACACACAGAGAATGCTTACTGGAAAGCTTGTCCTACAGGGCTTGTTGGGAGTATCTCTTCTGCAGAGGAGGGGGAGGAAAAATATCCATTTTTATTGCAAGTTCCTCACAGCTGCTGACTTTTTTCCTGGATCAGAGTGATCCTCCTTTGGATGTACGACAGTAAGATTTTTTCCTATTAATTTTTGCAAAGCAGAAACAGGCTGTATCTAGACACTATGGTTGAATGTGTGCAGGAGGCAGGGATTCAGCACCCTGTTCGCAGTTAGCCGTAAAACTGGACTTGCAACATCCTGAAGTGGCATGGCAACCACTGCCGTCAGAGCAGGGCTCTACATTTCTATCATCTATGCGTTTCTTGCTAGTAAGTGGGAGAAATTTCCTGAGGTGAGTGTGGTATTTCAAACATCTCTGATTCCCAGGCATACTGTCGACCGATCTCAAAGCCCAACCTGAAAAGGTGTTGTACACTGTTTGACCCCAGTCTCATCCCATAATGCAACCATTCCTAATTTATTTCAGCATGATTACAAGGGACACTAAGTGAAGTCTGGCTTTGAGTTCACATGGCAAATGATGTCAGCACGGAAATCACTGACCCAAAATAAAAGAGTGCCCTTGTAAAATCTCAAGATTGAATTAATCCCTCATACCCTCTTGTATCTTCCACTACTGAGTGGGATCTGTTCAGCTCTGACCATATCTGGCATCGGGATCCACAAAATGGAGAACTCCAGGGTCCTTTTTAAGCCTGTAAATTTTCAGATTTAAAATGTCTTTGAGGAGTATCTTGTGACTTTAACCAGGCATCGAGGCAAATGGCAGCAAATCTGTTCTGAGCCTGTAATCGTAGACGAAGGAAATATAGATGTGGTAACTGCCTATAGCTTGTAAGTGTAAAACCATTGTTTGTACATGACTTGCATTGACAGTTGACATCTGTGTCCCAGTTCTAATTCTGCCCTTGAGATGATGGGGCATCACGAGCTTTTCAACACTTTTGTAAGGTGATTTTCAATGACTGGCTCAGCAACTCCCCCATCCAGCTCAAAACAACTTTAGGGAAGCAGAAAGAGCTGGTATTCAAAAGCAAAACTATGCTGTTTGTTCCTGAGGATATGAGTCATGCTAATCTCTGAATGCTTAACTTGAGGTTCTTCCAAGCCTACATCCAGCCTCTGTGTACTTGTATAATGCATACATCCACTGCTGGCAAGTGAGATGCACAGGAGCCACTTAGAGCAGAATTTGGCCTTGTCATCTTTGATATCGACAGATGCAGATATCCGTAAATGTCTTAACTAGTAAGTCCATAACAATAAAGAAAGTGATGAATTAAGGACTAGTTATTCAATAATTTATATAGCAAAAGAACTAGGTCTACCCGATAACATACCCAAACACAAGTTTTAATAGAAACAAAAGAAAGAACTTTCCACATACTTTCAAAATAACTTACAGAACACAGTGCTGCAAGATGTTGTAGAGGACAAAGAAAGATTCAAAAAGCAATGAGACACTTCTATTAAACTAGGTTATTTGGGGTCTGTTAACCATCATGGACTAGATACAACCTTCAACTCAGTAAGTCCTTAACTTAAAGTTCATTGGCATTCGGGTGGGTGTATTCCAGGAAGAATTGAGCCATACTGACATTCTTCTGACATGCATTAGTTGCTGGAGATGGGATAGAGACTTAAAAAAGCTGTAGGTTTAACCCAGTACAGTTACATTTGTGCACTGCAGGTCCTGGTTTCAGTACTAAACATCCTTGTACTCACAACTTTGAAAATGCCAGATGTAATATTCCTGCTTTTCTGCTGCCAGACAGCTGCTGCATTCTTTCTCCAGAAAAAATTTTAGTGTGGTTTGATGCCATAGTTTGGGCTGCTGTAAGGGCTTCTAGCCCTAAGAGTAACTGGAATTATTCACTGTGTGCTCCAAAACCCAGCATTTGCAAGCTGTGTTCTGTTGTTTTTCCTCCACTGCATTAGGAAAAGATATCTTTCGGCCACTGGCATTTCAAAGGCAAATCACTAAAAAGAATCCATGTCCTCAAGGAAAAAAACACAACAATTAAACATGTGGTCCTAGAATCTTCAGTATCCCTAGTCAGCCCACTAAAGAGCAAAGGAAAAGCCATAATTTGTGCTGAAAAGTGTGCAATTAATATGGTGGACAACACAAGACCAAAATTAAATTAACTCTATCTCAGTATTTAGATAATACTGATTTCTAGATGACAGATCTATTTTGCATGAATGGCACTTATGCACTGCCTTAAGCTCATATCAGCACACTATTAATCTCTGGAGTTACTCCTTTATTGCCTCGGAAAATCACGATGCAGGGAGGTGACAAATAGGCCCATCTCAGGGGGAGTTAAAAAGTGCCTTTTTGTTATTTGATTACTTCTTTCCTTGCACAGAGAGACACTATAGCACAGACCTAAGTGAGCATTAAAGTGTGAAATTAATTTCCGATTGTCAAATAAAGAGGAAGACAGGACTGTATAAGAACAAAGTATACTCACAGTGAAGAAGGCACTTCAGAACACCTCATGTTGTTCTCCTCTGTCAGTGTCATTGCACTACAGGACCACTAGCTTCTCCCATAAAGCAGAAGATCTTCCAGGCATCAGCTCAGACTACATGTCCCGACTGCAGTCGCAATCAGACCTCACGCTGGCTCCAACTTCAAAACCCCTATCTAGAAACAAGAATCTTTTACCGTTGACTACAACAACTGTGAAATATAGATGTGACAGATGGTCTAGATCAAACCATCCGCAGACAAGTGTAGTGTGAAATACTTCAGCAGTGCTGTACATCTGATTTTGAAAAGAAAGAAGTGTTGGAGCATTTGTGGGAGAGGACAGTCCATAATCATGAGTTTGGCAGTTTCCGCAACACTTCCCACACTGTTTCTGTGCCAAACAGGTTCAGCACTCTTTACTCCACGCAATAAACCCATCCTTGTTTATAACTAAGAAGTCCAGCTTCAGTGTACTGGAAATCTTTTGTGTGACTCAGGCTGTGAGACATGCTTCTAGCACTGTCCTAATTTGTGTTCAGTTTGTCTTACCCAAACGTATTTATCTAAGAGTAAAGAAAGAGTCAGTCAGGGACCTGTACTAAGCATCCTTGGATTTTTGTCGTTCCTCTGTGAAAATGCTGTCTGTGAGCTTGACCTTCCAAAGTAGCAATACTTTCTAAACACAACAATCATAGCCCCTTTCCATCTGGATTTAAATGAAGTGGATAGAGTGACAGAAAATAAGCCCACTGCAGCTGTGTTGAAAAAGATTGCTCGGCCTCCAGGAAATCAACCGCACTATTTTCCAGAAAATGTTTTTTTGACAGCTTCCCTGATCACCGCCATCCACTGAGGAATTATGCACCAGTGCAGTCATCCCCACATTTTACTGGTAAGATGACTGATGCAGCTACTGCTGATGATTTGACATTGTCCAGATATTGTCCAGATTGTACTTTTCCTTTCCTTGTGAAGCTGCTGCTTGTGCACAGACGTTGAGATTCTGCAAAGCGAGGGAACCTTTACTTCCACAGACCACATTGCCTGCATTGTCTATGTGGGAAAAATCAGTAGTTTCCCACACTAGTCTCACTCAAGAGCATCAGCGTGTCTGTGCACACACGGTGTCGGTCCCTCTGAAATTCCTGAAATTCTGGGCTTGGAGCTGCCTGCACAGCTGCCTGGTGACCACTTAGCAGCAACTGAGAATTCAGGCTGCCTTCTCAATAGTGTAATCTGAGCTCTTAGAAAAACAATGGATGGCGCCTCACGGTGCACCTTCCCTGTGAGAGAGTATTATTGATCCTGCTTTTAGACATTGAAACTGAAAAATTAATTCATTCATATGTATTTACCACAGGTAATGGAAGAGTTAAGGACAGAAGCCTGACTTTCTAATTTTGCCTTTTGACCTGCCATCCCTTCCCTCCCTTTCCTATTCTGGTGGGAACTTTCCTTCCCTAGTGCCCATGACAAGTCCCATAGAAAGTCTGGACTCCGAGGGGTGAAGCCGCCAATTCACAGCGGGCACAGGGCCATGCCAAGCACCTTGCCAGAAGCCAGTGTTCAGCCACAGTCTATACAGAGGCCTCTGTTTTATACAAGAAACCCAAGGAAGGCCATGCTATCAGAACACCAACCCTTTCTTCCACCACATGGCAAACACTCTTCCCATGAGAAGAATCTCACACTGATTTTAAATCCAGCCAGGAACCACTGCTATGAGTAATCAGAGGCAGGTGGACATCATATATGCAGAGTGTGCAATGAGCAAACGACTTAGTCTCCTTTTTGGAGCAAGTCCAAAAGCAGTTAACAAATGCAGCATGAGTTTCCATCTGAAAAGCCATTTCTTGCACACATAAAGCAGATGAATTCCATCTCCCTTTAGGGTTTTACTGGAGACCGGCCAGTGATTTCTCATCATTAAATACAATTGCCTTGGCTGTATGGACATTGTCAATAAAAAGCCACGCTCCTCCTGCAAAACTCATTGATGCCAGCGAACACAGTCTTTTAAAAAATATGTGATATTATTAACACCATTATGATTTGGGAGCTTCCTTCTTTGATTTTGAGCTTAGTCAGAAACAAATTTTAGCAGGTTGCTTCTGAGATCTCCTTCTTATAAAATGTGTTTTCTGAAAATCAGCTACAATAGTAAATGTCTCCTTTGAGGAGAAACCTTATCGTCAAGGTTTTTAAAGCCTTAAGCGTGGTTTGCTGTAATTCAGCTTCAGCAGGGAGCCAGTGCCACTCACCATTCACAGGGCACGGATGCAGTGCTCCTCACAGAGCTGGCTTCATTTTAATGCCAGGTAATGCAAATTTCCTCTGAAGCAGTTTCACTGTGAAAGTTAGCATCTCTTGTAAATACATTAACTGTCCATACACATTTATAGTATCAATGGTATCTTGTGGCTTGACAGCTGATCGAGAAAATCATGTAGCTTTCACCCTTCTAGAGTTAAATTTATTCATGGATCTACATTGTTTCTATCCCTACCCCTGAAGAATCTCCTCATTTCACTCAATTTTATTTTTATCCAGGACTTTGCTGATTCCATCAATCGCTATAGCCATATGACTTAAGCTTTAGCTATATCACATATCTAAGTATGTGTGTTTCCAACACTGTAGAGGTTTCCACGCTTTCTAAATCTCCTTTTTTGCTTGTAGAAAGAATAAGACTGCATAGTTACAGGCTCTTGCTCAGGAAGCAAGTTGTAATCTGGATTTGTCATGTTGATGGGGAGAAGTCTATGAAGAATATGTCAGGAATATTCAGTGATTCTCTTTGGCTTCTGAAAAGCATACTTTCAGATTCCCTTTTTCATTTCTGTTCCTTGTTTTACCCTTGTAGTTAACAGTAAATTTCAGTCTTATGTTTTGCAGTTTGTAAACAGAATCATACAGCACTGAATTGAAACCCAAACAATTTCAGGTTAACATGACTACAAAAACTTGTGTAACCTAAACAACCATTGTATTTAGCAAAAAAAGTGTATTTTCATAAGAACAAGTAAGCCCTTCTGCAAGAATTCTGTATATTTTAAAACCAAGCTTCCCCTCATGTTTTATCATCAGCTGCTTACAATACGAAGAAAAGCAGATGTCTTGCTTTTTTTTCTTACCAAGAAAACATTTCCTTCTCAAATCTAGTGGTTACATATTTAGAGTGCACTTCAAAGGACATGAGGTGAAGCTTTAAAAAAGCTGTGTGTGGAAAAAAGAAAATATTACGTGAACTTTTAGGATATGGAAAGAAGGAAAATAATTGTTCCAAAGCCCAAAACACTTCTTTACAAAATATTTTTTGTAAGATTCTGAGGTTTGTTTTGCCACACATTCCATTTTCAAAATGCATCATCAAATCAAGCAGCGTTGAAATTGTTTCATAGAGAAACTTTTCTAGCCCCACAATCTCATCCTCTTCTTCACCTTCCAAAATAGACATAGAACAAAACAACCTGGAAAGTCAGTTTGTTGATGATACTGATTGTATTTTAAAACAGCCTGATAGAAAACCCGTAATCGTTTCAGGGTTTTATGGCTTTTCATTTTTTCTTCTGCCTCTTTGTCATCTTCCAGACTGAGAGGAAGATTACTGTGAGCAGAGTTAGGTGCAAGGTTTTTCCAAAACTAGCGGAATCTAGATAGAAATTACTTCTGGGATCAGTCAGTCTGTTTGCCTGGCTGTCACTGACAAGAATTTTAATAAAGCTCTGCACTTAAGGAGAGCGGACAATCAAAAGTGAATACACCTCAGGAAAGACCTGAAGCTAAGCACAGAACACAAGCGGGTCTCCTTTCTGTTCATTAAAAAGCTTACCTTTAATCCATCTCAGTCCATGGCCCTCTCATGTCTCTCTACATGTCCCCTACTTACTACTGTGTATTTTATTTTGTGCTCTGTTATTTTGAGATTCGGTATGCCATACCTCTGCCCCAATACCAGGCATCTGAGTTTTACAAAGAGAAACTTAAATTACAGCAGTGCTCAACTCATGGAATGTTCAACATCTACAATACAGATGGCTGCGCTGAAGACAGTCACCCTACAGTCTCCTCGCAGTCATTGGACACAAGTGACAGTGGAGATAAGATTAACTACAATGACCAGCTTAGCTATAGATGTCTACACTGCAAACGTGACATTTGTCCAGATTAATCCTCTCCCCAAGGTCTGACTGAAAAATCCTTCTTTGATTCTGTTCTTGTTCCACTTCATTTCCAACTCTATTTCATTCCCCCTAGCTGTCGATGGAGGCCATCTTCTCCAGCTAGCTACTCTCTACTCTTATACCTTGTGTGGACACATACAGCCATTATATTCTGTAGGGCCTGGCGGTCTCCTGGAACAGAGGGCAATGACACATTTTCATTAGCAGCCTTTTCACAGACAAAAAGACTCCACGTCTTCCTGAGAGGATACTGAAGGGCCACTTAGCCACAAGAGCTCAGTCATGAGCTGAAGTTAAAACCAACCGACCGTTATTTTTCCCTCATTGCAGACATCATATTCAGGAGCTGAGATGCAAAATCCAGATGAAACATTTCACTGCAATTTGGTGCAATATTTTACTTTCTCAAATGTCACTGTTTTGCAAAATGGCTAATGTAATATCAAAATAACACAATTTAATTCTCACCTGGTACAAGCCTCTTACTGTGCCAGGAAAGTGTGTGCTACAAGGACTGTTGTTTGCCCAGCACTAGAGACATTAGGATGTAGATTTTCAAAGCTACCTACAGGACACCTAGACCTTCAAGAGTTCCATTAAAAGTTCTTTCTGTAAGGCATTTGCTGCACTGCAGGATTAATTCTTTTGAATAATATTAAGCCCCCTTCAAGGCCTCCATTGAGCTTCTTCAGGACAGGTGGAATATTAAAATTGTAGGACCACCCTATATAATTTTTGCTCCAGGGGTAAATAGGCAAAGCTTGGGTTTCCATAGGAATAAATGTATTAACAATGCAAAATACTGCCTCAGAGAAAAAAAATTATCTTAGTTTCCAAGATCATACACCATCAGTTTGAATTCCCCTGGTGGGAAGAACAGATTCCCAAAGTCTGCGGCTGCTTCTGCCCTTTCTGATTTGCTTTGCTGTATGTTAACAAGGCTTCCTCACACATGGGAAGAAGATTTTTCCTCCTTTCCCTTTCTTGCCTTCTTTTTTTGAAGTCATAGTTACAGATCAAAGCTTATTCTCCTGCTCTTGGAAAAAAATAAAATCTCTCTCTGTTTCTCCATATATGCATATATATGTATATATAAAAACAAATGCATAACAATATTATTTACTTTATCTGGGAATTAATTTTACAGTAGTACTAAAAGAGAAACATTTTTTCTATTAAAAGGAAAATATAAAATTTTTATTCTTTCCATATAAAATTTTTACATATTTTTATTCTCCAAGACTGCAATTCACCTTTGCACAGTGGGCCCCAGTACATGCTGTGCATATCTTCATTCCTAAAGGTCAACCTTAATGTGTCTACCATGATGCTTAATTTTCAGTCTTCTCCTGAAGGTCACTTCTGTAGCTCTGAATGCCTTATTATGTGTGACAACTAAGTGACCAACAGCTAATATTCTGAAGTAAGAATTGCCTCTGATTCTCCAGCTTATTTCTCACAGGTTACAAACCTTCTGGAGGAGAGCAGATTTTGACAATTAGTGATCTGAGACTTCAGCCACAGAACTAAAGTATAAGGATGTGGTAGATACTTCTGAGAAATCTGAACAATCTGCTAGCCTTGGAAGTGAAAATGTTTTCTAATCCAAGGGCATCATTTAGATTCTTTATGCATTAATACTGAAGCATAAAAAAACATGAAAGAAAAATCACTTGGATTCAGAATGAGAAATGCCCAGCTGAGTTCAGGAACGTTGCATATGGATTAATAATTTGGATGCCCTTCAGAAAGTTCCTTTCAGCTCAGGCTGAAAGTTCTCAGGCTCATCTGAAAACTTCACAAGCCTCTTGGTTAAAGACACTCTCCAACACTCTTCATATAAAATGCTTTTTATATATTGCATGAATTTTGGTACCTTGCAGGTTTGGCCAGGGAACCTGAATTACATACTCAGAAGAAGAAACACCCTGTTCAGATCCTTGTCAGGGCTGCCCCAGGAGATGCTCAGCTCTGTGGTCCAGGAGTGACAGCCATCCAGATGAGTCAATGTGTGCCCTCCCATCTCTCTGGAGCACCTTGCAGGCTGAGGGGGCCATTACTCAGGCGTATGGGACACATTATGGCATGCAGGGGAGGAGCGTTTCAGGATCGCACAAGACTCATTATGGGATGTTTAGGTGAAGAACCAAAGGTGAGGAAAGGGATGGATCTAGGTGATTTGGGAACAAGTATGGGAAAACAGAGGGAAAAGGGAATAAAAGGCTATGGTTGCCTGTACACAGGTTGCTGGTACGTTTATGACTATATACTCTGGCTCATCAGTGCAGCCTGCCTTATCTTATTAAATTCCCGTTCTAAATATTTTTATATCCTGTGTGCATGTGTGTGGGGGGATTTAAGTGCCAACAACGGTAGTGGGACCAAGGGTCAGAGGCCCATGTGTCTGTGGTGCCAGCAACTGGAGGGAATGCAGGTTGAGCAAGCAAATATCAAGCCAGGCTTGCCGGTGAAGTGGCCTGGGATTCAGGTGTGCTTGTGTCTCTGAGGGTGAGACCATGGGAGGAGCTGGCTACCAGAGGGACCAAGGGAGTCCTGGCCATCTGCCAGTGTCCTCTGTGTGTGTGTGCAAGTGTGTGCGTGTGCACGCGTGTTTCTGTGAGCAACGTGTCTTTACCAGCAGCTGGAGTGGGGCTGTGGACCTCTGGGGTTCGTACGTCCAGGTGCCAGAAACTGGGGAGACTGGGACCCAGGGACCAGGTACTGCCTGAGGCCAGCTGCTGGAGGGGTACGTATTGTAAATATATTTGTATGCGTACATATATATATTTCCCACTCATGGACCCTCCTCCTGATCAGCAGGACAGGGGAACAGGATGATGATGCTGAGGCTGTTTATGTTTGTGTCAGTGCTGAGTTTGTCTGTGCTGATCTGTCTGTCCAGTTGTCTATATACGTGTTGTGTATGCGTGGTTTTGTGTGCGTGCTTACTGGGAATCCACAGACAGCCCTGGATTCAGGTTGCAACAGCCTCACCTCTGTCAGGCCACTGGATTTCACACACACATCCCCATCTAACAATTCACATCTGTTTTACTTTAGAAATGGGCCTTGAAGTAAGAAACTATTTTTCTCTCTGGATTCCTCTTGAACCATTACTGCTTCTGCTGAAGGATTTGCCAGCCCAGCTTCTGGAGTGAAAAGTCTGCAGCATCCACTAATAATAATAATAACTTCAACACAGTGCTTGCATTGCAATCTAAGTTTTAAAAAATCTTTGAAAATATCTGCTAATTAACTAAATTAATTAAAACAATTAGTCTGTAAAAACATTACTGACTCCTCAGGTTATCCCCTTGGAAAGCATTTCCCTTCTAACTTTTAAGAAATAAAAATGTAAGTGCATTGAATTCCCTTAATACTTGTCATTCTTACTCTGTGCCAATTAAGAGCTCACATATTCCTACCTAACAACTGGAAATAAAGGGAGACAGAGTGTGAGAGAGAAGAGAAGATTGTTTTAAGGTATTAAAGGGAATTAAATTAAATGTTTGTTCAGGAGTAATTGTGCATAAATTTCATGAGAATTAAGTTTTTATATCATTAGTACATCTTAATTAGTGTCTTTTCATGATCAATGCTTAATTTACTCACAATTGTTTTGCTTATTTTAAATTAAGTACTTCTTTGTACGCCCTTTACTTAAATCCATTACCGATGACTTTTTCAGTTGATGCTAGAACTGATGCTTTTGATGTTATTAAATGTCTGCAGGTGCCCACTATGATCCCATTGAGTGATAATATCTCAGTTTATTCCTCATATTCACTGAAATTCATTTTAGTATTTCTTGACTTAACTCATAATATATTTTTATATAACTATATTAAAAAGTTAGGCAACTATATAGGCAAAGTAGGCTTGTGCACTTAGCTGGGAGTAGCAGCCTTCTCCTTAACTTTTGGAGATGAAAGGTTAATTATGTCACAGTGCTAAAGGGAAGACAGTATTAAATAATAGAACAGGAAGATGTGAATTAAATCAGAGCGTCTTTTGATTCATACCATGGAGCACTGTTAGAACGGGTGCATCAGCACTACTTTGGCTGCTGGAGGTCATCTGATCAAATATTGCTGAATTATACAGGAACAGATGATTTTATGGGTAATAAAAACACTAAGTAAGTTTTGCATTAATATATTGCTTCCAAGGAGGATGACTGATTCACTATCTTCAGAAACATCAAGTTTTTGGCAGCTCTTAAAAGCAGATTTTCAATCTGTAACTAAAGTTGCAGTTCAAGATAGAAAAGTCTATGTCTTGGTCACAGGCATGGTGATGAATTGCCACTATAAAAACTGTAGGAGGAAAAGATATTAAAAAAAACAAACCCAAAAGCCCCCAAAAACACCCAGGTCAGTGTACTCAACATAAGATTTGGAGGATGCTTCTCTTTCCACATGTAACTTTCCATATGTTAACCATACATTTCCATATCCCCACAGACGATACATCACACCTCTGTTTCTATTTTTCATCCTTTTAATATGGAAAATATGTGTAATCTTTGTTCTTTACTGAAAAATCGGCATGACTGAGGCAAGTGTTAACAACGGTTTAGGAATAACTATATTGACAGCTCTTATTAACTTGTAGCTTTGCAAGTCAATCTGAGAACAGCTCAACTGGATCAGACCACTAGTGTGTCTACCCAAATACTCTCTCTGATAGTGGAAGTAGAGGACAACATTTAAGAGAACAAAGGAGCCTCGGCTATTCCTTTAATCCGTTCTCTTTGTATTTTCCTTGTTGTATTAAGTGTAACAGAGGATATAACCCTGTCAATCCCTTTCAGTATCTTGTTTATGGATCTCTGGACCATGAATTTGTCTAGTTTCTTATTGAGCATCTTGATACTATCTGCCTCTACAGCCTCCTGTGACAAAACTGTTGCAGTAATTTCTGTTATTATTATACCTAGTTGAATCTCATCCTTCAAGAGGGAGGAAATTTACACCTCCATGATCTTAGTTGATGTCCCTTCAGTATCATTTTCCATTTAAGAGGTTCATGCCAGATTGTCAGAGACACTTTAGAAAGAGTAGCAAATGAATGTGATTTGCAGTAGGCCAGCATCCTTTTTGCCTGAAGACATCCAATTAGGTAGTAGTAAAGCTGAGCACAGATCTTGGAAGTCTTTGTCTCTAGCCACTAGGTCTAGCCACTCTTTACTGGGTTGTATTTGAAAGGTACAGTCATCACAGAGGAGGTATGAAATGAGAGGAGTTAGATTAACTGGCATTTTCAGGTAGAAGATGGAATAGCACTCACTGCATGCCATGCCCTCAGAGTAACAGAGTTTTTGCTGTAAGTAAGGTGTCAGCATGCAAAAAAGAGAAAGATGAAGTGGATGTGTTAGTCAGTTATAATGGGACTACAAGACATCATTACAGTGTGGGCATGGGAGACATATATGCAGTCTTTGAAACATGGTTAAGGAAGCTGAAATGAAAGGCCAGTCTGAAAAGAGCTGGGGGCATCTTCAGAATGATGAGATAAGCTTAGCTCCTTCAGCCTCACTAAATGGGAGGGGGAATTGAATGACCTGCAATGGCACAGTCTAGCTTTGGTTTCGTCTGTGTGAGAGTCTGAAGAAAGCTATAAATACATGAAGTAAATATTCATGAAGGAGAGAAGTAATTTCTGTTAAAACAACAAGATAACTTTTTTAATTAAAGCACAAAAAATGGATGTAAATTGGCTAAGCCAAGAATCAGAAGGTTTCCAATTATATTCTAAAACAGCCTTTCCATAGTAATAGAAGGGACAGAAATAACAATTTTAAGAAGCAGTTCAATCATGTTATGAATAGGGTAAGTAATGAAGTTACCATTAATAATTGGAGGCCAGATTTGGTGATCCAGGAATTTCTATGTTCCAAGGACTTTCTGCTAGTTCGTCTACCAGGCTTATCCTCAGGGGATAACCCAAGGTTATTCACACATGAAATGGAAACCAAAATAGTTTAGTAAGACAGCATGAGCCTGCTATGCAATTCTGATTGAGAAGATGATGTGGAGGCAAGAGCAGCCATCATCTCCCCCCATTCTTTCCATGAGTTCATTGCCCTGTTGCACTCCGCTTTGATTGCTTCAATACTAAATCTGATACTTGTGGACATTGATTCTAAAAGTACCCTAATAGGCACCTGCTTCTGTATAGACTTCTATGAGAAATAGTCTAATGGCTGGTAGAAATTTGTTCCTTCAAAAAATTTAAGGACTTTAAAAGCTGCTCGTTTGATAAGAGCTGTTATTTTAATGATAACTAAAGAGACATGTTGAATGTAAATAAAACAGGTAGTTCTTTGAAAGACTCTTTCTTTTGATTTACTTTGGACTTGCAAATACAGAGACATGGCAGAGCAAGAAAAATTGTTAGGAAGATATTCAGAAATTAAGAACCAGCCTAGATCTTAACTGAGCTGTCAAAGAATAAAGTTTTTGTAATTTTCTACATCATGTATTACATGCTGTCAATGCTGTAAATATGTGTGTCTTTTCATACTCTGACAACATCCTCATGCTGACATGTTAATATTTTAATGGCTAAGTTTCCTGAAAAATTTTCTCACTGCCACATTTTCAGTTCACCAAGAACACAAAGCCAAGTTTACATATCTAAATGGTCAGCAGCCAGACTTTCCTACAAAACACTTGCAGATATTCTTTCAGACTAATCCATATCCCATTCATGTGGTTCAGATATGTCCATATCTTACAAAATGCACAGGATTCAGTCATTTGTAATGTAATACTCTAATACTAAGATGTCAGAAAAGTACAGTACTGTGCTCTTCATGAAAATACGGTTCAGCTAGGGGCCCCAGACTGCTGAAAATTGGTCTTTAAATCAATCTGATTATAACTCATTTAGAAGGCTCAGTTCTACTTTCAAAGTCAGCTGGAACTTTAACACTGACTTCAATGGGACCACAATTTATCATCAAGTCAATATTCAAAAGCAAGTAGCCAAGGCAGCATTTTTAACAGGTGATACTTTAGGAAGGAGAACAGGGTGTGAAAGAAAGAACAGGGATTGAAAGAAAGGACAACAGGGTGTGCATGAGAAAGTGTAAGAGAGACAGAGATCTAACTGCCAACAGGAAAAAGAAATAGGTTTCCAAAGGTGGTATCAACAAGAGAAATGAGAGGAGAATTTCCATATTTTGCCAGTGGGAAAATACAGTGATTTTGTAATGGTAGGTGTTGAAACCCCATCATCACCAAGTGGCGTTTAGATAAAACATCTCTACACAGAGGATAATCTCACAGTCATGCCAGGGTGGAGGATGGGATAGATAATCTATTCAGTACTTCAGCTCCTGCATTCTGCCATTTTGTCTATCAAACGTGTTCACTTCTCTCTTTTATGAGGTATATAATCATTTCATTGTACCGTGCACTGTTAATCTCTTGCTGCAATTTCTGAAATCTATGAAATCACTTTTTATGCAGTTTATATATCAAATCTCTTCAGGGTAGATTTGTGGCTCTGTATAATTCTTTTTTGCCTGTATGAAGTGTTTCAAAAAACAAGATACAGTCACAAAATGTTCCTTTTACTGGATGACTGTACGTGTTCATTTGATTTTTATCTTTCTGAAGACAAATGTATCATCACATTCTCCCAGGAACTTGTAGTGAAATACTTGAAATACTTTCTGTGCATTTTATGGAGGTTGTGATAATATTCATATGCTGAAACACTGCTATGTCTTAACAACCAAATGAAATACAATGTTCCTCGTGCTCAGCAAGATTTATTAGTAAGGCATGAATAAATAATCTCAACAACTTGAGCTAAAGGATTCATGCAGCAGCTCGTCCCATTGATGGGTCCATATCTTATTATACAGCCTGCAAAAGGGAACATTTAATATAATCGTATTACTAGTGAAGTTTGTTGATTTTACACAAAAGCCCCAGCCCCCTCCCCAACCCCCCCGCTGTTTTCACTTCCTCTTAGACACACACCCAAAGCAAAACAGACAAAACACCTTCTGAACACAAATTGTTAACTTTTGTGAAGATGCCCATGGGTGATAGCATTAACGCAGTCACAGACTTATTTTGAGGTAGTGTCTGCACATTTCTCAACTACTTTAGAATCTTCCCCGCAATGCCTTGGAGTAAAACTAATCCTACTGAGGAAGAGAGATGCTAAGACCCATTTGCATCTTGGTCTCACTGATTTTACTGAGAAGCAATTGAGTTTTGAGTGTTTGGGCTTGCACACCTTTCCTGAGAAGACAGTTATTATACATCTGAAGTAGACCACAGACATCCTAACTACAACCCCGTCTGGGCCAAAACTTCCTTCTCAGGCTCCACAAAGCTTTTAAGTTCAGTGTAGCTGTGTCATAGATATCATTATATAGATGGACAGAAAGTGGATTTATCCCCCCTTATGATTTCTGTAGACTTAAAGAAATGGATGCTGAAGAGAAAACAAATGTAGAAATCCAGCAGATTTGTCTTTCCAACAATATGCTTATCATCTATTACATGATGTGGTATTTTAGTTTTTTTATGTTATATATCAGTTCCCAAATGTCTCATTCTAGGTTATCCTTTCTTTTATGACTTGTGTATGACAGTCTTCTAGCCTTCTTTGGGATTCAGACACTACCGATATTAACAATTATCTAACATAATGTTTGAGTTTGTCTTTGATGTGTAGGCTATGGCATAAAAAGAATACATTATGAATAAAACAAAAGCAATCACTGTTTTATCCTTTCTATTTCTGAACCTCAACTGACTAAAAGCCTAATGTGCTTTGTCTACACAGTGGTCCCTGCTAGGTGGGTATAGAGTGCACAATCTCAGAGCTAAGCTGGTATTTTTAATTGTCCGCAGTGTTCTACTTTTAAATTTAACCAGTCCTGACTATTTGTTCCAAGTGGAAAATGCACTTATTTAACTCACTCACTAGGAAAAAAATTCTGAGCTTTTTGTCCCTTCCACTGAACAGGTTAAACTAACTAGTGTGACATAGCAGTGACCGTTACTGTGAACGCTTTATCTCTATCAGCTCTTCTTTGACAGAGAAGACAAAACTTTTTTTTTGCTTAAATGTATTTGATACTGGACCATATGCTCTTAAGAGTCTTTGTTAATGAAGGTAGAGACAAGGTTATATTTACAAACTTTTGTCAGTGGGGTCAGTAGTTGATGCCATACATTACCATCGCAATTACTTTAGGGATAAACAAAATAGGGGCAGAGAGAGAAGCAAAAAACTCCTCCACAGCCAAGACCAACCTCTCCTTATGGCCGCCTGGGAAAAGCAGTGGCAGAGCCACACCTGAGTGAGTGTCCCCCTCTGGGCAGTCTCTCCAGCACTAGCAGGTTAATACGGTGACGAGCCATCATCATCCTTGTCCCCCAGCACTTTGTACTTTCCACCAGGACCTGTTCCAGATCATAGGGGCTGTTTCCATTGATGATGCTCTCTGTGCTGCTTGGAGCACGCTTAGTTGGGCATGGGCACTGCACATGGATTAGCTGCCAAGCTTTTATGTGTGTGTGTCACTGGATAATCCTGACCAGGTATCTAGATGACCACTGTCTACTTTGTTATGCTCTGAGTTTTGGATTTCCTTAACACACACTAAAAGCCATTAAGACAAGGCTTAGGAAAGGGGCAGGAGCGGTGATTCACTGTGCTGATGGCAATCGCGTCCCATGGGAACCTGACAAAAGATCAGTATCCGGGCTTCTGGATTCAAGACCATGAGGAAAACCATGTAGGAACAACAACATAAAACAATAAGGGAAAAATATTGCCCTGGCAGCTCTGGAAAACTCTGCCCCAAGAACCCAGGTGAATAGGTACAGTTAGCTGACACTGTGCAACTGCTCCTGAGAAATGTCTGGCTCCGTAGCCTAGGATTCATGGTTGGAGGCCATGATGCTGAGATATCTTCCTCAGGGCCAGGTCTTGACAGCTCTACGTATGTAATACCAGTCTCAGATCAACAGTTTCTTCATAACAGATTCACTTACACTTCCCTGAAAACTGAATCACAACTTCATACAGCAACCCAGTTCACTCATTACCTATTGGTACTCTTTTTCAAGGTCTGTGCTTCTGTACAGAAGACACTCATAATCAGTTGCACATCTTCTTGGGTTTTGCTCAGATAACAAAAAAGTAAAAAGGTGTGTATTACACCTTTCTCCAGTGGAATCTGCTCTTGACTTTTCATTTTCAGCTTCCTTTTATCCAAAGGAGGCAGGAAATACAAAGTGAAATTATCCCTTAGGGAAGAGGTCAATATATTTAATTTGGTCTCTAAGTAACAGAATATTAGTCGTCCATGGAACCTGTGCTATTCAGATATATAATTTTTGCCCTTATAAATTCTTCTTTAAAAAAACCTACAAAACTTTCAAAATGGTCATTTCAACACAAAACTTCTATAACTGATATGAGAAATTGCAGAAAATTATAGCAATATTTGAAGGCCTTCAGCAATTTTTCACAGGAAACGTAGATCAGCTTTAATTTAACTGACATGTTTGGTATGCTAGCAGTGAATTCTTGCAAAAGGTAGTAATTGATTTATGTTTTTAATCTATATGCAATGAGTGCTTTATGGAAATAGTGCAAGTTGTTGGCTATGCCTAAACACATCCCTAGCAATGGTAAACTTAAAAAAACCACACACACAAAACCCCCCTCTGTTTGATCTTTTCATATGAAAATTAGCATAAGAATGAAAACACTGAATGCTGGTGATATGATGATAAGCAATCTTAAATCACCTAAAATTGCAGCAGCAGACAGAAGTTATTTGCGCTTTTTTTTTTGCTTGCTTAGTATTCTCTTTTTAAAAAAGTTTAAGGTGTCCAGTAAGAGTGAAAAACAATATGATGCAAAATAGATGACTAATCCAGAACTATCTTAATGAACCATAATGAAAGGGTTGAATTATCTATAAGGCAAAGCAAATCTGTTTCCTATTGTGAGGAGGTCCAAGTTTTGCTAAAAGGAACATTCTGGAGAGGCACAGATATCCATGTACATCATTCACCACCAGAAAGCAAATGTTTGGTGGCAGATTGTGAACAGCGAGAGTTTCTTCAACAGAAGTTAGTGGCTGTTCCAGTATTTAGTCACTGGTTACTCTGTAGGTAGCAATATTGCTGTGTTATTTTTGAGTGCATTTTGGGACTATCAGCAATCAACGACAACAATTGTGCACTGAAGTGTCCAGAGCAGGTATCTGCTACTAGGACCGGTAAGTACAAAATCACCAAAATATCTCCTAAACCCACAAACATAGAAAATTTTCTCACATGACAGTTACAGTTGCTTTAAATGCAGTAGAGAAAGTGGTGTGTCCCTCTTCCCGCCTCTCCTTCAGATCTATGCACTGGACCATCCTACCACCATCAGCATTTCTAAGTAGTACTCCCTGACTTTCCTCTTAAGTCATTAGCACCCTGGAAAACTTGAAGACTGTAAAACACTTCCTTCAAACAGCAAAAAACCCAGTCACAAGCAAAACCAAAACGGCAGAACCAAATCCCAAAACACATGAAGAGGAGCATGAGACACCTATGTAGCCATACTAATGTTAAATTAAGGTAAAACGAGATTTAAATAATCCTGATGATGCTTCTATATAATGGAAAGGTTTTTACTGAATCTGCATTCATCAGCATGTTTAAACGAGGCACAAGACAGAAAGAGCTTTTGTGGGATATAACTGCTGGAAGATAAAAGAAGGGTGGCTTATACCAGGTTCCGTGATCAGTAATGTGGACTTCTCTTGCATTTGTTTATGATATACATGATCAATCACTTTGATGTTTGCAGATGGGTACTGCAGCTGATCTCAGAGTACATCATCATCCTTTGATGGCTCCTGTCATTGGAGTACAATGTGCTTCCTACTATCTACAACAGGGGCCTGAGACCAAGGATTCCGGAAATCAGATTTAGCTCACTGTGACCCTAAGCAAGACTGTTGACTGTATGATGCCTCAGTTCCTCCTCACCCCTGTACGGTAAAGAATTTAAGAGGATTCAGAGGCAGAAAACAGTTAATGTAAAAAGCCTGACTGCTTTGTCTTACACCACAAAATCTGTTTCTCATCTTCCCTTGCAAAGCCTGCTGCAGGCAACACAGCACAGGTTGGTTTTAATTGTTCCTGCTGTCTGCCATAAAACACATGATGCCATTTTTCCAGCTGAATAATGGAAGCAGAAGCATGATTGATAAAGAGATAAGCCAGGTTAATTGGCTTTATTTCAATAAACATCAATTAATTAAATTAAACACCAGAGGGAGGGCATCTGCTCACTGTAGTTCAGCCTGGAGTGCCTCCTTTCCTTTCTCTGCTGATCATGAAAAGCTACAGGGCTCCCTGGAATACCTCCAGAAGGGGCAACCTAATAATAAAATTATTTCAAAGTTGTCACATGGTCTGTATTCTTAACCTTTTTGCAACTCAGTCAGCTAAAAGAAGCATTCAACATAGTTATTCCTTCACGATTCCTCAGCACTCTCGGCAGGAATCAAAAAATTAAAATCTCCTGGAAAGGAAACTGTGAGCAATCTGTCTCCTGTGGTTTAGCTTGCAGGGGTTTTTTTAATTTTCTTTTTAATTACGATCTACAGTCATGGAAGACATTTATTGTTAAGGTTTATTCCATCTTCTACCTACCAATGCAAAACAAGGTTGGTAATTTTTGATGAAACATTATTTTTTATCACAACATGTCAGTTAGTCGAAACCAAAACTTTCCTCTTTTTTTGCATAAACTTGCTGAAGAAAAGCTTTCTCAGAACAAAGAGGAAGAGATATTTTTCCTTCTTTTTCTTAATTTTTTAAATTATTTGTTTCTAAGGTGTTGGTTTTGCCCTGATACACGTGAGATAGCAAAATGGATAGAACTGTCATTGCTGAATTTTTGTAGCAGTATAAAGACTCTCCCAGGTCACAAAAGGCACACACACGTATGGATGTATCCAACTCTCTAAATCTTACATACAATTCAATCTGTCCCAAATTTAAAATCATAGCAAGACAATCAAGAAGTCATCTACTTGAAACTGCTCCCCAAAATAGGATCAAAATACAAGTGGCATCCCAGACAGACACTGACCTACTCTGTTCCTATACCAATGTTTACAGTCTTTCCTCCAAGATCATGATTCTTAGATCACTCTTATTCTCTTCCAGTTCTTCTCCAGACAGCCCACATCTCTCCTAAAGTGTTATGGATAAGAGTGAACACAGTGTAGTCTGGCCTAGAACTGTGAGCACAGTATATTGTATTTTGTACGTGACATTCATGATTATACATCCTTATATTGAATTTGCTATTTTCACTTCATTAAACTATGTCGGATTACTTTCAGTTTGCCATTCCCCTTGCCCCAGTCCGGTGCCAGTTATTCCCCTGTTCACTTTTGTGTAGCTAGGAATTCTTACTGAAGCACATTACTTCACTCTTGTCCTTATGAAGTTGTACCCTATTTATTTCAACTCATTTATCCAAATGATCAAGATTTTTTTAAATTCTAAATCTGTCTTTCAGTGTGCTTCCACCATGTCCATTCTCTAGACTGGAATTAAATACAAGTGGAGTAATAGGACTGTCTTTTCTATTGTCCAACTCGTTCATGAAATTACTAGGTAATACCAGACATAAGAAAACCAGAAGGGATCCTGCTGGATAGTATCTTTTTAGTTTACTTGTGATGCACTAATTATTACTCCCACTTGCGCACCTATTTTCTCTAGCCAAGATTCTCTAGCTTAGTTACATGAATGTTGTTGAAGTCAGTGTTAATAACCAGAAGATACACAGTATCTACTTCTCTATCTAAAAGGCTTGTTCTCTGTCACAGAATGTAGTTTTCTATGACTTGTTCATGACGAAGACTTGTTGGTTATTTGTGAATCTTTAAAGTTTTGCCAATAGATTGATGTTCCAGTATTTCTCCAGACGTTAAAACTTAAACATCCCAGTAGATTTCCAGGTATCTCTTTCCTACCCTTGTTAAGGAAGGCTGTACCTTTGCCCATTTCCAACCTTCTGGAACCTCAATCACTCTCCACAAATTTCAAAAGTGTCTGCTTTAACATCCGCTGTTATGTAAACTGCCCTTGCTTTCCCAAGCTTCTTCCAATACTAAGGTGTCCTAAGAAGTCAAGCTTTCCGCTTGGAAAGTGACCTCTTGCAATAGAATTTGATGCACATCTCTGTGGAAATCATTAAGGTCTTTCCATTAGCTCCTATGCATTCTGCTCAGGTCTTATATGTGTCTCAATTCCTTACATCATATACTGCAGAGAATTTGAAAATTATAGTAATTATAGCAGTGAATCTGAACACTTTAACACACAAAAGCAGAGAAATTTACAGTCTATGATCCCTACTGCAGTGTTAACTCAGATGAATTATAAATACAACTCCTCTAGGTACAAATTATTAGCATAAATATTAAGTCAAAATCTTGTTAACTGTTCTTTGGCTGGCTGTGATGTAACGTTTGCTATTATGTGTGCAAAATAATATTTCCAGTCATTTAACCCCAAACACTGTTCATAGCAATATGAGTTCTATGATACACCCCTGTGTAGTCCTGATTCAACTCTCAAAAATGTACATATTGGACATGGACCATATATCAGCATGGCCTTTTTACGTTCTCTAATTTTTAGCCATTTTTACAGCTCTAATTTTACCATGCTTTTAAAGTGCCTGCATTGTAAAGATGAGACCTGTGTCTGTATGTGAAATATTGGCTCATGTGTAGGCTAGAGCCTGCCATTCTCTCAGTGTCCATGTTGTTGATCTCATGAGTTTTGTGTTTTGCAACAACAGTTCTTTATGTTTAGCCACCTGCGACCAGCTGCATTACTAGTAGGAACCCTTGAATCTCTGCTAATGAGTAAAAAAACCCCATTCTTTAATCTAGACCTCAGCGATGCCTAAGAGTGGGTCAGCAGCCAAGCAAGCAGGTTTGGTCTGAGGGAATCTTTGGTCCAGGCATCACCAGGCGTGGAGTGCAGTCTGCAACCAGAGAGAACAGAGAAAGAGTCGTCTTGTGGCATTGTCACCCGGTGTCAGTTCAGCAACAGCTAATCTTGTCAAAGCAGGAAAAATGCAGCAGCCCTTGGTTTACCATTGATTCAGTAAGTTTTCATAAGTTTACAGTGTTTTGAAATCCTGGCTGAAATTCACTCCATAATTGAAATAACTGGGTAAAAAAATGTGAAAGGAACTTTCCTAGTCCCTAAGCTGGGCTGCCACTACGCCTAAACAATATTTTTGACCCATAAATATATCACAGGCTTTTCATCATGACCATGTGTCTTTGGAGCTTCCCCTCTAGCCAGACCCAGCATGAGAGAAGCAGAAAGCAGATGAGCATGCAAAATGAAAAGGAAAACAAAACCACTGTGGATTTAATATATCTATCTCTCTCATTGTTCTAGGCAGTGGCTGGCCTCACAGAAGGACAAATAAATACGGTTGCACATACATTATTAAATGTAATTGCATTGTTACCAATTGGTTTAATTAAATACCATGAGAAAAATTGTAACAATTCAAGGCACGGTATGAGCAGCAATGACATTAACCTTTAATAATCACCTTTTCCCTTCGCACTGTGGTAATGACCATATTAATTAGTAATGAAATGATTAAATATGAAGAGCATGAACAATGCCATGAATCCCTGTACATGGCACCTTTCAAGGACTAGCTGGCATCACGTCAAGCACACCTTGAAAGATGTATTCAGGGAGTTTTATTACTGCTGCCTGCAGCCTCTGGGCACTGCAGGGATTCTGCAGCCAGGAGGGCTAAACTAATGGACTGCTGTTTTGGTAAATTGAATGATCTAAAACAAACACAGCCAGATTGTGCTGCCATCCTGGAAAACGCTATGACCTTGACAGCCCCGCTCCCAGCTAAATTGTGTTCCTCTGCTCTGTAGAGATCAAAATCTCTCCTAATCCTGAAAATCACATATCTCAAAATACAGCTGATTGTCTTGACACTCTCTTTAAAGGTGTAAGCGCATGAGTGCAGCTTCAGTGTTATGAGGGGTACCTCAAACTTAGGATATGCCAGATGGATGCTCTTCATGCATACCAGAGTGTACCTTATGCTGTACTGGAGAGGTAAGCACAACTGTAAAATGCAGTATGCTTTTCTCACTCCTCCCACCCAAACATGTAGAGTCTTTCTCATCTCCCCCTTTCTAAAGGCTACCAGTGAAGATCTTCTTCACCCTAACAGTTCTTTTCTGAAAGACTGCACTTATTTTGCATGCCTTAATTATTCCCAAGGCTATAAACACTGTCCACTAAGACAGCTTGTTCTCAGAGGTTTGGTGACAAAAAACCACAATATTGATGTGATAACTGTGTGTGTGTGTGTGCGTGCTAGCACAAGGCTGCTGTCTGATTTCCTGACATTTAGAAGGTGTTACAGTCCCATTTTAGACCATTATAGTACTCATGTGTTGGCACAAGAGACAAAGGTTTGACACAGAAATAAGGAAAAAATCGTCCCTTTCTAGAAAAGGGCAGCTGTAGCCCAAGCTGGTTACCACATACGGTTTGAAAAGGCACTAAATGCCTGCTCCAAGGGGTGTGAATTGCTCCAGACACCTCTGACATGTTTCACAGAACAGCCAAGGTTGGAAGGGACCTCTGGAGGTCATCTTGTCTAGTCCCTCTACTCAAGCAGGGTCACCTACAGCAGGCTGGCCAGCACCATGTCCAGGTGACCCATTACCCCTGGGTGATCTGAAGTCACTCCCCATTATCAGTAGGATGATGCCAGATTTACACTAACATGACTGGAAACAAACTTTGGCTTCAGAAAAGGTTATGTAAAATCGTCCCTATTCTGAGATGTGTTTTCCCCCTCCTAGGAATCCCAGGTTATTCAGTGTCACCCAGTGGAGCAGAAATACTTACACAGAGCACAGAGAATTTAGAGATCCCAGTAGTGCTTCTGTGTATTGCACTCTCCCATAGGACTGCAACAAATCTCACTGCTTAATGCCCACTGAAAATCAACAGTAAAAACTCTTTCCTCTCATTACAGACACAAATGACAGGCTTTTAGAATGATTAGCTGGAAATTGCCTTTTCCATCAGATACAAACCCAGAGGAAGGAGGGTGCCAGAGAAAGAAGATGCTGATATGGGCTTCTTTGTAATGTAAATGTAGGAACATGCTTTTTATCTTCAGACAAGTGCAAGTGCTTCACAAAGATTTTATTTAAGGCCTGTGTTCTCATGCATTACAAAAGTGAAGCAAAGAGACATGCCAGCATTAATGAACTTCTAGGGGTTGTATTATTAGTTGCAAGGGGGGGGGAGAGAGAGAGAGAGAGAGGAGCGCAGAATTTAATGTCAGGTTTATTAACAAAAAGACAAATGCTATTCATGCAAGGAAGATGGTAGAATTGAGCCACATCTCTTTACTCTGGGGACCTCATATAAACACAAAAACAGTTCTATCTCTATCAACATCTAAATCACTCCACTGCATCCTTAAAGATCCTTTTTTTGCTGTTTTTCTCACATTTCCATATCATAAAGCTCTGATGGTTGTTGTGGCAGGAAGATGCAGTTCAAGGGAACGCATCTGCCTACAAGGCACTCTCTCTGTTGTGCGCTTGCCTGGCATTTAACAGTGATGTTGTATATGCATAATGTCATGGCTTCCTTTCATTCACTTTCTGTTCAGAAACACGCAGGCTGGGCTCTGTGGAATGGGCAGAGCTTTACAGGCAAGTCAGGAGAGATGAAAAGAAGCAAAAAGAACCCCACCCACCCCCAACCCAAACCCCAGAAGAACAGATAATTCCATTCACGACATCTTTATTCCCTCACACTGTCAGCTAGGTCTCCAGGAAAACAACAAATGCCACATCCCAGTACGGTTTTGGGGTTTTTTTTCTGCACTTCTCTATCTCTGCTGTCACAGCCACCCTATTTCCTCCTAGGTAGTGAACTCCAACGAGGTGAGAAAAGATGGCTGACATACATCTAAGGGTATCCAGAAGAGGAGGTGGAGTAATACCATCCCCCAGTTGCTGTAAGCCCAGGTTAGCTAAGTAACTGACACTGATTGCCTCCATTGAGGATCATGTAGTCCACGCTCCTTGGTAAATAAACGGTCTATGTATATTCCAGGTCTCACTTGCCAGAAGTACCCAGCAAGGTAGAACATCTCCCCCCAATGCCCAACATCAGAGGCTGCTGCATAGCAGGCAGTGCACGTGTCCTCACAGCTGTTTGGCCACCCTTGGGAAGAAAAAGATAGGCACAGCTCATTTAAGATGTTGGCATGGGAACCTGCATTATAGTATATAAAACTGGTTTTCAAAAAATATTGCATTTTGAGGAGTCCTACTGAGGGAACAACTAGCCTAAATTAAGGCAGCTCTCTGAAAAACTTCGATTTGTACATACTGCTATTAAGTTTTTTTGAGAAAAGCAGGGAAGGAAGGAGAGAGAAGGGCCACTTTATTGTAGAAAGAACTGTTGAAAAGATTTCTGCAGCCTGAGAACATACTGATTAGAGGTTTTCAAAAGGTACTCAGAACGCTGCATACCTCTTAGGCAAAAAAAATCTCATTTTACTAAAGATGGGGATGAACTCCTAGAAGCTAATAATTCATTTAATAATTCAAGAGCTTTCTTGAGCAAGTTGTTTCTTAACAGAGCTTCTATTCCCATTTAGACCCACCTACCCCTCCCAAACATACACACATTGAGAAATGGTTTCCAATGCAGCTGAGCAACACATACGGCCATCTTCAACATCTCCCCTTCTATGATCAAAAGCCGAATATCATTCTGGTTATTACACTGTATCTGGTCATAACACTAGCTATTCCGCTCAGATAAGAAGAAAAACAAACAAAAAAATGTTGTTTCCCTTCCACCATGGAAATGCATTGCACATTAAACTCTGCTTCTCCCTGAAAGCATGTCTTACGCTGCTCTTATGACATGCAATTCCCAAAAGATGGAGCATCCACATAGCCCTGCTCTAGGTCTTCAGCAGCTGATAAAGCTCACAGAGAGTTACTCCTTTGACACCGAGTCTGCTCATCCTCAAAGTCCACACTATCCCTCATCTTCCCACCAGCTTTTAGCAGTGCTGGGACTCAGAACCTTTCTGACCATGCCAGCACATTTCACAGCTTGTTAATGGTGAGAACTTCATCTTGCCTTCTGAACTTGCTGACTGCTGGCTGTGCTAAATGAAGCAGTTTTTCCCTTGGCACCCTACTCTAAATAGTAAACTTTTGCTCTTTTCTTCAACCTGTTGTCTTGTCACGAAAGCTGACTCTGTTGCAGAAGCAAGGGTAGGCATATTGCACCTATTGAAAGGCTGTTAAGTGGCATATAAGGGGTAGAAATAAAAAGAAGAGATCACATAGTAAAGAAGAAACAATTTCTTAAATGGATGAGAAATGCAAAGGAATTATTCCTCACCTTCCCACCTTTAAAAGGCACTAACTACAAATGAAAAATGAGGGATTTAGAACTCTTTCTGAGCTTATCTGCTGAATAATTCATGAAAGTCAATGTTGGGTCTGCCTGAACATCTCCACTAATCACCAAGGCTTATTTGGTTATTGCCCGGTGGAACACAAGTTTTTTAAAAAAATTTAAAAGGTAAAGATCTTCAGAAGAAATAAAATATCTGCAGGCAACACGTGGCTTCCAAGTACTTAGAGAGACCTTTGCCTTCCCTCAAACTCCATCCTGTGGTCGGAAAAATCCCATCTATATTGCAAAGAACAAGGGTGTTAACTATCCAAGCTCATTGCTGTTCACTGAGACTCACTCCCCACAGCAGGAGTTCCCTTGCAGGCGAGGGGAATTAAAAAGTCCTGGGATGGTACCAAGCAATGGAGTGAACAGACAGTAAAGGACTTACTGGGACATCTGACTGGAAAGGAGCCTGTTCTATCCTATCCATTGACCAATTTGGCCAATTCATCCTATCCATTCACCAATTCCTGCCCATCTCACCACACACTTGCAAGATAGTCTTCCAATGCTTCAACAACAAAGGACAAAAGATTTTTGCACAAATTGAGGTCTTCTTATTTCCTTTTTTGCTTAGTCCAATATTTACAAATGCATATTTTCAACTTGCCTAACACCCACTGCTGTTCCCTAGCTTCCTTAAAGCCATGCCTGGGGCAGATCAGGACATAAATACATCCAGACTTTGAGAAAGCACAACAGCTTCTTCTACCAAGCCTGCCTGGCAGAGTGCCAAGGCATCAGAAATTACCTCTTGATATGAGAGTACCAGTAAATCTTTAAGGGATGCATGAGATGTAAAAACATGGTGATCAGGTCCAAGCAGTTGACAGTGAGTCTCCACCTCCCCGTCATGGGAGATGTTGGCATCACTGTCATCAACAGAACGTTATTCTTTTGATCCCTTCCTTCCTTGTCTCTTCTCCTTCTGTTCCTAATTCTGACTTCCGTATATTATGTGTGGGAAGTCAGCATATAAAAGTGGGGAGGCCGTACAGTGAATTCTGCAGTCATATTTTCTCAGGTGATTGGACATCTGGTGACATAATGAAGCTAGAATTGTTCAAATGGCTGCACTGGGTATTTGGGAAGAGATATTATATTTCACGCCTCAACCTCAAGTGACCAACTATGGCAATGCACCAGAATATGAAGACAATCACCTCAAATCTTAATCTGGCAAATCTTTTGCATCCAAGACAGCTTGGAGAAAATGTATAGAAACAGAGAAAATATGTTGAGAAAAATCTACAGAGAAGTGGATGGGGGGTTTAAGGCAATAACAAGCTTTAGCTGACAACATTCTGGCCAAGTGTTCAGAGCAGGACTTCAAGCCAGAACTCTGCAGGACCCCATCCAGTCATGTGCTTTCTAAGAGACTAGACTTTAAGAATAGCTCCTCAGTGTAGTATATAACTTCAGCCCAACAGATGCAAAGGACTATCTGTAAAGCTTTCTTATCACGTTTGATTTCACTTAGGTATCAGAGTATCCCTAAAAATCTGTAACCTAAATCAGGGGCCTAAATACTTTTTTTAAATCCCACTTCTGAGATTCTTATTATGTTACCATGGGAGAGAACACTGCTAATGCTGCAAACTGAAACTCTTCGGAAAAAAATGTTAATTATATGTATGTATTTATTGCCTAAATCAAGTCACTGCTCAGGATGGGCTGGGAGGAAGGAAGAGACAGGTGGAAAAGAAATTTGTGAGTGATACTCACTTGTTCTTCATTTGCTCAAGGGGCCAGTACATTTCTTTAACCATACACTTTCACATGTCCTAAGGCCTCCCTAAAGAGTTTCAGACTTTTCTTGTCTATGAGAATTTAATATGCAATTAAGAAAGAAGTGAGATTTTTTATTTTATTCCAGTATTTCTCTTTACATTTACTGCTACTGTGAACCATAATTAAATCAGTTAAGCTGAGAGGAAAATAACAGGATTCTGCAGCCTTTGGAACTGAATCCCTGTCTTGGGTATTTGTTCACAGAAGTGGGAACTGTTCTATTGTCTGTGCCAAGAACACATCCTCAACTACGTAACTCTCTAAAAGGCTTACAACTGAGAATCAGATATATTCTCCAAGGAACACTTTCTATTATGGTATTCTTTCCTCTTCTGTTTTTGTACAAACTCAACACTAATAACTTGGATTTCACAGCTAAAAGCCATTGAAATGTTGTCGTGCCCAAGTAGCATTTCCTGACAACTCCCTCCTGAAGATTACGGTACACTATTTATTGTGCTTTGACTGAACAGAGTAGTGAAAACAGCTGGATTAGCAGCATGCAAGACTGAAGCTTATTGTTGCATTGGGGTATTTTGGGGAATGTGGCAAGTTGATACCATCTAACAACCTGGAAAGTGAGCACACTTAAATAGCTATATCTGCCTTTCCTAGAGCTGAAAGTCAGTAGCTTCTCCCCATCAAAAGCATAGTTGCTTTACATTTCTGTTGCTACACCTTACCTCACACAAGAGGAAAAGAATGCCACAGCACAATTTATGTGCAGATCTATAGGTGCAGAGACAGCAGTACTGCTCCTGTTCTCTGCCTTCAGTGTGCTTCATTTCTGGTGATGAAAGGACAATCTCTTGAGGAATATGGAAATAATGAGGAAGACCTTCATGGTATTTTTTTGGTTATTTCTCTAACCAGGACTGTCCCTTACAGCACTGCAAAGGCACCAGTGGAACACATGCACATGACAGGGCCAACTGTATCATCAGTTAAGAGAATTTAAATCCTTTTTGACCTAGAATGGTTTTAAAACCAGACCTGGAGGCAAGAATCACTCAAGACACTCAGTTCTGAAGAGCTACAGTGTTTTTGAAAGCCTCCAGCTACAAAACTCCAATCTCCTATTTTATCAGCTTCTCTGTGTACCACTGTGACAATACAAGTATAGTCACATATGTAGGAAGATAAAAACTTCCAATCCAGAACCAAATACTGGTCCCTCCCACCTGACCTCCTCTTCTGGCAGATCCTTCAGAGCAATGGCAGAGGTTCCACAGTGCATCTATAGTAGAACTAATGTTGACTGGGCAAGGAGAATTAATATCTTTACCCCTTCTACTGCATTCAGAAGTAGTCAAACTCATCTCACTGACAAAATGTCTAGCAGAAGAAAAGGAGATCTCCAGTGCTACCAATGCCAAGCTTATAAAGCCTCTAAAGCCAAGCATTATTACTTCAAGTTTTAGACCCCATAAAACTGCAGAAAACTGTGTTGCTCAAAGGGACCAAGGTGGGCTCTTGAGGGCTGCTTTATTAAGGCAGCAAATTGGTCTTTAAGATAGGTATTATATCATCAGTGACGATGAAGGGCAAGCTCTCATCAGGTGATTGCAGTTTTTCTAGCCCATTATTTATTTACACAGATAATTAATTCCTCTGAAGTGCAAACATTTATCAACAAGTCCATTACCTAAATCTTCCTTCTTAGTTCTTTGTAGGACTAGGCACACTGACAGCTTCAGTAACAACCACCTAATTAAAGTAATTGTTGGACTGCATTTCTTATTCTGTTTCATGTATAATTATACTCCATGGGAAATCTTGTGGGATTTGAAACAGACTTTTAATCTATTCCACATGAATCAAAAACAACTCCCAAGAAAATAGTTTAGTAGTCATGTTTAATAGTGTGCCCCTTCATTTGCACCAGAGATTTCACAGTCTCGGTGCTACTCACAGACCTTTTCAGTCACACAGGGGCAACAAAATGCTCTTTCAAAAGGGAATCATTTTCTAAAATTTTTGCACATTAATTAAGTTGGCTTTAAAGGGAAATCTTTGCTGAATTGTTTGGACAAACTCTCCTAGAGAGACTGACAGCTGCTCATCCTGAAGTTTCATGGACAGTTGCATTTTTTTTACTTTGTTCCTTTAGATTTACCATAACCCATTCACACCCTTATGAACTCTCCTTCCTTATTACCTGGCAAGAGAGTACTATCAATTTTGGTTCAGTGATAGCATGTACTTTCACTACTACTTTGTTTATAGCACCAGTTAGATGTCAAGATATCTTATCCTGGCACTGATATCATTGCAGTTCTTCACTGTAAGTGGTTCTACTAAAGAAGATAGAGAAAAAAAAAAAAAAGGAACTTTCCTGGGTCTGTCACTTCTGTAGTACTTTCATGCTCAGAGTGATGGAACTTGGGTTCAGATGGGACAGGTGCATTGGAAAAAGACATTTCTGAGGTTACTTGTAGTTACATTTAAATTCAACTGCTGGTGTGCACCATATCAGGACACCAGTCCATCAGCCAATGATCTAGTTGAGCACAACACAGTTCCCTTAAAACCCATCACTAATTTTCTTTTTTGTGGAAACCAACACATGGAAGGAGATGATGGGACCTGGGTCTCAGTTAAGTATGGAGCCAGGTGTTTCCATGACCAATACCTTATTGACCTATGAGTAGGAAAACATTCTTGTGTCCTGTGTCCCTTTAAACATGTCACACAGAGAGGATACAAATTCTTGCTAATCTTTGTGAAACTTCAAATCTTCTCTTGCTATTTGAACTGAAAATTGCTCAAATTGTTGGGTTCCTAACTCCAGGGAGTTTCAAGAAAAACACCCAAATATGTTTATCTTAGGGAAGTTTTCAAAATGGTACATGAATTGATTATGAATGTCCAGCTTTGCTTTTTATAGAGACGAGCAAGGCGAGGCTGCCTAATCCTGCAGATGTGTCATATGTAATACACAACTGCTTCAGACTAGGAAGCACTCAGGGATCTTTGTTTCACCTCCCGAGTGACAGAATCAGTGCCTATACTTAAGCTTCAAATAACAAACCCTGTCATTGAGATTGAAACACTGTAGTTTGATTACTTGCAAATATTCATATTGGCTAAAATTGCCAGATAAGTGAATCTTACATTCATATGTTCGCAATGTTCTCCTTTCATGCCTATCACACTGTCTTTCTGTAATTACAGTATTTTAAATCAGGAGTGGTCATTAGAAATAGAGCTTGCCAAGATATTTATCAGGTTAATTAACTCAACATTTTCCTGCTTCCTTATTGATTTGGCAGCCTGAAGCCACTGGACAAACAATTTTATGGACATGTTTATTAGAGTTTTAGGGGATTGTATAGGTACTGAACTTTACTATCGTGTCAGCTAGCCAGTACTTATATAAACGGCAATTATCTTATGCAGGTAGATCTCAACTAGCACACGGGCTTCATACTGACCCATTACACAAGGAGAAAATTCATCGACCGAAAACACTCAGCGGTTTGTCAGATATTAGCTGATAGGGCTTGTAGCTGGGTCAAGAAACCACACTATATCTTTTCCCTGGCTGGAGAGCCGGAGCAGGATGATGTAAAAGGGAGGTGGATCTGGGACACTGCAGTCAGAGTACACAAGCACAAAGATTCATCCTACGGACCTGGGATTACTCTTTGGCACTATCTACCACCTCACCAGAAGAAACATCTAGCCAATATGCAAAACGGGATGCTGTAACAAAGGTTGAATACAGATTTTGTGAATATAACACTATGTACCTACTGTAAGGCCCTCCATGATCACTTTGTGAAGTTTTTCTAATCTTTTGCAACTAAAATGACACTCACTTTTGCAAAACTATTGCAAAAAAAAAAAATTCACCTTTTATCAGCATGATTACAGATTACAGAATGAAATGCATTTTTCACTGATACTCATATATTGCAAACAAAACTTTGCAGACTATTGCCCTACATCTTTGTAAGCAAATAACGCACAGTTGACCTGGTAAGCTAATGAATTGTCTGTGGATGAGTTTTTATCCTAATTGACCACTTACAGTTAGTATTGCTTGTTAAAAGGTTGAACATTTTGAAAGCAAGAAAATTAATGTTATACAGGGAACAAAACATATTTCAAAATGACAGCAAGCCAAAGGCACTCTTTTTGTTAGACACACAAAAACCTTTTAAAAAACATTCTGTTTTGGAAATATTCTGTTCATAGAAGAGTACATTTCTATGGGATTTTCTTACTTTTCATCATTTTTTTTTCTTTCTGTCACCATACATATAGTCCTGAACAATTCTCAGTTTTCTGTTACAGGGCTGAATACTTGATCTGTCCTGTGAACAAAAGCCATTCTGTGCATGCTACTCAGCCTCACCTGCAACTCAGATTAGCTATATGGTATTTGCATACTAGTTCTCACCTCAGCCTACTCTTCTCCATGTTCTAACATTATACCACACCCCTCAATACGTCTCCCATTGGGACAATTTATAAATCAGTAACACCCAAGTTTTTAATCCTCTGTTTTAAAATTTATTTGAGTAGCATGATTTTTGAAAATGCTACACACTTAATATTTTATCTTGGTTTCTCTGAGCATACTGTCTGTTCAGTTCTGTCCAACTCTGTCCAGCTCAACACCTTACAAGGTGCGATAGCTAAATAAGGCATTAACATCGACTACACTTAGTAATCTACTAATTACTGTTACACACCAACATGTGAAGAACTTCAGTTGTCTCTGCAGACTTGCTCCTCAGAGCATGAATACAACTCTGTAATCACGAGCAAAATCAAAAGCGGGTGGTCAAACACACCCCACGGTCTGTATTCTCCTAGCTTGGCTATACATCTGCATCTAGAACGTGCTGGTTTTTCACTGCACACTTGCAGATTAACTAATCGTGCAGTGAATCCGATGCATTTAAATGTGTCAGACACATTGCACGTCATGCAGAGCTGTTTTCTGTGACCATTTGCCTGAGATTGCTGGTGATCCTCCAGGTCCTGCTGCCTGGCATCAGAAGTGACAGGATCATAGATCCCTGGCAGGCAATCTAAAAGATTATGCGAACAACCCAAATTTCATGACTTCTTGAGAAAACAACTTAGAACTTACATTCACATAACATTTATTTTCTTATTACAATTTCAAAGCATCCCAAAAGCATCAGATCAGAAATCATGTTCTACTAGTGAAAGCAATAATTTTTTATATGAGTAACAGAATAATCTTTTAAATAAATGTAAATCAGGAATCCAAATGTAATCTGGCAAGTTGAAATTTTGGGGGAAACTTGAGGAGACAGAATGCAGTAGTGGTGAATCCTTTCTAAAGTATACGGAAAAATGTAGGATAGGGTATATTACTATAGAAGATTATTACAATTAAAGACTATGGAAGAAAATCCCATTTTAATTTTTAATTACTAACTATGAGTTGCATTTTCTTTTAAATTATATTAAAAACCCACCACAACTAAAGATTTAGTGTCTGTCCCCTTCCATTCCTATGGAGTCTGCCCTCATACCTGACTCCAAAGGAAGAGCACTGCTTCTTTCATTTGTGAGCATTGGCAAATCTGTATACGAACTACAGAAAAAAAAAAAAAAAAGCTTTCCTCTCATATTCAGATTTCTTTCAATCAACACTTTTGAAACACAGCAAATCATTCTTGTGTATTTCTGCAAATTTTCAAACACTTGTCATTCCTACTTGACCTCCTGTCATCACTTGCAGAAATGGGGTGTGAATCCCAGCATTTCAGTATTTCTCAGACTAACAGTAGAAATAGAAATTGGTAAAGATAAGAGATTCACTTAAAAAATTATTGGATAGTCTGGGCAATAGCACATCTCATCCACCTATCAACTGATACAATCAAAATGGGTGTTAGGTGGAATTGTGCCTGCAACATCTTTAATACTTCTTAACATTGTCCAGTAGAGAAGACGGAGTCAAGCTGAGAGTCTGCATTGTTACTCCTTCTTAATGCTCTTTATTTCATCCATCATTTCTTCCATTTTTGCAAGCTAGTGAGGAAGAAGGAGAGACAATGTCAAAGAGTTATTGCTTTTTGAGGCTATATTAATGTGTTGGGTTGCTTGTTAGAGCAAACATGTTACTTCCTAAAGCACTCTAATCATATTCAAGGAATGTGAATACATGATTACTGAGGCATAGGGTGGTCACCAACATCAAAGAACAGATTAACTTAACAAAGCTTTACTGCGATTGAAATAAATGTACAAGTTCCCCACTAACAAACTGGACTACAGAGAGCATGCCTATGAAGTAACACATGGGTTGACTTGTTGACCTTCTATCCTCCTGGTAGTCAGAAATCCTATCTGACAGCTCTCCTGATAAAAGCATGGTAGAGGAAGGGGTGTTCTACGTCAGATGCCTGGAAATTAGTATGACACAAAGTTACAAGGTCTGTGGCATTAGATGACTCTCACTGACAAAGAAATTATGTCAGAATCTTCATCAGAGACTACTGAAGAAAGCCAAAGAAGTGAAAAGATCCTCAAAAGGCTGCTGACGCCAATGTGAAGCAAGGGAAAACAGGACCCTAAAAAATGCAGTTGTTTTTCTCATCATTCTGGACTGATAAAAACGATTTATTTTTAATGTATTCACCTCCGTAAAGAACAAGTTAATCACTCAACTTTCACAGCTCATAGGTATTATTAAATATGGGCAAGCTGATAAAGTAATATAAATAAATTTAGCTAATGTAGATATGTAACTATAGGTACAGATTCATATATAAACTAAACAGAATTTTAAGGGACTTTTACTCAAAGTTGTAAGTTAAAAAAAAAATCTACAGTAGAAAAAACCAAAAGTAAAGTCCCTAAGAGGCTCCATATCACGAAGGGGAAGGGGAAGAGTTAAAAAAAAGACAGACATTACAGTTTCACAGATGTGGGCATCACAAGTTCATGAACGTATCATTCTGTGCTCCCTTTACGATTTGGCAATGTAGTCAAGTAACTTTATCACAGAATCATAGAATCTTTGGGTTGGAAGGGACCTTTAAAGGTCATCCAGTCCCAGCCTCCTTCCACAATGAGCTGGGACATCTTCAACCAGATCAGGTTGCTCAGAGCCCCGTCCAGCTTGACTTTGAATGTTTCCAGGGATGGGGCATCTACCACTTCTCTGGGCAACCTGTGCCAGTGTTTCACCGCCCTGATTGTGAAAAATGTCTTCCTTGTATCTAGTCTAAATTTACCCTCTTCAAGTTTAAAACCATCACCCCTTCTCCTACTGCAACGGGCCCTGCTAAAAATTCTGTCCCCATCTTTCTTATAAGCTCCCTTTAAGTACTGGAAGTAATGATGCCAAGTTCCTAAAAAGCTGAAAGACCTATTACAACATCTAACATCAATTGAAATGATACCATGAAACGTGCTGCAAAATTTCTGTGGAAGCCATTTACTTTTTAAAGAGCAACATTCTTCTTCCCTGGCAAATAACATTACTGCCTTTGGAGAATTTATAACAACTAGGAAAGAAAACCTACTATAAACAAAACTGAAAGTAATCTGTTTCATTCTTCATACCAAATGGAATGCAAAAATAAATGAAATAAAAAAAAAAAATTATCAAGCTTTCTAACATTATTCCAGCATTAATCCAGCATACTGTTCATCGTAGAGGCAAGATCATGTTTAAAATTTATGTTGAGTGACTACCTTGGTGAAGGATTTTTAATCTGTTTTTTCATGCTAAGGCTAATTCAATAACTTGGCCAAAATGTTTAGGAAATGATTACTGATTAGATTCCTAAACTTTACTTGTATAGATGTGATACAGTCAGAAGCATATCTATTACTGTGAGTTCTAGGATTACACAATATCCCACAGTAATCTGTGAGAGAGTAATTTGCAAGCCCTCTGAGTGTGACAACAGGACATGTCCAAGATCTAGACATTAAAGGGGCAGGAGAGTAACTAGTGCTAAAACATGCAGATATACTGCCCATGAGGCTTCAGCAACGGCCCAAGAGAGCTTCTCAATCGTGCACCACCATCCTCTTCACAGCAGAAATACCAGAGATGTTCACATTAGAAAAGCGTACATTTCTTTCATGAGAGAAACAAGACTGCTGCTTTTGAGAGGCAAAAAACCAAACAGCAATTTCACAAGCATCTTACTGAAATCAAGCCAGAGGGGACAAAGGATGTTTCTGCCAAGTTAAACCAAAAGAACTGGTGTTTGTGACCAGTAAATAAAGATCCAATAAATGTAATAAACCCTGAAAAGTCATGAAGCCTAAAAGCCCCTTAACCATGTTGCCTACAAGCTTTTTATGGTATGGTAAAGCTATTTAATTTGAGTGCTCAGATACTGGTGTTGGGAAGTCTTTTTTTTGCTTGGAAATGCTCTTAGTTATTGCATATATAATCCGCCTTTCCATCCCCAGAATATTTTTTTCTGTGGAACAGGTAAACTGACCCAGAGCTGCTGGCCATTTACATGCTCTCTCTCTTATTCACATCTTCACTTTTTCAATGTGCAACTTTATTGCCTTAAACGTGACAGAGACCTTCAGTTATCCCCAAGGAATGATGAAGACACTGTCCCATGCTTTTTCAAGGTCTGTATAGACACTTCAGAAAAAAAGAGCTATGTGTTTCATCTGCCTCCCCATCCTGGGAAGCCTGTTATTCCCCTGCTCGGCAAAAGTGTGTACCCCCATTAATCATGTTCCCTGCACTGTCCCCTAGCCCCTCGACTCAGACTTTCCTTCTTAGGCTAGACAGCCTGTGAAGGACTATCTGAAATTGTTTTCAGCAGCATTTTCACCTGCAGCTGTGATACTGCATGAGAACTGTGAGCTATCAAGAAAGAAGGCATTTCTAAAAAAGTCTATATATTTCACACAGTAGGGATAGGAGGCAGTACTGAGGTCTTTTGACCTTAGGACTGTAGAGTTAAAACTTTGGGTCAGATTGCCTGTTGAGCTGGACAAAGGTAATCATTATATAGTGCCAACTCAAGTACAGTATTAGTGGAAGGTGCTGATATAACACAGCTTCTGTTAAGAATACTTTTGAAGTTTTCTAGAAGAAATTCAGGGTACTATTGGTAGGATTTAAAACAGAGTGTCTCCTTACATGAGGCAGTGCCAACAAAGTAAGTTTTACCCATCAAACTCTGTGGAGTGAACCTTTGACTATGTTCCCAAAGCCCTTGCTTTTAATTTTCTTTTGTCTCTAAATTCTGTGGCTCTAGCTATAAAACTGCTACAAAGAAAGCTGGTCTTAGAGCATTTCCAGCTGTGCTAACACCTGGAGACAGAAGATATCTCAGGAGATACCTGCAGCTGAATATCCACATTAAAGGAATTAGAGAAACTTCTAAACTTTGGTTGCTTAGTCACTTCATATCCTTGGCCTTTCCCAAGATATAACTGTGGAATTGAAAGACCAAAAGAAAACATTATTTTTCTATTATCTTTGCAGTGTCTTTAAACAGGCAGAAAAATCTACTTCTTCACTGGGTGGGAGCTGCCATTTTGTGTGTCAGCTGAGGCAGTCTTTCAAAGTTAGTCACTGTACTCATACTGTCATTCAAAAAGCCTTTAACGTTTTTTTTTCCGTCTCACAGAATAAAAGTTAATCAGAACAAGATACATAACACAATAAACTTCCTTGCCACAGAGACAATCAGGCAACAGGCTTTTAATTCCCATCTTCGGTTGTTCTTGAGGCTTTCTAAGCTCAACTTCTAGACTGCAAAATCTTTAGATATGGACTCTCCTAGTTTCTCTGTTTTCCACAGCACTGAGCACTCTACCAAAACCAATCTATGTAACATTTAGCAATCCCCACTGAAAAACTGGTTGTGAGAGTTGCTTACAACTAAGTTGGTTTGCGTCTGTGTTCTAATCCTTCCTGACACTCTTGGGATATTTTCAATTTCTATGACAGCTGGGAGTTCTCCCACCTCCATTTTAACAGAAATTTTCCTCTGATCATCTATGTTTGTAGCTTTAAGGTAAACTTCAGATATCAGAACCACCATCATAAAAAATCAGGAATTGGAAGTGCTGTGGTTTTGAACAGATAATAAACAATTATACTGCAAATGGCTCCATCACAGTGCTACAGTCCACAGTCTCCAATGGAGCATTAGTTTATTAAGAGTCACAAAATCTGTATCTAAGCACATCCTTTACTCAGAAACCAAGGTGATGCTTTCAGAACTGCGATGGATGGCTTAGCTGTGCCTCTGCCAGGGTTTCTTTTTGTGACTCAGAAGGGATGGTTGGAGACAGCATCACTCATGCTGTCAGGGGCTCTGGAAGGAAGGTCGCTCTTCTCCCCTGCCATTACACACTTTCTCCATTACACAGAAGTGGTCCCTGAGGGTGAAACACCTGGTCTCCCACTCAATCTGTTTGTAAGCCAGATGTCATTTGCTGCAATGTACACACAGCATGTCAATGGCAGCAAAACATCAAAAGCTTCCTAGGTACAAATATTTACTCGCTGTGGGAAAGGTTTCCTGGAAGGATATCAAGAACTTGCCGATTTGCATTAAGTATGTGGTACACGATAGTTTTTTAACTATCACTGTGGAGCCTCACTCTTGTTGATCTCTCACTCTTCAGATCTCATTTTGAAGGGCTGCAAGACCACTGAAGGAATTGAAGATGCGGTAAGAAATGGGGTGGAGTAATCTGAATTAAGCAGTCTGCCACGGGATCTGGTACCAAACTAAAACTGCAACATGAGAACACAGAGCTGTTTGCATGACATTTTGGAGTGAGACTTACAATTAAGTAAGTGCTGTTGCAGAATTTCATTCATGTCTCGTCTCATTAAAAAGAACTGATTTTTACAGGAAGCTAAATGTTAAGGTCTTCACTTTGGTGAGTTGTTGTACATTACAACATACGGATCCAGATCGAAGAGCTGATGTTTCTTGATCAATCCTGTGTCATTTGCTCCTGATAAACCCCATTCAGCCCCATCCCACTGTGAACAAACCATACATACCTCAAACAAACACAGATGATGTTTGCTAGCCGCTATCGAAACTTAGTATATGGAAGTGTGGACGAAAATGACAAGGCTTCTCAACAGAAGTAAATACTGTATTAGTGTATGAGTGCAGATCAGGTCTTAAGAGTCAAATTTTTTGGACAGGGCAGTAGATTTTCATTGGCAACCACAGGATAATACATTGTAATTCTGTCTAAAACCAGTGCAAACAAATAAACAAAAAAATCCTCAAACAATTCCAGGAATCTGATTAGCTTTCTGGTAGAAATTTGTGCCAGTTCTTCCTGTGTCTGAGCTCCCCCATCTGTGACCACATAAGAGTTTGACATGACTTCCTCTGAGTTAGGGTTAGTTATCTCAAAGGTTTCCAGAGAGATTACCTTCTGACTGCAGACACCAGCACTTTCACAGATAACTTTCATTTGGTTTTACTTCTCAGGATATATCTGGTGCCAAGTCAAAGGCCTTTCACTGCAAAGCTCAAAAACTGTTATATTACAAAAATGAAAAAAAAGTGACACAAGACATGGAATTACTCATTCAGCTGTGTGTTATAAAAAACAGTCTGTAAGAGAAGTCAGTCTTCTGATGAAGAATATAGAAACATTAAAATAAATAGAAAACAGGCAAAATTGCTAATTTAGCACTTTTAATTTTCAAAAGATTTTGACATACAGAGAAAAACATTTCATAAAAGCCACTGATTTCTCTCTCTCTCCCTCTCAAAAAAGAATATGTCTGTGTGCTTAATGTAACTATAACTGAATATGATTAATTTAATCTTTTTATGTTAACAAGAGACAGGCAAGAGATAATTAGTTTACCATGCTCAGATACTCTGAATGACTCTAGCTTGTGACAAAATGTTAGAATCCATCAGAAGTATAATTTTGAGAGAAGTATATTTCAAAATCTTCAGACTCACTAGAGTTATTAAAATGGTTCTTTTCTGAGGAAAATGGGATAAGAATGAATTTTGGTATAAAGTTAGATTTTGTTAACACAGAAATGGGTATAGGAACAACATGAAAATAAACATATATAACATAGTGCGTAAGACACAGAGATGCAATATGCATTCACTCCATTTACAGTGTATTGTAAATGTTATTAACATGAAGATAGATAAATAACAAGCATAGGAGAGAGTCCCCTGGGCCTACAGCCTCCCCTGTGAGAAGGCTTGGAATTGAAAAAAATGTTAATTTTGTGTGATCATGCTTTGCATTCAGAGAAAGAAATTGGAAGAGCACAAGGATAAGCAGCAAGTTCACAGATGGCTTAGAAATAAAAAGCATGCTGTGTAACATTAATTTAACAATATGCTTTGCCTTTTTACTTATTATTTTAAGTACACATATAGATATATCCAGAAAAAATGTTCATGTCACTGTATAGGCATATAGAGAAGAAATTAATAATTTTCACCATTTAGAATAGATAAGGTATATGAAATTGGTCCATGAAGATTTCCAGTGCTAGCCATCTGTCTTAAACGAATGGCAAAGAAGATCTAATAGATAAAAAAAACAGAGAAAGAGTGAGTCTGAAATTAATGAATTGTCCTCTGTCACTGTGATTCTTCAAAGCTTAGCAAAGCAGAGGATCAGACCAGCGGGCCTATTTCACAAGTTAGTTTTGAAATACAAGAATGAGATTTCTTGAAGTGACTATTTTTTATCTTACAGTCCTCTCATTTACATAAAGCACCGCCGCAGACACAAGGGCTGTCATGGAAGCCCTGCTCCCCAGCATATGACACCACACAATTTTGCCCATGCATCTAGCTGGAAAATGTGCTAGGTCGGGGAGTATCAGGTGCAGGAGGAGTGTGGGCATTCCGAACCTGTCAGTAATCACCCAGGTTTTACATCAGAGCCATTTAAAATCAATCATCACCTCCACTTTCTTCATTAAGAGTGATAAGGGCACCTTGATAGTGAGGACACCACAAGTTGGACTCCTCGTCTGGTGAGAAGGGTGGTAAAATGGGCCCCACTGGACCTCGGACTCAGATAATAACAGGTAAGTTAATTAATTTCCCTTTTAGTGCAAATAAAGTCATACAACTCTGTAGTTCCGTGACTGCAAAAGAAGAATAATGAATCATATCACATATATGTTGTAAAAGTTTAATCCAGTACTGTTGCCACATACCTGCCTTGACTCTGTCCCGCATTTGGGTCAGAACAAGACCAGGGTACACACCTGCCATAATAAAAATACAGATGTTCAGGCTGGAAAAGAATTGTATCACACTCCAGCCAGTCTCTCACTAGAGACATCTGGAAGAAATGGAAAACAGTGGGGAACACATCTGTCCCGCAGCTCAGGCTCAGATTCATTTCCCAGGCACAAACTAACATGAATGAAACAGAGATATCTGGGAGAGTTTGGCCTTGCAGTGCACCAGGAAATGAACCAAATGCACAAGTCAAGGCATCTGTTCTCTGACACAGGCTGGGTTTCCCAGTGAAATCCATCATTCCTGATGCCCCTTTCTGGAGATCGGTCATTGTGTTCTTGTAGTTCTTCTTTACCTGGCAACCAGACACACAGGCCAGAGATCAAGAGCTTGGTACACTCTGCAATCTAAGTAGATAAGCCATACAGTGAGTAGAAGAAAGGAAATACTTTCAGTCAGCTCTGGGTAATGATAGATGATGAAAGTACCATTTTCAAAAGCTGGGAAAACTAGCGCTGAAAATGGAGAAAAGTCTTATTTTTTTCTCTTTAAGCTCAATACTCTTTTGTAGGTCAGACTCTCCACCCATGCAGCATGTTTAAGGAATTCTACATCCAAAGACCCCTGCCTTGCTAAGAAAGAAGATTGCGGCACCATGACATATATACTTCAAACACTAGATTACCTCCAAAAATACCTGAAAATGTACAGGCCTTGATTAATATTATGGCTATAAACAGTTTTTCAATTTTAATCCCAAAGTTCGTAATTAGAAAGTGCAGGGTTTAGCCAAATTCCTTTGGGTTTTTCCTGAAATTGATATTTCTTATTATATACCAAAGGGTCAAGATTTTCAACAGAAACATATTTGATGAAATGTTTCTTCCTCCCACTCTTATTGCCTTTTTCCCCTAAGGAAAAATGTAAAAAAACAAACACACAAGAAAACATTTGCTCAGCCTCACTCTCAGACAAGAAATTAAAGTCAAGTGATGTTACAAAACTTGCCTAGGACACCACTAGAAGCCTAGATTAAATCAGAAGCCTGAATTCAAAAGGTGGAAAACAGAATAATATACATCAGTTACAGTGACTGCCAATCCAAGGTAAGGCACAACAAGCAGAGCAGCACTCAGAGAATGCATTGTCTGTTTAGGTTTAAATGACATTTGGGATTTTAGACAGACTGGCCTGGTTTCAGCCAAGGTAGAGTTAATTTTCTTCATAGAAGCTAGTGTGAGGCTATGTTTTGGATTTGGGATGAGAAAACGTTGATAAGGTGCTGATGTTTTGAGCTGTTGCTAAGTAGTCAAGGACAGTCCAGCTTCTCGTGCTGGCCTGCAGCGAGCAGGTTGGGGGTGCATGGGGAGCTGGGAGGGGACACAGCCAGGACAGCTGACCCAGGCTGGCCAAAGAGATATTCCATACCATATAACATCATGCTCAGTATATAAAGCTGGGGGAAAAAGAAGAAGGAAGGGGTGGAGGGACGTTCAGAGTTATGGCATCTGTCTTCCCAAGAAACCATTACGAGTGACGGAGCCCTACTTCCCTGGAGATGGCTGAACACCTGCCTGCCCATGTGGGGTAGTGAATGAATTCTTTGTCTTGCTTTGCTTGCGTGCGTGGCTTTTGCTTTACTTATTAAACTGTCTTTATCTCAAACCATGAGTTTCCTCACTTTTACTCTTCCGATTCTCTCCCCCATCCCACCATGGGGGAGTGAGTGAGCGGCTGCATGGGGCTTAGTTGCCAGCTGGGGCTAAACCACGACACAGACAGATCTTAGTTTTATGATATGTTTGAAATTCAGGGGACCTGATAAACTTCTCCTGGATTTCAGCAATAGTACCTATAAGATTAATTACCCTTTTTGGCTACTGGTGTGGTGGGTTGAGCTTGGCTAGATGCCAGGTGACCACCAAAGCCACTCTATCACTCCTCCTCCTCAGCTGGACAGGGGAGAGAAAATATAAAGAGAATCTTATGGGTTGAGATAAGGACAGGGCGAGATTATTCAGCAATTACCATCATGGGCAAAACAGACTCAACTTGGGGAAATTAGTTTAATTTATTACCAATCCAATCAGAGTAGGGTAATGAGAAATAAAACCCAAATCTTAAAACACCTTCCTCCCACCCCTCTCTTCTTCCTGGGCTCAACATTACCCCTGATTTTCTCTACCTCCTCCCTGCTGAGCAACACAGGGGGATGGGGAATGGGGGTTGCGGTCAGTTTGTCACACATCATTTCTGCTACTCCAAACTCCTCAGGGGGACGACTCCTCACACTCTTCCCTTGCTCCAGAGTGGGGTCCCTCCCACAGGAAAGAGTTCTCCATGAACTTCTCCAACATGAGTCCTCCCCACAGGCTGCAGTTCTTCACAAACTGCTCCAGCCTGGGTCCCTTCCACAGGGTGCCATCCTTCAGGAACAGACTGCTCCAGCCTGGGTCCCCCACAGGGTCACAAGTCCTGCCAGCAGACCTGCTCCAGCCTGGGCTTCTCTCTCCACAGAGCCACAGGTAATGCTCCAGTGTGGGCTTCCCACGGGGTCACAGTCTCCTGCTCCAGCATGGGGTTTTCCATGGTCTGCAGGTGGATATCTGCTCCACCGTGGAGTTCCATGGGCTGCAGGGGGACAGCCTGCCTCACCATAGTCTTCACCATGGGCTGGAGGAGAATCTCTGCTCTGGTGCCTGGAGAACCTCATGCCCCTCCTTCTGCACGGACCTTGGTGTCTGCAGGGCTGTTTCACATATTCTCAGTTCTTTCTCTGGCTGCAATTGCTGTGCACAGGTTTGGGGTTTTTTTCCCCTTCTTAACTATGTGATCCCAGAGGCGCTACCACCATCACTGATGGGCTCAGTCTTGGCCACAGCAGGTCTGTCTTGGAGCGGGCTGGCACTGGCTCTATTGGACACAGGGGAAGCTTCTAGCATCTTCTCACAGAAGCCACCCCTGTAACGCCCCTGCTACCAAACCTTGCCACGCAAACCCAATACAACTAGAAAGAGCAAAGGCCCAGGAGAGGAAATGTTTAATTAGGATGGATAATCTATCTGGGAAGAAATCTGCATGATTGTTTGTCTTCTGCATTAGGAAGAGGGGCAATGCTGACATACTCATTGCTTCATTGCTATGAATTCACTGCACTGAGGGGTATTTAAGAGATCTCTTAGGCCAGCAGGAACCCTAAGGTCCTTTATAAGGAAAAAGAAGCATTGGAACCGTGGGCTAGTTTCCCTGCTGTCAATAAACTAATAAATAATTATACACTAGGGCCTTCCACTCCTTCTCACCAATTGTTATCCTCAATAGTGGAATTTGGGGAGTATTCAGAAGAATGTGCTGTGACTAATGCTCAGCACTTCTTTTTTCTTAATGCTTAATATTGGTTTTATATGTACACTGGCTAAATCTGATTATCAGTGTAAAAAACATTTACTGTTCTAACTCTCTTCTTTAATACTGATTATCATATCTTTATATCATAAAGTGAGACTCCCATTCATGGCACTGATATTCTTCATAAAAAGCAATTTCTTAAGACTCTCAGCAGCTCTCTAAAGTCTTATTCTTGACATTAGTACCAGGGGAAATTATTTGCCTGTGTTTAAATTGCACATTTGCTTCCAGCTGTAAAAAGAAGCCAGGTCTCCTGAATATTAATCCTTTGATATAATCACGGGTCTTTTCTTTTACTTTATTTTCCTCCTCACTCCTTCCTCACTTTGTTTTTTTCTTTCTCTTTAACATCTGGACTCCACCACCAATGAAAATTTTGAACTTGCATTGGAGCACTCACAGAGATCCAAGATATCAAGTCTGGAGTAACATGTTCCTCTTACCTGTTTAATTTCATAACAATTCCCCTTTTCTCCTGGCCAGGTATGTTCTGTATCTGTATCATTGCTATTTATAACTACTTTACATAATGTCAATAAAATATCTTTAAAAGAATTTTCCCTGTGGAGAAAAATCACCATTCAGAAGGCATTAAAATTTATACAGATTATCAATCCTAAACTGAATATACAGTCAATATTCTAACCTTGCTGGTTTTCTTGTATAAGGGTTCGAGAACTATTAGACATAGGAGTCACGGTTTTTATTATAACAAAAAACCATGTATCCCTTAGAGGATCACAGCATTTTAAAGGCTCTTCCCCTTGGATCATCACAAACTTCAGCTTTTTTAAACATAAGAACTATTTATCCTGAGAAAATTTGACAAGAAGAGAAATAGGCTCGCATTTCTAATCAGCTTAGCCTATAGCATGCTGGCATGTTGCAAACTGCCAGCTGAATGAATGCTGAGGATGACTGAGATGAATAATGCATCCTCAAGACTTTAAATAGTTACTGCTATATGATATCCGAGGAGCAAGAATTCAAGTTTTGCACATTGTCTTGGCGCTCCCGGCTTCCACTCTCACTTTCATCTCTCTTCTGGTTAATGGAGTGGAAAATGGGTCTACATTTTCCCCAGGTTTTAAAACTTCCTAGATAAAAGCAAATTAAATCACTTTTATTTAGGCTGCCTTATCAATTATAATTTCTAGTGTTCTTATTTCTGCTTTCTCAGACTCCAGTCTGATACAAACTGGATACAAAAAGAGCACCTACAGGAAGCTTTGAACACTGCTAGTACTTATTTACACACTTAACGGCATCAGACTTCTTAAACACAAGCCATCTGAAACAATGGCATTCACCTCTCACATCCTGTAATCAGTCGTTTGACCAAGGTAATCCATAATGAAAGCTGAATAGATTCAGAGAACGCCTTTGGGAGGGTGGGAAGACTCAGGAATTAGAACGGAAAGCAAAAAAACCCCAAACCAAGTACACATTTTTCATTGGTTGGGATTTCACAAAATAAGACAGAAGAAATGTTGTGGGTTTTTTTTTTTTTCCCCCCACACACACAGAGTAAAAGTAGAATAAACTTTTCAGGCTTCCCTTCCAGTGCCTCAATTCCCCGTTTCTTCCACTGTACAGTTCTTCATCTGTCTCTGTATGTCCCCTCATAACCCACTTGTAGAAAAGGGAGGTGGACCCATGCCAGCCCCAAAGAATAAAGGCAAACCAAGAAACTCCACACCTTGCAGTCAAGCAGGCAGAGAGCTGTTTCACTGCTTTGCCTCTCAAGAAAAGAAAGTCTTGTGACCAAACTGAAGTTCTCATGAGAAATTTTGAACCATATTCTGAAGAATTCTCATCCAACATTTTTGTAAGTAAATTGGGAAGATTCACAGTTAATTCTACTTAAAACTCTTGCTTTATTGCCTTATGTTCTACTATTTTTATCTTCATAATAAAATGAACATCATAGAGTACTTGAAAACTATGTTATTTTTTACCTTTCATAAAAAAGGACCCACAGGACACTTACAAGAAATAAGAAGTCAGAATTCAATTCAAAATATTCTGCTAATTTCAGTTGCTGCTAATTTTGCTCAATTTCAATTCTGTTTATTATTTATTTTAAAAAAAAAAACAGATTATGACACTTAATACACATCACATTACCATAGCTGGTAAATGGGAGAAGGGCTGCAAGAGTGAGCAGCAATGGACTTTCATGTGGATGCTGTGTAGTCTTTTACAAAAGATGCTTTAAGAATTTTATCTAAATCCTGCAGAGAACTTTACCCAAACCTCAGGTAAAAAGGAAAGAAGAAAAAAAAGTGTTATATACGCTCATATATAAAAAACAGTCTGTCAGCCTTTCTCTGAGTAAAACTCCTGCATTACTAAATCTGTCAAAAAAATCTGTCACATTTTTGTAAAAAACAATATTTTAAATTTTTTGTCCAGTTCCTTAGCCCTATATCTTTTTCCAACCCCTTTATCGCTAGGGGGAGAATATGGAGACTTTTCCCAGCTGCTGACTTGCAGTAAATGCAGTCCTTTACAACACAGCTCAGGTGTTTACCTGTTACAGTTATGCCTCTACTGTTTGTTTATCTGGGGTCAGTGCAAAATCCTGAATGATCTGCTACCAGAGGAAAAAAGCAAGAGTAAAAGTACCTTTTATCCTTTGTTTCTTTCAAACTCTTGCAAACCTTGGGCAGTCAGAAATTCAGCTAGGAATAGTACTTGCTTGGATCAGCCAATACGTAATCCCAATATCCTTGCAAAAAACCAGTCAAGTAGTAAGATATAACTCTCCCATGCCTGAAAGACAGGACTAACGCTCTGCACCAAATGTCTTTCTAGCACTAGTTCTTTAGGTTTTTTAGGGCTGCTGCTGACACGTAAGTGCAACGCAGGATCAGCCAACATAGTACTGGGAACCAATTTGTGTACAGTAATGCAATAGTCCTATTGCTCATTTTATTGACAAAGCGAACACGAGGATCTTTCCATCTCCCAGTAGGTTATTCCTGACCTCATCAAAAAATATTTTGAAAGCCTAGTTCTCCAGGACAACAATTCTTCACTATGTTTTCATCACAGTAGTTTTTCTGATCTTCTGTGCTTTAGAGTTGCTCCTCAGCCTAACCATTTCTCCCTAAACCTCTGACAGCTGTAAGACTACATCTCTCTTTTCCTCCACCCTGTTTTCTTTCAGCTTTTCCAAGACCATCTCCCTGTCCTTCAGTTCTTATCTGTTCTGGATAACTATTCAATATATCTAGATATCTATTCAACATCCAACCAACACCTTTGTCTTCTTCCACACTAAGTTTTTGATTACAGATGAAAAAATTTCACTATAACTTCTTTTGAAAATCAGCATTTTCCTTAAAGCACTAAAAATTTGTACTTTGTCCCATAGACCAGCATCAGGAATTTTCTGACAATCAGAACATTTAAGCATGTGAAAAATAAGTCATTTAGTCCTCACTGTTGACCAACACTTTGTTGTGTACCCTCACCCCCAAACATGACCCCTTGAAAACATGAACTGTAAGATTAAAAATATAGATAAAGAGTAAGACTAACCATTTTATCTACTATAATAAAATGTTGTTGTTTTGAAACTAATCCCACAAATTCTGATGCCCAGAGAGTCATTTTTTAAAAACACTCTGGCCAAGACCAACATTTTTCATTCCCTGGAAATACCCTGTCACTCCCGCTTCTCTTTCAGGTTAGAGGGGCCCCTGCTAAGTGCCCCAGCTGCACCTGGTAGCAGCACTGGAACAGACTCACAGGTGGCAGCTCTGTTTTATCACTTATATGATCCCACAGTGATCCCATGGCAGCAAAGCCTGGAGCCCAGCTGAACATCTGCAAGTGAGTGCCTTCCCCTAAGGGAAGCTGAACCTTTTCCCAGCCTCTAGCTTCAGCCCAGCTGGAGAGAGAGAGAGGCTGGCTGACAGCTCTTCTTGCTGCCAGTGCCAGCTGTACCTGCCTCAACAAATCTCAGTGCTACAGAAAACAGTTGTGATGTGCTTCAGTACCAGTAGCGGTGTTGTCGTGACTCTGCCCAAGCCGACACCACTGCAAGGCACAAGCATCTGCTACAGATCTTCTAGCTTTTCTCTGCTGTTTGATGCCACAAGTGTTTGTCTTGTATGAGAATCACGTGGCAGATTGAAGTTTATCATTAGCAGCTCTAAGCTTCTAAGTCTGAACTTTCTGCTCCTTCAATCTACAACCCCAAGCTGCCTTGCTGACAAAAAGTGATGAGGGAACATGTGAGTTCTTTTCCATTTTAGCTACAATAAATTCTCAGCAATTCTGATTTCTAGGCACTGCATACAGCACCATGACAACGTCTCTTCACAAAGGCATGTCTTCTTGGGCTGGAAGCTTGTGTCCTTAATAAGACATGTTGAGGTGGATGTCATTTTTGTCATAAGGGGAAAAGATTCTTTGTCCAGATAAAGACAACTGCATCATCTTTGAGAAAGGCTGTGTCTCAGAAGCAGAGTCAAACTGAACTCTAGTGCTCTTAATGACATTCCTGTTTTCAGCATCAATGTGGCTGTCATCATTATCTTTGGCTTTTTAAGCCCTTGGGTCCTCGTGCTAAGCTGCTTCTCCTGTGGCCAGGGCTGGAGGGCAATTAGACCAGCAGTCAGTGGCGAACAAAGCCCAAAGTTCTCTACTGAAAGGTTCAGTTGCTTGAGATCCTTTACACAAAGTAGCAAGTGGAGAAATTAACCAGCAGGAAAGCAGAGCTCGGTGATGCTTTTTCCCTTTACTAAGTAGCAAATAACATGTAGAGATATCAGCTATCTCCTTTTTTCTTTTTTTTTTTTTTTTTTTTTATTGCCAGCTCCACAAATTTTTGGAGTCTTGAACAGATTTACAAAGCAAGGGTTAGATTCTAACCCAGCAGGGAAGCACCTGGCTCCAGGTGCAACATGAGAAAGTCAGCAAGGTGTTTCTCACACATCTGTGTTGAGTGACCAGAATCCCAAACTCTTGTCTCTCCTCACCCACGTGACGAAGGATGAGTAGAGGCAGCTTGTTTTTCTCACAGGGGTCGCTTGCCTTCCCTCACATACATATACCCTTTAACAATGCCCGAAAGTGCTCAAGTCCTGAAAAAGGAAAGCCCAGCAGCAGTTCTGATTTCATTAGTGGAATGGTGCCAGTTTCTCTGTGGCACTTTCATAACTCTCCTAGTGCATCTAAGGCACCCAAGACAGAACCTAGCTGTGAGTGAAACCACATGGATTTCACCACAAAAATGCAGTCAGCCCTGAGATGGTACAAAGCAAGACTACATGTCTTTGATTGTATGGAGCTTAATGATGATGACAATAGGGTTGAGTGTTTATGGGTAAGAATCAGGGGGAAGGCAAACAAGGCAGATATCATGGTGGGAGTCTGTTATGAATCACCCGAACAAGATGAAGAGGCAGACAAAATATTCTATAAGCAGCTGGGAGAAGTCTCACAATCGCTAGCACTTGTTCTTGTGGGGGACTTCAACTTACCAGACGTCTGCTGGAAATACAACACAGCAGAGAGGAAACGGTCTAGGAGGTTCCCGGAGTGTATGGGAGATAACTTCCTGACACAGCTGGTGAGTGAGCCAGCTAGGGAAGGCGCCCTGCTGGACCTGTTTTTAATGAATGACTTGTGGGTGATGTGACAATTGGAGGCTGTTTTGGTCACAGTGACCACAAAATGATAGAGTTTTCAATTCTTGGAGAAGTAAGGAGAGGGGTCAGCAAAACTGCTACCTTGGACTTCCAGAGGGCAGACTTGGTCCTGTTCAGGAGCCTGGTTGACAGAGTCCCTTGGGAGGCAGTCCTGAAGGGCAAAGGAGTCTAGGAAGGCTGGACGCTCTTCAAGATGGAAATCTTAAAGGTGCAGGAGCAAACTGTCCCCATGTGCTGAAAAACGGTCTGGCGAGGAAGAAAACTGGCCTGGCTGAACAGAGAGTTTGGCTGGAACTCAGGAAAAAAAGGAGAGTTTATGACCTTTGGAAGAAGGGGCAGGCATCTCAGAAGGTCTGCAAGTATGTCATGAGGTTATGCAGGGAGAAAATTAGAAGGGCCGAAGCCCAACCAGAATTTAATCTAGCTATTGCCACAAAAGACAATAAAAAATTTTTTTATAAATACATTAGCAACAGGAGAATCTCCATCCTTTATTGGATGAAGGGGGAACTATAGTGACAAGGGATGAGGAAAAAGCTGAGGTACTTAATGCCTTCTTTGTGTGTTCAGAGAAGGAAAATGAAGCTGGTGAGGGATCTGAAGAACAACTCTTATGAGGAGCAGCTGAGGGAACTGGGGTTGTTTAACATGGAGAAAAGGTGGCTGAAGGGAAACCTTATCACTCTCTACAACTACCTGAAAGGGGGTTGTAGCAAGGCGGATGTTGGTCTCTTCTCCCCAGTACTAGCGATAGAATGAGAGGAAATGGCCTCAGGTTGCTCCAGGGGAGGTTTAGATTGGATATTAAGGAGAAACTTCTTTACTGAAAGAGTTGTCAAGCATTGGAACAGGCTGCCCAGGGAAGTGGTTGAGTCACCATCTCTGGAAGTATTTAAAAGACCTGTAGATGTGGTGCTTAGGGACAGAGTTTAGTGGTGGAGTTGGCAGTGCTAGGTTAGCGGTTGGACTGGATGATCTTAAAGGTCTTTTGCAACCTAAACGATTCTATGATTCTATGTCCATTTAGGGTAAATACAAACATGGACTTCACAAATGAAAATGCTGGACAAATTATGTGGGTACAATGGAATGCTATGTTATATTCACGATTTTGCCAGGACACCAGAATTTATTCCTCAGTCGTGTTTTTTACGTCCATAACAGTAAGGAATTAATACCAATACATCTTTTATGAAAGATGGTGCTATCATTTTCTGTTCGTCATTCTGTAATGCCATATTTTAGACCTGGTAAGATATAAACTGTTCTCAGTTTATATTTAGTCCTCTATCATTTTTAGTCCTCTATCAAGACAATTAAAGAGCTGAGAGTAAGAACAAAAGCTGTCTGCATTTGCCCGTTCTGACGCATTTGCTTTCTAAGCTTATCACAATGTTGTTCTTAGCATGGAAGACATTTGTAGGATTTACCAGGGTTGAAGCCATTGAAGTTTTATAGAAATTAAAACCAGTTCTGTATTTTTATGGAATCAACAGAGAACTGCATATTCCCTGCCAGAGAATTACATAGCATCAAGGTTTTGATGACATTTCTGTCAGATTGTTAAGAAGAGTATCAACAAGTTCTCATTCTTCACTGCTATCTGTGAGTACTGCTCTGGGCAAAAACATATGGCAAAGGAGAGATCTGAACACAGGGGCATGGCTGTTTGGGACAACACACTGAATAAACATACAGATAAAGGTATATCCTAGAAGATCTCCATGCAGGCTTCCCCCTGAAGCTTTTTATTGTCCCCAGTGAACATGTCCTTACAGATGATCCTACGATCCTCGTCTATGAATGAAGTGAAAGAGTCTGTTCCATATGTTCCTTTGATTTTGCAGAACCCTTGGTAAGAGAGTATTGTGTGGGTTAACTCTCACCTGAGGCAGCCTGCAGTTATGTTTCAAAAATCTTTGAAAAACAAAAATATTTTTTACATAAAGAATCCAAAGCCACAAGCAAAAATTATTAAACAAACTTCATCACATAAATTTTCATACACAAACTAGGGTTGTCTACATATTAAATATCCTCCTAAAATCCAGTGTGGACAAATTTTGTTATAAGCATGACTTCTTAGGTCTTTGGTTTGTACTAACTGTGTCTAGGTTCTTGCAAAGAAGAGGTGTTTCCCTTCTCTCCTACTCTCCTTGCTGATTACAGAAAGTTTAGGGAGAACAGCTAACTTCTAAGTGCTTTCCAAATTCATTGTTGAGGTAAGTCTTGTCTACTGAAAAAAAAATCCCTATAGCCACATCCATTTCAATCCACCAGACAGACACTTGGAGCTAGTGTCACATGGAGGGAGAATTAGGGATGTTAATAGTCAGTATGGTACTATGTGACTTCTAGAGTCCCTTCTCAAGCAAAATTCCCAAACTCAGACTCTGCTTTACACAAAGAGTCTGTGAGGAGGCACCAGGACTCAGAATACCCCACACAACAGGTTTCTGCAATCCCTCTGGAAGGCTCTGCATTAAAATCCCTGTCCTAAAACAGATTGAAGAGGTATATGAACCTGTATCTCACAAACTGCAGGTAAATGCGTGCTCCAACAACTGGGCTTTTGTGTAAGAGACAGGAAGGCATTTCTTGCTACTGATTGTTCCTTCAGCATGCTCAAAGCACATCCACAAGATCAGTCCCAGAAGCTAAGGGAGGCAAAAGGATATCCAAACACTTACTGAAATCATAAACGTAAGTGTAAAGGTATGAATAGCTGCGTGCACAGTGGAAATGACAGAAATGTAGGCACCTAGAGACTTCGGTGTTAGGTTGCAAGTAACCACCAGAAATTATTAGAGTTCAGCAGATGGTTCAATTAGTAACATAACTTCCCCCATCACCTTTCTTCTTCTTATATGAGGAAGGGTTTTTAATACTTTGCCAGCTGCAGAGGGTTTAGAATAATACTATAATAACCATGTCTACTGCTGTGGTGATCATTATAAAATTAAGATACATAGCCAGAAAAACTGCTAGCTGTGAGCTATGCATAGGTGAACTATTGCTCTTTTATTTCTCATTTCTGCATAATATGGGGCTTTTTTTGTTTTTCACACTCCAGAATATAATAACACGGTAGAATCAGATACCCATCATAAGAATTTACCTGCAGGCTTATGAGGTGGCTACAACATGAGGACAAATAGAATGCCACCAATAGCAAGAAAAATTAATACACGAGCTAAGCCATTGCCTACAACAATAGATGCCATTCTGCTTTGTTAAGAATTCCCTCATTTCACTTTCCTTGCTTTTTCTTTGCTTTCTCCCAGTACAACATAAAAACATTTCAGAATGTGAAATAGAGAGAGGTGGTGTTTCGGGTTTTTTTTCATTCTCACTGGCAGTCAGTCTTCGGTTTACATAAGCCAGAACTGGATGATCTCTTTTGATCTCTTTCAGAGATCAACGGCCTCACTACAGGTGGCTGGATGAAAACAGTAAACATGCCTGAAAACTTCAATATAAGCCCTGATTTTAGCTAACTACAATTCACCTACACGCTGTTTGGCCACCAGTTCCTGGGTCATTTTAACGTTGTCCACTTTCAAGGTAATTTTTTTTTAATAGCCACCCAGCTCAGCTTGTTCCATTCTATTTCCATTTCAGATTCTACTCAAAATCAGCCCATAAGATTTTCTCAAATACCCAGTAGCTGAGGTCCAAAATTCACACCAACCTGTTGTTTGTATATCAGTCCCTTTCCTCCCCTACTTCTTTAATTTCTGGTCTGTAATCTCATAGTTGACAGATCCCCATTGCTTAACGAGCACTGCCTCTAGTCTTATATTTCTGAGTTTTATTGAGCTACCACTTAAGTGAAAATTTCCACTTCAGAGTAAGAAGTTAAATTAAACCCTGGTATAATTCTCAGCAAGTTTGGAAAAGTAGAATACATGGTCTAAACACACATGCTCCATGGTCCTCATGTGCTAGCTCTGCATTACCAGATAGTCACTTGGTCATGTTGCACTGGGAAAAAGTGATATTGACGAAAAAAGGAATATTTATTTGTAGAATCATTTCTTAAAAATAGCAACCTTTATCCCCTCATTATTTTCTTAATAATGATTAGATACAACATGAAAAGAATGCAAAATATAGAACTGGAGAAAAGTGTCCCATAATTTTCCTGATTTGAGTGCATGACATTCACCCATCCTACTGTGCAAAATGACAACTAAGTCCATTAGTACTAGTATATGTTCCTTTCAAATCACCTGTCTGGTACCCCTATGGCAAAGAACACAGACCACATTTACGCTTTGGTTCCCTCTTGTCCTCCTATAGATATTTGAGGAGATAACATTCACAGCATCATTTAATTATACATTATATTAATAATTGTATACCTCCTTTATTACTCAAACCTAAAGAAAACAAAACAACAAAAAAATACAGGAAAACCTGACTTTTATTTTTTATAGCAGAGATAATCAAGATTTGCACTTCTGAGGACAGGAAGATTGCAACAGTATAAATCAATGAAATAAGTACTAACATCTTTCAGGGCATCTGAGAGAGAATAACTTTAAAGTTGTACATATATTTTGAGATAAGAAATCGTTCTCTTACAAGAATTTGCTGAGAGTATTTTCACCTTGGCATGACTTTCCTCCATCTTCTGGAGGACCACATCTTCTGTATTTCCCTTTATACAAAGATTGTTATTAGATCAGTGGATTCAGAGGATGAGCATAATATACTGAAGAACTCAGCAGGTATTTTCCTCTGCAGTTGCTCTGTTATATACAACAGTTCAGCAATGCTGTTTACAGGATCTCTGTACACAGTCATTAGTAGATGCATTCTACCTGTATAACCTGTAAGTATTCAGGAGTCTATTTAAGACTTTTGTATTTAGATAGACCTTGTTCATATCAGTGTTGTCCTATAATATTCAGAATTATGCAGAGATAAATAGTCACATGGTAGAAATCAGGTTAGCTTTGAGAGGTTACACCAGACAGGGATGCAGGCCAAAATATATTATATCCTATATGCAGCAAGCCTTCAAAACTCTGTATGAGTCATTGCTATTTTAAACCCTCTCTCTAAAAGAAGGTATTGTTTTTACAGGAACTCAGTGTTAGCCAGTAGAACTTACACAGCACAGTAGGAAATATTCAAGCTGCAACAGGTTTTAAAACTTGGTAAAGCAGACATGGTTCACTCCACACTTGTCTGGTACATAATATGTGTGTTCTCCCAACACAATTGTCTGGATCCATCCACACTGCAGCTGTATTCTGTCTGGATGGAGCTGCTTCACACCCCAGTAAAACAGGTGTCTTATGAGTAGCTGTACCTGGTCCATCTGGCAGTAATTTAGGAATTATAACTTTTATTATTAGCAGTCTATAATCAGCTCATTGTGTGATTGCCAGTCTGTTCCCCCTGCCATTTTCTTGTGTGTGTGTTCGCATGTTTTCATATTTTCAATAAGAAACCAGTCTTTTGTACCTTATGACTAGCACACACAACTGAGATTTAGAGAATGGAGGCACACACAATGGGCCAAACAGCTGGCTTTGTGCTGCCTTAGTAGAAAATGTCTAATTACAGCAGACTATACACACCACCACTGATGGCAACACATTTGTATTAAAATGCCTTTGTTCTGCATAGAGTCCTTTCGTTTATCTAAATGACTATTATTTTCCATTTCTCCTCAGAGCTTTTATTAAATCTCTGAGCAATTTCAAGCTATTAGCCTACAGATACAGGCTTTATTCCACAGGAATGCATTACTAGGAGAAAGGCTGTCTGCCTAGCTGCGTCTGGCACTAGCTAGTCATGTCAGGAGTCCCAGAGCCAAGGGGCATGGCTCATCTCATTTTGATTGATGCTCCACTCCCCTAGTGTTCCTGCCAAGCGAGGTTGTAATTCATGCCCGGATGATTCTGCTGTCACTTATTTCTGCATACAGTCTGCCTTTTTCTGGGTGAATTTTAATTTCACAGAATCATAGAATCTTTAGGTTGGAAGGAACCTTTAAAAGTCATCTAGTCCAATCCCTCTCCAATGAGCAGGGACATCTTCAAATAGATCAGGTTGCTCAGAGCCCTGTCCAACCTGACCTTGGATGTTTCCAGGGACGAGGCATCTACCACTTCTCTGGGCAACCTGAGCCAGTGTTTCACCACCCGCATTGTGAAAATTTCTTCCTTATATCTAGTCTAAATCTACCCTCTTTCAGTTTAAAACCATTACCCTTGTCCTGTTGCAAGAGGCCCTGTTAAAAATTCTGTCCCCATCTTTCTTATAAGCCCCCTTTATGTACTGGAAGGCTGCAATGAGGTCTCCCTGGAGGGACTTTTCTGGGGTTTATTTCCATTACTGCCAAAATCTGCTTCATGCTGGAGAGGCTGTTTCCCAATGCAAACTAATTGGGAGAAATGTCTAGGTGGAGAAGGATCAGTGTGAGGAAGAAACTGGTGCAGCTGTCCCTTATACACGCCTCTGCTCTTCATCCTGTGACTGATGGTGAACAGGGCACATTTGCAGTCATTTCTTCTCCAGTCTTTGCTCTTGTCAGCCTGCCTTAACAGATAAGATCAATTGTATCATCTGTTTTTCTTGTCTACTTAAACTATTTGGGCTAGGGACTGCTTTTACCTGCCTGTATATACTGTACCAGGTATAGTAGGGCAAGCATAATGACACTGTTAAAATGCAAATATTCACTAACATTTTATCTCATTAAAGATCTCCTAGAATGTTTTGAAAAATGGCTGCAGCTGGGTCTACATTGCAGGGTCAAATACCACTGCCTCCAAGAGAGGTTAGCATGAGAGTTTTGAGAAAACCAGGTAAGACTTTCACACTGGGGACAATAGGTCCTCTAGAATGCATCTAGAATTCTTCTTTCAGCAATGCAGAGTATGGATACACAGACAGGACACTGCCAGAACCTAGTATTAGGGTTTGTGTTAGGGGAAGGGGTTAGCTGAAGGGAAGAAAATACTGAGAGGAAAAGGGTGCTCAAAAGGGTTTGTAGAAGTAAATAAGGGCACATCGGTATAATTATCCTGCTAGGAATAATTTGGGAATGCACACAAACTCAGTAGCAGCTGGGGATTATGTCTCCAACAAGGGTTAGGATTTGGAGAATGAGAAAGCCAGGACACCTGATAGGAACAGGGTTTGAACAGCCAGGAAGAGTAAGATTTAAATACGAATCCTTTGATGCTTCCGGACTATTTTTTTTTGCTCTAGGTAGAAAACCTAGCAGTAGCTTCTAGCGTACTGTGACAGGTTGCATTCTCAGTATAGCTCTGGGCTGTTTTCTTGTCAGAAGCTCCACTGTTACTTTAACTCTTCCTGTGAACTGAGACATAGCCCAGGACTCCTGACAAACACCTGTACTATTTAATGTTTGGAGGGGAAATGTCATGGTTTCCTAGGTGTAGGGTTAAGTTCAGGCTTGGGTCAGCATTCAGCGGAAGTGAAATCTAGCAGAGACAATCAGGTCTGCTTCCCAGCTTACTGGAGGTCTGATGCCACAATTCTCTGTTGTACAGTACTTTGAAGGATTTAGGGGAGACTGCCCTCTCCTAAATATCAATTTTTCTTAGGATTATGCTTCTGAGAAGACAGGCAGGACCTGTGGTAAAAGGAAACTAACTGATTTTTCAGTTGTCCTCCAAGCATCATCATCAGTCTTTTAAGATCTGTACACCTCGCTCTCAGACAAGGGATTAGGGTGTTGAGAAACACCTAAGCAAGAGACAGAGTAAAAATAGAGTTGAAAAGGGCTCATCAAAGTGGTATTTTGGTCTTTGACTCAGACACCCCTCCCAACCGTACATCATCCAGGCACTTCAAGATAGTCGGGCCTGAATCTCTGCTTCTTTTCCAGGTTCAGGTAACAGTGAGGGTTCTAAAAAAGGGAAATCCCTGAGCAACACCAGGAGCACAGTTGGCTGAAAAGGGACTGGCAAAGTGAAGGGCTGCAGCAGGAATTCACCTCCCAGCAGTATGTGCTCTCAAGACCTAGAAGAATTCCTAGCCCTGTTTTAGCTGAGGGCTAAGGTTCACATTAAGATCACTGTAGGAGAGACAGCAAGAACAACATTCAAAAAGTGCCTGGTAACTAAACCAAGAGCTTGTTAATGTCTCTTCCAGCCAGAATACTCAGGTATTGTGTCAGGGAGTAGTCTACCATGTCACAGTCTCCGTCCACTGTGGAATTTTTGTCTACACACTGATACCTGAGCTGTTGCTAACCCTTCTAGCCCCAGACAACTTCTTTCCTTAGTTCCACCTTCCTACAATGCAGTTACCAAAATTACATGTTCTTATAACCACTGCACGGACAAGCCACCCTGTTCTTCAAGAGCCTTCACATCTTTCCTATAATTTTTTTATTTACCCTGCTTACCCTCAGGCTTTGCAGAGTTCTCTCACACTGCTGCTACTTCTCTTATGCACCCAAATCCTCTGCCCTTTCCTCAGCTTATTTTCCTACTCTGCAGATACTCTCATCATGGTATCTCTGCTCACTTTCATTCGCAACTTATAACTCCAGAAGACAGATCTCCTGTCTAAAGAAACTGCTGGGAACATTTTCTTCACACCTGAAAGAGTGTGAAGTTTTATGGTGTGTCAGAGCTCTGATTCAAAAAGCTCTGACAATGGTGACCATGCTTGCTCACCATTGCTACACAGAACAACATGCACCAGAAGAGGATCTACTACCAATATATTCCACTGATTTTCATTAGTCATACCTCTATCTCTGTAAATGCAATGGAAAACTTAATTAGCTATGTTATATTTACTTACCTGTCCCCAAAAAAGATAATTTAAAAAAACCATGCACTGAAACACATTGAAAAATATTTGTACTTAATTTTCTGCAAGAGACTTGGATTTATAAACAAAGCCAGATTCCTTTCTCAGTCTTGCACGTGTTTGCTGTTCTTCCTGGACCTGCAAATATGGGATGGGCAAGTGGTCAAAGAGATATACTGGAGCTCAGAAGTCCAAGGCTGAGATTTGTGCAGTGTCATAGATGCCCTGTGTGACCTTTCACCCTCATAGATGAAATGGATAAAACAAAAATATACTTCTCTCTCCGAGATGACATGGTACATCAAGTACAAATGCAACAAGGGCCACAAAAGCACCTAGCAGAATGGTAAATTAAAGAAAAACATGCTGACTCATCCTTTCCTTTGACCTGTTTTACAAGATTAAAGCAGTTATCTTTCATAAATCTAAAGGGAAAATAAGACACACATAGGAGTAGGTTTTGCATCTGTAGTGACACTAGCTAGAATGAGATTATAATGGATGTAAATCATAGATACTCCAAAATCAGAGATACAAAAGATTACTTTATAGGTCATCCAGTTCATCCAATGGCAGGATTTCCCATGGAAACTATTCTCCAATATCTTTATCCAGCCTACTTCTAGTCTTGACAGAAGGTGATCTCCAGATGAGGTGATAAATAATTTTTTCCCTGTGGCACAATACAATTTCCTGAGCATGTCTAAATCAATTTATTAATTTCCAACAAGAGACTTTTCCATTTTTTTCCCACCAATTTGAAGCAGATGGCTTGAAAGCTAGTGACCTGAAGATAAGCATTTTTTTCCACTCACAGTTCAACTACTCATCAGTGACCTTGAAGAGAAAAAAATCCGAAGCTGAAAGAATTTGCTTTGCTAAAGGAAAACTGAAAACATTTCAAGTGACTGGTTCAAACGATCATTGTAAAACTACCCTGTGAATGAATTAAGCACTTAATAATGAAACAATGCTTTGTGTTATCATTTGTTACAAGGGATTTCAGCCCACAAGCCATCTGTAAGCCTTATGTGACAGTTAAAGCAGGCTGTAGCCTACTTCTGGATTCCCTTTCAGAGGTCTCAGTCTGAGCCAACAGCAGTTTGCAAAGGAGGATGTATTTTTCTGAAGGCAAGAGGCTACCTTCTCCCAAGCATCTTTTCCTACACCACATTAAGTGTTTGTGTGATTATACAATGCAAGAAGGATTGAGGGGACTGAGGTAAAAGAGCTCCTAGGCATAGACTGTTCTTGCATTCCGCTGCCTACTCCCTGTCCTAGTCCCAAAAGCAATCAAGAAATGTTGCAGCTGTGGGTGGGCTGTATGAATTACTTTACTCATGACATCCTGCACATGGAAACCATCTTTCCAGGTCACTTCTCAAGCCCTACTAACCATAGACAGGTCTAAATACAGTAGTTGATCTGCACATCAGCAGTACAACTGGCACCTCTCTCAATTTACTTTCTCCAAAATGCAAGGCAAAATCAGGTGCAATTTTCCTTTTTCTATTCATAGGACAATATTTTTGCCTTGAAATCCCTGCCTACAACTCATTTGTGTTGTTTTACCATCTTGCGCTGAATCCCTCTGCAGTGCTGATGGACTTCACTTTCATATCTATTTTCCATTTGCCGTGTGTGGTGTTGTTGCTAAGGAGCTGGGGGGTTTTATTTCTGATTTATTCTAGGCTACTGGTGCAGATTCTCAGCTTCCTGAAAAATCCAAAAGCACATGACAGTCTCTCACTGAACTATTTAGTCCCAGCTGGTCTGATTTCCAGAACAGTTTATCCAACTGTTTGTTGGAAGATACATTACCACAGGGCATAAGAAGAGACCTTCTCATGAGAGCACAAGATGGGAAAGAAGTAGGTATAAATGGTTAATTTTCACAATGGAAAGATATCAAAAGTGGTCCTAGTGTTTTTCAAGGTATTCGTATATGATGTGGCACAATTATTCAGAGCAGTGAAAACTAGAATTGACAGCTAAGAGTTTGCAGAGGGCTCTTAATGCTAAGTAACTGAGCAATAAAGCATTAGATGAAATTTAATATTAATAAATATAAACTGAGGCACATGGAGAACAACATTAATTAGATGTGTAAAGTGTCAACCTGTAAGTTAACTCTTACTTCTCAAAAAATGAACCTCTCATTCAATGAAAGCATCAGTCCAGTACTCAGCATCAGCCAAAGAGGGAAACAGAATATTAGAAAGAGGTGAGAGAGAAATACTGGGGAAAAGAAATGAGAAAGTGCAATATGCCGTGCTATAATGTCTTGGAGCAGTTAAATGAGGCCAATGAAAAAATAAGGAGCAGATTTCAGATGAGGAAAAATTAAAAGATAAGGGATCTTAACAGTGGAGATGAGACAGAAGAAAGGGATACTACAGGCAACAGCAAAATCATTACTGACGTGGAGAAGGTGAACAGGGAAAAATTTTTTGCCATTTCACATAACACAAGAGCTAGAGGGAACCCCATACAATGACTGAGCAGTAGTCTTAAACTAAAGTCAGTATTCTCTTCACACGCATTGCTTCGAGACAATACAGGGGTCAAAAGTATAAATGGTTAAAAAGGTAACTAGAGTTATTCATGCAAGAAAATTCTTCAAGGGTTTTTAACACAAAAATGAGGTTATAGCACCTGTCTCAGGAAATCCTTACACCACAGATTTCCAGGATCTGGATATAAGAATGGGAGAAAATATAATTTTGTACTGTTTTGTTCATATACTTTTTCATATTCGTTGTCTACTGGACACCATGAAGAACAGTGTACTGAGCTAAACGGACTGTTAAAGGACTTGATATGGTTCATTTACTAGTATAGCTATTCTTAGGTCTGAACACCTTAAATCTCATCCACCCCATTATGATTTCATGTTTAGCAGAGGAGATTTATCAATCAAGGGCTTTCATGCTAAGGCAGAATGCCTTTTTGTGGTCCCATGCAGCATGGGCCAGGAGTTCAGCCTACATAAATCCACAGGCATGAAGTTATATACCATATTCTTGAATTAAGATTGGGTACAGATTAAGTGGCATCTCTCCATGGCAAACAAATTGTTTTGGAATAGTTTCATAGTCTTATTAATAAATCTCACTCTCAGTAGGTAACACTCTCCACATGAGAATTCTTATTGTCTGTTCAAGTAAGGAAGTGCTATTACAAACCATCAAAAGCAGTAAAATCTGACTCAGAATAACTAGTAATGGCACTTTAGAAAATAAAAGAAAGTAAGCATATAGATCACTAAGTACTTCACTAAGTACAAATCCAGAATAGTGTTTCAATCTAAAGAAGGTAAATACAAACTGTTTTGCAAACTTCAAGAATGGTAAACAGACCTGTTTCAACTGTTTATGTATTTAGTTTGTCATCTCTGTTGATTTCAGTATGTGAGTTTGTTGGATTAAAGATAAGCTCTAGGCAACTGCTGCAGAGTGTCTTCAGAGTTGACTTTAATTTCATTAAGACCTGAAGACAAAGAGCTGTTAGCCCATAGTACTTCATGGAAAGTTATATCATTACATATTCTTGTAAGGAGTAGGAAAAAAAAATATATGTGTCAAGTTACTTTAGATGTTATTTGCTCACTTCTAAAATATATATAAATAATATGTAACTGAAGGGGAATATCACTCTGAAATAAAGAACTAATTCTAGATACCATCCTCAAAAGGTGTAAATCCATACTAGAATCAATACCACAGATCAGTGCTCCAACGTAAGTCACGTTTCCATTGCCGTCAATAGGCCAAATTATCTGCTGACAAAACATGAAGTAGCTCCATAAGGAAGAACATACATGTAAGGATTTTCTCCATCTATGGGTCTCCACAAGTGGAAAAAAGAAAAAGGAAAGAAAAAGAAGAAAAAAAAGAGATGCAAAAAGAAATATTTCACATTTCATTTCACACCAACCAGAGAACTGCACAGTACCACACCCTCCATCTGCTGTTACCAAACACTGGGGAGAGAAACACATTGTGTTGCTGACCTTAGAGGCCGCGATTCACCCACTCACTTTTCTTGCAGCATTCCCCATGACAGGTAGGTCACTGATTTACTAAAGCAGTGGTAACTCTCTCACTAGCAGGCATTGCCTTCAAACAAGCTGATTATTTATGAGCGCAGTATGCCCCTCAGTGCTAGTACTTGACCTCTTATTTGTTCCTTTCCTCCTGTATCTGGACCAATTTAGGCTCATAAAATTACTTTGGGCCTTTTCTATCCTCCAGGCTTGTACATTTCCATTGCATGATTACTTCCTTACATAATGGGATAGTAATCAGTAACTGATGACTTAAGATTTCCCTTTTCTAGCTAATTAGCTTCCTGATCACAGTGCTGTCATCAGGAACATTCAGGTGCCATAGATTATGATAGCAATCATGGCGCTCAGCCAGGAAATATCCAATGTTTTTAGTGTTCATATGTGTCATGTTTGCTGGAGGTGTGCTTTTCTGATTTACTTGCAAAATTTTATTTGCAGGTTTGACTAAATAGACCTGACATTTGAATCTAACACATGATATTCTTCCTTATCTAAGCTAGTATAAAGAATTGGTATGCGGTACAAACTTATATTCTGTGCTACAGAAGGGATTCAACAGAGGCTAAAGTGATTTTTGTTCAGAAAGTTTGCAATCTATCTCAAATGTTCTGTGATCTTCAGCTGACAGGTACTCAATTTTAGGCACTGTTAATATATTACAAAATTTAGACAATGAATATGAGTGAAACAAGAAGGAATCTAGAAAGTCCTTGTTAGTGACTGTCATAGAAGGTGTGGCAGAGAGGACACCCATGTTAATGTTACTGGTACAAACTTTGTAACTTCATCTACCAACTCCAAATTCTATGTTCCTGAACATGCCCCACCCTTCATACTTACTTATGTCTACATATGTACATTTAGTTTATGTTAAAGAAAGAAAAAGACAAGAAGTGGCATATTCCAGAAGTGGACTGCTCAACCTGGATTTTCCTGAGCAGAGAACAAGTTTCTACAATTAATATTTATGTGCAGGTCTTATGTATCACAAATTTATATTCTAGTGCAGATAGGTGGAAGATTTTGTCAGGAAGCACAACTAGAGAAAAAAGAACGAACTTTGCTGACTACTGACATATTGCTACAGGATTGGCAAACACCATATTTTCCAAGTAAATTATTCGATTGATCTATTTATTTCCAAGAATTTCCCATTTATGCAGTCTGACTATGGTACTCATTCTGATTGATGGGCCACTGATAGTAGAAGAGATGTTTTCAAAATTCAGGATTGAAACTGATCCTTGTAGAACTATCCTTGATGTGTCAGACTTGGCACAAATACTGGGCAAAATTCATTTCGTTGGGTCTGCATCAATTTTTGTGTGTGTTGGCTTTCATTTATGAAGGGAACTTGTCATTAATAAAATGTCTACGATCAAAACTGATATAATTATTCTATTTTTGATCAATGGTAATTTTATTTTCCCTAAATATAAAGATCCTAGTTCTGAAACACTTAATTTTCATGACAGCTTTGATAACACCGATGTTGATGGATTGTCTTTAAAATCATGGTCATTTATCTCCAAAATATACCCTAATACAAATTATTATGGCATTAGAAAGAAAGTTTTTTCCCATGAGAGCTGGTCAATATCCTTGATAATTTTCTTTGTAAACTATTGTTCAGAAAACTTTAAGCACAATAGCCTGGAAAAGTAGAAGACTGCACTAAGGAGGCTGTGCTCTATCTTCTACTTGAAGTCCTCTCACTAGTTACTTGGCAGAAGAGACCAACACCCATGTCACCACAACCCCCTTTCAGGTAGGGTAGTTGTAGAGCGCGATAATTTCATGTCTGTCTTTGTCTATTTTACTTGAAAAAGAAGGTGTTCAGGGCACCTGAACATTATCGTTTGCTGCCAGAAGCACATTTTATCAATAGAAAATAATGGGAATGAGTATTGGTAGAAATAATATTCTAGTCAGTGAATATAGCTTGCTCCAATAGGGAATTAATTTACTCAGTAAGACTCTTTCCATCTGAATCTGGCATCAATTAATTACTTCCTAGTATTCTTGTTTCTTTTGTCATGCTGGCAAATCCTCAGTCATAGCAGAGTTGATTTGAGAGTTCAGTCAAGGTAGAGAACCTGCCACAAAAAATATTCAACACACAGGTAGAAGACTGGAGTGTTTCTAGCTGAAACTGGTAGTGCTGACCAACAGTGCCTTTTCACCTCCACTCTGAAGTAAATCAAACATAGAAAGAGGATATCCATAGATTTTGTGAATGGAATAACACTTTTCCCACTTTGGAGCTTTATTTAAAGTTATCCAAAAGAGGTTAGAGGCAGAAAACTGCACTCTGAAAAGGAGGCTGTTCTGAGCTCAGAGCAGAGATGTAACTGCCACAAAAATATTCCTGAGAAATATATTATGCAAATAAAATAAAACAGGATCACCTGCCCATAAACCTGGGCAGAGACCATCAGTACAATCTCTTCCATTTTAAGTCCATTCATCTATGAAAATAACAGGTGCTACAGCTTCTGATCATGTTTTGCACCATTGTCAACAGTTTCCTCCACTGTTTGGAGAGGGATGGAATGAGTTTGGAACAACCAGACACCAGTACATGCTCTCACCATGGGAGAAGTGGCCAGTTCCAGCCTTCTGTGATCATGAAGCTATGATCTTGCACCTCAAATCGTTTTACAGACTCAGTTGTCTTTTCATAGTAAATCTCAAAGCTCCTTAGTCACATCAACTCCTCACCCCTGCCTTGGAGAGTCCCCTCAAGAAGCTTGATGGCACGTGTGACACAATCCCTGCTCCTCATTCCATCATCCCTTTTATAAATGTAGGAAGATGGGAGAACCCAGACAAAAGGAAAACTTTAATAATGCCAAACTTCATATATTAGATTGCAAGAACATTTTAAATTGCATTATCTCTGAAAGCACATTTCTATAGAGAGCAAGGAGCTACGTCTGCAGCCAGCAAAACTGAGTTTAGGATGAGTGGTGTGTACTCTGTGCCTCACAGCACAGCAGCTGGATGTACCCAGGGCGGAGAGCAGCACAGGACCTGATTAATCCACAACCTGAATGAAAAACTACAGAATCATGGTTAGTAACCTGCATGCCTCGGTGCAGGATACAAGATACATAACAAGAGGAACCAGCAGATATGCTGCTGGTGTGAATGCATTCTAGCTTCATGTCCTGACTCAAAAAAAAGGAAAAAAGTTGTTAATACCTATTACAAAACTGCATCTACCAAAAATATATGTACTTTCACCTCAGTCTTTTTTGTGACTGAGGCTGACTGGAAGCAGCAGAGGTTCCTTGGAAATGTTTATTCTTGGGGAAAGAGAAAAAAGTCCACTATAAAAATTTCTACCCCACTTTCAACCTGTCTGTGAAGAACAAGGGATAGGCCCCTTTCTTACTCCCAATGCAAACCCAGGACAGCAGAAGCAGCCTCTTTCAGGTACCTAAGCCTTGTCATGCCATCATGTCTCTTTGTATGCCTCCGATTTTCCTTTTGTGCAGGTGTATGAACAAAACCTTACACATGCAAATGTTTATGGAAAAGAAGACAGAGAAAATATTTGTCCTCAGCTGACTCAAAGTTGGTTTATTCTCGAATGGACTATTTATAGAGTATTTTTCCACTTTGCTCTGAGCTCCAATTTTAAGCAAAGCAGTGTGCCTAGCACTTTTATCTGAACATTTCTAGCAGTATAAGCACTGAATGCCTCCTATGACAGGATGAACAAGATGAATGAATTCATCATGTCTCCATCATTAATCCCAGTGATTTCAATGCAGCCAGACAGCTATTCGCCAGTGGTGGCAGCATCTCCGTGATGTGTTAGTTTCTCTGACTTAATGTTTTCCTTAATAGAAACATTAGAGGGAACTGAGCAGAGATGTGGAGCTGTTAAAGCAGAATGAAATTATGTCTGGGAAAAAGTTTAATCAAAATCCCCTCAGTTTGTGCATTAAGAGTTCATGGGAATCTTGTTAAATTCAACCAAAGGCCAAAAGAATTAAATAAACAAACAAACAAATTAATAAAAGCAAGAACAAAGACACACAGCTCTAGTTCTCTACTTCTCTAGTTCCTACAAAGTTTAATTGTTACACTACTGTCATTCAGACAAGTCACAGGAGACTGAAACTACAGATTTTGCCTGAGACATACCTGTGGATAAATTTAGCTAATGTAGTTTCTGGCTTTCTAATAAATCCTTTGTGTTTTCCATGGATCCCTACCCACTGGTGACTGGGAGGAAGGAAATTTAACCAGGAAATTTGTCATCTGTAGAAGTGTTTCAATATAAACCAATTAAAGATGTTATATAGCCAATTTCTGCTCTCTCTCCAGATGCGCAGACTGAGACTTCAGTGATACCGACAAAGGTATCCCGGTAAAGATTCCTACTGATATGGAGTCTTGCCAGTGGAGAACAGCAACATGAGATATCAACATGGGGCATTTTAGCGGTTCAGGGAGATGTGGACTGATCATGAATGTACCCAGAAAGTAAACATTTCCTTATTTTGTATGACAAAAAGGAACATTTTGATTCCCATCAGTCTGATGAAAAATTCTAAATGTAGTTATTATCCTGCTAGTACACCAGAGGAAGATTACAAGGCAGAAAAAGATATCACAGCATAGCAGCATTCGAATATCATTTAATGGAAACTGTAAAGGATTTCTAACAAGGGGGAAATAAACTACATTGCTCCATACGTGGGAGAACTAAAGAGATACCAACTCTCATACTCTCGTGCTCTCTGTTGGCTATTACACCCAGTGCCTTCCTTTACCCCTATGACCTTGAAAATCTTACCTTTCTCTGAAATACCTCCATGTGCCTCATTTCCTTCATCCCAACACAAAGATGAACAGCCTCTCCACACTCAGTCTAATCCCTATATGAGCTGCCCTCTAATAGACTGGGCACATGTGCTCAAACATCTTCCAGGCTTTGTGTGCAGTATTTTGCCAGAGGCAAGCCAAGCAGAACAGTTAACCATTGAGTTTACACTGCAGTCCTTGCCTCTGTGGGAGCTCTAATTCGGGCCTCACTCCTCTCCTCACCCACTGCTTTTCACAAAGCATATATGAATGCAATTACCTTTGATGCCTCTGCTTCCTTGCAAATTGTAGTTGAAACTGGCCAACATGTTTGACAGTTACTTAGGTAAGGATTGGGAGACAAACAGATGAACAAACAGGTGGAGAGCCAACATGATCACATAACCTTTGCTTCCAGCCAAGAAAATAAAAAATTGTGGAAAAAAATTGCATTTGTTGCTACAGAAAGGGTTTTGTGAGAACTCTTCCATGGGAATGTAATCGATTCCTCTACCAGCACTGGGTAGCATCTTAAACTCTTGAAAAACAGCTTTACTGAGCCCATGTCATGCAGGTAGAATTGAAGAATCTGATACTGCAGTCATGTTCTTGCTGATGAAGCACAGTGCATTAATGAAAGAACAGCCTAACAACATGGACCTAACAGAACTACTCCCTTCCCAAGACTAAACTGAGGCCCACTGTGGTGGATAAATGGATGCAATCCTGGATGTACTCAAAGCTGTTGCTCTTCCAACTACAACACTCATCCACATTATGTTAATTTGCAAGATGGAAAATTCAAGGGATTTCCTTTCAATTTTAACTTCTACACATTCCACTGTAAGCAAAATAAAGTGGTAAATGCATAGGAAAACCAGTAAGACAAATATTATTGTGTATTGAAAACTTCGTGGATCAAAATTTCATGATCATTATTCCTCGATCTAGCACTGACGTGCAGATTTAAAACATTTGCACTGGACTTTTACTATGCACCTTTCATTAGTGCTTACGGAAGGCTGATTAAGTGCTCCCTTGACATTCAGAGAGAATGCAGCATATTATTTTCTTTGGCACCAAGATTTTTCACAATTGTTGGGGTTTTAATTGCTTTCTCATACAAAATTTTATCTGCTTTCTTCGACTTTCACTAAAGTCGTCATCAACTTGCAACACTGTCTTCACATTAGGGAAATTCTATCACCTCTGAAAAGTGAAGGGTATTAAACTCTCTCTCCCCCAAGGTGAAATGAGATTCTTGACTTTGACTTTTGCATTTTCATTAATACCCTCTGTAGCTCTAAGCAGGAGTGTTTTTTCAGGTCTGAATGCTGACATGGAGAACTGAAATAATGGTCATTATTATAGTCATCAGTCACTTTATTCTGAGCTATGCCTTGGGGATGCTTCACACAGTATATGCAACTGTCCCTTGCAGTACATCTGAGTCTGTGCTGAATTCTAATCAGGGTTTCTAATATCTTTTTTATTTTCTTTTTAATTGCTGAAGATTAATTTCTCAATACCTCTCCATCCTTACATATACCTGTTCTCCTCATTCACCTTTTCAACTTATTACAAATCTTTACAAAGTACCTTCATTATTTCTTAGAAGGCTTTCACATTTGCACATTTCTCTTCTATATGGACTGTCTTCTGTTTCCTGCGTGGGTTTCTTCTCTTCTTTGTAATCACAGAAACAAGAAGGAGAGCAGACTGACTGAATTGCTCCATTGCCCTAGGTCAAGGGTGGGACTGAGCTTTACGATACACTTTCAAGATTTGTTTCTGGAGGCAAACAGCAGGTAAAGGTTATGCAAAGTGTGTGTTGCATCCGACATGCTAGGAGTTGTACACAAACCAGGCCGGACTGGTGCATGCAGATTGCTCTGTCTCTGTTAGCTGCAGTGGGAACTTCCTCCTTTACACAAACTGAGATTTTGCTCTACTTTGGTCCACTGTCCTCTCTCCTCACCCTGCCTGCTTGCATACTTCAACCACACCTTAGATACTGTCTTCTCAATCGTACATTCACTAAGTTATAGATAAGCATATGCTTACACATCTCGTACTAGCAAAAGACCTCACATAGTTTTATATTTTCTTCAAAACCCCCAGAATCAGGGGAATATATCACCCTTATACCTTGATAATATAAGGTTTGGGTTTTTTGATGGGAGAATAACATTGGACCCAGATCCACTTTAATCTCAAAAAAAAAAAAGGAGGTAAAATAATAAAGCCCTAAGGCATGTTATTATTATAATTTTTTAATTCATTATTTTTAACATTATCTCGTGATTTTCAAGGGCGTGACTCATCATTCTAGAATGCCTGGAATTAACAATAACCGAGTGACAGTAAAAACAAGGCTCCATCATAGCATAAGCTCTTAGGCAATACTGTAGCAATAAAACAAACACTATTTTATAGCTAGAAAGGTATTTCTAGGTCCCCCTGGGTGTCAGCAGGACTTAAGCGGAGCATAAAGAGAAGTGAATTTCACAATGTGTCTAAGCCTTTGTGATAAAACAGCACAGATTCTGTGGAATTAATTCTACTCACAAGGAGAAGTTTCCACCTCCACAGTACAGCAGATATCCAATTAAGAGTTTTATTACAAAGCCACTATCAGGTGGATTTCTATGCAGTGTTTATACCCTTCCTGTCACTATTGTGGCTATAGGCATCCCCTTCCCAAAGAATACATTGGTGTTTTCTGTATCTTTATGAATGGTGAATTGTAATGGAAAGCAGTTTTGTTGCTTGATAAACTAAGCATCATTGGAAGCTCTTACACTTTCACTTAAAAACTCATAAACACGTGTTTGTTTTGCTAGGACAATGAAATGCCATTTAGCTACTGAAATCCCAATTAACTAAAATTCTGTGCTGATGCTACTGTTGTAAATCAGGCTATTAGACAGGCAGTGCAAATGAAGGTGCAGAACTGGTTCCAACCATTTAGCTGCTGCTAATTGAGATGAAAGGGAAGGCAACACATTGAATTTAACATTGTCTGTATAGAAAGTTCAGTAGTCTTTTTTCATTGCAAAAATTTATGGACTGTGCAACGATAGCACCAGTGAAAACATGACAATGCAATAGCATGACGCATTGTAATGCCTTATCCTTTATTGTAAAACAACCGGGAAATATGGAGGTGATGGAACATTACCTCCCACATTTTCCAATGAACCTTTCCATATTACTGTATCTCATGGGACTGCTGAAGCTAAAAACAGTAGAAGACTTACCAGGGGAATCTGGTCACGCGGAAGAGGTCATACTATAGTCACTAATAAAAGCACCTCAAGAGTACAGATTTCCACAGAGGAATCTCCATGAATCTCCAACAGTAGTTTGTAAATGGCTTGCCATTTAGGTGCAGATCAGAACAAAAAGGCCTAAAAAATACATAGAGAAAGAAAAGTACCTAAAATTTAATTCAAGGAAGTTGATAGCTCAGCTGAGGAAAGGCAGAACTGAGCTGAGGAAAATGATTAGGGAAGAAGTAACTTAGACTCTGCATCTCAAAGAGATTTTTAACATCTGTGCTGACAGTACTTCCCCTGACTTTTTAGAGATGTAATGTCCAGCCTGTCCCTGTCCAGGGCCTAAACGCAGTCAGTCTCTAATTTTAAATAAGAAATCAACAACATCCACCATAAAAGAAACTTCCCTATTTTTTATACATATATATATATGCCACCATGTGCAGTTTGAAGTACAGCTTTCTCCTTCCCTCCCACAGAAGCCTTCCCATTTCGTATTAACAATATAAAGTGTTGTGTTAATGGCAGCATATATATGACTGAGAAGACCAGTAGTTAGGATCATAGGTAGTTCAGGTCCTGTTTCAGTGAATAGTTAGGTATTTCCAGTAGAAGAGTTTTAACGGGAGAGGTTCAGAGCACTTGACATCAGAGTGTCTAATAACCCATCACACTGGAGTGCTTTAGGGTTAAAACACTTCTCAGAACAGTAGAACATCAAAGCAGGATGAAGAAATTGTTGAACCAAACTGACTACATAGTGTAAACAGCTGGTCACAAGGACCTATGCTGATCACACAGATTATTATTTTTCTTTTGTTTTACTATTTTCACCAAGAATCTGAATTATGTTAAGAAAAACTGTTCTCCTAGGATTCTTTGAAGAGACAAAAAAGTAGATCTCCACAAGTATCTGGGGGTAAGATTAAATTTTATGCTAAGCAACTTGGTTGCTATTTTAGGTGTCCCTGGATGCCTAAACTTAGCTGTTCCCTGGCTGAGGTTTATGAAGTTAGGTCCTTCTACAGCTCAGGAAGTGTCCCATTTCTAGACCATGGATTCTTTTTTGAGGTTGGGTAAGGGGTTTGAGGACAGGAAAAGGAGCCAAGGAAAGGCATGACCTCTCAATATGTCTAGCTGAAGCTATACCATTCTGCGTAAAACAGTTGGCTCAGACAAAGAAATATGAAATAACTTATAAATCTTAGGAGATTGGTCAGTCATTGAAGATAAGAAGAGAAACCTAAATCTATTATCCATTCCAATAAAGAAAGCTTTTCATCAGAAAATTATTCTGCCAAAAACTGAGATGCTTAAAGATTTTAGGTTGTAACTGAGAAGGCCTTTGGAGAATCATAATTTTCAGTGTAGTACCTGTAAGTTCATATCAATGCACTTGTCTTCTGTGATCATTTCCCATAAGCATTTCTATGATTGAGTTTCTCTGAAATAAATATTCATACAAAATATATGTATGAGCCTGCATATCTGAATGCTTGTGCGAAAAAAATTCAAAATGTACTTTCTGCAAGCATTTACATCTGAAATTAATTACAGTCAGCCAACTATAAAGTGAAAGCCCGGTGGTATGAGTCATGTGATCAGACACATGAAGGTGACATGGTTTCTTCTGAAATCTGTGTCAGAAGTAGTGTGGCCAGCAGGAGCAGGGAAGTGATTGTGCCCCTGTGCTCAGCACTGGTGAGGCCGCAGCTTGAATACTGTGTTCAGTTTTGGGTCCCTCACTACAAAAAGGACATTGAGGTGCTCAAGTATGTCCAAAGAAGGGCAACGAAGCTGGTGAGGGGTCTGGAGCACAAGTCTTATGAGGAACAGCTAAGGGAACTGGCGTTGTTCAGTCTCGAGAAGAGGAGGCTGAGGGGAGACCTTATCGCTCTCTACAACTACCTGAAAGGGGGTTGTGGCGACGAGGGTGTTGGCCTCTTCTCCCAAGTAACTAGCGATAGGACAAGAGGAAATGGCCTCAAGCTGCGACAGGGGAAGTTTAGATTAGATATTAGGAAAAATTTCTTTATGGAGAGAGTGGTCAAGCATTGGAACAGGCTGCCCAGGGAGGTGGTGGAGTCACCATCCCTGGAAGTATTCAAAAAAGTGTGGACGTGGCACTTCAAGACATGGTTTAGTGGGCATGATGGTGTTGGGTTAACGGTTGGACTTGATGATCTTGAAGGTCCTTTCCAACCTCAATGATTCTGTGATTCTGTGACATTCTCTGATTCTGTGAATTGCAAGCTGGCATAAGTCAAATGGTTGAACTGCAGAAAAACACAGGACATTCAAGACACCTGGACAATTCACAAGTCTATGGGGCCAGATGGGATCTACCCAAGAGTACTGAGGGAACTGGCGGAGGAGCTTGCCAAGCCACTGTCCATCATTTATCAGCAGTCCTGGTTAACAGGAGAGGTCCCAGATGACTGGAGGCTTGCCAATGTGACGCCCATCTACAAGAAGGGCCGGAAGGAGGATCCGGGGAACTACAGGCTTGTCAGCCTGACCTCAGTACCAGGGAAGATTATGGAATGGTTCATCTTGAGGGTGCTCACAGGGCATGTGCAGGACAAACAAGGGATCAGGCCCAGCCAGCATGGGTTCATGAAAGGCAGGTCCTGATTGACCAACCTGATCTCCTTCTATGACCAAGTGACCCGCCCACTGGATAAAGGAAAGGCTGTGGATGTTGTCTGTCTGGACTTTAGCAAAGCCTTTGACAGCGTCTCCCACAGCACTCTTCTGGAGAAGCTGGCAGCTCATGGCTTAGACAGGTGTACTCTTCACTGGGTAAAAAAACGGCTGGACATCCAAGCCGAGAAAGCTGTGGTGAATGGACTTAAATCCAGTTGGTGGCCAGTTACAAGCGGTGTTCCCCAGGGCTCAGTTTTGGGGCCAGTCTTGTTTAATATCTTTATTGATGATCTGGATGAGAGGATCAAGTGCTCCCTCAGTAAGTTTGCAGATGACACCAACTTGGGTGGGAGCGTTGATCTGCTGGAGGGCAGGAAGGCTTTGCAGACCTGGACAGGCTGGATCGATGGGCCAATTGTATGAGGTTTAATAAGGCCAAGTGCCAGGTCCTGCATTTGGGTCACAACAACCCCATGCAATGCTACAGGCTTGGGGAAGAGTGGCTAGAGAGCTGCCTGGCAGAAAAGGACCTGGGGGTGCTGGTTGACAGCCGGCTGAACATGAGCCGGCAGTGTGCCCAGGTGGCCAAGAAGGCCAACAGTGTCCTGGCCTGTATCAGAAATAGTGTGGCCAGCAGGAGTAGGGAAGTGATCGTGCCCCTGTACTCGGCACTGGTGAGGCTGCACCTCGAATCCAGTGTTCAGTTTTGGGTCCCTGACTACAAGAAGGATATTGAGTTGCTCTGAGTGTGTTCAGAGAAGGGCAATGAAGCTGGTGCGGGGTCTGGAGAACAAGTCTTATGAGGAGTGGCTGAAGGATGTTTAGTTTGGAGAAGAGGAGGCTGAGGGGAGACCTTATCACTCTCTACAACTACCTGAAAGGGGGTTGTGGTGAGGTAGGTGTTGGTCTCCTCTCCCAACTAACTAGCGATAGGACAAGAGGAAATGGCCTCAAATTGCACCAGGGGAGGTTCACATTGGGTATTAGGAAAAATTTCTTTACTGAAAGAGTGGTCAAATATTGGAACAGGCTGCGCAGGGAAGTAGTGGAGTCACTATCACTGGAGGTGTTCAAAAAACATGTAGACATGGCACTTCTGGACATGGTTTAGTGCACATGGTAGTGTTGGGTTGATGGTTGGACTTGATGATCTTAGCAGTCTTTTCCAACCTTAATGATTCTGTGGTTCTAAGAACATTCTCAGATGAATAATGTCTAATGTATTTGTATTCACTTCTTATATATTATGATGCTTATTCCTTCAACAAGAATTTTTAAAGAGTGAAAATATCCTTGTGACAAAATTAATTTGGCCTTGCCAGGAGCCTGGCCCCACCTATACTTATGTGTTCCTCTTGGGCAGAAGTACCAGAAATTAAAATGTTATGGGGCTCATACAACAGGATGATGAGACTTTTGGCTGAAATAGGTGTTTTATGAAAAGGGATGCTTTCTTCTCTTTTATGTGTGTTGCCATGAAGAGTTGGAAACAGGATTCTGGAGGTTTACAAGATGTCTGTAGTTTAAGAATAAGGACTTAGGATAATGGATGCCTCAGTCTGAAGAAAATAGCACTCAGAAAACTGAGGAGCATGCCTTTACAACTTTTGGAGATGCCTGTTTTTTTCTTCTGGTCTCAAGACTGGAGTAAACAAACTTCCATATAACCTTTCCCATATCTTACTGTTAAATATCAGGTGTTCAGCATTAGGAACCAGAATCCAGTATAATTATAAAAAAAGTTTAAAAATCATGAAGGTTGTTTACATTTTAAATACGTCAGCTCACACTGAGTCTGAGACTTTACAGTCAGGTTTTCAGCTTTTCTAAACTAGAAAACTACTCTACGTGCGAATCTCAAGGCAGAGATTGGCTTGTCAGTTTTTTTGCCTATATTATATGTTTCCAGGTGCAGGTAGGAGCCTTAACAAGAAAAGCTAAATGTCAGTGATTCAACAGGTGGTAGTGCGCTGGTCACATAAACTAGGGAAAGGAGCGAAAAAGGCTTACAGTAAAACCTCATAGTAAGGAAGATTGTCCCACTAGCAGCAGAGGTGGCAGCTCTGGAAAAGAATGGTGAGGGAAAGTAGAAAAAGCTGACATGTGTATCTGGGCACCAGGACAATTACTGTGATTTCTGTTAATGTAGTTTCTAGAGATACTTGAAACAAGATTTTATAAACATGTCTTCATATTTTGGGTGGGGTACGATTGGTGTTACCTGAGTAGAGCATACAAACAGGCAGTGATGCACTTGTAGCTCAATCCTATCAACATCAAATTTTGAATACCCCATTGACTGCAGTGGAATCTGAACCTGGTTCTCTGAAGGTTACTGATCTTCTGTACCTTGTCTTGAACTACATAGCACACTGTTGAGTGACCCTTCAAAGAAACAATGGCAGGACCTCAGGAGGAGATTACATTTGTTCTTAAAATACTTGTAGGTTACTTTTGAAGTAAGGAAGAAAGAAGAAGAAAGCTTTAATGACTCAAAGACCTGTACATTGAAAGAACTTGAGAAGAAAATATGGCAGACTTCATGTCTGAAACTGTCTTACAGAAAAACTCTTTGAAAAGTCAAATATTTCTTTGTACCTCAATTTCTTTTTACTTTAATGAAGAGGGTACATATGCTGAAAGCACAGGGATAAGCTGTAATACCCCAAAAGAACAATACCAGAGAAGCTAAAGGTATTTGAAGTTTTCCTTAAAAGGTGACCTGGAATATGAGAGAACATCTCAATGAACCAACAGTGAAAAGTGCCTTTCTAATTTTCTCCTTCTTGTCTCTTGAATGATGTCCCTGATGCCTCAAATCAGTTACTGTTGCCTTCATGGGAAAATTCGCGTTTGCGTATAGCTGGAGTTCTATATGGGCCTGGATTTTATAAGACATGAATACTCTAAATTTTTGACATATGTTACCTTTGTGAGTTGAAGATGCTCAGAAAATTGACAGACAGGAATTGATAGAAGGACAAAATGGGCTATAGACACTTTTGAACTTCATTACCTGCAAACCTTGCAGAGTCTAGAACAATGAGATAAGAGAATTGTGATCATCTTTGTTTCAAAAATAGCAGAGTCTGCTGGTAAAAATTCACTTTGTTTTGTATGTCCTTATCAAGCAGATACAGAAAATGAACAGATGAACCATTTGCAAATATATCCTTGCTTTGTTCTGCTCAGCACTTTCTTTTACCCACCTTTCCATCCTTCTGCACTCAAATATCTATGCCAGTTCCAGTGATAGGAGCAAGCTAGGAAAGTGAGGGTAAGGATGGCAAGACAAAGCCTGTATCCATTTTTGCTAATCATGTGTGGTTTTGTAAAGTAAGGGCTCAAGCAGTGACAGAAATGGTGAATAGAAACTGGATTAACTGAATCCTACATAAAGACAAAAAGCAAAAAATTACAAAGAAACAAAATTAAGTAGAGGGGACCTGGGCAGATATATTGAAGAAACTATGTAAAAGCAGAGGACACTTAAGGAAGGTGATGTTAAAAAGGAAGAAAAAAGAGGCAGACTGTTTTAAAATGGATAGGTATGTATAACAAAACCTCACTAAGACTTTCTGGAGCTTCACAAGACAGCCCTGTTCTTGAACTGTGAAGTTCACCACCCTTGCAATCTGCAGGAGCAGCTATCCTGTTGTCATGGTTTAACCCCAGCTGGCAACTAAGCACCACGCAGCCACTTGCTCACTCCCCCATGGTGGGATGGGGGAGAGAATCAGCAGAGTAAAAGTGAGGAAACTCCTGGTTTGAGATAAAGACAGTTTAATAGGTAAAGCAAAAGCCTCACATGCAAGCAGAGCAAAACAAGGAATCCATTCACCACTCCCCATGAGCTGGCAGGTGTTCAGCCATCTCCAGGGAAGCAGGGCTCCATCACATGTAATGGTTTCTTGGGAAGACAGACGCCATCACTCTGAATGTCCCTCCACTCCTTCCTTCTTTTTCGTTCCAGCTTTATACACGCATCATGATGTCATATGGTAGGGAATATCCCTCTGGCCAGCCTGGATCAGCTGTCCTGGCTGTGCTCCCTCCCAGCTCCCCAGGCACTCCCAAGCCTTCTTGCTAGCAGGGCAGCATGAGAAGCTGGACTGTCCTTGACTGCTTAGCAGCAACTCAAAACATCAGCAAGTTCTCAAGATTTTCTCATCTCAAATCCAAAACATGGCCTCACACTAGCTTCTGTGAAGAAAATTAACTCTATCCTCATTGAAACCAGGACACCTGTCCAAGCATGTTTGATATAGTATCGCCCATGATGATAAAATCCCTTGCATTTGTGTTTAAAAAACCTTCATTAATTGTCACATAATACAAATGATCTCAGCAAAACAGCTTGAAGTAGAGGTAGAAACAGATCGAAGGAGTCCACTCAAAATACACACCATTGCAATACCCACTAAAACCTGGTGTTATCTTGTACATAGCAAATAGCAATGTGATTTTAATAGATTGGGAAATGATAAGGTTAGTGTGTGAGCTTGTGACTCCTTAAGATAACCATTTTCTATGTTTATTGAAGATAGAGTAACTTAAGAAGATATCTTCTTAAGAATTGCAGTTCATTTTTGTTCAATGCTTAAGTTGAAAAAATACCAGGTAAAAAATTTCCTGGACAAAAATAAATTATTAGTTTCAAAAGCAAAAAGCACAATAAAGGTGAGACAGATTCCATTTTAACATTCAAGAACATTCAATATTTTAATTTAAAAACTCACCAAGTCAGAGACTCATTCATCTGTTTGTGGTATGCTTTCCCTCCCCTTTCCACAGTTGGATGCTTAAGTACTGCTGTGCTTGAAGTATCTAAAATAGGATGCCTTGGGATCCCAGGTTTAATCTTTCTAAAATGAAACATTTTGTGCTGTTTTCAGATGTTTTCAGAAACTTTTCCAAGCCTGTAAGAAGAAGGTTTTGGAAGAAAACTTTGGAAAAATATTTATTTTCAGTTATTCTAGTTCTTGCCAACTGGAGAAACCATTTTCTTAATACAATAGAGTTTCCATTTCAGAGAAGATCCTTACTTTTTATTTCCCAGAGGTTGCATTACCAAGAGCCAGCATGCCAACAGATATGGTTCGTTGCGAGCGTATAGAGATGTCATTGGGTTCACTTGGCTACAGAGGAGCTTCCTGGAGCTGAGGCTAAGACATTGTAAGGAGCGATTTTGGATCCATTCTTTAATCTGAGTCAAATATTTCAAGATTCTTTTTTCCTTTTTTCCTCACAATAAATTTCTGGAGATGCAGATCAGATAAAGAAAGTCAATGCACTGAATATTAATACACATAGTTTTAATGGTATTATCTTAGGCTATATTTATTTGGAAGGTTGATTCATTACTGGTTGAAATGTTAATATAGGAATATTAACCAAGAGGCTTCAAGAGTGATAATATTATTTCTGATTAATAAAAGTGCTACTAATGTGCCTTAATTAACTACAATATGTGGTTCCTATAGCTCGAAGGTCTGACTCTTATAAGCAATTTATTACCAGTAAGGTGCAAGGCAGTGCCCATTATAAATTTAACTCAGTAAAATGCTACACTTAATGAGAAAAAAGTTATTCTACGGAACTCAGTCCAGGTGCATATATTACCTTTAGCACCTGATAGCCCTTTTCTAATCTTGCAACAACTTTTTAACATTAAATTCTCTGCAATACTTTCCTTCTCCCTGTAGTTTCAATCAAATAAAAACACACAGGCAAATCAGAATTAAATCACAAACACAAATGTGAGTCTGCCTCTTCTGCTAGAGGGTCTCTAGAAGGCCTCCTTGAAAGTAGTAATATATATGGTTTGGCAGGAGGAAGAAGTGATACTGTCCTCCTATTGTTTATTTGATCATCTAGATGATAAGATATGTATGTGTATAGTTTTCAGCGGGAAAATTAATAGTGTTATAGAGTATAAAATAATGTTGTAGAGCATAAAAGAACATGTAAAATTGAAAGCCAGGAACTACTGAACTGTATATTCAGGCCAGACAAGACAATCATCTAATTCATCTAATCCCCTGCATAATACACATCATAGAATTTGACCCAGCAATTTCTGGATCAAACTCACAAGTTTTTCTTTGGTTCTGTGGGGCTAACTGAGATGTCTTCTGAATCATAGACAATCCATGTCATGTGGTAACTCACCTTGCATCAGCAGATAGTTGAAAGACAGACTAAAAGATCTCAGCATCTTCCCTCTCTCTTCCTCCCAGTATGTCAACTGCCACAATTTTCCTTTAGTTTTTGAAAAGCTTATTTTCAAATAAGACTAATTAGACCAAATGAAAGATAAATCTGTCCCATTTACCAGAGAAGACACTGAGGCGCAAAGAAATGAAGCAAATTGTGCTACAAAGGGAATCTCTAACAGAGACAGCATTTGCAGGAGGGAAGAGCATTTATGGGAAAATACAGGGCTACTTAACTTTTGCGAGCCTGATTATAGGTTTGATACTGTTTTGAATGCTTGACACATAGGAGGAGCCTGGTCCTCCAGTCCCTGACACCACCACAGTTCTGGTAGGCTGTAGCCAATACGAGTTTTCTTACTCCTAAATGAGAGTTGGTCTTATATGTAGTTTCATTATCATGCCATGACAAGGATCAATGTCTTGAGATTAACTTGTGTGTGGAGCCAATGGGATGCATGAAGTGCTCAGCAAATATACTTCCAACCAGTGATATAGCTCCAGGAGAGGTCTAGTCTGTTCTGGACCAGTTGGAGTTTTATGATTCGTGTGTGCTTTCCAATACAGAATGAATTAATTGGATCAGTAAAATGGCCAGAGAGTGAGGTACAGGGTCTCTTTCCCAATCACAGATGGAAAAATGCCTTTCTGGCATCAGAATAAATTTGTGCATCAAGAATCAAAGGAGTCCAGAAATGTTCTCAGGCTATGAACCAATTTGACTTTTGGGAGCAGAAACTGTCAATGCATACAAATGTGACAACACCATCAAAACACTGCCTGCCTTCCTATCTCTGGTATTCCTTTGGATGGATTTAGGCTTAGCCAGTTTCTTCACAACCACTTGCTGATTTTAGCCAGACAGTGAAAAAATTGAATAACAGAGCGCTGGGTTCTGCCATATTAGATTTTCACTCAGACAGCCAACAGACCCAGGTGGTGAGACCTTGAACTGGGCAGCAGAAACATGTCTCTAGTTCCTCAAACTTCCTGGATTCTGACCACAATTACATAAGACCTAAATTGCTGTCCAAATGGCTTCCTTACAGTAGCACTACATGCATGCACTTGTTGAAGGAGACAAGGAGAAACTAAAATCCATATGTACCTAGGTAAATGTACAAGTTTATGCAACTTTTAAACATATGGTGTCTGCTGATCTTCATGCACAGCTCAGTACTGGCACCTGTGAGACTAGCTCTGAAGCCATAGGAAAGCCAGTAACAGTAGAAGATAGACAAAGTAATGTTCTACCATGTCTCCCTGCTCAACTGATTGCAAAATTAGAGGTTAGCCTTTTATTTCCTTCGTGCTATCAACCAGACCTTAGCCACTGTCACTATATCGCCAGACTTTTTAATATTTAAATGGGGTTTACAAGAAAGATGGAGACAAACTTTTTAGCAGGGCCTGTTGCGATAGGACAAGGGGTAATGGAATCTACCCTCTAAAAGAGGGTAGATTCAGACTAGATATAAGGAATAAATTTTTTACAATGAGGGTGGTGAAAACACTGGCACAGGTTGCCCAGAGAGGTGGTAGATACCCCATCCTTGGAAACATTCAAGGTCAGGCTGGATAGAGCTCTGAGCAGCCTCATCTAGTTGAAGATGTCCCAGCTCATTGCTGGGGATGGTGAGACTAGCTGACCTTTAAAGGTCCCTTCCAACCCAAACTATTCTATGATTCTATTTCTCAGATGTCCTTATATCAGGTCTGAGTGGAGCATGGGAAATAGACAAATGTTAACTTAATTGCCTTTACATGAGATATTGATTAAATTGGTGACTCATTTCACATTAGAAAACAGCTTCCTGACACTTCTACAGAGTAACTGGTTGTATTTTAAAAATATATTCCAGTGTCCACAATTGCAATATTTGCACCCCTGTGCATCACTTCTAGTTCCAGTGGAAAATAAAGATATGTTTCTGAAAATCTTACTGGCACCTAAATACCTTGAGAAACCTGGCTTTTCTGCATCAATAAACATTATCTCTGTTTCTTCCACTACACAATTAGCAACATGCAATGCCAGTAGTTGACAAGGAACACAGTCTCTGAAACAGATGGCCTGCTTATTGTGTTGTTGCTTTTCTCCTAGTCAGGCGAATTTGAGCCCGCTGTCTTTTTAAGAGACTTTTTGAGAGGTGCCTACTTTCCTGTTCAAACTCCAAAAGTTTTCTAAGAAAGTGAAAAGTCTGGGATAGAGTGTGAGTCAGATTTCCCCTTGGGTACAGGTAGAAACTGACAAAACTGTTGCTTTTAGTTAGTCTACAGCTCGGTCTTATTGAGCATGGAGAGAACAACCTCCTGACTCATCAGCTCACTCGATGTTAGGTTCCCCTGTCCCTCTTTTTTCCCCTCTCACCTTTCAGCAAGCATTGTACAGGTTGTGCATGTTATACTGAAGGACCTAAGAAGAGTAAACCAACCCTGGCACTTGATATGTTGAACAACTCAATAATATGAAGGAAAATGATTGACAGTTGGGTTGTGATTAGAGACAACTGTGGGCAGGGAGAGACTTGAGAAAAGAGAGGAAGTTTTAAAACAATGTTTAAATTCCTGTTTTCTATAGCACTAGGACAGCGTTAAGAGGAGGGCTAAAATTTGTTGATGTTCCCTCAGTCATGTGCTCTTTCCTGTGGCCACATCCCCTTGCTTCCTCAGAGTCCTCGAAAGATAATGTACTCTCATGTGGTGGAGAGTTAGGTTGCAACTAATCATTTTTGTGGGTATAAATTCATAAGTGAGGAACAGCAAGACAGGTGGCAATAGAGCATGTACACAAAAAAGGATGTTTATGCAGGCAGTTTTATCAGATTACATACCCTTCTAAGCAGAATTCAGATAGATAGAAAAAATGTGGTAGGTAAGAGAAAATGTGTCTGTGTATTATAGCATTCTCTCAAATCAAACTGAGAATTGCAATAAATTAAAAACAAACTTTCCAAAGACCTTCATCAGACACTGAGCAGAATTTTTTAAATGACTGATAAACAGTTATAAAGCTGCTGTCACACCTCCAGCATCATAATTCAAGTTGTGTGCCTAGAGTACTGTTTAAATTACTGGTTTGCGTCAAGAAAAATAAGTAAGTCTTGATTCTCATATGGCATTGAATTTTCCTCCTTTGCTTCATTTCTACCCAGAGTGTTTTCCCTCAGCTATTTGAACACTGGCTAACAAGTCAAGCAAGTTTCTCACCTACAAGCTAGAAAGAAATGGCTGGAAACCTCTCGGCATGCTCTCAGGATGGGCTGCTTAATTGTTGTTCACAGGTGTGAATACCCTAGGGAAATCCTTACCACTGAAGAGAATTTAGAACCAGCCTCCTGATGAAAATATTGACAGCTTCTTCCAGAGAAGCATGCAAAGAAACATGACATTTTGGGACTAATATTTATTGCTCAACAGCAGCTGGCAAATTGTTCTCCTCTCATTTGTCTGGCTGCTTTGCCTTGGAAATCAACAGCAGATTGGAGATATTTCACTCCATCTATTAGGTGCAATAAAAAAATATATATAACCATCATTAAAGTCAGAGATTGCATAAAAACCTCATTTAAATGTGGGTGGTATTCTATAAGCCAAGTTACAGCCCAAACACTACATGTCTGTAATGCTTGTCTAGCTGCTACAATAGGGAATGAAGTATATTCAGTCATCCAGCTGTGCAGCTGCTGCTGTAATTCTGGAAACTATTGAGGATTTAATTGTAGTAGTTTGTTAATGTATTGTCAGATTACAGCATGTCATAGCATAGCTACCACACACAGGCATCAGGGGGCAGCACCAATGAAAAGACCACACCAAGAACATGCCATGACTGAGCTGTCACACGTTCCAGGGAGGTGCATTATGGAAGCGATGGGATCCTAATACTCTTTAAACAAATTTACCCAGAGCTCAGAAAATCTAGTATTTGAATCTAGTAAAAAAGAGAGGGTTTGAGGCTGAGAGATGGAGGTTCTTCTTTCTAATTAAAAAAAAAAATCTGGTAGAGCTGTTTCATAGAAAAGTTGTGATCTAATCAACAGCCCTAGGGTCTAGCTTCCCAAAATTCAGAAGACCACTGTTTTGATGATGGCATTACCACAGAGTTTCTGCATACATAGTACTCCAGAATATGGTGAATGGAAAAGAAGAGGTTTCACAACCGACTTCTGCTTAAATAGCCAAAGAAACTTTTATTTCCGCTCAGAAGGGAGATAAGAGCACGGGAAAAGAAATTTATCCAAAGCAGGTGTATCTTATGCCTTCATTAAGTTAAATCCCTGTGATCTCCTTGTCTAAGCAGGAGGTTGGGAGTCAGGGCTGAAGTTCTCCTCAATCTTCAGCTACTTTGCCATTTGATCGATTCCTCTAGGAATCTACTTTGTGCCAAAATAAACAGGATTTAAGAGCTGTGTTCACCCTTAATGCCACAATTGTCTTGGACATCAATTAGAGGGGGAGGGCTGCTTCTGATTTATCTTGATCTTAATTCACTCACTGTGAATTCAGTCAATGAGATTAAAGCCAGCCCTTATACCTGTCCTTTGTTTCTTTATAGAACAGTTTTCCTGCAGAAACATCAAACTTACAAAGGTCTGAGACTTAGACAACAGTAACTCATCCAAGTTATTAGGAACCTCAGACACATTTCTTTCAGGGAGCTTTGAGAAGCAGTTCCTCAGATCTTAGCAGAGCGAAAATAGTGAATGCCACAGTGGTAACCAAGGATTAGGCTTGACAGCAAGAAAACAAGCTGCCGTACTGACAACTGTGAGTTAACTCAGTATGTAAACTGCACTCCTCTGGTGCAAAGATTTGATCACTTGGAATAGCCTTGTCTTGAGTTCTGTTTGCATTTCAATATAAAGTAGATGCAGACTGAGTGTTTGTCAGTGAGTTTGTATAATAGGTCATTTGTCTGTTTCCTTCCTCTTGGAGCCTCATATTTTTTCAATGATAAATGTATTAAATCTTTCCTGAAATGAGCAAAAGAAATATTGAAATGGGAAATAGAAAAAAGCTTGAATGAAAGAGGCTGTCATTCTTTTTCACATTCAATTGCCATAAAGATATACTGGATGTTAGGTTGCCAATTTTATATATGTTCTGACATGCTATTAAAAATATATGACTAAAACCTGCATTGGGTAAAACAACATATGGGTGTGACCTTACCATAAATTCAGTAAGTTCAACTTACCATCAAAAACAGCTAAATAAGTCATGTGCTGTGGTGGAGAAGTGCCCATAGTTCAGAGAAGTCTCCTATGCTGTCAACTGTCCATTCTGCTCTCTTCCAGTCTGGATTCAAATCAATGAAAAAGTAGCTTTGAAGGAACCTTTTATCCCTTCACACATTTCAGTCAGTCCTGGCATTATAATACTGAGTCTTAACTCTGTTGTCGAAGCTCATTGATTGCACTCCTTCAGCTGACAAATGAGGCAACCTTCTAGACACTGAATCTGCCTTACTTAGGCATTATCTAGTATTTTTACCTGCACATCTACAGTCTCCACAGTGATGCCTTTTAGAGCCCTCTTCTGAGTCTGAGCACAATTTCAGAGTAGAGCTTGTATGCTTGAGCAGAGCCTTTGGGCACTTTGTGCATATTTTGGTAAACACAATTAGAATGGATTTTCAAAATTAGTTTGAAAATTTTTTTTTCAGAATAGGAAACCTTAAAAAGTCCCTGTGGGATGTTTTATTGGCTGAAAAGAGGCAATTACAAACAATAACTGGAATCTAAATTGGAAAACACACAAGTTTGCAAGTACTTCCTATTTTTTAAGTGGAAAGAAAGGGAAAACATCTGGAAAGATTGAAACTGATGAGAGAGGATGTCATCAAACTCAGTGGAGAGACTCTAGGTTAAGTATCTTTTTACTGCTTCTGTGGCTCTAAAGGATGTAAAATGGTATTACAAGTGTCTGTCTTTGCTATCAGATAGTCATATAACTTATTCAGAGGTGAGATGAATCCAAAACAGTCTGTCTTCAAAAAGTGTTCAATGTCATTATGCTGTTTTGGATTTAAAAAAAAAAAAAAAAAGTGTGAGGAATGGGTAGAGAAAGGGTAAGAGGAACAAGAAGCAGAAGGGGATTTCACAGAGCAACTCATCATCTTCCAAAAGACCCAGTCACAGAGAGGTTCTGAAACTCTGGCATGAGTTGTATTCATTTGCGGTTCATGTGGTGAAGCTTGGCTGTGGATCCGAGAAACTGCGGGGTTTGCTCTGAAAGTTGTGAAGTCCTTTTCACTAGTCCAACTCATCAAATTCTACTGACAAAATTTTGCTTGTGTTCTGGACTAGCAATAGGGGAAGGCTTGACTCCAGCTTCTAAGCCTCTGGAAAACTTTTGGTTTTGCTCTGTTAATCTTCTTACTGCTATTGTGGCAGTAAATCAAGTACCCCTGGCAGAAATCAGCAGTACACTCAACAACTGTGCTAGTCACAGCTCTAAAAAGAATGTGGCTTATTATTGAGATGATTCACAACAGCATATTCACACTTAGCTCGTAAGCATTTTGAGATGTACACCATCTGTTCCTGCATGCCTTGTCCACACTTGAGAAATTATTGTCATAATAATAGTTTTAACAATAATAGATAATTAAATGGGCTAAGCTAGACCTTTCAACAGTGTCAGTCAAAACAATAAAGTCCCAAAGAAAGAGCAGCTTTCAGCCTCCTTCATGCCTCAAAGATTTCAGATTGCTGCTCACAGTGGTTCTCAGAATAATAGTCCTGCCTGTCACCATATTTGTTCCATTAGTTTTAGATCTCTGACAAGTGGTCTTGTCTTAGACGAAAGTCTAAGAGTGTTTTAAATATTCAGCTAGCAAGTAGAGTTATTTCATTTTCCAAGCCACTTTGTCTCTTTCACAACTCCAGATCATGAGGCTTTACAGCTGCAAAGATATCACAGGTTTCAGCTGGGCATGAGGAAAGTACCTCACTATCCACCAGAGTCCAGTTTCATTAAGTCTTACAATATCATTGTCACCATTTGGTGTTGTGTGGGTCTTCTAGAAACACCTCTCTCCCCCAACAGATCTTGACAGTTTTAGAATTAAAATTTTAATGGGACTTACATTTCCTAGGCAACTGTACTTTGGCAGCCCTTGGGTGCAAACAAAAAACCCAAACCCACAAACAAACAAAAAAAGAAATTTGCATTTAGATGGTGAAATTCTTTTTTCTCTTTTGTTTTGTTTTGTTTTGAAGAGTGTAACAAGCAGCAAACCATGATAACTTCCAATTTTTGAGATAATACCCTCTTGGAATTATGCCAGCCCTGATCAAATTAGGGGTCTGCCTCTTATTTAAATACATTCTCCCTTCCCAGGCACAATATGTTCCTTTTTTTTCCACTTTATTCTTTGCCTGTAGCATGTGGCAATAGAAACAAATCAAATCAGCTCACTTTGTGCCAAATCAAAAGAATTAATTGCTTTCAGTAATACACCCACACTTTCACACTTAAAAAAAAAAGTAAATTGTTGGCCCCATGACTTTTAAAGCTCTAGAACATTTATTTTGTTCATTAAGAAGCAGTCAGACCTATAAAGACACTCAAACTGTATTGTAAAGAAAAAACACACTTAGTTGCTAAATGATGCAGCTGTAAGTGAAATTATTACATAGACTGACAGTTAAATGCTTCAAAACTGGCTGTCCCAGGAGGTATGTCTGTTGTACAGATTTTGAGAGTCAGGGTAGAATGAACTGAAAACTCCTGCCCACTCTGAAACCACACCTTCACTTGCAGTGCAGACATATACTGAGTTTCATATCCATACCTGACAAGATTCTTGAGGTGTACAATCCAAACACAACACAAAGGCATTACGTACAGCAGAAAAGAGCTGATAAAGATTCCCCACATTGGCAAATTCTGGTAGAGAACATGAACGATGACCTGAGCTGGGGCAGTTAGCAAAACTGGGAAGGGGTCAGAAATGCAAATTCTGTGATCTTCTGCCCACAGACTACTCTAGCTGATCTCTAAACCAGAAATTAGTTTCCTCAAATGGCAATTTCCCTTCCTTGACTAGCTCAGGAGTAGGGGAAATGTAAAATGTAACAGAACCACCACAACCTCCCTTCACCCGATTGTGCCAAAGAGTAAGTGAGGGACAGCATAGCTCAGGCTGTGTTCAGACTGAGTACGGTAATTTCCAGCAGCAGTTTGCCTGGCACTGATACTTAGATAAAAGGGAGCAAAGTGCCAAAGGACAGTCTCTGGGTAAGTCTCAGAACACAGTCAATAGAAGCTGCATCTGAAACAACAGCACACTCAGTTTCACTGGGTGCTTCTGCACAAGCTTCAGTCCTGTGATGTCTTCTGCCTTTTCCAAACAACTAGTTCAGAAGGTAAAGGATTATTACAGTAAATGGCTAAAAAGCATTGTATTTTTTTAACTGTACTAAAAGAAGAAGAGATTAAAAGTGTTCCTAGCACAAAAATAATTATTTATAGCAACTCCTTAATCCTGCAGTTTATTTCAATTTCCTCCACTTATCCTAAAAATAAAGCATTTTCTCTGAAAATTGTATTCTTGGCACTGATTATTCTCTTTCCACCCTGCTCTAACCTCAGCTCTAAATTTGACTTAGGTCAAATATAATACTTAGTGCTTAAAAAATCATTTCTGTTTGATGGCTCAATTTGCTTTGCAAACATTAACAAACTCAGTCCATGTTATTTTTGAAAGTCAGGTACTTGTAGAGGAGTTAAGGAACTTAGCCACAGAGCCTGGAAAAGAAAACTGCTGTCCTCGCTTCCAGGACTCATATCTTAAACAAGAGACAATCTAGTTCTGTTTTTGTGTGGTTTGTTTTTTGGTTTTGTTTTAAAGGGTAGAAGATATATTGTGCTATACAGGAACAAAACTGAGCTAAATCATCTGTCATGCTGTTCTTGTAACTGAAGTGAAACTGCATACCAGTGCTAATCAGAAAGAGTTCAATAGTATTTCACTGGTAAAATGCTGTCTTGTCTGTTCTAAAATGTTTTGATTTTTATTTAATTTGTTCTATAGAAAGAATTTGGAAATTATTTGATGTGAAAATGTGGTATTTAATTTTTATTTTCTCATTTGGTTTTCTTCTGACTTTTTGGGGACAAAAGTGAATCTGTTTAAAATAGATGTTACCTCAGAACTATAAATTATTAAGATTTAGTAGTTAACTGGTTTTAATATAGAACTTTTGACATTTCAGGTTTTTTTTTCCTAAATTTTATAACTTCAAAATTTGTAATTTATGCAAACCAGGAAAACATCACTGCAGAATTGGAATTTTCTTTGGAACACAAGGTCTATTTTTGTGAAGACCATATGCTCATTTAATTTTAAGAGACCCTTGTAGTCAGGTCCAATAACAAGGTTGTAAGTGCTTTGCCTATCGTGATTCTAAACACATTGGTTACAATCTTGTACACACTGTCTCCATTCCAGACAGAATGTCTACAGTCTGAATAGCCTTTATGACATCCCCAACACAAAAGGATTAGGACAGGACAGGAAGAGGTTGAAAACAAAATGGAAAGTGTATATTTTTCATCTTCCAAGTTAATGAAACTTGCCTTCTACAGACCAAATAAGGATTTGCTGATGGTATGGACTGGATGATATGTGATCCTATGCAGAGAACCACTACAGAATGTAATGCACATGCAAGTATTATGTTTCCATAGGCATATGCTAAAACTCTGTAAGCTGCTATCAAGAAAATTTTCTTTCTATGTATTTTTGAGGCTTCCAGTAGAGTTGCTTCCAAATATAAACTTCTATTCATATTAATTCTATTTAAAAAATATTTGTACAATTGTTACCTGACAGTGTTTGGTTTTATAGAGATTTGTCAGCTGCACATGATTTTAACAGTTAAAGTATATGCAATGAACCAGGCTAGTACAGGCCTAACCCTAGTCTACAGGTGCTAAAAAAACATTGAAATGGGGTCCTATTTGGAAAAAGTATTCAGTCTCCACTACTCTTCCTACCTTTGTAGGAATTATGGTGTTCCATTCTCTTACAATTCCTACAAAACTGAAATCTTGAGTACTGTGTCAAAGACTGTGTCAAAATAACAGTTACTAAAAAGGAGGCTATTAAAGGCTATTAAAAAGGAGCTATTAAAAATTTCATATTGAAATATAATGAGCTGGTTGGTAGAAAAGGCAGATAGCACATTTGCTCATTCAAAAATCAGTAAATGAACACCAAGGGCACACTGACTTAAAAAAAAGAAAATGGCTTGAGAATGCAACTAGTAAATATGTAAATAAACAGGGTTGTCAGCCAGTTGAGACATTTTTGGAAGCAAGTGGGTCAGACAGCACCAAAACATATGGAATCAGTCTTAAGCATGAGGTATTTATAATCAAGTAAGAGATGAGCTTTCACAGCACCTCCCGTGTTCACCAGGGATCACAGCATGACTGGAACTGACACACTGATTCTTAACAGTTGGATAATACACAGTGCACCAAAATACAGCAGGTACAGATATGTGTGGGGAGACTAAACGCAAACCTAAATGGTGTGATTTTTTTCCAAAGTGCTGAATACTCACAGATGTCCTGAGAGTCAATGATGTTGAAAAACTTGGATCAGATAATAAAGGCACCTGGCTTTGCAGGCAGAGGAGTGGATGCCAGTTCTCTAAAAATTTATCTGATACTTCTGCTGACATATTTGGAAAACAAAAAATACACGGGGGGTGTTCCCTTGCAGATACTTAAAAAGATTTGCACATCAGAGTATGTCAGAGACTACTTTTCTACGATCATACTTCCTATAGTTTATTTTCTTTTACAACAACAGCTTTAAAATCAGAATAGGTTTTTCTCATTTAAATTCTTATCCAGTGTGGAACTATTGCAAAGTTAATTTTTAAAGGTCATGGTTTATCAGAGTAGTATCATGTGGACACAGTCAGCCACGAGGTATCCATAGAAGCAGCATCACTCAGGAAAGGTGACAGTTTCCTTTTTAATCCTGACTCTGACATCTCCTATTAATCCCAGCTAGAGACCAACTAATGCTCAGGTAGGGAGGAGCAGAAGCCATGAAAGTGCACAGACTTGACAGAACCTATGGTTCAATACAACACTCATTTTAGTGATGAAACACTGTTTTTCCACAATAAAGTAAAGCCTAAAAAAGAAAAGTGAGGAGTCATGGTAGGAGAATAAACAATGTTTACTTTGCAGCTAGAAGACCACAAACAGGGGTTTTGTATTCAGGTAGTAAAAAGGAATAGAAGAAATTCTAAACAACAAATAAGAAAACAAATGTGACTATTTCCTTTTTGCGTTGTCCTGTGACACAGCAATAGACATATACACTGAGCTCATCACCCTACAGGATGATTGGTAACTTGTATGCCAGTTTAGAATTTGAGAGCTTATACGGTCAGTATAAATCCCTGTGCAAGTAGTCAATCCTGTTTATAATGCCCTTTAATATCTGTCAGTTTTTGTTCAGATGTTGGGGTAGTGATATGAATACCTGAGGGTCTCTTTTGGGTGCTCTCACTTTGAGAGCAATAAAGCATGGAACGATAGCACACATTAGCTGCAGGTATGCCTGAGGTCTTCGCGAGCAGATCATTAACATAGCCTGGAAGAAACAGAGCTTCCCTTTGCAGAACATAACGCTACTGATGGAGGTAAACTTCTGGTTTGTTTTTGTCTCTGGAACTCTTCTGTACTCTCAAAACACTATTCCTTGGCCTGTCAACACTGTTAATAGTGTTCCCATATAATTGACAGAGGAAGATTACCTAAAGATGAAAAATAGCATTCCCAGACATTTTATTCATGTTGTCTTGAATAGACAGTTTTTAAAGACTTTGGTTCTTTCTCTATTGGATCTTAGTATTGGCTTTCTCGGAGGTGATCTTAATTTGAAGGACGGTATGAATGCTTTGAGAGATATCCAGATAATTTCAGCCTCCAAGAGAAAAATTCCTTGGTATCAACACAGCATGAATAAAATGTCTGGGGAAGAGGGGAAGCCCCATTAGAAGAGTTTGATTTTAATAAGAGGATGATGAAGTTAATTAAAGCTCAGTGCCCATGGGCAAAGAGAAGAAGAGAGCACTTTGGGGTTTTTCCTTTTGCTTTGCTCCAGCTGTTCCTATCTCCAAGCCAAATACATGAGCCAAAAATGATACGAGCTGGCAGCTTTTTATAGCAAGGGGATCATCTGTTAAATGGTTAGGTTGGTTTTGTTTTGCCATAAGAGGACAGGGAGTATAGTTTCAAAGTTTTCAGCAGGAATTTAGCCAAGCAGTTCTCATCGCTTTTTTAGCCTCTCTTTTCATTTTACTGCCCATAAATTATACAATGAAATCCCTCTCCCTCAGAGCACTTCTCATGTCTGGAGTTAGTCATCAGTTTTTCCTTTGCCTGTACCAACTTTAACCTTTCTAAGCATTTTGTGAGTTCTGTGCTTTCATTAATAAGGTCATTATGCATTAAAAAAAAAAACTGTTTGTGTCCTAGAAATTAGGCATTTGTGCATGCAAATTAGCTAATAATTGGCCAAGCCCTTAAAGATACTAAGATCCAAAATTCAATGGGAACATAATAAATCTTTCATTATTTCACCTATTATTAATACTTTCCAGGCTACCCACTTTCTAAAGATTCAGAACAGGAGCCTCAAAGCACAGGGTTTAACTCTTGTCTAAAGCGTAAACTAATCAGACTAGTGAATTTGCGCTTAGGCCCAAACTCTCCCAGGCAACCTTAGAGTCCCTTTTGGTTCTCAAACTTGGCTTGTTTCTGAAATATGTACCTTGGAGAATTAGTTCACAGTAGGACTTGTTCCTGTGGATAGTGAGAACGCAACACATGTGACTCTCTCAACAGCCAGGTCAGGTAGCCACATACTGTCCCTTTAACTAAATCACATCACAAACAGGCTGGCATTGCCTGGAAGTTTCAAATTACTCTATATAAAAGATCTGGTTCTCCAAAGTGTTGAGAATCTCTTGAAAAAGGTTGAATGTGCTGAGACTTACTTAAGAGAATCAGTATATTTACTCTCATGCTGCATGCACTTGGCCCCATAAACTGATTTGATGCTAAAATAAATTCCTGATATCAAGTGGGTTTGATGCTGTTTCACTTCAAACTATATAAGGTAAATCAGGTCTGTGATCTGTTCTGCTGCCTTTTCTCTCTTAATGAATATTCCTCTCCATCTATGTTTTGTTTGACCAAGACAGTTCCATCATAAGTTGGAATTCAGAGTCAGCACCTCACTTGCCCATGTTTGCCTTTTCTGCTGATTCACCTCATTCTCATACACTCAAAACTGAGGAGTTTCAAGTGCTGGGACACCAACCTATAGCCTCCAACAACTGCTGGGAGAAACACTTCCACTGGGCTGTACCTTCAAATAGAAACCATTCAACCAACAGCTGTACAACAAAGAAATTAATTTGTTTACAGTGGCAACATGACAGGATCTTTAAGGATTGCACAGTGAGGCACCTAATTCAGTCTTGACTAGGAGTATTCCCCAAGTTAATAACAGGAAAGGGGACAATCAAGAATTCCACTAAATTCTCTTCCTGGCAGTCCTCAGCTCCAATAGAACTCAAAGTGGAAAATAAATCTCAGACTAAGAAGCTGGTTGGGGAAATCTATAGGGATAAGATGATTCCAAAAGGATGGCAATCGAGAAAGGCAACTTCTTGTACACCCAGCTGTAAACAACCTAGCTAGCAGATTATCTTGCAGTACAACACAGAAAATCAAGCAGTTTCTTAATGCCTCTTTAAATATCAGAGTTGCTAATATTTGAAAGCAATTAATGCTGATATTGTGTAGGAAACTAGAAGATACCTTTAACTCCCATAAACTACGTTGGTATCCATTAGGTTTCTGGGAGAGGAATGACTAGCCAGCATGGGTGAAATGGCAAAAAGACAGTCTGTGCACTAAGTTCTCAAAACATTTGGAGCTCTAAAGAAAGTCAGTAGAAGTACTACTAAAGAAGAAGTAGTACTTTGCAGTGCTCAAATTACAAAGCAAACAAACAAACAAACAAACCAACAACAAACAGTAAACAAAAACCAAACAAACAACAAACTAGGCAGTATCCCGAGCATGCTTAAACAAGAAGTTGTGACAAAGTGCTGGAAGACAAGGGTATAAATAAGAAAGCCAGTGTTCTTTCCACACAATCTTCACTCTGAGATTTTAGATAAACCTCCTAGTTACCCTGTTGTTTTGTTTCCACTTCTGTAAAACAGACAGAGAGATCAATGAGACATGGATTATGGAAGGCTTCATCTCTGAGAGTTAATGAAGAGTCTGAAAAATAAGACATAATATCAGCGAAAGTGCAATATCTCATAAAAAGCAGTCTCAACTTTCAGACAAGCCTCCACTTCACCTCACAAATTGAAAATAACTAAAGTTTGAGTTAATTTTATCTCACTCGGGACATTGCTGAAAACATGGCCCATTCTGGAAAGTAAAGCAGGGAGGTTCTGGGTGCTTCTTTGGATACTTTTTTCTGGATAGTGAATGAAAGTTTGAATAATGTGAGAAGAAAACCCAATGTCAGGAACTCATCGGCCTCCACATAAATATTTACAGTATTTTAATAAGCCTATCCCCTTTTTGATTTTACATCAATGTTCAACCTTTTCAGTGATAAATTAATCATCTACCCTGAAGTACTGCAGATTATTCCAGGCAGTTATAAATAACTCTCTGCATGAGATTCTCAGATCATACGACATCACCAGGACCAGTAGAATCATGCCAACATTGGATTTGCCTGGTAATCCCTGCCCCAAAGAACACACAAATTCATTTCCATGATATAGCAAAAGACTGATCAAGGAGATCAGGACAGAGAAAGTCAGATGAGAGTATAAATAACCGAATTATAAATAAGTGGATTGGTTCGTCTCGTTTTTCTGTCACAATTATTAATGATTCCTTAATCCTAACATTATGACAATTGAGGGTTTCACTCCATATCAATCTAATGTGCTATATAGCTAATAATATTATTTGAGAACTAGTAATCCAAAAGCAGGAAGGCAACACCTGTTGGCATAGCTTTCCATTCTATGTTACCCGTTCTTATTTTGACAGCTGTATGAGAGAAATTGTAAGCCTCCTTTTCTCCATATCCCCAGATTTGGATAATTTTCTGTCATAGTTCCAAATGTGTAGGGCTGCAAGATCAAATGGTGTTGCAATCCCACAACTCATTTTTTGCAAGGTTGCCCTTGACCTATAATACATAAGCTATGTTCAGTTTACTTGAAGGAAAGTAAGACAGTTTTATTACTACAGAGGACTATATTTACAAACTTTCAGCCATGGATCCTCTAAATGGCTGACTGTTTCTATACAGAATATACAATTGAAACAAGGATCTAAAACAATTACAAGGTTTTAGCATGTGTCACTAAAAAACTCTAAGTTTTGCAAATTCCTTAATATATGGAAGGTTATCGATTACATGATTAGTTTGACTTTAGTATAGAATTCTTTAGCCTAATAACTATGTGATTATGTTTAATGACCTACTCTCATAGTTCTTAGGCTGTATTTCCTCAATGCTAACATTGTAACTATGTGTAAATGGTCAATCACAAGGAAAGCAGGCCTCATGAAAATTAAAACAAAGAAGAGTTAAGAGCAAAGACTGAGAGATTAAAGAGAACAGAGAAGATATCTTAACCTTGAGTGTAGAGACAGGCTGGCAGGAGTGCTCTAACAAGGATGATAAGAAGGAACCGCTTGGCTGGACAACAGAAGGGGCAAACATCCAAGGAGAAGAAATTATCCTCAAGAGACCTGTGACCATAAAAGGGAAAAAGGAGTAGGGGGCTAACTCCCCAAATGACCACCAACAACCACCCGAGACCGCCGCACATGCGTAGTGTAGTTTTGCAACGCCAGAATTATGTAAATGTAATAGATAAGCAAGGAGGCGGTGATTTCACAGAATCACAGAATCACTAGGTTGGAAAGGACCTTCAAGATCATCAAGTCCAACCATTAATCCAGCACCACCATGTTCCCTAAACCATGACCTGAAGTGCCACATCCACACGTTTTTTGAACACTTCCAGAGATGGCAACTCCACCACCTCCCTGGGCAGCCTGTTCCAATGCCTGACCACTCTCTCAGTGAAGAAATTTTTCCTAATACCCAATCTAAACCTCCCCTGGCGCAACTTGAGGCCATTTCCTCTTGTCCTATCGCTAGTTACTTGGGAGAAGAGGCCAACACCCTCATCGCCACAACCCCCTTTCAGGTAATTGTAGAGAGCGATAAGGTCTCCCCTCAGCCTCCTCTTCTCCAGACTGAACAACCCCAGTTCCCTTGGCCGCTCCTCATAAGACTTGTGCTCCACATCCCTCACCAGCTTCGTTGCCCTTCTCTGGACACGCTCCAGCACCTCAACATCCTTCTTGTAGTGAGGGGCTCAAAACTGAACACAGTATTCAAAGTGCGGCCTCACCAATGCTGAGTACAGGGGCAAATTTTCTTGGAAAATGTGTGAATATTCATGTCTTTAAGGTATATAAAGGATGAACTTTTGTTTCAGCGCACGCATGTTAGGAGGAGATATCCCCCATGCATCCAGTGCTGTAATAAACATACCTGCTTTATAACTCTTTTGAGTTGTGAAGTTTGTTTCCGCACATCACAATCTCAAAAAAATCTGTCAGAATGCAGGTTATCAACTCATCGGTTACCAAGAAAACAAAGCAATATCAACATTGCCATTAACAAGTTATATTTATACAGGTTATCAGTATTCTGAGTACAGCAAATGATGAAGCAGGTACAAGCTCTACTTTGTTACATGGATTTCTTCCCTCTATGCAGCTGAAGCAGCTAATAGCTAATGACAGTCACTACAGTGGCATCCCTTTTGAAGGTCTTCAAGTAAATAGTACTCAAAGGTAATAAAAGAGGCAAATAGTCTGTGTGATGAGGGAGCAGTGCTATCAACCAGAAAACATGGAGGGCTATATGTAGAGTGGTTAAAATGCTGACCAAGGAAACAGAATAAGGCACAAGGACCCAAAACCAGTCATAAGGATTCAGAATAGGGTATTTGCTTGTTCTGTGACCTTGTGCTTCCCACCGTTTACTTGTCATTATCTCTTTTGGGATAAGAATTGTCTTTCACTATCTTTTCACATCAGAGAGCACCAAGCACAATGGTGTTCCTCTTTCACGTGTGATCTCTTAACATCAATATAATATAAGGAGTAAGAAGCTTCAAGTCTTCTTGTAGGTCCTGCATCCAAGTTATAGGAAAAGCTTGCCCTGACATTGCTCACAATGTATATTTCCTGGAGACAGACAGACTATCTTTCATCATAATTATTTTTATTCTGGGAAAATGTAATAACCACCTCTTTCAAAGATGAAGTGAAATGACTGACCATCCTTTGAGAGCAGTGTAATTGATCCATGGAATGAAAGATGTAGTAGGGGGAAGACTTCAACAGTGATGAAAGAAGGGAGAGCCTAAGCATCAAACATGAAACCAGCAGAAGAAATACAAGGTCAGAACAACATGCAGATTACTCTGATGAGGTTTGTAACTCAACCCATAAATTTAAAAGATGGTGTACACCAATTATTTTGATTTTGAAATCAAACTGCTTTTTAAATGAAACAGCTAAGAACTGATAAAGGTGTAAACTCCACCCACTGCTGGTTGCAGAAGCATTTAATCAATGTTTTACTAATATTCCCACTCCAAACTGAATGCAGTTTGACTTTTCACAGTAAAATCAATGGAACACTTCTAACCTCTAATACTGACTCTCTTCCTGGAGTGAAATATTTGGAGATACAATTATGGTCGGGATTTCACTTTTCAATTTATGGTTTCTTCTTTAATGACTAGAAGATTTTAAGTTTGTACCAGTGGCCAAAGACAAGGACAGGACAAAACCACATAACAGAATACTTTATCTGGAAATTGGTCTGTCTACAAGTGTTGTCCCATAATCTAATCTTGACACAATATTATAATATCTGTAACAATATTATAAAATCTGCCAAAATCTTTGGAGTTCAATTAGACTCACCTCTGTCTTGACGTATGTGAAAAGACTTTCTGGTTAATTCTGTCCAGTGGAAGACAGATATTCCTTCTCCTCACTCTGCATTAAGGGGAATGTTGGTTTGGGTTTTTTTAATACTTTGACTAAATGTTTTGGAGCTTTGTATCAGTGGTCCCAAACCCCAGACATAAAAAGGTCCAGAGCCAGCAATGTGGAATGTGCTGATTCAAGGCAATTTGCTTTCAAATAATTAACTCTGGAAAAATGCAAATAACAGGAATTGAAAGGTCTTTTTAATCTTCCCACCTCCCTTTCCCTCAGGGTATTGACTGGCTACATCACTTTCCAGGTACCTTCTCTTGTACTTGATTAAACTATTACAAAACCTTTTAATCCTTTGCACGTTTAAGCTCCTTCTCAAAGTTATGACAACATGCAAATCCCAGACTGGTTTTCCTGTTACACTAGAAGTTGCATTTCAGATCAAACTGTCAGCTGATCTCATGAGTTAATAAAAGGGTATGAAATGAATAATTATTTTCACTTATTATGAATTCTTGATTGCGATCTGCCTGACTGAGTTTGAGGTGACTGAAAACTGCTACCACTTTGAAAATTACCATGCTGTTTGCCACGTGAAGGCAAAACCCACAAGAACCTTCAAGGCAAAGTTTATAATGTCAGGCTGATTACATTTCATCCAAAAATCCTTCATCTGGGATGTCCTCTGACCACACAGACTGGGAGACTTGCAGGAGTATCCTTGTTTTCTTCCTATCTATGCAAAGTATCTTTTTTTCCCAAAAGAAATATATGAAGACAGAGGCCCTGAACCTAGGAGCTGGGAAGTATTCCTGCACCCCACAGTTTAGCTGTAAGCTGTCTAAGCCAGTTTGATATGTAATAGCAACCCCAGCAGTGAGTCACCAGCTACTTTTGAAACAAAACTCTGACCAAGATTATAACGTTTGGAATAAGAAATAAAGGTCAGTGTTACTCCTGTTCATCACATTTACATTACCTACACAGGCACAATGAGATCATCAATGAGATTCAAAGTCTAGCATGAAAGGCATAAATCCTCACCATTTGACCTGAAGGAGCAACTCTACTGGATGCACTAATAGCAGGCTTTTATAATTCACTAGGCCAGCCTTTGGAAGTAAACAAAATCACATGCACTAAATCAGAGAAACAAATAATCAGAGAAACAAGCAAGCTCTGCTGAGGCATTCGCACTAGGCATTGCAGACTCACAGATCTTGCTCTGAAGATTCAGATTTAATACAGAATTAACGATGCCCACTCTAAGGGACAGAACTAGGATCTTTGTGGTTCCTTCAATGTTTAGGTGCTTTGGGAGTGCTTTGCTCTCCCTGATCAGACAAGAACCCCACAGGAACTGTACATTTTGTCTTTCACAAGGTGGAATATATGAGGTTTTCAGAACTTACATGAATAACAACAGTTATGAAACACAAATCACTGTTGAAGACAGCCAGAGCATCGCTCCGGTCTCTGTATAGATCCTCTGGCAACTAGTAGGATTTGAGCTCAGACTGGAATACTTTTCCCTTGGTAAGGAAAGGAGTGGAAATGCAGTGTCTTTGAGGCCTTCAGCAGCCTGTCAAATATGTTCAAAACTGAACTGCAAGTTTGAAAGTTATTGAGAAGGGAGATGATGCTGGACATATCTGTGTGCAATGGCACTTTTCTGGTTCCCAGGGCTAGCTCATAATAGTGTCACCAAGCTGATGGCCTCTAACTAAAAGTTTATGTGTATTCCTCTCAACCCCTCTGTCTTTGGAGGTCCAAGCCTTTAATACATGTATTTCTTTTCAATGAACAAACACTAGAGAAGTAGCCTTCAACTCTCTAAAATTAAGTATCACATAACATTTCCTCTGCTCAGCATCCCTCAGCACTTTTCTCATCCCAGAACTAAATCTGTTCTTGATCAGAGGTCACTGTTTTTGGCAGAAGTAATGCATTGCGCCCACTGAACCCCTTTGACACAATGCAGGGTTACCATGGAACATGTGGAGCCCATTTGCAGCAATGCTGATGCAGCCATAATAAATAGGTAATTCTTGATCAACACAGATGGGCCTCAGGAGCTTTCTCTCCACAAAACTTCAGTGTTGGCCACTCCATCCATTAAACAGAAAGAGTTAATGTAGTGTCCTCTCTGAAGAAGTGAGAGAATGCAAAACAGCTGTTACCTTCTTTCTCAAGACGCATATCTGGTCAACTCACTGTTCTTGGAAGAACATTCTTTAATCTCTTGGTGGATCTTATGGTCTTATTACTGAGCTATAACACCCTAGGCTACATTTTCTATGTCCTCCGCTGACAGAAACCACTGCTTCAGCAATCAAACCCTTGTTTTTATTTCCATTGCACCTATTTTGTGACTGTATAGTGAACACAAAGCAGAGATCAGACACTAATTCTGCAAGTTAAGAAACTTGAATTCCATTCTCCACTCTGCCACTAGTTTACCTCCTGCAAGTTATGCTTGTTCCTTAGCCACTCTCATCACTATTCCCATAAAAGTCAGCTTCTGTGTCACAAAGTTGAGAGCAAGCCTGCCCAGCACTCTAAGTCCACACAGACAGATTGTGAATAACTGGAGAAATGACACTTTGAGTTCATTAAACATTGGTGAGAGCTATTTAGCTCCCACCTTCTATATCTGTGACCAAGGACAGATTTAAACTGACATAAACAGTTCTTCCACTTTCTAGTATCATTTAACTTATGACACATTAACATTGGCTTTACATGCATGGCCCTTCTTTAGCATGAATAATTCCACCAGCTTAATGACACAGGGAAGGGGAAGATATCCACATGCAACCTGCTGCTTGCTTTTCAACAGTCACACATACCTGATATTTTAGGAAGTCAACTGATTTCGTATCTTTATTCTGGAAAAGATCTGTCTGAGTTTATTTACAACTGCCATAAGTAATGTGTTGCTTTTCAGTCCAAATCCTGTTTATACAAGCATGAAATACAGAGACACACATAAAGAAAGATTAGAAGTTCACATTTCTAAGTTATCTGAAGGTCTTATTACAACTGAAAAAAAGCCAGGAAACTGACAACTAAGAGTTGACACTCCATGTGTCATGTTCTGTCAGGTTTTATTTTGTGTGTGCACATGTGTGTATATGGGAGAGTGACTTTTCCTTTCTGGGCTTCTTTAAGGTTAATTTTAAAAATGGACTTATATGCTGGAACAAACTTGAGAGACAAGAACATGAACACAAACAGACAGTGTCCTTATAAACAATAAAGACAACACCATCAGGCACCATCCACTGTAATTATCTTGACATGATGCTGTGCATCTGTCTTTCAGGGCTACTTAAAATGACCTTTTTAAACACAGTGCCAAAGGCTTTCTCTTGCATTTCCCTGCTGCATTGGTACGACACCGTTCTGCCTTCACCCCACCTTGGGAAACGTGGCTGTTTCAGAACAGAGTGATCACAGACCACAGGAGACAACAGAAGATTATTTGGCACATCATGAGACAGAGAGAGCACAGAACACTCTTGTCCTGGTTTCAGCAAGGATAGTGTTAATTTTCTTCACAGAAGCTAGAGTGAGGCTATGTTTTGGATTTGGGATGAGAAAATGTAGATAACATGCTGATGTTTTAAGCTGTTGCTAAGTAGTCAAGGACAGTCCAGCTTCTCATGCTGGCCTGCTAGCAAGAAGGCTGGGGGTGCACAGGAAGCTGGGAGGGGACACAGCCAGGACAGCTGACCCAGGCTGGCCAAAGAGATATTCCATACCATATAACGTCATGCTCGGGATATAAAGCTGGGACGACAAAGAAGGAAGGGGTGGAGGGACATTCGGAGTGATGGCGTCTGTCTTCCCAAGAAACCATTACACGTGATGGAGCCCTGCTTCCCTGGAGATGGCTGAACACCTGCCTGCCCGTGGGGAGTGGTGAATGGATTCCTTATTTTGCTCTGTTTGCCTGCATAGTTTTTGCTCTACCTATTAAACTGTCTTTATCTCAAACCATGAGTTTCCCCACTTGCACTCTCCCGATTCTCCCCCCCGTCCCACCATGGGGGAGTGAGCAAGTGGCTGCGTGGGGCTTTGTCGTTGGCTGGGGCTAAACCACAACTCTTCACTGCTTCCTGTGAAGATCCTCACCCAAAGGCATCAGAATGCTTCACAAATACTATTAATTAAACATCAGAGGAACCTCTAATAATAAAGGGATTCTTTTGTACAGGTCCACAGTGCTGCCATATCAGTATAATTCCTCCCCCAACAGGAAGCTATGCTCCACAGGGAAGGTGGGGTTCCCACTGGCAGGGTGGGAGCTGTGAGAACAGGGGATAAGACCAGCATTGGCTCCTCTGGCAAGAGGACTCCCTTTCTAAGGAGTGTCAATGACTTACAATCTTACAGCTTCCAGAGCAACGTCCCAGTGTCCAAGGGCTTACACACACCATTAATGGTAAAACAGCCAGTGAACAATGAAGAAATTACTGTTTAAGAATACCCGTACTGCCACGGGTGATACAGCCTCCTAGTAATGACCCTCTTTTTTGTGTCTTATTAGGCACTTAACTTCAGGCTGCCTGGATATCTGTGGATAGGAAGATTTAACTAAGGCATAGATTTAAGAGTGAATAAAGCAGAAGAAGATCGACGGACTTGAAGTGATTCAATATCTCTGCTTATTCTTTCTTATTCTTTTTCCAGTCTGCTGATGTTTTTCTGATATTCCCAGGTTTAGAATTGAAAACAAGGTGGGACTTAACTGTTTCACAAGTGCTGAACAGCAAACAGCAGGCAAGGATTGATCTGAGAATTCAGCTTACCCTTTCTTTCTCCCTTTTTCTCCAAACACATTGATTCTTAATGCCATTGTGTTTCATTACAAAGTAATTTAATTTGTTTTCTATGGCCACCTCTAGGATTCTTTCAGCCTTGCTTCTTTTTCACTTATCTGTCTTCACTTGAATAGCATGGATTTAAAACATTATTATCCAGATAATTTAGTTTGCATGTTATTTTCTGCCCATATTTTAACCTGTAGATCCCTTTTTGTTATATCTGAGCCCTGACTGGCATTTATAATATTTTCCAATACATTTTCACATGTAAATTAAGATGTGAGGGATTTCTTTTCACTTTTTCTAGGCAGCACAGAAGTGGCCCTGGAATTAGATATGATGAATGGCACACAGGAGTATGGCCTCAGGAAGCTACAGGTGCAAGTAACAAAGAATCTGTTTTCAGATAATACTCCTTCTACATCTGTAAATATCTGCATCTTCTTTTATTTTGCCAAAAAGCAACGTCCACTATACAAAGGACACTGTGATACTTCAGATGTGCTTAGGTCCATTCATGTCAGCATTCTTTACAAAGTGTTTAAAATCTTTTCATCCTCCTCACACCTTTCCTGAAGTCTGGCCCAAAGTATCTGGAAATGATCACTTTTTTGGATCCCAACTCCCAAAGACTATTTAAAGGCATGGCAATTGCCTTACAATCCATCTGATAAACTTACTCATCCACTGTGCTACAGGAAGCAAGTGCTTGAAGTCCTGCCAGAGGACCTAATAACTCTTGCTCTGGCTCTCACGATGTTACAGTGGAACTAGCAACATCTAGAGTAAGGTGTGCCAGTAATCTCTATGCAGGGAGTATAGTAAATTTAGCAGCTACTTGATGAATATGGAATTTGGACATAGAGGAGGCATAAATGACTATCATATATAAACATCTTCAAACCAGAATACAAAACTAGTTTTTCAACATGAGTTTTCCCTGTTAATTAAAAAAAAAGATAATTGCAAAAGACGAATGCAAAACAGACGTGCAGAATAAAATCTACTCTTGACAAGAAAGAAAGTGAGAGGGTGGTCAGGCATTGGAACAGGCTGCCCAGGGAGGTGGTGGAGTTGCCATCTCTGGAAGTGTTCAAAAAACGTGTGGATGTGGCGCTTCATGGTTTAGGGGACATGGTGGCGCTGGATTAATGGTTGGACTTGATGATCTTGAAGGTCCTTTCCAACCTAGTGATTCTGTGATTCTGTGAAAAATATCTTTATGTGTACTTTTCAGTATTGCAAAAGGTAATTGAAAAAAAATGAATAGAACTTTCCAATAATTCAAAGACTGAAGTAGCTGAGTGATTTCAGTAATGTATTTTCAAATAATTTTTCCTTTTTCTCTGTTTGTGAGTAATCCTTGAGGAAATCACTGTTTTCTTGAGTATGTTGTTCATTTAAAATTACTGGTCCATTGTACTCCTTGCATGCATCCCACATTAAGTTTTTGTTCTTGCACTGGATGAATACCAGTCTTGGAATCATATTTTATCACCCCAAAAAGTTCATTAACATTTATTTAATTAATAAGGTCTTCAGAAATATTCCTTATCTGAGGTACCTATTTTTAAGAGGGAAGCAAATCCAAATGAACTACCTGATCAAATCACTTAAAATATTAATTTATTTTCCTGCAATTAAATTTTTTCCCCAGGTTTTCAAAAATATTTTATTGCACTAAAAGGAATAAGCAGCAGATTTTTTAATATTTCATGGGTGAAACTCATAGTAAATTATTTCACTGAAATTGGTGTTATTCAGTGGTATTGAATGCTTGGTAGTCTAGCATAGAGTGGATAGTGTAGTGCACCCTATATTAAAGAAGGATTCAAGTGATACCTATACAATTTTGTGAAGATCCCTGAAATCATTTCATGTAGGTTACAAAAGCAGTCAGGGTGAGCTATTTTTTCCTTATCTGCTACCTTTAATCTAGGAACAGAAATGTGATTGCAACACACTGGCTTATTTCTTTCAGTTCAATTCTTCTAGCATCTTCCTTGCTTAACTACATCTTGTTATTTCATCACGGCCAGTGGCATTTGTTCATTGCGTAAAGTTGGTCTGAGTGGTACTTTAGATCAAGTGGCATCTCTATGCTGTGATAGAGTTGTGGCTGAGAATTCTCATTTGCGAAAATCTTTTGGATTTCTGAGTGTGTCCTTGTTCATACCTGAAACAAAAATGAAACCTTCCATAAGTCATTGGTTGTTGTTTGCTTTTCAAAAACAGGGAAGTTGTATCAAAGTTTCTAGTTCCATACAGAAGCTTCGGGTCTGATTAGAGAAGAGCTGCTCAAAATGTCCAGACATGGATTACCTAGTAGCTAACACACCCTGCTGAGGATGTGACATCAATTCCAGACCTTCTTCTTCCTGAATCAAAGCAGCATTAAATCTAGTTAACATTTGAAACTGGGTGCCTTGTATCTCATAGATATTTTTAACTGCCAGATGCAGAGCAGGCAATTCAGGTTCTAATAAGAATAATTTTACTGAAGTTTATTCAGGAAAAAACAAAATGCGAGGCCAACCAGACACTCAAGTAGAGCACCTAGGAGCTATGTTATTGCACAGCATCCATTCCTTGAGTAAAGAAAGATATATGGCATCTTCTACAAGATGCTGGAGAGGTCACACATTTGGGTGCTCTGTAAAACACAGCCAAAATTTACTTGTTTTTTTCAGAGTGATAGATCTGGATCCGTCAGGATGAGAATTCACTATTTTCAGATGTCTTATGTGAAGATATGAACATCTCTTTTTCTTGCTCACTCTCTTTTTATATCTTAAACAAAGGAAAAAAACCTTTGATGTTTGGCTTCAAAATGGAAATGAAACTTCAGAAATAGCTAAGAAAGGAAAGAGAACTTAGGCTGTAGGTCACCCTATGGATCTTCTTTTAGCGAAAACAAAAGCAGAAATTGCAAAAAGGAACGTGTTTACCCTTTTGGCGCTAGTGTGATGTGTGTTTTGGGGCTAGCAAAGGTTACTGTCTTCTTCCAGAGATCAGTTTTGAGTCCTGGCATAAATCATTCAGTTTACCCCAGCTGAGTTAACGATTGGTTTTTTGGGTTGTTTTTTTTTTTTATTACTATGTGAATGTGTCAATCTTCATTTGGAGAACAAAGTTCCACTTTCTTCCTGACTGCTTTAATACTTGTCTCTCTGCTGGCCCTCACTCAGCTTTCAGCAGTATCTTCTCTTTTTATTCTGTGTGCACCAGCCATTGGAAGACCTGCTTTCTATCTGCGGAGAAATGTTAAAAGCATGAACTTCTTTGCACAGCTATGTGGTCAGAGGTGCAAGCTGGTTCATAAATGCCCAAAACAGACACATGCAGGCTATTGCTTTAGTACAAAGTCCTGTAAAAAATAGCATGTGGCAGAACAGCCACAGGGAGGCACAAATAGTACCCAGAGGACCTGCGGCATAACAAGATCAAGTAAAAAAGGTCATGCCAATTCAAGCAAGATTCATAAACTTCTCTTATAAAGTAAGAAGCTGAACTGTTGAGTCTCCTGGGGTTTCATGATGATTTGACTGGTAGTGGTCAGGCATGTTTCAAAAAGATAAACTTCTATCAGAAAAATGTCAGTCCATTGAAAGTGAAATGTTTTGCAGGAATGTGTCAACTTGAACAAGTTTGCTAACAAAATTCACCAATTCTCTGCCTCTTCTCTTCTTCACTCATCCACCCAGCTTCTCAGATGCTCCCTGAAGGACTGCCAAACAGCTCAGATACCCAGGGCTTTTAAACTTCTGGGATATCTGCTTCCCAGAATTGCTGCCCACTTTTTATGCTTGGGAAATCAGTCTTCATCAGCAGTGAGAAGAATTTGTTGCACAGGTTTTCCAGTCTTTCTGCCACATTGTTCAGAGCCCAAGTCTGGGATTGGCTCCTTGTCCCCCTGCAAGCCACCATCCAGAATGAAGTGCGAGGAACCCCATGTTTCCATTCCTCAGCCTGGCTACTGGCCTAGGGCTAGTGGCCTCACATGGCCCTGACTATGTGATCACAGCAGCTTGGGGAGCCAATTACCCCGAAAATATAGCAGTCATCTGCCCCTATAACTTTATGTTGTAGCACCATGAAATTGGCCAGAAATAGCCCCATTTTGAGTCAGTAAGCTTCGAGAACTTGGAGAAGCATATCTTATTTTAGGCATATCAATATGCAGCATTTCTGAAACAAAATACTTCAGAATTTTATTTTAACAAACATCTTCAAATTTTCAGTCTTTCTCTCTTTCTGAAGATGAAAAGGTGTCAGATAATACAAAATTTATGAAGAATGGGAATGTAGTTTTCTGACCTACTATAGTCTTTTCTAAAGGGATAGCTCAATATGTTGTAGAAATAATGAGTTACTTTACTGCTTTATTGCTACCCCCTAGCCCACTGCCAGTTGCTAAGGGAATGAAAACTCAGCCTTAAAGAGAATGAATGAATGCAAATAAAGGCTCCTACTACAAACAGAAGTCTTGGTTCTCTTCCCCTTACGTCAGTAAGACTCTCCTAAGCCAGTCCTCAGCCACTGACCACGCAAGATGAAGATGTGACTTGCATCAGCTCCCAGAGGAATTCACAGTGGTGGTAACAGACAAGAATTTCAAGGTTCATATGTTCCCCTCCTGGAAAACTATGTAAAGGACATGGAGTTAAAATGAAGATAGCTCTAATGATAGATTAGACAAATGTGACAATGTCTCAGGTGATTTTTCAGAAATATTAGCAGAGATATATTTTGCCCTCTTTACTTCATCTAAAAATACAATATGTTCCTTGAGTTGTGTGGGATCCTCCCTTGCTAACTTTCGATCTCTTCCTTTGTGCAAAGGAGAGCACCTTTCCTCTTTCTGGTCTGTAAAAAAAAATGAGATTACCACAGAACCAGATGATTTGGGAACAGTCTGACCACCGCATAATTCCAGGATGACCTTGGAAGGATATTCTGTGGTTGTTATTAACTAGGCAAAATGTTCTGCCTTTGCTCAGCCTGTTTCATAGAATCACAGAATCATTTAGGTTGGAAGAGACCCTTAAGAACCTTGACTCCAACTGTTAAACTAACATTGCCAAGTCCACCAGTAAACCATGTCCCTAAGGACCACATCCACACATCTTTTAAATACCTCCAGGGATGGTGACTCAACCACTTCCCTGGGCAGCCTGTTCCAATGCTTGACAACCCTTTCAGTGAATAAATTTTTCTTAATATCCAATCTAAACCTCCCCTGGTGCAACTTGAAGCCATTTCATCTTGCCCTATCACTTGTCACTTGAGAGAAAAGACCAACATCCACCTCACTACAACCTCCTTTCAGGTAGTTGTAGAGAGCAATAAGGTCTCCCCTGAGCCTCCTTTTCTCCAGGAGAAGAGAGTTTCTGGTTTCATTTCTACCATATTGCATTATTTTACTTTACTTCTATAAATGCTAAACCTTGAGGAAAAGGCATACTGATTCTACAACAATGCATATGTATTACCACTGAATCCTCTTTCTTCTCCCAGCAATAATCAGTCCCCAAAGTCTCTGAATTAGCTACTTCCTTCAGTCTTTCATTGTGCTCAACTTCAGCACAGCCTTGATGTTGTCTGGTTCAATTTGCAAAAATACAGAGGGAAACTCTTCCAGGAAGAACTGCATTAGGCTAAATATGAGTAGAAAACCCAGATGAAAAGAATCTGTCAAAAAATGCTGAAAATGTCAATGACATTTTTGTCAACATTGTGAATTGCTGTCTCCAAAAAAGGATTATTTCTTTTCAAAAGATATGGGGTTTTTCTACCAGACAAACTTCTGACATTTTGAGTGGTTTTATTTAAGTACACTGTCCAAATGGTATTTGAATAGAGGTTCATTCTATTCCTGGAATCTCTTCAGACCTAGAACATGGCTCTGATTGCCACAGCTTGAATCTCTCTGCTCACCTGAAAAACTGACATCGTTCTCACCATCATTATACACTATTTTGCAACTGATAGGCAACAGCTCTGTTTAATTTCAAAGTATATTACTATTTGAAACTTGGAGCCATGCCAAAGGATATAACAACAGTTATTCATTGACAGCTATCGTTCAACAACAACCAAGCCCAAGACAAACTGAACCAGAAACTTCAATTGTGAATTCCCTACATAAAAACATCTGTGAAATAAAGCAAGCAGCTCTTTCCAACAAACAGAATACAAATATTTCACCAGCGTTCTTGAGGGATTTTTAAGTAAAGTTTATATTGCCACAGAACAGTAAACATGATGATGGTGATATACATATCATACGTATGGTCTTAATGCTAACAGCTTCATTATTTATGAATTTCTCATATGGTCATACAGCAGGACGCCATATAGTTTCTTTTTCTACCTTGCCACTGAAGGTGAAGGTGCCCTAATGGAATTGACTCATTCAGTCAGGTGGCAAAATGTTAATTAGTTTTCATAATAGATTAATCCATTGAATTCTAAGTGAGAGAATTTATTCCAGAGTGCTGAAAAAGCATACTGTGATACACTTTGAATTAGCAAACCACATCTTTGGAAAACTCCACAAAGTAGTATGATTTCCTGGGCATACTGTTTTACATATGTCCCAGCAGTTAAAAGGCTAAAACACAAGGAGGTATCACAAGGAGAAAAGGATGCGATGTTACTGTTTTGGTGTAATTTGAACAGAAACCACATTCATACAGCTAATTATAATCAAAATCTAATCCAACAGTTTTTCTGAACTCCTAGTCTCTGTTATGGTGGTATTTCAGAGAATCACAGAATGGTAGGGGTTGGAAGTGACCTCTGAAGATCATCTGGTCCAACCCCCCTGCCAAGGCAGGATCACCTTAGGGCAGGTTGCACAGGAATGCGTCCAGTCGGGTTTTGAAGGTCTCCGGAGAAGGAGACTCCACAACCTCTCTGGGCAGCCTGTTCCAGTGCTCCGTCACCCTCACAGTAAAGAAGTTTTTCCTCATGTTGAGGTGGAATTTTCTGTGCTGCAGTTTGTGCCCATTGCCCCTCATCCTGTCACTGGGCACTACTGAAAAGAGACTGGCTCCATCCTCCTAACAGCCACCCTTCAGGTTTATATAGACAGTTATAAGGTCTCCTCTCAGCCTTCTCTTCTCCAGACTAATCAGCCCCAGGTCTCTCAGCCTTTCCTCATATGAGAGATGTTCCAGTCCCTTAATCATCCTCGTAGCCCTCTGTTGGACTGTCTCCAAAATTCCCTGTCTCTCTTGAACTGAGGAGCCCAGAACTGGACACAGTTTCTGATGACAACAGCTTAAAAGAAATTAAAAACAGTCTAACACAGAGAAAGGGGCTACAAAGATGAAATGAATACAGGAAAAAAAAAAAAAGAAAAGTTGATAGCAATTAATAAAACTCAGATATTAGCAATTACAGAAAATTGTTAGGGGGAGGAAAAGGATACCCAGGGAATAATCTGTAGCCTAAGAAATTTAGCAGATAAGAAAGAGCTTTTAACAACAAAAAGAACATGAATATAGTCCTGGCTTATTCCTACCCAGAAAAAAATAAAACTATTGATAAAAAGGTGCAAGGGACATATGCATTCAGTAAATATTTCTGTTCTCAGCTTGAAAAAAACTACTAATGTATTCTCAGCACCTAATGGTCTTTCAATACCTTCCTTTCTGTCAGTAATACAAAAGGCTGTAAAAAGAGCTGCTACTACTAAATATATTTAAATCAGCAGAGTTATATAATTAGTATGCACAGGTGTTTAAAATTAAGAAGTTCTTTTTGACATAAATGTTGATGTTCAACGAATCTTGGAAAATCAGCAGATTTCCAAAGGATACTTAACCAAAATGACTTGAGTCATTGTCAGTCTGACACTGATCACAAACACAGCCTGCTAGAAAACTGATACAGGTCTAGATTAAAACAGAATTAAAGGAGGAAGATGTAATTAACTCCAATCAACATGGGTTTATAAAAAACAGATCCCATCAAGATAACATCAGAACTTACTTTGAAAAAATTAAAAGCTCATAAATACACTAGATGAGATGTATTTCAATTTTATTTCAAAAGGTATGATATGACATGGAAGTTTTAAAATCAAATTACTGCTATATAAAATCAAGAAGGCATGTTTCACAAGAATTAAGAATTGGCTAATTGGCAAGCTTCAAAAGGTACTTATGAATTACATTTTTGTAAAAGACCAGCCATCAGTGCCATCCAGTCAGGACTCATTCTGTTTCCTAAGTTATCTGCCTGATGTAGTTGCAGACTCTGAAAGACTTATGATTATGGAGATGGGAGTAAACTGAGGGAAGATCATTTTATACATAACCTATTCCTTATAAGTTTTCCTTAAAAACTTTTTGTTGGCCACTGTTGGAGATGAGGCAATGGACTAGATGGTCTGTCCTTAACAGCTGCTCTAATGTAGTAATTCATTTTAACTGGTGGCTCAGAAGTAAACACAGAATTACTAATGTTCAGGTTTTCAGGTAACACAAATGTTGTTAAGGAATTGAAATACAAGTGAATAAAATGGCTAATTAGACCATTGTACATATAAACACATCAAGCAGTAGTAGAGCAGTTGTATTGCTTCTATCTACACTAAGCATCCTTATAGCACCGCCTGCAACACCATGTTCAGCTCGGGATTCTGTAAGGATGTAGGATATAGAATAGGACAAAGCTCAGAGAGTAACCCTAAGAACAGTTACATAAATGAAAACATGCTCTTCTAAAAAGGATTCCAAGACCCCCTCAAAAGAACGTTTACTGCATAGCAGTCTGTAAGTATCTTCTTACATCAGAAAAAGGGACTACAGGGAAAGTGTATTTTAAACAGTAGGTTATGTAAATACAGGTTAAATTTTATTTGGGCTGTTATAGAGTCCCCACCTCTGGCATTATTTGACTTTCAATTATGCTTGTTTTCTTAAACTTTGTGTCATAATTCCCCAAGACATTATAGAAAACAGAGAGAAGTTTAAGAAAGAAATGTTACAAAAGACTTATGAAGTATTTAGGCTTAAGAAATTCTATCTATTTCCATAGGGGGTTGCATGAAGACTGATGATCAAAAAGGGAGTTAAACTTTCAAAACATTTAGGAAATAAGTAATTAGCTCCAGAAATCCTTAAGGCCTATTACAGGCAGAAGATCAGGTGAGACGATCATAATGTCCTTTCAGTTCTTGTAATTTATTTATCTATTAATTAGACATTTGTAAGTGGTGATTTGATTGCTCCAAGGCACCAAGCTGGGAGCTTAATTTACCGGGTCTGCATGGACTTACTGTACCAGACATACATGAAATTGAACTTAGAGATTTAAATACATGTCAGTGACCCAGCAGACAGGTTGACAAATGGCAGGGAAGTAATAAGGCTTTATAAAAAGCAGATCTATCTATGATACAGATATTTTTGCACGTATGAGTCAGGATTTATGCCAACTGAGAATCGATTTCAAGCCTGCATGGGACAATACCTTCTGCTGTCGTAAATATGGTAGAGGTTGTAACATAATTAAGAATGGCTTCTGCAAGTTTAACATGCTCTCTAATGTTTATCTAAGTCTTTTGGACTGCATTCTAGCCCCTATGCGGCTGCAGAAAGTAGTGATGTTCTTTGAAATAGTTGTGTTCATTATAACATCATCAGTTTAGCAGCAATGGCTCAAATATGTATGGTGTAACTGGGAATACATGTTTAGTCTAATAATTCAGTAAGAAGGAAAGAAACAATGGATAGGGGTTTTTTCTGGAGGATGAAAAACACATAGAGTAAGTATTCATTTTAATAATTCAGCATTTGTTTTACTATTTCTTAAATATCTAGTTAGCATTTATATTATTATTTATAATGATCTAATCTGCAAGGGCTACTCAGTCCTCTGTTTTTCATGCCATAGCAAGTAATGGCTCCCACTGCTCCTTTAAACTAGGATTAGTTTAGTAAAACAACCAAGGGAGAAAAAATGCTCAATCTCCCATTATCTTGGCCATCTGTGTGTTTTCCTCATGGCTTCTCTCCAAATGCTTTAAAAAAAAGACAGGTAAAGTGTTAATCACTAATGAAAATACACAATAGACCCTGCTCCCCTATTCTTTATCTTCTCCTTGACCTTCGCTTTTTGTCCTTCTCCAAAAAATGAAATACAGAATAATTTACCTGAGGAAATGCAGTGTGACATTTCACACTGCTAAATCTGCTCAGTACTGAAAGCAACCAAAAATAAAATCCTAATGTCTGCTTTTCCTACCAAAATCATGTTTACCTTGCTTATGGATTGACATAAACCTACAGGTAATCCCTCCTGTTCCATGGTGGTGAGGTTAGCAAGGATGACCAGGTGGAGAGTGCTTGGAGGGCAGGAGACTGGCTGGGCTTGTAAGGGTTCTTGTGTTGGACCAGGAATCCAATCCACAAGGAAGATGGCTTTCAATATTCCCATTTCTGGAAAAAAGGAAGGAAAGGAGACTTTAGACTTGTCCCTCTTTAACTTTTCCCATTAGGTCTCACCTTCACCATGGGTTCTTTACACAACCTGGAAGAATAAGATGAGCCCCCACTTCTCTCCAGCAGATCCCTACACACTTGTCCTTAGGGTGCAGAGGCAAGCTGCAAGCCACTTCCTCCGGAAGCAGAACAACTGGTTGTATCATAAATAAACTTATGATAAAATAAAACTAATCAAATTATAATAAAGGAATAATGATGCACTGTGATGCATCCTGGATGTGAACAGACTATGCCTGCTAGAGATGTGTGCTAAATCTCTGGCGAGCATGCTATCCACTTCCAAAGAGATGGTTTCAAATGACACTTTTTTCCCCCATGTATCTTCCTCAGTATGTTTATTCACCTCCTTTTGAAGTCTATGAAGAGTTTTACCCCCAGCTGATGGAGGTCAGGTTAAGGGCTTTGCCTGGATGATTCTTGGGAGCAAGAACTTCATCCTCCTGTCCGCCCATAAAAGATCATGCACACGGGGTTAACCACAGAAGTGTCAGATCAGCGAATAGTTAAATTGTTTTTCACTAACATCATAGACTCTGATGATTTCCAAATGCAAGGCTTTGCACTTGTAAGCTTATTTTTGGAAACAAGAAACAGTAAACACAGTATGTTTTTTGTATGTATGTCCTTTTGTAAACACTTGATCATGGCAAGCTTCTCACTTTGTTACTTCTTCTTTACCTAATTTTATCTGAGTGAGGCTTCCCTCCACCACTGCCCTTCGCACAAAAATGAATTTGCCGTTGCACTTGACTAAAGTCATGGTTAGTTTTGCTGTGGTCATTCTGCAATGATTTGTCATTCTATAGACAAACCTTGTCCTGCAACTACCATAAAATCAAATGAAGATAAAGGAAATCCTCCAATCACGTAGGACGGATCAAGAAGGATTTAACCACATCTGAAATTACTAGCTTGTTGAAGGTAAACAGCATGCTGGAATGTGTAGAATTTAGCTCATTTCTCTTTTTTTAGTCTTAATTTTTATGTTTTGAAATCACTGACATCTCTTAATTTGGTATGTTTTGAGGTTAACATTAGTCTATTAAAAAAAAAGATAAAAATTGTAAAATGTTTTCTGACCAGATTTACATTTTTCAAGCTTTCCAAATTGAAATAGAGAAGCACACAAGTCCAGATTGTCCTCAGATAATTCTGTAACTCTTCTTCCCTCTTGCATGTGGATTTATTATCATGTGACATTGACTTTTATGGGACGGAAGTGTTATTGCTTTGATTTAGAGTCTTTCCAAATATCACAGTCTATTAGCACCAGTTCATCAAAGTCCACAGTATTAATTTACCAGGAATATCCCCACAGGATTTTTAAAAATAATTTTGTATAATGAAATCATGCTTCAAACTGAACTAACAGAAATCTAATTATAAATGGGAGCACAGTGCTAATTAAACCACCCACTCCAGCATTAAGGCCAACTTGGGGGTATTCACTTTGGTAAATTACCAATTTAAGCTAAATTGCAGGATATGATATCTCAGTATTGGCTAGCCCTACCTTTCTGCTTTCTTTCTCTCCTTTGGCCTGCTCTATAATAATAAAGTGTAGAAGGCAAGAAATCCAACCATTTTTCAACCCTGGAAATATTTTTCTGTGAATAACAATAGCTGCTGTAGTAGAAAGGGTCAATCTAAAACATAAGAGTTCCCAAGCCTGACTCTTCACATGGTTAAAAGTAACCTGACATGCTCTCTAACACGCCTGGCCTGTCCCAGTTGCTGCCCCAGATCATCTCGTTTGCCCAAGCCATGCCAAAGGACTGAGGAAGGCAGCTGTGTGCTAATCCATGCTTAGAGCTTTGCCATTTCCCAGCAGAAAGTCTCATTTCAGGAGAAAAGGGTCATCAACGCACAGTGGCCCCAGCCACAGCACTGATATGGCCCATCTAGCTTCTCTGCCTTGAGTCTTCATGATAGAAGGGAGGTTCTCCAGCAGAACAGACATAACAAACCTCTAAAATCTGTATGATTTACAGGCTCTGATAGTACAAAAGCCAAGTGCCATCTAGGCCAGGTAGCCCTGACCTTGTTTGATGTCGTTTAGACTGAAGGTCACCTACGTGACAAGCAGCCTGTGTATGATAAAATCACCTGCTCTGCTCTGATACTTTGTTCAGAGAGAGAGATATACATTAAAATTAGTGCTCAGAGCATTCATTTTAATGAGAAGGGAGATGACTTGATTCCCAGTAAGGCAGCATTCTGAAGAGAGATGCCAAGAAAGTGACATGACTTACTCAAGGTTTTGATTCCAGAGTAAGGATAGCGGCTCATATCTTTTGCTCTGAGAGAAAGGAAACTAGGTGATAGATGCTTTACCACTCTGATTAGACAGAGAGTAGGATGGATGGAGAAGTGTCATGGCAATCAGCCATTATTAAATAATGATAAACTGGCATCTAGGACAAAATAAGAGTAGAAGGAGAAATCTTAATAGGTCACATTTAGGACTACATATGCATGATATCTATTATCTTTCCAATAAAACTTGTTTTTCTATTTATTGCATTGAAATGTTTGGCTTCTTAGATACTACCTGGATGTTATCATCAAACATTAATGGGAATTTCACCACTTTAGTGGACAGACCCATAGTCACACTGGGAGCTTTCTGACCCACTGGCAATGTTTGCTTCCAATCATGTATGTCTGGAAAGATCCCATGGGTACTTTTGAAAGGCTTGTGTGATGTATCAGGAGAAAGACACATGGGACTATGATTTCATACAATAATTTACCAACTAAATGGTGTCAAGCTTGTTCACAATTTGGCTGACAAATCTCTGAAGACAGCCTAAGGAAGGAAGTAGCACTTTGCAGGTAGAAATGCCCAATACACAAAGAGCACTGAAGAACTGTTTAGTGCACTGGGACTCTAACCCAGCAAGAGGTAGGTTGTGTGACTGATATATAACATTTTTTTTATATTGGCTGTTAGATGTGGTAGTCATCACCTTTTCTTATGTATTTCTGTATCCTTTTAATCCCCTATGCTACTCTATGTTATTAACTGCCATAATTCATACCAGATTTTTGTCTTGTACGGAAAAAATTCCATTTCTTCTTTGTGAAGCTCTATTGTTTTGAAAGATGCTATTTTCTCACGTGCCTGCAATGGAATTCCTAGGTGACATGAAGTAAAAACAAGCATGTCTGGCCATGCCTTATAGAATTAGATTTGCTTGATGCTAAGACCCAGTTCTCAATTTCTTACAATTTTTCTGATCTTTGACAGTCCAGGCTGAGATTTTACATCCTGAACTTTATCACTGACCTGGAGGAGGTAGGGGGCACACCATCATGAATTTTGCAGATGACACCAAGTTGGTGAGAACAGTCAATATGCATGAGGGCAGGACTGCCATTCACAGGGACCTAAAGAGTCTGGAGGAATGGCCAGACATGAAATTCAACAAGGACTGTATCTAGACTACTGCATCCAGTTTTGGGGCCCCAATACAGAAAAGGTAACAACGAACTGGAGCAAGTTCACTGAGGCCACCAAGATGTTCAGGAGCAGGAGCAATTGTCCTGTGAGGAGAGACTGAGGGAAGAGGGCTTGTTCATCCTGGAGAAGACATGACTTTGTGGGCAGGTAACAGCAGCCTCCTAGTACCTATGAGGAGGTTATCAGGAAGGAAGCCAACCTTTTCACAGTGGTGCATGGTGAAAGGATGAGAGACCATAAGTACGAATTGAAACAAGAGAGATCCAGACTGGACATATGGAAAAACTTTTTCAACATGAGTACAGTCAAACAGAGATGTTATGCAATCTCTGTCCTTGGAGATGTTCAAAGCCACATTGAATAAAACCCTGAGCAATCTAGCCTGATCTAATGGCTTATTCTCCTTTGAGGAGGATGTCAGACTAGAGATCTCCTGAAGTCCCTTCTAACCTGAATTCTATGATTTTAAGCTCATTTTTTTAAAGTTTCAGTCAGGTGACTTCAACCACTTCCAAGAATGCATTTTTATACACATTAGAATACTACCTGCAGAATATTGTTTTGGAAACTCTAGTGCCCCAGGCTGTAGAAAGGTGACTTCCTTCGTATTTTCATTTGCAATGATCTCTGTGTTGGATATGTTCTTTTTGCAGGTCCATTAAAATCCATTCAGGCCAGAAAACTTTGTAAACCTCTTTTCAGCAACAAAGCAGTGGGAACAGGTTAGAAGTTGCCAAGAAAGTTACCTGAAAATGTCCTTCTCTCTTTGCACTGATTGCACAGGAATACTAGCATTGAGATTCACCTTGTCTACATTTAGAAGTCTACAGTGTAGGTGTTCGCTTCTAAGCTAGTCAGCCCATGCTTCTTTTATAGCACAGTGTAGGAGTTAACAGCTGGTTAGCTGAGTCCTGCCCTAGATGACTAGCCTAGACACAGAACTTTTAGAAGATTTAATTTAAATGAGATGAATCGCATTACTAACAAGCAGCTATTTAGTCTGTATTTGATTTTTTCCTCATTTCTGCCCCCCCCTTACATGACCAGAAAGCAGTATTATATTACTCATCAGGTGGTTTTCTGTAGTACCCAAATGCTTCAAACACAGGCAATGTTAATTTAATCTTGGTTTGAGTCCATTATTATTCCTACTTTATAGGTGGAGCACTGCACCATCTGCAATGACAGATATCCACAGATGTATTTGTCCAAAGACACCTTATATCCAAATCCCTGTCCTTGTTGGTTTGAGTTGATTTTATATGACCTTATAGGAGACCTTCACACCTCCTGAAATATGATTTCTGCAAATTTTCACTAAAGCAGTGCTTGACACATATAATGCATTGCACTTCTCTCTCTAACTTTACTCATGCACTGATCACAAAATGTTCCACAAATGATGGTCAGCAGTGTTATCCCCATTTACCAACAGATAAACTGAGACACTAAGAGTTTGTAGTGTGGCTTGTAGAAGGGTTCAAATTGTCATGTTAATACTTTTATGTGAATTGACCTCACAATTTTTTCTCAGCTGAGAGAGAAAATGCACTTGGAATCCTGGAAAGTGATCCTGGGGGCTAATTAATTTCTTAATAAAAAGGTAGAAATAAGCTGTAGGAGGAGAACTGAATCATTATTAAATATCTTTCTTTTTTACTTCCAGAAAAAAAATTAATCTTGAGAAAGATGCAGGGAGGATCCAATGGGAAGTGAATGGCATGATGCATCCTACAATGCAGTGTTAGTGAAATAGTCACAATCCACTGTGTATGCCATTTTCTTTCAGATCTCTGATCTGGTTTCTTCTCTGTCATACATCTGCATGAAAACCTAAGTCACGTCCTTGTTCTCATGCTTTTAGAACAGATGTGTCTCTGACCACATTGCTGTAAAAAGATGAATCTTAAAAATAGATAAAAACACAGATGTGGTTCCTTAAATTACAGCTTGCTGAAGTCTTCCACTGAAGCTTACTGAGTTTGTCCAAAGCTATCTTACTCTTGCTTCCTGATGTGTTGTTTTTGGGTTTTTTTTCCTGTGAGCCTAAAAACAGAGGAAAAGGTAACTTAAATGCAGGTGCTCAATACTGAGTGCCTTGTTAGTACTACTGGGAGATGCTGGAACCATGTCAGTTCTCCGGGGCAGAATATTCAGTAGCTGTTTACAGCATGTTTTGTTGTTGTCCATTTTTATCAGTTAGTTCCTGGAAACTCAGACAATGCAGCAAGTAACATTGTTACTTATTTGATGTTTAAAGGAGCTGCCTGTTTCACTGCTCTGGATGTCTGATGGAGATTTCGAGTGTGTGTAATTGCAATTTAAACCTCTTTAGAACATAAGGATAACCACGTGTTCCTGAAGTCCGCTGTCCTGTCACCAAGAGTGGCAAGTTACACCTGCAAAAGCAGAGCATGCCTATGGTAATAGTGCCTATGGTAATCATTCCTCCATTACATCTTTCCATCCCAGCATTACAGTTTAAAGAATTCCTGAGTCAGAGATCGCAACTCAACCTTTGTGTTGAATAGCTACCAAAAGACTTGGACAGCTTTCTGCAGTTTCCAGGCAGTGTAAAAAGAAAAAAGCATACGTAAAAATTACTTCAGCCATCTTTCAAGCAATATGGTGTGTCCAGACACCTGCAAGGTGATGGTGAAAGATACCTGGAATGGTTGTTGTTCATTCTTACTTGTAATCTGCAGTGGAGACACAGCAGAATTCCAAAGGCAGCTGCTGCTATTCCCCAGGCTCTGACAGGAGATGGTCTCACTTTTGGTTCATTTTAGGCTGAAAGTGTGTCACAGACTTCCCTACACAATTTCAAAACTTATTCCCTTAGGAATTCCAGCAATTCAAAAAGAGGAGGTGGGGGGTGAGTACATAGGGGTATCTTTCTTCCCTGAGTAACATGTATTGTATTAATGGTGAAGGGGGACATTTTTTCAAACTGCTGTAAATATGTAACATTTACTCATTGCCAGTCAGAAACATATGTTGTTTAGAGATAATAGATGTAAAGGTATTATATAAAGGAAATGGTAAAGGAAATGTAAAGGAAAGGTTTACAGGAATGAGCACAATTTATAGATAGTGAACAGAAGTGTGTAGAAAGGAAAAGCAGTCTCAAAGGATGTTTTATGTCCTTTGGAAAACCGTCAGTCCTAAGCACTGTATTTTCCCAACACAGTATACAAGGAAAATCACTAGGTCCAGGACCTGAACCTCTGTGCCTTCATAAATCACTCAGGTAATGGTCGATAGAATTAGGTCTTGTTACTTTCAGGCAGAGTGAATATTTAATGATTTATGCAAAGTGCAGCGTTTCCATACATGTAGAGACATACAGACATGTTCATATGTCTAAATGGACATATAGAGACATGAGGACATAGTAATGGTCAGTCAACCATTACTAATGAGTAAAACGTAAATTCAAAATCCTGTTTCTGATCAAGCAGTTCTGTAATTTAAACACTTTGTAGGTGGGTATAAGACTTCAGCAAAACAGCAGTTAGGGATGTCTCACCTGATCCAGTTGAAGATTACAAAGCCCCTTGTAACAGCAACTCCTTTTGCTGTCTGGATAGGAACTGACTGTCCTGTCCAAGAGCTCTGATCCCTCACATGAATGTTACATCCAAAAAATCCAACAGATTAGATCTGGTTTTGTTTTGTGTTTTAAATAAACACTCTGTTCACAAGTGTCTGTGCAACACTTACATATGTCCAGTTTATCAAAAAGACTCCTAAACAGATCATTCTCTGCCATGGGTAGTATATCCCACCAAACACTGCTATTATGTGCTACCACCATTTATGAACACTCATTTTCTAAACCGAGTTGGAGCTTTGATTTTGACTTGCATTGGTCGGGGGGAGGGGAGTAGAAGGTGGTGAACAAGTGGCTGAACAAGAAGAATGTAGAAGTTGTTAAGTTAAAAAAATGTCATTCTGTTCTTGCAGATATGTTTCTTCATCTACTCACTACTTTTTGCATATGCATGTGTGTGTGTAATGTAGGTTTCACTGCGTATATAAGTTTCTGGTTAATATACTTTAAAAGCTTCATGAAGAACATCATCATTTGAATTATTTATCATTACAGATGCTTTTAAGGCACTTATCACCATGATATCTGGATGCACTTTTTATAGTTTGTATTAGGCCATTAATAGCTAAAAAGAGAGAGAAAAATCCACCATCCTGCTCTGCCGTACCCTGAAAGGCAAGGGAGGTGGTTTTGGCCAGTCAGCTAAAAAAGCAGAAGCTTGTTATTTCAGATCAGGCCACACATAGAGGTACAATTGCAGTCCTTTAGCACACCCAGATATGCTCCAAAGTATTTCTGATAGAAGCTATTTGCAGAGGCAGGCCTACTGGCTGCAGAATGCCTTCACTCCAGATCCAATAGCCCTCATTCTGGTTCTACAGATCTTAGCATTTTACATGAGTAGAGGCCACATAATCAGGATAACTGAATCCCATTCCTTGGACATGAGATTGATGGGAATGGTAGAGCTCACAATAGCTGCGTCTCTGTTCTTGTGAGACCTATTGCCCAGCTCCAGGCTGTGAGTGGAATGTGTGGGTGTTATGGGTGGAATATGGAACAGGCTTGCTGCACGAAGTTATCTTCTGGTGTTGGATGGAGTTATTTTATCTATATTTCACTGAGATCTAAGCTAAGTTGAATTATTTTGCACCTGCTTCAGGCTAAGAGGATGCAGAGGCAATTACTGCAGACTAGTTGATGCACAATAACCTGTTAGCTATGTTACTCTGTTCATACATCTAAACCATTAGACAATTCTAATAGGAAGCAAGATAACCTGAGGTAATTCTCAACTGCCATCGGCTAAAAATAAAAACACAAGTGTCTTCCACAACTATACTGCTATGCTCTTGCATGTTACCCTAGAACAACATGTCCACACGTCTAAACCATAACTAAGATTTTCTTAACCATTAGAGAAATCAGTCTTTTATGGGCAAGCAGAGCAGGGTTCAAACCCCACATCTTGTGAAAAATGCATGTGTTCCTTTGTCCTATCTGATTCTGAATTTTGGCAACAGACCTTCAAAGCCACTGCTAAGCAGACTCTATGTTTTTCAGAGCATCAGGAATCAGACTGTCTAATGCAGCACTTTGCACTTTGCCTGTGTCTCTCTCATCTTATATACTGGATTTATTATGCACATCATGAAGCTTCCCCCGCAACTTGCTGGACTTGCTGCTGCTTCTGGTGAGTATTTCACTGATGCTTTCTTTTTTTTTTTTTTTTTTTTTAGAAAGCTTTCACTAGTTTTATCTTGTAGACACCCTTGTCAATCCTGCTCACTCTTCACAAAAGAATATGGTATTTCCCATTCTTAAACCACAGTAGAGTATTACCCCAGCTAGACTGAATACACTTGTAAAAAAAATCACACTTCTTGTATTGTTTCAGAAAATAAAAATACCAGAATAGCCATACTGAACCAGAACCTATCAGTAGGCAAGAGTAGAAACTTGGGGAAAAATATAAGATTAGGGTAAGTCTAAGTGACTCTTCCTCATTACATCATCCAAGATTTTAGCAATCACTAGTTTACAGATGTCCTGAGCCAGAGATTGTACGTGCATCTTCACACTTCATAGTCCTCAGTGGACTTGTCTTCCATAAATATGTCTATTTTTTTCTGAACCCACTTATACTTTGGAGCCCTGAAACAATCTGAAGTAGCAAATTCTTCAGTTTAATTCTATGAAAAATACTCTCCTTTTCATTTCTTAATTTAAAAACACCCACCTGATTCTTTCACTTGTACACTACTTCCTCTACACTATTTGAGAATGTATAGAGCTCTATCACATTCCTCTTTGACCATCTCTTCTACAAGCTGAAAAACCTACTGTGTTTAACCTTTCTTCACACAGAAGCCTCTATTCCAGCTTATTTTTCACACCTCATCTTTCCTTAGACTACACCTGGACTTGACATAGCATCTTTACCTCGCTATTGTAAAGGTTGGAGGCCAAATTTAGTTCTCCCAGCATTCAAGAAACTTGACATGTGGATGTAAGACAAATGTCTTAGACCTCAAAATTTGCTGAGAAAGCCTCAAAGAAGAAAAACACAAATATGTTTATAACATCCATGCCATGTTCCACTGCAGCAGTAGGTTTACACGAAAAAGAAAAAAATTTCTGCCAGTGGTTCCAGATTTTATTCCTTGAGATAAAGTAGTGAAGTTCTTTTGCTAGTGTAGAAATCCCTTCTTCAAAGGCATACTTCAAATTAACATGGAATTCCTTCTCAAAATTGCAAATGCAGATTCCATGATAGTATAAACTAAAGGGACTAAACCAAAAAACTCCCATAAGATCAGTGCTCTTCTATCATGTTGTAGACCCACGGCTGAAGTACCTATGGTGTAAATAACTTAAGTTACTTGGAAGCTAGTAACTACAATGAGGTAAGGCATTGGCATACATTTCCAGCTCTGGGCCAGAGGAAGAAGAGCTGCAATACTCATTCTTGTACAATGATCATAGAATCATAGAACAGTTTGGGTTGGAAGGGACCTTTAAAGGTCATCCAGTCCCAACCCTCCCCCCGCAATGAGCAGGGACATCCCCCCCCCGCCAATGAGCTGGGACATCATCAACTAGATCAGGTTGCTCAGAGCCCCGTCCAACCTGACCTGGAATGTTTCTATCTACCACCTCTCTGGGAAACCTGTGCCAGTGTTTCACTGAATGTGAAAAATTTCTTCCTTATATCTTGTCTAAATCTGTCCTCTTTTAGTTTAAAACCATTACCCCTTGTCCTATCACAACAGGCCCAGCTAAAAAGTCTGTCCCCATCTTTCTAATAAGCCCCTTTAAGTACTGTAAGGCTGCAATAAGGTCTCCTCAGAGCCTCCTCTTCTCCAGGTTGAACAATCCCAACTTTCTCAGCCTGTCCTCATAGGAGAGGTGTTCCAGCCCTCTAGTCATTTTTGATATCTGATGAAAAAGGAGAAATACTGAATTCTCTGATTTATCAATATCTTTGTTCACCTTCAGCCATCAAATCAGGACCCTCATTCTAGGAGTTACTTAATTGCAGTCAAATGCAGTTGTAAAGTACCTATCTAGTTAGCCTTTCCAAATACCTCTATTAGGTAATTTAAGGAGTTAACATCCTTACATGTTAGTACTGATGAAAAAACTATTTCAGGAGCATCGTATATGATTACATCATGTCATTCTTGCAAATGGATATTCTCTCCAAACACCAAACAGAAATATTTGAACACATTTGTGTTTTCCTGTATAACTGGACATTGTTTCCATCTATTCAAATCTATCACTTTCCTCTATTCAGCTCTAGTAAATTGATAAGGAAAGCCAAAGTGTATAAAGAAGTACAATACTTGGTCAACAGAGTTATATTAAGTATTTTAAGGAAAAAAAAGATTTCTAACAATGCATCAACCCGTGATGAAATTGTCAATAGTGATATAGAAAAATTTATTGTGCAACAAACACTATATTCTGTTTTGGGAAAACAGAATATGGATTTATGTGATATGAAGCTTTGACATGAGAGCTGAAGATGTATTTTTTCCCAGATTCAAATTGTGCAAAATTAACAGATTCAAGACAATATGAGTACTTCAAAACTTGGAAACTTAGCATAATGCAGCAATCCAACAGAGAAAATGCGAACTTTAGGCTCACGAGCATTGCTGGATAAAGCTCTATCAGGTAGGAAGAGGAGGAAAACTGACACCAACTAAAGTGTGATTTCTTTCTTTTTAATTTAAAATTAGTACAGAATATGTCTATTCTAGGCAGCTTGGGCTGCCTATCAAATCATGTAAAATCTTTTGCAATTGGCATCCAATGCGCTAAACCTTGGTGCTGAGTCTTCAGACAAAATTAAAAGCCAGGGAAATGTCATTCCATCAGAGATTCTTAAAATCTAAAAATTTGCATTTCCTTACTGAAAGTAATGTTTCAGTAGAACCAGAGAGGTTGTTGAAGGGTGGTACCTTTAACACCTATGATGTCTGTGTTGAGAGTATCCAGGTGCAGCACCAACTGGAGGAAACTTAGGAGTAACTTTTTAAGTGTGCAGTAAGAGGAAAAAACAGATGTAACTGCTCACCAAATAAAAAGTAATTATTTCTGAAGAAACCTCACTGTGAGGTCATGGAGACAATCCAAGACTGAAAATTTTATATCCATAAAAGCCAAGTCAGACAAAGAAAGGAATACACATTTCCTGCTTCCAGTTACAAGCTACTAGCTCTTACATTGCAGAAAACAACAAACTATTGTATGGAACTGGCAGGTCTTATGCTGAGTTTTGGCTAAAGTTTAACCCATAGAGGAGTTAATAGTCTGATCCATTTTTTAATAAAGCCTGGTTGGTAATTTGTGAGTCATTACCAAATTATTTAAATACAAAATACAGGAAGCTTGTGGAGACTGGAAATAAGAGGAACAATCAGAAAAGAAGCCAGAGAAGTCCTTATTTACAATCAGCCCTTCAAAAGCATCATCTTTGTCATGAGCCTTTAGGCAATAGTTATTCCAAACCACAGAGAATGTAGCTGGTGGAGAAATAGTATAAATAGAGAAAATAAAATAGAACACATTTGTGCATCAGTTATAACCAGAAAAATGGCTGCAAGAAGGGAAAAACTATGAGTAAGGAGAAAAGTCATAAAAACTGGGAGGTGGGACAGGCCTGACAACGATACTGCACATCATTGCTTTAGCAGGAAATCCCTCTGTCCCTCCTTTCTGATGACAGCCCTGACTTCTGAGTCATGGATGAATCCTGTCCTCACCCTCAATGATACCTCTAAAATTATCTCGCACCATTGAAATACTTTATATCTCAAGCAGGAGTTATAGAATTGATACAGAATTTCACTAGTGAACCGTATGGCTTGTGCTGTGCAAAAAGTTACATCAGATGGACCTAGCAAGTCTCGCTTCCAACTTTAATATCCTCAAGATCAGCTTCTCCAACAGCTTTATCTTAAAATAGGAAAGTGAAGTTGATTTTATGTTAGAGGATGGCTGAGAACCTGGCCGAGTCTCGTGACATACTGATTCCTCAGGATTCCACAGTTATGCAGTCTCACAGGATTGGGGAAAACTATCGGTTTGTTGTATGGACCATTGAATCTTAAAAGAAGTTATATGCAGTGCACCTGCAGGTTCAGATTTTACACTTGACACGTTGAGTGTTTAGTTTTCTCATCTTAAATTGTCTTTACGCTTCATTGGGAGTGGGGAGGAGGAGTTGGAGAGCTTTCACCTGCTAAAGTCTGTAGGTGTCAGGGCTATCCATTCTATCAACTCCCTCCTCTTGATGCTCTTAGCAGCTTAAAAATAGCACTTTGATCTGTTTAGGTAATGCATAAACGCAGGGATGTTCAAATCACAGATATCTCTCATAGTAAATACAAATTGCCAGAGGGGGAAAAAAAAAGTTAACTTCAAACTTAGTTTACAAGGGGAAAATGATTCTGCAATACATCCCTGGTCTTCAGGAAAAGCAGCAGAAGAGGGCTTTGAAGGACAAAATTGCCTCTTCTGTTATCATCTGTTTGTATTTGATCTAGACAATATAGACCAGGCTTCTGTATTTAAGAAATAAAGCCAGGTGGCTCAAAAGAGGACAACAACATTATAAAGTAGTTGTATCAGCTTCTCACATTTTCCCTGAATTATAGGGGGGGAAAAAAGCACAGGTAAAGACATCTGAGGATATTAGATCTTGTACTTTCCATGATCAAGCTTATATGACCCCTCCTCTGTAGCATTTTCCAGTAGCCAGCATGCTTTCCATGGACATCTCATTAATGGTTTGATACTGCAAATATTCATGGCCCTGGTGAAGGCATATATAGACTGATATCTCTTTAGCTGTACTATTTCTTTTCTAGACTTAAAATAGAATAAACTTAGGTCCGTGTGTCTCATCCCTCAATCCTTGAATAATTTTTGTGCTTTTCTTCATATTTTTTTAATCTTACTAATAGTTTACTTATTATCACAGCAATCTTTTGCTTCTTTCTGCACTTCTTTCTTCCTGACAAGCCACCTAAATCTCTGGGTCCCAATATGCTATTCAGTTTGACCACTTAGGCTTTGTTTTTTGCTGCCCTGCCAACATGCCTGATCCCAGACTCACTGCCATCATTGCAACAGCTGACAGACAGTTAATCATTCATGACCACTTAATCATCAGCTTCACTGCTGAAGCTGATGACAGGGGTGACAATTAGAGTGAATTACAGTGGACACTTGCTTGAAAAAAGAAATAATTGTCTTGGAAGAAATTTTCAACCAACATGATTTGGGGACAAAAAAAAGCAGCATCTGAAAAACTGCAGTGTGTCTAGCCCATGAGAACAAATAGATGTGTAAGACATACATTCTGTTCCTGCTCTAGAAAATATATTCATCACTACAGCACCCAAAGGAAATACAATTTAATGAAGGACACATTTGAGTCATTGCAACAAAGTGTTTGGATTTAGAAATATTGAAGCATCTTGTTCCTAGAGAGAACTGAAAACGAAACACTACACTGCATCTGAACTAAAAATGCAATGAAGTTTTGGTCATGTGGGAAAAGTTCAGTATTTCATCTTTTTATATATCCAGGAACACAAGAAGTACCAGAATTTAGTACAGGACTGAAGCCCTGATTTTTGTAAGAACTCTCCTGCCTCAACTAAGAGCTTCCCAGGAGTTCATTTCACCGAATAATTGCACAGGCATTAGTTAGATCAGCATGCCAGCACTCCACTGGCCTAAACTGAGAATCTATGATGGAGAAGGATTCTGCAAATTTATTCTTGCACCAGTAGTTCCTGGAAGATGCTCTGGACTTTTGATTAATACAGGGAAACATTCTTATCAAAAAATAACATATGATGTAGTAAAGGCAAAAACTTCTTGTAGAAAAAGGTTTTAAAATAAACTAAAGTTAATCTGTAAAACCTGCTACACCATGAAAATCCACAAAACCTAAGATTTTATCAGCACTGAAGAAAGAACTGGATTTTTACATAGATAATGAGGACATCCATATGCTGATTTGATAGCCTACATAAATTAAAAGAGGTCTATATAGCTTACATAAATTAAAAGACATAGAAAGCTTTATGGCTTTATTACCAGTTCTGAGCATGGGATAATGCTGTCTTGAAGACAAGTTGTTTACAACTGTCCATCATTCAGACACTTATTACACCGCTCACTGCAGAATCCTGTTTTACAGATAACACACAGTGTTAAATGGACTGACAAAATGATCAGGCAATGGTCTTCCTCCATTCAGAGAGATCATCTAGCTGGCATACCTCTGGATGTGTATGTGAGGACTTTCTCAACAGGTAGCTTCGGTCTCCCTGTAGATTTACCTAACAGATGACTGTAAAGGTCTGTTAATGAAGACCAGACTCAGTCAGGTAGCACAGAGTGGCTATAAAAATTGCTGTGCTTTCCTGGCAATTCCTTACATCCACAGCTGCACTATTCCTTTTCTGGTACTGACTAGGATATTAAAGAGAAGACATCTAGCAACCTTATACGATCAAGCCAGAGGAATGGCTTCAAACCAGGCATGCTGACTCCTGCTATGCCTTGCTGCCATGCAGCATGGATCCACCCTCCCGCAGAGCAGTAGGCTGACAAGCGCTCTCCTGGCTGACACCTCTGGTTAATGCAGAAGTCTACTCATGTCTACTCAACAAGTGATTTAAGCTTCCTGGAGGATCAGTGTAACTAACCCACTGGAAGCTGCTCCCTAGAGCTTTACCCTGTAAAGGTCTACACCTCTCTGACAGTGACTCTCTGGAAGGATTCCTGCAGCTGTGAAATACAGATACATAACTATCACTGTCAGGAAAACTGTTGCAAGTGCAGTCCCGTAAACACTACAGTGATGTTCCCTTGTGTTCATCACTTCTTCACAGAACTCACTTTTGTGAAGTTCTCAAAAAGGCAAAAAGAAAAGGAGTAGCCAGCGTTTCTGCTCTTCCATTGAGGCTGATCTTGTGAGGGCTGCACACAGTTAAGACATTCAGTAGTTTGCAGTTTTAGGCCCCAAGATGTGCCTGAAAACTCTACTGAATCCACAGTTCACCAGACAGAAGATATTTCTGGTGTTTAGACTAAATTTTCCTTATCTAGATGTTTCCTAGGTACCACCCAAACAGTGCTTTTCCCTCTTGCCTACTGCATAGTGTAGCCTGCAGATTGGCTTTACAGGATTATCTCAGGGAAGGTAGAGAAAGTAAGAAGGGAAATATATGGTAAAATTAATTTAGTTTCAGGCAGGAGCAGCACATACTACATTTTGTATAGCACGCTTATTCCTCCACAGAACTGTTCAAATACCATTGTGAAGGACTAGCATAAGAAGCCAGATCATACACATTAGGACATGCAGACAGAGAGATGAGAAAATCCATTTAGATCAGTTCAGACAGTCCCTTAATTCACAGTGACTGAATCTGAAAGCTCTGTATCACCTATTGACATTTTTTTAAAAAAAACTAAGAACCATTGTCCTTACCAGAAGCTCTTATTAAATCCATTTTGTAAACAGGCTGTACCAATTTCAGTGCCCCATGTTGCAATGGGAACCAGGCTATAGCAGGAGCTGCCAAGACAGATTTAGGTTGTAACAAAAGGAAATTGACTGGTTTTCATGATATTTAAAGTGCATAGCGAACCATCATAAATCCTGCGCTCTGTGTATATATATTGCCAGACAGGGCACCAGCAGCACATATTTTAAATAGCTCAGAAATTGGCCTATTTGTAATGTATTTAATTTATTGACTGTACTACAGATTCTATTTTTTTCGTTACCATGCAGGTGGGAAGTAATGTTGCTTAGTCCACAAGGAACCTGAGACCATATGTGCTAAAAGGAGTTGCATAGTAGAGTGGGTATATCTGAATGATGGGGGTCCTTAAAGCTGCAGGATCTGGTGCAAAGGATTTATGTAAAACCAAGACTATCTTCCACAGAGAAGTAAGTGTTAGTCAGGTGTTTTTTACCTCCAGCTCTCCTCCTTTTGCTCTGTCACTCAAGCAAATTAAAAGGGAATTAAAAATGGAGGTTCAAGAAAGACAATGGCTAAGAGAAAAGTGTAAGGAAAAAATCTGAAAAATTAAAAATTAACCTGCATGCTGGAAAATCTTTTTCCCTATAAAACATGATTGCAGCTTCCCCTGTTGCTCTAGTAAATGAAATTTAAATATTTAACTGGAGTACTGGCATCACAACGCCTGCAGCATGTGCCATCCCCTGCCCAGGAGAGGCACAGCAAATCTTGCAGAACTGAAGTAGTCCTGCTGCTCTCCGCTCCATGGGGCTGCTTGGCTCTGCAACGTGCCTACCTCTTCTGCTCATGGCAGCTCTACTAGCCCCAGGCATCTGCAGATGGTGGCTCAAATGCCATACAGATGAGGCAGGTGGTACCAGGTGCTTCTGCTGGTGCACTTTATTTTACCTCAGATATAAGCAAAAGCCAGTGGGACACCAACCCTTCAAAAGGAGTGCCATAGTCTATTGCAGACAGGAAAAGTCATGAATCTTCTGCACGTTGCATGACTAAAAAAATCCAACACAGCTTTCATGACCACAAAAATAGGAATGAAGTCATTGATGATCAATAACCTGATATTTTCTTGAAGAATCCAACACCCAGAAGTCTTGCTAAAGTCAGTGTTAGAAATAGCCACATGATACATTTAGAAAATCAGGCCATTAACCAGGTAACAGTCAGGCTGCCTGCAGAGACAGGATGGTTCCTTGGAGTATACTCAATAGCACTCGGTCTAGTCTGCTTTTTCAAATGGCCTATGTAACAGAGCCTCCATCACATCCCTTGGTAACTATCCCATAACCTAAAAGCTCTCATTTCTTGCTCTTCTGCTAAAGTGTTCCCTCTTAATGTATTCATCTTCAACCTACCCTCTTGTACTCTAAAATCACTCCTTTGTGAAACTATCTGGGACTCCCAAATACTCCAAGATTGTTTTTCCTACATTTGTTTAAGGATTAATTACTTCCCTTTTGTAGTGACCAGAAAGAGAGGCATCATTGTTCTCTCCTCTGTGCTTTTGCCATCCAGAAGGGATCAGGGTTGTGCTATACTTGGCTAAGGAACAGGCAAAAAAGACGGGCAGTATGCTTTACGCAGTGTATGTTACTGTGGACATTACAACTGCATCACAACAGTGCCTACTCCAGGCTTCTTCCAGGTAAGGGGTCCTGATCTCTGATTCTCAACTAACATTAAAGTTTGGACTCTGTCCTTTTATTTACTGATAGCAGACTTACCAATGCATCCTAAAGGAAGGACAAATACATGTAAAAATTGCAGCTATTTGTAGCTGAGAAAAACTTCTGTCTGAGCAAACCTCAATCAGGAAACACAAAACAGCATGCTCTAGGATGAGTTAAATGCCAATGGAAAAAAAGCTTTTTCTGAAGCCTGAGTGACACCTTTGAGAAGAAAATCAGATCACATGATGGCATAGTTTACTCTGATTCTGGCATTGCCTCACATTAGAGCAGAAGCCCAAACCCTCTGTGGTTTGGGACACAGAAAGACATGCAGAGCAACTATTACAGTCCATTCTGGTATTAAAACCTCTGAGAAGCTAAGGTCTGAGGTTCCATCTCCTTCTTCACAAGTGAAAATTATAAACATTGACCACTCTCACAAGGAAAGAGCTACAGTAATAAACCAAACCTTTCCTTCCTAGTGGTAAAGTGTATCAAGCAAAATTTTCCTCACTTTTGCTTCAAGTATCTGTCTGTCTGTCTGATGCAGAAAGCACCCTCTAACTCTGAAAGAGCCAATGCCTTTACCTTTGCTCTTATAAAATCAGGTGTCCATAGTTAAATGAAACCCCAAAGAGGGAACACCTGAGTTCACATGGTCTCTGCTCACCAGAACTATTAAATATATTATGTGGTCCTCTATGAGCAGCAACAGATTTTACAAGGTGATTTACATGAGGACATCAATATGATTTTCTATAGTGCCACATGAGTGAGAGATTCTGGAATAAGGTGAGTCTTTGTTTGCTTTTCTTGGTTGGAACTGCTAAGACTTTACTGCAGTGGCTATGAACAGAGGTAATCCTTTAGCTAAAGGTAGAAGGTATTTGGGGCTTAAGACCCTATCTGTGGTTCTTGCTGATGGTTCCACTTACAGAGCAATGACTTCGGTACAATGCTATTTGAGAACAAAGCTGCTAGTGCCTTGTAGCTCCCTTAAACTTCTATAGGAATTGAGTAATTTAAAAAGGAAAAAAATAAAAGGGAGCACACTAGTAAAGCTGGAGGAAGAAGTTGACAGTAGGATGGGGAGGGTTGCAAACAGTTGGCCTAAATACCTAACTGAGTATGAGGAAATGAGTGGGTCCGAAGAAGAGCAGCAAAGCTGATGAAGGGTCTAGAGAACAAGTCTCATAAGGAGTGGCTGCAAGAACTGAGGTTGCTTAGCCTGAACAAAAGGAGGCTCAAGGGAGACCTTATCGCTCTCTACAACTACCTGAAAGGGGGTTGTAGCAAGGTGGGTGTTGGTCTCTTCTCCCAAGTAACAAGTGATAAGACAAGAGGAAATGGCTTCAAGCTGTGCTGGGGGAGGTTTAGGTTGGATATTAGGAAAAATTTCTTCGCTGAAAGGGTTGTCAAGCATTGGATCAGGCTGTCCAGGGAAGTGGTTGAGTCACCATCCCTGGAGGTATTTAAAAGATGTGTGGACATGGTGCTTAGGGACATGGTTTAGTGGTGGACTTGGCAGTGTTAGGTTTACAGCTGGAGTCAAGGTTCTTAAGGGTGTTTTTCAACCTAAATGATTCTATGAAATAGAGTTTATCCAGTCCCTGTATGTGACAAGTATAAGGCCTCAATTTAGCAAGCTTTTCAGGGTATTTGTATTCAGGACTGAAGAACTCTTTAGGAAATAGGCAACATCTGTGCATCCAAAGCAACTTCTAAATTAGCTAATCACTCTCTGTCAAGTCCAATTTCAATATAACACTTCTCAAAGGGACAGTACATTCTGAGTCATACTGAAAATATACAGTTTTCAGGTCGCTAAGCTGCTTTCACCTCTCACACTCAGAAAGGTCAGACTTTGAGAAGAATCCAGGTGGGTGGGTGCATAATGTATAAACTCACAAGTGTAAGTCTGATTACAGTGATTATACAACAACATTGTGCCTGGCTGAGTTTTTTCTCTGTGTTAGCTAATTGTAAGACCCACTTACCTAGTGATTTATTGTTGGAGTTCCCTAGGAAAGTGAGGCCCCTGAAGCTGCAGCCTAGATCAAATGGATTCTAATACTAGAAAAATCAGAGAGGAGGAGAGGTGGTGCCTTAAAGCTTGGCACAGGTAAGCCTGTCTCAACATCTGTTTTTTACAATAGGAGACAAAGCTGCTTCCTATATGATGATTACTTTTGTAGAAATGAGGAACAACTGTTCAGATGAGAGCAGTTTTACCTGTTTTATCAGAAGAGTTTTATTCTGTAGTGGGGATCCCCCAAGCTGTTTCATAGAGCTCTTCAGAGAACCCAGCGAATAAAATGAGGTGATCTTTTGCAGGCATACTAATGTAGCAGGGTCATGTAGCACTCAAAGCAAAAAAGTAGGAGTCCAGATAGCTTTGCTATTTCTCCACCTCTAGTACTAATTTGCTGGGTATCTTTGAGCAGCAGAAGTGATTGGTGCAAGCCCCGCTTTTTTAAAAACAGGCTTCCCAATATTTTCTTACTATGTGAAAACTGCTGAAATTCTTGAGTAGAAGCACCTGTATTATGAAAGATGAATGCCCCCTCATTAAGTAGAGTGCCCAGATCATGGAAAAGCCAAGGGAAGTCCAGGAAGCTCTGTCAGCTTACATTAGTTCAGGCAGAACCCTCTAACCTGAGATGAAGGTGCATATAACAAATACAGAACCATAGAATCGTAGAACAGTTTGAGTTGGAAGGGACCTTTAAAGGTCATCTAGTCCAACCCCCCTGCAATGAGCAGGGATATCAGGGATGCGGCATCTACCACCTCTCTGGGAAACCTGTGCCAGTGTTTTCACCACCTTCGTTGTAAAAAAATTTCTCCCTTGTATCTAGTCTAAATCTGATTCTTAAATCTCTTTTCGTTTAAAACCATTACCCGTTGTCCTATTGCAACAGGCCCTGCTAAAAATGTTTGGCCCCATCTTTCTTGTAAGTGCCCTTGAAGTACTGAAAGGCTGCAGTAAGGACTCCCCAGAGCCTTCTCTCCAGGCTGAACAACCCCACTTCTCTCAGCCTGTCCTCATAGGAGATGTGTTCCATCTCTATGATCATTTTTGTGGCTCTCCTCTGGACCCTCTCCAACAGGTCCGTGTCTTTGCTGTGCCAAGGGCTCCAGAGTGCCGAGGGCTCCAGAGCTAGATGCAGTACTTCAGATGGGGTCTCACCAGAGCGGAGTAGAGGGGCAGAATCACCTCCCTCAACCTGCTGGCCACGCTGCTTTTGGTGCAGCCCAGAATATGGTTGGCCTTCAGGGCTGTGAGTGCGCATTGCTGGCTCATGTCCAGTTTTTCATCCACCAGTACCCCTAAGTCCTTCTCAGCAGGGCTGCTCTCCATCCCTTCATCCCCCAGCCTGTATTGATACTGGGGGTTGCCCCAACCCAGGTGCAGGACCCTGCACTTGGCCTTGTTGAACCTCATGAGGTTCACACAGGTCCATTCCTCGAGCTTGTCCAGGTCCCTCTGGATGGCATCTCATCCCTCAGGCATGTCAAGCATACCACTCAGCTTGGTGTCATCTGCAAAATTGCTGAGGGTACACTCAATCCCACTATGTCATTGATGAGGATATTAAACAGGACTGGTCCCAATACGGACCTCTGAGGGACACCGCTTGTCACTGATCTCCATCTAGACATTGAGCCATTGACCACCACCCTCTGGATGTGACCACCCAACCAATTCCTCATCCACCCAACAGTCCACCCTTCAAATCCACATCTTGCCAATTTAGAGAGAAGGATGTTGTGGGGGACTGTGTCAAAGGCCTTACAGAAGTCCAGAGAGTTGACATCCATAGATCTTCCCTTGTCCACTGATGTGGTCACTCCGTCATAGAAGGCGACTAGGTTGGTCAACCAAGACTTTCCCTTGGTGAAGCCATGTTGACTGTCTCGAATCACCTCCCTGTCCTCCACGTGCCTTAGCACAGCTTCTAGGAGGACCTGTTCCATGATCTTCCCACTCACAGAGATGAGGCTGACAGGTTGGTAGTTCCCAGGGTCCTCTTTCCAACCCTTTTTAAACATGGGTGCAATGTTTCCCTTTTTCCAGTCACCAGGGACTTTACCTGACCACCAGATGAAGTGATTTATCTGCAATCTTTAAATGCCTTGAGAAATAAATGATGTCTGATCTTTACCTTGCTCAAATCTACCCCAAGGTGCCTATTGAGTATATCAAGGATGAATAACTTAGTTTTGTCTCAGCTGTAGGACAGTCATGCTGCATGGTAGCTACTGATCGTCTAGATTTGGCTGTTTGGCAAGGCAGGCAGGGCCTGCTCGCTGAATCACAGCTCTTTCACAATTAGTGCTGCTGTGTGCTGAAGGGCTTGGTCATGTCAGAGTAAAGCTCATGCATGCTTAAGTAGAAGGGTACTCCTGCCACAGTCAGCAAGGTCCTCCCTGCAAAGAATTAAAGGCTAGCATGTACTTAAGAGCTTTGCTATATCTGGGTAAAGATACCCCATGCCTTGAGGGCTTGAGTTCTGATCCAGCACAAATCTAGTACTTGGAATCATATTCTGTTTTCACTGATGTGCTAGAATACTAGAATAACTCCACTGAGATTAGTGGCATTAGCTTAACTTACACCACTGTGCCATAATACCAGAATTTGACTGTATTGTCTCTTACTGTGTTCTGCACTTCTGAGGATACCTTTGCCAGAGATGCTAAATTTCTGCAGAACTGCCTATTTGGGGCAATTAAGAGATTTCCATCTCTGTAATATTAATTTCTTCACTTCTATCATCATGGCCCTGAGGAACCATCTTTCAATCTCTTTCAACAGATATTGATAAATTCCCTAATATGTATACTGCTTTCCTTTTCAGTGCTTGAACTGCATATATTTATAAAGCAGATGTTACTTTAATCTGGAAAACATTCCCCACCAGCGAACATGTTATTGTTTTCATGGCTTAGCTGGAATGCTGTTCCTTTCTTCTCCCCAGTACAGTTTTGGTTGGTGAAAGAAATGTTGAACCAAAGAGATCTCAGGGCATCTAGTGGTTCACAGGGAAAACTGCATCTTCATGCCAGCGGTTGAGGATGAACAGGCAGCATTAACAAGTGAGGACAGGATAAGGAGTGCTAGAGGTGAGGAGTGTCACCTATTCCAACCTCGGCCAGCAGCGAGCCTTTGGCCTCAGTCGTGGAAGTTCAGTCTCTTAAAAGCTCTGCATGTGTCGCTGCCCAACCTTCATCACCACGATCAAATGACAGTGACAGGTACCGGGCAGGCTGGAGGAATACAGGAATGGGATCGTTTGCCCTCTGCATCCTTTCACAGACCGTGATAGAACAGGCCCATCCTAACTGGGCAGTAAAAATGCAGGACTAGCCTTGTGATTAATGGCATACAAAGCCAAACATGGATTTCTGCATCAGTGTTCCTTGCATGATTAATGGCACATATTAAAAATTGAGTGTTTACGATATGGAAATGTTGTTTTCTCCCACAAGAACTGTCTCTCTAAGTACAGAAGCACAGGAGATAGAGTGTAGCTGCCATAGCCACATATGTATCATTCAAATCCTTATTCTTGTCCGTGTAAGTACAAATAGCTTGGCTAACAGTGATCATTTTGCAGACTATTAAACACTTTTCTAAGGGTATTGTTTGTGTGGCCTAAAGCTAGACTACAAGGGGCTTCTTTCTAAACTCTGCATCTTGCAGGCAACAGTTACAAAATGTAAGTTTCCAGGGGGCCCAGCTGAGATCAGAGCTTTGCTGTGCCAAGCATTGAATAAAAATTTAAGAGCGACTCAAGTCCAAATTAAAATTCTGAAAGAAACTGAGGTGAAAGGAAAGGAAATTCCTATGTAGAACCAGACATTTTAGTACAAGGAAATAACAGGACAGAGATGAGCAGGGAGGACAAATAAATAATTGGAAACCAATTGTCACTTCTATGTCCATCATCTCTCCCAAAGGCCTCTCCAGAGTTCCCCATGCTTGAACTATTGCCCTGTGTTTTTTGTAGCACAAGATAAAGCACAGGCTCTCTGATTTAAATGCCATAGCTGGGAAAGCAACAAGTACACTTCTCTCTTGATTGTAAATTAAGTTATATTAATTTTTATATAATCTTTGTTATATATAATATATCCCTTATATATAGAATATATAATCATATATTCACTATAAGAAGTGAAAGGCATTTTATTAAGGTTGCAACTTTGCAGTGCAAAGTTAGAAAGCGGCAGAATGATGGAAATACACATAATGTCGGTTCAGTCCTCTTGTGTCTCTATTACAGCACACTTCAGCTCCTTGATTATACACTATTTTTCTCAGCAGCCCCCTGACATATGTTGCAGACCTGGGCTGAACTGATCATCAAAATTCTGCATGACAACTAGCAGGAAAGCTATGAGCTACATTCTACAATGAATTCAGTAACACCAGTGAAAACGAGATGCCTGTAGTTCATTTGACCAAGGTTAGAGTTATGATCAGTGTATATGCACAATTTTCCAAAACTGCATTTGTGTGTCAGAAGTCCTCTAAAGCTAAACAAGGAAAAACCTATGCCAAATACATGATCAATGTGCTTATCAGACAGTGGATAGTCTAATATGTAAATATACTTAGAGCTCCTTAGCAAATGCATCATGCATTGACAGAACATATGTTTCTGTGTAAAGGAAGCCATGGGTAGTGCATATTGGATTCTAGCTACCCAATTAAATGCTGTTGGTCACTGTTTGCCCAGGAATATACAATTGCTGTGCTGTTTGGTGTTTGTCATTGCCAAGTAAAAATATTTAAATGGTGGTTCTGGTACTAATTCAAGTCTGTGGCAAGGAAGATCAAAGACACATAGGCTGAAAAAGGTAGGCAGAGTAAAGGTGAGTAGTAATGGCTAATTCTGCCACAGCTGCATTATTACCAGCAGTTAGTACAACTTTTTCTAAGGGCTATTTGTTCTTGGAGAAGATAGATCAAAGGTGTGTTTCTTCTCTGACATAATGCACAACAAGGCATCCTTGAATTCCCAAGTGATCATAGATTTTTCATTTCCAGCAAGTAATTTTAACAAATGTTACACCATTTAAATGTCACTATCAGTAGATTGCTCTTTGACAAGTTAAAAAAAAGCATGAGATGTGAGAGATGGAACATATCTATCTTATTCAGACTACAGAGTCCAGGTTGATGGCAAATCATGATACTGTTGATGGCAAATACCTCAGAGAGACAGCAGTGTTGTGCAAACCAAAGTGCTTGACTTAATTTCAAAGTGAAAGTATTCTGGGTAGTAGGAAAATTTAAGACTGAGAAAGACACATCATGACATAGACCTAAAAGAAAAAATTATTGTAGTTATGGACTGTTTAGGGATTCAATCACAGGAAAGCTACTTGGGGAAGACAAAGAGATTTAAGATACTGTTAGATATAATAAAGGACAAGATTATTCAGAATTATTACAAAGAATAGCATTATTAAGAGATGTTTTAGTGCTGAATGTCCCTGCTAAGATGAAAACTGAGAAGAGGGTTTGTGTCCCTGCTCCAGGATACTTAGAGGATAAAAGAAAAGGGCCCTGGTAAGATCACTGGACAGGAATACTCTACTCACATGGGTAGGAGTACTCATACTCATCCTACCCATAATCACCCATGCCTATTCAGGGGTTACGTGAGGAAGACTTGTGCATATCCTTATTATTGATATATTGCCCTCTCCTTGTAACTCCAACTTGACTACTCTGCTAATCAGTTTCCAATAATTTCAAATAAGATGCAGTGTCTTCTTATCCATCACTCAGACCTGGGTGAGGAGTTCAGGAAAAAAACACAGCATCTATAAATGTTCAAATAGGTGCTCTGCAGCACAATTTCTTACTCCTTGGGGGAGGAAGAGAAGGTTGTTTGTATACATGCAAGCATCTACTTTTCCATAAGATTAGGAAAACACCTATGAGAGAAGGAACTCTACAATGGCTTTATTATTAGAAGAGAATAACCAAGACCCATTTCTTCATAAAAAATGTTGTATTGTCTGGCTTGTAAAAGCATAAATGACATTATGTCTTGCCTTCTGATACTTTTTGCCTCCTCTGGAATATACGAAACTACTAATAATAGCATGTAGAGAGTGGGATCATAATGTTATTCTACAACTGCATCAAAAAAGATTGCTTAAGGTCCCCACAGCAGAACCTAAAGGGATGCCAGTGTTTCTTGATGGCAGGCTTGATTCAGGTGAATGGACTGGCACCAAACTTACATGGTACTTGCTTCAAGTGAAGTGACACCTACTCCTACATTATCCTTTAGGGAAATCAGGTAGATACTGCTTTTTTCTTCCTCTCTCTCTCTCTCCCCCCCCCCTCCCCCCCCCCCCAATCCTGCAGGCTTAATGACATTCAGGGCAACAGTTTGACTGATACATGGGGCAAAGATTCTGTCCAGTTCTTCTATGGTGTAACCTCATGCCAAAATCTAACCAGTTCATATGCTTACTAAAACTTCTCTCCCTGCCTTCTTTTTTAAGACACAGAAATTATCAAAAACGTTGAAAGGCAGAGAGGTTTGCAGTAGAGCTGAGTGTCAAAACTCTTTGGTTCTCTCCCTGATTGTGTTCTGATTTGCAGTGTTACATTACAAATAAGGTGGTTAGATTTCCCTGTGTTTTGTTTGCTTCTGCTCTGTAAAACAGAGGTAATTAAAAACACCTGCCTCATGGGAATGCCTTACACTGATACTTAATGGACTAACATTTGTAAAGCTCTTTGAAAGCCTTAGATGTGGGTCTGTATAGGAATTCAAAGCATTGTTATCTTGCAGGATAAACAGGCATTTCTCAAGGCCGATCCTGCTTTATTCATGATATGTGAAAGATGATAAAATGTGGGGATAGATATGTCAGTACAATTCAGATAAAGCAAAGCCTGCTGGCTTGCCTGTGCTTCTAATAATATCCTGTCTTCAACATCTTCTGCTTATATCTTAGCCTGAGAGCCAAAGTTCCTGTGCATGTAAGGGTGACCTAGGACCTCATGACACAAATGTATGCTTTTTGAAACTCTGATAGATGTTGCAGAAAAGGTATATTTTGGTCATAATCCAGGAAAAAAAATATGTGTTTTTCCTTCATGCAGTGGACAGGCTAAGAGAAAAAAATCTTTAGCAGACTTTGTCCCCATAGCCATGGAATGATGTCATCTTTCAAGTGACATCCCCTCCTAGTCCCTGGCACCAAGAACACTTTTAACTCTGGCCATCAAAGTTGTCTCTTGGTTCTGACAGGAAGGGCATGTACACTTTAGAGATAAGGGATAAAAGGTCTAATCCTAGTTTTCTGTTTGTTTGTAGATTATGTAGCATATTTGTCTGCTGTACTGAGAATAGGGAGGCCTTCACACAGTCTCAAGAACGTAACTGAGACGTCCTAACAGGTCAAATACTTAAACAGCACAACCAAAATCTTCAACACACATGAGATCACACAGCTGCAAAAAGAGGTAGATACTGTATTGTCAGACCATGCACCACTTTATGCATTCCCTCTACTTTGGTGAAGTGAAAGCTACCCAAATTAAGATCAGGTTATCCTATACATGTGCCTTGTGGCTCTTGGCAATAGTAAAATTTTGGAATACAGCTTTTAAGTATAGGAAGGTTTTTTCATCCCTGTTCTAATTCATCTGCTGCCTTCTTCCTTCCTTACAAAAATCAGTCCATTCTGTTTGTAATCCTGCTTAACACAGGCAAATGAAGTGAGTCAAGTGTGTTTTGTTGTTGTTTATAACAAACATGATACTCAGCTAAAATGTTTCAAGCAATTGCAAAACCACTGATAATCTTAAAACAAATAAGATAGTTGTGGAGAATAGCCTAAAGGAGGTGAAATAGAACAATCTCAGGCTGAGAAAATAACAACTATGAGGAAATCTTCGAAGATTTTCATTTGTTTTCATCCTTTAAAAAAAAAAAGTAGAGAGATATGAGCTTTCTAATGAATAAAAGATTCTCTTTATATACAAAGGATATCTGAGAAAAGTTGGCTTTATTTCTAGCAGACTTTTAGGCTGAATATAAGGAGTTACATACTATAAGGCAGACTAATGAAGTGCTAGACCAGGCAGTCTAGAACTGTGGAACCTGCTTCACCAGTAGCTTAAAGGAGAAGCTAAACAATACAAGGATGGTTTCCATCTAGTTGGTCTTGTATGAGAGTTTTGGTTTGGTTTTCCTGCCCCCTAATGTGTGATATGATAAAAAGAGTCCCATGGGTTCTTTTCAACAACAATAAGCAGTACAACCTGATGTAGGAGGTGTGATATTTGATAAAGCACACGAATCTCAAGATATGAGCAAAGATGCAAGATGTGTCAAGATATATTAAATTCTTATTGAAATAATTCCAATAACATACAAATAAGGGGAGGCTGTCTGTGCAGCTGTCTTCAGTTTTACTTTGGAATAAACAAATACTGCCAATGGTGGGTTTGGGTTGATTTTTTTAGAATGACGTACCATGAAACATTTAGCTGTGATCATGACCTCATTATAGGAGGGAAAAAGAACATGCATCCAAGTGTTTTATTGAATGCATTGCTTTTGTTAACTTATCATATACAAGCAGATTCAAGAGTACAATGCAAAAAGCAAATACATATTGTAGGTAAAATAGATCTGATTAGGGAATACCTAATCAACGTATCTATAGCTTTAAGTATTACGGCAAGGAAGCCCAGTGGCTTCAGTGATGGAGCTTAACCCTTAACATTCATTAAATGTCTTCCTGAATCAGTGCCTACAATGGGAAGTCTAGGGGGTGCTTTCTTTCCTTTTTGGAAAAAAGGTTCTGTGAATTCTCCTGATTCAAATGTATGTGCCCACTGAAGCCTTTGCAAACTATCTTTTGAACTTTGCACAATGGTCTCTAACTCAGTTTTGCACATTGCTGTATATTACTCAGTAAGTGTGCATTCCTGCCATTATAACTTGTGTTAAATCCTACTGATATCAGTGGACTTATCCTGAAGAGGAATCTGGACTGAGATGTCAACAAATAGCAGTGCAGTATACTCTGGGGCTTTGATCTGATGAGGAAATTGTCATTGTTAGTACTCTGGCATCCTGTTCTGGTTGTATGCTGGTTTTGCACAGGAGCCATTCCACTGACTTCATTGAATTTGTACCAGAATCAAGCTTCCGTCCCTCTCTTACTGCATATCTGGATACATTAATAAGTGTTTATTTTAGAGGGAGAATGTTGTTGAATTTCAGTTACTTCTAAACTGTGGTATTCAATGACTAACATGTGCTAGATCCTGGTCACACAGAGCATTAAAGCAGCACAAGCTTAATAGCATAGTGTTAAAAATGAGTCACTTAATTAACAAAGGCAGGGAGTGATTAGTATAGAACAGAATAAATGGTACTCAGCTAAAAATATTTTCTCTGCTTCATTCTTTCAATTTGTTTTTTTACTTTAAATTACATGGACCAAGGATGCCAGGCTGATCTATTTCATCATAGAGTTCCAGCCTGAATATTGTGGTAACAGATAATAGTGTAAGTTAAATATGCAACAAGCGACTCTACAGACACTCATTTAGAGTTGTGTTAGGTGAGAGTGTGCTTTGGCAAGGGAATTTTAAGTCAGCTGGAATACTCAAAAGTTAAATATATTCTCTACTGTGTACCTTTCATAAGTGTCAGCCATTTATCTGGAGAAAAACAATACCGAAAACATCAGCTGTATTAACATAGAAATAAGGAAATATTCCAAACTTACAAATTATGTTAGAAACTATCATATATCCCATTTCTGACCACCAAAGCTGAGTATTTTATCTTCTAATTATTAACTTACAGATTGCCTTTATACATACAAACTATTGTACTCTGCCTTGCACTTCCTGTTTTCTGTCTAAATCTAGATTACTCCCATACCATTCTGTCATGTCAGCTAGTCATTTCTTGTGCCATTCTTCCATTAAACCAAAAAGTCCGACTATTAGCAGGCTTTCCCTTTCCCTTATTTGCAGTTTTCATTTCTGCTGCCTCTTTTGCTGATCATCTCATTACTGACAGCACCTCACTGAAAACATTTTATTTCCAGTGTCAGCAAATTCTGTATACTGCCTTCTTGATGGCCTGTGCTTCCATGAGGAAGAAAACAGGACCACTATCAAGGCATTTGGTCACATAAGTCTGCTTTTTGGGGTTTTTTTCCTGGGTTTATAAGGACATTCCTCTGCTCTCCACTCTGCCTTGGTTCTCTACCTCTGAAATGGAGATGATAACTGTGATCTGCACGAGGGGAAAGTTAAAACAGCTTCTGGATTGTTACAGTCAGATGACAGGTGTTATAAAAGTACTACATATGGAACAGAAAAATAGAAATTGCAACTGAGGTATGGTAGAAAACCATAACAGAAATTCCCAGACTCAAATAATAACGTGCTGCAAGACAAAAATGGAAGATGCAGTATAGGGTAACTTGCAAACATCCCCATGCTGTACAAAGCTGAAGCCACACTGACCAGTCCTCCTTTTTAAAAGTAATATGCCATCAGTAGATGAATGATAATAAGAACACAAAGAACTGCTTCTGATAAGCTTCTTATGGACTCCTATGTACCCACAGAAGAATTACAGCAAAAGAGAATGTGATTGGAGGCAGCTGCCAGAATTGGAGGGTAGATGGAAACAAAACTTCAGACTTACATAGGAAATGAGGTGAAATGAAATGAACAACCCAGCTGAGATAATATAATGGTATATGCATTTGCCACACTTTATAAATAAAACGTTCACTTATTGTATTTCCATGTTGTACAGATCCCAGGGAATTTAACATAACATGATGCACATGTAGGGGCAGAAAGGAAGGACATATACAAAAATGTAATTCTGGAAATGGATTTCATGTAGTCTGTAGAGGGTGGAGGGGAAAAAAAAAAAGCAAGGAGCATTCAAAACCTGACTATTGTTTTTCTCTTTTAAAACAAAATTCTAATTGGGACTTGGGCATAGAAAAAATGTTAGACTTCTAGCAGAGTCATTCAAATGATAGGAGATCAAAGTGTCACTTCATTTATTGCTGTCTTTCAAAGGTTTCTATAGCTCTTTCAGTTTTTGTCACTACCTCAATCCATTGGATCTTGATGTTGTTTTCATTTCCAGTTCATGCAAAACTTCCTGATAAACAGAAGAAACCATCCAAATAATGCAAAGTGTCTTGTTGAAAACACACAAACATTTGGGCTTTACAAAGCAAGTTCTCTTTCTTTAACTCCTGGTGTTTTGAAAGGAAGGAGAAACTCAATAGTGTATGTTCCAAATGGAGTGGGCGAGTATTTGATAAATGAACAGCACACGAACACAATATAGTGGTATCCTGTGGAGTGTCTTTGATGTAAATGTGATCTCAAAGTGCTTTATGAATTTAAATTGGGTAGAAGAATGGAGAAATTAAAAGCCAGGCAGGCGAGGAAATTAGGAAACTTTTTTTCAGCTAATGAGATTGAAAGATACAGACAAGTTTTCAGCTCTCACATGATGGTAGAGAAAGGTCTTGCACTGAGGTAGTAGAGAGAGACTTGAAATGAATAAAATATATATATGGAGGGAACTTCTGATTGCATTTACAAAGTGTGTGTGTAAAATTGCCTGAAGGTTTTGTACAGTTCATTGGAAACCCAGGGTGCTAGTAGGAGGGGAAATACAAAAGTTTTATTTAAGAGAAATAACTTCATAGCCTCTCAAAAGGTGTGCCAGAAAGGCAGAAGAACATTTGCTGCTGTTCCAGAAAGATTTTAGAGGAGGCAGAAAAACTGGTTGTCCATACAAATTAAACAGTTACCACTTTTTATGCATGCTGTCATGCAAGCAACTTTTAGGTTTTTTTCAATATCTGTTTCTTTAGGACAGGTCGTTTGTTTGTTTGTTTGTTTTGTGTGTTTGCATACCCTCGTTCAAGCAGGAACTGCCTTTTGCAGAGTTTTGTTGGTCTTTCGAAGGACTATTGACACATGATTGATTCACCTGTGTCTACCTGCTTAGCAGTCATTCTCTGAAGTCTTTCAACTACTCCATTATTGCTGACTTCAAATATTTGTCCTCATAGGCAAAGGAGAACACAACAGATATGATATCATGTGCTATACCTGGATGATGCCTATTCCTACTATATTCCTGCAGCCTAGAAATACAGCCTGAGGGGTTTTGCCTTCAGTTAGTTTACCTTTTTGTAATAGTTCCTTGGTCATCTTGACAGCTGCCTCTGTTGCAGCAGACAAGATGTGATACAAAAACTCTTGAGTCTGAATTTTGCTTATGCAGCACAGTGTGCAGTATTCCCAAATGCTGGATGGAGCAAGGTTACACCTGTCATGCCTTGAAGCTCTTATGCTGGGGAAAACAAGTCTCTGATATTCAGTCATGTGGACAGCTCTTGTTTTATTCAAGCAATCTGCTTTCCAGTCAGGGTTTGGATTATTAACTATAGCAACTATAGCAAGTGTATCCCATGTTAGGCATCCACATGTTAGCTCTGAAGGCTTCCTAATATTTAAAGATATCCCAACCAATTGCACTGCAGAAGGGAAATGGGTATTGCCTACTCTTATGTTGAAATGGCTCAGTGCATTTGGCCAGCTCCACTCAAAACGGGCTAAAATTAATCTCATATCATATTAAGAGCAGCAAGGAAGTCATTAACAAGGCATATTTCCAGCAGACTTCCCTAATTGTTTATGTTATTTTTTCTTAAGAAAATAAAAAAAAAACATAGCATAGTCCATTAGTTCTTGAGCATCTTGAACCAACTTACTCTGTATTGACAGCTCTATGTCTACAATTAACTCTTTCAAACAAGCTGGCAAATGCCTGTAGAAAGCACTACATACCAGGCATAAGCAATGACCCAGCCATGTGATCAACACTACTGTGTGATAGTGGAAAAACAGTTCTGCTGAAAACCAGAGCACCATCCTCTGATGAACGGCTACACTGATACCTTAGTGATGAAAAGGCTCCAAGAAGGGCTCAATACATGCTCTGTTTGACACTTCATCAAACTGCCACCTCAAAGACGGATACTTGTGTAAGTGGGTCCAGCAGGAGGCTAGCATGCCACTGAAGTGTGTGTTCTGGCTGTGCTTGAGGACATTCTTGCATAGCTATTACAGAAGAGAGGTGGGGCAGCCTGTCACAGTCCGCAGGTGCATATCACATCCTCCTGCAACATGTGAAGGGCTGCATTCTCAGGTTTGGATGCACAACATCTCCAGAGGCTGAGTAAAAACCACTGTATTTGACCTTCACTAAGGCATCAAGGTACCTGACTGTCACACATTAGCTTGCAAGTGTGATTAGGATAAGTACTTAATGGAAACCTTCCTCAGTCCTATTGCTAGCATGCCTGCCTCAGGTTCTCTGTGATAATAATAATGGAGTTTCCAGTGGCATTAGTCATTCCTTTACATTCAGGGAGTTTTGACTGGTAAAGGCATAAAAATAAACAAGACACAGTACAGATAAGCAGTAGGTAACAATTTTCCATACAATTCCTCTGTAAACATTTTTCACTGCAAATGTCACTATAAGAACGAACTGTATAATCAAGGCACAAATAAGTAAGGAGCACAAAATAAACACAACAGCCCTCTTACTGCAAGATATACAACTTGTACTTACTGAAGTGTAAAGAGTGTACTGAACACTAAGGAACAGATCACCTGTGGTAAGATAAATTGGTTTTCTTCTCATGATATGGTTCCACATGGTGTGGTGACTCACGAGTGGGGAGAGGGAGAAAGGTAGAAGTGGAAAGAGGAGGAAAGAACACAGCTCTCCATCGCAAGAGGAGAATGAAACGCATAAACTAGTGGAAAGGCACCCTAGCTAAGAAGCTCAGTTGTGAGAGGTGTTTCTAGTGCAGGAGGAAATCCCAGATTTTAATCCACTCAGTGATTTCAAGGTTAGACAGTAAGGGTCCTTCTTGTGGCCGAAAACAGGAGTATAATTTTTAGGTAGCACTTGAAGACAGATGGTCTCAATAGCTCATTGAACCTTTTGGCACCTAAATTTCAGAGAATTCTCAATTCAGAGTCCCATTCCTAGTCTGTTAATACATAACATCCAAAGGGACTGTGATCACACAAACTGCAGTAAGGGCCAAAGTAACAGAGAAAATGAACCTGACTTCTGGAGAGATGCATGTATTACATGGAAAGAGATTCAAGAAAACCACACTGTCTAGTTCAGCTGAACTCTGCTTTCTAATAATTGTGTTGCTTTTCTTCAGATTTTGTTATTGGGTTCAAGCTGGTGAGCCACACAGTTCGAATGCTCTGTCAAATGCATTCATGTGGTGATAATGCATTTGTACTCAGTGTCATTTATACTCTGCTACATAGTAATGTAAAAATTAAAAGTTAACCTCAAAGCCTAAGCTGTTAGGAAGCACACAAGATTCAGCTAGAATAGTTCTGTCAATCTCAGGAGTGGTATGAAAGTACACCATCTGGAAAATAAAGCTTATAAATGTACTTAGCTGCTTGTTTCCGCCAGCTACATAAGATTTCTGTGGGAGTTTCTTAACAAAATAGTTGCCATTTTTGAGGAGTTTAGGGGAGTCAAGGAAAAGTAACTGAAAGAAATGGCTAACTATTAAGAGTAGAGACTAAAATTTGAATATTATATATTCAGGAGAGGATCACTAGAGCATGTATTTCCATGTGCAAAAATAGATAAAGACCCCAAGCATTAAAGCAAATTATTAGTGTCTGTAATTTCTCCTAGGATTTCATACCATTCAATTCCAGTTCAAGCAAGACAATCTGCCGCGTGTTTTTGGCAGATCTTATTTCATGTCTAGTACTTGCATGGATGAATTTGAAGAAAACCTCATACAGAGTTTCAGTATTTGTCAGGAAATGCATCTCTTCCTCTGTCACTGAATTGCTCATTATTACCTCAATTCTGCTGGTCCACAGAGGGGTCTTACTGTAATTGCTATATGATTTGGGGGGTGTCATGGGACAGGAAATAATTCAGAAATTACTACTATTCCTGCAGTACTAGAGACAGCAAAACAGACTTTCTGAAGCAATTTGACTCCTAGATGACAGCCTGCTTTTGTACACTATCATGTGTTGAATGGAAGTCCTCTTATAAATCATCACAAATTTGCTTGAGATTTCATAAGCCTGTGGCACCACCTAGCTGCAAACACTTGTTTCTTATTTTATTCCTTTGAAAAAACACCTTTTTATTTCAGATTTCAGCTTTAGGGTGGGCTAAGTATTTACTACAAACCTACTTATCATCTGATCTATGGTTCCCCAGACCAGTTCCAAGTCTTCTGCATGTGCTGGCTTATCTCACTGATCTGTTGTAGGAGGGCATATTAGTGCTTAGTTATGTGCACTGACTTGGTGGAAAGAACTTGGCTGCCTAGGGCTCACTTCTACGTACAAGACTTTCAGCCAAGGCCTTAACTCTTATTTCTTCCTTCTGAACCAGAACACATGCTGAAGTTATTTGTCTGTTAAATCACAAAATTGTGACATCACTACAAACAGAAAAAAGAATTAGGAATCTAAAGCCAACTACAAAAAAGAAAATACTTATTTTACAGTAAGAATTACAGCTGAATTTTAAAAAAATTTTTGACAAATAAGTGTACCAAACTGTGCTGTTTTGTGGAAACTAGAAGTGTTCGGGGGTTTGGATCAAATTTGGCAGTCTCTACTTCACAGAAAGGGGTAAGAAATATCAAGCTTCCCAAATGGTCTCTTTTCTGCAACTTCTTAAAAACATGACAAATATTTTTTTTTTTAGAAACAAAACTCATCCATATTTTCCAAGTTTAAATGAAAAAGTAAATGAAATGAAACAGTTCCCTTAAACCGGGGGGGGGGGGGGGTGTCAAAAGAAACATTCTTACTCTATACAAAATCGTATTTGTATTTTCTTTAAATAGATATTCATTTCTATGTTAATCTAAACAAATGTGCCTGCCTTTTCCTGGGACTTTTCTTACAGCCATTGAACAAAATCCAATACCATGTTATTTTGCCAACTCCACAGAGCAGGCTGGAGACACATCAAGATGTATTAATATCTTCATTGCTTTTGATATGTTTTCCAGAAACATTGGCATAAAAGAAGTAGAATTTGACATTTACAAAACGGGTCTTTTATGAACCTGGTGACCTTGGATGCACTCACAGTCAGAAAAGATACTTGAGTTTTAAGGGAAAGGTGTTCATGACTGCATGGTCATTATACCATTAATAGTTATTATATTTGGTGAAAGAACAGAAAGCTGATGTTTTTCTTTGTCAATGTTTATCTCAGGTAGAGTTCAGAGAAATGCCTTGAAGGAATATGCAGCACATGCTTTAGAGAACAGAGAATAGTTTGGGGGCTTTCTTTTTCTTAGAGGTGGCATTTTAGACATGTCAGCTTACTTGTCTCTTTGCAATGTGGATGCAAGATTCACTTATGCCCTTGCACAAAGTTACTTGGAGAGACTTGTAAACTGTACAGAATTTTCTTTCTATATCGTTATCAAAGGTCCTGCAGAAAAGTTGAAATGAGTGCTTTAGCACAGTCAGACGTGTGCTTTCTCAGCGAGCAGCTAGCTCCTCCACACATCTCTGGTTGGTGCTTTGTAAGATGTATTTTGGAAGCTGAAGGAAGAAAAGGCAGGTGAAAAAGAGATCATACTGCCAGCAACTTAAATCTCATGCTCCAGGCCTCAAAGAATGCTACCACAGACATGAGAAAAGATGCAAACTTTCTCTCCAAACATGTTTTCTATTAGCAATTAATCAGAAAGTTATAAGATTTTTATTAAGCACACTGAAAGGCAGTTTTTGTAGTATGGCAAGGTGAGCTATTTGAACCAGAGAGGTAAAGCTGGTTTGCATTTCATCATTTCCACTGATTCAGAAACTTAGAACCTGATTTCTGAGTTCCCGTAACTGCACTATACACAAAGCAGCTTTTCCAAAGCTTAGTGAAATTATTGCATCTTTCTCAATGCAAGATTGCATCCTGACAGCTCTGGTTCCCCAAGCCCTGCTGCTGAAGTTTCCCAGAAATGAAGAGAAAAGCATTCAAATAAAACATTAATTCTTCCTGATCTTCAGGAAGGTCTTGGATGAATTGCAGGACAAAGGTTTGGGACTGACTCCACTGTTCTTAATGGCTCACATTTCCACATTAAACAGGTGAGGGTAACTGCTAATAAGCAAACAAGCTTTTGCAAAACTTTCATGATTAGAGAGAAATAGAAAATTATTCCCTGGGTCATTATTCATCATTCATAGCTTTTCTGGTATATGTACACAGCTCACATCCAACTCCATCCAATGGATAGGTATTAATATAATTCTACAGAAAATAAAACTTTATTATGCGTGAGTTTTGTGCACTGGGAATCTGCCTGAGACTCAGGTGTCATTATCTACTGAACATAGTAATTATAATTACTAAATGTTCATTAGAGGGGCAAATGGCTGTCATGTTCCCCTTCTCACAGAAGGGAATGACTTAGCTGTAAGACTGAAGGGTCTTTTTTTCCCTCTGGCTCAAAAGCTAATTCTTTCATGCAAAGCATAGCCTCTTCAACAGAGATGGACTGATGTGCTCCACTTAGGAGTATTGTCACTAGAGCACTGCTAGAGAGGTGGACTCCTGCCTCCTCAGGCAGGGGAAGCAATGCGCCAGAGCACTCTTAACAACAGTACACTGTTGAGGAATAGAGTAAGGGGAAACGTGTCATGGCTCTCCCTCCTTTTCCTTGCAATCTATATTGTCAGAAAGTACTCGGCATGTCATTCCTTCCACGCTGCTTTACCAGCTTCTGCATTAAATTTATTAAAAAAACCAACCAAACAAAAAAAAAACCACAAAAGAGATACTTGGCCTTGAGAAGCTATTAATACAAATGAGTGCATAGATATAGAAAGTACACAGTCAACAAAGAAATAACTGACCCAAGTCTGGTGGCAAGGTTCTTTAAAAAGCTATCCCTTCTAGTCTTAAATGGTTCCATGAGATTTGAGGATAGGATATTATATTTTATCTTTAATATGGGAGAAGTGGTGTGATTCAGACAACAACTGGTCTGTTTGACCTCAGCTGGTTAAACGCTATCTAAAAATGACAAAGAACATTCTGCTGAAAGAGAAGGCCTAGAAAGAGGTGGCTAGTGGAGCTCTTCAGGACCTGTCTTTGGATTTTGCTTGTCAGATATTTTCGCTAATGGTGTTGGCTCAGAAATATGGTGCTCTGATAAAATTTGTTGCATTCACTTTGGAGACATTAACAAATCATGTGACATACTGAATATCAGGCAGGAAAAACTGGATTACCATGGGGCCCTGACTAACAGAAATGAGAGGAAATTAAATCACACAGAAGGTCATGCATTTACATCATACAATATCACTCGTTCCTTAGTGATGAAATGACAGAAGATCCTATGTTTACTAACTAGTCATAGTTTGTCTATTACCACCAACATGATATGGTCTTCAAAAAGACAAATACATCTTAGGATCACATCAGGAAAGAGATTTCCAGCAGCCAATGTATTTAGAAAGGATTAATTTTAATATATAATGCAGAGTTCAGACTTAAGCTGCTGGAAGGATGAATTTTAGAATGTATCTCTAGTTAACCACCCAGGATTTTCTTCCTCATTAATATCATAAAGGTGCAAGGACAATGTTGGGTCATGTAGAAAGATGATCAACATATGTCCCATGCCTAATGGCACTGGGAATTTATAGCATTGTTCTGTAGCTGAGGGCCTCCAGGAATGACTTTGACAGAAAGTAGCAACACTTTCCTGTCTCACAGCACCTAAAGAATAGTAAGAACAGATCTACTTGCCCAAGAGCAAAATGAATTACAGCAGAACAAGTGCAGAGAATGGCTTTCCATTTCCTTGCTCACCCTAACAACACATCTAATAAGAGAAATGTAAAAGAAGTGTGCTTTATCTGCTCTGAGAAGGGGTACACATGAATGGAACGCCAGGAATAGAGGTACATAAGACAGAGGCCAACTTGTGCATAAAGTACTGACAATCTTTTTTAGGTTGAAACGTAGAAGGTTTATAGCCATCAGAGCTCCTTGGCTCTAAACTGGCTTCTCAGCAACAGTAAAGGTGCAAGTTTGTGGCATGGCCATCTGCAACAGCAATGGACTCATTTCAATGATGAAACAACTGCTTGGATTATATTTTCTGTTTAAAGAAGGACTCTCTGTTCCCCCCCAAACATCAGTTGTATTAACAGATAGTGTGAGTCGTTAAATGGTTTCGTTCTGAAATAGCAGCTGAAGTGTCTGCTCAGCATTCTTCACAGGTATCACGAGTGCTGCATGTGGAGATGAAGGACTTGCACAACAGCAAGATGCAGAGTGATAGGCTGGTACTGCCAAACGTTGTTGGATGCCTTTTGGAACAGGATTTCATCAAGATAAAGTCATTTTCTTCTGACAGAGGAAGAAACAAACTTGTAAACAGCAGTGACACAAAACCCCTTGACTCTAACTGCCAGAGAGGAGAGGAGTAAAAGCATTCCACTGGCTAAGATGGAAAGACTTTCCAGCAAACAAGAGCCCATCCAGGTCAGCATCAAGTCAGCCTGTTCCAATTTTGTGTTTTATTTTATAATTAATTTTCTTTACACCCACAGCATTTGAAGTTGAAATAACTGGGCCAGGAGACTAGATTTCCAAGGCTGGGATCCTAATGAATATGTCACTATCCACGAGGAAATACAAGGCCAATAGAGTGTCCCACATGCCTTTTCCCTGTGAAATAAATAACCCATTCTCATTTCCCCACAACAGAGTATTTCAGAGGTCCAGTGGTTAGCCAGTCACAAGGTCTGAGTAATTACCACTTCAGTGAGTGAAAAGCTTTAGAAGAGCAACTACTATGGAAAATAAAACCTATGACCTCTCAAATGTAGTGGGCATAGTTGTCATAACCTTTGAAACCTCTAGACTGATGGCTTCTCTGAGGGTAAATTGAGTGCCATTGTTCAGATAGCTGCTTCTCAGGGGCTTGATTTTCTGTTACCTTACAGGCTATTTGTAATCATTGATGTGAAAGTGAGTGGCAGGAACCAGGAGAGCAGAATTCTCTTCTCCTCTGAAGATAGCATTTCAGGCCCACTTTTCCATCACCTAAGAGACTAAACAATGAACAACAAAGTAATGATCCTCTGTCAGAAAAGTCAAATAAAGTTCTTCCAAGGCACTGTCACATTTTCACCTTTTTTGGAAACATAACTTAGAAATTGGCAATACAGAAAACATTGGGAAAAGAAGATGAGAGAACAAGTGAATCTGCAAACAGCTCCTTTCTGGCTGTTTTTTACAAGATGATAGCCAAAGATGTGAAAGAGGGAAACAGTGAGATTCAGTTTGCTTAATCACAATTCTTTATTGTGGTTTGCAAGAACTGAATAGAACTGAAATGCCTAGGGGATCTGAAATGAGAGAAATATCTGTGGCATGCTAAATCTGGAAGTTACTTAACAGTATCTGAAAAAATATAGTCTTTGATATAAGCATCTACAAAACAAAAATGCCAACAGCCTGCAAAGATGCCCTGGTGTTTTTATTATTTTGTTTTATTTTGTTTTGTTCCATTTTCTGCCTTGTGACTTTCTAACTTGATAAAGCTCTTTGGATACAAATTAACTTTCTCAGAGTGCTGTTTGTTACAGTTTCACTTACCTTGAGGGGATGCTTAACAGACTGGAAGTTGGCTTGTTTCAACGAAATAAGTCAAGAAATAAGAAGAAAATAAATCCTATCCTAGGTAGACTAAGAACCCAGCTATAAACACTACCACCTAGTTTTGAAAGGGACAAGACAGGTATACTTGAGAACCTTGACAGAACTTAATCAATTTCTAAGTCACATCAAACTCTTCCAGCACAAAAATTCTTGAAGGTCTGTGCCCTGGCTTGTTGTTTTGCTGGGATATGGAGAAGGTTTTTTGTTGTTATTGATGGAATTTCTAGCTTCAAAGCAAATTAAATGGAAATACTCATCATATTTCATAAGATCATATGTCCAGCTGTTTAAATTAATTGCTGATCCAAATACAGGAGCTATCTCCAAGAGAGCAAGACAGGACCTGTATTGGAAAAGAGACTTTTGGTTTTTGTGGGGTTTTTTTGGTAATGCTTAAGAACAAAGCCAGTGTAAGGCTGTTTGGAGTTTATTTCTCTTCTCCCATTTTGAAGTCCAATACATTTATCTTGGAGCAGGGAAGGCATAATTCCTTCTCTTAGAGTAGATGAAGACTAAGAACTGGATCTACATTTTGAGGCAAAAGGGAGATCATGATTTGTTTTGTCCAAAATACAGATGAATTCTCAGGTCTGAGAGTCATCCTACTGACCCAGTGCCTTATGCCTGGAGTGTTGGTGGTGCTGATACGTAAGGTACCATCACAAACCACCAACACAATTAACTTCACTCCCTAAAGTTAAGCAGGATTTCTTTAACGGGGAGAGGAGGAATGGGAGTTCCTCATGGGAGGAGGCAGAAGGGCATCGGGAGTCCAGGTGATCTGTGGGAAAGGAAAAAGAAGTGTCCTGGTGTTTTCTAACACCCAGATATCTCCTTTTACCATGTCCTTGAATTCAGTCAAATATGAAAAAAAGTATGCATGCTAACAGATTAACCCCAAACCTACAACTGGAGCTGCCTGGGGCAGAATAAACCCACAAAGAGTTAAACTCAGACAATGTATGACTTTGTCTAAACTTTCCTTTGGTTATGTCCGTGTCAGCCTTATTAGAAGGGGTTGTTCTGTGTCACTATATTAATTCTACTCACAGTTCTCAGGATTAAACACGGTAAGTGCCCAGTTAGACCAGCAAAATTGTTGTGGTCAGCCTATAAACAGCCTGTTTACTGGGAACATTGTGTAAAGGGTGGAACTGTGCAATCCTGCTCCAGATAAACAAAAGGTCAGCAGCTGTCCTGCACAGAAGTTCTAGATAAAAAACAGGAGGGCACAAAGTTCTATTGTTCCTCAATCCTGTAATGCTGAAGGTGTGATGATGATATTTCATGTAAAGGAAGAAAGACAAGAGAGGAGGTTATGGTAGTACATAAACGATAAGGTCAAGCTCACAGCAAAACTTATTCTTCTTTCCTCCCTTCCCTCCCTTCCCTCCCTTCCCTCCTTCCCTCCTTTCTTTTCTCCCTTCCTTCCCTTCTATTCTTCCTTTCTTTTTTCTCCTTTTCTACTTATATCAACCTCTGGGGGTTTTTTATGCATTTCTTAATTCCCTTTCTGTAGTGTGGTTGTGCAAAAGTATGTAAGAGTAAATGTAGACTTAGCTTTAATGTGTAGGATGAGTTGGATTCCTTGTTATTCTACACTCCATTACTCTAGATACTGCTCAAACAGAGAATGCCAAATATTTCATCACTATGAGTTTAGTAACATTAAATGAAGATTTTGTCTTTTCTCATTGCTGTGAGCAGAAAAACTGGATGATATCAAATAAAATACAACAAAGGAAGAGGGTAATAAAATGAGGGAGGAAAGGGTTTCTCCAGCACAGATAAGGAGGGATAGGAGAAGACAGCATTGACACCTATTTTCTGACCAGTCTGGCTGTTTCCATGACAATGGTTTTCAGACCCATTTGATTAGAGCGGCTGGTCCTGTTCTGATTTCTTCTGCATCTGTGCGAGGCTGTTGTTTTTGTGGCAGCCTTGGCATGGATATTTGTGTATGTACTTGTAACTGTGTGTGGTTTTTGACACATGCTTTTTAATTCCACGGGAGCAGTATGTCCTAGAGAACTGTGGATGTTATTTTTTGCCAGCTACCAGGAAGAATCACCAGGAAGGCTTTCATGCCTCTTTCTAATGAGGAAAGCAAGCTATAGCAGAAGCCTCTGCTGTATCAGCTCCCTAGGATTTCTCAAGTGTAGATAAGAACAATTATACAGTGGTGTGCTTTGAACTGAAAAAGGCTACAATGCTCATGAGCAACTGTGAGATGTCTTAAACCAGTCATTCGTACCTCACATATGCACAGTGAATCTCTATCCTCATGGTATTTTTTTTTAAAGGAGGGCATATGTTGCTCACTAGTAACAAATGCAGAGAGAGATGATGTTCTGCTCTTGCAAGAAACAGACAAAACTGTTATCATGTCTTTGCAAGCTCTAACAGTTATTTTGTGCTTAATTTGCAGGAAGCTGGATGCAGAGGCTTTCCCTTGCTTGCCCTAGACTAGGCACTCCCGCAGTCTTTCCTACCTGCAGTCCCAACACAAGCCTCGACTGTGTGCCAGCCCCACGTGAGGACAGGATCAGATCTTCCACTTTGCCCTGGTTTTTGTTTAGGCATGTAGCCCAAAGTTTCAGAAAGCTGTTGAGAAACTCAATGGATGCCTAGTTTGGACAATGAGGCAATCGTGATTCAGTGTGGCAGATCCATCCAGCTCACAGGCTGTGCTCTCCCCTGAGGCTTTTTAGTTGTTATTATTATTTCACTATTAACAATTTTTTAAAACTTCATTCAGTACTTATTTGAAGCATGAATAGCACTGGAAGTAGTCCAGCACTTTGTATTTTCATATCGTTATGGGATAGGCTCACAGAGGACACTGGTGCATGGCCTGGACTCTGCCCTTCAATTGCCCACGTGAGTGTAATGGGTCAGCACATGGACTTTGAACGGCACAAGTGCAGAGTCTCTTGAGGAAAGCTAGTTAACCTCTGAACGTGCAAGAGTGCTGAATGAGATCTGTAAGGCGTTAAGTGTGAATTCAGCAAAATCTTGAAACAAATAAACAGCTAAATAAAACATGGCTAATGTAGGCTCCCTGCAAGTCAGAAAGGAAGGCAACAGCAGAAAGGGCAGGAAATTTATTTGTTTGGAATTCGGACTACAGAATTACTCTGTGCCAAATCCAAGTGAATGTCTGCATAATGTCTGACAGACTGGTGGCAAGAGTTTCTGTGGATCCTAAAACTGCCTTGAGTAACTGTTTGGAGCTTCACTAGAGTGACAGTGATCCCTGCAGATAGATGTAGATAGGTATTACTTTGCCACCGTTGAATACCACACGCAACTTCGGTTACAATGGAAAGGTGTGACACTGCGCAACATCTTGGCCTAAATATACAAACTTCAAACTTCTAATTCTTTACTGACTACTACTTCTTCAGATAGCTGCTGAGAAAAGCAAAGAAATCAAACCTCCAGCTGCTGTGTCAGATGTGTAAAAAAATCTTACTCTTCATGACCTATGACATGACATAAAATAACTGTATGTTGGTAAAGTTAAACTGGAATCATCTCTTTATGCAGATGCTCTTATTCCATTACATTTATTTTACAGTTTTATTTAATTCTGGGCAACTGTTTTTGTCAACCAGCAGTAGCTATTTCTGAGCGCAAGACGTTGCCTTTGGAGGTGTAAAAGCTGATTTTATGCTGGTTTAATGAGATATGCCTATATTTGTACAATCTGATAAAACTGGAAAAATACAAACCTTCAAGTGTACAAAGACATTTCATTTCTTAACTTTCCTGATATGCTCAGTCCCACCATATTGAGCTGGATTACAGATGTAAGTCAAGCTTAACATAGTCTTTAATTAAAATAAAATAACTATAAAACCATAGAACCAGACCTTTCACTGTAGGTAAGAACATTTACTAGAGAAAGATATTAGAGAATTTGCAGATTTTTTTTTCAGTGGTGATTAAGCAAATGATAATTTTTGTGTCTTTCTGAGGTTGTAAGAAATTTTGATCTTTATTCACTTTACATCTAATTAAATCCTTTTGCAATTGAAATGTTCACTTAATTGAACAATTACTACATTTAATATGAAGCTAAAATATCTTCTGTATTTCAGCTTTCATTATCACTTGCTTTTCAATTAAATTCAGGAAATCTTTTAATTACAGTTATTTCAATTCTACAGGGAGAAGTGACACTTCATAAAGCTACTGTAAATGTAAACATCAAGCTTGCTTCTGCATCCTTTGAAAATTGTAATTAAAAAAATGTATTTTGCTTTGTTATTTTCTCTATAGTTTTGATCTGTGTGTATATGTTACCTTGACATCATACTGATGAGAACGGTTTCAGAATAGATATTTGGTGACATCACAGGTCATTCAAGTCTGTACTTCTTTTCAAATGGCTTCAGCTTTGGGAAAAAAGGAGAAAAAAAAAAAAGGAAAAAAAAAGCAATGTTGCATTAAGTTTTCCTGTTGGTTTCCATCCAGCCTAAAGACTTTAGAAGTCTTTAGACTAAAGTCTAAAGTCTAAATGCTTAAGACTGACTTGGCCAAAAGAAGGTGTTTGGCTACAGAACAAAGATTTAAGTATAAACATCAAAATCTGTACCAGCACATATAACTATGTCTTCAAGTAATGGCTGACACAAGCAATTATAAGGCATAGTTACTCATACATCAACAAGTACTGTGCAGGTCAAACACTAAAGGATTAAAACTGTGCAGAGAATTGTTAATGTTTTTGCAACCATTAGTTGCAAATGCAAATATCCCTGGCACAGCAATTTGGTAATGGAAAATAAAATTTTTTAAACCGGAAGGGTTATCATAGAAGCAGCATGGTATATAAAGGTGTGAGTTTAACGGCTATAGCAATACAACAGGTGGACAGTTCTAAGGTTAAGAGCAGTAAAATTCATGTAAGGAAACACGTGTCTGTTGGAAGACTAGCTGACATGATCCAGGGAAGCAAATCTAGGTAAATTTTGGGCACCTGAGCCCTCCTTTCATGTGTGAAACAGGTTCAGAACAAGTGCCTCAAGTTCAGGTCAGCAATGGGCGACCATGCTCTGTAGACCCATTGCCCAGAGGAGATGGACAGTGGGCCACCAGATGTTTTGCCGTAAGGCTCCTTGTCTGTGAAACACTGAGAGTGTGGGCGAAAGTATATTAGGCTGGGAAACTCCAATATTGTTTTTTTATGCCCCATAAGACTCATTATGCCCCATTTAGTTCCTAAGCCCATCTTTTGACAATGTTACAGATTTTACTCGAGGCTCAGGCATGACTGAGGTTGAAGTTGTTGTTTCCACCAGAAATGTTTCCCAGCTGAGGATAACCATATTTCCTGGTCCTCTGCCTGTACCTGGGGACACGTACCCTGCGTGCGAGTCCTTCAATGCCTGTGTTTTCTGGGAAGGCAGCTGGTGGGCAGGGCTGGCCTGCAGGCCTTGGGCTCGACAACTGGCTTCCAGAGGGCCAAGGCAAGAGTGGGGGAAATCGGACAATAAAGGCTGTCAGTGCAGGTTTTGCCCTTGCTGCTGAGGGACGGGGGGCTCGCAGGAGCTGGCCGGGGCCCTTGCCCCAGGAGGGCACGGGGGCGGGGGGAGGCGAGAGACCTGCGGGCCGCTGACAGCAGCAGCTCCCTCCGCCCTCCCGCTCAGCTGAGGGGAACGGACTACAACTCCCGGCGTGCAGCGCGGCACATGCGACCTCTCTGATTGGCTGCCGCCCCCCCCGCCCTTCTCCGCGTGACGGGGGAGGCTGGCGGCGGCGCCGGAGCCCCCCGCGTGTTGGGGGCCGGCGGGCCGCATGGCGGTGGCGTGGGGGCGGCGCGGCGGCCCCGCGCTCCTGCGTGGGGCGCTGGGGGCAGCCTTGGGCCGCGCCTGCAGCACCGGGGCGCCTGTGAGGGCTCCCTCCGCCGCGGCTCAGGTAAAGCGGGGCGCTGAGGGGTCCGGCGGCGGGGGGAGGGGGGGGGGGGTGTCGAGGGCGGTGTGGTGCTGTGAGGCGAGGCCAGGCCAGGCCAGGCCAGGCCGGTGCGGCGCCGCGGGTGAGTGGAGGGTTTGGAGCCGAAGGTGGTTGGCGGCCGGTAACGGGCGGGTGCCGCTGCAGGGCGGGGGGGGGCGTGCGTCCGCCGGAGGTCGTGGTTGGGATTTTGAGTCCCGGGCCGGTGCCTTGCGCTTAAAATTAAAGGAAGCGTAGTGTGTGAAGGGCTGCGTGTGGTAACGCAGGCGGGGGTCCCGCGGGCAGCTTGGCTTTTGGGAGCTCCCCCTCCATAACCGCCTGCAGCGAGGGGTGTCGCGGCTGAGGCCGGCCGGGTCGGGCGGCCCCGGAACTCTGCCTGGTGCTTTCTAATAGAAATACTTAAGTTTGCAACCTGTCCCGGACCGATAGGCAGTTTGTATGGTGAACGTGGCTTGATTATAAGGGGGGAGGTGAACAAAACATGTAGTAATATCTAATTCTATGTCCTTACTTTGTTGAAATGTCACCCTTAGTTTGAAAGCAAAGTAGGACGTTCAGTCTCTTTGGCTGAACCAGTTCTGTGTTCCTTCCAAGTCAAAGGAGAGGCTACACAATGGCGTTTGATATGCCTAGGTCAAAATCGAGCAGTCTGGCAGGTTTCGGTGGTTGTGCTCCGAGTGGTCACGGGAGCTTTGCGATGAAGCTGTGTGTTCCGTTGCTGGCATGAGATCAACACAGGTGGTGTCCGGATCTAGCTCCTCCTAGTTTAACTTTCGGTCCCCTAGGTCGATTCGGTCTCTTGGTGTCCAAATGCAGGAGAAAAAGCTGCAGAGAAAGGCACAGGTTCTGTAACCGTCTAGCAGAAGTAGGGCATGACATGCCGAGTAGTCCCAGCTGGGACATGATTTATTGATTTACTTGTGATTGCATAGCTGGCTTTAACAAGCAGAAAATAAGCTAAGGCTACTAGTGACAGTCTTTGTGTCACCAGAATTGGATGTGTTCACTACCATTTACTCATTTACAGAAAGTCAAAAGGATTTGTGCGTTGCTTACTTGGCTCTGGAATCTAGAAAGATTATTGAGTTTCTTTTGGTTTTTTTTAAACCATGCACTTTTTTATAAATTCTGATCAGAATTACACTTTTAACTACTTTTATAAATCGAGTAGTTCTAACATACATTGAGGAATATTTTTGAAAGAGCTTGATTACAACATCCATCTCTGAAAGCCCTACTCCCTTAGGGAACAAAAGCCAGAGTGGTTGGAAGAACGGGATGGGTGGTTTGTGTTTGTGGCGTAGTCACTGTGACAAGCGTGCTGTCACAGGGCACTGGCTGATGATACCCTGCAGGGCCTGAGAAGCAAGCTAATGCAAAAGCAAAGACAATGCAAACTTAGCAACTGTACGGTGATAATATACTCGTTGCTTCTTTCTGTTCTTGGTCTCTCCTGGGATTCGTCTGAGAGAGGAGCAATTAGCGTTATAGCCATAGGGGAAACTGAAATGTGCTTTCAGATGAAAGGATATTCAAACATTCAAAACAACTGTGAATACTGCTTGACTGCCTTCTGGGTTGGATCTGAAAATGTTTGTGGGCTCTGTTTAGGTTCATGAGATTTCAGTTGGGTATGGAGGGTGCAAAGGGGATAATTGAGCTAGACTCTCTGCATTTCGTACCCTTTTAAAATGGTCCTTCCAGCCATGGAGGGAAGGACTCTATAATGCAGGAGCTTTGGGGGACAACAGAAGGGCTGTGTCCAAGGCCATCCATTGCAAGTGTTTAGGTTACGTTACAAACAGTGGGGTCAGTACAGCTGCTGTACTGGTATTGTGTGGTGAACTTATGTTCAGCTTACAGCCTTTTTAGCCTATTCCTACATGCTATTTTTGAGACAGTGGGAGAATGTCTGTGTGCATGTTATCTGTTCTGTATCCTGCATTTGCCATCTGTAACAAGACTTTCTATGAATACTTGGTAATTGACTCCCTCCAGCAGAAACACTTAATAGCTTTTATTTGTGTTGTGAATATCCATTAAGTCATTATAATATTCTCTATATGAAATATGTGGTGAAAATTGATGTGTATCTAGAAGTGAAATTATATTGACCAGAAAACCTGACTGGGCAAATCTGAGCCTGTGAATACTTATGTCAATTTTGAGGGTGAAATCAGATACACCTGGGAAGCTTATCCCAAATTGTGTACAAATTAAACCCAGAACTTCATCAGATTATTATTGTACTGGTTAGTCCACATGTTTGAGCCTGTTTGTATCTTAGTATTTAAGATACAGTTGTCAATCTCGAAGATGTGACTGTCATGTTTCACAGATGGAGTCCCTCTTTCTAAGACTAGATAAGCATAGGTAGCAACAGGCACTCTGAAAGCAGCATTCATCTACTTTTTTAGTCGTGTAAAAGCATTTCTTGACTAATTCAGAGTTAACAAAGGAAAGTCTGATGCCATCCTATCATCTTGTACACGTGATGATACAGATGATACATGTCCAAATTATTCTTGCATAACAAAAATATTATATGGGATTACATACTTCTGCTACAAAACTGTGTATTTTCCAATACAACAGAGAAAGGAATTTGAACTTTTTTTTAATTGTAAGCTGGAAGTTTACATGCAGAAAACCCAGCTTTTTGAAACAAAGGAGGAAGATGAGAGGACTCTTAAGATTGTGAGACTTGAGAGCAAAGAAGTTAAGGAAATTAGCATCCCTCTTGTTTTTTTTATTTGCTCTAGTTGTACCATTTCCAGTAAAGGGTCTTCACCATCCTGATACAAAGTTTCATTTCAGGTTCCTCCATCTGTTCATGTTGATCCTATAATTCAAAGGTAACCACCTGAAATTTTCTGTGGCCTCAGTGAAGTCTTCACCACTGGGATAAACAGGAGAGCCCAACTTGTCTAGAAAGACCTCACATGGCCCTTATTCTTGGGTCAGTCATGTCTGAAACTCCCTGTGTCCTGGAGCTCCATTTTGTGGGTAGCTGGTCAAAGTCCCTGAGCAGTGCTGTCTGTGCCAGTAGCTAGAACTGTAGCATGCTGTTTGGGGTCAACTGTTGGGCAGCAGCTGCCAAGCCCTCAGAAAAACATTTGTCTTGGACTTCTCAGCTCAGAGCTCATTCTGGCACTTGGCCTACTTAGACCCATTTCAGCCTCTGCGGTTGTCTAATTTCCAGGTTGAACGAGGACACTATGTCACCGCTTCCCTACAGACTAAGCTATTAAAGGTGAGGCAAGAAACAGAAGAGCTTTTGCTGAGTTGTGTCCATGATGCTGGCGCAGCAGCATTGGGGACTTCCATGAGGCGGCAGCACTGATGCGCAGACCCAGCAGGACTGCAGGAGCTGAAAGAGCCAGCGGGTGCAGGAGCAGTGCTAACAGTGTCATAAATACACAGGCTGTGGTGGTCCCCGAGGCCTGTCCAGAAGAAGTGTTTGCAAACATTACTGCTTCATAGTGCACAAATATCACTGCGGGTAAGGTGGAGGTGGAAGGCTAGAGCAAGTATAGTATTCAGTCTTCAGCTTGATAAATAGATAAATAAGAGCTCTGTTCTCTTCCCCCTTGTGTTTAACTGAGCCTTTCCAGTATCTGTCAGTTTGTGGTGTTCCTGGTGGTTATTAATACCTCTGGTGACAGCTTCCGATTTTGCTGCATTGTTAGAAGAGTTCTCCTGGAAATCACAGGTAAATTGGCAGGTCTGACGGGTTGACAGCTTGTCAAAATATAACTGCTGGGTGCAGTCATCTAAGCTCTCATTCTTTCAGTACTAGTATAGAACATAGGATTGACAGCCAGGAGACTACAACTGTTTTTTTCATGGATCAGATAAAGCACACTGTGTGACAGGGCATGCTCCTCTGATGTGCAGAAGTGTCTTCTGTCAACTATGGAGAGAGGAGAGTGGGGACTTCAGGGTTATAGCCATCCCTTTTGAGTGAAAAAGTTATGTGGTTGGGAACTGATATGTTAAAATACCAACAACCACCCATCTTTTCCAACTGCAGGGAACTGAATAACCCTTTCCCTGTAGCCTTGGAACTGTAGCAGGCAGCTTTTGCTTTCTCCCTGCTGTGACAGCTCTCACACAGGCTGCAAGTGACTGGGTCCACCCTCACTCTATTATTCCCCTTTGGAAAATCCTGCTTACATGACTACTTGAGAGAGTGCTTCATCCTTGCCCTGATTTCCCAGGAAGGCAGCTGAGTTTCCATCTCTGATATTTAGCCTTCCCTGTGGAATTGATAAAAATATGACTCAGTGCTGGGTGCAGTGGCAGTTTTGGTAATACAGGATCCATTCACAGTGGAGCTCAAGCTGATGCTACTGAACTCATGAGTGTCTCCTAATTCCTCCTTGCTGATATCAAACTGGACAGACACTGAACTAACAGCTTAAAAATTCCATTTCTAGTCACTCTTTCCTCCCAGACAAACCTACCTCTGTACATGACCAGCAGTTGATAGAAAGAAGCTCTAGTAGCTCTGGAAAACTTCTTTCTTTTCCCCATCCCAGCACCCACTATTTTTCAGCAAGAGAGCAAAAATGAGTTCTTTCCAACAGGAACTTTAAAGTATATTGACACCAACTGCCTGCTGAGTACTTACTTGTTCTTTAAATGCTGCTTCTTAACAGTTCACTTGAGAGTAATTAATGAAGGGCAGTATTATACCTCCAGTAATTCCTCTTACTTTAGTTTCCCTGTCTGTAACAGCCATGCAGGTGCATGGTAGACCAGGAACAGAGCTGCTGTCTCCTGCATCCCACTCCAGTGGTGGCTCCTTCCTGAACACAGGAAATTACTTTAAGCATATTATTGCCCTTGAGAACAAAGCATATAGTTTTAGCATCCATTAGATGCAATCATTAAAGTCTCCCTCTCTTGCCTCCCTTCTGGCAGGGAGGACAACTTTTCACTTCTTTTCCTTCCTGTAATGCGCACTCTAAAACGGTGAGGCAGGAGGTTCGTGCTGTTCTTTCTTCAAGTGGGGTGGGTAAGGAAGCCTGGTCCTGAAAAGGTGCAGAAGTGAGTTACTGAGAAAGAAACAGAAGGGGAGTGCTCCTACAAGAAGGACTAAAATAATTCTAACAAACATGGGAGTGCTTTCCCTCTGAAATGTGAACACCTTTCCAAAATAATAGGAAGGATAACGTCAGAAATCCAACCAGGCCAAAAAAACAGAGCGGTTTTCAAGAAAAAAATATTTGTGGGGTTTTTTTGAAGTTGGCAGTATTTAAAATATCTTCAGATTTAGTCTGTTCAGGGATGAGTTTTCTAACTGAAAGAAGCAGAACTGAAGTCTGAATATTTAGCTGGGCTCTTCTACTTAACCCTGCATATATTTGGAGAAACTCTCACAGTAAATGCAACAGAGCCAGCGCTTCTAACAAGCAAGCTCCCAACTTGGGATTTCCTGGGGCAAGTAAAGTCGCACGGAGCTCGCAAACAACCCGCAGGTTCCCAGGCTGGAGCGTTTCCCCGGTGGGGATTAAAACCCAGATGACTTGTTCAGCCTTGTGCACTTTGGAGAAGAGGGAAATCACAGAATCACTAGGTTGGAAAGGACCTTCAAGATCATCAAGTCCAACCATTAATCCAGTGCCACCATGTCCCCTAAACCATGTCCTGAAGTGCCACATCCACACGTTTTTTAAACACTTCCAGAGATGGCGACTCCACCACTTCCCTGGGCAGCCTGTTCCAATGCCTGACCACCCTCTCAGTGAAGAAATTTTTCCTAATATCCAATCTAAACCTCCCCTGGTGCAACTTGAGGCCATTTCTTCTTGTCCTATCACTAGTTACTTGGGAGAAGAGGCCAACACTCTTGTCGCCACAACCCCCTTCCAGGTTGTTCTAGAGAGCGATAAGGTCTCCCCCCAGCCTCCTCTTCTCCAGACTGAACAACCCCAGTTCCCTCAGCCGCTCCTCATAAGACTTGTGCTCCAGACCCCTCACCAGCTTCGTTGCCCTTCTCTGGACATGCTCCAGCACCTCAGCATCCTTCTTGTAGTGAGGGGCCCAAAACTGAACGCAGGATTCAAGGTGCGGCCTCACCAGTGCCGAGTACAGGGGCACAATCACTTCCCTACTCCTGCTGGCCACACTATTTCTGATACAGGCCAGGATGCTGTTGGCCTTCTTGGCCACCTGGGCACACTGCTGGCTCATGTTCAGCCGGCTGTCAACCAGCACCTCCAGGTCCCTTTCCACTGGGCAGCTCTCCAGCCACTCCTCCCCAAGCCTGTAGCGTTGCATGGGGTTGTTGTGGCCGAAGTGCAGGACCCTGCACTTGGCCTTATTAAACCACATACAGTTGGCCTCTGCCCATCGATCCAGCCTGTCCAGATCCCTCTGCAGAGCCCTCCTACCCTCCAGCAGATCAACACTCCCACCTAACTTGGTGTCATCTGCAAACTTACTGAGGGAGCACTCGATCCCCTCATCCAGATCATCAATAAAGATATTGAACAAGACCGGCCCCAGAACCGAGCCCTGGGGAACACCGCTTGTGACCAGCCGCCAGCTGGATTTAACGCCGTTCACCACAACTCTCTGAGCTCGGCCATCCAGCCGAGTAAATGTAAGAATGTGTGTGTGAGCAGCGCGCATGGCTGCAGAGTGGTTGCCACTGACACCTTTGGTGCTGCAGAGAGGGAAGGCCAGCCCTCATGGCCTCGTGCCCCACACCCCGCTGCTGTTGTGGCCACTTTTACAAAACAGAAGCTGAAAGAGATTGCTCTCTTCAGGCAGAAAAGCAATTACAATGAAACTGGTACTGCTGTTTTATCGGGGTAAACAGATGCTTTCTGGGCTTTGCAATCAGCCACTTTGCATCTCCTTTATCTTCTCTAAGGCCTCCACTGCCAGGGATGTTCCAAAGCTGTTTGGATCAAGAAGTGTAGTGGATTGTTCAAAGGCTGGTGGAAAGATTGTGCTGCCAAGAAAGGCTGCTCCTGCTTATAAGTTTAGTAGCAGCTGTGATGTTAGCACAGCTGGAGACAAAATTGCTGCAGCTGCTGATGTCTGAAGTTGGGCCTCTCCCCAGATAACCTTTGCTGTCTGGCCGATCTGGTCACTGAGGGTGTCTTCTCTGTCTTCCACCCACTACCAAACTTTCTTCCAAGTGCTTTCAGAATAAAATGTTTTGAGGAAGCATACCTGGGTTGTTCAACGTTTTAGCTGACTGTTTCCAGACTTCTTGCTAGGCCTGTTTTGGAATACTGTGCAGGATTAACTCCTGTGGTTACTAGTGATGACGAGAGTCAGGGAGATGATGGCTGCGGCTGTGTGTGTGTTTCTGCCCAGTTCCTTGGCATCATCCCATATATGCCAGTTTTAGTATGTCTAGAGATTTCTGTTTTTCACTAGATGGAAATCATGACTTTTGCTCAGTTAAGCAGTTTGAATACTAGCTAATGGGTCATTTTGTCCGGTTCCTAATTCTACATCTTAAATTTACATCAAAATGTTATTTAATCCTTTGCCTGCTGCAGTCTGTGAAGACTAGCCAGCATGATTTTGACTTGAGGCACAATTCTGCAGCTGATTTCCCCCCCACCTCGCTTTTTAAACTTTGTGAACACCATGTATCCAGAAATGGTTTTGTATGTGCTGTTTCACTGGAGATTAAGTTTGCTGTATGTCCAGGAATCCTTTAGCTTTCTTCGGTTTTCTTAGCTGGCTATTAAGTGTCTGTATGTCGTTTAACGAGGGCACAGTGAAGTTCCTTTAATTATTTTGATCCTGTTTTCTCTGTTTCATTTTGTGATGCTCTGCAGCTAGTCTCTGTCACAGTTATTACATTGGCCTCCTATAAAGTTTATTAATTTAACTGTAATATAGTAGATGAAAAGACACCAGACTTCGCAGGGTTTGGATGGTGTTGTTTGTGGAAATTTGTATGTAGTGCCTGAACCAAGTATCCACGAGCTGATTAAAGACTGTTGGTAAACTTTTTGCTTTTCTGCAGTACTGTGATAAGAATTGGTTCAGTTACTGTATACTTCACTTAAGGTATTGAAATATTTTCCAAAAGTAGTAGAGTGGTTTCAGCTGTGCTTTACAGGTGTAGAAAACAGTGCTAATTTGAAAGTCATGGGCGAAAGGCAGCAGTGGGACTCCCTGTTAGACCTTGCTATAATCAACAATGTTCTGGTGTTGACTGTAAAGGTCAGTGGTATAAGGTGCTTGGTATAAACCAGTGTTCCAGTAGCAGCTACTAATATAGGAAATTTCATTTGATACCTAAGGTGATCAGCCCTCATTCTGGAGCACAAATACTCAGTACTTCCTGAAAACTGTGTTGCTCTAGAATATGTTCCGCTGTGCTTTAACAAAAAAAAAAACCACAAAACACCAACACAAAACCACACACACAAAAATTGTAAATATAAATCACTTCTAATATTCACTTCATGACAGCTAATAAAGACGTTATTAAAATTCTGAATCTTTTTATGCAGACTTGAACAGAGTGTTTAGGATCATACCTGTCTCTTCCAGTCCCACTGTGCTCTGTATTGTTTATCATCGTTTATCTGAGACAAGCTTTTTAGACGTATTCTGTTATATGGGTTTGGGCAAGAAGACCTTTTTGGAAATGTTCTTGAAACAGACGTTGTGAAATATAATTGTACACAGCAATAATTTGGTTTTACTATTAACAGGATGTTAAGCCTTGCACGTGAAAGTTGGTAGGGAGACAAGCTGACATGCAGAGTTTCATCAACTTTTCATTCACTTGTGCTGAAGTACAGGAACCTTTATATACGATTTCATTTATCTGAGGGCTGTAGTGGTTCTGGATCATTGATTTTGGAAAGTGAAGAGGCATGCAATTGAAAAAAGCTGCTTCCTATTCTGCACAAAAAGCCTGAAGGACATGTGGCAAAGAGACTGTATCTTAAAATGCACAGGGAAAATTGTAGTACAGCTCCATGGAATTAAGTAGAGTCTGAAACTTAATTACTAAACAGCCAGTTTTGACCATAAAGAAAAGTCATGGGTTTTTCTTGTGCTGCTATCCCTGTGGAGAAAAATGGAATATTAACTTTGAACTCAACTGATAATTAATATTTATACAGGAGGTTGATAGTAAGGATAACTATTCAAATATTTAGCACTTGCTTGTTTTCATTACAGGAATTGCAAAGCTCAGGAAGAGGGCGCCTTCTACTGGAACATGCTGCTCCCTTCTCTGCTTTTTTGACGGACAGCTTTGGGCGTCAGCACAACTACTTGCGAATTTCTTTGACAGAGAAATGCAACCTCAGGTGTAAGTGTCTGCTTGCTTTCTTGCGCATAGCTCTCTGCACCATATTGTGCAATGGCTAAGAACTGAGATAGAGTACTTACGTTTCTTGTCTTTACAAAGTAATGGTAAAGGATAGATAGAGACCGATTTGGGGCTGAACTGCTGGTGGAATGGGGAAGCCTAGGGATCTTCCAGAGACAGGTGGGAGTGATGGGTCTTTCATCAGGCTTTGTGTGTTTGGATGATGGTGCCTGTGGATGTTTGCATGCCATACCCGAAGTGTGTGCTAAGCATGAGAGCTCGTAGCTAGGCATTCCCACAATTAAATATGCAAAGTTTGTGGCATTGTCCCAGTGCTTGCCAGATCAGTTTGGTGTCACTGTTTGAATGCTGATTACATGAACACAAGATCAGCTTTCCCTTCAAAGTGAATCCACTGTCATTTTGAGACCTAGCAAATGAATCTCGGGTTTTCTTTTAAAGGAAAACAGGAAATTGTTAGGAGATTGCTTTTCTGAAATACAGCTAAGATCATACATCAAATCTTGCAAGCAAAGTCATTTGACATCCATTAAAGACAGTTGCACTTGGTGCATTTTTCCTATAAATAATAGATTAACTGCTGCTGGTTATTTTTTTCCCATGTATTTCTGTATTCTTTATTTCAGGTCAGTATTGTATGCCAGAGGAAGGTGTTAAGCTGACCCCTAAATCAGAGCTACTTACTGCTCAGGAGATAATCACCCTAGCCAGACTGTTTGTGAAAGAAGGTGTAGAGAAGATCCGACTGACAGGAGGAGAGCCACTTATCCGACCCGATGTGGTCGATATTGTGGGTGAGTTCCTAATAAATACAAGGTGTTTCAAAGTGACTTGCTATATATGGATCCGAGAACTATGCTTATAACTATCTACTAATACAGTCCAGCAACCTGAAGAATAATTATACCTGAAATGATGGTGCTTTCTATGCAAGATAGTTTCTTTCAGAAAACTTCCAGTTCTGCTCTCCTGTTTGGATGGAACTTACGTCTCTTCTATGTATTATAACAGCTGAACTTAGCATTGTCTTCATATTCAACATCTACTAGAATAGCTTGCAATAACACAGCCTTGGAGTGAAAAATCAAGTTGATGTGATCAGGTCCTCACTGGGGAGGAGCAGCTGATAGATGCTTAGAAACAAAACAGGTTTTCTTTGGATTTGGGGGTGTGGTGTGTGTTCTTGTGCTTTTGTTGTTTCCTTGATAACAGATGTCACTTGCTTGTCTGTGTTAATAACAAATGGTGGAAATGCCTATGTTTTTACAGTTATTGATGAAGACTATTACTTCAATGGAAGATAAATTACTGGGTAATTTTTAGAAGTCTATCTCCTTTGATTGATATTGTATTGACTGTGCTTGTTTTTTTCTTGAGATAGGTGCTTTTTTTCCCTGTCCAAAGATTCATATGTTATGGACGTTACAATAGCTTTGTGTAGTGGCAGTAAGGCTTTGTAGGTGGGTGCACTTCAGTGTATTGTAGGCAAATAAATTTGTCTGTTTCTGCATGTATACTCTTACAAGTACTGAAGATAAGAAAGGGTTACTATGGAAGATTAAAAGTGGAAGAGGCTCTTAAAAGTAGAGTACCTGCCTTCTGATACACTGAGATTTGGTGCAGAAAACAGTTGGGCTCTGCTTCTGCTACATTTTGTTCAGGATTTGGAAGACCTTTATGGCCTTTTCCAGAGGAAGCAGCAGAGCAGTGTAGTATATAGAGCTGACCTGTTTATAGCTGGAAAAAGTATGGCTAGAGTGAGCTGGTTTGAGTCTCTCTGAATCTTGACTGTGAGTCCGGAAACTGCACTAACTTGGTCTTTTGGAACTCTGTGGAATACCATTCTCTAGGGCTTTTTGCCCAGGCATGATAGGTTATTTTTTTATTTAGGATTGAGCGAGCTATGTGCCTTTAAAGAGACCAGTTTCTTTGAAGAAGGCATTCCCCATTTCTAGCAATAATAGGTGTAATTATTTTTAGCTGGCTTTTGCCAACCAAAAGGGGGCAGATTTATAAAAAAGATTGTATTTTAAAATATAATAAAGCTTTACAGTTCAACATATAGCATTAGCATGAAAATGAGTTGAGATGAACAACATCATCAGTTCAGTGCAGAACTTTCTTTCCTAGTGTATGCACCTCTGATTTATCAGCAGTAGCTGATGGCTTTTTATACTCAACAGAGCTACTCTGATGTTGAGGGTGTAAGTTGAGTAGCCAGGTCACTGTGAAATAATTACCATATTGCTGCAATTCTGAAGTATTGATAGTAGATGGATAGAAAGGTTTCTTTTTTTAAAATGTTGTACTGCAGCGATGAAATTCTCTCAAAGGTTTATTTCTGTGGCTGAAGGAGGGAGATGGATCTTTTTGAGCCACTGGGCTTTCATTATTCTGCCTGTGTTCTTGTTCACAGCAGAACTTTGACAGATTCATAGTGGTCATATTCAAGAGTAGTGATCTTGAGGGTAAAGGTAATGGATGTTAAGATGATTGTCCTGTTGCATTAGTTCATTCTGTCATGAATTTGTATTAGCCTGGCTGGTTTTTTTTTTTTTAAAGAATATTGAAAACTTGGCAAATTAAGTCTATTAACACCAAAGTCTGAGAAGACAGCAGTGTTTCTCTGTGGTGCACAAGTTTGGGATCAAGGGAAAAGTCTCAAAACTAAATAGATCATGTGTAACAACTATGGGAAAACTCACTGAAGGGAAAACAAGCCCAAAAATGTCTTCTGCAGAATTTGAATTAGGCACCTTTACTGAAGCCTTTTTAGCACAATGTACTGGTTTGGGCTGGAATAAAGTTCATCTGGATTTTTAGATGCTGTATAGAAGCTGGCTATAATATCTCAGGTGCTGAACAGAGTTGAGATTTGTTAGGGTTTTTTTCAGCAAACCTTTCTTTTAACCATAAAAGGTCTATGAAATACCAATAAAGCTCAAAAATATTAATTCTAGATTACTATCACCATATTTTTCTCATACTCAAGCTCAAACTTTTTTTTGTTTCAATGAACAAATGTGATTTGAAGCTACTGTAAGAGACCATGTTATTCAGAGACCTGCTACAGTTCTTTAGATTACTTCAAATATTCTTTTAATGCATGCACATTAAAATAAACTATGATTCAGCAACTAACACTTGGTGAAAGCTAAATCATATCCTGGCAACTGCTGAAAACATATGGTTGAAACTTTTCTGAAGCAGCTGATAGTGGAATATAGAATCCATCTCCTTGGGATACTCAAAGTTTAAATTAGTACCAGATTTAAACTGTGATAGCTGTTTATTATTAATAGTCTGAGAAGTACAGATCTTCACTGAGAAAATAATTTTCCATGGGGTGGGGGACAGATGGTTGGATGACTTTTTATAGCAACATACATGTTTTGAGAGTGAAGTGGTACAGGGTAGACTCATTAATTCATTTACTAGGAGATATACGTACCTCTTCTGGACTCAGTGAGAAGTGCAATTGAGGAAATGGCTGGAGGAGAGTATGTAAGAAACATGTCTATTTATGAAGATGCTCCTAATCGTAAAGGAAAAAGTAATCCAAAAGTAAAATGCTTTACTTCATGGCTTGAGCCTGACATAAGCTTTTAGCTTCGTGCTATTGAACCATAGCATCTGTTCTGTTTCCTTTTCTACTTGATAGTTTTATCAGTTGCCTTTGCTTGTGCTGATTGTTGCTAAAGCAGTGACCAAAGGTCAGCAAGCAGACTTAATACAGGTACAAGGTGAGTTACAAAGTTATGAAATCTCTTTAATTCCCTTTGAATTTAGAGGTCAACAAGCCAAGAAACCAAGCAACTTGCAAATGTTCCACTTAGCTTGCACAGATAAGGCAGAGTGTACTAACTGATCCTTTTTAACTCGTTGGTGTTAGTGTTAAGTCTCCATGTCTAATTTCTCACAGTTGGCTTCTATCCAATTTGTTATTACAGGTGGTTCCACATATTAGTGCATTTCCAGTGCCTCATCCTGTATCTTGTCCTGCCAGATGAGGAAGAAGATGCATTAATAACAGCTGATGCTTGCACTGACCTAATCAGCTGGTGCTACTTTTTTTAATTCTTCCATTTTAGACTGCAGCATGGCTTTGTTTTTATTCTATGCCTTTATGCATTTTTACATTTCTAGCAAGGAAGCCTGTGTGGCAGCTAGTCTTTTTTTCTCTGTTGTTAGGTGGTTGAGCATTTTGTGCATTCTGAGGCTGTAAATAGAAGTAGAGGTGTTCCTATGCTATCCTCTGGATGCAGTGTGTATCCTATGCTCTCACAAAGGCTGGGCTGCTAGCTGTTGTCAAACTTGGGCCAATAGCACTCATGCTCTAGGAGAAAGTTATTCCTGGTCAGTGGGGAGGATTTTGAGAAGTGAATGTCGGAAAAATCTAGTTCTTAGTAAAGATTGTTCTTTCATTGCAACCTCAGGTTCCAAATGTCTTTGTAGGACTCCTAGTGCTGTTGCAAAATGCTGCTGCTGTAAGCTTCAGCATCTTGGTTATGACTCGGCTTGTCCCATTCCAGAGTTTTGTGCCCAGCTTAGGGTGAATATTTTGAGAATAGCTGGGAAATGAGATAAAGCAGAAGTAAAGCCCTTGTCAACATGAACAAATAGAGGTAAAAAAGGGAGGGAAGACAGGACTATGAAATATTTGTGCTGTAATTAAAGCTGCCTCAAGAGTAAGTGTTCTTCAAATATTTCTCAACTCATTAGGGTGGAGGCTATGTGGGAAGGGAGGAGGGAAAAAAGAAAATTACTTTGCCATGGCTCTGCTTCTGCAAGTGGTTTATGAGGGTTTTTTCCTATTTGTTATTGTACTGATAACTGGAGGTTTGAAAGCCTGCCCTCTGGAGATCTGGTATGTTGAGGATTTCTGCATTTGGCTTATGAGGCAGCAGCTATTTTCTAAATCTTAATTTCATGGTATTAACTGTTTCTTATGTGGTTTTCTTTTGTTAGCTATTTTTTAGTGTCTTGAGTAAGCCCTCTTCAATTGGCTGGGCTACTACTGTGGGTAATGGAAATATTTCAGTTGTCAAGTGCAAGCGTTTTGTCCCTTGGATGTTGTTGCTTTGGATTCTCTGTCGTGGTCTAATATGTTGACCTTTTTCTGTTTAGTTAGGAGTATATGTGGTATTTCTTTCAGCAGTTTAAAGTCACTACTGCTGGCAGCTACCTCTGGGTTAGAACTGGTTTTCAGAAAAGCATAGCGGGATAAATGTTGCTAGATAAACACAGCTAGTTCAGGTGTGAGGTGTGAAAGGGATGGCTTGCTCCTTATTATTGCAGAACACAGAATTCGGTTTGCAAAGCTAGATTGAAGACAAGAAGGTAAACAAAATCAGAGGCCTTCTTCCAACAATAAAGTAGCTATTTAAGAAATTGAGAACAAAATTAGTGTGCACATTCATTGTTCTTTATAACCAATTTTGCTTGCAATGAACTGCTGTCTTTCATACCTTTTGAAAGGAATTTGTGCTAAAATGGGTCTCATAAACCAATAGAGCTGGAAGAAGGCCAAAGCACTGAAGCCTCCATGTTTTCCACACACCCTCAGTCATGTTTATTTGTTTTACAAATCTTCTTTTGCGTTTTCTGGGTACCTTATCATTGAATTACTTCTTCTAAAGTGTTGTTGTTCTTGTTTTCCTAGGTCAACTGTACAAGCTAGAAGGGCTGAAAACCATTGCTGTCACAACCAACGGGATCAACTTAGCCAGATTGCTGCCCCGACTGAAGGAGGCGGGACTGAATGCCATTAACATTAGCCTGGATACTTTGGTCCCAGCTAAATTTGAATTCATTGTCCGGAGGAAAGGTACAGGCTTGTCTTCTAAGGCAACTGTGTTAATACTTGCCGTAATGTCGTGCGTTGTTTGGTACGTCTTTCACACTCGGTTACTTTGGGAGGGGAGAGAATTGCTATCCTTCTGAGGTTAGGAAAAGTAGTCTATACTAGCTTATTTGATAGTGACTCTTTTTCCTTCTTTCTGCAACTGTTAGGCAGGTAGAGCCCCTTTAGCTGGAGCTGGTGCAGTAGAAGATGCTCAACTTGCCACAGTCAGTGGGACTGTGACTACAGCTGCCAGTGACTGGCTGATTACTTGTTAGCCATGGATACCAAGAGGACTCTCCAAATCTTGTCTTGGTCTTGTGTGCTGCTCTTTAATACTGTTCAAGAAACAGATGTTCCTGCTATAGCAGCTGGGCCCTAAGATGCCACAAGAATTGGAACTTCTTGTCACAAATAGAGGTAGTTTCTGTAAGTTATATTTGGGGCATGCTAGCAGTGGTCTCACTTGTGATTAGTGATGTTCCCTACCTCCACTACTTTTTAACAGGAATAAGCATAAACAGTGCCTGAGGTCACTTGAGGAGGGGTGCTAGCTTTGTAACTTCTCTCCGATTGAGCTAGTAATTCCAAACGAATTTTCAAAAATGCATGGATGTGCCCAGTATTACAGATTCTTGTTTGAATGAATCTTAAAGCTCATCATGAAGTTCAGCGTCACGGCTGGGCTTCCTTCCAACTTAAAACTGATTTGATCTTGTATCATTCTATTTCTGTCCTGTAATGTAACTTTGGCAATCTGTGAATGTCTAATTAGGACAAAGCCTCCAAGTAGCCACTAGATGGTGCAACAATGTAAGATAAATGTAGGGCAAGGGCTGTAGAACTCTTGGGATGCTGTGAGATGCAATTTCAACATTTGAATCACTTCACTGTCAAATCAAAGTTCTGCTGACAGGTGCAGAAAGGTGTCCTTGTCTACAGGCTCTCTGGGAGCACATCTTCAGGTTTCTACATTATGGTGCAGAAATCTGTTCCTGTCAAATTTGACTGGAGCATTATCCTTCCAGTGTAGGCTATTGCATTAATCTAGTTGTGTCATGACGCAGTTGGTTCCCAGAGAAGTATCTGGGAGTATCTAATCACAAGCAGGTGTTGACTGTGCTTTTTCCTTCTGTTCTCTGCATTTGAATATTACCTGATTTGTGACATTCACTGGAAACAAGCTTTGCTACTGAAGGGGCAAACCTGATCCTCCAGCTTCCTGAATTATATGGCCACACCTCTTCATATCTGATTGGAAGCTGTTAGGAATGTGCTGCTTATAAAGTAAACTAAAAGTTATTGGGGGGTGAGTGTAATTTTTACTTATATAGATGTTCTTTTTCCCTCTTCCCCCTTTAAAGAAAAAAAGGTCTTTAACCATAAAGAGAGAAATTGCTCCGCTGAACAGCATAGAGAATGAACAGGGAAATTTCTATGACTCAATATTTTTGAGTAGAATAAAGTCTCCAAATCATAGATAATTTTTTTTTAAGTGGAGATCAGGTAAAAATAATAATGCTGAGTTGGGTTTTTTCCTTTTGTTAAGGGCTGAAATTATGTAAAAATACCTTTTTTTTAATTGTTTTTGAGGGTTTTTTATTTAATAGGAGATTTCCAGGTATCGAATGAGCAGAGAATAAAGTGCCTGCCCTACTGTGCTACCCTGTCTCCTGTGGCAGTTCCAGAGGCGACAAGATATAGCTCTATTAAGGTGAGAGGGATTCCTGGTCTTAGACTCCTACAGGCTGGTAACTTCTGTGGAAAGTAAAGGTGGCATCTGATTACAGAGCTAACCAGGAACTCAAGAAACTTGGAATCAATTTTTCGGCTCCTCTGGAAACTCATTCTAGGGCTTTAAGAAAAGGCTGGAATTTTGTATCTTTGGTGCAGGTGAGCTGCATTACACCTGCTTTTATTCCCAAATGGATGGGGTAGATGGAATGGCTGTGAGATGATCAGAGCTTTCACTGATGCGTGAAAGCACGTTAGAGGATTATAATATTTCTACTTTTCCCCATCTACCACATTCTAAGGGATGAACAAATGAAAAGTACTTTCTTGCAGGTAGCCAGTTTAACCTGTTTCACAGCCTGTCCCTTCTTTTTTTGTTCAGTACAAGGAAAATTAAATAATATTGTACTGTAATTGAATCATTAAACATTGGCTTGAAGCCTTTCTTCTTGCAAGGATTAAATGCTGGGAGGTGTTGTCCCACATAGGATTGTTCTCTGTGCTTTAAAGTTGGCTAAAGTTAGGATTTCAGAAGAAATCTAAACAGATGAAAATATTGAATTTTTTCATTGGGTGGAAGAGGAGAAGGGTTGTCATTTTGAAGTGTCAAATAAAAACTCAATGTTGAAAAGTTCTGTGCCTTGACAATATTTCCTGATACAACGATATCTAGTCATTTCATTTCTGCTCTAATATATTGAAAATTTGGGGTTTATTCTCTTTGTTGTTCCATTACTGCATAAGGACTTTGATCTAGAAGGGATGTTTCAATAAGTGTGGCAATACAAATGAACACCTAACAACTTTCCAAAAAGAAAAAACAGAAAACAGTTAACATCAAAATATGAAATGCAGTTAAAGATTTTTTTTTTTTACTGCTACAAATTTTTATTTTAAATAATCACTATGTTCCCCATATCTTTTAGTGGAAAAAAGCTTGTAGTTGTTGTTAATCAGAATAGCTTATTCGTTTGTTTGTTTGTAGAGATTTTTGATAGCTGTTCTAAACCACACTCTTGCACTAGCATGGCAGGAGGTCTCTTGGCAGAACTGGGGAGGACATTGAGTTAGATGCATTGCAAGCTGTAATCCTGTTCCATACCTCTGCAGCAAGCTGAACCCTAGCATGCGAGTATTCAGACGTGGAGCTTTTGATCTGCTGCTTGCAAGTGATTGCTTCCTGCCCTTTTTAGTTAAGTTCAGTTTTAACTTTCTCCAATCATGAAGTCTCACGTAAGGTTTTCTGGGCTGTTGCAGAGCTTTTTGATCCCATTCATAGCTCTGGGATGTGCTTACAGCAGTGTATCATCTCTGTTGCCACATTCAGCCTGCAAACTTGCTTAATTGGAATGAAGGCTTCCACGGGTGCTGCAGACTTCCTGGGCACATGAAAAACAAGCAGGTGGTGAAGGAGAAGGGTGACAAGTCATAACTCTTGCAAGCAACTGCTTGAAATTATTTCACAGTCTTCTCCTTGCTCGTCACCTCTCTTTTTGCAGGCATTAGGGCTAGCATTAGGACCTGCTTATAAAACCGTTAGCATCTTCTGCTTTCCTGTGTCCATACTTCATAATGCCTTTACTAGCCAGAAAGCAGTTAAGTGAAAATCTCATGTGTTTCTTCCCACCACCCCCCTTGCCCTGATCTTGAACGCATCCAATATTAAGTATGCACAGAGTATTATGAGCTATGTCTTATTTCTGGTAAAGCATCTACAGATTAATGAAGGTATGTCTTCACTAGAGAATATGAGTTTCCATATACGAGATAGGGAAAGGAGGGTGATGGACCTGCACAGAAAAACATGACCAGGAACACCACAGGGATTGTCAGCATAAACTTCTGGAAGATCTTGCCCTTTTGCTAGCGTGTGTGAAGTATTTGCTGTTGAAGACTACAGCTTTGGAAGGAGCATAGAGTGTTTGGTGTCTCATACCCAAGTTTAGCGTGCAGAACAGGAAGGCAACTTAGTCAAGTACCTGGCAGGGTAGGAGAGACATTCACACACACAGTGCTAGCAGCTGAGCACATCTGCTCACCAAAAATGTGTATCCAGGGCTCGGTAGCTTGCTGTCTCATTCTTGCTACTATCACCTTGTTTCTCTGCCGGCTCATGAGTGTGGCAGGGAAGGAATAATATGCCAAATCTAAAATTAGTATCTTGATGAAAGGTCTTAACTTTGTTTAAAGTTGACAGAAGGTGTGGTTTGAATGAGATGATTGATTAAGAGGCTTTCCTAAAGGCCTTTGGAATTCCAAAATTGCATTGCTGCTTTATTTTTCCTCCCAATTTAGGAGGTATGTGTAGGAGTGAAGATACTTGCCCTAACTTAACTATATCTCTGTGTCTGGGAGCAGCTGACAAGTGTAGGCCACACTAAATGGTAGGGTGACGCTGGGCACTTAATTCCTTGATGTTACTGCAGTTTTTGACATCTTTCATTTGTTTTCAAGGGTCAAAGGCCAACTGAATTGCTTTCCTAAATGCTGTAATCCCCCTGACATTGTGCTCACCAATTTCACATGTTTAAAGTAGTCATAAAAATGATGATCCTGTAAAATGCTGCCTGTAATCTTCAAACTAACGGGTAGTCAGTAGCTTTGGGAAGCCAACTGCATCTCTAGCCAGAGATGAACAGAGAATCAAGGGGTTTTTGTTTGTTCCTGTGCCCGCTCCCCTTCACATGCACTTTAGAAAGATCTTTCAAAATTCACTTAGCAATATTGCTGTCTGACTCAGTGAGATTCTGCCATTTTAGTGAGGACACATGTGCCATTATTAGCAAATAAACATTAATTTATTCTTTCTTTATTGCATCTGGGGGCAGTTCACAAATGCTTGCCGTTCCGTTTAAGAAAACATAACACAAGGCAAAGCTGATGTATGGGGAAGTGGAGAATTGTATGCTAATGACACACGGATGTCCAAAGATGCAGAAAAGCATACCAGTATTTCTGACTACCCAAATACCAGTTAAAAAAATTGATCTCTGACTTGACCACAGTAACACTGGCAGCCTTTGCGGGGGTGGGGGGGGTGTGTGTGTAGAATTGAAGTCTCTTTACTCGCAGTTCTTACTTGCCGCCCTGTCTACCGAATCAGATTGGGTTTATGTTTGTCATCTTTTTGTCTTGTACTTAACAATCTCCTTATGCATTCTGTTTTTAAACAAGAAAAATATTTTTTTATTCTTTTTGTATCTTAGGCTTTCACAAGGTAATGGAAGGAATCCACAAAGCCACTGAACTTGGCTACCGCCCTGTTAAGGTAAACCCAGTGTTTATTTACTCTGACACTGTTGTGGTTTAACATAAATTGTGATAAAACATATACAGCTCACCTGATGAAGAATTTATTATTCCCCTCCCCATGAATAATTTTTGGTACAACTGAAGAAAAATTTTAGTAGACTGCAGATCACATCAAGAGGTAACGGGGGAAATCCAGATAATCTCCTTGCACAGCTGAGGGTACAGGTTCATACTGCCACATCGCATATCAATTTCCTAGCTCCAGGCTACAGGGTGGTCCCGCTCTGTACTTGGTTCTTCCTACCCCTCTATTGATTTGGCACTTGTCGGACCCAGCTGTGGATTTGGCCGAGGGACTTAACAGGCAGAAAACTACCCTGCAGAAAGACATTAGTTTTCTCCTGGTTTATCTCCCTCAGCTGCTTACAGCAGACTGATGAGTGCCAGTGTGAGAGAGAGGGAAAGGGAGTCCTCCTTTGGGCGTGCAGGTAGACCAACTTAGCTGTAATGTGAAACTTCACCCCAACTCAGCTGTTTGCAGTTCTGCAGCTGTGGTTCCCTTCAGTTTCACTGGTGGTTTGGAAGATCTATTATGTGTAAGTGGTTTAGGCTACAGAGCTATAAAAAAAACCTTGAAATTAAACTAGGTATTAGGCTTTCCTGAAAGATTTTAAGAATCATGATGCACGATGCTCAGACATACAAGTCTGCCTTGCTGACAGGAAGCGTTTTAGCAACTGCACAGCGCTCTGTTGTTCGTCAGGTAAAGCAGAGGACCTGAGGCTCCAATGTAAATATTGCGTATGAGGAATGTGTGGACAACTCGATTTTAACCTCTTTTTGGATGAAGGCAGAGCTAGTCATCCTGCAGCCTATGGTTATGGAGTGTGCTGTGAACACTTCCTGGTTTGGGGCATTTGCCCATTGTCTTCCAAAAAGAGTGCTGTAGAAGGTACCCTGCCAGTACTTTTACAGAAGCCATACAACGTAGGACTTGGGAGCGAGTGTCATTTTAGACAGTAAAAACTGCCATACTGTAGGTGCCTTTGTTACCGAGCTTTTATTAGTTTTCCATTTAGCAAGGCAACTTCAACTTTAGTTAGATTGGATGCAACGACTTACAGGCAAGTTTGACTGAAATGATCATCTGTACCATTTCAATCCTGCCAACTACTCTCATCATCTTTTCTTTAAAAAAAAATGTTATTTCTATCTACCTTGCCTTCTGCAAGGACTATGAAACCTAGTGTAAGAGGGAAGAAAGTCATACTCTGCTCACTAACTTCAGATGTCTGCTTTTCCTGCAGGTAAACTGTGTGGTGATGCGAGGCTTCAATGAGGATGAACTGCTGGGCTTTGTGGATTTCACAAAGGATCTACCCCTTGATGTGCGGTTCATAGAATACATGCCCTTTGACGGTAAGCGGTCTTGCTTTGAGATTCTTCATGGCATGAGGTGTGCCTTGGACATAGGTGAATCTGGTGGTTATTCACCCTGTGGGTTTATCTCTAGAAGTGTTGGTGAGCTCTTTTGGGTAATTAGGAATTGCCTTAAGTTTTGTGTTGTATTTTTTGCAGCTTATCTGTCTTCCCTGGAGAAGCTTGAGAAGGATTAGTAGCAGGATTACTTGGGGACACCTACAGGGAAAACTGAGATTTGTGAAGAATGTAAAGGTGGTTCTCTGCTAATTAAAAAAATAAAATCGACAGTCTAAATTTATGCTGGTTTTGTTACTTCTAGGCAATAAATGGAACTTCAAGAAGATGGTGAGCTACAAAGAAATGCTTGATACAATCAAACAGCGATGGCCTGAATTAGAGAGATTGCCCTGTGAAGCTTCCAGCACAGCCAAGGTGGGGATAGACAAAACACGTGAAATGTGCCCTCATTCTTTCCCTGCCCTAAATCCCCAAATTCTCCCAAGTTCATCATTATATTTGACAAGCAAAGTAAAAATTACTCGGTGTAGTAATTCTGGGATTTTGGTCAAGCTGCTGCATGTGGTTTGACTCTAAACACTGATCATAATATTTACTTCTAGAGATACAATGTGTTTAATAGATGCCTCTGTCAGATGTAAAAAATGGCAGGCTTGTATCCTGTATTTACAGCTTCTGAACCTTTAGTCAGTCTATGTCTGTTTGTCTATGACTGCACATTAGTGAGCCTGATGAAACAGTTGTTCAGTGAAATAAGAGTATTGCTTTAGAGTGTGCAGTGTCACATAGAATTATAGGATAGTTTGGCTTGGAAGGGACCTTTAAAGGTCATCTAGTCCAAACTCCCTGCAATTAGCAGGAACATCTTCATCTAGATCAACCAGATATCTAGGCTACATAAACCTATAGCTCATGGCTGCCTGAGGAAGAACTTGCCTACTGGCATCACCTGTCATTTGATAACTACAAGAGCAAACATACAGCAACTTTGTGAATTTCTAGCAAACGGGCAGAATAGACTGGGAACTCCTGAAAAAGCTGATTTTGAGGGTGTTTTTTCTGGGGGGAGGTTCCCTCTCTCATGTGACCTTAGAACCAAGAAAACCCATGTTAAAATGTCTTCCGTTCTTTGGGCAAGTGGAACTTTAAAAGTGAGGAGTCTATATTTGACTTTTTTTTTTTTTTCTCCTCTGCATTTCTTTAGAGTTATAAGGTGCCGCATTTCCAGGGACAAATCAGCTTTATCACCTCCATGTCAGAGAACTTCTGTGGATCCTGCAATCGGCTGAGGATAACAGCAGATGGGAGCCTAAAGGTTGGTAGTGAAACATTATCCTCTTTGCTTTCCTGCAGTGAAACTAGTGTTGAAATTCTTCCCTTAAAAGTAGCTGGGATGTAAAGTAGCATGGAAAGATGTATGAGTATTACCAGCTAACTCCAGTTTATCTATCCTATATGAATTCTTATTGAAGTTTTTTGGGCTATTAGGGAAATGTTACATCACCTGTTTTTGGTTTCTCTGTTTTAACATAGTTAACTTGAGTTGTAAAACATGGTTGCAAGGCCGGTAAATATAAACGTTTATTTTAATCTTTGATTCAGAATCATCTTAAACATGTGACAAGCAGATGATTTCCTATTAAAAAAGGATCCAAGCAGCTGCGAGGGCTTGGCTTCTGTGTTCCACAAGCATCCTGTCTTGTTTCGCCAAACATCTTGCAACTCTTCTCCTTCTAATGCAGCTTGTACATTTGCTCAGCGGCTGTAGAAAGGGGAGGGATAACCGTTTCCTGCCACGTTGAAACTGGCGGTTTCTGGGGGAAAATTAAAGTTTTCAATTAAAAATTGGCACTTAGGCATTGTCACCTGATGTTGACAACATCTGTGCTGCTGTCTAATGTCAGATGACCCAGGCAGCCTGAAGGCCCAATGAGTTTAGGTTACAGAAATGTCCCAGACTGTCTGTGTGTACATGGAGAGATAAAGAAAACAATCTCCATAATGTTCTCTTTCTTCAACAGGATAGGCCTATTCAAAACTCTTTGCTCTGAGGTTAGTAAGAAATACTTGTAAAAGCCATTTATTTTATTCTTTCGCATTTCTCTCGTTTCTGTGGGTTGGCTGCAGGTGTGCCTTTTTGGGAATTCAGAAGTGTCCTTGAGAGATCACCTACGGTCAGGTGCCTCAGAGGAAGAGTTGGTTCAAATCATTGGAGCAGCAGTGGGCAGAAAAAAGAAACAGCATGCTGGTATGTTTGTTGTACCTGAGAAATAACAGCAGTGACTAGGGAAAACAATGCCCTGGTACTGCTGTGGGATGCATTGACTTGCCAGGAGAAAGAATTAAGTTGCATTAACTAAGGAAAGAATTCTCCCATCTCGTAAGAGTATTGTTTGGTAGAAAGCTGGTACCATATGCCAGTCCTGCAGTTACTCCAAAATGTGGATGTCAGTTTTCAGTCTTCTAAGCTTCCATGTGAGCTAGAATCTAGATGTTCTAAAAGTCTTTCAGATGGACTTTTGTCTTCAAAGAGATGCAAATACCACTGCTCATGATAACAACTGCAAAGTGTAAAGCTAAGCAAAAATTGATGGAGTTGTACTGCGTCCATTTTTTTCTTAAAATTAGTTTGCTGTAAAATAACAACTAAAGCTCAATTTAGCTGTTAGTTCCAACTAGTGCATTAACATGTTTCTAGAAGTGACAAATCTCTTTTATGCAGAAATTTGTAGCCACTCATCTAGTGCTCTGCATAAGGTCATGACACAAGGTCCATGATGATGCAGTTGCATCCTCAGGCTGTATTAGTCTTTTCTGAATTTATATTGATATAAACTATATTTCGGTCACATCTGAACCTAACGATATTCTTGTAATCTGGCTGCAGCTGGGAATGCTGACCTCTTGTACATGAACTGTCTTCATGATCATGGAATAGTCCTCTTTACACTAAAAATATGCTTTGGCCCTTTTGTTCTCTTGCAGATCCTGCCAGATTACTAACAGTTGGTTTTGCCTTTTTTTTTTGTGATGTGTAAAGCAAATTTAAAGGAAGCTTTTAAATCTTAGCATAGACTAACTTGCAAAGTATATTGCTCTGACCCAGATAAAATAGTTCCTTGTAAATGTAAGGGAAGGGGTGGAGGGATTGGTTCCTTTTCTTTTAGACTATTCAGGGGAAGGGGGGCAGGGGAGGAAGAGTGTTTTCCCCTCTAGTAAAGGCATTTTGCCATCAGCAGCATTTACCTGATATTGTCTGTCTTCTTCCAATTTGTCTTAATCCCAGTATTGTCTCTGGGGCCTTCTGTGACTGCACTTCTTTTGAACTGGAACACTGTTAACGGCTTATCCGTAAAACTAGTACAGTTATATGCTATTGTTAAGAAACAAGATAGTCCTAAGCTGTTTGAATTCTGTAGTAGGTAGACTGTAATTCAGATTATGGAAGGCTTTCTGGGAAAGAGTTCTACAGTGATAGACCCATAGCAGCTGGATGCTTGGAGACTGTGGCAGCTCTGGTTTCAAATAATTCCATACAAGATGCCCCCTCCTCCAGCTCTCGTGGTCTTTATTCAGCTTTGGTTTTCCTAGCATGCAGGTTGCACTGTGAAGAGCAGAAAACTAAATACATAGACCAGATGCATGGCTTAAAGCTAGGTTTTTTATGTGTTCCTTATTTTATTTCTAGGCATGTTTAACATTTCCCGGATGAAAAATCGGCCAATGATCCTGATTGGTGGGTGACAAATCAGTACGTAATAAACATACCATGATTTTGGTTGTTTTTTGTCTTTGGGGGAGCAGAGTGGATTGGGCTTTTAAGTCTAACTTGTGTTCAATTCTGGCTTAGGATTAGACAAAGAAGTCAGTTTCTTAAAAGGCACTTGAGGTTAAAATCATGCTGAAGTGGAAGAGGAGGAAAGATTTAATGTCACTACTAAGCCTTCCCCGATCTTCTCATTGACAGCACTGGTTTTGTTTTCTCTGCTTTTGAAAGTTCATTACATTTCCGAAGGGATCACTAGCATTCCTGTTATTTCCTATCTACTTCCTTTGTACTTAACAAGAATAGCATAGTAACTAAGGCAGTTTGGGGTGAGCTTTAGGAAATTGATCAAATTGCCATATAAACATAAAGGATGCGGGATGTATTTTTATCCCTGGATTAAGAAATTCAAATTTTATTATAATATATAGAGCCAGTAACCTGACAGAAATGCAAGTTTTCCCACCTCACTACTACTTTACTTCAGAATCAGAAACTTAGGGTTTCTTTTTTTTGAAATGTCCTCTTACTGCTGCAAAGTCTCAGAACATAGCCATGAAAGCTGTAGTACCTGGTATCTGACCATGCCTATGGGCAAGAGCTTTTCTTCTCCTTGTCTCTGCTGAAGATGTTTGCTAACTCTGCCTTTGGCTTGAAGCTCTGTTCATGAGCAATGTGGTGCTGCTTGGGTTCTCTTTCTTACTGATTTTTCACATCTCCTTCAGTGTGGTTTTACCTCCTCTGTGCCTATGTTTCCCCATCTTGCAAGATAGCTATCTATCTTCCCAAATACCTTTTTCTTCCTTAGACTTAAGAAATGCTTGTGAGAGTTGGCACTGTGAGATTTATTGGAAGCTGTTCTATTGTTTCTTGTCAACAAGGAGGGAAAAAAAATACAGCAAGGGTAGAAGAGGTAAACATTATGTTTCAAACCCTAACTCTCATCCTCCCAGTGATGGTCTGGAGCAGGTTAGCTGCTGTGCAGCTTAAAACACAGCTTTTAAAACAGGTACCCTTGGCAGGGAAGGGTAATGTGCATAAATTTGCAGGTATTTGCTACAGGTGATTGATATAAGTAAGTAAGTGAAGTGCTCTATTTTAAACCAAAACACTAGTGCTTGTACTTTTGTTACCTTTATTGGGAAATACGATCTACAGAGGTCTTTTAACATAATTGCTGTTTTCACTGGGAATATTTTTCACCTGATGCTCCCGTTCAAAAGGCCATCATTTTCCATGTTGAGTTTTAAAGTGAATGGATTCAGTGGTGCAAGATTGTCTGTTTTTGCTCTTTTGTATTTGGCCACTCCTGTGGCAAGATCCAGAAAAGGGAAAAAAGAGGAGCCTTTGTTTAAAGTGTGTATTGACTTGCTGCAAGAGGAAAACTTCTCTGAGTTTTTTAGAAGATGAAAAATACTGTATTAAACTCTTGACAGCTCACTGGGACCTACGTTAATTTTCAAGATGCCTTTGAAAGAATCCCCACACTCCAAAGTCAGGATTCATAGCAATGTTTGGGTGTCTACAGATCAGAGCCATCCAACTTCCTTTTGAAAAGTGCTTTAACATTGTCTGACATCCAGTGAAAGAGGCAGCCTGTCTGGATCTTCCCCTAGCTGTTCCATGTCCCTTCGAGACAAGTGCTGGCAGTCACTGCATCAGTGGAGAGTATCCCACTGTGACACATGGGGAATCATAAGGAGATTTCCTAATTGTGTTTTGAATTACTTGCACACCAGCATTATTTGAATTTTGTAAGCACAGTCGGGGCGGGGGGGGTGTATGGAATTAATTTAATGAAACTTAATGAATGCTGTGGAAGTCACTAATTGGTTTTGCTAGTCCCAGTAAGCCAGAACTGGCTTCTTCCCTGCACTGCTATTGTCTGATCCTTTGCTCTATGGTTTGTATCCTATTCTCCTTAATGAAAATATTCCTTTTGGCAGGTTGTTCTTCTCATGGGGTTGCTTCAGTTATGGGAATTTCCTCCTTAGTTTAAGTATCTATCTCCTGCCTGCCTTCTTTCTCTGCACACCCCCCCTCCTGATTGTGCTAGTTGGAAGCTAACATGGTTAAACTTCAGGTGCAGTAATAGAATAAAAGGAGATAGATCCAGTTTGTCAGATGGTTTCAGTTGTGTTATTCATAGTTCTGTAGAAAACCATTATCTGTTTTTTTGTATATATATGAACAATTTGGGTGGAGAGAGAGATGACTAGGTACAACTTGAAGAAAATGTATGTTGTTAGTAATGCATGCAAAGCATCTTTACTTTTCCTATCTGTTGCTTTTTACTTACCACTCTACTTGAGCAAACAGTATTTCTCTTCCCACCCATTTGTATTTACCCTGTGGAAGTAAGTACTTGTCTGCCTTTGCAGTCCAGCTTCTCCTGAAGACAAGACACCTTGCCAGGGGTTTAGCTTCAACTTTAAAGTTAATCAAGAAGAACAGACTACTTTGAGTTCGTGGATTTTAAAAGGACTATTCAGGTTAGGCCCTGCTGTATAAAGAGAGAAGGAATGAAAGGTGGTATAGCACAATTTTCTGTGCTCTTCTAAAGCAAAGCAATGTTACACTCATGAACATTTATGTTCATTTAATCCCATTCCTCTGAGGGTAAATGCATTACCACTAAACTTGCAGGAATCTTAATTTTAGTGGATAGGCCATCAGCTGTAGATCGAAAAGGGCCTTTGCCTGAATTTAGATTATTGCAGTGATTTCTAAAAAAAAAATCTATGGTTGATAAAGCTTTGATAATGGGTACTTTCAGATCAATGTTTGGAGGGTACTCTAGGTGAAAAAGCTGCTAAGCGCATCGGTCTTGTTATAGTAGAGGCTGGGAGTAACAAGGAAGAGGTTGGTTTTTAAAAGAGAGGGCAGGGGGCCACAACCAGTGCGTTGTCCACACTGTCTCTGTTATTGTCATGTGGACAGTCCAAGGTGACACCTGTAGGTCTGGGCCATAGAGGTGTAGAGGGGCCAGGAAGCTGCTTTGACTCACCTGTAGGCAGTCTGAAAACTCATGCATAAGGGTGTCCCTTAATACCAGAGCTGTCAAAGGAGGTTATTGAGCAAAACCTAATTCCAAGTTTCTCAGAGCAAGGAGAACAGGAGCTCCATAAAGAGAAACATGCTTATCAATGAGGCCATTAAACTAGAGTTTAGCCACTTACCTCTGTACTGCTTTCTCTTTACTTACAAAACAAATCACTTCTTTTATGTGAAAAAGACTCCTTCTGTCTTGATGCTTGGCATTTAGCCCTGCGCAAATGCCAAAACCAAGTGATTAAATGGTGAAAAGGGGCAGAGGAGGGCTTACTACTGCTCTACCAGCTGGGAGCTCTGCCAGCTTGACTTGGAACATACTTCTGAGTAGATTTAAAATCTATCTGTCAATGAGGAGAGTGTGGATTTTCCAGTGCTTAAACTTCAGCTGTCATTAACATGGTAAGAGCTGGCAGTAGTAAGTGAAGTTCCCATCACAGAGCCACCCTCTGAGCTTGTAGACAGTGCAGTACTTCTGGTCCCCACTGTCCTCAAGTGCTGGCATGACCCTTCCCTGCTGAAGGAGATGAAAGCAGGAAGTGCAGCCACCTGTGCTGGGAGGAAGGTGTTTGGAAAGGCAGAGTTGAGAACCTTGAGTGCAAGAATTTCTCATTAACCCTGCCAGGCTTTCGAAAGACGACTGGTGCTGGGACAGTCTCAAATGGATGCTGAGACTTGCTTTTCTTCAGAACTGATGTTTCTATAAGCTTTCCTGGCTGCTCTCTCTCAATAACTGTTGATACTTCTTGAAAGCAAATTGTTTCTTCCTGTCAAGAACCTTGAAATAAGTGTTTTGAGTCTCGGGGTTTGTAATAACAAGGCAGCAAATGCACAGAACTGATGAGAGAGAAGAAAAAGAGCTTGAGGAGAAAAGTGGATTGTTAACAGGCTTATTGAGGTTTTTGCAATACAGGAAGTCCCAAGCCATGCTCTGACAGGCTTCTCAGCTACTGCAGACTTAGCGTAGCTTTCCAATTAGTAAGATGTATTCTCATGTTACTTTTATTTTTTTTCCCCCAGAGCCTGCACTGATGTCATTCCCACTATGCCAAGATGCCCTACAGAATCCCCCAAATTCAAAACAGTGGGGCCACACATTTAGCCATTGGCTGACTTTGAGAACAAGTTTACCCAAACAAATGGGAAAAGCATTAATGAAAAACAAGCTTACAGGACAACTTTTTCCACCAGGATCTTACCCAGAGCAACAGTGGCACATAAGGACAGGAATTCTACAAACCCAGCTCAGAGGCTGCTGTGTCTTCCAGAAGGACCCAAGTTCCACGTTTGACACAAAGTGCCTTGAGGCTTCTCATGTTGGCCAAGTTTCTGTGGACTGTCAGTCCAAAGAGGCAAGTCCAGGATCTGAATTCTGTACCAGGGATTTGGGATCTTGCACTGAGGTACCTCATGGCCCTGACAACTTGACTCACACTGATGAGGAAGGACGGGCCACAATGGTTGACATTGGAGGGAAGCCAGATTCAAGAAGAAGTGCTGTTGCTGGTGCTGTGGTCCGCCTGGGTGAGAAGGCGTTTGGGATGGTGAGGCAGAACCAGGTGAAGAAAGGGGATGTGCTGGCAGTAGCCCAGATTGCAGGAATTCAGGGAGCCAAGCTGACCAGCCAGTTGATCCCGTTGTGTCACAACATCCCACTCAATCATGTTGAGGTGTCTCTGAGCCTGGATGAGGCCAGATACGCAGTGGTGATTCGCAGCTCCTGTCAGACCTGGGGGAGGACAGGTGTGGAGATGGAAGCTCTAACAGCTGCCAGCCTGGCTGCCCTGACTGTGTATGACATGTGCAAAGCAGTTACTCATGACATTGTGATCGAAGAGGTGAAGTTGCTTAGTAAGACAGGTGGGCAGAGGGGAGACTTCTCAAGGGTCTAGGTCATATCCAGACACCTCCAGCCCTCCACGTGACCACTGCTCATGTTCAGCCTCTTGCAGAACTTGGGGGTCTCAGCAGGTATACCATATAACCACCCTACCCCTCCAGGTTTGCCTTACCCTGTCAGCTTACTGCTGGGTGAGCAGTGGAGCCAAATATCCCTGCTGATAACCGTGCGTGTTTTTTAGAGGACACACTTCTTCGTTCTACCAGTACCTTCATGTCCGTGTCCTTACTGTGAGCTTGAACAAAGATTCCTAGTTAGACCACACAGGTGGTGGTTGTTTTTTTAGTTCTTGCTATGAAATACTCATAGCTGCTGTCATCATACCATGCAAGTGTGTGAGCTCTGGAAATGAAGCAAGTGTTGAAAGTGCTGTTATTTGGCAACTATGTTTAAGTCAAGGATTATGATTTCAGAATTTTATCTGTCCATCTGTCCCCCTGACCTCCTTAGCTGAATGTAGAAGGTGACAGTGAGAAGAACACAGCTTGACAACCTTACCATACAGCAGAGATTGGCTGTTCCTCAGTTACAGGGTCAGAGGGGCAGCTCCTACCCCTTTGCATTGCTACTGCTTCCCTTGCCTGCTAGTGGGAAATATCCACATATCAGTTTCAAAAGAAAAAAAAAAAGATGGCAGCTGCCATGTTCTCTGCCTTGAGTGCTCAGTAAAACATGATGTAGAAACAGAGGATTTCTGGGTTTGGAAGAATTATTTAGCTGATCTGAAAGATATACCTTTTATAACATTAGAAGCATGTTCCAGCATGTTGACCTTAGCACTCAAATACATTGAGGCCCTGCATCTGCATGCTTAAGGGCTTAATTATGCCATGCACAGAAGTAGGTGTCCGTTCTCCCTGACTTCTGAAATACATGTCACACCAAGCCCCAGAAGACTCCCAATTTTTTAATCCTACAGTGCAGCTCCTAGTAACCAGCAACCCGCGTAGTCCTGACAAAACAAAGACTAGTAGCCACTTGGAATAGTAAGGTAGTTGCTGTTGCCTTGGCCACAGTGTTTTTCTGCATGTTTCTCTGATTTTCTTTCATGAAGTCTTTTGGCCTGGGAACACTTAAGTTTAGTCCCCATAAATGTACCAGTGGCCACTGTCGTGTAGCATTAAGTAACTTTGATAATTGTCTATTAACGAGTGTTGAGTAATTTCTTATCTAGCATACTGATGGCTCCTTTTCAAATGTTAATTTAAATGCTCTAAATAGGGTGTTTTCAACTTTGGTTTACTTGTCTTCTAGGGCTTATGGCTAATGTGAAGTTGCATATGATTCAGGGTGCTCCCTCTCCATACGCACAGAGAGTTGAAGACAGCTCTAACAGTATCAGAGGCTACCAAAAAAGCATCTTAAACTTTACAAGTAGCTGCTTCTCATGGAATAAGGTTGAATTACTGTGAGCATCAGTAAAGCATACACCACACAGTCACACACATCCTGCTCACTTAGACCTGTGCTTCCTTTAAGATGAGGAGGAAATAGGCTTTACTACAGCTCCGTTACAATCTCACACGCTAGCTACCACAAATGGCACTTTTCCCATTACAGGTGAATTAATTTGATTCTTTATTCATTGTCATTGTGAGATAAGGCACATACAATGACACACACAGCAGCTACAGCTGAAAGGGGAAGGAGTCTGGAAAGCTTGGTGCCCAAACTCCATAAACATTTCAAATACCTACATTTGGTGTTTTAGCCCCGATGCCCTTGATACGGCTGATCTGTCTGTAAGCTAGTAGTAGGGGCACTCCTGTTACTTCCCAGGAGCACACTGCACATCAACAATCACCCCTGGGTCTGCAAATACAAGAGACCATGTTCATCTGTGGAGCTGCTGTGCCTGTAGCACGAAAGTTTCCTTAGCTTGGCATGGAAACATTGCCAGGAAAAGGAAGCACGTGTGTAGCCTGCTAAGTTAATGGATTTACACAAGCACTTACCCCATGCCCCCCATGCACAGCAGACCCTCCCCTCCCTGCCTTCACCCAGCCTCTAGATAGTTTTCAAAACTAAAAGGAAACTAGACTTATTCAGTAGTAATAAAATGATGCTTTGGAGCATATGATTCTTTGGCTTCTGAGAAGTTTGCTGTCATGCTGTAAAGCTTACACAAAGGATTCAAGACCATACAAGGGACTACAGAGCACACACATGACTGCCACGCACATCTTACTACTTACGCACATCTCACTACTTTCTTGGGTCAAGAGTGGCTGGAAGCTCTGGGCAAACAGTCTTTGGTGCCATTTTATGCTCATGTTACATTATCAAGTCTTGAAACTATGCACATTCATAGATAATGAACCAAGCATGAGTCAACAGAACATTTTGCAAGAGAAGTGAGCTGACAGCACTGTCAGTGGTGCTGGGTGGGCAATGGTGTAATATATGTTGATGAACTGACTACTGTTCGGAGGCTTGCTTTTTTTTGTCTGCTGCATTTTTAATAAATACTAGTTGTAATGGAGTATGTTTCTCATTACTTTGAATATTCTTTTTGTTCATTCAAAGGAACATTATGTTTTAATCCACAAGCTTCTATGAATAGTTAGCTCAGGACAAGCAACAAGACAGACTTTAGAAGTTGCAGTGATTAGTCAGCAATTAGCAAGGGATCAGTCACAATAACTTACTACTATAAGGAATCTATTCTTTCTTTTTTTTTTGTTGAGTGAAACTCATCTCTATCTGGCTGTTCTTAAATCGAGTAATCCTGTAGGGTTAGCATCATAATTTATCATCTCTCATCATTAGCCTAGCTTCCCTCACATGCTGTGTATAACAGCAGTGCTTTGTTTTGCAGAGTAACCTAAGGAACTGGTGCCTCCAGACGTGTCCCTTTTAGTCTGAGTGACCGTATGCTGAAGCTGAGGTCTGGGCCAAGTGCCTGTATAGGAGTCCATCTCTCCTGAATCATGAGTAAGTTTAAGGGAACTTGCCCTTCTGATCCATCTGAGCTCCCAGGAAAGCTCTCACCTCTTCTATATCGAGAGGGCCTGAGGAAGTTTAGTCGATAGAGCTGTTTGCTAAGCAGCCACAGTGCAGCGCAGGTGTTCTGCAAGAGGGCAGAGACAGTAGCTCCTGCCAGAGGGTTTCTCTCCAAGTACAGCCTCCAACTACTGCCGATCCTGGGATGACACCACAAGGCTTCACAGCCTTTTTCTAGGAGCTGCTTCCTAATTTGCAACCAGGTTTTTTAAGATTTAACCAAAAGAAATGGCGTAAAGTGCTTGAGCCCACCACCTCCTTCTGAAGGGTGCCATCAGAGCACAAGTGGCACCACTAATGCCGTGCGTGCCAAACACAACACTAATGCAAACACTGCAGATCGTGGCAGCCCTCACAACGCGTGCGCAGTACAGCTTTTGCCTGCTGGAAACTCTCACTCATCCCAGCTAACGTCCCATTCGTGTGTTACTGTCTGTTCACTGCTAATCCAGCCAGCGTCTTTTGTGGCGGCTCAGCCCATCTTTCCTTCACAGCCACAGCCTGAGGCTAGTTACCCCACCCTCAGACTGCCCTGGAAAAAATTTGATGCTGCATATAAAGGAGAAGCCAGCAGAAGCTGGTCACCAAGTATTCTTAAAGAGATTAAATCTATGTCAAAGAGAGCAGTGCTTTCAGAAAACACTGGGGGAAGAAGACCAGGGCATAGAGGGAAGATGTGGCTTGAAATACCTGGGGAAGGGACCTCTTCTTCTGAATGGGAACCACTCAAAACCAGACTCTAAAAGCAACAACATCTGAGCACTAAAAATGGGAATGAATTTTTAGCTATTCTAAGCCACTGGTGACCTGCGGTAATTCTCTAAGTCGCTGACGTTACTCAGCTTTACATGGGATTTGACTGAACAGAATCTGGCCCTTCGTCCCACCCCTTCCTTGGCCCTTCGCTAGTTTGCAGCTCCTCCTGGCTGCCTCAGCAGCAGCTATGCAGGCATGTAACAGCTTAAAAATGGCTGTAACATCGTGTGTGCTTTGGCCAGGACACAGGACTGCTAATTAGTTAAACGGAAACACAATTCACTTCCCTCCACTTACTAGAAGCCGTGCTCCAAGAGGAGCTTAGCATTTCAGGGAACCTAAAAGCAGCTGGAGGAGTTCTGGTTGCAGTGGGCTGACTGGGCTTTCATTTTTTTGAGACTTCAGGTTAAAGCCTCAACTTAGGTCTCACAACCAGTGGACCTGAGGGGTGCTGCAAAGCCACGACGATAGCAGGCAAACCCCTGACACATCTGGCACGCTCCCCGGGAAGGGACAGGGTGGAGCGGCCGAAGCCTTTTTCACAGGCTGGGCCTGAAGGCCTTTGGGTGAGCTCAGTGCACCCTGTCATAAAAGCAGATTCTGATTCTGGTCACAACAAGCTTAACCAGTGGTAGCTGAGCCACAAATCCAGCTATCTCTACCTTCCCCTGTCCCTCCACGCTGCCAGTGCCATGGTTAGAAAGCTTTCAGTTTAGCGTCTCTATCTTTGTACTTACTTCGCTCTCCTTTGGGGAGCGACGGGTACCCAAAATAACAGTGGTGAAGTGCAGTGAGTGCACAGCAGGCATCGCTCAGTTTCATGTGCACAACCCAACTGCAGTGGCATGGCCATGGCCATCACGCAACCTGCCTAGTGTCCGTGGCTCTCCAAGGTGCCATCCACAGAGCACTGGCTCCATGGAGCAAAGCTTCCCACTTTGTTATTGCTTAAGGGTCCCTTCCAGAACCCCAAATTAGCAACAGTATTACAGAGACAATTGCTTCATCAACAAGCTCCATCAACAGAGAGGGCATAGAGCTTATCCTCAAATTCTGGAGAGCCCACTCAAACAAGAAACTCTCAGTGCTACTAAGCTGTTCCTGCAAGGACTTAGTCTTAAAAATAAATGCAACAGAAACACTCTTTTCTATAGCCACAATACTTTCAGGGTGCACAGCTGAACGGACACAAGGCCAGTGAAAGTGGAGTTTCTAGTTGCCATGTCAAGGGCAGCTTCGCTGCAGTGTGACCGGAGTGACAGGAGGCAAGGGAGCAAGAGGAGGAGACAGCAGGAGGGTCAGGCAACTGTAAAGTTGTGTTAATATTATGCTTGGAAAATAACACATGCCATCTGATACACAGCTGCTCCATTAGTAGTGCCCTAGGCCAGTTACCAGCTGGTGCACATTGTGGAAAAGCTCCATCAACATCAGCAGAGCCACGTAGCATCGCACCAGGCAAGGACCTGGCCGGTAGCATCTGCTCCGGCGGGCCTGGGAGAGAGGGGTTTCAGCTGCACAGCTCTGACCGGCCATTACTGCCACCTTCCAAGGCCTTAATGAAACAGGAGTTCATTAACGGGGTCATTTTGGCACTCTAGCCTGCTCATGTGCAGAGTTCCAGCGAGGCTGGAATTGCTGTGGTCTCGAGGCAGCACGTGGGGCTGAATCCCCCATCCCACCCCACCCCATCCCACCGCCTCCCCAGCTACCACCCACAGTCTCCACGCTTTGGAGAGCTGCGTTTCCCCACCCTGGACCTGAATGGAAATGTTTTAGCTCTGTGTGGCTCATCTGGCTTCTGCAGATCAACTCCTGGGGCCATCCTCAGCCCGGATCCAAGAAATGAGCCGAGCTGAGGGAAGGGAATAATTTCTGCTGCCCCTGAAGCCTCATCTCTGCTATTGCAGCTGGCAGCTCAAAAGGCTCTGTCCTGCCAAGACTGAATCTTAATTGGGATCAGTGGAAAAGACAAACTGCTGCCAGGGCCGCCCTGATCCCCGACTTATAGAGAACACGGGCAGAGCTTGCCTGGCCCCACAGGAGAGGGCCTTCACCAGGGTTTACAAAAAACAAAATTCCTTCCAGACCTATGGTATCAGTGGCCTCAGCCTGCTGCTTCCAAGGAGAGGAGATGGCTTAGCCAGGTAGTTTGTGGAGGAGGAGCAGGCAGAACCACAGCACATGGAAAATCCTCCTGCCCTCGCAGCCTGCGGGGAAAGCAAGCCACCAGCAAGGCCAAGGGGCAGCTGGCCATCCCCAGGCCCTGCAGAGAATCCAAATACTACGACCAGCCCTGAACAAACACGCAAAACTGTCACAGTCTTGCCCGGAAATGCTCCCACCGAGGGCTGTAGGAAAAAGGAGAAGATAAGCTTGTCTTCTTATGAGAAAAAGACCAGAGCAAAACCTCTTCAAGCATCCTGTCTGCATGTGGCACCAGGATGCTACACGATGCTTTTTCCAAGCCACAGACACCGATTTCAAGCCCACTAGCTACAAAGCCAGAGCTCACTCATACCTCTGCAATTAGGCACAGTCTAGCCACCCCTTTGGCTTTGAGGAGGCACCCGAAAGCGCTACTGCCAACTCCTAACATGCCCAAGATGAGTGCTCCTGACCCGATTTCCTTGTAAGCGCAGTGTCCTGTCATCTCAGCCATTGCCTTGTCCCAGCGGCAGCAGAAACGTGCAGCGGGGGCTGAGCTACGTGAGTAGCCAGCAGGCTGGGTGATTTTGACACCATTTGTTTCACCTTGCGATTTAGGTGCATCTCCGAAGTCCCTACATCAGAGGAAGGCCACCATGGTAAGGTCTTTTTCAGACTGGGAGCCTTAGGAAGAGCTCACCTTGCTGGCTCGGGGCACCAGCAGCTTATACAACAGGTGCCATGCAGGCGTCTCAGAGCTGCTGGACCTGAGCAGCAAAAACGGGCTCTTGCTCTAGTAAAATGGCTTTAATGGGATTTTTCAGCCAGCAAACAGGCTTTGATGGACACACCCAGGACGTTCAGCCATAAGCAACACAACTGCGTGCAGAAGGCTTTTGGCCAGCCAGACTGGGAGGGGTATTTAAACACAAGTTTCTTGCATTCATCTTTATAGCCTGCTATTTCCCTCCCAGCTCGCTGAAGATGCCTCAGAGCACATCCCTCTGGGATGTCCCAGATGCAGCAAAGGCATGGCCAGTAACACTTAGCCCATCGCCGGTAAACCGTAGCTTTTGCAAACCTACGCCAGAGAACTCTAGCTGAACCCCAGCAGCTGGAGGGGTTTTCATTTCCACTTCTCCGAGGCTGGTATTTCAAGGTGTTTTTATTTCTTTTTAATCAATGCACATGGCCAGCTCCGGAGGGGGCTGAAGGAGGGGAGGGAGGCGGCGCAGCCACTGTATCTGTGCAAAGTAGTTCCACATGCAAGCGAAACGGGGCTCGACTCGCTCGGTGCGTGTTTTGCAGTGCGGTTACGGGCCGTCATTCCACCTCCACAAAGCTGTTATTTATTTACTTAAAGACTTGCATTCCGTGGAAAAAGATGCCCCAAGATAGCACTGTGTTTCTAAAATTAAACCCAGCTGGCTGGAGCGGGGAGCGAGCGAGCGAGAGCTCCTGTGCTCCCACCAGCAGCGGGAACGCGGCTGCCCGTGTCCCGGACTCGGCCACCCTCCCCGAGCTGCAGGAGAGCCTGGAAAAATGCCTCCTGTGTCCTCAGCCAAAAGGGAGGCAGCTCTCCAGGAAGCCAGACTCGGACCAAGCACCCTACCCAAAACCAGGGGTGCCACCGCTTCCTGTGACGCAGGATGAGGGTTTAATAACAGTGTTTAATAACGCTTCCTTCCCCAGCAGCCCTGGGAAAGCCCTTGCCCTGCCACAGGAGAGTGAGCATCCCACCAGGCATCTGACACAGGTTTGAGTGTGGCCAGGACAAGTCCTTTAACACTCTGCGGGGCTCATTCCTGAACCTCATCTCCTGTCTAAGCTAGACAAGATTTTCTTCCAGTTCGCATGTCACTGGTAGCTTCCTCCTTACAGCGAAGCTCATTTAGCCCTTGCTGTTGTGACCTAAGTTAGGAAACCTGTTTTCACAAAAACACCTTATAGAAGGGAAGGAGAAAACCCAAGTGTTCCTCCAACCTCACATGGCACCAGCAAGAATTCCAACCCCCCCAGACACGCTCTTGGCACCTGCTCCCCTGCCCGACACACATGCACAGGGGCTGCCTCTACCTCAGCTCGGCCATGAGTGCATCAGCTCATCGGAGCAGCCGGCACCACAGCTGCTGTTCAGGGGTTTTACACTGGCCTGGATTTAGCCTCATCCCTCAGACAGAACGTCTCCACACACACATGGCTGAAGCTCTCCAAAGGACCGACTGGGCACCGCTGGAGCCCCTTGTGCCCGTCGGGGCTGGGAGCGCCTTGGAGACACTTGGGAAACAAAGGTGCTGGGAATGGCAGAGGTGGCTCCGCAAGGGCCATGGTGGGGATGGTCAGGTTCAGTCCCAAACCTTACTGTTCTGCACCAGAAGGCTCGTGCGGGGGTAGGACAAGGAAAGATGGTAAAGAAATGTGAACCAGGCCCAGAACTAGCAGTGGAAGAAATGGGGACGGCTGATGGGGACAGGTGAGCAACAGGGAAAACGGTGAAAATGCTGCTGCGGCCGGGGGTGCCTGCATAGCTCCTGGCCCCACGCGCATGTACCAGCTCCCCCGTGGCCCGAGGACCATGCCCTGTCCTGAGCACAGGCAGGAGCTGCTGCTCCCCCAGCTACGAGCAAAGAGACAGTCCCTGGCATCCCATGGAGCTTGTTGCAAGGCAGGAAGAAGAGAATAGTCCCACCATTACAGGCCTGGACTGCGACCCAGGAAGACCTGACCACAGGGATGTGGGCCAGACCAACATGTCATGCTTGGTAAGTCACTCAAATTATTGTTTGCAGATGGAGACACTAACCCGGCCCTCGCGTTGCTCTGTGTGCTCAGCAGTGAGCACTGGGAGACAGATTTGCAAGCCTGACGTGCACCCAGAGAAGGTAATATTTGCAGACTGACGAGGTTGCTTTTAGCGATGTGGCTTTTGTCCCTCAGTTTCTCCCAGCTGTTAGATGAAGATTTTACTTCCCTGCCTCCCAAGGGAAAACCTCCACCTGCGCTGGTGACACCCCAGATGTGTCAACAGCTGCGAGAGGTGCAGATGTTGAGGAGTGGCAAAGCTCATTGCAGAGCTGAGGGAAAGCGTGGGCAGGAGCAAGAAGGGAAGAGAGCTGGCCACCACTCCTGCAAGAATCTGTCAGGAAAGAGTCTGCCCCTCATCAGAGCTCAACTATTTCTGTGATCATGTCCATTTGCCCGTAATTATACTGGTTCTGCTCTGCGCAGCACTGTCAGGTCTACTGATCCCTGTCCAAACTCCTGCTGCCTTCCTGTTTGGATTTAGGGTGCCAGCATGGGTTAAAAATTAGAGAGTAAGATTGCCTCAATATCTGATTTATCCCCTTCCTCCTCCCATCCCACTTTGGGATGTACTGGTCAGCATCCCTCTGGGAGAAGATTAATCAGGAACAGAGAGAGAACTGGCAGCTGCCTGACAAGGACAAGATCGCGGCTATGGGACAAGCTACAATTTCGAGTCTCTTTCTTTGACCCTGGTGCAAGTCCAAGACATGCTTGCTGATGCATCCCAGCACTGACACCCCAGGAGCTGGCACAAGATCAGCATCCCCAAGGCCGCAGCTAGCTCTGGTCCCACTGTCGCATTGCCTCAGTGCTGGAGCCACCTCTGCGGCGAAAGGCTGCCCGTCCTCGCTGCCTCCAGAGGCAGCTTCAGCCCTCCAGCTGCGGAAAGGGCCTCCTCTCGGCTTAGGGAGAAGCTTTTGTTTCAGGGACCAAAGCAAGGGAAGATGTTACCACCATTCTAAAAGGGCAACACTACATGATTAACATTTGCTCCCTGGATGAACAACAGCTACACCACCAAATCACACGAGGAAAATGACGGGAAGGTTCGAAGTGCCATCTGACCCACCTGCCAACTCCTGCCCTGTTGCAGCAGCACCTGCGTGCAAAGCCAGGCTGAGGGCAGACCAAGAGGGTTCATACCAGGGACAATCCTCTGCAAGGGCTTCACCTGGAGCCTGATGTGCCCAAGCTCCAGCAGCTGTTACTGCCATGGAGAAAGGGCAGCAGATCCTCCCAAGGTAGGCAAGCAAAGGGTCACAGCAGCAGAAAGGGCAGGTGAGGCCACAAGAGGGAGGTGAACAGGGCTCAGATGTTGAAGCAAACCAGCAGCAGAAGCAAGGGGTAGCTTACAGCAGAACAGGGCATGGCTCCGAAGAGTTATTTTCCTGTTTGGGAGCACAAAAAGAAGGAAAACCTTGGAGTGGACAACCCTGGGGAAAACCTGCCTTTGCGGCTTAACCAGCTCCTTCTACAAAGCAAGAGCAGGTCCAGACTTGCCTGGGGACACAAATGTAGTCTGTGTTACCTGAGAAAATCCTGTTATAACACCTTACTGTGAGACCAAGGGTGGGCAAACACCAGGCTGCTTCCTACTTCTCTCCCTGGAAGCACCTCGTGACTCTGCAGGGGCCAAGATGACAGTTCCCATCACACCCAAAGGCCATTGCACACAAAGAACAGCCAACAAGGCACAGCCTGCATCAGGCCTGCTCACAATCACAGGAACACGCAGAAGCAACAAGATGCTTGAGAGCTCCGTTTCTATTGCCATAACCAAATGAAAAACCACTTAAGCTTTAAGTAGATGGACATTCATTTTCCTCCTGTTTGCTTGTGTGGGCAATGGAGCTAACAAAAGCTTTTGATCTTTTTTCCCTTCCTCAGCTACTGTCCACAGACCACCTTCTGATACCTTTACAGACCACCGGCTTTCCAGGAACCACAAATTGCAAAACACTGGCAGAGTATGATAATCAGGGCACGAGCTGTGGGTTCAGCACAGGCAAGTACTCAGGTAGTCTCTCCTGCGGCGTCCAAGCCAATTCTTACAATACTGGTGCTATTTTAGAGGATAAAGCATAAGCTTTGCCCCTGCAGACCCATTACAGAATCACAGAATCATTAAGGTTGAAAAAAACCTTTAAGATCAACCACCAACCCAACACCACCATGCCCACCAAACCACATCCTGAAGTGCCACATCTACACGTTTTTTTGAATACTTGGTAAGGCAGATCCGATACTTACGAACAGACAAGTAGCAAGTATCCCCATTTCCCAGGTCCCTCAGGCACGGGAGCCTATTATCTCAAGAAATCTGACAATCATGGTTCCCCCCCAATCTTTTAAGACCTCCACAAGGAACACAGAGAGAAGGGAGCCTTCCTCTCTGCAGGGACAGGCAGCAACATCATATAGTCCACAACGCACTCGCCTCCCTCTCTGCCCCACGGGGAGGTGTGTCCAGGGCTAATGTGCGCCCTGCTCCCCAGGTCCCTGCAGCATGATGACTTCTGCTTGCCCTGGTTAGCAGCTGCCTCAGTAGTTGGTGGAACTGCTCTGAATAGCAGTGCCCGCTCTATCTCCATGAAGGGAGAGGACTGCAAACATCTTGCTATAACGTGACAGGCCGAACCACTATTGGTCACAGACATTTCAGCCAGACAAAAGCCTTTTTCCACATCTCACAGCGTGCAATAAATTCTTAAGTTCTTTTCTGCATTCCCCCCCTCCCCTCGCCCATTTTCTGGTTGTTATTTTTGTAGCTCATGTAATTAGAGACATGTTCTCCTTTCATAAGCCCTGCAAGGAATTGGCTCAACACTACAGTTCTCCACATCTAAAACAAGGTGGGCAAATGACACTTCCTGGGTTCCCACATTAAATTAATCACAGCATTTCAGACCCCTCTGGACCCCCTGGGTTCAATGCAGTCATGGTAGGAAAGATGCAGCAGCTGTCCCAAGGCAAGCCTCCAGCTCACCACAAACCCTCCAACTCAAAGATTCTCCAAGACCATGAAGAAATGTTGAGTTGGAGTGAGAGAGGCAGCAGCACAATTAATTGCTCATTTAAATTCCACCATTTAAAAAGAAAGAAAAAAAAAAAAAAGGGAGTCTACAGATACCAGTAGCTACCTGACATGGTATTTCTAGGAAGAGACTGGTATGTGGGGCATAGAAATAAGGGCATATACCAGCAAATGATTCATATTTACCCAAGCATCTTCTAAGCTCTCTCCCTGCAGAGACATACGCAGCCCTGGTCAAGCAAGCTGGCACCAGCTCACCTGAAGGAGGGGCTGCAGAGGCTGGGGCTGAGATCAGACCTTAAGGTGCTCCGTTCCCCTGGGCAGGCCAGTTGCTAGGGGATGTCCAGCACCCCTTTCCTTGCCCCGAGTGACCACATGCAGTGGGCAACCCCAGGAAGCTTCCCATCCCTCAACTGGTTTCCTTAGCCCATGCACTGGGAGCCACCTGCAGCTCCCACACCCACCTGCAGCCCCCACACCCACCTGCAGCCCAGAGGTCCCGATCTCGCTCCTAGCCAGCATCCAGCCCAGCAGCAGAGGTAGCAAATGAGCTGGAACTCCTCAATACATTCATGACATTTTTCACGCTTTGATCATGGCTGGAAAGGTTTTTGTTAGCCAGATGACTCCTCCTCATTAATTAAGCATAGGAAGGAAGAGGGGAGCTCAGCTTTGGAAGAGGGTAAATACTTGTCCCTAGAAAGCAAAAGTTAACCCTTTGGAAGAATCCTAGTTGCATTTCCTTTCAAAGACACTTTTTAACAAACAACAACAACAGAAAAAAAAAGCAGCAGAAACATATCTTGCCAGGAAACAAAAAGATTAAAACCAGGTACCCCAAACTGACAACCTACCCCAGGTTATTTGTCCTCTGCTTCATTCCCTTTCCAAGGCACATACGAGCAAGGCATTTTGCTTTCTTAATGCATCTTTACATCACTATCTTATATGAAAATTCAGTTGGCCGTGCTGGTGCTCGTACAGAAGAGCAGACCTCCAAAAACGGATTAAAAGCAACATTTTAGCAGAGTTACATGGCTCCACAAACAGCATCACCCTCATCTTCCCTAAGCAACCTGTGCCAAGACTGGAGGGAGAGGGTTAGGGAGGGGACTGGAGGAAAAAAAAAGGAAAAAAAGGACACTACCTCCTGATGAGAGTCTGACCAAAGTAGAGATAAACAGCAACTATGTCTCAGAGAAAACAGCAAGAAGCCCATTAGCTACAGAAACATGAAACAAACAAACAAGATCTATCACAACAACATTGAAAACCAAAGTTTTAGGCTGTGGGAAAAAAGAGAGAAAAAAGTCTTTAATTATTTTGTTTTCTAGCAGTAGAAATCTGTTCCCAAAGGGCCAAGCAGATTTCTCCCAGAAAGTTCCATGTCTGCTATGGCAGAGATAAAAGTCATCTTTGTTTAAACAGAAGCCAAAGATTAAAGAAAGGGAAAACCAATGAATAATAGATCCTTAGCCCTTCCCAGTAAGAGCGAAGAGCTACCCTTACCCTCCTCCTCACTCCCAGTCATTCAGGGCAGCTAAATCCCAACACTAGTTTTGCTCAGAAAAAGCCACAAGGCACTTACCTTGCTTCTGTGTGGTGATGACAAGGACAGGGAGGTCCATGACCACAGGGAAGATGCCAGACAGGAAGACGGAAGGAGGCTTCCGTGCTGGACCCATCCTTCAGGGCAGAACACCAGCCCCTCGCTGCATGCTCCAACCCCAGTCAAAATATTAAAGAAAGAAAAGAATTCAGGCAGGACTCCTCTCTGGTTGTTCAAAGCAGACAGAATTCAAATGTTTCTGGGTTTCACCTCTATCAAGAGGAAAAGCAATGACTTGGCCTCCTCTACTAAAACCCAGCTGCTAGAGAAGACAGGGAGGTCCCTGCATTTTCATCCTGCCTCTGCCACTCATGTGCTGCACGGACTTCAGAAACATCGCTGTGCCTCTGCCCTCGCATCTGTAAAGCAAGAACCTCATAGCCAAACTTTTAGTCAACCAAATAAATCAAAACAGAGAAACTGAGAGCCCTTTTAAAAAATATAAACCAAGCACCAAGCACGCAGACTCCCATCTGCTGCCTGCTGGTCCTCAGCCTATGCAAGCAATTATCACCTGATTGCTTTTGCTCGTTGCCACAGCCCTTCCCACCTGAAAGCCAGAAGCAAGCTGGGGCTTGCTTTGGGATCTGTGGGAACCCGGGTGCTGCAGGAACCTGCTGCACAGCCAGCAGGGCCCCCACTCAAAGCTAGGCATGAGCTTCTCAGGAGCTCACAGTTAAAACATTGCCCTTTGATGGGCCGAAGATAAACATGAAAAGTTGTGGCTTAAGGATGAACTTTGTCAGCAGGCTATTTCTGTTAACAGAGACAGGGAGATCCATGTGTAAATGAAACAGCTGCACACACTGCATCGAAGATGAAAACAAGGTTCTGCCCCTGAGCTCCAAGGAATTCCCCGGCATACCCCTTAATTCACCCACAAACTAGTCCTAGCCCTTACATGCCTCCTGCTTGCTCTGCTGTTCTGTGTCTAACTTCTCTCCTGTCTCCCCTCCCACAACCCTGAACGCTTCAGCCCTGATGTTGGCTTCCCTGGCTTCTTTTCAGCTGGCCTTATTTAACTCCTTCCTTGGGAGCTATCTTCTCCTGCCCCTCCTCCTCTGAGTCACACTCTTGCTGTCAGGATGTTGCTCAGTTAAGTAAGGGAGCTTACAGCCAGCGCAGCAGCCCTGCACTCGCTTCTTCTCTAGGACTAGTTATGTCCAGCCATGGATTATAAACTCTTAGATAGCAAGAATTTTTTTTTTTTTTTTTAAGTGAACTCCTGCGTTCCCTGTATTGCTCTGAAAGACCAATGAGAGAGTGCTTTCCTCACGGTCTTTTTGAGAGGACCCTCGGATATGCTAACCTGGTGGCTCCATGATTACCTCTTCACTATTGCACTAAGGTGTGGTGAGGACATGCTTCTGTTCCACCATGTTGCTTGTTCCCCCAGACCAACTCATGAAGTTTCTCACCAGCTCTGCACTGACTTTGTCACCTAAAGAGCTGCATACTCTCAACCAAAGAGAAAAACCGAGAGCCTAGCAAAAAAGTGAACCCAGACTCCAACTCACCTTTCCAGCAAAAGACTTTCCAGCAAAACGTACAGAAAATGCAACTACAAAGAAATTTACTGAGGCACAGTGGGGGCAATATATCTTTAATTTTTTTGTTGTTGCTTTTTTTTTTTTTTTAGTATTACAGTATATTCTTACAAAAAGATACAGATAAAAAGGACACTACAGGATTTGTACATTTAATTCACTTATAGTCTTAAACTGACTAAGAAATGAGGATACGCCAAGGCATTACAGCAGCACACAACCTCCCACTTCAGTAAGCCACACTGTACCTTCTAGCTTGGCGGACAGGGACATCTCCCAAAGTGACCTGCAGTTTCAAGCTGAGCAGGCTTGCAGGGGAGGAGAATGGCTGGAGATGGGGATGGTTTGGAGAGGAGGTGTTGAGCACAGAGCGGCTCAGGTACCTGACAACCCCTTACAATTCTCCTAAAAATGGCAAAGGTTTTTAAAGAGCTTGTTTAAGGGCAAGTGTGAAGATGGGGGAAATGGCTTGTCATGGAGGCTTTTCTAGATCACTTGGGTGAGAATTCCTAGGTGGTGGACTGTTGAAAGGACCAAGTCCTTTACGAGCTCTCTGGAACATCTTGTAAACAGCCAAAACTGCCTAAAGGGGAGTTTTGATGCAGATGCTGCTTTGAATTACGGCTGGTTTAAGCCGATAGCAACTTGCACTGGTCACACTAGATCTCTTCTACATTATCACCAGTAACAGAATACTGGTTTGGAAGATCTATTAAGCATCCAGACTCTCCTGTGAAATGAGGTGCCAAAACACCATGTTAGACTAATGGCATCCTTCTCAGCAGGCACAGTGAGCAAAATCTGGCCAACTTCAGGGGTTCTGGTCATCAAAACTACTACTTAGAGTAGTAGATAGCTTTTATATATATATACACACATATATAAATTCTATATTTTCAGTTGGCCAAACTGTCTTACCCAGGTTGGCCTCTTCAACCTTTGATACCAGAAACTAAGGTGGCCAGTGGAGGCTACCTGTTTGGGTGATAGGCAACCAGAAATCTCCTGTCAATTATAGAAGCCAAGGAGCCATGGCCAGACACCTGGTGATTGCTAGAGACTCCACAAGCAGAAAACCAACCAGTAGAAAGATTTTGTTTACCCTGAATAATCTGAGGAGGTGGGATGGAGGAGGAGAGAGGGGAATTAGATGAAATCCTTCTTCCTTGGCCTTGAAGATAGAAAGGAATATTAGCTCTGAGGAAGGAGAACTGCCCCAGTCTGTCCCACCAGCATGTTAACTATGGTGAGAAGCTACAAGGCATGAATGACTTTTGCCCATCTGTCCAAGCTTCTCTGGCATTATGGCCAGAATTTGTACGGAAGGGTGAAGTTTGAGTGAGCAACTGTGCAGCTTAACTCTTCTCAATCTTCCCACCATGATTCATGATGAGAAACAAACAAGTTTTATAGAAAGTGTTCTAAAATAACCAACCTGCATCAGTTTACCACATGCTTTAAAACGCATGCTTTCCCAGGACCAGAGTGATTATGACAAAAGCAAAAGGAAAGTTTTTTCTTCCCTCCCTCCCCACACCAAGACTGCTCACATATACCCCCTTGCCTAGCTCAGCTTGCTGCACAAAAGCCAAGCCAGCTCTCTAGCTGGTGTAATGCCCTGGTACGGTCTCAATAGTCTTTGCTGTAATGAAGTGTATACATACAAACATAGCAAACTAAAATAAGGCAAAATAAATAGAGGTGTCAGATTTACAGGTTCCCCTTAGAGATTCCTAAAGCCTTTTTTTTTTTTAAATCATTTAACCCCCAAACAAACAAACAAAAAAACCCCAAAACAACCGACCCAGAAACGAAACTGCATATATCATGTACATCATCAACTGTACAACTGATCTCCTTTCCCCTCACAGAAACTCCTGACACAAACTTCTCCCATGCAACCCAGCTCAGTGTGAGCTTTCCTTAAAGAAGAGGAAAGATTCAGCCAGTGGGGCTGACCATTACAGAAACACCTGCCCCACAGTGTCCCACCAGGGCCCCTCGCGATTCCTTTCCCTTCCTCAGACATCGTGAACACATTACAGAAATGCTTCTAAAGGACTCCCAGGTCGTCTCCCTAGTGGGGAGTCTCTCACCCCTGAACACTAGTCCTACTTCTGCTTTTGTAGGGAACCGGTGCCCGGACGATAGCTGTGCTGCAGGGCATGAAAGGGCCTTGCTGCTCTGAAGTCACTTTACCTTGTAGCATGTACAGAGACTTATGACCGACTGAGAAGAGTGACCCAGACCAAAGGGAGTAGGAGGGAGTTCTTCAGTCTTTTCTGGGGTCATCCTAACATAACCTGCTTAAGAACAACATAGAGACACAGAGGTGAGTGAGCACTAGACCTCTAGGGACAAGGTCTGGATAGTTAGACAGTACCTCCTCTTCTAGGTGTGAAGAACTTCTTCATAAAGTTAGCAATGACTACATTTCTGCAGGAAGCAGAACAAGCTCTTGATAATATCCTTCTTTCTCACATCTCTTCCTCCTCCACTTATTTCCAGAGATAGCGTGATTTCACTTAAAATGCTGGTGCTAGGCACAGCTGCAAGGACAACAGCAGACCCGAGCTCTTCTCCAGCTCTCAGTGCGATAAAGAGGTTATGCCTCAATGTTATGGCTCACAACTGCTTGCTATACCTGCTTGGGCTCTGCTAGCACTAGAGAACAAGGAATAAAATTTCCCTTTCTCCTTCAGCGCTCAGCAACTCTACTACAGCTGCTGGTGAAGAACAGAGCGTAGATGCACTCACAATACCCGAGAGATGACAAACAAGGACAAACTTGGCTTCAGCAAGAATCTGACGCCCGACCCTAGAGCACAGCCAACTTTTTTCCTTATCTTCTGTGTGGCCAGCCTCATCTCATACAGTAGACCTATTAATGGGCCTCTCTGCTTGTCACCGCTTACATGAAATCACTGCTTGCCTCAGTGTGTAACTGAGCTTTTCCAAAACCCTCTTTATGAACATTCACCATGGAGTCAAGAGCCAGGGGGGCAGTCCAGCATGCTGCACAAAGCCTTCAGCCACCATCACAGATTCAAAACAAGAGTGGGGGGCACTGGAACGCTGAGAAAGTTGAGCTGCAGTGAATCAGGGGCAGGACTCTAAGCTTTCTGTCCATCCCAGTAAGTATCCCACAGCTGATTTACCGGAGTTGCACAATCTCTCATTATTTGTGTATGAATCAAGGAGGTGGGAAAACGACAGCAGCTTTCTTTGACTCAGTCAGTGTGCCTGGAGCGCCCCGTATCATTAGATCGGGGTTGAACTGTGTACACAAATGGACAGAGGGCTTATCACTCGCTCTACTTTTGCTACATTTGTGGCCTTGGCAAAGTGACTTCAGTTTCAAAAAGCACAGCACAAACCTGGCAGGGGGGAATGCTGTATTTATATTCAAGGGGTTTGCCCTGAGGTGTTTCTTCTTTCACAGCACTGCCATGCTGACAGCCTGCCTTATCAAACAAGTACCTGGGGAGCGAACAAGCAGCCGTAAACTGTACAGAGCCATGAGTCACATCATCTTGCACCAGGGCTGACCTTGGCACTACACCTGAATTTCTGGGTAAGTCCTAAACCCAGGGAGAACAAAGAAAGGCGGGGGGAAACCTACAATTTTCTAATGCCTAAAAGCATCATCTTTGGAATTCAGGGATTATCCAAATCTAAATTCAACTGTATACCAATTTGGCACATATTACCACCTCTCACACGGCTTACATGGCACAGGTTATATGGCATGCTTTAAAACAAGACAAACAAAAAGGGCTGGGATATAGCATGTCTACTTCAGAGAGCAGCAAGGAGCTTGTTAATATAATTTACAAGAGACATTTCTAAAAATCCATTTTGTAATTTAAAATAAAAATGTTTAAAAAAGTGAGAGTTTTTCTTAAACTTTCAAAAACCTTTATGAAATACAGTCTTTGCTCTACAAGGTGCTTGTGTCCACTGCAATAGGCATTGCTGTTAATAGCTAATCCCAGAAGGGGAGTGGGATAGTAAGGGAGGAGAATGCACCCAGCTCTTGTAAGATACCAGCTCTTTACGATGAGTATTATACAGAGACGCGGCAGTCTGGAATGTCGTAAATAGGGAAATACTGGGGTGGGAAACTCAAAATTCAGTAAACAATGAAACATTAGAGTTTAACAATTCTGACTTTTTTGCTTCTTTCCATAGTTTACATAATTATTTTACTCTCAAAGTGTTCAGAAAACCACCACCATTTGCTTCTCCAATATTGGTAGTGTGTAATACTGATCAGGCAGCGTTCATGGCAGAGGAAGTTCTGTTCTGCAGACTCGGTGCAGAGCCTGAGGTTAAGTGACATTCAGAGAAAAAATCAAACCAAACGATTAAAGTGACAAATAGAGCTTTTTTTCACTTCCCTGGGATTCCTTGATGTTTTGTGCTGTTGACTATTGGTGCATAGTTTGTAGATGGTGGGTCTCTTCTCAAATGTTCTCTCTTTTCTTCCTGTCTAGGAGGAAGAATCTATCACCATTTCTTTTCCTTTTTTCCTTCTCCAGGGAAGATAATAAAAAAGGAAGACACAATTAAAACAAATTTTAAAATCCCATGACAGCCCACACAATTCAATCCGTTTCCTAGAGCCATGAAGACAGACAGAATTCAGCCCTCTTTCTTGGGGTTCTTTGCTTTTTCGCTGTGTACTTCATACATGCATCTTAAATACAAATTAATTTTTTTCTTATGAATTAACTCATCTCCAAAGCCTGCTTGGCTTACACAATTCTGTGTCCTCCTGGAAAAATTCTGTTTTCAGTGTGGGACCCTCTGTTGGTTCATCCCAAGTGATCCCTTCAAAATGAAAAAGACTGTGGGCTCCAAGGCTCTCCTTCAACACCATTCATATCTTACTGAGTTACATGATTCTCCTAGGTAGGAGTGGGGTGTGTGAAGTGAAGGTCAGCCTGTTAGATAGAAAGACCAGTTCATGCCAACAGCAATCACAGCTAGGATGAAGTGGAAAAGAAATCTAATTTCTTGCAACCAGTGATCCCGTTTGCTTTTTGCTACTTGTGGATGATACTAAGGACATCCCGATTTCCATTGGGCTGTACTAAGAAATCTTGCACAAACAGGTAAGAAATGTTCCGCTGTTTCCCTCCCACTCTCCAGCAGTGACAACAGGTTCCACAGTCATCTACTCATAATCCCAACCTGGCAGTGGCTTAGTTTTCTAAAGAAAAGCCAGAGCTTCTTTCCTAGAAGATGCATTTCATAGCTTCGAGGCTCAACTGTCAACAAATTCCAGAAAATTGCTTCTAGAAAAGCAGAATCCAAAAGAATTCTGCAAAAAGTATTTTATGTTGACCCTGATTCTTGAATTTCAATTTGGTCCAGAACCTGATGCTTCTGACTGAGCATCACTTGCTTTGGACAGTGTAGGCCACACAAAAATACTACACAGAACATAAGATCAGAAGCATTTTTCAGGTGCTAATCAATGGCTTATAAAATCCAATTCTGGAAGGGAATTGGAAACCTTGAGAACCACATCCTGACAAGCGCCTGAAGGCCAGTCTAGATCTTGCAGGAGTGACAGGTGTTTACAGAGCTGCTCTGAAATTAGTCTTGCTTATTATCAGCAAGATGGAGATCGTGACTAGCGTTCACTTTGGCACACAGAAAATTATCTTTCTCCAGCTGCGAGGCAGTCTGCAAGGCCCAAGTACTCTCTGTCATCACCATGAGGCCTTTGATGACACAATAAAACTCCCAGAAGCAAATCTGTCAGCTCTGCATGACCCAGTCACAGGCCCTGCTGGCTCCACAGAGGCACTTTTATAATGGTTCAAATTAGGAACACAGAAGAGGGATGAGAGGAAAGCTGATCATGGAAAGGTAACGTCTCTAGCCACAGACCAAAGAAATTCTTTGGGTAGCTGTCAGCCAGGCGCCATCGCACACATTCATCTTCCTTGTTTTGCACTTTTTCATCACCTTCTTTTGGTTGATTAGTTTTCTTCCTCTTGTATTTAATAATTTAGCTTTGTCACCACCCGTTCCCGGCTTGTCTCTAAGCCTTGGTTCCCCGAACGCTTGCGGTTACGCTTGAGCTTGGATAAGTCTTTGTCAAAGACTTCACCCGACCTTAACGCTGACACCAGGTCATCAAACTCCCCACTCTCTTCAGAGATGCTTCCAGCTTTTGCTTTCTTTTGTCGCCTCTCTTTTTCCCTCTGCTCTTTTAGCTGTGGAAAAAGACACAGAGCTTTAGGATTAGCTAACTGAGGTCCCAGATCACTAGGTACACTGCCAAGAAGCAGCTGAGATGCATCAATACAGTTTAGGGGAAGGGAAAAAAAAAAAAAAAAAAAAGAAGAGAGAGAGATCAGGAGCTTATCCACAAGGCCAAGAGCAACAGGTGACCATGCTGGGCTTCCCTTCTTCTGCACAGGCAAGCAGAGAGCAGGAGAGATGAGGAATGAGTAGCAGCATATGTTTGCCTCACAAAGCACTACCACCCTGGAGCAAAGAGGATACATGGGATCTGCCTATGCTGCTGCTGTTCTGCACTGATTTTACAGTAGGATGGTGCCAGCAAAGCAGCTGTGCCAGCAAAGCAGCTGTGCCAAATGACTGTCTACAAGTGATGCTGACGCAGGTAATTGCCCAGCTTCTGGGACCAGGCTTGCAGTGACCTTAGTGTGGCAGCACCTACTATGCCGACAGTACCTAATCTAGTGAGTTTAAAGTTAGTTAACAGGTGTCTGTACAAGCCACAGTCATTACTATAGCCACAAACAGTTTTGTGCTTGGGGCATATCTAGCTAAATTGACAGGCAAAAAGGCTGCAGTCCTGCAGAAGGAGGAAAAGAAGGAAGGAAAAGCTAACAAGCTAAACATACTGGAGAATGAAAATTGTGTGAAAGATCAAAACATCAACAGACAGTCTTTCCAGCAAACAGCTCATGTGGATGGAGGCAGTGTGTTTGCAGTGCTGGGAAGAGGAAGGCACATTGCCTCAGCTCTGGAAAGAGGAACTGGTTATAAACACAAAGAGCAATGAAACAAAACTGCTGATTTTATAAATCATTAGATAGGTCCACATGTCAATGTGATGCCCTTGGTCTCCCTAAGGTAGCTCCAGGGACCTCAGTTATAACCCCTCTACTACTCAGCTCCAAGATCAGTGGAAATGGCAAGGGATGGATGAGGCTGTCAGGAAGCAAGTTGCTTGCTCTGCATGCTAGCCCCACGTTGCAGGAAGACTCTTTCCATAAGCAAACTGCAACCTCTCTCGCGGTGTATTAGGCCTATGAAAGCCTCCTAGTGCTTTAAGAGCAAGCTCCTGCACTTTCCAGGCTGGCTGAGAGGAAACGTGAGCCTCAGTTCTGGCATTTTATCCCTGTGTCCAACAGTAAGGCTGCTGGCATCCTGGCGTTTTACCTCTCTCCTCTTCTGAAAGGCACAAAATGGTGCTTTTGGCACAGCAAACATTTAAATCAGCAATTCCCCACAGCGAGGCCTGGGGCCATGGCGGCAGCTGGGTTAAAGTAGCGGCAGGGGGGAAGGAAGCAGGGGACTGCTGAGTTGTTCTCAGGCCTCAGGAAGGGCTGAGGTTAGAGGGGGAGGTTGGTTCACACGAACCCCTGGGGACACACACATCTGTCTCCCAGCAGCAAAATCAACGATGCACAAAAGCTCTCTCACCACGTCCAGGTCAGATGCGGCCCCAGTAATCAAGGCGTTAAGGCTGGCCAGAGAGAAATACTGTCAGTGCAGGCTGCAGCAGGTGCCAGGGCATTTGCTGTGTCACTGTACGCTGTCAGGCGACAGGCACGCAACAGATGATGATGGAGTCTGAGTGAAAGCTGACTAGCTGGCAGGACCAAGGGAGATCTGGGTCCCAGAGCTTTTGCACAGAGCCTGCAGCCTGAAAGCAGGATAGTCTGGTGCTGGGCAGGGGCAGCACCATCCTGCAAAGTGCCAGAGAGAACAGACAGGGCTAGATTTGGTATCTGAATCCAAAAGAGGGTAATTTAGGAGCCAAACAGTATGCCTTTGAGAGCTGACAGGACAGCCAGCAGGTAAAATGTCAACATTTATGAAGAGAATGATGCCGAAGAGAGGTGGCAGGGAGAAGGATGTGAAACAGTGACAGGACATGAGCACTGGAATTGGTTCTCTCAACCTTTCTCTCTTGAGACATGAAAAGGCAATGGAAGGAACACCTTCCTGTGCCCAGGTCCTCACCATGGCCTCCATGCGTGCCCTGCGCTCCTCTTCTTCCTTTTTCTTCCTCATATTCTCCAGATCTTGCTTGGCCTCTGCAAATGACTGTAAGAAAGTGTCGAAGATGCCAAAAAATTCATCTGGCTGCATCTTGCCCTCACTCTCTCCAAAATGCTTCAGTGCTTTGGCATACTGTCAAGGGGGTAGAAAACACAAGAGCAATAATTAGGCAGGCAGTTTGGTGAAGACAGTGAGGAGAGCTTATGAGCAGCCACACATGTAATTCAATACCCTCTGAGCATTCATGTGGCAAGAGCAGAAACTACTGCCCGGCAACAGAAGTGCCTCTCCTTAAGGCAGGTGCCTCTGTCCCAGAAGAATCTGCTCTCCTGGATATCCTTTGGGCAACACAGAGCAACGGTGCTGGAGAGGACTGGCTGTCCACTTACAGAAAAAAAAACATGTTCGGTGCCTGAGGTTGATGGAGTAATTTCAGAGGACAACTGGCCAATTCTTAGCTGCAGCTGTGGGACAGCAGGGGCTCAGAAGACAGTGAGCTAGCTGGGGAAACAAATAGTTTTAGTCCATCTAACTACCAAACAAGTAGTTTTAGCCCATCCTTTCCCCCTTCCCCTCAAATCTACTTGTAAAAATCACTGGAGGTAGAGGCTTTTTTGCAATAATGTTACAGTCTGTCCTCTCAGGAGCCTTTTGCCATGTCATCCATCACTCCGGAGTCCTCCGAATCAGGGTGTTGCCTGGGAGAGACACGGCTATGGACAGACATGGCCTGAGAGAGGGGCAAGGAAAGCAGCCAGGGCTCCCGGGCAGACTTAAAAGAGAATGAATACATTACAAGTGGCTTTTACTTTAAAAGGCAAATGTTGAGGCTGCAGGACACATGTGGAGGCAGCCAACTGGCAGGACTTCAGTCACAGGGCAGTCCTGATCAGGATATGGTAAATTCACAGCAACTCCTGGCTCTTGGCTATCAGTCCTGCAATAGTTATACACTTTATACACTCTTCTTTGCTCTCTCACACTCACAAACGTGCCTCTGTACGCACCAAAATGCACATAAATGCATGCACACATAGTCTGTCAACAGCATGTACGCATGTGCCCACTAAGTCCTATATAAGTGTATGCATCCAAAAGCTGTATCATTGTCCAACCACCTTCACTCACAAACCTCTGTATCGCAACAGGCAGCACCAGCGACACATGCATGACGGCACTAGTGCCCTGATCCACAACTCCTCTAGCATTCCCTGCTTGCACTTTAACATACCACCGAGCAGAAGAGCATCCTTACAGACATCAACGTTTACCAAACCCAGACTCTCCCAGGCTGAGAGACTGCCTTCAAACCATCTTGTGCATGTATTCAGCTCATATGAACACAGCCCAGCTTCCCTCTCCTTAGGTGGGTGCTCTTGCAGAATGGAAAAGACAGTAAGAACAGTTCAGGCTTTGATCCCAAGGGCAAAATGAGTTTGGAAGCAGGTCTTATAAACCCCTCTGGCCCTGCACCAGGTAAAGCATAAACAATGTCTCCCAGTCAACTGCAGGGGGAAGAAATCTCCAAGGAAAGCAGCTTATTTCTGGCACAGCCTGAGAGATTCAGCATCTCCCCTCCTCTACTTTCCCTGCCAGGCCCACAAAGCAGCTTGAAGCAATAGCTTCTTTTTTCTTCAAAAAGGCTGTGTTCTCAGCCAAAAACAAAGAAAGAGACCCGAAGTATCGGGGAGGGGGGGAAGTATTGGAAGAAATGCAAGTTGCTTTGAGCTACCAAACATGGCAGTAGTTGAAGGAAGCACTACAGCATAAACTCATGGAGTATGGAAACAGCAACAGATTACTTCTCTGTTTTAACTCCTTTTCTCCGAAACCTCTGAAGACACATACACACACATACGCACAGCTACTCCCTCTCCCCACCCCCCTCTGTAATGTATGCATAGTCTGCTTGAATATTAGGAAAGTGCAGCAGTCTCACAGTAATCCCCACTGACCAGCACCAGCTCTTCAGCAGAGAGGATATAGGCTGTCAATACCACAGAGGGATTGCTCCAGCGTGCCAATCAGCCAGGGGAACGTGAGTACCAGAGAAAGTCTTCAGCACAGGCATTGCCACTGCTGCTTGAACTCATAAAGCACCTAAAGCTCATTGCTTACAGGAGATGTGCTACCCGGAATCTTCTCCCACTTAACTTGTGGTTAATGCCCATGAAATTGAAACTAAGGCACAAATTAAGAGCAGTGACTAGAGCTGCCAGCTAGAAGGAAGGCTTTTCCACCTCCTGTGAAGCCTGAAGTCCAGGGGCAGTCCACAGGAGATGGCTGTTGTACCTACTGATGCACCGCCTCCACCCAGTGTTCCTCCTGAGCGCAGAAAAGGTAAGTGAGGGGGTATACAAGAAGCGAGCTGATTTGAGCCCATGAATGCCCATTTTAGGGAGGCTGGGGGTTGAAAAGGAGGGGGTCCTTGCTTGGGGCTTTTGGATCCTACATACAGGGAAGTGTCCATTAAAGAGTGGTGGTGTCTGCAAATGTTCTGCACATAGCCTGTCATCCAAACACCAGCACCAGCTAGTTTTTGTCACGCTGGCAGAGGGGTTTTTGCCACTGCCTCCCCACTGCCACTCAGAGAAAGAACAGTGTTGCTGTGCTGTGCAGCAGCCTGGAGCCTTCCAGAGACACTCGTAAGTATAAGGTGTTGTGGTCTCTAAGCAGCAGCGAAGAGGGCAATCCTGAAAATAGCCTGTCTTCAGTACCCTGTAATACATCTCAGCAGGTCACAATCACTTAATGTAAAGCAGTGAAAGATGAAAAGCAAAAATCTGTGAGCTAGATGTACCAAAAATAACTACAAAAGAGAAATCTGCAGTTCACTGAAGTAAATATTTTCCTTCTTTCTCCACCCCCTCGGGAAAAAAGCTGACTGAGCAGAGGAAGGCAAGTCAGGAGATTCAGCCTCCACTGCCAACTCTGCCCATGATGTGGCTTGGGAACTCATGCTCCCTCTCTGAGCCTTCCTTTCTCCATTTGTTACAGAACAGGAAGTGTTGCCCCACTAATCTGATACAGGAAAAGGCAAAAAAATCAGTTGTTCGCATCTGTAGGGCACTACCTCAATTCAATGCACTATTGTAAAGACAGCCACGCTGTCTTTTCACTGTTTAAACTGCAACAGACCCCTCTGTTTTTATTACTACTATTTCCCTGTAGCTCTGGTTCTGTGACCACATGTGCTTTTTCAAAGCACCAGTGCCGCAATGAGGGGCAGCGAGCTGCTGGAAGCAGCTTCCCCAACCCTGGTACAAAGCTCAGGGTCCTACCTGCCCACAGTGGCTAAAACCATGCTGCCTGCCTGGCTCAGAGCATGAGAGGCAGCATGATGCAGATCAAGGTGCTCTGGATCCCAGCCCTCTCTTCTGCTCTCTGCTGCAGGATTTGTATCACCCTGTACAAATCACTCAAGTGCTCCATGGGCAGATTCCCTGCCAAACCAGTACTTGCTCTCATGCAATCTGCAGTTAAGTCCTTGTGCACACAAGATGCTTCCCAGAATTTTGTGACATGCTGTAAGATCGCGGAACAAGGGCTGAAACTTGCTTATTCCTGAAGTCATTTGGGGACAGATGACATGGGCAAAAGCAAGATGGAAAACTGTGTTTCAGCAGGTTTTCCATTGTAATACAGGATGGTATCTCTTTTTTCATTAAAAAATTCATTTCCACACCATAAGGGCCCCCAAGTTCCATGATATAACAGGTCCACGAGCTCAGTGCCAGCTCTGCTTCCTCTGCCAAACTTTCCACTGAATTCATCCTCTTGCCAAAGCAAATCGTTTAGACAGTTGTTTATTTTAAAAAGCCATTTTAGCAAGGAGAGGGAGAGCGGGACAGCAGCACATACGCTCTCTGCTGTGCTTGCCAGTGAAATGTTAAACAGTGGCAGAAGAGCTCTGGAAACGGCAGGAATGGGGCTCTATGAGGAGGAGGAAAAACAGCCATGATAAAGATTTCCTGCTGTCTGTGCTGTCTGCTATTGCAGGAGGAGCCAATACACAAATGAATTACACCATGTAGCCATGCAACATGAACTGTCTTCCCCAGAGAAGTAATCTTGAGTTTGCTGTTATGAAGACTCCAATCCTGTACCGAGGCTGTTCAAATAAATGCCTCTTCTCTTACTGGGACAGATTCAGATCAGTTAACGGAAAGAACCCAGCTGATTTCAGGTAGGGCTGGACCCAGCTCTCCTTGCACCTAAATGATCTTATAGGATTATCCCAGGAGTTCAAAAGTGACTCTGGCAGACCCAAAATTGAGATACAGGTGCTGTAAACATTTCTGATCTGTTAGGTGCCAACCTGCACTGGAAGCATCTGCAGTTCTAAGTTAGGGTACAAGAGCTACGTAATTTATTTACCAAATGGCTGTTCCGGACAGCAGGCTGTGGTGCCTGCCCATGCCCTTTGTAACACACACGGTCTTGACTTCTTCAGTCTCCATCCTGATCCTTTCCTCATTCATTAGCCCCCATTGCTGACAGAAAATACCTGTCCCCCAAAATGAATGACTGAAGTACACAGCCTGTAACTGGCACTTGGACTGCAGTATTTCTGTGTGCTTCATAGCATTCTTCCATTAATGACTATTTTCTTAAATGGATTTTGGCTTTCCCTGCCTTTCTGTTCTTCAAAACAGTTACTATATGTGGCGAGCATTAATGCATGTGCAGAGTCTGAACTCCAGTCTCCATGATGACAAATATAAACACCCTGCTTGACAGAAGTTGTTATGACAAAGACTGGGGATGGACAGTTTTTCTACCCTCCTCATCAGCCTTGCCAAGGCAGTGGCCTCCTTTGTGCCTCTGTAGAGAGGCTTAAGTTTGATATTCATCACAGGTATGGCAATACCTGACTAAGCAGACTTTGTTCTTCTAGGAAGATCCAGAATGTTTTAAAAACAGGTTTGTTATAAAGCAAGCACAAAGTAGAACAGTTATGAAGCAGTCTAGTGATCTAAGTTCATACCTGTCAACACTGAAGTATGTTGTAAAGCTTCATATAGGGCAAATGTCACCTTTTTCATGTAGGAGAATAATGTTTACATGATGGGAGGTCACTATTCCTCTGCCTGGGCATTTTCATTCTTTCCCAATAGGAAACACAGGGACAAATTTTCACAAACAAAATTCAAGCCCATTCTGTTCTTTCTGATGTGAAAAAGTCAATTTTTCATCTGTTTGAACACATAAAAACTGGTGAAGGATTCCAGGGCAGAATTTCACTTTCTCCTGCCCCCACCTTCCAGTTTATGGGAAATGGCATAAAACATTATCCCTTGATCTAATCTATATATTCCCTTATAAAGTGGTATTGAAAGTGAGAAAAACACAAAAAGAACAAGAACCAGCTGTGCTAGAGAGCCTGTTTAAAGAGTCGGTCTAAGTTTTCAATCAGTTCTTAACCAAGCCATCTGTTTACTGCATGAAGACAAGCACAGTTGCAAGGCCTCCTCTGCAAACATGGATGCCTGCATCTGGCAACCTCACCCTTTAAATTTAAAATATCACCTCCTCCCCATGGCCACTAAGTGTAAATGGTCCTGTTTAAGCAAAAAGGCTAAAAGAAAAAGTACTTCATGGGATTATGAAAAATATCCTCTACAGAGAAGGTCAGCACCACACTTTGGTAATGGATTGTTTCTGTAACTTAAAGGAATAAAGAAATGACATTTGCTAATACTAAAGACATTTAAAAAAATAAAAAACTTCTCAGGTTTGAAAAGATAATATGTATTGTTTTAAATCCCAGCTGAGGAAACATGGCTCTGATTAACTCATGGCAATCAATTAGCCACATCTATATTTAGAAGAATATCCAACTCCAGCTGTTCAAACTAGGGCTTCATTATTATTAATAAGTCTGTGAACCAGACCAATTCTTCTCAGGCCATTAGGATATTTTTAAAAGTCCTCCCTCTCCCACTACCTTTTTTTCAATTTGCTTTGCTTTGAGAAATCAAATAACAATAGGGTAATCAGATGTCTTGGTCCCTGTCTTCCTTTAATTGGCTAGTTATAGTAGGTTTCCATGGTAAGAAAAAAGTTTGCAATTCAACAAACACAGCCCATTGAGGTTGGAAGATGTTACAAGTTTTGCAAAGCACATCTGGTTTGTTGAAAATTTCCAGCTTTTTCCTTTTTCTTTTCTTTTTTTTTCTTTTTTAAGAAAAGAAGAGGAAAAAGAGGAAGAAGAGAGGGGAAAAAATAATATGAGACAAACATGAGAAATAGCTCAGCATTGGTAAGGACAGACAGTTCTCTTTTAGAAGTCCAAAAGCAGCTTTTTGCCAGTGGAAGAACCAAAGCCATAGGTTGAGCCAAAGTTGGAATGGTATGTGTTCAAACATAGTAAGGGTGTGTGAGGAGAAGGTAGAGAAACGTTTCCTAAGCATGTTATAGTCATTAAAATAAAACATCTCTTTATGTCGAGTGCTTTATGTTGGCTATGTCTAAAAAAGCATGCAATAACTTCCAGACACATTGGTCTGTCTGCAGGGAGATTCTCTGGTTATTCTTAAAGCAAAAGAACGGCATTTTTCCTGCAAGTGCCTGATCAAGAAAAGTTACGTTGCTGTGCTGGAAATGTACCACTTGCTGGTTTTTAACCCCTGGGTGACCTTGTAAAGAATCTGCATTGGGCTTTTGTCCTAGTGTGAAAAAAGAAAGGACCACCACCATCTATAACACTAAACCAAAAGCAGGCACTTTAAGCCAAGGTACGGAGTGAATTTGCTTCCAGAAATGTGCACCTAACTATAATGAAGTTGAAAAATTCACCCAGTCATAAAACAGAAGCCCCCAAACCATCGAAAACGGAGCTTTTCTCAGGAAACTTAGTGGAGGCATGGAATGTAAAACATTGGTTTTGTGATTATAAAGCCTGTATGGTGTGAACATTACTATGTTGGAAGAAGTTTGAATCTTCTCAAGCAACATGGCAATAATGAAAAAATTAGACACGTTACTCTCCATGAAATGTTCTTACAGCATTAGTAAGTGTTAGACTGCCCAGCTTTGCCTTCAGAGTACTGTAATAACTACTTCCCCACTGGAATTTGCCAGGGCAGCTAGCTCTAGCTGACAGCCAGTAGCTCCTGGTGCTTGCAGCTGCAAGTCAGTGTTACCAACATCATCTCCACAGCAAGGAAATGCTTTGGAATTACAGAATGACGTTACTGCAGAGTGACTGGATGAGTGAGGAGTCTTACTGTTCAGATCCTCAACCTGTATTTTGCCTATCCTTCAAAATCTAAGGCCTACGAATCCAATGGCACAGGTTTCATTAATAATGCACTAGGTCCCTTAACGTTACAAGGACTGACACCAGCAGCGGAAATAATTCAGTCCAAAAGAAATAACACATTTGCTTCATAACGCCAAGCACTTTTAACATGCCAGCCAACAAGGGCAGATTTGCCATTACATATCGTTTACTTTAGAACTTGCTCTTCTCTAAACATTTTCATATGGTTATGATCTTTTCATATAAATTCTTCCTCATTCGGCTGAGACACAGAGGGATTAGTGCCAGACTCCAATCATCAGCAAAAGAACAAGCACCTCCTTCATTGTACAAATCTGGTAATGGGGATGCAGACAGTGAAAGGACCAAATGATCACAGCAGCACCTGAAGAGTAACAACGCACATGGTGCTGGCTGTGTAAGAAGGATCCAAGAACATCAGACAAACTATGCATGTTTGGGATTTCTATCCTTGCAATGAAATACAAGCAGTAACAGAGAAGCGTAAGTGGAAAAGATCAGGTATTCAGAGTTACCAAACTACCCAGAGGAGCATTTTTAAAGGAAAGAAATTAAGCACAAATGTCCCCAGCTGAATGACCAGAGTGGGATGAAGTCAAAAGCAGAAGGTAAAAGATATGAGGTCACTATCACTAATCACCAAAGGACCTCTTTTTGAGAGACTGCTTAAAAGGCAGTCCCTTCAACACCACAGCATGGTGTGGTACCCTGCTACAGACATTGCTATCGCAATTCTATGCCATATGTGCAAAATGTTAAGGAAGTTTAGCAAGAAGTGGGCAAGAGCATTAAACCTTCTTTTAATCCTAAAATATATTCTAAATGGCTTTAGACCAGATTCAGAAAAGTAAGAAACTTCATCCTAAACCAATTCTAGTGCCTATTAGAGTTTCCACTACAGTCCCAGCATCTGAAATTGCCACTTCCATTTTGATTCAGGCTTTTGACTGAGCCAGTGAAACCCCAAACACTTCAAAAGGTATTCTTACCTTGTCTCTAGCCTCATTGAGAAGGTCTTCTAACTCTGAGAAGCTGAAACTGGCCACAGTGATGAAATCACTCATGACGGGAACGAACCTGTCACCTGATTCCCGCATGCGTCTCTTCTGATAATCCAGTTCCTGAAAGAGAAGAAGTAAGAGATGTAGACAGGCAACTGTCAAAGATTCCTCACTGACACCGAAATGCTGCATTTTTTTTCCTATGCAAAAGAACAAATAACAGAACTTGGATTGTGTAGCAAGTGAATTTGATATTTTTAATAGTGAGTTTCCCTCCATCTTCTTTTCCCATGGTGACTCAAAAGGCTGTACACTTGGGGAAACGTGCACATGTGTGAATAATCTATATAGTTCCTAGCTCTGGATCTCCCCTTTAAGTCTTTGAAAAGAACTAGGTGGGCAGCAAAAAGACATAAAAATCAGTTCTCCCACTGAAGACCAAGCAGAAAGGTATCAGGTGCAACATTTGCTAGCATCCTGCTAACCAATAAGCATGAGTTTAGATGTCATAAAAGTTACAAGCTGGGCTATTGCAATAAGAAGATTTATGGGGAAAAAAACCCGACCAGACATAAAATGATAGGAAACTAAGCTCTATTTGTCTGCTACCTACAGAAAGAAAAAAAATACAATATTGCAGGATTCTTTCCTTCTGGCTCAAGTTTTTTAGTTTTAAGCCAAGGTTTCTCATGCTATCTCTTCCCTTGCTCTATTCACCATGCTTATGTCATGGAAAGACCTACAGATCTCCTCAAAACGACCAAGTTATAGTAAGCCTAGCAGTCTCCCATGCCTGTGCTTGACTTGTATGCTGTTGACAGTCTCATGGGGACAATGAAATTGTAATCTGGGCCTTATCTTTATTCTCAGCTGAATAATCAGTGGGAATGATAAAGCCTTACTTTCTCTGTAGGGAAAGCAGCATGAAACAGCAGGTCAAGTTACAATCTGACCCTCTGTTCCCTTTGGAAAAAAATATTTTTGTTCTGGCTGCAACTCCAGCTACACACGTGTTTGGTGCTCTCTGTTACTGGTCATCAAAATACTGGTTCACGGAACCAAAGGGGTAGGTTTATAAGCATCTATAATGAGAAACTCCTTGGGATTTGCTCCACAGTACTGCTGAATGCAAAGAATTACTTTGGCCATCAGCAATCTAAAATCAGATGTGATATATCTTCTGGTCTGATGTGAGTTGGAAAGAGAAAGTAACCACTACAAGGAAAGACCACAAGGCAGAAAAGGGGCAGGAAAAGCAATGAGCAGGTGGCTAGAGAAAAGTCTGCATTAAAGAAGTGCTACTTCCCCCACTTTATATTACACCCTCTTCTCCACTGGTTTTCCTAACACATCACAAAGGATGGTCCCGGGAGCACTACTCAGTTACATCACTTTGCAATGAATTGTCTCTATGTTACAATCACTTTGAATTGGACCTTACAAGTACAGGAAATGTCACTTCACATGCTTCTAAGAATTATGAATATTTTTTTCAGCCACTCTTTCCCATTCTAATTTTTAAGCTAGTTTTAGTGGAAAGTTGCTCTACTCCCTCTCCACCCGCCCCCCAGCAGGTGAGTATAACAATTCTGTCATCTTACTCACTGTTGAAAGCTATGGCATTTGGGACTGTTACTGGAAGGCAGTGTTTTTCAAAGTAAAATTAAAATCAGGTGATCCACCCTTCAATTTCAAATTCAGTCCTTCCCTGCAGAATAATTCTTCCAAAATAATAAACCCCCCCCACAAAAGTAACCAGCATGACTATGTAATCAGATCGAGCGGCATGCCAGAGAATAAGAAACTCCGCTGTATATTCTAGAAATGGTCTATACTAGTCATAACGGCACAATAGCAGAAGCTAGCCCTGCCCCTGGTGGGCCGAGCTGCTGATTCTCTGGAGAGATTAAATGATTCAGCCATGGCAGTGGTTTCTCACACAGTGGTTATGATCTCCTTGCTGCGTGACAGAAGGGCTCTGCTGACAGAATTCACTTCCTGATTTGGAGAAGACCAAAAACTACTTAGCTGTCCTTCTGGGAGCATCCTACACAAAGGCAACAGCTGCATGCATGTCTTGACAAAGACATTTTTACAAAAGCTGCAAGTCCAGGAAGGGAAAGGGTTAGTAGTACCTTTAAGAACATCTGACTGTGAAACTATTTTTAGCTTTCTATTCTTAAGGGGCCTTGAAGAAACTTCTCAGTCACTGGAGCCAAGGCTGTGGTGAGAACACACTGGAATGGAATCAAGAATCACACCTTCCCCTCCTCCCCCTTTCACCTGACAGTGATCTTCTATTGTTGCTATAGTGCTGCTTTTTACATGCCAGAAAACCACGAATTGAGCAAGCAGAGTGGGAGGTGCTGGCCGCCTCAGATGAAAAATACCATGGCAGGGAGAAGACTGAGGAGGGAAGATGGCAATTGAATGGGATGGAGAGGTTGCCCATGGAACCCATGGATGGGAAAGAGAAGAAAAATTGGCTGTAAAGGCAAAAGGATAAATGAGCTGATCACAGAAAGCAAAACAGAAGTAGGTACTCACATTTCAATGGGGGGAATTGTCTGTCCCAGCCAAAACTGGGCCTCTCTTCATGTCATGAACTCCATGTCAGCCTTCCTTTTACAGGTGCTTTTAATTCCCAAACATTGCACTGCATGTATGCAGCAGTATCTCCTCCCATTGCTGTGCTCCCCCTTTCCCCAACAATCCAGAAATAAGGTTTGGAAAGTTTGTTTTTTCACGGGAGAGTCACTGCCTAATTACATGATGAACTGCTGGAGACAGCCAAACAGCCTGGGGGTTGCTGACAGGACAAAGATCCCTTCCTCTACCCCCAAACTCAGGCCAGGTGAAAGGAAAACAAAGTCATCATTGCCTGTCTCATAGTGGATGACAAGGACTGGAGGGTCATATGTTAGTTCCTTGTAGATAGGTAATCATTGCACAGGAACCACGCAATGCAATTCCCAATAACCGGTCCCTTTGCCAGGAGTCCCAGTGCAGAATATTCCCCATCTGGAATGCTCCACTAGCATTAAACTGACATGAGTTGAAACAGGTGAAACATCCTGAAGATGGAGGGGTGCTGAGAAGTGTGGCTAATAAAACCCTGCTTGAAAGGGCAAACAGCTAAAGACAGCAAGGACCTTCCTGAGCGTCAAAGACCTCTGCCTTATCTCTCAGCACTACCTTTGCCTTAGTATATCCAACAGGAAGGAGATGCCAGCACCAACCTGATCTTTGGATTTTGTTCCTATGCTTGCAGGAAGAGAGAATGATGTTCTTAGGGACAGAATATATTTATCTGTGCAGATGCTGGGAGACGTTAGGGGACAGAGACAATAGAGTGACGTTAGCCTTTAATCTTTACTTACTCAACTGCTGTGCAAACACTAAGTTGACATTCCTCACATCAGCCGTTGTGAGAGGTTGGTATTTATAGCTGCCATTTCACAGAGGCGGCAAACGCATGGGGTTGTTCAAAGCCCCACATATATATCAATGGCATAAGCAAGATGCAGATACCTCCTGCTACTGAACACAGTGTCCCACTCTGTGCTTTCCTGCCTCAGGAAGGCTGGAGTCTTTCCCCAGGAACAAAACTAACGTTAACTAAAGAGGGCTTCCAAGTAGGGGAACCACAGCTGACACACAAAGTTGTGACTCCAGGGAGCATTTAGGCCCATCGCTTATCTTTAACTCTTATAATTTGGTACACACAACTGCATCAATGCACCATTTGTACTGTTCTTTGTTGAGATGAAAGGCTCTGCACTTGCTAAATACAAATTCAACACAGGTGACTTAAGTCCAGCTTAAAAGGCTTTCATCAATAGCAGGAAAAAAATGTCATTGTTGCTTTGCTTGCCAGATCAGCTCCTTCACCTTTAACTATCTTTTCTTTTGCCTTCCCAAGGAGTGCTTAGGACAGGTTAGGGTTGCATATAACAGTGCACTACCTGTTTACTACTACTCCAAAAGCCGTGTGAAACACTTGCTCAGCAGCCAGCCATCCCTCAGTAAGAAAGAGAAAGAATTTTATTTCTTCTTTCAGTGCATGCCATTTGTCAAACAGTCCTTGTACTTTCCAGGCTGAGATCAAACAAGCTTTTCATTAGGCTTAAGTCTGCTAAGATCACCAGCAGAAGCTCCACATGAGAAGCTTTTATTTGTTTTTTCTTGGTCAATGCATTCTGGAATGGAATGGAAAAAGAAAGCCCACTTTCTCTTATCGTAAAATATATAGTGCCCCTGATTCTGAGTGAGGTATTTTAAGTATGGCACTTTGGAAACCTTAAGATACTTACAGCTTCAACAGCTTTCAATCCGGTCTTTATATTGTTGACTTCTTTCTCCAGCTCTACCAGGCTGCACAGGAGACAAAGCAGATAAAACAAAAAGAGCAGTGTTACATAGGAATACAGGGACTGTGCAGCAGAACAGACCACTGGCCCATCAAGTCTGGTATCTGGCCTCTGGCACCAGCCACGCCAGATGATTAGAAATGAGGGGAAGAGGGTCTGTTAATGCTCTGTGCCGTTTTTGTACGATATGTACAATGAGGCAGACCCTGCTCACCTGTGATCACACTGAAGATCGGGATTTTCCTAGGAAGAGGGGGGTAGCCCTCAAACATCTACCCTGTGAGTTGAGCCTGACCCTCCAGCAAGGAGCATGTGCCACATAGCCAGCTTGCAATAATCGGCTGACGCATAAGCAAGCTTTAGCACATACGTTACTGTGGTCTCAGATTATTTCTACATATGATTTTTGAATCACTTAACTGATAAATCCCATTAGCAATACATTTACATGTGATTTTTGTTTTCCTCACAGTCCAAATGTTGTTTTTATTCCATCTGCATTTCTGCCATATGGTAGTCCTTGCAAGCTTACATTGTAACTTGCATATAACCCTGCTGTTAATGTTAATACATGCTTCCCTAGACACAAGTGTTATACTGAATTTCTGCTCATCATATACAAACGAGGTTTTTTTCTAAGACTTGTATAAAAAAATGACTTTTCATTTCCAGGTAACTAGTTAGTACCTATTTGTGAGCCAGCAAGCATCTCCTCCAAGTATTTGATGAGTAGTAGTTTACATCTCAAAAACACCACTAAAGCCTTAATAAATGCCTTTAAGTGTGAACCTACATTTAGTTTTTACTGGCCTTTCATTAGCTGGAGTAGTTACCTATACAAAGAATCATGGCTGGGCAAATAATATGCAAAGGTATTTTTAAGCAGTACTTTGGAAAGAAAAAAGTGCTAGTATTTTGGGGGGTGGCTTGTGTACACATTTTCCACAAACACCTATAGAAATGGCAAAAAAATCATTGAAATTTGTGCAGAAGTATGATGCTTTCCACATTTCTGTGCAAGACTGATTTGTGCAAAAGTTTGAACATTTTTCCTGAAAAGGGTTTACTGTAGCCGCTCTGCCTAATCGACTCTGCCCTAGAAACAAACCTTCAATTATCCAGAAAAAATAGCACGTGACTTAGATGAACAACCATAGCTTATGGTGAGTGAATCACAAACAATAACCAGCCTAGTTACAATGTCTGATTCAGAAATAAAGTAGATGTAGGCATATCTGAGTAAAGCTGTCAATTTAGTTACCACCTACGAATGTTTTTGGACCAAAATACTCTGTTGATGTACATCTGAATAACGTCAAGGATGTGAGCAAAGGCATTTCAGCCGAAAGGCTGGCCATGAGTTTAGAAGACAGCAGTGAAAAAACTGATGATCATTAAGTTAACAGAAATCACTGGGAACTCCAGCTCTGGGAACAAGCAACAGCACTGGACTTACTTGACTTTTGCTGCTTCTGGAAGATGTTGCAACTCAGACTGAATATCTAGGATATCTGGATAATTCTTTTCAAAGATCATAATTAAGTAGTGCAACAGTGTAATGTTCCTAAAAAAGAATAAAACAAGAAGGGAGAAATGAGAAGGAAGATGGTGATGAGAAGGAAAAAGATAGTGGGAGGATTGTGACAAATCAGTGAAAAATATTGGGGTAGGAAATGTGCTTGAATGAACAAAACAAACAATATATCAGCAGTTAGCAACTCTGTTATTGCAAGAAAAGTATCACAGACTGAAATGAATTTATTAGCCCTTTATGAACCATCCTTTCTAAAACCTCAAGCAATATATAGCGCCTTGATTTATTCTGGAAGCAACAGCATGCTTCCATCCATCTGTGCAGACAGTGTAACAGAAAAGAAAATTGGGTAGCACAGTATGCTATTTGTCCCCAGATACTTCAGAGAATAGACAACTGATAGTACTAAAGTGACATTAACTCGTAAGGGAGAAGTGAGCTGTTCTCAGAGGCAACGTGGAAAAAAACTAAGAGTTAACTAAGAAGAGGAAAAGGTTCTTGAAGATTGAAGAAGCTGCAAAGGAAACTCCTATAGTAATGAAACAGATATATTTATGAGTAATGGTCAGGCTCACTACTACAAAAGCAAGGGCACCTCAAGTAGGAATGGATAGAAATGAGATGTATGAGAGACGCAGGAGAAGAATTAAGAAAGTTTGTAAAGTAAATGATGAATTTTGCATCAGTGAATTTTGCATGTAGAGAGAACAGCCAGCTGTAACTGCTACATCAGGTGAGCGTTACATGGTTAACTGACAGGCAAGACAGCAGATGGCCACTGCTTCCCACAGACTAGAGCCTGGGAGCTGGGAACTGGTGAGAGAACAGAATCTGCACAGGATATTTAATATATGGAAAATCAAGCCAAGCTACATTGAGGCAAAAAAAAAGTTCAACACTAGCTACACAAGTGTTAGCCTTGGAATACAAAAAGGACATCGTGGTAGTCAAAATAGAACTCTCTTAGTGCACACTATTAGGCAGGGATGAATTTCCTATGACTTCTTACTGCCGTTATTCATTCTGTCACAGCCCGAAGTAATTTCACCACAACTGTTGTCTCAGCAGGTCTCATAAGTCAAAGAAAGGTACAAGTTAGTAAGAACCAGTATAGGACATCTCCAAGGAAAACCGTAGTGCTGCTGGAGCCCAAAAGTGGTATTCTCTCCCCAGTCACAGCTGGATTAATTTCCAGAACCAGTATGGGGATGTGGGGCAAAACACAGGGTAGCACTATAAAGACCAGCAGACCATGTCCATGAATAGTAAGCTCCACCTTTCCAAAACCATCTATTTTCCTTAACTGCTCTAGATGCAACCAGGCTCAGTCTCTCTGAGTGGTTCTGCCTTGTGGTTCCATTACTGGTGTAGGTAGACTGACAGTTTATGACAGTCCTGCATCAGAAACATATGCTGTGTTTCACAGGACACATAAAACTGTGGTCAGAGTTTTCTGTGTTTTCTTTTTTTGCAAAACCATGGCCATAAAACTTTGGTATAAAGGGCAAATTCCATAGAAATCCTTCCTCCCCCCTTATTTCAGTTATTTGTGAAATACTACATTTTGTCATCTTCACACAGTGTTGCAGAAACACAATCCAACAACAGACGTGCATTATCCAAAGAAACAGCAGAATTTGAGTACTGTGTTACTAGCTGGTCTTAACTGCTGCAGGATCTTTTAGAGTGAAATGCACTACTTAAGTGACAAATAAGACATTATTTTATATAGTCTACACAGCTAAAAACAAACAAAACTCACTTTCATTACTACGGTAAGAGGTACAGCAGCACAGTAACTAACTCATTTACAGCCTTCTAGCCTACCTGTCTATGCTGGATTTGGTGTCTGCAATTTTGTTCAGGCTGGAGACTTTGAAGCCATATGCACTTCCCCTTTGGCCCTTGTTCATGTAATTCCCAAAGGCCAGAACTACCTCCAGGAGTTGCCTCAAACGCTTGCTTCGGATGAGTTCTTTGGATGCCAGAAGAATGGCTTGAAAAGAGAAAAAAAAAATGAACAGGTTATTGCACAGTGGCTGTTTACAAATATATGGGCCCAAGCATGTTGAAGTACCCTAAAACGCCCATCAGACTATTGCCTAGCAAATGCTGCAAGACAGTCTGCGTGTGTACTGTCCTTCCCGCACCCACATGCTCAGAACCAGTACAACTGGAAGGAAGATGCACTACATCTAGCCTGTAGGATGCTCCTGTGAACCCAGGAGCAAGGCTATTCTCCTGGACCTTACACTCTAAAAACACAGACAGCGAGAACAGGGGGAAGGCTTGAGCTCATCTGAAAACACAGATTAGAACACACTCATCTCTTCTCTGCGATAACCATGGATGTGGCACAGAAGCCATGCCCTCCCCGCCCACCTCCTCCTTGTAAGTTACACATACCCAGAACAGCACCATCCTGTGAGGCTTCTAACTGCCGCATGGAAAGGGAAGGTGCAAGCATTTAGGGCTGAGAAAGGAAGGCTGACCTGCACAGAAAGGCCATGGAGCTTTTGGCAGCTAGCACAGACCTCGTAGCACACTGTGACATCTGTCAGGTAGTATTTACAGTGTAACAATCATGAAACTGACTATTAAGTCAATAGGTGCAAGAAGAGTGTCAGGCAGAATTAATTTTTTAGCACATGACATGGCTTGGACTCACTGGCTCCACAACCATAGCATGCATATCCTTTGAAGACAAGCCTCTCTTGACCTTCCCTGCCTGTCTCCCCAACTCTTAGCAAAAGCTTTAACCATACCTTCCACTTTTGGCTTTGCTTCTGCCAGCCTCTCTGGAAACTTCTTCTTAAAGAATAATGCTTGCAGCCGCTGCTGGTAGTGGTCAATCCTGCATGAAGGGTAGAGGAAAGCCAATACTGAACAGGAACTGTATTTTGAAGCCCAGGACCAGTATGCTGCCTACATAATGTAATGGCCGGATGTTGAGTCCCATAAGGCCTATGCAAGGGATTACGGACATAGTTCAAATATCTAACACTCCATAATCAACCTACTTATGAAAATGGGGGACCTTAGGGCATGTTTTGATCACAACTGAAAAGGAGCTGGAAGAATTCCCATTCCTCTCAAAATATGAGAGTCATGGGAGATGCCAGCTGCATCTCGATTAGCAGAACAAGATGTTAATCCTGATTGGGGGTGTAGCAAAACTGGAAAAAGAAAGAAGGTCAGAGGATGAGGAGATGGGATAGCTGAATGGAAAAAAGGTTCTATATGAAATCCTGACCCGTGGGTACACTACATCTGACAGTTGGATCTGAATTCCTTTTTGTGTGAACAAGTTTAGGCAGAGGAGGCAGATTTCTGCTTTTCATCAGGGGACTGGTCCTTAAATGACAGCACAGAGAGAGCTTATCATCAATAAAAAGTTTGTGTAATGAATGGAAACATTTGTGGGCTTCTGGCAAATGCAGGGCATAATGCTGGCCCACGATCTCTTGCACATGCCCCCTCAGTGCCAGATGACCCATTTTCAATAACAATTACAGCTGCTTCCAAAAAGCCCTCAGTGCACTGTCCCATAATGTATGAAACAGACCTGCTCATTTCAAAGAGGAAACGATCCGCCCGGGCCATGCGCTCAATTTCATGTTTATGCTCCTCCAACAGGTCGGTATCGCTCTTTTCAGGAACAAACTTCAGCAGCTAGAGTGACAGACACAAACCAAACACCGAGATGAGAGATCCAGGGGAAAGGAGAGAGGGACAGCAAAGCACAAACAAATCCTGATGGAGAGAGAGAAAGGGCCCTCAAATTGCTCTGCTACCATGGGGAGGCATTACGTTGACCCAGCCGTGTGACTATGACTTCAAAAAAGTGCAGCTGTGGCTACAAAACTGACCTTTTTTAAACCTTTGCTTGCTGTTCTGTCTTTATCCCTCAATGACCCCATAAGATTAATTTTTAATTCCTTGGGGAATTTCCCATTTCCAAATCCTAAAGGCCAAGTGCTACTGCAACTTACCCAAGGGGAAGTACAGAGAGAACTTTGATTCCCACAGCATTACTTGGAGTTTCAATTGGTGTAAACAAGAGCAGGATGTTTCCCACTCAGTGTGAAGTACCCTTCATGCCTATCCTAGAGTACACACAAAGCCTCATCTATCTCTCTCTTGGGTCTGCCCTACTCTGCTGAAACAATAAACAATAACCAAGCCACTGGATATGTATCTGACATTGACTGATATTCATATGCTGACCTTAAAAGCTCATACTTTGACAGATTTTTGACATATCTTGTGGTAGTTGTGCTTCAGTATGCTTATAAATATTGCCAGGCACACAGCCTCAGCGCACACCCACAAAAACTGCTCACAAGGCGTATCAAGCACTTTGCTTTTCACCACTTTTTTTTATCCCACTCCCCAAAAATGCGATATTCAAAGATGTGGAACATCAGAAGCTTGCAGTGACTTCTAGAGCTGCTGTGAGCATTCAGATAACATGACAAGTAGGCTATATATTTCTAAAATGGAAAAGCTTGTTGTACATGATTATATACTGTGACTGCACAAAAAGAAGGAGTCACATTTGTCAATTTAGAATTATAACATTTTGCACACTCCTAGGGAACTTTATCATATGCATTGTAGGTCAAAGCATCATCTTTCACCCTCTATAAATGGGAGAAACAGGGCAATGGCTGTTAAATTTTTTTTTTTTTTCCCCACAAGCTATGCAGTGAACCAACTGCAGGGCACAGAAGTCCCCAACTCCCTTTCTAACTGTTCTAGTTAGAATGCACGATACCTTCTAGTCCTGGCTCTAACCATTGACCTACATGGCCTGGTTCATGACATTTCCCAATGAAAAAGCTATAGGTAGAGAAAGGACATTAAGAAAAAGGAAAAAGAAAATAAGAACAACAACAGAAAAAAACCAGCAGTATAAAGAAGAGATAGGAAAAATTACAGAAAAGTCACAGGTGAAAAGAGAGTATGTGAAAGGCAACCTCGTATCAACTGTAAACATGCATATTTTGCATAAAGATGAGAAAACTGTTACAGAAATCAACCTGATACAAATACACTTACATGAGGGAGGTATAGTTGACAACACTGGGAGCAATACTTTTCTCATGCTCCCATGTGCAGTTCCACTGACATGATAGGGCCAAGTTTACATCTGCAGACATACCAGCAGGGCCAGCACACATATCCACTTACTCAAGGTGAAAAAAAGGCAGTGAAGGACATAAGAATAAGATTTATCTGACTGTAACCTTTCTCACCTGCTCAAGCATATCTTTTGCTAGGTCTTCTTGTTCATCCATCTTCAAGATTGCTTGTCTGATTTCTTCATTAGACAGCTTCAGCCTTTCAACAGTATAAACATTGTACCATTAGTGCAAAGCCTAAGTGACTCAGTTCAGAAAGTAGAAAGCCTGAAAAGCTGCACTAAAAAGGCACAAAAGAACCATGGGAAGCTCCACTGTGAAGCTGCTATTTTAGGCCATGCAGTAAGATGAATGAATCAGTTCCAAAGGCAGAAATTTTTCTAGATCATATATTTTCATCCTGTTCAGCTAATCAAACACACATGAAAAATTAGATGTTGATTAAGAACAATCAGGTCCTCATAGATCAAAAGTGCTTCCAACTTCCCCCATATCCGATACCTCCCTCATCAAGTTATTTTGCAATAGTAAACCCCTTCAAATCCATGTGAGTTGTAAGTGACTGTGAGCCCACATAACACCCTGGCTTGTGAATATTAAAGGATCTCCCAGAGTAACAACTAATGGGACTGATCTTTCCCTTACAGATCTGAGAAAAGGGTTTCTTTTAAGAATACTGGTTGTGCTAGGTAAGCTCACTCTGTCAGCAGCCACAGGAGGAAGGAATTGACAGCATCTACATATCCGTGTTTCATATCCAATATTAAACAAGTTCTGAGAACAAGAGCTTATTAATAGTATTAAATTACACTCTCCTTCCCACTTACTCCTGTCCATCTGTGTGCAATGAGTAGGGGTCATCAGTTACAACGAAACACAAAAATCAATAAAAAAAACCCTTTCAAGGTCTCCACTTGAAATCCAGAGCAGACCAGGAAGAGTCAAAATTTGTGATTACTGAGAGGTTGTTTGATAGACACATGAAATTAACTTGGTGGTTCTCAGTGCAGATGTTAACAAACAAATGCACAAGTGACAAATTCTACCCCACCACCCCTAAGCCATGACACCCTCATCAGTCATTTCGGGAGAGGAGGACCACAGGAACCATAAAGGAAAGGCTATCCACAAGAAAATCTCGGTTTTGGGACTGAAACAGGAAAGCGTGAAAAGAAATACTTGAGGAGTGAAGTCTGCAGTTGCCATGGCCCTTCTACAATGAAGGCAATTAATTAACAGTAGAAAGAGAAAATGCAAATATAAATGAGAGACAGGCTGATGCATGAGGCAGAATGTTTTTGTCTTCAGCACTAAGAAATTCCATGCTGAAATTTCACATTGCTATTGCCATTTGGATGGAATCATATTTTTGGAACTAGGTAAAAGCAAAAGAGCGAGCTTTATTTTTACAGACAGGAAATATTACTAAATCTAAGAAACTTAAAACATTTTAATATTGCCCAATATAACCAACAGCTGGAAACTAAAATATGAATCAGCAGACATTCAAAAGCTTTTAAATATCACACCTCTTAACTAATTACTCTTACTCTGCTCCTAGCTGGTCATCGTGTCTGCTTTTGAGAAGGAGGGCAAACTGATACCAGCTAAGTAAGATAAGGCTACTGAATTTCCAGAAAAGCTACAGAATTGGGCCATGCTTGGATGAGCTAGAAGTATTAGAAGTTTTACAATGAAAAGGCTAGAAAAATTTTACTTCAGGTCATCAGTTTGATTCAGGATCAAACCAACAAACCTCAGTACATGGAGTTCTGCAAAAGTTCTACAGTCTCCATCAGAAAAGTGAAGCGTTTCTTTTGACTTTAATAATCACGGATTGTGAAGTCCATCATTGCGTGACCCGGAATTGATCAAACCCTCCGGCCACATGAGGGCTGAGAAGCATATTGGTGGGTGTGGGCCTTGCTCCTAGCAGACGCATATGCACATGCCCAGACAACTTAGTGAGTGCAGTTTTTAAATTGCTACATTTTGTTGGTTATTTTTCCTTTAAAGAGCACCTTTACATTTTCCAGAGTCTGGAGTCTGCAGATTAGCTGTATCTTGTGACACAGGCACACAGTCTGTCAGAGGGGATGCAGTAAGCCAACCCATGAACACTAGGGTGGGTTTGTGTTTTTGTTACCACTTTCACAGAAGATAAAAAGAGGGAGGGTGAGTTTTGTGTTTTTTTCCATGCAAATAACTTGAGCAATTACTACACTGACCACCCCATTACACAGTGCAAGTCTCTGTGTGTGTGTTTGGGGATGCAGTAAACAGAACCAAATAGACAGGTTTGAGGTACATCAACACAACAGAAGGTGTAGCGCGTATTATTGCTGATGTTGTTCTGTCCAGGAGCCCGAGGACTCCAGGCTCCTCTGTTTGCTGCCATTCATCAGCACTAAATACCCTTTAAAACATCTTCTGTTCAAAAATAATTGAGAGCCCCAAGGACAGACAGTTACACAAACACTTTGATTTCTTGGATGATTCTGTGCCCTGCCATCAGCAGAAAAACATCTGGCTTGAATGGTTTAGCCCACAGTAGAGAGGAGCAGAAAGCTTGCCAGCCCCCTGCTGAGAAGCAGTTTAACTTAGTCACTTACAGGCCTGTAATGGGGTCATGGTGCCTGCAGGTGTGCATCCTAGATTATTACCAATCCAACTATGTACAGAAGGATTTACAGCAAAACTATCTTACTCTTCCAAAGTAGGCTTGTTCCTCTTCTGGGGCAAGACACATTTCAAGAGCTGTAAGCAACAACAGCACAAAACAGGGATCTTCCCACTTAAAAACTGGCTGAATAACTAGTCAAAGAATTGTTAATCAAGTGAGTCTCTTGTATTTTCAAAACTCATGCCCAGCCATGCAGTAGATCTTAAAGATGGCCAGCAGTAATGTGAAACAGATGTGCTGCTTTTAAACAGAAACAGGTGAACTGATTAAAGAGGAACTTAAAGCAGATGTGTAAAATCTTTCCAGTTAGAACTGAATAGAGGCATCCCTCAGATCCCAAAACTCATATGGGACAGACAGCAAATTAAAGTGGAATTATGGCCCAAAAATTGACACTACAGAAATTACATTTCAGTATCTATTGGAAAGTCTGCAATGGCTTTCTTACAAGCTTTGCGGACCAGGCACTCTTCCCCAGCTGCTGGAGACAACTCAATTCGGAACAGTGTATGATTCAAGCTGTACTCTCTCTGCCTTACACTTCCCCAAATCACAGATCCTGGCATCAGAACTCAGGAAGTAAATGTGACCAGAAGAAAACACTGCCCCTTTTCTCAACTGCAGCACATTCATTCACAGCGCAGATACTGACTGTTTTTTGTTCAACAGCAGCCTGACACTGGTCAGATGAGGAAGTAAAAGGATCTTTACTGAAAATACTCCCTCCTTCTTTCCTCACCCGTACATCTGGTGGCAGCATATGGAAGTCTAACTGCTTGAGTCATCTTCAAGCAATGTTAAAGCTCAACAAGTACCAAATAACTTCTGATATGGTACTTAGTCTGCCTCCCTCCATCCCCTCCGGCTTCATAAATAATCTCTATTGACTCTGTAGAGTAATTCATCACTAATCTCCCCAGGACACCTCGGCTGATTTAACACCAGCTTCACTTGCAGACATCAAGTGGTTTATTGTTTCGTCCTATTGGAGAAAGCCGTCAGCCTGACTCTGAACATGCCTGGGAGACATGTTGCAGTTTTACATCAACTTCCCGTACAGACATCCAGTGCTCGTTCATTTTTCCTCCTTAAATATACCCATTGATTTAACTCATAGTAACCTCCCCCCTTCATTCCTCCCTCCCATGGATCAAAGCAGAATACTTGCTACGCATTAACCAGTGAGTTACTTCATGGGCTTGTTCCTTGGATCTTGCTTAGCTTTTGAGAAAGAAGCATGCTTCCCTACTACCAGAGAATGCAGAATTTTGTCGCAGCTACATTAAGCTCCCATACCACAGGGACCACAATCCCACTCTTCCTTTTACTTTGGAGAAGGGGACTGATATCATGTATCAAGGCCATTTTCTACCTGAAACTGAACCAAACCCCAGTGCTTCCAAAAGATGCCAACAGTAGTAGCTGTGACAGTGAGAGGCACAGACTGATACTTACCTGCATCCTAAGGCCACTTTGTATAGCTCACCCAAATCTTAGCTTTTACTGACTGCAGAGTTCTCCATCTCCACAACTCATTTCACACAGGCTAAGAGTGAATTCAGTCCCAAACTTTGTGACTGGGACATAATCCTTTTCTAACTTCTGCGTTCTCCTAAGGCTCTGTACAACTGCCAAGCTGCAGGCTGTTAATATCTATGTTTTGGGAATACTCATTGTCACTACTCCATAAAGGTAGGAAAATGAGATGTTTTCCTGCTCTCAGAAGCAGTATTCAGGAGTCAGGCTGGTCTAACTGCATGTTCACTCAGAAGACAGAAAGATGCAGCCACTCTTTTCACATCCTCTTACCTGCCAACTCACCTCGTCAGTGAAGAAGACAGTGCCTTAACCTTTTGGGGACAACAGTTGGGACATTTTACCAGGTACATCTTACACCATTATATGGTGTATGTTGGGAAAAACATGTTGGGAAAAAAATCCACCAGTGCCTTTTCAGCCCTTCACATTGAAAGCATTCTGCCAAGTACATAAACAAACAGGCTTTTCTTTTCCTCCTTCAGAAAAAGCTAGAAGTGACCAACCCATTTTGCATCCAAATACTGTCATTCTCCTACCAAGAAGGATCTGCAGATGGCTGTCTTTCTGAGCCAAGCAGGGCAAAGCAGGGCCAAACTTGGGAGTCCCCAAATTACAGTGACATTGATGAGGCAGTGGTTCATCTTTTATCACAGCCCCACCTACTAGTTCCTTGTTGTGATCTAAGACAGGATAGCACTGACATGTTCAGTTTAAGCTTGGGGTTTACCATACTTGGAATAGCAGGTAAAGCCATTGATTGTGGACCTTAACTTAAAACCAGAAAATCTCTCCAGGAACCCAGGAGGCACTGTTTATTGCCTAGTGTTTTTCAAGGCAGCGCACTGAGGAACTGAACTGCTGAGTCCAATGAACTGTTTCTGTATCAGGATATGATCTGTACCTCAAAATATCATACTGCTTGGAATCTACCTTATGTTCACCAATACAGTGAACACTGTATTGTCACATGGCAGAAAGGCACACAGGGTCTAGGGGCACAGCAGAGGCAGTACATAGAGACTGACACTGGCTGAATAGTTTGTCCTCTTCATGTCTGCACTGAAAGGGTTTAGAAGCACTGAAAGGGTTTAGAAGCACTGAAAGGGTTTAGAAGCACTGAAAGGGTTTAGAAGCACTGAGGAAGCACAGTTATGCGAGAGAAATACTAGGTCTCCTTAGTATTCTGGTTGGAAATGTTGCACAAGTCCCTTTTCTTCTCCCTTATTGATAGAAGTTTAAATTGACAATCGTGAAAGACACAAATATTTGGTAAAGCTGCCTGCTAGTATCTATCTACTGTCATATTCACAGTTAAAACTATTTTTGTGTAGTCAGATTCTGCCTTCTGCCACTACTGGTTTAATGACATGTTGCTAGCACTCCTACTGTTCCCAGCCTCTTGAGAGGGTTACTGCTGACTAGCTGGGCCACAGGAATAACACACACATCTCAGAACACTGACAAAATGATTTTGCTGGAATTCATGCAAAATAACGTGCACAAAAAAGTTCCGTAAGCATACGTTCAGATGTCTTCTGAGCAATGTATCTCATAGAACTGGATCTCTCCAGAGCATTTCACAGAGCAAGACAGTAAGCGATACATGTCTTAGGCATGTTCTGCAAGGACCATTTAATGTTCTGCAAGAACATTTAAAGATATGGTACAACAAAAACACTAGAGCAGGGAAAATACTACCCGTTACTTAAGTAATGGAGGCAGGGAGAAGCCATACTAGTGAGCGGGGTCAGAGAAATTTCCATCTGCTAGGTGAAAGCAGGGAAACACAGGGATCTGGGATGACTCTTCCAGACCACACAAGTCTGACAGTAAATCTCCAGCCTGGTGGAAACCGAAGACATCAGGAAATTCATGAGGGATAGCAGATTTCCAGTGTGACAGAAATAACTGCATGTTGGAAACACTATTAAGAAGGCCAGATTTGAAGCTGGTGGGCGCCTGGACTCACCACAGACATATGGTTCCATGGCCTGCTTGAATTATGGCCTACTGGAAATACTGTGAGATAAACTGATCTTGTGCCTATTCAAACCTTTACAGTCGGCCTATGGGACAGAGGTTCATTTTGGATCCATCAGACTCCATTAAACAAGGACAATTACAACCTTCCACTGCAGGAAAACTGAAAGATGCTGCTATCAAGTAGTTGAAATAGAGCTTTTTTTATGAAAAGAGAGATGAGAATGAGGAGGAAGGCTTATGAATCTGTTAACTGTCAGCAAAAAGCAACTATCAATTCAATTTTCACCTCTTTTCAGTCTACCATCCTCCAGTCTCTCTGCAAAAGAAAGTAAGAGGCATCTATTTCTCACTCTAGCTAGATTTTGGCTTGTTGGACCATATGAAATATGAGCTCTGCCTGACCCCTTCTAACACAGTGTTAGTAAAACAAAAACATTTGAGTAGTGGAGGGAAAGAAAACCCAACCCATGCAGCTATTTTACTTTAAAGGACACGACAGTTTAGTGTAAACAAAGGGGGAATAAACTACAGGGATATATGCACAGCAAGAGTCAATTGGAAACAGCTGTTGGCAAATACTGTGGCAACCTGAAAGCTGGGGCTGCAGTTCAGGGTTGCACAAACTCTTTGTCACCAGTTTTAAATCCCCTCTCATTGCACGTGTGTGCACACCCACATGCACACAGGTGTAAGGTGCGCTGCAGGAGCAGCAAGGGCACGGCATCAGCCAGAGATGATTTGGCTGGGGAGTCTCCCTCCTTCAGGGTTTAACCTAAAGGAGGAAGAAATGGGGTAATGAAAAAAACTGCACAGGGGTTTTAATTATTGTCTGCAGCCAATCCTCCCAATTGCTGTCTTGAATAATAGAACCATATAAGCACAAAGAGCAGAAAAAGGCATGAATGTAGAGGTGCCATTTTATCTCCCAAAGATTTTGCTTTTCAGGTTGCATTTAAAAGGGAAGTTTGGGGAACAATAGCAATCCTGGGCCAAGCTCTAAGATATTTCTGATATCCTGGGTGTAATACTATCTGTAACAAACATTAATGATCTAAGCCAGTGATAGCCTTGGTGACTGGTGTTTCCCATAGTGCAGTGAAGTTAACAGGGCACAATGCAAACTGGCAGGCTCCTTAGGGACAGTGAGCTCCAAATCTTTATCATCCACGTTAGGCCTGCTAACAGTAACACCAGGGTATTTCCTAGTGGAGACGTTGACAGTCACAAAACACAGCTTTCCACCTCTGGTTTGAGTCCAGACTAGCAGCTTGAGGTGGACTGGCTTCATGGTACACCTGGAGCAAACACACGCTGTGTACCCTGAAGTTCATGCTTCAGTGCCACTTTGCTGGAGGCAGAAGAAGGGAAGACAAACCACAGAGACTGTCCTTTCTCTTTCTCTCACCATTTAAAGAGAATTCCTCTTAGGTAAGAATGGGCCAGACTTGCACGGCAGAAGAGGTGAATGGTTAAAAAAATGTACTGGTGCTGTCCACACTGCTTTTGTTTTGGAGATAGAAGATTTTTACGAATAAGTATCTAGTGCCATACCAAGTCATGGACCACCTTCCTGGATCCTCCTCAGCCCAACCACCTGCACACATTATGTTACCACTTTCAGGAAATGTTCCACCTGGTTACATGAGTTAATCTGAACCCCAGACACATTTTAGCTGGTCTGTCAAACAGCATGAAAATCCTGTTGCCCCTATGTCTCCCCATTCCTCTGCCCCAGCCTGCAGTCAGCTGCCAACACCAGCAAAGACATGCGTTGGCAACTGCTGCAGAGAGAGAAATGTAAGACTTCCCTCAATGCTGGTTTGGATGGTGGGGGTCCTGCTGACATGCAGGCTAATGCCACATAAGTAGCATAATGAGAGCCTCCGTGGGTTTCACTAAGCAATGGAAAGAACTCACTCCAGTCCTGGTGGTCTGGCTACAACTTTGCTTTTGACTGTTAGCTTGGTAGAGCAGACAAGCAGTCACATCCATATGAACCCACATTTTCTACTGATCAATGAAAGAGTTTAATTGTTCAGTACTGCTACAGCTTTCCCAGGTTCTGTCTCCAGCCCTGATGTCCCTCCTCTGGTAGGAAAGGCAACTTTCTCAGGTGGATCAGTGTCAGCACAAATTTGATATTTAGTGAGAGACATCCAGCCCGGTACTCATGTTGGTAAAAGGACATGAAAAGCATATAGAGGGCCCTGATGTCACAGCAGTTGAAGGCATTAGTCATTGCAGGAGCATGCAAAGGCAACTCTTGGCTTCCAAAATATAACTTACAAATACCAGACCTAAATTCTTGAATATATCTTCTTACATTTACCACTTCTCTCACCAAGAGTCAAAAATGACAAAGATGAGCATCACTCTCAGCTCTGCTGTATTCCAAGGAGATGCTCAGAGCAATATTTAGAAAGAATCACACAGAACAGAGACAAATGACATACACAGAGCATGGGGGACACATCACTTAGAGTGAAGTGTAAGCACTGCCAAAGAGCTGCTTTCATCTACCTATGAGTATTGATAGTTTTCTGGTGATGAGCCTTCAAATACATCCTGGTGTCTATCTGTTTAATGCACAGAATGTGCACGTGCATATGTTTATTAAGTGAGCTAACACTTCAGAAATACATGTGCTTTTATGACACTGCAAGAGAGGTTTTTCTGAAGCTGTGCAGGTATTAGACAGCAGGTCTAGCTGGGAAAAGAAACATGTCCATTTGTTTCATTCCATCCTCTTTTGCCTCTGCATTGACCATGGCATACCCTGTGAGCTAAGGCTTAGCATACTTACTTGGAAAGGAGAATTACACAATTCTGGGCCCTCCGGCCATCAATCACAGAAAGCTCTTTCACCTTTCGTGTGGACAGGTAAAGGTCTTCTGTTGAACCCATCTCTTTCTGCATATAATTCAAAAGGAAGGAAAAACAATTAGTATTATGTTTCTCACCCAAGACTGATAGACTTAGCTGAGTGTAATGAACAAAACCCATTCCAACCTGGGAAAATCCACCCACATAGTGTGAAAAGGAGACATGAAGGGCAGAAAACATGTAGGTAGATCCTGTATTATTAGACAAACAGAAGTCATTCATTACCACCCATGAGATCATCTTTGATTCCAAATACTGAACCTGATTCTGACCTATTGGATTCACTCTACCAACAGTTATGTTATGTTAATGTGTGAAACTGGCATGACTGGAAAATCGGGCACATTATGGTAAAGCCCACTGATATCACAGCATATCCTTCAGCAGATGCCTCCTGCAGGGGTTACACAGCATTCTTGAAAGGCCGCCACTGGACCAGCCGAATTTATATTGTACGAGAGATGCAAACAGTAGCACAAGATGGCATTTATCTTCCTAAATATATGTTACTAAATGGTCTAAAACTAAATCTACATCTGAACTATGCTCTCTTTTTTTAAATTAATACCTTTAATCATACAGAAACTACCCTTTTTCAAAGTTCTCTGTATATCCCCATTGCCAAACTCATCACCTGGAAAAAACCTGGAAAATCCCCATCCAAATGTTTGTCACAGCACACAGAAAGAAACTATTTGCAAACCCAGTCTGACCATCCAGCAGTCTCTGTCTTCTTGTCCCTATCACTCTGACACATCAGAGTCATAGGATTTGTTTCACTTCCAGAGATTGACTTTCTGTAGTTATCTTTTAATACAATTTGTTAGTGGGGAGTAGAGGTAATGATAAAAGGTGTTAATCCTGGGTAATAGCTCTCTAGTTACCAACAAAGAAGATGGAATTGGAAACAGGACAGTTTTCATTTTCCTAGCTGACTTCTGCTGGAACCTCTTCAAAAATGCTTTTCCATGATATCCATATTGTCACGCCTTGAGATTTTGAGATTTACCAGTATAACCTAGCTTTGAATGCACCCATCAAATTAGCAACGTGACTTCTTTCTTAGGACATAACAGCAAGCATGCTGAGTCAGATCAAAAGGTCCATCTCCCCCAGTATCCTGTCGCTCAGAGTGGTCAACAGCAGATACCCAGGGAAAGGTGTAAGATCATGGCAAGCATACAGTGGTGCTTCCCAGAATTCACTCCCAGGACTCAAGGTTCTGCAGCTCAAGGCTTACTTATATCAGCATGACTAATCCACTCCAAGAGATTTTGACACCCAAGTATTTGAGAGTTAAATGTAAATCATAGATTCATATTGCTAGTTGTCATTTGAGGTCTTGGTACAATCAGCTACAACGAGCCTGTGTTACTCCTGGAAATACAAAGGATTCATACAACCACATCCCAATGTGCTGCAGTGAGCCACTACCAATACTAACTGGCATTTATAAGCAGGTACAATGCACCATCTGAAGACATACACACAATAGTTCTGCTGGATGTGCCTGAAGTGTCTAGCTTGGCAGAAAAAAATTGCAACATAATACATCGAATAGTGTTTCAAAAAAAGCAAAAAAATGGGCATTGGGCAAGTTTATTATTTCTGAGAGAATAACTAACAATACCAAAAGCATGGCACCCCCAGTATAATCTGGCATGTAGAGATGTCAAAGTTTTCTTGAGTTTCCTCAGTTTGTGGGGAGGAAGACAGGGGCACGGGGAGATAGGCAACTACTGAAGGTAAGAAAGGTACTTGTTGGTCTGTGCTCTTGGTTTAAAAGCTTCACTGTCCCTCACAGTTTTCCCAAGGAAAAAAAGACAAATTATTTCAGAATTTGGCTGTGTATGTGGGGTGGGGGTTTAGATGGCTTCCCCTAAAGCCATGCAGCAGGGATTGGTATTATAGCCTCCATGCCATTTCCAATTCCCCAACCCACAAGGTTCAACAGAGATGAATAACATGAACTCTTCAGATGTGGCCTGCTCCTTGGTCATAAGGAGTGGGCTAGTCTCATCTAAAAATATATTCTCTTCAACTCATATTGAGGAGAGAGATATTTATAGATACTTGGAGTTGTGTGTAAGCAAAAGCACATGAAGCCTCAGGTTTTACTGAAGCCAGATTGCAAACTTGTCTGAAGGAAAACAGATTGCATATGGGCTATCTGCATTTTCGTAGACACAGAAAGAGGAGCAAGGGGGCAGTAGTGAGTAGCTTTTGTGAGATAGGGCAAGCACACAAAGCAAGAATAGTTGGAGCTGTTGTCAACCTGACAGACAAGATCCCTAAGTTTTATCCCATCATTCTTTACCAACTTTCTATCTGGGATAGCATTATGTTATGTGCTTAAAAGACTATTTCAGATTTGAGATTTTAATTGGAAATTCAAAAATCAACTAAAATTTTAGTGCTGGAATGACTAGACATGTGGAATGTGTTCATCATATTGCTGCCCTGTTTCAAATACAGTTTAATTTTGGTTAGCTGCAGAACTCGTGGTCTGGTACCATGGCAGCACCTTAGGTTCTAGTTATTATCAATACTTTAGCAAACAATTTCTACCATATTGACATGTTTCATGGTGCACGCTGCCACAACGAATGCCAGTAAACGGCCCAGAGCCATGTGTTAGCCTCACAAAGTGGCAGAGGTCCTGACTAGACTTTCCAAATACAGTTCCCTGAGCACTCATAGTGAGGACTACTTTCTTCTGAAACTACCACAGACACTTGAGATGACATCTGTGCAACCCTCTTCTGAGAGCATTGCTCTTCCCAAAAGTGTTGCCAAGAGTTTTGCTTAAGATGATGAATAAACTGAGAGGTAGTCAGTTTGAAGACATGCAGGCAGCGTGATATGTCTTAATCTAAACATTATTTCAGTCTTTTTCTGAACGTTCTGAGTCTGAAATGAAGTAGGCTTTCCCTCAGTCTAACTCTTCCGCTCCTCAGCTGGCACAAATCCTTCTGCCCAGCCAAAGTGCCTTCCGGTTCTACAGAAAGAAAAATTTTCTTTATCAGAAAGTCTGTGGCTAGTGAATACGTCTGGAGACTTCAGTACTGTCCAAAACAGATGGACCACAGATGGGTACAGTGGGATTGAAGGCTTCCCAAGAGCCCTTTTTGTTCTCCACTAGAGAGACTGTTACTTTGGTTAAGGAAGAGTTTATGATCCCTTTGTCCCTGGTCTTTTTCCTCAGGATCATCAAAAAGGGGACTACAGACACCATCAGAAACCATGGTGAAGTTGTAGCTAAGTGAAAGAACAGGAACTACTTCCTATTGCAGAGCTAATACAACTAAAGGAATTTTTTATACCACCTACCCCACCCAGAAAGTGGAAGTGCAAGGGCATATGAAAGAGTAGCATGAGATGAGTCATGACCCCAGAATGGCATGGTGCAGGACTTCACCTTCCCACATGCTGCAAGAGGATCAGGAGGCAGACAATGATACTCACCTGCTTACAGGAGGAGGGGTTAGTTAGCAGGTCCTATGCAGGCAGCAGCCGCAAATAACGAAGAAGGAAACATGCCAAAAATTAGTCACAGAGAAAGATACCAAGTTTAACAAGGCAGCTAAATTCGGACACACACTGTTTTCTAAGAAAATAAAATGCTTAGCAAGTAATACTAACACAGATGGTTCAAAGGTATTTTAGCATTTCTTTGCATATTTTAATTCAGCAGCTGTTGGGGAACTAAGAGTTCGAGGTCTTTTCTGAAAAGAATAAATTCAGTCTCCAAAGCATAAATCTCTTCAGTCTTGAAACATTAACTAGGATAATGCTTAAATACCTTTACAAATCTAGTCTGGAGCCTTAATGAAAGAACTGCCAAGGTTAAAACTTGAGGGTCAGTTCTCTTCTCCTGATGCACAGGCACAGTTTAGTAAAAACTTATTTCAATGGCACATTATACCCTTTAAGAACTTACAGCCAAGTATTTTGAAAGCACTCTGTAACCACCAAATAAGCCTTATAGCACTAACTGGGTGACAGACACCAACTATTTCACAACATACTCCATACTCCAGGAAAACACCAGATATACTGAATCAAAAGGTCAATATTAGACAGTAAGCTTGAAGCACAGTCAAAAGACAAGTGTAAGAATTCTTGGTCCAGCATTCTGTACACTGGACAATCCTGCTTTCCCTCATAGCCACCAAAACCAATACACTGGGCTTGAGAGAGGAGAAGAGACCCATTGTCATTAAAAAAATGAAGAAAAGCTGTTTAATGTAAATGAAACTGGAAAAAATATGAAGATTATGTTAATAACAGAAAAGAAAGAAATTTCTTTATTTGTACTCATTCAACATTTCAGATGCAAAAGAGCAGGGCTTTGCGTTGACATTTTTCTTTAGAGACATTTGGATGGAGTTTAAAAGTCACAAACCCAGGGTAAACACATACTTGGCCAGAGTGGAGTATTTCCAAAAATAAAAGAGGAGAAAAGACTAAGTATGAATCAACTGGAAAAGTTCTCATAAGCTTTTGATTCAAAAGCAATTTTGGTTGCCTGGTCTTTAAAAAAAAAAAAAAAAGAAAAAATTGATGAGGACTTGTTAATTGGAATCCAGTTCACATTGGAGTGAGTATGGATGAAAAAGAAAATATTGTGTGAAGTAATAACAATGAAATATTTAAGGGACACCCCCCCCCCAACCCTTCAGTGAAAGCTGGAAGGGCAGCAATACACCTAACTACACAAAAACACGAGTAGCTTACATAAGTGATATTCTAGTGTCTGGAGCCACTGTCATAAAGTGTGTTTAACAAGGATGGAAGAGAACTATTCTGAGACCCATGGAGGTCACCCTGAGATGATGGCTCCATTCCAGTGGGCAGGGGTAAGGGTCAGGTTACTTTATGGTTGAATAGGCCAGGCTGCTTTTCAGTAACACAGCCATAAATATTATGATTCTAACTGAGAGTCGGCAGACCAGGACGGCTTTGGATTTTGGGCCCAAAGGAAGCAAGGCTTTGCAAGGTCATTTCTAGTGAGGAAGCTGCAGTGTTTGCACCAAAAACATTGTAATGGCACTCTGATGCTGCAGTGGCTACTCATGTGCATAGATGAGTCTGGCTGCTTGCAAGACAACTGGGAGCTCACCACCATAGCTAAGCTGTTGGCACAAGGTCTAAATCCAGTCTTGGATGAAACTCACTGAAGTTTCATGTGCCTTTCTTCCCCTCTGTGAACTAAGTTCTTGTTTCAGGGAATATGATTCACAGAAAGAGAGAGGGACCCACTGAAACACGAACAGCTATTTGCAGGAGCAGAATGAGAAATGAAATCTCATCATGCAACATTCTCATCATCACATTCTTCACAGTTCAAGTTGGGATGCTTATCTATGTGGCTGTGAACTAGTAAATCAGAAAAGTTATTCTTTAGGTTTATTGGATTAGACAGAAAAATCATAAAGGCTGCTTATGGCAATCATGTCTGTGTCTGCTACCAAAACTTAAGAGCAATGATCCAGTTCTGCAGAGTACCAAAGATTGAATTTCTCCAAACATATTCCAAAAGCAAAGGAAAGCTGGGGGAGTTCAGGGAGTGCAAGTACAATCCCTCTCCTGCTAAATCTCATTCAGCAAAGACAGACAGATTGAAGGTGACTTGCTTTCCAAAAAACAGAGGAGGAAGAAAAAGATTCTGATAAATGGCTGCTTTTAAAGTATGCTGTTTGCATTATAATCTGTAATTCAGACAGTTTCTGTCACCTAGCCAGTTGTGTCAGTTGACCGTTCAGACAAAGCAAAAGACAGCTAATTCAGTCACCTTGCTCAGTACTCAGGCAACTACAGACTTTTCCTCTGGATGAATGGGAGAAAGAGAGAGATGGATATCAAGCATGAATGTAAAGCTCAAGAGCTTTTGGAAGCCAGTGGCTACTGAGATCAAATAGAGCATTACCTGTTGGGAGCTGTTGTCTCTCACAGCTGCCTACTAGTATGAAGTAGGTCAATAACAGAAGGTTACACTCTGCCCTTTATGTCCTCCCCACTTCTTTTGGTCTTGTGATTTTTTGAACAGTGGCAGAGCAGCAAATGATGCAGCCTGACTTCAGGTGGGCAAGGGCCCAGACCACTGTCGTATGTTCTTTCCTCCTCCAGAAATTCAAAGAGGACGAGGTGTGGAGAGTTCACTCCTACCTGGTGTCTCTGATATGCGGAGAACATCTTTTCAAAATCTTCTAGATCCAGCACCTTGAATGCCTTTAAATCATCAATTTCATTCCAGATTGTGCCATGGATCCTTTCCTGAAAGAAAAGGTCATATTTTAATGAGAAACCAAAAGTTTTTAGCTAAGAACATCCAATTCCATTTGGACAGATCATTCTCTCCTGCTCACTGGCCATATTCCTATGTACTACTGCTGTCATTTTAAAGGGCACGCTTTGTTTCAAGAGTCAAAGGAGAAAAAAAAACAGTGGTGTGGTTTGGTTTTGTTTTTTGTTTTTGCTTTTTTTTAAACATACTGAGTATTTTGTATTTTTCATCACAGCAAGCCTCTGATGAAAGGGCACATTCCAAGACTAGCAGACTACATCTCAAGCAATATCCATGATCCCACAGTATGTTTCCTTTCAAGAGTGGCCATCTGTCTAACACAATGATTGTGGTCATGCTGAAAGAAGTGTTACCATCATGAGGAAAAAGCTTAGGAAGGGCACTGATGCATGACAAACCCCAGACACATCTTCCCTTCTGCAAATTTTGCCAGGTTCTGTTGTAAAGCCCAAAGGGTGTGTGGTTTTCATTCTGCCTGCCTGTGAAAGTAGTTTAAGACTTTATTTTACTTTACTTTTAAGGCTCTGAGCCTTTGAAGTCTAATTGTTTCCCATTACATGATCTCCTCTGTCTACATGAGTTCCTTGTTGACTCAGATAGACACAAACTATACCCAGATCTCTGAAACACCATCATCTACACTAACTGGAAATGTTCACAACCCATTATCCTGAATGCCAGGGAATCTGTCTGGCTGATGATTAGCATGGAGGGAGACAGGCATAGACAACTCCTCCAACTTTGCTGTCCACCAATGCTGGACCAAATAAGCTCTTACAGTACATGAATTAGTTAATCAGCAGTCATCCTAAACTAGGCCTTGGGGTCTCCTACTGACATTCTCAGGACAGATGTCCTTGCCGGCAAAGACAACATGACGATTGAACTACCTTCTCCTTCCTTCTGACTGTGAAGGTGCATGTCGTGTGGGACAAGCTTTGGGCAATTACCCATTCAGAAAAGGAAAACTTGCTCTTCACACTTGACAACACTTGTCTTTCAGTTCATTTAGTTGATGAAGTGTACATTTATTGTACTTCATTAACTGGAAAAATAAGGAAGGTGTTGATTAAAAGAAAAAGGAAACGGACAGAAAGGTTTGTAAAAAGACCTAAGCGAACTCCAAGAGATGAAGGGCCAACAGATCACTGATGCAGAGAAAGCCAAGAACAGCAAGCAATAGCAATGAAATCCTCATACAGGCTCCAGCTCCGAAGTACCTGACTTGTACCTACACAGCAAGGTGTGTTAACACTTCATTATCAGAACTAATTATGAACAGGCTCTACTTCCCATTCACAGTCATCAAAGAAATGAGGGAAATGTGCTAAGCCACAAGGCTCAAGGAGCAAGAAAAAAAACTGATGGAAGGATGAAATGAGGGGGAAATAAAAGTGCGAAGTGTTCTGGAGGAAATTCCTGGCAGGGCAGACACTGTGGAGGAAAACCAACACCCTCCCTCTAGAGGCAGCCTGTGAGTGCCTGAGGGCAAGGAGGGGTGTCTGCAGTGCTATTTACAATGAGAGCATATATTAGATGGGAACAGCACCCATCCCTGAACAGGCTCACCAATATCATTGTGTCATTCCTTGCAATCAGTGTGGCTCTTCTTTCTATAGTAGGAAAAACATCATGACCCTGTGACTGTAACATGACAAACAAGTTTGGGAGGCTCATCTCAGCCAAAGGAATAGGAGACAAAGTTAATTTTAATTTTAAGCTAACCCTGGACTCTACTGCCAGTCTTAGCCAGAAGCATCCAGGCAGAGTGTTCATTCTCATTCAATTTCCAGTCTGGCTTTATAAACCTTGAATTATAAATCCTGAGGGATGCATTTGAACAGCAGAGCAGTTATCAGAGTTCCTCACTGTTTCAGGTTGTCCCATCAAACACTGAAATGGAAGAATATCTCTTGACAGGAGCCAGTGGACATAACTTCAGGAGCAGTACTTAAAGAGTCATCATTGGGATAGAGCCCTGAGGATGCCAAAAAGCTATATGTTGCGTTTGGCAGAAGGCTGGATGTGACTCGAGAGAGCTACTCATGTGAGTCTTGCCCATCTACCTGTCCGGCTGCAAAACTCTCATGGGAATGAAGTTTCCCCACACATGGCAAGAACAGTGAAAACATGCTACAGAATGGGCTAGTCTGAATTAATTGCAGAGGTGCCAGAACAGGCAGTTCTGAGACTCACAAAGGGACTACAGAGTAGTTCTCATCCATACTTCCCCAGAAAAACAACCCAAGGAAGTGACAGTGATTCTTATTTTAATTCAGATTCATTTCAAGACCCAGGCTGAATCTGGTCCTCTACAGGGTGGTTTGTATGCTACTTGTAGCAGAAAGACAAATTCCAATGCAGCACCCATTACAATGGTGTGCACAGAATTTTGACCCAAGGAACCCAATTTTAATGCTTAAAAAACAAACAGGCTAAACCGTCAAAGAAAAAAATGAGGCAGGCAGAGATATAAACAACCTTTGTTACACAAAACACTTGTAATGGGACTGTCCCTTCTATTTCTACCCTAAGCTCTGCCCTTGAAAACTTTCATGTTGCTGCCAGATAATTTCCTACGCTGAGCTCTTGCTACACAGTTATGGATTAACTGGCTGATAGTTCCTTGTCATCAGCCAGAGAGACTAAATGTTTTAAGAGAATCAGACTTGCATAATGTGGTTGCTATGATAAATGATTCCCTCAGCACCATAAAAAATATTTATGGTCCCTAAATAACAATTTAAAAATAAAGTAAATTCTTTATTTCTTCTTTCCTTTTTTCTCTCTCCTTAAAAAAAAAAAAAAAAAAGAAAAAAAAGAAAAGAGAGGTCACTTCATCTGATCTGTAACATGCTTTTCTCCCCATATTTATTTATTTATTCATTCCTTCATCCACAAGTCTTCCAAGATCTGTGGTTCCTCCGCTTTGCAAAGTCTTGGCCCCCTTTCAGAAGCAAACCCTATGAACTACATTTCCCAGTGTCCTCTAGCAAAATGGCAGTACAAACTAGGTAAGGAAATCTCTTATGAGAACAGATATTGACAAGGCATTTGCTCCATCAAGCTGTTTTTTTAGTTTGTTGCATTTGCTTACTGTAGCTGCTGCAATTATATCATTCCACCTTTGTAATGATGCCAAAATTGCTGAGAGACCCACCAAGATTAGAGTACGACAGTGTTTCATGGAGCTACAAATCATATCAAGCTGTCCTCTGCTACATGTAACAGATGATTTTATTTACCCTGAAAGAGAAATAGTGACACTCTTCAAGCCACCGAAGTCCATCATGCCTCAATAACCTCACAGCATGAGTGAAAACTTAGAGTACTTTGGGAAAACCTTTTATTTGTCCTGCAGGTCCAGAGAAACCATGGAAAACTCTTGAGTGTCCTGTGAATACTGGAGCAGGCAATCCTGTATATTAGTAGGTTAATACTTGTAAATATTAAGCATCAAAAAGTGAAGCAACTTAAAATTTTAATTCATAATTTGATTATGAATCTGAAAAAGGGATATGAACCGAGTGTTTTTTTCAGATTTCTTTCTTGATATCAGATCCTTTCCTCAATGTAAGAAAAATCTACTTTGACCAAAAATTGTATTTCTAGCATGTTTGTTAATTGAGACAGCTGTTTTGTCTCACTGTAGGACTAGGCACCACCAAGGCTATTATGAGTAGCTTCACACTGAGATTTTGTAGGAATCTTTCCATTAATTTTGAATCTCTGGCAGCAGTCCTGCATCATTGTTTGCCATGGTCCTCAGGCTGCTTTTAGGAAGAAAGTTCCAGCAATCAGAATCATCATTAACATTACAGAAATATTTTTTTTTAAATTAGTGTCAAAATGAACATTTTCTGTTTATGTGCTTGGTTTTTTTGTTTTGATGGTGTTTTTTTGTTTTGGTTTTTGGGGTTTTTTTGGGGTGTTTTTTTTTTTTAAATCCTGTGTGGTATGTAGAACAAATACCTTTCTTCTGAGACAATTTCACCTAGGTCTGTTTAGGGCTGGTGAAAGAAAGCCCTTTTCAGATCACTGACTACAGTCATTACCAGCCTGACTCTTAATGGGAAGCTGCTTCTCCAGCCGTGAGATAACAAGTAGCACAGTTGAAGGGTGAATTGATTTATTCTGATTAGCTCTTTAATAAATATAAACATATTGATTTGAAGTTATTATAGTAATACATACTTCCAGTGTGCTTGCAATCAGTCCATCATTTGGATTAACCATAAATGTCTGGTCCCTCCTCTACCTTGGGTGTTGTGTAAAATTCAGAGAGAGCAAACTCCACTTGCAGTCCAGAAACAAAGAAAGGAATCTTCCCAGGATATTACAGTGTTACATGCAATATCTTTTTCTTAAAACACAGAGATCCTTGGAACCAGCACTGCTGTAGTGCTGTGTGAATGGAATTCACAGACGATGCTACAGTGCTGTATGAATGGAGCTGTGGTGTGGAAGGCCCATCCATGCATCTAAACGGCTTTGCCACTGATCGTCAGCTCACATCAAAGCTAGTTCAATCTTTAATTCTCAAAGGAAATTAGTGGGTTGTTGGAGTTTCCTTGCTAGAAGCACAAATACTTTCCAGTCAAACCTTTTTTCGTGGTGCCCATGGGAACTGTGGACAATCTGTTATTGTCAACTGCTAAGAGTTTGGATGTATTTGATCATTCTCCTAACACCCAACAGCTCAGTCCTTTTCTTCCAAAGACCGTATCAACATTGGGAAAAAAGGTGACATATGAATTGCCCTGGAGAACAGTCTTGGTTCTGCTACTGAGAAAGTATATCGCAGACAAATCCCTCTTGGCCAGCCCTGTCCACACTCAGCCTCTGTTGGCTTTCTCTCACTCCCTTGAGGCAGGCTGCGTGGACAAAAAGGGGTTTGCTCTCATGTGGGCTGCCTCAGTCCTGGCCTCATCTTCACACTTACTTAAGAAAGCTTGGGGGAGAGACTCTGTACTAACTGCTTTGAGAAGGATGGTCTAAACTGTAGGCAGAAGTACCCAAGAGCTGGATAATGTATTTGACCTGGCTGCAGCCCTGGGTTTGTGTGCAGCTCTGTTTTCACCACTGTGTCGCATGGTGCAGAAATGCCTGGCTCTTTGCTAATTAGACTAATATTTTAACAAAGAAAAACATATACATTGTGTCAGATGTATTTTTCCTCAAAATGTTTTTGTGGGGAAAACTTGTATTCATGTGAACTGGAAGTTAAACCCTACCATGAACCACAGTAATACTATGGACACTTCCAGGCCTCAGTTTCCCACACTCAAAAACTCGAGATATGCTGCTCCCAGCCAGCGTATTTGTTGTGAGTCTTCATTCATTCAAGTATGGATACTTTGACAGTTCAGGAGAACACCACAGAAGTGCTGCAATGGTAACGAAAGGCAGGATGAGGCCATCCAACCCACTCGTGACTTTGCATTCAGAGGATTCATATCCATGTGAACAGAAAGAAAGTGCCTGGTACTGAAGCAGGGAATTTATGATAACTGATAAAGATGGCAAACATTTATCACCTCCTTCAGCAGTCAGTAGAATTAAATAATTCCATAACAAAGTGCAATCCAAATAACAAGGCAAGCCACTTGTGTCTGCACCACAACCTCTGCAGTTTTGCAGAGGACCTACTAGGTCAAAACGCTAACACTGGCAAACACCCCAAAATGAAGCCCCTACCCCTTTTCCCAACTATTCTGCTTTCCTCAAAATAGCATCTTTTACCCACGTCACCACCCAGGTCTTCAATTTTATTAGCACAGCTGCCTTCACTCCTAACCAGAGGGCAGGATAAGCCTACAGTTACTGTACACTAAACAGAAACACCTGTGACTCTCTCCTTTTCATATACATTCATATATATACATATATTACTTATTATTTCTTTTCTTCAGAGCACTAAGTCCCATGTTCTGCAAAGGAAAATAAATCCCTGTCCTTACATTCTCTCCCACACCCCCCACGTGGCTTTGACAGACAAGCACAGACGGTGCAGCAAATATTTCACTTCACTTCACTTTAAAGAAAAGGAGAGAGGGGGAGAGAGAATTCTTGTGGCATTCCAGAGGTCCCTGGACACTCATTCCAAATGCCGGAGTTGGGCCCTGGGTGAGTTTCAGTCTAAAAGAGAACCTGGGTTTCTAGGCAGCCATCCAAACTCAACACAGACACTTTTTTTCTTCCTAAATCAGTTTTTAAAAAAAATTAAGACCTAAAGAGAAGGGGCGGGGGGGGGGGGGGGGGGGGAAGAATGAAGAGAGAGAAGTGGAAGGGAAGGAGAGGCAACCAAGCTAGCAGAAAATGAGTGCCACAGCAAGAACCCAAGTCCTCTGTTTTTATTGCCAATTTGGAGTCATCATCAAGAGACAGAATTATAACCATGCAGGAAGGGCAACGTCCCTCATGGCCATGAACAAATGGTGAGGAGAATCAAGCCAACTTTCTCTCCTTGGTGACTGTTCCTGCCGGGGTAGTAGAGGCTGGTTTTGGAGCTGGTTCTCACCATGTTTTGCCCACATTGGCTCTGGCCATCCCTTTCCCTGTTGCACAAGTGAAGGCAGCTCTGGCACACCAGTCCTGGAGATACCTGGTTCTGGTTTATGTAATCAATCCCACTACAGCTTTGCCTAACCAACAGCATGCGCAGATCTCTACTGCAGCTCAATCTAACCAGCACCTTGATCACCACAGGAGATATGCTGCACTGCTGGAGAACTGGCGAGACTCCCTCCAGACAGTTACTGTCTCCTACTGACGTCAGCCCATGAAAAGACACAATATCACTCGCTTCTGTCACCTTGCACTTCATGGCATTAATCAACACTGATTCATACTTAGAAAGTAAATTAATTGCTGAGGGTACTGCAATTTCTTACCTCACTCAGCTTAGCCCAGTTGAAGGATTTCAGTGGATGTGAAGGTTGCGGGATAGATTTCTTCTTCAGGCTGGTGCCACTGCTGCTGAAGGTGGTTGTTGAAGGAGGTGGCATCCCCATGCTGAAGAAAGGTGGTGCTCCTGGTGGGGGAGGAGGTCCTCCTGGAGGAGGTGGTGGAGCAGGAGGAGGGGGACAGCTGGAGAAAGGCAGAGGAGGTGGCAGTGGTGGCAAATTCTCAGGCATGTGAGTCGAGGACAAAGCTAATGGGCCACCTGGAGGGGGGGGTGGAGGGGGTGGGAACGAAATGCTGCCCCCTTGCTGGAAAAGAAAAAACACACAGAAAAAGAAAGCAGTTTAAAAGGCATAACAACTCTATGTTGCCAGCTGATGTGATTTTATTACGAGTCTCAAAATATTTGATGTTTTCTTTAAAACCTCTTGCACTCAAAGCCATGCAATAAAGGGAGGAATCTCAGCTTTCATTTAGGAGAAAGTTTCAAGCCCTTGAAGTTGTGGAGAAGAGCTTGAAAAAAGGAACCGTAAATGGCTCAGAAAAACAGAAAGCTAGTAAAAGAAGCCAACATGTATTATTTTCACCTTATGTATGAAAAAAGAGAAAAGTTCAATCTTATGAACTTTTGAACTCCTGGGTTTTAAACCTTAGGGTTTGAAATACTGAATACCTGTCATTAGGCCCCGCTAATGCAGAGTGGGAGAGGGGAGGAGGGACTGAATCTGCTTTCTGCCATGCCTAACTTGTCAGGGCTGTATCCTGGTGAGTTGAGGCTCAGGCACTTCCGAGACAGAAGGAACACCAAGCAGGAGGGAGCAGCTGCAAGTGTCACTTCTGTAGAGCTCCAAGGCAGTACAGACACTCTTGAAGCATGACAGGAATCCTGTTTCTTCACTAAATTTACTTTTGTATCTGGGAGATTTCTCTCTTTTCCACTGAAATAACAGCCAGGGCCACCCCACTCAGTAGTAATAATTATGGCTGGAGGAGGACATGTGTGCCTCAGCAGCTCCTGCGAGGAAAGTGGCTGAGGAGAAGGAATGGAGCGGCCCATGCATTATCCATTCTATACTACCAGCTCAGGAATTTTGGTCTCAGCTAAAAGCTGACCAGCTTCTAAGTATTCATCTTTGTAGCCAGCTAGACAGACTCTCTCTGTACTGACCATAGAAAGTGTTTCACTCATAATGTGCTTTTGTTTATCATTCCCTAGTTAGCAGGCTTTAAAGGATGGGAAGAGTCCCAGTCTCATACCGCAAACTCATTAAGTTGAGCCACCAGGTCATTCATCTGGTCCCGGGTCTGGCGCAGCTCCAAGGATTCCTTCTGCAGCTTGTCCTTCATTTTGTTCAGTGTCTTCATCATTTCATCTTTCTCCTGGGTCTTTGTCTCACATTCCCGCTCCTTCTTCTCTAGCCTGCTCATCAGCTCAGCATGATCTAGGGGGAATAGGCAAGTGGGGCTGATGAAATAAAGCTCCTGAACAGTCCCTGAAGAGATGCAGGTTATGCTGAAATAAAGCTGACAAATCTGTCAGTTCAACTGGGGATGTATACTGAGAGTAGGAAAAAGAAAAGAGAGTCTGATTATCTTGACAGTGATCTTCAGTGATCAATACAGCAATGCCCAAGTTTCACTTAGACTGTAAAATGACTTCATGTGAGGACTGAGGGAAGCCCCATCCTATGAAACACGAACGGATCACCATGAGACAAAAATGTACTGGAGGGAACAAAGCAGGATTTGTCCACAAAAGGAAAAGTTGTGCCCAGCTCTGCTGCTTGCTGCTCTGTGACTGAATCAGGATCAGTCTTGCCTCCTCTTTTGCCTCCCCAAGCACACAGGATGCACTCACCTTTCCGAAACTTCTCTGCCTGGTCCCTCCACTGCTTGACTTCATTTTCGTTCACCAGCCTGGAAGATTAAATCAGATAATTTAAACTTGTTCTGAGCTACCCAAGCTGAAAGGAAAGTGGCCATTATGTGTAGTGATCAGCAAAAGGCATCCTGGTGAATTTACATGTTTATACAGGATCATACCAGTGGTCAGTCTGGTTCCAAATCCTGATCCTTAGGCTTGTTCAAAATCTTGAAAAGGGATAAATGAATGCCTGGGGGAAAAGTTCTGATACATTCCTGTCTTCAGGTAATGCCCTCAAAGTGCCAAGCCTACTTATTTTGAAAGAGAGAAGTTATCACTAAATAATCATAGCTGCTGTGGATTACAAATTACCCCATCCTTAGTATGAGACCAGATTGCCATCTTTTTCTTTCCGCTTTCTGTGGTCCTATTTTTTCTTTCTTACAAGGAGGGAGCATGCTTATGTATTGGGCAATATATCAGTAACAAAGCAATGCTCATATCTCATACTGGCACAGCTATTTCCTATTACTGACAGAAAATATGCAGGGTGTGATGGGGATTGATTAGATATGCAGAATGAGGAGTAGCTATGAAAGTAGAAAGGGAAGATCAGGCATGAGGTCTACAATGAAGTCAGATATCCAGACAGACAGAAAGAGATCAACACCACTGTATTTTTCCATGATGAGAAATCCATTTTGATTTTGACTCATTCCTGTAACAGGAGGGCATGTAAGATTTTTTTTGTACAGGAGAATCTGGTTTCATATGAGGCTTATGTTCTAGAAAATGCTCTTTTCAGTGGATAATTCAGAAGGGTAATGGGCCATGAATTACCTGCAGAGGCAGATGGATGGGATGAAGAGTCCAAAAGTTTGGCTAAAAAAGGACTGAGAACAAGGAAGTTGAGATGAGAGCCAGCTCATGTAGCTAGACTGCTCAAATGATGCATCCTATGGGAAAAAATAATCGTAGTGCCCTCAGCCAAGTCTGTGGGTGAGAGCATGCAGACATTTTATGGAGAGGTAAAAGGTTTTGTGTGCTAGGTTGGGGCTGCTTTGCATTATTTGAAATCTTTCTAACCTATGTGCTCATTAGTAAGGAATGAAATCTAAATAGTGATGACTGCTTTTTTTTTTTTTTTTAATATCAGTGAAAGCTTTCATCAACACTCTGAATGAAAAAGGCACATGAGGAAGCCTTGTTATAAAACCATGGGTATTTTTTCTGCTCTTCTAACCAGCTTAATATTTAATAGAAATTAGAAGCCAAAGGCAAGGACTTTGCTAGAAAATACTGTCTAGTTAAGATGTCATTAAAAGGACACTACTTAGAACTAGACAATGAGAAGCTGTAAGTTAAAATAAGAAACTCCTCAGATATGAATTTTTATTTCCTAAGCACCTGCATATTTATGATATACTTATACTTGCAGAACAGAAAAACAATAATAATGCAGCTTACATTTTAATGATATTTTTGACATTGAAGTTTTCCAATGGAGCTATATCTGGATCATCTCCTCGTTCATCCTGAAGAACAATTTGTTGGAGTATTCTGTCCAACAACTGCCACTGCTGGAAGTTTCCTCCATTCCTCTTATCTGTACAGAAAAAAAAACAACCCATGAGAACTTCCATTGCCATGCCAAAGTGCACAGACCTGCCCACAGACTGGCATTCCTTTTCACCTTCTATCTCAATCTTGTATATAGTAAGTTACAGAACACAAAGCCTAAACCCAAACTGTTGCCAGCAGATTATTTACAAACACCTAGCATACTGGAACAGCACTTAATAGGCATGGCCATCTCTGCACCTGATTTGCACATTCAAGCTGTGCAGCCCTTTTTGACAGATTAGCTCTAACTTGCACTTTAAACGTCTACAGAGGCGATTCCTTTGTCATAGCTGTTACTCAGTATATTCTGAGGCTTGATGTTGGGTTTTTTTAATGGTACCTACCATCATGACCAGGCACTGTAAAACAATCAGATTTTCTATCTGCATGCTCGGTTATCTGCAGGTCAGCGAAACTCAACTGATATGAAAAATTCATAAACACATGACCAAAAAGTGTGGAGAGAAAGAACAGAAACTGAACCAAAGGGACTGATCCCATGGATGTCAAACAGAAGAGCCAGAGCAACATAAAGTTCACCTCGGCTCCCTGAGTAACATTACCTAGACATGTAGATTCTTTAAAACTGCTTCAGTACAATCCTGTCTTGGCCTAGAAGGATTTAGCCCTTCTGCAACCAAAAATCCAGGTCAATACCTAAAGCTCAAGAACTGTCTTAAAGACTAGTATCAAGGAGACCACTGGGACAAACAACTGCTTGAATTTGTGCATGGCAGTACTTGAATCTAATGACTGTCTGAAAATATACCACATTATTTTCTGAAAAAGCACACCACAGTGCATCTCCCTCATGTTTCCTTCTCAGTTTGACTGCTCAAGTGTGGCTGAAAGTAATGAAGACCAGCACCTGATACCTAACAGAATCAAAGCAGGCAGTTCTTTAGTGATCTTGCTATTCCGTTGCTCAGCTGCTACACTCTGGCAGTATAACTGTATTATTTTATTACAGTTAACAAGAAGATTCCTATCACTTCTTTTGAAAACAAATGCTAATATTATTTTTCAGTTTGAGTTCAGGAGCTCTCCACTGATGCATTGCCATGAGATAGCAGCCTGAAGATTTACTGTGGAATTTCCCAGTGACAGAACAGCTTTCAGTACTGTATTGTTTCACCAGAAAAATTCCTCAGTGCATTTTGTTAATATTCAAAATGGTATCTATTTCTGGGAATTCCATGATCTAGAGCACAAGGGCTCCTTCTTATTTAAAACTTCTAATTTAAAATCTCTAAAAGCTCTGTCAGTGACTAACTGGAATATCTCAGCTTCTTAATTTTATTTGCAAGTGCAGAGAGGTCAAGCTGCTGCTTTAGGTATTGTGACAAAAATCTGCTGAATTGAGTCAGCGTAAGATACCATGTCCCTTAGCCACTGCCAAGTTCTGAATAGAAGACAAGTGTGTGTCTTCATACCTGTGACCCTGTACCTACACCAAAGCTTCACCTAGTTATTCAATACACCTTGCTCTGGAAAACTGTGATGTACTCACATGGCATCTGCAAGCAGTGCTGGAGGATGGATAACAAATAGGGATAGGCATCTGTGTGCTTCAATCTCTTCTTGATCAACTCAAACATCTGAGAGGCACTTTTTGTATCAATGTGGATCTGAAGTGAGAGAAGGTAGTGAAAGAACAAGTAAGAGAAAACCTGTGCACAGTGAAAGCCTGACTAACTGGGAAAGATCTGATCAACACAGAGACAGGCAAATTTCCAGCAACTGGACCTCTCCAGAGTCTCCTGCAATGTCCAGCTGCAAGTTCCAGTGAGGAGCAGGCACATGGGTCTTTGAGACCAGCATTGCCATCCCCACTTCAGTATGGAAAAGTAAAGGGCTAGAAAGATGGGAGACATGCAAAGCCACCAAGAATTGTTCTGGAGAAAGCAAAACATTTGGGTCCTAGAAAGTAGTAGCACAAACAGTAGAAGCTAAGCAGGAAAGGGCTATTTGTTCTGTATCAGTGTGTGGCAAGAGCTGGTCGTGAAGAAAGAGGAAACTATAGCTATTCTGGACCTTACAGCCTCTTACTGTTGCTAGAGGTTGTGGAAACTGTCCTTGTTTTATGTTTGTCTTTAAAATCCACCCAATGTAAAATACTGATCCTCTCCACAGGCTCTGAGGTTAGTCTTCAGGAGAGTTTCCTGTAATCTTGGGAAAAGTATCAGAGAAGAGCACAAGCTTCACCTATAGTGCTGTAAAGGTGATGTCTGAAACTAGAATGCATCTGAATCATCAAGACTGAGAACATCAGAGCAGGGCTGAGAACCTTCTCCACTCCTGAACCTTCAGCCAAACAAAAGAAAGAAGTCTTTGTCAAAGCTACTTCACAGAAGCCCTGTCTGTGATCGCTGTTCACACATCATGGACCCCACACTTGCTAAATGAGAAACAGTGAAAACAAGCACCAGCCACTCTCAGCACCGAAGTCAATCATTGTTTTCAGGGAACACAAAGGGAAGTTGCACCAAGCATCCAAAGTGGATGTTCAACTTTAGCAAGTTCAGGTACTCCAAAGAAAAAAAAAAACTTACCAGGTCAAACCGCTTGGCAAGTTCCAGGTCATCTTCGTTTCGGACCATCTCAAAGAAATCTAAATGCCTAAGAGAAAACAGAAAAACAAAGCAAACAAAACCTGCCAGTGTTCATAGCATAATTCAGACTTCAACTAAGCATGTCACTATGGAAGCAGCAATACCTCATTTCCAGCTAGAAAACTTGGAAATTAGCAAGCCTTTCTTACATGAAGTGCTGGGATAGGTATGCAAGGCAACTCATGGGGGTCAGCCAAATATAGGCCAAAAGGAACAGCTGGCTGTGGTATACATGCTCTTTAATCCTTGTGCTAACTCACTGTGTTGAGGTAAGGCTGCTAAAAATAAACATAAAATAGGATCTCTGTTGGGATCTGGGGGACCTGGTGAGAGATATGTTTGACCCATGCATCTGGACTTCTCTTGCATGGAGATCAGAGCACAGCAGATGATGTGGAGAAAGGCTATGGCACATCCTCCTGTATAGACCTAGCATATAGTCTATGTACTCCAGGCATTCTGTGATCCTCTCAAACCTCTGTTACCATTCTCATGGCTGTAACTTGTAAGATCCAAAAGTGCCCCTAAGCCCCTTCTAAACACTCCTGGTTACTGACTAAAAGAACATGGATTGCCTACAGGACAGATTCTTTTCTTCGTTATAATGTTGTAGATCAAAAGTAACATTACTGGTTCCACCTCTGCAGCAAACTGTAGACACATACAACTGTATGCAATCTTTCCCCATGACATTAATGCACAGGTGTTATATACCTCCACCTGCTCAAAGATGTGAGGCCAGTCTTTATGACAGGCAGCTGATGCTAACTTGGTGCTTATGCAGAATCTCAGACACTTTACATTTTCCCCCAGGGACAGCTCTATCACCCTATAGCAGTTCCTGACAGTGGGCTTTTGAGAAAACAGTGCCTTGAGAGCTGAAGGCATAGACCTGATCCATAGATTTTTCACCATGTGCTTTGGCAAACTTGACACTTTTATCTAGGAAATGCCAGATGTCAGATACCTACAAATCAGCCCTGCTCTGTAGGAAGGGCTTGGAGTAGCAGGCAATAAGGAATAGCAGCACATGAGCAGGTCAGTGCCTTTCCACAAAGCTTAATGTGGTCACAGGAGAAGGTAGACTCCCATGGCTGCCTGCTCTTACACTTTAAAATGTTTCATTTTGTTAAGCAAATGGATTTTACCAGACTCCTCATTGGTTCATCAGTCTTTTAGCGTCTTGAACTGTCTCAAATTGTTCAGATTGTTTACTCCAAGTTTATTTCAGCATGTGGCTTTGTGAAGGGTTTAATTTAAGGTCATTACCAGCTTCAATTACTGTGGCAAAATATGGAATTGCTAGTGGAGAAAACATTTATTATCCATATAACTTTTAACACAGTAATTTAAAGGTGCCATTCAGTGTTACATTTTGTCCAGTAGCAGGGCTGTTTGTAGATGCTCCTCATTCTTCTCTCTTTCCCCCTTGGCATCTCTACCCCTTCGCCCACCACAGGTGCCTCTTCTCTCATTGTTGTGCCAGTACTGCCGTTTGGGAGGTTGTGATACAAGCTAGATCACAAAAAAGACTGAGCTTAAAGAAAAACTTTGGGAACTCAGAGCCTGCGCTTTGACCTCACATAATCAGTCTCAATAAAGTCAATGAACTACTGGCTTCCCTCCCTCCTACCAGGACGAGTTTCTTCTTCCAGTTTTGCTACAAGTGAAAAGAATTAAACACTTTTTTTTCTTTTTTTCTTTTTTTCTTTTTTTCTTTTTTTCTTTTTTTTTTTTTTTGTTCTGTCTTCCCCAGCTTAGAAGAAAAGCAATTCAGGAACTCCTTGCCACAGCCATTGCCCATTTAGTATGTACAGTTCCTACTTCATCTGCTGATTTTAATTTTAAGGACAAATCTCCTTTTTGTCCTTAAAGGGAGTCAGTTTTAGGAAGAGACAGAGACAGCTTTGCACTTAAATCTGAAACCCAAATGGAGAAGAGCTTCTAAGAACTCTTTCTGTTGATCAATAACTGTTCTCAGAAAACATGTCTTACCTGTCCAGTGTGGCATTCTCATGTCCTCTTAGCTTGTCAATGACAGGCTGAATTCCCAGCATTAGAAACTCATATCGTAGATGTAATCGGAACTCCAAATTGTCCTTAAAAAGTGGAGGAAAACCAAGTTATTGGGTTCCAAAAGCTTTTAATCACATTTAAGAAAAATACTTTACATTGCAGTTCTTCCCTTTTTAATATTCTTTATCCTGACACCAAATTCACAGGATGATTAATTCCAGTAAAGTTAAAAAAAAAATTAATGCCTTTGTTTCACTTAAAAATATAGTCCTCATTTACCTACAATGAGTTCTGCATACCCAGACAGAAGGACAGCACACCCCATGTTGTTCCATAAAGAATAAAAGTTCTTAGTGTTTGTCCTGCTAGTCCGTTAGAGGTCCGCCTTCTGCTTACAGATGAACAGTACTGCTGTCTTCCTCCTATTTTTTATGTTTATTTGCCATAAAATCACCATATACTCTGGCAAACTTGATACCTATTCGGTGGGATGTTACAGGACTGCTGTAGATAGAGACAAATACATTGCCAGACAGAGTTTGTTGTCTGTTGTGGTTTAATCAAAAAACAGAAAAGCCAATGTAACAAAAGTAACATTTTTAATGAAACAAAATCAGTTTAAACTATCCTCTAGATTCAAAAGGAAGTCTTGTTAATTAAATAAAAACAACAAACTGTCTTTTCTGAAATGTCTCCCTTTGACATTTTTAAATTTAAATTTAAACCTTTTGAGTTTGGCTTTGAGTCAAAACAACTTAACATTTCAAAACGTTTCTGAAGGTAAACCAAAATGTTTTCTAAAAGGTTGAAATGAAGAGGTAAATGCTTTGCAGTTCTTTAAAAAAACCCCAAAAATGCCAAAGCAATTATTTCAGTGCAAGCAGTCTATGTTGTATTAGAAGAGGCTGGTAATTAAATAATATGGAAGACATTCTAAGACTGATATTAACAATTAAGCATTATTTTCCACAAACTATATCCACTCAATAACACAAGATTTGTGACTTAATCTACTAGCCATTTCCAAGGTAAATTAATTCAAGCATAACATTTTAGAAGGAATTTCCAGGGCAGTGACTCACCTCACCAGCACCAGCATTCAAAACAGCATTGATAAAGGACATGATGGCTGTTTTGAGATTTACTTCATCTCGGTACCGCCCCATGCTTCGGTCTAGCTCATTCAACAATGTCTGAAACAGAACAGCAGGCTGGGTTAGAGGATATCATCTAATTTCTTGCACCACTTTGCATACTGCTCATGGGATATGCACAGAGTCTTCTTTTGATTTGCTATATATTTGCTTAAAGAAATATTTTTTTCAGTCAAGATTGTTAGCAATTTTGGGCACTACAAAATAAACAAATGAAGAATGGCAATAGGATTAAAATGCCACCTGATGCTAATGAAAAAAGAAGGTTGTTTTTTCTAACAAGCTATTATTTGAGAAAAAGCATTTGCCTTTCATAGTTCTTGCCAACATGATCTAAGAAAGCAGCAGAATGATGTCCTTCCTTGTTAGTTAACTCTGTATGGTGAATATGACAGCGAGTTTATACACACTGAAAAATAGCATCAGATTCATACATCCTTTCTACTCACATCACTCAAGTAATTTTTATTATTTTCTTGGATGTGAGCAGGATAGATTGCACATATGTATACAGGGGGAGAGAATTCTAAAGAGAAGCTGTCTTTTGAGGAATAAAACCTATACCTGAACATTGGAAGATTTCTCCTTGTTCCTTCACTTACAACCATTTCACATCAAGCAGACAATTACCTACCTCTCAGTAAGCTCCTTTCAGGGATTTGCAAATAACAGGAATATCCCCGGTGCATACAGCTCCAAAGCTCAAAGGAGAATTACATGGCTCCACTGGAAGTGCAGTTAAGCTCCAGTTTCTTCGTTACAGAATCACAGAATGATTTGGGTTGAAAGTGACCTTTAAAGATCATCTAGTCCAATCCTCCTGCAATGGGCAGGGACATCTTCAACAAGATCAGGTTGCTCAAAGCCCTGTCCAGCCTGACCTTGAACACTTCCAATGATGAGGCACCTACAACTTCTCTGGGCAACCTGATCCAGTGTCTCACCACCCTCATCATAAAAAAAAAAAACAAACCTCCTCTTCCTTTTATCCAATCTAAATCTAGCCTCTTTTAGTTTAAACCTATTAGCCCTTGTCGTTCACTCATAGCAATTTTTTTCCTGTGCTAGTCATCAGTTTCATAGGTCTATCTTGTTTCCTGTAGAAAATGGACATCACCATGGAGATACATATCAGGAAACAGGGGGAATATCCTCCTGTGCATTCCCTAGGGGAAAGAATACTATCCCGGCTTCATGCAAACGTTTTGTTTGTTTTTGTGTAAAAATATTTTGATCTATCATACAACTGTTACTGACAGCTGTTCTTACAGCTGAGCATAGTATGTTCACTATCGAGCAAGCTTGATTTCATAAACTCCTTTTCTCGCATCTTCTAAATTGCCCTGGCTAGCATTTGTAAATGTTCCTAGCATTTGAACTTCCATCCCATCCATGATGACCAAATACTAAACCTTCCCACATTTTGTTAGAAATGCGAATGAGTCTTAACGTAAAAATACATGAAATGCCCTACTGAGCCAGACTACTGATGGTCAGTCTAGTCCAGCATCCTATCTCTAACAATGATGATAGGGGACTATACAAGAACACTTTAAATTCACCAACAAAACCAACTCTTCAACTTGAGAAATAAGCAGAAGTGAAATAAATGAGACAATTTAGTTCTGTTATTGTCAGATTTGATGCTGAAATTTAAAGCACATGTGTCTTCTTGGAATAATTTAAGTAGCTATTAATACAGAAACATCAAAACCAAGGATGGTTTAGCTGTTTTCTTCAGAGGCCTCATTCCTACCATATATTCTCACAGGCTGTTAGGAACATGCTAGAATCTATACAACAACATATCAGATACAGCATCTAGTCGGGTTGAAGGAATCCCCCATTTCAGAAGGCTGGGCTAGGAGCAGAATGCAGTGGGGCCAAGCAAAATTCAGGGCAAGAAAAACAAAAAACTCTGGGTTGCACTAAGCTAATTGAAGAGCAGCACATCTTCATGGGATTGTTCAGCTCTAGAAGGAAACACTATCAGTTCATGCAATTCCTAAAGATCAGAGTCAACACCCACACACTGTGGCCAAACTCTAGTATCTCCAACCCTTTGCAAATGGCTGAGGTTCAAGTCTTCACTTGAACATTTCCTGTGAAAAAGATTTCACCACACCTCTTGGCAGCCAGCTCTGTGGCCCAATTGATCTTACGGTTGTAAAGGTTTTTCCTACTATTTAAGCAAAACTTTCCTCACTTAATCCCATTATTCCTCATCACTGACATCTAGCAGGGTTTCATTCAATCTGCAGCAAACCTCAAAAGGCTTTGGATGAGCCCTGAGGGGAAGCAGCAAATCAAGTGGGAATACAGGATTTTAATTTGTTCCTTGTTAGCTCCTCTACTACCGTTCCAAATTGATCAGATTTCTCCCTACAGATTATGGTCTGTACGGACGGTGTTTAACACAAACCAGGCAAGGGGGCTCTGGAAGGCATGCTCCTAATCTCCTCATTTTCAACTGACAATATCAAGCTTCCTTTATTCCTTCACCTCAAGCTTCAAAATTTTTAGCAGTATTAAGGAGGAAAACAAGAGTGTTCTGCCCAAAGAAGCCCAGGTAATATTTTCATTGGCAAGTGAAATCAGCTCCTTTCAGACAGTATCTAACACCTAGGTTGTCTCAAGACTAAAAGGAAAAGTCTTTCTCCCCACAGGGGTCCACAGCTGAGTGTGTGTTTCAGATAGCAAACCGGGCTGGAAGGGCACTGGAACATCCTCATAATACTTTTCTGGGCCAGCACAGCATTGTGATTTTGCAACATTAGTTTGACTCAAAATATGGCATGTTAAAAAGTACAATGTGTTAGAATGTCATAACACAATGCATTCACTCCACATGAGAAAAGAGGGGAAGCTGCAAGCATAACAATAATCAGAAAGGCAGCAGCTTAGGGAAGAGTAAGATCGTGTCCCTTTCACAAAGGAAACCTGTCATAAATAGGATAATGCAGACATGAACGACACTGAAATCAGAGACTTTTCCTTTTCAGTTTTCATAGCATTTCAGAAGCCTCCATCTTCACAAGAAAAGCACCTAAGAAATTCAAGCTAAAGGAACGTTTTCATGGACACACAGTAAGCCAGTGACAATTACACTAGTACCAATTTTCAATACAGCAGATGGAAAAGAATCCCAGCAAGGATACCAAGGGTTCATCTCCCTAATTCCACATTTCTGCTTTGAGGGTTTATTGTCTGGCTTTCCAATGTTTTCTTTCGTCTCTTTCTTTATGGGGCAGAGCAGAATTTGTATGCAAAGAAGCACATTTCAAACAAAAACTGGATGAAGAAAAAGACAGAGCTTTTCCAGATTGCCTCAGGAAGGAGATCGAAGGCATGCCTTTATATTATTGTGGTATTTGAGTAAAGATGGAATACTCCTCTGAAGAGGACGGTTTTCAAGGAGTATCTTAAAAGAGGAACTGCAAACTGCCTGTTGGACATTAAAGGGAGAGTTATTCCAGGCAGAAGGGCAGCATGAAAGAAGGGTCAAAGATTAAAGCAAAGAGATCAGCTCAGTCAAGAAGCTGTAGCAAATGTCAGAAATTGGAATAGCCACAATATAAATTCAGACACAAACATAAAGTACAGAATCTTGTTACGAGTGCCAAGACAAAGATGATCCTGGTAAACCTGTGAACACACTGAACAGCAGAGATATAGGGTGAAGTTGTAGTACCAAAAGACATTCAAGTGAAGACTGAAGTCTCAACAAAGAGTAGCTTCTGGGGAATCTCCCATAGCTTTAAAGTGACTCTTCTCTGAAGTTAAGGATTAGATTGATAATTGCAGTCAGTAGATGAAATGCTGGCAATTTAGAAAGAGGCAATATTTTACATCAGAGTTTCCACTCAGAGCAAAATAGGACATTTTGTTAAGTTAATGAGATATTCATATATTCATTCACTTCTTATTCATAAAAGTTCTATTTATATTTTCCATTAACTTCAATTAAAAAAAAAAAGAACACATCACAAAGTGAAGACATCCTTTCCAAAATATTTCAGCACAGTTTGATTAGTGGTCTTCAGTTGGTACTACCTGGTGCAATTTAGATAAATTAAAATTTAATATATATAAATTAATCCAAAATAGTTTATAATATATAGAGAGTGATATAAGTGTTTATATCACTCAGGAATCTCACTGTAATTTGTATTTTGATTTCAGATACACTAGTATAAAACAGTTTCCTATTCAAATAGTAGGAGTTATAGCAGGACAGAGCGAATGCAAGTTTAGTAAGAACCATATATTAAGTTGCACCTTTCCTTCTCTACTAATTCAGCAGTTGCTGCATCCTCTTATTACTTTTGGCGAGCTGTGCCAAGTAGCAAGAGTTGTGCTTAGAACACTGACCAGCAAGAACTTCTGACATTCAATGAAACATGCCACGTTTTATGTTACCATGTCAAGTACATGATGTCTACATCAGTCCACCACATTTGAGCACATGCAAATTGGAAATAATCAGTGTTCCAATCTAAAGTTGTCAGCAGCAAGTTATGCACAAGCTCAAGTTTTAGGTGGTTGCCAGTAAATAATTCTGAGCCTCTCTTCCTCTTTCTTACAAATAGGAGTAGAAGCAGAACTGTGCACCTCAAATTTTTATTAATCACCTGGGGAAAAGTAGATCTGAAGCAGTGTTTCTTACATTTACCTCCTGATTCCTCAAAGTACATAGTGCTGATGATGATAGAGATGAGTGAGACACATGATGATGATATGAGAAGAGTGGGACACTTAAATTTACTGCAACTTGCAAGAGGGGAAAATAAATCCAAACACATAGTGTACAAAGTGCCAGCTTTCATAGATGACAAGGGATAAAGTGACAGTGAGGTGGCTGAAAGGGATGAAGAATATTATCAACCACTGTTGTCAGGAAGGCAACTTAATGAAAAGCAACAATTGCACTGATGTTGTCAGAGGTCAGCATTACCTGTAAGTTATTTATCGGACATTCCAATAAAAGTGAGCTCAGTACAGCTTCCAGAAAGCCCTATGATTTTACTTCACAGGAACTGAGTTTGATTTCCAAAACTGAGAATCTGAAATTATTCTCTTCTTGGCTATTGTCTCTCTAATTTGGCCATTGTCTTATGGAGCTAGATCTAGAGAAAGACTGAGCAGTGCCTTTACAGTTCCCAGCTTTCCTTCCCACCACCCCCCCCCCATTAGAATCAGTCTGCAATAATGAACCATAGAGACAAGGGAATAAATTCCTATTTGGCACATTCAAAGTATGTTTGTCCTGTTCCTACTGTTTAGTTTATTTTTTATTACTTTTCACAGAAGGAATTCTTGTTTCTTGGTTCTGCCAGGCCCCAGTTGTGGGGGATCATTTTCAACATAACAGTGATTAGGTGTGGCCAAAGTCAACCTAAAGCTGCAACCTCTAAACTGTTCAGAAACTAATACACTGAGTGATGCTGCTAGCTGCTCAAGCTACAGGAAACACATTGCCAAAAGAGTTCAGTTTGAAACCTAAAGGATCTCTTCAGATACTTGCAAACTCTGGGTTACAAAGATTACACTCAGGACTGGGATAAAGGAAAAAAAAAGCTTTCATTGGCTTTCATTGTACACCGTATTTTTGAGGTTTACAGTAAAGTTATAGGATAAGCATTGTCAGCTCATCCTTTTCTTAAAATGACCTCCCATAGTCAAGTTACAGTGGATGCTTCTCTTGATAATGAGCTGCAAGACCATTCTGAGACACAGGTATGGGAGCGCAAGAGGCAAAGAGATACAATGCTCTCTTAAACAACAAGTCCTAGAATATCAGAGAATCTTCCACTAAAACGTAAAGAAGACCACAATTCTTTCATCAGCATTTAAAAAAATCCCCAGTCTCTGTGTTAGAAGAAAATGACTGAAAATGAGGATGAAGAATGTCTTTGGATGAACCCTTACCTCCTCAAAATTAAGCTCAAGCTATTGCTGAGTCTAGTGGAAAATCTCATTCCAGCATCTAGACACAAGTGTTAGAAATTGCAAAAAAAGAACACATCCCTTCTGATAATAATTTTGGGGTTTGGGTGGGTATTTTTTGTTTTAAGAAAGAAAAAAGAGAGAGTACCCATTTATCTTTTATTTTTTCCCCACTGGAAAAGCATTTTGACAAAAGCAAGCATTTATGCAAAGTACTCCTTCATGAATGTGAGAGTTGGTAGGCATCTGCAAACCATTACACCAGATTCCTCAAAAGCTCAGCAAAAGCACACACAAGACCTGTGCTACCACACTTTGCCCAGCAATGACTTAACTCAGTTATTCAGTAAATTTTAAATCAATATAAAAAGAGACAGAGAGAAGACCTAAATAGGAGACATTAAGTAATCTCAGCATCTATCCCCCATATGGGCTTATTAATCAAAGTCACTCGGTCAAGCAAAGATAAATTAACATGGGACGACAAGTGTTGTGAGGGCTGTGAGCTACCACTCCTTTTTGCTGGGCACCTAAGGTTATCCCCACCTGCCTCCTGGGTATACAATAATGTAAAATTCAGGAAGGATTCTTTATTTCAGGTAATTACTAGAGAACAAGCTGGTTTTAAAGTTTTTCCTTCTCTCTCCCATAGGCAGTCCACATTACCCTGCACATCGTAACTCTGTACATGGCTTACGTTTCTGCTTCTGCATTAGTCATTCCTATCTTACACCTGTACCAAAGAATGGTGACACATTCTTAAGATTGCAGCTGTAATCTCTTCACCTTCCAACTTTTACTCTAATTACTATTTTCTCTATCAAAAAAGCCTCAAGAGCTTCCAACTGAGATCAAAAGGCCCACCTATTCTGGAGTCACACATCATGTGTGTCATACCTGCATATTGAAGACATGCATCAAGTTTGAATAGACAAGCAATGCAAACAGGGAGATGCATATAGAGGGGTGACCTGCCAAGACTACATACAGGTTCATACCAAGCCAAAAACTCCTGCATCCCAGTCTCAGGTCTGAGTCACAGTCAGTGAATCCCATAGTGAATACAGTTCTAACAACAAGCATTGGCAGCTACTGTTCATGAGCACAGACTGTTTCCCAAATACTTTTACAGTCAGAAGATCACTGTAGCACAAAATCCACTGACGCATTAGCTGAGGAGGAGACAGGAGAGAGTGGCTGACAGAAACCAGCATCCAGGGCCTGTTGGATCATCACATCAACATCACCCTTACTATTTCACCTAAAAGAATAGTAAATGAGTGAGGTTACCCTGAAGTTTAGGAGCTACAGCTTCATACACAGCAATAGATTCTGTTACATCTTTTTGTAAAGGTGCTTGGTTCACTAGGAAGAGGAAAATTGTAATAGCAGCCAGCAGTATCCACAATAAAAGCCTGTCAGTGATCTACTGACCTACCTCAAGGTCTCTGCGATTGAGTTTCCCTTCTCTGTTCCAAGTTGGAGTTATCTGAGCCAACAATTGCTAAGCAGTGATGATTCACAAGTTGATTGCGAAGTGGCAACTGAAATTGCCACTACACAGTGGAAATTGCCACAACTATACATTTTTTAATCCATTGCCTCCATTATTTACTCCACAAGTCTTTTATAACTAAATTAAGGGCTTTAAAACCAGGACAGAGGCTCCTGGAATTCTGTGGCTTTGGCTTCTAGGGCAGAACAAATCATTACCATCCCAGAAATGCTGTCAGGTTAGAGCATGAACAGATTAGCAGCTTTCATTTAACATAGAAAACCTGCATTTTCTGGTAAAATATAGGGGATTTTAAGTTAACATTAATGACAAGCAATCAAGTCTTGAAAAAAAAAATAATGCTGATAATCTATTTGAAAAAGTGCCCTTTCTAAAACCAAATGAGAAATATTGCCTTTTTACTACCTAGTAAGTTTGCAATACATGGACCGTAAAAATTACTCCTTGCAGAGATTCATCATACTGGGTATTTCTGGCAAAGCATCCTCCTTGTACCTGAAATCTTGTCCTTTCTGCAGCATAGACTTGGTAGTGAAGCATGGCTTGCAAGACTTTCTTGTGACCATCTGGTACCAAGCAGACAGCCCCTAGGATCTCCAGCACAGCAATCTTGGTCTTAATGTTCTCAGTCCGTAAGCTCTGGGAGATGATGTTGATACTCTCCGGATGAGCCAGGACGTGAGCCCGTCCTTGGGAGTTGTTCATCAGTGCCTTGATACACCCTATAACGGATGTGTGTATACGGCTCTCTGAGGTCTCATAGTCCATGCTCTTCAGGAAGTTCAGCAAACAGCTCAGGCCATCGAGCTCAATAAACCTGGTCACAAACCTGGGGAAAAAAAATAAATAAAAAATTAAAAGAAAACAGGTAGGAAAAATAAGGAAAGCAGATCAAAGGCAATTTATTCAAAAGATACCATATTATTCAAACCTGCATTTATAAAAGCTGGCTAGCTTTTAGCCTAAAGTTCACAGAATAATTACCAGGTATTTAAGAAAAACAAAACAAATCATAACAAAATAAACAAAACAAACAAAAAAGAAAGAAAAGAGACTAGCTAATAATGATGTGTCACAGTTTCAGGGTAATTATATTCCATCACCTTATGACCCTACTGTTTGGTCGCTGTGTTCTTTGTTGCAGTTATCACCAAACACCTGCTTTGGTCCACCCCATAAGTTGCTGCATTTTCCAGCTGAAAGGATTCTTTCAAATTGCTACATGTTACTTACATGCTAGTATGCACAAGATACATTTTCATACAGACTCATCACCACACTTTTAATTACGAGTTCAGATCATCTTGAAAACCATTTTTAGACGTAGGTCAAACTTTTAGCCAATACTATTTGTAGGCTTCCATCTCCAGGAGCTGGGTACACTAACAGAGGCAAACTCATTACCACTGTGTCTGTCAACTGTACTTCTTCATGCTCTGATCACATTTTTTTTAATATATATGAACATATAATATTTAAACAGGACATGTTCTTCAGTAACAGGCAAAGCTCCTATAATGGCCTTGGCTGCATTTTTTTGTTTGTTTGATTGGTTTTGGTTTGAGGAGGTATATTAAGGATGGAATAGGTCCACTGTCAACCTGTAGTAGCAAAAGGTACAGTAAAAGCATCACAAGTAGTGGAAATATAGAATTAATGAGTTACCAAATGACACATCAAATTTTGATATTGACATCACTAGAGTTCTGTTTTTAGTATATTCTACCATAAAATTTGCCTTTCTTCAAGTTAAGATTATGGAAACTGAGATAAAAACAATATAGAAGATACTCCTTGGAAAAGTTCAAGGTTGTGTTGAAAACCAGGGTTAAAAAAGTCCAGATAGATCAAATTAGACCATGTAGACAGCCTCCTAGACTAATCAATAGAAAAGGATGGAATTACATAAGTCAGTTCAAACCAATCATTCCAGCAAAGTTTCATTTAGAGTTCTCAGGCTTAAAAATAGGGATTCAAAGAGATTAATAGGGCTGCAAATAATTTCTCTAGATCACTTTTCTTACCTCCTGCCTCCTCTAACAGGTCATTCAGGTAAGTGAACTTTTTTAAAATATCTGAGTGCAAAACCGTGTCAATTACATTTGAATTTTCTGTCTACCAAAATGTACACCAACAATAATATGTCCATGACTATATTCTAAACAGTGTAATATAGAAAGATACCTCAAACAAATGAAAAGGTTGTTAACAATTGCCACCTGTGTAACCAATTAAAAATACAAAAAGTCTGTGTCATTGTGCTTTTACCCAGACCCTCTGCCTCTCTGGTGGATACTTCCTAATGTACTGTCGTTCTCTTATCCAAGTGAGATGCTGTTCCTAACAGGCATCAGTAATGGAAGCACCATTACTGAAAGACTGAATTTCAGTGGTCTCTGTTCACATCTCTGCACCAGCAAGACAAACCTGAGCTATACTTATATATCTCCTGGATAATATGGACTTGACATATGTATGGTCTTCTGATGGTTACACCCCACACCACATGGGAATTTTCAGGGCCTACCTGAAAGTTATACTCACTATGTTGATATATTTGCCAACTTTCAACTTATTTGGGACAGCTATTTGACCAGAAACATGGCAAAGCCTGGTACTTTCAACAAAGTTTTGGTCTGAGGTTTGGGTTTTGTTCAAAATTGAATTTCAAAGTGAGTATCAGAGCAAGGGAAAGCACACACAAGAACACGTGCGCACCAAAAATGAAAACAAGATTTAGTTGAACCCTGCTAAGACAATCTGCCAAGTTTCACACGGGTCTGATGGCACATTCTTTGGATGCATCATTTTGTCTACCCCTAACAAATCATAGGAGCAAAAGCCTCTCTGCCTCCAGGCCAGAGAATGAGATCAACACTGTGCACCAGGAATTTGGTAAGTCACTCAAAGCAGTTTGTTATTTAAACTGATTACAGAAAGATTAAAACTTAGTTAAGTTTCTGTAATTTAGCTGCTAGCATGCCAAAGACGACTGAAATAAATGCACTCATGGCTAAAAGTTGCTGCTAAGGATGTATTTGGAACCAAAATAAGCACAAACTCAACTTGCTACCAAACAACGTGATGCCAATGACTTCTGAGCATTTCTCTAACCCTGAGCCTAAAGAGCGTAATTGCTCTTTGCCTCTACTATGGAGGGACTGGTTTAAATTCTCCCCCTGCTCACCTCCAAAGTTCAGTTCTATGAATCTGTCCTATACCTTAGCTATTCCCTCCATCTTTTAGGGGAGGGGGGAAAAAAAAGGGGGGGGGGGGGGGGGGAAGCACAGATTTTTGCTATTCTTTTCAGTTCCAGGGCTGAGGGAAGACTTAAGATGGATGCCTTTCTGAAGATACCGAGTTCTACTGACAAAAGAAAACATCCCGAAGAAACAGCTGAACAAAGGGTCCCTTAAACATACTTTCAGATAGATGGAATACCTGGTTTTATGACAAGACATACAAGGCACTACAACTTTCATGTATTTTAGCCTGCTCTAATGATCATGTGAAAAAAAAAATGGTAAATGCACAAAAGTCACATTGTCCCAATTAAGTACAATCCCTTACTAAATTCATTGGCAGAGCAATTTTTCTAGGACTGTTTGGATGAGGTCATTCCAAAAAGGAGGCATGCGCAGGAAAGTGGTGCGTCTCACAGACCTTGATTAATGACATGATTTAAAACAACATTGGGATTTTCCTGTACTCTTCCTAGTCCAGACAGCAAACAGTAAGCTGCGTTACCCAATAGGAAGCAAAACCAAGTACCTTCCCATTTCAGCTGACATCAGAAGCAGGAATCAAATGATGATTTTTACCTTACTTTTCCAAAACACTTAGCTCCCTATTTTCCACAAAAGCCAGAAATCATGCAAGAGGGAGATAAAGAAATGGCAATAGCAGTTTCTGGGCCAACAGACACTCTCAGTATGAGGATTTGCTCGGTGTGGGGAAGTATGTGTGTAAATGTCTGTACAGGAGTGAAAAAGAAGTGGGAGATTAGCTCACAGGGTGAGCACCATGATCTTCACACTGTTTGGTGTTTGTGCATCTGTATGTCTGTAAGCAGGGATGTGCGTGTATGTGCAAAAGCAAACCATGAAGTACCTTCTTCCTCACAATATACACATGTGTAACTAACTGCCATCCTATACCTCCTGTAAGCTGCAAAGTAAGGTCTTGTTCTGGACTGAAAGGTGTAAAGTTAAGCATACTTGCCAATGCATTCTGGCTAACACATTTAAAAACTCAAGTGTAAATAAAGGAGGATGTGTTTTAATAGGTGCTAAACAAGCAAATTAAAGCCCAACCTCACCTCAGACTCTCACTTGACCAGTTTAGCACACTTTAAAAGGCAGGGTGCCTCTTAGCCTTTCAAGTTTTAGTGAGTGCTGATCAGAATGAGTTAGCTAGCTCTAATAACAAACCTTTCATCCAAATACAGATGCGGTGGCCTAAGAAATAATGAGCCACTGATGGATTCCAAGTGTAGCAGGGGACAGCCTCACTGCGAGGCTTGATCCAGCTCAGGAAAGACAGAAAGATCATATGCTGTGGGTGTGCAGAGAGCAGGATGTTCCCACCCTGCTAACAGCCAAGGCTACACTTCCCTGCAGCATCAGTTTTTGAATCAGGGGGCCCGCATAATCCTGTCAACTACTGAACTGCTGAAAAATTCAGCATAATGGATTTTGCTGGATGCAAAAATGATCATTTCCAGTATGTACTTGAATGCAACATGGCTAAATCAAACAAAAACAATGGGAGGTAAATCTGAATTAAACAAAAAAAAGAAAAGTGGGCAGAAAAGGGAGTTGCTGAAGTGATGCTTCAGACTAAAGGAGGTATTTTTCTGGGATTCCAAAAAGTGATTTTTTTCCAATCCCTTCTAAGTTTTTACTTTTGCTGCACTTCTGAACCTCCATTTCTGGGCACTAAAATACCAGAAGAAAAGCTCTTCTCTCACTACTTCTGTCCAACAGTTTGTCACCACACTTGTTTATAGTCATAAGTTCTTACAAACCTAAGAGAAAATGCATTTCCTTACAAGATGCACACGTGGGAGTTTTGTTCTCTAAGGACATGTATGCTGGGATATAACCCAGCCTTATTATTTCAGGGCAGCTCCTAAATACCAGAACAAGATGCACTTGCTCAAAGAGGGCAAACTATCTGCCCTCGGATGCTTCTATCACCTTTTCTCTAAAGAGTAGAGGAACTTCAGTTTGGGTGGGTTTGCTTCAGTTTTTGTTGCTGTTAGAATTGGTGGGTTGGAATAGAGGCACAGATTAGTACCATTACTCTGCATTTTCTACTGGAAGAGACACAGTTCTACAGTAAAATAAAACACAGTGCCAAACACACACATTTTTCTTCTTTTGATTTCTCTAGATCAGAGAATTCAAGCAGAGGAGCCTATTGATAAGCTGTCACAGCCCCAGTGCACCCTACCATCACAAATGGATTACAGACAGCTCAACCTGTGTGAATTTAGGTCTCTATTCAGAGGCCTGATGAACAGGAGTGGCAAGGAAAATAGGATTCGATGTCCAAATTCAACTAGAAAGACTAGTATTTTGAAGGCTTGGGTATTGTACTGCTTATGAGAGGGATTTGATGGAGCCGAGGGCCTCTCCACTGCAACCTTTCCATCAAGAAGAAACTGGCTTGTTGATCAGGCATTGGCACTCAGCCCATTTGGCAGCTAACGAATTGAGTCGCTGGAAATTAGTTGAGACATAGGTCTTAACTCAAAAGTTGGCTTGGTTTAACTATTAAAAAAAAAAAAAGCCCCATAACCATCGCCAGCAATTTAGAAGAGAACACTTTATAGGGCAGCTCATAGATGCTTATACTGAAGCTTGTTAGGGTTATTATAAACAGATGAAGCAACAGGCTGTTGTCAAGGGGATCCAGCAGAAGCAATATAGGTCTGAGAAGGAAAACCTTGCAAGGCTTTCAGCAAAAGACATTTTTCCTTTTTATTCTTTATTGCCTAGCTCTCAAAAAGGAGGCTGGGCTGTCCTATTTGAAATGATAGCACAGAACAACCAATGGTGGCCACCAAAGTGTTTCAGATGGACGTAGCAGAGAGGCCTTGCTGCTGTGGCTATGCTCAACGAAAGCTATCACTTTCACCAAGTAAGCATCAAATCAGTTCCACATTAATGTAATAGTGTTGCTACATCAAGTCTCAACAGCACAGGACTTTGTCTTAAAATCCTTGTGAGAGTTGGGAGTTTGGTAGTTGTCTTAGCTTCCATTTTAACATAAAGTCTGGCTGTGTTCTCTGCTTTAGTTCACTGATAGACAGAATCAAACAGTCGCTTATTGCCTTGGGCTAGGTCTCAACATAGGCCACTCTTCCTTCACTTCCATGTTAAAAGCACTCACCCTACCCACATGCTTAAGTTACCGGATCCTGATGAATCTTTATGCCTCAAAGGAGCATCAGAATCTGGCTTTGTGCTCTCTTACAGACCATCACAACGGGGTAAAAAACTACGGTTTAAGCTGATATGTTCTACCTCACACTTGCCATGCCATGAAAAGCTGCATGCAGTCAACTTTTTAAACATTGTGAAGGGGAGAACGACGATCAGCACTTAGCTCTGCAAGAAGTCCCAGTAATATCTTCAAGTCAATGTAACTGCAATGCAAATTCTTTGAGATAAATAAATACAAACAAACAAAAAAATTAATTCGTTTGTTTGGTTAGCTTCCCTCCTCCCCCAAAAAACCCCAAAACCCCCAGCTGTTTTCTTAGGAATTACTAAAGCTCTCTGAAACTATGACTTCAGCACAGTGTGGATGCAAACGCATTTGGCTTATTTTGGACCCAACACAAAGATATTCAGAAACTTTTTGACCACGTGTTTCCTGAGCTCATATCAACTATAGTTATTGCTTCTGCACAATGCTCTTAAGTGTCAAATGGAAAAGGTTTCCATGCTAGTTAGTTTGCTATTGTGCAGAGCTTTGTTCCCAGAAAAACAAAGATAACCTTACCTTCAAAGACGTAGTACACAATAAAGTCTCTTAACATTTCTCTACACCACAGTTACACATTAAACAGGAAGAATGCCAAACCAGGTGATGTCAGATGGATTAGCTGCTTTGTACCAAACAGTTCACATTACTAAAGATAAGAGGAAACTTGAATTCAAAGTTCAGAGAAGAGGCTGAGATTTTGCCTGACATGAATCAATTTACATGGGACATTCAGAAGGCTATGAAGACTAAAATCTGATCTTCATAGTTATTACTTGTGTTTGCACGTATCTGCCATAGGTTTTTCACAGCAGACTTTGTCTTTTATTTTCTTGAAGCTACGTGCTTCAGCATCAGTGTGCCCTCCCAACTAGGGTAGTTCAGACCAGGGACTGTAAGGCTCTCTATGGATTGTCTCAAACATCAGAGAGGCTTGTGTGAGGTGAGACAATGAGGTTTCTGTCCTTGCAACTTTTTCCCGTGTCACATCTGACCAAAGGGAGGCAGTGAATTGTGATGAAAGACGAACAACATTACCTCATGGGCTGAGTCCGCAGAGCTGTCTTCAAGTCTTCAACTATTTTATTTTTCATTTCTGTTTCTTCTTCATCGAAAGCATACAGAGTCTGCATCTGTTCAGAAAAGAAGACGACAATCAGGAAAGCTTGGGCTGCCTGGAAGCTAAGAGACAGGCCATGAATTATGAAAAACAACTGTCCCATCAACCCACGCAGAGGTGCCTGCCGACCTCTCACCAGGAAAGCAGCGCCTCAGCTACAAAACTGAATCCAGATGAGGCTGCTTATGTGGACTGGCAGCAGCATACTGCTTTGCCACACTGGCTAAACTAGGGTTCTCAGATTACCCCCCAAAAATCACACTTGCCAGTATGCCCTCAGAAAACTGTACCTAATTTGGAACAGTGATCTGCTGTGGTGATCTATGGATATGTAAGGCAAAGTTTGTAAGGAGAGGTAATATCTTTTATTAGACTGACATGGCTGGAGGGATTGGGGCGGGGGGGACAGAAGGGAAGAAAAAAAACCCCAGACTTGTGTGTCGGGTTTCAAAGCATGAAAGCTTTTTCTTCAAGTGACTAAAGAGCCTGCAAGTACCATGAATTACAGTTTGTGTACATACAAGTTTGACTTTTCTTCCCCTCACCAAGTATATCACCTGTTTTAAGATACTGATTTTCCCTACACACCTTGCCCTTGCTAATTAGGAACATTTATTGAAAAAAGCTGGAGCATCATAAAATCCCTGTCCCTGTTTTTTAACAAGTAAACTGATGCACACAAAGACTAGATTTTCCCCAGTATGCAGCTTGAGATAACTAGAGCTTGCAGTCAACTGGAACTGAAGATGCTGTGGGTCACTGTAAATTATGATGAGAGATGATGAGTGGAATACATGCAAAAAATAAAGTCCTTAAGGTCAGACAATGACATTTAAAAAAGTGGTATATCAGGAACTCAGGGTTCCGGATCTACACTGAGCACCACTGCAACCTTGTGATGTGAAGCAAAACTCTTCAGTGCCCATTGCATATACCATTCAGGCTCACAACTTCAATGTGTAACTTTTTAAAAAGTCAAGACTCAATGCTGGAAATTCTTAGCCTATGGCTATGTCTTCTCAGTTGCTTTAATTGTAAAAAAGAGAGGATAAATATCTCACTTATTGGCAGGACTTCTTGGGGATATCACTCAGTGGTATCTGGAAAGCAGCTCTGAATCTCCTCTCAAATGAATAACCTGATTAAACTCGTATCATCTATCAGAGATCTGATATTATACCTCTCTGTGGTGGAATCTGAGAAGCTACAATTATGGCCCATTACACCAAAATATTTAAGTCTGTATTTTATTGTTTAGCAAGCACCAAAGAAAACCTTCTTCTCCCTGGAACTTCCTTTAAACCTCGCCCCTGCCACCAGCCCAACACCTCACTTCCCTTGGAAGTGCTCCCACGTTGCTTGCTTTTGCAAACCATGTGGTGCCAACACGTCAGATGCTGAGGGTGGTCACTTGGCTACATGCCGTTGCTGTCTTATGCTGAACAGCTGGCACAGGGAGATGTGTTTAACTCTAGGGGTCCTCCCTCTGATCCACGCTAAAGTCAAATTCACTCAGTAACAGAGCAAGCTATTTCCTGCCCTAATGGAATGACAGAGCGCTACTGATGGAAAATGAGCTGATGATGTTTTATCTTTTGCCAGCATCCCCCAACAGCCAGAAACATAAATTGAAATGCTTAAGCCAAGCCATATATGATCCCCCTCTTCAAAAAATAAACAGAAATCCTGAACAGGCATTATGGAATCTCAATGGCAGAGTCCTGGAGTGTGATCTGGGCCTTGATTTGTATTTTCTTGGGTGACAGCCCATCTGGTCATCTTTCCTTTGGCCCATAAATGCTCCTTTGAAAGGCTCCCATTCCTCCAACAGCTTAATTTCTCCTCTGAGCCATTGTGGGGGGAAAGCAAATGGATGGTAGGAAGGTGCTCAACAGTATTTCGTTCAGAGTGAAAAAGGCCCATTTCCAAATGAAACACATACAAATAATCCTGCCTTTACAACAGCGGTTGATTATAGAAAACCCCTTTTCTAAAGCTGCAAGCAGCCAAGAGCCCTTCACTTCTCACTTCTGTGCATGGCCAGGAACTCAAATCCTCATGCCCTCTCTAAAGACAGACTGCTCACGCGTTTGCATTATGAAATAGCTTTCTTGGCAAGAGTTACAGAAAACATAACTGTCCCTGGGAGTCAGAGGGGAGGGAACTGTCATTATTTTAGGCTGGATTTCCTTAATGTGGCTGACTGATTAATTGCTTCCCTGAACTACAAACTGCATTCGAGGACTAACGTCTGCTGTGCTGAGGATGCAGCTAGTTATTATCAGTTAACCAAACATACTAGGAAGATGAAGAAAATAGTGCCAGGTCCTTATCTAGTCCCTAAAAATTGGTATTCATAAGGCCCTTTTTTACAAGCACATTTTGCATATTTAAACTTTTCCAAATTTAAGTGCATCACCCAGGAAAGTATAGCATTTAGTTACTTTATTTGCCAATTTGAAAAAATTCACTAATTTGTGAAAACAATCATTCACAAGGAATTTTAGGTGTAAAACTTCAGGTAGTCCAAGAAATTACTTTTGAAAATTTGGCTCCATTTAAAATGAAATATTTTAGTTTTATTAAAAGCACAGATTAACTCCCACACCTTATCTAATGGCTAATCATTCCCCTAAACTGCTGGGAAGGAAAATACAGGACCATAATGACAGTACAGGTGAGAATAAGAGAGAAAGAAAGAAAAAAGAAAAGAAAGGGTATGAACTAGCATCAGCAATACACTGTAGGATGGACCTAGCTTTACTTAACAGTCTCACACAAATTAAATGAAAAAAGAAAGATGCAAATAGAATAAATAGTGAAAAAGCAACCTGGATGTTCTGATTTCTCATTATAGTCAGAGCTCTTTCTTTAGATCTTGTCTAAAATCATAACTAAACATAGTGTTATCATTATTGAAATCACTTGCAGTTCATAAACAAATACAAGTAAAATTAAAGTCAAAATTTGATTTAAAAATATTGTATTGCATGCCTCCTATGACATACCTGGACAATACTACTTTAAAACATTTCTTCAAAGAAAACATGTCAGTTGAAATTTGAGGTGGATCAGATCTCTAACTACATTAAGGCCTAACTAAGAGAATAAACTATGAATCATAAACTATGAATAGTTGTAATTTAAAAAACCTGAACTTTTAAGCAAATGATTTTAAAGTAACATAGATGTCACGTAACCCAGATGGAGGAGAGAGTTATCATCCACCCGCTAAATTCTGCTGAAAGATATATTTTTAACATCCTATGAAGCTGCTCTGCCCTGAACAAATGCTTTCTGAGTCAAGGAAAAGGGCTTGGTCACAGTTCTATTTATTAATCTTGACCCTTGTCTCATACTCTTGACTGAGCCATCTCTCCAGAAAAGCCGGGTCTGCAACTACGGTTCACCTGAAAGTCTCTCTGTGGAAATGCATACACAGCCAAGCTCATAAAAGCAACACAGCGCTGTCAGAAGTTCCCGTCCCCAGTAAAGTGAGGGCTGTGTTTATTTGTGCTGCCAAACAGACAGTATCATGGGGCGAGGAGGGCAGGAGGAGCATAGGGAGGTTTCTTTACATCTGATATTAACAGAGCAGCTGCTCCATTTTTAAGAAAAGCAGTTTTGTGTGTTGATGAATCAGCAGAAGATGACAACGACCTTGACAATGGAAATGGTCTCTAATTGTGGGCATGCAACCTGTCCATAATCACCAGTATTATTTATAGCATGCAGACATCAGAGGACTGGACAAATTTGGAGGCTACTCTTTCTAAATTAGACATCATGAGCAGCTGTCCCTTTCTTTTAAGGACTGGTCTAGAAGACAGTCTACTTTGTCCCCTCCTTTCAGCCAGGCTACCTGAAGGATGGGACAGTCCCTCCACAGGAATTGCACTCTACAGACTAGTAAAGAGATCCAGTTTTACTGTCATACACTTTTGCAAGAACTGGGTTTAAAAAGTATTAAAATCTAAGAAGTCACAGCAACAGAAACAATTGTGGGAACAGAACTGCGCCTAAAATGTGTGGCTTTGAACTGGATCAGGAATCTGTGACCTGAAGTGCTTCCTAACATAGTGGTCTAAGGTTACAAGTAGGGAATGTCAAACATGTCAGGAATCACCACATTGCTTTCAAGCATAATCTATGACGGGCAGATACGATGGGTAACACTGTAGCGGGTCTTCTGAGAAAACGATTTTTGAGCACAGGGGCCTTGGCCTGCCGAAATCCACAAAAAGATACTTAATGATATCAGCAGGATAAAGGTGCCATTCCATTTTATCAGCTGGTTGGAAGAACTATGTTCCCAATCTAATATATAAAAAAGAACTTCATAATTAAACAAAAGGATATAGAAAAAGATGTGAAAGCCTCATGTAAAAAGATTCTTATGCAGTTAATTCACAGGAGATGCAAAGATTAAATTTTATTAAAAAAACAGGACTTAAGGCATCTTAAACTAACACTTCTGTGATTATTGCTACCATTTCAACTCTAATACTTCTTGCAGTATTTCTAATTAAAATATTGCAATACCTGATAGTGCCCAAGAGACGCAAACTGAAATAGACTAGACTGTGTCAGGAAGCAAAGTGAAACATGTTTTTCTTTCACCACTTCTAAGCCAACTCCACTTGGATGCAGTTTAAAAAAGAAATTTAAAAAAACCCACCACTAAATTTAGGACTGAAATTATAAGGGACCCAAAATAACTGTTTGGAAGTTAAGAATCTCAGAGGTCTGAATAATAATGAATAGAACATGTCTTTTAAAGTGTGTTGGAGCTGGTTCTCAGCTGTATTACTCCAGTTTTCCGCTGATACAATTCCTATGAAATCAAGTCAACTAAGTTTCACCTGCCTAAAAGTGAAGCAACTAAGTGGTAAATCAGAAGCAGGGGTTTTAACCCTAGTGTGTCTTCTCAGCAGTTCAAGCATAAGACTAAAACATGAGGCTTGAAGCCAAATAAAAGGTTATCCATCATTCAGTGCTGAGGCATGCAAACAACGTTACCAGGACTGGTGTTTATTGGTGCTCTTAAAACATGTTTAAAATTAGAAACATAGGCCAAAATATAGTCTCATTCCATGGAGCTGCTCCAGATTTACAATAGCGGCATGTACATATTCACTCCAGGTTTACATCAAGATCATTTAAAGACTAATCCAAAAGTCACTAAAGTCAATGGAAAAACTTTCAGTAGATTCAAGAGGCCTTGGATCAAATCCTACCAGAAGTATTTGGCTCAGTGACATTGCAAGGTTTCATACTTATTTTTCTCCTTAATGACCCCTGTAGAGCAAATTTGTTCAGTCAGGAAATCAACGCACAGTGCCACGCCAGTCACAAAAGCTCAATCTCTTTTCTCAGAACAAGTCCATATTCTTTCTATTCCACTACTCCACCCCAAGAAAATCTGGCATGAAGGAAGGTGAACATTATGTTTATTCATGACTCACAGTAGAAAGCAGCTTTTCTTTTATCCTCTTTCAGTGAGTTAATAACAATTTGTAAATCTTGATTTATTTTTTTTTACTGAGCAAGACATATTTCAACATGAGAAATGCATCAGTATTGACACATTTAGCATCCATTAAGGTATTATTTTTATGAAATTATTTTATAGCTCATAACCACTATACAAAAGGTGCAAAGAAGCCTTTAGAAATCAAACACAAAAGCATAAGTAAACAAACAAGGTGTTCTACCTAAGATGCTAGGAACAGAATTCTATCATCACTTCTGCACAACTGGCAAAAAAAAAAGCTGAGTAGACATTGCACATTAATAATTAGAGGCAAAATTTTACTATAAAATCAGTAGAAGGATCAAATTTCAAAATACAAGATCTACCACATGAAAAGAGATCAGTGGACACTATATACAGGTGTTCTGCTTCTGCTAGTGACCAGCTCTACTGGATGCTTCAGAGGAAGAGACATATTAAATAGCTATTGAACAAGGACAATTAAAAAAAAGTTTTCCTCAAATACCTTTTGGCTTGTATCTGATGTCTAAGGTTTTATAGCCTTATGTCCCTCTATTTATCTGCTCTTATGTAAGTGGATATTATCTTATGAAACAACTACCTTCTCTTTAATTCTTCTATTAAACTAATAATCCCAGTGTTATCTAGATTAGTTAGAAATCAATTTGAAACCACACAACAAAACAGAACTTTACCTAGTTTTCAAAGAGTTGCTTTTCTGATTCATCAAATATTCTCTTGAATTTTCATTCCAGAATCTAACTTGATTGCCTTCAGTGCTCAGTAGAAATAAAAACTGGAAATGCTTATGGTGCTATCTATTCTTCAGCTAGAGCAGGGCTTTTTCTTAATAAACATACTTGTCTTCTTTCAGAAGTCCTATTTTAAATCAGTCATTCACTTGGGCTAACATTCTTCTCCTTTGGGGACTTCTTCCTAAAGAAACACATCTCTATGGTAGGAAATCTTCCCTGCTTTGCAGGAGAGTTAACTTACTGCTGCCATGGAATTGATGCGGTCAATGTAGTAATCTGGCCAGCTGGTAGCAAGCTTATTAGGATCTTCTTGTTCCTGAAACAGAAAGTTAAACAAGGTTACACAGGGAGACTTTACAGGATGAAATGCCACTGTAGAACCATCTGTGATTCTCCACTGTGCAGCTCTTTATTGTGGTATCTCCCCCCATATTCTTGTATAATGCACATAGATGTGTGGCGTTTATTACAAACATTTCTGAAAGTCTAATGTTAGCACTGTCACCATGGTGTGTCAGATAAAAAGAATCCCCTTCAGCTAAGGTTATTAAACATAGAATAATAAAGTTTGGTCAAGACACAGTTATCTTTGGCATCTAAGCAGCAAACCTTGGTCCCTTAAACATACTAGGTTTACAAGTAGAAGGATAGCCCATTTACAGATAACATGTTTACATTTTGTAGCTTTATATTGACAGATTTTATAAATTATTTTGCCTCTCTACTGCTAGAGTGATGATGGGATTCACCAGCTAAGGAGTTTAACATCTGCTATGGAGCGGGGAGCAGAAAATCAAGTAAAGGAACCTGAAGAGAAGCCAAAAGACTGCCTCATTTTGACGTGATAAACCAAAAAGAGGCTTAGACTGGACATTAGGAAGCATTTCTTTACCAAGGGGGTTGTCAAACACTGGAACAGGCTTCCTAGGGAGGTGATCGATGCCCCAAGCTTGTCAGTATTTAGGAGGCATTTGGATAACGCCCTTAATAACACACTTTAGCTTTTTGTCAGCCTTCAATTGGTCAGGCAGTTGGACTAGATGACCATTGTAGGTCCCTTCCAACTGAAATATTCTATTCTATTCTAAAAAGTTAAGCACAACCTCAGAAGATCTAAAGAAACAGAAGAGCATCCCCTCAGTTACAGTAGAAGCAGTATTAATCCTTCTATCCCTACCTCCCAAATAATGCACCTGAAATAATCATTAGACTAAGCTCAGCTTCTAAAAGCAGACCTACCTCTACTTATGAAGCAATTCTTTCTTGTTCCTTGTCTGCTCAATGAAAATGAGATTTCATTCTAGTGCATCTATTTCTAGATGGGTGTAACAGTCACTGGCAAAATGAGGATCGGTTTCTAGGATACTAATCTCCCATCATAAACTACAAATTAACTCATATTAAGACACCTAGCATATGGCAAGAGATTGAACCGCTTGACTCATCCTAAGGATGTCCAAAGATCTATGAAGACTACGTTGTCTGTGTATGAATGCGCATACTAGAAAGGTTACTCTGGAAGATATACAGAACAATATTACATATGTAGGTCTATCAGAGTACCTCCATTACTCCAGAACTGTTTGGTTTAGAGATGAGAAATAGCTCTACATGCTCCCTCACATTCAGAAAACACCTTGCTACCTGACAAGTTCCTGCCAGGCTACATATGAACACATAGCAACAATTCTGCACAAATCAAAATCTTCATATTTAGAATTAAAGACAAAATCACGACTGAGACTTGGATCTTTCCTTCCCCTCTCTTCAATCCACTGGTCTTTCAACATGTAAACTAAAGGAGTTTCTGCATTCACAATACCAGCAAAACAGCTTTGTCCCCATCTAGCAAAGGACTGCAGTACAGAAACATCCTAGACAGATCACAACTCTTTATTCAGTCCTTGCATCCAACTGAACAATTAAGAAGAGCAGAAGATTTAAACAAAGCATCACATCATAGACTGGCACTGTGTGAAAAATACGGGAGACTGGCAAAGTGGCAAGAGATACCAATTACGTCCACAGTTGCTATGCACCCACCACCTCACGATAATAAATGGTGCAATTAAGAACAAGGAGACTTTTCTCAAATTGAGAGATTCTGTTGCTTTTCCTTACTTCCCTTTCCTGGCCACAACCGGCAGGAATCTGATGGACCCAAATCCATGTCAAGTGGCACGTTACAGAAATATGCAACTCCATACCGATCGCCAGTTAGAATTGCCACACCACATGTTATTGGTAGACTGCCTTTTGCTGCCCCTTTTCTGTGTAGAATACATAGTGGCCAATCATAACCCTGACAAACGTTTCACACTTGGCAGACCTTAACCTCCCGTTCAAAAGTCAAAATATTGTCTTGCTGATGGAAAAATAATTAAGACATACAGTACATAAATACACCATTATTTTTATAAGATAATCTTATCATCCCCAAAGAGAACAGTAGAGATGGGGAGCTAATCCAGAGATAGTGAAGTAAGGTCATTCTGCAGGGAACCAGGTTGAGCCACCAATCTGAAGTGCAAGGTGTGCTCATACACCCTTCTGAAATTTTTCTCTGCATAGAATTATAAAAGACCAAGTGGCAGCTATAATTGTTTGCGGAGTACAGGTGACAAGAACACTGTGTGTTCGCTACACTTCTCCTGCCTCCATTATGAACTTCAAGTAAAAAAAACCAAACACATGTAAAAATTAAGGACTCATTGGATCCATCCTTCATATTCCAAAATAAACTACAATACTTTTTCTCCCTAAAATTCTTTAGGGAAAAAAAGAAAATATAAATGCAGGAATACTGCAACTAACCTTTCTAGATGTCTAGTTTAGACATGCAGGCTGAAGAGCATCGGGATAGATACACTAAAAAAAAAAAATAAAAATCAGAATTCTGAATAATTTCCTACCTGAACCCAAACCATTACAAATCAGAACCAAGGATAAAAAGACTCCGATCCCCTAAAATATATCTGTATCTGTAGTTACCTTGGCAAATGACAGAAGGTCCACAGTGTCGCCTGCTTTTGACTATTCTCATCCACTACAAATTGGTCTGAATTCTGAGCCTGTAAGTCTTAATGTTTTGGTTTTGTTTTTAATTAGAATTGGGAGAAAATTGGTTTCAGGGGAACACAGCAAGTGTAAGATTTTTCCTGAACTAAAGCCCAAACTGAAGGTGTATGTTGCTGAAATTAAAAAAGTTTTAGTAGATACTCCACTATGCAATCCCCACTTTCCAAAGCTGTTTTGGCCGAGCAGCATATTAAGCATAAATATTCATCTAATTTCAGTGGTCCTTCCCTGTTCAGACCAGAATTTTATGGCTGTCAGTGTGTGTTTTACTTCACTAGAACAAATGTGATTATGTACTTAAAATCTGGCACTTTGTTTCTATTATGAAGACCCAGAAATCTACTTATATTCAGGGTGAACATACAGATTTTTATCCAGCCCCATCAAATCATTAGGTGGCACAATGTTATTTATAGCAATCACCTGGGCAACATTTTCAAAAGAGAGACAAGTGCACAACTGTAGCATCAGAGTCATTAGAAAAAAAAACATTTCATTGCCCAAATTATGAGTTCTGCCCACGGTAAAAAATTGCTGTACCATGTTTCCTCTCAGAGAGGGGAAGATAAGTCGAAAACGGAAAGCAATTCAGGGTGTGGGGTGTGGTGTATGGTGGGGGGGGGCAACAACAGGGTGCTGGGGTTTTTTGTTTGGTTTAATGTCTTCAGGGTTTTGACCGTCAAATAAAACCAACTTGATGATAACAGAAAGATCCTTCCCTTGCTCCAGGAGACACAGAGAAGGAAAAAAAAAAAAAAGCCAAACCAAAAACTGAGGCCCTAATATACAAAGCCACATAGGTATGAAAAGCTGGAAACAATAACCCATCTGTATAAGGGAAAACATTAGCTGAAGGAATCTATTAAAGAAAAGCCTTCTTTTAGCTCCTTGAATAGTGTAAATATTGCATTAAAAAACAGACGTCAGCTTGTGGACTTTATAAGGGGCCATATCATTCTTCACTAGAGTAACAACTATGTAACTGCTGTGAAAACAGGATCTTGATACTATACAAGCCTGCAATATAGCCAAGGTATTATATAGGCTTTGACACTAATTTGGACAGGCTCCATGCCTTGGTGGAAAGTGGAACTTATGACTTCATCCCAAATAGGACTTAATGGAGTTCTGCAAATATTTGGACCATCTGAACCAGTCAAAATGAAAAAAAAAAAAAATAAAACAAAGTATTGTGTGCATAGCTCAGCTGGTCCTGAAAGCCTTTTTGCAAATCCTGGGAGACCTTGTCCATCGGGCAAGCTGTTCTCTAGAGAGCAGAGACCTTCAGCAGCTGCCACGTCAGTGAGACAAGCATTTGCGATACAAAGACTGCCATCTTAACAGACATAGTCAAGAATTATAGACCACTGCCTTTGTTGAGAGACTTTCTATGAAGTACCAAACACTAGTGTTACAGAAGTGCCAGATATTCATGGCTGAGTGGGTCATGAAAATGAAAGATGCTGTTTATATGGTGGGTGCTTCTTTTCAAGATGGTTTCAGTTTTGAAAGAAACAGCACAAGGAAAGCCTGAGCAGTTACTGCCTGCGTTGAATCTCTTGCGGCAAGCACTAGGTTTCAGTTTCCAATGATGACACACTGGTATTTTACTCTGCACCAAATGGGGCCCCAAACAATGTTAAGCAGTTCTCTAGAGTGTGTCCTGAATATCAGAGTGTCAGAGCATTAATAAATACATCCACAAAATTAGCAACTTTACAAGGCTTCTTTCCTGCAGATGGAGACAGGGATACATATATGGTGACATGACAATTAAAACTCATCCAGGAAATCACTTGGCAGAGTTAGGAACAGACATTGATCTGACACTGAATCCAACACTCTCTTATTTCCACCATCATTTATATCAGGTTGTTTTTATACAATGTAGACAAATCCCAGCTCCCTGGAGCCAGCAGGTGCTTGGCATCCCTACGTGTCCAACCATTACATGGAGTTTGCCACTACCTGCACAGAGACCCCTGTGATAAATTGCCAGGGATGATGACTCATGAAGCCTTCTAACATGTAAACTGAAACAACACACTTCTTCCCTGGAACAGATGCATCAAGAAATACACCATATGTTATGGATGTCATACAACAAGGATGTGTCCTATTGGGATGACATTTATTCACTAGCAACATGACTTCCTTCTCAAACCTGTCAATTCAGAACTGCAGACAGCTGACCTTACCGCTTTGTGCTGTTCAGAACAGCGTGGGAACAAGCCACATACCTGACGCTGCAAAATGTGGGTATAAAATCTTTCTTGAGCAAAGAACCATGATACCATTCCTTGAGCTCCTCTCTATATCAGTAAAAATACAAACACAGATGAAGAATATGAGATGAGGCTACTGTAATATAAGTTCCTGTTCCAGCTTGTTCACTGTATCGTGTCCAGACACCGCATGCCCAAGTTTATACTTGGGTCACAAAGAATTGCATTTATTTGCAAAAGCCACATTAAGGTTAGTGTGGTTCCTCCTTGCAATAGCCTGCATGCATCATTCTAGTGCCTCAGAGAGCTGAAAGACAGGTTATTTTACCTGGTGTGAAGGGTCAGCATCATCACATATAGCTCAGAAAATTTAAATCATGGAGTTCAAGTCATTACAAGAACCTAATACCTTTTAAGAAAAAGTGAAATATATTATTTGTCATACTAAGTCCCTGTAGCTTTTTTTTCATATTTCTCATTAAAAGGCAATGGGAATCAGGATCCTGATTACAAATAAGTGGGGATTTTTCAGTGAATATTTTTTCTAATGCCAGTTCACTGAAACTTCAACTTTTAACATGACTTACATCAATTGAGATGAAAGCTTTGCTGGATAAAGGTTCTGTTTCTGGATAAAGCCCTCTCACACTCTTCAGAACAGCCTAGATGGTAAAACATTCATCTGAGATGTGCAGGATTCAGACTCACGTCCATGTTCTGTTTCAAAGTGAGGTGCATGACCCTTGCTCTTCATACAAACATTCTGGCCACTATAAACAAGGTAGGGTTTTTTAATTTGCTTGGCGGGTGGAAGATGGTTATCACTTGCACTTCATTTCCCACAAGAGCTACTCTTCTCCCTTCATATGCTTTTAAAAAAGACTCAATTTACCACAACATCTGCTATTAATGCTGAATACAATACAATCTTGTAACACCTTGCACTCTACACTGTCAAAGGTCCTAAAAGAAAATCACGTATTAGGTTTTCCACTGTCTCTTTCAGTGAGATCAGCAAAAACAGGGAAAATGGGATGCAGACAATTACACAGTTCCCAGTTACACAGGAAATCTGCAGCACAGCCAAGAATCAATCCACACTGAAGTTGTACTGCACTCTTGTCCAAATCACCATTTTCCTTTTTTTTCCACAATTTACTGACTTTTCTTCACTTTAAGGAGAAGTGCAGCTTTCAAAGAAACATTTACCTGTTCATTAACACACTGCCCATCCTATTGGCTAAGTCTTAGTTCAGAGCAGCGAAAGTGGCATAAATAAAAAGCACTTCCATTAAAAGACGCAAAATGTGTTTGATCTGCTATGGGATGAAATAGTAATTCAGAAGTGGAGGTAAAATGCACCTAAGCTTTTCAGACAGTCTACACCTCCAAAAAGCCAACCATGTCCCAAGAGATGCTAATTTTGAAACACGACAGACCATAGGACTGAGCCATTCACTAGACAGATGTGGTCACTGCTCCATTTCTCAGGATCCATGACTAACATTTACACAAATATTCTCAGGGTTTGGGGGAGGGAGCTATATCCAAGCCTTTTAAGCATAATTTATCTAGAGTGAGAAAAACAAACATTACTTCTCTCCCTGGAATTAAGCTGTTGATATGCAGATGATAATCTTTCTGCCACAAAAGCAGTCTACTGTATAACTTGTTGAAAGGGAATATTCAGGTATAGCCATACATGCTTGCAATTCACTGGATTATGACACAGGAATATTTTACCTAAGAGACCACAGGGTTTTGGGTGGGTTTTTTTCCTTTTTTTTTTTTTTTTTAATTTTTTGCTTCATTTAACCCTATCTCTGTCCTACTGCCAGTAACTTGATGGACCTAATAATGACCTCTGATGCTGGTTACTAGCCAGCCTTTCAAAGGAAGAATCAAAGGCTTCATATTATTATTTATATCACAAAATATCTTATACTGCCGAACTGTGGAATTCACTGCCACAAAATATGATAAAGTCTAAAAGCATAAAAGTGAAAAAGGGATACATTTATGAAGGATGAGGATTCTGTCTTAGAAACCTTTTCATAATAGAGAGAAGCTTCAACCCTGCTGAAATTCACCAGACTTTAGAAATTAAAATGGACTATCAGTCATTTTTGAAAGATGGTTTGCCCTACCACAGGCTGAAAAACTTTCCAATAAGTTAAATGTATGCTTTGTTTTGAACTGCTTATTCCATCCATCACTTTTTTTGCTTCCCAAGCACCCATAGATACAGCAACTTTAGTTGTACATTGTATACACACCATGTGTCATTTCCAACCTCATCTAACAGGTAAACCCGCTTCAAATTAATTACTTTTAATTGGTATCAGTCTAACGGAGATGAAGGCTATGCTTTTATTTCTTATATTCCAGAAAATGTGCCAGATGCGTTGCAAACACATACAGATACATAGTTTCTCACTGAAAATGGACTGCAATGCCATACCTGGCAGGTGGAAAAGTTGTTGGTGCAGTGTTATGAGCTGAAGATAAGAGTTAGGTTTTTTCTGAATCCTCAGAAGTCTCAACTACTGATTTTAATGAACTGTATAATTGTAGTGTTTAAACCAAGATGAAGTTTAACAATAATCACGTCTGGCACAAGACTTACTAAAGATTACTGATGGAGAGAATCTCATTTTAAGGAACTTTAAATTATAGCAGGGTTGCATAGTACACTTTTAGTTTTAAGACCCTTTCTTCTTTTTCCTCTTCAGAGAATCACAGAACACAGAATCACAGAACCACCAAGGTTGCAAAGGACCTTCAAGATCATCAAGTCCAACCATTAATCCAGCACCATCGTGTCCCCTAAACCATATCCTGAAGCGCCACATCCACACGTTTTTTGAACACTTCCAGAGATGGTGACTCCACCACCATTCTTCTGTTGGCTTGTTATCATTCTCCTCAATACAGATAGATGTAAACTTGCTGCCAGCACTGACTGCATCAGCCTCCTCTTATCATTTACAGATCATACAAGTGTGCTTGTCCCTCTTCAAACATATTTAGCCCTGCCATAGGATGGGGATCCCACCATCACCAGGCATTAATTTATGGGTATAGTGTGTGACCACGAAGACAACATGTCCCTCTATTTACAGAACTACTTAAATGTACAGCTGAGGCCACACTGAATTATCCAGTGCCTTCAGCCCTCAGGACAAAACTTACTTGCCAAATTGAAGTCTACTGGTTCTACGCATTGTTCCTCTGCTGAACCTTTGTCATGGAAGTTGCTCTCGTTGGATACGTTCCCCTGACCCTGTTGCTGCCTAAAGATCATTCTGTCCTATTAGCTGAACTCCATACTCATGTTTAAAACCTCTTATATGCACTACTATTCACAAGCCCCAGATCAATCAACTGATATTTTGCAGCTGATAAGTGTATAATATGAATAATGAGCTGCCAGGTAAGGCAATTCATGAATTCTCTGCACTTCCAGTGAAGAAGTTCTCAGAAGCCTACCTTCCCTCAGCCCATTCTGTACCCTTCTTTTGGAAGTGATGGGAAATGTCCGCTATGGAGGATCCTACCAGTCAGGAGGTCAGTTCATGATTGTTCTACTCAGGGGGTCTTCAGGAGAAGACAAAACATTTCTCAGGGACACAGCCTGCTCTCCAAGTGTGTGGCTATGGACGTAGATTGTACTCCTGAACCACAGGTCTGTCCCCACAAACCTGCAGCAAGCTTGAGGTCAGGGTGAAGGTTCTGCAGTGATTCCTGTGGCAGGTGTAGTCAACAATCTGTTGCTATCCCAACAAATTCTAAGCAGCAGCGGTGGGACATACTCTATTGTTTCATTAACATCCAAGCTCTGCATTGTCCCTACTATTTTTTACTCTGTGTTATGTATAAGTATTGTGTGTACATTTCCATTCTAGCATTAAGCCAGTTCAGATTACAGTCAATATGCTGTGGATACAGAAAGGGGCTTTTTCCTCACCCATCCAGAATCCCTTGTTCCCTTTCCAGCAGCACTATTTTCAATTGTATCCCTACCCTGCTAGTATTTATGTAATTTGGACTGTCTCCTTCCTCACTTCCTCTCCTCTTCCTCCCAGAATTCTTTAGGTCATGTGAAAAACCAGAGAAGAGCCCAGCCTGCGTAACCAAGCCTCCTGTCTGTCACATGCCTGCACTGAAAGTTTATGTTTTTGTCCTACTCTGTCTATCTCTAGCATGAAACCACTTACAATCTTTTCTAAATAAAATGAAGTCACCTACCATTCATGGCAATCACCCTGCATGTCGCATGATGATGGGAATGAAATGTCACTAACAGTGCTCAAAGACACAAGGAACTACCTAGGACACACCTACTTAGAGCCAGCACAGCTACCTAGGACAAGTCCCTCTGGGAACACACACACAGGATTTGTTAATACCAAACACCAAAAGGTTTCTCTTCACTGTCCACTGTCCATTTTTCCAGTGACACTGCTACTTGCTCCAGTCCACTTCTGCTCTGGGCCCTTTACTAAGAGGAATTACAGTTGAGTAGTGAGAGCAGCCTCTTGTTTTCTATTTGTCTTCCTCCTTTAACCCCAGTCAATATTGAAAAAACAATAAAGTTAGGAGCTGTTGGACAGGTGAACAAAGGGAATGAATAGAGGCCTACGACTTTTAAGTCGCTAACCCAATAGTTGAGTGTATCATTCAGTTGCTTTCTTTCTCTCCCCTTTCCATAAACTCAGGTAAATCTGTTTCCTTTCTCCCAGTCTTCATTTCTCTCACCCATTACATGTGAAAAAAGTTTGGGATGGCAGATGCCTTTCAACAGATGACTGAATATCCTGGAAAACAATGTGATTTTCACCTCAATTCAGGTATGTAGCTGAAACTGTCACATCTGACTAATGAAAACTAAACAATTCTCCAGAACAGTAGAAGTAAAATTATTTATCTTCATGGCTGTCACTAGATCCTTGCAACAATTCTTTACTGTGCCTGTTTCTAAACTTTTCATTTAAAAGATAGGGAATTCAGCAACTCTTCCTGCTCAGTATCCACTGGCTTTTGAAAGGCTGGTGAGCATTTAGTGAAATTCCAAGTGCAGAGAAGAGTGAGCCCTGGCCTGTGCCAAATCTGCTTCTCACGTAACAGAGAAATATGCCAGTTATTTACAAATTCTTTGCTCTTGCTTATCCACCTAAGACTAACCTCACTAAGAATGGTGAGAACTGCATTGGACACCAGTATATACTATTATTATTGCATACCACCAGCAGGACTGACTCATACTTGGACTGTTGAGATCCAGAACTTTTGCAAAAGGACAGACAAGGACACAACATAATCCAGTGACAGCAATTAAATCACACAATCAGCATTTACATGTACTTCCCATACAGCAGAACTGGATTGTTCACCATTATTTTTGTTCTTGTACAGCAAATTACACCATCTTAGTAGGATGACAGCTGCATAAATGTTGGGGGGTTTTTTCCCTCTCTCTTTTTTTTTTTTCCCCTTCTTTTTTTTCCATGGTAGGGTCACATCTGCTCCCACTGAGCTCTCCCAAACTCCCACAGAATGCAAGCCAAATGCAAAACACAGCATTAGGCATGATGATGACAATTTTCCAACTATCACTGTATAACCTCAGAACTATTTTGGGCCTGATTTTTGAGAAGTTTTGAGTACTAACTTCAACTGGAGCACTAGTAGCAGACCTGAAAAATGCAGAATTGCAAGATGGACACCTAAATTCTAGATACACGGAATACCTATAGCAAATATCATGGCAAGTTTATGGCATTTATGTCTTCAGGAGTCTGAACAGAAGAGTTGGGAAGGCATTTTCCAAGCAACAGCTAACCTTTGCTGTTGGAGAGAGAGGGGGAGAGGGAGGAAGAAACTAAAAATATTCCAGGCTGTTCCCATAGTGGTGTGGGGAAGAGAAGACTTTTCAATTATACATAAATAAATATATAAAATTTCAAGGCTCTGATGCAAAAAAACCTCTTATACCTGGATAAATAAATGAGTCTGTAACTGTTAGCATTGCAGCATGGAAAATATAAACCAAGTAAAATGAACAATTTGGAAAAAACTCCTTATCTCCTCTTATGTCTGCTATAATGTGATATTTTAGGTATCATGATTCCAAGCTGTAATAATGGTATATCAGCTGAATTGTGCAAGCATTTTTGCCTCCTTGACACCAAATTCATCCTTCAAACCACTGCAAGAGCGACTCCAGGAAAAAAACAAAACAAAACAAAACATATTTTTAAGAGGAGTCTCCCACATCATTAAGCCTACCATATTGTTCCTCAGAGTAACCTCTTCAAGGTACTTGCTATAGAACGGAAAATATCAAGGAAAAGAAACATCAAGACAAATTACAGGAACTTAGTGATAAACCATACAAAAAGGCTACTACTTCAGCCTTAGGACACACATTAACAGGTGCCATTAATCAAACAGCTCTTTCACACTGAAAAGACCTAATTACACCACTAAACAGGAAATGTGTGCATTTGCTGCATTAGTGGCACTCGCTGCATTTTGTTGTTTCCCATTCTGTCCTGTGCTTGTCATAGGCCAGAGTTTCTGAATTTACTGCTCTAAAGTCTACTTGCATTTATAACAGAGTAATTTTTGAAGCCACGTGCCTGTCTTCCATACCTAGACTAAAGATACTGGAATGACCCAATGTCAGCATCAAGCTAACAAATCATCCCAAACATCTGAGCATGAAGTCATTCTGTTAACAGAAAAAGGAACAGATGCTGGTGGGAAAAAAGCAAGTTAACTCCATAATTGCTGGCATTTTCCAAACATCCAGCTGAAGGAATGCCACGGTTTGCAAAGGGCAACATCCTCCCACTGTGACTTACCAGTGTTACAAGATTTCCACTGAGCCATAGGCTAACTGAAAGCAAGTCTATATTCAGAGAATTCATTTGAGAAATTCCACAGTTCAGACTGTTTCACCAGCAGTCTTCTTGAGCTAAGGAAGTCACGCAGTCACTCAGCCAAAAGCAACCATGGATCCCAGGCACTGGGAGGGAACCAACTAACAACTTCTGCTACAGCCTATTTCAAGGAGCTGGTCTCATAGCAATAATACAGGAGACAGTACGTTGCACAGAGCCTTTCTGTTGCCCCCTTCTTTCTTTATAGGGCCATACAGCTGCTTTCCTAGTTTGGTTTATGGTTAGTTCAGGGAATCACAGAACACTTTAGGATGGAAGGGGCCTTGGGCAGATGGGACCTGCTCAAAGCAGAGCTAATTTCAAACTTAGATCAGGTTGTTCAGGTCGTTGTCAATGTTTGAAAACTGAGTTAAATTAAAATGTTGACTGAAGAGCTGAACTCCTGCCACAAACTTCTACAGCATCAGTAGGAATAGGAACAGTTTTCCAATGCACCAAAGACTTCATGTGAAGTCTAATTCTCCATCTCCAATGTACAGGTGGACTTTGCCCTGCGGTCATCAGATATCCTCATTGTTTAGCCAGCAATACACTTGCACTAAGCATTCCAAGTCCTACACAGCTTCTTCAGCTTCCTACTGTCTACCAACTGTTTTTGCTTTTAGGCTATTTTATGTGCTGTGAGGTTACTGTGCGTTTTTCAGATATCCCAGGGGAAGAGAGAGTAGAAGCACCCACCCACACTCCCCCTAAACACTTCATGCAAAGCTGGGAGAAAAAAACTCTCATGAAGTCACATCCAAACCTCGTCAAAATGGGATTCCTTACAAATGGCATCTCAAATACTGCAGCAAATCATCTTGTGTGTTCATGTCTGCTGTTCCCACATGCAGCGTGTGGAATAACAACTCTAAAGAAGGCAACTTATAAGGGACACATTAAATGCTCCTTATAGCTATAAATCCATAACCAAAACAGTTTAGCATTCCAAATCAATAACAGACTCTAAGAGCATTTCAAAGAGGAAAAAATACTGCAAGAAGATAGAATAGAAAACAATACAACTTCAAACCACCCACTTCATTTGTTATGAGACAACCACGTGCTTGGCACTCTTCATACAGAAAGGATGAACCCCAAAGGGCTTTCATAGCTCGGATCAGACAATACAAAACCAAAAACCCACACTCAGACAACACAATGGTGTGATCTTCATCTGGTATGTTGTATCACTAAATAAGACCAGATGAAGATCCGTTTTCTCTTCTTTAAGGAATATCTATTTTCCTCTGAATATCTCTACATATATCTCCTACTTTAAAGTAGGAACCTGAAAAAATGAACACTTTCTTACGGCAAGAATTGCAGAACTCCTATCTAAATACACCAGATGTAATGCAGCCTCCTGCTCTTAAAGGCTCCATATGACGTCTTAAATGCACAGAAAAGACCTCAGGGTTTTGGAAGATAAGCCCTGCCAGTTCACTTTAGCTGAGAAGTAACTGCCTCTCCTTCTTAACCAAGCTGAAACTACACTTCAACAGTGCAAAACCACAGAACAAAGCAACCCAAGAATAAACAGTAGGTACAGGAACATTCACCCACTTCAGAAACTTTCCTCCAAAGGCAATGAGGACTCAAGGTATTATATTTGCATCCATCTTCTGCTGCATCCCTGGCAGACTAAGGTAATCATATAAAAAGCTGCAAAAGCAGCTTAGATTTCTCCAGCAGGTTTCATATATTTTTTATCAACACAGACACACACACACATATATATATATATGAATTTATATTATACATATGAGTTAATTTTTATAGTTATAGTTTTAATGGAAGGAAGAATCCACAGTATAGGTGAATTGCACTCCCTAGAAGCTGGAACTGTAGCTGGGTTTCAAGCAGGGTTTATAGCTTATAGTAATACAGCCTGGTTTTGGATTGGAAATTTTGCTTAGAGCTCTGCAGGATTCTGAAGGCAGGCGTGGGCATGGGGGTGGAGGACAGCAGTATCTTACTCTATATCCAGATGCACAATATCAAGCTATACTTTTTATGGTGACATTTTGCTGACAATGAAAACGTCAAGGGCAAAGCTCAAAGAGAAACTCTCAAAGAAAATAAAAACCCAAAACTTGACATGTAGACATTATCTTCATTAATGTTAGACAGCCAGCATGGGACCAAAGTGGGAGTTTGTGAAATTGAGCTGCAAATGGTATAAAAAAAGCAGTAAAACTACTAAAACTTAAAGTCTGATTAAGGCTAGGATTCCCCAGGACATTCTGAAACCTAATGTTGGGCTGGATGCAGCCCTCACATTAGGAAAAGGGACCTGAATGCAGCAGTATTTGCTGCTGCTTTGTAGGAGAGGTGTAAACCTTCTCTAGAAGGGCATCTGGGTTGCTCTGCACCTGGATTGCAGCTTCACTGGTTTCAGCATTGATCTGCGACCTCACTCCAACAGACTTGGACTCCTGAGTGATTGTGTAATGCGCAAAAGTGCCTTTCACTCCATCCTTCCTGCTCCTTGCAGTGAGCTATCCCAAGTCTGGAGGCTTCACCACAAAATCCATTCCTACCAGAATACTTTAAAAGACAGATAGGTGCAGCAAGGAAAAAGAATGAACAGCGCTTGAACTGAAAATACATTCAGATTTTTAAGACCGTACTGGAGGGGGGGGAAAAGGAGGGGGGGGCAGGGGGTGAGGACAGGGGGAAAAATGCTGTATGCAGACAAGACATGTATATAGTGCAGGGAAAAGGTATGAGAGGATGAGATGGCCAGAACATTGCCACAAAGTTTCCTAACTTTGCTACTCTTTCTTTCAGATAGAGAGAAATGCATTAGATATAAACATAATAATGAGAAGTTCTTTGAAGCTATTCAACAGTTTAGATCAAAGACTTAGAACCAAGGAGTTTCCTGACTCCTATTCTCATATTCAGTTTAAGAGGGTTTTTTTATTCATCACGTAGATGAAAAACATAATTAAAATATAGTTAAAAAATAATTGCAAGGGATGGAATCATAAGGAAATTTTCTTTTCTGCACATGGGCTGTTACAGCATATGCTTCAGATAAATTTTCCTCAGAATTTTTAAAGCCTAATTTGCTATTGTGGAGAAGCCTTTCTCTACATTTGTTTCCCACAGTAGAAAAAGTACAATCAATTTAAGGATTATAAGCATGTACTCTTTATTTAGATGCCATAAATGCCTCTTTCCAGAAAGTTGCAGTGTGCTGATTATTGCTTCACTACTTGAGCTTGAATAATCTCACTTGAGTAGGTAAAGCACAATCAACTCAAAGCAGCCATTCTAGGGTACAACCAAAATCAGAAGAGTACAAACTAACCCCAAAATATCTAGGAGAGCTCAACACAGTTATTAGAATTGAGCTTTTTGTTTATTTTGTTTGTTTGTTTGGAGAGAAGCTGTATGATACAGCTAGTCCAGATTAGCTGTACTTTGGAAAGAGCTTTGCTACCATTTTTTCCCCCTCAAAGAAACACAGAATTTAAAAAAGCCCCAAAACTAACTTGTTTAACTCTGCAAAATGTGTGTGTTTCCTACTAAAATCTGCTCAACTGAAGGCTTACAAATTAGTCTCTGGAGGCAGGAAAGGCTGTAAAAAGAAAATTACTTGCTTTCCAATAGTAGTAAGTCTAAGAGCTTGTAGGATTGTACAGAAGGCAATAAGCTATTGCCTGCACAATGAGACCTCATTCTTAGAAATGCAGACTGCATCCAAAGCAGCGTGTGCCGAAGTAGTGCAATCCCTCCATTTCCTACCCTTTTTGGGATACCAGTATGAACTCATTTACAGGTGAAATATTTGAGATGACAACTTCTTCTTTCCATATGATAATTTGATCAGCATTTAATGAAGTCATGCACTTTAATACCAGCTCCTGGTAAAACAGCACTGAATAACATCAGTTTTCTAAACCTTGACATCAGAAATTTACCATTTACAAATAAATACATCTGAAAGCATGGTTTAGTGCTTGATCTAATTCCTGCAAAACATATAACTAGTAGGAAATCTAGAGATAATTTTACAGGAAGGAATTACAGCAGTGGATTATAGGTTTTATGTATTTCTAAATTTCAGATGATGGTGAGACATGAAGATTGTCCTAAACAAAACGAGAATAAAGCACCTGAACTGCGAGAGGATGTCACCATTTGCATTTTGCCTAACATATGGCTTTACTTATAACTCAATATGGTATCAGGGAAAATTCATACTACCGAGAAAGAGTCAATCTAAAATGTGTAGTACTGGTGTTTTGGGTCAGGGTGCTGTCAGTGGTGACTGATTAATGATTCTTCTGATACAAATTAAGACAACTGCATCTCTGTACTGATTAATGGCAAGGTAGAAGACAGCTGAGAACACATTAACATTTTCCAACAGAACAGTCTTTATTCCTTGCAAGTAGGTACTCCACAAATGAGAGTGAAGCATTCACTATAGATGCTAGCTGAAGCTTCTCCTTTAGATCAATTCATTGGTGATTTGTTTTTAGTACTAATGGTTTCAGATGCAAGCCTAGAATGACCAAAAGTGACCAAAGCAAGCATGGGTGTATAATACTGTGTGAACGCTCCTCTGTAGATACCACCCACAATCATGACATTTCAATCCAGACCTGAATCTCCTTTGAGTACCGTGGAACACTGACTGGCAGCTGTGCCCCTGGCATATAACTTTAAATGCACAAACATACATGACTTCCCCCATTTCTTCAGAAAGGCTTGGTATCAGAAACAGACAGAATGAGTTTTTTTGATACAATAGTGACTTTCTGCTACAACATTGGGAACAAGTACCGTAGAAGATTATATCCAAAGTCTAACTGCCAAGATGAATGGACAGTGTGCCTGCAGCTATGACCGATCTTCATTTTTGCAAGCAACATTTGTTTACTTAAGACAGTCCACTACCCTCACCATGTTTGGAGCAAATCAGGAAGCTCTGACCTTCCGTTACTTTTAGACGAGAAAAGGCACCTGAGGTAAATGATTGTAAACACTTGCCTCAACCTGCACTTCCTGACCTTCTAGTTCATAGTGTTTTCACTTGCTGCATTTCAAAGCATAGAGCCATCACTTCCCAGGAAACTCAAAGAACCCAACATCAGCAAGACAGAGCTCTCTGAGGGCTTGTCCTGGATGGCTGACAGCATTCTGCCAAGTGAGGAATTGGGCCCTTTGTAGCTAAAATTAGATTACAAGTTCTTCAGGGAAAAGAGAGCTTTCCTCTAAAGGGAAGCCTGCAACAAGCTTCTCTGTCACTGTAAAACAATGCTGATAGGTGGATGAGGTAGTAGGCTAGCGAGAGAGATGTCATCACTGATCATCTGACTGCCTGTGAGGGAAACAATGAATAACATTGGACAGTTAAGGTTTCAAGTAATTGAAAGTATCTACAATGTAATGAATAGACATCTGGCAACAGTATCCTGTTCCAGTTAGCACATCATTTTGGATAGCTGGAGTTCAGCTAACTGAGGTTGCACTATAAATGCATTATAAAGATTTTCCAGTATGCAGCTCCTTTAACTCTGGAGCTCTTCAAGATCCTTATATCAAATCCACTGCTTAAAAGAAAGAAAAAAAAAAAAAAAAGTGTGATGTAGGGAATCCAACCAACATATTAAAATATATTAAAGCCTGAATCATCCTGCCAAGGCTGTCTGGGAGGTGGAATGTGTGGTTCTCTTAAGATGGCTACAAACAGATCCTCTCCCACCAGAGCTGAAAAAGCCAGCTGAGCTGGCCAGCAAAAGTGTAAAGCAGACATTAATCACAGCAGTCTGCACCTTCCCTCCACTTGCAAGCTTTGTGTACCAGCAGGAAGGAGAACGGAGAGAGCACCAAACACAACTGAGCCTGGACTGCTCTTATGCACCTCCCGAATTATTGCTAGCTCAGAGGCACTGTAACTAATTTGTTGCTATTAACTTCCCTGTGTGATGCATTTCAACCAAAAGCAACACACATGCAAAGCACTCATCTGACTGATTTGACTGAGGTTTTCTTTAATTACATGATAGGGAAGATAATTCCTCCTCCCACCCCACGAGGAAAGGCAGGCAGCAAACACAACTCAGAAGGACCATGCTCAGGGTTTCGATCTGCCATCTTCAGTATTGAAACCTAAACCTCCTCTTTCAGCTTCTGTTATGCAAACTTACATATAAAAACTGATGATCACATAACATGACTTGCACATTTGGGAAATAAAACTAGCCAACATGCTCACCACACCTTTTCTTCCCCCTAACACTTTTTGTTAATGAATACATGCTATTGGGGCTATCTTTGTTTCTGACTGTTTTCTCCTAGAGCAGCAAAACATTCTCACCACACCAAACCCGCAGGAATTCCTCTTTTACAAGTTTCGCAACAGTGATACAACTTGTCAGTTCACTTGGCCATCATTCTGCCAGTGACAAAATACCCAGTGTGATACATCAGCTTCTGATTTACTGCCCCTCTTGACCGGTTTGTCAGAACTTTGAAGACCCTGAATGGCAAGCATTACACAGAAATTCATAGGAACAGGTTGTCTTCACTTTCGAGTGTAATATGGAACATTTTGTATGAGGTCCTGGGTATATCCACCCAAGAGTACTGAGAGAGCTGGCGGAGGAGCTTGCCAAGCCACCCTCCATCATTTATCAGCAGTCCTGGTTAACAGGGGAGGTCCCAGAAGACTGGAGGCTTGCCAATGTGATGCCCATCTACAAGAAAGGCCAGAAGGAGGATCCAGGGAACTACAGGCCTGTCAGCCTGACCTCTGTGCCAGGGAAGATCATGGAACAGTTCATCCTGAGAGTGCTCATGGAGCATGTGAAGGACAACCAAGGGATCAGGCCCAGCCAGCATGGGTTCATGAAAGGCAGGTCCTGCTTGACCATCTTGAGTTCTTTCTATGACCAGGTGACCTGCCTAGTGGATGAGGGAAAGGCTGTGGATGTTGTCCACCTGGATTTTAGTAAAGCTTTTGACAGCATCTCCCAGAGCATTCTCCTGGAGAAACTGGCAGCTCGTGGCTTAGAAAGGTTTACTCCTCGCTGGGTAAAGAACTGGCTGGACGGCTGAGCCCAGAGAGTTGTGGTGAATGGAGTTAAATCCAGCTGGCGGCCGGTCACAAGCGGTGTTCCCCAGGGCTCGGTTCTGGGGCCGGTCTTGTTCAGCATCTTTATTGATGATCTGGATGAGGGGATCGAGTGCTCCCTCAGTAAGTCTACAGATGACACCAAGTTGAGAGAGAGTGTTGATCTGCTGGAGGGCAGGAGGTCTCTGCAGAGGGATCTGGACAGGCTGGATCGATGGGCAGAGGTCAACTGTATGAGGTTTAATAAGGCCAAGTGCCGAGTCCTGCACTTGGGTCACAACAACCCCATGAAACGCTACAGGCTTGGGGAGGAGTGGCTGGAGAGCTGCCCGGCAGAAAAGAACCTGGGGGTGCTGGTTGACAGCCGGCTGAACATGAGCCGGCAGTGTGCCCAGGTGGCCAAGATGGCCAACAGCATCCTGGCCTGTATCAGGAATAGTGAGTAGGGCCAGCAGGAGTAGGGAAGTGATCGTGCCCCTGTACTCCGCATTGGTGAGGCCGCAGCTTGAATACTGTGTTCAGTTTTGGGCTCCTGACTACAAGAAGGATATCGAGTTGCTGGAGCATGTCCAAAGAAGGGCAACGAAGCTGCTGAGGGGTCTGGAGAACAAGTCCTATGAGGAGGGGCTGAGGGAACTGGGATTGTTCAGTCTGGAGAAGAGGAGGCTGAGGGGAGACCTTATCGCTCTCTACAACTACCTGAAAGGGGGTTGTGGCGAGGTTGAAAGGGGGTTGTGGCGAGGTAGGTGTTGGTCTCTTCTCCCAAGTAACTAGCGATAAGATGAGAGGAAATGGCCTCAAGTTGCAGCAGGGGAGGTTTAGATTGGATATTAGGAAAAATTTCTTCACCGAGAGAGTGGTCAAGCATTGGAACAGGCTGCCCAGGGCGGTGGTGGAGTCACCATCTCTGGAAGTGTTCAAAAAACGTGTGGATGTGGCACTTCTTGACATGGTTTAGGGGGCGTGGTGGTGTTGGATTAACGGTTGGACTTGATGATCTTAAAGGTCCTTTCCAACCTTAATGATTCAGTGATTTTCTACAAGGTCTGGAAGACCTTGAACTACCAAGCTTTAAGGCATCGCTATTATTATGTAATTTACAGATATTTGAAGACATGTTGAAAGATTTCAGTAATACATTTTCTAGTCTAAGAAACCTACAAAAGTTTTTAAAAATTCCTTAACATGTTTCCATGATAGTTTTTCCTCCATCTCACAGAAAAAAAACCCAAAAAACAAACCCAAGACCAAACATGTAAAAGATTCAAAATGGGACAAGATAGGATTTTAACTTGTTAACATTCTCTTCAGAAATCACACATGAATACACTACTTTTAAGAAGGTTGTACCATATTCATTCTGATAAAAATCCTTACATCACTTAATCATGTTCTTGAGTAAACAGTAGATAAACACATAGTTCAAATCTAGATGTATATCAGTAATTATGTGCAGGCACACAGAATTTATTGGTGAGCTATTTCAATCAGGACAACAGTAGTACCTTCTTTTTGCTGCAGTAAATCTGCCATTTCTTCTCCGGAGGGAGTGCAAACATAGCCTCTCTGTTCTTGTCTGTGAGATCCAGTTCATCCTGGAGATTGTGAAAAAGAAAAAACAGAAGAAAAACAGTCAACAGCTGCATTGGTAACTTCTAATAGGTTGAGAGAAATCTGGACCAGGTATGTTGACTAGTCTTCAGTCAAAAGGCAGAGTGGACTTAGTGCCTCCCAAAGACTCCAGAGATTATTGCTGCTATGAGTTCTCCCTGGCAGAGAAGAATCTATGAAGAGAGGCAGCCTGAACAACTCCCATGTCAAACTTCCATTACTAATGATTAGCCAAGGATGGGAAAGATCACACGTAAGGCATGAAATGAAAAACTCAAAGCACAGGCTTATGTGATACTCCTCACGACTCTAAGAGAAAGGCTAAAAATTCAATACACCTTTTTCCTGGCCTGCAGTACCAGCTTGGCCTTCCATAGAAGGCGAACACTGAAATCACTGTACCTTTTAAACACAGGTCATGAGACAGTTACCTAGTAGCAGTAATGTCAACAGCAACCTACAGGTTGAAATGTTTGTCCAGATGTTTCTAACCTCTGAACCACACAGTTCCCAGCAAAAGACAACCAGTGTTTCAGACATAAAGGACACATCTCCACACAGCGTCACATCAGGTTGAACAGACCAGCAAATTCAGTCTCTATTATGAAAAGTGAGTTCTGTGGCACGCTTCCTTTTAGAGCCTAGCCAACCTTACATTTGTAAAATGAAGGATAATGCTGTGATCTGGAACTGACTCTCAACTCTGTCACAAGGTGCCTCTGGATACATCACCAAATTCCCCAGCATTGGTTTCTCTTCTGGAAAAGATGGATAACAACAGACTTTTCCTATACGTGTCTCAAATCAAAGCAGAGACTGCTACTTGCTGTGTGTTTATTCAGCACTGATCAGAACAGGGATCCAATCACAGCTGCCAGTTTCAGGTGCTAAAGGGAATTAAAGAAATAAGAATAATCCTCATAGGAAGCAGCCAGCATGAGCAGGGGCAGAAGAAGATGTCTAAATGAGAGTTTCAGTAATAAAAAGACAAGCTTCCAATAATGTTTCAATTAATCAGTTTTGGCAGGTTTTTCTTTTTCCTATATATTTGAAAGTGTTTGGAGAAGGAATTGTCCAGGGGTCCAATATCAAGATGACATTGCAGCACTAAGAACGCTGCATATGCAGATTCTGGCAGCCACACTAACCTAGCCCAAGCAGAGACAATACCTCTTTAACTCAGCCCAACAATGGCTCATTTGGAAAGTGTTCAGGGCTGGGAAACTTGTGAAAACAGTGAGCTAAATTGCACACTGAGCCTGGTAGCGGCTGCTGACAGATTTAAAAGCCCACAGAGATTTCAGCTGCAAAAAGGTACAAAAGAAATGCAAACAGTAACAAGGCAAGGTCAGTGCCAGCAGCCCAAGGTAGGAGAAGCTGGAGGGTTTTTTTTAAACAAGAAAAAGTTTAAAGGGAAAAAAAGCCCAAAACAAAAACCAAAAACCCACCAAAAAACTTCAGCTGTGGAAAAAAAGTGCAAACCATGTGGAAATGTTTAGGGTGAGTTTTCAAACAAGGGGGCAGCCAAGCGAGGCAAGGAGTTTTATCCTTGCTACACACAATTAGAAAGCTCAGGCCAGGATCACATTCTTGGGGGGAGAGGGAGAGTGAAACGACATGTAAGGTCTTAAGACAAACGAAGGAATGCTGTTGGAGGTCAAGCATGTGGGAGGGAAAGGAGGGGCAGACAGGGAATCAGAAATGCCAGGTTTGGAAGAACCACCAAAGAGGCCAGAATACACATCTGAAATGAGCTGGCTAGGCTCAGCTAAATTCTTAGGAAAAGCATGATTGTTTTATTGAACTGCTTAATGATCTTAGCTTTTTCTTCCTTTTTTTTTCCTTTTTTCTTTTTTTTTTTTTAAATAAAGAGCGACTAACTTGGTTTTCTAATCCATACTGCTCTTTTTGGAATCTGATGGCACATTAGACAAGCAGCAAAAGCTCTTCCAAGAAGCTGTGAACAAAATTGAATGATGATCTCAACCGATGTCTCAAGACAACCATTTCACAAAAAGAACGCTCCTATTGACTAAAACAACCCAGAGGCAGGATGCTGCCACTTGGCAGCTTCTAGACACTGTCCTGGACACTGGCAGCATCAGGGACATAAAGAGCACTCTGCCTTCAATGGGGCAACAAGAATATGCAACTTCCAGTCATGTAATTTTGCATCCTGATAGCATGACTTTCTTTTCAGAATGGAAGCCTAGAAAGGTAGTTTGAAGGGATAGAAGATCCAGTGGGAACAAAGTGCATCCACGCCCTACTTTGTTGTGGCTCAGGAGGGTAGATTAAGCCAGAAGAACATTAGAAGTCATCACATTAGCTCAGGTAACACAGTAAGAAGGAAACTGCTCAGGGTTCCAGGCATAACATGATCACCAGAGGCAGACCCAAACACACCTGACTGGAAAACAACACATGGAAGATGGATTACCTGTCCTTTTGAAACAGCTAGTATTTGTCTTCATTAGCTGGGTTCTAACCCCCAGGTAAGATGGGCAGGTAGCAAGCATGAATATTCAGCAGTGAAAGAGACACCTTCTCCAGAATGCAAAGCAGCAGTCAGGCTCTTCAACACCCCTTCCTGAAGTTAGTCTTCAGCAAGTGAGCTCCTTCACTGAGAGGAAGAAAGGAGTGGAAGGAACTGAAAAGCCCTACATGCCCTCCTCTGCCTATACCATTAATCAAACACCACCCTATAAGAACCAGGAAATCCCTGCAAAATACAAGAGACATAAACTCTTCTTCTGGAACCCTCCAAATCATCTTACCTCTCCCATCCCCAGCCCCTTTCTATAGAAGATGATCAGAAGACCACCATGACCGCACAGGAAACCCCTGGATCTAGCTAAGAAAGAAGATCCTGGATCAGGTGGACCATTTTCCTATTCTGACTCAGGATCCTAACAGACAGCACATAAGGCAACTTGCTGTTTTGTAGGGAAACAGGAGGAACAACAGAAAGAATAAATTTCAGAAAGGTGATTTGCTCCACGAATAGGTCATTCTGACACAACGACAGAGGCAGATCTGTCAGTATGTAGAACTTCAGACCCTAGAGTTAGCTCAGTGACAGCAAGCAGCTATTGAAGGAGAAAGGAATTGCAAAGGTTGGCAGGAAAGGGGAAGAACTACAAACTCTGAATGCAGTAATCAAGACTGGGGTTGGAGCCAGGCTAAGGAAGTCGAAGTGACCGAACGTCCAAGGAGCAAACGTAAAGGGCAAGAAAAAAGGGTTGGTCAGAATAAAGAGGGGAAAACGCCCTCCTACATCACCTGTGCCATTTCCCAACAGAAATGTAGCAACTCCTTTTCTATGCTTTGGATGGACGGCTCGGTTCCAGCAATTCACGCCAGCATGACCCTGCACAATGGAGCTCAGCCTCCTGGCTCTTAAAAATACTTGAAGTTGCAAGTGTTCTCATGAAAGACAGATTAAAAAGGCATTTGCCAGGCTGGCTTGAGGGAGGTGTAAAGTACCTCCATTTAATATTCCTCATATTTCTCTCCTTTATCTAGCTATTTTTTTTTTTTTTTTTTACTGAGAGAGGGATACATTCAGGTTAATTTCACTTTCATGTAGGCTTTTTTTTTTTTATTTACACAGATTCAATTTCAATGATAAAACATTTAAAATGTACTGGAGCTGGACTTGAGATTCAAATATTTCCAATCCAGTCCTCAGGCCAAAAGGGAAGATGGCATCCTTTCAAAATCGCTACAACCCAAGGAAATAAGAGACAGAGAGAAAGAAAGGGAACAAGAAGGAGGAATGGGTAGGAAACAATAAAAAGAATATTTTGTGAGATTTAAAACCACATTATGTCCCTTGTTTTTGAGAACATTCATTGAAGTATGAAAGCTGGATTTGATGCTGGGTAGCCATCAGCTTGATAATGATATCACTCAAAGTCCCAGAAGAGCTGGACAGAAAAGCATTTCTCACCTAGACTGGGCAGCACTTTTCTTAGTCACGTGAAATGAAATTAATACAGAGAAAAAGTAATACCTTGGGAATGTAGAAGAGTGGTTCTCTTCAAGAGAGAATCATTAAAGGAGAGCCTTTAACGCTTACCAACATCTCTGTACTGAAATGAGTATTGCATCTCCACTATTCAGTCATCTGTGGAAAGGTGGGACAGAGACACAGGACAGCTGCTCCTTCACCAGCCTACTTCATCTGGCCTTGCAAGAAGACTTGTAGAGTTCATAGGAATTTTGGAATTGAAATGGGGAAAACTTAAAATAGTTTGAAAGTTAAACTTAGTAAGATACTGAAACACACAATAAGACTTCGCATTTTCAACATATCAATGCTGAAGCCACAGCAAGGGTAGGATGGAAACCTTAAGACTTTGAGGTTTGAGCACACAGAGTTATCAGGGCTTCAGGGCTCCAGGACCTCTTGACTTCAAGTCAGAATGCCGGAGACCAAGAGCCCCAAACTTGGCTCTCCAGGGATATTTGGACCCTCATGGGAGATTTCCTGAGTTCCAGTTTCTCATTCTACTTGTTCCACTTCCACTGGCTGATGCACTTCCTGGTCACCAGGGAGCTTCCTAGTGACTTAAGGTCAAACAGCAGCTTCATTGTGTAAAATACAAAAGAGCAACCACCCAAAACAACCAACCATCCAACCTTGGTGGAGCATCCTACCCATGGTGGGGTAGGTTTTTTGGGTTGCTTTTGTTTGTTTGGTTTGGTTTGCCTTCATAGAAGTCTAATGAATCATGCATAGCAGTTCCAGCATAATCAAGCACAGAACTCTGACATGGTATGTTTCATTTACTGCAGGCAATAATTTCATTAATATGGGCATAACACACATTTTTCCAGGAGGGAGAGGATTTTGTTTATTTTCTTATGGTTGCCTGTCTTGTTTCATCAATTTCTTATCATTTCAGCTACAGATAGTTGAGTTATACTTTTAATTTTTGTCTGGAGGTCACAGCCTCTCTTATTTCATGTTCTTGAAAGCACATCCTTTCTACATGCATCTATCCCAGGCCTGTGTTTCACATTTAATGACTCCTTTTATGATTGAGAGAATTTAATGACATCTACAAGCATATTGTCTTTTTTTAAAATGTTTATTTCTGCCTACAAATAATTGCCTTCACGCAATTATTACAGAATTACTAAAGAATTAAATCCTTTTACCACCCTCAGAGGAAATGGCTTTGACATGAAATCAATCTTTATTTTACACCGCAGAATCTAACCCTAAGACATAATACATTGGCAAATAGTCTTTCTGCTGTTCAGAGATGCCTATTTTGACTACCCAATTACAGGTCTATTGCACTATTTGGTTCTTTAGCAGTGGATGGGTACTCAAGCAAAAGGACAGCCAGGTCTCAGAATCAACAGGCACCATGGGAACTAAATCGTCAGATGGCACGAAGTGGCAAAGCTCCCCAGAAAGGTTTAAGGAGAGAGAGTAAAGTTTAACTCAAAATGGAAACTTAAGAACTGCCAGAACAGATGAGACCGGCAGTTATCTGACCTGTGACCAGCACCAAAAGCTTCAGAGGGCTGTGCAAAAGCCCTGCAAGTACAAAGCCATAGAGCAAACTCTGTAGATGGTCAAACACTTCCCAACGCCCTGCCTCAAAGAACTGGCTGATTCTGTGATGCAGGTGAGGTAATGTTCCTTTTAAGATGGGGATAGCATTGGTATTTGCAAATATTTTTTTTGCACAGCTACAAAATTTTGCTTTTGCTTAGTCACACCAGGATTATCCTTAATGGTTCTTTGCGAGTTATCCAATAGGGAATAAAGCTGAGAAAGTAGGAATAATATTAAGATGCCTTTACATCCTCTAGAAAACCTCCGTGATTTGAAGGCTTCTTATAACTTGCTTACATACTCGCTTCAGAAATTTAGATTCCAAGGGTATTTTCATTTTTACATTATGACCTTGCATAGTATGAATTTTAGTTAAATGCACCACTCTTATCTTGCTTCCTGTTCACATCCTCGTTCCTTCTTTTTCCCCTTCTCTTGCAAACGCCTACTTTTTCTTTTCCCCCCCTTCTCTGATCTTTTTCTCATTCCCCTTGATCCTTTTTTCTTGTCATGCATAAATGCACTCTCCCTTATTCACTTCATCAATCACTCTCTGTCTCTTAACAGCATCAAACACACCCAAGTTACAACATGAAGTATAATACAATATTGCCAGTATAATAAATACCCTCTACAGTATGATACCTGTTGCCTCAGGTTCCCCAAGGTCATTTATATAGATGTCTGTCACCATTTTCCCAAAAGGGCCATATTCCAGTTCCACTGATGCTCCTAAGTGGATAGCACAGCTGACGGCCTTACATCCTAGATGAACTTACCTAAATCTTGTACAAATTAAACAGTGATTGTGACACACCACAGGATCCTATCCAGCACCCACTGGCAGGCCCCAGGGAAGTTTAATATTCATGTGCAATCACTTTGAGGGAATAGTTGATGGTGGGTTAATCAATGCTGAAGTACAACTCAAGCTGAAATGAGATAAATGGCACTGACATGTCTGGGACTGTAGAGGAAGGGGAAGCAGTGGAAGGAGATCTGGGAAGAGGTTGTGATCAGCATGTTACAAGCCTTTGCAATAGAGAATCCAATCCAGCATAACTATTATAGCTTTAACAAGTGAACTGAGCAGGACCACATTGCTAACACGTGACATATATTGCCTGAAAGCTACACTTCTACATTAATAATGGTCCCTAGTCTGGTGGCTCACATTCAAGCTGGGCCTCTGCCCATCAGGGAGGTCACTTGGAGAGGAGCGGAAAGAGAGACATTCTCATCACAGGTCCAGAGACAGCAGTCCAAAAAGCTGCTTCTGAGATAAATGCAGTGAGTGAATAATAATTAAAAAACACCCAAAAACCAATCTTCTTCAGATCTCAGTCCCTTTGCAATCCTTGAAGTAGAAGAGAGAAACCTTCCCTATTTAATCACTGTGTCCACCTCCAGGGGACAGTATAGGATTGTTCCCCTACAGTTTTCCTTCCATTGCTTTGTTCAATCCAGCTCACCAGGCTGACATGTAAGAGGCAGCCTGCTGGAATCGTGTGCATTTCCAATAGCGAGGAGGTCGATGAGGCATTCTGAAAGATTGCTTGTCAGAACAGCCAGTGAATGAGGTTCATTTGACTGCACAAACTACCACACTCATGCACAAACTGGAGCAAAGAGCAGAGCAAAAATAGTACTGCTTAGCAAAACTCCCTAAAAAGAGAAACATTTCACAGGCTTCACCTAATATCCAACTGCAAACACCGGACTGTGATTGAGGCAGGTGTTGAGAGGAATGAAACAGAGCCTCCTTCTCTAGACACCAACCAGTTCCCATCCTTACCTTCTCAGGGCTGTGCCTGGCACAACTGCTAGGCTGTACCCACAGCAGATCTTGATGGCAGATGCTCTTTCAACAGGCAACAGCACTACCACCCACACAGCTAGTACATCTCCAGATGCAGCACACTGGTTAAGAGTTCCCACTTGGGCACCTTCCCAAGTTCACTGATAACTCAAGAAGAAAAAGCAAAACAACCTCGAAACAAACCCTACTGCCCCCCCAAGCCGTTCCACCTCATCCTGACCCTTGGAATTAGAAGCAGCCTTTGTAAAGCACATAAAACAGCACATCATATGAGGCTGGAGAGTAACATTTTCATCAGTTTCCCAATTGATAAGAATTAGGTGGACCACTGGAAAACATCATTGGGTTTCCATATATTTGCATACACATAGTATGTGTATGTGGAGATATATGCGCCACTCATACCTTACATACACAAGAACTATATACATAAGACATAACACATAACATCTGCCCATATATACAATGTCTTATCGTTACATTTGTGCGTGATGAAACCACTGTGCACACAGGAGTTGCTCACACAGCCTGCTGGCATAGGAAGCAATGTTTACATTTCAGCTACTGACACAGGTCTGACTGTAAAGCAGAAAAAGCAGACAAACAAAAGGCTGTGATTCCCATTATACTTTATTTCCTTCTTTCACTTTCAAAAATCTCTCTCATTCCTCAAAGTTCTCTGTGACTTGACAGCAGTACAAGTACATATAACCAGCAAGGCTTATTGTGGCAGTCCCCTTTCACAGCCCACTAGAAGCATCTGCTGTTCATTTTTCTGCCCTTTACAGGCAAACCACATGCATGAGACAACCACCTGCTGGGCCAAATAGAAAGAATGAGGAAAACCAGTACCTGTTTATGCAACAACACACACAAATGTTTATCGAGAGAGAGATCATGACTTAGATACGCATTCTCCTATATGCAGGGCTACAATAAGGGTAGAGGAAGAGGGATGCTCTATGGATATGGGTGGGCATATGAGGACAATAATGCAAGCAGTTGACTATCATCACTGCTTTTTCTGTTAAGATGGGCTGCATGTCCATGTCAGTGAATTGGAATGAGCCCAATGAGAGGGATGGGGATGAAAACTGAATAGTCAGGCTCATGTCTAATCTAAATCCCTGCTGCTGCAATTTAAGCCTATTACTTCCGGCCCTATCAACCACAGACATGGTGAGCAGATTTTTTGCTTCCTCTTGATAACAGTTTTCAAGCCTGTTAAAGGCTGTTGTAATGTCCCTCCTCAATCATCTTTCTTGAGGCTAAACAAACCCAGCTCTTTCAGTCTTCCTTAGAGGTCATGTCCTCTGGACCTCTCATTCCTCCTCTAATTGACTTCCGGGCTCTCCCCATCAAAGTACATCTTTCTTGAAGTGCACTGTTCAAAAGTGGGGACAATGTTGCAGCTGAGACCTTACTAATGCTGAGTGCAAAGATTACTTCATGTATCTGCCAGACTGCATTCCTGATGATATATTCCATGAAGACAATGACTTTTTTTTTTTTTTTAAATATGAAACCTCAAAACCTGCATGACTTATGTTCACTCATGATCCACTATAATCCCTGGTTTCTTCTCTGAAGAAGTGTACCCTCCTGGCTGCTTCCCATCCTGAATTACCAGACTTGCTCCTAAAGGAGCAGGTTTTAACTGTCCCCATTGAATTCCATAATTTTTCACATAATTTCTCTGTCTTCTTTTAAGCTTGTCTTTTAACATATCCACAGTGTTTATGGCCTAGTGACATTTGGAAAGTTAATAGGTATGCTCTGTATTCCACTATCCAGTCAATTAAATGAAAACACCAAACAGAACTGAAGACATTAAACCTCTGCTTGATACATCTTTTCACTGTGACAGGTTGCAAGTCCTCGAGGGCAAGTACCACATTTACTTCCACATTCTGATTATAGACAGTATATCAAATACCTCTCTCAAACAGACCTTCTAGTATCACCATATATAACACTAAATAACAAGAAAATCTGCTGTTTCAGCACAGAGCCCATTCCCCGCCCCTCATTTCCTTTCCTTCTCCTCCCCTCACTTCCCCCTCCCTTCCCCCTCCCTGTGCCAGGGTTTGGTTTTCATGCCAAAGCCCTTTAGATGAGACCCTGTATAGGAAGGTAGGTGTGGGAAAGGTTATTAGGAAACTGCCGTTCTAAACTGCTACCTTTCCGGCTTCCCCACCCTCTCCCTCCCTACAAAGTCTCCTCTGTTCTGTTTTAATACTAATGAGTTCAGAGGAGGTTCCTAGGCTGGAGCAATTCACCGCTTGGACTGTGCCAAAGCACACAGGCACACACCTCTCTGATCGCTTCCTGCCCAAACACAGTCCCTGCTGTGTCAACCCTCAAAATGTGGGCCCGGAATTGCTGCTGTGGCCCCATGCCAAAGGCAGGCTGAACTTCCAGGGGTGTCAGTGCCACCCACTCCTCTCCCCCCAGCTTTATTCTCTTGTGTGTGTCCTATTTGCCATATGCCCTTATGGAGGAATACAAGGGTAAGTCAGAGCTTGGCTGAACTTTAAATCTCTGATAAAATATAACGTAAAAGGGCAGGAGGAACTGAGAGGTCAGTTAAGAATTTAATGAGCAAAATTAACTTCTTATCAAGCTTTGGTTGTACAGCTGAGACACATATGCTCAAACTTACATGCAGGGTAAACTCAAAGGAACTCCAACAAGTCAACATCATTTCTGGCATGAGTTCAGGTTTACACAGATAGTAGTGAAACCAGAAGCTGGCTTTAGTTCTTCTCTTGCTCTCTGAATAATTACTCCAGATTTAGTAGTGCAAACCAGAGATCAGAATGTCCCTAACTCCATTAAACTGAGTGGACTTACTCTGGATTTACACCATTGCAAAATATTAATTGAATTACCTGCCTTAAATTGTAACAGAGACTAAACCTCTCGGCTAGACAGCCTATAACACAGGCTTGTTCTACAGTCTACAGCACAGACTTCAGACATAGAATAGAGTGAGCAGGCTATCAGTTCCCTTTTCGCTGTTAACTTCTAGTTCAGAAGATGGAGATGAACTGTATCAACTACTAACCAGGCCAGATCAGCTAGAAGAACACCCACATATGAGACTGCTGTTATATCTTTTGGGGTGAGGTGGAGGGCAATTCCACAATGTTCTTCACTCACATAAACTGAGTATTTCCATAGTGAAACATGGAATTGAAGGCAGGACAGTATATTTGGTGATTCACTCGCACCCTGTCCCATCTCATTGCTCAAACATTCTGATAATCAGAACAACAACTACTGCACTGACATCACTGGGCTTAAGAAAACACCAGCCAAGATGTTTTTCTCTAAATATTTCTAAGAAAGAAATTATGAGAAACTTTCACAAAATACAGCAAAAGGAACAAGAGAAGGATGAGCATTTGCCTTGCAGAATGAACTCATCTCTTAACAACGAATTGTAATTGCATTTATTATCTGGTTAAGCATTTGAAATCCAAAAGTTCTCTCACATCATTGATGCGGAAGCCAACAACTTTACACCGACTGACAAATCCATCCAGCTGTTGCTCTCTGTATAAGATGTAATGCTGAAACACAGCCACTAAAGCAATCCCAATGGATTTTCCATGACTCAGGGATCTCCCTGGACACCTTCCAAACTGAGAAACTGCAATCTGCTTTCCCCTTGTAATTTCCTTTGGAGAAGTTATCCGTCAAACCTCCACCTAGGAAACCATTGCATAACATTGTTGTGCACACTGCTAAATTCTTTTCAGAAGGTGTTTGTGTTATTAGTCTGGGCAGCCTTTCCTTTTATGTGGTCAACAAATGATGGGAAACTGCAAAATTAAAAGATGCCCTTAAGTGTTTTTAATATAGAAGTGCATAGAATATACAGTTGTTGACTAGGGCCCTTTTGCATACAGCACTGGGTCCATACGTGAGAGAAAGAAGAGTCTGCCCAGGAAGGCTGTAGAGTCTTGTATCAGATTCTCCCTAAAAAAAGAACAAGTCCATAAGAGCAGGGAAATGTCTATGACAGGAGGCAATAGTAGAGATTTGCCCCAGAGATCTTCAAATACAGTACATTTTGCCACTGGAAGACTCCTGTACTACCTATGACCTACATGGGCTGCATCTTTTCAGCACCTATTCAATCTGACTACAATTCTGCACTAAACCCATTTTAATAAGCACTACTATTTCCTGTTTCACACCAAGGAAACTCACAAATGCATGAAATGAGTTGTACAAGCTTGCAGAGGTACCTAGGAAAAAGATGTAATGCTCTTTGAAATGTTTTCCTTCCAGCAAGCTTACAGACATTTTCTTTTACAGAAAACAAGATACCTAACATTAAAAGCTCTGGGTCAGTGATGTTCCAGTGCCAGGTGTAAGGCATCTATCTGTACTTCCTCTAGACAAAACATGCCAAAGTCAGAGCAGCTGTGGAGGCAGCCTGGTGCAATAAGTGACAGAAGCAGCACCTTCTGATGCTTGCCTTCCATGTGCTGCTCCCACTTGGTGCTGAAGGGATGAGCAGAAGGGCCACTCCTGTATTTAGTAACACCAAAAACTCCCCTTTACCCACGGCAGAGAAAGGTGCCAGGGAACTGCTGACCTGAAAAAAAACCTGGTACCCTAAAAAGGTGCTACTCCATCCACCCAGCCTCACCTTGTGTTCCCCACTTGAGAGTCTTGCAGACCAGGCACATGCAAGAAGGCACATTTCCTTCCACCACTGGAAAAAGCCATCCCAGATTACCTTAACAGTTTCCCTGAATGATAAACAACCTTGAGCACTGTTTGAAGACACAGTCCAGCTACAGAAGGACACAGAGGCATGACATAATTACAAACCCTTTTCCTCCACTCTTCTTCAGGCTATATGATACACTATCTGAGCAATGACTATATAAAATGTATGTATAAATAATAAATGATAATATAAATTGCTACTAGATGAGCAAATACAGTCAATTTGAGTCAATACATTAAACAGATGATTCTTCATGATTGTTATCTACTTCTCCATTCAATTATCTTGTTAACAGTTCCTCCTAACTCCCAGCTACACTCTACCTCAGTAGAGATAACTCCTGCAAAACACTTGCTTCCCATTCTCTTTCGCTACCTTTCCTCCCCACTAGAAAATTTCACTGCTTTCCCAGCTTGAGGTGGTTACTTTTATATTGCTATTTTGTTATAAATTCTATAAGGTCTTCATCATCTCGGGGACCCGGCTCCCCCTTTCTTGCTCAAATTAGGCTAAATGACACCACCTACACCTCAGAGCTGGCCCTTCTTCTACGAGCTGCAGAAGAAACAGATGTCTGTCATTCAACCTCCCTTCATCAACGTGCAAGCTCTCTCTCCAAAAGCACAGCCAAAAGATCACCTTGGCCTAGCATTCATCCCATGTTACTCCATCTTTGCACCCTGTCTTTGCTCTCGCTTCAGCGCCATAGGTCCTTCATTTGTTGTGTCTTTTTCTTCAACGCTTTGGAAAACTTTGTCCCTCCTTATTGCAATCTCCTGTCCAGTTACAATCTGCTCCTTGCATCATGTAGTACTTTCTTCTGCCATTTTTCTCCAGATGGAATCTTCTTATTCCAAATGACCTTTCTGACCTAATTCGTAACAGTCTCCTACCTCTCCTCATCAGACCAAATCTAGATTCAAATACCGTCTCTAGAAGGTGAGGAATAAGGTCTTAATAGATTTGTAACTCATCTAATACAGCTCTGAACACTGTAAGACACTAATAAAGAGAAGTAAATAAAGGATAGAAACTGTAGAAGGGCAGGAATCATACTCAAAGAAACCACTGAGCGGTGGAGCAATAGGACATCCCTGTACTGCTGCTACTGGCTCTTTTTCTACTAGAGTAACAGGCACTGCCCTCTCCAAGTCAGGAACTATATGAAAATGCTGGTTCAACTCGAGAAGGAAGGTAGGAAATTGTCTACTCTGTATCCATCCAAGTGGAGCTGGAAAAGCCTCAGCAAGTTGAAATAAAGATAAATTAATTTGATCCTTCCAGATAGCAAATATGAATCCTATGATCAATATCATCCCAGCAGCAGTCTTCAAACTCAATCCAGAAATTTCCTTACTCTTTGTTATAGCCATAATGCAACACAAAAAACATTCAAATATTAATGATGTCTTACTAAAGAAAAAAGCCACAGTAGGGCTTTGCATTATTTTTTTTCTTTTTATGTCATGCTGCCTAACACCTGCAGCTATACCAAAACAAGATAGTGTTATCAAACCAGCTGATAGGGTATTTGAAACATATGGACACAAGATTTCTGAACAGTAAACATATCCACCCTATCCATGGCTTAGGGGATAGGATATCGTGACAGTTTCCAAGCATTCAGTAGAGAGAATACACAAGATTGACAACTTGGCATATCCATTTTCTAGTGGCAGGATCTGTTCTTTCCCCTCTTTTTGCATCCCAAGCAACATATCTGCTGTGCTTCCAAAATCCTGTACTTGTCCCTCTTATAACCTAGATAGACTACATGCTTTTCCACAGTCAGGGAACATCAGTATTATCCTGTTGAAAACATGTAGTCCAGTAAGTAGGTCTTTCTCAGATGTTTCATGTCTACTGTAAGTAAATTATACTCAGAACACATTCAAACATTCCCTTCAGGTATTCCCACCATGATCACTACCTTCCCCACCATTTAGAAAGGTGGCCGGTATGCTCTGCTTGGAATATTCAGAAGCTAACAATCACCACAGCCACTGAAAATGCCACATAGGACAAATTTCAGGTAATGTAGAATGATGTAACTCCACTATTGTCTTCAGTGGAACTGAACTGCTTTACATCAGATAATGATCTGTCCATAAGTTTTAGAGTAAAGTAACAAGATCTTCAAAACAGTGTTATCCCTGCACAAAAGCCTTATAACTACACAGGTACTTTGCTTACGCTCCCAGCTTCTTTACACCCAAAATCTGGCATGTAAGTCCAGTTCTGAATTTGCATTTGTTTACACAACCCTATTGATTCTCAGACATGGAGTGTGAGACCTGGCTCCCATCTCATGCTCTTCTCACAGCATCTGGGTCTCACACATTTGCAGCATAGTGACTGCTGCTTCTTACACAGCTGGTCAGGGAGCTGGGAGCGGCCAACCAGCTGCACCTACTGGAAGGGAGCCTAGACAGAGAAAGCACTGGTGCTGCACGTGGTGCCACAAGCCTGTCCCTATCACCGCACTCCATGGGTGGGTGAGTGTCTGCCATGAAGCCTCAAATGTAATACCTCTTATGTATTGGGACTTGAGTAACTCTAGAAAGCTGCTTGTAGCGACATGCACATTAAAACCAGGGACCTGTACATATGTATTGCACATGGGACACGTGTAAAGCAGACCTGACATTGTGAAAAATTTTTCTTTGAAGAGCAGGAAGACAAAGAAAACAGGTATCCTGGGTATGTAAAATCTTGGACTGAAGAACTGTGCCGGACATAAAGGAACATCTGTGCATAACTGGACAGACTATGATAACTTGAAGAGCTTTTGCCTCCCAAGCCTCAGTCCCCTAATTACTTCAGAAATCTTAAACCACGCAGTATTTTTGCCATTATTATAATAGAAGACAAGTGCATCCAAGAGCATAAAAAATGTTAATCTGACAACTATAAACTAACCCAAGAGAAAGGAAAGTTTTTGTGGCCTGGTCCCCATCAGCAAGGAAAGCAATCTGCTGCCTCAAAGCTTTGCTTTTTTCTACCTTCAGAGACAGTGTTTTCTACTCATATTGTGATGCTAAGCCTTATTCCCAGATATGAGCCTCTGGTCATGAAAAATCCAGCATAAGTCTCATCATCAGTATTGTCTTACAGCTTCCACTGGCACATTGTCATTAAGAGCAAGAAAGGAAGCAATAATTGGCATGAGGAGTCTCCACTGAGCCAAGGCCAGCAGAGCCTCCTAGTTTGCTGGAGTCAGAGCTCATCATATGCAAATAAAAATGAAGGACCTCTCCAGATTTGGATTGCATTTGGCACTACATAACCTTTCCAACTGATTAGGTACAATCATTCATTACAGAAAAGCACAGAGGGGATGGGCACAGGGAATAAAAGAACTTCCTCTTATGGGCAAAACAGCACACAGGCACTTTTAAATTATGGTCGCAGAGAAATTTGCATTCATCGACAACTCAAAGCCACAGGCCTGTCAGAGGTGTAGTCTGAAACTATGATTAACATGCAGGGCAAGTGACACAGAAATTAAATCCCTGTATTAAAAAGAATTCAAGAAGAGGATAGAATAACTCAAAAGACTGATAATTTGAAACTGAAATACTCAAATCTTGGCAACAAGCCTGAATTTAAACGTGGTTAAATTCCGTTATCAATACACACGACAAGTGTTTGGGGTTTGAAGTGAGGACCTAAAATGCATATCTTTCTAAGCCACAAACTTTCAGTGAGAAACTAAGGACTAAATAAGATTCAGATATGGAGGATACTTTTCTGAGAAGGTGGTGCTCCACGCTGGCAGCCAAGAGACAGAACGAGCAACTCCACGTATCTGTTCCCCAGAAGTATTACAAGGCAGCTGCAGGAGAAATTGAGAACTTTGTTCCCCAGGCCCATCAACAAACAGAGAAACACAGCTGATGCCCTCTTGTGCCTACATACATTGACTAATGTTTAAGGCAGTCTATACTCACATGAAAGCCCACAATGGAGGCATTCCTTGTACTTTTTACCCCATAAATACTCCTGCAGGTTGCAGAGCCAAAGAGGGGCCTCACGAACACTGCCACAGCTAGGACTTGGCAAGCTTGAGTGGGACTGGTGATATATGGGAGTACTTATTCAATGTGGTGAAGACTGGTTTTCATCTGAAGTTTATGTTGTATCCATTACATTAAATGGCCTGCAAGGGAGAACTAAGCATGAAGGAAGCTTGCTACTTCCAAGTCAGCTGTTTGCAGTTGGAACCACTACTACAGTTATTTAGGTTTGGATCTCATCTCTCTGTGGCTGTTGATGAAGGTGTGTTATCCAGTGTGCCAAACTGATGCCTTGCTCAGAAATTGTTTTGTTTCCTCTGATGAAATAAATAAATGAATTCTCAGATACTTGCATGCTATACCTTCATCTCTTTCAACATAAGCCTCCTTTTTCTTTCTTTTCTCCTCAACTTTCCTCTTGTAAAAGAGACTATAATCACTGAATTTTAGCGAAGGAACAGATGTGGAGAGGGACAGATGCCACAGAGTAAGCAAAGAGCCAAGTATTCCCAAATCTTCTGTTATTGATCACTTCAACCAATGCTACTATAAATGTGTCTCTTGTGACCCTACTGTTCCTTTGTCTCTGTCCTGAGAGGACTAGTAGAGATGCCAGTCATGTAGATGGCTCATGTGCTCAGAGCAGACCAGCCAAGTCCTTTCACATTCTTCAGCATTCTGGCACTGAAGTGCTGCCAACTACTAGCCTGGACGGTTAAGAAATCAAGAGAGCACAGCAAAATATGTGACAGCAGCAAATATCACACTGAAACAGAACTATGAAATTAGTAAGAGATGAAGACACTGATTTACTTAGGAAAAGATCAGCTAAATGGGCAGAAAAAAACAAGTGAGACCCATGTGGTGGGAAAGGACAGAGAAAAAACGCAAAAGAAAAAGGTACAGTAAAGCAACAGGCATCTTGCTCTAGATATCCTCCTTCCTCAGGTGGCACAAGGCATTAAAAGTTCTAGTCACAGTTACAGAAATTATCAGAGTATTCAGAGGTTACCAAGTTGCTGTCTCTGCTGCTTAGACGCGCCTGCCACATCTCCTCCTCATATTTTTCACCTTCATGGGAGTTCCCCTGTACAGCTCCTATTCCAAGGAGACTGAAGGAGAAGGAATTAACAAGATCCTCATTTTCTCTCTTTTCTTTACTGTCATAGTCACAGTCATTCCTTACAGCTTGATTCCTGGGCTAGCTCATCTTTAATTCAGAAATTGAGCCAATTGTGATGCGTGGAAGCCATTACTAAATATTATGGGATCAGAGGTAACAAGGTGAGCGATTAAGAGTTGAATTTAGGGTTATGTCAGGAAGGGACATAGTTCCACGTTCTTGTGGTTGATGTCACAGACCACTGCAGACAGAAACCAAGGTTAAGGTTTTAATCATGGTTCCCAGCATGGACTGAACACACTTGAAGTTTCTTGATCCTGAAGGAAGGACAGAGCCCTTGATTCAGCACTTGGTTCCATCTTCATTTTATTGCACTTGGGCAATACTACAAGGGAAAATAATTTTTTTATTTCCAGCGGCCTGATTGTTCAGAAACACATAGCAGTTCTGTGTGCACCTTCTCTACAACAAAAGCTGAGGTTTCACAGTAGGCTCAGAAAACTAGATCTCCTCAGAGAGAGAGGAGAGAGAGAGAGAAGACTGTATGTTGCCTCACCCAAGCAGCAACCTACCTCTTTCGGCTACTGAGGAATGATGGGACCTCATATGGAGCTGTCATTTCAATGGACAAGAAGCATAAAAGCAGGCCAAAAGAGATGCTGGGTAATTCTGAAGTCTTCAAATACAGAGAGTTCATAAGTACTTATGCTGGTCCTTGACTGTAAATAATGTAACTTCATAGGTACTTTTGGTGACATAAGTAGAAAAGCCTGGGAGGATGGTAAATATTAATATGGATAAAAAGCTTTTGTCAACAAAACCCCTTATTTAGGGACTCTGAGGAAAAAGAAAAAAAAAAAAAAGGAAAAAGCCAAAACAAAACTAAAACAGAAACAGGTTCAAATACAATATAGGAGAAACAAACCATGACAGGAGAACCCAGTCAATGTCCCACCTGAGCTAAATGCCATAATGCTTCAGAGGCAGCCAAGGCTAAGAGGGTGTAATGGTAAGCATTTCTCAAATCTTTCCGAGTGTAAGAATCTAATGTGGTGTGGGTAACTCAGAGAAGGTTACTATCATTCAAGCATAGAGGCTGTAATAACACGATCAACTTTGAAAATGGCAACTCAAAAGACAACTCCACTTCTTCCCCATGAACCTTCCATCCTTAAATAGACAATCTTGAACTCCACCTTCTCAAATACCACGACCATCTCAAAAGAGCCACTAACAAAAGAAATGAAAAGAGAAACAACAAAAGCACAAGCTCTTTCCACTGATTTTTCCACTGTGCTAGCATTCTTTGCATTTTCCTGCTTTCCCTGAATTTCCAGCATTTAAGTTACCCTTCTTTGCACGGTCTGAGTTCACATCTGGGATCAGGTTGCTAATGTAAGAGAGATTAGAGGGCAAAATCTTTAATGTCAAGTGGCACATCACCCTTAAGCAACAAGAACAGGACTCTAATATTGAGCAACAGGATTCAGAAACCACTGTGACAAGAACATACCACTGCTAACAAATATGAACAAGGACATGAAGAAGTTGTTTCATGAAAAAAAAAAAAAATTTCCCCTTGCCTTGCAATAGTTCTTCCAGATTCTTCTGCAGTTCCTGTTCAGTCAATAAATCTGTACAAGGAAAAACACATGTGCTTCGCACAGCCCTTTTTGCCAGCAGGCACAAAACCAGCTTGGCGCCCGCTGAATAGACCACCAACTGCAGCAGCACTTTACTACTTGGTAGTATATGCAGTGCTAGCTAAGAAGAGAGACTGAGGGAAACAACAGAAGTGATGCTGGCTAGAACAGACTTGATGGTCAGGTAGGGCCAGTTTTACAATTTATGAGGTACAGGACCATTCCACATACCCCACTTCCTAGAGCTTCTTTTCCTTGCCTGTTCATTGAAGGAGAGATCCTTAAGCCAGCTGTTCTGTCCTCTTTCAGTTGGGTGCACAAAAGCGGCCCTTTGAGGGGCAAAGCTTGTGGTCACAAGTATTTGTTTGCTTTGCGTCTTGTGCATCTAGACTTCTGATAAGGACTTACCTGTACCGTTACCACTGCATTAGTCCCAAGGCAATCACTGCCAGCAGTCAGCCTGAGAGCCAGTACATCTTCTGCTGTCTTAGCCCAAACAAAATCCGACCCAATCACCCTGACCCATAGTCTTCATTCAGACCTACCCCTTGCACATGCTCCTAATGAAATAAATCAAGACTGAATTTGGCCCGTATCAGGAGCAACTCTTTCTGTTTTCATTTTCTACTTGAGAAGACAAGGCCTAAACACTGCATCCAGCTCAAAGTAGCACAAATGCCTAGGATCCATCCTGAAACTGTTTTTCTGGTTGAGCAGCATCAAGAGCAGACATTTCATCTGAAATCAGCATCAACTTGTCATTTGACAACTACTGCCTTGGTCAGAGTTGTTAGGCAGCTGCCATTACTCAGCTGGTCTGGGTGCAGCTCCCAAACAGGGCAGCCTATTCTTGCCTCAGTGTGGAGTCTATACGAGCAAGTTTGCAAGCTGTGGAGGGGTCTTGTGACTGCATCACAAATAAAGGATCACAATACATTCCTAATTCTTCCTCTTGGAAAATGGACATCTCCAAATTCACTTTTCATCATACTGATTTAAGGACAACAAGAACAAGAGAAGACATGCTTCTGGCCCTCAAAATAACCATTTTCCTCAGAAAGGCAGGTAGAAACATACCAAATATTTACTGGACTGGAAAATTCATCACAAGGGAGGCTTTTCCAGCACAGCTTGGCTTAGCTCTTCTTGTCATTAACTCTTATGTGGGAAAATGCCCCAGATTTTAACTGCAACAAGGGGAAAAAATAAGGCTTTTAAAAATGCATTCAAGCACACCGATGTTTCATTATACCCTTTGTAGAGCAGATGGCAAGATGAGGCTATACCCCCTGGGCCTGCTTGAGGGAGCTAACACAAATGCTCTTCTCACTACAGATCTCAGATGATGTTGGTGTCATCATTTCACTTGGGGATTTGGGTCAAAAGGCTTTACACTCAAATCTGGTTTTTATATAGTACAAGTGCACCCAGTCTAAACCCTAACGGATAAGCAGCAGGGAGGCTAGTACACAGCACAGAGTCCTCTCAGGCACTTCCAGGTCGCTGATTTACACTGGCACATTTACAGACTGAATCTTTCTAATCCAATTAAAATCTCATCTGAGCTGTCAATACCAATGTAGCCTGTTTTATTTTAGTGTCTAGTAGAACATGCATTAATCCAGACCAGTGGACAAACTAGCCCTTCTAGGCAAATTTTGCATTCTGCCAGCCTGGTTTCTAGCCCAGGTTATTTCACTCATAAAGCCCTTATTACTCTCATGTTACCTGCCTACCCAGGAACTCTTATGGACATGCATCACCATCTTATCCAAGTGCTTTATAAAAATGTGCCATATACACGATTAACCTTCTGAAAAATAGCACTTTGCTCTTCCAGCTCAATTCTCATGTAATGATGGCTAGGGTACTATCATTAAATATATGAACATGAATATGATCTATTTTCATTTCAATGGCTTCATTTGTTTGAAATGTATATGCCAGTTACAGGCTGTCAGCACATTTAATAACTTATAGTATAGACCAACAACTCACAAATTTCTGGGGCCAAAAATTTTTACAGATCATCATGTATACTTGTCATTAAATTTTGTACCAAAAACATTATAAATCATACTGTTTAATAGACTTCCATAAGGCAGCTGTGAGCAGTTTTGCCACAAGCACATGCAACACTAGTACTTGTTAGGCATAGAAACAAAAAGCTAAAAGCACCCTAAATACCACCACAAACTCTCAAACTCCTCATAGAAACTGATACACTTCTCAGTAAGCAAAAGCCCAGCAGCAACAACAACAGGTCTTTCACTGTGACCAGAAGGTAAAAAAGTTCAAGTTTTAGCAAGCACATCTGTTGGTGACGTCTTCAGGAAGGCTGGATTGAATGCTTCGACAGATCTTGGTATTGCATTGAGGTGAACTTTGATACAGCAACGAAAGCTTTGCATGTGGAAACCAATACTTAAGCAGCATCCAGAAATAAATTTTCAGCAGAGCAGATTACAGATGACACTCTTACTCATGAGAGATACCTGTCAGTCAGCTGCACTTTCGGAGAAGATTTTAAGTAGTCTCACATAAAAGGCAAACTGACTTAAATATAGACCAGGTTTTTGTGAGATATCTGTGAGAGGATACTCCTCATCTGCTACTTAGTCAGAAGCAGGTAAGACCCTCTTCTGTTGCACACTCTATTCTTCCCGAAACAGCCGCAAATCCTCCTGACACCCTCCCACACCCCTGGCATAGAATACTGCAAATGCTGCAAGACTGTCATGGGTGCTAACGAAGGTGGAAAGGGTTGATGGAAAAGAAATCCATACCAATTTACTATGTACAGAGAAAGCAACTTTGGCTGAGGAAGTCCTTGAGCTGAAAATTGTTAAAGGGTTGGAGAGTATTCTGGAAGAAACCACCCTATGGCCACATCCTAGATTCTTCCCTAGGCATCTGCTTTGCACCCCATCTTGAAATAAGAGCTTGGGCTAGGTTGTCAGATCACTGATCTGACAAACTATAGCTGACCCTACGTTTGGTATGACATACTATAGTTGCCCATATGTTAACCTCCACTTGCATACCCAAATTAGATTGTTATTTTCATTGCTATAGCACATTGAAGCCATGGCAACGGACAAGAAGTTACCAAGCTATTATTGTTAAGTGTAATGTAGAAAGATTACTGGCAAATTTCTCTAATTCTGAGATCTAATATTTTCTGTTCTATTCCTCATCTCAGTAGCACCACTCAGCATATATACACTTACAAGTACCTCACTTTACATCACCTCCAATCTCAGAGTGGTAATGAGATAGCTAATCGACTGCATCAAATGGGCATCACTTTTATGATGCAGACTGCAATACAGCGCAGCCCTACGACCTCTGCCTGTGTTTTGCATGCATGCCCAACAAGAGGGCAAAGACAGAGAAGTCATTTGATGCCAGGCATGAATAGCAAGTGCCCACTACTGGAATCCACAACATTTACCACAAAAGCAAATGACAAAGTTAATCTGAAAACTGCTTCCTTTCCTGTTTATGTCTGTTGCTGCAATAGCACCATCACATAGTACAAAGGCAGCTGGCAGATGAAACATAATTAGCATGGTCACCTGATTCTTATACCTCACCAGCAGTATGTTACTGATCAACAGGCCCGCAAACCCTAAGATTTACCACTGTACTACATTATACAGCAGATTTTATCTCAAAGTTGTTAACAAGAAATTGACTCTCAGGGATTCATTCTCTAGAAAACTTATGAGGTTCCTTCTAATATGCCCAATCCTACCTCTGGAGGACTGAACTGTGCTGTGAGAATAAATCAGTATATTTAAGCATTTTGTTGTACAGTGCCACTGTCATTTATCCTGTCATTTACCACCATTCTCCCACCAAGGAACTGGCCATAAAAGAAGGGGGGGGAGGGGGCAAAAAGCTTCACCAGAAGTTTTTTTCCTATCCCTAATAAGTCCCTTAACTCCTCCTTTGAAGGGAGGAGTTCATCTACCCCCTAAAATACACCAGTCTGCCAGCAGAAACTTACCACGAGTTCTGAGAATCTGGCATTGAGCTCCTCTGCTGGTGGGATTGGGACGGAAAACTCAAGGAATTGGAGGGGGTTATTGTCCTTGAGGTTGATTTCAGGGAGGTCACTACCCCCAAAACAACAGAGAAACCCCAACGCATGACGATTCCTCTTCCGGGGGGCCATGATCATGGTGTATGATGCTATCTTCTGATCATGTTCTGCAGGAAGAAAAAAAAAAAAAAAAAAAAACAAAAAAACAAAACCAGACATTAAACGATAAATAAGACTGTTGGGTCTGTGCAGCTCCCTGCAGTTACAATGGTTATCACTAGTGTAACAGCTGTAAGTGGACTGAAGGATATGAGACACAAAACAGCAAAATCAGCACTCAAATTAGACAAGGTAGCTAAGCTTTAATATGGTATTAGCATGTTCTGTGTTAGTGTAGTATAGAATGACTTCTCATGAAGCTTCTCAAAAGGTTTTAAAAACTCAGTGTGGGATTTCCCAGCTGGTAGATTTATCAGTAAAGCTCAGTTAGCCAAAGTTGAATGCTAGCATTGAATGCCGGTATTGGCCTTTCTTTCACTACTACAGTAAAGGAACTAAAGTATCAGATGCAAAAAGAATATGCTGGAGAATTTACCCAGAATAAATGGAAGAATCAACCAAAAGTATCTCATTTGGTCAAAATAAAACAAACAATGAAACAATGAAGCAGAAATCAATTTTCCACCACTCTGGACCCAGACCACCAAACATCCACTTATCCCTTTATGGCCAGAACAATCACAGTAGGACCATTTTGTCTATCACATTTTCAAACACACGTAACTAGTTTGGGCTGCTTTGTGCATCCAGGGGAGAAACCGCACGGTGCCAATGCATGCTTTCAGATTTACATTTGAGGTGCCAGATCCTATTTTGACAGGACCCAGGTTTGAGTGCCTTTGGTATCAGAAGTGTAAAGGGAGGGAAAAGGAAGCCTGAAGGAGGAGCCGGGAAGTGCCCAATTTCACCATACAACACTGTCTGTGAGCAGCCCATCCAAACAGGAAGCCTCCTCCTAGCAGTTTGAAAGGAGGGATCTGTGCAGTCCACAGAGCGCCGCATATTTTGCCCTTTTAAGGGACTTGTTGTTTGACAGCTCAGGGGCTTATTTGTGTTATATTTTTTAAGGACTTAACTTTTTCACTTAATCTGCAGAATAAGCCATATCCTTAGTGAGTAAATAATTAAAGCCTGTTGTGAAGCCCAGCTCCCTGGGCGCAGGGCAGGGGAGCAGGGAGGGAAGAGGCAGGTGAACTGAACCACAGGATGCTGTATCAGCAGCAACACAGCTGAGCTTTGTTGTCAGAGCAGCTGCTGCCCTAACCTGCCCCACAAGGTTTTGGTCTGTTTGCTTGCCAGAACAAGGCTGCTTTTGAGCTCTCATAGACACTAAGTAGCTGTGCTAGGAAAAGCACCTTTAGGACAGCAGTTGCGTAGTGGGACTTAACATATTGCACACAGCCAGAAGCTCTCCAGGGACTTTTTGTGTAGAAATCGGCATGCTCACTTAAGAAAAAACTAAGCAACAAATAACAATAAAAAAATCCCAAACCACCTAAACCTCCACCCTTGTGGCACTACATGCTTGGCAGGTATCACCTGCCTTTATGCTGGGATTAATTTATCTAGCACCTTCTCTTATGCACTGGAGGAGGATCAGCTGCAACTCTCATGCAGCTGAAAGGAAAGTGAGCTGGTACCAAGCACTGCCTTCTGGCATGCCCACTTTCCTCTGCTCTCCGTACACAACTCTGCAAAGAGCTGGTATGTCTCAGCAGGACTCACTAGGGCAGGGTGATGCTGGCTTCAAAAGCACGTTCATAAGAACATTGGATTCTCACTAGGAGATGCCAAAGACCAGCTTAACCCTGTAGCCAGTCTCTGACACCGTTTTAGTCAGCAAAATCAAAATGCCCTCAAATCTAGCACAATAATGTGCACGGCAACTTCTGTTTCCTCTCAATGGTGGAGGCTTAAGAGATTCGGTTTTTAAAAGATTTCACAAGAGAGCCTCAGAAGAAGTTGAACTTGTTCACCACAGACCATCTTCTAGGGACTACTCTGAGTGCAATGTCCTTTATGGCAATCCTCAAAAGGAGGCTAGAACCCATTAGTTTGACAAAACTCTGTTTTGGAAGGAACTCAAATCAATGAGACATACCTGATTTACATTGATAACTACATTTGCATCAATTCAGTTGTAACCGAGTTCCAGCCTGCTGTCTAGAGGCTTCCTCACCAACCGTCAAAGGATCAGTGTTTTCTGGGGCATGGACAACGAATTCTCCTTGGAAAAATTGGCTGAGACATTGAAGTGATAGGACCATAATATCGTCCTTTATGAGCTCAGGTCAAGACTTTGGTAAGCACTCCTCCAAAAGGGGTACCTTACCAGGACATAAGTACTACATGAACGGATATGAAGGACAGCATTTTCTACAGGGTAAGTACTGCCCTGTCAGGGCACCACAGGTTGTCCTGTACTGACATTTCATCGCTCAGCTTTCATCTTAAGCAGGTTCACCTAAGAGGTGAACAGTGAGTCTCCAGGCCTTCTTCATCCATAATGCTGAAAACTACACAAATTAGTGCTTGTTCCTGTGGTGTTTCTACAAAATCAGCATCCATTCCTTGGGACCTATACTTGAGAAACTCAAAGCTACGCAGCTTTTACTACTCTGCAAAAGCATGCAGAGCTCACAGGAATAGTAACCTTGTATTGCCTCACTTTCACAAAGCATCATTCCATTGTTCAGCTCTTACTCTTAACACCAGCATTTTCCAGGTCCGTCTATAAGCAGCATGCAGGAAAGTCATACTGACACAGAGGGGTAAAGTGGCACTTTTGTATTGCTACAACACTGTAACTGTAGATAGGTGAGGTGTCTAGATGCTTTTAAAATAAGAACAATTGAGGACTACTAGAGAAGAATCCAGCACAGATTTGTTAAAATTGAATCACTGAATGTAAAGTGGGAGCACTGGCTTTCTAAAGATTAAGCCTGCCAGTCACAGGACGCTGAGGAGCATTTACTTAAGTTGCACTGTTTATGCTATTTAAGAACTAATTACAACTCCTTGATTTCTGTTGGTGGACATAGTTTTGACAAAGTAAACATTTTCTAATTGCCTCCAAATTAATAATATTTTCCTGTTCTTTCTCTCTCTGTTGCCTTTTCCTTGTCAAAAACCAAATCTGAGGAAAACATGCTTCCAAAGGACAGGGGGGGAGATGGGGGAGAGACAACAAAGAAAATGAAGAAAAGAGCATCTTTCATTTTTCTGAGTGGTAATTTATTAACAAAGCTGTCATAAAAATTTATGGGGGAAAAGCGGTTTTTTTAGTCTAATATAATTTCTACTGCCTTTCAACTTCTTGCAAGTAAAGTGATGGTAAAAATGAAACACGTGCAATTATCCATTTCTATATATACCTCCAGTGAGAATAAATGCGAAATCTCTGGAGAGAATCCTACTATTACACATAATTCTCTCCCACAGCCCTTCTCAGTTGTACTGTTTTACCCTTTGGCACAACACAAACAAGTTGCCATCATTTCAACAGCTAACTGCACACTCGCTCCTCATAGCCATCCCCCTCCTGTTTCCCAGTCCCATCTGCAGTTCGGCTCAGGTCAGGAGTCACTGTCTGGAACTTTGCCCAAGATCTAATTATAACAACGTCCTCTTCCTCTGACAGGGCGTACGTGTTCGTTTCTAAACCATTTGGCCCAGTGACCAAACATAATTAAGCTAATGCAATTTTTCCAAGTCTTATCATAAGGTTTAGCCACATGGGATGGGATCCATGCTAACTGCACACGAGGATCCTCTTTCAATTGCATGTCCTAACTTGTTTCTTCAGTCTCACTCTTTTCTTCATTCTCATCTCAGAAATTATAATTTTCATGCAAACATATCCTAAATAAGCAATGTTCCACAAACAGTAAGACACCTGAAACAACTGCTATGACAGCAGCTCTCCTATGCAAGTGAGCTGATTATCATAGTTTTTAGACCTTCATAGTGAACAGCCAGAGCACAACTATAATTAAAATAGAGAAAATTATTTTTGTATTGTCACCTTTGGAAAAACAGAAGAGAGAGAGACTCTGTGGGTTAACTAAACACACACAGTCCTGCAAAACCAGTTTGCAACGTAAGGAAGCACTAATGAGAAAACACTGATGAGCTCACTTCCAGAGCTGAATCTCCACTAATCAGCAACACACATACAATGTCAGTGGATGTAGCCAGAGCTCTCACCTGAGTGGGAAGCATGGGGCTAAGTGTATGATGCAGAATCAGTGTCCACACTGGTTTATGCTAATAAGAAAGGAAACAAAGTAAATCACTTCCATTTCCCCATAAATCTGTACCTTTCTCTATGGCAGGATAAAACATTTAAACGTGATGTATTATCACAGAAGTAGAAAGAAACCTGAATTTGGACTGGTTTGGAACATAAGCCAACTCACTCAGATGGTAAAACTATGAGCTACACAGCATGTTACAGTTACCATGGGAATTTTCCATGTATGTCACATGTAACGTGACAGATGTCAGATGCAATATAAGGCAATTGCAGCATGTGTGATGGGGAAAGGCAGCAGGCAAGTAATCCATTTGCTGAATCTGCAGTAGTAACCCAACTCCTTCGGTTTGGATTTGTCACCAGTTTCCTGGCCTCCAGGGGACAAAACAGCAACAAAATAAACAACCATTTAAAATCCACAGTTAAAGCTTTTCTTTCAGGAAGGAGGGTAGTCCTTCCTGAAGAGCACACCTGCTTGCTATGTTGGAAAGAAAATCCTGGAAAATAAGCAGGGCCTTGTGCAGTGATGGCCACTCAGTCCCTGTGAGCCATGGCCCACACTTAACGGTTCCACCAGAGGAGAGAGCTCAACTCAAAATGCACTGTGTGTTTTGAAAGCAGGTCATGGATTTTTCCCTCTCACAACACATCAAAACAAGGGTGCAGATCTCAAGGTGGTATAAAGGTATCGCAAGCCAGCCTAGGCACTCAGCTCTGGTCTGTTTTACACACTATTCCATCAAAACTGAGATGGTTGAGAATTTCAAAGCATTGCACAGACCTAAAGATTGTCTCCTGCTATACATAGTATTATATATCATTAATATGTTCTTTAATTTTTCATTTTTATTCATTTATTTGCCTAGGAAATATATCCTGAGATAAGAGAAAAGGTAAGGACTATTTGAAGACTCTCAGGCGTACCTATATCCATGATCCTACTTAATGCAATGTGTCTATCAAAAATCTGTTTATTTTTAGTACTTTAAAGTCAGGATGTGCTGGATGACTAACGACCACTAATGTTAGTCTGTTAATGCCCACAAATCCAATACCTCTCACCTGATACCAGCTTATCAACAGAAAAAAAGCTAAAGAGCTGTAAGAGGCCTTTACCTCCTGAAACATTAATCGGCAACACTTTCTCTGTCTTCACATGTGAATGAAAATACCTCTACAAAAAAAACCCCAACCAAACAAAAACAAAACCCAAACAACAAAAGAAAACAGAAAAAAAGTTACCAACTTTTGCACCAACTTTCATACCAACTTTCATGTTCCTCCCAATCCATTTATCTATCCAAACTGTATTCATAGAAAAACAATTTTAAAAGAACAGTCAAATCAAGATTCAAAATAGAGAGTGTTTTGAGAGAGCAACAAAGCAGCTAGAGTCAGTATCATAAATCTGGTTAGTAATTATTTGTTATTTCTTTACACTTTTTTTCCCCCCAGTTTTTAATCAAGTACAGATTAGAATTTTTCTATACCTGACTGAGCCAACCTAACAACCTATTCGTTCTTTTACCTGCTAAGAAGTTTTTTTTTTTTATTTTCACAAATGTATAAGTTTGACTCTGACTCGACACAAAAATTTGCAGGTCAAATCTAAGCTGTACTCCTGGACACCGAAAGCTGAGTCTTAATTATAATCTTGCATCTCATTCAGATGCAAGTAAATCTACACATCTTTAACAATTCTGAATGGCAATGTGATCACTGCAACTTAAACTAAAATTCACAACTTAAGTGTTTAACTAAAATACATATGCTCTTCATCTCCTCAGTGTCTAAGCACAGAAGATATCTGACTAAGAAGGGAGCCAGAGATGTCCTACTAAACAGCAACTTTTGAGGCAGGAATACATTTTGATGTACATAGTGCATGACACAAGCTGTAAAGACTGCAAAAAACTGTATATATTTTATTTTTGTTGTATTGTATGCCATTGTCCTAGCTGTGGCACTGAAGTTGTAGGTTCTCCAGTGTAGGGTCTTAGTTACCTGCTTAAATCAGTTATTGTACACTGCCAAGTAGGCTTATGGTACTATACAAATAGTAATAAAATCAGCAGGTCAACAAAAAGTAATCACCCAGCTGGAATCTGGCCAGGACACAACAGTTCACACCACAGTAATGATGCTGCTGTAGAGGCAGCATTCAGCAGTGTCCACAAATCCAGTGTGGATAAATTTATGCTTTATGAAATAATGGAATTTATGCAATGATTTCCCCTACCACAGCATTAGCTTTACTAGATGGGTTGATTTGTTATGTCATTGTTCTTCAAATCACTGTGACTGTAAGAGCCTGTGGGAAATATGCTACATAGAATCAAACATGGGGAAATAATCCCACAAACTCCATAGATGCCGCCTCAGGACCCAATCATAGCTGAGGATAAGACCATCCATCAGTGAGTCTTTTCAAACACTCTCTACAATCCCCAGATTTTAGTCTTGAAAGAAATCAGGTACTAAAAATGTTATTTTTAGGACTTGCCAAGAATGTATTGTGTATCTCAGGGCCATGAAATCAGCACAAGAGTACAATCCAAGTTGTGTCTCTGCTACCCAACAGAGCAGGTCAACTGCCTTTTCTGCAAGATACAGATCTAGACAGCAGAGCCTAGGATAGACTCTTTCTTTAGGTGGTAGGTACAATGCTGTGATGCAATTTCACAGGAGGGAGTACCTTGGAAGCTGGAGTGTGAGATGAAGCCATTATTCAATACAAGAATTCACAGACTGAAGAGGAAATAGGTCACAATGACATCAGTAAGCAGACATACACATTGACAGCCAGAACCAGCACATTCCTCCTTCAGTTCCAATGCAGAAGACTATTTTCCTCTACTGGAAGATAAAGTCCTGTGCCTTTTACAGGTCTTATGGTATCAAATGCCTTTAATGTCATTGCTTTGAAACCAGCCCTAATCAGTAATGTCTGTCAGTTCTACCCTTAAGACCAGCTCCCAAGGATGAGACATCCACACACCAGAGCCAAGTCTTTCATCACCTCAAGAAAGAAGCCAAGGACAGAGTGATCTGGAGAACAAGCTGTCCCATTCAAACCTCCATGACAAAAGACCAGGAATACTGGTAGGGCAGATTAGTACTAAAGCTTGGTCTAGGGACTTGAAATCTCTGCACTATTTCTATTGGGAAGAGTGGGGTTTAGTTACAAGGGATGCCAATTCAGAGTTCCCCAGTAGCACTAAGAACTGCCACCTTCAGAAGAATGAACTCACAAAACCCCATTACTAAGAGTGTCCCTATCTTGTTTGAGTCATTGTAATTTTTCCATTCTGTCATTGCCCAATTATTTCCAGACATGATGTAACTATTTTGCCATGGGATTTGGGAGTCAAAATGTTGCTGCTGTTGTCATTGATATCCTGGGTGCCTGAATTCTCCAGACAAAATAAGCAGCTGAGGGCATTAGAGTGCCTCCACTGAGAGAGAAATAATCTGTAAGAACTGCCAGTGTGCTCCAAGAAAAACAAACAAATGGTAAAGGTCCAATTACATCTCCCCAAACTCCAGCTCATTTCCATGTGAAATGCTACTTTCTTATTCAGACAATTAGTAGAAGAATGTTTCATCTGTTGTCCGATGTCATCACAGCACACAAAAATTGATTTCCATTCTAACACTGGGTTCAAGGCCACTACAGGACATTAAAGCTCATCTTGACTGGAAATATGCCTTGGTAATAACCACTGAAAACTAGCCACAGATGTAGGTGTACAAGTGCTGTCTTCACTATTGACAGGCAAATAAATTACCTGCACTGGCAAAATTTTCCTGAAGTTCTCCTATTGGAAAAAGCAACCCAGTTTTTATAGCAAATAAGTATAACTGGGGAAAAACCCAACACAGACAACATTTAAACTTTTACATGTTTTTCTGTGGATGGCACCAAGTCTCTTCAAAACTAGTGTTCATCAATGCCACCTGGGAAAGCCAGGTTCCAGGCTGCAGATGTGCCACTTTCCCATTTAGTGCCCCAGGCAAAGTACAGTATATTTCTACAGGTCACTGCAAACCTATAAATAAAGATGGTGCTTCTCACTTCAGTTCCATATACTGGAAAACCACTGATGGGGATGATAGTTAAAAGGCTTTTTTAGTGATTCACTAAATGGAAGAAAAGGTCAGTAGGTGCATCACAAAGGGAACAGGCCTTGGGATTTTGATGCTCTCTCCATCTTAGAGACGGTTTCCATAGGTCGAGGCACAGACTGGGTCAAAGCATCATTGATTTTATATACCTATTTTATAAGCTACTCAGGTTCCAGAGTTGTCAATTTGGCACAAAAAAATAAATTCACTCTAGAAAATGAAGTTAAGAAAAGGTCATATACAGTATTTTATTCCAACATTTTTATTTTTGTTCAACATTCTGACAAGGGATACTCTGGGTTCAATGCCCTGAAACCTCAACATTACGCAAGTAGGTTTGAACTCCAATCCAGCAGCTTGGTGAAATTGTTGAACTTTTAACCTAACGTGTCTTAATGAAGAACGGATATTTGGAAAGAGTCCTGCTCAAGGATTTCGGGTTGTTTTCTGTGTGTATTTTTAAGTGGCATCCAGATAAAATATATTTTCTGGCTGCTGTAATATTTACAGGAGGAGACTTTATACCAACACTGAAAACTGGTTTCAGAGCCGTGACTTACTGCTTTAGGTTTTGGGGTTGTTAAGTGTTTCATGGCATCAGGGTGAACAAGGTCTCATCTATATTTAGGTCAAATTCCACAGAGCTAAGGCTCTGAGTGACACAGGTAGTGATCAATTATGAAGATTTGAAAAGAAAACGCTGTCTAAAACCAGCCACGTTCCTTGCATGGTCAGTGGGTGCTTTTAGCCAACAGCACTACGTTGCAAAAACTGCAGTAAAAGGAGGGACATGGAGAACCCCGCTAAATTACCCCAGTGTGAAGATCTTCTCTACAAAGTGATGCATATCCATGTGGTCTAGAGCATATGGTACACGAAGGTGTAGGGCCTATGCCAATCGCTACCAACTCCATTCAACTACCTTCTCTGCGCTGATGATATTTAGTCCTAGTCTCTCAGATTCTCATGGCAAGAGGTCATGTCCACATCAAGGCCCTTTACTGTTCATGATTAAGAAAAGTTTAAGCACTGAAGCATGTCTAGGGAAGATTTCCTAGAACTGTAACTGACCAACGCATTGTTCTTCCCCAAGGATGGGTCATTTACTTAAATGTATGCTCAGATACCCAAAGAAAACTGCAGAGAAGCTGCATACAGCAAATGTTTGGGCAGTTGTCTCCAGACTTCTAAGTATCTACAGCAAGTCAATAGCTTCCCCAAAGATACAGCAAATTCTTTCAGCTTCCAAGCCCAAGCTACTTACATCTTGTTGACAAAGAATTGAGCACACTCCACAGAAAACCAGACTGCAGTATAAAATTCCCTCAGCTCCCCACCACAGCTGTACACTACAGGAAAAAAGAAAAAAAAAAAAACAAACCCAGCAAAAAAACCAATCCTGCTTCTAAACAGCCACTTGATCTGGGTACACAGTCCTTGGACATGATTCAAAAGGAAGGTGCATTGTATACGAACAGAAGCCTACCCTCTATTAAAGAAGGAACATCATCTTTATCCCCTTAGGGCTGGAAACTTTATTGTTACATCCAGTGATGTATGTCTTTGCAGAACATTCACCAATATCACTGCTTGTCTCTATCTCTGTACAGCACTGATTTATTTGATAGATTGTATAGGGTTTTATCCAAATCATCACCTGCTGCTGTTTGTTTTGTCTCATCCTTTGGAAGCATATTTAAAAAAAACTTATTTAAATCATTAATTTATCTTGCATCTTATATCTTAAATTTATAGATGGAATACATACAAATAAAGACAGCAAGCAGTCATACATTGCCTCCTAGAGCAAGTTCAGGTCTTGGCTCTGCTGCCCTGGTCAAGCAGGGACATGTAAAAGATAACTACATATTATGTAAAAATATCTCTGTCTGGTTTTTTTTTTCTGAAATTGCTGTTATCCCCATTTTCTACTAGCTGTAGAGAAGACACAGCCAACCAGTACCAAAATCTTTCCAGTAATAAGAAGTAGCAGCAGCATTTGACCTTCCCCCTGCCCAGAAACCCATTTGAACAAGGAAGCACCCTCAATTTTCACACAACAATTTGCACCTACCTCCCAGCAAATAAGTGGGAACTGCAAAATGTCAGAAGTTCTGAAACATCAAGACCAACTATGTGTTTGGACTGGACAGCAAGTCCAAGCAGAAATAGATTGTATATAACCCAACAATTTGCATGCAAACTGCCAGCCTACCACTAATTTTCATTTATTGGCTGTTGGGCCAGTAGATGCAAAATTAAAATGGCACTAACACTACTGAATCCCCACATTTTTTTCTCCACGCCTCCCCTAACCCTCCCCCTTCATTCATATTACAAGCAAAGGGTCCACCACACTACAGTGGTGCCTGGCAATGCTTAAAACAGAGAAAATTGTACAGAGAAGTGGCTCCATCTCGAAATCTCTGATAAGAAGATAAAATAGCAGATGTATAATGCAAACACTGGGCCCGCACCACTGAGGCACTCTTCAGGGTGACCTCTTCCTTAGTGCTTGTCCTGTCCATACCCTAACATCAGTTAAACGCAGCCTGTAAGAAGCATGGCTACTGCCCAGGAAATGTTCTTAGTGCTGGGTTTACAGTGCTATCAGCTATTAATCACAAAAAGCTCCACTGGGATAACACCAGAATTAAACAAATTAAGCAACACAAGTCTAGAGAGGGGACTTGGTTTGGGAAGTAGTTTTAAGGAACGCTACTTTGTTTCCAAGAAAAAAACCTGGTTCTTTAGGCAGGAGCAAGTCCATTAGGTCTTAGAATATCCTGTTCATGCTGAGATTTCACACACAGGCAAAAATTTTCTACATTTTTAAGAGGTCATGCATGATAAGGAAACAATTCATCTCCTAGAGAGCCTACTAATAGCAGCACTAACTGTCCTTAATTCCTTAATTTCATATCAATATTGCAGGACACATTTCCAGTATCTACTAGATCACTCCTACAGTAAGAGTTTCTCTCCATTTAAATTGCAGTAGTACAACTACATGGCAAACAGTTCTCAGTCATCAAATCCCAGCATGATGACCACCAAGTCACCTGTTTCCCAGAAAGCTGTTTATAGCAGAAGTGCCCTCCAAAGGAAGTGATTTGCACAGCAGCTCAGAAACCTCCATGCAAAAGAGGACGAAACACAACATTGCCCAAATTAAAAACAAAAAAACAAAAACAAACAAACCAAAACAAAAACCCAAGACAGACAAAACTTTAGTACTAGGACTGAATCCACTTCAAGAAGCAGTTTTGTCTCTTTCATTTAGTAGAGAGAAACCAACACTGGCAACACATTGGAAATGAGATCTCTCTGCCCTTTCTAACCGACCACTCCGGACCAAAGAAAGCATTTCTGTAAGTTGGAAGGAGTGTCTCTAAGGACCAAAATTTGAGCTTGAGTTACTAAATAACTGAATAGAGGGAAAGCACTTATCACAGGGAATGGAGCAAAGGGCAAGAGGAAAGATCAGTTTTCTAGCTGGAAGGATGCTGTGCTCTGTGGCACTACTATAGTAAGTCTCATGCTGTGGAAGGACCTTGGTGTGGAGGTAATGCCAGTGAGTCAACCAGCCAATAGTTCAGTCGAGAAAATAAATTTATGCCTTTGTATTCAGTTCTTCAAATATTTAGGCTGAGGTGACTCCAGAGGAAATCTTTTTTTATCAGAGACTAAGGGTCTTATATTCTGTAAAGTGAATTATTTTAGACATTTGCCAGAGAATCCCTGGGAAATCATATTTATCATATTTATGCAGGCAAAATCAGCAGGAAAAAAAAAAGAAAAAAGAAAAAAAGAGAGAAGCATTTTATCTTTCTCTTCAGAAAGATAATTGGAAGGTATACTCAAAATTCTGTTCGTCTTATCAGGGCAGTCACTTCAGGGTGAACATACTATTGGAATTAGGTTCTAGAGACTTTACAAGAGCCCTTCATTCCTCAGATGAGTGAACAGCATACATTCCCAATATCGTTTCCTCTCCACAGTTATAACAGACTCCTATTATTACAGAGGGGAAACACGTAACCTCATAGAACAAGAGACCAACTCTTCCAAACAGAACTCAGACGCAGTTCATTTCTGGTGAAATGTCCCTCACTGGAATTGTGCCAGGTGGGCACCTATTTGAGATTTTTTTTTTTTTTAGTCCTCAAAATATTTAATTTTCTCCAAAGGCCTTTTGAGCCAATTTTAGCAAAGTCAAAGTAGAACATCCAAATCATCGTTTCCTGACTCCCAGGGAATGTATTCCAAGCCATATAGAAACTTCAGTAGGTGCCAGTATGAATGCCTCATTTTAGCTGCATTCACTCATGCAATTTTATTAGAAAGGGAAAGAAAATCTGATGGTGCTAGGAGTGGAGTTGATAGAGAAGCTTTCTTCTTTCAGTAATTGAGTTACAAAATTAACGGTTAGATTGAAGATAAAGCGCCTTTTAATTTGGGCTGTAAAACTGTTTTCTTCACTCTACTACAAGAAGTGGGCAACACAGTGAGGCAGAAAGTTAAATCTAAGTTGGAGGTAATACCTCACACTGGAACAAGAAAGCGTACGTGTACCTGGTTAGTGTTGCACAGACCTATTGCCAGGCTGGATGTACTCAAAAAAGGTTTAGTTTTCAACCTTGGTCCTAACTCTGTGAAAGTGTCTGACTATGGATTCAGAAAAGCAACATATACCATATGCCAGTAGGAGTTTTATGCTTCAGCTATAGTTCCATACTTGCCCTTAAACCTTCCTTGCCCAGGAATACTCTTCCATGCTAGTTATAACAGCTCAACCAGCTTGCCTCAAATTCGAAAGAGAGTGAGGGCAGAGTTGTCATTGCATCTGACACCACTAAGCAGAAGTTGCTCTCAAGATGTGTGGAAAGTCAAAGCTTCCCTTTCTCTCTGGGCCCTCAGCAGAGCCTCTGCACCTTTGCCAGACAGTGCCAGAGTGGAGAGTTGTGCATCATGGATTGCACTGCAACAACCTTCAGCTATCTCCATCTTGTGCCCCTATCACCACCACCAGCAAAGACCTAGATGTAGTTTGCTCATGGTTCCTCCTCACCCATAGATTTTCAATGCATCACAGTGCAGCAATAGATAAGCAGCACACACTCTGGAGAGGATAACTAACAAAAGACATACAGGGGAAAGTGACTTTAGATGCAAACATTTTCCTCCACTGTTTGAAGAAGTTGTTGGGATACGCCAGTATTCTGCATGTCTCTTGGTTTCAGAGGAACGTTTTGTGTTCTTTTCTTACCTCTATTTGCAGATTCTCTTCACCAGCTACATCTTTGGAGCCCATCAAACAAAATGTTTCTCACCTGCCTACCACTTCTGAGACAACCCCAAGGAAATAAGCTAGTGCCAGCACACTGACATTCAGGAGCTGCTCAACAACCACATAAGCTGTTCAGCATCAGCCACCCACAAATAACATACGTGCATTCACAACCCAAGGCACTGTCAGACAGTTGGCGAATAGTAAAACAATGTCCTCCTGTTCTGCTGGTCAGTTAAGCTCCCACAAGTAACTCGTGAATAAGCGTGTTAAAAATGGATAACAGATTTGGCTGGTAGGACATACAGTTTAAACTCAACTATTGAAATATGAGTCAAAATTCTAAGCTTGTTTCACTGCTTTGGTCATATATCCCCTGTTTTCAGTGCAAGGTGTCTCTACATAGTAAATGTTCTCAGTCTCACAAAACCAAACATACACACCCCAATGCAGTTCTAAAAGAGAAAACCAGACAAATTTCATTCAAGTCTTCTTTCCCTATCTGAAAAATAGTGAAACGGCCTCAGTCCTGACTTTTGCCCCCTTTTTCAAACTCCACTGTGCCATTGTAGCAAATACTCCACCTTAGTTCAAGCTCTCTGCCCCCTCTAGATAAAGCAAAAGTAAAAGGATTTGCAACCCATCTCAGAAACAATCTGCTAGAAGGAATTCCCTTCCACCAGCTTTATTAGAACATTGAAAGCACAAGTTTTTGCAACACCTCTTTCCTATCTTCTTCCAGCCAAGGAAGTACTTCAGAAAGGAGATTGAAGGATAGAGGGCCTAAAACAAAGCTTTACTATGGTCTACATATATATATCGCTCTATCTCATTTCCTTGTTCTCATTCCCACCACCAGACAGACCCAAAAGCCCACAGTGTTTTGATAAACACACCAAAAGTAGTTGGGGACGTAAGTACGAAAACATGTACAGCAAGTTTATTTTATGCTGGTTTGTTTTATGGCTCTCCTTCAGCATTTTGGATGCACAGCCCCACTAGGGTCAGTGCTAAAATTTTCCTTAAACAAGTCCCACCTGAAGGTCCAGGCCTCTCTTTCTCTCTCTGTACCACCTGTAACCCAGCACTCCTGAAAGAAAATGGAATTTATCCAGTGCAGAACAGAATGATGATGTGTGTGTACATCCCTCTGTACCGAGTCCTCTCCTAGCTTGGCCGTGCTACGCCATGCCTTCCTTCATCAATGCAGTTTCCCAAGCACTCTGTGGGGAGGGGATCTGTACAAAGCTGCAAAGGTGACTAACCACTTTGGCTCATCAGATCCAAAAGTTGGTGGGGATGCAACTTGAGAGTTTTGAAACAAGCTCAGCAGAATAGCTGGAGCATCTTGGTCCCCTTAAAGCCCAAGTGAGATGAGACAAAGGTCAGGGTTCTCTCAAGTATTACATCCCACAGTGGCTTTACACACAGAGCCCCATCTCACGAGGCTCCGATGTCCCATTTTATGCTTCAATCCATATTTTTCCATTAAAAGGACATTAGAATCTCAAGTCACACATTTTATTCTGTCCACCTCTGAAAGGAAGAAAAAGTTACAACCCTACATTATTTTACCTGGCAGTAGAGGCTAATCTATATGAAATATATGGGGGAAAAAAAAAGTTATTGAAGTGAAGACAAAAAATTAAAACACTGCCTTCAGTATCACTGAAGAAAATTCATATATCTTTCTCAGGGAACAATGCTTCTTTCATGCACTTACAAAGAGAGTTTTCTTTCTTTGCAAACACTGCAGTGTAAAACTAAAAACAAACAATCCCCAGATTAACAAGAAAGATCTGACAGGTTTTCTTTAAGAGGCAGACTGAACAACTCTTGGAGCAGGTAGTGGTGGGGTGAGCCATGACACATCTTTCATTCAGAAGTTGATAAATGAGTTCTGACCAACTAGTAGAGGGAGAGAAAGAAAAGGAAAGTGTGAAATGATGAGTCAAAAATATCCCCTTTAAGAAGAAGGTACAGTTTTGGTCTGCAAGGCAGATTAAAGACGACATTTAGAAGCAACATGTACTACCAAGAACCTTTTCCAGGGAAGGCCCAGCTTCCTGGCTCCAGAAGCCAGATGCTGAAAACTTTCACATGGTCAAGAGCCAAAAGACATACACCACACACCTTGTGGAGCTGAGGAAAGGGAAAGCACTAGGAAGTGGTTCACAGACTGGATGTGACAATAAATATTCATGACTCCTGCTGCTGCTTTTGAGATAAGGCTGGGCCAGGCAGGTAGCCAGCTCTTAAGAAAATGCTGCAACATCGATCTCAGCAGCTCAGGTTGGAAAAGGCCTCTCAAGACTGTCTAGACCAACCCCCCTACTCAAGCAGGGTCAGCTAGAGCAAGTTGCCCAGGACCTTGTCCATTTGCGTTTTGAGTATTTCCAAGGATGGAGTCACAACTTCTCTAGGCAACCTGTGCCACTGTTCAGCCACCCTCACAGTGAAAAAGTTTCTTGTGTTCAGATGTAATTCCCTGTGCTTTAATGTATGCTCATTGCCTCTTGTCCTGTCACTGGGCACCACTAAAAAGAGTGCACCTTTCTTAAGCAGAGAGTCAAATTTCTCAAAAGCCCTTTTACAAACAAAGCCCCTGCTCTATGTAAGCGTTTAGGGGACTTGCTTCTATGTGCAGACCTCGATTGGTTGCATGACGACAGAATATTGCAGAAATTCTCTCTTGAGCCAATGACTGCTAATGACAGACAAGAACAAGCTGCAGAACAAAGATCCATGCATTGACGAAGTATGTAAGAAATGAAAAGTCCAGTACATTTTCCCATAAGTCAACCCCATTATAGGTTCACACACCACAAAAATTCACAGACAGGGTGTCCATCAGCCAAAAAAGACTCATATTTGTAGAGGGTGAATCTTCACAGATTGTTACTCAGCTGCATTAGGCATCTGCCCCATCCTTTCTCAAAACCAGCTGTTAATGACAACACAATTTTGTCATTGACATTAAAAGTTATGATCCCCCAGACAATTCAATACCAATAGAAGAAGCCTTAAAGAAAAGCTCTTGACTGTTAATGCTTATCAAACTTTAACGAAACTGTCATTAACATTAAAAGCTGTGGTTCCCCAGAGGATTTAACAAATAGAGGCAGGCTTAAAGAAAAGCTCTTGACTAGTAATGCTTATCAAACTACTGTTTCCCAGTTCTAGTACCATCCATAGCACAGACACTGTCCCTGCATTAACACAGGCAGTGACAGTGACAAACACAATGGATTTATACATCTACTGGTTCCCATACGAGGTAAGGAAAGACCACTGCTATTGCACTGGCTTGCTCCAAGATGTTCCCTAGACATGCTAGTCTACAGTCTCATTACTTCATTGTTTGGGAATAAGACTTTGTAACTGGACATGATCCAAACTAGAGATGCAAAACCCCTTGGGTTTGGATTTGAATTCTCCAGAAGTTTAGGGCTTTGCAGAATTGTTCCCTTTGGATGCCTCAGCTGCTTGCACTGAAGTCAGTGGATGTTTGACCACTGATTTCTGTGGGAACAGGATGGGATTTTAGCCACAGCAGGACTGCTAACCACTACCATCTAGTATTTGCCCTTCAGAAGCTTTTGAGGGCAAATCATTAGAAAGTGGTTGAATCCAGTTTTTGTAAGCAAAACCCCAGAAAAACCCTTTCCCAGAGGTCAAGCCCTGTTCCCTGAGGCCTGGGTGCAAGCTTTCTGGCAGGACTTCTCCCAAGGCTGTTGTGTGGAAGATAAGGAATTTGAATGATTTCCTGCTCAGCAGCATGTAGTTCCCTAAACATCTGCCAGTTTATGTACTAGGGACTGTCTCCACAGAAACCTGGCAAGAGAGACCATGATGCCGAAAATGACAGTTTTCCAGTAGCAAGCAGCTCATCTTCACTCCCTCAAACTCTCTATCCTGTACTACTTTCTAACTTTATTCTCTTGCCTGTGGCTCTCCCAAAGTACACAAGGTACTACATACCTCCTCCCAGCTAGGTCTGAAGGAAAGGCTATTAATTCCCACACCAATGCACCAGTGCTGCAGATAAAGCCGCTTCTGATGAGATCCTGAAATCAAACGCACTCTCCCATTCACCAAAAAAACATCATGTGCCAAGTGAGTGTACACTTGGCCCTGACTTGCCACCCACATGCACTGCATTATCTAATCAGATAAGCCTCTGACAGAGCCCTTGGGTGATGTCTTTTTCATAACCATTTCAAAATCAGAAGGGCTTCCCCTCAAGATAGCTTGATTGTTATCACTACAGATGTAAAAGACAGGGAAAAAACAAAAGCAACCCTTACATTTCAGGTTATCCTAAAATAGGGCTGTGTGCACCCCTAAGCCAGAAAAACAAGGTAGCCCCCAAGGACTACGAGCCGGGTGTTGTCTCTTCAGGCAATCCTTTACTGTGCAGTTGCTTGGTCTCATCAGGACACTTGCCTGCTAGACTACACCCAGCAGATGCTGTGAGTAAGATTGCTTCCAGCAAAATTGCCCAAACTCCCGTGGGGACAGGTCTATCACATGCAGTAGCTGAGCTTATCCAGCCATGTCTAAGTTGTAGCCTCATGAAATTAGTCCCTGAAGAGTAAGAAGGATTTGGTAAAACACAGTTCTAAAGGCTTACCTGAAATGATGCCCGCAAAGACAGCTAACCTGGCCTCTCCAAGTTCTATGTGGCCCTTCAGGGCATTCATTCAAAACAGGAATTAATTGAAGAGAATATCTCAATTAGTTGATGCTTTTTCTGTTCAACTGCATACTGTAAAAGGAACATTTTACTATTTAGAGGAAATGAAGGAAATCCCTTCTCTAAATGCATATAATCTTCAATCTTCACTTGTTGTGCGTGTACAAGACACACTTGAACTTCAATAATTAGAATTTCATTTTAAAAAGAGTTTGGCCCTTGCCACCAAGAGCAAATTTTCACAAAACTATCCAGCTTCCATTTCAATGCAAAATAGGAGGCAAATTTCCAAAGAGAGTGCCGTTTAATAAACAGAGCTGGTCAAAAGGAGAAAGAACTGTATTGAAAAAGAAAAAAAATAATTTGGGAAAGCAGCAAGATATTTTAGTGTTGGGAATTCTATAGATGCCTTTTGAGATTTTTTTTTTTAAAGGAAAAGAAAAAACAAAGATATTTTCCCTTTCACCAATATTTTTCCCCTTCTACTGAACCTAAAAGAAATAAAGAAAAGAATTTAGAAGAATTTATTGCGAGTGATTGCATAGCATTCAGCAGCATAAAAAAAGGTGGGGAGGAAATAGTTACAAATAAATACATGTTTCTAGAGTGATTTATCACAAATTTTGAAATATCCAGCTCTTCTCATAAGAGCATGGAAACATTTGGTAAACTCTGTGTTTTCTCAGAATTACCAAATTTTGAAGAACAGACCTTTTCATGAGAAAATCTTCATGGAAAAATTTGCATGAGACATACTGAGCTCTTTCGAAAGTCTAACCACCACTGTCAGTAAGGGAGATGAACACTTACCAAGATCTAGTTTGTCTTCTCAGAACAGTCACTCAAACAGCCAAATGATTATCCTCTCCAGCTTCAACACCTGTAGGCTATAACCAGCTGAAGTCTTTCAAGCCACAGCAATCATTTAGCTGCTAGTTTGGTCTACTTTACCACTGAGCTCTCTCATCCATTCTGAACAGGTAGTATAGCACAACAGTAGGAGACGGAATAAACAAGACCCACTGGGCTAGTTGCCTTCTGCCATAACGTACAGGGGGAAAAGTAACAGCAAATCTCCATCTGACTTGCTGGACGAAGGTGTGAGGCATGGATAGCAAGTCAGCAGTCAAGGGTCCCTTCTTTTGATGAGCAATTTTGAATGGTACAATGCTTGGTGGGGATTTAAAAAATCATAAATACAAATACATATGAATGCCCTATATCAATCATTGCCAAAGGGACAGCAGAGCAGGAATGTCCAGCTGTGTCCACAACCCAATATGCTGCCTTTTAGACCTGCTCAAACCTTCTCACTTTTCAATTCCCATTTCAAAAAAACAAGCAAAACAAAAAAGAAACATTCCACAATTTTAAGGCACGCATGGAAGATACTGCAGATTGGAACACAGCAAGTTAAGTGGCACTGTGCAGTGGTAAGAAGGTAAAAGTAAAGTAGGAGGATATTTCCACGTGTTAGCTGGGCAACAAGTGAATATGAGCTGGAAGCATGAAGGATGTGAAAGAAGGCAGTGTAACACTCTGGCCTCAGGTTTATTTGGCCTCAGTGAGACTTACACTCACAAATCTGATAGACAACCTTATGAACTATAAAGCTGAAAGGGTTGTACCAATCAGCTAGTCTGACCTCATGTATAGCACAAGCCACAGTATTGACATAAATGAATTCCTGCCTGAAGTAGAATATAACTTTTCAATAGGCATCTCATTTGATTTAAAGATTTCCAGCAGTAGAAAATCTACCACAACCTTTAGTAAACTACCTCTCACTTTAGAAATTTATGATTCATCTGCCAAGTTTCAGTTCCCAGAGCCTGGGCCCTGACTTGCTTCTCCTAGATTGAAGAACGCTATCTCCAAATGTTCTCTGTATAGCTCGTTATAAACGGTGATCAACAAGTCACCTTTTAAGCACCTCTATAAATAATTACAGGATAAGCTTTTGAGTCTCATCCACCAATACCCAGGATTAATCAATGTTAAATTCTGTAACCTTCCATTTAATGCCTCTGCAGCAGTCTGTCACATGTACAATGTATACAATGGTCACGTGAAAAACAGCTAGCTCTAGGATTGAAAGAGTTATTCAGGTTTAAAACAGAAGAAGTTATGACTTGTTGCAACCTGGCAAGACACAAGGATATCACAATACAGGTATGCAGAGAACGATGGTCTGCTTAAGATCATACAGCAAGTAAGTAGCACAGTCCAGAGTAATGCCAGTTAATTCTGATTTTAAATCCTGGTCCTTGTTCACAATACCATCTTCTTGTACAACACAAAACAGAAGCTATTCTAAAAACAAAACAAAAAGCCCTCATCCTGGCATCCCTCCAGATTTAAAGCAAGGTTTTTGAGCCATTTGCATGCAACTTAATGTAATATAGAGAAAAAATCTTGGGATCTGCATAATAGTATCCTTCCTGACTATTTTGAGGCATAAAAAACATACCAAGCAAATGAAACTTAGGGGTCTGCACCCACGCAGGCCCACTCACAGATTCTTGTTCATTTGCAGCTTCAGAGGTGCTTGGCAAGACCAGTTTCAGCAGCCTACTGAGGCTTTACTATCGATTCTATTTCTAAGAACTAAGTAGTCAACAAATTCTTAGTTCCAATTGTAAGCCTGTCCCACAAATTCCAGTTTGCTAATGTAAATACCATAAAAAAAAAAAAGCCAAACCAATTTTGAAAACAAAATATTTGAAAGTCAATTTCCCGTCTTTACTAGCTGCCAAGAGCAGAGTTCAGGGCTCTGTGCTTCTTGAGTTGATGAAATCATTAACACCTACAGCAGCATCAGGAATGTAACTCTGCCCTCAGGACTCAGTAAGTAATAAGAAACCGGTGTCGGTTTCACCTTTAAAAACCAGTTCCAAGTAATAAATTTCCAATTTCAGATCCGGATGGAAACCCAGCCCAAGCAGCATATTCAGAGCACTTTGTTCAAAAGGTATCAACACTGGCAACCATGCCGGCAAGATGCTTGCAAAAACAGTCAGAAGATGCCTACCATAAAAATTTTGCCTGGCTGCAAAATGCATCCAGCAGAGTGTGTGGAGAGTTACTACAAAAAGCAGCACACAACACTCACAGCACAGAAAACGTGATTCATTTTCTCTTTAACCGGTCCTTTTCTTGCTACAGACGCCAGACCAAGACTTAGGGAGACCTTCTGTGGCAACATCAGGCAGCAGGCAGCCAGTCTGGAAGCTACAGAACCAGTGTGAATTACAGGGTCTGTATGCGTTTAGCAACTTCAATAAAGGACCCCCTTTATATTCATTACAACACAGTTCTGTCTTTGCTACTACAAAGGGTACTACAGAGGAGGCATCAGCAGCTGTTCCTTGGAAAAGTCAAGGTCTTCTAGTAGGATAGAAGGGGGGTGCAACCCTCTTTCCAGCAATGTGAGTCTCAAGTGCCCCACAGCACATGGTGATAGCTTTGTCGTGGCTCATCTCCCACTTCCCCAGACACAGCACAGCAGGCAGCATCCTATGCAAGTTGTACGTTCCCCATTGCATTTCATGGGGGAGGGAGCTATGACTGGAAGTTCAATACTATCCTTATGCCATTAATTTATTTAGGTCTGCCTAAGAGAAGCACAGCTGGCTTTCTAGTGCATGAAACCACTTAAACCAACAATTCCCTAACTGCGCTACTTCCCATCCATGCCCCCTGGGCTTTAGGGCTGGAGCATGAGACGCTACATGGCACCCTCTACTACCTTCATGTTCCTCAAGTGAATTCACTCTTGTGTTATAAGGGGAAAATAAATACCACAGCGATAAGTTGCCATTTATTCTGTACACATTTCAAGCTCAAGGCAAACTCTTTCTATATCTTTTATCCTACTAGGATGGTATGCACAGAGCATATGCCAAAGATCGTGAAAGGTGCTGCGTATTTTGATGCACTTCTTTTGATACTAGTGCTATGTTTTGTTTCTCTTCACAAACACGTCAGATATCCTTCCTGGAAACACCCCCTCTGACGCGTGGTCCAGTGCACTGCTGGTACCACATGCCAACCCTCCTGTAAAATTCACTTCCTTGTGTCCTACCAGTAGCCCAAGAGTCCAGGATTCTCAGTCATTTCCAGGCCCTTGGATTAGCATCCAATGATGTCCTGTTTACATTTCAGGGCTATGGTAGAAATAAACACCATAATGTCAGGCAGGACATTCCATCAGCAGGATTCCAGAGCAATCAAGCTGGGCTGCAAGCAGGATGCTGAACCAAGTATAGCATGACTTTTTATTTTATCCTCTTTCCTTATACTTCTATTACCTAACTGAAATACCAGAGGACACCTTCTAGTAAGTTAGTCCATGCAAGTAGTGAACACACTGGAAGGGTCTTTACAATCGTGAAGTTACTAAACCAAGGCAATTAGCAATTAAGCAAATAAACACAACAAGCAAGGAAGGGGTACTGGATCACAAAAAGGATCTTATTCCTTCAGTAAACAGAATTTCAAAGCAATATAATCATCCCTCCATCTGGCAGATGACGAAATTGAGACATGGGCAAGGCAAAGCCGTTTCCTGGTTGGATGGTTGTAAGGACTAAATTTTGCTGTCAACTACAGTAGCAGTAAAAGTAAAGATAAGTCAAAATTAATTAATTTTGCTTGTTCTTAATTATATTTCATCTACTTAAATAGCAATACTTGAATAATCAGTGAGAACATCACAAATGCATCTGCTATTAAATCTCAGCCAAGAGAGACTTCTTTTTATTTAAGTAGGTTATAAAATTTCCACACTAGAAAACAGTCTGTTAGCAAATAGACTGTCCTGCGGTATGATTAAAAACTCTCTATTTCTCACCCCAGCAATGTACAAACAAATGCTGTCTTCTCCATTTCAATCAGAATATTAAATGTAAATATTATGAAGAAGGGTCTCTTGAGACACACAAACTGGATGGCTACCAAGGACAGGCTGAATGCTCTGAAAGCGACATTTTCTATGATGCATCGGATGTCTCAGAATCAGATAAAATGAAGGAGGGAAACATGCACAAAGCTTGTATACTCTATTTGTCCCAGCACAAAAACATTGTGCAGGACAATATTTTGTTGAGTGGTCAGTTCAATCTAGATTTCAAGTGCTGCCATTTTATGCACAGTAGAGCTACTCTACACATATTGATCCTTGAGGGAATATAATGGGAAACCAAAAGATTGTGCCATTGGAATGAATGCTTGCTGTTTGGGACTGAACTGGCATGGAAATGGCTCCCTAGCACTTGCATAAGATTCTCATCTCCAAGTTGCAACCCAGGCTAGAGCGGTCTTTAAGACAGTTTTGTATAATGATTTAGTCCCACAGGTATCTCCTTTACTATGAATGATAGCCCTGAAGACTCTCTGGAAACTCCAGCAAATGTGGGAGAGCTGCAATCTACCTCGTAAATAAAGCAAGGGAGATAAGACCTGTGCCCCAGGCTTGCAGTGATCTCCTTCCCCACTTCTAGGTGTCAATTGTTAGCCACCATTCATCAAGTGGACTAGACCTGTCAGATGCCTCGATATGACAAGCACAGCTTTGAGAATTTGCCTCAGATGCCACAATGCCACACATGACATTTTCTGTTCTGTGAAATTTGTTCCAGAAAAAAAAAAAAGTGTATGGAAGCCTAAGCCTCACCACATTTAGACCATGATGCAAGACTCACCTCTTTGTCCAAAGCATAGTGTGAACTGTAGACTCAGAACCCCCTGGCGCTTTAACATGAGCTGTATTTTTCTTTCTCCCCATCCCTGAAGTTTACAAGCACATTGTTGGAGGCAGATAGGGAGTACTGGTGCTTTTGCTCTCCCTATTTGGGAAGCCGTTGATTTAAACCATGTGCACACAGTGAAGTCTCAACAAGGACATTATAAAACGCATGTAACTATGTGACAGCTGCTGGTGATCAATGGAAAAAAAGGAGGGGAGGAGTTTAGTGGGTCCTGGGCCAGCTCCTAATGGACCAGCTTCCACATCACAAAACACTGCAGCTGCCACTAATCACATCAGTCAGCCACCTCCCCAGGACAGCCAAGCAGTGAACAGACAGACACTGACCAAGCTGCCCTTTCCCAGAGTGGTTCCGCAGGACTCTGGAGTGCGCTGGCAAGACAGGGGGCAAGCAAATTTGGTGTATATTGCCCACACTTTGCCTACCACTTGAGCATCTTTAGCAAATCCTACACTAACTTTAAAAATAATCGGTGGGCCCAAGTTAAAAATAAAGTGCAAGTTGGCTTACATGAGAAAGCAACAGAGCCAATGCCATTTATAGTAATTCGACGTGTCACTGAATAGCATCATTTTTATAAATACACTGAAAGCCGGACATGAAATAACTGGTTAACAGCTCCCTAATCACAAGGGCTTCCTCTGCTACACATTTTTCCTATTTATCCAGTGGCTTCTGTTTTATATCTAGTTTGCTAATGGAAAGAGGGGAAGGGGGAGGGGGGGAAATTGGCCGAAACTGATCCAGCAGATGCACAGAGCTGGGGCCTCAAACACTGGCTTCTTTTCTGCAGCCACCAAAGGGCGGTGGGGGAGAAACATTTCAGCAAAATTCTTTCTCTGCAGCAACTACCGCAGAAACACATTTCCCTCTGTTTGGAGCCACTCAAAATAACTGCAGCTCAAATGCCAGAAGAATATTTTGTGCTTCCTGCATTCATAAGGAGAAAGAGATGGGAAAATTCTGAAGAAAGTTCCTAGTATGGTGGTCTCGAAACAGCAGTAGAAGGCTTCAAAAAAAAAAAAAAGTGCACTCTCATAAAGAAAGCAAAACAAAACTAGCCCCCAAATATTTGTCCTTTAGTGATCCCAAAGTGTTTTACAACCATGCATATGAAATACATTATTTTATAAGACCACTCATCTTCTAGGCCGTGCAGACCATTCAGATTTTTAGAACTCTCTAAACCCAATTTCTCACAACTGCGAGGAATCCCTTTGCAAGTGTGACTGTACGCAGCACAAGCAGCTATCATAATTTCTGCATGCACTAAAATAAGTAAACAGAACTTCCTCAGATATGTCAACTTCTGCATCTGTACTGCTTAGAAGGTAGGATGCTGAAGCACACCGAAGATGGAGAGGAAAGGAGATTGCTGAAGCTCCTCTACAGGCAGCTGTAACGCCCATCCATCCTGCCTCAACAGCAGCGCCTCATCCAGTCCCAGGGCTTCTCCCTGGTCCCCCAGACCCAGGAACTCGGCAGCCAGCTGGAGACTTGTGCAGCTGCAGGGGAGCCTGTGCATGTCCACGGTGGACACCCTGTCTTGTGTCACTGAATGGAAGGGGGCAGAGGATAGAAGGAGGTATCACACTGTCATGAGACCACAAGGCCAGGAAAAAGGTGAGGGATTCACCATCCACTCAAAACTGCACCCACCTTCGCTCTGTTCACTTTAATTCTAAGTTGCTCGATAAATACTCTGTTTTTAATCTACAAAGGTGGAGGAGGGGGGCACTGTACATGCAAGCAGCATGTGACGGGGAACGTCATCCAAACTCAAGTTGGTAGCAGAGGCAAGAAGCAAACACTTGCCTTGCGTTCTTTGTCCACAAGGCCCTTAGATCCAGTGAATCGTTTCACTGTCTCCCCTATTTCTGTACTGTAGTATTAGCCCCAGAAATAGGCATGTAAACCTCCTATGCTAACTGAGCTGTAGGCATCTTCACATCAAAACTATGCCTATGTTACTGTGTCCTCATAGTCCACCATCAGTATCTAAAGAGACACAGTTTTCTGTGTTGTGATGACTTATAATAATTTCCCAGTCAACTGTCAAAAATTTGTCTAGCCAGAGGGGAAGGAAAGAGACTGGTGACAAACACGGAAGGGCTAGTGGCACCAAAACAAATTTACCTCTCTACTTATTGCAGCGTGGGCAGGTTCTAGCCTCTAAGCTATACCTCTAACTGCTTAGGGTAGCCTGCACTTAAAGTAACTCCAGGTCTGGGTCAAAGGCTTTTCTCTTTATGAATAGCACGAGTGAATTTTGGAAAAAAATTAGGAATGTATCAGAAGAAACTGGGCTCTGGAAGATCACTTCAGGCTTAAACAAACAAACAAAAAAAAAACACACAGAAAAAGTTTATTCACCTAGTAGCTCTGATCCACTTTATAAAGCAGGCCATTTATGGCTAAGTATTATATTTCCCCCATAAGGAATCCTGACATAATAGGAGACAACCAAACTAGCCACACATTCAGGAATGACTGCCTGCAACGCAGGGCTCTTGCCACCAGTAGAATAGGCAAAGGAAAAAGAAAAGCAAGAAGCCATTTTCACTGGAACCATAGACATATGTGAGCCAGGGACACCATGAGATCTGTTCCTTCCCTTCTTCCCCTTCCATCTCTCTATCTCCTTTCACCACTTGCAGTAAGGGCACAGTGTTCACAGAAACAACCCAGTAGTCTTTTCTATAATAAATAATGCAGTACTTCAAAGAGTAGTTCCTCTCCTCTTGCTAAAGAGTGAGGGGACAGATGCTACCCAAAGTGGTTAGTATTAGTGGTCCAAACACACATGCTCATGCTACATAAAGTCAGAGAAGATGATGGCCCATCAGTAAATGCCTTGATGTGCTGAGTGGGATTACAAACCAGGGCCTGCACTTTGTATGAAAAAGCAGCGAGTAGACTGCCAAGACCCCTCTCTAAATACATTTCAAAGTGGGTTATTGTGAGGAGTGTGAGCACTATGATCTCAGCTGCCAACAAGTACTTCTGTGGGAAACAGTTTGCAAGCAGGAACTCATTCTCCCAACAATCCAGGCTTTGGCCCATATTCATGCTGTGCAGTTAATCTAAGTGGAATTAGCACTGGTGAAAGGGGCCATATGGACAGCCCTTGAGACAGAAATCTTATTTACCCGCAGAAATTCCCCTGTGGCCAGCAGCATTGTAAGATACATCTTACACGCATGTGCCAAAGCCACGTGCACTTATCCAGCTCCCTAAACAACTAATCCTGGACTATCCAACCCCAGCTTTCTGTAAGATTGCAGGGAAAGATTTTGCCACTCCTAGATTCATGCAAAGTAAATAGAAGAGTGACTTGAAAGCATTTTTATATGGCACATAGTACACCTATGTGTTTTCTGTGTGTCTGGGTCTGAACAGAGGACATCCAAGAACACATCTATGGTATTCTGATCCAATTACAAAATAAACACATTGTGTTATAACCAAAATGTGTTTTGACATACTTGCCAGCTACTATTTTCCCCCCTCTCTTCTCAGGCTACAGCTCCTTTAGGTCTACCCCAGAATTGCCTAATAATGACAGACCCAAACTTCCAGTTAAGACCTCCTTTAGCTATTATGAGGTTGAAAGACACATGAGGAACATAAAGCCAACAAGGCAGAAATTAAGCCTGGACTCAGATCCCACTTGTCCTGGAAAGTGAGGCTTGTAACATTATTCCCCTGTGTCTTCACAAGGCACATGGATTGTGTCTACACAAACTTTGGAGGACTCCATGCATATTCCTCACGTGCAAGATAGCAGCATATCACACAGCTGTCAGAGAAGCATCCCTTGTTAACATTCTTCAGCTTGTTTTACGAACCAAGATTTTGCAGAGGAGAAAGGCAAATAGAATAAGCTGTCCAAAACCAGCACTATATGATGGTACATGAGTAGAGACACAGGCAAAGATAGGTGCACCAGAGTTCCATGCAATGACTGAGTAAACCAGAACATTTTTTCCTCTCAGTTAAATTGTATGTGCTGGAACAACTATAGTAGCTCAGGACCCTTTCATTTCTAAAAACTCAACAACAGATGGTGTTAAAAAAACTGCAGCTGGATTCACTTTTGTGCAGCAAGTGTTAGCAGAAACAACATCTGGCTCCCTTACTTGTATTTCTTTAAGTTTTCAAATGTAAATATTCCTTATTTAATTACTTTCTAGCCACCCTACACAAGACAGCCCACAAACACTTCTCTGGTGTATTCTTCTACAGGAGTGCAGGTTGAAGTATTACAGCAGTTCATTGCCTTTCGGTATCATATGCTGTCATAGTAACCACTGAAATTCTGGATTGACCACCACTGACAGGTACTGAGACAATTCAAATGCTCGTTGCTGCAGACATCCTAAAACTACCAGGAAAGCACAGGGCAAGTACATAACGTCAGCAGCAGAACAGGTACAGCTTCAGAGACAAGCAGAAAGCCTCACTGCTTTCCTGTATCCTGTCATCTCTGACCACCATCTTTGCCTGATGAAAGGACATTAGTCTTTCAAAAGAGCATGTGGAGAAAGCAGAGGCAACATGATATCTTGAGTCTATCCCTGGATAAAGATATGCTTACGTTTGCGTGTCATTGCCCCGTTGCACATTCCAGGGCAAGACTACTCAGTCTTCATTTGTCCCTGGTTTCTACAGTCAGAGGGTTGTATGTTAGAGGAGATAGGGTAGGAATTCATTTGTGGCATGTCTGCCTTCAGCCCTGGGAAACGAGACTGGCACAATATTCACTTCTACCTTCCTACTGAACTTAGGGGTAAATTGCAATTCAGTACTGAATGAAAAACATTTTCCCCAGGAAACTGAAAGCCAACAAGTGTTTACCTTGGAGCTAAACCCTCCTTCCACCAAAACAGTGTGTTGGAACAGTTATGCACCAGGACACTCTTCCTAGGTAGAAAGTGCTTGGGGAACTCACAATAATGCCTTGTCCAGCCTGAAAATCCACCTTGGACAAGGCTCATGAAACACTAGCCCTTTCCCCCTCCAAGCAGTAAACCAGTGTTAACATCTCTTGCATAAAAGACAATCCCAGTTCTGCTTTTGCTTCTTGAACTAGTACTGTTCTCACAAATTCTCCTGTATCATATCCTCAGCTTGTTTATACTGAAAGTTCCCTGGAACAGTGGCAGCTTCTCCTTTTGCTCCTCATTGGAGCTTAGCTACAAAGAATAATAGTCAAATCTGCATTGGCAACATCTTCCATGGCCAGGCATCAAGCCCAGAGAAAGCGTCAGAAATTCTCTGACCTTAAATATAGTCTCCTATACTTGCTCTGCGTTCTCAGTTACAGCCATCGTTCACCTCAGAGGGATGAGTTTGCCTTTGAACCCATTGATTATGATCACATAGTCATAGCAATGCCTTCCCAAAACACTGCTAATACTGGACCACCCAGAATGGTATCACAGTGAAAAGTGGATAATAGGATGAACAAATTCAATTCATGTGAAGTACTAGGCACCAAGTTCACCAAACCAGACTAGCACTGCTAGTGATTGGTTACAATATCTACACACACAAGGGTTTATGCCATGAGGTCCTCCATTCCAAGAATCTAAACACCACAATATAGATGTCAGAGAAAAGCCAGGCACAGGAAAATGGCTGTGCTCCCTCCTTCTGGATTAGACCCCCTTGCAAAAGCCCATTCTCCCTCCTCAAGTCTAGTCTAAAGGGCCCCTGCAAGTACTGTTCTCATTAATGTTCAGGAGATTATTCGTTTCATACACTAACTCAGGTCTAAGCTTCATGCTTTATGGATAAATGCACAGCCCACATTCCCCAGCACCCAATGGAAAGGTATTCCTGTAAACCAAGGTCAGAATGGACCATTAGGATCATCAAACCTGACCTCTTGCAGAGCACAAACTGCAGAATCTCACCTAATAACTTCTCATTTGCTATCTCTCATAGAAGCAGAAACATAGTTGTCACTGCATGGTATAATTTATTTTTTTTCAGACTCCTATCTACAAAAGGCCAGGAGATGTCTCTTAACATCCAAACACACTTCATCAAATCATGTTTGATAACCACTCAAATTCTGGATCAAGCTTTCCATTTGACCCTCCTTACCCAAGGATCAGTAAATGTGTAAATGCTTTACTAGCATCAGTGAATTTAGGCTGAAGTCATGGCTTAAAGAAGTTCTCTTTCCCCTATTTCACAGACAAAGAAATAGAATTAGAAATCAGAAAACTACAACTATACAGAGCAGGATTTGTAGAGCTACAAACAGAATCTAAGTGCCCTACTTTCAAGATCAGGCCCATTTGTGGAACAGCAGTTTCCTTTAAATTAATGAGGTAAGGCAGAAAACTAGTCTTTTTTTTCCATTATTTCATTGTTTTTCATAGGAGGGTCCAGAAGGAACAATAATATTCACATCCTGTGACCTCCACTATACTGAACAGCAGCAAAGAAAGTTTGCCCCCCAAGTGCTTTCTCATGTCCTTCCCCAAAACCCAGAATTTGTCCATCACTGAAACAGGTTATAGAATTTCACCCAGTAATATGTATAGTGGTGTGCTAGGTCTGATCAGTTATACAAAAAGTAGCAAGTCTTTTAACATGGGGCACTACAGCTTCTAAATGTGAAAGGAAAAACAAGATCCAAGGAGTCAAGTCAGGGCTGGTTTTTGTTGTGTTTTGTTTTTCCCTTTCAGAGGCACGGGACTGGGGTGAAGCAATGAGCTGAAAGAAAGAAAAAAAGAAAAAAAACCCCACCAGACTACAAAAAATTTCATTGTACTTGAGCGCTTCTAAAATGTCCTGCCTTTGTGTAAAGGTAATGCAACCTTGAGTCTGCAGCATACAGGCTTCACCACAAAATTTCTTTCTACAGCTTTGCAACATTCACTGGTAGATCCAGTTTACTGGTAGATTACCAGGTTGCAGCTGATCAGGTCTAGATAGGTGTGACTTTCAAGTGTTGCAGGAAAAACATTTAGGAATCCTACTCAAATACAATTTTCCTTCCAGTCCAGTAAGTATTTATGACTGAGGCAACCAGAAAACATCTACAAAGGTTAAGAAATAGCTACAAGTTTGATACCTCTGGCTGAATTCTTTGCTCAGTCATAGCAGAACAAACATGTCTGCCTTCAGCAGGATTTTCTTAGTATTTCAAAGGTGCCCTTGGCCTCCAGTGAGATGCAAGATGAAAACAAGTCACGAACTTTACTCAAAATTGCCTATAGTTAGTAGGACTCAGCTACTAGGTACAATTCCCACTAATTTTTATGATGCCATTATTTTGTTCCCACCCACACCACTTGAATCCAGTGGCTTTCCTTTTGACCTGTTCAGGTGGTTCTTCTCATTTTCCAGGCTGATCGTAATCCCTATTCAATGTTCTGAGAAAGATACAGTCTCTTCCTCTACTTTGATTTTGAACAATTCCAAGCACTCTGGTACTAGTCTTCTGAATCCCATTAAGTTTCAGTTAGTAATGATGTATTTTATTCTATCAGAAAAAGCAAGTAGGCTCCTCCACTGTGCCTGGTACAAATGCCTTGTGGATTTCCACTACAGACAAGACAGAGCCAGAGAAATCCTGTATGCACTATGGGTACACAGTGGAAAAGACAACTATCTAGAGACATGAGATAGACACTGTAACTAGCATAAAATCCTATGAAAAACTGTATTTGTAACCTTCAGGATTAAGCTAACCTCTGATAGGAGTCAGGAAGAATATGTCCTCTCCACCACCTTTCTTAACTTGAGAGGAAAAAAAGAAAAAAGTGAAAAAGGTAGATGTTTACCTTAGACTGGAACTATGTTGAATGGCTCCAGAACACAGGACATGAAACACTCCCTACCAAGAAGTATGAAATATGGGAATCTTAAACTGTGTGATTTGTATAGGATGAAGAGAATGTAACACTGTGAAGTTGAGGTCATCCTTTCCTCAGCATAATGCTTTTCTATTTTCCTTGCCAAAGTCATTACTCTTCAAGATGTAGGTTGATCAGAAGTTGAGAGCAGGGACAGTTACCCTTGTAACTGGTAAGTTACTTGTGCAAGGAATATAGGGGAATATGCATTGGCTTCCATCAGAGACAAGATTCCAGCTGGTCCCTCTTGGCACAACAGTTGCTAAACTGCTACATTTTGCTACTGTACAAGACTTTCTAACCTTGCTGTTTCTGTATCAATTTAATACTGATTTTTGTTGAAGTTGCTGCCAATGCAAGGTCCTGAAATATGGGGCCCCACTGCAGTCAGAAGAAAAAGAAGGTACAATGGAACCAGGAAGGGGTTAAAGAAAACATAAAGAACATTTTACTTGGCTGTACAAGTAACTTGTGAATATGTCTCGAGAAATGTCCTGGATTATCAACTGTAATATAATCTCTCAATGAGGAAAACAGGGATGTTCTAAAGAACTATAGGTTCTGGTTTTCTGTGTTCACTTCATGCACGGTTTGAAAAGATTTTCTTTATAAAACTGGGGGTGGGGGTAAAAAGCAATGAACATGCAGCCACGGAAAGCTCATTTTTCCAGGTAGTTTGAGAAAGACTTAAGCACTGCTCGTGTAAGAAGACAGACAACAAAATACCATTTGAGACATGGATGGGAGAGCAAGAATACAGAAATAAAGAAGGTTTTTATTTAGTTCTTATTCACAGTCAACTCTTACGTGGGAGACTAAGAGCCCAACTGTTAGTTTGGGGGCAGCAGTTCCTCCATGGAAAATATATTTGAAGAAAGGATGAGGAAGTAGGGCTGAAATAATTAATGATCAAAGAACGAAATGGTCCCCAAATTACACAGGTGTATGCTTAAGGTGGGCAACTGGCTGTCAGGCAAGAAGACTTTAGAAGCAGCAGTAAAGATCTCATATTTTTTCCCTCTCAAAGTTGGTATAAGCATGATCCTCTCTATATCATCTTTATGGAGTAGTCCTTTTGCCTATCTTTAAGTAACAGTTGGTAATATCAGGCCAGAAACAGCCTTCTGCACTATTACAGTACTAATTACTTCCCCTGAGTTTGAGGAAGACTGTCCAAGTTTCCACATAAGCTCCCCATTTCCTACTGAAACATAATGGCTTAGCACATGAACATTTCTCTCCCTCCAGCACCTGGATTCATTTGAGTAGGAATAAGTAACTAGCCAAGTTACTCCTTTATCTAAAGCAATAGAAGCCTATAATTTTCATGTTGATATGCTAAGATGTCTGCATGCCAGAAACACAGGACGAGTGCCTGCATGCGCTTGGATAGAAGACTACTTGGGTTTTTTTATATTTGCTTTAGCCCTGTCTTGATACGGTTGGAAACTACTTCAATCTCCAACTCCCTACCTGTCGAGGTTAGGCTGGTACATTTGCTATTAATTTTTTTAACAATAACCAAGACTGAAAAACTAGTCTTTCTAAACAAGGGAGCCACCTCAAAAAAATCTGACAGTCTGTTGCAAATGCTGGTTAAGGGGCTAGGCTCTGCTTTATCTCAGGCATGCTTTTAGGATGCCTCAACTATGTGCAGCGACAAAATGCAATAAAAGAGTTTTAAGAAAGGAAAAAGAGCGAGCAACAAACCTTATCTTCCCATCTTCATCATAAAAATGCAAAACTACCCATATGGCCCACTGCAAAAGAATGCATTTCCTGGAGGCACTGTGCTGTCTCACTAACGCACACATACAAGATGTACTGTACAGATATCAACTGGAGGTCACAAAATCCCACTGCTGACCAGCAAAAAAAAAGAAAAAAAAAATCCTCATATTTCACAGTCAGGAGATTCTCACAGAGCCACATTTCACAACACAGCAGCTGAGTAAGGATTTTTAAAAACAGAAAAAACATCAAAGTATGTTTAAGGTCCCAGATACATGATTTTATTTTGAGCAGAAAAGTGTCTGTTCCCACTGTTTAGAAGAAGAGAGGGCTGGATGTGGTTGTGGGTTTGTACAATGACGTGCATGCACAGCATCATGCTAGGAAGCCTGCGGATCCATGAGGAAGAGCATGACCAAGTGTTCATGTATGCCAGGACAAAAGCATGTGATTGCGTGCCTATTTGCATACTCAGGCTACACATGTTGATGAAGGCAGAAACACAAGTTCACACACATGCAATTCTTACCACTTCTCTGTATACAAAACACAGATATAGAGCCTGAGTGCGATAACTTGGCAGTCCGAAGAGTGCTGTTTCTCATGTAGAAAATACCACCCAAGCTGCAAAAGCTATTTTTCTTGCTGCTCTTCCATTCCACGTGCATGGTGGCACCTCATGCCAACATGAAGTCATAGTATATTCCAGACACAGTTCTAGCTTTTTTTCTTCTTTTTTAAAAAAAAAAGAAGGAAAAGTGGCAAATTTACCAAAATTGGCTTAAACCGTGAAGACTGAGACCCTGAAAGATATGTAGATGCTTTAATCGTGGCACAACCATCCTCCAAGAGAAATCTTGGGAATCTGTGTTCCTGTGAACACCAGCAGAGTCAAAACCACAGTGAGGTCATTTGATGACTGTGGAAGAAGACAGAGGCTTCTGCAGGCTTTTATCCAGTTTGCCTGCACTGTATTAATAACCTGGGACTTCTGACATTCATAATGCAATCCAGTCATTCTGATAAAAACAGGGGAGGATTATGTACATTTCACTGTATATGACAGCATCAACTGAGGCTTTGAAGCAATGCTGTGGGTCTTGGATGGCTTCTCTATGCTTTTAAGCCACTGGCTGCTTCAGTTGGAACCCAAACAGTGCTTTTCTGTGATGTGTCTTCCTTCACAGACATTAATTATTTTCTAGAGCATTCTAGACCATCTAATGAAACAAAGGATTGGAAACGTGAACAGCTACTCTGCCTGCTCAATATTGCTACCAATCCAAGATTTTTCATGACCCTAAAACCACAGAACCTATCTTCTCCAGTTTCTGAAAGCTGTGCCACAGGATCCGTATCCTGTCCCTCCAACTTCTAACCCACCAACAGAACAAGAGCCTCAGGCATTAATGCAGCGTTCAGCAGGCGCCACCGGAATTCCAGGCAGAGAATTAAAAGCTGGTTTTGCTTTGTAGTGACAAGAAATCATTCCAGCTAACAAACATTCTGCAGCAGGAATAGACAATGACTTTGTCATCTCTATCAACTCTGAACAGGCAAGAAACTCCCAGCAGAAAAATCAAATGTTACAGAACCCTACCACTGACAAATATTGATACATCTTAAGCCCTGGGCTGGCAACCCTAACATTAGAATGGCTTACCCTGAGGAAGCTGGGAAGAAAGGGTTCTCTGAAGCTCCTCATTGTCAATCCACCTAAAGGATGACAGTTACTCATCCTTCAACACTATTTCCAGCCACACAGTTTTGGCAGGTTGTTTTTTTGATAGGTTTTTGGGGCTTGGACTGAAAGCAAAAAGAAATACTATGCATTGCTTCAAACACTGAGAAACAAAATGCACGAAACGATACCTATGCCAATCTTGCAGGTCTGCTATTGGAAACTCCCGCTTCATTACCAGGATGAAAGTGCCAACAAAATTTTCAGATAGAAGTACAAACTGATGACAGATATTCTTTCCTAAATACGTTTAGCCACATGTACAGAGAGGAAAAGAACACATTATCAAGGGATTAAGAGCAACTCCAAATACAAGAACAGTTTTATCAGATTTTGCAACTTGCTGCATTGGTCTCAATCACACAAGCAGCACTTTCAGTTGCTCTGTCCTCTAAGCAAAGCTCAGTTAAAAGTGCACAACTCCCTTTTATTCTGAAGCCTGTGGACTGCAAGTAATCCAGACAATTTTTCAAGCCCAGATGCCACAAGAGCAGGGGAATGATCCCTGGGTCATGCTATTTTTAATGCTTGTCTCCCTGCCATGTCATCACTTCCATGCCACTTCTACAGAGGATGGCAGCTTTGGAACAGCTTCAATGGAGAAGATATGAAAGCCATATTAAAAAAAAAACCAATATAATTAGTGTGTTCTTACTGTCAAAAGTGTAAAGTTGCAGCCTTTTCTTAAGACCTTTGCATTTAGAGGCACAGTGTAAAGGTGGTCAAAATTTTCACTGCCACTGGTGAGTACTGCAAGAATCATGGACAAACAATATAACAAAACATCCAAGAATTTAAAGTCCTGTATAAAGGCATCAGGTTTCGGGATCAAGGGAATGTTTGCAGACCAGCCAGTTCCAAAAGTACCCTTCACTGTTTAGGGAAGAGAGATGTGCACTGCTGAAACTGTTCCACTTTCACTCAGTTCAGTTATATACTGTTCATGATCTTTGCTATCATGGGGGAGAGAGGGAAGGAGGAGGAAGAGAGAGAAGAGAAAGGAGGGGAAAAATGCAGCTTCTGACCTTCCATGAGTTTGGAAAATGATTAAGGAATTTTTTGTCTTTTGAAGGATTTCTTAGTACTGGGAGATGAAAAGAAAAAAAAAAAAGGAGAAAAAAAATCTGTACAGGAATAAAGATATGCAGAGGAAGAAAAGAAAAGAGACCCATTTGTAATCCTTAAAGTTTACCAGAATCAGACATTAAATAGGGAAAAAAAAAAAAAACTGTTCATCCTGATCTAAGAAAGAAATTTTTTTACAGTGAGAACAATCAATCACAGGAACAACCTTCCCAGGGATTGATAAAGTCCCCATCACTGGAGGTTTTCAAGATGCAATTGGACAGGGTGCTAGATAATGCCATCTAGGCTCCCTTTCCCATAAAAGGTTGGATCAGGTGATTTTTCTAGGTCCCTTCCAACCTGGGCTGTTTCATGAGTTTATGACTACTCACATGAGGATTTGGTTAAACCAATTGAGGTTTAACATCCAGCTGAGTGCATCCTAGATTCTACTTCCTGAGGAACCACCTATATGGACCAAGATTGCCAAAAAGAAATGCAGTTGATTTTTTTTACCATTGTTAGGATTTCAATGTGATATTTGTCCAGTAGTAACATCAAAGTTACTTCACAATGACCATAGGACTGGTTGGGCATTTATGTCTGTGCTCTTTCAGCTTTATCACTGTTGGTTTTGGATTCTCTGCTTGCATAGGTATCTGTATAGGTACGATTTTTAATTCTACAGCTGGAGCCAAACAAGCTGACTGGTTATTTCATCTTTTGCTTTCCAATTGCAAGTCGTTAAGTCTAGACCACTGAAGTTTATGCAGAACACCCCTTTGTTCTGCTGACCTCTAGCGACTTACTTCTAACCCCCCTCCACGTGTTTCCTGCTATGTCACTGATTTGTTACTGCATGTTACTGCCACTGATTTCTAAGCTCCCCAACCTAAAGTTAGCTCAGGTCTGTCTGTGTGCATCATGCATTTCCTGTCCTAAACAGAGGTGCAAAAATACTACACTGATAAGTTGCTGTTGCTTTCCATAACTTCATTTCACCATCAGCTAACATGCATACTAGCGACTAGAGATGAAAGAAGACTGTAAGGTATTCAGTAGTGTACCCAACATGGCACAGAATCAACTTGTGTTGCCTCTGTACAGTGGCAGCAATATCATTTCCCAGCAAAGTGCCATGTCACCAAATTAATTGGTTGTTTGTAAAGTACTTCAGGATTAAAAGTTAATGGCCAAGAGTAACATTACTGTTTATGTTTTAGCGATGTCCACTAGAGCAATTGCCTGTTTAAATCATCAAGCTTTGTAAATTCATCCACTCCAGCGATGCTCTCAGAAGCTCTTTGTTATTCAAGCTCATTCTTGGTGGCACAACAAAGCAGTGATATTTGTCAGCTATTGTATCACAGACTGCCTTAGAATGTCTTGAAAGGTGACATGTGAAGGGGTATTTTCTTCCTGCATAAGAATGAACTTCTGGAAAATGTATACTATTCCTCTATGTGGAAGGTTGAGATAGGAGGCCTGAATGCACAAACAGATAAGCATAAGCTGGGAAAAATGGGGAAGAAAAGGAAGGTTATAAAGGAAGACTACCCAGAGCAAAAAATTCTGGAAGGAGCAATATTTCAAGAGGGCCCAATCAGGTTAAATGTGGAAAAGCAAAAATCAGTAGCTATTCAAGTTCAGATGAACGACAACCCTTGGAAAAGAACAGACAGCTGAAAGTAGAGAATGAGACCAAAGACAAAAGACAAACCATAAGGCAATGACAGGCAGAGTCAGTCAGGACTAGGTAAATAGAGAACTCAAGAGATAACAGTCCATGGAAAAAAATGTATGAGATGAATATGAAGTTAGAGGCTGTAAAATTCAGACAAGCACAGTTATCTGAGAAGGCTGTGGTACTGCTCAGAGGTAGAGCTCTCAAAGACCCTTCTCCCATTGCTTGGCAGGGAATCTGATGCCTGTGAAACTTCAGCAGAGGGTAGCTCAAGATGAAAATGCCACAGAGGCAAGATGATGTCTGTGACATGACAAGGGAAAAATCTAGTTCAAGATTTTTGGAAGCAACAGAGAAGGTGAAGCCACTTTAAATGAAACTTAAGACCACGGAAATGGGAATATATGAAACCAATGGAGAAGTGAAAAGTCTGCCTGGGTAACTTCTACATACTCTGTGCACCAATTCCATCAATGTGACAGATGTAAAATAAAAGAGTGAAGGAGAAGAAAGTAACACTGAGACACTGGGGTTTATGTAAGCTCTTACGGATTTTTTTGGTAAAAGATATCAAAAATCAAGGAGTATATTTTAAGTACCCTAAAAGTTTCATTTTGGACAACTCAGCTGCTTAAGTTCTAGCTAAAGTGGGCAGGGAAAGGTAGGAGAAACACATTCCTGTACAGCATGATTTGAAGAGGTTAGGTAATTGCACACGAACTGTAAGAAGGAAGAGCTTGTGTATCTCTCTGTGTGTGTATGTGTGCATGTGCACATGTGTATTCATCCAAGATAAAACTGAAGATGGGTGAAAGTTTTCCACGGAACAATTTGAATCTCCTAACCTAAACACACAATCTTACAGTCACATAAAAGAATGAGATATGGATTTCACACCCACCCCAATTAGGAAGGGAGCTTTCAGACTCATTCATCATTTCTATTGAGGTATTATATTTCTTTCATCCTAGAGACTCTGCCTAATTCAATGGACTGAATCCACCAGTTTAAGCCTACCCACTCTTGCAGGGCGAGAAAGAGGAGACAGAGAAACAAATGTTAACAGACTGTCAAATTTTGGAAAGTACCACATGCATCTGTGACACGTAATGCTAAGATGACTGACTGATAAAAATCTAGCCCCAGAAAGATGATTACATAGAAATCAATCTCACAAACTGAGAAAGAATAGACTTTCAGAGAAGCCAAAACAAGGGTGCCGGCACTAACTCTCATGACATCTGGATCTTACCCAGGGATTAGGTGCTTCACCAAAGGTAGGCAGCGAGTCAGTCTTCAGAATCACACACTGCTTTTCCATACCACACAGACAAGCACAGAGGATATACTTAATGAACCAGAAATCCAAGTCACCCATCCTCTGCTCTAACTGGTAAACTATATTCCCTCCTACCTTATCCCAAAGTCAAGAAGTCAAGAATACAGTCAGCAAGTCAGGATTCCCAAGTCCCTCTGCTATTCTCTTGAAGAATGACTAGAGAGTGCAGTAATGCATAGTTTCTTCTGCAAGTTGCATTGGAAAGGTAAGATTGGAGTACCATCTGTTACTCATCATTATCTCTGTCTGCATAAGAGAACGTGTTCATAATTAAATTATAATTATGTTTGAAGTTAAAACAAGAGGGAAGGAAGAAGGGCTGCTTTTGGGCTGTTCAAAGGAACTGGGATAAGACATATTTTTTTCAGGTTAGGCCCAGAGATGCCACTAAGAGATATTTACTCATTTGTAAGAAAGGATAAAGTACCATTAATTTTCACTTCTCTGGTTACAGAACACACCCAGAACCGGACTATGTTCAGACAGGTTGGGCAGGGCAAGGTTCATGCTGATAAAGAAAAGACACAGTAAACATTGCCCAGAAAGTGGCACTGCAGCCTGCCTCAGGAAAGCTGAACTCCATTTAAAACCACTTAAAAAGAAAACTCTCTACAAATTAAGACTTGGTAATGAGTACAAAAAGATCAGAGGCAGAACTACATGCTGATTATGAGAGAACTTAATTAAGGAAATTGTACCCATCTGCACAATGTTGAAATGGCAACATGCTCATTTCCAGAATTACCAATATTCCTACTTCACAAGAAAAACCAGAATAGTGCCCAGGCTAAAGCCAGTTTCATCACCTAACAGTGCTGTCTATGATCTTTGTCTTACGCATTAAGCACATACAGAAAGCTCAAGGTTCCTTGTAGAAATATTTTCAAGAAAAAGCAAGGTCTGAATGTCAGATTCACACAATTGATCAAGAAGATAATAATCTTGAAACAGCTAAACTTCAATCTTGCATAACAAATAGTCGGAGCAAAGTCCATGGCAAAGCTCTAAAGCATATCAGTAGAACCAGATTTTGGCCAGCTTGCTTTGCCTGCCAACTCTTTCCTTAGCCACCAGAGAGTCATAGAATTATTTGGGTTGGAAGGGACCTTTAAAGGTCATCTAGTCCAACCCCCCTGCAGTGAGCAGGAACATCATCAACTAGATCACATTGCTCTGAGCCCCGTCCAACTTGACCTTGAATGGTTCCATGAATAGATCCAGTCCGTTTCCCATCTAACTGTGAAATTCAATTGTGTTTCAGAGGACTAATCTTTATATAGCACACATTAAATAAAGTCCTGCATAAGATCCACCAAGAGATTTTTTCCTGCCTCCACATCCGATAACAGCTGTGGCCATCCTGACTCCAGACATGGCATTGACTGCTGTCAATAAGTCAAGTGCGATCCTGCCTTTGACATTACAAACATTAAATGCCTTTGGTGTTGTCACCAGGAAGCACATCAGAAATGACCAAGCAGTCAGCTGTGCACAAAGCTCCCATGAATATATCTCAAACACACAATGGGGATAGATAAGAAGGGCATGGACAAAAACATGTCCTTATTCAGAATGGAAAGATACCACATTGAACACAAGGACAAAAACGACCTGGAAACTAAATCTCAGGTTGCTAATACCAGAGCACCAAAAAAAACCACCCCAAACAAACTAACTCGGTCTAAAAACAGTGCTACTAGACATCACTGTAACTGAAAGCCTCTTTAAGAATGAAATTTTCTTAATACTCTCTTTTGACTATTTAACTAGCCTTTCAATTTAAAGCACTATGTCTTGATTTGGTGAATGGAGATGCTGTTCTTTTCAAACAAACCACCAGCTTCTTTGCTCAGGCTATGCCAAGGGTATGTACAAAGTGCTAGATGGTCAGACACCCCCCCCCAAATAACAACAACAAAAAAAACCCCCAGAAAACCACAACAAACTACTTTCATTATATGGGGACCTCTTGAATCGAAAAGTATTTGTTTTCTGCTCAGACCAGATTACTCTTCTTCCTCAAGTCATTGATTAAACCACCTATTGCATTATTTTTGAAAAGAGACTCCCCTTTCCCCAGTGCTGCCATACGCCCAGGAGCTTTCAGGTATGTCTTTTCTTCTTGGAAGTGGTGCCCCACTGGAAACACATAATTTTGGTCATTTGCCTTGGCCTTCTGGATGAATGGCAACTGCGAGCTGTGGACAAACAACTGAGCTGAACTTGCAAGCAAGCCTTACAGTACCATGCACAGTATGCTCAGTGTATCACAAATGTATATATTTACTAATAAATTAAAGAAAACACAGGAGGAATGCTCAGCATCAGGCCCTCAAAGTTTGAGCCTGTTAAATGTTTCAATAAATGTATTTAATATCGCATTCGCTGGGAGGAGTGGGGTGGGGTAGAAGGTAATAGTAAAGAATTTTGTCATTCCTGCATGTTGAATCAAGCCATTTGTTTCCTTCTATGGACGTTATATTGCCTTTTAAAAGCACATTTATTTCTGGCTCTGCCTGTCCTGTATGAACCCGCTCCCCAGGATTCTAGAAGGAGAAAGTACAACTAATCCTGACCAGGGAACTCTAACAAGAACCACCAGCAGCACTCAGAGAGCAATCTTTGCTTGTCATGACCCCCTTCTTCAGTTTCTGTGCAAAAACTGAGGAGCCAAAAAGAGAGAACAGTGAGGGACTGTTTATTGATGTTTGATTAGAGTCCCCAGGAAGCCACACTTGGGTGGGCATCTGGACTTCAGCCTCCTAAGTTCTTGCAAGTATTGACCAAGCACCAACAGCATAGGGACCCTCTGCTTTTTCAGTGTCCCGAGAAGTCCTTCAGCACCTATTGCCTGCACACAGGGCTCACAGAGTCCTCACTGTGCCTTCTGGACTGAACCATGGGAGCTGCACGAAACTTGCACTGCCTCCATGGGAGGAGTGCCTGGGTAACACAAGCACCCTCGCCCGATTGTGTCACACATTTCCAATGAGAGAAGTATAGTATAGCATAATTAGTGTCACTTCTCCTTCATCTTGGGAGACCATCACAAAACACAATCAGAGCCTAAGGATATACTCTGAGTCCAAAACCAGAAAGATTTTCAACCAACCTATTTTGTTACATAAGTAGAGCAAACCATTACCATTCGTATTTTATAAATGAACAAAGAACCAATGAGTGACTGCAATGGCTTGTCATAAAACAGAAGAGTATGCTGGGTTCTGAAAAATCTATTAGGAGCAGGGCAGCCCCAACTAGCTCTACTCAGCCTATGCTGGCACTGACTAGAGATATACCTCACCTGTCAGCTTAGATTCTTCCTGCTGGAGATTATTAGGATGGAAGAGAAAAAAAGAAGAGACTGGTTCTGCTTCTTTGCATACAATCAAAGGCAATTTCAAATTTATTTACTTATGCTCATCAGAACCTCTTGCAATGAGCGGTTAACACTGTTTAAATAGATCTGTTGGAGGGGAGAAACGACAATTACTTTGAATTACTGATCAGTGAACAAGTCCCAAATACTCTCTTGCACTTGGCCTGGGCAAGGACTCCTCATTCCAGGAGGATTCCAGAGCTATCTTACTTGGTGAAATCCCGGCTGAGAGGGTATACAAGCAGTGCACGATGCAGCAAGCTGCCATACCTGTGTGTGCATACCTCTTAACTGCAGGAGCAGCAGAGACAATAAAACGGGGTATAGAGGAAAGACTGCTTGGGTAGAGCCATCCTAGCTACAGTCCTGCTGAATATTGCATACCACAATATAAACACATTGCAACACCTTTTTCCTGGAATGTAGCTGCTTTACTTAGAACTGGGTGAGAAATCTCTTTTCCCTTGCCTTTGCATTATGGGGGGGAAAATTTTTTTAAAGAGAAAAAGTGTTTTAATTTCTTTGTTAATCAAAAATAACTCAATATACATTGAAAAATACAGACACCAACTTCAGAAGAGCTCAGAACTCAGTATTCAACTTAAGGTGATGGATCCAAACAGAAGCCTCACTATTCTCAAACCATCTGCTCTCTCTACCATCTGTTCTAATCCAGGAGCCAGATCTTTTGTTTTGGCTCTCCCTCCTTTCCTCCCTCCTGCCCCAAAATTCCACCCTAAAGCCCAGACAGTTTGACTGAGACTGGTACTTCCCTGCAAAAAGTCCTGGTTTTGATACACTCTGTTAAATAAAAAGCTGTCTTACAAGAGACATCCAACCTTAAACATATCATTTTAGATGATTAGCATCCTAATAAGTATAGTATAAAGTACGGTAGCATGCTGAATGGACTGTACATTGTTTTTCTACTGAGTTTAAGGGTGTTTGAGGAATCTTGTAAATGATGCCATTGAGCACTGCCCAGATAGGGAAGCTGCATGGGAACATATCAAGGTCACAGCAAACCTTACTCAGCTGCTCTCTCTCCCTTCCATGCCTGCTCTTAACTGCAGCTTAGCGTGGGATCCTGACAGCAGGAGGTTCCCACTATAGGCCTTTGGCTTCATCTCTCCATCGGCCCCTGGACTCTCAGCTCTTCTCAGGGACTCTCTACACACTCCAAAGAAGAAAGATCCCAGGCATTCGTCTGGGGCTCTGGGAGCCACTTGCCTCATTCCTTCTGAGGAAACAGCTGGAAAGTTGCCCTCAAAAACTCACTTGCGAGCTGCATTCCCTCCAAAAGTTTTATCAGCAGGCTCATTTCAAGCAGGTTTTTACAGAGGGATGCGAGCACTAGACTGAATGAAAGAACTGGATCAATGCCTTTGCCTATCCCAGACACCTATTCTCAGACCCAAGTCATTCTTCACAAAGTGCCCAGTGAAAGCTTTTTACAGATGCAAAAACATGCAGGCCACTTTCTTCTTCTCCCCATCTCACCTTCCTGGCCCCAGAGTTACCAGAAGGTTACACATATTCTCTGCCTGTCTAGGAAAATGCAAATGGCAACCTTTTCCTGCTTCTGTCTGTCTGAGAACTGACTGGAAAGACTAAAAAGCTTTCAAGACTAAAGAATTTATCAAACCAAGGCACAATGGCACTAATAATGAAGAACATTGCAAAGAGAAGCACAACTGTAATTATCTTCCCTTCTTGTGGAAAAACAGAAAGTCAAGGATCCTCTCAGATCACGGGAGGATTGTAAGAAAGGGGAAGAACTATTAGAGACCAGTGTTGGCACAAAACCAAATGGTCATAAACTGGCTACAAACAAATTTAGTTTGGAAATTAGAAACAGGTTTCTAAATATCAGAGAAGTGAGGCTCTTGAATGGCTTCCCAATAGGAAACAACAGGAGCAAAAACCATTTAATTTTGAGACAGAGATTGATAAATTTACAAAGGGAATCCTGCAATGTGATTTCCTGCAATTACAGAAACATTGTACTCTGTGACTCAGGAGGTCTCTTTCAGTTTTGCACACCTCATCCTCTGCTAAGCCAAGACAGGATAAATTAACAAACAAATACATAAAATCCAGAGACAAGGTACAATAGATCAGACTATTAGCAGGGCAGCTAGTGTAAGGGTGAGTCTGCTTTCTTTGTTAAGCAAATTTATGAGGGGTTTTTTTGAGCAGAATTTATCCATCTGTAGGGACTTTGATATTTTCAGGTAAAAATCTGGATCATAGGGGAAGACTGAATCAGGAATAAAGTTCTATATACCTATGACCACCTGCAAAGAACCGTACAGAGGTGAATGCTCCCACCGATCATGCAAACATTAGACTAGACTGTGAGAAGCTGTCTTCACAGACCTGCATCCAGGGGTTAAAGCTGTCAAAGGAACCGTAAAAAGGGGTAGATAAGTAAGAATATTAAACCAGCAAATAATTCAGGAAGATCTGAGTTAAACAAGGAAGTCTTATACCTGTGAAATGTGCAGATGGGTATAGAAAAAAATCATCCGTCTATTTCAGACTTGACTGAAATTGTACTGGAAAGAAATCTCTGAAACCGTTAAAAGAGCCAGCAGGGAGAAATCTTTTCACATTCTATTTCTATATTGAAAAACCCAGGATAATACTACCCTATTCTACACACAGAAGAAAAAGCAAAACACACGAAGTTGAAAAAGCATGAAAAATATAGTACTGTAACATAAGAAGTCATCTGTGAACTCTCCCGTAGCACATCAAACATGAGGTATTCATTCATTCCCACAAATGGAGTCAGTGTTGATCTATAAGCTGCAGCTCTGTATTACACATTTCAGTTTCATGCGTTTAAGCCAGACAAACATTCTCAGGGGATTGAAAGAACCCGCTACAGTGAGTTGTGGTTCTATTTCAGATCATATCACAGCATAACAAATCACAGTTTCAGACACTGGGATAAGGGGCTCAATAAACCGAGTAGCATGATAACTTCATGTATATCCCTTCCACACACACAGCCATGTGTGGAATCAAATCCACCTAAGGCCCTTCAAACTGCACAGCTACAAAGCAATGATCATTCTCATACCTACATGTGTCCATATATCATTATTCATCCAAATACATATTCTTAAATACACGTCGTTTACTACATATGGTTGCATAGCAGTAGCTATCTAACCCTGTCCACACACCCCAAGACTGTTTACCAGACCTGATCTCTTGCAGTTGAGGAAGCAGAAGAGAACATAAATTTTTAATGCAGAAAGTTCTTTTGGTGCTAGCAGTTTGTTCCAGTGATTTTTCAGCTGTGCTCCATACAAAGTGTTCCTCAGAAGCAGAGTCATTAGACCTATTTGGTAACCCACCAGTTCCCTGCTACTGCTGTCCCACAAGAAATTCTGAGTGCTGAGAACAATGCACCGGTCCCCTGTTTGTCTAGCACATTGTTACAGTCAAAGTGGTTTGTAAATTAAGTAAATTTTTAGAAGGGGGGAAAAAAAAAAAAAAACCCACACAACTTAAAGGTTGGATTGGAAAACCAGCCGTATTGCAAATACCTGGTACTGGAACTCCAGTCCTGCTGATCTTTGCTCTGGTTCTCAAAGAAATAAAGTTAAAACAAGCAAGGGCATAAAAAAAAGTTTCTCTCATTAAACCATCTTACAGCACCCTGTGCAGATTAGCAAATCTTTCAGAAATATGGAAAGACTTCTGTTAACCACTGAGTAAAGATGAGAGACAAGACTTTCAAGAGAGTTCAAGTAGTGCTGAGGTACAAGATGCTATATTTTCCTAAAGAATTCTGCGCATTAGATGCCTGACTATTAATGGCATTTTGTTCTCAGGCTGAGAAACTGAAAATGTAACTCTTGAGCTATTTTGACTGTCTGGGCCTTGGGACAAGAAAGAAGTCAAAGTAGCAAGCATGAGCATAAGTCTCCAAATCCCGACAGTCACACTTTCTTGTTCTCTCTCTATTGTGCTCAAAGTCAAAACTCTGCTGTGGTTGCCATCTTTCCAGCTAATTAAAGTGTCTTGAAAAAGATAAATGAAACAGGGAAAAATAACTTGGCTGGAGTACATTTTCATTTTTCCATTTTAATTTCACCTACAAGGCAGCTACCATGACACTGGATGGTTGGCAAAAGCACAACATTATTGACTAAGATCTAACATCACTAGAACTCATTATTTGTTCCTGGGTATTTTCTTAAGTAGGGGAGAGAAAAAAAAAAAAAAAAGTTGTTCAATATAAATAAATCCCTGAAGGGCTTCCAACCCAAACGCTGTACAGTATTAGACGATGAAAGAACTGTTAGCGAAGTGAACAAGAAACAGGAAGTTGGAACTACCTGGCCAAGTTTCACTCTATAACCTGAGTAATGTGTAATTAAAAAATAACCAGCACAAAGAGTGAAAAACAGCTTCCAGTACAAATATATACTTTTAAGAACATGTGCTTTATAGACAGAAATCAAAGCCGTTTTTTTTCTAGTGAATATGATTAAAAGGCAGTTATTGTTTAAATCTCAGAAAAAAAGACATACATATAAACATGAAAACACAAAGTTTGCACATTTAAAAGCGATATCTCTTTTTTTTTTAAATATAACATCCTGCCAAAAAGTTAGGTCTGTGCTAATGTTATTACAGATCCTTGTAGGTACTACCACAACCTTTGTCTCACCTTCCAGTCTGAAAGGGAAGTGTAGATCACAGTCTTTGACTTCTAGATGAGCTTAATGCAAAAGCCCACATGTAACTTTCCAAAGAGCCTCTGAAGCAAGCAAAGAATGCAGAGCCTAAAAACACAGGACCGGTGTAATGCAAGTGGAGTACTGAAAAAACACATTAGGTGACTGAATGATTCAGAGAGCTGGTAATAGGATACAGTATGTCCTTCCACTAAGTCATGAGGTTGACTCCATTCTGGATAATGAACAAAAAACATTCTCATCTCATGGCTGCTCATGTGAAATGAATTGATCAAGGCTATCCTGATAAGCGAGCAAGTTTGCCACGGTCACTTGAAACAAAAAGATCACAAGGACTTCTGTTGACATAACATCAACAGATTACAGAAGAAGCCATCCCAAATCTAACTAGTCAGCTCCTTGTTGGCAATCTGACAATGCTGGCCAGAAAAAGCAAGTGGAACAGAAAGATGCTGAACTTCAGTTTTAAACCTCTGATTGAACCAAAATGCACAGCTAGAGAGCAGCACTGGGGAAGCTGGCTCAATCATGGTCCAAGGCATCATTTGTTCTGTGGCTTAACAAAGGGACTGTGGTCTTCCAGGGCTGTCAGTTTAACAGCTTTCACCCAAACTACATTAATTTTGCGTTCTTAAAATGAAAACAAAAGAAATCCAACTCACTGGTGAAGCTGTCCAAGATTTTTGAAAGATAATAATCCTTCATCTTACTGAGATCTGTGCTTAACAGATAGACATGGGTGCCAAGAGGTAGTTCAGCCCTAGCTGCCAGTGCACCTTTCTATTCAAGCAAACCCAGCTTCCTGCGTTTTAGCACACACAGACTTGGCACATTTAATCAAGTTACTGTTCATTTTACTAAAGTATCAAATTGCCAGAAAAATGTTCTGTTTGCTTACCAGAAAATAAAATTGAACCTTTAGAACATTTTCTTAAAAAAAAGAACAAAACAACAAACAACAGAAAAGTATAATTTTGATGCAAACACTGAAGCTTTTCCTTTATTTTGGGTCTGTTTCAGCTGTAGTAAGACGTATTTAAAAAACAAAAAAAACCAAAACCACCCTCCAAAAAACCCCAAAGAAAGGCACAATCCTCTCTCCATCCCCTGCATCGAGTCCTGCACCTGAAAGTATATGATAACACCCAGCTTGCTGTCAAGGGCACAAGCTGTCAACACGAGAGTGACGCACTACTGTAGGCATGCACATACATGCGCATGCACACACATAGTATTTATAAAACTGCCACTGTAAGGGATTTGGGGTTTATTTTTCTAATTAACTGAAAATGATAACACAAGAGCTTTTCATCTGGCATGAGCTTGGGTTTCATCAGCTGCTGGAAAAGATTCTCTTGGAGAAATGAAATTACAGTGTTTCTCCATGTACCTTCTGTGGATTTCAAAATAAAACACAGCTATATGATCATGCCAGTTAATAGACAGATGTAGGTAAAGTTACAGGTCATGCTACATCTAGAAAGAGGCTGCATAGCTAGACACACAATCTGGCTAACACATCATATTGGCTAAACAAGAGAACGCCCAGTAAAAAAAAAAACCAAAAAAACTGTGAAGCATAAGTGCGAGGAACTGGGAAGGGCAGTTGCAAAGGGTTCCCTTAACCTACCTGCTGCACCTGGATATTGTGTTACACACCACATGGCATAAAAGAAAGTTCATTATTTGATGCTCCTTTTGCTTGTCCATGTTTCTCACCATGTCAAGTTTCTCAAATAGAGCAATACATGAGAGCAGGAAACTAAAAATGATGCAACGACTTCAGAACTGCTTTTGCTCTATGCTCTACTTTAAAAGTCAGCAGTTGCACTGTGAATCAGTAACCCCTCTCCCTCTCCAAAAGGACAATTTGACAAGATGGTAAGCAACAGCCCTGAGTATAAAACTTATCCTTTCCAGCGAAGGCACTGAGAAGTGCAGCCCATACTAAATAACAGCACTGCCAGCTGCCACTTCATCTTTTGTTCTTATATGGAACCTTTACAATCCATGGTCTCTTGAACTTATCCAATTATAAAAAAAGGAAGGGAGGGACCTCCTTTTGGTCCCTAGGAATCTAGAAATTCCTGCCTCTTTTCCCTATTTCATGCTCCAAAACACATCAACTTGATACATACTTTTGCTAAGTGCTCAGAAGATTATTTCACATGTTTCAAGGTATAGCAAAGAGAACAAAAGGGATTTTGCTATTGCTATGATTTACTGGCTGGCAAGGTCAGTGCAGTATTTAAATGTGATTATTTAATGATGTATTAAGTCACTTCCACATTTTTGTAAGTATAATTAAACTGGTAGAGTGCCTAAAAGTTCTTTTAAAGAGTTCTTGTTCATTGTTTTTTACATTTAAGAAATAATACTCTCAATAATAGATTGACATTAAAGAGAGAGTGAAGCTTTCCGAGGATTCTGATGAATCTGGTTTCTTTCTTCTTTTTCTTCTTGGAAAAGAACTTTGGAAGTACAGATAAGAGAAAGGAACACCTCAGTCATCAACTTTCTCAGACACAAGATGACTGCTGTACATATGTGAAGATGGAAATAAATTAATTAATTGGAGGATGCTCATGCACATGAGCATTGGCAGATCTGACGTCTATCTGGAAGAATCGGGTCTAGTTGCATACGGGTACCTACTCCACTGAAATTATTCTTTTGGGAACACATTCCTTTCCATCTCCACCTTCAGAGCTATTAAATCTTATTTACTTTCCTTCACCTTCTCTGCAAGTCAACATTTTCTGAGGTCTCCTCTTATACTGAAAAACATATCCCTTTTGTGATGGAAAATGTGGCATTCCAAATGATTGCAAACATAGAGACAAGCAAATAAATCTGATATAAAACCACATCTAACACTGTTCATTGTAAAAAATTGTCTGTTAAATCTGTTATCAAAGAACAAGGCAGGTTACTATGCTATCAGCACAGTGAGTCTTTGACATGAAACTGAGGTTTAAAGTTGGGATCCTCCTTCTGTTATATAAAGCAAAAAGAGGCTTTACCTACAAGAGAGAATAAGGCCAGATTAATCTCAGCTATGTGAGCATCACAGGCCTTCATAACCTGTGGTAATATCCTGCACTACATGAAGCCAGAAGTGTTCTTAGAGAAAGGATTTTTGCAGTAGACTTCATTAAGTAGACTATACTAAGATGCTCAAATATGAATAAACAAGAATCTGAAGCTCTGCAAAACAATGACCAAAACTAATAATATTAGAAACCAAACTGTCAGAAATTTCTGCATAACCATGAGTCTTGCTCTGGCGAGATTCACTCAGCAGAGTTACCGTCAGTGTAAGCAAGTAGTAGACAAACACTGCAATGGCAGGCTCAGAATTTATAGCCAACGTTGTAAATATCTACCGGCAGGTAAAAAGAGCAGTTTCTAATGAAAAAAGCTATTAAAGGAAGCTCTGTTTCTTTAATTTGGCATAAATATAGGTGGAAGGTTTTTTCACATTTTAAATATCACACACATATGTCGTATTAAGCTAATGTTTTGGAGACTCTGCAGGAGTTAACTGTATGACCTCAGCATCAGCCACAGACAGACTTACAGTGTGGACTCTCAGATACAAAGTAACACAAATAAAAACCACTCAAGAGCAAAATAAAACACATACTAAAGTGAATTTCCAAACAACACAGTAAAAATAGGATCCAGCACATCAAACTGTCTCTTCCATTTGTGAACCAAAGATTTTAATTTGAAATATAGGCAAGTACGAGAACTGAACTGAAATCACTTCACCTACCATATTAAACATGTCATGCAGACAAATGAAACAGATGGAGAAATGCAACCAGTAAGAGCTTAGCTGAACATCAGTGACGGTAGAGGAGTCACACTTTCAGTGAATAAAGTAGCCTCCTACCAAGACAAGCATCTGCTCAGGTCAAATGTGTCTCAGGATGTCTGATAGCTCTATCATTCTCAGTGAACTTGCTCCACTGCCCAGGGGTCCATCGTGTCCTGCACAACACAAGAGGGACAGCTGAGTAATCCCATCAAAGTGAAAAAGATTCCTCAATAAGTTACTGAAGCAGCAGTCAGACATCTGACTAGCACTTGCTAGTTCAGAGATGGACTGAAGAGGGAAATCATTCCTCTGATCCAGTAAATCATTTCAAAGGGCCATTCATACCTGGCTATCTAATGAACCATAAGTATTCTATAGAAATGTCTATTTTTTTTCCTGATAAACTACTAATATCCCAAGGATGCACTGCCTCACAATAACTGTTTAACTGTCTCGTGCAGGTAAGAAAGTTGACTATGGCTCACATACTCCATGGATTCAGCAGAGGTAGTAGCAGTCTAAACTTTTCAATGAGGTATAATAATTGGGAGTCTGAATGACTGCGTTTCATATGGTCATTCAGTTCTTTTAATCTGCTTTGCCCAGCATGTATCATATTAAGAATTCAAAACCTGCAACACTTTCCACTCCACTGCAAGTGATTTGTAAGTAACAGGAATAAAGCCAGACAGAAACATCTTGTTGTTCAAGGCACAACAAAAGCCCGAGGTGGCAACAGAAACATCAAGTTCTAATGTTGTATCAGATGGGAACTTGACAGCTCTGATTCGTCTCTACTCACAACAGAACTAACTGCACTAGTTAAAATAATACCTTCATTCCCTGTAAAGCCTTTAATTCAAGGAAACCCAAATTCCTATTCCACAAAGCAGCAGAATATTATTATACACATCAAAGTACACATAAGCAAATATACACCCACAGAGGTAAAGACAGTCTATTACTCTAACTCTTCACTGCATATGGGTAGAATATGGCACAATTATCAGCCTCTTGTACCAGTAGTGGTATTTGGATTTCCGTGAAGATTTACACTGAAGAAAGCTGTACGCCTGCCTGAACATGTCCCTCCCCCTTTCCCCAAACTACTTAACAATATGTGGTTCAGTCATTAGCGTTTGTAGGTCTTATTATTCAGCTTATAGCTCTCCAACCTCTGCTACACATCTGTTCTGGATACCAAGGATACCTTCCCATATCAGACGCCTAACTCCAGCCTGCAACTTGATCAACACTGTGTGAGGGTTCTTCCTCACCTCCCACACCGTTACTGAAGTAACGTTTCTGTCAAGAGATTCCACATTTTCCCTCCCTTTCTTTATCCAGGCTGACCCCACAACACATTCCAGAAAAGACAGCGAGATCATAACCAGGCTCTAATTTTTAGAGCTGATCAACAGAATTTATATTTTTCTTTATAATTCAGATCATCACTTAAAAAACAAACAAACCCACACAACTTAAGGGAGTCAGCGCTAAACACATCGACTTGCTCTAACTGGATGCTACACACTCTTGCTTTCCGCATGCGTGAACAGTTTCTGGTTTAATTGTTCAAAGCGTCTGATCCCCACTGGGTTTTGCCGTGGGGTTTCCAGCGGCCGGCCGGGCGCGGGAGGGCTCCGCAGGCGCCGCAGGAGCGGCCCCTGCCCGCGGCGGGGAAGATGGCAGGCGCTGCCGCCGCGCGTCCCGGCCGCCCGGCCGCTTGCTGAGCGCGAGTTGAACGAACATGGACACCCTCCGCTCCGCGGGGCTTTGGCAGCCAGGTTTCCGCTGCTAACACAGTTTTTAAAAAGATTCTTATTCCTGCTGCGCACATCTCGGTGCGTTTTGAAATGGTTCAACACGAGATTTGCTTTTCCTCTTGGAAAAGTAAATGACAAGTCACGTCAAGCTTCTCGAAATGTTGTTGGTTGTTTGTGGTTTTTTTTCAAATCTCCCTCTTTAATCATCTCCGCGAGAAAAGCCAATTACAACTCTTACCAGCATACAAAAGCACTTGCTGGTTTCCCCTTCCCCACTCCTGCAGCAAAGTGCCAATGTGGAAAGAGGATTTCAGAACAGGAGCACAAACACTGACAAATCCTCAAACTTTTTTTTACACCTTTAATTTGCCTCCATGTTTTCCCAGCGGCTCTGCTTAAAACACAATTTAAAAAAAGGGGGGGGAGGGGGGGCCTGCAAAAAAACATCACAAATTAAGAGACTGGAAAACTGCAGCCCAAGGAGGAGGATGTGACTTTAGTTTGACTTACCAATTTTATGCAGCTGTATATTTTCCCACTTGCTTTTTACAGCAGCCGAGCTCAGTGCTCAGGAACGTCCACCCCGTGACCGGGAGCCCGGCAGAGCGCTGATCCCCACGTTGGATGCTCCTGAGTGAGTGGGGCTGGGGCGGCTGCGGCTGCCGCCGCTGCTAAGCTGCGCTCGCTCGGACCCAGATCAGGAACTGCTTCCCATTCCCCAGCCCCGCTCCGGCGCTGCAGGCTGCGGGAGGCAGGGCCGGCCCCCGCTGCTGGGCTGCACTTTCTTAAAGTGACAAGCTCCGGCCTGGCAGGAGCGCACGCCAACCGGGAGCTACCGGGGCTGGCCGGGCTGGCGGCTGGGGCCCGGGCGGCGGCGGGCTCACCGCCTCCGATCCGGGCGGTGACCGTGGCGATACGAGATGGTTTCCTCCGTGCCTTGGGAATACGAGCAACGCTCTTCTGCATAGCTTTTCATTCAAGGCTTTCAGGTGTTGCGGTTTTTTATTTTTGCTTCCCTCGCAGTCTCCGCAAGGTAGGTGGGAATTACTACATGGCGAAGGAAGGAAGGAAGGAGGAGACAGCAGCAGAGGCTGTGGGGTTCCGTGGGGTGCAGGTTCCCATCTGCGGCACGGACCCCAGTGGGGCGCAGCGTGTCCACGCCAAGACCGTGCTCTGAGCTGAATCCTGCGGCACACCATCCCCAGCCCATGGCCTGCAGCGGCATTAGGATTACAGGGGTATCCCCTGGCAACTCGTATCATTTTGACTTTAAGAGATTTTATTCTCTGTAATGGAGAGGATATGACTTAACTAAATAAAAAGCCCTCATTTCCCAGTTTTTCCTCCTCAGTCATTCTCCAGATAGCTTTAATCCCGTGCAAACCACTGTTTCTAGCATGTTTTCTGACTTCACTTTCAACTATAGCTGATACTAATTGCTAGATTAATATGGGGGAGCTGTCTGCCTGGTATGTTGCCACTTGTACGAAGTGGAAGAAAGTGCATTCTCTGTTAAACAGTAACACTGAAATTCAGAGATAGTAACACCATCTGCAAAATATCTCTTTTTTTTTTAAACTCATGGAAATGTATGGTTTGCTCTCTGTACGTGTAGGTCATCTGTTTTCATTACAATAACTGAACTCTCATGATGACAACACCAATCAACACATATCACAAGGCAAAGTAATATATACACAAATATATATATATTTAATGGCACAACCAGAGAAAGCAATGTACAGGGGTAAAATATCACCGTAAAACTGGCAGGCCAAACCAAACAAGATGAGAACGAAGTCACCACTGTCCTGCCCTCTCTGCTATCACATACACCAATGCACAATAAGCACAGAATGGTACAAACTGCTAGCAAGACATTATCTCTTTCTGTTGCTTTGGTCCTCTGCTGGTAAAAGAACATGAGTACAAACCAAAAGGTGAATCCAGCCCTTTTAATGCCAATGGTCCTTCACAAACAGGCTCTGTAGGTATCTGCTAACTACTGGCATGTATACTTTCTACCCTGTAAGCAAAGTAGCCATTTAGCCACATTACTAAATTATAATCTTCAGCATTATTAGCCTTGTCTTAAACTACAGGGACCCACCAGCGTTCCCCTAGCATGAGCTATACTATGCTCCTGCTTTTCTCAGCGTAAAGCCTGGGAAAGTTTTATATGATTTACACATGCAAACTACATGCGATACACAGTAGCAGAGATCTTATAATTGCATCTATCCTCCCCTCTGTTCACACGTTTCCATTGGCTTATTAATCTTCACTTTCCACTCACACCTCTACTACTTTTTTTCGTATCATCCTCCAAGTCCCTGCCCTTTAACTCCCTGTTTCCCCCTTCTGCAGGCCAGGTATTTCTGCAGCTGATTTCCACATTTCAAGCTCCACCTAACTATCTTGGTTCCCCCTTCTCCCTCTATCCTCTCAGTTTCTCACTGGAAGAGGAAGGAAGAGCTGAAAGGAGAGGTGGGAATGATTAACTGATTCCTTCTCTTGCTTCTCTCTCCTACATCCAGCCAAGGTTCTGGAGCCAGAGACTTGTATCCAGCCCTAGGAACTAACCTGCAGCAACAGGCCAAGAGACAAGGGTTAGGTAGGCTCACATTACCAGTACTATCTCCCTTCTCACCTTAGTACACTGTACCATTTATTATGATACAGTGTAACCAAGATAAACGACCCTTGTCTTGTTCATTGGTTAAAAGTTAACAAAACACCCATCTTTAAGACAAAGCTGGTCATCCATTTGATGCCTCAGCTAAGATTATTCTGATGTGTTCAAAACAGGCAGAGTCTGTCTACAAGACAACAGGGTAAAGTGCTGCTGCACATGGGGGTTTGAATGGCAAAGACATCAATGATGGAGAGAAACCAGGGCTTGGAGGGAGCTAAAGTGAAGCTGCATTGCTCCGCACACACAAAACAAGACCATGCAAAACACCAGAAAGTGCCCAGTGGGAAACAGGCTTGTGCCATCAGACCACAATGATCTAACCACCATAAATGTTAGGATAAAGAAAAGAATATCTGCTGTTCCTTACATATGTTGCTCCTTACTCTCTTCGTAATCCCATGTGAAAGCTGTCCCCTTCCTCACCACATCTGGATGTTCCATTGACAGAACATTGTCTAATGGTTACAGCACAATTCCTGGTTTCTATTACTGGCTGTAGGAGAAATGTGTGTTATATTAAATAAAATAAAGGACACAGAATTTGAATTTTGCTGCATGCTTCGATATTTAGTCAGCACTAAATGGAACTAGATAAATTACTGATACTTACTGTGACTCTGTTTCCCCAATAACAAAGTAGTACATTAAACTCTGGTGTTATATAATTCAATACTTGTATTAGTAACAGTTTGGGATGAAAGATGACAGAGAAGCCAGCTTTTTATTATTAAATACTGAACTGCAGATACCTCAGTGAAAACTGAAAAGTGTTGCAGTTTGCAAAAAATGGTTGATTCTGCAGAGCAATCCCCTTGTGCAAGAGGTGACATTTAATATGAGCTATTTTGGTGTGTCAGCTTATAGGGGACAGCAAAACCCAAAGTCAACCCAAAGCTACCAAGAAAGAAAAAAGGTACGTTTCTCTTTCTCAACAGTGTATCACACAAGGTCTACAACCCAAGACAGCACAAACATACCTACAAAGGCAGTTCCTTCTGAATTTAGGAATAAGACCATTAAAGAAATCACCTGCCTATTTCTACAGGAATTTTTAGGCTCTGATGACCAAGGTCAAAACCAAAAGGCTTTAGTGTTATCTGTGTATAAGGGCCCTTAATAGTAAGGAGTGAAAAGACAGGCGGAAAGGGACATAAAAAACAAATAGATTATTTGCTGCTGAAAAACAGATTCCTTCTAGAACACAGAAGCAAAAGCTTCTGTGAGATGTTGCTCCACCTCTGGAGATATAAACTGTTTGTTAGATCCCTTGTCAAAACAAAAGGACACGGGTATATTAATCTAACAATAAAAGTGCCCATTGTGAGAGGAGACTCAGTGCCAGGCTGCCTGCTCCATCTGACAATGAGATTAAACACCACGGCTCTGTGAGCTTGGCTGCATGCCTTGCCTGACACCACCACCCACTGCAGCCATAGGGTCTGCTGCTCAGTTACCACAGGCTACAGTACTAGCAAGACTTTCATACCCTCCCTTCTGAGGTTGTTTCTGCCTGTCTCCCAGCCTCCAAAATACTACACAGTGTTTTCAGCATCTCTTGAGTGTGACATGCAGAGCAGAATTACTACTACACACTGGCATTGGATGTAACATGGTGATGGAACCACCACTATCCTTACTTATCAAAGAACCACGAGACATTCTGTCCCCTGTTGCTGTGAGGCTGAAATGAGGCGTATATAGTCAGTACAATACACACATGCATACGCATTCTTTTAGTTAATATAATTCTTCTAGAATTATCTTTATCTTCGGGCTCAAACCACACCATCGGATCTAAGGACTGGATTCTACTCCTACTGACTTACTGATGAATAAGGATGGAACTATGCTCCAGTTCAGGGATATATAAATTTCAGATTAAAGCTTTTCAATCCTAACCCACATCTTTAATGTGTTAATACAGCAGTTTGAGAACTTGCTTTGAACTTCAAAAAAGTAGGGATCTGGACAATGCTCATCTGAAATAATGTTCATTATTAATTAAAAATTAAAACTATTAATGCCACAAGATTGTTTTCCACTTGATGAATCATAATGCATGTACATACCTGTGTATGCATCTATGCATTTACACATGTGCACACATGCAGATGTTTGAGTGAAACTGTGACAGAACTTATTGCTGTTAAGGTTAGCTTGCATCCGATGTATTGTTGGTGTACTTTTCTTTCTGCAGCATTCCTGACACCATGGAAAAATATGTTTTAGTTAGCTGCCACTACAAACCCAGCACAAACAGTTATTTTTGGTGGCTTTATTTTCTCAGTTTAAAAAAAAATGTTTAAAAGTAAATAAATTGATGCTTAGAACCTAAGCCTTATCAGATCTGTAAGAGTTGTGCAGTTAATGAAAGTTATGGCCTTCAACATGGAGATAACATTCTTTGACAATGCCTTAAATCAATGTACTAGCTATCAAACTACTTTTACCAATTGTTCTTAAATAGAAAGACTTGTTTTTCACATTATAAAATGGCCCGCACCACAGAATTTAGGTCAACTACAACTACATTCAAATCCATATCTGTCATAATAAGATGTAAGATGTCGGTTTGTACCTTACTGGAGATGGCACATTTCAATGTCACCCTTTTCTCTGTGTTTTTCCTGTTCATAGCTCCTCTCTTTCATTGGCTTTCAAGCCCATTATAACTCTCTCTCTTATATTGGTTAAGATTTAGTGAGTGGTCTGCACAAGTCATTTGCTGACAAGGGAGCATGCAAGACCGAAAGAAAAGCCATCAGTATTTGCTGCAACTCAGATAACAGCTATTGAAAGAGCAAAAAGACATTTGCTCTTCAGAAAGAAGAAAAGGTTGACATGATCATACAAAGTCATAGTCTGAGATTACTCAGATTACTGAGATTACTCAAAGCTCATATTCAGAGATTACTCCTACTTCCAATGTGGAAATTTTACAGGAATTGCCTCATTTCTCCCTTTAGTTTTGCTTGATATTTCTCAAATATTTTGAAAGTGCAGCTCTGTTTTCAGATAACAGCCCAACTTAAACCCAGATCTCTGAAGGCAAGGGAGACAAAATCAGCCAGAATTAATTAAATTTCCTGCCATCAAAACATTGATCATGTGCCAGCAATTAAAGGTAGTTAGCAGTCTCTGACTACTGTAAACATTTGTAGCCGGCAACTTCACCACAGCTTCATTTGCCTGCCTTGAAGGAACTTGGATTGTGTTCACACCTAACACCTTACAACCATTTTGAACCTATTCATGATACTTTCTCAGGGATAACAGACCAGAGTTTTAGAAAAAAAAACCAATTCAGCTGAACTTCAGATCCTTTCAGTTTCTTTCTGCTTTTCAGTTAGCGAAATAGAGAGCACCGATATGTAAAATGAATCTTCCTCTGCTTTCCCCGTAATTTTTGAATGCTTCCTTTGATTCTGTATATATCTTCTTATCTTCCAGAGAAATAATATTTCCTTTTAGAAAAGTCTATGTTCTAGCAAATGGTCACCTCAGAGAAAGGTGTAGTATGCAGACAAGTGATCTATATCACAACCATTACTGACCACATGTTGTTGGATAGATCTACTAAATATCTGAACTAAGGAGGGCTGGAGTGAGCTTGTCCCTAGGCAGCTGTTCCAACAAAAGTCTGTATAATGACATTCCTCAACATTTTTCATTTGAAGGATTTTTTTGCCTTTTTGAAAAAAATCCAAAGACCTCCTTGGGCTGCACTGCAACATAGGCTTTCACTAATAATAATTTTAAAATTAGTTTGGGCTCTGGATGGTCTGGGTTTTTTTCCTTTTATTCCCCTCATTTATGTGCATGGATTTGTTTAGCTGCATGGCAGGGAGGGGCATGTGGACTTTTTAAAGTTTTGGAAGTGTTTAGGGGATGCCTGATGTTATATTGACCATCATTTAATTAGCAGTGATCTAGATCAACATGTCTTGTTCCAACCAATAATAGGGATACAGTCAGAAATAAAATCAGTCTCTAGCTATGAACACACAGACCTCAGTAACTTCCAGGAAAATCAAAGCAATGTGTGTACAAAGGAACAAGGAAAGGCAAAGGGAAGGCCTATTTCCACTGTTATTCTGATACAGGGTCTAGGCCAGATCTTTTACTCTGTTTGACTGCTGGTTAGCACAAAACTAGAGTGAAGAAGTAATGGTAGTTTTTAAACTGCCTTTGTGACTCTGTGGTCTATAAGCTGATCAAGGTATGTTAAGACTCTGATGCCAACTTAGAACAGCCTTGAGGTTTTGTAAATGATACTTGGCTACTCATTGATCCTGAAACAGCTGCTTAGCAGGCAGGGAGCTCCAGCTAAATATCCTCTTCTTTACAGTACTGGTGACAGAGCTTTCACACTGCTCCTATTCTACCTAGGAAACTCACTTCCTTCAAAAGTGACTGCAAGGCTGCCAGTTCTGCATGCTTCTGAGTGCTTTGTAGCATCTCAATGAAAAAAACAAGGAGCTGGATCAACAAGTCCTGGCTCCATCTCTGGTGCTAGGCAGGGGACAACATTGGCTTACTGTGTATTCTTTGTAGAAGAGCTAGATGGATTAGTTACGGTTGGTGTGGCTTGCTAAACTCTGATTATTCATGTCCTCTGAAGTTTACATGCAAACTAATTAGAAGCACTGATCCCTTAGTAAGAAGCTGAAATCAATTAGGAAGGCAGCTGACTTTATTATAGCAATTAATTGCAAATGACATTTAGTTTCAGTAGTTCGTGGCCAAGCTCTTTATTTTGGCTTTTGGGGCTTTGGTGTTTTGCTGTTGTGTTTTGGGTTTTTTTCTTCCCCCTCCATTATACCACTCTTAACCCACCCTGATTTTTCTTAGACATAACTTCCATCACATAGAATCTGTCCTCTTTTGTGACACACACTTTCCTGGAGAATACTTGGCTTTCTTTACAGGAATCCATGTATGCTTAGAAGTCCTGGAAATAGGTCAAAGTTCCTATGGAAAGGTGGCCCTTAAATCTAAGCAAAACATGCTGAATTGCTCTCTTAGAAATCTGTTTGACTGTTAGGGTGAGGACAGGGGAGAGAAAGATGTAAGCCATCTTTGTTGTACTTGGCAAGATTGTTCAGTTCACTGGGAATACAGAGCACCCATGCTCCCGTGGGGTGCTAAGTAGTACATGTGTGGTTACCAGAAAGATTGAGTTGCTCTGGAGACAAAAAAATACATCACTCTTTCTGTGAAGCAGTTGACTGGGATATGAAGAGGGACACACCCAGACTCTGCAAGGTTTAATTCCATCGTGGTAGTCTGAGCCAGAAGGAGACTTGGCGTATGCCAAGAGAGCAGCACATATTTAACTAGGTAGTGGCCCTGATTCTATGCAAGATGTTCATGCACAGAGACTGGGCTCCTAAAATCATTGTTTGCTCCTGAACCACTGCAGATGCTAGAGAAGAAACTGGTCACCTTGAGGGATGTAGCTAATCAAGGATGAATTAGTCAGTTTTCCAGAAAACTTCAAAGATGTAAAATGGTAATGCTTTAAAATTATGGGTAGTAAATGTGTTGCTCTTGAATACATATTCATACACAGCTAGAGAACTGGACCTGTGAGCAAAACATCATACTTCATTTCACATAACAGAATCTGAAGTTTAGCATCTATATTTTTGGTATTGGCTGCCTGTGAGGTTCTAATAGCTGTGGGAACTATTCACGATACTGACAGAGGGGCAGGATCATGCCTATAGAGACAACTACAGGGAACTTACTGCTCAGTTCAGCAGAAGTATGACTGAATGTGAGCCCTGACAACTGATTCACCACTACCCTCCTGCTTGGTGTACACATTTACATCAGTGTGAAGCATGCACCACCTTAACTCAGCTGCACTTTGCTTACATTGCAGTCATGTAAATACTGCTGCAGAGTGTGTGGTAGTAGGGAACTGGGTTACATGACTTCACAGCATTTCAGATCCTGTAAAGTGGAAATACCATGGGAAGAAGAGGTTTCACATTTTCTCTCTGTAAGTGACTGCTGTAAGTGCTATGAGAGAAATAGAACTGACATTGAAAATTAGGCTTCATGCACAAATTGAATGCACAAGCTCTTCTTAATAGACTAAAATCCTGAAGAATTCTGAATAGCACCAAGGAGGAAGACACTGACACTAAGTTTGCTTCTAACTGGTAGCCGCTTAGAATAAAGAAAGAAAAAATAGAGCATAAAATCAAGAATGTTACTAAACTATCATTTCCAATAAGCATATCTACTAACTTACAAGAAAAGCCTCCAGTTCAGACTACAGTTATAATCAAAACCAAGTTAATATGCTGGCCCTCAGACTGAGTAACCGCATGATTAACACTTGTAGCACAGCCTGGATACAAGTTCTGTTCTGTTGAAATGGTAATGGGGTAAAGAGAACAGATAGGGTAGGAGGTTACAATTTTTATGCCATTAGGATATACATGGCTTCTAAACACACCTGGTTTATCTGTAATTGGGGATAATGAGGCCCTGTTTGCTGTAACCTTGCTCTAAAGTTGAAAACCACCTTGCAATAGGTGGAAGATTCCTCTTGCCTGGTGAATGTAGATAACATCACGCAAGTTTCAAAGAACAAAAGTGATAGCTAAAATCCTGTTCTCCCATGCCCCACATGCAAATCAGAACTAACCTGGATGATCTATGTAGTTTCTGATTTGCTCTTCTCACTCTCTTTGTAAGTGTCTGTGTTCGGTTCAGGTCCTCACTGTGTAGGAAGAGCCCACCTTCAGATGAGTTAGTACAGCTGTTTTGACTGTAGAGATGGTCTTCTGGAGAAACAATTGCAAATAAATAGTTCCTTTTAGCTTTCTAACAATATAAAAGGAATCTCCACTGTTTTTTCACTTTCAAAAGAAATTATAGAATATGTACAGAGGTTCCTCTATGGTCTCTGTTACCTTAGTACAGGGCTGGTCTTACAGTGTTATGATGAAATTACTTTGGCTTAAACCAGAATGATTTGAAGCACATGCTTGACACTAAGCCAGAGAAGATGCAGGTAGTATGTACTATTTGGGCATGTAAAGGCAAGAAAACACTTAAAGGTTTCTTTGCTGAAGCACTCAACAGTGCTTTTAATACACTCTAGAATCAAACCCAATATGAGTATCTCATATGTACCATTATATCTTCAACACTGATTTCATCTGCATTGTAGACAAATTGTTGATTGGTTACTCTACACATTGAGTATAGGGATCATAAGTAATCACTGATAGAGAAAAAGAAACAAATTTGTCTGCATGGAGTGTGATTAACATATACAAAGATGGTTTTCAGCTGATACAGAACCATTTTCTTTGGCTTCTTTGTATCAGCTGCTCTAGGCAGATGACTTCCAGGATTTAGGATGAAATCTGTTACGAATTATTTACTTCTATCATTCAGCTAATTTTCTTATTGTTGGGGTTTTTTTCATTATTTGTTATTAAAGCTAAATGATTGTGCTCCAGGACATTCCACAAATGCTGCTGTACTGTCATTTTAGGAAATACCATTAAAGCGACCTTTTCCTTGTTTGCTTCCCATGGCATTTAACTAAGCTGTTTTAAGAGAAACATCATTAAAATTGTCAATTCCTCCATGAATGCCTTAAGATTATTCATAGAAACTGTAGTCTTTTGGGGATAACAGAAACACAGGGCCTTGTTTTCCCTTCATTAACCCCATTTTCCACTGAAGTAACAATATGAACTTTAACACAGGTCTATCAATGCTGGGCAAATTCAGGCCTCTTTTTTTTTTCTCTCCTTCTCTGTAAGAATTTGATACTAGTGAAAGATACCACATTAGAAACATTAGGGAGTGAAGTCCTCTACCCAACCTCAAATTATATATAGCACAGGAAGCAATTCTACTGCTCCCCCCAAACCTTTCACCACAATTCCTGATTTTTGTCCTGGCATAACTTATTCTAAGAGGATGTGGGACCACAAATCCCAAATAGTACTTGGCCCAAAATAGTAAGTGCCAGCTGTGTTCACAATTCTTGAGCTGTTTTGACTCAGGCATGAGAAAAAAACAGATTAACGTATCACAGAGCACAGGACAGTTGAGGTTGGAAGAGACCTCTAGCAATCACCCACTCCAAATCCACTGTTCAAAGGAGGGTCAACTAGAGAAAGTTGTCTGGGACCCCATCCAGTCAGGTTTTGAGTATCTCTATGCATGGAGCCTCTACAACCTCTCTGAGCAACCTGTTCCAGTATTTGATCATGCCTACATTAAAAAAGGTTTTTTTTATGTTTCCTGTGTTGCAGTTTGTGCCCATAAACTCTTGTCCTGCAACTGGGCACCACTGAGAAGCATTTAGCTCCATCTTCTTTACTCCCCCCACCATCAGGTATTTATAGATAGAGATAAGATCCCCTCAATCCTTCTCTTCTCCAGAATAAACAGTCCCAGGTCCCCCAGTCTCTCCTAATATGTCAGATGTACCAGCCCTTTAATCATCTTTGTGGCCCTTTGTTGTACTCTCCTCCAATATGTCCATCTCTCTTGCACTTGGGAACTCCAGAACTGGACACAGCACTCCCAACATGTCCCACCAATGCTGAGCAGAGAAGAAGGATCACCTCTCTTTACTTGCTGTCAGTGCTTTTCCTAACACATCCCAGAGGCTGTTGGACACCTTTGCCACAAGGGTACATTTCAGACTCATGTTCAACTTGTTGCCTACCAGGACTACAGGTCCTTTTTCACAAAGCTACTTTCTAGCTGGTTGGCCCAAGCCTGTACTGGTGCATGAGGTTATTCCTCCCCAGGAACAGGTCTTGGCATTTCCCTTTGTTGAATTTTGTGAGATTCCTATTGAGGTGCCTCCAAACAGCAGTATGACCATCTGGTCTCTCAATTGTTCTTCCCAGTTTTATGTTGCCTGCAAACTTGCTGAGGGTGCACTTGGTCTCATCATCCAGGCCATTAATGAAGATGTTAAACAGTTTTGTATCCTAGTACTGACCCTGGGATGCACCATTTGTGTGGCCCGCAGCTGATCTGTTTGCTGCTGACCACAAGCTTCTGAGCCCAGCAGCTCAGCCAGCTACTAAACCATGCCACTGTTCATTTATCTAGCCCAAACTTCATCAGTTTGTCAACGAGGACATCATGTGAAAGTGTCAAAAGCCTTACTAAAGTCAAGATAAACAGCATCTACTGCTCTCCCCATATCTATCAAGCCAATCATTTCATCATAGAAGGCTACTACGATGGTCAGGAATGATTTCTCCTTATGTATCTGTGCTGACTACTCCCAGTAGTAGTTGTCTTTCATATGTTTGGAAATGATTTCTAGGACTGTTTGCTCTGTCATCTTCCCAGGGACTGAGATGAGGCTGTCCACCCTGTAGTGCTCCACATCCTCTTTCTTGTCCCTCTTGAATATAAAAGTGACAGTTGCTTTCTTCCAGTCCTCAGGAACCTCCCCCAATGGCCATGACCTTTCAAAGCTAATCAAGAGTGGCTTCACAATGACATTAAACAGCTCCCTCAGCATTCATGGGTGTACCCCATCAGGTTCCAGGGACTTGCTTATTTGTCCAGTTTATTTAAATATTCCTAACCCAATCCTCATCCATCAGGGGTAAGTCTTCCTTTCTCCATACTTTGCCACTGGTCTCAGAGGCCTGGGATTTCTGAAGGCGAGTACTTCCAGTAAAGACCACAGTGAAGAAGACTATCTCATCTGTTTCTGTGACCTTTGTCACTAGGTCCCCTAGACCATTCAGCAGGGGGTCTACTTTTTCCCTCGTCTTTCTTTTGCAGCTGGTCTCCCTTTAGACACCCTTTTTGTTGCCCTTCATGTCCCTTAGCAGATTCAATTCCAGGTAGGCCTTGGTTTTCCTTATCCTATCCACACACATTCAGATAGTGTCTCTCTATACCTCCCAGGTCACCTGACCCTACTCCCATCCCTTGTAAACTTCCTTTTTGTGTTTGAGTTTAGTCAGGAGCTCCTTGCTTATCTACACAGGCCTCCTGAGACCTTTGTTTCATTTTCTGCTCATCAGGATGAACAGTTCTTGAGCTTGGAGGAGGTGATCCTTGAAAATTGGTTGGCTCTCCTGGACCTCCCTTCTCTCCAGGGCCATGTATTGTGGGATTCTTTCAAGCAGATTATCTGAACAGGCCACAGTCTGCTCTCCTGAAGTCCACAGCTGTGATCCCGCTTTTTGCCTTGCCTCCTCATGTCTTGTTGTATTGCCCACTAATGCTGATATTTCTTTCCCAGTCTCCAGTTTTGCTGCCTGGGACTTCACGACACTGACACATTAGGCCACATTTTAAGACTTGGACCTTCACCTTCCTAGAAGGAAATTTCAACTAAACCTTTCCATCTTATTAACATAGAAAAAACCTCACATGGTCTTGGTTACCCTAGGGTTCTCTGCTAAAGGTTATCTCCATTCATTCCCTATGTTACCACTTCATGATTCATGTCTTTATATTGCCTAAAGAGCTATCTTTGGTTGTGCAATTCACATGGCATTACATCTTCTCATCCCTGAGTCTAAATGTAAGGTAGCTTACCCTAACGACACTTGCAATTGTAACAGTTTTTCATTTTGATCAGTTGAAACTGGATTTGAACAGGTGACCAAATCTTTGTTTAGCCACATGTAATAACTATAAGCCTACTTCTCAAGCAGGCCTGCTTATTTCTAGAGCACTACATTTGGTATGGAGCACTGACAGTTTGATTCTGCATTCATGTCTGCATCTCTCAGTGCCACAGCATCTCACTATGCAATGAAGTGATCCTCATTCCCATCTTCCTAACACCACATGTAAAAGAACTAGGATGTAACATCTGACAAGAAGCAACAGGCATGCTTCTGTGTAGTCCTCATTCATCTCAAAGAAAGATGCTGCTTCAGCAGACACTAGGGCAGTGAACCCCTGGGGCTTTAAGAAGCCTTGTCTGGCACATTATCCATACGCAGTCCTAAGTCATTTTCTCAAAAGAACTGGCAGAGATGGAGCAGGGAAAGAGAGGTTTAATGCCAAATTTCTTCACTTGATGCAAATATCAACCCCCTTGAGTAATAACTTGACATTCCTCAGCAAAGACACACTCTGCTTTTGAAATATTTACCTTTCCTTTATTTTTTATAACCTTAAGAAAATTTGGGAGGAATGTGAACTGTTTTGTTTTTTGTCTTCCTATGACGGCAGAGATTTATTTATAGCCAGGAACTGCAGGACAGTTCTCACGTGGCTGCTGAAAATTAAAACAGCATGTAGGGTTTTGTTTTGTTTTGCTTTTATGCCTTTGCCGCTACAATCTCTCCCTGCGTTCCCTAAACCCTTGTTATTGTAACCAGAGCCACATTTTGCATTGCTACAATTGCAGGGTTATGTAAATTCCAAAGGCTTTAAAGGAAAGGGCCTGCAGATTCTGCTCCGGGCCATAGGGAAGTTGACACAAACAGTTATGCCCAACATCTAAGGAGAAGCAAGGGCATTCATAAATTGTCAACAGACAGGAAACCTATGTCTCAACCTCAGTGTCAACCTGAAGTTTTCTAAACCCTTTAGAGCTTACTGGTTTCATTTAAATTGATTGTCCTTTCACGTTCAGTGTTGTGATTTGTTATGGCCGTGAAAATTTCCTTCAGCCGCTTCTGGAAATCTTCATATGTCCTCTTTCACTTTCCACCAGGGTGTACTGGTTTACCCAGGAGATCCAACAACAAAAAGCTCTACAGGTACAAACTTTTTCAGACTTAAGGAACAGTGATCATGAAACTGTACACACTGAAAAGCATTACTTTATGCATAAAGACTTTTCTATTAAAAAGAAAATTACACCAAAAGAGAACCACCATACTCATGAAAGACAGCAAGAGAACAAAAAGTATGCATCTGATCCCTTGCAAGAAGTCTTTAGAGCAAGTAGGGGTGGGAAGAAGTGCAATACATGTTGCACATCTGTGTGCTTCTGAGTAACCAAGTTGTAATGCTGACACTAGCTGTGCATTTCTGTGTGGGCATGGGCAAGCCAATTCATGTTTCTGAGACTGTACTCTATAAAAGAGGGATAATAATGCCTGACTCAGAGTCAATGTTAGAAGGCTCTGCATAAGCTCATCTTAGTACCCAGTGTTTAGACAACTCAGCTAAATAAGAAAAATGTTTAGCCCACTTCTCCAGTCTTGCTTCTATTTCAGCTCTAAATCACCATTAGTCAAATCATGCTTAGACCTCTGACAAAAACCTAGATTACATTATTCCTGAAGTATGTGGAGGTTTTGCACAGCATGGTGCACCCTGATCACTGGAGTGTGCTAATGAGAGCTCAGGGAAATTACTGTTTCTGTGAAAAGGTGCAGCCAGAACTCCCTAGCCAATTCAGCTGACACTATAAGGAAGGATGAGGCCGTGGCACCACTCCAACATGCTGCTTTCTTATAGCTGTTGAGTGTTTCAGGCAACCTTAAATTTACTGCAGTGGATATGAAAAAGCAGGGCTTGCTGCATTGTTCACCCACCTCTTTGGCACAAAGTCAATCATGGTAAGTCCTCAGGAAAGAAAACCAAGAAGCACTGCCTCTCATTCTGCAACCTGGTAGGTCAGTGCCAAGCCAACATAGAAGGGACATTTGAAGCAATTCCCAAGCCGTGATATTTTAAAAACAACCACTACAATGGAAGAGATAACTTCAGTAGTGGGCAACAGTTCCTACTCAGCTGGTATTTACTGGTGCTGCACAGGTGGCAATAGCTTTTATTATTATGAAAGTGTAGCTGTTTAAATCTTATTAAGAAAGAAAAGGTCAAATTCTGGAGGTGCAGCTCTGTGGAGCTCTGATCCTGACTCTACCCGTGACCTTAAGCAAGTGACTGAATGCCTTTGCACCCACAACTCCTTTTGAAGGCAGCTGGTGATGTAAATGCTCAACAATTCTGAAAAAAACAAGCCCTACAGGTCAAAGCCAAAGTCTGCTAGAGCTGAGGTGTTTTGGGTCACATCATAAAATATATAAACTTCGAACCCAAGAAATGAAGCATCCATAGCTAACAAATATTTTTGTAAATATGGTCCTGTAATTGGCCCAGTGTAACACAACTCTCAGAGGGAGTGGAGTCCAAGGGACCATCTATATTAACATTTTCTGGAAGAGGACAGTTTATTATGAGTCTGTGTGGAGTCAGAAACAAGCAGACAGAAGACAAAGAAAAGCCAGAAATCAGAGACAGCTATATTAGACTGTGTCCCATTCTTAGTGCACCTAATGATAAGTATCTGATAACTATACATTTTACTGAACCAGGTAAGTACTGACCAAATTTGTTACTTTATTCTGTAAGTTATGTTTCCTAATAGTCTAAACTCTTGAATCCTTTCCTCAAAGATAACTAGTTTAGCGCTCAAAAGCACTGTGGAACACCAGCAAGAAACTCTGATACCCTATAGTATCAAATTCCTCAGATTTCAGTCTTGAACATGAACCAAAATTGATACACGCCTGTAAATGATCAGCACTGCTTCATACAGACTTTGGTATATTATCCAAGTATTAAGCAAGGTGGAGGTTGCTTAGCTTTTGGAACCTGTGAAGTCTGCAGCCTGTAATTATTGGCCAAACAAGCAACATAACTCCCATCTACAACTTGTTTGTTTCCCTGAGTTAACAAAACCCTCTCTTAGCTTCCATGCTTGCATAGCCAATAGATACTACTTGGCTCAGCACAATTCGCAAAGCAGGCAGGACAAGAGGCTACTTAGTCAGCTCTGACACATTTTAGAGCAGAGGACCTCCAATAGCTGACACAGTTCAAACACGGCAACAACCTCATAAAATACTAATAATAACCACACAGACCTTTCAATACATCAGGCAGGCCTGATTAAGTCGAAGTATAACAAAATCCTCCTCCTGATACCGAAGGGCAATAAGAAAATGAAAGGCCTGTGTTGGCCCAGTGGTTCAATGTGGTGAGGTCTAGTTAGGCCTATATTAGATTCTAAGGACTATCATATTCCTCTGCTGGGTAAAGAAAGGAGGGCAAAAGGAAAAAACAACTGTAACCATATGGATAGAAGGTATATAGTAAAAAAAAGGCAAACCAAATGAAACTAAAAAACACCCATAAACAGAAACAGAACAGAACAGAATAGAATAGTTCGGCTGGAAGGGACCTACAATGATCTCCTAGTCCAACTACCTGAATGTTTTAATGATCTCTAATGATGCAACTCAGGTGAGATGCAAAAGGCAGACTTGTGTTGTCCTCTCTCCCTGCTGCAATCAGCTACACCCAAAAATATCTGGAGGGAAAATGACATCTGACACAGCCATAGTAAAAATGACCCAAACTAAGAAGTGGCAACCATGAGGGTGTGGGAAAGTCTGCAAACAAATTACTGGGTGTGTCGATACACAGACGCTAATATAATGGAGTGATTACTATGTCTCTGCTCAGTGAATATGTAAAAGTGAGCTTGGTGTTTTAAGAATCATGCACAATAACCACTGAACAAACTCAAGTCTGGGTGCATTTGCCTAGGAGCAGTACAACATTTGCTGTGACCCTAAAGCTTCAAGGGACACTTAGAACATAACTGAAGTCCAGAGATACTAAACAAATCCAGCATAGCATCTTATTCTACATGGAGGCTTTTTAGACTGCTTCTAAATATCACAGAACAGGGAAAACTGCTTTTGTGACACCCATGAGTGAATTTCTCGGGGAGCTTCATTGTGGCTACAGGGCCCATTATTCCCCACTCTAGTAGCATCACAAGATGCAGTGTATATGATCCATACCAAATGGCAAAATCAGGCCCTAGAAACAAGCCTCCAAAATGCTGGTGAGAACTTCAGCTTTAAAAGTCCAAATGCAACAAATATAGGAACCTAGAGAGCTCATGGATTTAGGGTCACACAGTCTGAACAGGAAACCTAGAAAATAAAGCTTATACACCCATGCAGCCTGGGCTGTTCCATTACAAGCAAGCAAGCAAGCAAGCAAACAGGCAGGTAGGTAGGTAGGTAGCATACTGGAAAGCACATACCCCAAGTCACATGAACAGTTAATGGCAGTTAATGGCAGTGGCCAGCCAGCAGAAGCAAGCCCAAGATTAACAATGGGAGAATTTCTAATGGAAGTCAAAGAGTATTTCCCATTTTTCTGGAGGTGTTGCCCCCCAGTCTGGCACCAAACTGCCCAGCTCCCACTGGCTTCTTTGTGAATTAAGCTTATTCCTGAAAGAGCTAATGACTCCCAAGACACCATGACTAATGAGTGCTCAAAGGAAAAATGAAAGTTGCCTATCTCTCCCCCATCACCATGTAACAACTTAGTATTGAGTACACAGAATTGAGTACACAGCGTTCCTAATGTTGTTTCATCATAGCTCAGAGATATTTTCCTCAGCAGGTTATTTGGATCAAAGACTTAAGGCAACATCCCTGAAAGAAAAGACAAGGCAAAACACAAGGGGAGTTTTTTGCCATCCGCTTCTATTTTAATTTGCTGCACTCCCACACATCACCAGAGCCTGTAGAGTGGTCAGTTGGATTCTGTGTCATGTGCATTCATGGGAGTATAGGACTACAAGGTCATCACGTCCTGTTTCCTACAATCACAGACAACTACATAACAGACACATAGTCCAGCAGACTCCACAGCACATTTATTCCAATGCTGTCACACATTAACATAAGACTTTTCAAGTGACCAGTGGGAAGCAGAATTAGGTAAGTTTTCCAGTCTGCAGTGATGCAGCCATTTTCACTCTTAGTTGAAAGCAGCTGACAATGAAAAATTAGGTATTTCATTGCACAGGGGTATAACATCATCTCCCTGACCTCTGATATCTGATTCTAAAGTTCATCATTTAGTCCACTCTTATTTGAATATTCATGCTCTGTTGATAAAAATATGTATAGCTAGAGATAATATTTTTATGTCAAAGTAATTTTATGTCAAAATATTGATATGTATGTAATCTGAATTGTATGCTGATATATATTGCAAAAATCGAGGCTGGTAATTGAAAAATTGACTCTCAAGACTGATGAAGCGGCATTCTTAAACTGATTTTTATTAAAAGTCCAATGATACCATAAGAAAATGTTAATATATTATGTTAGGTCAACTCTAGCTTGTTTTTACAGTAAGTATTTTCTTAGATAAGGCTCTCATTTCATAGTAGCTTAGCTATACTAAGAGATGTGTAAATCAGATAGAGTATGGGCCTCTGGAGATGCCTTGATAGATGTGAACATACTAAACATCACCACTGTAAGTAAGCAGGGGATGAGGCAGTGAGGAGTTGCTTGCTAAATTTTGCCTCTGTTTAAAGATGTGTCATGAAGGGCACAGTAGGACATTTATAGTTTAACACATTCCCCAGCAGGTACATGAAGCTATTCTAGATAAGCCCAGACACAGCTGGAAAACAGTTCATGGGTCCCCCAAGGAAAATTTCACCTACTCAGAAAATGCATCTGTTTTTCTCCATATAACTTAGTAATGGTGAGTGCCAAAGACTTCGTAACATTCACACAGACTGCCTGAATCCTGCTGATGATGAAAGGCTGAGGTCAAGCTTTGTACTTCTGTCATTGGCAACGCATTTCAGGGACGCTACAACAGAGCCAGAGAGATTCACTCATTGGGATGCCTGACCCACAGGGCAGTAAAAGTATGAAACAAGCAATGAGGGCAAGTTCATATCTCAGTAGGGCACAGCTGGAAGACAGTTCATATTGGCAGGGCCCTAGCATGGTTATTACTCTATCCCTGCATAACAGTGCAGGAGGATGCTGACAGATCAGGGCGCAGGCAAGAACAAAACCAACTGTCTCTCTGTGCATTCAGCTGTTAGAAACATAGTTTAATTGGTTCCCGCTGTATACACGGCTGCAAAAGTAGCAAAGGACTGAAGTCCCCTCATGTTTGGTCAAGATCTTGCTTTCTTTCATCTGTTGTGCAGATGCTGATGGGGTCACCTGCCTGGAGGGGGTCAGGATTCTGCCAAATGGATTTAAGCAGGGTACTCACAGTCCAAGCATCCCAGCTTAATGGTCAGTGACTCAGTGAGAAAACCAAGACTGTCTGCACTACTGGATGGCCCCATTCCTGACAACATTGGTAAGAAAGAATGATATCCTGGCAAAGCTTCTTTACAAATATATGCTGTTTAATTTAACAAATAAACCCATTCAACCTAGTTAGGGCAGATCTCTTACAATCACTGTTAGCAGTACCTAAGTTTCATACTCTCAGTGTAGGTAAAAACCTAAATGAAGGGTGGACAGTAGGAAGAAGCACTGGGGATTACAACTAGAAGTTCTGGGAAGCCAGAACACAGATATGGGAGGGGGAGAAAGACAGGGGAGGAGTACCCATTCTGCACTAGGGTGATATACTTGTATTCTGGGAGAAGTATGATTTTGGTGAATATGTGGCTTGTCTACCAAGGAGGTTAAATGCGACATAATGATAAAGATGTTGTTATAATATTTTAGTTTAATTGCTATGGCTTTGTTAAACTAACACTTCAGAGGACTTAAAGATAGGAAATAAAGATAGCTAAAAAAAATGAGTCTTTAACCTACCTGTAATGAGAGTATTTATATGATAGTACAGACTCCCATCAGGTTGCAGGCATCTGAGAAAGCTGTGCCTCAGTTTCCCAAAATGATAAATCCATTAATATCTGTAAAGCACTTGGAAATTTTCCAAAGGAAAGTGCTGAATGCAAGAATAAACTATATATATGTGACTTATCCTCACATATTTGTACAGTGTATGGTTGCAGACAAGAAAATCTTCTCATCATTTAACTCCTACTGGTTAAGTAGGAACAGTCCATTCAGATTGCCCCAGCTCCATCAGAAACAGTCTGGCTAATGAGCATACAATACCCACAGCATTCAGGATTTGATCTTAAACAAGTGGAAAGTACAGAACTTACTGTATTGCAGGCTGATGATTTATTGAGTACATGTTTTCAGAGAGACTGGATTGTTGTAAAATTTTTTGGGAGAAAAACAGCTTCATTTTAGAGGGAAATCATATTACGCCTTTACAAGAGTCCAGGAAACTTCTATGCACAGATCGGAAGAGGTAAGGATGCTTATACAGCTCCACAGTAGTTTCATTCCTTCCTGAAAAGGTTGCTCCCTTTGACCTGACAAGGAAAGGAGCAGAACTGGCAAGCTGATGCAGAGCAACATGGAATTCCCATGTATTTCTGTCACAGCCTTCCAGAGATTTGAAAGAAAACAGATGACAGTGCAGGACCAAGACTGTGCAAAGAGATTAATGATTTTTCAAGACCAGCCTGAAACACCTAAAAATAGTCCTTTTTTTTTTTTCTTTTAAAGCACTGAGCTTTTCTGGAAAACGGAAGCACCCAAAATATTTGTTATTTATTAAAATATCAGCAACAATCATGTTATTGAAGAGTAAGTCTGTTCACAATGTTCAGATTTAGAGAAATATTTAAATGCAAAAGAAAATACAAAACATTTCTAAAAATAACTGGAGGGAGGTTAGCAAATTAAATCCTTTGTGCAAAAAAATTGTCATTGTTTGTAATCCACTTTTGAACTGGGGAACAAGGAGAGATGCTGGCCACTTTTTTCACCAACATGAGGACACACAGTGCTAAAAATGAATGTATAGTTTCTTCATGTGCATTCTTGACATTTAAAGGACTTTAAAATGTGAGTAAATTTCTGGAGGTTTGTGATGCACCTGGTCAGGTTCCTTGGCCCATGACCTACAGATATGATTGTCTCTCCCTCGTAGAATAGCTGAAACATCAGAGGATCTTCACAGCATTTTCTCTCTTGAAGACCACAGGAATATAAAAATTACTACGTAGAGTCAGATCAGAAGTCCATCTAAACCAGTACACTATCTCCAAGTAATGGTCAGCTGCAGATGGTTAGGGAAAGCATATAAAAATACCATATATAGTCTGATCCTACCCCTGCTCAATCCTTTTAGTTGTTTAGGACTTTCAGATGGGAGTACAGCCAGATTATCATGTTTAATAGCTACCAGTGGACCTATCCTCCAAGATTTTTCATCTCTTCCCACAGCTTTGTCTTGGGAGAAGGGAATCTTGCCATGTGATATTAAACCCTTAAAGTGTATCCTTGCATGACTTCACAATGAAATCCAACCTGGATTGTGCTCCTTGGCAGAAATTCTCCCTTTTGCATGTGTGTGTATGTATTTAATTTATGAAAATGTCCTGGGAACACATCTTCAGATCAGATCTTAAAAAGTTAAATTGGACCTGACCACTTTCTTCGAGGATGAACAGGGCACTATGTAAATTTCTGTCTCTTAAGACTTCATGGTTCATTAATACAATTGTTTAAGCAGCTAAAAACATTGCCCCTCCAAACAGCAAACAAAACACAAAGCCACCCAAATCAGGCTTGTTCACTGCCTGGAATAATAAAATCCATAAAAGTAAAAACGAGTCCTTGTTTATGCCTCCTTAAAAAAAGCAATATACCAAGGAGACAGAATACAGTTGTTGGGTCTCACAAATAAGCTTTGTCCCCAGTTCAAAGAAGAGCTGGGCTGCCACATGCATTCCCTGAATTTAAGTCATCTTGGGACACAGTGAAGAGAAAAATACTCTTCAGCAAAACCAAATGCGAACTTCAAAGCTCATGAGCAGAAATATCAACTTCAGCGATTATTACTTTGAAGCCAGCAAGACTGGGAAGGGAGCAAGCACTTGTTATTCAGGGAGGGAGCCTATTCTTCTCTTGCTGCCAAAGTTTTCTCAGTTCCTCAAGGTTACCTCTATTTCCATTTTCACGCAGTCTAAACATATCCTTCTGATCTCCAGCTCCCACTCCTTAAATTCCAGCAAGTCTTCTGATCTCCTCCCTTTCTTATCTACTTCCTTCTTTCCACCTTAAGTCTCTCTAATTCCCAACTCCAGAAAAACCTTATCACTAGTATAAGCCTGCCCATACTCTCAGAATAACTTTTCTACTAAGTCAAAAAACCACGAGCTTCTCCTGATCAGATTTGCTAGTCCATGTTGTCCCAAGTCTAGAAAACTCCTACTATTAGAAGACTTTATCTGACACCATAGAGATCACCAAAGAACCCCAAATCTCAGGTGTGGTGTTGAAATAACGTGTGGAAAATTGAAAATATAAAGCTAACATGCAACATGAACTTTGGGCAACATACAAACTGGACACAAAGCCTAAGGGAGGGAAAAGCCTGTTTGACCATCATCAGGTACAGATTTAACACACAGCACTAAGAAAGCTTGAGGCTGCACTACCAATATCGCTGCTCAGCATGTGATGTGTTCATGGGCATGTGGCTAAGTGGTTCTCAGGAAATCAAAGCCGGGTACATCCTGGACATGTCAAGAAAAACAGAACATGAGTACAGGACTGACATACCAAAGCTCATGGGAGCTTCCGGCAACATGGGACACATTCCTCTGTGACTTCTACTGCTGTAAAACAGCAGTAGCTCCACCGACTTTCAGAGAGTTACACTGCTGTAAGAAGTATGTGAGAAGAATCAAATCCACTGTGTAGATTTGCCCAAGTCAGTCAGCCAGCATTTCAAAAGCAGCTTATAATTTTGGCTGTCTCAATTTGTGAGTGTCTCAGTGCCTTGACATGGCACTAAAAATAAAGAGCCAAAATTACAGGTTACTTTGCACAACTTGGGCCTCAGTTTCTCTGGACCAAATTCTGCTGCTACTTGAATTTACTTGTAATTGAAGCCTGGAATAAGTTTCCTGAAGAATACAGAGATACAAAAAACTTTCACTAGTACAGATGAGAGCACACTTGCACCGTCTGTGACTCAAGTCACTCATTACCAATCTGAAGACACTGGGCCAAATCCTCATCTGGAATACATTTGTCATAGCTACACTGGAGCCCCCATACCTATTTGCACTGATTGCTAAGAATTCAACCCAATAAATTCCATTTGACTAATTTACGTAGCATTATGAAATTTAATACCTATACAGAGCTTGGAAGACAAGTCCTCAGCCTGATAACAATTCAGAGTAGTGCCAAACAGAAGTAACTCCACTGTTAAGTGGAATTGCAGAAAGATGAGAAACTAATCAGATCTACCGTATGTTAAAATATACTGAGTCCTACTACTACCCGTTTCCTGCAAATGCCTCAGTTCAGAGGAGTGTGATATTAGGGTACACAACTGGTAAAATGGAAAAGCAGTAAGAGACACCACTGTCAATCATCAACACAGCAAAAAGTACAGGAAAATACACGTAAACTCTTTCATCCAATGAAAACCACAGCAGGTTTAATTTAGGAACATGCTGTTCTTCCCTGGGGGCTGCAGGGGCAGCGAGGAGAGAGATGGTCAGATCTCCATAGGATTGACCCAGGTTTGAAAATCGACAGCAATTAAAGCGCTGAGAGCCAAACCTCCCACGCATCTTTCGCCTAAGTGTCAGGAAATGGTGTCCCCTGATTGCTCAATCGCTATGTCAGATGGCTGGTCTGGAGGGACTAGATGGGTTTCTGCAATTCCACTGGACCTTGGGGGAAATTTATGTCAACTAAGGCAGATGGAGCAAAACCAAACTATCTGGGACATGCCTTCAAGATGCTGTCCAACTCTTGCCGTGCCTCCTTGCCAATAAAATACAGTCAGTGCACGCCACGTTTGGACTTTGTAAGAAAAATTTTTGTGACTGATTTCAAGATGAACAGAATGATCTCCATTACACATAAGGAGCACAATGAAAATAAAACAGCGGTGACAGCAGCAAAGAGATACAGTGTGCTAAGGCCACTAGGATATCTGAGAATTTGCTTACTCAGCTCTGTGAAACCATGGCACTTCATAACACATAATATAGACTTTTAAAACCTCAGGGTTGCACTGTGACTGTCGTAAGCTCCAACAGGGAATTGTTTTCTGTTTCACAAAGCAAAACTGAAAAGATGTCTGCCCTGTGCATATCCTGCTTGTTTCTCTCGCTTCCAGAGTCAGCGCACACCAGTAGAAGAATTAGAAATTTCCTGGCTGGTATAATCTCATCTAAACTCAAGGATGCTAAGTGATGACCCATGCATTCTCATGAGATACTGAATTTATCTACTGCCAGATCAGTATCTCCTTCCCCATTCCTCCTCCCATCCTTCCACTCGGTGTGCAACTTTCCTCCTGAACCATGACTAACAGCCCACAAGGAACTTCCAGACTTGCAAACCTCTGCAGGTAGTGTCGCTCACTAGTGGGATGCTGAGCTGGAGGACAGAGAGAGGAATCATGAGACAGAAAGGAAGCAGTCAGCTTAATAGCACACCAAATTTGGAATTTTCTCCTCCTTAGTTCTTTTTCTCACCCTCAGCTTTCAGCAGCTCTGTATATATTAGTTCTGTATTTCCCAATGCACTTGAGACAGACTAACTGCTGAACCAGGTATAAGTGTCTGTGGCTCCCAGACACTTGCCTTGGCTGTGACAGCTCTCAAACTTTTATTGGGGCATACAGGTTTCTAACAAGTTACTACATTTCTTAAGGATTTTTTTTCTTTCACCTTGCCAGCTAATGTGCTTAGGCTGTTACTAAGAACATAAAGCAGCTTCTTGGAAAAGGAGCTGCTAGGCTACTGGAAACAAAATCTAATAGGAAGTAAATGGAGGAGAGGAAAAGGATTCTGATATGTTGTGGTAAAGCAGCCCAGATCCCAAACTGACTCCTTCCAAGTCTGGAGACCACTTCCAAAGTACATCCCTGCAGGAACTGGCTCTGAGAACACATGCTCCCTTACATGTGCAGTCAGTACGGTTGCTTTTTCTCCAGCTCAGTGTAGCTTGCTTTGCATGGCATGGTATGGCATCCCTTAGTGAGGATTAGACCTTGAACATCTGCCCAGTAAAGGCTACCCCCACTACATTAGCCAGCACAGTGGTTACATCAACATGCAGTTATTTTCAGCACAGCTAACTGGGCTTGCTTGATTTCATTTGCAGGGGAGATCCCTGCAAAACTCCCTCCTCTCAGTCCTCACATTTCATCCTTTACTTCCTTCTCCCTGCAACCCACTCTGCCACCCTCAAGAGAAAAAGTATTTGCAGACTTATTCCATTACCAAAACAACTCAGCCCAGGGAGCACTGACTCCTTTCTTGTGACTGCTTATTGGCTGAAGCCAATTACTAACAGCACAGTGCATTATATTGTGCAATTCACACAGCTCCTGCTTCTCAGCCCAGTTTTGCGTTTATGTTCAAGGGCATCATCTCTCCTTCCAGTAGCTGCACAGACCAATCACCCTCCACGGGCAAAGAGCTTTCTGAAGTTACAAGTGCTAGCTAAGTATGTCAGCTTCACACAAGAAGCATCAAACTCTTCCACCCGCCTGGGGAAATAAGCTGTTTCTGTCATTAGAGAAGGTGCCAATGAAGAGGACAGCTGTCCCCAGAACTGTTCCCAACTCCATTTGGGGAATGAAGAAGGAACATCCAGGTGTGAGATGAGGGAAGTAAAGTTAGTTACAGGAACGCAGCACTGAATTTTAATTGTAAATAAATATAGCTGAGTGCCTACTCCGTATGGAATAGGTTTGGGAATCTCTGGACTGCTGACGTTTAAAAAAAAAATTAAGACTCAATAGCTTTCCTTGGGACTGGCACCATGTGTCTGTAGCAGTACCTCTGCAGGTTTTTCACAGGGAGATTCTCATTGTAGTAGCTGCCTCCTTCATGTATGACGTTACAGCTGTTAGAGCTAGTTTTTGGATGTGAGACATGCCTCTTTGCAGAAGCAGTGGATTCTTTGGAGAGGCCTTAGTATCAAGCTAGTACAGGCTCAAGGTGCTGAATTTGACAGATTTAGCAAGAGATACCCCATACTTGTGTTAGGATCTGTTATTGTCAGTAGCCTGGCAAACAGAGTGGGACAGGACTTCATTGTCAGGGAGCCAGGAAATTGCCTGTCATCCTCATAAGGGAAGAGGAACTGCTTGCTGCACAATATGACAAGGGATTAAAGAGTTAAAAAAGAAATCCTTCATTGTGGAGTTGCCTAAGAAAATTGGGTTTTGCTTAGGGCTTATTTGGGATTTCGCTGTCCTGCTACCAGAACATGAAGGAGCTGAATTTCAGTTAATTTTGTAGTCTTCCAAAGATACGTCCTTCCCTCCCTCTCTCTCCTTCCACCTCCCTCATCCCCTGTCACCCCCATCCACACACAGAAAAGTGCAAAAGCCTGCACCATCAGCCCCTCTGCATACCTTTGGGAGAAGTGATCAAGCTAAACCTGGATCCTGTGTGCTGCCAAGCTGGTTTCAGTATATTTCAGAGGAGAAAAAATAGAAAGGAAAGATAAGCAGTACTTGCAGGGATTTGTTCTTGAAAATAAGCAAAAACACAAGAAGATTTGCTGCAGCAGCTGCACTTACACTGTAGTGCCTGTGTCTCTGTGCAGTTCCTCCCTGTTCTGCAGTCCTGTAATCCACATAGAGAAATGCCTGTGCTGCTCCTCTCACTGGCTGTGCTGTTGTAGTGACGCTGGAACTGCTGCTGTTTTCACTTTCAGTCCAGCCTCTCTCTCCAAATTCTCTGACGTCAGACAGCCTCTAAGAGATATTTATGGAATGAATGATCTAAAAGTTTCTCTAGGTAGAGATCAGATTGCAGTTTTTTGGGATTTGTAATTTTTATACTTTTGCATAGAAAAACCCTCCAAGGAGGGTCAGGGGGGAAATGGTGGGGCACTACAGATGTGGTTGTATAAGTCCCTGGCAAAAGACAATCCCTGTACTTTTCTGACCATGGTATATTATATCCACACCCAGGATGTAGCTATCAGTCATGAATGTCCCCATTTGGAAAGCAGTATTTTCCAGTTTCTCAGCTGTGCCTAAGCAGTGTTCAAATCAAGCCTGGCAAAGAGGTCATCCTGCTACAGGCACACTTCAAACCCACAGTTCTCTGCTGTGTCCAGGCGTTGACTGGATTTAACTAAATCAGCAGTGAAACAGTCCTTCCAAGCATCTTGTCCACATCCTCTTTCAGTTTTGCACTAACCCCTTCTAGCTGAAATGTTTTCCCAGGCATGTGGGCCTTAGGTTCCCTCCTAAGTTCAATATACCTTCTAGAAGTATCTCATCTCAGATGAATACCAGCTCAGAAAATTCATTTGAACGTTGATGTCTATTACCCTCTGCCTATTTGCATCTCTATTTCTATTATTTCTTTGGTACTGTACAGTATGACATGTTTCACCCACTGTGAAAGCCACTTAAAATGTCACATAGAAGAGAAGAGATGCTAGAGCAAAAACTGAAGCAGAAGTATTAGCATTAATGTTAAGCAGTAATTGAAGAATGAAATGCTCTCATGGTATAATCCTGCTGAGGGAAATGATGGTAAATTTGGACTGATAAGACCTCTTTGTTTTGCATTTAGGAGCTGAGATTGGCTTTAAGTCTGTAAGTCTCAGTATTCCCATCTAAGAGATGAGGAAACTGAGGTCTGAAAGCAAAGTGATATATGTTGAAAGTCCTTGAGTGAGCCTTGCCTGATTATAGACAGACCTTTTTAAGAAGTTCAAAACTTATTCAACATTTTCTGGAGGAGTCTACAAATGTGCTGCTATTGTAAGCAATTGTTATTTTTTTTATACCCCATCATTTCCATTTGTAAACAGTTATAAGAAGTTTGTGACTTGGTACCACTTTTGGAGATGCAAGTGCTATTTCAAAATGTAAAGCCAAGGTTCTTTTCCGTGCAACTTACTGGCAGAGCAAATTTACCATTTGGGGCTGTGTGGAATAGTTTTTTTCATATACATATGCTTTCTCTTTTCTGCTCTACCATCATCACCTTTGGGCATGAGCCAGGGCTCTTTGAAATCAATAAAAATCATCTGATCAACTTCAAAAGGCTTAAAATCAAGTCTTCTCTGATAATTTTCTACTGGCAGCTAACCCTATACATTGGCTCATCACTATGACCAAAAGCCTTGAGATAAATTCCAGAAGAAAATGGTGTCTCTTTGAAAAGATTTCCACCTTTAAACTTAGAAGATGGTTCCAAGAATCTGGCAGATGCAGGAACAAGAAACTATTCCCAGCCCCAAGGCAGTATTCTGTCAAGCGAAGGAAAGAAAATGTTTTCATATGTAGAGAAAAATAATAAAAAGAACCCAGTTTTGACAATGCAATCCAAGCATTGAACAAGTGGTGGTGTTGTCCCCTCTGCCTTTTCCACACTCCACTTGTCTGATCAACAAGGATAATTCAGGGCACGAGTCCCCACCCTGCCATGCTGCATTCTACTCTTACAGAAGATCAACCCTGGAGTTATGTTGCTACATGTTGGCAGCTTGTCCCACAGATACCTGCAGGGAACTCCAAAGGGCAGAGTGATTCAGGGTTTCTCTGTAGGATACCAGAGCTGTTCTCTGGTAGTTCCACCTTCCATCAGCTTTCATTGACTCGGCTTCTGTGGTTAATAAACTCTCTAAAGAACAGTAAAGGCTCCTGGTGTTTGCTGAAGATGAGATGGCTATCCACGACTCCTGCTTTCTCTCTTTAATTTATAGGATTATATCCTGACTATCACACAGATGTAAAGCTTTAGTAACTACAGCCTGTCTTACAGTGTGACATAAGCACAAATGGGATTTCTTGATTTCAAAAGACTTTGCAGCAAGATTGAAAAGCCAAGAGACCAAAATGCTCTGTTTACTCATACACGACATACATGTTTGTAGAACAAACATGTCTGGAGAACAAGCCTTACAAGGAGTGGCTGAGGGACCTGGGATTGTTCAATCTGGAGAAGAGGAGGCTGAGAGGAGACCTCATCACTCTCTACAACTACCTGAAAGGGAGTTGTGGCAAGGTAGGTGTTGGTCTCTTTTCCCAAGTAACTAGCAACAGGATGAGAGGAAATGGCCTCAAGTTGCGCCAGGGGAGGTTTAGATTGGATATTAGGAAAAATTTCTTTACGGAGAGAGTAGTCAAGCATTGGAACAGGCTGCCCAGGGAGGTGGTGGAGTCACCATCACTGGAAATGTTCAAAAAACATGTAGACGTGGCACTTCAGGATATGGTTTAGCGGCCATGGTGGTTTTGGGTTGATGGTTGGACTTGATAATCTTAAAGGTCTTTTCCAACCTTAATGATTCTGTGATTCTGTGATATGATATGGATAATGATAGTGAAAGCTACTATTAACCTGTGTCCAGTAGTACATTTCATTTCTGTCCTGAAGGGATATGCCTCTTAAACATGTAGTTGTTAAGGTAGAAACATCCATCCTGTCAGAAATGGTACAACATTCCAGTTACTGAGGATTAAGACAGTACCTCCATGAACCTCTTGCATTTCTTTACGGAAATGAAAGGAAGAATAGCCAGTTGTATTGTTGTATATTCATAACCTCTGTGCTGAATCACGTAAGACTCACTTCCACCAGATGCAACAGGAGCCCTTTTTAGAACACAACACCATGATATGAAGAGCATGAAGATCCCACCCATGGGCAATCTGTACTCCCATTTCCTATAGCGGAGAACCTTTTCCATTGGACTGGGAGGGTGCATGTGGGAGTACAATTTGCTCCATTTTAGACATAATTTATTTAAAATGGTACTTCTCCCAAAAGACACTAGAGGCAGGCACCTTTGGAGGGTGAAAATCAACTTTGTGCACTAGTCCAACAGAAGCATAGGCATTACTCAGCCCTAAAAAACAGAGAACAGAGTGAGACCCTCGGCATCACTAGCGCATGACTGACAAAACAAAAGAGTCTGTGTTCCTCAGATCCAAACCAGTCTCAATACATGTTCACATGAGCAACTATAGCAGTCCAGTTGTCACTCCCTTTTAGTGCTACATAACAAAATAATAAACCAAAGGAAATGAAACCATATTAAAATACTATTCTTGCTGCCATAGTGGAACAGACCATTCAGCTCTCTAGTCTAGTATACTGCCTCAAGCAGTGGTTAGATACCTGATGATTCAGAGCATGAAGAATGGAAAACACACTACATCCAGCCAGTTGTGGGATAGAATATTACATAAGAACTTGGGGGGTAAAGAGGGAAGAGAAATTCTTCTTTTGAACCCCACAGTTGATCAGTTTACACCCTGAAGCATGAGGTTATTTCAGATGCTGGGTTTTTTCCCTTGCACTGGTATTGCTATGAATGTTATTTCTGCATATATTTCAGTTTTGGGAACCTGCCAGGATTTTTTCCAATCCACTGATGTCAGGAAATGCAAAGTTAGGGCATATGTCAAAAGAATAGCACACACCAAAGCATGCAGAGAGCTCTATCTTTGTCCTCAGATACACACAGCCTTGGCCATAGTTTTTAAATCCACCCGGTGATTTTCCTTTCATTTTGGATGACAGAATCCTATTCTTGGTGTACTTTTGGCCTCCAGATTTAATTCTCCACTATGCTGACCAGAGTGAAACCAGATCAAGGTCTCACAGATGTCTTAATTTCCAAGGCCTGAAGCAGTACCATGGCTTACCAGGTGCTGTTACTAAACAGTTTAAGTGATGGGAAGGGAAGCTGGTGATGTGTTGCAGATACACAGGATCATTCTAAGCCACTGGACAGCTATCTTTGTCCTGTGGAAGGGATTGTATCCTGCATATCAGGAAAGGGGGAAGAAAGCACTTTCTGGCACTGTACCACACTTGTACCCAAGATGTCCCTTTAGCCACACAGGATCATGCAGAGGATGGTGTCTGAGTATCATAATCAATGCATGGCACTGATAACCTGTATTTACAGCTAGGCAATGAAGTGACAGCATTTTTGACTCTGTTTCCTCCAGTATCGAAGTCAACAAAAAGTGAGAATCAGGGGAGAATGAGGCTCACACAACTGAATTAGAAGTAGCGCAGTGCTAGAGTAAGACTTACAAAGCCAGCATCTCTGCAGTACACTGGGACTGAACTTGGAGACTGAGGGACAGACTGAACTCCTCAAACGAAATTTAGCAACAGTCTTAGCTGTGATGGACAGTACTCATTCATCGGGTTAGACAGAAGGCAGGACAGGCTGAGAACATCCTGCCTCCACCTCTGGCAGAAGAGGAGGCAGGAAAGAGTGAGCTCTGTCCCACACAGGGAGTTGCGGCTAGGTTCTGACTCCTTTGCAGCAGTCAACTAGACCAAAGAGAATTGAGTAGGCCAGACTATTTGGACAGTTGTAAACTAAAATTATTCTGCAGATATATAATATCGGAATTAAACAACATTTTTGTAATATATCACAGCCCAACTAGCTATTCTCTGAGCTAACTTAGATTCATTTTGTTTTCCACCAAAAACTATATAGCAAATTCAGGTTAACCAGGGTCCTTTGAGAGCTTTGTGGGACAACAGTTTCTTGGCTTCTTTCACACACTGGACTGACTACTGTTAAAGCACAGATGCTTCAAAGAAGCCAGAGATACAACTTGGGGGAAAAAAGCATACAGACACAGTAGACAACCATGCAGACAGAAATGCCACCAATGGTATACCATAGTAACAGCAATCATTATGTATTACAAAACATGAGAGAAGCCTGGGTTGGAAGGAGAGTTAAATTATGTGGACTGTATGAAATTTAAGTGTCTTGATTGGCATATTTTTTTTCTTTTCTTTCCTAGACATTCCCACTTCTTGCAAAGGATTTATTTTTAAAAGACTCCAGGAAGCCAAGAGAGCCTATTAGACTAGCAATTATCTTGAGTCACTTCCTACAATGGCTTAAAACAACTTTTCTGAAAATCTCTTCTGTGGGTGTGGGTGCAAGTACGTAAGTGTCCCACAGAGATCAACTGCTAAACCTGAAAGGAGTAATGATCTACAGCTAACTACATTACATTTTTAATAACAATTAAAGAATACCAAGGTTGGAAAATGACAGATAAAAAACACATTATGATATGGATTTGTTTATCCGCTATCCAGGTAAAACAGCTGTGGCAGAACACGGGATGGGACTCAGCCACCTGCATTTTAGTTCAAGACATTTAGCTCAAGGCAATTCTCTTTCTCCTCACAGCTCTTGCCACAATTGATGAGAGCCTGATGCCTGGGATGAAGCAAGTATCTATAAAATGTGAGCAGAGTCAGAGCTGCCGATGTAATTTTGACACTTCCACACTTTCAGGTGCTTTGGTTTACCAATGCTTATGCTCTTTACTGTTGTTCTTTCTATATTATTTGCTAATTAAAGAAAAAGAAAGTACCAGTTCCAAAACTCTTGCATATGTAAACCTACTGAATTTATGAGATATCAGCATAATCCCTGAAGCCTCCTGAATACACGAGTTTTACTCTACTGTTGTCATGTCACCATACTGCTCTCCTCTTGTGAAGTTGCCATTTCAAGATGTAATGCAGTTTGACCATGATATATGCAAGTGTCTTAACAGGCAGGAAAATATATGAAAATACTTGAGTTCTGCTTCTGAAGCATGGTACAGTATTACGGACATAGGCACAAAGACTTGGCACAATTATTCTTGGAAGATATATGAACTATAGAGAATGCTATGCTTGAGCCCCAAGTTTTATTGCCAGACCAGCCAAAAGTGACTTTGTGTACCCTTGGTTACCTAACCTGCAGAAGAATGAATTAAGATAGCCTGCCTATAGGATAAGAGCAGAGGATCTTAACTGATAATATCATGAAGCATTTCATAACCTTTTATAACACAAGAAGTGAAATAAGCAAACAGAATAAAATGAAACCATAACATTTAGGTATTCTGTCTCCTTTGTACTTATTAAATACCAAAAATTAAGAAATAATTCTCATGTGACATATACATTTATTGTGAACATGCCTAATAATCTATAGAAATGAGTAAACTCAGGATTAAACAGAAAGCCACTGAACTACAGATTTTATTTTATTTTCTATCCAGATAAATAACCTGGTCTTATAAATGAATGAAAGTTTGAAGATAGAATACTCATTTGAAGAATTCACTTTTGTACTGAACTTGGGAAAGGGTGACATATGACAGCAGCATAATCAGACCTCTGGTGAAGACAGGCAAGAACAACAGCTTTACAAACTTATGCTAAGAGCATACTGACCCTCCAGGCTCTTAGTCACTGTTGATTTAGCCATGGTTCAAGATATTCAATATCCCACAGCTCCAGGTTTTTGTGTCTGAAATAGAGCAAACAAAACAATGAGACACTAAGCAGCTATGATTGTTCTTAGAAGAAGAGGCAAGTACTACTTATGTATTATTTTCACAAACGCTACACAGAATTGGGACTCAAGTCTCATGAATACAAAGATTGGCAAATGAGTTTTGCAGCCTCTTTAAGAGAGCAGATAGCTGGGAAGAAGTATCTTGCATGCAACTACAAATACTGACTTTGCTGAAGATGCTGAGAGTGGGAGTGTGTCAAAGGAATGGGCCCACAGCTGAGTGGCTTGATTTAAGTTTTGACTCTTTTGTCTCATCGTCTTTAAACAGCAGCAAATGTAGAGACCAGAAATGAGCAGAGGAAGCTTAAAAGAACTTGAACTGTAGAGAAGAAACCAGTGGGGGCGTTAAAATAGTTCCTGGAGCACTAGAAGGAAAAGAGGTACCTCACTAGGGTAAGTGCAGGGTTGTATTATTTAATGGGATGGTTATGGTGTTTCACTCAATAAAAACACATCCAAAACACCATTAAAACCCAATGAGCTGGAAATTCTAAAAAAATAAACCCAAATAACAATTCTTATATGTCTAAACCCACTGATCTCCTGAATCCCAGAATGTGTTCCTTAGGATCCCAAAGCAGTTTGAAATAAACAAAGTTGGGATGCTCAGAATATTCTAAGACCAAGATACAACATACTGTCAAACGTGCTCAGAATTAGTCCATTTTGTTCTGATATACCCATTTACAGAAGAAGATGGACCATTGATGAAAATTAGCAGTGGTGAACCAGTTCAGATAAAACTGTGTTAACCAGTTTCACAGGAAAAGGCTATGTATCTCTGTTTTCTCATTTCCTTTGATTACTTCAAGTGTAGACAGAAAAATGACATGCTTAACCAAATAATTTTAAAACTTTTTGTGTAAGTTCACAAAATTTGTCATAAAAATTGTTACTAGAAGATTCTTGTCCTGATTAGGTAGAGGAATTATCTAAAAACTAAAAATTTTGTTCCTGCACTTTTTTTTTCCCCCCAAATTAAATTGGTAGATCCAGGAAGGTGTAACAGTTTAATTACACTTGGATCAACTTAGTCAAGGCATGAACATGGCAGTGCGTGTAAAACAAATACATATGTTTTAGTCTCCTTGACAGAATTCTTAATTTCTCTGGGCCTGTTTCTTCATCTGCAAAATGGGAATTACAGAATTGAGTGCTTGACATGGATGCTGTGAAGTTAATCTTATTCCTCTTTGTAAAGATCTGTGAGATCCTCAGACTAGAAAACCTGGAGAACAACAAAGTCATTCAGTGGTTGTGTCTCTCATACACAAATGTGGATGAGATCTTGAAGAATAATCTTACATGAAGATGCTTCTTGCTTTATCCTTCTCTGTTCTTGGAGTACCTGATTTGACAGGGTTTCAGATAATTTGTTTCACATGTGCTAAAGACAACAACCAAGCAATTATTTCTGATGATTGTGCTTGTCTTCCTGAATACCTTGATAGCAGGAAAATTCTTTTGAGTAATACAAGGAAATGGCAAATACTTTTCTGTGTGCATGTCATGTCATGTTAAACTAACAAATTACATGGAATCAGCTTACAAAAAAGAGAAAATCACTGATATGGATGTAACTACATAAGTCTTCGTACACTTTTCTGACTTGGGATGCCAAATGTATCGTTTCTTAGGACAGGAAAGATGCATACTCAAGGCAAGTGCCAGAAAGGTCAAAACAGTCAAATGGATGCACAAAATATAAGATGTTGCTTTCCAGAGACTATGTATTTTTAAACAGTTCTCAAATATACAAGTGGAGAAGGCAATAACAATGAATCCCACTCATCCTTTTTAGTACAATTTCCAAAATTCAGAAGTAGGGCCTTATTCTTGCTTCAAGGATGAAAGGGCTGCCAGGTTGCGAACAGCTTAGTCAAGTTCTCTACACTTCTCTGCATATTCCACAGCAGCTGTTATGAAGTTCTTCCTGAAGGATTTCTATACAGTGAGAGTGACATGCTGGTGCAGGGCTATTGAATATGGAAATCTTCTGGATCTACTAGTACCAAATCACATACAGATAGACTAGACAAGCTGAAACCCTGCAGCACAGATACCCCATACCACTATTCTCAAAACAGATAACATTGAATTTAGTTTTACTTCTGAAAAAAACCACTTATTTCCATTCTCAGAAGTATTTTTATGTCAACATGGAGAGTTTTATGGAGAAGAACTTCGCTTTCATACCTGAAGGAGCGCTGTCTGTCTCAGGGCTGTTTTTAACAGCAAGCAACTTACCTGATGCTACCAGATATTATTAACAACAAAAAAGGAAATGTTTTATCATCAAACATTAACAGCTTAGAACTGGAAAACTGTATAGGTAGATATATCTTTTTTGATTAATATTTTGTTGTAGAATTAAGATGCTGTCCTGATTTCAGCCAGGATAGAGTTAATTTTCTTCACAGAAGCTAGTGTGAGGCTATGTTTTGGATTTGGGATGAGAAAATCTTGAGAATGTGCTGTTGTTTTGAGTTGTTGCTAAGTAGTCAAGGACAGTCCAGCTTCTCGTGCTGGCCTGCTAGCAAGAAGGCTGGGGATGCACAAGAAGTTGGGAGGGGATAGAGCCAGGACAGCTGACGCAGGCTGACCAAAGAGCTATTCCATACCATACGGCATCAAGCTCAGTATATAAAGCTGGGACAAAAAAGAAGGAAGGGGAGAAGGGATGTTTGGAGTTATGGCATCTGTCTTCCCAAGAAACCATTATGTGTGATGGAGCCCTGCTTCCCTGGAGGTGCCAGAACACCTACCTGCTGATGGGAAGCAGTGAATGAACTCCTCGTTTTGCTTTGCTTGCGTGCACGGCTTTTGCTTTACCTATTAAACTGTCTTTATCTCAAACCATGAATTTCATCACTTGTACTCTTCTGATTCTCTCCCCCATCCCACCGTGGGGGAGTGAGCGAGTGGCTGTGTGGTGCTTAGTTGCCAGCTGGGGCTAAACCACAACAGATACTAAAACGGAAGGATGCAAGAGACTGAGACATAAGCAGTACCTCCAGTGATCTGGGCCAGGCTTAAGTAAAGGAAGGATGTAGACAGAGCTGTAAGGGTACCGCATTCAGGACTAAGAGGATTAAGGTTAGAGGTTTCACTGGCTAATGTCAGGGCCTCCAAAGTATAAGTTGGGAGTTGGAGAAAGAAAACGGGCTAGAAACAGTTCAAGTGGTGGGTAAAAAGGGTCCTGGCTGAGCAGGCAGAAAAAACAATTCAGGAGGAAGATTCTGAGACACAGTTACGAAGCAAAAAGGGACTGTCTGTGTTCCCTTATATATGTAATTGGTAGGGCACTCCACAGATCAAGTTCATGTGGGAGTGTTCAGCAAGTGTAGATTATAAAGCCTTCACTCTCAAGGAAACTGATTAGGGTCATCTGTGGAACTGGTTATACCTTACTTAGACACAAGCAGGGCTTAGTAGTAACCAAATGGCAAACTGATATACTCCCAAGAGGATTTCTTTTGGGGTGCACTTGCTCTGTATTTTGCTACTTTTTTAATGAAAACACAAGTTGCTCAAATGCATCTGAACATTCAATGGTCTATAGATGACATATATATAATAATGCAATATAATGTTAATTACATTATAAGTATTCTAATACTATAAAATTATAATAATATTATATGGTTGGAGGCAAAAGTAATTTTCTAATGCCTTAAACATATGATAAGATAAAAATAATACCAGCTTAAATAATTTGAAAAACACATTGAGGGCAGAAAAGCAGGACGGGGCCAGTGAACCTGCAGGAAGAGACTGGATTCATTGTGCAGGGACTGCTGAACAGTGAATCACAACTAACAAATTACCAACTAAGTACTGGCATGGATGCCTGGATTACTTGAAAAAAATGGATGAAGACACTTTTGCTTCCTCCCCATGTCTGAAACCAGACGAAGACTGCTCTGTATTACACCCAGCCACAGTAGCCCTTTGAAGCCATTCCAGAAGTGCAGGACCACTGGAGTGCAGCAATGCTTGGAAGCAGTAGAGGGGATCATGTAGAATCAAGCCTTCTAAGGATAATTAAATTATCTGAGAGACTAGTCATGAGCATCCTCAGAAACTAGGGAATGTAAAAGCAATCCAAATGCAGGAGAATAATTAGGAATTGGTGAATGAAGTATTTTGTGCAATTTTGTGCTGGCAGAAGAGCACAAAACAGCTAACTGGAGCAAGGGTATGTTTTTGGCAACAAATAGCTTGACCAGCTTCTTTTCTTCACATTGGTGTTAAAAGTCTGATTTTGTTAATATCTTTAAATTTGAGATCTTCCAATGGAAATTACTGTTCAAGTTCTACAAAAACATTATATGAAGGAAAAGTTACAGTGCCAGAACATATACAATGAATCTATGGGAAATCATCATTCTTCCATGTTTCAAGAATTGTTTGACAAGTTTTTAAATTATTTCTCTGGGAACTGGTCCATCTTAAATGTGCTTATCCTTTGCCTTTTGTTAGCTCATGTTTGCATTTACTGTCCATTAATAATAGATGAACACAACAGCCTAAGGTACTTGATTCTTTTATGAACTGTAGACAATTCCACATTTCAGTCCTACATAACATCAACAGCATAGGGAAAAATGGAATGTGGCAAGAAGCCCAGGAAAAGGCATGTTGAGTTTGACTGGGAATTAGCTGGAAGGATAATAATCCTGCAAGCCAATATTCATTAACTAATTTTATGTCCAGTGGAAGAAAATTATGATACACACTTGGCACCTGGGGACTTTAACACACTAAGAAAAATATTTCAGTAACTGTACAAATTGGTTACAATTGTGATACAAAACAATTATTTCTAAGGTGCCTCATGCCAATATGAATCAGTTTTGCTTGGTGTTATTCTGAAACTCCAATAAATAATCTAAAGAATTTCTTATCAGTCAGTCTAGCTGTTTTCTGAGATGTTATATAATCCTTCCTACCATTTTTCCTCTTGCAGCCATCATTTGGACTATATCCAAATCACATTCCCTTCAACAATGTGGGATTAAGCTTCCGGAGGTGCTTTAGCATGCATTAGGGCCTAGGTAAGGCCTATAAGGGCATGCAAAAACATCAAAGCTGTAAAATAAGAGTTTAAAATGTTCAATAAAAAATAATAAAAGCAGTTAAAAACCAGTGTACTTAAACTGCCCTTCTGGATTAAATTCATGTCTGTTCTTAAACTATTTAAACAGAGCCAAAAAAACCCACTACCCTCTTCCAAGGTAAGATGTCTAATTCCTTTTGTGGCTTGTGATTTGCACCAAACTGTATGTTTTACTTATGTGTATGCTTTACTTATGCAACTTTTCTGATAAATCATTCAATGGACGCTGCAAATAATATGAGCTCCATTGAAAGGTAAATGTTATATTCCTAGTAAAAATTTAGTTTGTTAAACTAGCCATGTAACTCACCTTAAAGGACAGTTTTTTTCTTTTTAGGTCACTCAAATCATTCTCTGAAGTGAGACTACTGGAGTATCCCATTTGACAATGCATATTTCTGGTTTTCTGTTCATTAGTGAAAAAGGTATTATTTACCTGAAAGTAGGCAGAAGACAGGGATTTGGTTTTGTTTCTTTTCTTTTTCAAGTAGTGTTTCTTGCGCGCATCTCAGCGGATCAGACTTGACCTCTGTAAATACAAAAACTTTTACAGGGAGTCCTTGCACATCTTCTTAGATTCATACCATTGGAATAGTTCACAAAATTATAGCAATTGTAACTGTTAAGAATCTTATCTGTTGTGTTAGAAGCAAGTATCTATGTGCTAGTCATTTGCAAGAAAAATTATGTTCTGAAGAAAATCTCAAAAATGAATTTATGTACTGATGAAATCTGTTATTCGTGGAGGCGATATGATATACATATTGAGCTATGTTTTCAAATATCATATCTAGTACTTGATGTTGATTAGGTTTGGAAAAATCTGACTAGAGTGTGTACAAAACACTGCCCTCTCCTGGGGGTCACAGAACAATGCAAACTTGAGCAAAAACTGCAGAGCTCCTGATTTTGTGAATAGTATCTCCAGTAAAAGATATACTATTATATTAATAATATCTTAACATGAACAAATGCTGATGGAATATATTTGTCTGTCAAATTACCTCCAAAGTCTTTAGGAACCTCACTTTCTGAAACAAAGATCTGCAGTATATAGAGTGTTGTTGAATTTATAACGCACCACCTTGGTTATAAACAACATGTGAAAGATCAAAATTCTTTACAGTGCCTACAATAAGACTTTGATTCAGTGAAGAAATAATGGAGATAAAGTGAAGTACAGTTATTAACGTAGAAAAGAGGGTTTATTCTATTTTCAACTTTGGCCAATTTACCTCTGTGTTATTTAGTCATACATGAAAAACAGGTAAAACGCATATTGTCGCTTGTGCTTGTAATCCTAGAGTCCTAGATTCAGCCTTAATTTGAAGAGGATTTAATTCCAAATGAGAATTGAAACTCGCTAATTCATTACATGCTTGGGGATCCTTAAGTGAAAGATCCGAGGAAAGTCTAAACAACGACTAAATACATAATCCATGGCCAAGATAGAGATGTAAGATCAACATTGGGTAAATGAACATTTTGTATTTTAATACGGTGACTCAGACAGGAAGTCTGCCTCTTCACATTGGCAAATAACTGATGTCTGCAGTCCCTGGATACCAACCCCTACCCGTTTAGAAAATTTCTCAACTGCAGATGCACAACATCAGCATGTGACAAAATCGCCCAGCCTTAAATGCATCTGGCATTTGAGACTTGAATGAGCAATAGGATTTGGCTTATTTTAAATGAAAAACTGGACACTGAGAAGAAAAAAAACCAAACTAAAACTCTTTTTTTCCTGCATTACTTGAAAATATGTAGTCTTGTAAAAAGAAAAAAAAAAAAGACTAAACAATGTTGCAATGTGTTTGAATAACAGCTATTCTTTGGTTTCCAATAGTTCAAGTGCACTTCTTAATTTTACATTGCTTTGATGTTAGTCTTCTACAAGTTTTTGGGTTTTTTGGTAGTTTGGAAATATTACTTTGGGATCCTGTATGCTTCAGTAACAGCATGCATATATCCCACCTATTCACAGATTTACATGGGGGAAAAACAGTATCAAAACCAAACTCTGGGAAAACCAGCTACTTTGCAAATGATAGCACATGAACACAGCACTGATTTGTGTGTTGTCCTGTTTGTCCCTTATTTACAACAGCATGCAAATACATGGAAAGTTTAGTGGGAAGGTTGGTCTTGGTCTTTTAAGGTATTCAGTGGCTCGGTATTGAAGACACCATTTTCTCTGACTTCACTGCAGGCTGTGCTTGCATAATTGGACACATTGCTCAATTCCTCTATGTCTTAATATTCTCCTCTAAGAAAAAGGCATGTATGACCTCTGCAGATAAATGTGTTAATGTCTGGCATGCCTGGCTGGAGCGTATTATATTCATGTTGAAGCACCACTGAGCCTGTGTAAGTACTTATGTATGCTCATTATGGCAGCTTCTTGAGATTAGTGTACCCGGGAAGTATCATTTCCCTTAGTTTTAGCTATGCTGTGCTACTTAGATTATGATGCAAACTTTTGCTTCCTTATAAGTGGCCTGTTGTACAACTCCCTTCATCTCGTTCTAGATACAAAAGTTTCTCATCTGCTCACCTGCTCAAGTACATCACCCCATCCTAATCCGCCTTCTGATGAGATCAGCTATTATTCTTCTGTATTTTTCTTAATTACTCACTCTCCTGTGTCTCTTCACTCTCCCCACACTAACACCATATTTCAGTCTTTTTCATCCACATAAACAGGCAGAACAAAAAGCCCTCAAGTGGTCTGCTACCTTTGCTTCCCTTTGCCTCCAAAGTAATACTTCATTTTCCTCTCTCCTTTTCACTTTTACATTACTTAAAACATGCAGCTTATTTTTACTGGTTGGAGTTCTCTTTTATACCTATATTCTAGAGATTTCTTCAATATACCTCCCTGCATCATGCCCTCTATTTTCACTTAATAATTGTGAAACTGAGATCCAGGCCTTTACCCTTACCCTTTTGAACTACAAAACTTAATTTTATTCCATGGCTCTAATCACCTTCCATCGCATTGTTGTATTTTCCTCCTACCTATCCCCAATGAATGAAATCCTCTTTCCCCTCTCAGCCCACACAGAAACTCTCAGAATGCTGTTGCTAATATTATTCTTTCAGTTATCACTCTGATCATGCTTCAGGTAATTGTGCCTCCTCCAGTGTTACATTACTACGTTTGTCTTTAAGGTCCTTGTCCATTCTGTAATACCTTATTCATGACCAAGTTGCAGGTAGGTTTCTGTCTATGATCATTTCATAGTATCAGCTTCATGTTACATTTTCAAACAAACATTCCCCTGCTTTCTGCTGTGCTACTTCTCATTCCCAAAAAGAGCTCTTCACAAAAATCAGTAAAATGACATCAGTGTCTTTCTTTAAATCCTTGTTATGGTAATGTCTGTACAACAGCTTGATATGAGAATCCTAGCCTCTGACTATAGTGCTAATATTATCCATGCTATTTCCTTTTATTTTTCTCTTTTCTTGCATTGCCTCCTGTCCTAAACTTGGACAGCAAGAGCTGTTTGGTACAGGGATATTTCTCCTTTTTTTTTTTTTTTACTCTAAACTTACACAGTGCCCAGCAAAACTTCTAATCCATGGCTTCAATTTCCAAGATTTATTATAAATCAATGATGACTAATAATTATGTTTCTTAATGTTCTGTTGAAGCTGATAAGATTGTAATCCTCTTCAAACAAGAGCATACACAAACTAGTCATACAATGCCTGTAAAAGGAATTATTTGTTGACCAGAACTGAACACAAGAATCTAAACTTCTCACCAGTTTTCACATCAAAAAACCCAAAACCCCACAGCCTTTTCTACTCATGGTCACCTAGCATTTTATCTGTCCCTTGGTCAGAGACAACTCAGTAACGATCTTCAGAGAGTATCATGACAAAATGAGTAAGAAAAATTATAATGCTAAAGAAAAATGTGGGAGGGAAGTAGAGAAAATTGCGCAGATAACATCAGTGTTGCATTAGAAGTATGTTCATGTCTCCTGCTAACACTTCTTACATTGTAGTTTAAACAAAGGATGCAGTTTACCATTTAGAAAATGAGGAAGAAAAAAAAAAAAAAATTGTTGCCTGTTGCAGTCAGAGTGCTAAGGATCCCTAAAATTCTCCAGGGAATTTTGGTTTGGTTTGCTCTAAAACAGACAAATATATAAATACATATATGTATATATATATGCATATATAAGCCCTCAGGAGGATATTTTAAGATTTTCTGTCTTGGCTGGGTTTACCAAGATATACATTTTTAGGAAACTTATAAATGTTTGGTAAGAATGTCAGAACAGCATTGAAATTTTAAGGTGCTTTCCAAATGTGACTCTAACATATATGAAGATGTAGCTCTGTCTTCTATGAAACAGATTACAACATAGCCTAAAAGACAGAAACATCCCTGCTCTTCTCACAGGGCTGGACTATTAAAAGCTGAACAAGGCAGTTTACATGAATTTACATTTCAATACCAAACACATAAGCAGAAAAGGAAAAGGTTATAGGGCTTTGGGATGCTACTTGAAATATTAAAAAAATATTGCCACAACTTTTTCACATTCTACTCAAATATAGAAACTTATGTTACCACACCTTTTACAAATAAAGGTTGTATCCTTTCTGGCAGAGCTCATATAACATGCTCAACAGATATTATACATAAGTTTAGGCCAAGTTTCAGACCTTAAATTCTGGTCATTTAGGAATGGTTTCTGGTCATGTAGAAGATACATATTTGGCACTAATACTTCCAGCAGTTCTATGATGAGACAAACTCAGAGTTTGGCAAGAGTTTTGGCCCTTCATCCTGATCTATGGAAAGATTTTAATGTTCTAACTTCTCATCATTATCTCAGCCAAATGGCATGAGAGTTGCCAGGAATAAGTAAAGTCTATGAAAAGGAAAACTTTGGAAAAAAAAAGACAGACTTGAAAGTTTGGGCTATTATAAAACTTACAGGGCTGTTTATTTGGAAGCATATTAAGTTGCTAGGTGACATAATGGAGCACAAGTCCTTGAACTGCCAGCTTTAGTATATAATATGACATGCATTATTTTTTTAATCGGAAGAAAACTAAAATGGTAAAGGCAGATGATTAATTGTGATGTTGTAACTATTAACTCAGAATGCAATGGCTGACCTTTTTGAAACATGTAATTGCCAGATCCCGTAGCTCATACAGTCACATATGGCTGAAGGTCCCCTACAGCCTAAAAATTACAACTGAGAGCATGGGTTTTTTTTCACATTATCCATTGACAGTGACTTTATACAGAACATAGATATACATTACACCCAGGCATAGAGATATTAGCATGGTTAAGATAACAAAATAAAGTGAAGTTGAGTTCCATCAAGTGGTTTGGGGGAAGAGAAAGTACACACACTGCCTTTGCCTTCTCACTCCCAGTATGGTTCTAGAAAGACGTTTCAGTGTTCTTAAAAAAGACTTTTTGGAATAGAGATTCTTGATTTCACCTTCTGGGTCAAACCTCTGCTAACATAAGTGATCATATGGGACTCTTTCAGAACTTTATTATGTTTTCTCCAGTATCCAATATGATATCCAGTATGTTTTCTCCAGACATCCAGTATGAGCTATGGATGTCATCTATCTGGAATTCTGTAAGGTCTTTGACGCAGCTCCCCACAACATCCTTCTCTCTAAATTGGAGAGATACGGATTTGATGGATGGACTGTTGGATGGATGAGGAATTGGATGGATGGTCGCATCCAGAGGGTAGTGGTCAACAGCTCAATGTCTAGATGGAGATCGGTGACGAGTGGTGTCTCTCAGAGGTCCGTATTGGGACCAGTCCTGTTTAATATCCTCATCAATGACATAGTGGGATTGAGTGCACCCTCAGCAAGTTTGCACCAAGATGAGTGGTACGGTTGACACACCTGAGGGACAGGATGCCATCCAGGGGGATCTGGATGAGCTCGAGGAATGGGCCCGTGTGAACCTCATGGGGTTCAACAAAGTCAAGTGCAGGGTCCCGCACCTGGGTTGGGGCAACCTCCAGTATCAATACAGGCTGGGGGATGAAGGGATTGAGAGCAGCCCTGCTGAGGAGGACTTAGGGGTACTGGTGGATGAAAAGCTGGACATGAGCTGACAACGTGTTCTCACAGCCCAGAAGGCCAACCATATTCTGGGCTGCATCAAAAAGCAGCGTGGCCAGCAGGTTGAGGGAGGTGATTCTGCCCCTCTACTCTGCTCTGGTGAGACCCCACCTGGAGTCCTGCATCCAGCTCTGGAGCCCTCAGCACAGGAAAGACATGGACCTGTTGGAGCAGGTCCAAGGGAGGGCCACAAAAATGATCAGCGGGATGGAACACCTCTCCTATGAGGACAAGCTGAGAGAGTTGGGATTGTTCAGTCTGGAGAAGAGAAGGCTCCAGGGAGATCTTATTGCAGCCTTCCAGTACTTAAAGGGGCCTTATAAGAAAGATGGAGACAAACTTTTTATCTGGGCCTGTTGCGATAGGACAAGGGGTAATGGTCTTAAACTAAAAGAGGGTAGATTTAGACCCTTAGAATCTTAGACACTTTAGAATCTTAGAAGATTCTTTTACTTCCACATCAGTTCCCCATACTGTATTTATACACATGCATATAGCCTCTCATATTTAGCTTTTGCTAAATAAATCAAGTCCTACTGGTCTGTTCTCTTACAGAAAAATCTCTATGAGCCTAATCATTCTAGTAGCCCTTGTATTTTAGAACTTGAAGAAATAAAAAGAACTGACCACAAAGACACACAATAAGTACTCTGGAGGTCTCACCAGGACCCTGTACAATAGTGTGAATGCTTCATTTCCTTTGTAGGACACATTCCAAATTCATTCAAGAACCACAGCTGCCTTTTTTCATCAGCAGCTGTCATCTGGACTTCCACAATCAAGAAAATCTAGCACAATCTGTTGTCATCAGTCCTCAGTTAAACATGCCTGCCTGATTTTGCACCTTACACTACATTTAACGGTTATCTATATCTATTCCTCTAATACTCACGGTCATTCATCTTCTCCTAGGTATCTTGATACTTTTCAGCACATATGACTCTCAGCCATGTCATCAGAGTTTATACACTGCCATTTTTGGCACAAAGTTATTGATTTAAATATTACATAAGATCTTTCTCCTCACAAAAGTCTACTAATTAATTTCCTTACAGCCCAAGAATACCCTTTTTCTTAACAAATTATAAAAGATCACCTCTAACTAGGTTCTCACCCATCTTACAATTCTTCTACTGATCTCCAGTCTTCTGCAGTCAACATACCACATACTCCACTCAAGAGGAGTCACTCAGGCTAGTCCTGTGCAAATCCAGATGGATGCCACTGTGCCATTGGTTCAAAGTTTACAGCTCAGACTTTGTGCCAAAGGAGGGCACTTAAAGCCTTTGCAGACCAGACTTTGTCCCAAAAGCAATGTAGTCTCATTCACCCAACTCTATATTCCAGCTACTGAACACCAGCAGACACAAAATGGCTCTCCACTGTAGGGTTTCAATGTCCACCACCCAGTTAATTCACAATTCAGCTAAGGTGCTAAATAACACAGTTGACTATTACATTTGCTGTTTTCCAGGAATACTGTACTCCTCTGCATCTGTTTCAATATGAAAACAAAGAAACACAGTTCCTGGACCTTCAATTAAATGTCCCAATTATTTCAGAATTCTGGGACTGAAATTATCTACTCTTCCCTCTCAAATCCCCATCTCCTAGGCTAAATTCATTGAAGTCTCTGGGTTCTGCTTCCCTCTTGGCTGCAGTTATTTCCCTCTCACACTTCCTTCTTGTTAGTCACTTCTGCCTCCAACATCACCTTCAGCATCCCCATCCCTGCTGACAAAAGACAAAAAGTTTTTGTAGTTTAGGAGCAATGCTGAGATGATATTCAGTATTTATTCCATTATCCCATTCCAATGTCGTGTTTTTCCTTCACTCCCTATTTAATGACCAAGTAATTATTTCCCATTTGTTTTAAATTTCACCCTTTTGACTTTTGTACTCTACTTTAGTTGGTGATTAGTCCTTTTCCATTTCATTCCCTGAAGGCTCACTACTTATGCCTCATATGCTTTCTGAGACAGTTTTTTTTTCACTTGGGACAGGAATCCTTTCCCCTACTGTTTTTCTTACTTGGAACATAAATTCAACATACTTTTACCATATCTGAATTAAAGAAATTTCTATCCTCCTCCATAATCAAGTCCCTGATTTTCCATTTAATTTAAATTAGTGGACTTGTAATCTGATCTTTACCACTATGTCTCACCAATACTAAGGCCAAAATAGTATGTTGTTTGTGTGACTTTTCAGCGAGCATTTCACAGAAGAAGAGGGTCCTACTATTACTTTTCTGTAAGTTCAGCTCTAGAACTTCAGGTCTCATTACAAGACAACACCCTCTATTTGCCTCTAGCAGTTTTTTCAGAACCTTTACTCCAACTCTTTTAATATTAGAATTTAAAAAATGATGACTTAATTGCATATAATCTAGGTATTTTCCCCCGATTTCCCTTCCAGATCTTCCAACTGGTTAACAGACACTTCTCTTGAACCAACTGGCCTTACATGGATGGTTTCAGACAGAGGAGGGCCGCGTGGACACACAGGTAAGACACAACGCCACAGATCTGTCAGGAAATTTCTGGTGTGCCCGTGGAGCGACCCACAGGCGATTTAAACGCCGCACCTCTCGGATGGGCAGAGGCCTCGGGGAAAACAGCTGGTGGGGAATTGCCATTAACGGCCACGCACCTGCGACAGGGACGGCTGCCACCCCTCACAGATGGAGCCTAGTTAGTTAGTTAGTTAGTTAGTTGGTTGGCTTCTCGGCTGCTCGTTTGCTCCTTACTCCTCCTCCTCCGAGCCCCAGCAGGGAGCAAACAGACTCCCCGCCCAAGCCAACCGAGGGCATGAGGTGATTCGGCGGGCACCAGACCCCCCCCCCTCACAGTGGCTCGCGGCAGCCGCCGCTTCCCGCCCGCCGCGGTGCACGCTGGGTAGCGTGCCGTGCTTACCGTTGCTAGGCGGGCGGCGGCGCCGGCTGCTCCGCGCTCGGCGGGCAGCGATGGTGAAGGAAACCATCCGGGTGTACGCGCGGGTGAAGCCGCTGGGCAGGCGGCAGCAGGCGGGGGTAGGACGGGGAGCCAACTGCTGTGCTGCTGGGGTGTGGAGTGGGGTGTCCTGTGGGCCTGCGTGCGGCCGGGCCGCCTCAAGGCGGGAGGGAGCGGGGCAGTGACCGTGCCCCCCCCTGTAAGAGGTCCTGGCCGGCTTGTGAGGGCTGAGAGGTTTGTACGTGGTCGGGTACAGAGCAGAAAGCCAACAGCCCTCTACTGTTCTCCGAAGCCTTAAGAAGTTAATAAAATCACGAAGTATAGGAGCTTAGGCTGCAATTATTGAGGGGGAGGAGGGAACGAGGAGCTTCTTTCCTGACTAGTTGTGAGAGAAAGGCTCCGCAGGAAAAACATTTGACGCTGGTCGCTGGTGCAGTTCAACACGGTTCTGAACGTTGAAGGGGAACGTGTAGCTCCCAGTATTTAGCTACCTTTGCAAGAGATAATAAAGACACTGAAAGCATTCCTCAGAAATCGTGCATTTAAGTCTCTCTATTGTCGTCTTGTTTTAAACCAGCTTCACTCATTCTGTAGTAGTCTTTCCTAATATATTCTTCCAGGTTTTTTGGAGGGGGTTGTACTGGGGGCTGTGCTTTGTTTTATATAATGTCTCAGATATTAAAGTGGTTTGGTAAGCAAATTATGTCAAAGAGGCTATGTTTACCGTTTCAAATCTTCTTGTAGTGTTTACATGGTAACAAACAGGATGATGTTGGTATGTGCTTGTTTTGTTGTATAATAGTTGAAAGGAGGATCTGCTCACGTATTAAGCAAAATTTGTATGAAGTTTTTCTTCAGGCAGTTACAGGTGGTAAGCTTACATAAGTGTCATACCTAAGGTCTATGCTGCTCTGTTGATAAAATTATTTTGTTAATTCATATTCATGCTCATTAGATTTATTCAGTTGATGATGGTGAAAAATCTCTGTCCAGTCTGGAGATTATTGTGCCACGTGATATAGCAGATGGGTTCGTCAATAATAAACGAGAGAGCTACAAATTCAAGTAAGTAAAAAACTATCTTCTGCCTTTAGTGATTGATATCACTGTGTAGTGATACAGATTTATAGAACCTGGAAAAGCCTGTTCTTAAAGTCAAGCTTTGGTATAGTTAAGTTTATTTCTATACAACTCCATTAACAAGAGGAATACTCTAACACATAATGCTCTTCACCTGACCGAGTTTGATAGCATTTAATAAAGTTGTGGGGTTTTTGTCTATCCATTGCAAGTCATTATACATTTCTAAGTCTCATCTCAAAGATTGCATCTTCATTTATCAGTTCTTCCATTTTTATAGTTTGTTTTGAATTTGTGTTTGAAAATTGAATGCAGGACTGTGTGTTTTCTTGTGATCTAATGAGTTGGCATAGGCTGGCTAAAGATGTCTTGATGTAGAACATTCTGTTTAGAAACTATGTTTCAGACATAACCAAAACACAGTAAAGAAAACCAGAGATTGTTGAAAGAAACAAAACCATGGCTGTAGAATGTAAATACTTTTTAGAAACTAAAAATAAGTACCAGCAATATCAATTAAATAATTTTATCTTTTCAACAGAAAACTTGGAGGCAACATTTTAAAAAATTTTGATGGTAAAGCAAGCTAGATGCATAACCACCCCTAATGACTTAGGTTGAGATTTTCTTTTTCCAAGTTGTATATTCATTGTTTTTTATAATAACAAATGAATTAAATTTGTTGCTCTATGCTATTAGAAAAGAGAGCCCCAGATAAACATCTGCAGCTCAGACTGATGTCATTTTACATCAGCTAAGGAAATCTGTTCTGCTTGGGAAGAGAGGAGCTGCCCTCACTAACTAGATTAATATGCAAAACTAGCTTAGGCTGCAGATGCCCAAGCCAGCTGTAATGAATGCTGATATTTTTTTCTAACTTTATCATTTATTAAAAAGTCTGTAGAGATGGATTTTGAGGAACACTATGCCTTATTATGCCTAAGACGATGCAAAAATAATGCTATGGAGCACGCATTTCTTTTTCCTCCATAAAACTCATACTTTCATGCAGTCTGTCTATCCTGGTCACCTCAAACATTTTTCTCCTTTGTTCTTCCTTTCTTATATGGGAATCAAACACAATTGGTTGAATGACTTGACTGAATAATGGTTGGCAGGATAGAACATATCCCTCTATGCTTTGTGTATTGTGTTTGTCTGTGGTGATGTACACATTGCATAATCCCTTGCAGTCCACGGTGCCTTTCCACATACCTGGTGTCCTTAGTGTCTTTCTATATACCCTGTGAAGTTCTGTGTGAGTATGCAGCTCCAGATAGGAGCAAAAACACAGCAGAGCACAAGCACTCCAGGAAGTTTCTGGAGTGTATTAGTGACAACTTACTAACATGTGGTTAAAGAGCCAATGAGGTGAGAAGCTCTGCTGCACCTCGTATTTGCAAACATGGAAGAACTGATCAGGGATGTGAAACTTGGGTGTAGTCTTGGCTGCAGTGGCCATAAGATAGTGAAATTCAGGATCCTGAGAGGAGGGAGCAAGGCAAAAAGCAGGATCACAATCCTGCATTTAGGAGAGCAGACTTTGGCCTGTTCAGGGACCTGCTTGAAAGAATCCCATGAGACACATATCTGGAGAGAAGTCCAGGAGAGCTGGCTGATTTTCAAGGATCACCTCCTCCACGCTCAAAAACAGTCTATCCTGATGGGCAGGAAATGACGAAAGGGCAGCAGGACACCTGCGCAGATGTGCAAGCAGCTCCTGACTAAACGCAAACTTAAAAAGTATATGTACGTGGGGTGGGAGCAGGGTCAGGTGACCTAGGAAGGCTGTCTGACGAATGGGATCAGGACAGCCTAGGTAAGTGCACAATGAGGGGTGTTGAATATGAGCTGAGCTGCTGGACTCAGAGGGTTGTCATCAGGGGCACAAAGTCCGTCTGGAGGCCAGTCACTAGTGTAGTCAATACTGTTTAGCATTAATGACTTGGGTGATGGGACTGAGTGAAGCTTCATCAAGTTCACAGACAATATGAAACTGGGAAGGATGGTTGATGCACCAGATAGTTGTGTGGCCGTTCGCAGAGACCTCAAGAGGCTGGACAAATGCACCAACAGGAATCTCGTGAAGATCAACAAAGTGAAACGCCAGGTCCTTCTCCTAGTGAGGAATAACCAGGACAGACTCAGGGCTGACTCAAAGCAGGCTTGCAGAAAAGGACCTGGAGTCCTGGTAAACAAAAAGTTGAACAAGAATCAGCAGTACACCATTTGCAGCAAAGGCAGCCAACAGCCTCTGGGCTGCATTAGGAAGAGCATTGCGAGCAAGTCAAGGGAGTTGATTTTTCCCCTCTAGTCACCACCAGTGAGATCAAACTTGGATTTCTGTGTCCAGTTCTGGGCTCCAGCAAAGGGACACAAAGATGATTAAGGGACTGGAGGATCTGACATGCAAGGAGAGGCTGAGAGACCTGGGACTGTTTATTCTGGAGAAGAGAAGGCTCAAGGGGATCTTAGCAATTTGTATAAACACCTGATGGGGAAGAGGGGAATAAAGAACATGGAGCTAGATGCTTCTCAGTGGTGCCCAGTGACAGGACAAGTAATGGGCACAAATTGAAATACAGGAAATACAAACACTTTTTTTACTGTGGCGTGTTCGCATACTGGAACAGGTTGCCGAGAGAGGTTGTGGAGCCTCCATTGTGTGGAGATACTCAAAACCTGACTGGACAGACCCCTGCTCTAGCTGATTCTTCTTTGAGCAGGGGGGAATGGAACAGATAGTCCCTTCCAACCTATGATTCTGTAAGACAACTGCAGATATTTTATATAGGAAGTGACAAAACTTAGATTGAATTAAGTATCTACTTGTGACTTACAGTAACTGCAGCAGAATGAATGCAGTAATTACGAAAAAATATGAGCCTGGCTGTACTGTTGGGATGCTGTATTTGGTTATAGTGTAATCTATTTATCCAGGTTTCAGTGTGGTGCCAGTTACAAACACTGATTCTCTTGATAGATTTAAAATACGGTTTATTTTTTTCTAAGCCACATCATTTTATCAGAGGATTTTATTGTACAGATCTTGTCAAAGCAGCACTGTGTACAGCCTATTTATGTACAATAGCACAACGGCGTGCTGTGGTTAAGACTACAGGGAAAACATTGTACTAATGTTATGTAAGCCTAATGATGTAAACATTGACTATTATAAACACAAAGAAAAATGTATGAATCAAATAGTGTTTTAAGATTCTAAGCAATTATTATTTGCTTAATATTTTCAGATTTCAGAAGATTTTTGATCAAGAGGCAAAACAAGATGTGGTTTTTGACAGCATTGCCAAACCAGTAGCAGAATGGTACGTTGTTGATCTTGCGAGTAATCGGGGTAACACAGGGTCAAAAATAGCTTTCACTGTATTACTTAGAGGAAAGCTGGCAAGTGTTTGTCTCACTGTTGTAAAAGTGGGTTGATGTTTTAATTTTGTAAATATTGACATGTTTGAATCTAGGAGATATGCAACAATCCCCTGAGAATTTTATGTGTGGTAAGGTTCTGTTTTTAACTCCTGAAATAGCACTGCTACTGTTGCCTCTTTTGTTGCATAGGCATAGAAATCCACGTCTAATTAGTTTTTTTTTATTATAATATAAGATCACTTCATTGCTTTAGAAAAGTATTCCCTATATAGTTCTGTGAAGGGGTAAGTCTAATGAAAATCTTATCCCCCCATTTAGTTTTCATTAAGTTAGGGACACTCATGAATTAATACCTGGTGGAGATATTCTCAAATTTTGCCTCATGATTTTTGTCTTAATGTGTAAGGCAGTGATTTTGGCACTGATTTTGTTTTTCTCCTCCATATAATAAATAATACTCATATTTTAGAGTTTGCAAAGGCAAGCATTTAAGACTGACATAGAAGCCCTCTTCATTCATTGTGTGGATTGAATGCCACTGTGAACCAGGTAGATTTTCCAATATGCCATTCTTTTTGCTCAGCTTATGCCCACATTGCTGAAGTTAGTACTGGTTTTAGTGGGGGAAAAAATCCCACACTGGAGGAATCAGAATTTCTGCATAATGTTTGTTTGTTTACCAAACTTACTGCTCAGAATCTAAACTTGTAGCGAGTTGGGAAGTATTACTTTAGATACTACTTTTGCATTTGTTGTCTGTTGGTTTAAGCTATGCTTCTGGAAGTTATTCATCGGCCTATTGCATTGTCACGTGTTTTGCACTGTAGGAAAACAAACATCCCCAGCTGCACACTTAGTCTTTCTCAAATTGTTACTTGGAAGTAAAAATATACCTAGCTCTTTATAATTTCATTTTTTTTATTTTTTCCCCCCTCTATTTTCTTTTTAAAAGTCCCACATAAAGAAGGAGTGTAATTGACAGTGAAAGTGAAGAGCCAGTGAATTTGAAACTTCACTAGAATAAGTTAAATATGCTTTAAAAAAACTTTGTTATATTCTTCTTTCACCCAAAGGGTATTTCTTTGCTTATCTGAATTCATAACATACAGCTTCAGGTTAACTCATTTACTTAACTTCAAGTATTTCTGGGTTTAATGGCAACTGCAGAAAAAATTTGTTATTTGACTGTGCTTGGAAAGAGATGGGTTAAAAGTCTCATTGTTACATGCTATGGATTGAATTATCTTCAACAAAACCTCAGAGTATCAAAGCTAACTAGCAACAGACTGACTGATTTCGCGCCCCCCCCCCCCCCCCCCGCCCCCGCTTTGGAGTGTTTTGCAAGAATATGGAAAGGTTTTCCAGCTGAATAATTCACCTATACAGTGCTGTAATAAAGAGGAGGTGGTATTGTTTTCCTTTATTTCAGTGTTGGCTGATGCAAGATTTTTATATGTTGATTTGCTCCATTATGTAGACCTTAGTTTTGATTTTTAGATGTTTTTAAGTAGTTGAAAGTACTGAAATGCCCTTCAAAGCAATGGTGCTTAGACATACAATTGTCTCTAAATAGCTGAGTCTTTATCTTTAATGCCAAAATCGATTTATAAAAATCACTCTTAACTGAATCAAGACTATTTTGACTCTGAGTGTTATAACGTGTTAAAGCTCATATTGTAATTGAGGTTTGTATTGTTACTGATACTACTGAAGGATAATTTTGCTTGTGTTTTTACAGTAAAGTAGGCAATATGTGAAGTATGTTCTTGTTTCTCAATTGTGCCTGAAATTTATTTCACTCTATAGTTAATGACTTAATTTTCCTTTCCATTGTGGGACAGTAAGAATTGCCCTGTTACTCTGAAAGATGACAGTCTTTCATAGCAAAATGTGCTTCATGATTTGTTTCTTTCTAAGTAAACATTCTCCTGCAGGGAAAAACTGTTGAAAATGCACTCATTTCTGTTGTTGGAGTCACTTTACTAAGGGAACTGTTTTTGTCTGTGTATTGCCAGGGAAAAGAAAGTAGCAGGAAAGTATCAATGAAATAGTTCAGTAACATTTTGAGGCTCTTTGCCATGCATACTTACAGTCATAAGCAAATTCAGTTAAGGACTTGAATACTCAGGAAAAAAAAAATCTTGGGCATTGTTTAAACTAAAAACAGCAATGCAAAGTTCAGGATTCTAAAATATTTCTGGTTTGTTCTTGGATGGATGGAAATTGAATGCACCTTTTTTTCTTTTTTTCTTTTTTCCTTTTTTATTTCTTCTTTTTTCCATGTGTGTTCTTTGATGTTGAGCCACTGCTTTTCTCTCTTTAAATCCAGTTACATTGTCATCTTGCGTGTGGTTTCAGAGGCACCAGACATTAGTTCTTTTAATTTGATTCTTCAGTCAAAAGTGCCAGCCTCTGCAAAACATTATAAGCATGTGATTTGCTTCATTTTTTAATTACTTTTTGTTAATGATTGAGTCATCTCTTACTTGGTTTCTTTTTATTATTTGTTTGTGCTTTCCTCTTTTCCTTTTCATTTTAAATATATATTCTTCATTTTTTTTTGTGCAGAGCCAACTTGATCTTTAAGAAGCAGCACTAATTGTATTACTCTATCAAAAATAGAGAAAAAAAATACCATCCTTCTTTTACAGTTTGCTAAAAATTAAGCGTTGCTTTAGTCTAACAACAGAACAAGGTTACTTTTAGAATGCTTCAAATACTAGTGTTATGATGATGAATGCAATCAGAAATTAGGTAGAAAATCTTAGTGCTTTCGTTTAGTTTTGTTTTCAGTTCTAATATGGCCAATGCTTTGTGTTGATTTATTAAGGAATAACATTGAAAGTATTTTCTCTTCAGATGTATCATGCAAATAAGAAACAGCTCAGCTGTTCATAGACCTAATGGCAATCACCTGTGTTTTTTGAAAGATCTGATGACCTCCAGGATAATGCTTCCATTGCCACAAATTTTAGTTTCTTCTCGTGTGCTGTGTTTGTCCTAAGAATTAGCATCTGTAATATAGAAACTACTTCCCTTTATTCTTTTCTATTTTTTTCTGCTGCTTATTCTTAAAGAAAATGTAGTCAAAATATTTTGCAGAACAGGATAATTATAATGTTGACTATGTTTTGTAATGTCCCTCTTTCCAGATTTAGCAAATATTTCACCAGTAACTGAAAATGTTTGGAAAATATATTTACATCATTAGACTGCCTTGTAATATGAAGCCACAGGATGTAGACTAAACATCCTAATAGGACATCTCTAGCTTTACTAAATATACTTAGAGAAATCCAGTGATCATCCTTTGCTTTTCTGCTATTGTTTTTTTTTTTCTTCCTGTTTAAGTCTGTGAATAAGATGATATAATAAATGTATTTGGACCTGCTGTTTTATGATTTGTTTGGGTTTTTAATTTTTTTCTCTCTCACTAACAACTCAGGGATTTCTGTTTTACTATGTATTCAAGAAAAATAAAATATCTACAAGTTCCTTCAAACTAATGAAATTTCAGTAATTTGTAAAAGGATGATAATCTCTCAAATTGTGCTCTCCTTTTGACTTATCAAAGGTAGAGTAATGCAGAATGTGCTTTACTTTCACTGGCTTCCATAGGATTGTGGACTAATAATCACTTTGAAATTTGAATTATTAGATAAAAAATTGCTTGAAACGTGAAATCTGACTTAGTTTACAAGGTTTTGGAATAAATGATTTTATTTATTCCAAATAAGACAATCCAAATAAATTATGACCTCTGTTTTTGAACATCATATAGTAAATGAAATGAAGACATTCTTAAAAACTGTAGATTCTTATTTCTGAATTTTTTTATGGTTCTTCATTACTTTTAAAGCTAATTATTAGGGGCAGATAAAAGTCATATCTTTGTCTTTTTACAGCAAAAGGCACAATTTTATTTTGTTGGAAGGCCTTTTCATATACAATACCTTAGTATAAATTTCTCCTAACAAGAAGAATGTGGAATTAGTGGGGATATTCCTCTGATAGTACTTGATCTGCAGACTTTGTCATGCTTTGAAGTGTGATGCAATTTGCATTTTCCTTGTGATGTAGATCTTAAATTGTGAATAAAAAAATAAAATCCACATATCTGAAATCTTACAATAATTTGCTTTTACATAGGGGAAATTTATAGCTTGCTTTGTCATGGATCTTTTAGAACCTCTTTAATTCCAGTTCTTTTGTGAAGTTGTTATGCAGTCTTTGGCTTCATGCAAATGTTTGGCTTTTGGGGAAAAGACCATTATTGTGCAACTGGAATTCCAGATTATTTTTTCAATTCACTTTATTTTCTCTTTTGTATAATTTGAAATGCACAGTCTTTTTTCTGGATATTTAACAATATAATTATATATGTACAACATGTTAGACATTTAAAATAGTTTTAATAATGTTAGTTGTAAGAGTACAAACTGTCTGTAGGAAAATTTCAAACTACAACAGCAGGAAATATATGTGACAGGAGAATAGAAAAGTAAAAGTAATTAATGATTATTTTTTCATTATGTAATAGCCAGAACCCACCATTAAATTGGTTACCTGTTGTTTTGCATCTCAAAAAAAATTAAGAACATTTTCCACTCTAAAGAAATTACACCTCAAAAGAAGTGTATAGAACTCATCCTTTTGAGGGATCAAATAAAGCAGCGTTTTTAATGAGGAGTCCTGAAATGAGTACAAGTTCCTTACCTGTATCTCTCTGCTTCAGTGAGGAAATAATCTGAATTAAGTTCCATAGAAGATGGACTAAACTTTCATTCTTATTTGGACTCATCTTACCTGGGCATTCCAAAAATCTTGCTTATATCTGTGTACCTTCCTCTACTTGTGTCAAGTCTATACATGACACTTCCTATGAAGCTGTTTCACCACCCTTTTACCCACATTTCCTTCTCCTCTGCTCCTTCTCTATTTTTAGGCTTGTTTAGTGGAACTGCAGCATCTTGCCTCTGTATTTGTGGATATTGTTGGCTGGTGTGGCAGGTTGCTGCATGCTCTAATAGGAAGGGTTGTTTCCCATGCAATGAACTCAATGAAAACTTGTACAGTTTTGGTGCTGTGATGTCAATATAAATGTTAACTACTTAAGTTGTAATACAAAAGGATTGAATTATTAAAATGTTTTCATACCCTTGTGATACAAGTCAATTACTTGCTTTTTGTAGTCCTGGCACAATGACTTCCAACCCAGTTAAAATCTCTTGGTATCATCAAGCATGATACAATATTTGCTACCATGATCAAAGTTTTCTATAAAAACTTGTTAAATCTTCATGTTAATATGATTAAAATGAAGAATGCCTTGTAAAACAACTATGGTGTCCTAGTGGAAGGGGTTTTTTTGTTAAGGTGTAAGCATCAGGCCTGTAAGCACGTGGATTTTCTAGAGGATAGTCCTTGTTTACTAATTAAATGATAGGCTTGTATGAACAATTATTCATTCTGACCCGGTGAACAGGCATATTTGTGACACGGTGTGGGAATTAGTAGCTTGGCTTACCTGCAGGCAAACTTGCCTCACAGCTATATTATTGCTAATGTGGGTGATTTAAGCGCAAAAGACTTCTATAAGCTATATATAGTAAAAGGACACTTTTTTTTAATGTCAGCTTGAAACAAACGTAGCTTAAAATTTCCCCTAAATTGATAAATTGGAACAGTAATGCTAGCAGTTCTTTCTCAAAGTGAGTACAATTATGAGGCAATAAAAAGTGAAAAGCTTCGTTAATGTTTCATCTCAAACGACTATTAGTTGGTCATGATTATTTTGACTTAAATTGCACAGTTTAGATTTGTTCAAGACGACTGCTTATTATAGCTTATAGTTTGATAGCTTTGAGAGTATCTTTGTGTCATTTATCTTCTGCAGTGGTTATGATGGGATTCTAAATATATTTAGAAATCTCAATTAAAATAAGAAATTGTATTATACTTTTTTTTTTTTAGGAAAGCCCTTTTGAAATTTCTAAGGAAACTTGCTTGCACTAAGCTTTCAAAAACAGTTACATGCACATTTGGGAATTGGTGGTGTTCTTGAAAGATGAGACATTACCAAATTAGATTTGTTCCATAAATCTGGCAAAGGCATAAAGAAAAAAATGTCATGCTGAGATACTTTGTTTGTTTTAATTAAAAGAAATTTTAATCTGAGTTCCAAGTGATAGAAGATACCTAAATACTGAGTCTTTGTAAAGACAAATCCTCCCTGAAAACCTGTTTTCCAGATACTGCAAATTAAGTTCTTCCTTCTAATTATGTTAAATATCATGTCTGGGGGCTGGTTTTGCCAGTATTGTGTTAAAAAAAATTTTTTTTAATAAAATAACTATGAATTGAGGTTTTCTGAAAGAGAAAGAAGTGAGGGACATTAGTAAAATATGTCAGGTCAGCAAAAACTGAGAAGTGAGGTCTGACAGTATCCCAAGATCAGAGATCTTGGTGTTTTCTGCTTTTTCATTAATCTAGTATTTTTATAGTTATTGAATATTTGTTCCAATCACATGCCTTTATGTTACCAGTCATTTAAAATGAAGATGTCAGAACTCAAGTTAAAATAATAATATGAAGCTGAAATAAAATAACAAAATCAAAGTAATTAATTTTTAAAGCTGAAATGTTTCTTGGTCCCAGGATTTTCTTTTATCTACATGTAAATACTCACAGAATTTAGTCCTTACTTAATAAGGCCTTTTATTTTTTCATTTAAACATTTAGACATGTTTTATTTACTCATATTATAAACTTAGTAAAAACGTTTTACTTTGAACTTTGTCATTTTACAACAAAACAATAATAAGAATTACAGATGACTTAAATGCCTCTACTTAAATTATCTTTTTAATGCTTTTGAAGACTGAGAAGTATGTCTTGCAATAGGATTTAAGTGTCAGAGCAAGCAAATCTTTTTGCTTAGACTTCGTATTCCTCGTTGCTGTGATGGCTTTTGTTGTTCTGGATAGGCTTCGTTTACTAATTGCTGTGACAAGATTTCCACGTTGTCTGTAATACCTGCCAATGTAAAAAATTTGTGAATAACGTTGTTACTATTTCTCTGTCTTTTCCATAATGAAGTTTGGAGTTACACAAAAGGAATCAGGGCATTCTGACTTCCCGAAGGAAGACTGTCATATTGGCATTTATGAAACTGATGCATTGAGACTAGTCCCAAGTCAAGCAGAGTTTGTAGCAATTTGTAGCATGTTTTCAGGGACTAATAAGGTCTGTTTACTTTTTCCCTCTTCCGCTGATGAGTCTGTGAATTATGCCTACTGCCAACAAATTAGAATAATTGGGTCAGAAGAGATCTCTGTGGGTTGTCTGGTCCAACCTCCTGAGTAAAGCAGGTCTAGTTCAAGGTTAGATCAGGTTGCTCAGGCCCTTGTCCAGTAGAGCTTTGAAAACATCCAAACATGGGGATCCCAGAACCCATATGGGTAGCTGTTCCAGGGCTTAACTACTCATTGTGAAGAACATTTTCCTTATAGCCACTTGGAATTTCCTCTCTTGCAACTTGTGACCAATGTCTCTCGTCGTACCACTGTAAGCCTCTGAGAAGAGTTTGAGTCCATCTCTGTAACGATCCGTTGTGTAATGGAAGGTGGTAATTAGGTACATGTATAGCTTTCTCTTCTCCAGGTTGATAGAAAACAGCCCACTTGGCTTTCCCTTGTATGTGATGTGCTTCAGCCTGAACTAACTTCATTCTGTCAGGCTCAGTCCAGTTTCTTTCTGGCATCCTTCTACTGCAGAGTTCAAAACTGGACACAGAACTCAAGGAGGAGAGCTTGTTTTATTTTTTAGCAAATTTTCATGGTAACTGTTCTTTTTGATTCAGCAAAACTAGTGTAGCAGCAGGGGAAGCAGAGTTCTTCACTATACTTAGGCACAAGCCTGCCTGAGGTCTTGTTAACAATGAGCACAGAAACAAATGAAAAGTTCTGTGTCCATAAACTTTAAATAGAACAAATGATCTTCACTGGAAATTAAAACAAAATGTAGTCAGAAAAACCAACCACAATAAAACAACCTCAGTCTGCTTTCAACCTCTGTCTGCTGTCTCTGGGCTTTATACTGCTATTTATAGTCTCAGATATTCAAGGACAAGTACTGAATGATATTTTAAACTGTAGTAACTACACATAAATTGTCTCTCACTTGAGGAATTTCTCACTTGAGGAATGTTAAGCAGTTGTAAACATAATGTATCTATCAAATTAAGTGGAATTGCTTGCATGAGTTCTACTTCTGTATCACACCCTATATTTAGGAATTGGATATCTTTCAGGCATGAGGCAAGTCAGCTGAGTGACTGAAAATGCCAGTACATAACTCTGTAACAGCCATTTATTTAAATAGGGATCTAAAGCGAATTTTTCAATAACAATTAATTTCTCACACTTCATGTTTTTAAATCACCACTAATTATGAGTAAGTTAGAAGGTGCAAGTTAAGTGATAACTGAGTAAGAAAATTTGAGGGGAAAAAAACACATGGCCTTGCTCTCCTTTAACTACATTCACATATGAATCCATACTAGAAAGAATTGTTCTATGCCTGAACGAGAGAAGTATTAAAATGAAGAGTATTTCAAGTTAATTGGAAAAAATATTTTGTAGAATCTATGTTGTGAGTACATAAAGTATTAGAAGTACTTTTGATACATGCAGATATATTTAAATACTGTAGTGTGTTTAATTACACTAGCAAAAATTCTGCATCAAATTGTTCCATGCTTTGGATCCCACTTAAAACTCAGTGAGATTATTGGAAAGTTGGTCGTTGACTTGAATAAGCTTTGGATCATGGTCTTACTTAATGATACTTTGCAGGTGGACAACTCTTTCTAAACCTCTTCTGGTTATTTTAATATTCTGGGTAGAAAAATACTGAAAGTATTGCAATTTCAGTCTCAAAGATTGTCATTGTGTGAGACTTCTTAGTTGTCTGTGTCATAGCTCGGACATGAAAAATTTTTGGTTTATCCCATCACATCATGCTAAATTAAATTGCTGTCATAATATATGGTTAGGTTTATATAGCAGTGTGATCAAAGTAATCTTAGTTGTGTGCACAAACTACCTCTCACTTGGAAAACATGTGCTTTTAATTCTGTGCAATATAGAGGACATATTCAATACTTAATTTGTGTTTAAAAAGAAGGTGCTGATTAGCTGTTGTGTTTCTAAAAACCAGCAATAATTTTTCAGTGTTTAACAAGAAAAGAAGTGTTCTGTTCTTTGAGTAAAATGTAAGAACAGATCTAAACTTTTTCTACATTAAAATCATCTTGTGCGCATACAATTACATTAGAAATTATACTGCAGAATAAAAGGATAAAGAGGATTTAGTACTGTAATAAAACAATACTTTAATTCATAGATTATTAGTTGTTTGCCTGCAATTAATGTTATTATTTCATTAAAATTTATATTAGCTGTTGTTACCATTTTCTTGTTGGTTTATGAATATTTCCTTCTTTTTTTTTTTTTTCCTCTGTCTTATTCTGACTTTCCCAGGAAACCTTTGTTGTATAATTTTAGACTGTTTCATGATACCAACTTTACTAAACAGAGATGCTTATTACATAAATACTTGTTGATAAATTCAGAATACTTAGCAGGTAATCATGATTTTGCTTTAAAATGACTATTCTTACAGTAATTAAAACCAACAAGACTAAAATTTATCATCCGGTGCACACTTACATATGTCAAACATAGTCATGTAGATGTACATATTTCAGTTTCAAATTATTGTATCCAGCAAACATTACAATTTTTTCATTTACACAGCTTTGTGATATGTGAGTCTTCATATGGTTTGACCAGATGTACTTTCACTGAAACACAAAAATAAGTATACAATTTAAATACATATGTTTACCAATTATTGACAAAATTATTAATTGTGCTATAAAATCTGGGAAATCTTAATATTCTGGCATAATAAGTTAAATCGAAAGTATTAAGATTCAATTTGTTTAGTTATTCTGATATATCTTGATTTTCAGAGCTTGCTATTTTTGGTCCTTTCTTGGTACTCATGAAACCAAGATCTCCTACATGTTAATAACAAGGTATGAAGACAGCTCAATATATTAAATGAGATTGAAATATGATTGTTTGCAGAACTGCTATAGGTCTGTGTTTTCCCAGAAATGTCATCTTTTTCTGGAAATCTTATCCTTACAGAATTTGAGGTCTTGGGTTATTTTTTGAGACTTCTTTACATGCAGAAATTCAGACCAAGGACACTTGTCCATATTCAGTGGATCCTGTTGTTCACAGGTACAAAGTCCAACATGGCACATGACAACTTAGGTTTTTCCTTTACATGTTTAAGTTGGTCCCTATTTTCCAGATAGGAACATGGCATACCTGGTAGTAAAGTAGTAGAAGCAAAGCTGAAACAACAAATTATTTGTTAGAAACTGACTGTTTTGTATCTATTTTTCTGTATTTGTTCAGTTTAAAGCTAACCCTAAATATTTTTGTGGGAAAAATTGATATGCATTTTACTATGTAAAGATTGATTTATGTGGCTTGTGATGAATAGCACTTTCTCTTCTTTTTATAAGTCTATCACAGTGTTACAAATATATGCCTGCATGTTTTAGCCTGTAAGGAAAATGAGCTATCCAAATTTCCTAACACAGTGAAACAAATGTACAAATTTATACAAGTTTTAGTCATGGTATTTGAAAAACTTATTTTAATTTGTAGTAGGCTTTATTGCTCTGAGCAAGGTATTATTAAATAAAGAAGGCCCTCCAGGAACTCTGACAATCATAACAAAAGTAAATTTGCTAAAATATACCGGAGACAGATTTATCCAGCAACATTTTAGCTAATCTGTCTGGAAGTAGTCCGTGAACAGGGATCTATACAACATTGCATAAGTTCATGAAATATCTTTTCAGCAAAGCCTTTCCTTGGATTATGTGTCTTTGATGTGTTTTGTTTGAAGTAGTAAAGAGACAATTTATTCAAACAAAGTCTTTCCTTAACCATGCCAAAACTCAGCTTCCTGGGAGAAAAAAAAAAATGCAAAGTTCTGGATATTCTGATAACACTGAGGGGGCATGACTGAAAATATCCTTTTAGTGTATGATTTTTATGTATGCTTATTTTGAAGTCTTCACAAGACTATCATCAATAACTATGTCAACCTGTGTACTTTCAAATACTAGGTTTGAACAAAAATCCCAAAGCTTTGTTAGAGAATCTGAAGAGCAAAGATGCAGACTTTGCCTGGGTGAACTGACATCTTGCAAAGCAGATTTTGCAGAATAGGCAAAAAAGAGCTGCTGATTCTCTACTGTCTTTCCCAGTAGAGAATCAGTTCCACTACTGTTGGGGAGAGCTTTAATTTGTAGATGAGAATCGTCAGGGATCCTTTTGGTGGACACTGTTTAGAAAATACACTCTTGTCATCTCATAATTGATGTTGCCAACTTTTTTAGGTACCTATTGTGATTACATGTTGTGATGAAAGGGAGAATGTGTGTATTTTTTGCTCACTATACTGTTAGCATCTGAAAGACCCTTCACTTTGTCAAGGGTAATTCTGCAGTGTAGTTTGTTTTTTAACTACCATTTTATGGGTGGCTAAAGAGTTATGAAGATTTCTATGTTTTTATTTTCCTAAAGGGATTGTGCATCTTAGGTTGAAAGTAAGGTTGAAAACAGTAAGTACATATCTTAAACTTCCTGAGTATTTAGCAAATAGATATTGGTTTAATTGATTTATTGATTGACTAGGTATTGGTCCACCTACATATATTGTTACCATTTCAGTGTAAAACTCCTTGGTACAATGAACTAAAAATAGATTGATAATGTTTGGTATTACTTGAAGTCCTTAGGAGTGGAAAAAGAGCAAGGTCTATCTTTAGCAAGTATTTGCTATGATAATAGTTTCGCCACAAGCCTCACTGCTAAAACATTCCCATTGATTCCAAGAGAAGTTCATTAAAAGAAGTGTGTATTACTAGTATCAGTCATGGATTTTACATTACTTAATCCATGTAGACTTTATCACAATCAGACCTTCAAAATTGACATTGACTAATATTCAATATATTATACCAAGACTAGGGGTTACACATCTTCAGTTTTGAAATTTGTTCTTTCATAAAAATATATGTGTACACATAAGTTTTAGTTCTGTTTAGTTCATAAGTTTCTTTGTGAACCAGCTATTACAGTAGAGACTTTTCTTTTTCAGTGTGTCTTCCCATCTGCTCTTTTCAGGAGGCGAGATCATAGTCTTCAGCTTGCCTCTAAGCCAAAGGAGCTCCTTCAGTTCTGCTTGAACTCCTACTCCCTTGTCTGTTATAAAGGTGGTTTTCTTCCTAGGCTTAGAAAGGGAATTTGTTCTTCATCCTGTGCTTCGCTCTCGGAGGGCTTTGCCAGCAGTTTCACTGATATTATTGGTAGTCCTTCTTCCTTACAGGCTTCCTTAGCACCTCAAACAGGCTTTTCTTAAATTGACTTGGTTATTACTTTTAATACACTCTGAATGAAAGAAATGAGTACTGTAAATATGGACAGGATTATTATACACACATACATAAAGAAGATTGACTTTCATCTTGGATTTTGAAGTGGAACTCAACTGTGGAATCATAACCAGCACTTTAATATTATAGTGCATCTATGCAATGCAATATTAATATTAGCTATAACTACATTGGACTGTGAGAATACATTATTGACACTGATATGTTCACATTTTCTGAACTTGCAATGTTTTCTGCAAAACTGTTCAGAGCTGTGCTGATGCACTGCAATAAATATAAGAAATATGTGAATCAAATAACACAAAGAAAACTTACTGACTTATTTAGCTGTTTTGACAGTATATGGTATGTGACATTTTATTCTGTGTTTACGTGTGTGGTGATCCTAATTGACAGCTTTTTGTGAAGTACAGGGACCTCAAGTTAATAGTTTGCAGTTATACCTTTACCACTTTTTTTAGACACATTGCAAAACACACCTTTCTGCAGGAGCCATGTCACAGTAATTGAAAATATATACCTTTAACAACTTTAAAGAAGAGAAGGAGTAAAAAACTTAACAACCCTAAGTTCTAGATCTGTAAGAGCGAAAGAGCAGAGATGTGGAAGCAGAAGAGCAACTGTGTTGGGTCAGAGCAAAGTTCCATCTAGCCCAGTATGTTCTCTCTCGCAGGGACTAACAGACAATGTTCAGGGATAAAAAAAAATAACAGACCAGTATAAGCATATAGAGCTACTTCCCTGCTGTGGTTTAACCCCAGCTGGCAAAGAAGCACCACACAGCTGCTCGCTCACTCCCCTGTGGTTAGATGGGGAGAGAATCAGAAGGGTGTAAGGGAGAAAACTTGTGGGCGAGATAAAAACAGTTGAATAGGTAAAACAAAAGCCACACACACAAGCAAAGCAAAACAAGGAATTCATTCACCACTTCCCATTGGCAGGTAGGTGTTCAGCCATCTCCAGGAAAGCAGGGCTTCACCATGCTTAACGGTTTCTTGGGAAGACAAATGCCATAACTCTGAATGTACCCCCCCCTTCCTTCTTCTTCCACAGCATTCTATACTGAGCATGACGCCATATGGTGTGGAATATCCCTTTGGTCAGTTGGAGTCAGCTGTCCTGGCTGTGTCCCCTCCCAACTTCTTGTGCACCCCCAGCCTCCTTGTTGGTGAGGTGGCGTGAGAAGCAGAAAAAACCTTGCTTCTGTGTAAGTACTGCTCAGCAGTAACTGAAACATCCCTGTGTTATCAACACTGTTTTCAGCACAAATCCAAAACATAGCATCATACTACCTACTATGAAGAAAATTAACTCTATCGTGGCCAAAACCACATTCCCCCAAGTATTGTGTTAGCCTCTAGTTGTTTGTGGTTTAGGGACTTTCTGATTTCTCTGTGTTTAGTAGCCCTGAGAGAATTTTTTTGCTTTCATGAATTAGTCCAGTGTCCACTGAAGCCTGTGTGAACTTTTAGCATCCAAAACATCCCATTGCAAGGAGTTTCACAGCTTAACTACATTTTAAATGAAGAATCATTTCACCTTGCTTCTTTTGAATCTGCCATCTCTGAGATTTTTTTGATACCCCATACCTTCTGACAACTCATTACTGTCTTCAATATTCAGATACTGTGACAGTGGGCACTAGAAATTCCTAAGATAGATGCATGAGGTGTTTTATAATAATAATTGTTTTGACTTTTAACATCTGGAATCTAAAATCTATATATACCCTGTGTTTGGGTGTTTTGGTCTTTGGGAGCAGATGTTCACTGTAGTTCCTTTCAACATCTTTCTGTTTTAGTCTCTGACATCCTACTGTAATGGATTAAAATAAGCAATTTGACAACTACTCAGAACTTCAAATAAACTTTAAGTTGGAGAACCATTGCATCTCTTGTGATGCCAGACCAGCTGCCATCTATACATGGTTCTTTTCCTCTTATGCAAGGGTTGTTTGCATAAGATGAAACATTATTTGTTTTTATTTTTTAAAATCTTAGCTTTTTTGTCACTATTTCAATAAATAAGACCCACAAGAATAATTTTAGCTTTTCTTTTTCTTTAGCAAAATTAGGAGGTCCTTAAGCACAGTAAATCAAATCCAAAGTAGATTTTGCTTCTGATGAGTTTTGTCAAGAAAATAGTTATTTCTTGATTACTTTGTTTTCAACTCTCCCTTCATCTATTTTGCCAGGAGATGCTGGATTTGTGGTAGAACAATTTTGAGATGGATGAATCCAGGAAACATTTTGTAATTGACAACTGCTGAACAGAAAAAGCTTGACAGTCTAATCTGATTACTTTACCATATATCCTGTCAACTATAGACTCTCATGAGTTCTGGTTTGATTTGCCATCTGAATATTACAGTCAATGACTGATTTCATTACTATTTAATTTGTGATTCTAATAATTTTTTTATAATTTTATTAAGGTTTTGTTTGCTTTTACAGACAAATGAATCATTTTTACCTCATTGTTTATAGACTTTATTATTGTTAAGTGTAAAATCTTGGCACTTAAAATACTTTTCAAGTTCAGGGTAGTTCAAAATAATTAAAAAGAATTGGAATTAGAAATGTGGAAATAGATTTTTGTGTCTTTTGAGACAGCTGTACATGGAAATGTGTGATAGTCAACTGTGAGTATCAAGAGAAATTTTAAACATTGGATACCTGAAATTCTACTTTTATTGTCAAGGGAAAAATTAAATGTTATATTTATATTTAAGACATCAGCCCATCAAAGGGGTCTCACCTGAGAAAAATATTACTCTATCTTCATGAGGAGTGCAAGAAATTTTGCCATGTATTAATAAGAAAAAAATTTGCTATATTTGCATGTGAAAATACTTCCTTCAGATTGTACTGACTTATCGGTGGTGGAATCTAGATGACCATAGAAGACTGCGTTTTATTTGTTGCATTAGAAGCCCTCTCCTTTAGAAAAAAATCAGGACCAAAAATCTTGAAATACATTGATTCTCAACTTGAAAATTCTGTTTAGTCAGCCATGGCTCCTGAGCTGTATGCCAGCTGCAGCCGAGCCCCATGTTTTCTCCATGGTGTGCAGCTGTATCACTGTTATTAAGGTTATCTACTGTTTGGTGAAATTCAGGTGGACGTTAACAGTGAGAGTGCGGTGAACTGGAGAAAGATATTTGAACTAGACTTTTGTTAGGCACTTCTACAAATAGAAGTAAGAGGTGTGAAAAAAGGTCACTGAGTCTTGACTGTCATTTTAAGCTATGCCATTGCCTAGCTACTATCACTGTTCCAAAGAAGCTTCTTGTACAGACACAGTTCTAACAGAAAAGTTTGCTTTTGCCAATGTGGTTTTGTGTGTTTTCATAGTAAATTAAGATTTTACTACACTGATATAAGCAGAGATTCTCCTGCATACCCTTATCCAAGCTAGGAGTAGTCTGATAGTTCAGTATAGTAGTATTCTCAGAATAAAAAAAGACCTGATATAACAGTATCCTTACATGAGTTTCTAACCAAGATAGTCTTCTCTGTTTGCAGTTAATGAAGTCATATGTGAAACATTTCTAGATTCTTTAGCTGTAATGTATCAGTGATCACAATTCCTGATACCTATAATCTTTTAAGAGACTAAATGTCTTCCTTGCAAAAAATCATCAGTCAAAGAAAAAGTATACAAATATAATGTAAATAGTAGTAAAAATTGTCAACTAATGATGATACTGAATAATAGGGTAAGTCAAGGCATCAAAACGTCCTTCAGTTCCAGATAAATTCTATTGAATCTAGAATACATATCTTGAAGTGCATTCTTGTATTACTGAAGACAGCTACTATGTAATTAAGAATTACTCTTAATTATATTTTGGTTCTATACAAAGTTGATAATGGAAAATGTGTTATGTCTTATATATTAATTATCTCTTCATTTTTTTATTCCATAGTGTTTTGGCAGGGTATAATGGTACTATCCTTGCATATGGTCAGACAGGCAGCGGCAAAACCTTTACCATCACAGGAGGAGCAGAACATTACAGTGATCGAGGCATCATTCCCAGGACTCTATCTTATATTTTTGATCAATTGCAGAAGGTATGGGACATTGTTTTCTGTTTATTTATAATGTCTGGTTTACAAATACTTAACTATATTGCAACGGGCTGATTTTATAATAGTGTTAGGGGAAGCCCTAAAATTAATGCTGAAGAAGATACCTAATTTGACATGATACCTTATGCAGGAATACAATGGTAATAGTTTTGGTTACCTGTTTGTTGCAGTAGACTGAAAATAATGGACATCATTGGAGGGTTTTTCTGTAGTTTTAAAAAACGTGCTAGTTGTAGTTGGTGCAACATACATTCAGATCACAAAATTGGTAGTCCTTGTCTTAACTTACATTAGCTCAACTCTGGTTTTGTATCTTATGCATTGTATCACACACATTTCATACAAAAATTGCTCTGATTCCTGTGTTCAGGATACAGTGATTGGTATTCCAGGTATAAGAACTTTTTTCTAGAGGATGGGGGGAATGTATGTGTATGTGTTAAGTTATAACCAAACTGTTGTAGAATTATTTCAATTTGACACTTTGTATGCAATGAAATGAGGGCATAAGTGAAAGGATGTGCCAGAGTAAGCACACTGATGATTGCTCATTAAGTTAACGAGGAATATAATTTTCTTTTAGTATCTGTAATACTGATATGAGTGAACACAGTTAATCATTCTGATGCTTTTGTAACTGCAGGAGGCAAAAGTGAAGAGAGGAGTCTGGTGTAATATGTTTTGTCTCTTAATTTATTCTACCAAGCCTATGACTCATTTAAGATTAATCTTCACATTTTAGCAAAGCTATTTAATTAAACAAATTTGAATATTATTTGACATTAATGTCAATTGTTACATTGTACTGTTATACTCTGTCATTCATCTAATACAGGATACCAATTCTTACTCATAAGGGTCTATGTCTCAGTCACATGAACATGCCCTGTCTGAGTACAGGTTAACAATATTAAGTAATTACCTTAGCTCTTTCAAAGTATGGCTTTGGTAGGTATATGTACACAGCGTATTATAGGTCCACAAAAGCTTACTCTTGTGGGAATGGAAATGAAAAAAAAAACCCACATGATCATGTTGCCTTTGACTTTATGCTGCACTCACACGACCCCATGGAGAACTTCTGTTGGGGAAGGCAAACAGTTTCATGCTGCAGTTGCCAGCAATGTAAGTGTCAACACACCAACACTCTTTTCTAGTGCTTATTATGTAATAAAAACAAAATAGGATGAAAAACAACAAGTTTATTTGCTGCCTTCTTATCACATAGTTTCTACAAAAATAAAAAAGTTTGTGTTTCCATTTTCAGACTGGGTTTTGGATCAAAAGCTCTACTTAATTATGCTTATAGGGATATTTATGCCTGCCTGCTTCCAAATCTTTGTGTGTGTTTTGTACATTTTCTTTCTCGGTGCATCTTAAAACATCTCTTCTTGGTATTTTATCTTTCCACTTGCTTTTCTTTTCATACCTTTCCCTTGTTTAATTTCTTTTTATCTACAACTGTGCTTTGGAAAGTGCTGACGTAGTGGAGAAGAGTCATCTGCCTCTTAACCCTAAGTAGGATGGAACAGGAGAAAGTGAATTCAGGGGCACAAAATGAAGAAAATTAAAACTTTTGAAGCTCTTACTTGCACTGAGACAGTGCAATTTGAAACCAAGGAAACAAAACTTTTTACCCAAAATGAGAAACAAATCAAGCCTTTTGTTTTTAATAACATCTTCTCTTAATTTATTGGTCAGAAATTCTCCTATTTCCACAGCTTCCTGTTTGAACAGTTCCTTACTACTTTTTTTCCTTCCATCTGTAGTGTATCTTTTTAAATATTGTCCCTTGAAATAGTGAACTGTTATCATCAATAAAAAAAAAATTTGGAAATAACTATTCAATGAAAATATCAATATGAAAATCAAAATATTTTGCAAAACAACTGTAGTGTATTTGATTATTAAGCTGCTACTGTCAGTGTGATATGAAAGCTTTCACAGTGGCTTCATCTGCTGAAAAGGAGTGACTAATTTTCTTTTATTTTGGAAATCATAGTCCATTATTTTGAGGTTTACTTTGTTTGGATTTGGCTTTGGGGCAGGAGAAAAGTCTGTCTGCAAAACCCAGTTGTGTTAAGTTACATTTTGGCAATGTATTATACAAAAAAAATGAGGGTTACAGAGAACAGCCAACATCATATACAGTGCTTAAATGTTATGATAGAGAGTGGAAAGCAGTATGTCACAGATGTTTCTAAATTAAGTAAATCTCTGATTTATTTTTGTTGTCGTTGTTCCTTTTTTTTTTTAAGCATAGTCTTTCTATCCATAATATGAGGGTTTACCTCTTTATAATAACATTCTTTTTTTGTCCTAGAAGTGAAAAATGGCATGTTGCATGGTTCTGTAAGCAGGCTGCCATGTTCTGTGTATACAGACTTTTCTGGATATAAGGAACCGATAAAATGCAGACTAAACTCATGAACATGGTGCTGTTTTGGGGGAATTTTTGTTTTGGGTTTTTGTGTGTGTGTGTTTGGTTTGGGGTTTTTTGTTGTTTTTTCCTTTTTCTTCTTATGGTAACAGAAAACATAAAAGTATCACAAACTGAAGATGTAAACCATACCCAGGAAAAGAAAGAGAGACAGTGAAGAAGAAACATAAAAAATGTAGTGAGAAATTTGTCCTCTGATCTAGCTCTGATAGAAGTAGAGCTTCTCTTTATAGCTCTTCCTTTTTTCTTTTCTTTTCCAGGATAGCAGTAAAGTGTATACAACTCATGTTTCCTACTTAGAAATCTACAATGAATGTGGCTATGATCTGCTGGACCCAAGACACGAGGCCTCCAGACTGGAAGATTTGCCGTAAGTAATAAAACTGCAGAGAATCATCAAAAACAACAACAGAAATAATTTTCATAGGTCCTGTTGCTTTGTTTGGGGACTTTGAAACTGTGCTACTGATCTCAGTGTTAACTAACTTAAAATACTTTTTCTCAATTTTATCAACACTGTCTAAATTTTTTCTGATTGTATATGTATAGAGGCTAGGGAAACTAGATGGGAGTAACTGGAGGTGAAAATATTAAAAATGTATATTGATATTATGTGGAAGAGATCTATGGCAGCCACTGAAAACAAGAGAAGGTATACTTGTTTTTCTCATGACAGCCTCTCTTTATACAGTATGCGTGTGTGTGGCAAAGACATATGTAACAGGCAATATTTCCTTGCAACAGTAGGGAGAAGAACTCCCTGCTTGTACTTGGACCTTTTCCTTCAAGCATTATTTTTCTAGAATAAGCAATTATGAAATAAGGTAAGTTACGCGTAGAAAAGGCCACAGGAACTCCAAAAGACAATATATTTACTTCACCATGGGTGATTGTTACAATAGTCTTCATTGATAAGACACTAGCACCCTACTAATACTTGGACAAGGGTGGTAAATAAAGGTTTGTAGGTCACGAACGCGTATGCCTCATGAAGTTAAAGATTTTATAATTTATAGGAAATCCAAATCCTAGTTTCTAAGTTTCTTCTGAAAAAATAGTTTCTAGTCTGTGTTAAATTATTCTTAAAATAATTCAACCAACAGTAAATATATATAAACAAGTGAGTTATTGACTGCTTGCATTTGCAAATGCCCTGAAGTAATGCTGGGAACCATAAACTTTCTCCCTCAACGTGATGGTGACTGAAACATGTAAATAGTGATTAAATTACTGCTGATACACAAGCAGGAAACGGACTGAAAACTGCCAATGGAGCAATAAGAGAAAATCAATAGAATTTTATATCAAAATAGCTAATCATGTTATGAACATATTTAACCCATTTTATTTATTAAAAAAAAAAGTTGTGTTAAAATATAGCTTTCATTTTCTACACAATATGTGGTATCTAGGACATATATCCATAAAAAAAATTCAGAATTGATTCAAGCTAGGCTAGAGATAAGGAAGGCAGCAAACAAACTCCAAGTATGAGTCTGGGCTGTAAGTCTGTTTCATTGCTTTGCTTTCTTCATTTGCAAAATGGAATTATTTTTTATCACTTTATGACACATTTGTGCTATACAGACTGTATGTATTTACTGATGTCTTTCATGGAAAAGTTTAGGAATGTAATTTGATTTATTAGCTGCTTCCTGTGCTATGCAGAGAAAAATTTTAAGTCAAAGACTAATTTAGATAATAATTTAATTTTTGTGTGCATTTTTACAGGTGCAGATTTTTTCTCAGTTGTATGTAAAAAAGAGTCTGTTACACTTTTATTCAGCTTATTACAGTTAATGCTATTAAGTTATTCAAATTTATTAAATTATTAATGCAATTTATTTGCAATATTTTATTTTAACTCATTCCATTTATTCATTTTATTAAATTGAATTCTTTCAGGTGAACTAAATCGAATTTAATTGCAAGTTTATTTGAAACAGTTATTTGGGGGTCATATGCCCTGGAAAATATGTCACTTTTTAAAACTAGGTTCTGAATGTTTACTAATAATCATTAATTTTAGAATATCAAAATTGGTTTATGTATGCTGATTCAATTCAGATAAAGAATAACTCCTTGTTATGTCTTAGTCTTTTTCAAAGAATAAAAGTTGACAGATAATTTGGTTTTGAGGTAGGGATAAAGCACACTGGGATAATCATAATTACCTATAAACTTACGTAGTGTATACTACTGCAGGATGGTTTTTAGTGAAATAAAATAAATTTTTCTCTGCAGAGTAACCAATCTTAGTAAGTGCCTAATGGCTTTACTGTACATGGTCATTATTGTTTCTTGTACATCATTTGTCAAAAACATATGTAATGTACACTAAAACTATACCTTCACCACTCATATTTAGCATTGTCTAAAAATATTTAATTAATAAAATATTTTTGTTTATTTTTAAGATAGTAATTTAATTTAGGGATTCAAAATTGAAAAATATGTAATGGTATTCTGAGCTAAAAAGGGAGTACAAATTGCAGGAAAGGGTAGTTGCATCATGTCCTGGTTAATTAACTGTATTTTAGTTACTTGGTTAATTCTTGTAAATGACAAAGTACCTAGCAGTTACATGTAAGTAAACAGTAATCACATATTTTAAAATATATCAGGTGTTTCTTACCCAATATATGTTTAATTTTTCAGACAATTTTATGTGCTTAAGACCTTTTAAAATTTTAGTGGTAGTAAGCAAAATACAGAGTAATCTAACTGCCTAGTTTGTTTGAAAGCATGTATTTCATGAAAATATTAAAAAGAAAGTATATTTTTTGTACTTTAAAAGGGTCATGTTACACATAATTTCCTGTTGACCTCTACAGTGGATCATCAAGGTTTTAAGCACCATGCAAAGCCAAATGCAGGTTTCCTATGCTTGGGTAGATATTAGCAGTCTGTGCTGATATTCTCCAAAGTGTATAAGATGGACAAGAAAAGTTTTGAAGAAATGTGTTATTTTAGAAGAGTAAGCAAAAGATCAGTTAGCCTCGTAAACTATGCGGATTGTTTTGGAACAGTATTGTTATCCATATTCCTGCAAAAGAAGGGTATGCAGTTTGAATCAAAGATATGTACTTCTGCCTAGCAAACTTTATGTTAATGACTTTACGTTATCAGTTCAATGGAAGGAATAAACATGTCATGGCATTCAGGTAATAAAAGTTATGAAAAGCACAGAACAGACTTGTGGATAGTACTTAAAAAACAAGACATTAAAATTGTATTTGATGTTTAGGGCAAAGTGAATAATAAAAATTTTTAAAATTGCCCATTACTGCTAATCATTGTATGATTAGATTTGGAATGTTACCTCCTGAAGTCAAGGTTTTTTGTGTAGCCATCGTTTGTATATTCTGAAGGCTATTAAATTTTCATCTTAATGAAAAATTAACTGCTTAATCATTTCATTAGTCTGCCAGATGAGAAGGGAAGAGACTCTCATAAAAAATAACTATTTTTCTGGAAATAAATTCCTGACAAATGTGTGAATGTAGTTCAAATATGTATGTTTTTCTATATCTATGCATACATAGATTAATATATACAATTACATAATTATTTATATATGCATATGTAGAGATATTTATACATATATTTATTTATACATATACATATAATGTATACATACGTATCATGTTTCTAATGGGTACAGATATTTATACATGTACTAAGTTTGGTTTTCAAATACCACTGAATGTCTATTTTCACAGGGGAAAAAAAACACTTTACACAATGTTTAGTTGTAACAATATTAATGTAGCCCGTAGAAGATATCATTAGGTATACCTTAATGCTTCATATACAATATGCCTTAATTTAGAATTGTAACTTGTTTTGCTTACTCCAAGCTGACAGTGTTTTAATTTTGTCACACTGTAGCTGAAACACAGCATATGCAGATGCAAATGCATCTGAAGAACCTTACTTATTAGAATGCAAAAACTGAATTTAATATTGACAGTCTAATTCTGGTTGTAGCTGTGGAGAGTTCCATATTTATACAAGTTATGATTGTTTTCAAACATGTAAAAAGTGTAAAACTATTGCTATAAAATATAGCTGTTAGAAGACTATTTGAATTCTTACTGCCATCTCTTGTTTTCATAAAAGATTTGCAGGACTGTTCAAATTGGGAAACTTTTTCTGAAGCTCTTCATTTGCTCTAAGGTTGTGTAAGATGCTTTCTCCTCTAACAAGTTTTCTGTTGTACAGTGTATTTGTAATTTGTATAACTCCATGGTACAGAATCAAAACAATTTCACTTTTGTTATAACCTACCACTACAAACTCTTCATAACTAGTCTGTATTATTTATGAAGAAGTAAGAATTTTCTTGGCACTGAACAGTAACACAAAAATAAAGACTGTGGTTATAGAACCACTAGTCATAGATTTAGTCAGGATAACCAACAAGTTACTGCTTTACTTGTCCAAACCATGGCAGGTGACACTCTTGCTTATGAAGGCAAACTAAAATTAATGTTATTTTGCCTCAAAATGTCAGTCTTCAAACTCCAGTAGTTGAGGAGCTACTTCACAGGGATCTCAACCATTAATCAGGAGTGATGTGGCCAGGAGAAGATGTAATCTAAAGTTCCAGCCAGCATAACTGAGTCCCTATTTTTGTGTGAAGATTCTTTAAATTCCTCTGTGATAAGGGAATGTATAAGATTTAGTATGATGTTGGCTGACTTTTTAAAAACAAACAAACAAAAAAACCACCGGCTAATTCATATTGAATCTTCTGAGAATTCATTCACAGCTTATGCTCCAGAAGGATGAAGTTTATTTGAACTATAGATTAAGTGAACTCAATTCCATAAAAAGGAAGACAGTTTAAGCTAAGAGCCAATTAACTTCAAACATCAGCAGTGATACATGTATCAATATATATTAGTTACATGCAGAACTGTTATGTTCCATGGAATCAGTGTAAAATATATTCACTTAAAATAAAAAAATCTGTAACTGAATATTGGTTAACTACCTCAAATGAGTTTTTACTCCTCTGTTTCTCCGCTGCCCTCCAAGGGCTTTAAGAGTCGCCAGCTACTGACATGCAAAGCTAAACTAGCTAGTATAACAATTCCTGTGCTGTTTAACAAAGAAGGGGGAAAAAAAATGGCTAAAGGAATAATTTTCAATATAAAGGGAATATATTTGGTTCAGTTTGATTTTTTTTTTTATGCAAATAAACCTGTTGCTTATCTCCAAGCTCAACTGTGTTAATGTCAGCTCTCTGCATTTTCAATGGTTGTACCAATTATGTAATCTAGAAACTGGCCACCATCTTCAAGAACTATATTTTCAATGTTCTGATAATTACCAGCACTTTTAGATTTCTAAAGCCAAAAATAATATTAGCTCACTGTTTTCATGTGAAATACAGTCTTTAAAATGAATAGTGTTCAGTATAAGTGTTAGTACTGAATACTAAAGATTAGGACAATACAAAGGTTTGTAAATTTAAGCTTTTCTGTTTGTTGAGGAGACAGCTGAAAACTGTTCTGTTCTGAATCATTTCCTTAAAGATTGTTTTGTTCATTACAGCTCAAACAAATTACACTTAAATGTGTAAAATAACTTCAGCATACATTATATATTGTTTATTCCCATCCAGATTTTATGTTGATTTGTTTCTTGAAAACCAGTAGGAAGAAGTCAGTGAAAATTTTCTAAGGTGACTTTTCTAAAGGCATTGGATGGGTAAATTAATTAAATTCAGATTATTGCTGTGCTGTTCAAGGCAACTTTACTTTTGAATATGAAAGTATTATTAACAAACATATTTTTTGTGTGTGAGATTATGGCAGCTGCCTGCAAATTCTAACAGATTTTATATGTTTTGTATATGAACCACCAATCTCGTTTCAGTTCCGACTCCTTCTTTTGCAAGGTGGGGTGAGGGGGCAGAGAGACACTGTTTGGATCTCAGTAAGAAAGGCCATCATCATCATCATCCCATCAGATTCTTGGCACCCCAAGTTCATGCAGCATCAGAGCCTGAATGGATTTCCCCATGGCGCACTGTGCAGAGCAGTGCAGATCCTGTCCACGGAGAGAAGCTCTCCCTTTTGGTCATTATATAATTTCCTTAAAAGAAAACAGCTCCATTTCTAAAAGGTCTTCTCATGAGAAATTCTTTTGGCATTTTTTGTTAAAGGCAAGGCCATGCAGGTGGTGTGACGACCAAGTGGGAGCTGCCTGCAGGCTCTTTCATGACAATGACCTGGCTGAACTTATCCTGCAACCGAGGGGTCTGTGCAGCACAATGCAGGCCTGAATGTCACCCTGTGCATGCAGCACAGCACAGGCCGCACCTGCTTAACTCTTAAGTGGATCACTAACTCCTAAACGTGCAAAGTCTTTCAGTCAGTATCAGGACACTCCTATGTCTGTGAAGTGTAGGACAAGTAAACTGTGTTTTTCTTGTCTCACATGTGGAATTCATTGGAGACGGTGGGAAGGATTTCCTATCACAGTATGTTGTATCTGGAAAACAGTCTGCACCAATACTTACTCATTTTGTTGTTCTGTCATGTCTCACAGGCTAAGGAAATTATGCTCTAGGTTTATACTTGAATGGAATATCAAATCTCCGTGCTATGGAAAGCTGTGCTAGTGGCTAAATAACTTTATAACCTTGCCTTAGTGGCTGAATAACTTTGTAACCTTGCCTCTTGAATCAGACAAAGTTGACTTTGTCCTCTGATGTGGTATTCAGAGCGCTATACTTCTGGAAGATTTTTTAATTATATATAAAATGATGATCTTGGTCATTCTTGCTTAAAACTTAAAGCTCCTTGCAACTCTACACAAAGATTAGCTATAATTATCCATTAGTTTATTCTGTTATTCTGGACAGACTCCAAGGTGCATGTTTGCTGCTGTTCTCTTTCCTCCTATTCCTAAATTTATTATTGGCTGTATAGTCTCCTCCTTATGCTGAAGTAGTACCACTGTATTCTGCTAATGCATTGTCATAAAAGGTATGTGTCCTCATATATTATTTGTTTACATCATTATGTTTATTTTTAAATGTTTATAAAGTTTTGGAGATTATTTTAGATTTCTTCAATTCGAAGCCCTAGAGGACAGATGTAATCATAGGAAACTTTAAAATTGTCATTTGTCTTCCAAAATATTTTAAGTTTTTTTCAATTTATATTATGCAAATTAATGAGGTGGTATTAATTAATCAAAGGAAGATTTAACTTCACTGTTTGCCAGTAACAGGAATTTCATAAATGACACATTCAGTGTGTAAGGCTCTCTTGTATTAATGGCAGCTCAGTTGTTTGCAGGAAAAGGCCTGAGTTAATAACAGTATAAAAAAGGCTGATCCCATCCTACAGGTTTCGTAGGCAGCTACGAATTCCATCCATTAAGCCAAATGGAAAAGATTCTTTGTTTATAGAGAAAACAAAACCTTGTCTCTGCCTTCTTTTAGTCATTATGGATAACTTAACAGAGCTTTTCCACTCCAAGATCCAAGTTAGGGCTATGAAATTTAAAGGTTTCGCTAATATGGAGAATGTTCTATAGAAATCTATTATCATATTATACAGTAACTTTATAGCACTATAAAATAAATCATTTTGTTGTCATTTTGGAACATGTCTTTCTGAGGGAGTTTTCCCAGATGCCTCGCGAGATGTGCAAATTAGACTTCCATCTGGAAATCCTCCTGATAGCTGCAAGGCCACTGTATAGGAGTCTGTCACTGGTTTGTGATGCCCCCACTATCTCCTTTCTAATATAATAATTCTCCAGAGCTTTTAATCTAAACTAGTATCTTCATTGTCTGGAAATTACTTTTAACCATTGGTCAAAATGTAGTCTGAAGAGATCCTTAATAGTAAAACAACATTTTCCCAGATTATAAGAAAAGGTAGATGATGCTTCCCGTGTAATTTCAAAATATTTAAATTATTCAAAGCATCATACTGTAATGAGAACCACTCTGGGCATTAGCATGTGATGCATGCACAGATGGAATTGTAGACAGAAGACTACTTGACATTACCAAAACATTGTTACGTGAGAACAGAATTATGCTTTTGGGTTCATGCTCTGAACAGGGGAAGCAAAGTTTTGTGACTGTGCTAGTGCTGTCTTGCCCTACCACACAAATACAAGGCTATAAATGGGAGGCAATCATACTTGGGAAAACAATTGTTATGACTCCTAAAAAAGCGTTGTATGTACTATTACATGTATTTTTTTTCTTGAAAATAGTGAGTGTATTGCAATGTGTTCACATTATTTCTGTATATCCATTCCAATATTTTGACCATCATAGGGCGAACTACTTCCCTAATAATTAAGAGTAATTCTATGGAATGCTCAATTTTATTCTGTCAGTTTTTGGGAAAAAGAGATAAGCAAAGAAGAACAAAAACCAACCTGTGTGATTTTGAAGCAGCTTGGAGTAATTAACATGCAAGAACTATCTGAAGATAAAAACTCAAGCCCCATACTCCCTCTTGTGGATAACTTTGAAGAATATGGAGGGGGAAAAAAAATCTATATGCACTCACATACATATATGTGTATATGTATATATATAAAGTTTTATCTATACTTACAGGGAAAAAGATTTTTAAAAAAAAAAGCTTTTTAAAAGGTTCTAATATGCTTATTTTAAGTTGTCTCAGAACATATAATTCACCCTCAAGGACATGTCATTCATCCTCAGAATTAGTGTACTTCAATTTTAACAAAGTCTTCACTCTGGATGTTTTCCAAATACAGTGATTAATCTACTTGGCTTCCATGTTGAATACTATAGAATGTCCTAACTGAGGAGACCCTAATGGCTACTCTGTAAAACAAATAAAGTTTAGCTCTCAGTAACCTGATCAAAAGAAAAAATTCTTAGGTAAAAAAGTTATTCAAAGAAGTGAAAAGGAGTTTCAGTAATATCTAGCAACTCTTCTGAAGCTTCTGCCATATTCCTGCTACTTCCATCTAATTTCCTTTTTCTGAACTTCAAGACTTAAAGAAGAACAGCTAAGAGCATGTCTAACTTCAGTGGAAATAAATAAAATCATTTTGTTTGCTTGCTTTTAATTTAAGAAAGGGATCATTTACATTTGTCATTACTACCATTTGAGAAGAATGAAAAGAGAAATAATCTTGTCAAATGTAAAGTTACTAGACACATGTTGGTTACAGATGTGTTGATTCTGAAATATTCCATGCCTATTTGTTCATCAGGATTATGGTATGCTTTATGTATCATTTGTGCTTAAATATCTGTGGTAATGTCAAACAAACCCCTGCTTGTTATTTGTTTGTGATGATTCGTGTAACCTCTTGTTCTTGAGATTTCAATATATCTCTCAAAAAAAAAAAAAAAATCTCAAAGCTTTCTCTAATAGTTATAGATTTTACATATTCCTTTTCTATGTGGAGGTTTATAATAAAGGAATAAAAAGGAGGTGACAGATTTAAGAAAAAAATCAGCACTTCCTTTAATGTGCATCATTTACTCTTCATGTTTTTATCTTCATGTTTTTAGTTCCTTCATTATGATAGGGTTTGGGTTTTAGATGTTACCTTTTAGGTGCAATTGAAATGAAAGTATGAACAAAGATTGCCTTACAACAATTCTAGTTTTCATTTGGTTTTGGTTTTGGTTTTTTCCATGTAGAAAAGTGACAGTAATGGAAGACCCTGATCAGAACATTCATCTGAGAAACTTGTCTCTTCAGCAAGCAGCCAATGAAGAGGAAGCTTTAAATCTACTCTTCTTAGGAGACACCAACAGAATGATTGCTGAGGTGAGAATAGCTGCTAAAAATCTTATCTAACACCACCAGTGTTGAAATGAACATAAAATTCTCCAAATAAGGTGTATATTTTGGAAGTCCTTGCAGATAAATGAGTAAGTATCTTCTGAGTGTATTTCCACAGTGAAATTACATAAGCATTTCTCTGATGATAGCTTTCACTTTGCAAAGAGCTTTCTGCTTTTCCTTAATGAATCTGTTTTGTGATTGTTGATATCACAACTTACTGCAAATTAACATAAGTAAGAAAAAATTTTTCTCATAAACCATAGAGTGACTTTTGAATGTGGCATGTATCAGCATACGTACATGTTAAAGATTAGAAAACATGGCCTTACAAAGCATTGTCAAGTATTCCCACAGTACTAAATTGCCTTTGAGTAGTTACAGTAAGAGTTAGCAGTCCCCTCTTTTTTCTTCTTATTGCATAAACATGCGGTGCTATGTGTAAAAAAAAAAAACAAATGGTAGTGCAAAGCATATTCAAAATAAATATTTGCCAATATGCAAAGACAAGCGTGTTTTCACTGATTCTGGAAAATTTAAATGAAATGTTTTATATCCAAAATCTGTAGGGCTTTTTTTCCCTTCTCTTCATACTTGGAAAAGGAATGTAAATTTTAAGAGTGTATTGTATAATGTGACACTGTCAATTGTGTCTTTACTACAACATAGCTAATTCTATTTTAGAAACTTGTGGGTTTTCTTCCTCTCTCTGACAAAAAGGTATATAATAAATCAATGATGAGAAAACACTTTGAAGTATATGAAATGGTCATGTAGCTCTCTGCTCTTGCTGGCTGACCATGTACTCCTGGGCATGGAAGAAGAAGGATTTTGGTTACAAAATAGGAAAAAAAATGGTTTGTTCTCTCTCAAGGGAGACTATTTCAGCAGTGACATTTTGAGAGGCAGAAAGACGTTAAGGCAAGAGATAATCAAGCTGTACTTAAGGGCCATTAGTAAATAGGAATATTGAGGCAAGGAACCATTTGATGATATTGAAATGGAAAACGGATACAATTTAGAGGAGGGGAACTTGAAAAAGTGTAATAGAGGAGAAAAAAACATGGCATGGAGTTCGGAAGACTGAAAACCTATCATGATAGTTGGTAATGAAAACAGAAGAATGTTCATTGCATGGAGAAAGATCTTCAGGAAATCTCTGATCAGTTTGGAGGAGCTGTGTATGAAAATGGGACAGAATATTTAGAGAACTGTGTGCTGCTGGCTGACAGGGTCATAAATGAGCAATTGTAAAAGGCAATTGTGTTGCCTATTTGGAAAATGTTGCCTAAAGAGAAAATACATCCCAAACACTGAAATCAAGACTAATGAAGATGGTAAGTCATTAAAGGCCAAGTTGAAGTAATGCTCAGTGGTCAGACCAAAGATATGTCTGCTCTAGTTTCCTGTTTTGAACAACGGCCTGTAGCAAATATATCGAGAACAGTAAAAGATAAACCAAGTAAATAATGATACTTTTTTAAAAAAAATCTCCTCATCTTAGTTTGTGTTTCAGACTATTTACAGCTAATAACTTTTGTTGTATTTTTTTCTTTACATGAGTTTGTCCAGGTGCTTTTTTTAACATTGGCAAATTTTTATCATAAAATATCGTGTGACACAAAGTTCTGTGACTTAATCGTGTTATGTGAAGAAAAATCTCCTTTAGCTCATTTTTTAATCCACAACTTGGTAGTTTTATTTGGGGCGTCCTAGTACTTGCTAGAAAACGTAAAACATAGACATGAGAATGTGTGGGACCCCAATAGTAGAGAATTCACTAATCTGAGTGGCTTGGGTTAGCAAATGCTATGCCATTGTCACTTTTGCTGCTTTTGCCCCAGCAAGAGTTTTTGTTACATAAACACTAAAAGTTATTGTTTAGTTGGTCTTTAACAAAGAGTACTTAAAAGAAAAAAAATGCAGAGAATACTTGCTTGGAATAACTGCCACCCATTGCAGCAGCATTTACTTTGCTTAGTCTGAATGCTAATATGATTTGAAAAACTTCAAATGAGGTGGATTTCATTGTAGAAGTTTTATTTATGTAATTATCTCATATCGTGTTCCTTTGCAATTGCAGCAGTTATGTTGCAGTAGAGTTCAGTGAGCTTACCGAGTGCTGCTTCCTCTTAGGCTTTATAGGATTTATCACCCATTATCATCTGACATTAATGGCTTTAGGTGACTGTGGTACTTTATATGATGACTTGTAAGAATGAGAAAATAGTGTTTGCAGAAATGAGGGATTAATGTAGAGGTCTGAGGACTTATGGCATCAACCATAACTTCTTCTCCAGACATCCGTATTTGTAAACCATAATTGAATTATGATAACACTTCCTGACCTCAAAAAAGATTAGGATCCTATTTAAGAAAATTTTAAAGAAAAAACACAAGATTAGTAGACCTAAATAGAAAAGAAAGTAAAAGAAATGCTTGATTCATCTTTTTTGATTATGAGTTTGGCTATGGAAAAACTATGACTGTCATGCATCACATGATATCTGTGGCCTATAAAATTGCAATCTAATGCTTTAGCCCTGAAATAACCCTTCTTTGAAGAGTTGCAGGACCATTTGGAAAATAAGAATGACAATTTAATTTCTGCACTGCCTTTGTTAGTGGAGTCTAACTTGTGATTAGAGGGATTCATTTTGCTCTCACCACTGCCTACTAAAAAGAAAGTGATGGTAGTATTAAAAGTTTTCTGTAGGCTACATTCATTCATTCATTCATTAAATGTCAGAACCTAAGGGAATGTTTATAACCAAATATTTCTTTCCCACACATAACTGTATAGCTCATGAGAAAGAAAAAAGAGGAAGTTAAACTAATTTGTGTAGGATTGCTTTATAGATCAGTATAGGACCAATCCTTTGCTCTAGTTTTCACATGTACTACAAGTTGTGGAAATGGTAAGATGGGAGACATCTGTGCACAAATACTTCATAATGTAAAAAAACAAATAGGAAATTTTTCTCCCTTATATTTTGCCAGGGAGAAATAGGCAGAGAACAAAGCCAAAAAACCTGATTTTTTTTTTTTGTTGGCAGCTCTTCCAACTGTAAAGGCTATATTTGTATTTGTTTGTCTTTCCCATAAAACACAGGTTTTTTTGTTACATTTGAATGCATAAGAATCTCAGCAACAGGTTATTAAAAAAAAAACCAACTTAATTTACTTTTTATTTTTTAAGCCAGCTTTATGATTTAGATATCTCATACATGCAAACAAAGGATTCAAAAATCTAATTTGCACATATGAGACAGGTGGTAGCAGCAGCATCTGAAAAGCTCATGTACAGAAATAAGTGTTTGGCCATTTAGGTAGTGTTCACAAACCATTTAATTTTGTAGATATACTATTAATACGTCTTCAGCTGAAGTGGTCTTTTCTAAATTCTTGTGTTGGGAATCTCTTGCGATCGCTGTCCTTTGAGATAATATGCCTGAACCGCTGTGATGTAGAGAATTCTTAGTATTTTTTTAGTATTTATCTTAAAATAGCAGAGTAAGGTTGATCTGGTACCCTCCAAAGGTCATGCACCAATTTCAGAACTGTAAAATCTTTATGTGAGATTGACATGTCTGAACACTACAGTTGCATGTACAGTTAGCATTTGTTTTTCCTCTAATGAAAAATTACTTCATTTTAATGAGGAAGGAAAAGTTTTAATGCATGGTTTTATACCTGTAATACTCTACTGTTTAAATTTGGAAGACAGTGCATATTACACAATATTTGTTCCATCATTTAAAATTCTTGAAGTACACATGGGGCAAGCAGTAAGCTTTTGGCAATGTTTAAATATGTTTATTTCAAGAAAGAACAAAACTTTTAAACATTTAAAGGTAGTTGTGGGGACTGACTTGTGACCTCTGAGTGGGACTCATTCCCTTTGTGTTCTCTTGAATATATTTAGAAAGCCACTGGTAGTGTTTGAATGCCTTTTTTTCTGGGATGAAATATGAAAAATAGGATTTGAATGTGTGAACATATGAGATAAAAATACATTTTTGCCAAGAAGGCATGTTATCCATGTTAGAGCTGCATTCCAGAATGAATTACAACTTTCTGCTTTCCTGGGTTCCTCATTGGTGTTCATTGTTCATTTATTTTCACTCTGACAAACCTGTTCTATAGTATCGTTAGCACCAAATGGCATCATCATTTCAGCACAGGTGCTTTCATTTCCCTGTGTGGTAAAACAATCCCTGGTCATATGTACTACTTTAAATAATCCTGAAAGTGCTTTGGGATTTACAAGGGTAAAAGGCACTGTATAACGTAAAGTTGAATCATTTCCTCACCTTGGTGTCTACAATGAAACTGTACTTATAGTAAATATGGAAAGGTAAAGTATTGCTTTTAGAAATCAGGGAAGTGTCAGATTGCACCTATTCTGATATTCATAGCAATACATTTGCAATTTCAACTGTGTCAAGTGTACCTAAGTACACCTGAAGAGCCCCTTCACTTGTACCATACTAATCAGAAAGGAAACTAAAGATATATTAAGGTCTCACTCATCTACCAGATATAAAGGCAGGAATCTCCTATTCTTCAACTTATATACCCTTCCATATAGCATGGACTGCAGCTGTCAGAACTTCTTCCTACAGGTGTCTGTTTGATTGTAGCTTTGATGCTGTCAGTGCTTTTCTCTTTTCCCTTGCACTTCTTCAAAAAGTTCAAAAGCAAAAAAAAACTTAAGAGGAAAAAGAAATCCTCCATAAAACAACATTTTGTACTTTTTCACCAAGATATTCTCTCTCAAAAAAAAAGTGAGCATTCAGAATCAGCCTTTCTTCATTTATGCCTTGGCTAGTCACTAATTCACTCATACAGGAAAATCATGTTCTTCTGATGTCTAAATATTTTGATTTAAAGAAAAAAAGATTCCACTGGAACTGTATAAACTGCCAAGTGGAGATGGTTTGCAATATGGGCTGAACAACTGCATTTATCACCTGTGAAATCTTTTTGTCCCAGCTGTTCTGAACTCTCTTCTGTGTTTTCTCTGTCTAAGTGTATTTGGCAGCCATAATCAACACATTATTCTTCCAGATAATAGCAGCTTCTGTTAGTATAATGGTGATTTTAAAGCAGCTTTTCATATGTTTTTCTCCTATTTAAGAAACTTTCTCCTTCTTAGGTCCTCAATTATTCAGAACTCTAATTAGACCAGTAGCATCCTATTTCTGGCAATTCTTCTTAGTGAAAACAACATTTATAATAGCAGCTGCAACAAATAAAGGATTTGGGAAATACATAAATTCCTGTCTAGGGAGGAACTCTGCAGTGTTCTTTTGATTTAAGATAGATGACTATTTGGTTAAGATGGATAACTTGGGCTCCAGCAAGTTTTTGGACCTTTCATGACCTTGTATGCCTTGACAGAAACATCCAACTCGGATACTTCTTGCAGTATGGCTGTACTGCAGGTTCTCATTTAAGTAGAAACCACCTTCTTGCAACCATGGTGTGAATAGGTGTAATAGTTTAAGTCACAAAGCTTCTATACAGTTTATTTAATTTCAGCAAACACAGGTATATCGTGGTCCTGGAGAAAAAGGAGACTGGGTTGTATGGCTTGAAATATCTCTTGTACGTATTTTCCAAGATCAAACAAAGCACTGATGCTTTACCAAATCATGATCATGTAAGAAATGTTATTGAATTCCTCTTGTACCATGCCACAAATTGGCAGCAACAGATGACCTGGCATTAATTCCTTTGTAATGTTCATGTGATATCACAAAGCATCTGAAGTCTGCTTATGTGGTTTATGATATCACAGAATTCCTGGAAAAATTATTTCTTTGTAAGTAACTGCAGTTCATCAGTTGTTCTATATATAACTTCCACAATAGCAACCATCTGCTGAGAGCCAGGCCACTCCCCCCCTGGTTTTTTTTTTCCTTCATCACATCAAATTAGTGTGAGGATGATTTCATATACATATGGTTTGAATACTGCTAACAAAGCCCAAATGAACTCTGAAATCCGCTAAAGGAACCTTTTAGTAGGCTCTGAGACACTGTCCAGAAAATTTTGTTTATTTTCAGTTTTCAAACTTTCTGAAGAGCTGAATGGTGATACTCAGAAGTTGCATACGTAAGATAGCAAAAAAAACCAACCAAACAAAAAAAGGCTTATTCTTGGACTGAAGATGCTGATAATTTGTCATTTCTGTTGCTGTATGCTTTGCATCTACTTGTGTGGTAAAAGTAGCAAAGTGTGGGGGATTATGACTGCAATTTACATTTCACGATCAGATCCCACTTAACAGTTGGTTTTTTTATTGCTTTACGCTTCCTGGAAGAGTTCTAATAAAGCTTTCTATATAGGGCAGCTGCAAAGTGGAGCTAGAATCATATTGTAGAAAGGAGTATTGGTGTATTGATTAAAGCGTGGTTCTACTCTGACAAAGGACTTGATAAAAATAGCAGTTTGCGATTCTAGCCAATGACTTCCAAATCAACTTCACTCATTTTACATGAAAAAAGTTGTGGAGAGAAAAGCAATGGAATTTCTGATAACCAGTCCAGCAGAATCTGTTTGGAATGCGCAAAAACAAGTTGTGACTAGTGTACTGCTATAAACAATAAAGACCTGATAGGCCAAATATTGCCCTGAGCTTTCAGAAGTCAGAGTCCTGAAATTATTTTCTTTTATGCTTTTTTTCTTTTTTTGCCTCTGTTGGGGTTAAACGGGTGTGACTAAAAGCACATTCTGAAATAAATGAGATTTTGCTGCATAGTGAAACTTAAGTTTGCTTAAGAGTGCTTATTCTGAAGTATGATGATTTCTTCTGCTTCTTTCATAGCAACTTTTACTTTGTGCCTCCAAAGCTAGATGTGTTTTGATATTCGATCTGGCTTAGACTTGTCTGCAGTATAGTGTGACCAATGCCATGACTGTAGTGCAAGATGTCCTCAAATATCAATTCTGTTGAGGAGAACGTCCTTAAATATTAATTCTGTTGTGGATTTTGAGCTGCAAAAATAAAATTATCCAGTCCTGCTTCACAGAGCTGCAAGTAGTAAAATCATAGCTCTCCTAGTAAAATAAGTGAAGCTGGCTCTGATTATTCATGGAATCAGAATTGCTGAATAAAGTCCATTTTAACAGCATGTAACATTTTCTTAGTATAACTGCATTTTAAATATGTTTGGGGGTATTTTCTTGCTTGACACCTTTCCCTGAGCCTGTTTATTTTCATTCCCATGCTACAACTTGCTGCCCCTTCATTTGTTCAGCTTTGCCTCTGAATACAGCATAGCATGTGACTGCTCATTTCACAGGACTGCGAAATGGTTCTTAGAAACCAGGCTGTTAAGCAGAGCCAGTGGCTTGCCTATGTTACTCCAAAATTCCTCATCTGTATAAACTAATGATCAAAATTCTTCTCCTTCTCCCTTTGAGCTTGACTTTATTACGTAAAGCAGACCAAAATAAAATAGTGCTAAGGCTGTAATTTCATTACAGAATTTTCACCAACAACTATAAGCATAAGCTGTTCCTGCACACCACCTACTTGTTCACATGCTGTATGCTGCCATTTTCAATTATTCTAGCAGAACTGCTTTCTGCAGCTGCGCTGTGATTGAATCGGGAAACTGATCCAGGTTAAATATCTATGGTTTGCAGACTTTTTTGTTTTTGTTTTTTTTTCCTATGAGCTGTATCAGTTCCCAAAAACGGTTCAGTTGTGCTGGCACTATTGAGGCTGGAAAAAAATATTGGGAAATTGAAAGGTAGACAATTCAACCAGGAGATATAGCTGTTCAAATTATTCCTGGTAAAGGAATATCCAGATTGCAGTCTTTCTGTTAGGAGCCATCCTTTCTGGATTAACAAGACAGCGCCTTCAACATCTGCAATGGGCAGGCTATTTTAACATCGAGAATGTTTCATACCAAAGCAGACTATGGAAAAAAAAAAAAGCAATATGTTGCTATATCTAGTCTGAGTCACAGGTTATGCCTAGATAAATAATTACTCTCGAATAACAGAGGAATTAAGTATAGAGAAGAGATTAATGTATATAATTTAACCAGATTTTTATCATCTTTTCAAACAACTATAAATAAGGATAGTTTTAGTCGTTAACTCAATAATATTTATTTATTTATTTCACTGCCCTATTTTTCTGCAAGTCAAGTATTTATGTCCTGATAACAGTGTAATCGTGCTAGTTACAGTTTATAAATAAAAATAATATTTGTATGGTAAACCTATAATCTCCGAATATATTCTAAAGCTTTAGCTATTTATAAAATTATGAGAATAAGGAGTTCTTTTAGTTTTAAGTTTCCAACAACAGCTTGATTAACCAGCTTGATTTCATTAAATAAGCAAAAGAGGCTTTAGATTCTTGAAGTTTTTTTAAATATATTCTTTAAGAAAAGAAAGGTGCATATGTGATGTCCAGTCGTTATTTGAAATCTAAAATTAAATATCTGAGAGCTCTTTAGAGTTTTCTGTTCTGCATTTCAAACATATTGGGAATAACACTGAAGTCATACTAAAGCTGAGTATCTCTAAAAATTGACCAAGAATTTCCATGTGTCTAGTTAAGGAAGTATGGCAGTAGCTATTCCAAATAAATATATTTATAAGCCAAGCCTTTAATGAAAACTCTGTCATGCCACATAAAATTCTGATACTGATTTTGCCAAGTTAATTTTTTTCATAACAGTAATGAAAATATGAAATTCTAAAGTCTTACAGAAAGTCTGAGTCTTAGTTACGCTGGTAGCTATCTAGCCACAAAAAGTTAAAAATGGGCTTTCCAATGGGGAAATTGATAACCTCTTGGAGATCAGGAATTAGTAACTTTCCCTCTGATCAAGGTGCTCTTTTCTAGTATTCCTCAGCATAGTAAGGCCAGCTGCTTTGCTGAGGGTATCTTGGAACAAGGCTAGTTGCTTGCAGAACAATTTTTGCAGATCAAAGCTATCCAAGTATTTGGCCAGAATGCAAGCGTCAGGTACATCCTTTTGGGTTCTTCTTGCATATTTATTACAGGTGCAATAGCTAAAAAATTGGATAGGTGATTTCAATTGCCAGATTACTAAGCTACAAAAAGCTAAATTTATTTGTTAAATTAACATTGAGGACTCTTCCTTTCTTTTCATGTAGACACCAATGAATCAAGCCTCAACCCGATCTCACTGCATTTTCACTATTCATATCTCCAGCAAGGAACCTGGATCTGCAACTATCCGACGCTCCAAGTTACACTTAGTAGACCTTGCTGGATCAGAGCGTGTTGCAAAGACTGGAGTTGGAGGTCACTTATTGACAGAAGCCAAGTACATCAACCTGTCCTTACATTATTTGGAACAGGTAATATTGGAATAGAGTGAAACATTTCTCCCTTTACTACACTCCTGTTTAGTAATGTGCAATGCTTTGGAAATCTTGATACCAACATTCAGTTAGTCTTAGGATATTTATAGCATTTTTTTAAAATATTTCAGTTGATAGCTCTTGATTTGAAATAACATATTAATTCAAGAAAAGCTTAACAATTAAACAGTAAGGTTATAGTAGGTATACAGGGTAGTATTTCAAAAACAGTTTTCTTGTTTTATTTGGAAAAATATTTATCAGATATTTACCTGATTGCAGCTATATTTCTGCTAAAGATGTTCTTTGTGATTTTATCCCCCTTCCACAGCTGGGATCAGGATATATCACTCAAGAATCATTGGGTTTTATTTGGTTCAAACATTGTAATATGGTAAAATATATAGGCTTTTCTCTCATGTGTTGTTTTATTCCTCTACCAATGTGAATATTCGATCTCTTTGAGACAAGAGTTGCCTTTGTTAATGTATTCATGAAGTAACTACTGTAATTGGTTTTATACCAATAGGACTTATAGGTGTAACTGCAAAAATAATAATAAATCTCCACAAATCTTTATCATTCAGCTGTTGTTACTGAAAAAGGTTTAACCTGTTGATTTAAGGTATACTAAAATTCCTATCCTCCTTTCACTGTTGCTTTTTATTTTTACTCTTTGGAACAGGCAAATATTGAGAAAGTAGATTAATCTTGACTCATCTTACTAATTTATCTTTTTTAAAAAAGAAACAAAGAATGAGTTAAGATAGTGGTGGTGAATGGAAACTTTGAAAATTAACTATACCAGTAGAAAGGTTTGGTTTAGCAGATGGTGATGATTAGTAGTAGTAGTAGTAGTCAATAATAATTACTGATAATCAATAATAATCATTATTATTGTTTTTTATTATTTTTCCTCTATTGATCTGATATAATCATTTTCCCTTCATGACTAGAAAAATACGATGTTGCATCTTAGGATTCTCATAATTTTTGTGAACGTGATAAGTGTGATGGTGAAGGCTGTTCAGACTCACTAATACCTTCTTCTCTACTATCTCTTCTTTTCTTTCCACCAGGTTTATAGGCATTGTCTGTATTCCATAGCATTCCTTCCTTTCAGGTATTTCTTTTCATCTTACTATTTGTGCCAGTAAAGACTTAGGGCTCATTACATTTATCTCCTTGATCTGCTGTGATGTTTTATATTCTAATGCTGTAAAACACCAAGCAAGTGTAAAAAACAATCAGCAATCAACGATGTCTATTTTGTGGATGCTGTGCTATTAAGTTGCAATCTTGGAATATTTTCAAGTTTTCTAGATTTCAGACCTCACACCTGTAAGAGAAATGAAGTTCTTCCTAAGATTGAATACATAATATTGTTTTCACAGTACAGTAAACAATACTCTTGTTGCCAGGTGTCCTGGTTTCAGCCAGGATAGAGCTGGTTTTCTTCACAGAAGCTAGTGTCAGACTGTGTTTTGGATTTGGGATGAGAAACTGTTGATAATGTGCTGATGTTTCGGGTTGTTGCTAAGTAGTCAAGGACAGTCCAGCTTCTTGTGCTGGCCTGCCAGCGAGCAGGCTGGGGGTGCATGAGGAGCTGGGAGGGGACACAGCCGGTACAGCTGACCCAGGCTGGCCAAAGAGATATTCCCTACCATACGATGTCATGCCCAGTACATAAACTGGAGTTAGCCGGGGGGGCGGAAATCGCTGCTCGGGGATGGGCTATCGATCACTGGGTGGTGAGCAATTGCTGCTTTGGGCATCACTTGTTCTTGTACATTCCTTTGTTGGTATTATCACTGTTGTTTCTTTCTCTCTTTCTATCCTATTAAACTGTGTTTATCTCAACCCACGAGGTTTTTTTTTCCCAATTCTCTCCTCCGTCCCACTGAGGGAGGGGGAGTGAGTGAGCGGCTGTGTGGTGCTTAGTTGCCAGCTGGGGCTAAACCACAACAGATACTAAAACGGAAGGATGCAAGAGACTGAGACATAAGCAGTACCTCCAGTGATCTGGGCCAGGCTTAAGTAAAGGAAGGATGTAGACAGAGCTGTAAGGGTACCGCATTCAGGACTAAGAGGATTAAGGTTAGAGGTTTCACTGGCTAATGTCAGGGCCTCCAAAGTATAAGTTGGGAGTTGGAGAAAGAAAACGGGCTAGAAACAGTTCAAGTGGTGGGTAAAAAGGGTCCTGGCTGAGCAGGCAGAAAAAACAATTCAGGAGGAAGATTCTGAGACACAGTTACGAAGCAAAAAGGGACTGTCTGTGTTCCCTTATATATGTAATTGGTAGGGCACTCCACAGATCAAGTTCATGTGGGAGTGTCCAGCAAGTGTAGATTATAAAGCCTTCACTCTCAAGGAAACTGATTAGGGTCATCTGTGGAACTGGTTATACCTTACTTAGACACAAGCAGGGCTTAGTAGTAACCAAATGGCAAACTGATATACTCCCAAGAGGATTTCTTTTGGGGTGCACTTGCTCTGTATTTTGCTACTTTTTTAATGAAAACACAAGTTGCTCAAATGCATCTGAACATTCAATGGTCTATAGATGACATATATATAATAATGCATTTGTTATTTTTTTCTATTCTGATGGAGAATACAGTATTTTTTCCTAAGGCTTCTTTAAAAAAAATTCTGTACAACAATAGCAGGTCTTTGAGGCTTAGTGGGAGAAATAAAAGGGATGGAAAAGAAAAAATGCTTAACTCTAAAATTCAGATTTGTCCCTTTTAAGTTATACTCCAGTACATATGTTGTTTAGTAAAATTTACAGTTGAGGAAATCCATTAAAACCAGAAAATTTTGTGTGTTATTATATGGGAAAATTCTTTAAAATTACAATTAGGAAATATAACTGATCATTCCACTTACTGGGAAGAATATTTTTTCATTTTTGTGTTGTGTGTTTTTCTGTTAACAAGAACAAATGTCTTAGATTTCATTTAATCTATGAGCAGAGGTATTTCATCTGTCAAAAGAGGAAGCTTAAGGCACAGCAGGTGGCAGTCAGTCATTTACTATTACACTGAATTTTTTTCATACCCCCAATTTGTTTACATCTTACCTTGAAGAAAATGTCAGTATTTCAGTTTTACTCATGAGAAGTGATAAGGGTAATGTGATTCTAAAATGGACCTCTTCAAAACCATACAAATTGTACTCAGGATCCTTCTTATTTAATATTTTATTGTATTTATAATGCAACATTGTATGAGCTACTGTGAGGTTGAATTTAATAATGTGTAGCGCGTTTTGAGATACTCAGGTTTGAAGTGCTGTGGAAGCATAAAATATTAATGCTCTGTCATGGAACTTTTAACTTCTATTTTAGAGTAAATACAGTTGGAGATAGGTACACTGGGTTCTGTCTGGATTATGTATCACTAATAAAAATGCTTTATAATACTGAATAAAAGACCACTGAAGAAAGTAAAAAATATCTTTTTTTGTTCAGTGGGAATTGGACCATTCAATCCTGACCTTGCAGTGATTAATATTAAAGTACAAGGATTCCTCAAAATCAGCCTATTTACATGCTCAATTATTTAGTTATCTACTGGTGTTTTAGTGTTGAGTTATGCCATTTCTAAACGCCTTTCTTAATAAAATAGTCATGTAAAATGATTTGTGACGAGATGACAATGGGAATGCAGTTCTTTGTTATCATGCTTGGTCTACTCATTAAATATCCACGTGTTAAAAAATCTTCAAATAAATAAACTGCACTTTTTCTCCAAGTGGCCTATATGTCTAGAGCAAAATGAAGATGAGATCGTGTCATGCAGCTGATCTACAGTGGCAGTAGGGACAATTCACTTTTAGTGTCCACAGCAATTTGATGCATAGGTGCTCTTAAAAGTCCCTACTACCATATCTGGGTAGCTTTTGTTGTCTGTAAGATGTAGTAACATGTTCTGGAATTACAACTGCATTTTTTTTGCTTGTATGTAGATATTCCATTCTGGTACACATTAGGGTATCCTGGACCAAATTTAGAGTTACAAATTAACAGTGATACAGCGACGTGATTTGACACTGTAGTGGAATTAGAACTATATGTATTTCCCCAAAATAATAGAATGCAGTGTTCCCACTCCTTTGATGAATATGCCTGTTAACTGTCATTTAACACATGCTCCATTTAGGGAATGCCAAAAGTTTATATTGGTTAGTGAATGACTGCTACCCACACCTATCGAAGTTTTTGCTAATAAAATTTGAAATCACTGCCAGCCATCAGTGCTAGATTTATTCACATCCTATAAAAGGTAATTTTCTGGTTTTGTTGTTTCCTAAAAAAAAAAAAAATACATGCATTTGTTTCTGACTAGCAAATCATGATTTTCTTGGGTGAATTATTTTCAGCAAGACCTGTAGTATATACTGGAGACATATGTATGTTGTCCAAAAAGTAAGAATGCTTGTAATTAACTAAAAGACGCCATCAGTAGAGTCTGGATTTTTTGCTGTAAGGAACAGAGCTTAAGCTGATAAACTCTACTAGAAATGGGAGGTTGGATGGGAGAGACAATTGACAGAAATCTGAAGATTGGGGAGGTGTGGGCAGGAATCTGGAAGGATTCTGCATATGCATCAAAGGCAATGTCAGAGGTCTTGTGACTGCAGATGGACAGGAGAAGAATGGAGACCTCTGGAGCAGGCATATGGCTTCAGAGCACATGATACACTAAACTGCAAGATACAGGTCTAGCTGATAGCTCCATACTTGTAAGTGATGCTCCCCAAAATCCTCATCTCCTGAGGGTGCTCTGAGAAGGTGTCCTGGCTGCCTGTTGGCCTGAGGTACTGGTGCAAATCTATTCCCTATATGAAATCACTGTTTGCACAAAGGATGTGGACAGGAACAGGGATGCTTGGGCACATTTCAGTTAAAATCATAGCCACTTGCGAGTCTCAGGCCTTCCTTTATGCTTAGCAATATTTCCAGATGTTTCAGTGAAGTTATTTGTGAGTGGCTGTGCCTGCTCTAGGATATGTTGTTTCATATAGGATGCGATTTTACAAAAAATGATAATATTTCTGACAACTGCCACATTTAAAAAATTAAAATAGTTTTTGACCCACTCAGAATGAAACATTCTGCCTTAAATTATGTTGATTTAAATCAGCATATTACAGTCCTGGTTCAGTAATATTAAGGCCTTTTAAGCTTAGATCTACCAGTATTTAATAAAAAAATAAACCCCAAACCATTTTTTATGTCAAAAGGATAATAACACCTTTTTTTTGACCATGTGAAAATGAGTTGATTATCACATTTGATTGGCTGTTAGAAGATCCAGGTTCAGATCCTGTACAGGTGGTCTCTGTCACTTTGTGAATGTATATAATTTCCCTGTCCTTCAGATTTCTCGTCTTTCTATTCCAGATTCCTTGACTCTATTGTAAGGATTGATTTAATGATTTTAGGTGAAGTTTTACTAAGCGGACTTAAAACCATCATCTTCTGTGTTACATGACTCTGTCACAGGACAGTACAGTGGCTTCTGCATCATGAGCACTGGTCACATAGCTTTTCAGTGCCAGTTCAAATCCTTCCTGGATTCAGATCCTTTCTGGGCTACAGACTTCTTGCATGGACTGCTGAAAAAGTGAACTTCTCTGTAACACAGTTCCCATTTTCAATGGAAATAACATATCTTCCCTCTGGCTCTTTTCCCATCTTATCTATTAATGTATATGCTAGACTGCTATAAGGTTTCTATGTGATATTATAAGCTAACAAAGATATAACATATTTCCATCTAACAAAGTTGTAATATATGAGATTTGGAAACCTTGATCCAGGCATGGGTTTCCAGATTCCTTTACAAGACAGTAATTTTCATATTATGCATTCATCCCTCTCAGGGCTGCCAGTGTAAGATTTATAGTAATAAGAGATTTTAACTTTCTGAAGAGTGTTAAGAGAAACTAGTGCCAACAAAAATTTGCTACTAAATTTCCTAAAATAACAATTTTTTGAAATGCAGCATAAGCAAAATATATGCTGGTGTGTAACATTTATTAAAGGAAAAACAGCTCCTAATCACTTTAGGAGAGCTTGCACAACTCATATAGCTACAGTTTTTCAGTACACTGCTTGGACAGATAACAGTTCACACCTTTTCTATCACAACAGGTCATGGGATAATCTAGCTTTTTCTTTAATAATAATTAGGTCTCATAATGTAAACAGCTGAGAAGGGAAACTGAGAATAGTAGGTGTACCATTTCCTTTTTGGCCAAGGCATATATATTCTAAACTGAATTATTTCTTTCCAGCAGTACATTGTAATCATACACCCTTTTATTTGTGTTTTGCTTTTCAGGACATTTTCTCAGAAATAGATTTATTCACCCCACTAAGAAACACATGCTTTAGGAATGTGTAATTTTAAAAGCATGCTTTAGCAAGTATTAAGGAAATTTTTACTTGAATACTATCCATACTTTATTTTTATGATAGAAAAAATACAAGGAAATTTTTCAGTAAGTTCCTGTGTCTTAGGAAAGTCTGTGGTTTTTAGTTTATCGTGTTCAGTTTCCATGTTGCTGAGAGGCTGTAAAGCTAGGGTATGATAAAATTAAATTTACTTGCTCTTTCAAGTCCACAGCCTACAAAGACATATAAACATGCTGAAATTTAAGTTGAAATTATTTCAATAAAATCAGTGGGTTTGCAGCGAACAGGTTGCATAAGTGTAGTTTTGTATCAGAAGTTTAGATTCCTGAGCAGGTTGGTTTTGTTCTCTCTATATGTCAAATTTACATGTCTATTAATGATTAAAAGTCTCTTCCATTTTTACTATTGTTTCAGGTAATAATTGCCCTTGCAGAAAAAAACCGATCCCACATTCCTTACCGAAACTCTATGATGACCTCAGTGCTAAGAGACAGCCTAGGAGGAAACTGCATGACTACCATGATAGCAACGCTCTCTATAGACAAAAGAAACATAGATGTATGTGATTTCTATCTATTTTCAACAAAAATGTTTGCACTTCTCTGAAGATCCTGCTCTTTTGACTTTTACTGCAGTTTGCAATTCAAGTGTGTATGCTTTCATTCTCATCCTTACAAAAAACATTTTATTTCCAGGAGATAATTTTATCAGTGGCAGTAAGATGTAGACAAATCCTTCAGGAAATGTGTTTTTTCTCTAAGTAATCTCAAGCCAAGGAGCAGTTGGGAAATGACTTACACCTAGTACTGAACTGTTTTTTTGGTGTTTTTTTTTTTTAATGTACTGTTTTTCTGATGAATAAATCTTTGAGTTATGAAAATGCATTAAAAAGGAATTTTCCACAGGTCATTTTGGTAACATCTATAAGTAGATTATGGATCACACTGAAAGCCTTGGCAGAACTTTTGTAGGCTTCTTTGGAGTTGAGATTTCATTGAGTGTGGTAGACAACTGGAGAGTTCACTGGCAGGGGGAAGGATTGGGTGGGGTGGTTTGGGATTTTGGGATTTTTGAATACTTTTATCTCCTTTCACCAATTTCCTGCATTGGAATTATATGTAGTGATGTTTACTTCTCTTTGTTTACCAAAAGAGCTGTGATGAATGGGGCTACAAGGGACCTGGCAGAGGGATCTAGATGGATTGGAGCATTGGGATATGATTAATGGGATGAAATTTAACAAGTCAAAATGCTGGATTCTGCACCTAGGATGGAGTAATGCTGAGCACATGTATAAATTGGGAGAGGAGTGGCTGGAGAGCAGCCCTGCAGAAAGGGATCTGGGTGTGCCAGTCAACAGCAGGCTCAGTATGAGTCAGCAGTGTGCCCTGGCAGCCAAGAGGGCAAACCATATCATGGGGTGCATCAAACACAGCATAACCAGCTGGTCAAAAGAGATGATTATCCCATTGTGTTCAGCATTGGGGTGGCCTCACTTTGAGTACTGTGTGCAGTTTTGGGCCCCACAATTATGAACGATGTTCAGATCCTTGAATGCTTCTACAGTAGTGCAACAAAGCTGGTGAAAGGGCTGAAGGAATATCCTATGAGGAATGGCTAAGGACCTTGGGTTTGTCTAGATTGGAGAAAAGGAGGCTGAGGGGCGACCTCATTGTTTCCTACAGCTTCCTGAGAAGGGGGAGTAGAGAGGGAGGTGCAGATCTCTTCTCCCTGGTATCCAGTGACAGGATGTATGGGAATAGTTTGAAGCTGCATCAGGGGAGGTTTAGACTGGACATTAGGAAGCATTTCATTACCAAAAGGGTAGTCAAACACAAACAGGCTTCCTAGAGAGGTGGTCAAAGCCCTAAGCCTGTCAGTGTTTAAGAGGCATTTGGACAATGCCCTTAACAACATGCTTTAACTTGGTCAGCCCTGAAATGGTCAGTCAGTTGAACTAGATGATTGTTTTAGGTCCCTTCCAACTGAAATAGTTCATTCCATTCCATTCTATTCTAAAATATCTTCTGATGTGAATACATAGAACCCTGCTCAAAGCCATTTATAATCTATTTATTTCCTGATTTCCATAGCATCAAAGCCTTCTGATGCGAATAAACAAGAAAAAACTATTAAGCCGAAGACTATTTTCTGAAATATAGTGAAAAGCATTATATTAAAACCGTACTTCATGTAGTTGAAGACATTTATTTTTCTTTATAAAATTGACTTTGCTGTTAAATGAAAACAGCTTATTCAGACTTGCAAACATGTAATTATTCAATCATTATTTCTGGTTACAAATGCAACTGGGTGTTTGTTTATGAATTTATTTATTTTTTTAGGCTGTGTGGGATGGGCACCCTTCCATTAATCAATTTATCAGGTGTATGTATCTCACATTGTGATCTAGGTTTCTATTTTGGGAATATTTAGGCCAAGCAATTATCTGGATTAGGCTACTGACTATTTTCATTTTCTTACTTTAACATATACCATCTACACAACAGACCTTCTTCTTCAGTCCTCCCAAAAATAAATAAAACAATCCCTACCCTGCTCCCCAAAAGCCAGTATGTGCGAATAATATTAGGACAGATGTTAAGTCAATTACTAAACACTAGAAAATGTCAGAATGAGGATAGCAACGTAATTTTAATTTGGAGTTCTGTGAGTCATTATGCATAGTTATGTTTGGTTTGGTTATTTGTTTGGCTTTTCTGTTGGATATACATTTCATTCACAAAGGAAGCGCAAGACAGAATTGCCCCCCCAGTATGAATTGAAGTTGTGTAATAAAAGCAACTTTCTTAAGGACCTAACTTTGTCTCTTGCAAGAAAAGCAATGAAGCAGAGAATTTGAAGTAAGAAACGGCACTCTCATGAAGAGGACAAATAAAATATTATCCCAGAGAACTAGATAATATATCTACTTCTAACAAAGAGTTTGTATACAACTTTTCACATCACCTACATCACATTTTTCTGCTAGTTTCATGGAGTGCTTAAAAGATGTTGATTCTGAGTTGTATCATAGCTGTAACTGAAGTTGAATAGAAGCTGTTTTGAACAGACAATGAAATAATGATAATAATCGAATACCATTTTTTTGGTACCTTTGACTTCAGTTTCCTTTCTGTTAAGTGTTAAGTGCCATTCCACACACTTGCAGCAAAGCAATACCTAGAGGGTTAGTTGATTAATTTTTGTTAAGTCCTCAGGTACTGTAATGATAAGCATTGCAGAAAAAATTATTAGATTAGTAGCTGTCAGCTTTGATTACCATTTTGATGGCAGAATAAATAGCTTGTAAGCTTACATATTGAATGTTGAAGACTGAATTGATTAGCTACTCATTAATTTAGCATGCTTCACGCTGAAGAGGGCAAAAAGGTCTGGTCGAAATATGTGTATGTGTACTGTAAATATAATTGTATTTAATATGTGTATAGAACTTAATTAAAATCACATTAGCTCATCATCCTAGCACAGGAACTCTACAGGAGAGGCAAAAATAGAGTCCAGCTAAGACTGTGTGCCATTTACTTAATCGTAAGGCCTTCCTTTCCTTTCCTTGAAAACTTTTCTTTGATTCTGTGTGTATATATTATGTCTTCGACAATAAACACTAGTATCTTTCATCATGTAACCCTAATTCAGATATCACCCCTCCAAGCACTGAAAGAGACAGAAGTCCTGTGGAAAAAGGAGTATATGATCCTATATTTAAATTGGTATTTTCATCTGGTGGAGGACTGAAAACTGCAGAATTACTTTGATTCTGAAATAGGAGTCTGTAACAGTAATAAAGTTCTCTTAATGTAGCGGTTATGTGTAAATTCTTACATTTTACATACAGACTGGCATGTCTAATAAAATTTTGTGATACTCTTTATCAAGCGTCATTGGAACTTCTTAGACTACTACATGATGTTTTATTCTTTGAGCTAACGGAGAACAATTGCTGGCTTTTTATTCATTAGGTAGATAAGTCCTCCAGCAGGGTATGGCATGTCCTCAATTTCATTCTGTGCCCTAGATGGGAGCACACGGTGGTTGTCACAGTCTCCTCCATTAACTACTCAGTCTTATATCTTTTTTTTTTTTTTTTTTTCCTGCTTTCCTTTCCTCCTGCACCCTCATCTTAGGTCATCTGACAGTTTTCTGTCTGGTATCATAGTTCTCCTGTATGCCTCCTAGCACCAAGACTCCCAGCTTGTTTCTCCCTGGACTTCCATTCTTCTTCCCTTCATCTCGTTTCCCAGCTTCTTTCACACACACTTCTCTAGTCCAGTTTTCACCAAAAAATTGGTTTTTGTTAATTTTCTCTTTTTCTCATCATTCGAAAGTTTTTTTTACCTTCTGAGTAGTATGGCTTTCTTATCCTTCAGTGCCAGCTGGGGACTCATTTGAAACAGCGTTGATCAGGGGATTGACTGGGTCAATAAAACATGTACTATGAGTTGACAATTTTATATGTCACTGTCATTAATATACTAATCTAATTTCCCTTGAATATTGTTATTTTGGAATATGAAATGATAGATTATTTCTGTAAAAAATAGAAACTTAATTTGATGACTTCATTAGCAGTCTGTTCTACTTACCTGATGCAAACCTAACTGAAATTTTTCTTTTTTCTCTCTTTCTGCTTTTTTTTCTTGCAGGAATCTATATCAACCTGCAGATTTGCACAGCGAGTTGCTCTTATTAAGAATGAAGCAGTTCTTAATGAAGAAATTGATCCCAGATTGGTGAGAGTTGTCTAGGGGCAGAGGGAAGGAGATTGCTTGGTTTACATGTTACTAATCAATAGCAGTCAAATGGGTGTTGAGGATTTTATACTGAATCATCCCATTAAATTGTTTTTAGATGCAAGTTCCAATTTTTTCTATAAAATAACTACTATCTTTATTTCTTTCTTTTGGATGTAATTATAATTAAGTGGACCTTTATAAAATTTCTAAAGGCTTTCTAAGCTCTTAAGGCATCTGAGGAGCAATGGTCACTTTCATTATCATCTTTGTGTTGCTTCTTTTAGGGTGTTAGTTTCTAAATCATAGTCACAGATAACTGAATGTATTAAAAAGCTAAGAAACATACAGATACAGTCCTTCCTTGAGACTGGTCCAAGTAGCATTTAATCTGGGAAGAAAGAACTCTGTAAAGTTACTACAAGGAAAAAAGGAAGACAAGTAAATGAGATGTAGAAATAGGATTTTCACACTAAAGAATTAGGCTGATGTTCACATCCCAAAGAGCAGCAGAGGAGCTCTGCAGAATGGGTTGGGGATTTAGGAAGTGCAGAGAAGGATAGAGGTAATAATCCACATTGGTAAAGCACAAAGCATTGCCATGTAAAGAAAACAAGTTCGTTATTTTAATGTGCGTAACAAAAATGTACTTTATTTTTTCTCTTTAGTATTTGGTTAGTCTTTGAAAGATTTTTATACGCCTCTAGCTTGTTACATACCAGATTTGTTTGAAGGCGTGCTCTGCAATTATAAGTTCTACTATATTAAGAGCCCTTTGTTAGTTTATTTAATGTAATTTTCTGCATTACCTGGAAAATTTATTTCCTTTGTAAATATTAAGTACAACTCTTAAGGATTGATTAATTCAACATAGTATTGCAGATAGCGATAGCTGCTGGATCAGGTGGGTTGCATGCTCTATATCAATGATGTTTTCTGATATGGGAAATGTTTGACTGAGGTCACACTGGTCATGCCAAAGGTGCATATATGGATATAACAAAGAACGAACTATGGATGCATTTCAGCATGCCCTCTGTCTCTGTGACAGAGACATCAGATGAAAAATAAGTTCAGGTTAAGCTATTATAGTATTCTGTTTATATATAAACAGACAATATTTAAAACATAGTTTTTAACAACATAATTATAAATTTGAACTGAGCTTTTCACCTCTAAAGAATACAAAATCTGAATGACATATTCTAATTTCAGTGGGCCTGTATGTTTTTATGATATACTAATCACATCATCATTCTCTTTAATGGGTAAAATTATTACTGTATTTCTAAATTTCTCATGAATAATTTGTAATGACAAGTGTTACGTATTTTGTTCTCATATGACCACCTGAAAACTGGCTAGGAAATGCTTTCCCCTTGAGCGCTAGACTGCAGAATGCTACTTTATATAATGTAAAAAGCAATTGTTGTCTAAAAATTGGGGGATTAGATGGTTGGTTATTTCATTGATTGTTACTTGATGGTAATTAACATATCTTGGTTACTGCTAATGATTGTGCTTTTATTTTCTCTTGTCCTTGAAGTTCAAAGAGAATAGTAGATTCTTGTCAGATTTTCTGATGTTTCTCTTTTCTTCTTATTTTATTTCTTTTTCTTTCCAAACATTTTCTAATAGTAAGAGCATTACAAAAAAAAAAAAAAGGCAGCCAAAAAATAAACCCAGTAGGCACTGAACAACTTCTTCATTTCTGTCTGTCCTTTTTTTCCTTTCCTATGTAGGCTTTATAGTAGCAAATCATGCAAAACATCTCTTCCATGGCCACAGAAGCCTTTGACTGACGTGGAACACATGCAGACTTCTGAACATTTACTACATCCTGTGGAGCTATACTCCATGAGTTTGGTATGTCTCGCTCTGCAGGATCATTTAGCAAGTAAAGCAAAAGTGGACTCGTGAGAGTTAGAAAACCATCCCCTCTTGTGAAAAAGGCAGGGAAACACAGGTACCTAGACTTTTATATGGCTCTGCATTCATTGTGGAATTTGTTGCCCATCTTAACTACCTAAAGTACATTCCCAGGGTGCAACCTAATTATTCAGTAACAGTTTTTTTCATAAAATCAAATACTATTTATTTGCAGTATTTATCATGTGTAGGTTTAATGCATGCTTTATAAAGAGAGTGCATAATACCTCTTGATAGAGCTGAGTTAAGTCTGACTGCTGTGTAAACTTCGTTCTTCATAATGGAGACTTCCTGAATGCATATCTTACTAAGAAGATGGACTTACTGAACAGATGAACCTGTTGTACTTTTTTAAGCCAGTCAGCTTTGAACCTCTCTCATTCATGACCAAAGGATTTGGTTTAAACCAAAAACCAGAATGTTGAGCCTGAATTAAATCTAATCTCCTCTGGCATTCATTTAGAAATATAAGTGAAAATATTACGCTTCTGTAGATTTTTGATTGTCTTAATAATACTTGAAAAATCAATCTTTCATCCATATCCTGAAAATAGTATTTCTTTTGTTGTCAGATTGAGGTAAATCATACTAACAAATCTGAACATTGAAAAGGGATAGTACTATCAGTTCAGCTTTCTGCCATTTTATACTCCAGCCTCAAATTTAATTTCATTGACTCAGTAATTGGCACAGACTACATCAGAGTGTGGCACCAGAGTGAGGCAACCTAAATTTATTAAAAAGTTTGGCCTGCACTATTTTTGAAGCACTCTTGCAACATCTGTATTTAACAGTTCATCACCTTAATAGATTCTTAAATAAAATATTGTAAGTTAGACTTTCATACTTTATAGTAACAAAAGTTTTACCAGGTAGTTTAGAGTTAAAAGAAATAATCATATGTATGTTTAGAATATTTTGATTTTTAAAGTAAAAATACTCATTCAAAGTTTAGGAAGTCATGGTTAGATTTAAACATTAAAAGAAATACAAATGTTTGAAGGATTTTTAACATCTAGTGAAAACGTGTCATCAGTTTCAATAATCTTATTTCTAGAAAGTGTGTGCAATCAAGAATGATTCACTTTTCCTTGAAAACATTCTTTTCTTGGAAACTTATTTTGCACATGGACTCAGTGGATTCATATCCATCTAAAAATATCATTGGATTCCTCTTGCATTTAAGCTTTTATAAGGTGGTGCTTCATTTAAAATGCTCATTCATAAAGTATTCAAGAACTTGCTCATTCATATTTTAGCATTAGGCATTTAGCATTGTCCCTGCTTTGTAGACTTCGGCCTTGGGAGGCTAATGATTTAAAAAATACGGTTTTGTACAGACTTTTTTTCCCCAAAGTGCAGGCTCCAATAATGTGCTATTAGAATTTAAAAATCTAGTACAGTCCTCCAAGTCACTTTCTCAATCATTACTATTATAGTATCATAGAATAGTTTGGGTTGCAAGGGACCTTTAAAGGTCATCTAGTACAACCCCTCTGCAGTCAGCAGGGGCTTCTTCAACTAGATCAGGTTGCTCAGAGCCCCATCCAACCTGACCTTCAGTGTCTCCAGCAATGGGGCATCTGCCACCTCTCTGGGCAACCTGTTCCAGGTTTTCACCACCCTCATTGTGAAAAATTCGTCCTTATATCTGGTCTAAATATCCCCTCTTTTAGTTTAAAACCATTACCCCTTGTCCAATTGCAAAAGGCCCAGCTAAAAAGTCTGTCACAATCTTTCTTATAGGCCGCCTTGAAGTACTGAAAGGCTGCAATAAGGTCTTCCCAAAACCTTCTCTTCTCCAGGCTGAACAACGCCAACTCTTTCAGCCTTTCCTCACAGGATAGGTGTTCCACCCCTCTGATCATTTTGTGGCTCTCCTCTGGACCTGCTCCAACAGGTCCATGTCTTTCCTGTGCTGAGGATTACAGAGCTGGATGCAGGACTCCAGGTGGGCTCTCATCAGAGTGGAGTAGGGGGACAGAATCCCCTCCCTCGACCTGCAGGCCATATTTCTTTTTGATGCAGGCTAGGACACGGTTGGCCTTCTAGGCTGAGAGAGGACCTATTCATTATCGCAATTTAATTTCATTATGTTGATTTATACTACTTGTTCGTTGTTAGCAACTGATGCATCCTACAATTATAGTATGCTATAATTCTAATAAGAGTGGAATGTTACATGAAAAAGAAGGAAAGTTAAGATAAAAATGCTAAGGTATTGTTTTGGAATTTCTGTTTCAAAAGGGAAGGTTAAAAAAAAAAATCATTTTTGGTGTGTAGTTGTCCTTTCTCTAACGAAGACATGAGTTCTATTTTAAATATGTTTTCATTACTAGCAGGCAAAACTAATGAGTCAGAAAGCTCTTTTTATTCCTATGGCAAATTATTTTTCTTTTGCAAGTAGTCTTTTGAACTCCTTCTGTACAGCCATGTCTTCTAACAGATAGAATTTACTGAGTTTGGAAGACTTTTCTTGTTTTTATAAATGGAAAAGGAAAAAAAGCGCTTAGTGTATTTAAGGCATTTGAATTTTTTTTAAAAAAGAGATGCTGTTTAAAAAAAGAGAAAACCAAAGTATAGTATTTCGCTAAACCCAGCCTTCTAATGCAAAAATCATAAACTAGCTATTAATTTGTAGGTGATGCTTGGTGTATTCCTTGCTGTTTGTAGATGATTGTCCAGCTGAAAAAGGAGATCCAGGAGTTGAAGGATGAGCTGGCACTGGTGACTGGCAAGCAAAGAACGTCAGAGCTTTCCCAAGAAGAGCTACTTCAGTAATGGCTTACATTGTTTTCATTTTCTTCTTTTGTGGTGATACTTTTCATCAGTTTCTTTGTTGGCATAAATATTTAAATTCATCTCAGAGTTTTAAACTTTTCTGAGTGAATAATAAAATGAATTTAGGTGCCAGGTTAGAATGGCAGTTTTCCATGAAAAGCCCTATGAGGCTGCTGACTGTGTTTTTGCAGCCTCAGCTTTGAGGAAGTGAAGTAAAATAAACTCAAAAGATGGGAATGCCTGTCAGATGCCAGACAAAAAGAAGTGTTGTATAATAATGCAGAATAAAAAAGGAGTCTCTCTCAAAACTGGATATGCAATCTGAGTAGAATTCAAGAAATATTCTTTGTTCTGAGAAGTATCCTGCTGCAGTGTTAGTTTAACATAGTCCAAGAGATATCTTGCATTTCTGATCCACAATTAATCAATGTCTTAAAAGCCAAATATTCAAATCTTTGACTGAGCATGCTATTGAAAATGCATGATTAATTCACTTAAGTGCTGTAACATCTTACAGCTTTTTGTAACAGATCAGTACAGCATGGAAGAACTTTCTACATATAATGTAGAAATACTTAGTTAAGTGTAAATGTTTGCAATAACTAAATTCAGTTCCCAGTTTTGAAAAATGAATTGATTCTGTAGAATAGACCTATTTAATCTCTGTGCTTCATATGTATAAAGAAAGTAGTAACTGCCTAGAGATTTTGTTTGGTTAGTATATTGGTGGTAACTAAGTTGAATCTGTGAGAATTTTTAGTCTTCTTTTAATTTCTCTTGAAACTGGTCCAGAAGAAAAAATCTCCCCTAACATCTAGGAGACTCTGGAGGCATGAGGATAAACTGCTACCTTGAGCCTTGAGTTTCTCATGTAGATTGTTGTCATTATTAATTCTTGGTTTTGGTTTGCTTTGTTTCAATTTAGAAACTAAATGACATCTGTATCAAGGATGAGGAGCTAGATAGCATTATGTATGTATTTCTTCTACACTGTTAATATGAGTCATTTTCAACATAGGCAGTTACCAGTATAATCTTCTAACCAGAAATGTCCCCTCAGTTCCTACTGGGTTAATATTTATTTATCATTCTGCTCAAAAGTATGGGAGTCAAATGCACCAAGAATATTTATGGGGTAGCACTGGATGTGACAAAATCAAGTCATAGAAAGAAAATTAGAGAAACAACAAGAACAGAGAAGTAGCTCTCTTTCCATGCAGAATTAAATGCCCTTACTACTGTTGTGGTTTAGCCCCAGCCAGCAACTAAGCCCCACGCAGCTGCTCGCTCACTCCCCCATGGTGGGACGGGGGAGAGAATCGGAAGAGTAAAAGTGAGGAAACTCATGGTTTGAGATAAAGACAGTCTAATAAGTAAAGCAAAAGCCGTGCACGCAAGCAAAGCAAAACAAGGAATTTGTTCGCTACTCCCCATGGGCAGGCAGGTATTCAGCCATCTCCAGGGAAGCGGGGCTCCGTCATGCGTAATGGTTTCTTGGGAAGACAGATGCCATAACTCCGAACGTCCCTCCACCCCTTCCTTCTTCTTCGTCCCAGCTTTATATACCGAGCATGACGTTATATGGTATGGAATATCTCTTTGGCCAGCCTGGGTCAGCTGTCCCGGCTGTGTCCCCTCCCAGCTCCTCATGCACCCCCAGCCTGCTCGCTGCAGGCCAGCACGAGAAGCTGGACTGTCCTTGACTACTTAACAACAACTCAAAACATCAGCACCTTATCAACAGTTTCTCATCCCAAATCCAAAACATAGTCTCACGCTAGCTTCTATGAAGGAAATTAACTCTACCCTGGCTGAAACTAGTCCTTCAGAAGATGAATGACTCCCAGTGACTTTATTCAGATATACTTAAATAATCTATAAATTCATTTAAAAATGTACTTTCCTAACATTATTGTAAAAATCTATCACATGAATTTTCCATTGTTGTCTTGTTTGCTGTTTAGTCAGTATAGGGAAACTGGGGTTTTGGAAATCCTGTGGGTTTTTTAGACCACACTCATGAATCTTACTTCCTAAGATTTCTTACTTGATTTTTTGCCATGAAAATGGCAGTCTTATAAATGGGAATGGGTTTGCAGTTGATGCAAAGGAAAAGGAGTGCAACTGTATGCAGATGGTACACTATAACGTACATCTGGGAGACCTTGTTCCAGAAGTGTGTGACTAAAAAGTGTGTCAGGTGTCAGTTTTATGTTTTTCCTTTTTATCTATATAGCACAATATATAGTGCATTACATTGTCAGAAAAGGTTTCTTCCTTGATCAGAGCAAGGGATTTTGCATCCCATTCCTCCAGAAAGAAGCAGGGAGGAGACTTTAATCAGTTTCTACCTGTAATAAGACAGAGAAAGAAAAATAACTTTCAAGGACCTCAGATATATTAGAACAAAACAAAATTTTAAGGTTTTTATGTTTACCATTTGTTTATGTTTACTCAGGCTCATGTGGCACATGTGTTCATTGTTTCAGAAGTAAGTTCTTTCTTGGAACAAATGCTCTGCAATTAAAGTGTAGAAAAAAAATTAAGTACTGCTAACTGAGATACAGTAGTTTTCCTGAGGATCAATAATAAACAAGAAGGACCTCAAACAATTAACTTCATCAATCATAAATGCCATATAATGGCCTTGTTCAAAGATAAGTATTTTTAACATAGACAGAAAATAGAAGAAAGAATTGGATATACAGAGGTTTTTTATGGGTAGCGTAGTTTCAAGCAGAGAGCAGACTATACTGCTAGAGAATAACTCATATACATGAGTACGACTGGCTTATTAATGCTAGATGCTGTAGTTGAATGGAATAAGATAAGTCAGTCTTTTTTAAACAGGTCAAGTGAGGCAAAATACCAAACGTCAGGTTTTATGAGTTTTGCATTTGTATGTGTTCTTGCAAGCAGAGTGTTTACAGGTAAACGACTGATGTGGACTAAACACCCAAATGAAAATGTACTGAAATGGTAGTATAAAAAGCCACTACTTCAATGAAAATATCTTTCTGTGGCTTTGAACACGTATACATTTTTGTGCGTGCTTTTGTATGGCGATAATATTTGTTACCATGCTGGTTTACATCTGTCTGAGCCTCCTGTCCATAAATGTGCTAAGCATTTATGAAAATCAACAGATAGTATCTAAGTGTTCTGTCTCCAGTTAGAGTCTTTCAATGCATAACACAGCAGATCTTTATGACAATGCTGTTTATTGAGACTGGCCTTCTGAGTTTGGAGTACTCATTATCTGGAGAGTTTGTTCACATTAAAGAATAAACATACAAGTGAGTAGTCCAAACAGAATTATTGACCTGGATGAGGGCTGATAAAATCATGAATTACTGGAAAATGTCTGTGTTGTGGTTTTCATCTAGTTTTGCATCTATAATAAAACCTAAATAATATTACCTATGAGGAGACATATGGATCAGATTGTTATGACAGACAGAAGAGGAAAAGCAACATAGTATAGGTGATAACGCAGCATGCTGTGTTACACTTAATTTGGAGTCATCACCCAAGAATGGTTCTTAGGCAAGTAGTACTGTAGGGGATTCCAGACAGAATAATGGGGGTTTTTTTGATCCTTTTTTAATATGCCAGAGAGGAAATTATAATTAGGGTCATTACGGTTTTCAAATAGTATTTAGACATTTCTGCTTAGTTAGGATATCTTCTGTTAAAACTTAAATAAACTGAATCTCAACATGTATATGTATGTGTGTGTATATTATATATAAATAATCCAAGTTTACATAGTTCTTTTCAAAATTCTTTAACAAAAGCCTTACTGTGATTCATTTTATTACAAATAAGGTAATTAACTAGTAAGAAGTGTTACTAAATATAGTCTCATAAAAAATTGATGTGTTTTAATTCTTCTTATTCTGATACATCATACATATTTGAAGGGAGGTCAGAGAAAAATTGATCTGCTGAAAGCATTAGGTGCCAATTTTTTTTTTAATTCTTTGATTCTGAACCCAAATGATCAAAGGTACAAAACATGGCAATGAAAAACTCCATGTACTAAGTACGTATTTATTTTGTTGTCTCTTCAGAAGTCTTTATCTCAGGCACTTTTCAGTAGAAGATGGATGCCAAAATGAAACTGGATCCAGTGTAGATCCAATAATACTTTTTTAGTCTAATAAAATGGTTATGGTAATGCATAGGTTTTTTAGTCTCTACATATGTTGCAGGAAATAAGTGTTAGTGATTTCCCTGGAAATAAGTATTAATGGTATGTTAAAATGATGTTGCGAATGTTTCTTGACTTATGAAATCAAGAAATCCCAAACATTTCTTACAATAATGAGCTTCATTCCACTTGTTTACTTTCAGGGCATCAGGGCATTCCAAATTAAATCAGTGGGCTACTCAATGCAGTTAAAATTGCTAGATGTTTTTGAAGTTAGTTTATGAATAAGCTGTAGTTGATTCTTCATTGTTTTTTTTCTCACTTAAATCAAAGAAGTGTCTTCAGGGATTTTTTTTTTTTTTTATTGCTGTTCATTTAATGGAAGGAAAAAACCATCTGTCAAATAGGCTTTCCTCATAACTACTACAATGGCACATTGTCATTCACTAAGTTTAAAACAAAATGGAAAACAAATGCTCTTGACTTTTCTTGTGAATGCTAAATTATAATACAACACAATTTATCAGTCCTGTGAATAAAGCTACAGCTGTCTGGAATTCATACTTCAGAATTCTGTGTTAAATGGTAAACATTTATGTTAAGATGTCATATTTTTTTATTTTATTATTTTATTCTCATAAATGTTAAGCATACATGAATTCTGCTGCTCTCATTTTGTTTATTTAAAAAGCACAGCATAAAAAAAGTTCAACTAGACTACATAAGTGGTTCAGAATGTAGTTCATAAAATGCTTCCAAATTCTGCATTGCTTGCTTTGGATCTTACCATCTACTTCCTCAGCTGTAAAGGGCGGATCTCTAAATATTTCCCTGAGCTGGAGAATTAGTTTCTTGTTTAGGGGAAAAGACAAGGAAAACTTTGGACTATTTTTGAAAAATATAGAAAATAACATCATACATCCGAAACAGAAGGAAATTGTACTCTCGCAGGCTTCTGTATTATGCTTTAGAATAGAACTAAATGTCCGATAAATGATTTTTTTGGGGGATGAGAATGCCAAAAGTAAAAGGGAGAGTCCTTTTTGTTTGAATCATTTGGAATTTTTTTTTTTTTTTTTTAAATGAGCTCCCTAGCTATTCACAATGTGTGCCCAGAAAGTCAGGATTTCAAATCAAGGTCCTGTATTCCAGAGCACCCACGCTTCCAGAGCCTTTGCCAGTTGGAATTCTCTAGGAACAAGACCGGAAGTACTGGCTTAGCACTTTAATTTATTAATAACTTTACCTTATTTCTTTCAGATACATCTGTTATTACAGACACTTCTTTTTTTACTTCAACAGTCATATATTGTTCATCTTACTCAAGTCCTGGATTTCTCATTATTTCTTTCTGTCTTTCATTTTTCTGTTTCAACATTGTGACATCTGTATGCTATCATGGTATTAACAATATTGCACTGTTGTACAGTATAGAGCTTTAACAATTACTCATACCTAAGCTGTTGAACAAATGGTTTCATTTACAAAGTAGAGAAAATGTTCTTATTTGCTGATGTCAGTCTTAAATTTCAGTTGCAAGGTGGAAGAAATGGAAGCATATCACCTTGCCTTTTGTCAACATATTTTTATGGACAGTGGGTTCGTGTAGAAGTTAGCAGACTGACATAGCTGTGTAGGCAATATTCAAGAGAGAAGAAGCTACCTTAACTATAAAGTAGTTTTAAAATGTTTCACATTAAATTCTAGCTTAGGTGCCTGATTTAGAATGCTATTAAATCAATGTATTTCTCTAGAGGTCATTTTTTCTCTTACATGTTATAAAATCTTTAGTGACAGCACAGGAAGCTCAGATTCCTAGTGCAGGAACCTAAGCTGGATGCTTAAAGTGTAAATACTTTGCTTTTGCTATTTTGTTCCAAGGTCACTGAAAGCAGAAAAAAATTCTTATATTATTTAAACTGATTACCTTTTACATTGAAACTGTTGAGAGAGAAAGTTCTTTTCAAAGATTAGGAAGTTTGTTTTACCATGGGGTGAAAATAAGGGACACTACGTGCTATGTCCTGTTTTCTAATGTTCAACAGTATACCAGTCATCTAATGTCACGTGGTTTCAAGAAAGGTAATGAAATACAGTATATTCATTAGTGAGGTGTATGGAGAAAAGATAGCATAGCTGAATTTGATTGTTCAGATGTTTGGAAAAAATCTTGGAGCCCATTTCTGAATATGTATCTTCAAAAGTGTCTGATCATAGCAGCTTTTTGAATCTCACTGAAATTCGCTGAATGCTTGGTCAGATGAGTTGCTTCAGAAAGTACCACTAAATATCTGCTTGCATCTTTTGGCACTATAAATACTTTTTGAAAATCTTTCTTCTGAGCTTTTAGATCTAATTAATAATAATTTTACTTCTAAATAATACAGAGTTTTTTCAAAACTACTTCTCTTTTCTATAATGTAGGAATGTCTCAGTGCTTATCTGTGTGAATCCTTTTGACTTCCTTGAGTAGTTTTTATGCTTGTCCTATGTTCTTTCTTTTTACTTCGACTTCTTGCTACCTTCTCCTTAGAGATATTTATATTTTTCAAATTATGATAAACTGAAGCTTAGTTTTCTCTTGCTACTTTCAGGTATACTCTAGTGATTAGAATATGACTCCTGTTATGGCCACAAATATTAGCTGGCAGTGAGTAGCATTTCTTTATGTATGTGCTTTTGATTTGTTATTATAAAGTACTGTTAAAGAAGGAAACTACCTACATGGCAAGCTACTTGACATGTTTTTTCTCTGCAAAAAATTTGCATGTGTAGTATTAGTGTAGGCATTTTTTTCCCCTGTATAAGCCAGTCTTTGTGTTTTTATCATCCATGCCAAATCTCCGCTTGAGATCTTTAGATCTGTGTGCATTTCCTCATTAGAATGAATGATTTTCAACTGTGCAGAAACTCTTTATGTCTGTTTGCCACGTTGTAGCCATATAATTCAGAAGAAACTCCTCACATAAGGTGGTAGCAAAAATGGCTTTGCCTGTATGTCTAATTAAAAAAAAGCGGGGGGGGGGGGAGCATTATATTTGTGACAGGAGATGTATGTTTCTGTACTGTGCAGTGCAAGTGTTTAATGGTAATCATTCATCTGTGTGTATGATACTGTTTGTTTGACTGCTTTACAAAATCAGAAGCCCTATTTTCAAAATTTTTACCGTCAAGTAACTGGACTTGATACAACTGAAAAAAAATTCATATGTTCAATGCCAGCTTGAATGTAGGTAATCTCTCTGGATATCAGCCCATTGGCTATGTAAAGAGGCAGCATATAAATCCTAATTGTTGCCTATAGTATTAACAAAATGCACATGGTATTCAAAAATCTATTTGTTTCTACTCATTATCAATAGGGAAGAGTGTGCTTTAGCTCTATCAGTTATTTTATAAGCATTTGGTCCCTGCTGAAAATATTAGATAATTAGGAATAGAAAGTTAGGGAAGACCATCTGGTCTAGCAAACATGTTCATATTAGGCCAATAAATACCAGCCAAGATTCAATGTTTATGAAAATCACTTTATCTCCATACATGTAATCACTGGCCATATTGCTGTGTTCTCTATTTTCATCTGTACTTTTTACATGTCTAAATATGAGAACTTAAAATTTCACTATCATAGAATCTTTGGGTTGGAAGGGACCATGTAATCCTACTATATCTGTGGCTCTTTGGGTTTGGGATGTTTTTTGTTTTGTTTTGTGAGATATCATGACTTCCTCTTCAGGAACATTACTGTATTGATAACACTATTCAAATCTTATTCACAAGCTTTATTTTCACCATTTAAGAGAATTGCTATCTATGTAGGCTTAATAGAGACTTGAAAGTTTAAAGGTCAAAATCTTTGCTTGTGGAGGTATCCCAGCACTCACTTCATTATACTGACTCAATGGCCAGAGGTTTTCCAAACTTTAATATATAATAGAAGGCTCCAAAATCATCTTTAAGGTCTTCAAATTACAGCAGTGGTAAATTTTGAAAATCTGAAACATTTCACAGAATCATTAAGATTGGAAAGGACCTTTGAGATCATCAAGTCCAACCGTTAACCCAACACCACCATGTCCCCTAAACCATGTCCCGAAGCGCCACATCCACACATTTTTTGAATACTTCCAGAGATGGTGACTCCACCACCTCCCTGGGCAGCCTGTTCCAAAGCTTGACCATTCTCTCGGTGAAGAAATTTTTCCTAATATCTAGTCTAAACCTCCCCTGGCGCAACTTGAGGCCATTTCCTCTCATCCTCTCACTAGTTACTTGGGAGAAGAGACCGACACCCACCTCACGACAACCCCCTTTCAGGTAGTTGTAGAGAGCAATAAGGTCTCCCCTCAGCCTCCTCTTCTCCAGACTGAACAACCCCAGTTCCCTCAGCCGCTCCCCATAAGACTTGTGCTTCAGACCCCTCACCAGCTTCGTTGCCCTTCTTTCGACACGCCATTTGTTTTCAAGAATAATTTAGGCTTTTAGTACTTTGCTTTCAGCTGATTTCCAATGGTATTTCTGAGGCTTTCCAACTCATTATCTAAGGCTGTTAAGGAGCTTAAGTTAACGTGTTGCAGCATCAGTCCCAATATGTATATAATGTCATTGGATTAAAAATTCTGTATTTGTGCATGATTTCTAGAGTATCTACATAGTTCACATAATCTAATATTCTGTGAATGTCTTAGATGACTTGGTATAATTCGCTATTTCATGGGTGCAAAAATTCAGATATTAACAAAGGAAGTGAAATATCTGTGGATTACATTTCCTTATTCACATTCAATTTTCTATTGCCTGGCTCTATAAAAAAGCCTGATCATTTCTTCATTTCTGAACTGCTCTTTGTTTTTGAATAATCTACTAAGAAAACAAGAAACAGAAAATACTAGAAAGTTACCCCCCAAGTTGTTTGGTTGTTTTTTTTTTTTTTTTTAAAACACATAATTTGGGTGGAAAGCTACAATAAAATAAGGATTTGCATATTTTATCAAGTTCATGGAGACCTCCTTCTGTTTCACTTTACCTTCATCAAGAATATTGTTTGAGGGTTTTTCTTTTTTTTTTTTTTCCATAGTTATTTTGTAGTGACTAACTGGAGGAGTGTCTGACAGAAGTTTCAGTTTCCATCTGTCTGACTAACTATGCCACTGAGAATTACTCCTGAGAAGCAAGTGGTGCCTCAGAACCTAGCCTTTAGTTTCAGCAGCTTTCCTAATAAAAAAATAAATTAAAAAAAATAGTTCTGTCACTTGCAGCAACTAATTTAGTTTCACCCATAATTTTGTTTCTTAAAACACAGTTGCTAGTATAATTCAATACCATTGCTTACAGACTGGCTTAGAGTGCATTTTCAGTTTAGCGGATGAAACTGAACCTCACAGCGAATTTGTAATATGCAACTTTATTATCGCTCAACTTCCTTGTACATACACATGTAAACACTTCAGTACGAAGTGTATTATGTTTAGACGTTATTATTCCATTGCAATCAATAGCAGAAAGCAGATCTTCGTCTTTATTGTCCTATAGTAGGTATTTTTTCAGTTGTTAGAGCACTGTATAGGTATTTAAACTGAAAAAAAGTGCAAAAATCTTGCGGACTGTAGAAACAGAAGACACTCAAGGACTTACTATTGCTCTTACTTCCCTGCTCTAAGACTGCACCAAAGCAATGCAGCCTATTCCAGGGCTGTGTTAATAAAACTATTCTTACAAATACCTACTGAGAGAATTGTACAAAAGCTTAGGTAATAGGTTCCACTATTTAGTTACCCTAATTATTATTATTTTACCTAGCAGTTAACCCACTTTTGTTAAAGTAGAGGTTAAGCAGTTATTTCTGGATACAGAATATGGCATTTTCCTCTATATATGCAATTATGTGTTAGGCAAATGCTGTCATGTCCACTACCCATCAGTAATGTGTTATAGCTCTTCTCAGGGCAAGCTCAGATGTGTTCTGTGTGATTTGTCTTCTTTGTCATGCCATTAGCAACAATGCCTGGAAATACCTTCCCATTTTTGTCCTGTCCTCCATAACATTACTGATAAAATGTGGTGCTCAGAATCTCCATGGTCTTCCCATACTGATGCACACTTGAAGCTAACTTATGTGGTTAGCTCTTATTAAATATAGTGGCAATTCTGCTTCAACTATCATGCATTTTAGATAAATAGATTCATAAAATATGTGGAGATGTGGAGTTACTTTAAGTAACAGGCATAATTATTAAACTTAATTTTCAGAATTGTTATATAAAGAAAGAATTTGATATGGAATATGTTACTAATAGGAAATCTATTGCAAAAATCTAGGTAAGCAAACTTCCTTAATTGAAGCAGCCTCTCCTATTACCTCAAGTGTTTTAGTAGCTTCTTTGTTTGCAGCCTGTTTTTCATAAACTTGGATTTCCCTTTTGCTTGTCACAGAGTTCACAGCAGACACGCAAAATTAATTGTCCTTTAAGCGAACTTAATTTTGATACATAATATACAATGTCAGTGATCAGGGGTTAAAAGTCAAGCTCTCCCAGAAATGAATCATGGCACATAAAGCAAGGTCAAAATGAGTCCTTCCAAATTTGTGTTTTGAGACCATGCATCCTGCATGCTATTGAGAGCTCTAAACTTTAAAAACATACTCTTAGTTGGCTAGGAGTGCTTTTCTGATGCATTTCAGCTGTGTAATTTGCATCCTGGTTTATATAAAACCTATGACTGATTCAGATTCAGAAGTGGATTACTTTTTTTAAAAGATGGAAGTCTGTTATTTAATGAACGGGTAAAACTGAAGTAGCACAGTGCTTATCTAATTGTTCTGGACTTGGGCTATCAGAAAAATTGCATGGAGTCTAAAGTAATGTGGATAGAAAGCTTTTGTGATTTATGTGTGGTCTAAATGGTAAGCAGGCTTTACTGAAAAAGAATTCCTGAAGGGCAGAAAGTAACAGAAAAGAAATAAATTTGATAATGTAGAAGTGTCTGTGAGCTGCAGTACAACATGTGTTTACATTATTTGCAAAGAAACTATAAAGAGGAAAATGCTAGACCAAGAATTTGGGACTGATTCACAGTTACTAACCAGGGAGCACTGTTAGTTCAACATGTTTTTATCCCAGCTGTTTATAACTGTTTCCCTGTGAGTTTTCTTCCCAACATCATCATAAGAACAGACTTGTGCTTGTCACAGCTTGTTTTTTCCAGAGTTTCATATCATGATTCAAACTTACCTGGATCAGCACCATAATACATTTCTTTTTGTACTATATCAATATGTATAAGATCACTATCAAAATGAGGTTTAGATATATCTCATAAATGACGTGATACTGTTCCCTTGGCATTGACTTAGAAAATTTTTTGTGTGTGTCTGGAATTTTTTAATCCTGTTTTCTGTTTTTCTTTTTTTCTGATAAGCACTGACAAAGACAACCCCTTTCTTTGTTTACTGCTGTGTTTCACAGAAAATGGGTTTTTGTTTGATACTTTCGTATTCTACTTCCTTCACGGAATTTCTGTTGGGAAAACTGTTCTTCCTGATACAGCAGGGTTCTGGCAATAGGCTTCAACACACCCTCACTCTTATTAGTGTAAGTTGGGCCTGCTATTTTTAGGGCACAACCTCACAGTCCTAAAAGGAAGAATGGAGACATATGAAAAATCCCCTTTTTAGGCTTCATCTACTGTAATAACATTAAATAATACATGTTTAATGGTCTATAACTTCCTTTACCTAACAACATACAAGAGAAAAGGAATAAAAGGGAGCCATTTTGGATCTCTGGAAGTTAGAAGGGACATCTTCATATGACACTGACTTTAAATATTTTTTCCTGCCATGTGAGATTAGCCATGCTCCAGATTTCATTAGCACAAATTCTTCATGGAAACATTTTTGAGAGCCTTAATAAGCTAAAATAATGAAGAATGTGGCTTGCTAATGTTACTAATTACAACAAATAAAATACTATTGGTTTAATATTTGTTTATACATAGAAATAGAAATTTTAGCATTTCTAAACTTTACTTGGGGGTTGGTTATGTTGGTTTAGTACTTTCAGTGCAAGTATCTTGTGGTTAAGTACTTCTATTTCAGATTAATGTAACCTTTTCTGATGTAACTCACTCATATAACAAAACGCTCTCAAATTTAAATAACTTAAACTGACCATCTTGCATTAAGAGTATCAAATTCTGAAATATACACATTGCATATTTCTACTGAAGCAGTTAATGGTTACTTGTAGCTAGCCCCATAATTACGTTTGCACTGAATTTCAGTTAATTAAATTGTTTCTATCATTGCCTTTTCCCATCAAGCTGAGTGCGCTTCAACTTTCTAAGCTGAGCAGTGAGAAGACCGGGGGCTAAGTATTTTTCATAAAGGTCTCTCGGGTGTGAAATAGAATTCCTGGTGTTGATCTTCAGACGATAGTATAGAGACCATCTCTTTTTCAGGTTTCTGCTCCAATGAGTGAGAGGTATCTGTTACTAGGGTTTTTGTTGTTATTTCATTATTAGATCTTCAGGTTGATGATCTTTAATTTTCATTTTTGTTGGGGGATTGTTTTGCTACTGATGGATGTCTTACAAAGAGTTTGTAATAAGCTCATCTTTAAAGTTGATAATAAAGGAATAGAATGCCAAAATAGGAACTTATTTCTTCTGCAGTCATCCCTCATGTAAGAACAATAAGTCCAGCACTGCTGTAGTGCTAATCTTCGTAAATAAAGTAAACAAAAAAAAATTCTCATACTGCAAGCAACAGTGTTCCACATGCAATGGAAGGGGGAATTTTGTATGTTTCTTGGTTGATTTATTTTTTTTCTGCTTGATCCTATCTGTTTTTCATCATAAGCTTTAAAAAAAGTGTGTTGGGCTTTTTTCCTCATCTCTGGTTCATGAGTTACCTTTGCACCCTCAGCCATGTCATAGAACCTACATATGTGAACAACTTTGATTATTACGAATTATTTTCCCATTGACTTTTGGCAACAGGGGTAGTGGGGAATTTAACATTCAGCCTGGGATGTTTTAGGAGAAGAACAGTTCCATCACAAACTTAGAAATTTTTCAAATATGGTATGTATTATGTGCCAAGCATGCTCATTCCTTTTTCAAGTTCATTTTCAAAACTCCCTTCTTTGGCCAGCTTTATTTCCTAAGTTCTGTTTTGAGGGGGCATGCAAATATTAGTCATTATCCTTGGCATTATAGCAGAAGCTGGTCATTGGTAAATGTAAGGATTGATTGCTAACGTCTTTTTGAAAAGAAAATACGGTTAGCAACTTTTTCAGGTAATAGAACGTACTATCTAGAGACTTCTAGGTATATGGTATCAGGACTAAGCCACAACAACTGACCAAAAATATTTTCTTACCTATGCTTTTTTAGTTATTCTGCTATGACTGAGGTGAAAAAAGTCCTTCAGAAGAAAGGTCATTGTGATTTACATCATGATTTCTTATTACCTTTGCTCTGCCACATGTGCATGTCTCCGAGTAGGCAACTAAAGCAAGATTTGCTAGGGAGTTCTCTGTCTTGTTCTCTATGGGTTTCTTGTTTGTCTTGAACATCTAGGCCCAACTTTGTTCAGTGCTAGGATGTTTTATGTGTTTTTCTGGTTTGATTCTTGCTGACGTCTATTCTTGCTAGGATCTTTGGTTGGAAGAAAACTGTTTAATATGCATTCCTCTGTTAGAGAACTAAGGATCAGAGATTAGGTGACTATCTCAGAAGATGATATTGCTAAGGAGAAAGGTATTATCCATCTCTTGAAGGTAATTGAATGAAAACCAAAAGCTATTTTGGCTCTCCTTTATTTACAAATAGGGTTTTCTTCCTCTGCCTCTTTTAATAGGAGGATGACTACAGCCTGTGCATGATATTTTGACTAGAAAGAATGTGTCGGAATTGTAACTGTCAATGCCCTATATGAATTTCTTAAATCTTACGACTTATATTAATTTCTTAAATATTTTACAACCATATTTCATATAATTCTGTGCTCAGTTTTCATATATTCCATATATTTAATTTTATTTTTATGGATATTTATAGAGATAAATTGAGTCAGGAATATGAGAAGGAAAAGGATATTCTTCTTGTAGAATTATTATATTGTTATATTGTCCTTTGTTTCTGAGTCACCCAAAAAGCAGATGTACCTTGTCTAATATATGTTAGGAAAAAGAAAATTCACAGTCAGTATTCCTTTTTTTCTCTTATTCTTTGTCTTTTTTGTCCTTCTTCCTGTGATTCTCTATTGTCTCTTGATTGATACTGCGAACAACTCTGGAAATGAAATGGAAATAGCATTGTTTTTTTTTTTAATTTGTAAAACTGTAAATCTTACCATTGTGTAAATTCATAGGAGAATGTTTCAATTGTTTTCACAATCCTAGAGCTCATAAATCACTTGGAAAACAATGGTTCTGTTAACTAAGATCTGCTCATTAAGAAGAGAAACTTCAAATTGTATCTGTATCACATTTTCAGGGGTTCTTTTCACCTTTGTTTAACACTTCAGTACAGTGGAACAACTCCCAGAATACCCAGAGTGTTGTCAGACCGTGTTTATTTTACAAAAAGTTCTGGTAATTTTTACATGGAAACGTAAAAAACGTGAGGGAGTCAGTGATTTCTTTTGCTGGTATTCATGGGGATTTTCATTGTCGCTTTTCTTTTTTTTTTTTTTTTCTCCTTTTGTTTTTGTCTGTAGTTTTAAGACTAGGTTGGTCTGTTCTTTTTCTCATTCTTACAGGTTAAATTAAAACTCTGTCTAAAAATACAGTGAATATTCTGCTGTTTCCTAGAATTGGCAAAGAGGCTGAATTGGTTTATAACTTCTGATTCACATTCTGCTATTTCAGACTTGACTCAGTCTTCTGGTGCTCAAATCTGTTTTGGCTTCTATGTAGTCCTTGGGACACAAAAAAATGATTGGGCTGTTGTGCTTTTTGAAGAATGCTAAACATGTTAAAGGTAATGTAAGAGAGAGGAAATAGCAACTCGTATCTATAGCTACAGCTTGTCTCATACTCTTGACAAATTAACCTTCATTCCTGACAGGCAAATAATAATAATTTTAAAAAATAGAGCATTATTTTGCAAGAATTAGATACTATTTTTCTTTCTCTTGAAATATTTTAAATTTCTGCAGTGTTATTCTGGTAATGGTGAAAGTTAGTGTAATTTTTTTGATTGATTCCCATAGCCTAAATCTGTGGTAATCTGAGTATGGGTAAATCCCTGGCAAACAGGTACTCTTAGTAAGGTTAAAATATCTCCCTTCTAATTTCTAGTTCAAGATTAAAGGCCCATTTTTATAGGTGACTTCATATAGTCAGTCTAGACAGTCTAGTTATAAAAAATTTTTTTTTACTTGTTTCCTCTCACTCGAATCGATAAGGTGCTTAAGATAGCGACAGATACTAACTGTCTGTGTCTGTGTAATCACTACTGCATTCCCATTAATAGTATAAATGCTTCTTTTTTCCCAATGCTTACACAGATGCCTACCTCCACATATGAAGGATTCGTTCTCCTGCTCATTGTGCTTAGCATGGCTGCAGAGAGAATGAATAACCTCTTGTACTACTAGCCTCTGTTCTGTTAGACTCTTTACACAGAAAAAATCATGTAGCAATAAGTAAAAATTCTGGTCTCTCTTACCCAGTAATTTTTGTAGTCTCTTAACTTGAGAAGCAAGACAATGCCAGTAAGGCTTCTGTAACTAATATTTCTCTTTAAATATCCTCTCCTAAAAGCCCTTCACATGTACAGCTCACATTGACTTCAGGGAGTGTTCTATAAATTTGGAATTTGTGAATTTTGCACATATGATGGATGGTATAGACAACATATTTGTCTCTTGTTTCTTCCTTGTTCTTTCGAATGAAAATCAGAAAGCACAGTTTATCTGAAGCTAACTGAGGGTTGCTCTCTTCTTTTCTCTCCTTTTTCTCCTGTTTGGAGAATTGACACTTTGCCCTGCTGAACTCTGGAGGAGATAAATAACCAAACCTATCTGTTATGTTTTCCAATTTTCATTCCAGTCTCACAGCTCCTGAAATTTAAAATTTTCCTGAATATTTTCAAATATTTATTTCCTGAAAATAATTATTTATTTTTCCTGTTTGCTGTGCGTCTCATTGTTTCACCCTCCACTAGGAAATTGTTATCGCAGTATAGTAATGTGAGGAATCTCAGTAAGAGAAGTCTTCAAAAGCAGGGCAATATCCCAACCGCCTACTTTAGGGTCAACTTTAGATACTGTGATATTATAATGCCTAAAATTTTGGTGTGTGGTTACAGCAAAGTGATTCAGATAATCCAATGGCAACAAGATTCCCAATCCTGTAACTGAAGAGGATAAATTACTATTAAGTGACATTCAGAAGGCTTGCATATTAAGTGAAGAGCTGAAAAGTATTCTGAAAGACACTAGGCACAGAGATGGTTCTGAACTCCTGCCCTTCTCTTGTAGCTGGGCACTTCATGTGGGTACCTTAGATACTTTGGCTCACTTCAGGTTCAGAACCTAAGTTCATCTTCTAAATATAATAACCTCAGTAAACATTTGAAATCATAGAATTACACTTTACAGGGCATATGGCCCACCACATGCCTACTAAGTTAATGGTAATAGCATTTGTCAGGAACCAGGAAGCCTGTAATCTAAAACCAGTCAATGGAGTTCAGACTTGTACTTGCTACTTTCCAGAAATGTACCTTAGTAAGTGGGCTAAGGGCTAGTTTTGGTTTAGAAATCCTCTGCCCATTTTCTTGGGAATGATCTGCCATGCATCCTGGAATGCAAGACTTGGAGAGCTGGTTGAGAGCATGCAAGAGGAGATCTGACTCTATCCATATAGCTGTGACATCTAGCCCAGAAGCGTGGTATATTATGCCTGTGTAGGTTTCCAGTCTGAATATTTTAATTTCGTTTTGAAAAAGCAAGAGGATGCTTCTGTGTGCCAGATTTTCTTATAAAAACTGAATTACCAAAATAAGAATTGCTCCTCCCTAAGGAACATGTTGTCAGATATTTGTTAAATAAGAACAAATTGCAAGAGAATAAAATACTAACTACGTTACATTAATCGGAAGAAGAGCAGTAGGTCTTTGAGAAACATATAAACATCTGCATCAAAAGATAGGTTGCTTTGCTTGCTGGTTGGAGCAGGTAATTTTATGTATGAAATCTATGCTATCTGCTGACTCCTGTAATAAAAAAGGAAGTAGATTTTTCTTTTGCACAAATAATCATATATATTAAAAAATCCTGTGCCCAAAGCCTCTAAAAATCTAGTCTTCTGAGAGGGCACGCTTTAGATCTTTTCAATTATGAGATGGTAGAAGAACAGAAGGTTATAAAATAAATGAGAATAGAAAATACTACTTCTTGGATGCTTTTAGTTCTAGAACTATTCCTAAGCATGTGCAAGTATGTTCTGATATGAAGTTGTAGAATCTCCAGTATCAAATCCAGGTTTTAGTGTCAGGAAAAAAAGTACATTGCAATTGCATGGACCTTGAAGGAAAATAGCCTACTAATATCAGTCAGCTTGGTAAATCTTGTATTGTATTTTACATGTTACTTTATAGCATTGTCTGCTTGTTTGTGATTTTTTTGTTGTTGTTGTTCCTTAAAAATGCTATGTATTTTCAGGTTGGATGAGTTAATTGAAACATTTCTCAAAGATAATGATCCTGATAGCACTCTGGATGTTGGCGCTGACATGCGCAAGATCAAGTATTGCTTCGTTCATGTGAAGGTATTTCTTTTAAACATAGCTGGAAGTGCAGCTGGCACTGAAAATAACTTTAAGACCTTCATTGTTGAAAAGTGTCAAAAGAAATGTAATACAGCTGAGAAGCATTGGAAAAGGGCAAAAAAATTGAACTGTGAGGTACATGGAGGACTAATAGAAATTTGAAATTTAGTTGGAAAAATTCAGCAGCATTGTGTGGAAACCCAAGCAAGGATGTCAGCGTGCAGTAAATTACAAGAGAACACTGGAAGCTATTGGAATCAACACAGACAAGTTATTTGTATATGGATAGATGTATCCATCTCTATTCCCAGCACTGTGGAGGCTTTATTTTGGACAAATTATGTTGAAAGAGATAAAAATAAAGAGTAAAAACATCGTATCCCTGAATCTGTTACACTAACTCTTCTGATAGTGTTGTAAGCCCTTCTCAATCATGGAGCAAACAAGATACACTTAAACTATGAAGAACAAGTGAAATTAATAGGGAAAACAATAGAAGTTAATATCTACTTTTCTGTGTTTTGGGATATAGTTTTCCAGTATAATAATGTATACATGCCTGATCTTAATTTATTGTCTTCAAATAATTAGATTTTAATTATATTTTTAATACTGAAAGCTCTGTGATACTAGAGAACGCTGGGATGTACGTGTAGAAAGAGTAAATGGTACACTTGGTAGTGAAGATCAACAAATACAACTCATCCCATACTTGACACAACGCATATATCTTGGCAGTCAACTGGTGGCATGATTTTGTTCTGTCAGGAGTCTAGAAAGGCCTTACCTTTTGTACCACAGCTAGACAGTCTCAGAATAGAAAAAATACATAGCTGGAGGTAAAGTTAAAAGTGTGTTCTCTCTTTGTTTCTCCTAATAGCAACTAATGAATAATTCAAAGATTTCTGACAAAAAAATGCTCTCACAACACATCTCTGAAGAGAAAGACACTAACAAAGAAGCAGGAGAAGAATTGAAAAAACTGAAAGAACTTCTGCAGCAAAGAGACAATGAAATCAGTATCCTTTGTGAGAAAAAAATATAATATTTGGGTTTAAGCTAATCTGGCTACAATGGTTTTTGTGTGTGTGACATGAGCATTAGCTGTATGGAAACAAATTCTCTCTACTGACCTCATTGTGTTAAAGCAATTATTCAGTTCCCAACTTTTATGTGGCAGGACTCCTGCTTTGCACCTGCTTCTATTTCAGTTGTGACCCAAACCAAAATCCTTGATCCAAGCACCACTTAGCTTTAGAACGGTCCAGCCAAGATCCAAATACCATGGATCAGGCCAGGCCTAAAACAGTCTCCTCAAGCAAATTAAACCATTTTTTAGAAGGTGAAACTCTGTTGCTATATAAAGACCAGTTTATTACCTTACAAAGAATAGAATTTCCTGTAAATGTTATTTTTAGCCAAATGAAGTTCTACTTTGGGGACTACTGGGCTATTTGCCTTTAGAATAAATATAAAAATTGTACTTTTTACATGCAACTTTAAAATTTAAATTAAAACTGAAGCTTTTTGCATGTAAAAATACTAAACTGCTCAGACATGCTTTGTCCATTTCGCTCTCTCACAGGAAACACATGAGTAGCTGCACTGTTACATGATGGGTGGCACTTATTTTTAGCAGGTTGGCTGAACTGTGGGCAGACCGCAGCATCACTGTGTCCCTAACTTTGTGGCTACTCGGTGGGTAAAATTTGAATGTGGCAGATAACTGAAACAATGGTTTTGGTTTTGGTGTGAATTTATAAGTAGCAGAGGTTCTTTCACAGTTATTAGTAAAAAGCAAACTCAGTTGCATTCTTTGTGCTCAACAGTTCCAGATCAATTCTATATGTCAATTGACAATGGCGTTTTACATTGGGCTGTAGCATGCTACCAGTCTGAATTGAGGTGGCAGGAAAGCTTCTCTATTTCTGCTCTGTCACAGGAGATAAGATGTTCATTTTCCAAAGTGCACTTTCAAATACATTTAGCTATAACACTGGCTTATCATTCCCTTTAAAAAATTCTTAAATTTTCGTGTCAATTTTAAGATCTAGATTCCCAGAAACATTTCTTCCTGAAATAAGTTATTTCAGTAGTATGAGATTGATAATGAAAAAAACCAAAACATCTCTATCAAATGCACTTGTACTTCATAGATATATACAACTTTGTTTGCAGAAGTGCAAGGAAGAAACTTGTGTAAATCCATGTTAGAGTTACAGAGGAAGAATGTAAGAATTCAGACTTTGAACACAATGCTGATTTACAGAGTCTGCCGCTGCTAATTGAGTATAGGTCATCATCAGAAAATTAGTAACATGTCTAATGTGATGAAGTGATGGCAAGTATGGAAGCTGTTTAGTCAATAAACTATGAGGTCCTTCTTGCCTATGGTAGCTAGGAACTATCATAACAACTGAATTGTAAAGTGTTTTATTATTACTACCTAGTCCAGTTAATAATATTCCTCAGAGTCTACTTAGATTTTCTGCTGTTCATTTAGATTAATTAGGATTAAAATGAATAGCATATGAAAAGACATATCACAGGGACTCCTGTGGTTTTGGCTGAATGTCCATAGGATTTTCATTGTAAGCCCTCTATATGCTGTTAGGCAAAATGTATTTATACCACATATACTTCCAGTAAGTACATAGTGTTATTGGAAGAAATTTGCTAAAGACCTGTTCTGCATTTTAGTAAACCTTCTTATTGTGAAAAGCTTACAGATGTCATGCACTTGCCAGGCTACCTGTAAGTTAAGTGTATTGTTTCTTTTGTCTGGAAATTTTGTTTATTACAGAACTTAAAAAATAAAAAAGGGAGTGTCACACAACGGCAATAAGATACTAGAGTTTTCATTCCTATTTGTCTGTGAATGCTTTTATTAGGCGTTGATTGAATGAGATCAACAATTGTGATCAATGTGTGAATTTGTTACTGTTTAGTAAAAATGAATTTGCTGTTTGGAAAAACTAAGGTGGATGAATATAATTACAAAGAATATGCCCAGCTCCAAATTCACATTCACATATAGGCTTCCATACTGTGAATTGTTCTACCTGGAAAAAAAAAAAACTTAAGGATAAACAAAGATTATTGTTGCTTTATAGAAAAGATTTCCTTAATGTATCTTGCAGATATCCTGGTAAATATGCTAAAAAAAGAAAAAAAGAAAGCGCAAGATTCTCTTTTCCATCTTAATGCTGCCTCTGCTGGTTCTACAGTCTTGGAGCAGTCTCTTTCCATAAACGTGGAAGAAAGTCAGAGCCCATCTAGCTGTTTTAGTCTCAAAGAGGCAAAAGATTTCAGCTCTTCAGTTCACAGACTACCTTTTCTTTCCAGACAAACAGGTTAGTGTAATTAAGTGAGCAGTACTTAGATTATTAAGATGTGATTTACAGCATATCATTCAAATGTGTACCAGAACAGGAAAATTTTATTTTCAGTATGAACCGTATTATGCTAATTCTGTATCCACAAAGATAGGGATTTAAATTTATAGTCCTCTCAAGGTGCTGATGGCTTTTACAAACTGATATGAATACTCTGTTGAATGGTGCTACAAAACCAGAGTATAAATTCAGTTGCAGGCCCTTGAATCTTTGAGTAAACTCTCAGGAAAGGATTCTTTGAGCATAGTTCATTACAAAATACTAGGAAATAATACTTTTCCCCTGGAAGATTTGAAAATACTGACTTTTAAGAAAAAAGAAATCTAAACAGGAACTACAGATACTGGGAGAATATTTGTACAGGCATTATCAATTGCACAGTGTTCTTAAACACCAACTTTTTTTCCCTTTTTTTTTTTTTTTTTCCAGCCTAGGAGAGAAATCTTACATTAAAATAAAATGAAATTTCATTAATTATGCTTCTAGCTCTACTATCATATTGTAAACACAAAACTTTTTACGATTATCTTTAAGATTTTTTTTTTATACACTTTAGATATCTTGGATTTATTTAGCATTTTTAGTAAACCATGGTCATTATTTCTATTGTTAAAAAAATGAATGTAATTATGTGAACTGAGACCTTAGTAGAAGAAGTAGAAATGACAAACAGCTCCATTTTTGTGCATGCAAGCAGCTTTATTGAAATGGTACCTTTATGGAGCAAGACCATATTGCAGATATCCTGGTAAATATGCTAAAAAGAGAAAAAAAGAAAGCACTCTTTTCCACCTTACTTCTGCCTCTGCTGGTTCTACAGTCTTGGAGCAGTAGATTGCCATATTCCATATGCTTGAGCACTTGAACAAAGTAAATGCTGATGTATTTAAAAATATATATCTTTTAATTATTCCTCAAGTGGTTTAATAATTTACATTGCTTGCAAACAAGTTAGAGCTGAATTCATAAATAATGCATTCATTTAGGATAGCTAACACACTCAACACCATTTTACCATGTGCTGTGCCTTTGTCAACAGATGAGTACTATTTGTCCATACGTAACTGATAAAAAAATTTTATCTTATAATAAAACCAGTGTATTGTTATCCATACTTTATTTTAATTGAGCTGTTTTGTAAAAATTAATAAGTGACCATATTGAATACTGCTCATTGAAAAAAGAATTATTTGGGACAGATGGTTGGCACAGGCAATCTGCCACAATGATGAAGTATTGTCTTTGGTTAATCAATAAGTAAAAGTAAATGTAATTGATTCCCATTCCGTTTTGATAATGAGTTTTAAATGGAATGAGAAAGTAGTATGTTTTGAGGTAAGACTTTTTTTATACGATTGGATAGCACATGGTTTTCTCAGTTTAAATGTAGTTGGAAACTTACTCCTTTCTTTCCAGTCCTCTTTTCAATCAGTTTTGGGTCAGATTCTGATATTCTGTGTCGTTCCATGTGGATATGAAAATGATGAAGTCCTCAGTAACCAGGATGCTAAGTGTGAACGTGAAAGTCCTCCCTTTGGTTCACTTAGAGTTCATTGATTATTTAAACTTTCCAGTCATATTTCTTGAGCGCTACAGATAAATAAAAAGTTATTTTTTGAATATTCAGGTGGCCATATATTTCTGCATTCCTTTAGAGTGGCCTGACATTCTGCCACAAGCCTAGTCCAGTAATGTTGGTGGCATTTGGACTTAAAATCTTCTGTAATATATAGCTGTTGTAATGATAATGCCTTAAAACATTATTTCTTAAAATATTTTTGTTATTGTGCTCAGGGAATACTTAGAATGGCAGGCATAAAGTAGTAGAAACATTCTTAATAATACAACATGTACAACCTTGTCAGTATGCCTGGCAACTGCCAGGCAACATGCCAACCTCAGGAGACCAATTGTCTCTGCTAGAATATAACTGAGTGTCCAAGCTCTTTTGTGCTTTTGTGTCTCTGAAAATGACAGTATTTTCCACCTAATATATAAATAACTTTATTTTTCTCTTTCTTTTGTTTTATTTCTTAAAGTTCTGAAAGTAACAAGCTTCAATATTTATGTAACTAACATTTATATTAAAAAGTCCTTGTAGACTTGTAGGGTTTTCACTGTTCGATTCTCTGTGGTACTAAGAGACATACTTGAGAAAAATTCACTATATAACACATGTTAACATATGCAGACAGTTCATCAGAAAACGTTAAAAAAGGTCTCACTGTGTACTTATACACGGTACACGTAACATCATATCAGATGTAAAGTTTTGCTACAGGAGAAGAATTGCAAAGCACCATAAAACCTCAAGTAGTTATTACTATTTTTCTATTTTATTATAAAGCCATGACAGTGCAAAGATACATTAGTACATTCCTTGGCAGACAAAAAACTCTTAACTCTGTCTGCTAATGGCTAGGATATAGCTGTCTTTCCTATTGGACTCAGACCTGAACACATTTGTATGCTTTGGACTTGATTAATCCCATTTGTTCTATCTAAGAATAAAGCAAAATACCTTGAACACCATCTGGTGAAAAGCATAGTGGTCAACTTACATAGAAAAATAAGTTATTCGCAAATATGTAATTTTAATACTCATGCAACAAATAAATATTTGGACTTAAGGTTTTCCTTTTAACCTTCAAATTTCTGTATGGATTTGAAAAGCTTTCTCATCATGGTAAGTTTTTGACAACCTACTGCAGTGATGAAATTGTCAACTGGCTGGAGAGGCTTGTGAAAGAATGGGAAATAAGTTTGATAGAGACCATTGCAACAGTATGAAATGCTTTTCCCAGGAGTTAGGAATTACCATAGGCTTTGTCAGGACTCATAACTAATTTTTCTAATATTGTCTTGCACTCTTCAATTAGTATGGCTATTAAAGAAGTTCTGAAAGCTATGTTGTCAACCCCAGAAGTTACAAATACTGAATCATGCACCTTAAAAGATGAGATTAAATATTCAAATCATTAGATTCCAGAAGAGTGAGTTTTAAACAATACAGTGGTATAAGCAGTATTTACTGTTAATATTTTGGAAAATGTATTCTTCTGCATTCTAAATTTTTAGAACTACCTGAAACTATTCCTAGAACCTGATTTTACAGGATTTTAGGAATATGTTTCACTTTATCCATATAAGTAATACCACAGAATTTAAGTATGTGCTTAAATCTTTATAAAAACAGCAGCTCAAACAATGCAAAATATATTGCCCAGTTAGCATGGATTGTGTTATAAGGGAGTTTTTACAGTGGTTAATTGAAAAGGGTTAACTGTTAAGCATTGCAGTTCTCCATACTTAGGTCAGCTGAACTGTTTTTTATGACGATAAATAACTATTCTTGCAAATTGTTAGTTTCAAAATCATCATAAAGCAACTTACAGTAATTGTAGACAGATTTTTGTTGCATAGTTGCATGTTTTCTCTATTTTCTATTTCAATTGTTCAAATAAAAAGATTTGTTGGTGTCAGTAGGTTCTAGAAGCACTTATGTTTCTGTCAGTAAAGAAGAACATGCATCATCCTAGATTATCATGTATAACTTTGGCATATTCATGACTGACTTTTCTGTATACTGGTTTTTATGCATTTTGTGAGGATTTTTTTAACTGAAAGGTGAGAGAATCTTCAGCTCAAAATTCAGACAGGACAGCTGGCAAGTAGAAACTTAGATTTTGCTAATGTCCCAATGTGGATAGATTTCTTAAACTATTTAAAGTTGCCAATTATCCTCTACAATTGCTTAGTAATTGAGCTAGCAGTCAATTGTCACAGTTATTTTGTTTGAGTACTCTCAAATTTTAGTGGGATTGTGACTCTATTAGAGGAGGTTGCATGCAGGAATGGGAAAGGAATTATCATAGACAATAAGCAGGAGAGAAGTTAGAAGGAACAAATGAATATGTAAGAGTTGTATATCATGAGCTGCACACAAGTGAAAGAAAAAGAACTACATCTAGGAACAGAATGTTGAAAAAAATAGAAATTGAAATCTTAAGAATTCTAGTTATCCTGGTTTCTGCAAAGGAAAAATCCCTTCTTAAAATCTGCAGTTTTTTAAATATGTGATTCAGGAAGAGAATTAAGAAGTCGTTAACATAATCAGATTATCAAAAGGCACAATGAGATCCCACACAAAAGGCTGTTGATGAAATTGAGTAATCAGGGATTAGGCATAAAATACTGCTTTAAAAAAAAGTTAAAGACTGTTGAAAGAGATTACATTAAAACTCCTTCATGTTTTATACCATGTGATATGTTTTATACCATTGATAAAAAATAAGGATGAATCCTACAGAAGTTTATATCATGGATTTTTTACAGCTGGTGCTTCACATATTCTTTAGAATTATCGAACAGGGCCATGCTGCCATTTACCATACAGGATACTAGGCTAGCTTGATCTTGCATCTGTTCCATTATGGCAATTTGTGTTTGTTCTTAATTTATCTCCTAAAACAAAGGAGAGGTTGGGAATTTGTTTGGTGATTTCTTTCTTATGCCTCTTCCTGTTTCTGTGTATAATACTCTTCCGTATGTATTCTTTCCATTCCAACTGAATCAGCAGCTGAGGAAATCCCTTTGCCTCCTACTTTTCCTATTTGTCATGCTCCTTGTCATTTGATAGGAAAAATTTACTTGATTTGGTGTCATAATAGTATTAACTAAGTATGTTTGTACTCAAAATAGAAAGCTTTTGATAACCTCAGAAATATGTTAGCAAAAAGTAGCCATATTTTATCAACAAATGACTAGTACATATACATCTTTTATGTAATGCCACTTATTCTTTAGGCTTTCAGTAAGAATCTCAGAAGCATTAGTAAATTCTCACGTTTGATACTCTCTCTTTTTGCAAATAATTGTATGTGTATGTACACTTGAGTTTTCTTTGAACATAAAGTAGGAACTAGCATGTCAGCTCAAATTGACTGGATTGTTGAACCTTGTCTCCTGCACTTTGCATTGGCAACAACTGATATTTCAGAAGAAGTTTGGATGACAACTGGACTTTGATTCAATCCTGGCATTTCATTAGATAGAAGAAAAGTGGAAGTGAGGCGTCATTCTCATCCGAGCACAGAGACTCATTTTTCACATATTGTAAACTCGCAAATAATTATTTGCAAGTTTAGAATCAATTATTATAATAATATGTTTTATTACTAAATAATAATAAACTAAATTATTAGCTTATAATTATTCATAATTATAAAGTTATCCATTCTTTTCAAAATCCATCTGAACTGTATACAGATGTCGTCTTGTCTATAGTCATTAAGGATTTGTAAAAGATGTGTGAAAGGGCTTGGGCCTGAGCCAGGGTTGAACTCCCAACTAGAACCTTTAGTGTAATATTAAAGCTATCCTTCATCATTTAAACACTTTGCATACCTTACATCATTTATGAAGATTTCCATTTATAGCATGTAGGCTATATCGTATGCTAACTATTTTAACAGTTTAGTTAGTTTGCAAGCTTTCTTTTTTTTAATTCTGTTCTCTGAACTCTAAAATCAGTCTGTTTTAATGTGATATAAAATGGTATTTCTAGTGTCTCTAATGTCTCTAATCATATCTCTAATGTGTTTTCCATTTTCCTATCTCATTTCCTTATCCTGAAAACAATTAAACTAGGAAATCAGCAGAAAGTATAGGAAAAAAAGTATTTAGTTTAGGGAAATAGTTGTGGGAAAGTCTAGCTAATAGTTTCTTAAAAGACAAATTATTTAATTTAGAGCCTTTCATTTATTTTGCAGTTGATATGTTGTGTAGCTTTAACATTTGTTTGCCCAGAAACACATCTTTACCATTCTGTGATAGAAAAGAGAATAATTTGTTACTTTTGTGCTAGATTTGCTTCTGCTTTTGCATTGTAAAATCTACAGACTTATTCACCTGTTGCTCAGTCCGTCAGAAAAAGTCATTTGTGCTGCTAAATTTATAAAAAGTAGATGAATGGTAAGAATAGAGGCAGCCTTGTGCAGGAAAAGTTTGTTTCTCTGTATGGTAAAAAATGTATTATCTCATAGAACTGCTATGTCTCTATGATGAAACTTATTTTTAAGATTTTTTTGTCCCATATAATCTAGGGCCACATCTGTATTAAAAGATATAGGTAATCATGTTTCTAGTCGATCCTATCCAGACACTGATATAAGCAGGGGGAATGCAGCCATACTGTTTCACTGCTGAGCTTGAGGTAATAGTCTGTGTTAAGAAGAAAATAATTTTTTATCTTGAGCTCATCACAGCAATAAAACAAATCCTGGACCAAAATTGTCCCACAGCAGGCTGACTCGGAAGGTGAATGAGTGACTTCTACAACTGTACATGTCTATGTAGGCATGCCTGTGATTTTTTTTTTAAGTTCATCCTGCATTGAATGTGTATGCTCTTTCAGAAGAGACTGAGTGAATATAATACATATTCTACATCTTCAAAAGCTTGGCATGTAGTATTTACTTTCCTGTACATTCTATATTTTCCTCAGTTCCTGTATGCCTGAAACTCTAAATAGCAGCCTTTAATGGTAATGACTGTACAAACACAATGAGAAACAAAGCCTAACACCCCAGATTTGATTTCCAAGTAGGTCTTTGGGCACCACTGAATCATATTTTCCAACTACTAATAAATACTAAGTTGTAGAGAGTTGATATAATGTTAAATGGTATTTTTTTCTGAACAAGTATGTCTTTAACTGCTTGTTTAAATATCAGGGCTCATATTCAAAATAATGTCATTAGTAAAATACTGTTGAACATGAGGTTTGATACTAGTGGAAGATGTAATAAGAACGACTGAAACTGGATATGTGAATTATTGCTGTGTTTTCTATTGTGCTTTTTTCGGTGTATGTTAGTCAGTATTAGGATATTCTCCTTGACGATTAGAGCAGAGGAATACACAAGTGCAGCATCCTAGTAATGCCCTCAGTTTCACTGATGACATTGGGTTACAAAGCATTGAATTCTTCAGCTAAAAATCGTACCAGTTTACATGGGGACAGATTTGTTTTTCTTGGATCCCAAAAGACAACTTTTAGAAGGGAATGGTAGGTAGGCTGCCTGGAAGCAGTGGAAGGCTGCCTGCTGCTCACATTTTGGCAAGCCAGCTCCCATCACTGAGGAGATTTTATGAATCGTGTAAGACAGTTAGCTTAGAGTGAACAGACAAGAACTTTTTATCTTCGTCCAAGTGTTATACTATGAATGGGGAGAACTTACTTTTCAATACCCATCTTAATCACAGAATGCTTTAAATTATAAATCCATAACTACATGAATAAAAGTCAGCAAAACGCTCTAGCATACTCAGTAGCTGCTGTTATTTATCGCATCATATCCTTCATAAATCCGAAACAGACATGACACTCTGGTTATGAATTTAATTTATGTTTCAGATGAGCATTCCAGAAAATGCAAAGTTAACTTATTGGTATAATGACCTGAGCTTTACAAATGCTTCAACGATTTTATGTTTAATACAATAACTTAGTTCATCATAAAGTCTCTACTGCAGCTTTAGTTTTATTTGTAATTCATATCTGGTAGAGGTGTATTGTATGTGAAGTCCAAATTCAAAGGTAGAATTACATATGATCTTTCTCGGGAGATGGTGTCAGTTTTTACAAATTAGTAGTTTCAGGATAAAACAAAGAATGAATGAACCTGGCAAAACAAGAAAAAATCAGACTTCATCACACGTCACTGGAGTGATAAACATTTTGTTGCATTTTACTTTTATCATATTTTATCACTTCTTCCATACAGATAAGTCTTACTTTGAAATAGGTCTCAGACTACTGCTTGCTTCTAGCATAATTCTGTCATTTTTCCTCCTGCTGGATTTGTTTTCTTCCTGAAATATAAACAGTTTCGTTACCAGAAAACAGTGTGAATATTGTGACATTCAAAGAACACAATAAATCTTAGTAAGAGATTAAAATAGTTGTATATGCTGATGGGCTTGGCAATGATTATTTTGCTCTCACAAAAGATTTGATTAGCATCACGTTTTGACCAAGCCTTGTGCTTTACCTTTCATTGAAAAGTTGTGAGGTTTTTTCAGAGTTTGGTGAAGAACTTACCTGATATGTATCCAGTTCAGGGTTTAAGATCACTTTTTACTAGGCACTATGCAAGCATGTACAAAAGAGAGCATTCCTACTGGAGGGTTGACAAGCTGACTTGAAAATGAAAGCTGAGAAATGGTTTCTATAACAGATGGTGATTATGAATAACAGGAAAGCAGTGATGATAACACACCAACTGCTCAATTCTGAAAGCTAAATATTTTCATCTTGTATTAAGACTTCTCAAAATGTTTATCTTGGCTATTTTATATATTTATGTAATCATTTTGGGGAAAAGCTTCTTTATATTGTTGGAAAACCCACAGAAAGCTCCCTAATGGAAAGGACTGACTGAGGTTTTTCATCAGAATCTCTTCTATGTCCTTCAGTTCAGAAAAAGACAGGTCTCAACCCTCCAGAAAAATTAAGTGCTTAGCAAATCTATATGTTTTTTGGAGTCTTTTCTGTGTCAGGTAGTGCTTTGGGATATCTAGGGACAGACTCTGGGCACTGTGTTCATGACAGATCTTTTGTCAACAAACAGATATACCTGTTTTATTGCTACTTGGTCAGCAAAAGAGCTCACTGGTCCATTTAGGGAGTTATTCAGACTTACCGTTGATCTTTCTCATTAGTCAGAAAAGAAAGTATGTGCTATGTTTTCTGTTACAGGTCCAGGAAAAAAGTATATACTCCATTTGCTTTCCAGCTGAGCTTCTGCCACCTCTTACTAAGATGTAGTGAATATTTCATTGCCACTGTTAAACTTTTGTAACAAATATAACAATAAGACATGTTGTTTTGTTAGTTTCTTAAGCATTATATGTTTTCTCTAACATAGAGTGATTATTTGCTATGATAAATTTTTCATGATTGCCAACTTTAAGGACCAAGCAGGAAGTATCAGACTTCACTGCTTAAGATTTAGGTATTTTAAAAAGCCTTCAAAATAAATTCAGCAAATGTTAACAGTCAGCATATGCTTTTGAACAATTTTATGGGGCTTTAACTTCTGATAAGTTTAACAAAGCTATTTTCTGGTATTTCAAGCCACCAGATAAAACATACTGCTAATGCTCCAATTTATGTCATAAATATGAATACACGTCTATCTTCCTGCACACGTTCTGTGATTTCCACATGTAATTGTGGAAAATTTTGAATTTGTCATATACTTTTACACAGTTTGATATTTCTGACTGTCTTAAAGATCAGAGTTTTATTTTCCTTTTCAATCTTGTGAAATGAACAAGAAGTAAAACTTAAAATTCAAAGTAGTTTCTAGAACAAAGTTACTCTCTTTAAAAGTGCATGGATTGCAATAAATATGAAGACTAACTCTGTGAATTTATAACAGACTCAACTAACTTCTGGGGTTTTTTTTGTTTGTTTGGGTTTTTTTTTCAAAATCTATTCTTCTATTTGTACTGCTTCCAAGATCTTTATTTTGTCGGAATTCACAATGAGTCCACTGTAAGTTTTGCTTGAGTGAGGACTTTGAACTGAACTCACTGAGATTAGTGAACAGTGAAAAACTAATGCGTTAAGAAGTTAGAGGTTCTGTAGAAACATCTATGTAAGCAACAACAGATGACTATTCTTTGTTATGAAGAAATATAAATACATGTTGTAAGATTTAAAGTTGTGAGCTCTTGCAATTGTATTCCATGATAAAGCCCTGTGTGTTAGGATTTTTGTCATCTTAACTAAGTGTTTATAAATATGAACATAGAGTTATTTTTAGGAGATGAAGCCCAGATTTTGCTTTTTGGAGCTAGATCTCCGTTTGCAGCATCAAAGGCAGATTTTGTAAGTTGTAAGGATTTAATGGAGTGGGGAGTGGATCATTACTTTCATTAATTTTTTCAGAGATGTTGAAACTTAATTATCTGTGTATTGATAATGCTGTTATGTAAAACCACTTACTGCTTGTATGACCAGCAACAGCTTTTTCTTTCTCCACATTTATTTAGTTTTACAAAAGATTTCTGTTTTTTTCCAAGATGCCCATCATGTCTTTCTTTCCACTTCTCAGCTGGGAATCCTTTCTGATGTGGAACGTATGTTTGGAAGCTTGTTAAAGATGATTTTGGCAGTTTTTACTGCCTTCCTCTTGAGTCTGTTTAGATGGGGAAACTTTCCAGTATTTTTATGCTAGTTTACTGTTCTCTTATCCAGATTAGTCTGCTGAAATGTAACCTAGTGTTCCCTGGAAGTTCTCTACTATTTCAAATCTTTTTGGCTTCCGGATTCATTAGCATATTTTGGCTGTCTAAAAATTAGCATATTTTGGCTGTCTGAAAATGCTACTAGAACCTTCAGACTAACTCCTTAAAGATGGTGGGGTTTTTTTGTGACTGAAGCTCTTCAACTCTTGGTATTTTAGAGGTAAAATATGCTACTGAAAGTTTCTGGTACTTGAATTCCTTTATATATTGACTGTCAGGTTTGGCAAATGCATCTGTGAAACTTCTTCCATATTGTTATTGTTATGAACAACAGTCCCAAGAGACTACAGTGCCTTTTAATAGGGCCACTGCATGCACATTATGTGTGCATGTGGGTAATACAGAAGACTAGAGTATCTTCCTATTAGCTTAATCTCCAGATTTTTCTGTGCAGATACTGATAATTCTGCTAAATAATAGAATAGTCTGGAGTTCTGTTTTGCTTTTGTTTCTGTATTTAATCTAAAAATTGCCTTTTCATATCCTGTTTGTAACAGAAACAGGTACTGTCTTGAGAGACAAGTCTCAGCATATTTGAATATAAAACCAAACTAGAAATTACTGGAAATATCCCATAAACCCCGACTTTTTCCTGATATTTGCGAGACATTTAACAGGTTAAGATAAGTTTCATACAAATGTTTCAGGCCAATTTTGTGCTTCTGTTATTGTACACTTTTTCCTTTGAAGTTGATGGAGCTGTGACTTTTTGCCTCAGTGAGAATGCACCCTCAAGTTTTAATGCTTTTGCTGAAAAAATCAAACATTGTACAGTTCATTTATATCTGATACATCATCTTTTTGTCTCTTACAGTTTTAACTCTGGAACATCTATTTAGTAACTGTGCCTTTGGTTTTTTTCATTTTCAGCAACTGTTGTAAGTTCAGAAACATACCTTTAAAAGAATGTCATTATGTTAGCAGGGGGTTGTGTCATATTTAGGTTAATTTAAGAAAATTTGGACCATTATTGACTTTTGTGTGAAAGGAAAGAGTAAACAAATTATTGGATATGAGCTATACAATTAGAACCGAGGTGATATTAGGTTTTCCATGATGTTATGCAGTAAATTTGCTAGCTTTTACTTCTGGGTCAGGTAAAAGCTCTTACTGATTTTCATTGCAGGGTTGGCCTTACAAATCTATGGCTGAGATGCTCTGCTGTAACCATCTACTGAGTTACACTAAAAACAGTCTTTAATCTTTTTATTCCTAGAGGCAGGTAGGAGCTGGTCTAAGACTTCTGTAAGTTAAGGCAAATATGAAAGTTGGACTGACTACACAGAGTTATACAAAGAACTGAAGTGGTTCTTTGTAAACTTGTCTGCAAAGATCCTTGAGATGTAGGTCACTATGGCCACTTTCCTGTACCAGAAGTGGTGTGGCTAAAGAAATTATTTAACATTGGCAAGCATTTAGCAGGAATTCCAGTTCTTCAAACCACTGATACCTGACTGATAAAATGAATGGTGGAAGCTAGTCATGACGAAGTTCTAAACTGTCTACTTTTATTATTTTAGTAGTATTTTATTACAGTGTTTGTGATTAATCTTCTTCACCTTAGTAGTTTTTCTGTTTTCCTGTTTTTTATTTTTTCCTGATAATATGATTTCTGTATGTGAGTCATTTGATGACTGTTAAGGAAAACATTTGCTGAAATAATTTGTTGTTGTTGTTAATGATGCTATGCCAAATACTTGTACCAATAGTCCTACTCCTAGTGTGAGCGCCCTACCTGATTTTCAGCATATTTTTACCCATATTCAAATAAAACTAAATTTCATCTTTTACGGTCTTTTCTAGTTTCCTAGTCATCAATCTAGTTTGCAATCATTTTCTACAATCTGTATTCTTGCTTTTTTGCTTTATTGTGTCTTGAGTGTAATCTCAAGCCTGTTGCATTTGATCATCTCCTGGCTCTTGAACTGCTTCTGCCTCTTCCTGTTGCTGAAGTTGGTTACTCTTACTGTCTTTTGATGTTCATTGCAATTCTGTAATTCCTTCAAAAATGATCATCTCAAAAACTGTATTCTGAAGTTCAGCTCTGGGCAAAACTAATACGGAAAACTAGTATGAAAATCTGATGCTGTTAATATTGGATGCCATGTTTGAAACCTTCTGCAATTTTTTTTATTATGCCTATTACAATGTAACTATTGCTTTCTGCTGCCATTTTAGGTTTTCTCTTAGCTAGAGATAACAGCCTTTAAGAACATCAGTTTATCATTCTAGAACTAACAGTAAACTTTCCCAAAAATCTGAATGGAAAGATTAACTTTTTTAATATTTGTAATATATATTTGCACACTATTTTAGGAAGACACTGTCCCTCGTTTGCTTATTCCTCAACAGAAATCAAACCAGTTTCTCCATATTTATGTCTCATTATAGAGAATACACAGAGAATGAGCCTGGCTTATCACATCAGTAGTTCAAGTTTATTAAATCTGTGGCTTTAAAAATTTTCACCATGGAATTGAAACTGATATCTTGACATCCTTTAGAGTATGTATATATTTGATTTATGCTTTCCTTAAAGTAAAGGCAGATTCACGTAGGAGTTTTTAATGAAGAGCTGGACCATTTCAGCTATAATGCTGTCTTCTCTTTACACTGGTTTATACTTTATAACATTATGTTTAGCTCACATTTTCAAGCTTGTTTTTTTCTTTTACATTTATGAGGATCTAGTGGTCATTTCAAAAGGAAAATACTTGCAAGCTATGTCATGTGAAATGCATATAAAACTAGATGCATCTAAAATGTCAGTGAAAGGGATATAAAAATAAAGTTTGAGTGGTAACTTTAATTCTCTCTCAAAATCACTGTCTTTAAAATAATTAATTCAATGTGCAAATAACCTTTTATAATGCAGAAGATATTATCCAGGACGTCTCCACGTGATAAAGTGACAAAGTGTTAAAAATCTTTTCTTGAAAAGAAGATTTTTCTTTTTTAAAGTGTCTGTGTATCTCTTTTCCACAGGAATAAAAGTAAATGTATTTTCCAGTCCTTGTTTACAATGTATTTGCTTCCAGAGCACAGGCAGTAGGAGAACATACCCTAGGTCGTTTTTTGTGGCTTCGTGTTAATACTGACTGATGAGTTATCTCATGTATTCTGCAAATTTGTATGTCTCTTTTCAGGAGATCTTATTGGTGCCCTTTATGTTTAAATTGACTTAACAGCTTGTGTAACTGTTTTATACGTTCTTTTCTTTTTCTTAAGAATTTCTAAACCTTCTCTTGTAGTAAAGACAGCACACAGAAAGCTGTGCTGTGCTAGAGAATTGTTTTGGGTTTTTTTTCATGTGAAGTCCTTGTCACTTCTGACTGCTAAAGTGCTGAAATTGCTCATTTTTCCCATGAGGCTTGTATGCCTGAAATAATTTTTTTTTTTGTAAATCATAGCAGTACATGAAAACATTACCAAGACATGAATGTTGTAAGGACATGTTCCTGTGCCACTGCCAAAACAGACAGCAGCACCCCATCCTGAGTGTAAAAGTGCTGGAAATAACGGCATCAGTTCCAAGGTCAGATACTTTACAGGAAGGTAAAAAACACCACCATAGACTGGTGTTTGATTACTTGTGGTTCAGTTTATTTTCTTGTTGCCGTCTATTACTTAGTGTTTAGCTCAAGTGCTAAAGCACAAGATTTAATATTTCTTCCAGTTTTTAGTTGCTGTGATAATTCAACAATGTATGTGGCCAATCCCTTCTGCTTTCTGAAGGACCATGTGCATATTTAAAATGCTAAGTACTTCGACATTGATAGCTAAATCTTTTACATGCTCGTTTTCTGGGCACAACAGCTTCTGCGTCATCAAGGCCTGATGTTCAAAACATCCACATGGCTTAAAGAGGATAGCAGAAGGTATTGTATCTCCCACTCATGTGGTGGGTCTAGAGTTTGGGAGCATAGGCTGTAAAGCTAAGAAGATTAATCCAAAAAAGCGTAAGGGCTTAGAAAGTGCAAAGGTCCAAGGCAGTCATGAGATTCATTGTATCATTGCATCACCAAGCAGAATTTGTTGTCAGGGCTTCTGTAAACCACTAATGTTTTAGTCTCTGAGGAAGTACATATAAGCATGTTGTTTGCCTGTGATATCAGTTGGACCTAATGACATATTGAATGTTCATTTAATTTTTGATACTTTGTGAATTAGAACTTTCATGCGTTTATCCCTACTGTTTCAAGAGGCAAGGCTAAGTCAAAAGGTTCACTTTCTCATGCCTAACTTCCCTCATGAATCGTTGCAGGTTGCTCTCATGTGTTGTTGTTAGGCATGTTTTCAAGTAAATTTAAGGTTAAATAAAGCTGGATATAAAACTTAAGGTCTTTCTTCAGAGTAAAAAAGCCCTGATATGGGTTTCTGAAATCTCTGAATAGCTATAGAATAGATTTTAGTTAGGACTGTATATTGGAATATGACCTGTTTGATTTTGATTTAAAATTTTGACATATGCCTCTTTGGGATTTAAATGAGGATTAACATATCCACTTCAATTCAGATAATTATTATGCAGTATTTTGGGAACAATGGGAAGAACTACTCAGAGCTTACAGTACCAATCTTGATGAGGAAGTTTACCTGTAGTTTGTGATACAACTTTGTAGTTTTTTAGACTCCAATCCCATTTGAGTATATACTATACTAGTGTAGCGGTTATCACGTTCGCTTCACACACAAAAGGTCCCCAGTCAGGTTGGATGGGACTCTGAGCAACCTGATCTAGTGGAAGATGTCCGTGCTCACTGCAGGGGCGTTGGACTAGATGACCCTTTAAGGTCCCTTCCAACCCAAAGATTCTATGATTCTATAAATAAGCATGTTTTAATCTATGACTGACCAGCACTGAATGAATAGAGCTTTTTTTCAAATAAAGGATTTTGCTATAGTCGTCCATGCGTTTGTTGCCCTAGATTTGTCCTTCAGTAACTCTGTATAGAGCTACAACTTTAAAACATTTTGAAACTTAATCTGGTGTAAAAAGTAGCTGCTTGTCTGTTAAATAGAAGTGGTCTCTGTGTATATGTGATGGCACAGTTCTACAGTATTCCTTCTTTGCAGATATTTCTGAAATGAAGCCCTTGGCCTAGAAATGTCAGTCATTTGGGACCTGCCTCCTTAAAAAACACTGCTAGAAGATGCATCTATTACAAAAGGGAAGATCTGTGGTCAGGCTATTGTTTCAGAAGTGTCTTCTGTGTTGGCCTCCTTGTGAGGTGCCCCAGAGGTTTCTAGTACTAGCTTTCCACATTGTTCCAAGCCTGTTTTTTTCCAGATTTTAGAAGGAAGGAATAGATTGAAGGGTGCTAACTATGAGAGGAGATATATGTTTCTATATTGCTATGAGTGAACTTGGTTTTTGTAGTTTTTAATATTATATCATTGAATTTATATTTATGTGAAAAAAGCTTGGGTAAATTGGGTCTTGCCGTGGTCTTTTGAGTAAATTAATTCTGGGTTTTAAATTTCTGTGATAATGTCTAAAGCAGTGGAGCGGGACTCAGAAAAAGGAAAAAGTGAAAAAGATCACAGGCCTTTTATTTTCTCCCTCTCATTCTGTTTCTGGGCTTTTTTTATTCAAATGTCAGGAACCTGTTTGATCTGTTTGGTGGAATACATTAAGAGACCATGTGCTGGTTACAAGTAGCATTTGTTTCTGAATACTACTTTTTGTCTTTCTTGTGAAAATACTGTGGCTTTTTGTGAGATTTGTGGCTTAAGTTGTACTTCTGATGAAGCTGGGAATGAGATGAGGAACAAGAGAGACTGTAGGTTGGAGGGTAGCAAGATCTGAATTACTAGGGAATGAAAACTGAAACAAAGAGAATTATTCACAGAATCACAGAATCATTAAGGTTGGAAAGGACCTTTAAGATCAGCAAGTCCAACCATCAACCCAACACCACCATGCCCACTAAACCATGTCCTGAAGTGCCATGTCCACACGTTTTTTGAACACTTCCAGAGGTGGCGACTCCACCACCTCCCTGGGCAGCCTGTTCCAATGCTTGACCATTCTCTCAGTGAAGAAATTTTTCCTAATATCTAGTCTAAACCTCCCCTGGCGCAACTTGAGGCCATTTCCTCTCGTCCTATCACTAGTTACTTGGGAGAAGAGACCAACACCCATGTCACCACAACCCCCTTTCAGGTAGTTGTAGAGCATGATAAGGTCTCCCCTCAGCCTCCTTCTCCAGACTGAACAACCCCAGTTCCCTCAGCCGCTCCTCATAAGACTTGTGCTCCAGACCCCTCACCAGCTTCGTTGCCCTTCTCTGGACACGCTCCAGCACCTCAACGTCCTTCTTGTAGTGAGGGGCCCAAAACTGAACACAGTATTTGAGGTGCAGCCTCACCAGTGCCGAGTACAGGGGCACAATCACTTCCCTACTCCTGCTGGCCACACTATTTCTGATACAGGCCAGGACGCTGTTGGCCTTCTTGGCCCCCTGGGCACACTGCTGGCTCATGTTGAATGGAAAATGGTTAGAGAGAAAAGATGGTAATATGTGTTTTGAAATGAAAAGTACAATAAAATAAAAATAGTAGTTGGGAAGTGACTGCTTGTCTCCCTTAAGTTAGCTGTTACCCCCAAAAAGAACTGAAGGCTCAAAGACAGGAACCTGAGCTGGGGCATGGTTCAGATTTAATGGAGCTTCAGTAAATTAGGGGGGCTGTAGGACGAAAAATTACAATTTTAAACTGCTGCATATCTAATTGCAATCCCTTAGGCAAATTTTTTAGTCTTTAAGATAAACAGGTTGGTCTGGAGTCAAAACAACCATATTAATAGCCGATTACTTTTTTCTTTATAGATACTTTTAATCACTTGGTTTAGAAAAATTATGTTGTTACATTCAAAGACCTAACTTTGTCATAATAGAGATTGTACAGGGCAAGGCCTGGTGAAACACCTGTTAACGAAGTCCAACATGATATAATTCAGCCAGTTCAGTTCCTCTGATGAGTATCATCTATTTGACGCTTTTCTGTTACAGCAGCCCAGGTGTTTTTTATAGATGCTTTCTCATAAAATTTCCCTTTTCTACCTGTTGCTGAATGAAATGTAAATAGTGTCAATGCCAAATATAATAATGGCTGTGTTATGCCATGTTCCAATAAATGGTCTCTCTGAAGACTTTTCGTAAGTTACTCTTTACAGTGCATTCACATGCTAGACAGTACAGAGAGAAGAGAGGAAAAATAGCAAAATACCAAAAATGGGATAATATCAGGTCATGGATGAAGTAGATGGTGTGTTTGTTGTTTGGAACCTGTTTGATGTTAATTTTCCTGACAAATGTAAAATTGAATTTATTAAATACCGGACTGTAATACTTTGAGCAGTCAAATATATAACACTGGAATACAGTTCTGGGGCTAAATTAAGTTTTTGTGTGGCTGAATGGAATGCCCATCTTGGTTGGATTGAAAAATGTCATAAGGCTTTTTTTACCCAAGCATTTCTGCCAAGTGCGTACAGGAAGTGGCTTTGGCAGTTGTATCCAAACAAGTAACTTCATTTCCTGGAATCGGCTTTTTTGCAAGATGTGGACTTTAGGAAAGAATTGTAAAGAAGGATGTTAAGGGGTAGAGGAAAGATCACCCCTAAAAGCCTCTGAAAAGAAGTTTGTCCAAAATATCAATTTTTTATAGATAGATTCACAACAGCACCATATAGAATATTTTTTCAAATAGATGGTTTCTTTATATAATAAAAATTACTGAAACTATTATCTTTACTAGGGTCCATTTTGCAGGGGTCCATTTTATGTCTGGAAAAAAGGAGACAGTGTTTAGTGTTTATTGGCAAGGCTTGTATATCAACTATAAAGTAGTTGATATACAAGAGAATGTGTTGTATGACCACACAGGTTATAGAGGCTTATTAGCAACCTGAGGTTAGTAAAACTATTTACTGCCACAAAAAAAAAAAAAAAAAAGAAAGAGAATAGATGTTGCCAGGTATAATTTTCAGTGAAAAAGGAGACATGAGTTGATGTAACACTAAACATATTCTGCTAAAAATATGAAAATTTTATCTGGCTGGCCAGGTGCTATTTTTTTACGCTATTGCCAATTTATATTGTTCTTGTCTAACTTGCTGGGTTTGAATCACACTTTATTTTTTTCCTTCTCTTTTTTTTCTACTCTCTTAAGGTTACTATCCTGAATATTTCAGTAGCAGTACCTGCAGCCTTCCTCAGTGCTGGATAGCTGACTATAATATAAGCTTTCATCTTCCTATGCTTTTAATCTTAGGGTCAAATCATAGGTCTTTTTCAGATGCTTGAAAAGCAGTGGTTCAAAAGCTGTTTAGTATCAAATAGGTTTTTTTAAGTGTTATTGCAAATGAGAGGCTATTTCAGAATTGCTAATAGGGAAAACAGTACATTGAAAAATGTAGTAGCAGTGAGTCATACTGTGATGCATCAGATGGGAATCTTGAAAAAATTACCGTTTTCTTATAAATAATATTGCAAAATCCTGAAGTTTAGAGAGAAAAGTAAATACTTATGACAGAAGAAATCTTCGTGTCAAAAAAATGCTACAAAGTTCACAGATAATGGAAAAATCAGAATATATTTTTTTAATAATAGATTTAGTTGGGTACTAAAAGACAATACATGAAACAACTTAGTATAACTTAATTTATGTAGAATTTTTGTCAAGTCATTAAAGGCTTTTTTAGTGGATGAAGAGACAAGAAAAAATGCTTTGGAAGGAGTTCAATGGAATAATTAAAGCATGAGTAGAGATAAGCAAACATTTTGTATACCTTTCCCAAACGTCAAAGGCTGTACTTGCTGTGTCACAAATGGCAACTGCTGTAAATTTGTTTTGGGATGGAAGCTTTGCTTTTCCATTTTTATTTTTGATACCTCTTTCTATATGTTATTTTTTCATGTAATCATCTATTTTTTGGTTTTGTAATGTTCACTTTTTCAATACTTATGCAGAGAAACTTAAGACGCTTTCCTTGTTTGCAGTTGTGCCCACTACTTATGCCAGTCTTGTTATTCCTAAAGAAATGAAACTTCTTAGTAAGAATATTTCCTGAATAATGTATGAGCTTCTGTTAACATTTTCCTTTGTATGTTTCTGATTTTTCACTGAATACTTGTGATAAAGTATATTGTCTGAGTTTGTTAGCTGGCTTGGAATCTTATTCTTGTTTGTCATATTTTTCCTTCATGTTCACTGTTGTTTGCATATTTCTACTGCAGTGTGGATTTAAATTATAAACAAAACAATTCCGCTTTACATTGCATTATAGAGCCATTACTTTGCCTTGAATAAGATCCCAGACTGAGATGGAGGGCATTGGGTTTTTATTTCAGTCTTTATTATTTACAAAGTTTGTGAACTTATACAAGTGACCTCATTTCTCTGAACCAGTTTCCTCAACTGTAAAATAAATTAGAATGTTTTATCTTTCTTGATCACTTTGAGATTTCATGTTCAAAGGCCATCTGTAAGTGCAAAGTCTTGTTTTTCTAACACTGAGGAGCATATGAAATGATTTGTGAAAGACAGTGAATTAGAAGCAGAAACTAATATAAAATGTTGGAACTCTGGACTCTTCATTTCAGTCAGCATAACTTGCAACACAGTTCTTGAAATTACTTCTCTTTATTGATAGCTGATTTGTTTGGGTAGCTTGATTGAAAATCTAGGTTATGTTGGCTTCTTAAAATTCTATGCAAGCATGGGTGAATATTTCTATTTATAGTATGTTTGATATTTATTGTAAACTGTAAGAGTAAGCTTCATACAAATGTATTTCATGCAAAGCCATCTCTACTTGCTCAGTAAAAGCAAGCAGAGTAAAACACTGAGTGACCTGGGAAAGTTCTGAGTGTTAAAATTATTGTATTTTTATTATGAATCCTTTATTCTGCAATACCTCCCCATTTTGATCACCTCTCTCTATGCCTTTTACATTCAGATTTAGGTCTTTGAGGAAATAATTATAAATATATTAGAAATTTCCTTTAATCTTTAAGAGTACAGAGAGACAGTGACATCGGTTTGAATAATAGCCAATGTTTGGAAACAGAGGGAGAATGTCTTAGTTTTGTATCGGGAGCGTTAAAACAACTTTACATAAAGGAATGCTAGAAGAATAAGTCAGAGCTCCAGGCAGACATCCTTTGATTTTCAATGGGTTTGTTTAATTAACTAAAGCCTAATACAAGAGCCCACAGCTCTAATATACAGCACATTTAGTATTGAAGTAAGCTTGTATGACCAATTTCCATAATATATTGTCCCATTTTGCTCCTAAGGAAAACAAGCAGTTTAAAGCCATCAAATAAACATAGTGTACTTGGCATTCAGGAAGAATTATGCTATTTTTCTAGTGATAGTCACTTATTTCAAAATATTTCCAAGGGGCAAAAGCACTCTTCATTCTATGTCTTGACGTAAGCAGATTTAGAGCTACAGAGGTTATTGGTGCAAAAATTATCTTTTGATCCTTTGCTGCATATTAATCATGTAGTTATTTGGTTACAAATTTTGATTAAAAAGGAATTGAAAGAAGTAGCTTTTCATAGTGGGAATTGTGCCAATATGAAATGGAATTTCACTCAAATACTTTACATGACATGATATTTTTTTTTAAATGAAGTTCCCTAATACAGACCATTGAATTTTCACCAGAAAACGTTGTCATATGACAAGTCAGAGAGACAACAAGGGGAGTCTTGCCTCTGTGAGCAATCAGTTTTGCCATTAATATCACTGTGACAAGAGTATCATCAGTTCCGATTAAACCAACAGTTTTTCATATCACAGAAACAAAAGACTAATTAAGATGCAGAAGAACCCAGATTACTTGACTTTTTTTTATTCTCAAGTTTAATACAATAGACCTGTATTAGGCATCATAAGAATAATTACAGTTTTCCTTTTCTCTTTTTACATAGTGTGGCGACTATAGCCAGAATAACTAAAGCTGACAATAAATTGGTAGGAGCGGACATTTTTAAGTGATGTGAAATGTTGCATATTATTAGGCAGTTGTATACATGTTTTATAAAAGAAAAATAATTTGTTTTTTAAATAATGAAGATTGCCTTCTGATATTAGAGATTTTGTTTTTAATTTGTTCATTGTCAGAAGGGAGAAAAAATTTGCATCTCCATGCTTATCCACATGTGCATGTACATATGTTAGCTGTCTCTGATTTCTATGAACGTACTTGGGGGAAAAAAATGCTAGCGCATGTTTATTTGCAGGATCAGGAATTCAGCTTCTAAATTAATTTACTTTCTATCACTGGTGCTGAGGGTGGCAAAACAATGTGTAATTGTGTAGTGTAGATATCCATCTGACAGTAAGTGACCTGTAACCACTATAATGTTTCATGGGCTCACAGAATTTAAAAGATAATATATTTCTATAAATAGTTATCCTCCAGTAAGACAAAAAGAGAAATGTTCAAGAATTGCTAAAGATGCACTGGTACATTTCTGAAAGACAAATGTTCTGTGAATTATTATAAGCAAATAGATGTTGTGAAATCCTAGACTTTATTTTACCACACTGCAGTATCAAATTGCTCTCTTATTTTTATTCCATGGGGAATGGTTGCTGTGCATAAAGACAAGGAATGGTTATTTTTCCTGAATGTGGATATTTATCATTATGGCAGCAGACTTAATGGGATAGACTACACCAACCCATAACTACAGGGTAGAAGGCACTTCGTGCCTCTAGGGACAGTTTAAGATGGAAACCATCAAAATGTTGAATTAATTTTACCATGGTGAGGTTTCAGGGATTAAATTTGGGGTTAATATGTACACTTGTTTCAAATTGATATTTGTAAACCCTGACATGATTGTTTCTAATGTTTTCTCTGAGGACAGAAAATAGTATGAATAGCACAGATCTTTTGGTCAACTTAGCAGCAATTATGAGTTCTTAGCTGTCTCTGCCTATTCACGGTCCCTTTGGTAAGACAGAGAAATTCATACACTGCAGACCTGCCCTCAAAGAAAGTATCTTAATCATTTCAGTGGCCCAATATCCATGGTAGGATTTCAGCTACAGAGTATGGGAGAATGGGAATTAATTGTCCAGTAATTTTACAGTGCTCATAGCTTTTTGACTCTAAGATCAAAATATAGAAGCTTCTTATAATTAATTAGTAGTTCTTTATTAAAATGCATTAAGATATGTTTAACAAAAACCCTCACTCCAACTTTTTGCAATAGCATAAGCACTGTTCATGGCCCGTGTCATCCCTGTGCTGCTTCCAACATGTTGTGCGACTGAGGTATATGGCCTGAGGTTGTCAGGTGGAGAATTAATTTTTACTTAATGTGTTCTTCTTTTGTTCCCCTTTATGTTCCTTCTCAGTTCTGGGAGCAGTACTGTAGTTAGACATAGGTGTTCCCCATTCATCATATTAAAGTGGATGTACCATGCCCCAAAAATGGATGTGCAAAGAAGAAAAAAGTCTGGGTGAATCCCTGGATTGAAAGGAAGAGGCTTTGAAAGCTGGCTGCAAACGGCTAGATATATTATGTAGTAAAGAATAATCCATTTTTAGGTATTTGAAGGTGACATGACCGGCAGTGGGGAGCTCTCACATTCAGTCTTATTAAAATTTAAAACCTAGAGATACCTATATATTTGAGTGGATATTTTCACAATAATATTGGAAATTAAAGATTTTGTTTTAGGTGACATTGTTTTGTGTAATGCAAATTCTTTTATCTTTTTTTGTTATGATGCACTTCAAAATGCACAGCGGTGAAGTTTGGGAAAATGACAGACAGAAATTGCACCAATGCTTAGTTGAATTTTCCAAGCTCATCAAGTGATACTACTAGTTGGGGAACTTAATATCCCTGTTTTAAATTACATCTTCATTTTAAAACCTAGAGAGTTTTAAATATTACTTCTAAATCAGATGGGTTGTTAGAATCCTATTTATTGGGTTTTTTCCAAATGTTTCTTGGTCTTTTGAGGAGTGCCTGTGCCAAGAGGAATAAACAAGGATGTTTGCTTGAATTCCAGAAATATTTCTGTAATATTAATGAAATTTCTCGAGCATTTTTTACTTCCTTCAAGCAATCTAAACTAGAGGCACCACAAGAACATAATTCTTATCACATATTAATTTTAGACTTGAGACAAGCAATGAGGTTTTTGCTTGTATAATTTTGTGTTTACACATTTGTCCTTATACATAGGAAGTCCCATATTTATCACACACAAGTTTTTAGAGGCCTTTAGCTGATATATAGGATTGAGTGGTGCAATACTAACTTTCATTGATCCTGATAACACTTTAGCCCAACTTCCTCCCATCCTCCTTCACTCAAACATGCACAAACAATTAGGTGTTGTTTTTTGGTTTTGGGGTTTTTTTAATTAATTTAGGTTTTGAACTGCACTGAAACAGGAAGTTACACATTTTGAGTATTCAATTTTTTATATAACAACACTAAGAAAAGAAGGCATCCACAAAGTTAACCTTCTGTGGCTTTACAATGACAATTTTTAATCTCTCTTGTTGTGAAATTGCCAGAGTGAAAGTACTGTCACACCTGAAGTAAATAAAGAAGGGTATCAGTGAATACAATCAGATGATAGGAACTCTGTTGTTCACATTAGGAACTTAGAAGCATATAAGTAGATATTCGGTAACAATAATTAATGTCTTATTAATTAATAGCTAGAAAGAAAACTCATCTCACAAGGGCTTAGCTGTCATAGAGTTTGTTGCCAGTTATATTTTTGGTGATAAAAAGCAGTATTATTTCCCTGCATTACGTTGATAGTAGAGTCCGATTGCATTTTTATTAAAATGCAACTTTTCACAGTTGTCTGTAAACTATTATGTAAAGAAAGCCACAGATCTATCTTAGAATTTCTTGAGCCTGAGCTGTACTGGAAGAATAGCAAAAGGAGCATACAGCTGGAGTTTATGTCTCTACCATGCAGTCCCACCTATGTCTAACACGTGGCTCCTTCTCACCAGTCTGCCTTGAGGTTATTATAGATAAATCTCCTCTTCCAACTGAAATTACTGTCCCTGACTGTTCATAATTGCCAGACTTCCTGCTTCTGCCCTGTCTACCTATCTGGGCTTTACTAGATTAAAAAAGACTTGCTATTTAAAATAAATTAATAGATTTTGACTGAAACCAGTTAGGGAGTACTCACATGAACAATTCTCCTAGACAGTGTGGCAGAGTAGTGGAGATGAATGGCTGGAAAGTTTTATCAGAACGTTTTCTTCTGTGAAATCACAAAAGCAAAATTTTTCAGTAAGTACAAAACAAAAGTGTGATATATGTCTATGGTTGGAGTTCCCATGGAGCAAGGATATTTTTATGCATTAAAAAGTTATGAGAAATAATACATGAGTTTGGGGTTTTTGGTTTGGTTTGGGGTTTTTTTTGGTGGTACTGACCTCCAAAAGGATCATTCTGCAGGAAGGAATACATGATTTTGTGGATTACGGTAGACAAAATGAGATGAAATCCAATAGCACTAACTGCAAAGTCATGAGTTTAGGGTATAATGAAAGAGCTGTTGCTTATTAGCTCAATGAACAAGTCGTGGGTAAGATCTCATTTTGAATGTTGTGTTTTCATGTAAACACTTTGGATTAAATAAAGAAATCAAACTGAGTCAATAACTGAAAAGAGCCTTTTTAAGAAAATGAAAGTGTTGTTTTATAACAGGAAGTTAAACCTTTTACCTTTTTTAGTGAAAGTGGCAGGGAAATGTGATTATGAATTATGAAACTATTTGGAGTGATTACAAAATATCAAAGTGATGTGAAGTGGTAATGAATACTATGAGATAATAAATTAGGTTTCTAACAATCACAGGTGGGAAATTCTGAAGCAGCTTTCTAAGCAGGATAACGGAAGTGAGAAATTAAAATTTGTGGTGTTACAAAATTGTAGAAAGAACTGTAAGATAGGAAAGAAATGATCTTGCAGTTAGAAATTAGCCTGTGGTTATGAAAATTTTAGGGCTCAACTTGCTGTTGTCTCTGGGAGGATGTTGATTATTGTTTCTTCAGCATGATTATTGTATTGAACTTATCCTGTTTGATTGGTTGGAATGCTTGGCAGCGTGACAATTCCTCTTGGTGAAGACATACTGACTACTTCTGATGATTTTCCTGTCCTTCAAGTGCCTGGAAGTCGTTTCCAGGATTAGTTGCTCAGTCACCTTCCCAGAGATCGAGGTGACACTGACAGGCCTGTAGTTCCCTGGGTCCTCCTTGCACTCCTTAAAGATAGGAGTGATGTTTACTTTAGTCTTCGGATGCTTCTCCCAGTCATTTTATTGATCAAAGATTATCAAGAATGGCCTCACAATAACATCATCCAGCTCCCTCAGCACTCGTGAGGTCATCCCATCAGGGCCCCTTGACTTATGTATATCCTGTTTGCTTAAGTATTCCCTCACCTGATCCTCTTCCATGAAGGATATGTATTCCTTAATACAGACTTTCCCACTCGACTCTGGGACCTGGGATAACTGAAGGCTGGTCTTGCTAGTAAAGACTGAGGCAAAGAAGGCATTCAGTACCACAGCCTTTTCCATGTCCTGTGTAATGAGGTTCCCTGCCTCATTCAGCAGGAGCCCCACATTGTCCCTAGCCTTCCTTTTGTCACCTACATACTTACATTTTTTCTATGTTGCACTTTATGTAACCCAGAACAAGTGCAGCAGTTAAACATTAACATAGGATCAGTACATACATGTTTAATATAGAGGTCACATAAAATCAACTTGAATATTCAGTGACACTGGAAACAACCTTGGCAGGCAAAAGAATTTTAATTAAAAAAAAAGGAAGATATCTCATTTTTGCTTCTTCCTAGAAAGTGAAATTACTGGCGATAGGAATGATCTATTACTTTCTTTTTAACAGTTTTCAGCAGCATTGCAAAAGTCCTTGGTATAGGTGCATTTTGATATCCTAAAAATTTGACCAGCTCTTTATATATTTTTTGTCACAAGGACTATTACTACTTAAAATATTTTCCATTTTGATTAATTTATTAGTATTTCCATAGAGCCAGGATTTCTCTTATTGCAAACGATTGCTAATGGCTGTAACTCAAAACCATGTGAACATAAGTAAACTTTCTATGGTATATTAAGAATGTTCAAGTTAAAATTTGTCTTTCTGCTGAACAAATCTCTTTCTGAAGGTTTTATTCTTAGAATATTAAAAATAAATGGTATTAATGTGTTGCATAATTTTGTTCTTAAAAATGTAATGTGCATGCTATTTATCATTGTCACCAAAAATGGATTTGAATCCTGAGCTATATGTTCTACTTTATCCTATTTTTAGTGAATAGTAGGATTTTGGTGAAATTAACTTAGCTATAGCTATAATTTGCATTTTTAATAAAACATTTTGATGAATGCCTCTATGCAAAAATGTTTTATTAAAAGTACAAACTATAACATCATTTAAACCTCCTCAGTCTTCTAGACTATGTTAACACTGATTCAGAAGGCAAGTACACTTACACTTTTGTTTGGCAAAACTCATTTGAAAAAAAGGGTATATATAGCATTCAGAATCTTTTTTCTTTTTTTTATGGTGTACAAAGATTTAGTGTTTCCTTCACAAGTCAATTCTTCAAGATAGATTTTTTTTTTTTTTTGCATTAAAAATAAAACAGATATGGTCAAAAGAGTTTTAAAAAGAAGTAAAACTTTTAACAGCTGAGGAAAGTCCAAAATAATGAGCTGAAGTTTTAGCTAAAGGTAGCTAAAATTTTTGTAAGAACAATTTGATAAAGTTTGGAAAAGCTGAAGTGAAAATTCAGGAAAGTTAGCCGATTTGTTTTTATGTATAAGTCCAAGTCCCATTGTTACCTCCTCTTTTTCTACTTTGCCTCCTATTTCAAAACCATTACAGATAAAAATGAAAAAAAAAAAAATTACAGGTACTGGTAATAAGCCCTCTTTTTCTACATGCACTACCAACTACTTAGGCTTACTAAAATGCACCCTTTGTGTAATGCAAGAGGCACATTGTGCTTAATTCCATAGAGAATTTAACAGTTTATGCTCAGGGTAGGTGTTTAAGAGCATGCAGGCACCTGAGGAAAGTTACACAAGTGTTCTCTAAACTTCTGCTGTTTTATGTGCACAGGACTCCCATTTTGACTATGCTGAACTTCTGGAGCTTATCACATTGCCTAGAAGTCCCCAGGTCTGAGAAGATAAGTTAAAACTCCTGAGGGCTTAATTTTGCATGTATATTTAGAGTATAATTAATGTACATTGACTGCTTTGACCACTGTTATTTAAAACTTCAGCAGTGACATGAGAAAGAGGGGATGCTGTCTGTAACATAGTAGTTACAGAACTTGTTGCGGAACGGAGAAAATTATTCCTTGGTAGCTGAGTGCTTGAAATTTAGTGTAGTTATTGCTGAGGAATAACATGCCTAATTACTTTTTAAAATTTGAACATTAGTACACAATAGGCTACTATGTTCATTCTCAGAGGCAAACTCCAATAAAGCTTAACAGAGCAAGAATCAAAGTTCATTCTTTTACAAAGAAGTTTCACTCATTTCTTAACTGTGAACTTTCAGCTGCCAAATGGAATAGGCAATGGCATTGGTAAAGCTCATTCATCTTGAATGTCAATAGCAAATTTTAAAATTAGTTAATCTAGATTGTTGACTGGTGAGAAGAGATAGCTTACCATGGAGTGCATCTCATGGTTTCTTCCCTCAACTCTCTACCTCAGCATACCTCATACATTTGGTGCCTGAGTTCCTGCTAAAAAAAGGCCAATTTCTCATTAAGCGGCTCCTGCGCTCCTGTGTTTATAACCTGAAATATTAAGATAGCCCCAAGCTGGTACTAACTGATGGTGTACCACTACAGACTTTTTTTTTTTGTGTGTCTACCTAAGATGTAGTGCTTACAGGCTTCTACTTCAGAAAACCTCAGTATCTTAATATAAAGCTAAAATATAATATGAAATTAAAACTACAGTAAGCTTCCAAAACCAGATTGATGTTTATAACAAGCCATTTTTCTTCTGCTAAACTGCTCTGAAAACGAAATATGCCTTTTTTGTGGTTTATGGTGTTACCAGCAAGATTGATGGTGGAAACAATTCTCCAGGCACCAAAAATACTTGCAGATTTCCCCAACAACAAATTTCACTTGCATTTGGTCCAAGCTGTCATGACTCCATTGATGTAGGCTGTCATTTGGTAGAGCTCTTAAAATATTCTTATCCCACCATTCAGAGTCATTTTTCTAAAATTGAGAAACGTATATGCAAAAGGAGAATTTAGATACCATATCTATCACTCAAAACAGCATAGAACATGTAAAGGAGGCAAATTTTGTTGTGAGTATTCTATATTTTTTTAAACATGTTGGTCTAGTTGAAAACGGCAGACAAGTTTTTGAACATAAAAGCCCCTTTCCAGGTCTAAAACCAAAGTGGCAAATGTTGCTACTGCAACATGGCAAATACCTGAAAAACATCAAAACGTAGGTGTTTATTTTGCTATTACTGAATCTTAACTGAAATCTTCTTTTTAAACACAATTTAAAGTTGATAGGTGACTCAAGTGCCTAATGTATTGCCCCTTTCTTATATTTAGTAAAATTTTTACAACTGCATCAACTGTTGAAGGGAACAGATTTAGATTTCTACAAAGAGAAGGAAATGCAGTCTATTTCTAATATCCAGTCTTTAATGTAAACCACACAGTGCACTGTAAGAGATATGTCCTGTTTTATGAGAAGTTATCCAAAATGTCTGATTCTGTCATAAGCAAGACTGAATCTTATTTATTGAGAAGTGGCAGCACTGTTGGGTGGGTCTCCTAAAGTTCTTGTGGGTTTGACTTCACATTTTCCTTTGTATCCACCCCTTGTGCTTCTGCCAAGCCTACCATGCTTCATTTCAGGCTCTCTCTTTGTACCTACTAATTAAGGACTTTCAATGTGTGTATGTATTATAAAGTCAAATATGATCTCACAGGCAGCTTTAAAGAAGTAAATGGTTGGAAGTAGTAGCTGAAAATAATTTTTTCTCTTTTGAGACATACACAAAATGTAAAATATTTCTGTAGTAATGTTGGTATGATAACATGAGAAAAACTTGTTTGTATTAATAGATACAGTACTTCATTCCTCACTGCTGATATCTGCAAACATTTTGTTCATGCTAAGTAGCCTCTAACTGTGCCCTTGGCTCCCTTGCTCCCATTCTGAATTTGATAGCTCTGCTGACCATTGGCTCTTTAAAGAAAATACAAAAGCATAAGTAACATAAAAGTAGGCACACTGTAAATCATTAATGCTAGTGCAGATATTCTACAGCATCTTGAAGCCATGCCATGTAAATTGAGAAATTAGAATCCATAACTAACAGAAACAGAATCAGACCAAAATGGTCCTTTTAACTAAGTCTAACACATCCGAGGAAAATACGTGCTCTATCAAGTGAAGGTGATGATGGTATATTAAGTTACTATTAACAATTTTCTTTTATCCTGTAGTTCTCACTAGTGTTGTGCTTTGCAACATTTGGCAGGTAAGCAAACTATTATACTAATTTTCTAAAAGATGAAAATGAAGGAGATTTCAATAGTTTCAATATTTTTACAGTGAGATCACTCAAAGGTTCAATCTGGTATCAGATTTATGACTTGTCACTAAGGAGCCTAAAACTGCATTTTTGACTATCATTAGGCATTAAAGGTCAGGTGGCTTTTGTTGCAAAAGTAAAGCTATTAAAAACACTCATATTAAACTGAAGAAAGTCAACGTGATTAAATTCAGCTATAATATCCCATTTGGAGTTTTGTTGTTGTTCTGTGATCTTGGACAATCTTAAAATAGTCAATTCCATCTTGTTTTAAATTTTTTATACTTCATTCAACTTTTGTTTTTGAAATACAGTTCAATATTTGCCTTACTATTGCAGAGGAATATTAGTACGTGAAAAACCTACTCCTAATGGGATTCTTTAAGTGGTTGGTTGGGGGGTTTTCAGAAGCATTGCAGTTGAACTTTATAAAAACTGACTTTTACGAAGTTGGCATTGTATATTTGTTCTTTTGTATAATTTTTGTTCTTTTATTTTAGTAATCTTAAATCAATGCCATTTTTAGTGATGACATACCTCTAACAATATTCATTGCAGTAGAAATGGTACTTGTTTTTGATATCTGTCCGACATATTCCTGTACAAGTTTGTGCTTTGCTGTTAGGCACTTGCAGTGTTTCATTTAGTGGTGATTTCTCTTCTGTTCATAAATTATCTCAACATATATGGAATAGTTTGTTTTGTCAATCAATTTATTTTATGTGGATAAAATGATGCCTAGGTAAATGACCCGTGCACCAATTAACTCTAGGGTTTGCACAGTAGAAATACTCACTTGTGGAGTGCAGTCTGACTTGCCTAGACCAATGTTCAGTACCACAACAAACATATGCTCATAATCTCAAGAAACTGTTCATTTTACCTGTGTCCTCCCCTGTAAATAAACAAAGAAATTCCAGAGCCAGAAAAATTAAATTATGCTGATGTTTTATTTAGTTCATTGAGTCTGAATATTCTGGTTTTCCTCTGAGGCCTTTAACTTTCCCAGAGACTATGTTTTGCAGTTCAACACTGCTGGGATACCATAAGCAACCTTGTTTTGTGTCTTTCCCATTTTTGATTTGCAGTCTAATGAAGGTAGCCATATGTAATACACATGCTTTTCATGAAGAACTTAGCTGAGCTTCACAGTGGGCATATATTTGTTGGGTTTGGGTTTGTTTTCCTGTTTTTAAGTATTTATTCTTTGTTGATTCATTATTCCCAAGCTCTGTTATATCTATGTTTTTCCATTCTGAACAGATGACTATGATGTCTTGAGGAATCCTGGTAAAGATGTAATGATTTATGCTTACATGCAAACACTTATTGTGTTTACACACAAAATATTATTGTCTAATACCTTATTTCTATTACAAAGACTTGCAAAATAATTTGTCTTTAGTTTCGTTTGGAAGCGTCCACAGTTCCTTTCTCATATTTGATAATAAGTGGCAATACATAATAGCACAAACAGGTTGACAGTCTTCATAAGCGTGAAGACTCATAATTCACACTAACTGCTGTCCTGAAATCCTTCAGAAAACCCTCACTTGAATGAGAGCTTTCCTTGAGCCAAAGGGACTTTTTGCTCCTATTGATTTCAGTGGAAGAGTTGACAGTTATTGTCCAATAGAGCACTTAATAGGAATGACAAGACAAGGTCTTCTACTGTGAAAATGTAGTTTCTGGAAAACAGATATGTGGGCAGTTGCCTTTCTCATCAGAATACATGGTCTGAACAGCTGTTCCCAAGAGTTTGCCTTTGTTAACAGTCTTAATGTTCCTCCCTCAGAACAGCTCAACTTGAAACCTTAATTCTTCTCTCCTGGAGAGTGGTTTTCAATTCTTTTTGCAGGTTAAACTGTCAGCCTCCGGCATGAGGGGGCTGCTGGAACTCCCTTGGAGCTCTCATTCAGGGACCAAAATCTGGTTACAAGGTGGGGTCGTGAGGAGACACTGTGATTCTGTTTTCTGACAGAGAAGATATCAATTTCATGCTGTTCTTCGACAAATTTTTCCAGACTTAACTGAAGAGCAATGTAAATGTTTTCTGTTATTTTCACACATTAAACTTTATGAAGGTCTTATCCCTCTGAGCAATAAACCCTTTTTAAACACACAAATGAAAAAACCCTTTTTCAACAAACCAACCAATACAAAGAATGTAGCCTGACTCAGCACTCTGGAAGTGCCATTTCCAGTTTGAGCACTCTTGAAATCTTTATGAAAAAGCACTAAAATACAGTCCTTAAAAATTGTTCAGTATTTATAAACTGGGATCGCTGAAGTAAGCTGCAATAGGATTTGTGGGTGTTGGATATTTTTAAAAATCAGTATGGTCATTTAAATATGTACAACCATGTTTGATTACTTCTGGCAACAAAATAAGGTCTAAGTTTATACACTTGCATGCTCTTACCTACTCAGATATAGTCCTTGGGTAATCCCAGTGGATGCTATTTAACTTAAAAATAGCATTCAGGCCTATAATTTCTCTGGTGATTGAGCATCCAGTGCCACACTATACCCTACATGTTCCTTTAGCTTATTTTCCTAACTAAAGTTTATGAGGCACTAAAAGTTGTTGTTTAGGATGGCTGTAAATAGTATTTGTATATGAAACACATAGAATAAATGATGTCTAAATTAGTGATAGAATAGGATGCATAATACCTGCCAGGGCCTTTGCTGATATGCAGGCTTCTACCAGCTGTAGGCGTACAACTGAGTCTTGAAATCACTTTGATCTTTTCATGTCACCTCAAAAAGTAATCAGCCACATCGAAAAGCCTTATTACGTTTTTGCTCAGTGTATTTTGAATTATTACTGATTTCAAGAGTTTAGCACATGATCAATGCTACAGCAAGCTTTCTGGTTCTTGGTCATTTCCGAGCCTGTAGCTCTAGTTCAGAGCTTGTAGGCGTCATTGTCATTCTGATTTCTGATTTACCCAAGTTCAGTGGGACAGCTGTAATTTGCACATTTTATGAGGAGTCTATTGAAACCAAAACTTTTTGCTTAATGTGAAAGTTGGTGGAGTGCGCTGGATAGGAGTACAGACTGAAATGAAACCTTCAGCAAGAACATTCTTAAACATTCAAATTCAGGATGTGTATCAAACCTAAATTTTTCCAAAATTTCACCTGTTTGAATTTGCTGTAAATAATGATGGATTTGCTGTAAATTTTGCATTGTGAGTTGGGCATATTTATGAGTGTTTTAATATTACAGCCAATTTACACAACCTAACAGGAGAGGTATAATTAAAATTAAGTTGATACAAAATTTATCACTTTTTAATGCAACCCCGTTAACTGGGGTTTTATAAATGTGGTTGCAAGAAAATTTTATGCTTTTTTGATGATCTGAATTATTTTTATGGTAATGATTATTCCAGTTCACTTTGTAATGACTTGACATGTGTTTTCTGGCTCTCATCCTGCAGGATATGATGATTCTTCCTTAGATAAGAATTTTTTTGTAACACTATGCCACAGTGTTAAAGAAGGAGGGGAGAAATTGTTTGGCCTATAAAAGAAATTGGTTTTTACAAGTCTAACAGTTTTAGCTGAGCTGTTTGACTACCTTGCAAAAAATGTGTTATTATCAATGGTTTCTTCTCTCAATTCTGCTCTTATTCATACCATGTATATATTGCTATACATAGGTTTCAATTTACACCTAGAGAAAAACAGAAATTCAATAGCACCTCGTTTTAAAAGAACATCTAGCTTATTTATTTGAATTAGGCCCAGAAGAAACAGCATGTCCATAATGCAGCTTTGCACCTGGAGGCCATTTGAAAGAAAGTGAAGCTACTTTATGAAATTATAGATTATTTAAGGAAATGTAAACAGCATGATTGAAGATACAACATCAACCATGGAGAAGGGATAATCTTCGTTACTGAGCAGAATGAAAACACAACCACTCCATTAAGCTTCCAGTGTTTCTTGCAGTCTTTTACTAGTATTAACATTGCTGTATTCCCTTATCATCATCCTAAACGTCTCTGTCATTACCCACAGGCTGCCACATTCTTCTATAGCTGTTTTATGTTCATATTGTGCTGAGATAGAATCTTAATGGTCCTTCTTAAGCTCCTTCCCTTAGATACCATTTTCAGAATGTGTTTACTACTTCATATATTTCTGTATTTTCTTAAAATGGACTGTATAAACCAGAAAATTTCCCCTTCCTAAGAGTTCTGGGGATCTATTTTTGTGTGCTTTGTTTGGCTGTATGAATCTGCTGTGTCTTTAATGTAGCACTGGAAAATGATTATCAGATTACCTTTAATTTTGGTTGATGCATTTCTGCCAGGCAGAAGCAATAATCAACATAATAGTTTTGTTTTCCAAACTTACTTCCACTATTTTTACTTCTACTCTCAAAGGCAGCACATTGCCAGAAGGGTTAAATACTTTACATTGCGGTGTTATGTATGAGTAAGGGTGTTTCATCGCTTATTTTAGGCTCAGCCGTGAATTTTGTCCAGGCTTTCTGCACTTAATACAAGCTTTTTCTGCAACAAAAGCAATTCTAGAGGGTCAATTCAGGCTGCGTATTAAAATTAGTGCTACTGATGGGATGAATATGCTATAAAATTCTGCTTGCAAAGCTTCCTGTTTTTCTTCAAGGCAAGCATGAAACATGAACGTTATATTCTCAGGTCATCATCACAGAAAAATATATTTTCCTAAATCCTCTTGCTCTGTTGGATCACACAGAAGTAAAGACTGCACTGTATCTTTCTTTGATTTTCTTATTCAAAAAGGGTGGAGCATTTCTGCGTGCTTTGCCATTCAAGCATTCCTGGTGGTTCTATTTTCAACTCAAAATTTTTAAATTAGTAACAGATGTGCTGATTCTTTTGACTGAAATAGAGGGCAAATTTTTCTACTATATTTTGAATAAAGTTTTTCAAACTTTTGCTGATTATTGAACCCTGAGTGCTAGTTTTTGCTACAACAGTATCTTACACCACAGAAATCTCACTGAAGTCCATGGGGAGTAATCCTGATGTTATGAGTGTGATGAGGGGCAGCAGAACATATTTGGAGTGACTATAAAATGGAGCTTACGGAGCTAGACCCCTGTAGAGGCGTAGCATCCCAGTATTGCACATCCCAACCTGTTTAGGTATGTTTTGTTAATGTGTCATCCCCATTTACATCAAAATTGCAAAGCAGGTAGCCCAGAAAATAATTGGCATACATGCATACATATGTTATTGGTAATGCCGGTCCATTGGCACAAAACATGTAGAAAACTCTTGCGCAACAGAACTCCCAGGAAACTTTATAGCTCTTGTGCACAATGGATTTGGGGGTCTCGATAGCTCTGAAGCAGGAAGGAAGGTTTGTGAGTAGGACAGAAGAAAGACTTTAGAGGGAAAAAAAGACCTAAGGAGAATCAAATTCTAATTTAAGGAATATCATTTTGAAGTTTAAGTTGAAACCATGAAGTTGAATTGGAGTCGGTGGATCTATTTTGCATTTTTCACACAGTTGGAGTGTGAGGTTCCTCCCCCTTTTCTGCTCCTGAACTATCTTTTTTATTGTAATTTATTTAAGTGCAAGTCTCATCCTTTCTTCTTGCTTATTTATTGGCGTATATGTTCTCATGATGATACAGATGCCAGTGTAATCTTTCATTCTCCTTAAGCCTTTGACTTTTTCTTTTAATGATAATACAGATGCATGGTTTCTTAATTGGATCTGTAGATCATCTAGCAATGAGAACTGATAAATAATACAGACTGTAATACTTTTCCGTAGTGACTTTTAAAAAGATCTGAGAGCTAAATACATCTTGACCTTCTGACACACAAAAGGAAACAAGCACCATGTTGAAAATGTAAAAGGCAGGAACCAACCATTTTTGCAGGTAGAATACCTGTTTCACTTAAAAGGGGATTAAAAACATTCACTAATACATAATTAAAAGAAACCTGAATTTTTTTCTTCCAAGAATACTGAAAATATTCCAGGTATGTTTAGGGGCCAATATGAAACAGGGTTGAAAGAAATACAGAAGCAAATTGCAGTTTGCTCTTGTGAAAATGCCTCTGGCTCACACTTAAGAATATTTCACATATTTTAAATTTTCAGAGTTTTGTTTTACTTATGAACATTTTAAGTTGTTTTGAGAAATGATACAGCTCAAACGTTCAGACTTTAGAGAAGTGAAACCTTTTGTCAAAACTGCTTTCCCCTTGATGGAACACTGAACTTAGACTTCTGGGTGCTTTAAGACCCCTGGCCTGACTTGCTATATTTTTCTAAATAGGAGTTAAAGAAATGCAAAATGTCTGTCTTTTGATGACTCTGAAGTGGTTCCCCCTTTTTTTCTCTTGGGGCAGGAGGAAAGATGTCACTTGGATGTCAGGAAGCTTTTGAGGTTTTCAAGCGGGACCATGCTGACAGTATAACCATTGAGGACAACAAACAGCTTCTAAAACTGAGGTGAGTGTCACAGCAAGATACAGCTGGAGGCAGATGTCTGAGAGTCCATTATGAGTCTGGGTAGGAATGTGTAATTTTACCAGACACCCCAGGCTTCTGTTGAGAACTTGGTACAGAAACTTCACCTTTTCTTACTGGGGATATTTCATACTCAGAAGGCACTGAGTGGTGACAGAATAAAAGTCTGGATAGAGTATGAAAGTGGCATAAGTGCATATTTCCTCTGGTTTTATTCATCTTCATAGCCATGCTGAAGCAATGTGGTAAGGGCATTCATGATCATGAATTATCTAGAGGAAGTAAGATCCATGTGACTGAATCAATTACTGCAATTTCCATTGTCAAAAATGCTTTTCTGGCTTCAGCACCAAGTTGGACAGTAAGCTAGGAGATGTTTAACATATGCTTTTGTCTGTTGTTCCTAACTTGTTTGCCAAGTGATTTTAGCTTCTCTGTGCCAGTTTTGCACTCAAAACCAGAAATAATACTTTCCTCCTCCACCTTTATTATTAATGCTGGCAAAACACTTCAAAATCTTCCAGTGAAAATGGCAAAACACTGAAAACATGAATTTTTATAAAACAGGTTTTAAACGTCTCAGAAATTAAACCACCAACACTTGCCCATGTTGATTGGATAACAGTACTGTTTCAGTGTCAGTTTTTCAAGTGTTAATCCTCTTTGTACTGCAAGAGAAATAAAATGTTTTGAGATTGGAGATGCCAAAAGCAGATCTGTCAATCTACCCTTGTTTCCACTAACAGGTTGGTTTTTTTCTTTTTCCTTCTTGTTTCATGGAGTTTTCTTCTTTTCCTGCTTTCTTCTGCTTTCTTCTGCTCTCTTAATAACACAATTTTCCCACTCAATAGGCATGGAAGACATTGTTTTCAGGGTCATTGAGTCTTATACTCATTTACATCAGTGAAACTGAGGCAAGAAATTATCTCCGTGTCTCTGTGACTTATTCAAGGTCTTGCTATTTATCACTTTTCTGAGCTGGTTAAGTTTCTACCTGGGTCTATAACTTAGCCACAAGGACAAAATTGCCAAGGTATTAGATGTATGTAAGAATTTATCCATGTAAATTGGACGTTTAGTAATGCCTTTCTTCTGAAAAATATATCATATGATGCCACATCACTGCACCATCACTGCATAGATGATCACACTGCAATCATTTCTGGTGTTGCTGTCTATTGAGCAGAACGCTTCATGGTCATAGCATGATAGAGAGCAATGCAGTTGTGAACCATGCCCTGCATTTCCTATAGTTAATCAGAATTCTTCCATATTTTCTCTGTTATTACTATGAAGCAAACCAGTATTTCCTTCTGGTTTCAGAACATGTAATAGAGATGGGCAGAACCCACAAAGTTTGACACCAGATTTGCTTTCCCTAAAGGACAAAAAGATTCAGACTAATGCCTTGGGTAATGCCTTTCTAATATGCATCAGCTGATTGCTGAAATCAGTGCTAATGTGAATGTCAATACCCTGGAGCAAGACAGTTTTTCCCTGCCATTTGCAGTCATTTTTAGCAAAGATGCTTATAGCTCCAGGTTTACTGAGTTCATTAAAATGGATTTATATCAAGTCCAGTCTGTAATTTGGAATGCAGCCTCTGAACTACCAGTTACACAAAAGCTCTGTTACCCAGCCAGTGTTCAAATTGCAGAGGACGAAGTGTGTGGACACCACATGTTTAAAGGTTACCATAGCTTCCCGTTATGTGTATGCCTCTCATGTTAATAATTTTGTTTATAGTTGCATAACCACTTCTGTCATACCACAAACAGTATTTGGTTCACAAATGACTTATTTTTAACCGTCTTATTTTTTCCTCTGGGTATTTTGGGTAGATTTTCTTGGCTTGCTAATTATATCATTCTTATATTAATTGAATGGTGAACTGTCAGTGAGCCTGGTTGGAAGTTTGACTGTGAAGGTTGCAACTGTTGCTTGGGCTGTTAAATTATTCATATAGATGTGAATATACATAGTCATATATATATACACAATATACATATATTTTCTTCTGTAACTACCTGTGTATAAACAATCAAATGTAATTGGTTGATTAAATCAAATACTGAAAAGCATTTGTCTTGTTTAAAAAAGACATATATAAAAGAAATACTGTTTTTAATGTAAAACTTTTCACCTACTGCTCCAGAGCTCTTTACATGGGCAGTAGCTCAATATTGTAACTCAGTACCATTTCTGGATTTAAAAAGTGGGGAAGCTTACATACTTAAGGATAGTTTCTCTCTGAAGCTCATTTACAAACTTACTGTTCAAGTGAAAGACAACAGATTCAAGCTATCCTATTAGTACAGTTGCCTATGGGAAGTGGCTTTGTAAGGTCGAAAAGGTGATCTTCTACAGCTTAGTTTGTGGTTAATACAAAGCAATTCTTGTTCATTTTTTCTTCTATACAATAACTGCTGCCCTGCTTAAAAATATCTGTGTTTATGCCCAGACAAAATCAGATTTGTGCAATTTGGACTCCCTATACTTGACTTCCAGAGAACTTAATAATAACCTGTTTCTCAATGCAACCATGTTGTCTTAGCATTGTTTCTCTGAGGAGGAGAAAAATGCATCTCATTTTCTGGTGAAATGTACTACTAAGAAATCCTCCCAGCTGAGCCACTCCAATGTAATATTGCGTACTGCACGAAGCTTTTAAATCCCAGCCTGGTCAATATTTCCAGTAGTAAAATTCTACTAAGCTTACAGATGTGATGTAAATCTAGTTCCCATTTTGTTGTTCTCCATTAATTTTTTCCACTTTCTTCTTTCCTTGCTTTTTGTGTTTCAGCTGGTTAGCAGGTAACTTGTTTTTTCAGTACCTATGGAGGAGTTTCATGGAAAGGATGAGTTTCACTTAGGTCACTTCTTGTTGTAATTTCTAATAATTAAAAATGAGTGAATGTTCATTTAATTCACTAAATGTCTCCATTCTCTCATTAGACAGCCTCTGAGTTTGTCTTGGTTTACATTATGAGTTAGAGATTTGTTTTTCAAAATGTTTATTATTTAATTACTGGCATTTGCATTCAAAGAGTGAAATCTTTGCAAAAACATTTGTTCCACAAAAATTAGTGGCTAAATTAACTTTGGACTTTCATCATGGAATATTTATCTTGTAGGTAATAGAAGCCATGATTTGGCAACTTCAGCCTTTCTGTGGAGTGGTCTTCAGCTAGGATACACATGAACTCTTTTCAGCTAACAATCATCACTATTTGTAGCAATGTCACCTTTATGCTATATAATATTGCCTTTTTATTAGAGGAATATCAGAAATAGCCTTTTTCCTTTCAATATTACAGTCAAATCTTACGTCTTTGGTTTATTTTGTTTGACTGTGATTCATAGTCACAGATGGAATTTGTTGGACTGTCATAAATTAATGCCAAATTACAGTTTGTGTTATTGTGCCAGCTTATAAACTGTGGTGTTTGAGAAACAGATGCATGGCTCATTCAACTATTGGCAGTAACGTATGAATACGGGCTGGATAGATAGCTGGCTTCAACTTGTCAAGCTAAAACTCTCTGTGAACATGAATCAGAGTTAATAGTCTACAGGAGATTTGCCTCAGGAATTACTAAGTAATTGATGAACTTAGTATTTGGCTCATGGGAGCCGAGGGAAAGAAAGAGAGAGGTACTTTGGGGTATTTCTCTTTGATCTTTACACAATCTTCAAAGTCTGCTTGGGTGCTCTAAGTCAACACCAGTGGAAAAAGCTTATATAAAAGTCTTACAGATGCTTCAAAGGCTTCTGCCTTCTTTATGTAAGAAGCAATAAATGCTGAGGAACCCTCCAGCTTCAGCCATTTAGCCATATTGAATTCAGCCTTGAAAGCAAATATTTGTGAGCAGATACAAATGCGGGCGCCTGAAATTCTAACTTGTTCCAGTTTTACAGAAAAATGGACTAATTGAGAAAGGGCAATTTTCCAAACCCTGCCTCCCCAGGGGAAAGTTGTATTTCTTGACTCTGTTTTGCCATTATTTGAGATAGATAGAAATACAATTTGTGGATTTCCTCAGTTACTTTGGGTAGACCAAGACTATTCCAGATCAGCTGAAGGCTTGCTTAACAATTAAGTATTACAGTTCTGCCGCCACATTCAGTGAGGCTCAACTTGGTTGTGTACAAGTAATAATTCAGAATTTCATGTCAAGCCTAATGTCCTACAACAAAAGTCACAATCCAGCAAATCATCCTTCTACATTTTAAACTATTGCTATTTAGACTATTACAATGGAGATTTCCTTGAACAAGCCTCAGTTCTCTCAGAGACTCTTCAGACTTTGCCATTGTACATTGAATTGACTGTCATTATTTTTACAGCAGAATATACTTGGCATTTGAAAGCCTGATATGTATGCCATTTGTCCTAAACAGTTTTATATAGTACTGAATTAAATAACTGTAAGAGAAAAATTATGACAGCAACTGCTGTAAAAGATCAGAAAACTGACAGAAAAAAGCACAAAAGGAGAAGGCATCAAGTTCTAGCAGACTTTAGGGAATGTAGAGAATATAAGCAAATTTGTAAGGCTCTGTAGGCAGCTGCTTTTTAAGGATATACTTATATAAAACACATTTCTTAAGGAGCAAGACATACAGTGAGCAGAATGCTTAATAACACTGAAATGAGCATCACTGCAACATAATGTTGCAAGGTAAAAAAGAAACTTCTGATTATTAGAATATTTTGCATACCATGTGAAGATTTGATTATTTGAATATAATGAGGAAGTGGTCTGTGAATTAATTTAGAGTCATACCTGTTGGGAATTTCACACTTTAAAAAAACTTATTTCCATTTTTGATTTGAGGTCAAGCTATTTGCATACTACAAAAAGGGAGTTTCCAAAGCCTGATTCATTGATTTGTTTCCATCCTCCTCAGCCTGCTTCTTGCTTGCTATTTGCATGTCTTCATGTGGCTAGCTTTGGCTTGTATTGGTATTTGAACAGTAACTGAATATCACCTGAAATTCTGCATTCACATAAGACTACCTGTAGAAGAACAGAATAATTTAGTCTTGTCACACTTTCTTATACTTCTGTTTGAGAGGTTTCTTAGTGACTAGCGTGTACATTTTCACACAGCACTAACAGTGATCATCAGCAATATGCAAATTAAAGGTTGAAATTTGAAAACTCCTGGTTCTAATACTTTCAAACATTTTGGTTTTGACTTTTCTTGGATCTTTTTATTTTACCTTCATATAACTGTATGTTAAAAAATTGCAAGTAATGTAGCATGTTAAAATTAATATTGTAGTGTAACATAAATATTTAAGATAATCCAATCATTATAATTGAAATAACATAATTTTTAAAACTTAGGAGGTCAAATAAATTTGTTTTGTCCATCGAGTAAACCTATTTGTTGCATGGTTTGTTTCAGAAATGGTTTATTTTAGACCAGACAATCTTTTCTGATGGAAAATGGTTTCCAAATAGTTCTACTTACAAATCAAAAAGTAGTCTTGAGTAATTCTGTATTTTATTGTGAACAACTAGTTAATCTAGAATAATTCTGTATCATTATGCTTTGACAGGTTTGCTGAAGCTAAGTGCCTTGGAGAAAAATTAAATGAAGTGAGAAATAAAATAAGTGAGTACATTTTAGCTTGATTTTACCTTTGTGGTGGGTAACCAAAGCCACTCTGTCACTTCCCTTCCTCAGCTGGATAGAGGAGAGAAAAATATAATGCAAAGCTCAGCTGAGGTAAGAACAGGAAGAGATCATTCACCCATTACCACCATGTGCAAAACAGACTTGGTTTGGGGGAAAAAAAAATTTAATTTATTACCAATCAATCAGAGTAGGATAATGAGAACTAAAACCAAATCTTAAAACACCTTCCCCCCACCCTTCCCTTCTTCCCGACTCAACTTCACTGCCAATTTTCTCTCTCTTCTACCCACGAGCGGGCAATGAGGATTGTGGTCAGTTCATCACATGTTGTCTCTGCCACTCCCTCCTCAGGGGGAGGACTCCTCACACTCTTCCCCTGCTCTAGCATGGGTCCCCCATGGGATCATAAGTCCTGCCAGCAAACCTGCTCCAGCCTGGGGTCCTCACTCCATAGGGCCACAGTTTCTGCTAGACCTTGCTCCAGCGTGGGCTTCCCACGGGGTCACAGCCTCTTTCAGGCATCCTCCTGCTCTGGCGTGAGGTCCTCCCTGGGCTGCAAGTGGAGATCTGCTCCACCGTGGAGCTCCATGGGCTGCAGGGGGACAGCCTGCCTCACCATAGTCTTCACCATGGGCTGCAGGGGAATCTCTGCTCCAGCACCTAGAGCACCTCCTCCTCCTCCTTCTTCACTGACCTTGGTGTCTTCAGAGTTGTTTCTCCCACATATTCTCAGTCCTCTCTCTGGCTGCAGTTCCACGGGTTTTTTTTCCCTTCTTAAATATGTTAACCCAGAGGCGCTACCACCGTCACTGATGGGCTCAGCCTTCGCCAGCAGTGGGTCCATCTTGGAGCCAGCTGGCACTGGCTTTATCAGACATAGGGGAAGCTTCTAACAGCATCTCACAGAAGCCACCCCTGCAGCTCCCTGCTGCCAAAACCTTGCCACACAAACCCAATGCAACCTTTTAGCTGATGAAATCACAGCATTCAGAGTGTATGGGAAGAGATTCTAGTTTCTAAAAGAAGAGAGTCAATGCATTACTAAGATTTCCAATAAGGTAAATTGTTCGCTGATGATAGCAGTAATGATTTTATGTACCAGTTTTGATGATTTCAAATACCATAATGTGAAAAACAGCTCCCTCTCTATTTGACAGGATGTGTGAAATTTATCAAAAGGAGAAGTTAAGGTATTAACATTAGAATTTCTGAATTTTATTTTGGAATAAAAGGATCCAAAAACATAATTTCAAATTGTGATATCTACGGATTAAGGATTGTATTTATCTATAAATTTATATAGCTTCTGATAAAAGAAGATCTCATTGTTGAATCACCACTCTGCATTTCCTTTGTACAGATTAATTAGAGTAATTCTGAGGAGTCCCTCAGCTTGGTGGGGTTTTTCATAATTTTCTGCTTTACGGCCCCAAGAGCGTATACTTGGCTTCCAGTTTCAGACTGATCAAAGCCGAAAATCACCTATAAATACATACAACCCTAAGCTAGTCTTATCTGATCCTTTTAGCAGCCTTTGATATGTTCCTAGTTGATTTCTTAATTCTGTGGATTCCAAGCCTGTAGCTTCTTTCCTAAAAATTGTCTATCCAGGCTCTCTGTCAGATGTGAAACACAGTTTTGTCCTCTGTCCCTGAAGTCCTTGGAGATCAGGTCCGTATCCTCCTGTATGCACGCATTCAGGTGCACCAAGTCTCTTCAAGCTTCCAGATACAGGCTGTGAGGGACTAGATTTAACGGTAATCTGGCATCCAGGTCCGGTGGTGTAGACTGTGCTTTCAGTTTCTATCTCCTTCCTCTTTTGGTGGCACCAGCACAGACATGGACAATAAATTACCATCGCTTCTTGTTTTATTACAGCAGTTGACTTCTGGGAAAGGACAAAAATCTCATGGCACTGTTGACAAGTGCTCTGTTCTTTCACCATAGCCATGATTATATTCTCTGTGGTCATGAATGGTAGCTACTGCCAGATTCCCCTCCCAATCACCTTTGGGTACACCACAAGTCCCTCAGAGATACTATGCAGTATATTTAAAGTTACGTCAGCTATGTGGAAAGCCTCAGCTATGTTGGCGCTGTGTTTTCAAACCAAGCACAAAGGATGTTTGCAAAACCAGAGACGTCAGGTGCTGAGCCCTGCTGCACCAGTGTTCTGAACACTGGGTATATGTATAGGTCATGACACTTGAATCAACCTGCGTTGGCTGAGCCCAGTAGGCTCATTTGTCTGTCCAGGACATAAATGTCAGTAGTTGTGCGTAGATATCCACAAATTGACCCATGAAGTAGAATTTCAATATCCACCTTGCAACTATGGGTCTCTCCAGTGTCTGTCTAAGCTCACTTAAATCCTGCCAAGTAGGCTTTTTCCCCTGGTAAACTTGGAAAAGCTGGTTAAACCTACTGTGGAGGACAATGCATGTTACTCTCCAAGTAACAGGAAGCATCCCCAAGGTGAATAATGTTTGCAGCTCTTTTGGGCAGCAATGTGCACAGGTGTGAATATGAGCCACATCAGGATATAACCTCTTTTTCTTTGCTGCCATCTTGAAGTCCACATTGTCCTGATTTACTTCTGTTTCCTAGATTTACTCATCTGTGGTAAGCCCAAGAGATTTCTTGGCCTAAATGAGATAGAATCAAAGTAAACACTGAGTGTCAAACTTCTTTCTCTTGCTGAAGTTAAAATCCATTTTGGATAATAAGCAGCCACACACAAGCACGTCTTTCTCCGTGCCTGGGGCTGTGACTGTGCTGACTGAAGTCAGGAGCTTAGCAGCCGCCTTACATACGCCTTGTATCTGTTGCAAATTTCTTAGCAGGAGAACAAATGTTTGAAGGGTGTGAGAGACAGTACAAGAGGTGGTGGGACACATGCCAGTCCTGAAGGTACCACTTGTAATGTCACGTTGGGACAAGACATGTGTGGTCTGTAAGTTCCTTGAGACTTGCAGGAGTCTACTCAGAAATAATGTAACAAAGCAATATAGATGTAGCCTCTCAAGACTCTGTCTCAATGGATTCCAGCAAAATCTAGAAGAAATCCTTGGTTTGGACTGAATTGCTGTGGGTTTTTCCCCAGTAAGTCAGGCAAAACTTCTGATAGCTATAGCGCAGCAGAGTATGGTTTTTGCTGCAATTAAAAGCATCTGTTTTAAAATTTGTTTTTGGTTAAGTTCTTCAGTGTTAGAGGTGAAACAGTGAAGTATATTTGGGGAACATGAATAATACAAAAATCTGAGTGCATATTAATATGTATATGAAACGTAAAAAAACAAACTGATCCCTTGAACAAAACAAGCAGCTGTATAACAAATGAGTAGTATTGCTCTGAACTTGAAAATGCTTATAGGCCTCCTATAGGAAATTGTAATAGCTTGTAGTCCACATGAATATTGAAAAGCTTCTTTAAGAATCAAACTAGATACATCTCCATAGCTCTAAGAAGTGTTGCACAAAATTACATGTTCTGGTCTTTGTTTTGATTTATAAAATGCAGTTACAAGCAAAGTGTTTTCAAATTGAAAATTAATTTTGTTATTCTCTTTTGTTTTGGTAGTAAAGTGGAAAAATAGTCTTTTCATTTAGTTCATACTATAATCCTACTGTATAAGCAAGAGATTCCATCCATGCTGTAGCCTTTTATACCTATCCATATGCTGATCTATGCAGATGTACACTACTTTGCAGATGATTTTTAAGCATTGATGTCTTAGGCTTGAGAGTGATCTTATTGTACAGCCCTTCCTTCAATTCTTCCTGTGTAACTTTATGCAGCATGTGAAAATTAACATTCTGGTTAATATAAGTACTATATTTTGTTCATCTATCTTTTTCTTCTATTCAGCCTTCTTTTGATCATAGGTGTCAATAAATCTACCTGTTAACACCTCTCTAACAATTATTAAAGCTTTGCATCCAGTATGACACTTTCTGGCTTATTCAGCTTAGCCTATGCAACTAAACTCGTTTATGTAGTTTCGCAGCCTGAAACAATTTTTCAGTTAAGTCTGTCTCATCATAGCATACATACTCAGAAGACTATTAAAGATGCTAAGTAAGGTTATTAACCTGCCAAATTTTTACTGAAAATGTAGTAGGACAAATAAGAGTCATCTGCGGCCTGCAACTAGATCTTTAATTTACTTTTATTGTTGTTTCGGTTTCCTTAAGCATTCCTGGCTGCCTTGTTGTGCACAATCAAGAACAGATCCCATCAATATCAGTTTCTGTTACTTCTAAGCTACACTTAATAGTATAAAACTATGCACCACAGAGGCCATGGAACCCATTTCATGCAGTCTGATTATATTTTGACATAATGACAGCAGTTGGCTGTAACTTTTATGTCATAAATAGCCTTTCACCCTGACTTTGGAAATATTAGTGTTTTGCAGTAAAAAGTACACAAAATAGTCCAACCACTTCTCAATTACACTAATGTTTCAAAAACGTCAGGAAATTAGGGCTGGAAAAGAAATTTGCAGTAAGATTTTCACGGTAGTCTTTTGCTAGTGTTATTGCTTGCATAAAAAGGTTAAGCAAAACAATGTCTAGATGTAAGCTGGAGTTTAAGTGTAGAGTGACTACAATATCAGAAATGAGACGTTGTGGCTAGCATGCCTCTTTGCTACTATACCACATATTCCTGGATTCTATCTCCTTTTATGTTTAATAGCACTGCAGAGAATGCAGAGATTTTTGAAGTATTTTTATGGAAAATAATACATATGTCAGATTTTTTCATAATGCTTACTTTTCACAATGACCTCCTAGAAATAAGGAGGTGAATTTTATTGTGGAATGAAAATTGTCTTTTTCTGATACTTAAAAGAAGAAGAAAAAGAGGGGAGTGTTTCTAAGCCAGGTCATTTTAGTGATCCTGTTTACTGCATTATCACATGAACCTCTGTATAGGCACAAATAAAGGAGCAGAGGGCTTTGCTGCAAGCATTGAGGGGCACTTCTTTTTGAAAGTCAGTACACTGCATAAATACACCACCAAAAGGCAGAGAAATTAAGTATGGATTTTGAACACACAGACATGTCTGGATTGGTTTGAGTGAACTATTCAGAATTGTTTACATATGACTGGAGAATGTACGCAAGGACTAGACTTTAAAAGAGAAGTACAGAAAACCAACATGAGTAAAATTGGAAAGAAATAATGAGAGATCAGGGAACTAATGAGAACTCTGTAACCAGTGTAGGAGAAGTGGAAAGTGGGACAGCACCGACACACAAGTAAATTTTTGCCTTTCTAGTCCAACAGTAAGAAATTTTAAAATGTGTATTTCACTGGCTAAAAAAAGAAAGATTTATTTTCTTGTGAAACAAGATGCTCTGCCACTGCAAGTGGTTTTGTATTGTATCATTCCCAAAGACTTAGGGTCTCTAGCAAGAACTCTAGATCCTTTTGGTATTAATGAAAAAGACTTAATGAAGAAAATTTGATGCTGAAGCCAAGGATTTGATTTCAGAATAGTGAAGGTATAGAATTTCTTCTTGCAAAAAATTGAATGATTGTGCTTAGCACATTGTGATGGGTCAGCCTTGGCTGGCTGTCAGGTGCCTATCTAGCAGCTCTCTCATTCACCTTCCTCAGCAGAACAGGTGGAGAATGTAAGAAGAAAAATCTTGTGGAGTGAGATAGAGATGGGGAGACCACTTATGAATTACCATCACAGGCAAAACAGACTCAAGTTGGAGAAAATTAATTTAATTTATTGCCAATTAAAATAGAGCTGGATGGAGAACTGATGATTCTCTCCTTATCAGGCTTAGCAGTTTTATTTCTAGGATGCTGTTATCAACACAGTAGTTTTACACCATTACAAGGACATCCTGTGTGGAAAGATTCTGACAGTAAGGAGAAGAAGTCTACATCTTACCAAACTGCAAAGCATTAAGTGACAACAAAAAGGCCCAACTGCTACCACATTGATCACACAGCAAATTAGAGTTGGGGAATTAAAAATACTGTTTTCAATGTAAATTAAACTGATATATGCATTCAGAATTTAGTGACTAAAAAAGTTGCCTGTATAGAAGAATATGCTACGTGTTAGATGCATTTAAGATTAGTAAAGCTTTCCCTGTAAATGTCTATTTTGGGGTATTTACACCACTATTAGATTTAATTTTTTCCTAAAGGAAAAAAAGCATACTAAATGGTATTTAATGCCCAAAGGGAAGCAGCTGTTGTTTTTAGTCTGTCCAGAAATCAGCTAATGTTATGATTGAAGCTGGGAGAGGAAGGGCAAACTCATGTGGGAGTAATAACTGTGTGAGGAAACAGGCACTCTCGGAATGAAAAAGGGTAGGTGGCTGGATTATGTGCACATGATGTTGATGATGCAGCTATACCCACAGGAATGCTGAGATGTTGCACAGCTCTGCCTCATCTCAATTTGATTTTAGTGCACAATATCATATGATACCAAAGCCAATTATAAGCTTTATTGAGGGCATGAATGCAAAGTTAGATGTAAAACCTAATCAGGACCTAAGTAATATAAAAGCTGAATTTATAATCATCTTTTTCTCTATGTACAAGACTCTATGTACATATACATAAAAAATTATCTTGTTATCATCATTCTGCCTCCCCATGGAGATAAGCCAAACAGACCTACTTTTAAACTCCAAAGTAAGAATATTTCATGCAAGGTTTTTCTTTATACCTGCACAACGTTATGAAGGGAACTGATAGCAACCTTATTGCATGGATAAGAAATGAAATAAGATGAAGTGATGTTTTCCAGGCAGGGGTGATCTGACAGCTGTTGTACATGTACATTGTTCTAGCTTCACATGAAGGCAATAAATTACTTGGAGAAAGGAGAATCAGTTAGCTAAGAACTAGAATCCCAAGGATGATGTTAGGAATGTGATGCATATTTTAGGCCATGATTATATGGACTGAAAGAATTGAGGGAAGTCATGCATGAGCAAAAAGCATTTTTTAAACTTCTGCTGAAGCAGCATATGTACTTAGGAAGGACAGAATTTTTCTGTTGAAGAAGTCCATGCTTTACATGGAACCTAAATGAAATGAAAATGCTGTGATGATCTGCTATATGAAAAGAAATTTCATCAAAATCAACATGTTGCTTTCTTAAAGCTCAATACTATTGGTAGTATTATGTATTGATTTTATATTAATATAAATGTTCTCTATCAGAGACATTGGCTGACTGGACATTGTTTCAGTCATGAATGAAGTGGGGCTATAATAAGGAAGAAATTACTCTGCTTTGAAATGCATTCCATTCTTCAGTGTAATATTCTGAGATACTTATTCTTTTGTAGAAATAAATATTGAGACTTCATAGCTGCTGATTAGTATAATTCACTGTTCTAGTTTGATTCCAGAAAGTATCAAGTATTTACTCAGACTTGTATCTGATATAAGTGCTCAGTGAATTTTACTGGAAATGACTAGTGCAAAAGAAAAATGACAAGATTTGGTTTAAAAAGGGATTGAGAAATTCCAAGAAGAAAGGTTACATTCCACAGGCAAATCTGGTTCAAATGAGATGCAAACAACTCATAAATAAATGAATTCAGTATGCAGATTTAATGAACAGATAACAATATGATGAAGTCAGTAATATCATTCCAGAGTGTCATTCTTCAGGTAGCTTAGTATGAATTGCTGTCCTCAGCAGAGACCCTTAAAGTCCATGAAACTTGAAATCTTGAAATCCTCACTCAAGAAAAACTCTAGGTGAGGTCAGTTTGAGTTCTACTTTGTAAGGATTCAAAAGAAAATTCTGAAAAGATTTTCACATTTGGCTTTATCATTTTAGTTGATAAAGGGCAACGGGCATTAGATATAGTAGTAATTGTTTTAAACAGACAAATAATTTCACTTATACTGTGAAATATGTTGCAATATAGTCCACCTTTGAGGTCTCCAAAGCTGCCTCCTTGAACAGCATCAGGATTTCACCAAACTTTATACCGTTGAGGCTGCTCAGCCTTCTTCTGATGTTTAGAGTGCAATCCACTGTTGTGTGCTCAGCCAGTCACTTTAGGACTGTCCTTTATTTAAAGGTGGTTACCTTTAAATGTTTTCTCATTCCTGGTCTTCAAGAATGATACAACAGGTATGACGTGGTCTTTCAAGTGCTTTTTCTTATTTTACAAGCAAGTGTTTCACCCTGTGGAAGTGTTGTATACTGCCCTTAGACATTACTCTGAGTTCTATGTCACAAAAGACATAACTTGCAAAAACAGCGAGAATTTGCTATTTGCTATTTATCTTGTTCTTTGATCAAAGTCTATTCTTGATGTGGAGGGCTCCCTGAGAACCAAGCATTAATATATCCATCAATGCTTGACATTAAAAAAACAAGGGTCCCAGGTTTCCTTCACAGATAGAAATGTGAGCAGTGCAGTGAATCTAACATGCTCAGGATATGCTGAGTATATGCAACTAGGCACTTGCGCAACCCATCCAGTACATTCTGTAGGTGTCAAGTATACTGTGTGTGCCCAGATGACTTCTACAAAGCCTGCTCAGGGTCGTTCTGCATGCATTCTGCATGTACAATGATTTATGTGTCCAGGTTTTCTGGCTGCCAGGCAGCTGCTACCCCAGCTGGACTGCTCAGTACCTGAGAAAAGCCCGATGAACAGCCAAATCAGTGATCTAGGACAAGCTGAAACTGTAGTTTACCATGAGAAGTAGGAGATTTGGCAAGCAGACATCAGTGTAGACTGGAAGCTCTCTGAAAAAAAGAGATTGCCCACTGCTTCACCACTTCTATTCCAGCACTGGGGTATATATAAAAATAAAGCCCCAGTACACTTAGTCTCCACTGATTTCTTCTCTCCTGGGGAAGAGGGAGAGAAGGGAAGCTGCCTGCGTGTTGCAGATGTCCTCTGCCACTTAACAGAGAGTCAGTCTTGGTCTCGGGACACAACAGCTGTGTCAGAAAAAGGAACACAAGTAGTATTTCTACCATATTTAATCTCGGGCGTGTAACTATGTTGTTTACTCCTGAGGGATTTCACTTGTGACTAACATAACAAAGCACATTAGCTCTGCAAAACCTGCAGCCATCTGTGAGAAAAACAGGAGAGAAAAGAGGCTATAGGGACAAACAGTCCCCAGATGTAATTTCCCAGCTGGGATGTTATTCAGTGTGGCCCAGTGCCTAGAAGGCCCAGTCTGTTTCTGATCTCCAGGTCAGTTTCAAAGCAGTTTTGTAATAAAGGAGGCATGTTTATGTGTCCACCAAAAATAGCAGTAGCTGTTAAAGCTGAAGCCATTCAGCATGGCTGACACAGTCTTCAGATTCCTTCTCCTTAGCTTCTTGGCCCAATTGCTTTGCAACACAATGCTGAAAAAACATAGTTCCTATGTGTGTTTGTTTTGGATAAATATCTAATCATCGTGCCATTATGACTGCAGTTTTGGAATCTATCTTTTATATGTTACATTTTGATTTTTGGAAGCATGGAATTGAAAACACAGAAAACCAACTGAGTTTCTACAGATTTTATTTTCTTAACCACTTTGTCACCATCTGCAGTTTGTTCTCTGTTAGAAATGAGATTTACTTTGCTTTGCAGGATGCTCCATCTTATTTTTCTGTTTGGTTACAACTTCTTCCACTTTAACTGGGGACAAGCTTTTTAGGCAGGGCCTGTTGCAATAGGACAAGGGGTAATGGTTTTAAACTAAAAGAGGGCCGATTTAGACTAGATATAAGGAAGACATTTTTTACATCAAGGGTGATGAAACAGTGGCACAGGTTGCCCAGAGAGGTGATAGATGCCCCATCCCTGGAAACATTCAAAGTCAGGCTGGACGGGGCTCTGAGCAACCTGATCTAGTTGAAGGCGGCCCTGCTCATTGCAGGCAGGTTGGGCTAGATGAATCATAGAATTATTAAAGGTTAAAGGTCCCTTCCAACCCAAACTATTATATGATTCTAGGAGTCTGTGATAACTTATTTCATTCTTTCCGTGACGAAATATAACTTACTTTCACCCTGATTCTGTTAAGGTTCTTTTTCTACCAGTGCCCAACTCACTTCAGGCATGATTTCTATGGCTCTATTTCTGTGGTTCCCTGGTTTAGCCAGGGATCTGTAGAGCACAATATAAAACTGCTGTGACCTCGCACAGCATCTTTCATAAGATCTCTCTCAAGGTTCTGTAATGCAGAATAGATGTCATGCATTTCACACAGGCCTGGCAGATAGCTACAAAATGGTAACTGGTTGCTACCATCTTGAGGCAGACTCAGCGCTGTGATGAAAGTTTCCACAACCTACTTTCTTGTTCTAGGAGCAGCCAGTTGGCTCGTAATATAAAGCAGAGTGTGAGAGTGGAATATATTTTTCTTTCTTGCTAGCAGTTCAGTGAAAGGTTCATGTTAATGATTTTTTTGTTTCTTCATAGTGTTCATAGTGAGTCACAGTAATCAATTAACTGCCTTGTTTGTAATCAACAAATCATATTTTTGATTTACGTGAGTATTTGTGCTTAGAATCTCACAAGTCACTGCAATGTGAGCAGGGCACACATTGTGTTGGAGTAGTGCTGCTACATTTACTTAGTGTAATTCTTAACAGCCTATGATTAAGCAATTAATAATAAAGTAATACTTTTAGCTGAATGAGAGTCCCCAGAAAACTGATAGTAAGATGGCAAACAAAGACAAAAAACAGACAAGAACGTAAGCTCTATTATAATAGCCTGTAAAGCATTACTGTGCCTTTCTGAAATTAGGAAAGACAATCCATCTTTTCTATACTTACTGCAGGCAACGTAAACATTATAGGTCTAACTCTTGTCTCACTTCAGAGGTACACCTAGATTGATGGCAGCTCCTGCAGAGCTGTCTGTTCTGCTACTGCTCCAATGTGGGGTCATGCTTGGGCAATTGTCAGAGAAGACGGAAGGAAAAATGTCACTGCTATGTCTCAGTCCTTAGTTGGTGTGGGATTTGTCTCCCCTACTCTGTTAGAGCCGAGACTGACAGGAGAACCAGGGAGCCCTAACAGCTTTCTGGCAGCCTTTCTCCTTTTTCTCCTCCTCCCTGTAAGAAGATGATACCATCTTCGGTAATATAAAATCATCTTTGCGGCAGCACTCAGGAAACTTATTTTGGAAGGTACAAGTCTTTTGGCTTCAGGGGGCAATGCATATGTTTATGCCAATGCTAAATATTGTCCATTGTTTCAGAGTAGCTTACATATGTTTGGTTTTACTTTCAAACAATAGGCAATGCCCCTGGCTGACAGTGCATAGGCTGAATGGGTCCTTAGAATGAGAAAACACAATTTGTCAAATGACTTATTCAGAAAATACCAAACGGAATGAATTCATTTGAACAGCTCTGTTATGCTCCCCTGATGTGCTATTCTTTAAACAGAGGAACCTTATTAGTGTAACAGTCACTCCAGGCCTAAGATGTTAATGTTTTCTTTGGATCTGTGTTGGAATCTACATATGTAGGAAACATTTTCATTTTCTAATTATTACAAATGATGTTCTGTACTTTAGAAACAGAATTATTTTCAGGGGGAAAAGTTATGCTCAGGAAGAAACCAAGTAAACACTTTTTACTTAAGGTTTTCACTAGAATAACTAAAAGCAAATGGACCCAGCTCATTGTATTTAATCAAGCTATGAACTGCCATGACTATAAACTTGGAAAAGTACCTCTCAGTAACAGATTTTCTTCTTGTAGGCTGCCTACAGACTGAAAACAGGTAGTCATTGCTGGGTTGCTACACTGCGTTTTGCTGTTTTACTAGGCTAGAAGTTCTTCAGTTAGTCTATTAGATTTGCACTTCCAAAGAAAATATGCTAGATGATAGTTAATGTTTTTTTTAAATCCTACAGTCTTTTGTTCAAAAAAGTTTTCCTTGATCATGTCTGTCTTTAGTACTGATGGCCTGAGATTTTATGAGTGAAGGATCAAACTTTCAGACGTTAGAGAATTAGATCTTAGCTTATTCAGAGTAGCACTGTCAAAGAATGATACCCCTTCATGAGCACAAAAATAGAAAATTGGTTTTCATAGGATTTTGTGGTTCATTTACACATCTGGACAACAGTGTAGGCATACATATTTACATGTACTAAAATACAATAGCTGTTTTTTTCTAGTCAAACTAGTTCCTATATCATATAGGACTAGTGATGTCACCACAGCTGGTTGTGAATATTGCAGAAGAAGTGCAATCAACAGAGAATAGCTATGAAGATGTTTTCATGCACTTTAGTTAAGGCTGGTGAAAGATGTCTATTCAGAGATGATGACATCATTATCCCAGTTATATAGGATCAGGTTGCATTTCAAATTGCTGAGCAATTCAAGAAGCAGGCTTAGGCTTATCCACAACAGTAAATATATACTATATCTTTACAGGAAGCTATTTTAGATTTTACTGGGATGCAAATATGTGTCTAACACTCAAAACGCCATTTCTGAAAGGCTTGGTGTATATATATTACAAGTAATCGAGCATTAAAAAAAAAGTCATACACGTATTCTCACTCTGACCTTGCTTCCATCACCCTGAAACATTGACCTGCCCTCAAAACATGGTAGCATATCTAAGCAGCTCCAGCACCATAATTTTTTTATTTTCTATTTGATTTTTAATTTTGTGTCATATCTGTCAGATTCCTAACATCAGTCTAAGTATGTCTCATCTGACCAGAAGTCGCACAGAAATATAAACTCAATTCCAGGGTGATTTCTTGGGTAAGATAACAAAATTTTAAAAGGTTGTGAAACTGAAGTTTATAGTGATGCCTGGAACTCTATACTTAATTTTCTGTTGGGCAGCCCTGGCTTTTTCCATCATATGAAAAGAAGAGAGATACACAGAATATTTGTTAACTTTGGACAACGCCTAAAATAACACTCTGGTATCTAAGGTATAGCTTAAATGAAATTTAGACACCTAAATTCAGGAGACATATCTAGGAAAACAAAACAAAACAAAAAACTATTCCCTTTAATTGCTGAAATACAACAAGCTGCCTTTGCTAGTGCATACAGAAGCACTACTTTATTGACTGAGCCACCCATCTCCAACCCACTGAGAATTCAGAAATTATATATCCTTCTGCTGAAGTCCGTTGGGGTGTGCTTGCTGCTAAACATACATGCTTTACTAAAACTGCCTGGCCATCATTGAGTTCAACTCAAAAAAACCCCAGCTGGGTAGTGACAGTTAAGCTTGGGATGACAGAATAAAGGTCTGAGCATTTGTTTCTAAATTCAGAAAGGATCCAGGTTCTGAATTCCGGTTTCAAGAAGATGTTAGACAGTAGTTCAGAGCCCTTAGTGCTTTCTGTTGGCTATCCTAGATATCCCAGTATTGTGTACATGGACTGAAGGAGTTGATGTGCACTAGCCACTTCCCATGCTTTGCTTTCTACAGAAAGGAGCCCTGTGCCTTGGGGTTAATGGGAGCATTAATGGGTTAATGTATGCATTTGAATCTGTGATATTCAGACTTCAAAGAATGAGAGTATGTTGGGAAAATGGTGTATTTCCAAGTGTATTTGTTCCTGTGCTGAGTTTAGACTGTGGTTTGCAGCTATGGATTTGGTGTAGAAGTCAGGATTGTGCTTCCAATTTTGAACCTGTTATCTTTCCTGGGGTTTCTGACTGATGAGTTCTAGTAAATACCATCAGCTACCTTGCTCCCAATGGTCTGCCCCATCTCTGCTGGTAGTCACTGTCTCCAATCCTTTCTTCCCAGCACAGCTGGCAAAAGAGAGTGTTTACTAATATTTCAGACATTCCAGTTGATTTGATGGTAGTGCCACAGCTTAAACTGCTGCTATGCTTGTGCTGAGATGCCAAACTGTGCTGGAGTAGCCAGAACACAGGCAGACATTTGCTTTTACCCACTCTGCTGTGGGGGCAGTAACCTTCCATAGCAAACCTTGGGAAGGAGGGAAGGGAGAGGGAAGAAGGGGAGCCAGTAAAACCTTAAACTACTGCAGATGTTTCTTCAGTGAACAAAAGGCAGAAATCTGCTGCAGCAGGTTACACTTTAGAGTATGTTACCTCAAGTATTGTCATTAATATATTTTTAATGCTGATGAGGGCTGTATTTCATACCTTGAAAAATATGTATGCTGTAGTCAGGAGTCTCTGTGAGTGCAGCAGTAGTGGTTTTTCTTTCCTGATGCCTCTGAGGGCTTTCTGAAAGTTAGGACTTGTCAGATTACACGGGGATTTGGCCAACCATGTATCCCAAAATAGAACGTTTGCATCAGAACTAGTGTTGAGCTGGGTTACTAGTGCAGACTACTTCGGACTATATGTTGTCCTAATAGAGCCGATTGACATGTTTTTGCCATTGGAGAAGGACAAATATTGTGAAGAATCAGAATTTGCCCCAAATATTTCTCTGGGTCAGAGAAAGGCTGAACAGTTTGTCTGCTCTTAGTGCTGTAGGATTTTGAGTTAGAACAAAATCTTTTTTTGTATTCCATGAATTCTCAGATACTTCTTAGATACTTCTTCATGACTTGTCAGATACTGGTCATCGTAGGTTGTATTCTCATGTAATTTCAGCACCAAATTTTCAAAAGTATCTAACACATCTGGTAAGATTTCCAGTAACTATCTCTGTTTGAATATTCTCCATTTGAGAAATTACTCCATTCAAATATCTCCATTTGGGTTCAATGTCTCCTACTTTCAGAAATCCTTTGTAAGCTGTTACAACTCTGACCTCAAGCTCAGTTAAAATATATCTCTGCATGGGAGTTACATGATTACCCTCCTCTCTGTCTCTTAAGAGCCTATCTCAATGATTATTTGCTGAGTATACAGCTTTAATCTGTGCTCATTCAGCAGGACTCCTTATCAGACTCAAGTGGATGCACACAACTTTATGAATCAAATTTAATAGATCCAAAGTCTCGAGCAGGTCTTCATAGTTGGATGATAGGTGGGTCCAACTGTATATCTAGGGGCACTGCATTACAAAACAAGAACCCTGGATATTTCCTGTCATGTTTTAACCCCAGCTGGCAACTAAGCACCACACCACCGCTCATTCACTCCCCCCTGGTGGGATAGGGGAGAGAATTGGAAACGTAAAAGTGAGAAAACTGATGGGTTGAGATAAAGATAGTTGAATAGGTAAAGCAAAAGCCACACACGCAAGCAAAGCAAAACAAGGAATTCATTCACCACTTCTTATCAGCAGGCAGGTGTTCAGCCATCTCCAGGAAAGCAGGGCTTCACCATGCGTAATGGTTACTTGGGAAGACAAACACCATCACTCTGAACGTGCACCCTTTTCCTTCTTCCCCCAACTTTCTATGCTGAGCACAACATTATACGGTATGAAATATCCCTTTGGTCAGTTGGGGTCAACTGTGCCAGCTGTGTCCCCTCACAGCTTCTTGTGCACCCCCAGCTTTCTTGCTGGTGGGGTGGTGTGAGAAGAAGAAAAAAAAAAGATAGATCTAACACTTAGAACATACAGCGTTATTAGGGGTCCAAAATGCCCTGGAGGGAGACTTCCAGGAATCGGAGGTTCCCTGAATGCGTAAGAGGATGTTCTACTGGGTATTTCATGTAATGCCAAAAATGCAACAAGAGATACAGCATCCTTGTTGAGGTGTGAAGGTTTCAGGATCTGCTGGATGGAATACTTCTTGAGCTAAACACAGGGTTGGAAAATTTAAAGTAATAGCGAAGTATTAAAAAATAACAAGAGATGAGAGGTTAATAACAAAGGCTCCAGCCTGTCAATTATTGTCAGATGAGACCCTGCATTGAGTTAAAGGTCTATCCCCATCAATAACAACAAATATTGTCAAAGGAAGGGAGTTAAGGTTGTATGTGTACTCTCAGCTTGTCCAGTATTTTTATCCTTTAAGCTAGCAGTCTTTGAAACCTTTTAACAGTATTATATGGAAGGTCTGATTAAACACAAGAGAAGCTTTAAAACCGGTAGTGTGGACTCAAACAAAAGCACAACACATACTTTTTTTATCAATATTTTTTTAATTGTAACATATCTATTTTTGTATTGACCTAAAGCATATGCAGTATTGTCAAAGCATTCATTGTCTGTAATAAACTGGAAAATAATTTCATCTCCTTGAAACAGTCTGGAAGAACACAAAGACAAGAAGTTAAAGGACAGCCATACTATTCCAGTTATGGCTTCTGTGATATTTAGTCAGCATACAGGATACTTTCCTCTGCTTTACATCAGTCTTAATTAGACTTCTCTATTCCATTTTGTCTTCACCATTTCCCTCCTCCTTGCTTTTGTCTCCTGTCACAAAGCTGAAGTGCTGTGTTACCAGTTCATCTCTCTTCCATACCTCAGGATGGTACATGTGTCCAGAAACAAAGGCCAAAACCAACAGATTTATCACAGCCTTAATGACAGCTGGCTGCATGCTGAGTGAATTCTTAAATTCCCCAAAACTACTTTTTTGCCAAAACATGTGGAGTTGCAGCATTCAACATTTTACTGGGACTGTTATCTCCAAATGAAGAATGACTCCACTGGAAAAAATTATTTGGTATCAGCTGCAGGCCTATTTTTAGCTTCTTGTTTGGTGAAACTTCAGAAAACATAATTAGCCATATGTTGAGAGATGTTTGCCAAGTATTAAATTCAATTTTTGCAAACCACATTTAAGCGCTACCTTGTCTACAACTTTACACTGTTGGAGTCAGAAGGCATGGGGTTTTTTAATGAGAATGTGATTCTTCGTATTTCTCTGAGTAAATATTTGTGTTTTTGAAGGTTGTAGAACTGGCAGTACTAAAGACTGAAATCTTCCATTTGTTTATATGGGAAGGTCTGTGCAGGCAATAGTACTGGAATCATCCTCTACTTCTGTCACTTATGAACTTCAAGACTTGCATTGGGGTGATGGTGTTCTCAGAGGCAGAAAAGTAGAGCAGGTCAGAAACATTCATTTCTCCCCCACAAGTATTTGTAGTGAAAACAGAACAAGATTACTTTAATCAAAAACATGTACAGAAAATGTTACAGTTATGTCAAAAATAAGAGTTTTCTACATGAAAACCATTTTTTTCCAAAGGAAATCTAAATAAACTGTCAAATTTCAAACTGGATTAAAACAAATTGAAAGATTAAATCATATCTGACTAAGTCTTGGTATGGAATTATAGTCAGGTGCCTCATGATACCATCATGTCCTCTGAACCAGAATTCCTGTTTGGGCTACTTTTCCTGTAATACAATTACAATTTCTCCTCAGAAAGTTTTCTGCAAAATGAAATTCAGTTTTTGCTGCCCTGAAAAGGCAGTTTGGACTATGTGAATTGGATAAATGTCACCTTGTATTTCTATTCATAGAAGAAAAAGAAAAGTCTTTTGCTATAAGAATAGTAAAACCGGATTTTTATTTTTCTAGCAGAAGGAGAAGTTTTCTTTGGTTCCCCTCTGATTACAGGTGATCTGGTTCCAAATTCTCATTCCTTCATAAAGCTGCCAAACAGAAGAAGGATGAGATTTCTTACAACATTATGGTCCATGTCATGGATGGAGCAGAGGTGTATGAAGGCTAGAATGAAGGGAGGGAGGAGCAGTTGGGACAGTTCCACACTGCTGGCTGGCCTAACAAAGCTTGCAATAAAAGTAGGGCTTCTGCAGCCTCTGTGCTCTCTGTCCCAGCTGTACTGACAGTAAATTCAAGGTAATTGGAAGTCAAGCCTCTTGGCTATAATAATTTAAAAACCACTCCCCATATTCTTCAGTTTCCACATATTTGTATTGACTGCAAGCTGTTATCTATCTGTTCGATCTTTCTTTCATTGATTTGTTTGGCTTGCTCTTTTTCTGTTGACCTCATTGCCACTTGACAGAAATTTATGCAAAACATTTAGATTGCTGCTGATCTGTTTCTAGCAAGGTTAAAGAAAGAGAAACAGTGCTACTAAAAGCATCTATTGACAGGATAGAGAACTTGTATGTCATCTTTATTTTCAGTTGATTCTTGATGAACAGCATATTCTTACTACTAGAATCATTTTTTTCAACTGACAGTGGCATTGCCTTTTGCAGCTCACAGTGCTTAAGAAAGGGAGTTTCTTCATATATCTCTTATATGAAGATACATGTATAGGTGGCATTCTGAGGCACCTAAGTTAATGGTAATCCATTGAGATGTATCTCAAGATTACTACAAATCCTTTCATTACTGTCTCATGGCTCAATATTGAGTGAGTAACATCACCCTGTGTGATACAGTATAATAGAATACAAGGGTATAAATTTCCAGAATAGCAAAAAGCAATTTGAGGGAAAAAAAATGTACATTTAATCACATTTCATTGAGTATTGACATCAACTGAGTTGCCATATAAATCTTTCAAAGCACAAATAGCATAAGTGTTGATCATTTAACTGTGCTTTTCTTGGTAAAATTTATTAATCAAGGGTTTGTTGTCTATAGTTACAGAAAACAGGAGCTTACTTAAATGAATGGTTTTTTCGGTTGGTTGTTAGTACATGTGAGATGGAGGATTTATTTGGCATAGGTGGGGTAGGTGAGGTTAGTTCTTTCAGTTAACCTGTTTCTCAGTAGCTGAGGCTTTTCTTAGTTTTACAGATAACTTTATGTACAGGAGAATTAATTGGTTTAAATAGAAATAATTGAAAAGAATAAAACTTCCTATGCAGAAAAATAGGAATCTGCAATATCTGTTTTATGGACAAGGACTAGGTAGGGGGTTTTGTTTTGTTTTCTAAAAACATTGAAAACAACATAACTTAGATGTTATACTGCAATGTATTGCATATAATACCTATTCTACAATGCTACTAAATACTTAAGAATTGTTCTCATAATTCTCAAAGAAGTTTATTTTTTCATGGTTCTTTGGTACTCATAGCACAGTCTAATTCTCATGACCTGTGAATTTAAATAGTTTTTCACATTCTGCTGTTAAGCATTTGGAAGCTTTTAATGACTTAATTTGCTCTGATTAGCTTACTCGATAAATCTTCACTTGTAAGCAAAAGGATATTTTTAATTCAGAATGCATGCTAATATAATATACATAATCTCAGGTCTGGAGAAAAAAAGTGAATCCAGCATGGATTTTTTTTTTTCCCTGATATCCAGATATATAGCTTAGTAAACATTATGAACAAGTCTCTGCTTAGAAATTGTTTTAATTTGAAAACTTGAAAGACATAATCCCATCCTCCCTCAGAACACATATACTGCTGAAATTGCACATTTAGGGTTATGTTTTTCCTTTATTGGTTCCATTAATATCTATGAATAATGGCTTCCCATGTGGTAATCTAATTATTGTTTGAAATAATTGGTGAACTGGAACAGTGTCATAGATCAAGGAGGAAATTAATAAAAGAAGGGTAAAGGTGAATTATATGGAGCATGGGAGCCTAACTAGGAATAATGAGATAATGAAATTAAAGAAAAATTTTGATCGAAGACCAGTGACATCTACACAGTGAGTTCTGTTGAGTAGTAGAACTTGCAGAAGCTCTAGCACGTGGGATATTTAAAACTGAGCTGGATGAACAGGAAAAAATGGACTGTATGGAACCAATTCTTCACTGGCAAAGAGGTGGACTGGATGACCTAATATTTCATTTCCACTGCTAGCGCCTATAAGTCTGTTTGAACAAATACTTGGAATTCTGTATGTCTTCTAGCCTCGCTTGGACTTCTTTTGTATCTAGCAGCAGGAGATCATTATCCTGTGAAAGTGCTTGACAGTAAATAGCTTCATTTTCAGTCTTTCTTACTGGACAAAGTTAAATCGGAGAATACGTAGAGCCGAATTGTGCCTACTTGTTTGCTTACAGTAGCGAGAAGGAGAGAGCTCAGGAAACTACTTGTCCTGTGGATCACAAAAAATCCCCTTAAACTGGCCAGGGGTTTTCAATAGTGGGAAATCAGCAATGACTTAATTGATTTTTTTACTTTTTGAATTCTAACTATTTGCATTTTGTGTCTTTTACAGACCATCTGAAAGGAGAAATAACCCAGAGACACATTCAGAGGGCAGCTCTAGGTAAGAGTAAAACAGTTCAGATACATCCAGGATACAACAGGGGCATCAAGCTCTCTCCCAGTGCTGAATCTGCATGTGGGGCAGATTGTATTTTCTATGACAGTTTTTGCCACAACATTTCTACAATAATCCATACCATAAAGAACATGGATTCTCTGAACTTTGCCAGAGATTTGGCTCAACAGGCGTGTGATTTTACTTGTGGTGAGAAAAATAATGCAGAAGTCATATAGGTTTGGGGTTTGGTATTGGCTTGCTTTCTTTTCAGGGTGACCAAAACAAGAACAAAGACATCTAAGCTCTCCTCATTTTTAGGGTTTTTTTTTTCTTTCTGATGACTCTAATTTGAATTCCCATTAACAGACATTGATTTGTCCTGAGACTGAGCTTCTAGCCATGTTGCCACAATCAGTTTAACATCCTTTTTCATTTTCCTCATTTCAAGAGGGACTGAAGGCATATACAGGTCATTTCTTTCACATCTAGTTATAGAAGTTGAGAAGTTATTTCTTGCAGTTTCTGTTGACACAGCTGTGAAGCTAAAAGTGCGTATGTAAGTTGTTCACACAAGTGCAAAGTCATCCAAATTTGGTGTAAGATGCTTTAAGCTGACTCCACTGACTTCGTACAGAAACAGCCTAGGAGTGATCATATGAGAATTCCACTTCTGGGACAGTAAACTTCAGCTAAACTGTGACAGAAAACTGCTCGGGCAATAAGAGTTTAAGCCCCCCTCACTTAGATCCATAAAAGGATCCCAAAATGTGCCTTCATGGACCTTCTTCACATGAAAGATGGAGCTAACTCAGACCAGATTGCAGCTGATGGTTTTATTTCTCTGTATACATAACACAGCAAACAATATTTGTCTCTTAATAAGAGAGAAAAAATTTGGGGGCTTTCCTTTGTCCCAAAAGTCAGGAAAATAAGTTACTGCAGAGTAGCAAAATAGTTTCTCGTTTCTCTTTCTAATTTAGCCATGCATCTCAAGCTCTATTGATGATACTATTATTTTATACCGTTATCCTTTTTTATTTTTATTTTAAAATTGGCACTGAAAATTAATGCTGTCCATGTCAATAAAGCCCAGGAGTAAAACTCAGTTTATTTGGATCAGTATGAGAAGGGGAAGTGAAGGAGGTGCTGATCTCTTCACCCTGGTATCCAGTGACAGGATGTGTGGGAATGGTTCAAAGCTGCGTCAGGGGAGGTTCAGATTTTATATTAGGAAACATTTCTTTACCAAGAAGGTGGTCAAACACTGGAACAGGCTTCTTGGAGAGGTGATCCATGTCTCATGCCTGACAGTGTTTAACAATTATTTGGACAATGCCCTTAGTAATATCCTTTAACTTTTGGTCAGCCCTGAAGTGGTCAGGTAGTTGGACTAGATGATCATTGTAGGTACCATCCAACTGTTCTGTTCTGTTCTATTCTATTCTATTCTAATATCAGAAGTTCAGTTTAAAGGTGATATCTTCAGTATAACATGGAATTCTTTCTTTAATTTACTCCAGGTTTTAATACTGTGTATTTACTAATTTTATTGCACTTTAAGTAGTTACATCAATATGAGTCACAGCAATGCCATTTATGAGAATTCCTTATTCAGTGTTTCAAAAACGAAGCAATGTATTCTGACTGTATATTTCAATCTGCATGATAACATCTGGTCTCGTATACTGATTTCTTACTAGATAGAAACTTGTGTTGCAAATGCTGTTTTCAATAACTATCTAAGCTGCTTTTCATAAACTAGGTAAGCATAATTTTTTCATGCCCCTAGGAAATGACATCATAGTGACTTTACCAGCTATACATTCACATTGTAAATATTCTACTAGTATTCCACAACATAGCAGGCAACCCATGTGTTTTGGGCTTTTGTTTTGAGCATTGCTATCTGCTTATCATCACTAAGTCTGGACCGCACAAAGTATTTTCCAGACTTTTTTTTCTCCTTCATTATTCTTTTAAATACTCTGGATATTTTGACTTAGTATTTATTCTGAGAGTTGTAGAGTATTATTTGCCTGCCTTTTTGGATGAATTTTCTTCCAAGGAGTAACAGGTGTCAAGTCTCCCAGAATGTGTCTCTCTGACCAGAATGTCATCAAGATATTTTTACATGAAAACTGCATGGTAAAAAGTCTAATTAAGAGTCTGTTGAAATCCCAACATGAAATAAAACACACCATTGTTTCAATTAGAAACCAAGCTAACAGCTTCCAGCTGCCTTTTTTTTTTTTCCTTAACTTAAAGCTTTTTATGGTTAAAACTCTTTAAGAAGATATTCTAGTTGGATTTTAAACACTGTAGATCTGTTTCCCTCATGGCTATGCTTAAGATGTGGATTTCTTATTGAAGGAAAACACTACTTAGCCCATTGTTCTTAGCTATCTCTTTTAAAACACCATATGCTGGGAGCTAACAAAGGACACAAATAGATGGGAGGTTTCATTGGAGGCAAGGGAGTGTTCCATATTTTTCAGCACACAACCAGAAACATCAAATACTTTGTGTAAAATTGCAAGGATTCACTCTCAGTATGAATTTCATCTTTATTAATCGTAAGAATACCTTATTATGCAAATAACTTCTAAGATATTTCAGAGTAACATGCTTAACTGCATTTTTAGGCAGTATTTAAAATTACTTTTGCATGCTTAACTGCATTTTTAGGCAGTATTTAAAATTAAATAATGTGCACACTATTGAAGTACTGACAGGGCAAAAACCCTGGGTCACCAGCATGCTTGTGGCTGGAAAAGATGGAAGAAAAGAGTGGAAACAAAAGCTTTCCCTCGGGTTTCCAATGTTGTAGAAGGAAAATACATATTTTATATGATTCCAATTAAGCATTATCTTAAGATATTTTAAACTAGCATTTCGGTAGAATACAGGACCTGATTCTTCATTATCTTATTCCAGTTTTGCATTGATAGAACATGATTACAAACAATCAGGCTAATGTAATAATATTCTGCAGCACTGGGGGAAGACTGAATCCTAAGTTGGACCTGCCTGATGACATAGGAAATCCTATGACATATTGTAATGGGAAGATACTTCTATGGGGATGAAGTCATGCTAGCAAAGGCATGTTTTGTACAATAACTTTCCATAACAGAAGCAACTGTACTGAGACGAGCAGGGTTTTGTCTATTCAACTACACCTTGAGTAGAGGTCTCTGTTGGGTCAGCTCTGGAAGTTAGGGAGGACCCTTGAACATACTCCTGGCTGATCTGTCCATATCAGCAGAATCATTTAGTAAATCTACAAGTCCCCCAAGCTGTTCAGTCAGCTTGAAACAGATCCTGACAAAGCTTCATACAGAGAAGGATCATTCATTATGTGCAGTGTGAAACATGTTTTCTAAATTAACATGAATGGTAGAGACTGCAGCAAGTGATGCAGCATCTTCAGCACAGCATGCCCCTCGTTATCAATAATTGCAGTTACTTTATCAGTTTAGTTGAAACGCAGCTTTGCAGCTTTCCATTTCAAATAATTTTCTTATTCATCTTGTTCTCCATGAGCCTCCCTTCTCTTCTGATGTAAGTTTTGAAATCTGGGCTAGCAAGAACCTGCCAGTTCTTTTGGGATTCTCCTGAAAACATCAAGAGATGGCAAAACCTTTCTGCTTCTGGGGAGGTTTGTTGGGACCAAATTAATCTCTCTTTCTGTCCATTGTCTCTGTAGAGCTATTTAAAAAGAAAAAAAAAAAATAGGTACAATCTAACATGGGTAGAGATGGCTATTTGTAATGAATCTGCATCCTTTGGAAGCATTTCAGCATTAAGGCCCGGTTTTATCAACATTATATTTAAAAAAACCCATGTTTTTATGGGTTTTGTAACTTGGCTTTTAGAAATAAAATTTCTTCTGTCTTTCAAAGACCTGATCCCAAGTTCTTTTTTGAGCAAACGTCCTTTGAAAAAGCCCATTCCTCATGCAAAATAAAATGACTAGGTGACTCAGAAATAACATATATTTGAATCTCTGAAAATGCATACCAACATTTGATTTAGAGCAGCAGAAGGATTTTGGCATCTCTTGTTTTTATATTTGGATTTGTAACACACATTTGTTTCAAGTAAAAATAGTGAGCTTTTTCCTTGTTTGTTCCATCTATAGTTTTGTCTACATCATCTTTTCCTACATGTTCAGAGTTACATACCTGTTCTAAAGACAGTAGTATCAGTTTATGCCCTAGTTCCTGCTCTATGTATTTCTTTATAGCGTGTTTCTTTCTGCTTCCTCACCTTTCCTTGATTAGAAGTGAAGGAACAGTGTGATCAGTACCAGAATAAAGCAGGGACAGACGTGTAAAACGTGTAAAACATCAGGGTTCTACTGCAGTAATAATCCAGCCAGTGTTAGGAAAGAATTTCAAAGAAACTACTCCTCCAATGCACCAGGTTGTCGTGCTCCAAGAAGCTGCCACTACCATATATTCTATACCTGATGGGATGCAAATAAGTTGTCTGATGCATTTCTGCATGTCTGGAGAGGTAGCACTGAGAACTGCTGCTCCCACTTGCCCAGAGTGAGATATCATAGAATCACAGAATGGTTTGGGTTGGAAGGGACATTTAAAGATCTGTCACGGGCAGGGACATCTCTCACTAGATCAGGTTGCTGAAAGCCCTGTCCAACCTGACCTTGAATGCTTCCAATATAGCCCATGCCACTAGAAAGGCTGGGCCACCATGTTTTTTATCTGGTGAGGATATAAGGTATGTTTAGGGAGTGTATGATCATTCTCTCTGCAACCGTAGCAGCATCCTCCAGACATATATAACATGAATGAAGCTAATAATTAATAACTGTCTTGAACTCATCTACTGTGATCTGTGTGAACGGAAAGTACATAGCACTTCCAAACTGCTGTTTTGCATCAGAGTTAAACTTTTATTTAAATAAATCCATATTTAAATAAAATGAGCTCAGTTTCTTCCACTGCTTTACATCTTGTAACTGAGATGCCATTTAACTGTTCATGCAGAAGTCTTGATCTGTGTTAATGCCATGAAATGAAGAGACACAAGTGTTTTCAATCACAAAATGACTGAAGCTGAGGAAAGTGGCAGTCTGTGTTTTCCTACACAAATCCAATGCAGTCCATGGAGAATAATAGACGGCCTGTTTTAAGACCATCATTCCTGGTGCTGAAAAATGATATCTTATCTATGGGCTAAATAAAGCACTTCAGAGAAGTAATCTGTTTAAAGTCCAGAATTTCTGGGTTTTTTTACAAAAGATAAAGCAACATGTCCCCAGTACTGCTGGGCATCCAAAGATGCTTCCTCTAAAACCGTGTAGGTGGGTTCATGTATTTCCAGTCTGTAAAATATGCTTCTTTTAGCCAAAAAAAAAAAAGCAGTGTAGTCAGTTTGCAATGGCCTCGGAATAAGGGAAATATTTCTCTTAGAAATTCACAACTTTGATATGCACAATGTTTCTGTGTGTTATGTTTTTTTATATATTTGTGCTTGAAATCTCAAGTAACAGAGGTGTGTTTGTAAAAGTTTGCTGCTCTTGTGCATGCAGGGCACTGATTTTATTCTTGGGGTGACCTCTAGTGGTATCAAGGCCATTCTTTTTAGTGATGGGTTTCATTTCTTCAGTCTTTCTATTTGAAAGGAAAAAAATCAGAAATCCTTTGCGTTAAGGTTTATTTTTGGAATTCTGAGACTGACAGAAAGCTGGTAAGATTGTGCTTGTTGATAAGGATGATGATTTTTCACTATTGCTAGGACAAAGATATCATTAGCAAAACTGGCTGAAGATTTAGAAAGCAGTGCCTCTTTGCCTTTTTAAAATGAAAGTTTTACTCTGACAATGATAAAGATACTTCTGAATTTGCTTTGTGCAATTATTGTAACATATGAAGTGCTTTTAGAAATGTTTACTGAATCAGTTTTTAAGCAAATACTTGAAATACTGATGGACAATTAATTTTGAAAACATATATAAGCAGTTATATAGGATATTATAAGTAGGTTAGGGGATCTTTATAGCTTCTTTTTATTGCACTGTATTTAAGTAATTGTAGTTTTTCCAGATTTGCCTTGGAGGAAAAAAGCATAGGCTTTAGCCTGTGGTAACTGTGAAGTTACACACCATAACAAACTTACTCTCTTGGTTTTACATGCTATTTTGTGCTTCAGTTCAGCAGAGTATATGGCTAAAACTCTGAGCTCTTGAAGAGGTTTTGTATTTTTGTATGTACCAAGTTACTCTGTAAAGATGATCACAATCAGGAAAAGGAACCATGAATTTGAAGCAGCAGCGAGACAAGCAGCAATGATTCCCTTGTGGCAGTACTTGAGGTTTCTTCTTAGGTAATATGTTTTGGGGTTTTCCCAGTATTACATAGGAATTATGTTTAAAATTGTAGGAGTATGTTCTAGTAAGAAAATACTTCTTACACCTGTCCCTTCAGGCCTCAAGCCCACACAAGACCTTTCTTTCCATAAGTTTCTCTTCAGTCTTGTTTTGTGTTCTGTAGTTTTCTTTGTTGCTGTGTTTTTTCAGTTAGTCTTTTTAGCAGGTTTTACTAGGTGCAATGCTAAATTCTAGAGGCAGCCATGAGTTTTCTCTTTCATTGTGTCTTCAAGAAAGACAATAGAATCATAGAATAGTTTGGGTTGAAAGGGACCTTCAAAGGTCATCTAGTCCAACCCCCTGGCAATGAGCAAGGACATCTTCCACTAGATCAGGTTGCTCACAGCCCCATCCAACCTGACCTTTAATGTTTCCAGGGATGGGGCATCTACCACCTCTCTGGGCAACCTGTTCCAGTGTTTCACCACCCTCATTGTGAAACATTTCTTCCTTATATCTAAGGAATATCTTAAGTCTTTCAGTTTAAAACCATTGCCCCTTGTCCTACCACTAAAAAAGTCTGTCCCCATCTTTCTAATAAGCCCCCTTTAAGTACTAAAAAGGCTGCAATAAGGTCTCCCCAGAGCCTTCTCTTCTCCAGGCTGAACAACCCCAACTCTCTCAGTCTGTCCTCATAGGAGAGTTGTTCCATCCCTCTGATCATTTTTGTGGCCCTCCTCTAGACCTGCTGCAACAGGTCCACGTCTTTCCTGTGCTGAGGGTTCCAGAGCTGAACGCAGTACTGCATACTCCATCTTTACTGGGAATCTTTGCAAAAAAATTCTCCTGAACTGTCAGAGAAAATTGTGAGATTACTTAGTGTGTTCCTACTAAGCTTCCCATGTGACCCACTCAACTTCAGCTTACCAAATCTCAAAAAAGAGCAAAGACATCTTTGGATCCAGTGATATTTTTATTAGGAGTCATGAGCTTGTAGCACAGCTATCCAGTCCTCAGTTTTATTGACATTGACTTCAGCATTTCACTGTTGCTAGAACAGCTTGCAGTCTCTGTAAACTTTCTTGCAATAAGTATTTCTTCTGAAATACTGAAAAGTTCAGTGTGAATTGCATTATTATTTAGATACCCCTTCTAGTGACTTGCAAGTAAGCAAGACAGAATCTGGAGATGAAGATCTCAATTCTCTAATTTTGTCTACTAAAATAAGATAGTAGGAAAAAGATGCTGTGAGAATAGTTACACATTGAAAGAGGTCCTCAGAGAAGTTTGCAGGATCTCTGTCCTTGGACTTCTTCATGATATGTCTGGACAACCTAGTCTGATACAGTTTTCACCCAACTTTGAGCAGTAGGTTGGACCATGCAGCCTTCCAAGGTCCCTTCCAACCAGAATGATTCTCTAATTCTAAGACAGGACTTGAGGTGGAGTGAGCAAAAAATAAATTTGGTTTTATGCACACAGTCTACTGATTCTAGGCCTAAGCTTATTTGCTTTAGCTTCAGTGTATCTCAGTAGCCGCTCTCTATTGGCTCTAAAAAGCTGGTAGAATAACTAAGTGTAATACGCAGTTTAAGGTGCTGCAAATGTCTGTCTTCTGGGCATGTCCACTGGGTGTGTTGGCCAGCTTGACTAGTTCTGTATGACTCAAAGTTTTCTCTGTGAGAGCTCTTTGTAACAAACAAAAATTCTGTAATCTAATGAACTGTAAACAACATGTGGAGCTCTTTCACATCTGTATTTGCTTTGATTTTTTCCAAAGTAAAAGTCAGACCTAGAATAGCAATTTCCATCTGATCATGTAAAGCACCGGATAAGGAGTGAATGAGAAATAGCATGGCTAATGTGATATCCAGTGTTTCAGAACAAGCTGCAAATCTGGTGAAAAACTTCCATTTTACGTTTTGCTGAAATGGCTAAAAGAAATTAATTCACTACTTCTTTGCTTAAAAATTTTTGCATGTTTAAGATCAAAGAAAATAATGACTTGGAACAAATAGTTACTAATAATATCCCACAAATGTGCAGAGGTTGGATGTACTTCTCCAGATAAGAATCTTGTGGATAAGTTGTAATTGTTTCTGGAAATGTCAGGATTGTCTCTTCTTAGTATAGAGTACAGTATAATTCAGCTGGCAGCTACCAGAACACTGAGCTCAATGTCCTTTCCTTCACAGTCATGGGAAAGAGCTGTCTAAATTATGAGAAATGCCTAAATACCTGTATACTTCTTGCACCTTCTTCAGCTGGTAGCCCAGCACAGACAGCCTAGCTGTTCTGCAGCTGCAGCCGATGGATATGTGCATGGGAAGTCCAGAAAAAGTGTGGCACTCGGCGTCGGATGTAAGTGTGGCCAGCAGGGACAGAGGGTCCCAAAAACATAATCTGGTCCTCACAACTGCCCAAGTTATATATGGCTCTGATATAGCTCATGTGCCAGAACACTGAAGAGCATCAAAAGGAATCTTCTTTAAGAATAACATTCCTGCTGACAAGAAATCCTATGGTTGTGGCTTCAGAATTTTTCTGGAAAAGTCATATATCATACCAACATTTAGAAAAGCATTCAGGAAATTCTTTTAGAGGGCTGACGGAGTAGCCAGGTGGGAGAGTGAAAACAAAACTTCCATCTGCTTATCTGAGAATCCTCAGCAAGAAATACGGATGCACTAAGCTTCGGTATCTCTTCTATGCTCTGTGACACGCAGCGTGACTGCACCTTTAGCACCCTTAGGTATATCTTATTGTCAGTAAAGTTGTGCTATATTATTCTCAGTCAAGTTCTTATCTTGGCCAGGAATTGCTTTACAAAAGTTATGGTGCTGTCTTATTGCAACTGCAGTCTGCACATTGGTGGCAGTGTGTTCCTAATGTCTCAGCTTCATGATAAGCAACGAACTTCAGAAGTATTTTCCATCTTTTTCTTTCAAGAAGAGCATGACAAAACTTAGAAAAGAAACTTTTTAGTTTCCATAAAAGCTCTTGGATGTTGTAGAAATGAATGCTAACGAAGTCTCAAAACTTATGGATGACAAACCACACTCCTTCTTGGGAGGCAGAGAAAGATCATTCAAATATCAGGTATGGTTTTATCTAATATTATGAACAAGATCAATGATGCAACAATAATCTCGTGTAATCAAATGGTACAATGTACTTATTAAGTGTAGGCAGAATCTGAGTTAGTAGGGGCTTCCTAAGACCCAGCTATGTTACTATTCCACTAGATCAACTGATGTGTATGGAACATATTAAACTTGAAGCTGCTTTTTTTCTTTCCTCACTATATTGTACTTGTATATTTGGAAACCAACAGAGAACTTTTAGCCACAATGGTTTCAGAAACTTTCGTGGCTTGAGTGCAGCTGACGTGAAGGCAACGCCTTCTGTTTCATATGCCATGTATTTTCAGGAGCAAATATATAGATGACTAGTTTCAAAGAAGATACTTCAGGGAATTGAAGTTTGAGTCTGTATTTAGCCAAAACAGCTCACAGAGACTGGAAAAAATAGCTCCACTTTCCAGGTGTGCATTGGAAGTCAGTTAGTTTGGGCCAGTATTAAGCCAGTAAAACAGTAAACAATACAATGGTACAAAGAAAAGCAGCATACCAATGGACCCTTTTACTAAATTCAGTGATTAAAATAAAAATAATAATCAACAAAATACAGATGCCTTTAATCCCACACACAGGCACTAACTTGTAAAGTGCTGAAAATAGGACAGTTTGTTTCAATGTATGCTCATGACCAACTGGCTGAAACTTTGAAAAATCTATTACATTAGGATTAGGGGTAAATTGCTCTAAAACCCACAATATAAACTCTTCCAGACATTAGAGTATTTTCATCTTCTCCTGAGTTTCATTGTGCATACCCATCTTTGCTTTTGTACAAGGTACACATGTGGTGCCCACTGACAAACGTAAGTTGACATGGCCCAGGGGAGAAATAAGAAAGACGAAGGGGAGAATTACTTGTAAGCTGATCCTGAATAACAATGGATGGGTAGTTCTTTTTTAAAAAAACAAATGACAGCACATGCTCGAGTTTGAAAACACTAAAGCTGGAGTTTGCCAAAAGCTGCAAAGCTGATAAATAAAGCAGTAAAAATATTAACTGGATACTGAAGTAAATTCTAAATTTGGTTACTTCAAGTGACTATAAATTTAAGCAGATAAACACAAGACTATCCAGTGAAAAAATGAAAATCTTTGACTGCAAATGTACAGTGGGAGGGCAGGGCACAATGTTATTTGAGGCACAAGACAATAAATCCCTAGGAGTTTGACTTCTAGGATACACTTAGGTCAAGAAATATATGAGAGTATAAAGTTCAGGGTCACAGAGAGTTTCTTGCAAAATTTTCTGACTGTAGACAAGAATTTGCCAGAGTATTTCAAGTTGTTGCCAGCTTTCAGTAAACTATGGTGATAACACTTGCTATCTCATGCTAGAAATAGTGTTTTTCATCCATGTTTGCTATAATGCCTTGAAATAGTGATCCAGTTAGCAGGTGCTATCATTTCTTTCTGGTACTGTGTGATTTGGTGATGTGGAATGTGTCGTAAAAGTCACTACTTCCTGTGCTCCAAAATTGGCCCGTTCATTAGAATAAAATAATTATAACTAGTTTCAAGTTTTATATGACAAACTGTCAATCAATTAACGAAACGTCAACCCGGAGTGAACAAAACAGATGATAGCGCTTCATGTTCTTCAGTGCAGTTGCAAAAGTGATATTGGATAGTTAGTATTTCAGCAAAAGCACATCTGCACTTCTTAATGTATTGCAAATTGTTTTAATGTAAATGGGCAAAAGTTGGTCTTGTGAATTTGCAGTTTTTCTTAATTTACATGTACTTTGTATAGATGTGGTTAATACATAGATAAAAAGATTTGATCTTTCAATAAACATTTTCTGTTCTTGCATGGGCAGGCAGATATATACAACAAAAGGAAACTGTTTAGAGGAATAAAAACCTGCAGCAAAAATAAAATATTTCTTCTTAGGTATCCATCTTAAACTTGTGAGTAAATATTATGCTTTCTACATTTTACTGTCAATTCACTCAGTTGTCCCTCTCATGCTATTTTAAAATAACTGAGCCTACCTGATGAAGAATGCTAACTTGAGACATGAGATACAATGAGCCAGTAACCTCTGCCTTAGCTGCCTAGCTTCAGCTGTAGCTGAAATTGTCTGGGCTGGTGGAAGGAGAGATGTGTGAGATGGCAGCAGCAGAAACCCAGGGGCAGAAAGAGGCCACTGCAGGGATTCAGGAAATGTAAAGGGAAGAGGGGAGAAAATAGGTAGCAGGGAATGAGGAGAAGGCAGAAGCGGCAGCAGACAGAAGGGTCGAAATACACTCCACCAGGTCATAGATCTCTTTTTCTTGGAACTTTAGGAAAGAGGCATCTGTTCAGCTGTATATATTACGATAGGCAGATTCAAAACGGTCTAGTCTCTAGAGCAGAATGCTATTCAGTTGCAATGAGCAGGCATGAGAAAAAGCTGAAACGGAGACTGCAACAGCATGGGAAAAGACATCAGAGAACTTACAAAGCAGTGTCCAAGTAGGCATGTCCTAGACTTGACTTACCACTGGACTTCACCTGACACTGTGATCAGACCTCTTCTGCTTTTGTGACTGGAACACACTGATGGATGTCTAAGTTGTAGCCATTTACTTGATGAAAGATCCAATGCTATTTTTGCTGCTGGGGCCACATCACCTTGCAGTGCACTCATCTCTTTCTGTTGTGTACATATGCAAAGCTTTGTGCTGCTCACCTTGCCCACAGCTGTGTTTCTGGCTTTTATCACCAGCATATTGCTAGAGATAATGGGTGTAGCTGTATTCAGGGTTGAGGATGCTGGGGCCTTTGTGTCATAGAGGTACTTGTCTCACATAAAATGCTTCATTATTATTTCTGAGGTAACTTGCAACCAAATAGGCCCTTCTACAGAGTGTAAGCAGCAGCAGAAAAACATTTTTCTCAGTGTTTTTATACAAAAGTGATCAAATTCTGCCTAAGTTTGGCTGCCCTTTCAGAGCCAGTGGAAAATATTTTTCCAAGTACTAGATGTCCAAATAAGTCAGGGAAGGAAAGCTGCAGCATTATGGCCTTGCATCACTCTGTAATGACTAGCAGAATTTGGTGATGTTTTCATGTAGGGAAGTTCTCACTTCAGAAACAGCATGAACACTTTAAAATGTTACTGTCTTCCACTTATATTATTTCCCTTCATTATAAGGGGCTAGAGCTGCTACCTCCTGAACTCAGACACCGTAACAGATTGTGTGCATGAGCCAAATGCAGTTCAGTATCCTCAGGAGAGTCCCCTTTAACCTCTGCTGAAGACAGCTCAAGCTAAGCCTGGCTGGCTTTGCACGGAAACATATTAAGGATGCTCACATGGCCTGTGAGTATGGCTCACTTGGGAGGAGGTAACTCCCTAAATTGTTTCAGTTTGTTCCACAAGAGCATATTTCTCTCAAGCCTGCATGCTACGTATTCATGAAGCACAGAACAAATGTGGACCTTCAGGAGCTCTGCAGCGAGTATCTCCCCTCGAGTTCCCTGTGTAGCTCTGCGCTTTCCCGCATTATGCCTTCTCCTGAGGAAGAAATCTGACAAATCAGAAAATCCTGATTCCCTGTAATCATTGGAAGGCTTTTCTTAAAGATTCTGACATGATTATTATGGCCACCTTTTTATCTTTTGTGTTTGGTTATAGCTTGTTATACAATGCCACTGCTGTAGCATCTCTTCTGCTGTGATATTTGCACCTCCTAGCTTGCACATTCACTTTAACATTCCAAGCAGTTTATTTTTTAAACTTTTGAGGGTACCCTCTGCATGACAAATGTTTTCACCCTATCCTTCTTTTGTAACCTGCACATCCAGCAAAGCCTTTCAGTGTCTAAAATGAGAATTGTGCATGGGCTTTGTCCACCTTGGCTGTCTGTATTAGCATGCTTGACCTGAGTCCTCTAAATGAAATAAAATGCTTTTCAGTTTCATCTGTATTAAGCTACAGGGTGCTACAACAAAAGATTAATGGTTTCGGCCTGCGTGCTGACAGGCGGAGAGGGGTCATTACTGCCCTCTTGTTCCAGACAGAATTCCTCTCCTTGAAGAGAGGGTGCACTCCTCAGGCCTCATGACAGGTTGAGGTAGAATTTATTTTCTTGGCAGAAATAATAGTCGGAATGGAAACTTGCATGTGTTGTACAGCAAATCTTTTGTTTCTTTCATTTTTCTTCAGTTAGAAAGGTTAAGCATGTTTTCTTGGGAACCTTAAACTATTCTCATTCATCCTAGAAATAGAAACTGTTGTAATACTAGTAGGTAACTTCACATTTCTTTTCACCACTGAACATATAAACCATGATGGAAAGACTGTTTTGCCATTTCTCATAATAAGCATATTGTGTATTGCATGCTAACTAGCTCTGTTACAGGATAGGGAAATCCTAAGCTGCTTGCTTAGATTAACTTAGGCTACTCTTAAAGTATTTCCTCAGTTCTCCTTTACATTGAGAAATTTCTCACATAGTTTCAGGACATTTTCCTTATTTATACTAATTGTCTGAATTTATTGCTTACAAAGTTAATTTTTCCTTCATGATCTGTCTTTTCTCTTTTTTCTATTACTCTGTTTCCAGGCACCAGCACAGCTACTGTTGTCTCTTCTTTTTGCAACAGCTTTGCTGTTCTTGTCTTTGTAGCCAAAATGGTCAGGTTGAATGCATTTGGTAGGGTTTTATGCCAAAGACAAACTTTTTAAATGGACTGGCAAACTCACTTTTATTCATATCTAAAATAAATTTTCCAGTCTTCACTGAAAAAAAAATTTAAAAGCAACTAATCACTAAAGTTGTCAAGTGTCTCTTATACTAAGTAAGGCCTAAATAAGGAATTTGAAGAAACATTTCCAGAAGAGAGAAATGGTTAATGACCCACATTTCATTACCTTCCTCTTAAAAATAATTTTAATTCTAATTAGAAGTTGCTTCTTTTGGCATCATATGGTCATTGCTTACATCTGATCATTCTCCTATAGCTGTTTCCAGTCCTTCTGAAGAACTAAATATGCTTGATCCTGTAGAAGAGGAACTTCGAACAAAAATTGAAGAAGAAAAAAAAAGGTATTATTTCTGCCTCAAACTTCTGCCAACCTTCAGAAGATAAATTGTACTGATAGTATATTACAGTTACAGTTCTGCACACACAACTACCCTCAAGGCTGTCTCTGACATTTTAAAAACGTCAGCTTTGTGGTTCATTAAGAGTTTTTAAATTTGTGTATATGCTGTTGGTTTGTCTGTAAGATGCAACAGTACCTGAGTGGGAAAAATTTATGCTTGGGCTAAAGGCTAAAAATAAATAAAAATAGCTTAATGTCCTCCCTGAGGATCAGTGTTAGAAACTTGTTGTTTGAACCCAAATGTATTGTGAACCTTTTTTGTTGATTCAGAAATGTCCTGCCTTCCTTGACCTAAGGAAAATCTTTAGGCTGTACAGGATTGATTAAGTGTAAATAATATGCAGAATATGCACTGATTAACCAATTCTTCTATTTGCTCTAATGTTGCTGTAGCCAGGAGGATAAAAGAAAATAGATGCAAGGATATCAACTTTAAATAATTTTCTATCATTTATAGTATGTGCAATCTGTGAGGAAACTTCTGGCTATTTCATACTACTGGTAAATCTCCAACTATAAGTTAGCCAAGAGGCCTCATTAATGAAGCTTCCATCTGAAAGGGTAATGAGTCCTCAGCTCCTATCTGAATCCAGACTCTGGTGACCAGTTGTTTATTAATGGTAACATGCTGAGAAATCAAAAGAAATAACTGACATATTTGATTGAACCTGTATTGTAACTGTTAATCAGTATTGATCCCACTTGAATTTCGGTAATTTCTTTAGTGAAATAAAAGCTTTGTGGGATAAGTTTCTTGTACTTTATTGTACAGTGAAGCTCTTATAAAATATGAGATGTCTTTTTCTACCATCACTCTGTCTGTGTCCCCTGCATCTCTGACTGATTGTTATATATTCTTTTGTAGTTTACATCTGTAACTGTTCTAGGTAGGATAAAGCTTTGTTCAGATATGTATTGGCAGATCTGTAATATACTTTCTTCTTCTCATATTAGTTATAAATCAATGTTCAATCGCTTGAAAGGGCTGAAGGTAGAGATTGAGCACCTGCAACTTCTTATGGAAAAAGTCAAGATGAAGCTGCAAAAAGACTTTGAAATGTGGTGGTCTGAAGAGGCAACAAATCTACAGGTATGAAATCACTTCATATTTCTTCCATATTCATGTAAATGTAATATCTTCAATCATTTCCTAAAGAAGTAGTTAATTGACTAGATAGAAAGGAGTATGAAGGATGGGATTTTGGGCCTGATTGGCCTGTGCTTATGCTAATGTAAATCAGACAAAGCTCTTGTGAATTATGCTTATATGAAGCTAACACAAATGAAGAAAACCCCTTGCTTTCTGCTCTATTTTCTGTCTTGACGTTCCCCCAGACAACTTGATGGAAAGCCAAGAATGGTCCCAAAATGCTGAAGACTCTGAAGGAACATAAAAAAAATCAAGGAGACTGGAAAAAATAATCTTCTTTATACTGCTAGGGAAACTATGATTTCATCAGGTTTATGACGTGTATATTAGACGATGACAGTCATAGCTGTAATATGGACAAATCCCAGCAAATATAATTGCTTTTTGGCTTCCTTTGTTTGCAAAGACTCCAGTAACCTTTCAGCTTTCCTAAGCTCCCAGAGGGTCAGCAGCTATCAAGACAGAGCGTGTGTCCCCTCACTCTCTAGCTGAGCCCACCACTGCCATCATTGTCTGTTTAAAAACCCAGCAGAAACAGAGTGCTGTGATTTAATGACTTGTGTAAAAAAACCCTAGAGATGTCCTTTTAAACAGTGTATTAGAAGTTCATAACACAGTCAGTCTGAAAGCTACACAGTTTCACAAACACAGGAGACAGTAAAAGAGGGTCTGGAGGGGAATCAACTGAAACAACAACATAGCTTTCTTATGCTCCCCTTCGGACACTTTTTTAATGTCTTCCAAGTAGTGACATGGCATCTCACAACAAAGCACGGCCATGAAATGCACATCAGCCTAATGAAATAAAGTGCTGAGTGCAGTCCATCCAATATCATTCATTATTAACTGGAAAAGAAGAGTTAATCCGTGGGGAAAATTTGTTATAGACAAAGAAGTGCTTAGTCAGTATTTTGTTTAATTCTTATGAGTATAAATTTAAATTGTATTTTTAAGAAAACAGCCTAAAGTAAATACGGAACTTAACACAAGGAACTTAGTTATCCGTAAAGTGCCACCTAACTAGCTTAACTTCAAGTTATCATTGCAAAATACTTTTCAGGTTAAAATCCCTAAGCACATTAGTGACAAAGAAGATAATGTTTTAGTCACTCTCCTGTCTAAATATTGAGTATTTTCAAAGCACTACAAGTAATATTCTTGAATCCACCAGAGCACATTTTTCTCTACCCCTTAACAGGAGAGGTCCAGGATTCAGCCTCTCATTATTCATCAGCAGAAGATTAGAAAACTGGAAAAAATAATTGGGATTGATTTCTTGGATCTTGACCTATCTATACATCTGAGCTCCCTAAGAAACTCAAATCAGCGAACACATGCTGTTACGTATTAAAAACCTGTAACTTGAGCTTAAAAATACTTGAACCAATCCTAAACACTTTTCTCTTTGTTCAGAAATGTTTGTCCAAGTGAGGCAAATACTGTGTGATTCAGACTCTCTGTTTTCTGAATGAGTCATTGCCTACCTTGTTATTGCTGAGACCTGTAGGCCAATATTAAGCACTGTAAAAAAATCCTATCCTATATTTTTTTTCAATCTAAACCCAGCAGGAAAAGCCAGAGATGGTTAGCTCACCAAATACCACGATTGTTTATCCCCAGTTTATCAAATCCTTGCAACATCTATCAACTAACAGGTAAATCGGTCATTTTTCTCTTCCTTACTTACTTGTAAGAAAATGCAGTTTTAGTAGAAGTGCAGTTCACCAGAATTCTTTTGCAAATATCACACTCAAACACTGTGTTTCCAGTTACAAGAGAAATTACTGTGTAGAAAATGAATTTTTATCATTCTGTTACTTTCCAATCATGTTGAAGGTAGCTTATTGTAACTCAGTTCTTTTGACCTGGTCTTGGGATTCTGGAAACCTGTCACTAGGGTCCCCATGACAGATAGCTGAGAAAAGCAAGCCTGTTATCAGTCAATTTTGCTACTTGAGGAGACTATATATCCTTTGGAATGTGCTCAGGGGGCTACAAACCAAAAAAAAGATTAAAAAATTATTTAATATATAGCCTAGATAGATTTGCTCTTGAAAAATGTGGTGATGCTACATTTATGCAGTGTATTATTCCAAAATGATATTGCATTTGATATTATAAAACACTAATTCATCCTCTACAGTAGAAAAATGTAATCATCTTGGTTGTTTCATCATCAGTCACTTCGATTTCAAAACCTCTAACTTAAATTTGCAGTAAAAGATCTTTCATAGCCTTCAAGCAAAGTAGAGTGCAGCAAAACACATACCACAATGGGCAGGTTTCCACAGTCATTGACAATAAATGGAGGTGTTCTCTCTCCTTCCCTCTTCCTCTCTCTCTCCCCACCTCTCTCTTGCTCTCTTTTTCTCCCTGTGTCTCCCCTTCCTTCTCATAATATAGTTAATCTTTGATGAGTGGCTTTATCTACAATTTTATAACAATACTCTGCAGCAAACATAATATGTCCTACATACCTTTAAATAATGAATACTGGATTTTCTTAAAACTGTAAAGTATATTCTGATTTTTCTTGCAAACTTTCATGTGTCTATAGTAAATCCTCCATAATCAGCACAGAGAGAAAATGAAACACATAATCCTCTAAAGTTGTCTAAAAAGGCATTTTCAGATGTCTCAAACTGATGAAAACTGACTAGCCTTCTCCACTTCAATTCTTATTCTGTGTTCTCTCAAGACTTAGGCACTATTTGCTTTGCAAATAGCTGACAGGTTTTAGGCCTAATTTGACCTGTTCATTTCTGGGTTTAGGCTGAAGGTTACTTGTCCCACGGAAAAGCTGATGGAACAGAAAGTGAGAGCATTTTTAGTCTAGCTTAGCACAAAGTCAGCCAAATTAGCTCAAGCAATCCATGACTGTCACTCTTGTTAACTCTGTACTGAATTGAGCTAAGGACCTCTTGCACAACCTCTCTGCTCCGTTGCTCTTGGGAACAATGATTTCGAGTTGGTGTGCTGATGCGTTGCTCAGGAGAGTGGTATCTTTTGCAGTCTAAGCTAGAATTGAAAAGACATGACAATGCCCAGGCACTTCCCAGTGCAATGGGAGACTGTCCTCCAGGAGTGGTGATTTCTCCTTCCTCTACCCTAGCTCAGAAGCAAAATTACATAACTGGTTTCTTTATAATTTTCTTTTAAATTTTTCTTTCAAATGTCTTTACCATTTGTGTTTATTACTGGAGGACAGGTGTCAGAAAAGTGTGTCTAGCATTTTGAATAGAACAGGGAAATGTGCCTGGTTGCTTTCAGCTGCTGAGCTTACTTCAGAGTCCTGCACTGCCCCACAGCATCTCTTACAAAAAAATCACATGTTCTTTATAACGAACAATTTCTCTGTGTCTAAGTGATGGACATGTTGACTGAGATTAACTGGATGATCCTTGCGTACATATCACAGACCCAGAACATTCATCTTCTTGGACTTAAATAGAGGGAGTTAGCATGAATATAGTTTTGTTTTCCCATCTCTATCAATATTCTTACAATGATCTTTTGAAATTAAATGTCCTTTCCTCCTTATAGTTTCAGAAGGTTGATCTTATTTTATGTTAGGCTGTTTAAATATGTTTTACATGGGCACATTTCCAGCGTAATGTATATGGAAGTAGAAACACTATTTCTGCTTTTTGTGGGGTGGAGCTGCAGGCGCAACATCCTACTGTGCATGAAAATTTACTTTTCCCCATACTTGAGGCAATAACATTTTAGAGTAAAAGTTTCCAATTTCACAGGCTTTAAGAGTATAAAACAGTAGAGTATTTATTTCCCAAGGATTTCCTTGACCTCAGTTGACACGGGAACTTTACTTACCAGTTCCCATGATTGTGTAGGATGAGTCCAGGCTACAATTGCTCCTTTTGGTTACATAGTCCCAAGACACAAATGGCTCTTTGTTTCTAACTCACCTAGAAATAAACAATCTCTTTCTCTGAAAACATTTTGCTGTCTTCACCCAGCAGAATAACCGGTCACAAAAGCAGAAACTGACATAAATTATATTTGATATAATGTGGTGTAAATAAAACCTATTTCCAAGATGGAATTCAGTTCACAGATGTGTTCAATAGATATAAGATCTAAAACTTAGTGGGCTGCGTGTCAGAAATCTAAGACTGCTGTTGACAGAGTAAGTATGCAGTAAAATCATTCAGACAAACTCCTGAGTATGAATGGATATAAATACAATCTTCAGGATTAGCAGTAATAAATTATCTGCCTCAGTATATAAAGGATACAGGTATATTCCGTAATCTTTCTTGAGATTTATATGTGTGTTTGAATAAAATCTTTTGATCGCCTTCTAGTGCATGATTCATGTGGATTGTTACTGTTTGGCACACCTTAGTCATGTTACCAGAGCAAATTAAGACTTGGGAAGGGAATATGATAGCCTCAAATTGTATTTTATATTAAATCAATTTATAACTAAAACAGAGAAGGGAAGCTGGTAATCCTTTTGAAGCTTAATACGGATACACACATATAAAAGGCACTTGACTCATGGCCAAACATGTTTCTTTTTCAATTGAAAAAAAAATGGTTGAATCGCCAAGTGTCAGAATGTGTCTGTGTTAATAAAGGAGTTGGACAGTGAGGATTTCTGCCTTAATCAGTAAGGTTTGAAAGCCATTGGCTTTCCAACTAGCATACTCCCACTAGCATAAGAAGTAAAACATTGATTTCAGCGACCACAGGGCTGAAGTCAGGGAAAGGGTGACATAAGAGTTATCTGTGGGTTTGGCACGAGAAAAGTCATTTCTGCATAAGAAAGGGAATTTCATGAACAGGTTAATCACATTACCAAATCTGATAAAATAGCTGAAACCAGTAGTTTGTATGTTGTAGAGGCTTACAGACTCATGTTCATTAACCTCTTGAGTAGATTCAGATTTCCAGACTATATTTATCTTTGCATATGTCTTTCATATGAAGGTTGCAGAAATATTAAATCTCATCTGATCTGAACATACTACTTAAAATGAAGAACAACTGTGCAAAGTGGAGAAAGAATGACCCTTCTCTATATTTCAGACAGAAAAGGGTCTAATCAGCAATCCCAGAGTCACAGTACAAAGAGAAAGAAAGAACTTAAAATAATCATTAAGAAGTTATTTTATTCAAAAGGAAGACTTAAAAAAAATCCTTCAGACTTGAAAGAGAATACCCAACTTGTCCATATTGTCTCTACCATTAAGCTGTGGTGCTAACTGCAACTCGTACTGTATGTACATTGATGTCTCTTAGTGGGTTCCTGTCAAGTCTGCCAAAAGTCTTAGAATGCATGTTGGGCTCAGCACTCCATGTCTGCTCCACTTCAGAATTCAAACACAGTGTTTTGTTCATCCTCGTATAGTCTTCTCCCACATTGGCGTTCATTTAAGAGATTTATCAGATCCTTGTCTGTTCAATTTACTTCTCTCACTGAATATTTAATTTCACTAGTGTTGAACTGTTCTTGTATTCCCCTTGAATTAAGCAAATGTTGGATAGCTATTCAAATCTTCTAAAAAATTTTGGATTTTTTTATTCTCTCAGAAGGAATGCATTCCTTTTTAGTTCCGTCAGATCCTTCTTAACCTCACTCATTCCCTATTACTGAATCTCATTTATCCCATTCCAGAAAGCCCCACAGTATGTTCAATCTCAGACTCCTTGGCTCTTCAGCTTCTTCTTCAAAATCTTCCTGTCACTTTAGATTCCCTTGGAGATATTTTCAGATAACTCTTCGTGTTCCCTGATGACTTTGAGCATCAGATTTTTTTAACTTTTATTGTCCTGGATTGCAAAATTTGCTCCCTATATTAGTGCTATGTGAAACAAGGGAAATGTTTACATATTTTGCAGCATTTTCTGTCGTAATCATTTTTCATTCCTGCCAATTTACTGCAGTGTTACATGGTGATAAAATATAATCTGGGAATAACATTGTTGATTAATGACATTTCAAAGGTTTTCACATTCTGTTGGTAACAATTTAACTTGAACAATTTATTTATGAATTTGCAAGTTAGGCCAAATTTGATTTTATAAACAAAAAATAAAATGCTCAGATGACTGGAGAACTGCAGCTGAGGCTTTTTTAACATTGCAGAGGTTGCACACCTTCAAATTTTATGCTTTCCATTTTAATCTACCTGATTTTCCGCTTTTTTGCAGCTGGGAATCAAGCATACATACCATGACACCCATCATCTCTCTAGCTCCTCTACTCTATGTGCTTGATGGAGCTGGTCAGTCCATGGGACAGCTGTCTCTGGCCCTTGGGTTCCTGCAGCAAGGGAGACACTGCCACAATACTGTGTACATCTCTCTAGCTGCTGCCCCATGCCTTACTGAGACATATACCTCCAACAGATGACGCCCCAAAAAAAACCCCAAGTTACCCACTGGGTGAAGGTACTAGGCTAAAAAAAGAACTGAGACATATTAACGTGACAGACTATTTTTAATCTCCAGAAAAAAACAGGAAATTTACTGAAGCTGTCAGGAAACAATGCTTTGAGACTTCTTAAATTCAACTCAGGGAAAAATCAGGTAGATTCAGAATGAAAATGCCAATTATACATTATCAAAAGAACCTGACTAATGTTAGAACTTAGGAGCCAGACAAAGAGACAGGACTTCTACACCTTGTATGTCCATCCAAACACAAAACTGGGATTCAGGAGTGCCTATTTACACACTACAGAAATGTTGGTTGGAAGGCAGCTCTAGAGATCTAGATCAACTTCTTGCTTGAAGAAGGACTATCATCACACTAACTCAGGTCAGCTCTGGTTTTGTCTGGCTTTGGCGAACATCCTGAGGTGTCCAGTCCTTCAAACTTAACACAGAGAGAGAGGGATCATAACCCCAACCCCGAGCTGTCCTAACGACTTTCCATTAAATTTAGAGCAGTACTAGCGAAATTTCTCATCTTTTCTCATCACTGGAACAGCATCTAACACTCAGATGAAGGAGGACAGTCCTGGCTTCTGAGAACAGGCTAGGAGCCAGCCATCTGAGCATATAAGCCACTGCACAGCAAAATTACACTCTTTTGTCCAGTAATGGTTTTAAACTGAAAGAGGGTAGATTTAGACTAGATACAAGGAAGAAATGTTTCACAATGAGGGTGATGAAACTGGCGCAGGTTTCCCAAAGAGGTGGTAGATGCCTCATCCCTGGAAACATTAAAGGTCAGGTTGGATGGGGCTGTGAGCAAACTGATCTAGTGGAAGATGTCCCTGCTCATTGCCAGGGGGTTGGACTAGATGAGCTTTAACCGTCCCTTCCAACCCAAACTATTATCTGAGTCTATGATTTTGTGATTATGATTCAATGTATCTTGCAATGCCATAGAAATATTATCAGACCTTCAGTATGAAGGATGCAAATTATCCCCGTACAAGCCATGCATGTAGCCTAGGGATTAGAAAAATCTCTGGATTACGTATAACATGGATTTGAGTTCTGCCAAGCTGAGGGACTCATTTGTTAAATTAGTACTCTAATTGTTAACCTCTTATATGGAAGCAGCACTTTGAGTCTTTACAAAAAATAGTTATAAGCTTCCTTATAAATTTCCTTAACTTGCAGGAGAAGAGTTTGCATCCCACAGACAAAAATGGCTGTAATCCCACAAACAGAGGGTAGGAGTCCATCTCTGAGCACAGTAATGTTAATTTCCTGATTCTGGGCATCACCTCACTCAGTCTAAGGTTTTTTTTTTTAATATCACCTTCCTCAGGTGCCCAGTTCTCCCAGACCACTCTAAGGCAAGTTTTGGCATATTGTCCTGGATCCAGGAATACACTTGAAAGTCAGATCCCTAGAGGTCAAACCCTGCCACACCTGTAGTATCTAGGTTTTTTAATGGATCTGGATCTAAGTCCAGTTTAAAATGGGGATTTAACAATTTTGGAGAATAATTTTCATTTAAAGTCAATGGAAAAAATTAGTTCAAACATATAAACAACTGCAGCTTAAAACTGAGATGACTCACAGTATTTATACAATTATACATTTCTGTTCATGGCAAATGAAAAGCAAAGAAGCTTATTTCAATGAAAAGGAAGCAATGAAAAAGGACCACGTTAAGTCACATTACCTTACATTTGTTGCAGGCTAAGAACACAGTCATGGACGGTTGCTATGGTTCAGTTGATATGTAGTGATTTATTAAACCATGGTTACTATGACTTGGATGCCTAGGTATCTCAGGGCACAGACACAGACTCCTTTTAGAAAAGTGAATTTAAGCCCCTAAATCACTTAATTTTTAATAACTGCCAAATCAGTGGAAAAAATGTTCAGGAAATCCTGAAGCAGAACTATGATGTGAAGTTCCCAGATATTGTTAAACTACATAGTAGGTAATAACGTCACACAACCCTTCTAGCTCTTGTAATATGTAGGTGTAATAAAGTATGGAATATTATCAACATTAAATATAATATTGCTTTAGTTGAATTAGGCTGAGTCTTGAGGTTATTTTAATCCGTTTAGGCAGGTGCGAATGGCATGGGACTCGAGGAGTTAAAGAGAAACATTCAGTAAACCTGGAGCTGTTCATTTGAAAATGACTTTTACTCTAGGGCACAATATTTTCTGCAAAACTGAACCTGGCACAGTGTAATACAGTAAAATTTTAGTAATAAATGTCTTTCCTTTTTCAAGTTCTCTGCCAGAAATATCAATTCATCAGCCAACAATGAACAAACTACTGCAGAGTTAGAAAAGCAAGAACTTGCCAATCCTGCCATCTACTGGAAAAGACCTAAAACTGAGTAATTCAATGTTTCCACTCTCTCCAAGATTGGCACCGGATCTGGCAGCACACGCAACCCCCGGGGAAAGGAGACAGTCCCTAGACATCCCGTGGCAGAAATTTGCCTTCCTAGTGGAGAGGGTCCGTGATAACATCTGCAGGGACAGGAATGCATAACAGCTGTTTGCAATATATTTGGCTATCATCAACAAGCCACATCCCAAAGTCCTCACTGAGCTTTTATCCAGTCTCCCACTGATTTCGGTAATAATTTTGCCTGACTAAAGAATGGAAAATGAGCTAAGGCCTCACTTGGCTAATAGTCAGTTTGGGAACTAAATATACCATTACAAACTGTACATCAGATACATCAAAGTGCTTTACAAGCCCTGCTTAGAAGGCAAATGCTGAAAGTATAATCTTTAAGAGCTTTTTTGTCATTCTTTTGTAGCCACATTCTCTACATAAACCTGATCACATGGATTCAGCTGAAAATCCTCTTCCAGTAAACAACAAATGCTTTATATAGACAAAAAAATTCTTGAAAAAGAGCTTATTTGTATTTACTCAGCATGTATTAATATCCCTTCCACAAGGGCTTTCCTTCATTTCTGCTCCCATTACAGTTTTTCAGACACCACAAGGGTCAGCCCTAATGAAGATCCAGCTGGGAAAAACAGTACAATCACTTCTAGTAACCCAACTTCAAAAACAAGGTAAGAAGCATACCCAGGCTGTTCAGAGGAAAAAGCAAACCAGTAAGTAGTATAATGCCTACGTAGCCCTCTACCAGTCTCTTTAACAATAGTATCTTTGAAAAACAAAAATAAAACTGAAATTGCATGTTTTCCTTCAACTTCCAAAACACCACCAAAGCTGTCCCATAGTTTTACACCAAGTAGCTACGTTATCAGCACTAAAGAGATCGTTTCTTCTTTGGCCTGAGGCTTATGAATCCTCATGACTCTGTCTTCTCAGCAAGAGAAAGGGACTCTGAAAGAGTAAATAAAAACATTTGAATGGAAGAGAGATCAGAGTATGTAAGTATTGCGGAATGCAGGAACTACATAGAGATATTTTAATTCCTGCGATTTTGTTCTTAACAAATTTTGAGTCTCCCTCCTGCTAATTATTCTAGTAAAATGAAATGACACCAGCAGCCTGGGTGTGTCAGGCTTGGCAAAGGTTACGTGTCATGTTTTCTCAAAAGAGGTACTGCTTTGTGAAAATTAGCTTAGCGGGTTAACAGAAACTACTGTTTTGGGGGGGTTTTTTACAGGGTCTCTACTTTTTCTAATGTGCTCATTTCCATGTTCTTTTCTCCCACCAAAACATCATGCCAAGCCAGTATACTTCCAGAAGTTACATTCTTATTGTGCTCAACAGTTCTGGCTATTAAGGCCCGTAGGAAAATATGGTTAAGTTACTATTTTTCCTACTGCATTAGAAAGAACAAATCACAAGGGTTTTTTTCTTTCATTTTCCAAAACAATCCATTTCTAGAACAGCAAAAAATCATGGAAAATTTCGTCCCCCCAAACCTAGTGTTTTAAATTGCATTTGTGTTTAAGAGAAACAGAAGAAAAAGAGAAGCTAAAATGGAATTTTAGCTTTAATTTTTTATATTGTTGCTAATCAAATGAAAATCAGTAAGAGTATAGTGCTTTACGGGTATTCTGAGATCACCTTGTAAATTACATAAACAGAGGTATTTTATTAAGTTCATCGTCATGGGGCTGGAGAAGAGAAGGCTGAGAGGGGAACTTATCGATGTCTATAAATATCTGAAGGGTGGCTGTTAGGAGGATGGAGCCAGTCTCTTTTCAGCAGTGCCCAGTGATAGGACGAGGGGCAATGGGCACAAACTGCAGCACAGGAAGTTCCACCTCAACATGAGGAAAAACTTCCTTACTGTGAGGGTGACGGAGCACTGGAACAGGCTGCCCAGAGAGGTTGTGGAGTCTCCTTCTCTGGAGACCTTCAAAACCCGACTGGACGCGTTCCTGTGCAACCTGCCCTAAGGTGATCCTGCCTTGGTAGGAGAGTTGGACCAAATGATCTTCAGAGGTCCCTTCCAACCCCTACCATTCTGAGATTCTGTCATTTCTGGAATTTTTTCTATTTTGGTTCACTAATTCAGCAACTGAAGACTTAATTAGTAGCACAAAGACAAAGATATCAGACTTCCATTTTATGTCAGGCACAACTATGTTCTACTGCAATAGCCAGATAAGGAACAGTGGAAATAACTGTAATTACAAAGGTCGGATATGGAAAAAAAAAACGTTTCTCCCTTTAGTTCCACTTGTCCTTCCATATTGTAATTTTTATCACTGTATTTCTCATTCTATCATTAGTGCTTAAGGCTAAAGACACGGGGCCAAATTCTTAGCTAATTAGAGTAGCTTCATTGTACTACATCACCTGGAGTACTGGAGTACGCCAGTACTGGAGTACCTGGAGTACATCACCTGGTACTACATATTACTGGAGGGTGTGTCAAAAGTAGAAGTCAACGGTTTAACTGCATAGATACAAGATGTCAGCTGGGAGTGGAGGTTCGGCAGCACAAGGGAGCTGCCCCTGTCAGTAAGTGTCAGGAATGTCATGTGATTGTTTACTTGTAGGTATGTATGAAAACTTAATTCCCTTACAGTAGGCAAAAATACTGTTGAGCTGTTCAAATAAAGAGCAGCGTTTTTTCCTGAAGCAAACACACACATAACTTATAGTACCGGTGTAACTTACTGAAACTGTCTTAGTAGCTCTTACAGAAATGTTTTTACTGACAAATTTATTAGAAATGGTGCAAAAGAGCATTTTATCATTGTTTAACAACTTTGAAAATAGAAAATAGCTTTTTCTCTGATTTACCACTCCCATTTGAAGAAATGTCACACTAGAAAGAAATTGCAAATACCTGTCTCCTTTCTGTGTGTAAGGAAAAACTCCTACTATTTGTCTGTCTGACCCTCTGAAGATTATTTTTCATGTTTCCTCTTGCTACACACTTAAGCAGAGCTATTTGGATTAAATAGTTCCCAAGGAAACTGCAATTATAATGCAGTAGACTTGTATATAGTTTATTCTGAAGTGCACATTGTTATTATACAGGGCACACAAAATACCTGTATTTCATAATATGTGTTTCTATGAGGGGTCTATAAAAGATGGATGGTCACATCATTTCTTTGGTACACTCATTATATGAGGCTTTTCTGCTTGACAGTAAGTCGTTGACTCAGCAGTACCATATTTTTAACCCTTTGTGAGAGGTTTTATAACTGATAAGCATGTAGCTCTACTAAACTAAAAAGATACTAGCTAATCTGAAGAGTCTACATAACAGCATTAAGAAGTCTTGAGCTTGGTTCTCCTCTGAAGTGCACCATGCCTAAAAATGTATCTGGACAACAAAGTCTTCCATGCTGAAAGAAGAGAGGAGATAATGGAATAGAAATATAGCTGTCTTAGTTGGGTCCACAAGTCTACTTTCTTATTTCAGGACCCCACCAAGTTCATCTATTCCTCTGACTGGAGACAGCCAGGCTGATGCTGACATCCTAGCTTTCATTAAAGCAAGACAGAACATCCTGCAAAAGAAAGGTAAATCCTGCCAAAAAATAGAAAGCCAAACCAAAATCTCCAGTACAGCATTTTAAAGCCAAAATAGCTCTAATCCACATTTATACTGACGCAAGTGAGAACTGATTCTGGCTTGAGTTATATTACATTATGTTCTCAGCCGTTCTAAACACTTGAGGTTCTTTGCATGTATTTATTTTAGTAGCTCGATGCTGCAGCGTAAAACTATGAAGGCTGTCTGTTTTTCTCAGCCACCATCAGTGAACTTTCTGGGACATGCATGTCTGTACAGCCTGCACAGTACACTTAAGTAAATGCATTTGAATGTGGTTTCTTGATGATTAACATACTTCCAAAATTTTCTGTATACATTTTCTTTAAACTATCTGGCCTGGTTCTCAGCTGGTACAAATTTAACGGTAACAATTGACACCAAATAAAGATTACGCAAATGATTGCACTGTACCCTACCTCATGAGGCAGACTGACCTACTGTGTCTAGCAGAGTATGCCATTAACAGGTATTTCACTTTATCAAGGTATAGTGAAACTTTCTATGGGTATTTGTTACCCAATCAGGTACTGAAAGCAATCATAGGTAGGCAATAAAGTTTACTTTACAGTGTAGATAAGTAAAATTGGCAGGAAGCAGAAAGCACTAAATACACAACAATGGCATTGTAAGGTAGCCTAGAAGTAATTCTTCATGACAAAGAAAAATGACCCATGCTTTTTTTTTTTTTTTTTTTTTTCCTCTGGAATAATAGTTTTTAGTGGCAGCATCCAATTAGACAGAAGATGAAAGTGGTGGTGGTTACTGAAGCAATAACTTTCCATCAGCACTTGAGTGCTGATGACAGCATTATTCAGCAAGCTATCAGCACCTGACAGATGGTGTTAGCACTGTCACAAAGTGAGGTTTCGGTATCACACTGCTTATCAGAAAACTGTCAGGTAAACACACGGTGGCTGGAAGAACAGCCTCCCTACGCTCATCCAAAGCAAACACTTAACACACTTAGGCTTTGGGATCCCTTTTGTCTTTATTTAGAAAAGCTGTTGTCAGGTTTCTTCTGCAAATGAAATTAAGTTGAATTTATAGGCAGCTCACCAGAAGAAGGTTAGAGAGAAATGTCTTTCTTACAACAAACATTTCAGGCATTTAGAAGGTCCAGATCTGTCTCATTTTGTGAAGTACAGTAATCTAACAACAAGAGCACATCATGTCCTGTGATCATCTCCTAAATCATACCATATCAGGAATGTCTCTCTCAAATGCCTCTTCAGCCACTGGCTATTATCTAGCATCATCCATCAGTTTCAGAAGGGACTAAGCATTATCAACATTGACAACTATTAGGCTCCAAGTTATGAAAGGTATTGCTGCAGAACAGAGGACAGTCAACACTTCTAAAACTGTTCTGAACTTCAGTTAGACAAGATGGGCTACATGCTGCTCTAGGTAGCCAAAAATGAATGGAGCAGCATTTACACAGTGCTTACTCTGGTCACCCTGGCAGTGCAGGGCTGGACAGCTCAACCAATCACTGAGCATAGGCAGGGGAACAAAAAGTAAAGAGGCTTCATAAGTATGACCTGCATATTACAAACAGGTATGGACCTGATCTGTCGTATGTAAAGAGACAGCTCAGCAGCAAGTTCTGAAGAAGGATTTGGAGTCAACGTGGCAGATAAAAGAAGTCTTTTCCTCCTTGACTGCTTGTGAGGAAAGGGAAAACCTCCCAGACTGAAGGATTGAGCCACTGAGAGCAGGAACCATTGATCAAAAAATTTTTGTAAATTCTAATTTAGCAGTATGGAAAAGGGTAAAATCTATTGACTAGCACTGCTAAAGAAGTACTTTATGCTTCAGCATCGTAGTGAAACCTAAGGACATTTATGAGGTGCAGTGGTAGCCTTTCTAATTGGGAGAAAAAAATGGGCTGAGAGACTCCCCTATTCCCATATATCTCATAGTCTTATGTGTTCCCTTTTCCTGTGAGCACATCACTTCACTCTTACTAAAAGGAGATGAGAGGCACAGTAACTGCCGTAGTGTTTGTATATCATTGGCTATAAGGAGCTTCTGATAACAGTTGCACCCAAAGCAAAGGACAACTGGAGGGTTTTCTTTCTGAGGGGTCGGGATGGGGACTTGATAGAGTTAAGCAGAGGAAGAGTAGAAGAAAAAGGGAATGTATTCTGACTGAATACTTTGGGGAAAAAAGTTATGTGTTATTAGTCTGACACAGAACTTTTCCTCAATAAATTTCAAACATATACAAGATAAACCAGATAAATTATTTGCCCAGAGCCACTAAGCTGAGTCAGACAGCTTCATATAGAAGCTATGCATGCTGAGTCCCAGCCCAGTGCTCTGTTGTCTCCTTCCCAAACTGTCTTCAACTGAGATGTTCCAATGAGCATTTCTGCATTTGCATGCAAATGTATTCACTCCCTGCATGATTTTTACACACAGAGCGCCCTGCAGGAAACAACACGAGAAAGCATAGGTTCAGCCAAACCTAAGTCTGCTAGGCCTAAAAAATGTCAACACACTTACTGCTCTTTCCTTTATTGATCCTGACCCTTTCAAGCTGTTATATCAGTATCTTAGAAGCAAACTGAGGGCTTCACTTTACATTAGCTGGGGAAAAAAAAAAAAAGGATAAATGTGTGCAGAAACCAACCGAGTGGAAAATAAGTTTCATAAACAGAAAGCATGGGAATGCTCAATATCCTTAGTGACAGTAATGCAGGGGTGGGAATGAGAGGTCTCAGAGAAGATTACCTCAGGGTTTGTAGGTCGTTGCCATTTGCTTTCTAAACAGCAATGAATTAAAGCAGATACATTCAGAGGGGCTTGCTGGGATTGTTAAAGCATTGTAATAACTACACTGGGAAGCCTTTGACAAAGGGGCTACTCTGCAAATATGCTTTTGTTGTCTTCTTCAGTCTCAAGGTAGAGAAATGAAAATGCAGAAGAGCAGATTAATGGGTTTTTTGTCTTAAAAGTTTTAAATGAAAAGATTTTTTTTTTCCTCTCTTTTCTTTTGTGTTTCTGAAGTTCATTTTAAAATGGCAACACAACCTAAAATATAGTCTACTCTATTCTTTCTGTCCTTTCAGGCTTGGGGAACAAATGAAATTCGTGTTGCAGTCCACTGTTTCCTTTTAGTTAAAGACCTTTATTCTTTGCCTTGCTCTTCTCTTCTGTTTAGAAACAGGTATGCATAACTACTTTAGATGTACAGTTTTAATTGGTAAAGATATAGAAGTGATTTGTCTTTGACAGCAAAATCCTTTTCTCTGGCAAATAATTTTTGAATATTTGCACTCAGTATCTTCAGCTTGCATTAAGATTAAGCAAAACTAAAACATCCAATCAAGAATTTGCTAAATATGTTTGTTTATTGAGAATTTATTGTATGTTTTCCAAATGTTAAAATTATCTAATATATTAATGCTTGTCTACATCTTTAATCTGGGGAACACTTATTATTACTGATGGTAGTTTTGTTTGCATGGATTTGCATAAGGCTTTATTAATTACATCTAGTTGGCAGCCAGAGATGTTTGTGCAAAAATAGTAGTTAATTGGGTTACAAAAGTCTATAAAATTTCATTTGAGACCTTTTGCTGATTTTTATTTTCTTCCCCAGAAATAGTAGTTTTCATATCACATGATTAGAATACTGAGATTGCATTGTAGTTAATACAAGTTTCTAATAAATTTTTATTAGAAAGTAATACTAGAGTTCAAAATTTCCCAACATTTTTTTTCATTTGAATACATTAAATGTTGTGCAAAATACACACCCTCGAAGGATATACAGGTTTCAGAATAAACAATGACGCTTGATAAAGTAAAATAGGGTAAATGATTGTAAAACACAAATGAGATGTGAAAATTTAAATGCAATTATATACGTCAGTTCACTGTTGACTCTGTACTACTTTATTGCATGATATCCAGTTATGCAGCAACTTATTTTACACATCAGACTAAACCAAATTGAACTATAGAATGCGAAATACAGTCTATTTCTCTGAGATATACATAGTTCCAGATAGAAGCAATTATTTTTCATGCTATTGACAAGCTTATAGTCATGCATTTGGAAGGATTTGGGTTGTTCACATAAAAATACAGCAATATATTGGCAGAAGTCACATATCAATCTCAAGGATCTGTATTTCCTTAAGTTGTTGATACTTCATTCTTTGGCAAATTCATAATTAGTCAGAAGTACATGGCGAATTGGTATGTTCAAAACTACAGAAGATATATGTTTCTCAACAACTAAGAAGCAATCAATTAAGAAATATTAAAGTTATGTTTTTTCTGCATTTGGATTTTCTGTAAAAATCAGCACAGCTACCATGTAAATTGGTAAGCTTTACGTAGAATTTCGGATGTGCAAGTTGAGATAAAAGTCAGCTATATTGTTGCTTTGGAAAGAGAAAGTTCAAGGGTTTGGTCAGAGGTGGGAAAATCCACAGGTCTTTCCCCTTTTGTTTGTTTGCTTTTTTTGAAATTATATTAAAATTACCTTTGTCTGCCAGAATCTTTATCTGTCTGTCTTTATTTTTCTTCTTCTTACTCTGTTATATATAAACATTCTATTAAATATAACTAAATTAATGTTTATACAGCTTTGTTGAGGAGAGCAGGGCCACCATCCTGTCTCCATCCAACCCAACTAGCTGGAGAAGAACCAGAAGTTCCAAACATTGCTGGGCAAAGCAACTGTCTTTTTCAGTTTTCAGTAAAATCCCCATTATGGTGAATTTATTTGAAGGTGGCCAAAAGAGAATTACTAGTACAACAGCATATTTCTTTTGACATTGAAGCATTTCCAATAGCTTTCAGTAACTGGTTAAGATAAGAATCTCAGTGCTATCCTGGTATGATCTATGTGACACTGCTACTTGATGATGACATATTCAGTGTTTTGTTCTGAGTTTGCCACACATCTAACTTAGAGAGAGAAGAGATTGCTTGCTGTCCTGTTTCAAAATTCTCTAGCCTTTTTTTATAATCTTGTAAAATTGGTGTGCAAATCAATCACTATCGGCAAAGTAATACCTGATTTGCAGAATGGTCTGAGATTAAGATTATACCAAACACATAAGAAGAGTTTGGACAAAAGTGCAAGAAGTAAAGCATAAACTTTTTTTTTTTTAAAACCGCCTCCACTCTTCAAAGGTTGCCTCTTGGGTTCGTAGGCAAATTTAGGTTGGAAAGGACCTCAGAAGGTCTTTAATGACACCTCTTACTCAAAACAGCATCGGCTGTGAGATCAAACTAGGCTGCTGACAGCTTTATTCAGTCTGGCCTTGAAAACCTCCAAGGATGGAGACTGCATGACCTTTCTAAGCGATCTGTTACAATGTTTGACTGCCCTCATCATGAAAAAGTTTTTCCTTATGTCCAGCCTGAACTTTTTATTTTTCAGTTAATGCCCATTGTCTCTCTTCCTCTCACAAGCCGCACTGTCAAAAGCCTGGCTCCATCTTCTTGATGACCTTCTCACTGGTGTTGGAAGGCTACTGGGTTTCCTCTTCTTTTTGTCTTCATGAAAACATTTATTTCTGCAAGAAAGTTTGGCTGGCCAAAGATGAACAAAGTTACTTGTTTTAATAATCTATCTTCATATAACTTCTAGAGTAATTTGAAATAAGACAAGCATTTACTACACTGAAGAAACAATCAGTGGTGCACATTTGTAATGGTCTTGACTCCTGCCTAAGCCACCTGTGAAACAGTATTGTTAAGCATAGAGATTCTCATGCATATCTGACTCCTGTCTATTCACCATGACATCTAGCTGCTGGTTGGTTAAATGTTTATATGGTAAATACAATTTAACCAGGATAAATCCAAATATCTTGTTTGTGCAGATTTCTTGGGCAAGTACCTCTATAGTGCTAGACATCATACAGATATTTCCAGTCCTTCTATATAGTTATCGCAGAAGTACATAGACATCCACGAGTCTCCTACAGCAACGTAGCTTCTGGGAGGGTCAGGATATGACCCAGACTTACAATAAAGGCCAAAGGGTCTGTTCTCATTTATGCTGAATCTGCCAGGGATATATACGCAGTCTGGAATCACACTAGTGAAACCCTTGAGCTCACCAGCTTTTGGCTTGGGCATTTGTCTCCACTTTCATCACTTCCTGGCCACTACAGCTTTCCAGAGAGCTCCAAGGAGAAAATGACATAACCTTCTGTTGAGTTTCTGTTGCTTGGAAGATGGACATGCCTAATTCAATCTCCCTTTTTTGCTCCTGTGTTTTTTATGAAAGAGGCTTTGAAGAAGAATAATGAGGTTCACACATGTAACAGTGTAAGTATATATTGTAATATCTTCCCAGCAAAAGATTTTATTGTTCTTACCTGGTTTAATCAATCTCAGGATGCAAGTGTTTGATGTCAGTATATAAACTGAGAACACTTCAATGTAATAAAATGTTAAGATCTTGTAAATTTTGCCTGTACCAAATATCCAGCTGGTGAATATGGATGCCAACAAGATGAAAATGCCTAGTTACATATAGCATGCTTGGTATCTTTTTACAGAATTTTTTTGTCTTTTCAAAGTCCATTTTTAATAATCACAACAATCAAACTTCTGTTTTAGATTATTTAATTTGAATCACTTTTATTGTTGTTTAAATCAATGTTAAATGATCTTTTTCTAATATTTTTTGTTTCACTTCTTGCAACATTTGATGTTTGCTTTGAAACCTCACCTGTAAGGCAAGCAATGTAAAACTAGATATTTATAATATTTACTATCCATGTCTTGATTTGACACCACGACAAAAAAATTGAAGACTTCTGACTAAGACTTGTATATCTCTTTCCCTTGAGGGAAATCTCAGGGGCCACACCTGAGATTTTCTAGAAATTATCTTCTGTTCATTTTTTTGGGCAGCTGAGGTGCTTCATTTGACACAAACAGTGAACTAAACAAATACTTGTGTTTGTGGGTCAACAGTGGGTTTACACAAATGAATTTATACAGATAAAGAGCAGAAAAAACAAGGTCTACTTCTAATACAATAACTACAGAATTAAAGGAAACTTTTTTTTCATGGAATCTGTCTGAGAAAAATACTGTTTAAATCTTGGAACTTTTTATAACTTTTATCTGAAAATGCTTCATGTTTTCACCTATGTAAGTGTAAATCAGGAAGTCAAAAATATTGGGTTAAATTTGAAGCGAGAACAAAATCAGAAGTAGAACATTTCCAGATGGCAGTGTCATGCCTGAAGAAATGCAATGTTACTGTTATTTGTATTTAACATGGTTCTAAATAATTTCCTTAACTCTTCTCTGAAGGAAAGGTGTAAATGTCATTAAAGGACCAAAGCAAATTCAAAACAATTCAGTATTGCCATGTACAAATTTTTCAGGCTGAAATGCATACCCTGTGGAAGAATGGGTCCCTGGATCTTTGCATCCAGTTTGTCATCTAGTTCTGTACAGACATTTCTTCCAGAAAAACTAGTCCAAAAAATGCACTTTTCTTCAGAAGTTTGAGGATGACAGGATAAGCCAAGGTATCTTTCAAGCATTTAATTACTTATTTTAGAAACAGCTTATTTGTGTCTATGTAAATTATACTCCTACTTATCACAATGGTATTTTTTCTGGCTTTTGAAATAGAGAGTGAGGAAACCATGTCAGTTATTTTTGGCCTATCTTTTGTTTAGCATCTGTCCATGTTTAGGAATTGTTAGGGACTGTAACAATAATAGCTGAAGCAATTGGAGAACCCTGAATCCTTTGATTTGCTCCAGGTGATACATGTAAAGTGATTCATTGTCTTGACTGTAGACCAGGATGTCATTTTGGTCTCTGTCCTTTCCAGAACGTCTCAGATTTTCTCTGGGAAAAGCTGGATCCTACTGGATCAGTCACATATTACAACAGCATTGCGGGACAAAGGTATGATAGGTGAAGGAGTAATCAAGGACGTCATGTTCAGGTCTGGATTCTAAATATGTTTTGTAGGAATTCATTCCTTAACTTTGAAACCAAATGCATTCTTGTGTTTAACATTGGCAGGGAGCACTGGAACAACAGGACTTCTGAGTAACAGTCAACTTCCAAGTTCAGCTACTCTCAAGAAGTTTTTGCTTTCAGCATTCTTTATTTCTGATGTTTGCAAATTCAGGTTTTGTTTATTTTTTTAATCAGAAGAACATTAAAAGACCAACAAGAGAAGTTAGATTAGACAGTCTGTTTTGTCATCCCATCGTCAAAAGGGATCTGCTAGTATTGTTATTTCAGCATATTGTACATTATTCCTTTTTACCTGGAAGCCAAATTTCATTTCCATTGTGGTAAGCCATGCTGAGATCCCTCTTCCAGATTCAGAACTCGCTCAGAAATCAAGTTTTCGCTTTTCTTCCAGATGTATATATTTGAGTTTCTTTTTTCCTGTAGCAAGACATAACTTCTGAGCTACTGCACAGAATCTTGTTTTATTTCTATGTTGCAACCTGACACTAAGGGGTATATTGATGATTTCTTTAAATTGAAATCTATAGGTACATATATCTGAAGCTTTTCCATGGGAGTAAATGTGGCAGCATCAGCTACTTACAGACTGTTGTCTTTCACATTTTCAGAGCACACTACTCTGCTCGCCTGTATGGAACTGTGCATGTTGGTGAAAGTAGTTTCCTAAACATGTGCTTCATGATTTTTCCCTTGCACTTATCTGTAAGGTCATTCAGCTATTAAGTGGTTCATCTCTAACTGTATATTTACTTTGCAGTTTCTTGTGCACATACAATTGATTTTTTAATTTTTTGCATCTTTCTGCAGAAACACTGCTTTCTACGACAGCCTCAGCATACATCTTATCACATACTCCATGTGTCTCTTGAAGTTCTTTCCAGCTGCTTGTTATATTACCCATTAATTGATTTTTTTTCCTTTTTTTTAAATGTTTTTCAAATAATAGTCATGGTAAAGATGATAACACCTCCTCTGAAAGTTGATTAGAAATCATCTCACTTGGCCAACCAAACAGAATACACCTTTAATGTTGAAGTACTTTAAGTAGGAATATTATAAGTATAGAAGTAAACACACCTTGACAATTTTAGCAACTCAATTTGCCAAACCCTCAGAAAATTAAGATCCTGAAAGTAAGCCTAAGCAGACATTTTTTCTTAAGGCATGATAATTTAGACTGTCAAGTTTGGCAGCTGGAATGTTTTGTTGAACTGAACTGAACTGAACAGAACAGAAGGGGACATGACAGAGGTTTAGTGCTGTATTTGTTTATTATAACTTAATTAATAGTTTCATACCTTTAATTGTGAAATCTATTTAAACTGTGGAATTTGTCTCAGCGCAGCTATCCATATGTGTTTACAACCATTCCAGAAAACTAGTAGGTTAGCATTCTCTTGGACTCGTAGACATAGGTCCTATAAACTACAACACGACAAACATCTGGATCTCTCACCAGACAGCCCTGCTAGCTTAACAGGCATTTGTGCAACATCCCAGGCTTGTCTACCTGTAACATTTCACAAGGTATGGAACAACAAGCTGTGCCTTTTAGTTATGGAAATCAGACACAAGAGAGAAGTTTCTAGATGCTCTGAAAGTAATTGTCATTCTTAACACAGGCCAAGAGAAGGCCTTCCATCAGTGATAGGTTGGACATCTCTGTTGGTTCAGATCAGTTTGCTTCATAATGTTATTGCAGTCCTCAGTAATGTCAACACCACTATAGCTTCTACCTCCCAAATGTTTCACTTCAGCTGAGACGAAACGCCACAGCACCAAGGCTCTGAGTCCTTGCATGTTGCCCTTTTCTACTGATACCTTTCTGTCCCCACTCACAGCAACAGAGTAGTTGCAGGCAAAGTCCAAGATGTTCTTCTGGGTGTTCTCCACAATACTTTCACTTCTGTGGCGAATTGCCTTCTGCTGCCAGACAGTCATCCTTTTCTGGATGGAGATGACTGGCTCTAGGCTAGGAGCACAGTTCAAGTGGCAAGTTTTCCTAGATATGGATATGAATGAAACTGTTTTTTCAGTCTTTGAGCACTACCTTTTGTTTGAAGGTAGGTGAAAAACAATCTGAATACTAAGCAAAATCTGTATCCCAAACACTTTAATGGGAAGGGAGTTTAATAACAAAATTGCTGCCCTAGCCACATGGCCTTCTTGCTCTGTGTGTTTTCTTTCAGAAGCAGTGTGCCATAGATGACACTAGCCATAAAACTCTTCCTACAGAAAAATATGCAAGCCCAGCTCATTTCCAGTGCGTGATATTCATTAAGGCTCCCATGAGTGAACCTCTGATACTTTTTTAGCTAATGATTAACCTTAAGACCTCCTTCCCCCTTATGCATTTGGATTAAAAGAGCAGTAAGGAGACTGAAAGCAGCAGGCATGAGTGGTTCATTCTCTAACTCTATGGACTAAAGGGTGCAGTCATCTGACAGAATTCAGGAGAAGCAGGCCAGGCAGTGAGGGGACTGATCTTATTAGGGTCAGAAAAGAAAGAGAAGGTCTGTCTTGCAACAGGCTGAATTCAGGATGTTTATGAGCTTCATCATGTTGCTTTCACTGGTGCCAGCAATGTTTGTATGGTACAGACGGCAGGTATTGACTTTTCCATTTATTCAGCCCCATATTCTTCTTTGTTCTGGGGATCCTGCCGTAATTAGAGAGTTTATAGTGTTTTCTTGTACAGAAGTCTAGTGTTTAGACTAAGGCTTTACTTGTCAAGACTTTAAGAGTCTATTCGTGACTCTATATTTGTGTGACCCTGGGTAAGTCATTCAACCACAGTTTTACTTCAGCTTCCCAGACTGGAAAACAATACCGGTCTCAGAGGGCTTGTGTCAGGCTTCATTCATTTGATTGAGATCTTTGGATAAAAGTTGTTTTAATAGGAGAAAAGCACTATGATTCACGTTCTTATTAAGCCATTAATGGTCTCCCCTTATTTTGGATAGAGGAAAGATGTGGAACGATAAAATTTGCCATTAGTCTCATTTTGTATACCTCTGATACCCCTATGTTCTGTTAAAAAAAGCTCCAGGGCAGTAACTGGGAACATGGGTGTGTGATTCCTGAGTGTCCTGGGTAGCACACGTCTCGGAACAGTAACCTAGCAAGTACTGATTAGGGACTGGAAGCAACAGAGCAGCAGCATGCCCTTCCTCACCATACACAGCCGGCAGATCAGCTTGACTCCACTGCTGGTACTGGGGTATCTCTTTTACCTCCTCCTGGGTGCTATGGTGTTCCAGCTGCTGGAGAAGCAGGCCGAGACCCACTTTTGGGACCAGTTCCAGCTGGAGAAGCTCAAGTTCCTGCAGAACTACACATGCTTGGACAGGCAAGCCCTGGAGCAGTTTGTACAGGTAAGAGGAACAGGCTTCCATTATTTTGACTCAAGTATTATTTTGGTTAGAAGAAATTATACTGTTTTGGCCAAGCATGTCATAAATTGATCTGCTGTCCATGGCATTAAAGGACTAACTGTACAAGAGAAAGGCAGAGGTTTCTCAAGCCCACCCATGTACCTCTTTATCTTGATCTTTTGCACTTCTTTCTTTTCCCAGTCATGAACTCGCAAAATACACAAATCTGCTGATGCACCTTTATGCTACCTTGCAATAATTTCAGCTTCATGGTTTTCAGCTCCTTCATTAATTATTACATGGGTATTATGCATGGGGACAAAAAGCAAGAATCAAACCTACAAGAAGTAGGCTGCCCTTCAAAACATGTGCAACTTCTGTCCTTCTTTTCTACCAGAAATTGTCCACTGCTTTTGAAGGCAGTCCTCCACTTCTAGGCCTCTGAAGAAAAGATAACGTCAACTCTCATGAGCTGTGTTATCTATCACGTATAGTAAGAGATAAAGGGCTCTTGTTGAATTAATGACATCTTCAATTATATTTTAAGCTACTTCTCAAAACAGGCTGGAGATAAATTACAAAACCTTTCTTTGTATTATTATAGACAAGTCCTCTCATTCTCTTATTGCAAGAACTTGACAGAAATCCTTGAACTATCACTTCATACTCAGAATTCATCCAGTCGCAGAGTTGTGTGCCTAAATGGTTTGAACTCTTTCTACCATGTCATTAAACCTGATAGAAACTCTAAACATGCTGCAAGTTTGCACTGTCCAAGTCAGAGGACTTCCACAAAGGCAAACTTTTGATCAACAAAAAGCCCAGATTCTGTAAATAGGTTTAAGCAAACAGTAAAGTTCAAATCAGAAAGAGAGAAGAAGGCTCCTGAACCTCTGTCTACAAGGACAATGTTCTGATTACTAACACAGTGATAGATTTATTGTGGAACATTCGGCATTGGCCAGAAAATGACCACAGTTTTCAAGAACTTACATGTCTAAAAACATGTCTGTTTTTTTCAGCTTCACCAGTTGGTAATGTTGCCTGTTTTTCCCTTAGCTCTGTGATAATTACGGTAGGGAAAAAAAACCCTGATTCTCATTCTAAATCAAATTGGGATATGTCATAGGATTGAAAGGTTTAGTTAAACCTCCCGTACACTAGAAACCCTAGGGAAGGTTCACAGATGTCCAGATTCTCCTCTCTCTGGCTCCAGTGGAGCTTCCTTAGCACTCCTGGGCCACTCAAAGAATCACATTTTGCTGTGTCTCTGCTGAATTTTTATTCTACTTAGAAGTAGAAAAGTGAAATTAGATACTTTTCACTTGTAAACTATTCCATACAAAACCGGCTGAGGGCACCAGATTATCATCTACAATGCACCAAGTTTCAGAGTACTTAGACTTGATACTCCTCAAGATAAATGTAAGTGTAGGTGCCCTCTGACTCACCTGTCATTTATAAGACCTCTTAAGAAATTTGACCAGCTCTTACTAATAGTAGGGAATAGAAGTCTTTCCATATTAAATCTCTAAAACTAATGCAAATAAGGCAATCATCTATCTGTACTTTTTAACTATATGGTTAAGGAAGCGTGTTCATCATGTCAGAAGTTCCAGTCTGAAAAGTGACAGTATTCATGCTGTGGTGAGACACAACCACTAGATTCAGTCTGCTCAGCTGACAAGTGTAAAGTATCTTGTGTTATTGCCAGTTTTTTAAACCTAAATCCTGGAATCTGAGAATCGACCTAGGGTTTCTTTTTGCATATCCATTATCACTAATAATAGAGTTACCACTTATAGTTCATTCACTTTTGACTTGGTTGTGTATGAAGCAAATTCTTACCCTTCCATGTTCATAAACGGCATTGGTTCTGCTTGGATAAAACTGTCTAGCTGAGAGGTGGCCCTGAACTGTAGCTCCTAAGCTGAACAACCTGGAGCTTTGAGAAAGGGCAAATCCAAACTTTGCGATCTCATGCGTCTCTGGTAAACACACTTTGGTTAGGAAATTATGCCATTCTGACAGCATAACTAAGAAGCAGTTTCATTGAGTGAAGAGGTACCTTTTTTAAATCCCAGTTTTGATTATGTCCATACTTTTTCAGCCCCAAAGGAACTAATAGAAATATTGACCAAGAGGACCAAATCCTTGTCTATGACCGCTGCAGTGTGCATTGGGAGGGAGATAGGAGCAGAAACAGCAAGCTGCTTTTGTTATCTCCACATCCTACTATAGCTTCATGTAGGCTTCATACTCTTACTGTAAATTATAGCACACTGCTTTTACTGGCTACTTCTGCTCCCAAAAGCAACAGCTATTGTTCACCAACCATTCACCAGCTGCTCTGTTCTCAGTCCAGCTGTAACTGTTACCTGAGGTGTAGGTGGAAAGGAGCTAGGAGCCATTATAGATGTCCCAGATAAACCTGTTTGTTTAGGAATGATTCTCCTGGGCACCAGGATGCCATTTCTTTCATGAAGTTGTATTTAAAAGCATCTATAATATCAAGAAATCCGGCTTTGTCAGACTATAACTGAAGTGTTCAACATTCAGCGTTGCCTTACGCTTCCGTGGTGGCTTTCATGATGTGAATGTAGCTCCTCTGATCTCTTGTACGTTGAAATGGATAGAACTGACAAGTGTTCCTTACAGGGATGAATTAAACCTGTGATTGTTTTAGACACTTCAAAAGACTCACACCTCAGTAGCTTCTGTGTGTTCCTTCTAATCAGCAAATAAAATAGGAAACTCTAGATATTTTGACGTGTCAAATTCTTCCCATTCTAAGAACAGGCTTTTAATGGATAATGTAAGGTTCTTTGTCATATTGAAAAGAAACTCTGCTGTCACTTCAATCATGAGATCATATGTGATGATGCCTAGCAGCCCTACCTGATGGTCTTGACCAATGCTGTAGATTTTTTACTGAAGGAATAATATTAGCTATTAAACAGGATACTCAATCCACCAGCACAGATCAGCTAATATTGCAGAACGTAGGTAAAATCAGATACCTTGTAGTGGGTATGTTCATTAGATAAGTAATCCTTCTGGCAGTGGTTAACATTTGAATCAAGAAAGAATATCTTCTTTGGTGTCATACTCCTGGAACCAGCTAAAGCTGGGGTTGCTCTTGAATCCTGCTCATGTCTTGCATCATATAAAAGTCTCTAGAGGAGATGAACAAGTAACTCCTTCAGGCATTTGGCAAAATGATGAAGGCTGTGACCTGGACCTCAAAATTGGTATGTAATAAACCTGGGGATTCTTGAAACCCCAGCCACTGAGCAGAGGGTAACAAGTCTCCTTCAGAGAAATCCTCATTGAGAGCAAAGGAACACAATCTTCACTAAGGCAGCTAACAAGATATTTGATGCGTAAATAGGAACAGCATTTCTTTTGCACATAGTAGTTTTGGTCATCTGGGAAGAGCTATCTGGAATAGCAGAGAATATTTCATTAGCTAATCATTCAGACTAGGAGAAGCCTGATATTCACTGAAAATTATTGGGAAGTCATAGCCAAAAATAGTAATTCACCCTCACTAGTACTTACATGGAGGAAACAGAAACGAGCACGTTCCCCCCTGCCCGTCCCCACAGACATGACCATATATTTACACATGCCCAAATTAGAAACTAGAATGAGATGTCTAGGCTAGGGAAGGACAGAAGAGGAACTGATTTTATTTTTTATGGCATAACTTCACTTTCTTTTCCCCCTTTGATCACTTTGGGGACTCCCTCCACTTCCTTCCCCTTAGCCTTCAACTAGTTATGGAACCTATCCTACTTCAATGGCCAGTTCTCCGGTGACAAGGGTTCAAGTTCCTGGCCAGCTCTATTTCCAAGTTTTGCCATGTCAGCACAAGGCCATTTAGTCACACTCTACCCTGTTATCTACACTGTTTATTGCTCTGCTTGCTCAAGATGGAAAGCGATATTTACTGCTCTCTTTTTTTCTGACATTCTTCCTGATTTGGTCTAATGGGTTGCTCATCTTTGCTCCTTTGACCTCTTCTGCCTCAGGTCCTCATGAAAGCATGGGAAAAAGGGGTCAACCCAGCAGGAAACTCTACAAATCCCAGTAACTGGGACTTCAGCAACTCCTTCTTTTTTGCAGGAACTGTTGTCACAACTATAGGTGAGGTACTCTCTTTCCTTATAAATTGGGGTTTCCTCCAGCTGTCCTGTAAAGCCCCCAGAAATGTACAATTGGTGGACAGAATACACCTGCAAGACAATCTTGACTACTGTGGGTTATGGTTTTCTGTTGGTTTCCAATTATACCTGTTATTCTTGTGTATCCAGCATATTACACCTGCAAAAAAAGCTGAGTGCCTAGTTGGTACATGCAATATCATTTTGTACATGCACAGCACATCTTGAGGTTGCTTTGAAGCACTCAGTTGCATTCACGACAAAATCAGAGACCTATAGAAAATTACAATACTCTCTAAGAGTAACGTTTTTCATGTTAAATTTTCTGTTAGTAATAGTGAATGCACAGGGCTCTGTCATAAGCTACAGCAATTTGTAGGCAGATTTAATTGCAGAAAATCATAGGTCCCCAGGTTCCTGAAGCTTAACGTCATTGAGCTTCCAAGCCTAGGAACTTTCCATGATGGCCTGCAGCCTGCACGTAAAGCCTTTTAATGTAGCTGTTTTCTTCTTTTTTTCCCAGGTTATGGTAACCTGTCCCCCAGCACAGTGGCAGGGCAGATCTTCTGTGTGTTCTATGCCTTATTCGGAGTGCCACTCAACCTGACCTTCCTTAATCAGTTGGGGAAAGGCCTCAATGCTCATCTGATTACCCTGGAAAAATGGGTGCAAAAGCCAGGCCGTGCCCAGGTACAGTGTCAAGCTATCATTTATTTCCACTATTGTAAAACTAATTAAAGTTCTCTTCTCAGATAGGTACTGCTGCTGCTAGATTTGGTTTCCTTGTATGTGCCTACATTTTTCTGAACCATAGCAATTATGCGGCCCTCTATATCAGAAAATTGATATACTTTATTTATCTATGATACCCTTAAAGCAATTTGCTTTTGCTTGAGGGACTCTGGATTTGCCCTTTTAAAACTTGACTCAGCAAAACTATTAAGCAAGCATAGCCTCGATTTTGAGCAGGGTCCTTAAGCTCTGGTGACCTTAGCAGAATACATGCACATACACACATTTCTGAATCAAGCTCTTATTATCTAGCCTATGCTAGCACCTATCCAGGATCTAGCTCTACACTTTGCAAAGACAACTTATTTTTATTGGCCTGCTAATCTGGCTTGAATTACCTTCCCTGACTGTGCCAGTAATTTAGCACTTCCTTCCTTTTCTTTTCTTGAAATGTAAATAAATACTCCTTCTCCTTAGTTGTAGTTGATTGGTGAGTCATTGAACTAGTCCAGATGTACTGGAATAAGGGAAGCACTGATAATAGGAAATACATTAAGGTCATTTATAACAAAGTTAGTGCATGTTTCTGAGTAAACGTTCAATGAATTGACCCTTTAGTTAGAGGGAGGGAGATTAGATATGTTAGACATGTTGAAACATTTCAGAGTTCTCGCACAAGTTTTTTTCTCTTTTTCCTTTGTGAAATCTATGAGTCATTACATTCTTTACCTACACTAGAAATACCTTCTGGTAAAGCTATAAAGGTACTGTCAAATGCAGACTTGGTTTATATGAGCAAGAAGTTCTTTAGCTGCATAACCTATGTCTGTTCCCCGAACACATACAGCTCTATCACCAGAAGGATTTTTACGCTAGCATAGCTGCATCTTTCCTGAGATTTCTAATATCACCTCAGGGATGTGATCTTTTTTTTTTTTCTCTTTACTCCTGCCTTAACACTTCATTTCTGGCAGCACTCCTGTGATCAGACAAAGCTTTGGAGCTGTATTGGCTTGTTCACTCTGAAAAATCTTTTCCAGGAAGTTGGTTCATCTCCTTTTAAACACAACTTGATCATGCTTTGGGAAATTAATTACAAGCAGTTCTTCTTCATTCCTGACTTACAGTCACCTACGTTATAGGTTTGTACCAGAAAGTTCATGAAAGCCAGGGTAGCAAGTAATATTTTGCACTACAGTTTAAAGTTTTATGCAAACTTTATTATCTATTTAAAAGCTATCACACATCTGGAATGAACTAAATGAGAACAGATATCAACTATAACATGTCGGCCAGTAATTCTCAAAGTGCTTTGCAAATGAGGTAAGTATTATTATACAGCTGGAGAGACATGGTACATAATTTAGAAGTGATTTGTCAAAGTCACCCAGTAGGCTGACGCCAAGTTTCTCAAGCTCAGTGGGCTATTTTGTATGTGAGATGATACAGAGACAGAAAGAAAAACATAATACCTGGACCTTCCACTTTATAAATAGTGGTTTGGCTTTTCATCCAGTCAAAATAGGCACATGCATAGAAAATCATACTCTGGTTTGAATGCCCTTGAGGGCATTTTTAAACAATTGCAATGAGTTTGCATCAACCCACACATCACTAGTCAAAAGTTCACCAGAGTGTGTTCCCTGGAAATCCATGAGTTCCCGATCCTCAATCCTAAAATCCCCTGTCATGACCCATACACTGATCATTTTGTGCACCTATCTATTGCGGCCACATATGCTGTAACTTATCTACCCTTAATACCTCCCAGAAGGCAGACTTTTGTACTGAGGGACACAGATCTGCCCTGCACTGACAAAAAACAGTTCTGCTCTGAATGCTTCTAAGTTTAAAATAAAAGCAGGCAAACTGACTTCACTTAAATTTCAGCCAATATTTTTGGCTGAGCTCTTGCAAGCCACTTTATAAATCTTTGGAAGCAGTCATAAGTGAAGAGAACCCTAATTTGTTCTTGCCAATCTTTGTATCACGAGTTATGCAATACTTGGTGCTTTTCCTCAAAGGCAGGAGCCAATTGATTATGAGAGCATCTCCACTTCAACTGAAATTGTAACGTATTTCATTCCTTTGTTTGCCATAATAAGTTTTAAAATATGACTTGAGCGTACTTAAAAACTCATTGAAAAAAGCTTTTTAAAAGTCCTCCTTTTTTTTCTAATTTTGAGATTTTTTTGATTCATGATTAGGTACAATATCTATGTGAAAGGTAAACAGCGACGTCAGCCTGTAGTGCATGGAGGCGTTGGTTTATCCTTCCTTTTTTGGGACATTGATCACAGCTGGAGTGGGTTTGTGATTCAAGAGCAAAACAGACCCAGCAATTTCCACTTGACAACTGCTCAGTGCTGTTTAGCTGCTGTCTTCCTTGTATCTTTCAGGTCGTTCAAACACTGGCAGTGGCTGTCTTCCTGACCACTGGGACCTTACTTTTTTTAGTGTTCCCACCATTGGTCTTCAGTTATGTAGAAGGCTGGAGCTACGGAGAAGGCTTTTACTTCACCTTCATCACCCTGAGCACCATTGGATTTGGGGACTATGTAGTAGGTAATAAAGAAGGTGAAGTGGATTGGGCTGTGTTGAAATTAGTTACTCTACTATATAGCTAAACACAGAGGGCATAGATACCCATTCCACTATAAATCTGGTACAAGAGTGAGCTGAGCCAAACTGGTAATAATGAGCTAATGTATTATATGATGTCAGCATTTTTCTCTTCACAGCTAAGCTGAGAGTCACTAAACTTATTTCACATATGCCACTGAACACTCATTCATGACTATGTCCAGGCTGGTACAAATGTGATCTATGAATGACAGGTGGAATATAAGTGAAATCTCTTTGTCAGTTTTAAGACTTTGAACAGTGATTTAGCAAGTGCCTACCATTCTCAGTAAGAAATCATGTAAAATATGAAATGATCAGTACTTACAGCAGGGAGAATATTACTGACAACCCCAGGACGCCTGTGAAAGAAAACAAACCCAGTGAGATTACGTAGTCTTCAGAGACCTAGGCTGAGACAATAGCAGCAGAGACACGAGAGGCTTTTTTTTGACTCACTTATTTGAACAAATGCTCTTAACAGATTATGTATAGTGTATTTATTTGTTAAAAACACTAGGGTCTGTTACTTTACGAGTAGTAGCTCTCCTCTCCTAGAGGTTGTACCTATGTCCCAAAAGGAGATAAAAACCCATCCCATGCTGAATCTGGGCACTGTGGAGTTTCATGATCTGGATGACAGAGACTAAATGGACGGCTGCAGTGCTGTCCTGTGCCTGTATCAGCTGCACCAGTTGCCCATGCTGTGGAAATATCAAACTGGGGAATAAGATTCCCACTTACTTAAAATGGCTGCATTTCCCATACAATATTCTACAGGAGATTTTGAATCCTGATTACTGAGGTATATCACCCTACAAAAAGCAATCACTATATCATTGAGGTGGTAAGCCGTATCTTTCTACATTTTCTAAGATCGGTGTGTGTCTTTTGAGTAAAATATGGCTAATATGGATTCAATATTGGGTTTCAAGATGATTTTTTGTTGGTGGCTAGGAACACTCAATTTTGTCCATCCCTGATTAACATTAGATATGGCTATTTTTATTATATAGCCTTGGCTTCAGAGATTTGATGCCAACTGTACTAAGCTTAACCCAACAGCTGGAAGACAAAAAGAAAAAGGAAAAAAAAAAAAAAGAATGCTCACAGATCACACAAACCTGTTAAACATACACTTTTGCAGGGGGTGGAGAGGGTATATGAGTATGTACGTCGTCTGGCAGACCAAAGCTGACAAGATTAATATGCAAAATTTCTTGGATTTTTCAGGCACAAACCCCAACAAGCATTATATCCCAGTGTACAGGAGCCTCACTGCAATTTGGATTGTTTTTGGCTTGGCCTGGTTGGCTCTGGTCTTCAACGTGGGAGCTGACCTGATGGAAAAATTCCTTCAGCTGAAGTGGCACAAGCCTGACTTAAGCTTGGCAGAAGGTGCCACCATCAAATTGGAAGATGAACCTGAGCAGCCTAGAATCCACATCCCTAGCTGAGGCAAGGTACACAGAAAGCAGTCTTGACAGTGCATCTTTCATCTCTATCTCACACTAAGCAAGCCCTGTGGGTAAAGGACTAAACCACAGGTTGTGGACTGTTTCCTAAGGAGGAAATGTTTCAGATGCATTGAAATTTCTATATGCTGTGTAGGCATCGGCCAATTAAAACCTCCAAAGAAGTAGCACGCATGGTAAAACAACTGTCCCAGGATTAATTTTACACTTCTCACTCAACAAAGGCAACTTCCCCTGAAGTAATCAATTACTATCCTTTCTCTCTCTTTAGTGGAATTCGGTTCTTACGGTCACTCGTTTTCAAAAAATCCAGAGTGACTGCCTCTCAGCTCCAGTAAGAAGTCATGTCACCAAGAATCTCAAGGGAAAAGTCAGGTACAGAAATCTTTCTTCATTTCCAATCAGAGGACAAACAAAAACACAAGAGGAATATTGGCAGTAATGACCACCTGCTTAATGACATCCATCCAATTAAGATTCATTTGATACAGTCTGAAATTAGCAGCTTTCATATAAAATGATAACATTTCTTTAGTTCCTGGGCTAAAATGCTTCTATCTTAAATTGTGCATAAATTGTCTATACAGCACTGCCTGGACTGTTACAATTCATTTCAGAGCGAACTGACAGCTCGAAGCAGGTCTTTATGCTTATCGCAGTTCATTTCCCAACCACTTGAAAACAGCACTTTAAACTAAACCTAAATGCAAGCAGAATTCCTTATTTCCAGACAGATCACAAACACTAGAATCTGGCATTTGCTTTGGGCCAGTTCATTGGAGAACTACCATGCATATACAGAGCTGATGCTATCCATTTACCTCTAAACAAGGCTGATGATAGGCTTTTGTGTTAAATCTGACCCTCAGTCACGCACATAGTGTCACCTGTGAGAAACAGGGAGTTTGATTTTATCACGATTATTGTAAGTCAAAAGTAGCAGCAGCCATCTCCAAAGTAGAAAAGCCAAAAAAGGACATATAAGAACCTTATAAAAGGCTTGTCACTGAGATATAAAACTGTAGTCATATTCTGTATTAAAGTAAACTATAAAAGCTTGATAAAACAATTATCCATTCATTGAGTACTGTACTAGATTGTTTATAACCATCAGTAACACGTTCCACGGGTATGCTTGTAATTATGTACATACTGCTATTTATTCAGTATGTTTATAACTCATACTAACCATCAATTAATCCTTCTAAACTCATTTATAAGTGGAACTGATGTAAAGTGTGAGTGAAATACAACTGGACATATAGACTGGCCTCAATATGGCAACTCAATTACTGGCCTATGGCTACAGTAACATTAAACATCAGCCCTTCAATAGCTGCTTTGATATTTCATTTTGGGGAAATGTCCATAAAACATGTAGAGATGTGTGTAGGTCACAAATCTCTTCCCACATACTTTCTGTGCTAGATTTTTACTTCTGAGGAAGGTCACAACAGTCGCTTGTTCTTACATCTGACCTGATGCTTGTTTTCTTTGCTAGTTGCTGACTCCTGCGTACTGCAGTCTGGCTGCTTAAATGGGAAATGCTGGCGTATAAGAATGCCAGCTATGGTTTATTCAACTCATTTCAAAAACTGAGCTTTCAAATGCTTATCCCATCTAAGATTTCCCTCATGTCTTATCACTGCCTACCTCACAGATTTTATCTCCTCAGTTTTTGCACTGATCTTCCTCTAGGTCCTCAGCTATTCCCGTAAATTTGTGCAACAGCTTGATTTGTAGCCTCTTCCACTGAGAGCAACCAACTCTCTCCTGTCTGGCTTTTTGTATCTTGCAAATCTCATGGGGAAACTTTCTCTCTCAGTATTTCCTATTCTTCAGACATAATGTTTGCATATGCACTTGTTAACATCATTACCATCACTGTACTCTGTACCTGCTTTGTGTGAATACTACAAGACATTTTAGGCCTGTTTGTGTGAAAGACAAAACTAAAGTTCTACTGACTTTTGTATCTGACATCTTCTCTTCACCTTGCCTTTTTCCATGCCTTCATTACTTTATCTAGCCACAGCCAGCCACAAAACATGCACTAGTCTAAAGGTGATCCTATACAGCGTTTTACACCATGCTGCACGCCATAAAAAATGATAATGAGATTTATCAGGGATAGAAAGCATGCATGCACCCCTGACAGCAGGGAGTTTGGATTGCTTTTACTGAAGTCCAGAAAACTGCTCCTGTACCTGACACTGATTTTGCAAAGTGGCGGCATGGAGGGACAATCTTCTGGATTTTTTGCTACTGCTATTTTTATTAAGGCTGAGAGTAGCTGCAGCAGTTCTCAAGATGCCTGCCAGAAGACTCAAAAAGATGCCTTAAATCAAGCATATGGCCATGTTGGAACAGAAAAGAGAAAGGTACTGATGACCTCTCCTGTGTTACACAAGTGGTAGAAATTTCTTGCTCACTTTGTCCATTTTTCAAGATCCTGAAAAGATCCTAAAGGTCATGCACATCTGTAATCAAAGTTACTTTGAGATACATACTGGGAGCACTGGCCCAGTTCTTCAGCATGGATGGATCAAGTGCTTTCTAGCACCTTTCCTCTAAAAAAAAGGTAGTCAAGTATCAACTGACCAGCTAAGAAAAATAACATGGAAGAAATGTGCAATCACAAGGGCTTACTAGGAGCCAGAGGAGTGCACAAACAGAACTCTTCTGCTCTTTTAATAACCCATTTTACCAGTGGGGCACTCCTGCACAGAATGGAGATATCACAACCTGCTACAAGACACTCGGCTCAGATGCATGGACAACAGCACTTCTGAAGCCTCTGAATGCAGCTCTGCAGCCTGTGGCAGGAGCAGTGGTCCTGGCAGTGTTCATCTGTGATGTGGAAAAGTAGCACATTTGTCCTGAGCGGCTACCACTTGCAGTCTGGTGCTGGACAAGAAGTAAACATCCTTCCAGGCTTACACGTACCCTTTAAGCCTACTCAGCAAGACCTTCCTCATCCTCAGATATATTGGTACCTTCCAGACAACACAAAAATATCATCTGCAGATATTTGAGCCATTCTCTCTGGAGATGTATATAGAAGGCTGACACATGAGTGACATTTCTGAGATTACTCAAGCAAATCAGCCATTAAAATATTATATGATTTTGTGAAGATTTATTGTGAATCCTCATCTCTTCACTTCCTCCCCAAATTCCTTCTAGCAAGCACATGCTTGATGTCCCGGGTTTCCACAGTCTTGCTTGTACTTAGAAACCCTGAGCCTCACCTGTAATTTCTTTTATATAATATATCTTTAGCATGAACATTAAATGCTATATGTTTAGTCCATAATGTTTCAGCATGGTGGTACTTAGTAGTGTGCTTTGTATAAACTATCTGATTTTAATGCAGTTACAATGTCAAGGTGTGGCTCATGTGTCTGTTTACTGATCTGAAATGAAAGAGGAAACTTGAGTGTATATACTTTTGAGTACCTTTGCATCTTTTCTTTCTCATATACATTTTTATACATTGAATAGGCAATAAGCGGCATAACTTTTTATTTTTTAAGACTGTGTTCAGGATGATATCTTTAAACTGGAATTGGTCTATCCTTTGCATGTTAATTTTTGCATCTTGACAGTAAACCCATGAGGTTATGCTAGTCAGTTTAAAGCACCTCCCAGAAAAACAAAAATTAGCACATTACCAGAACTGTTCCGGTAGTACACCATCTGTTTGAAGGCTGCCTTATTTGTTACAGTACAAACAACCCCCTGGCAAAAAAGAAAAATCACAGGGCAGTGTGAGAAGACGTGAGTATCTGACAGTGTATAAAGGCATCCTGTTCAGAAATTAAGTCAGTTTATTCCCCTTTATCTCATAGTCTGCTACAAAATAGGTAAACTACAAACTTTTTATACACCCAAAGTGAGTTGGTTGTTTTTTCTACTGGTGAGAGAAGAGAGGGGAACATTTGATACAGTCGTGCACAAGAAAAGGATTAATCAAACCGATCTCAGGAACAACCTATATGAAGAAAGTGCTCCCATCTTTCACGGGAAAACCACAAAAGGTAAAAAGACTCTCACAAACTTGCTACCTTTACAGTTGTTTGTGTCGAGGAGTCGTTATCAGAAACACCTGTTTACTGCCTTTTACATCATTTCGCAGCCGAGTGAAGGAGAGCACTGAACTGACAAAGGCTGCTGGTGCAGGGGTGGGTGACTGGTACCAGCTGCTGAGGCGAGGGAGCAGCCCAGCCCGCCTTGCCGGGAGGGGCGTTGGGCAGCACCCCTCCGGAGCCAACGGGACTCGGTGCCGGTCCCTGCGCAGACTCCCGCCGCACGGAGAGGGGAGCGCCCGGGCAGGTTTGCGCTGTGGGGAAGGCAGGTGGGGAGCGGAGGAGGAGGAGGGCGGCGGCGGTGGTGGGGCGGACGCCGCAGGGGACGCGGCAGAAGCGGCTGCCAGGCGCAGCACAGCCCAGCTCTGGGCGTCCCTCCGCGCCGCGGAGGCTGGGAAGGGGCAGGTCGGGGGCGAGCCGGGGGGCAGGCCCCGGGGAGGCGCTGGGGGCCGGCCGGGCACCCTGCCCGGCGCGGCCCCGCTCCCGCCCCCGGTCCGGCAGCTTCTTCAGCGCCGGGGGCGGCGGCGGCGGCGGCAGCGGGGGCCGATGGTGGCGGCGCGGCGGCGGCGGCAGCGGCGGTGGGGCGTGCCGGTGCTGCTGGCGGTCTACGTGGGCTATGTGGGGCTGGGCGCCGGCGTGCTGCAGGCGCTGGAGCGGCCGACCGAGGTGCGGGAGGCCCAACAGCTCCTCCAGCAGCACTGGGAGCTGCTCGCCAACCACACCTGCCTGCGGGGGCCCGCCCTGCAGCGGCTCATCCAGGTGAGCCCGGGGGTGCCCGGCGCGGCGGCGGGGGGGGGCCGGTAACAGCAGCAACCTGGCCTCCTGCCTGCCAGTCATTTTTTTTTTTTTAAAAAAAAAAAACAACCCACACCAAAAAAACAAACCGAACTCTTTTCCTATCTATATCTATGCGCACGCATCGTCCTGCCCCGAAGAAGCTGCCCACGGCGTGGAAGAAGTTTTCCACTCCGTGGGCAGCTGCCGGGGAGAAGGAGCGCGCGGTTCCGGGCCGCCCGTTCGTGCCGCCGATATGAGCGTTTCCCTTGCTCCCCGCTGTCCCCCCGCAAGCTGTGCGTGGCCTTCGCCAGTTTTTCAGCGATGCGTCCTCCTGACGGAAGGTAGTGGCGGGGTTCCCCGTTATTTGAGAATTACATGGGGTTAATTGCAGGTGGTTGTGTTTTGCTCATTACGAATGAGTTCTAGTCCGTGACAGCTTGTGAGTGGTAAATTCTAACGGAAAGGCTTTGTCCTGGCAAGCTTAACTAGTTTTTATAGTGATGTCAAACTTTTTCAGTTTTCTACTTGTTATATAAAGGGAAGTAGAAATGCCTGGTAACGCAACTTTAAGATATCCTTAAAAACGTTTCTGAGGGTATTTGCAGGATGGTTACATAATGTAAAGCAGGACCGAATGCAATCTTATTAAAGTACAAGTAGAAGCATTTTATGATGCAAGTATGAGCAAAATGGGATAATAAATGGGTTATCTCCTTGCTCAATTTTTGTTTGAAAAAGTAAAACCTACAGTATTGAAGTCACTTGAATATGTACCCAAAACATTCTAGTTCAGGATGTGCTGGTGGTTGAGTATGTGCTGCTTGCTTCGATCCCTTTACCTCAAGTAGATGTTCCTGAACAAATGAACGTCTGTTCTTGTAAAAGCAGTGTTTTGGTGGTGGCTGAAAACATAGTAGCTGGCCATGAGATTTAAAAGGGACTTAGATTAGTGTTTCCAATTTTATTTTCCAGCACAGAGAAAAACACAGAAAACCATCAAATAAGTAATCTTGTCAGGAGTTTCAGCAGGGCCCTGGCAGACAAAACTATGCTGATAACCTATGTCAGGCTCTCATCCCTTGACTTTCTCGATAACTTCTCTGGGGCAGTCAGTAGTACAGTGAAGATATTATATAAATTTGGCCTCTTGAAAGCTACTGTGATTATCTACTCTTATTGTTTATAGTGTGTGCTGCTTACTGCCCCAGCTGTGGAATATAAATAGAGAAGTGAGAAATACATCAGAGAAGACCAGTCTGGCACTTCGAAAAGGCAGGTCTGAGCTGAGCCTCAGAGTTCAGCACTGGTCCATTGAACAGTGAGCACTAGCCATGGCTGTTGCCCTGGGGTGGGAAGGCTTTCACTTGATGAATGACAGTAATGAGGTGATAGTAGTGGAGAGATGATCACAACTGAGTAGGTAGAAAGGTCTTTCTAATGTCGTTCTGATGGTTTGTTTTACCGTAGGGTGACCTCTACTGATTCTTGATACTGCCTGGTAGTTAAGGGACTAGGATAGCCGCCCAAATCCCTTTAGACCAGACACTGTTATGATATGCCATGTGAGTGCTTAATTGTGACCTGTGAGTGCTTAATTGTGACCTGAGCAAGCCCTAGATGAGGAAGTTAAAAAGAAGTTTTCTTTCACTTGACAATGTCTGTGCATGCATTCACATTTTGAGAAACACGGTTGGAATGTGAATGGTGTTGTGTTATTTTTAGTAACTTTCACAGTGAGAAATTAATCTTAAACAAATAATCCACAGAGTTGCTTCTTTCCTATACTCTTTTCTAATTTCCTGTGTAGCAATTGCTTGATTACTGTAAGTGTGCTCAAAAAATGAGATGTTTTTCTGTGCAGTAAATTGTTACTGCAGTAAATTGCATATAGTTTATCAGGCAGTGTCATCACTGGCCCTCTTGAGATAACAAACTTGTATTCTAGATACACAGCTGATTATTTGCTAATTAAGACAGACATATGAAGAATGTTTGTTAAAACATAAAACAGTGTGTGAATTTTAATTGCTTGGACATTACTGGCAATTCCTCATTGTTTTCTTACAGCTCTTTAATCATAGATAATTCTAAACTCTGTTTATTTTAAGTGTATACGGGCCAATAGGGAATAAAATCCCAGTTTGTTAAGCAGTGTACAAACATAATTTTACAATCTGTTTATCACTTAGTTCCTAGTTACCAACCGGGAGTAGAAGTTCACTGTTTCAGCCCTTGCACAGACAGAGAGTGATAGAGAGATCCTGCTTTGAGGAGCTAGCAGGAGAGCACGGCATGAAGATGGGCAGGAGGAATGGCAAACCGACCATGCTGTGGTAGCTAGTCCAGTGAATTCTCATTCATTAATTTTTATGGCTCAGATCCTTTCCAGGGAAGAAGTAATTTTCTAGTTAAGAAAAGGAAAGACAGAAGGAGATGGAAGTAGCAGACCAACAACAAAAACTGAACAGCAGAGTAGAAAGTATTAGAAAGTGTGTGTGATACCTGTAGTGGTGGGTCCCTGCTTCCCACAGCTGTGTGTTTTGCCTGGAGGGACCAGCTGGCGCTTCCCCTGCAGGATGCTGAACAGTTCCACGTTTCCTAAATAGTTGAGGGTAGCATGTGCTTTATGTATAAGCAAACAAAAAAATGCATGCTTGTGTGTTTATACATACATATATGTGTGTATGTATATGAGAAGACTGATCTGCATTTTTCTTGGCTTTTGTTACTTGAGGGACAACGGAGGGACTCTAGCCACATATCCCTCTGCTGTGCATCCAGTAACATCTACTCGAGGAAGACATAAGTTTGGATTTGAACCATCTAACCCTAGGCTATTTTTCTGACATTGTATACAGTCTGTGACATGAACATGTGTTCACAAGGAACAAGATCGAGAGCAAACAGTTCCTCAAGAGCCATTGGGCGACATACAAAAAAGGCAATATCTGGCTTTTTATTATAAATATAGTGGTTGTCTTCACAAGCCAGAATTACTTCCTGTGAGGCCACATCAAAGGAAGCCCTCAAGGATAAGACTCGCAGAGATGGAAACATGCAATAAGGCAGGTTTCAGGTGATACACTCTCAGTACCGTGAAGAGCAGTAGCTGGACTCAGCTGGGGAAAGAAGTGCCTAGGAGACTCTGCAGGGAGTGAGGCTGCACACAGAGGGCACTTTCTGTACTGGCATGATCTCTTGGAGCTGAGACCCTCGCTGAGCTTTTGGGAGCGGGGGGACATGTAGACACACTGCCCAGTGTGATGCATTTCTAGTGTGTGAGTCTCTCAGTTCCGCTGCCCAGGCTGAGTATATACAGCTCTGCTCCAGCTGAGCTGACCTCCAGACTCGCCCCTCTTCCTGCAGCACTCTGTGCGTACAGGCAGCCGTGCAGCTCTAGCTGCTGTACTTTCAGCGTCTCTTTAGTCCGGCGATTGTTCATATGGTCAGGCTCAGAACAGTGCGTTTTCCGTGTTAGGCTGTTACTGTGACATCCTTTTCATGCTTTCCATTTTTTGACATAAACTTTTTGTTATGTACATCTTTCCCTAATACAGCTGTTTTCTGTATTTATTATATTGTTCTATCCACTTTCTATTATTGTAGATGCATAAGGCTATTTAAACCCAGTTATGTACATAAACTGTGAAGGAGAAAATGAAAGCTGAGCTAAATGAAATAAGTGTTTTGGGTTTTTTTTGTCTAGCAGGATGTAAGGTGTAGTGAAAAGGACCTAATTCTAAAGGGCACACCATAAGCTAAAAGCCTGCTGGTGGATCGAGATACTGTTATCTCCAGAGTCAACAGCTAGAGCTACACAGTTTTAGCTCATGTTTACAAGAGCAACGAGATCCCACATGACTGAAAGATCCTCATCAATACCTTGGCTTGCACTGACATTGAACCAGCAGAGATTTGTATCAGCTGTCAGGAAATGCAACCCTGCAAATACCGTTTACTAAAATAATCTTGCCTACAGATGACGGAGCAGTGAGTAACTATTAAGGGGTGAGCATCAGAGATCACCTGTTGGTGATAAGGGACTTTAAGGAACAGCATTGGCTCTTGGTATTGTGGAGCGGTGACATCTGTATAGAACCCACTTTAGTCAAATATCCATTGCCTTGTCACAGATGAAATAGGATTGATTCCCTGGAAATGTTCTTTCCAATTTCCTTCTTATCAGAATGTATGACTACTTTGGTTAAGTTATATCCTGTTCATTCTTCTCCAGACTGTAAAAAGAACTGTACATTACCAAGAGTGGGCATTCTGTGCTTATAATATCCTAATATAGTATACCTTTGAGAGAAGTTGTTGAAGAGAAAATCTTTATTCTGTAAGGCAGTAGGCTAGCACTATATTGTTGGACTCTGGAAGGTGAGAAGACCAACCAACCTTTCTGTTTGGTTGATGTAGGTCTAGTACCTGTGTTTAAAAAGAGAAGGGGGGAGGGGTGGGAAAAGCACATTATATTTATATACCTCTGCCTAAAGAGATGTTCTTTGATATTATCAAATTCTCAGTTACAGCTGGTCAGGCTTGGTGGGAAGTAACAAGTAAGGAAGTGTAGCAAGCTGGAATTTACTTATAACTGTCTCAACCTGTCCAACCAGGTAGGTTTAAGACACTACTAGCAGTGGATATCTAAAGACCCAGGGGGTGTCCTCTAAAAAGAGAAATGGTAATTCTTGTCAGTTGTTTGAAGATATGGATTACTCTTACAGGTACTTGCTCATCATACTCTACCCTTTTTAAATGCAACTAAAAGAAAAATAACTACTAGTGGAAGAACTTGTCTGTTCTGTAGATAATATAGGCCGTTCCTTTCAAGAGACCCTATTTATTTCTGTTGCAGCCCAGCTCTCAAGCTACTCGTATCATTGGGATTTGGGAAGCGATTGGAATTCAGTAATGCTTCGTAGCATAAATCATGCCACAGATTCTTCCTCGATATAAAAATCTTCATTTTCAGAAAAAGTACTAGTGACTTGGGGTAGTATTGGTTGCAGCATTACTGTATTCTACTACATCTTTTCTTCATTTTCTGTTGACGAGTAAGTCTAGATGAATTCTAGAAACTGTAGTGCAGACCCAGCTGCAATGTAAAAGTGCTTTTGCCAGTAGAGCTCATTTGCTAGAGGAACTAGTACTAATTATATTGTCAAACATGGTGAGGGGTGACAGTTATTTGATCAGGTCTCAGTTTATTCAAGTGACATGAAGTTAAGAAAACAGCTGGATTCCATTAAATTCATAATGCAACTTATGCCTGCTCTTCTTTTGGTCAAAATTCAGGTAAGTTTCCACTCCAGGCAGGGACAGGGGATCAGAGCTCATGGCTGGGAAGGGTGATTCATAATCTATTTTTAATTATTTTGAAGTTAATTGACCTTTGTCCTTGCAATCTGAGACCAAGGTAAATGTTAACCGTTTTCTTCTGATTTACAGCTGGTATTCTGTGAGATGTAAATGAATGTTTATATACCAACATTGCGCAGAATTTCCAGGGCACAAAGCTTATGTGAGTTTCTATTTTCTCATTAATCTAAATGATAGCTTGGTGCCTTGGGAATACCTCCTTTCTCTTGTTGATAGATTGTGAAGGTGAGGAGAAGCGTCTGAAATGAGGCAAAAAATTTTCAGGAGGGCACATACTCCCTGGAAAAGTTGATATATTTTTGTATATGAACATGTAAACTTCAACTAAACTTGGGAAGGAAGTTTCTTACCCCTAGTCCATTCACATGCTGCTTTGCCCTCCTTGAGAACTGCTTTCAAATACAATTAGGAAATAGGTATCTCAAGATTACTCTGAACTCTGGCCAAAATGCCATAGTTCAGAAGCACAGGGTAACAGCAGTGACTGGAGCTGTGGTTTATAAAAAGGTCATTTGTATGACTCCTTCCATTATATTTTTCTCCAGAAAAGAAGTGATTTGTCTCTTCCCCCTTTCTGTCTCCCGCTCCTGAAATAAGAAAGAAATTTTGAGCTTGGGAGTTCAGAATTCTTATGGAGAGCCTCAGTAAGGTCATCTGCTAGGGCTTCGCTTCCCCCTTTTCACTGTATATCTTGCTGTTATGGAAGGGAGCAGATAGATTAGAATCAGTCCAGTTAATCATTTATATAAAGTTTATTTTTTGCTGTAAAGATTATAGAAGGAGGGAGAAGCATAGTGTTCTGAAGAAAGTAGAGATTGCAAGTAGTGTCTCAGTTTACATACACACACGCATTCATTCCTTATTGCTGGTCTTAAACATCTTTTTTGAAAGCTCTACCCCGGTCACATGCAGTTGTGACTCATCACAGAGGTGAAAGATGACATTTTTAGTTGGTGTTGAGGAAGTCAGAGTAAATAATGTTTCTCCCTTTTGTAGCACTTGGTGATCAGAAGCTGGGCTGCAGCCCCAAGCTGGTGGTGGGGCGGCCCCCGTGTGATAAGGGGGTTTAGAAGAGAGGAAGTGTGCAAGCTGAGTGCCCAGAGCTGATAAGACTGTGCGCATGGTAAATGAGACACGGGTAAGGCTGAAGGACAGAGCGACTCCACAGCACATAGAAAAGGATAAACCTACATTTTTGCAGAAAGAAGAAGGTGTAACTCTCAACCGTCAAGAGGGAATTGAACTCTGTAGGCTGAGTCTGCATTAAGCATCTGGATACTTAAATGGGGGTGTGGGTAGAACCAGCAACCTCACTTTTTTTGTGTGTTTCTGTTTGGGTTTTTTGTGTTGCTTTTTTTAACTAGACAATATGAACAAAAGAGCTTTTTTGAGAGTATAATTCAATTGGGTGGTTTAATTTTTGCCAGTATGACTGTAACTACATTTGGTTTGTTGGCACAAAGCTGTATAGATTGGTGAGACTTTTCCAGGACAGATGAGGTGTGCCATTATCAATCATTTGTTGAAGTACAGCCCCAGAAGGGGCTGTGAAGGGCTAAAAGGCAGTCAGGTTGAAGCAGTGATTTTTTTTTTTTTTTTTTTTTTTTTTTTTTAAATTCCAATAAGGAACCTGGGACAATGTTGCGTTTGGGTGCTTCCTGCAGGAAGAACTAGCAATGATTATGCTAATTGATAGTAGAAGAGAAGGAAAGAAGGGATATTGCTGCCCTAAAATAAGTTTGGTAAGTCAGAGATACGAATTTCTGCCAAGTCCCTTATCTAATGTATCTTCCTCATGGAGTTACCAGTGAACCTGAATTAAAGGAAAGAATTCCCTGCAGAGGGACGCATGAAACTAGGCTTTGATTTGTACTGGAGTATAATGATCTAACATAACGTGTGCATTTGCAAGCATTAGTTTATGATGTTCCTAACTGAAACTTCAGAGTTTATGGTGAGCAAAATGGAGCTGGAGGCCAAATTTGGGTGTTCTGAGGCATGTTTTGTCACAAAGAACAGACATCTATGTTTAAACAGACTGCTTTGAATGGAAGTCATCCTGTTTTGTTAATCACTAGCTATGACAATATTTGATCATGCAAGTAGGCTTTGCATGGTGCTATCAAGAAACAGAAAAGCCTACTTGATGAGAAAATGTGTGAGCCTGCAAATGAAGTTTCACTGACTCATGAAGGCCTAAGAATCTAGAAGATCCTAATTTATAAATTCTGTGGAAACTACTGTAACTGCTACAGGAACTGTTATCTGCAGTTAAAATACTATAAGCATCATCAACTAAAGATGTAGTAGTTGCTGTGAACTGTAAATTATCATTTGGCAAGGAGGGAAGTGCAGAGAAGTGAAATTATATTGTGTAACTTGTCTGTCAGTAGAAACCAAAGCAGAACTGAGTTCTGTTTCTTTCTGATTATTTTAACCACCCCCGGGTTTCCTTCCTATTCTTGAAGTTGCACAGATGACCTTTCAGGTTCCCAAAATATCAAGCCCAAGCTCTGCAATTTCAAGATTCATTATGTTTGAGCAGTTGGTGTTATTGACTGGAGTCTTAGATCAGGCAGGTATCTGCTTTTGAACACTGTTTTTGGGATGTTACTTCTACAAGGTGCCTTTTAATGCATCAGGTTTTGGAGCAGACACCATATAACTTGCTAGTATGATTAAGAGAAAAAGGAAAAAAAACCCTAGCATTTCAGCTCAAAATTGGTGTAAAGCAAAACAAAAAAATGTCTCTGGTTCCCTGTTAAGGGAACCAAGCAGACGTGACCCAATGCGTATGATTCGGTTCCTCTTTAGTAAATCTTGAACCGCAGGCCAAAATATACTTTGGGTTTTTTGAAAATCACCAGCAGAGGCATGCTGGTGCCTCTTCAATGGGAAAAGTGGGGAGAATGCAGCTGTTCTGTTAGAGTGTTTATTAGCTGGGTTTTTCCCTGTGTTCTAACAGAAATGATAAACCACTTTCAATTTTTCTATGAAAAAGAGCACTAGCCAAAAGCAGAAGTCTAGAGGAACATATTAAATTAGGACAAGAATACACTGATATCTTCCTGAATGCTCTCTCAGCCTCCTGGAGTTTGCAATCCAATGACTTCCTGTGTCAGAAGTAATTTCTGTGTATTAATAGCTAGCTATGGATTTCTCTTTCATGAATCCTCCTCTATGGGTGCATCTGTAGGAAGGCAAGCTCCATTAGTTCTTGTGTTCTCAGAAGAATCAATCTTTAATTTTCTATCATCATTGTCACTGTGTGTCAAAGGTTGAGTCTAGATATTGTAATAAAATATTTTTTACTAAAAAAACAAGCAAACAAAAGCCATTATCCTTATCTCCACCCTATAAAATCCTCCCCTTTAAGGATGGCGTCAGTAGCTCTTTCTTCCCAACAGTAATGAACTTGATATTTCTCTGGTGAGTGTCTGTTCAAGTGGCTTTGATTTGCATGAGTATTCAGTTGTCCTCTTACTGGGCTGTGACAGGCCAGTGGACCTAATGGCTAATGAAGTTGTCTGGATATTTGATAACAAGGAAATGCTTAGCCAGAGGCTTACAGCTGAAGGCTCTTGAAGACCTACCACAAACATGCCAAGTGCCTCAATCCCAGAAACAGAAAACAGCTGGCACGATGCAAGCTCAGTGCTTGCTCTTTGCCAGTGAATACCAGTTAGATGGTACCTTCCTCCCCATTGAGATGAGCACAGGATCATCGTGCTGTTCAGTGGAAATACTTTAGCCCATCTGCAGACTCTTAAGACAAAAGCTCTATCACCTGGCAGCAGCACCACCTCGACTCTTGAGACCTCCTGCTGTTACAAATCCCTGCCAGGCGAGCACGGGTGCTCACAGCTGCCTAGTCTCTCAGTCCGAAGCCCTGCCGAACAGAAGTGGTGCAATGATGTGAAACGAAAGGTTTAATGACTTGGTTACTGCTGCTTGCTTCTCACAGGATGTCTTGTGCAGGTTGCTCATTTCCCCTTTCTGCGTGAAGGGGCCGATTCCGCCACTGTTATTACAGTCCTCTCTTGTTCTTAAGTGTTTCTGGCTTTAAAAACTTGTTGTCGTGTGTAATGTTGTCAACTGCTGAGCTTATATCGGCAGGACATCAGGCGGGAGAACAGACAACAAATGTGCTGCGTGTGTAGATTTTTTTTGAGTCTGTCTGATCAAGCTGATAATAAATTTATCTGAGAGCTGGCCTGTTGCTGTTCCAGCAGGTATATACGTGTTCAAGGCTACTTAGAAGTGCAGAGATCACAGGCTACAGAAGGAAAGTTTGAGAGAATCACAAGCTTTTTATTTTCAGATTTAACCACTAGTTTCTGGAGGTGGGGCGGGGGGGGGGGGAAATACAGATCATCTGTATAAATTTCCAGTGTCTCCTTCACCATATGGTTTAGTTTGGGAGTTATTTTATGATCATGGAGACTGTGATTTCTGACTAGGCCACTGTCTGCAGAACTTCATACACCTCTTAAAGCTGAGGTCAAGTGTTGTCAGAGATCAAGGATAATAGAGAAAGGTCAGAGCCTGCATCCCATACAACCCGACAAACCCCAATGGAGATACCAACCCTGAAAGAAGAGGGGTGGGAAATTACATGCAAACTATTCAAAACAAATCCTGCTGGAGGCCTCCTGATACAGCCTTTGTGTGCTTTTTTTTTTTTTTTTTTGGGAGGGGGGCAAGTTCTTCCATGCCACTTATGCTGCATAATAATTCTTTCTGTGAGTTGCCCCACTCAAGTTAGGCAACAATTCACAGAAGGGAGCATAATATAATACAGCGTCTGGTCCGTAGCCCTGTTTGGAGCCAGGGCTCTCCGCTCTCTCTTGCACAGCAAAGAGCATGTCGTCAGATCTTAATAGATTATAATGTGACCCTGAATGGTTTAAATTGCCTTGAGTTATGAGTAGATGAAGATATTTCTGAGAATGTGACTATCAAACAGTGTTTCTTACTTGGAAAAACATGTTGATCTCTGAGCTGCTCCTTGCTTTTAGCGTGGGAACTAGTAGCCCTGGAGAAAAGAGATAATGGTCCTTGTAGTTAAGCTGCTGCTTGCGTCTCTGGAAACAATTTTTAATTCACAGCCCTGTATAGTATTATATAAATCACTTACAGCATGTTACATCAGTAAAATGGGACAAAGCTTCCTTGCTTTGCAGGCTTGAAGTGTTGATTGCTTCATGGATGTATAAACTACAACTGCTTTGTAAAACCCACAACTGATGCAAATCTAACTTGAGGGTGATTCCTTTTATTGTCAATGGTGAAAGCTTTATAAGCAGCCTTATTGTTAGGATAGGGATAGTAGTATTTGGTATCTCCATGTCTTTCTCAGAGGTGATGAATTTTATGTATCCTTGGCTACACTTTGTGTTCAAGGATAATCAACTCTCAAGGATCCTTGGTCAGTGGGTGAAATGTTTAGTGTACATGCTGTGATTAATGTTGTTTTGGACACAACTCGGTTCAATGTCATTAACTTTATTGGCATGAGAAGGTATAGTTGGATGTGGGCACTGTTAAGACATCTGATATGTTATTTTGGCATAACTCTGCACACTTCAGGATAGTAACTTCTGAGTCTTTCCCAAGTGGATCAAACAGAATTGGGTATTACGCTAATCTAATCCATTTATTCGTATTTATAGTCCCAGTGTGGGAACATATTTCCCAATACTAGTAGACTGGCCATCCTGTGTAGTCTCCATCTACATCACACCATACACATTCACGGAATCATTAAGGTTGGAAAAGACCTTTAAGATCATTGAGTCCAACCATCAACCCAACACCACCATGCCCACTAAACCATATCCCAAAGTGCCAAGTCTACACGTTTTTTTGAACACTTCCAGTGATGGTGACTCCACCATGTACCTGTGCAGCCTGTTCCAGTGTTTGACCACTCTCTCCAATAAATTTTTCCTAATATCTAATCTAAACCTCCCCTGGTGCAACTTGAGGCCATTTCCTCTTTTTCTATCGCTAGTTACTTGGCAGAAGAGACCAACATCCACCTCGCCACAACCCCCTTTCAGGTAGTTGTAGAGAGCGATGAGGTCTCCCCTCAGCCTCCTCCTCTTCCTCCCCAGTATAGGCAAGGGATCTGTATCATTTACATGTGCATATATATTTGCTGCTCTGGAATTTCTGCTGTCAGAATATTCTATCTGGAAACACTTTCTTTTCCTAATGAATATGTCATAAGGCATCTTAATTATCTGTCTAGGCTTTCTCTAGGTAGTTTTTGCCATCCAATTTCTTCCATCTTTACCTGTATTGTCTACCATGTGCAACTTTTGTTTGTTCTGTAGATGCCTTTTCCTTAGAACCAATATGCTGGCTTTTGGCTTTTCTGACTTCTCAGCTCTTTGGTCTCTAAGGTATAGGATATCCTCTATTAAAAGGGAAACAACAGAGTCGGAAAGAGTTGTAGTTTCTGACTTTACCAGCCAGCACTGGAAATACCAGTCACATGAACTTGCCATAAGGGTGCTTGTGGGGTCTCATATTATTGTCTCTTTGCAGGGTATCATCCAAGCCTACAAGAGTGGCATAACCCTCCAGGGAAACACCACTAGCCTGGGCAGGTGGGACTTCAGTGGGTCTTTCTTCTTCTCCATCTCTGCAATAACAACCATTGGTAAGAGTTCCCTGCTTGCAGGGATGCCTAATAGGTGGGAAAGGAGTGGGAATGGGAACCTGTATGATCAGACCCTGCTCCAGCCCTATGGGGCTTCATGTTACTTGTCTTTATCATGCAATAAGTAAACACCCATGAACCTAGACCTAGAAATGCTTTGTCAATGCCAGTGCAGTAATGATCTCTAACTAATTAGATACAGGGATAATTAGCTCAGTACATATCCCTACTAAGTTACACAGCTTTTGGGGCCTCAACTAGTATCACTTCGTGGTGTTACACTGCCTGTACTTTCCCAAGACTCATTCTCTGAGAGGTCTGAGATGAATTGTACACTGAAATAAGCTTTTTTTCTCTCACAAGGAGAGGGATGCGTTTTTAAAAACTCGTAATACTGGCTGTTGATTCTTTGGAGGCTGTATTTATGAATTATTCTTTCTTATTACTACCTGTATTGGATGAAGACCTGCTTGTTTAGATGAAAGTCAAATGGCTGAATAAATGAAACTATTCAGTTGACTCAACTTTCAGCAACAGAGTAATGCAAAGCCGTGAAGGAATGATGGAATTAAGAGGGGGTGGGTGATGGTAAGAGAATGGAAACAGTGAAATGTGTTCAGGTACAGTGTTACTTAAGGCAGATGCTTTGAATTATTGTCAGTGCATGTTCCCCAGTCCCCAAAACCATTAATAAACTGCCCCGATGTCTTTTTCTTACTCTGTCACCCAGTATTATAAAAACCATGGGGGGAGAATATGTGGAGAGATGGCTGTTTAATATCAAAAAACCCTCACTGTCTTCCTGATTTGTGTTGAGTCTGCTAGATCTCTTCAATTTAAAGTACATTTTAGATGGAGAATTTTTCTTTGTGCACCCAGGTGGAGCATTCTTTTGACTTCTCTATTATTGAAGATACATTGACTTCAGAACATTAAGCCCCAAAACAAGAGCTCGGAGAGAGGGTTGGGTTGGTTTTTTTGCATGCAGCGGGAATCCTCAAACCTTCCTGTGGCTCAGTACATCTTTCTGCCCTGCCCTTTTGCAAGTACTTGGTCTTGGTTGGGAACTACGTTTGGTGCGGTGTTGCACCAGGTACAGGTTGTACCAGATGATGGCAGTGGAGGCTCGTTAGACAGGCTACAAAGGCTGTGTGGGTTTCCAGCGTGGAGCCTGGAGTAGTTCCTTCCAGCCTCTGGTACAAAGCACCCTCTGCTCAGAGCTGCTTTGCTTTTATCTGTAGCTAATCCTGATTAGTTCCTAAGCTGTCAGAGTAACTATGTTTTACCACAACCAATTTAAGTTAACCACATTCAGAAAGAATCAGATTTGTCATTTTAAAATACGAGGGTGTTTTGTGATGTTGGCAGAGGTCTAGACTAAATGGTTCTGGCTGTTACTCCATGAAAGCCTAAGCTGCTCTTTTTTTTCCTTTTTTCTTTGGGTAAACTCCTTGCTCTCATGGTGGGGTGGGGGGGGGGGAAGTCGGCAGGGATGGGACAGATGGGAAATGACTTGATAGCAGGGGGCGAACAAAAAGAACCAAATATTACAGCTCTGTCTCATCATTTTAAAGCTGATACTGTGACTCTAGGGATTTGTTCATGATTTTTCAATTGTGGAGTTGAGAATGCTGTGCCAGGCACCTCTATGCAGAGAACTTCAGACAACTGGGCCCTTGATTTTGCTTTTTCAAGTTAAGTTGTTAATTGCATACAGTTTAGTGTCTTAACACTGTTGATAACTATGTTGTAGAAGAGGGAAGTAGAGCTGGCTGCACAGAGAGTGCCTCACCTTGAGTCTGTTACCCATGTTCTTTCTTTGTGCAAGTTCTTGAGACAGTGGTTGGTGCAGCCTCATTGACCCCAGACATCACTGCATGACTGAAGTATAATTGATGTTAAGTCAAGAATCGAGGTCCTTTCCAAAGAACTCTGTGAAGTTCAGAGGAGTGATTCACGGTAGGAAGCTTCCTGTGTGAGGCATGGCACATGGGGTAAATGACACTTGGGAAGTTTTTTTGAGAAGGGTTTGTTAAGATTTTTGTGTTTTATGTGGCAAGAAAGAGCTTATCCCAGGCTGTAAGTGTGGAACCATTGAAAGCAGGTCCAGCTTCACAAGATTAATGTATGGGAGTTAAAAACCAAGGCATTGTGGCAAATGAGTTCAGGAAGAATTGAATTAAAATGGTAATGGGGAAGAGAGGTTCTCAGGAATTTAGGAGTACTACATAAAGATTTTGAAGAATCTGGGTAGACTCTACTCCATGTGTCCAGGCTGCTGCAAGTCCTCCTTTGTCCTGTTTGTCTCTTCCATATTCTTTCTCTGCAACTAATGCTCTTTGTGCCTTGCTAGCTTCTTATGTGATGTAATGTCTTTGTGGCTTTTGCATCAGCTATTTCTTTCTTAGTCTTCTCAAACAGCACTGCCAAATTCGTCATCACTTTTAGCTTCTTCACTTTCCTTTGAGATGCTCTTTCCACTCTGTCAGCTTCTGTTTTCTGCTTTGGCTGCTTTAACCCCTTCAGAAGGCTTGGTGAGTTTTTCAAGTCCTTACCAGAACCCTCTCTCACTGGGACACAGGAAAGGACATTAGCTGCTTTCCTTGTTACCACCAACTGAGGGACATTAGCTTCTTTCCCCACTGACACAGTTTGAATCCCCATGTCTCCTGTTGCAGCATCTTCTGTGCTGTACCCTTCCATTTAAATGAGAGCTGCTTCTATTTCCAGTAGTGATTAAAAGCAGTATGCAAATTTTGCTTAAAAAGCAAAGTTCTAACCTGCAGGCTGAACACACTTGGTAACCTAAACTCAAAGGTTTAAAGAACAGATGTGTATGAACCAAAATCTGTTTAAAATGCCCCAAAGCCTATGTAGTTTTTGGCCAGTCTTATAATTTGAATGGAACTGTTTTTATAACTTTCTGATCATGTGAGATGAGCAGCTCTGGCCTTCTGCTGATTCTTTCTCCCCACTGTTATGCTTCTGTGCTTCCTTCATTGCTGTCTTTTACATGTAATGTTATCCTAGATCTTATATGGTATCTCATTTTCTGCAGATGTTTCCATAGGAACCCTCTTTTCAATGCCTTGAAGAATCATCTTCAGAGTTCCTTTAGAGCTGTAGTACTAAACATGATTAAAGAAAGTGCAGCTAAATTGCTGCCCCTTTTATCCCTCAGACATGTTTATCCCTTGCTGACAAAGTCTCTCCTTTCTGTGTTACTCTTCTCCTAGTTAGTTTGGACTAACAGGACAGAGGTCAGAGCAAGTTCAAAGTGGGGTACCAGACGAAAGTTCCTAAAGGCAAAGCACCACAGGGTGGTGTAATTTCAGAGGAGGTGCTAGGGAAAGGATTTGTGATGAGGCTGAGGTTGTCTGTGCTAGCCTAAGAACAGAAGGAAGAGTGTTGTCCTCTCTAGCCTGAATGCCCTCCTTTATCTTAGGTGGGTGGATGCCATTACCTAGTACTGCCTTCCCATTTTCAGGTGGCAGAGCAAAGTACTCCTTTGGTATGAATCTCAAAGGCCCTTTTTAAATATAAAATAGAGTAGTAAAAGCAAGTAAACCATCTCACAGTGAAGAAAAGAAGGGGAAGACCTTCCTCCTGTCCCTCCCTTCTCTGCTTAACACAGTATAATAGCTCCTAACAGCAATCCCCTAAAGGATTTGAGGGTAGCAAAGAAGCAAGGAGCAGGCTATTGAGTGAGGGGTGGTATATAGCACTTTGTCATAGACACTTAGTATCTTGCCACAGATGGTTCCCGTGGGGGGTGGGGGGGAGGGAACAACAGCTAGTTCAGGGCTGTGAAGTCCTGGCAGTGTAGGGTTTTGGGCCAGCAAGAGTTTCTCCAAGACTTTGACCCTCTGTAGTGCTGCCCAGCATGTGGTGGGGCTCCTGAGAAATGGCCAGGCTTCTGCCCATTGCTGGCTGATGCTTTAACTGGATTTCCCAATGTATCAACTTGATGTCTTAAAGTAGTTAAAGCACAGAACAACAGCCTAGGGCCGCTTTCACATTTGAATCCTCTGTGAACCTCAGGTTTGTGTAGGGGTGTTCTCTGCTGAAGAACCTCACACCTTTGATACGTTGATCCTGCCCTGTGGCAGCTAGCAGAGCTGCTCTGCAGGCTTGGCCAAGTGGGATGTGGCACAAAAGTCTGTGGGAGGTCACTGGTGGATGTGAGGATAGCACTGACAACAACATCTGAGCTGTCTCCTGAGCACTGGCAAATTTGGTCTGCTGTCCTGACTGCATGCCATCTTGTCCTGTTGAGACTAAACCCAATACACAGCTTCCAGTGTATACACAGTACAAATATAACAAATAGAAGACAGCTGCAATACTCATCCCAAGCATTCTTCTGGTCTTTCACTCACTGAAAGAGTGTGCAACCAAAGTTTGCTGTTGCCTGGAACCTCATAGGGCTAAAACTGTTAAATAACTCTGTTCAAATGTGTTTTTCAGCATACCAGCCTTAGTTATTCTCTACTTCACCACAGCACCAGATAAAATGAATAGTGATGGGCTCCTCCCACACATACCCTGGTTCCACCTCCCAGAGTCCCAATATAAGAGAGTTCCTGAGATTCTGCCACCACTAGCTTTTAAAATCAAATTGTTTAAGTTTTTGGTTTGTTCTAATCATAAAACTGAGATGCTAGTGCAAGTCCTGGGGCTGCTGAGTCCTGTTTCTGTCTCCAGCACAACTGGGAGGCCTTAGCAAAGTCATCCTCCATGGATGGATGAATTGGAAATAACTATGACTTCCCATATGTATTCTGAGCTCAGTGGCTGTGTCCAGCTGACAAGTGTTCCTGCACTTAGAAAAACCTGGTGAGTATAATGTGGGATCTCATGAGAAGCTTTGAGAAGTCAAGCACATTTGTTTTGTGTAGCTAGTGCTCATGGAGCCATTCAAAAGTATGAGGGAGGATAGGAACCCTAGACTTGTTGATGTTCAGTCGAATGTAGGTGGTACCAAATGACTTTTGAAAATCCTGATGCTTGTAAGAATCATAGGATAATTCAAGTTTTTAGGACTTCAGAAGGTCTCCAGTGTAACCTTCTGCTTAAAGCAGTCAGCTATGAGGTCAGACCAGATTCCTGAGGGCTTTCAGGGACATATTCCAGCTAATCTGGGCCCTTGCTCACGTTTTCAAGAACCAGACAAATATCTTAAGGCTGTGTGAGTAATCAATAGGTTTGCTTGCATTTTTTTTTTACCACTGTCTGATGAATTATAAGAAGACATCTCTTCCATCTGAACTGAATTGAAATATTTTTTCTCTATGCAACATTTGAATTTATCATGACCAAAAACTTCCATTTAACCCAGATTAAAACATTTGGATTACTTGTAAGGAGCACAAGGGAAAGAAAAGTTTAGAACTTCTGAGAAGTGTTAGAGGAGGAGCTGGTGGTGGGAGCAGTTTGGTGGTTCAAGCACTCCCTGAGGCTGTAGGAGAGCAGTGTGCAATTTCCTCCTGTGCTTGGGCAAACAGGATTGTGGCTCACTGCGGATCACCCCAGCTGCTAAGTGGAACATCTTTCTCTGAGTATTTAAAGGTGAAATGCAAAATAAAGTACTTCTAGCACTGGCACCCCTCACTGAACTGGCCAGTGGCCTTGTGGATCACACAGTAGCGTGTTAGGTGAGACATCTGGCTCCCAGGCCTTGCTGAGGGTCTGGGTGTTCAAAGCAAAATACTGTCAACAAGAACATTCTGTAAATTTGGGATTAGGTCACTCCTGTGGGAGGTGATGGCTTGCATCTACTCAAGTAGCAGAATTGAACCGAATTTCAAAAAATGTGTTTGAATGATCAGACCACTGATAAAGTTACTGGTTAGAGAAGTTACTGTTCCTCCAGTTTGTTTTTTTAATCTAATTCTGTATTTTCCCACAGCTGAAATTATTTGGTGAATTTGCAGATGTTTTTCAGCCTATGAAAGATGCTTTTTTATTTATTTATTCTCAGCACTTTTTGCTTAAAATACTCTTTTATGTCCAGGCAGTGAGAACAGGAGCCAAACAAACCTCCCATTGTGGGTAGCAGGAAGTCGCAGTTGCCTTGGCTGAACTAGGGGCACGGCAAGGAGGATACTGTTTTGTGAATGAAGAGGTCTTTTATTAAAAATCTGTTAATGACACATCAGTCTCCTCTTAGCAGGTCTGCAGAGCTTCTGAATCCCTTATGTACAGGACTGTCATGGGCAAGCAGGAAAACAAAACTGAATTTACTTAATATGTGTAACAGCAGCACATGAGTTAAAGCATGTGGGTATGAACACTTAGAAATAAAACCACTCTTATTTTGCTTCTTCTAAGGAAGATTAAGGTATGTTGCACTTTATTTCAAAATGCAAGAAGCTATACAGGCATTTAATCCAGCTGCTTCAGTGAAAACATTTACACTTTGTAGTTTTGGGGGAGCATCTCTTGGTATCTCTTGGCACAGGCATGTGCCAGGTGCTACCCCAGTAGCGGGGTCATGAGGGATGCACACAGCTGCCAGTGCAGTTTGTTTTAGTCTTGGAACTTGGTTCAGATCTTCTGATGTATAAGACACTGATTATCCTCATTCCATTTACTGAAGAGGGTAAGTCCCATTTACCCATCCCTGTTAGATGCCAACCTAGTGATCTATAAGCTTCAATTTGTCTAGTCCAAAGGCAGGGGTGTATCAACAACTAGGCATAAATTACTGACCATTTTGCATAATTTAAAGTTGCCTGTGCTGCTTGATCAAACTTTGTATAAAAAGCGAACAAGGGACATGGCTTTTTGGCATATTTACAGCAACTGCTCACCAAGTCTTCAGGAAATTGTCTTGAGCTCCTGAGCCCAAGGGAAAATGGAGCCAGATAAATCCTATGTAAAGCAGGCGTGGTGTGCTGGGCTGACTGTACACATTGGACCTTCTTATATCATTGCAGTTGCTGCTTTAAATTAAATTTAATGTACAGCTTAACTTTAGATGCTCTCCAGTCAGCACTATGAGGTCCCCAAAACCCTGAAGGCTGCTGTGCTTCACACAGTGACCTGATATTATGGACCTTTCTTCCTCTCTTACCTGATGGTTTTCTCCAGAGACTGGGTAACCTGGAAAAAAATAAAAACAAAAAAACCCCAAAACAAACTGCCCAAGCCATTACATAGTCTTTTTAAACCTGATATAGAGGGGGAAAACAAACCAAAAACCACATACACACACAAATATCCACAAAACCAGAAAAAACCCCTTGGGAATGGCTGGCTATAAATGTGACTCAGGGGCAGACTCCACCCGTATAGTAAATGCCCCCCAGCTCTTTCTCCTGGGTCCAGACCAGCCTGCAAAATATCCTAATTCCATAAAAGAGGAAAAACTGGAACCAATCTATTGAAATGTGGCACAGCCAGTGTGAAACAAATCACACCAGCCACTTAGCCCTTAAATTCACTTAGATGGGATTACCTGCCAGGTGTTTTTGCCTGCATGTCTCACTTATCACCCCTGTTGGTTGAGAAATGGTGAAAGCTGGCAGAAGTCAGCAACTGCATGTGGGGGGGATAAAAGTGAGTAAACATTGAGGAGCTGCTTATAATTTAAGAACATAGTACTGGAATTAGGACTGCTCTACAGTCTTAATTTAGCCCTTTTGACTGTATTTCAAAACACCCTCTAGTTACGTAATGGCATCCTGTTCTTTCTGGGGGATGGTCTGCCCCCTCCCAGGGGCCATCGCCTTAGAGTTTTATTATGTGTTACTGCATACATTAAACCCAGGGACTTGCAAATCATTCAAGCCTAAAATTATCGGAGGGAAGGTCCCTCAGATAGTAAAATTTTGAATTCGTGAGGGAAGGAATCATAGAGTCATTTAGGTTTGAGAAGACCTTTAAGATCATAGAGTCCAACCATAAACCTACCACTGCCAAGTCCACCACTGAACCGTGTCCCTAAGTGCCACATCTATGCATCTTTTAAATAACTCCAGGGATGGTGACTCAACCATCTTTCTTGGCAGATGAAAAGACAGCCTATATACAGACTGTGAAACAGTTGCTGGCAGACCTTTCTCTGGGGGTGTTTTGCCAGTGCATGTGCATAATTAACTGCTTCTGGAGTTGTCCAAGGCAAGAAGAGATGTCAGCACAGAACACATTAAATATCCCAAGCTCATAATTTTATACCTCTCTACATTGTTGATCAGTGGCTTACTGCAGCTGGCATGGGACAGAGGTCAGTGAAGGAGTTAGACTCCATCAAGTCAGCTGGGGATGTTTGTGCTCTTGCTTATTTCGTGCACAAAGCCCAGCGCTTGGAGCTCTCCCTCCCGGGGGCTGCCCGCTTGCCCTGGGGCTCCCATACCCAGCAAGCATGGTAGCAAGGCATCAGGGGCAGGAGCACCTCCGTACTTGCACTGTGTCAGCAGCTGGGTGTCGCTGGGAGGAGGCAGCATTTTTTGTGGTGAAAAGATAAACTTTGCCAGGTTCTGTCAATCGTGTATAAGGACATACACAAATTTCTAATGAGTGGAGGCGATTTTGAAATGTAGTCAAGGCCACAGGTCTCTGAGTGGCGAAGTCACTGCTGAAATGCTTGTCATGTGCTAGTCCTTCCCCGTCTTAAAAAGCATCCTGTGAAATAAACCAAAGTTAAATCTGACTTTCCTGTGGCATAAAACACTTGAAAGTACAGAAGTGCACGTCTGCAAATTTACAGGACATTTTTAAAAGAAAATGTGGGGAATAAAGACAAATATTGCAGCAGTGATGTTGAAACCATTATGGTCTAAGGATAGAAGCAAGGCTGTACTTGCAGAGCAGTACCTTTTACTACACCAGTTCATATGATTAGAAGAAAAAGGCAAAATTTCAAACACTTTTTTTTTTTTTCCCATCTGAAATGGAAGTATTTTACTCAGGTTAAATAAAATTTCTCTGGGTTTATTGGCTCCAGGCAAACATTTTGACGTTAAGCTTAAGGTGTATTTGGTACTTGGGGTGCAGAAGAGGATTTTAAGCAAGGAGGCAGTGCGAAGTTCACTAGCCCTGTGGGACAAAGGTAGAAAAAGGTTGTTGTTAAAATTAAAACACTATTGTTGTGATTCAGAGACCATCTGACAGCCATGCAGGATCATTTACCAGCAAACTCCGTGCCAACAATGCTTACAAAAACTGAACTAAACGGAAGTTTTGCGTTTACGTCAGATCCCAGCCAGGACAGTGGGTAGGGGAGAGGAAATGCACTGGTAAATGGAAAAGGAACTAAACAAAATTGGCGGAGAAAGAAATGTTATTTTCCAGCCTACAATAGGGTATGACAAACAATGGATGTAACTTACAGTTATTTATAAAAAAGGTCCTTTTGGAGAAGTGACCTTCTCATCTGACTTCTGTAGAAGATGGAGGTTCACCCCTCCAGGAGAGGAGGGCAAGCAGAGAATATTTTAGATTTAACACCTAATTCCTTTCCTGCCTAGGCTATGGGAACCTGAGCCCCAGCACTGTGGCTGGTCGAATCTTCTGCATCTTGTTTGCACTCTTTGGGATCCCCTTGAACCTTGTACTTCTGAACGAAATTGGGCAGCTGATGCTGTTGGGGGTTCAGCATTGTGCCCATCACCTAGAGAAGGTGTTTCACTGGCAGGTAAGCGATGCGGACAGGTATGCCTCAGCCTCAAGTTCAGGAAAGAAAAGGCAGAAAGGGCATTGTCTGGTATTTGGAATCCACTGACTAACAAGGACAGCTTGCCTACCTATTTGACCAAAAAGGCAGTAATACTCAGGAATAACTGGAAGCAAATAAATTTAGTTTATGACAGCCCTAGGAGGTGTCAGATAAGGTTGTTTATTAATTGAGGGAACTTCTGTGATGAATGGCTTCCCCTACAGCAACAGAAGTGCCAGAGCCTTAGAGTCATGCACAGTCGTAGAATATCTGGTCTGTTTATAATCAGTAGTAGTTAGAATTGCATGTGTAAGTTACATGGGAACACTTGTGGAATAGACTTTAAATTGGCATGAATTTATGACTCATTAAGGTGATGCCCAGTTTGTCTTGAGTGGGAGAGCCACACTGTTTATTCTAGTGGAACATCATAAATTGTGTGTTTTTTTGGAGTCCAGCATCATCTTCAACTAGAAACTGAGCTGGACTTTCCCTGCCACCATTCCTGTGACAGTATCTTCTTTATTTTATCTGTTCTACTAGAAAAAAGCTTCCCTCCTGATTAAGACCTCTGCACTGGTAACTGGCTTGTTATTGTTCCTCCTGCTACCTCCCTTGTTGTTCTCTGACAAAGAAGGCTGGTCTTATGAAGAAGGTTTCTACTACTCCTTCATTACTCTCACCACTATAGGATTTGGAGATTATGTGATTGGTGAGTAGTTCACATTTCATTGCTTTCCCCTACTGAATATCAAAGCCAAATGTGTGGCATATGAAGCTCCCAACTTTGCGGTTTTACACCACTAGAAATCCATGATAAATATGTTGTGATAGGCAGTTGACAGGTTGGAGAAGACATGATTTCTGAGATAGCAATGCCACCTGTAGAAGAACAAAGAAATCATTTCCCGGTCAATGAGTAATCTTCCAACATTCAGGTGACCTGTCCCTTGAATGACTACAACACCAGACTGGAGCGCTACGTTTTTAATCACAGCAGTCACTGATGGTGCACTTGGTGCCCTTCAGTGTGTCGGCAGAGATTACTTTTAAGCAGATGCTACCCTGCATCACCATTAACAGACAGTGACCATTTCTTCTGAAAAAACCCCAGACAACTGCTTTCTAAAAGGCAGCTTAAGTCACTTAGGTGTAGACTGTCAGGCACCAGGCACAACCTAGTTTTGGTTGCCAAAACCCTTTGCCAGAGGAAATGGGTTTGGACCCACGCCCAATGCATTTGCTGAAACACAGGACACACCTTTTTGATAAAGACTTTCTCATTAAAAACAAATTGATTATAGAAACACATGCACGCACTCTTGAATTCCTGGGAGACAGAAACGCTAAAAGACCTTATTGCACATTCATTATTTTCTTTTCTTCATAATGCTTGCTTGATGCTTAGACAGCTTAGTGGTGGTTACCTTAGAACTTGTCTATAGTGTATCAAAATTATGACTAGAGCTTGTATAGGCACACTTAAATGAGCTGGCATTGACTTAGCTTGGGTAAGGGTAGCCACATGGAGCTTAACAAAAGCTAGTGAGTTCAGTATTTTCCTACGCTGATTTTATAGATGATGCTAAACTCTGTGCTACAGCAGCTTTACTTCTCTCCATTCCCGATAACTAATTTTGAAGCTCCTCTTTAGTATACCTCTCACCTCCAGGCCTACCTTCACCTGTGTGGTACCTTTGTAACTGGCATACCGCCATAGATATGCTAGGTTCAGTATGGGAATAACTTAATACCTCAGTGACCTGTGGTATGTAGAGGCCAAGCCATTTGGCCTTACAGTCCTGTGTTTGTGTTTTATGTCTCAACTTAAAAATAAGCAGGGCCAGGGCACGGGTTCAAGTGGCTGTCACTATTTTGTGACTGTCAGGCTGTTCCCCCACTAGCGTGATCTCTGGCACTGTTCTGGACCAGGTAAATTCTGGGGGATATCACATGCCAGAAGTGATACCCAGTGTTCGCTTTGGACACAGCTGCTCAGTTTTGGGGGCAATATAAACCAGGCTATGGCACTTAGATTTGAAGTCATAGAGTGGTCCCTAGCCTGTTTGATTTACTAATATTGATGTAGCTTCTCTTACTGGCCCTGAAATCTGTTAATTTACACGCTCATTAAGCCCTTCTGTTGGACACAGGGTGTCATGTAAGGCCTAAAATCCATCTGATCTGCAAGACTGTGCATATCAAGTGGTCTTTGTGGATAAAGCATTCTCCCTGGAAGCCTCAGATAGCCCTTCCCTTTTGTTTTCGTTTATTATTTAGAAGCAAACAATTTTTATGTAGCATCAGTGAAAGGTGCTTGTTTGAAGGTTGAATCTAATACTCCTTCTGGCTGAAGTTCACCTTGATGTAGAAAGCTAGCCCAAAGAGTAGTTACCACAGAAGTGGTTGGTAATCAGTGGCTTAGTGACAACCTCAAAATGTCTTGTGGTCCCATTGTACTGAAAACACATACAATGTGTATTATATAATAACACCAAGTAAATGGATGTAAAGGATTGGCTGCTTAATATGTCTCCGCTGACCAGTTACTACTTATCACAATCTTGTGGACAGGAACAGTTCATGGACCACAACTGGGGAGCTGCTGGTCTGTGCAGGTAATCACAGGACAGTATTCCTACATACAAAGAGTCACAGATGATAAATACCTAAACACCTGCCTCTGGGGATGTCCCATTTCAACCCAGCCCTGTGTGTACTTTTTATTGGAACGTGGTATGGACAGTGGCCTCCAGGTTCATGGAGGTACCATCTCATACATGTTAACTCTTCACACTCTGTCCTGAAAGTATCAGGTGTTCTGTGGTATCTGCTGCATTCTAGATATTCAGTTTTAAAGTGATAAACCTTCCTAAAGTAAGGAAACTAAATAATGAGATCTGAGAAGCAGTAGAGAAGAAGCCCACGCAAAGACTTTCCTGCCACCGATTTGTATTTTGTACTTTTTATACCTGTGTTTGGGGGGTGTGTATATCAGTACCTCAGCCTGCTTTACAGATACAGCCCAGTCACTTCACAGGGCTGAGCTCATTCCTTTGCTTTGCCTGTATTATTATTACTACTGACACTAACTTAGCTCGTAGAAGCCTCTTTGCACGAAACGTTGTGGAAACACAACGAAAAAAATACGGCTTTACTCCAAAGGGATCACAAAGTTCCGAGCTGAGCAACCAGACAGATAAAGCACAATTTCAGGCTGCCTTCAAAGGCTTTGTTGTTCTTAGAGGTTTTAGGACTGCTCAGGCCCTTTGCCTCCTGCCCTTAGAAACTCACTTGCTCACTTACATCTGGCTTAACAAGATACATACAGTGGTACATAAAACCCGCTTACCTCTCTGCCTGCAGGGTTCCCCTGTTAAATACTAATACAATATTATTATGCTGACTGATAACTAGAGAAATGAAACCGTGCACTTAAATGTGAATATTTTCACTTTGACATAGGTGTAATTTGGGATTTATTTTTCTTTCTTATCAGTAACCTTTACAATTCCTAGGGAGTTCTAGGCTATTGCTGACATGTCATGAAACATACTTGCTTATAACATCTGTTCACATGCTAACTAGATGGCATGCTTATCTTTTGTCTAGAAGTCACCAATGTTAGGTCATATTTCCACTGTCTTTGCATTACATGTAATGTCTCCTTTGAGGTGCTCTTGTTCCAATCTAGAAATGTTTTGGGTGATTCTCTTGTAGGGATGAACCCAGACCGCACCTATCCAGGCTGGTACAAGAACGTAATCTCTCTGTGGATCCTCTTTGGGATGGCCTGGCTAGCACTGGTTATCAAATTTTGCATCAACTTTCTAGAAAGTTCCAGTGACTTCTGTCAGTGCAACAAGAGCGGCACAGAGATGGCAGAAGACTTAATGGATGGCAACAAAAATAACATGACGGGACTTCATGATGTGGAGATCTGCAATGACAAAGACACAAAAACAAAAGGAAAGGATGAATCTCACACCTACACACCTCCTACAGAAGCACTCTAGGGAAGAGATATACCCTTGGTGTCTCTTACGTTTTAGTGCACTAGAGATGCACCACTTAGAAATGCGGGAATGGAGCTGCCCTGACATTCACATGGTGTGAAAGCTTGCTTATTGAGCTCAAAATACTATTCTGAATTGAGCAATGACAACAAAAATGTTTCATTTGCAGCACCACCAAAAATTACCAACAGAATTCTTAGCCAAAAGTAGCTTTACAGAGGTATTACCTACCCTCCCACCTCGATATATGAGGTCAATTTTGACATCCGTATGCAACACTAGCTGTTGTCCTTTTCTTTCCATGCAAAATTCTTGTAGCTTCTAATTGTATGTATGGCATTTTGCAAATACCACAACTAGAAAAGTAAGTGCCATTTAATGCAGGAAATGTTGCGTGTTGCTAAAAGACTTAATGAAAAGCACCACTTAAAGCCACCTGGCAGTTACTGCAAATGTGCTGCATCACCTATGTCCTTGTCAAAGGTGATAACATGCTTTTGCTCTGATTTTTAATATGTGGATGGCAATGAGGCAGAGTTTGTGGAGGTGCCTGACAGAAACAGATCATTCAATTTTTAAAAGAAATCTCTACATCAGAGGTCCACTAATATTAAAAAGAGACTAGGTAGTTAGGCTATTCCTTGCTCCAGAACTTATGTAGGATCATCCTTTGTAAAATATTATGTAGATCAAATATCATCAGCTAAATGTGGCAGTTCATTTAGATAGATTTTTATTTTGCCACATCTTGGAAGCCAGAAAAGGAGTACTAGAGGCACTTTTAAGTGCCAGTGGTTCCAACATTATCCTGTGGCCAATGTTAACAAGGGCTACTTTAACCTAGAAACAGACTGAAGTATCTTCAGCTGTGATCAAGAGATGCTATTCTGATGAACTTCGCAAGTCGTTAATAAATAGTGTATCTGTTCTAGCTAACGTCTTTTATATAAGCACAACTAATTTTTGATCTGTGGCATGGTAGACCTGCTTATTTGGCCTTTGTGTCTATTATGAAACAGAACTGTTTTGGTTTTCTTAATTCCATTAAATTCTCAGAAATCTTTTGATAAATTATGCCATTTATAACGGCCCAACAGAGTCTAACTTCTGCCACCCTTTATATACTCATGTCTAATCTTCTCATGTTCTTATTCCTGTTGTGCTACTTGCATCCCAGAGCATTAACTCTGAAAACTTGACCATAGCAGTAAACCCGAACGAAGCATGTGGATGAGCCTTCAGCTTCTGTATTGGACCAAGATTCCATGTGGATGGTTGGGAAAAGACTGAAAACACAGTCTGTTGGAGTATGGGACTGAGGAATTAGAAATATCCATACCTGGATTCACAGAAATGCAATGAATGAAAAGTTTATGGTCTTCATGAACACAAGTTCTGGAACATGTATCTTAAAAAAATTATTTCCAGAGTAGGCCAGTCTGAATGTTGATATGTGGTGGAAGTGATTACAGGAGAAAATGTAGGAAAGGAGTCTGCTGGATGAAATTTAGTCTGTCAGCCTTTTGTCATTGGCCTTTTGCTGACTCCATAGTAATAAATGTTCTCTCAAATACTGTTTCAGTTGGTGGCAGAGATAAGAATGGGAGGTAGTGGTGTGGAAACTCTACAAGTGGAAATCTCAGGCCATAGTTGGGAAACTGATACAAAATAAATACATTTCAATTTTTTGAACATTGCGTAATTTCTTTAACAGCCTTTAGCATAAACTTTTCTGTTTCTTCTATGTTTTGTCTTCTTTATTTTCACTGATAGATACACAATGTAGGGTTTAGTAATGATCATGATGGGCTGGCCTAGAATATGACCAAAGTCTATTTCTTTAAAACCTAAGTGAATCACAATTCCACAACAAAAAATATCACAACCTTTTATGCATATCCTTTGCATTCCAGGTGCAAAACTTAGTAAAGATAACTGTCTCGTAAAATTTGGATGCCTAGAAGGTAGTAGGAATTTCTACTGTCAAAACGGGGGAATGACTGGGCTAAATCTATTTCAACTTGAACTTGAAATGTCACAGGCTCTGGGGATTTCAACCAGCTCTGTTCTTTGATGAAAAGTCTGGGAAGAGTTTCTTCTTTTCATTTTGAATGTCTATTATATTAATCACATCTAATTCATATTCCCATGTATTTCTAGTTTGTGGATGAGGTTTTTCAAAAGTGCCTTAGAGGTTTGGACACCGTGGTCCCACTGAAGTGCAGACAGAGTTGTGTGCCTTATGACAGCTAATACATGCTTCTGGGAACTGAAAGGAAGAGGAACTCGAGGGGCAGTCCCCAAAAAAGCTAAAAACAGTACTACTATGAATTCCTCAGTGCTTCCACTGTATGTCAGGGTTCAACCTCAAACCTAAGTGTGTGGCTGGGTCTGAAGGTGACTCAAGATCTGCCCCAGCAATCCTTGCTGATTCACTTCCTTCCACAGCTCTGCTGTTGTATTACCCAGCAGCTCACCACCAGCGTCGTCCTGCCGCTGTCTGATACAGCATTCTTACAGGAGGCACCTCTGAACTGTTTGCCAGCCACACGTAACTCCAGAGCTGCAAGCTGCCTGCTCGTGTCCTGGGTCACCTAAAAAAATATTAAATAAGTGAGTCAAATACCACCTCTGCCTTGGGTTCTGTGGTGCCAAGTTAGCATATTGTAATTTATGAATATCCTCTTACTCACAGTTCCTCAGCTAGCTTTTGATATGGACAATAGATATTAGCGTGTCTGAGTCCTCACAAACTGCTGTGCCTCTAGTCTTTCTGTTCTTTTTAAAGCTGTGCTGTGGTTAAATGGCATGGATGAATTTGTTCCCAGAGGGATGAGAAGAAAGTGGAGTTTTGCAACATCACAAAAATATCATCACCGATCTGCCTACTCTACCAAAATACGAGAGGTTATCTGCTCAAGGGTAAAATAAAGAAAACAAAAGCATGGTGCTGTTATCATTCTTGTCACAGCTGACGTGCAGTCTTCTGTAATCTGCATTGGAAAATTACAGATGCTCCTTGATTTTTTTGGTTTTTATAATGTCTCTTCCTGTTCGGATAAGTGTGCAGTTTCCATTAGTGATTTTGGGTTAGACTTTCACTGCTATTATTCTTCACAAGTCAATTCTTCCTTATTATCCTGTTTTGTTCCTTGGGAGGAGCAGGGGCTGGAAACAGGTTTGATTAGTAATGGGTAGTTGTAAATATTTATGTAACATCAGTGTCCAGAGGCTTTTTCACAATCGCATAGAGCATAATGTGCTTCTGACCTTTATACAGTTTCCCAGGAAATCAATCCCTTAAAGCAAGAAAATAGGCCTCTCTCTAGCTCCTCTACTCCAAGAACAAGTCCTGGCTTCAGCCTCAGCGTTTCTCATGTTGGCTCTTTCAGCTAGTCCGAGAGAGATGTTTACCCCTTGGGGAGAGATATGTCCAGAAATATGTAATAAGATGTTACAGCAACATAGTACAGACTACTTAGAACTGCACAGTTTTTAATAGTTTAGTTGACTACAGTATTTTAAGATCCCTAGACTAGAACAAAATGCCTCTTTTTACATAATGTCTCTTGAGGCAAAAAAATACAGGATGTCATTTTTTCTCACAGAGGTAGGCTGATGAGATCTTATCTTACAACTGGTATCTTATCATACAACTGATATCCCAGCTCAGTTTAGAGCTGGGCCTGTTCAACCTGGAGAATAGAAGGCTCAGGAGGATCTCATCCATCTATGTACTATAGGTACAAATACATGCAGTATGAAGAGGACAGAGCCAGGCTCTTTCCAGTGGTGCCCCATGACAGAACAAGAGGCAGTGGGCACAAACTAAAACACAGGCGGTTCCTCCTGAACACCAGGAAATGCTTTTTCACTATAAGGATGACCGAGCACTGGCACAGGTTGCCTAAAGAGGTGGTGGAGCCTCCATCCTTAGAGATACTCAAAAGGTGTCTGGACACGCTCCTGGGCAACCATCTCTAGGTCACCCTGCTTGAGCAGGGTAGTTCAACCAGATGACCTCCAGAGGTCCCTTCCAACCTCAACCATTCTGTGATTCTGTGTTTCAAGGTCAAGCCGTCCTCCTCATAGTCTTGGTCTACCACTGTCTCCAAACTATCTCCATAAACATTCAGGTTGCACTCAGAGCAGGCCTGCCAGATCTGATTCTTCCCAGAGAAGCAATGGATCTTTCCAGTCTGAGTGAGCTCAGTGGAGTTGTCTATTTATGTACGGTTTTTATTAAAAAATACAAACTTCTCCCTTATCTGTGCAGATATGAACCAAGATTTAGGTTCCATTGCACTGGGCAATTTGTAGACACATTCTTTCTCAGTGATCTCGCAATCACTGAACAGCTTTATAAGAAGGGTGGTACAGAAAGATACAGTTAGTTGTGGGGGTTAGGTGTCTCCTCCAGATGTTTAGAGTGCATTCTGCTGTTCCAAAAATGTGCAATAATGTTCAGCTTGATGTAGCATCCTGTCATTGTTATATATCTGCCTACAAGTTCCAGCAAAATTATTCAACGCTTCATCTCTGACACGCTTCAGGTAAGGCAAATTGTACCTCACTTTAGTTTACTCTTTCTAAATTAAAGGCTTAAATTGGTACTAACTGGCTACTTACCAGTTGAATTGGGGCAAAATTCTAATGTAATTAGATCTTATAATATGAGCTTGGTACCTGTAAATAAATATTCTGGCTAATGGAAGAGGGGGATGCAATTTTAAAAATGGTCTTTTTCAGTACTGTTATGCTATAGCTTAGGGAACCGTGTGCTTGGTAGTGTGTCCCCTTCCAGTAGTCCTGGATGTGTGTGATGTAGCATCAGGGCAGATTATTTTTGTGATTGCAATTGAGGACCTTTTTGGTTTTAGAAAGTTTCTTTTTCTTTTTTTGTTTTCTTTTTTGTATCTCATGTAAGTGTGTGGAAACTTAGAGTTGAAATGGAGTTGAATCTGAACATCTATGCAACTATCTGTTGTGCTGCGCAGTTCTGGGCAAAGATTCAAATGTTTCTCAGAAAGGTGAGTGATTACAATGGAGCAATATCTGTGCCCTTAAAAATTCTCATCTCTCAGTACTGAGATTCAAAGAGCTCTTTTTTTTCCCCCAGAGATAAACTGATATGCATGTTTTAAGGTAGCACTAAGCACGTAGAGAGTACCATCTCTGGTACCTCCTAGGTCAATGCGTGTTGCAGTAAGAGCTGCTGAAAAGCTGTTGTCGTTGGAGGAGACCTCAGCAACGTGGCATTCAGAAACTATGCGTACTAGGATAGGACAAAATGAACTTCAAGAAAACGCATGAAAACTGTTTTCGATCTTCAACACTGAACAAGGTTTCAAGGGATTATCGTATTCTAAAGCTGTTGTTGTCAATATATGTGCAGATATGGTCTCCAAAACTTTTTATTCCTTTCCAAGTTTTGAACTAAGGTACCTTTATTTTTAAGGGAAGTTGTACAAGAAGACATTCCCAGTAAAAAATTGATAGATCCATAGTGCTTGAGTCTAGGTGTTGGAGCTACTTCTTGGGGCAGAAACAATGCAGTGTAAGTTGGAGAGGCTTTGAAATTGTTTTAATTTTTAAGGTAATCTGTAATCTGTTTCTTCCATGTTCCCTGCTACTGACTTAAACTCAATGAAACATAAAATTTAGTTCTTGAGTAACACAAGTTCCCAAAACCTCTATATTCAAACAAGAGCATGCTTACCAAAATGAGCTATAACAGATGAAAACACAAAGGGAGGGAAAATAATAGGAAAGAAAAAGTGGAGGAGAGAAGCCTGTAGAGTTTGCTACTCATTCCTAAGGAACCTGCTTATCAAACTCAATTAGGTTTATACCTTTATTTTTGGTAATGCCTTTAAAAAACATCTCTTAAATAAATGAATCGGTCTGTATTTAGTTAGTGATTATGGAAAGACTTCAGACAGCAGACAGCCATGTATCTGAGGGAATAGAAAGGACCAATGCATAAAGCCAAGGTTGCACAAATCTGCCACGAGAGGCAAAACTGAAGACGACACAGTTGTGGAAACGAAACAAGGAGGCACACAGTAAGGATAGGGTCAAAAAGAAAGGATGAGTTGAGGCAAGCAGAAATTCAGTGAGACAGCATTTGCCCAGCTGGCTATGATAAATGAAAGGATAATTGAGGGAACTTTTGGTATAATTAAGAATTAGGATTAACCTAATTTGGATACCTACCAATCAAAAAGTCATGATTGTACTATAATTGCTATTACTCTACAAGTAATTCTATTACAGGTTGGAGTTGCAAGACAGTGTTTTTAAAGCATTTCAGTTCTCCTCCCAATTAACGCTGTTGTTAATCCCTTTTCCCTGCACTCTTTTGGATCTCCCCAGTTAGAACATGATCCTGGTACTAAAGATCCCCTGCACCTCAAATAGATAAACAGGGTGCCTTCCAAATACAAGTTTAAATCAATAAGCTTTGGGTTAAAATGTAAAAATGCTGATGTTATGAGGTATGACACAGAAAAGTATAATCCTAGAAGGCAAATGGAGTGGATGTCTGCTTGATGTACTGGAACTGTCCTAGACAGTGCCTGGCAGCTTGGTTTTGCATGTTTTTGCTGTCAACACAGTGCAGTGAGAAGTTTAATTAGTTACAGGCTTCAAAATAAGGGAGAATTGCTCCTTAATAAGCAATGGATGCAACTCAAGATTTTAATGGAACATAACCAGTTTGGGTGTACCCAACATAGTACCCCATCTCAGATCTTACTTAATAAGGAGACTCAAGCATCATCACTGTTTGGATGAGAGGACTCTGAAGTCTTACAGCACAGCACTTTCAAGCCCAGAGATACAAAAATGCTGAGTCATACTTTTCGATGTCTGCCCTTTGAATTTTGAACTGTTTTTGCCATGCACAGCATTGTGTCTCTGTGTGTTTGTGTGAAAGACAGAAAGGAACGGTGCTGCCAGTGCTCCCAAGTATATTAAGGTTAATTCCTGCACCACATTCCCCACACGGCTCCAACCCCTTTCCCAGCAAATAAAACAATCTTTCATGATTTATTCTTCATAAAGCATTTCTTTCTCGTCCTTTTTTTCTGGTCTTGCTTCTACCTAATGAGTCTTGCTCCTGCATGAGTTCCCTCACCGCTCCCGGGCCAAAATCAGCTCTGCTCCTCTTGCATTTCCTCTGTGTGCTCAAACCCTTCTCCTGTGCTAGGAAGAAATATGTACATCAGAGTCCTCTGCTATGCTGGGGCCAGCATTGTACAACAAGAGAAGGGGGAGGAGCAGCGGATTTGCAGGGACTACTTTTCCTGCTCCCGCTTTCTTAATGATGTTAATTTTGGGATCCCAGCTCTGGAGAGGGTTGAGATCTTCCCAGTATCTGCACCAGTTCTGATCTGCTGGTCTTCTCCGTGAGGGGAGCAAGGGGGTCCAGACGGTCTCGGATGGCTTGCTTTCAGGTTGGTTGCAATTCACTAGGAAGCTGAAGCTTTTGGTCTCAGCCGCAGCCGTGCTCCAAACCCTGCTTGTGGAGAACTTGAAGGAATTGGCAACACTTAAGATGCTGGCAAAACTGCTGAGTAGCTAGTAGCAATTTTGAGAAGGCCCCTAGCCCCTAAATAGGAGGGCTGAGGCACCTACAGAGCAATTGCAACCGAAGAGCCCCAAGGATGCCAGCTACGATGCAGAACTGCAGAGCATGAGGTTAAGCTCTGCTGAGCTCAGTCAAGTTCTATCAGCCCCGAATACCTGTTTTGAAGGCTGTCACTGCACATACAGCTGGGACAACGGTGCAATGCCGTTACACAAATAAATGACGTGCAGAAAGAAAGTCAAACTGTGTGAGCAAGGTTCTCACCTACAATCTTCCACGCCATTTGCTTTGCTTTGCAGTGAAAGGGAGCTGTCGGAGGCTGCCAGTAGCCGCTGCGTCTCCCAGCCTGGCCCTCCCTTATCGTACTTCTGAGCAAAGCCAGCTGATGAAGCAGGGTCTGCTGTGACTGACCTTACAACTGCTTTGAGACCTGCACAGCAATCTGTTGATTCACTCTTGCTAACAAACACACACACACGGGTACTAACTTTCAAGTGCGCGGGAGGGTTGCTTCAGGTCTTTGTTTAGGTGTCTGTTAACTCACCGTGCAGTTCAGCCAGTTGCTGTGGGTCAGGGCACTGCTCACCTGAGGCAGGAGGGATGCTGAAATGTGTGTGCAGGCACACGCAGTGGTACACGATAAGGTAGGAACGGGATTTTGCGTGCAATCTGTTATGTATATGAGAAACGGTGAAGTACGGTGGGGGGGAGAATATAGGATCATGTTGTCGGAACGTGTGTTTCTGGAGTAATTCAAACCTTATCTACACAAGGAAGTGTTTGCCACTTAACTTCAATTGGTATTGCTGTACCAGGAAACCCTCCGAACAAGTATAAAGCTCATATTAGTTTCCCCAAGGAAATAAAGGCTTATCTTGTTGGAATAACTGCTGTATTCATGCTCTGGACCAACACAGTTAGGCTGGCATATCTTGCAAGGGGTAAGACCCCTCTTTAGCCTTTCACTTCTCTGTAATTCAGCTTTGCCAATCATAAAATGCAATTAATGTTTCTTATTCTGTAGCTCCCAGAAATACCGAGAGAAGTCACTATCAAGATTTGTACAATATTGTCAAAAATAAGGTCTCTAATGCACTCCCCTAATGTGGCGGAGCGCTGTTAGCATGCTGTGAGCACCCACGCAATCCCTTCAACGAGGACTTGTCTCTAGCTGGTGGCAACATCCACCCAGCTGTTGAGGACAGCGAGACATGGTCTGCATGGCTGCCAGTTTCTCGGAGGCAATCTCGTTCCCATTTCTGTGGAGAAAAAACAGCTGAGCACACTCGAAGCTTCATCAGGCACGTCACGCTAAGCTCCAGCCGGTTCGTGCGGCTGAAGGCCTGCAGTCCCGAATGGCAGCGAGCGGTAGCTTCGGTAAAACCTCTTGGTGTACAGGAAACCCGGGGAATCACTGTCACTGCACGGATAGCACAGGGCAGTTCCAGCCTTCCCTTGTCTCGTCCCATTTCTAAAATCTTGCTCTTGTTTCTGTTTCTGCTCTTCTTTAAAATGCTTAGTTTCGCTGAAAAGGGCACTGTAATGTTGCAGATTGATTTACGTTAAAAGGTTAGGCAAGGAACTCATCTCACCCAATATTAGGCATCTATATATATAATTTAATCAGGGGCACTTCAAGGGTACGATTTCTCTGTCCCATTTTTAGGGTAAGATTAGTATCACCTGAAGAGTGTGTATGCCTTTCGGCTGCCTGTGTAGGAGGCCGTGGCGTTGGGCACAGTAAGGTGTCGGATGAATCACATCCTAGAGGTCTTCACTCGCCCGGCGTCTAGGCCTCTGATGACTTTTCTTCTGTGTTGATGGAAATAAAGCAATCGCTTTTGCTTTTATTTTAGGGCAGTTTCACATTTTGGTTTTCAGGCACTTGGCAGCTGTGTAATGTTTGGTTTGCAAACACTCCCAGGGAAGGGCTCGATCCAAGTCAATTATTTTCTTTACAAAGAGATAAAAACTCAAATATTTTTCTTCACTCTCGCAGTTTGCAAAACAGTTTTCTGGTTTTCTACCCCAAAAATGTAAGCTCCAGGCTCAAACTACTTATTCCTGTACCCTTCATATGTTTAAAGATCTTCTCTTTCCACATTTCACCCAGGATTTTTGTGTGGTTCTGTGCTTGGTTTTGATGCAGGTGGAAGTTTTTTTAAAACTCTTCTTTAACAGCCCAGTCATTTTGTGAGCTGGAAAAGGCGTGGACTTTGCAACGTGGGCACAGGGGCTAACCCTGACCTACTCCTACCTAAGCTGGCACGTCTGAATGATGCATGGCAGCTGTCTTTGGAGAGACTAGTTTTGGTTTCAAAGCAGCAAGCTTCCTCGGAAAGACCCTTCCTTCCAGATGCTGTGCTGCGGCTGTCATGTTTGTGCTGCTAGCTGCAGTGCTGCTGGGTTAGGTGTCTCTGCGCCCATGCTTTGCTGGGTGAAGGAGACGTGCCAGCAGCCATCACTTGACACTGCTGTCACCCCTGCTTCATTACCATAGAGAGTGCTGTTCTTAGGAGCCTTAATATGTCCTTGGGAGCCTCCAAAGAGGAATCCTAGGGAGTGTTTAAAGCCAGCGCTGACTGTAAATTGTTTATAGAAGCTAAGTCTCACTTCATCCATTTTCCCATTGAGAAGTTCTCAATGGGAAATTGAGAAACTGCAGTTAAACTGCAGATCCAATCTGCATGCTTCCTCCCCCTCATAGAAGTCTAGAGATCAAGATAATGGAAGAACACTCAATATTCGCCAGATACTTGACAGAATAAATGAGCATATCATGATTAAAGGCAGTGGACTGTGCCTTCAAACAATGTAGATTTGTACAAACTTATCTCAGCCAAGAATGTAGGCCCACGGTCACATTTTCAGCTGGAATTGAAAGTTAACTCATAAATGTAAGAGATTTGGGTAGCAGGTCAGTCAAGGTTGTCCAGTCTTTCTCATACTGGAGGCCAGGTGGGAGCTCTGGGCCCCTTCCACATAAGCCCCCAGTCAAGAGTAGTGGTGACTTATACGTTCCTGGTGCAGGAGGGACACCTCTGTTTTTCATTCCCACTTCTCCTTTGTGATGCAGCAGCTGCTACATCCCTTGAAGCAAAAGAGGCTCCCTGTGATGCAAAGCAGGCACTGGATCTGAACAAGACCACTTACCTGTTTGAAATAGTTTGGTAGCTCTATGCCCGTGTTGTCCGAGGAATGTTTCATGTGGGATGTGCACAGTATAACCTAAATACAGGAGTGCTTTTAGGCAGTCCAAGAGCCAGTTCCCACCCATTGATGAGTCTATCTGTACCCTGAGCAGTTTCTCTTTTTTAATCAAATTATTTAAAAATATGTATTTATCTGACAATATAATGCAGTACCCAGCTGTTAAGAAGCTGGACAAGCCTGATCTGTAATGTTGGTTTCTCAGCCTTTCTGAAGGCAGAGATACGAGTTACAGGAATAGATCTGTTTTGATTCTTTCTTTGTTTTCTGTGTTCCATATAGAGACTGTTGAAAGGTTTTACCACCGTGTGTCTTTTGGGCCTGGACTTCTGCTGCATAGGATAGTCAAGACTGAGCAGAATAAGGCCTGCTGGATGTCTCCCTGTGGATAAAAAAGACAGCAATTCTGGCACCAGCAAAGATGAAGAAAGCAGGTGAGAAAGAATCAGCTCAAAGATAACACCATCAGACACCAAAAGCAAATAACATCATCTGTGGGAACTAATTTTTTTTTGTTAATAGCTGCATTGAATGGTTTAGCCTCTTCTATGTCTTCAGCTAAGAAGTTTCCAGTCTTTTTCTTTAAAGATTGTTTTCTTCAGTGTTGGAGAATGCAGAAATCAACATGTTGGTCTTGTTTTATTGCTGCTGCACTAAACAGCAGACCTCTGGCATTAATGGAAAGTGCCAATTTAATTGGAAAGATCTAATTTTCCATTTCCAGGATCTGTGAAATGCGATTTTAAATATAAACGAGAGCCATGCCCAAGGGGATGATCCAGATTGATTGATTTAAATTAACATCAGTGTCTGAGTGAATGCTCCTGGGTCAGTTTCGAAGTGATTTTTAAGGTGGATAGATTGGGAAGCAGACAGATAGATGAATGAGCAGGTTGATGGGTGAGACGTAAGCATAGTGCAGAAGTCATGGTTACCTGAAAGGAAGAGAGCACAAACGCCGGGAGCTGCTGGATGCAGGGATGCCAATTAAAACACGATGGGCAGTGGTGGTTTTAGATCCATCCTTCTTGTCTTGATTAGCCCAACAAAAGATAGGAGATGTGCCTGGGACCTGAGATAGGTCCCTGTCCCTCTCCTGAGATTTCAGCTGCTGGGAAATGCTGAGGGCTCCCTTACTTGAGGGAGCTTTGCTTTGCTTTGTGGGGGCAGCCCAGGCTTTACAGAGCCATAGGGCAGCTGATGGCCTGAAGGCCATGCCATTCTCCCGGCCAAGGATGCTCCGCGTAATCAGAGACTGGTAATGGCAGAGCAGCTAGCCAGAGGTGAGGTGAAGTAACACCAGTGGGAAAACGCATTGAAGTTGATGAGGCAGTGATGAAATCCAATTCACCCTGTCTTCTTGCAGAGTTTACAAGTGATTATGAAGTAAGGCTGTGTGGCAGCATTGTCCAGCTTTAAATGATGTATGTTATCCAGGCTGTAAGATCCTTCATTTTCCTTTGAATGGCTTCCACACAACAGCCATAAACATGCCTCTCTTTCCTCACTGCTCTGTTTACTGCTGCCAGACTCAGGCCTGCTGTTACCCCACTGCTTATTGTTACTGGTCTCAGTGGCTCTGAAACGAGGACAAAACACCCTGTTCATTTGAGCAGGCCTCTGGGAATTTTCCATTACCTTCAATATCACTGTCTTTCCCCTCTCTTTATATATAATCTTTCACAGCCTTGCAGCGGAAAGGTTACCTGATCCAGGCTTTCCCCATCTCTGGTGGGAATTTCTTGATACTCTGGGATGAGAGGGGTGCTCATGAGAGTCAGGAGCTGTGCAAGTTGTCTTGGTGTTGTTTGGGAAGTCATACGTACTAGGCATTCAGGTTTATTACTGTAAGGTGATTTGTGAATGCTGGGCTATGCCTGCCCTTTCATTATGACAGAGTTGACCACAAGAACTGGCCTAGGTGACATTGTGTATTGTACTGTTGTTTGTGAACACCGAATAATGCATTGGTTAGTTTATTATTCCTCGGTCACTCATGCATACTTGCACAGACAATTCAGGTATCATTTTGGATCATGCTTTCTGTTGTGAAAGCACGCATGCCTAAATGGACACCTACAGCAAAAGGATCTGCGTTCATACACTAAATCTCAGCTTTTTTCTCTGCCTGCATTACTTGAGGCAGAACATGTCTTGTGTTAACCTCAGAGGTGAGTTGTAGGAAGACGAGTGCAAACCAGGGAACGGCGGTGGGGGTGGTTAGCTGGTAGTTTAGAGGTCTGGATTCTGTTCTGTTTTCATCTTGACCTGCTGCTTGACCCTGGGACCTGTCTTTGTTCATCTTGTCTATTCAGATTGATGGGTTTCACTCACAGTCTGTACTGGATGTAAGTACTCAAGTCAAGGGAATCAGGGTTTCAAGGTATGTCTGGATTGCAGTCTTAAACTGTGCTCCTCCCTGTGCATTTGCCTAAACCCCCTACTGTGTCTGCACAAAAATCTTGTTTGCGTGGCTTGGATTAAGTGATAAAGCCCAAGCGATTCTCAGCTGCTAATCAGTGAATTCCTGAGAATGTCTTTTGTTATGTATTCTTGCGTTGACAAGAACTGTTGACTAAACTCATTTGTATCCCAGAGCTCCCCCATGCCACCACCCCTGCCTCAGGGGGACACAGTAGCTGCTGGTTGCATCCAAGCAGGAGCCAGGTAAGCACAGCAGGCATCAAAACGATTTATAAGATACATATCGGTCTCCCATTTCCTTGCACGCCATGCAACCATCATCATCCAGTTATTGGCCAGTGTACATCACTCATGTACCAAAGTGAAGAGTCCTGGTGTCCGGGGATTTCCAAGCTGTCTCCCTTTCTCCTGCCCTCTCACTCGCAGGAACAGTGGAGGTGCTGCGCCAGGGCAGGGAGCCTGCAGAGCCCTTCTGAAATCCTCCCAACAGACTGGGACCCACCCCAGGGTGAGTCTTTTCCTAATTTGTAGCCCGTGTGTGTTATCTGAATTGCTTCAACCATTAGCAAAGAAACCTACTGATTCAGTATAAAGGCCTTTCATCACTCAAACTTTGGGATAGCTGAGTGTTGCAAAAGTTAAGTCTTTCACACCCTGTCTAATCCATGGCTGGTGCTGGTTTGAGTCTCGTTTCTAGGCAAGGCAGGACAGGAGTTGCTGTTCTTCCATAAATTTCTTAACGCTCCAGTAACATTTAAGAGGTTAAGATTCATCACTCTCACTACTATGTGTTTTTTGTCAATAATTATTGCTGGTAAATATAAAATATTTCATGTCTGAAAATTAACACTTTCGCCGCCTCTAATTTCTCAGCTAGTGTATGAGGTTACTCACTTTGCCTGCTCCAAAGCTGTGATTGTTGATGACAATTTTGCTGATAAGTTGAGAGGTAGGAAGACCCACCTGAATCCCTTTATCTGTCCACAGAGGTTGCTGTTTCCTGACACCATTAAGTTGAGGCCTCAATAATTCAAGATAGGAATCTGACCAGTGATGTTTTCTGTCCCTGAAACAAATATCTCTTATTCACCATAGTAAATGAATCACTCTTTTCAAAGTCATTTGCCCATTGGATTATAATTTAACCCTTATCTGGAATGTGAACCAGGAAGCCGAATGGTGACCAGACAGTTAAGGAAACTGAGTGTTGTTTCCTCATTCCTCCCCAATGGTTGAGCATAAAATTGAAGGACTGCTTCTACAGAAAAGGGTGGAGAGCCAAAATCCTTGACCATAGAGGTAACTGGCTCCTGAATGGTGCATTGGCAGAGCACGGTAAATTGCACATGGATTGGGCTACTAAGTTCTTCTAAGAAAGAAACATATCTATTGAACTGTCCATCAGGTGCCTTGTATTTTGTGGGTGCTTGGAATAACTAATGGTTAAAAACTAAGTCTGGAAACTCAGATCATACTAGCTGTAATTCTGTTGACATCAGTAGGATTAGGACTGAGGTTGCCTTTTCTTGCCTTTTTCTAGGTCACAGAGCCTTTTATGGCTGTGGTAATTAAGCCTCAGATCAGTTCTCTGAGTTGTTTTTCATCACAGTTATGCACAGTCCAAGACTTTTGTTAAACTAATTTTAAAGATAATGAGAATTCATTTTACTTCTTTATTGTCTCTGCTGCAAGTCCACATTATCTCCTGGCTGGCTATAAATGACCTGAAGGCCAAGTAAGACTCAGAAGTCCTGCCTCTGTGACAGTTCTTCGAGTCTTAAAATATTGCTTACTCAGCAATGTGTTTTTCAAACACATGTGATCCGTATTTCTTTAAAGAGACATGTCACGACTTCTTTTTTTTTTAAATGTTAGCCTACTCCCATGCCTTGCGAACCCTTTTCATTCTGCTTTGTAGGTCAGATTGATTCCAATACCCAGACAAGTTGGTTATGGGAAGAAAAGAACTTACTAACCTAAGCCTAGACCTAACTTCTGAGTTTTTTAATTACAGTTATGTCAAATGAAAACTAAATTACAATCAGGTGATGTTACAAACACCTGTCAGAGGAAGTCACATGGGATGAGATTCACCCAATGTGGACACTCACATCTGAACAAGGTACTGAGTGTCCCTGATAATTAATGGAGAGAAAAAAGATATGGCTAGGGCATGATTAATTTCCTTCCTAAGTTGCTGGTGAAAAGACAGCAGATAAATTTTACTATGAAAGTATCTATTTCCATCAGCTATAAAGTGAGCTTAGCATGACTACCTCAGGTAGAGATTCACATCATAAGCTTCTAAGGTTGCTGAGATAAACTTCCCCAGAGGATGAGATCCCACACAAAAGGTGAGTACAAATGTGGAGGTCACCCTGTGAAGTGAATTCTGTAGTGCCAGAGCCCACTGTCAGAAAATAAATTATGTTTGCAGGATGCTGGAGAAGTCACCACTTGCAAGACCCACAGTCAGAAGCTCTAGTGCCTGCAAGGAAGCTTGCATTTAAAATGCCAATAACAAGATTTGCAAGATACTTGCCAGAAAAGCAAGGTATGCCATAGGCTGAAGAGGCTCTGGTTATCCACTGGGTTGGTTAATTGCACAAGAACAGAGGTCAGCAGGATAAGGCCATGCAGGAGCTGAGCAAAAAAAGCCCTTTAGTCAGACTAGGGCATGTTTACATGGCTGATACACCCAGCCTGTAAATGCCTCTGTGTCAGAGGCGCAGTCAGGAAAGCCCTGTGAGCACTGGCACGTGTCAGGATGTGATGTTCCCTGTAGCACTGTCAGTTTTTGCTCCCTGTCCCCGAGTTAGTCTTATTCCAAGGGCACTGGGACAGCCTGAATGGGATTTGGGGTTCCCATTGATTCTTGTGCTCCAGACTGCCATTTCCATCTCTCCATTCCCACCACATCCCAGGCTTCAATTTCCACTCAATACAGTGATTTCTGTGTCCCAGAAGGAACAGACGAGTGGCAAATATTTCATCTAAAAGGAAGCTCCTGGACTTTCTCCCTGGAGAACAAAAGGCCCCCATTCATACTCACCAGAGCCCTGCAGACGGCAACGGCTGTAACACTTGTTGTGAGGCTGGATGGGTGCCGGTGCAGCTAGCTCATGCTGAGTTCTTTCATGTCACAACTACACCGCCGTCACCCAAGCCAGTATCTGTCTCCAACCCCGTTAACAAAGCTGAAGTTAGTTCAAGCACTGCTACATGAGATTCAGTGACTACAGCTTAGGCGTGAGCGGAGGTTGCTGCCTGTAGGTTTGCAGGTACTGCGTGGCCTGGAGAAACAGCAGCAGGTGAAGTCATGAGGACGTGCCAAGCTCTACTGATGAAGAACAGCTCTGCTGCTAAAACTGCATTGGCACAAGACACTTCTTCTGGCATGGCCATCTGGTTCAGGAACCACTGGTCTCCAAGCCCTGCCACACTAGGCAGAGGTCTAGGGCTGAGATCTGACTGTCAACTGCAGTGATTCGGTAGCCTAAATAATCTTGCCCGATGTCTTCATTACTGGTGTGAGCTGAGTTCCTCTGATATTCCAGAGAAATCTAGCTACTTTAGCAGGCCTTTTGTATACACACATAAGGACAAGAATAGTTAACAGGCCAGAAAAGGTCTAAGCAAACAGTTCCCAAATGCCGGACTTACGGGCCATGCTGTGAGAGTGAGACCTGGCACAAGGCTTGCCACGCAAGCAGAAGGGTGTCCGCTGCAGCTATTCCCCTGGGGAGGGATGGGCACGGTGCCGAGCACGCAGTGCGACTTGTGATCCAGCTGCAGACCGTGCACTGGGGGTCCCAATCGGCAAGTTTTGGGTGCCATTTTGGGACACTGACGTAACGCTTGGTATCGTGGAGTTCTGACCCCTCACTGATTTTAGCTCATTTCTGTAAGTTGTAATTAAGAAAAAAAGAAAAAAAAGCAGCCAGATCAAACCCCATGTGTATGCCTTAGGAACCATTACTTTAGTGAGAGACCGTTAATGCTATGGAAGACTTCCTGAGCACTAGAAAGACTTGTCTGTTAACAAGGACTTCATGAAATGTTCATTATCACCACCTCCCTACCAGGGGAGCTAACAATTTCACACCCTTTTTATTCTTAGCTTCACATTATACCCTCTTAACAACATTTTAAAAATAACTGTAGGAAGAACTGAATCACACATAATTTGAACAATTAGAAGTGACAAGCTGTTTTTCTCATCTAGTAAAATATGCCCATTTGGCATACTTTGCTGTCTAGCAGAGCTCTTTTATTCACACCACTCCAGTCTCTAAGGAAGACAGGCTATTATTATTATTATTATTCCACTGAAGAAATGGACATCTGTGCTTTCAACAAGATTAATATATTGAATGCACAAGAGTTATTTTGTAGACCTTGAATTTATTGTTATGAAGCAGACCTGGGAAACTGAAGACATGAGGCCAAGCCAAGTGAGTCCTTGTGAAAGGCCTCCCTCCTTGGTCTACAGACAAAATGAATCAGCCCTCCTGCATGTGGCATCTCCCATTTATAAACTGGGCCTTGTAATGACATTTGGTCCTCCTTTTAATAGACCTTTAAGCAGTTTGAGAAGATAGTGCACTCCATGTCAGAGGTGGCATAGCCATCCTCTAGCCAGAGCAGAGGTCATGAGTTGAGGATGTTATGCTAGCCAGTCATTTTTTCTTTCAGTCTATGAACAGGCAGGTTCAGATTTCTTGCTGAGCAACTAGCTTGACCTACCAGGCAAGCTGAAAGTCAGGGGCCACAAAGAGTTTTCAAAGACCTGGGTACCTAAGGATGTTTGCAGCCTAATTCCTTTGACCTTTCTCCCTGGAGACCTACCATAAGGCATAGCCTTAAGCTTCTTATATCACTTTTAGAAATGAGTCACCTGTGTCTCACTTTTAAAGGTATATATGTGCCTAAAAGGGCAGGTGAGTGGTTAGCAGATATTTCAGAAGTCCTTTCATATCTAACTTCTATTGACTCAAACAACTGTCAGATGGCTTAAGACTCTGAAAAATCCTAAAAAGAAGATGTCTATAGATGAATACATTTATGTCTTCAGGCTCTGTTACCTCATAAGTGAAATGAAAGCTATCATAATTGCCCATTTCCTTGGGGACAATGAGAAGATTCTACTAGGAAATAAAGAGGTCTGGAGCATGAGCACTGCTAAAGAAGGTTGAGTAGAGCTGAGGGAGGTGAGAACATCCTGGTTTCTGATGTTGTGTCTCTTGCCATAGGCAAAAGAGGAGGCAGTGAGCGGAAGCATTTCTTTTTACTGGACCCTTATCTCTCACTTTTGCATACTGGTTAGCTTCTTGCCTTCACACATCTCTGATCCTCTTTGCTCTGCCCTGCTCCTCCCACCTGCCACATACATATCTTCTCGCATCCCACCCTTTTGGGTGGTAATGGAAAGTTAATTATCCAGTGAGAGACAGTATGACTCCTTTCTTGTATGTCTCTCGGCACTGACATAGTGCTCATAATTATCATATCTACTTCAAATAGCAGGCTAGGTATTTCAGGAGGTGAAAAATGCTGTCAACTTGCTACCAGCAAATCCCATTCTTTTCTTGATCCAAATCTTCTTTTTCTTCCTCTATTTTCTAGAAGTAAATCAAACATGCTTTCATTGTGCACTTTATTAGCAGAAAATCAATGTCTAATTCTTAAAAATGTTGTGTTGTTTTCCTGTCCCCTTCTGTCCCTTGAGGCTAAGTAATCCCTTGTGAAAAATCTGACCCTATTATGATGGAACTGTAAGCTCGGAAGAAATCAATAAGTGTCTGCTTGCCAGTGTGCCAAACAAATCTGGATAAAGCACATCAAAAAGATAAGACTAATCCATTTCCGTGGTCCCAAAGGGAGAAAGCTTAGTGCATTGCTGTGCTTCCTTGCATAAACTGTAGTGACTACAAAACAGGGGATCTGCCCGGTACCCAGAGTTTCTCCCTTTCTATAAAGCATTAATCTTATTCATCTTAATTCTTCACAGAGGAAATCTTGGTTCTCTAGCCCAACAAGCAATCCTGTTGGTACTTGGATTCTGTATTGTAGTATAGCTGAACCCATGAAACACTGATGATCCTTCACTCTCACTGGGGGGCAATGGGAACTGATAGTCCTGGTTACTTTGTAGGATCTGACTGCAGAGAAATCATGCCAACAATTATAATTTGTCACCTAGCATCAAGTAATCTTTTTTTTTTTTTGTTATTAGACATAGAATTCTAGTCTTTTTAACTATGAAAAAGTGTATTGAAATGCAAGTGAATTTGAAGTGAGATGTTTGATTATGTATGTGGTTTGGGAGAGGTGGGAAGGGGGACTGTAGGCTTTGCATCCGGAAGGAATAGGCTGCAGGAACGGGGAAATGAAGGAGGTTATGTGAAGAAGTTGTGGAATGGCAGAGATCTGGAAAGTAATGCTTCGTAAAGCAGTGAGATTCTCAGCCTAGTCACTGAATGTGCATAGGAAGCAGCCCTATGTTGGACAGCTGCACTGTGCCTAGGTATATCTGCCTCCAGCAAGGAATATATGTTAACAGCACTGTTATCATCACTGTTAACAGGAATAATCAAGGCGGTTGCCTCAAGGAACATCCTTTTGGACAATTGTAGCCTTCCTGCTCGCTCTTCACTTGAAGCAAGTCGTAATTTACAGCTATACCAAGGACAGTCGTTGCAGGCCTCAGGCAACTGGATTACAACTCCAACTAATGCACAAAGGATTGAGCAAAAGATACACCCATTCTCTACCATATATATTCTACAAATAGCTTAAACTGGCGACAGACCCTACAAATTCCCCTGTGTCATATTTTTAATCTAGGTAGCTTGCACGAGGCTGTGAAGTCAGTGTCTATTGCTTATGTAGTTGCAAATGACTTATGATTTTGTGGGCTAACCTAAACATTGAAACCCATGGCACAAACTATCTCCACTGAACCCTAACAGCTTGTGCTTGTGGAGCTTGTGCTTACCTCCTGATCCCTGTTGCAGCAGAACAGTCAGGGCTGCACTGAGAAACCTGCTTGTGACATCCAGAGTGGGGCCATCTGCCCTGAGTCATTACGTTGGGTCCCAAAGAGGCAGGAGGGTGCCAAATTCACAAACCTGGAAAAGCTCACTCTACAGCTGTATTTTGAAACATCTGTGTTTTCTTTTTGTGTTGAGCTACAGTCTGGGGAATGAATCAAGGTTGTTTGGTTTGTATTTTTTTCCCCTGTATAATGATTTTTTTAAAATGAACTGAATTTAAAAAATGGGGAATATTTGCCATTACTTGAGGAATAATCTGACTGGTAGCAGCCCAGCAAGAGACTTCTCTTTTTCTGCAAACATTCACAGCCTTCTGCTCTTTTCTCCCACAAAACTCTTTTTATTGAAATTATGCCAGAAACAGTCCAGATTTTCAAAAGTGAAAATTTATTACAGAAAATGGACACCCAGACCTCCCCTGGAGAAATCATTGCCAGCTCGGAACAATCCCTGAGAGAGCAGGAGATCTGCTAATGGGGGACCCAGAAAAGGCTGAAGATCTTCTTTCCTTCTTTTCCTCAGTCTCCACTGTCAAATGTCTGCCTTCAGCCTCCCAGAGCTGCGTGCCTTGTGGCAGAGTTTGAAGGAGACAAATATTGCTAATGGCAGGGGAGGATTCAGTCGGAGACTGCGTAAGCAAATGCATCAGCATAAGCATAGGGACGTGTACAACTCCTTGGGGTGGAATGGCATGGATCCAGGGGCTATGAGGGAGCTGGCTGGTGTCTTTGGAAGGCCACGCTCTATCATAGTTGAAAGATTATGGTAATTGGATGAGGTCCCCAATGTCAAGAAGAAAGGCAAATGTCACACCTGCCTCCAAGAAAGGCAAGAAAGAGGCTCTTTCTTAGCAAGAACCTTGCCAGCAGGACAATTACATCAGTTTGGGGCTCATGAGGCTGCATTTTGAGAACTGTGTCCAGTGTATTGGAGGGATTCCAGCAGATGACAAAGATGACTGGGGCACATGACATAGGAGGAGACACTGAGACAGCAAGGTTTGTTTAGCCTCAAAAAGGAGGGGGAATAGGAAAGCTAGTTGCCAACTTCCACTACCTAGAGAGGAGACTACAGAAGAGACAGTCAGATTCTTCTCAGAGATGCACCAGGAAAGATACAAGAGGCAATGTATGCAGTTTGCGGTAAGGCAAACTCTGACTGAATATAAGAAAATTTCATCCTGGAAGTAACTATGCACTGGAACAGGTGCCCAGAGAGGCTGTGGAGTCTCAGTCCTGGGAGGTTTTCAAAACTCAGCTGGTCAAGGCCTTGAGCAACCTCACTCAGCTTTGAAGTTAACCCTGCTATAAGCAGGTAATCTGGTCAGATGGCGTCAGGGATGCCTTACAGCCTGAGTTAGTCTGTGGTTCTGCGACTCTTAAGTGTTGGGACTGGAGAGTCTTTCATGGGCTGTCTTTCCCATGTGTAGTCCCAAAGAGTAAAAGAGAACAAGACAGTCAGAAGTAACTGTCAAGTCACAAAATAATTCCCTTACCCCATTAGAACAAACAAACAAAGTAAAATACTTACTTAAATAAACCAGATTATTCTGTTCTTAGCTTGCTGGTGTTTGGAGGGTTACGATTCCAGGTGAAGAACATGGGTACTATCACTTACTATAAAAGTGAGAGTGTTTATGCAAGGCACCTTCTGGCTTTTTAGCAGTAGGCTAAATTTATTTGCAATGATGGAAATTTCTTCCAGTGTGTCTGAATGCTTTCAATGTAAGGAAGTCTGAAGCAATGCTGCTAATGGCTCAGTGAGGAGATCATGACTTTTAGTGTGTGGAATGCGGTATCATCTGACACATCTGTGTGCTGACCTTCTGCTGGGATCTTCTTTTCTGCAATCCCAACATTGCATTGCATCATCAGTCAAAGCTGTTCTCTTTTAACTCCTAAATTTAACAAGTGTCTAAAACCTCCTAATCAACATAAAAGATGCTAACCTCTAAAGATTCTTCTGAAATCTTCTTTTGATGCTGGAGCTCATTCTTCTGAGGGTCCTTCCACTATGAAAGTGAATATGCTGGGGAGAATAAAATCAACATGATAGACAGACAAGCACTTACTGATTAAAAACACTGCTCCTTAATGCATTGTCAGTTTGGTACGGACACTTACCAGCAAGCATAATCTTACTAATACAATAAGGCAAATACCAGTCTATAGCAAAGACTTATGGAAAAGCCATCTGATTGGACAACATTTCTATTACTTTCATGCAGCACACAGTAATTTTACCACTTTCAATTCCACTTTTCAAATTTCACCATTTTCAATTCCAATTTTCAAATTTCTGTTCTACAAGAATCTGTAGGAACATCTTGTATGCATTCACCACCCACACAAACATATGCATACGCATGCACAGTGTAAAATAATCCATTAATGGTTGTTATTCATATGCTGTTTAGTCTCATATTTACAGTTGCAGGTTTTCCAGCTAAGATGCCCAGCCTAGCTAACACAGTGGCAGCACAAGTGTTGCCACACAGGTATTCCCTCAGCTGTCATTTGCACCAGTGCTCGTGCAAAAGTGAGAAGTTACCTCCAGAAAAAGCCCAAGTATCTGAAGTTAAAGCTAACTATCTGTTTTCTTCTGAATGTGAAATGGGACCAAACTCCTTCATGTGTCTTGGTGAGCTTTGCCTGTTTCAGCTCGTCTTCCAGACTTGGAGGAAGTGGCGAACTGAATGTGCAGCGGGCATATTCCCAAGGGTTTTGAATGCCCTGTGTCACTCTCAGCTAGCACCCTGCAAAGCCTAGCAACAGCCTCAGGACACGCTCGTATGACAGGGAAGATCTGTATCATGTCCCAGGTCAGGTCTGGTCTGTCTTCTGCACCTCCTGTGGAGCAGGGCCATAGACAGAGTCCTTGCAGCAGCCAGCTCACCTCCGTGCCTCGGTGGTGTCTGAAACACCGTCCTGCTTGCAAGGCTGATCTTTCCCAACTCCACACTTCCTCCTGTTGGCCAAATCCAAATTCGGTTCTCACTGAGCAGCCACAACTCCCATGTCTTCTCATGAAAAAATTTTTTCTGTCATGTCAAGAGCCACTCCCATGCACTTCCCTTGAGAGCCTAACACGCACCCTAACTTATGCTTTGATTCATCCTGCTTGGCTAGCGTGCCTGATGATATGATGCTATGTACTCCACCTTATATTAATACCCAGAAAAGCCCCTTTAGCAGCCTCATGGACTAGTAATGATTCATCTCTCTAATAAAAGGTTAATTCAATTTTTTCTTGTTCATCTTATCTCTTGGCCCAGAAACAAGCTGCAAATATTTTTTGCATATAAAGCTGCCAAAACCCAGACGTCTTACACAAGAGCAGCTGCTTAGGACTTTGTCCTTAGCTGGCTGGCAGTGCAATGCTAGCGTAGAGCCCAGTTTCCTCCCCTCCTGGCTGCAGCACAACTTTGATTACACAGACCCTTGAACCTGCAAGTTCCCACATGGCAGCAAGATCTCAGCTTTGGCTCCGATTGGGTCATCAAAGTTTTAGTGATATCATTGCCGTGCACCTAATCCGGGGATGCCCTGCAGCCCTGAAAAGAAAGCTGTTCAAGGGGGATACTTGCATAGGTGTACATCTGCCAATGGGACAGCTTCATCAGTTTTAGGGCAGAGGCTCCCTTCTGTAATTAACTTTAGGCTACAAACAAGAGCTATCAGTTCACTTGGAATGCCCTCGGCATCTCTGATGGCGACCTTGATGCTACATGTTCAGTAGCTTAAAAGTTCCCATTCTTTGCAAGCTTTTTTTTTCCCCCCCTCTGATTTATAGAAAATACCATGTCTGTCTTCTTCCTTCTCCCCCCCCACATACTTTTAATGCCACACTACTTTTTGGCCTTTATCAATATCAAACCCTCATCAGCCTGTGCATAACTAGGTAACAGCTTCATTACTCACGAGCATGAGTGCAAGTCTTACCCCCGTTAGTGTTCCAGCTGACAGCCTGCTGTGCATTGCACGTGCACAGCCTCTCCAGCCTTGCACTTCTTTCTCAACCAAAGGACTGACTGATTCTCTTTTCTACACTACTGTACAGGGTTTAATAAAATAAGGTAAGACATCAGCTTACATAGTCGAGGAGACAGATGTAGAAAGCAATACTAAAGCCAAACATTATATGTTTCAAGAAGCCGAAGCAATAACATATGCAGCAATTTCTTGTGTTCAATGGCATTCACACTCTGGGGTTCTTTCCAGATTGAACATATTTTTTTTGATTACTGTAGGAGTTGTGTATGCAAAAATATACTGCTATTTGCTTATCAGCATACGTACAACACTGCAGTAACCCTGCTAGTGTTCTGTGTGGACATTCTTGTGATATAACAAGGCCATAAGCAAAGGGAGAGTGCTGGACAGTATGTGCCTGTATTTCTTGCATAAACCTGCGAGCACATGAGCTCCCAGTGAGCTTTTGTATCTTGAAAGAAGCAAAAGCATCCGGTCTTATGTATCATCCTTCTAAACGCTCCCCTATTTTCTTATCATTATTTTCAGTCCTTGATACTGCTGTGGATATTCTTTATAACAGTCTCTTCTCAAGCACTGATTCTGCACTCTTAGGCAGCAAGCCCCCTAATCAGGCAGAGTCCACAGGCTTGGGTGGCTGCAAACATAATATGCAAAACTCATCTCTCAGGCTTGGAGTGCTAGTAAGAGATGGGTCCTTTGAGCACTTCAACCCTAAGATACATTCCTTATGAAGCGCTGTGCTGTAGGAAGCCAGGAAACCGTTATAGCATTAAATAGGGATGAAGCCAGTACTGTAGAATTAAGCAGGGGTCTGTAAAAATTGCTTTTAGAGTAAAGGAGGAGGGAAAAGAGGAAATGGTAGTCATCAAGGTGTGAGAGAACTTCAGTTGTATTAAGTGGAGATATTTGTGGGAAGCTGCAAGATGTAGACTCAGCTGGCCTAAGGAGATAAACAATCACATTGAATATGATGTCCAGATTACAGGTCTATACCAGAAAATGATATCATAAGAAATTAAGGCAAAAGATCCAATATATTAGTTAAGATTAGATAAAGTTAAAATGGCAGCTAGATATCACAAGCAGAAGTGCAATTGGGAAAAAAGAGAAAGCAGCAGGGATGCAGTAACTTTTCCAGTCCTTTACACTCAGGTGGTCACTTTGAGGTAGGCAACACATGTCTGCAGCAGCTCTGCACAGCAGTGTGGCAATGATTTGTCTCCCTGGGGTAAATCTGGGTGTGTTTCAGAACTAAATAAAAAGAAGTGGTCAGTGTGGGTTGTTTAAATGCTCATGCTTCTGTGACTAGATCTGCCTTTTGCTTCCCACTCATAAATTTAAAAAAAAAAAAAAAAAAAGGCCAACCAATGCTGGGGGACAGTTCTGCATTGCATTACTGCATCAAGGTTTCCTACAAATTGTGAATGGCATCTTCTCAATCTAACCTATGTTCACAGAGGATGTACCCTCTGCCAATTTATTTTCAATACCAGTGGTGCTTGATACATGTGTGCTAGCTCACTCTTCAGCCTGAGAAAATAGAAATTCAGCTGTTGAATAGAGACCACTTTAAGTGGTTTGCTCTTCTTTTATGTCTACCGGTGGAGAGGAGTTTTCAGCTGTAGCAGAGTGCAGGTGCGTACTCTCTCCATAAGCATAGTCCAGTCTGGTATGCAAGTTCCTGGTCAAGTGACACAGACCCACAAAGGTAACTGCAGCTCGCTCACCCTTTGCCCCGGCTCTCCACATGCATTCTACCACGTCTTCATAAGCTGGCATGAGGTGAGAACTGGCATCTGCTACATGCCAGAGTTTTCTACCGTAGAACTCCACATGTGTGTTTACTGGCTGTTGAATTGCAGACTTCAAAACATGAAGGCAAGAGGCTTTCTTATTGTTGTTTAAAACTTTGCCTCTTAATACTGTTTGTGCTCCTTTCCATTGAGGGAGTTAAGAATTCTGGTATAAGTTGATGCTTTTTTTCTGATACATTTTGGGTCTACCATCAAACTCAGGTTATCACTCCCCTTCTTTTTCTGAAAGCCCTTGTAAACTTTGCTCCTGGCAATATCTCAGAACATGACTGCATAGTTGTTTTAGTTGACTCCCACTACCCTGCTCCCCTTTCCAGCACACTGCTTGTTTGCAGTTGAGAGGGTGATTTTGATTTTCACTGCCTCGTGTCAGTGTGCAAGTCTGAAGGGACCTTTTTATATTTGTAATAACAACTCTCAGCAAAATCAATGGTACTTTCATTACTGGTACAAAGTGTCCATTTTCTTTTGCTCCCAAGGAATGGATGCCTTATTGCAGAGTGATGTTACAATAGAGGCTGACAAGCAGCAGTTACAGAGTAAAGCCACATCACAAGAAAGCTCTGTCCTGAGGCTACCTTTAATAGGCAGCCAGCAGAATTTGGCTCCCACTTACACTGAATTCTCTTATCAACAAATTTGGCATCAAAGGAGCTACAGATTTCTTCTAGATTTTCTGAGCTTGCCTGAACCTCACTGATCTGGCGGCCTCTGTCCTCATAGCAGCTCTTGCTATGAGCTGGAAAGTTGGAAAAGTGTTATTGTTCCAATTTGATATGGGAAAAAGGAGGTTCTCAAGCAAATGCCTAGCCAAGGTGATGCACCAGTGCAGGGATTGAAATTGCTCAATTTTTAGGCACTTGACTTAGCTCACAGTAGATACCTGTAGATTCAATAACAGGTGCCAGAGGATCTTGCTCCCACACCACTGCACAGGCGCATACCGCTGCTCCGGTCTCACCCATGTTTCTGGGTTTCCTTCCCATGAACACAGGGACAATGGGAAAAGAAAGACAGAGAGGAGCCTTGTGCACGCTCAAGCTTTACCCTGTTAAGGGCCTTGGACATAGCTGGGACATGTCCCAGGCCCAGAAATATAAATGTGTTTTCCAGAAGCACAGAGGCAGATTAAGGCGCTCTGGGACATTATGACTACCCTAAGCCAGTGCTGTTGCTTCTTCCCTCCGCTGCTTTATCCTGCCCCTGACAAGGGTGCAGCAGTTGTGCTGATAGAGCTGCTTGTGTGGTCACTGTGTGAACCAGATTGGAAGACTCCATCCGAAAAATAATTCCCTTTTTGTTATTTTCTCATTGGTGAGGTTACGCAAGGGTGTTTACAGCACAGCTGCACAGGGAGGGATAGCGTGCCACTGGATGGGGTGCAAATGAGAGAAGGCATCTCTGGGGAGGGGTCTGTAGGGAGAGGAAGGAGATGATGCGTTAAACCAGAATCGCTGTGAAACTCTTTGTAATGTAAAACTACAGCCAGTTAGCTCATCTTCTTGGGCTTTCTCTGTGGTCACTAGGGAGAAATAAGCTCTTTCAGAGTGATGGAGAGCAGGAGTCCTTATCTCTCTTCATTGATTATAGAGGGACCCCAGACAGTGAAGTGCTTTAATGTTACATGATACAAATACCCCCAAAGCAAGCAGTGAAGCCAAACCTCCACCATCTCAGGCATTTGTCCTCATGCTGTCTTCATATTAAGGAAATAACTTTCATTCTTGTGCCAAGAGCCTGCCAAAATAGCAGAACCATGCTCCTGAGTGTAAAACTATTTTGTAACTCTGATCAGCCAACAATCAGGAATCTGACTCCTAACTACAAGTACCAGCCCTGACAGTCCTCATCTCCAGGTGTTTTTTATTTTCAGAAATCACACAACGTTCAAGATAGGGGCATATCCCCATACCTAATCTACTGCAGGCAGTCTTTTAAAGTCTGCCTTAACTTTTTTTTTTATTATTATTCCTTTCCATAAGCTTTTCTTAGCCTGTGAGCCACATTTCTCTCCAAGGTGCTACAAACAATAGGTCGCTTACTCAGCTCCCACTCTGCCCTGAACTGTGCTGCAAAATGCTCCTTCATTAATTTAAATGGAGTCTGGGCTAAAAAGGAGGAGAAACTGTGCTATACCATCTTCTAGCTGAGCTGGAACAAGGAAGCTGGACTTCCCTGCCCATCAATAGCAGTTTCTGTGCTCTGCAGGACCATGTGGCAGTGCACATTTGATACGGACAGGTCATGAGGTCAGGATGTTGTTTTGGGCAGATTAGTTGCAGGAGAGCAAATGTTACCTGCTGAGCTACTCCTTCAAAACATTGTGAACAATTCTGAGCCAGCAAAGAGAGTAAGTATTAGCTCAGCACCTCGCATCCTGAGATGGCAATGATTTTGATCCATGACTATCTACCCTGAAAGTGGAATTAGCATTTTTGGGAAGCCCAGCCTGAGAAAGGTCTGCCAGCAAAACAAGCGTGCTGTATTTTCTCTTGTGAGGATGGGATTTATGCTCACAGATGCTCTGGTCCAGCCATATCAGAATTTGCAGTGTTTATTTACGTAAGCTGAAAAAGGACCACCCAGCTACTGCGACCACACAGTTGTCAGCAGCTATCAACCAAGCAAAATGGTTTTGCATGTTAATTGAGCACCGAAGAGCATGCTGTGACTTTCTGTCTTGCTTTGCTTTTCCCATTCTCCCTGTGAATTACAGACCAAGAAACCTACCATACTGTAGGTCTATTTTTTGGCATTTTTTAGCTGACAGGCATGCAGTTCAGTTCAGGTACACTGCACCAAACATGGTTATAGCACAAATTAGACTGCAGATTTTTTTTAGTTGAGTTCCCAAACTTCTACAGATGTAGATTATATAGTGACTGCACTAAGATACAAGTACCTGGTTAAACTGTACTAGTTAAAACTATTTCATGCAAGATCAAGCTATGTCCTAGCCATATCAAGAACTAATCAGGTCCCGCAAGAAGATACAGTTTCATGATATACATGAGAATTAAAGCGTGTACCTTTCAAAGGGCTTGCTGTATTTAAATTGAAGTTACAGTTGTGTCTTAGATCATTCCAACTCCCAGTACTGGCACATGTAGTTTTAGTTTAGATCTGTCTTCTGTGGCATACATCCAGCAAAAACAAGACATACGCAAATGTCAGAATGTCCTTATGCAGAATCGCAGTGTTTAAGTAAATCTGAGCAGCATTGTACTGTTTGTTAAACTGATACACCTTCCTGTTTAGAACTTGCTATTCCCTTCCTACTGTCACACCCAGATAGGCTTTTTCTTGTGTTCTACTTCAGCCTTTGTTTAACAAAACCCTCTAGATAAAACTATGAGCAAAGTCATTCCTCGTATAACAAAATGCGAGGTTATTCTCAACACAGTAACAGGAGTTCAGGCTATTTATAGTCAGTCAAAAATTAATTAACAGTACATAAGGGTTCCTTGATAAATCTTTGGCTCTTTCTTACAAATTTACACATACTGACAAGATGACTGTTACCAATTTCCTTCCTCCATTTCCTCTTGTACTTGGAAGAAACTGGAGCACAAACAGAGGACGTCATACAGCAGTGTAAGCACTCTGGCAACAGTGGTGAAGGTGGCACTGCCCTATTGTGGTTTGGGGAGCACCATCCCCACACCTCCACAGCCTGGTCCCTCACTTATGCTCACATAACTACTTGTGGAACTGTTCTTTCTATCTGTCTGTCTGTCTGTCTGTCTGTCTATCTATCTATCTATCTATCTATCTTTTGTCTTCTCCTGTAACATAGGGTCACACTCCTAAATCGTCTGCATATTGTTTATCTAATATATCCTTTATAGGGCAATAATGCAGGGCACTAGTAATGCCCTTCGATACCCTGATTCTTCCTATGGTGGTGTGTGTTGTAGCCTTCCCTACAGAAGTTTGCTGTAGAGTACAGCAGAGACATTTGTGGTTTGTGATAGGGCGTGTAGCAGATGGCGTGTGGAGTCTTTTGGAGGAGAGGTATCTTACAGGGTTGCCTGCAATTGCAGAAGTACTGAACCAAGGTTGTTGGCCACAAACCAGGCTTTTTTTGCATATTAAAGGGAATGACAGAGCCCCTCAATATTTCCCCTTGCAGCTTCTCTCTTCCATCCTTAGCCCTTCACAATACAGCTATAAGCAATATTTCAGGTTCCTGTAATTTTATTGCTGTTTTATCTTCTGGACTGACAAAGAACCTTTCATAATTAGCACTGTTTCCTGCCAACAATGATTCTTTTCTTCAGGACCTCCATTAAAATCCCTTTGGAAATTCCACTGGCACTCACATGACTCACTATTAGACTCTCCCTTCCACCTCTCAGATAGATAGTGGTGACCACATGACTAGCTCATGTGTTGGTCTACTGAGTACATTACCCCACACCACCACTTTTCCACAGTCATGGTCTTCACATTGTAGTTGGAAGTAAAACACTCTCTCTCTGCCCAAAACCAAAATATCTCTGTCAGTGTTCCCAGGTCTCTCTGAAACTGAGTCCTCTAGTATTAGTGATGAAACCAAAGCACAGCTTCAGTCCAGTGCAAGCATCCACACATCTGCTATCCCCATGGTCTCTCCTGGCTGCCAGATCCAAACCAGAAACCATGCAGTCATGTTACCGTGGTCCTGCCCCTGAGCACATAAGCCTTGCTGAGAGGCAGAGGTTCTGAGCTGAGATGGAAATGCCATGCTAAGGCCATTACTTCTGTATCAGAACTGGCTCAACGTCCAGGCAGCTTGGGGCGCAAGCAGACCAGACCTGGGACCATCTGCACCCATCTGTCTAGAGACACCCTCATCCTTGCTAGCAGGCAAGGGCTAAATCTACAAAGCAGAACGCTACTTCATACTGCAGACTCTAACGTCCAGCTGTCCTGACACTGGGAGCAACACCCAGCCCCAAGTCCAATGCAACCAGGGAATTGAGTAAAGAACCTGAAAGCAGTGCTTCTGAGAATCACATCCTGAAGAGGAGAAACCCAAGTTTTACATCTAATGTGTAATGGTGTAAAAAGGAATGTAGTCTAAGCAAGGGAGAGAATACAGTCTAGCAATGGATCTTGTCCTAAAGCTAAACACTTAAATTATGTTAGACCTCTTAAAAAAAAGAAGAAAAAAAAGAGAAAATTGCCTATTCCTCTGCTCAGCATCTTCAAATGCATTAATCTCTATTGTGCAGTTAGGCAGAAAAATTTCCCTGTGGATCTGGGATCAGTGTAGGAGTTTCATCCGTTACCTGTGCAACTCGGCAGCAGTAGAGAAGCCAACTGCAGCATCAGTGGTGAAATGCTTGCTTACTTAGGTGGAAAATTATTAGCATAGTTTTCATGTTACCTAACAGCGGTCTGAATTCCTGAAATGGATAAAAGAAGAAGATCATCTTCATTCTTTCCAGCTGCACCAAATAAACAGCATTCTTCTTCCATGTTTGTTTTTGCTTACAGGGCAGGCAGAGAGACCTATTTCCTTCTCCAGCTTTGATGCTTATGAAAAATTGGAAATTGTAGGGACACACCCTGCAGCTGCCTTCAGCCAGCAAAGGGTTAATTGCAATTGCCCCTCCATTTGGCACTCAAGAGAAGGGTGATAAAACCTTATCTACACTGAAGAAAAAAAATCTCACCAGAATAACAAGCCTTGCATTGAGGAAAAGGAGGTTCAATGAGCAAAGGCTTCTCAGTGCTAGGAAGTTTTGCAGCTTTTACTGTGTTTGTATAGTCGAAGCAAGCAACCTTTCCCCACAATTTATCACAAATATAAAGATATCAACTGAAAGTGCTGCACAGTTAATTTTGGCTTGAGAAGCAATATCGTTTATATTAGTGTCAGGCAACTTTATCTAGGGCTTCTAATGGCATAAGCATTTGTCTGGTAAAGAACAAGATATTGCACCTCTGATCAACGTATTTATAACCTGCCTAGGATGGACCAAAATTTTTAAATTTGAATCTAGAAAATTGCAAACATGATCGGCACTGGTGTAGCTCCCTCTTTACACTTGTGCAATGCATCTGTAATTACAATGTATAAATTGCCTTAAGGACATAGTGAATTCTCAAGACGTTTGTGGAACAGAGCCCTTAGGAGACTGAAGCCCAGGACTGAGTTAAACCTCAAGCCATGTAATCAGGTTGAATATTTAGTCTTTACCTTCTGTAAATTGCAAATTTATGGAAGCAGCCATTGGAAACAAACACCTAACTGAAATGAATGAGTATGGCTACACAGGGCTTTGTGCCGTAATAAATGTAATAATCTGAAGTGAGCCTGAATAACGTCTGCCTTTGCTCACTCAGATAAGTGCAGATTCACCCCACTGCCTCATGCCATTTCAGCTCATCCTTTTCTTGAGCTGCTGACCTCTTTAAAGTGGTAATACTTCTCTGGGACCTGTGTCTCCAGAAGCCAAAGTGCTATACAAACACCAATAACTTAACTCCTAACGCCCCAGATAGAAGGGAAAGATAATCAGTCTGTTCTGTAGGCTTTAGCTTCATGGGATCAACTGGGCTAAGATGAGCGTTGAGCTGAAGAGTGGGGAGAATTTGCATCTCCTCCTGAAGTATTATCTATCATATTCAGCTGTTCTCAAATTTTCCAGTGAATGGCTCACTTTTTCCTTTCTTTCAGAAGAACTGCTTTCTTCTATTTGCAGTCACGTAACATTCCTATGCTGTCTTCGAGGACCAACATAAGGAAAGTATTTAATGTATTTCACCTAAGGCTAGTACTAAGGCTATTAAAAAACTTATATGATTTAAAAGGTAACAGAAACACTTTTCTATCACATGATGTAAATTGAACGAAGTTAGGTTATTTTGGCTGCTTACGCTTTTATAATGCAAAAGCAGACCTGGAGTAGTAGAGGAAAAATATGCTTTGGCTTTTCATGTCAACATTTATATTTATTTTGCCCATGAATATAATTATACAAGGACAGCTATACTGACAGTCTTCCTAATGGAGACATACCTTATGGGTGTAAACTAATTAGCTGAATTAAATAAAGTTGATGACCCAAAGGATTAATTTTCTCTTTTTTACCCCTGCGTTTTCTTACTCTGTTTTAATTGCATCTATATTAGTAGAGGTGTGATTTTACCTTTCATTCTTTCTTCTGGGCTTGCATCTCTTCTCTTTTGCTTTCTATGAAAATTCTTAACAGCAAATTCAAGCAGTTTAATAGAAACAAAGTCAATTTGCAGCAAATATCAGATAAATAAAAAATGAATATAGAACTTGAAAATGCAAATCATTCCCAGAAAAACTGCACACAGGAACTGAAAAAATCTGAACATATCAAATAACTGTAAGGTTTCAGTGAAACCAGTTTGAAAAGTAGTAGCCAGGTACCTGTAAAACACATTTCAGCTGGGGAATACAAAGCAATACTCATGGTACACTGAGGCTGGACACACAGCATGAGGGACTGCACTGGCATCACTTCTTCCCTTCTCTGGGTACGGAGTGACATACCCAGTGGCCTGTACCCTTGGAGGAAGAGTGGGAAGGAGTGAAGTTGGGTAGTGGAGATGATAGAAATCTTGGGTCAAACCTAAGCAATGCAGTTTTCATGCTCTGAATATTTGCCCTCGTATTCCTATCCCTCCAAATAAATCACACCCTGAAGTCCCCAACAGATTTCTGTGGGTTTGCTTTTATCAGCTGGGGGGAGGAAAGGGGCCTGACTACTCACCAATGTGCTGTACCAGCAGATATCCTAGGGTTGACCCAGTTATTCCCCAAACAAAGTGCTTTTGTTGGTGCAGTTATTTAATAGGTAGTTCACCATATCTGAATGTAGGACCATTATACTGCTATAAACATGTCCTCACTAGGAGTTAGTATGGTATATGGATGCCTTATGCCCTAAGTAACACCTAGAATATGCCCTAAGTAACACATAGAATAACATAGTGCAAAAGCTATTTGCCAGAATCAGGCAGAAGCTGAGTTCATCTAAGATCCCACCGCTGCTGAAAGCAGAGGGCACCCATACCTCTGCCCATCCTTTGGGCCACAGTGATGCTCACTAGGAGATGCTCATATGGGAACTGCCCCGGCTCAAAATTAGTTTTACCAATAAAATGGTTTTGTTTCTTCTCAAATCAGCCCCCTCATCCAGGTGACTGTGTAGGAAGGGACAGAACTGCGTGAAGTGCAGCATTAAATCGAATTAAGATAATCAGGGAAGTATATCTTAAGTCAATAAATAATGTTAATCAGTGAATGAATGTGAACAAATTCCTTTCTATTCATGACAACCACCCATGCAGAAAGACAAAAATGTGTCAGATGATAGATATGTTAGTTACAGCAAGGAATTGGTTCAGTTCTAGTTAAGAAGTTGCTCATATACAGAGTAAGAGAGGAGTGATAAGACACATTAACCATTGAATTAATGAACAGAATGTTTCAATTTTAGTTTGGTCGGAGCAGAAACAGAAACGCTTAAGTTGCCTTTTTTTTTTTTTTTGAATGCAGCCCAAGATGTGGGCGGTAACAAAGCATCAAAAAGGTTGCAATTGATTTGGAGCATATGGCAAAACTCTTTGTCAAGGAAAAGGAGGAAAAAAGTTGTTTTGTTTGCTGGAAGAAAAATAAATTAGAAGACCAAAGCAATTCAATCTGCTGAGTGTGAAATGCATTAGGAGGATGGGAGTGTTGCACAGCTGAATGCTGTGCTGTCACTGCCAGACGCTTCTCTGCTGGCTCCTGATCCTGGAGCTCTGAAGTAGGTCTGGCAGCTCCAGCCCTATCTCTGAGCCGTGGAGATAGCAGCATATTGCTCCAGCCCAGCACAGACTCAGAGGAGCTGAGGGAGGTTTTATAGGTATTTTGAAACAGAAGGAAAAAAGCTTTTTAAGTATTTTGAAACAGAGATGCAGGCAATGTATACCTTACTCAGATATGGATGGCATTCACATCTGGGAACTGCACACCTGTAGTAAAAAACCCAAAGTTTCTCCTGTGTTCCCAGACTCCTGCACTACCAACACTGCCTCCACCACTGTGGAGTTCTTAGCAGTTCCCTTCCCCACATGCCACCATCACTTCAGGTACCTGGTTAGCCTTGGTAGGAAATGAGGACCTGCTTTGTTAACTCTTTCCATTTACCAGAACTAGTTTGATCACAGGCTCTGTCTAGCTTCTAGTGAAAGAAGATAATTTCCCTCTTTTCTCTGTTTTGGGAGAGAAGGAGGATCTGAAACATATCTAAAAGTGAAAGTTACTCCGTAAAACTTTCTAAAACTGCCACATGCAATTTGCACTGCAGTTAGGAAACCGCTGTGCTTTGTGAGGTAAGTTAAAATACAGAGACAAAGCCACTGGCTGCAGAACCCAAAGCAACGCTACAAACTTTATTGCTCTCCACGGACTGCTTTGAACTTCAACTCACTGGGAGTGAATAGAGACGAAACTTACTCTATCGTGTAGGCTTTGTCATCTTTCATCAAGCACATACTATCAATGGAAAGGGCACTGATGGTCTGTCTTGTTTTAGGTATGCCCCTTCACTGAACACACAAAATATAAAATATATATAATTACTTTATAGATCATTGAAGTTACATCTGATAATTCAAGTGTTGATCAAAGTGCCATGAGTAGTAGATCACAGCTTGGAAATCAGTGTATGGCCTAATGAAATAGTACAGGAGGAAACCTGAGGGAAGAGGGAGAGATGGCACCCACAACAGACCTTGTGAAGGGATGCCATCATGAGATGTTAGGAAGCCCACGTTTATTCCCTTTTGACTCATTCATGAAGTTTTTGTGCTCCAGCTAGTGGGTTGGAAAGTTATTTCTGTGGACCTTCTGTTGCTTGAATCTCTCTCTGTCCACTTTGCTCACAAAAGGCTTCATCTTCCTTTAGATTTAAATGTATGCTGCTGGAAAGTATTAGACAAAATGTTTTGAGGAATCCATGTTTATAAATTACTAGATAATGATGGCAGAAGATATTGTAACAATTCCCTTGTTCAACTTCTGTAAAATCCAGCTGAAGAATTTCATCTTAGTGCAACCAATTTATCTCCTGCTTAAGCCTATGGAGCTCTTTCTATACTGTAATAATACAAGATACTGGCACACATCCTTCAGAAACTAGAAGTTTAAATCTTTCTGAAGGCAGATCCAACCTGGTAGTGAATTATTTATGCAGGATGTTACCTCTGCAGCTTAGCTGGGGAGCAAAGAGGAAAATAGGTATTATAATTCAAAGCAGCCAGATTGATTTTTTTTTTTACTTTCTCACTTTTTTTTTTTTTTTCCAGTTTGATCAAACAAAAGTTGGACCAACCCAGCTTTGAAAAAAGTTTTGGATTGCCTGGCATCCAGATACACCCCAAAATCTCAGATGAAAATTTACAGCAGTCAAACAGGCTCTTACTGTCCTCCGCTTACCATGGGGAGAGCTGGGAAAACAGCTGTACTTTCTGTTCTGATACTAGCTGGAGGGTCCTTAAAATCAAGTCCATAACCAGCCTTTATGATATTAAAATGTGTTTTAGATAGTTAATATGCAATTAGAACTTAATCATTTGAAGTACTTCAGCCTCTGACCAACTCCATGCAGTGCTTTAAAATGGGATTCTACTTTGAAATGTGATAAATAGGAAAGAAATTGTGAGTGGTGATAACCTGTAGTGTGTTCAGAGTTGCCTCGGATGATTCTAGTGTCTGTAGTGTCCTGTTCTGTTTGTTGCTTCTTTATTGTGTTGGAGGTGGAGTGGGAAAAGGAGCAAAATCGTGAGCATACGCGCATATTTCTTTTCTAACAATACACTGCATTTGTCCAGTCCTTTTCTGCAGATGATCTCATAGCACTTTACCAGGACTAATCTATTCCATGTCTCTGAGAGGCACCCTCGATGGCAGAAGAGGGGAGGATGTAAATGCAGGACTGTGCTTTCAGGAGCTCGCCCTAGGAGCTGCAAAGGGATTTGTCCAAGGATGCTTGGCATTAGCAGCAGACCAGACAACAAAGCCCAGGAGGCCTAACTCCTGGTCTTTTGCTCTAACCTCGAATTTATATATTTATTGAAAAGGTGTTTATATTTCTTCATTAGCAATTTCCACATGATAATCTTAGTTTTCCTGCCGCTTTTTGTTATATGCCCACAAAAGCTGGAAAACAAATAACAGCACCTGAATGTTCTCTTGTGTGCTAATGAAAAAACTGAAATACCAGGAGAGCAGCTTAGGAGGGGTATTTCTGCCACAGAGCAGACTCAGCTTGGAAAAGATGACGCTGGTTAATGCCCTTTAACGGTAGGTACTTCTCAGTATTACCCACATACCTGACAGACATAAATAAATACAAGCCATTTCTAAACTTAGTTGGTATCTTAATTGTTCAAGAGGCTGACACCTGCTATAGTAAATAACCAATGTGACCACAGGGAAAACATAGTGTCTGTTTGCTTTTATGTATTTATAGAGCACATACCTCAGTGGTATGCAAATATTTCATTGCATCACATTGCCTATAACTTCATTTATAACACACATTGCTCACAACACAGCCTGAGCTCTGGTAGATAATTTGGCTGAGCAAAGTGTCCTGCTCACAGTGACTCATAAGAGGCCTACAGCAAGCACCAGGTGATGGAAACACAGCAGAGCAAGAGGTTATTTTTATTGTTCTATACAGTTGGGTTTGATTATTTCTTTAGCCCACAGAGCTTCGAAAGTGCTCACTGACGTACTACAGAGGAAACTCAAACTACCAGTCATAAGTAGAGGTACCTTTCATCCTCTTTGGCATTTCATCCTCTTTTAAATCATGAAACCCATCCATGCATGCTTTTAAGAGGCGAATGGTTAAACACTCCTTTCCAGATAACAGTGCTGAGAGATGGTTTGCCGTAGACTTATTGGGGATTAGGTCTTTTCATTAAATAATAGCAGGGAAAGAATCTTTCTGACCATGTTAATTCGCATTCCTGTGTACATCTAGTTCAAAGGGTGTTCGGAGTGCCCCATGTCTTCTAATCCTTGCATCACAAGGATGAAGCTTTGATGATTTAGCATCTCCCAGCTCAGCTTTCTGCTTCATTTTAGTACTTCTAGAGTGGGAGACATGATCCTTGGCCAGCCTCCACATGGGGGAGGTTCATAAATTCATTGACAGATTTTATGTTCACTGGGAGAAAGCATCATTAATGCAGAGTTAAAGGTGTCCTCTGGTATTTCATGCCCTTCAAGCATGCTTCAGGTCTAACTCCCACATCTGAGAAAATGGGAAATAAATGATTAGAGGACATATCTGCAAAACTTTGACGCTCACCCTTCCCTGTCAATAGCACTGGCATTATGTGCAAATCATCCATCTGCCTTGCCTGTGCGAGGTGTGATTAGCCAGAAAGATTAATCACAGCAGTTCAACAGAGCTGTGGTTCATGTTAAAAGGTGATCTGGATAGACCGTTCCCATCCAGAATGGAGGAGCAAATTCCTTGACAGGACTCTCATTTGATCAAAGGAGGGCTTCGTGTATCTTCCAGAGCTCCTACACGCCTCACTCAAGCACTGCATTGAATGGGTCCTATAAATAAGGATGTCAGCAGTTGGCCTGTAGCTGGTCTGTGCATGACAAGTTTAATGGCAGGTGAATGTAGGGCTAGATTGCGTCAAGTGCACAAAGGTGAAGAGACTATAAACAACAAGCAAAGGTCTTATCAAATGTGAGAGATCTGGTGTTCTGGGGGTGAGGTGCGCCAGGAATTTGGCTGCAGGGTGAGTGTAGCCACCCCCCCTGCACAGTTCAAAGACACCCTCCGGTATGGGAGCTATTCCCTTCCCGGAGCAGGGGCTGCACCAGCGAGGCAGGGTAAAGGTTGCCTGAACATGTACTTTAATTCTTCATTCCTTGTGTTCATAAACTTGAATTTTTATGACTTGAGACTTTCTAAAAAGGCACAGGACCTCATCAGATAGTCTTAGCTATGCTTCTAGAAAATTATTTGAAGATTAATTTCCTATCCTTACTCCTTTTCTCTAAGCAGAGAGGGAAACATCCTTCAGGTAGCCATAGCTATCACAGTTTTACAGCAGAGATGCTATGGCAACTAGTTAAATATAAAGGAAGCTATGTCATCTCCAAGTGATTCTTCTGTTATTTATAGGAGTGAGGGCTGAAATATTTGGAGTTGCTAATATTAATTCCCTTAAAGAGACAGAGATATGCACTAGCTGGGATAACTATTTTATGACTTGAAAACTTTGAGCTACACCCTGCAACAGCCCATGGAAGTGCTCCCCTAGTTCAAACAGGATTACACCAGTGGTTGTGGGCCTCCCAGATCAGCTGTGTATGTCTGGGTTTCATTCCATTTCATTCATTGCATTCCCAGTAATGTACTAATCACATGCTTCACCCCCTTCATTCCAACTACGCTTAAATACTCTCTTTCTTTCAAGTGCCCTAAAACCATAGAATTTTCCCATTTGATCCTATCTCTCTGTACTGGCTAGAGAGTTGGACTGCATGTGAAATCAAATTGCACAGCATAGCGCACTGCTTTTGGGTATATTCCAGCCTCCACAGCAGTGGGAATTTTCTTATTTCATGCTTACTTCTTCTTTCATGTTGCTGCTGCTCTACTATTACTGTAAAGTCACTGTGATTTCCAAGAATAACAAGAATGAGCACCTTATTCTTCCAGGACTTCAAATGCTAAATGATCCAATTTCATGGTGGCAGAAAGATTTTTTTTTAAGATTTATCTGGAAGAATAAGGTGAATACTATGTAGGAAATGTTGCTGCAAAAGAGCTTAACTGTAGTAGGGCACGAAACAACAGGATGGAATTGATCTTACATAAATGATAAGTACATAATATCTGAGGATCACTTAAGTTCAACTTCAAAATGAGAGCTGATGCAGGGTCTTATTAGATCAAGCAGTTAGTTTTTCAGAATTGGTGACCTTTACCCAGCTGAATCTTGAAAGAGAATACTTGACTGTGCTGAGGTTCATTAGAGTTGGTTAATTATCTTCTAGTACATTTGTAGAATGTGATAAGCATGTGAATTTAAGACACCCCTATAAAATGCATGACTGCTATTAAAGAAAAGTTTAGTGGTTTCCTCTAAATGAACAGCAAGGGCAGGCTGGTAGTCTGCATGCCATTCATGAAGTCTCTCTGGTGAAAAGTCTCTGCTGATCTCACCTTTCTGTTTTCTGTTCCACCATGAAACACCTCCCCTTCTCTCTGCTTACCAATACTGTTGTCTCTCCTTCCAGACCTCTCCCAGAACCTTGTTTCTGTATCATTATCTACTAAATACAAGCTTTTAAAGTGTTAGAAAAGTACTTGGGTATTCGCTTTCTCTAGCTGTCCAGCTGAAAAATGTCATCTTTGTCCTACCTTTCCCCTCTCTCCATTTACTTTGTTGCTTTCACTGGTTGTCTGATGTCTAACCTTTAGGCATATCCCTTCCAGACACACCGCCGCACTTCATCTCTTCTGAGAAACATCGACACATCTACTGAATGATGAGTGTTATTTCTAATAATGAACAAACAATGAAATTGCTCTTACGCCTTCATTTCAAGAGACTTGGAAACATGTGCCCGATAGGGATGGAAAAGAAAATAAGCACTCATACAGATCCTAATGTTCTGCTGATCAACATTTTGACATTGCCTGTGAAATGGCTATACCTGACAAAGCCCGGACCTTTCACTCTAGAGGCACCTGACATGGAGGCAACCTGAGGGTGATGTGGGTCAGAACTGTAGTTTACATATGAAGACATGTAGGATTACTGGGACTCAAATAGGAGCAGATGATCATGACCGTCAGAAAGGAAAGGCTCAGGCAGGCACAGCTCAAGAGTGGGCATTCTTATTCCCTGTAAAACTCAAAGAATTTTCTCATGATTTTGCTAAGTGTGTCCCCAGAAGCAGATAGATTGCTGCAACATGACAGTGCCTGGACAAATTAAAAAGCTTCATCCAAGGTGGGGCTTGTTCACAATAATTTCTCCCTATGCATGTGAGTAGTTCTTGTAAATTGACTTACAATCACTCAGACTATCACTTCTGCCTTTGACCTTTGTTCCCGTCCTGTCTCCACACTTCAGTTTATCCTCACAGCGTCCTTGTAGGACACACCAGTATGCTTCTTCCTTTTGCAGAGGAGGAACTGAGGCATTAAGACATCATTTGCACAAAGCTTTACTGTGCAAGAAGTAATAACATGAATCAAAGTTAGCGATTCTTCCACAGCGAGTTCCTGCTTCCCCTGATGATTAAGTGCTGCATCTTCTTTGTCCTTCCTAGTTGGCCTATATCAAAGCAGGACTGTGGGCACCTGAAATATGGTGCCTAGTTACTGAGCAATCTCAGAAGACCCTCTCTAAAAAGGTTTGGAGAGCTGTGGTACTCAGTACCTAAACTGTGTGTACCCACCTCCAGGAAGGGAACCCCTGGTGCCGAGTGAGGTGTCCCACTCAACAAACAAGCAGGGGCAGATGTTTAAAGTTGAGGTTGACAACAGGCACCCCAGTGTTCAGAGCACTGCGCCAGGCAGCAGGAAATGCTGAAGAAAGGGATGTCTGAAGTTCTCTCTCTTGCCTCCATTAGTAGTTTAACTCAGTTATGGAGTTAGGTGCTCTTGTAAGACAGAACCCAAAACCAGTTCTTGAGCTTCAACATCTTAGACATGCACTTGAACGCAGGCAAACGAGGTGGAAGAACAGCCCATTCCACTGGCTCCTTCTTGCACAGTGACTTTCTGGCCCTCCTCAGCCTCAGGGGCATTGAACCCAGGGCTCCCTTTCTGTTGGACAGCCAGTCGCCAGGCATTGGCCATTCCTGGTGGACACCTCCTACTCTCCTTTTGAGGATAAGGGACCAGGACTACAAAATTCACGTGGCAAAGGAGCAACAGGGCAAGAGGGACTCACAGGATGCCACCAGTGTCTGGGGGATTCAGGAAAGAGGGGAGGGGCTGTGTCTCCTAGGCCACATTTGGTTAGATATTTTGTGTTGCTGATCTATTCTGTGGATAGAAGAGTGAAACTCGGCTTCTCAGTCCAAGCTATGTGTCCCTAGGCAGTTTAGATGAGATTTGAGTTATTTGCCTCAAGTAGTTGGGAAATTGTCTTAAACTGCTCTTCATGTGGTTAAATGCTGTTACGGATCGCACCATTAGTTGCTGTAATTCAGAAACTGTAATTTAGTGAGAGTTAGGAGATCTGGTTTCTTTTTTTTTGCTTTGCCACAGATTTCCAGCATGACCTTGGCAATCAAATCAATTAAGGTCAAATAACAGTGAACTCAATGTTTTAAGCACTAGCTATCACAAGAAATGGCAATGTATCTGCACCTGATTTGTAGAGTTCAGCATTTATCCATTTCCTATACACATCAAGCAAACAAGTTTATCCACCTTCTTGCATTTTGTGAATGTGCTGACCAAACATGCTAGTTTATGCTGGAGTTAAATTCAGATTATTACATTTTTGTACATTATAGGAAGTCAAATGATTATTGCAAAGCAGTCTGAGATTCTCATATGCATCAAGTTGTGTATAGATGCACGTGACAATGCACATACATTAGCTAATAATTTTTAATCTTCTGAAGTTTCACAAAATATGCCAATTTCTGATATGGATGCTACCTTAGGCAACTGAAGTTCGCAATTCAATGTCAAATCTCTGTTTCTGAATCTGTTCCAGGAAGATCTGGGGCAACCATGACTTCAGACAAATGTTTTGATTATGGAAGTGTCTTGGCCTCATCTCTGTGAGGAGCCAAAGAGTCATAGACAGTGCCACCACTTAAGTCATAGCAATGTATCAACAATATAATTAATGATTAATGTACTATTTATGTTGTGGTAATGTTTACAAACCACAGTCATACAGCAAGACCCACTTCTGCTGTGCAAACACACACAAACATGATTTCTGCCCCAAAGAGTTTAAAATCCAAATCAGGAAATAAAGGCAGTTTTCAGGGCCTGGAAAAGGAAAAAAATGTCAAATCAGTGTCAATAAAAGATTGTGCAAAGCAACTCATCTGCACTGCAGCATGAAACTCATGGTTTCTCTGCAAGGGAAAGCTATTCACATGTAATTTGAAGAGATTTTAAACAACGCAAAAGGTTATGTAGATACTGCTATTCCATAATATTAATGGCTAATTTAAGTGTTAATAGAGATTTGCCTAAGTGCTTGCCTACATGGTGTATATTTTTCTCACTATCTTCATATAATTAGCTAATGAAAACTTGGTACAGTTTCTTCATGTAGACACCCAGAGGGAGTACAGAGGTAGGCAATCATGCAATCGATGCAGGGAAGTAATATCGGCACACTCAGTTATGCTCTGGAGGCTTCCTAACAACATGGTGTATGCACCTAACTTAGATATCTACATTTTAGGAGTTCCATACTTCCATGTCTTTGCAGGTGTGTGTGTCCTCTCTTTCTGCCCAGAGGTTGTGTCCAGATGCCCAGTAGCTGAGTTACTACAGTAGCACAGCTCTGCCCGGACTGTCTGACAAGAAGAAAATCCAAAGAAACTTCTACCAGTTTTGTACAGATAAATTTACAGAATTTGTCCAGTTATTCCTGTGAACCTTACTATATTGGATAGTCATGCACTTCACAATACAAACATATTTCTGCTGGGGAACTTCCATAAAGAAAAAAGGGAGCTCTCTCTAAACTAGAATATATACTGTCCATGCACCTTATCCTGTAGAAGAAAAGTGTCTCTTCAGTTTACAGCGTTGAATGACTCAAAGCACCCAAAGCTAAACTGGAGAGAAAAAATTATACATCAAAGTAACTGTCTGAATGGGGATTATGTCCGTCTTCATTGGGGGCGGGAGGAATAAGATAAACACTCATCGTGGATTTCTTCCTACTGAACAAGGCAATCGAGCAAAGGGAATAGCTGTAGTAGTCTTGAACTACAGCAGTGAGTTTTGTTGGTGCTCATCTGTCAAAGCTGCGACGGCACTGTCCGTATTAGTTTCCCCATACTGATATAAATCCACCTCTCAAGTTAAATTAGAATGACTTTTTCAGGCCATCCTTACGCTGTCACATAACCCCCATTACTATCTGGTGGAAGAAACTAGGAGACTCTCATAGTGCATAGAATGCACACAGATCTTTTCAAACAAACGGACATAAAATGATGTGGCCTCAGCTCACCCTCAGATGAATACGACGAATTCAGATGGACCAAGGGGGTGGGAAGACCAGAGCACTGGCAACAGTTCAGACGGGATATCACATCAGGGCCACAGGGCAGCTCCAGCAGGGCAGCAATTGCCCCGATGCTGGAATGCCACTAAATGCTTCGGATTCCTTGTAGGTAAACAGCGTGTACCCGGGACGTACCCACCTGAGTGCAGAGGGGCTGCGGGCAAATGAAAAACACGTGCTGTGAATCGAACGCACGGGATTAAATTTTGCCTCGGGCGTCTGCCGTTAAGGCCATGGGTTTTAGCACAGTTACCCTGGTACGGCGTCTGTGGCGCACGGCAGAGAGCCGTGAGAGGAACCGGAGCTGTTCTTGCTCCAGAGCGTTGCTGGAGGGCATTCGGCCAAGACAGGCACTCGCAGCTGCTGAAAGTCCGGACGCATGCAGACACGCAGGGAATTATCCCTCCGTCGGCTGTGCTTTCCTCAGACCTCAGCCAGCGCCCTCAGCAGCCTCTTCTGCCGTGTCACCGCCTGCCTCTGGTACGCCTATGGTTCCTCCACTTCCACAGCCAGGCTCCAGCTCCTCCACCACCCCCGCCCGGTGCCCCCAGCCCTGCCGCTGCCTTGCTCCTGCAGCTGCACTGCGGGGAAGGCCCTGGAGCAGTCCTGGGGACGGCCGCCTCCCTGCGCCACGCGCCCGCCGCGACACGGGGCGGCTGATTCGTGGCATTTTGCTTCATCCCAGGTCGGGGCCCAGCTCCCAGGGATGTTATTTACAAAGATATCATTGTTCACAAGGAGCCTCTGATGCACTCTAGACAAGGCTACTAAAATCCAGACTGTCCCAAGATGTTGTAATAAGCCTTGTGGAGTGGCAGGGCTTGACAGCCTGTACGTCAGACACCTATATTGCTTCTGGACCTGAGCAAGTGTCTTGGCTGTTTATCCTCCGCACAGAGCCATCTGGAGATGCTAAATTAGGAATCTCTGCACTGCTTTCCATTACTTAGTGAACACGTGTCCTAGGAAAAGTGAAATGAAAATATGCCTTGCAGAACCAAAGGCCCAGACATAGTCATTCTGATGAGACAAGCATAATTACAGGTATCTATCTGAAAATTATTACTGTATACTTTGACTAGAAGAAATCCAATCTTTATGAAGTGCATCTCACTGAGAAATGCGAAAATGGGGAGTGAAAAATCTAGAGGTATTCTGCACGGTTCCAGGTTTGTATAAAGATTGATTACAGTTGTGGCTCCTAATTGCGTGTTCGAAATGGCATATTCCTGATTAGTATCTATACCGCTTACGTCCCTGAGAAGCCCCACAACCTTGCCTTGCAAGATAGAAACAATATATTTTGTCACTACCACCCTCCACTTGTTGATTTTCAACAGCTAGGGATCTTTAGCCAGCACATTGAATTAATGCATCAATGATCTTTCACAAGAAGAACCCAAACATCAAGCCTCAAACCCTCTATATGAGGTAAGAAAATACCTTTGCTATATACATAACCCAGGATTATGATTAGCTAACATGGTTAGCTAACAGGATGATAAATTTCTACTTGCCCCTTTGGACATTAGGAATGGTGAGGCTGGAATTGCATTAACTAATTATGTACCCTCGTTGCCCAGCTGTGTTGAATGTCCTGGGCTGGAGTTCATCTTCCAAAATGCACGTATGTTTTTCTGGGCTTTTAAAGGCAACTGCTTTTCAGACTCTTAGCACAGAAGGAAAACTGCTGCACTGTAACAGGGATAACATCAGGCATATATACTGTCTTCATCAGTGTCTGGAAGTAGTTCTGTGCTATGACTATGAACCTTAAACATACTATTAGGGGAGATACTTCAGGTTTTAAAATCAAAAGCACCTGAAAGTACTGTTTGATAAGAATGCGCTGAATAGTAACTATTTAGGAAATATTTTTCTCAAAGCTAAACAGTGAGACCTGTAAGAAAGAACAGAGATGATGAAAGATGGAAAACCAAATTCTGAACTGAAGTACTCCATAAAGTCAAGCACCCGAAGAAAAATATGTGCTTATTTTCCCTGTTGCTTGCTTGTGCCCAAGAACTGCATCGTTAGTGTGTGTGGTGCTCTGCAAGGGAAGAAGAGACACCTCTGTCCCTGCCGTAGGTTAAACAAGCTAGCACTGACCTGCCCCCCGACCTCACTGTCCCAAAGATGGGACATTTTTGCTGCCTGAGCTCCGCTATGCGCACAGGTGCCCTCTGTGGAGAGACGTTTCTGCAGGAGGCTTGCCTTTCAGAAAGCTCCCGACAGCAAAGAGTAGCTGAGGCATCCTTGGCTTTGTGTAAACTAAAGCCGCTGAATTGGACTTGGGTTTAGTTTTGTCTCATTTTAGGTTTGCTTGAGAGCTGGTGACAGTGTGAATAGGAGGAAAATGGGGATCACTGGCAGGTTAGGAAAATCAAAAGATGGGAAAAACACCTCTGCTTGAAGAAAGTGCTGCTTTGAGCCACCTAGTCTAAATCCCTGTTATAACAGAGGTTCTTCAGGCAGCGTTAGGTGGTAGCCAGGCTGAGTCTGGCTCTGTGGAAAAATTGTATCATGACTGCTGGTTAATGCCTCCCTCCAGTGAGCCGTGCTGTGAGGCTTTCACTTCAGCCTTGTCCCCGGGAGTGCTTTTAGGGCTGACGTTGCAAAGGTTAATTGAGTGCTTTTATGAGCGAGAGAGGAAAGGAAAGGGGAAACAAGTAGCGAGAATGTCTGTGGAAAAGGACCAAGTACAGAACTGAGGGTTGTGGGGGATGTCTGTGTCCTGAGCAATGGCTATAGCTTGAAAATCTCAGATCCTTTGTGCAGCATCAGCTGAGGGGTCCAGGGTGGGCTAAAGCAGGAATCTGGCTTGGAAACAAACTGTAAAAAATAGAGTGAGTGTGGTGGTCACTTGCTGTATAAATATATGGTGCAATACCATTCTTATTAATGAAAACATAAAGAACAAAGCAGGAAGAGCCAGGGTCAGAGCACATGTTAGGTTCAGAGTGATTTCCAAAAAAAGGCAAGGAATCAGTGGCCATATACAATTTCATGCCTGCTCAGTGCAACTCATAAACATTAGTACTGATACAAATCAAGTATTCGTGCATCAAAATCAACGACCTAACTGCAGACAACTTGCTTTCTTGGTCCTGGAAGCTCTGAATTTGTGAATTTGGTCTGGATGCCTGGAGAGCTCACAGACTGGACTGTGTGCATGTATGCATGCACAGTGCAGCGGGGCACCCACCAACCCCAACACCTGAATCTCACAGTAGAGTTACGTTAGGGACGGTAATCTATTGGTGTATTTACTGACAAGAATTTTTGTTAGAGATATCATCAGAAAAACTGACTCTTGGAGAGACTAGATTTTTACTAGAAATACAATGTAATATTAATGTCCAAAAGCCCAAGACAGGAAAGTAAAGGAATTATTAATGTAAAAAAGCAGATTCTGTAGAATAAAGACAAGACCTTCAAGCTAGAATGAATTGCTTTCATAGTGTATTTTAATACTGGTAGGACTTTTTTTTCTCCCCCAGATCTCAGCAAACAGCCATAGCTGACAGGAGTGGACTCATCCTGTAGGTAGTCTCCACATGGCTTGAAGTTATGGCAGAACAGAGCAGTACCTATGACAAAGATGAAGCAAACACAGTTAAAAAAACCAAAACAAACTGGCTAAATAGTGGCATTCAGACTTTTTCTTTAGTGTTGTCATGGGGGAACCCATGCTGACCTCTCAAATGATGTCTACAAGAGCAAAAGAATGCTCCCTATGTTGTAAGATGGTCTATTTTTCCCAGTTATCTTGTTTTTAAGCTAGAAAATTATAAATCTTTGCCAATTTTTTTTTTTTAACTGTAGACATTTGTGGCTCTGAGTGAAAGCAGTAGGAGTAAGAACTCTTCTCTGAGCATGTTTTTAGGAATCAATAGGAGCTGAAAAGCAACTTTCAGTCCAAAAGTGGTTCACAATACAGTTTGGTTCTGAAGCTATATCCCTCAAACCAGTGGATTCACACTAGCAATGTCTCCCTGTATGTGAGGGGGAAGAAGAACAGGCAGACTGCAACAGAAACACCCTAAAACATGAACGAAAAGAGAATGCTCAGGACCACGGAATTACTGGAGGGGCAGGCATGGGGATGTATTCGAGGTTATACATGCTTTTGTTTATTGCCACTGGAATAGTATTTTGCACATATTCCTTGCATCAAGGAATATACCCAAGTCATAGTAACCAACAAAGTCTTTTGTGCACATAGAATTTGAATGTCACATGATGTCGGTTATGGTTTGCTATCTCTTTTCAAATAGTAGTAATTTGTCTGGCTGGCACAGATGTGATATGTGAATATGAGTTGATGTAAGTGAGAAGTGAGATAGTGTCATTGGGCAGGGTAGAAAAGGTGACCGCATGGTACAGGATGCTCTATTGATGGTCAACCTATGAAAAAACTTGGCCACTTATAAGTGCTTATTAGAAAAGGGAAAGATTTAAAAAAAAAAATGCGTAGGTACAGCTAGGATTCTTAATCCTTATTTAGTCACTAAGTTCTGCTTTTCAGAACTAGTGAAATCTCATGCCTGAAGATGTCCAGGACATGTAGCACACTTGGTGTCTAGCTATGAACCCATGAGTTTAGGCATCCATTTTTAAAAGCAGGTGAAGCCTTTCTTTGTATTTGTGTCCAGCTTGAATGCCTGTTGCGCAGCGTGCAGGTGAAGGGGCAGTGACAGTAAGGTGAAGGCACGGGCTCAGGTATCAGGAGATCTGGATTCTGTGCCTAGCTCTGCCAAGCCTTCCTTAAATGAGTTGCATCATCTTTGTGCTTCATTCTTTCCCATATGTAGAACAAGGAAAACAAATTCCAATTTACATTGGCATTGTGAGCATTAATTCATTACTGGCTGTAAAGGAGATCAATCCTCTGATAAAAGGTGCTAGAGGAATGCAAAGTATTTCTATTATATAAATACGAAGATGGGAATACTGTCAAGGTGTGCCTTGGCTAAATCAAAGGCTCCAATACCAACTTCAGTCCCTCTGAGAGCTGAAAACTGGCTGGTAGTTGTATATGTGGCAGGAGTTGTGCATTCTGATCAGGGCAGGAATAATATTTAGCACTAGTGAAAATTTTATTTAAAGGTAAAGTTGCTTTCTCTCGGTGACACGGAGAACTTGACTGTCTACCTTGTCATGGTTGTGTGATTTGTGCTGCAACGAATGTGCCTCATCTCTGCTATTTATATTCCTGCTGGCTCCTGTCAGTGAAAAGTACACCAAGGTACTCAAGGGCCTGTAAGTGGTCCATCACAGTTCAATGGCCCCTTTTATTTCTGACTGTTGAGTCCCATAAAGTTCTAGTGACAGCCATTAAGTCTTTATGACATGTTATGGAAGTATCATAAAAGGAACATTTAGGAAGAGACAGAGTGAAGCAAATGAGAAGAGAAGATTTCTGTTCAATACTCACCTCAAGTGAGGGTCAACCAAGGACACACAAGTGCGCAAGACAAGTGCAAGTAATAATAAAAGGGTTGTTTTACAAAAATAAAATGTCCAACTTTTGGACTGTGGCTGGGGTCAGCTATACCTCAGACATACGGGATTCTTGGTGTACTCCTGTCACATATTAAACATACCTGTATGAAGTTTGTAAATATTAGCAAATGGTTTTCTTTCCCCATATTTACATGAATGCAAATTTAGAGGCAAAATTTCTCAAGTGCTCTAGTCCCATGGGTAAAAATAGCTAGTAACAAGAATATGAAGAAGAATTCTTTATTCAGTGGAGTGCCGTTAGCAGGGTAGGCTTCTGTGCATTGTCTGTGGCTAGCCTTTTAAGTCCTACTACTGTCTACCTCACCAGTTAGTCCTTCAACATCACGTACCATATTTCCAGAGTGTACCTCCCTTTTGGCATCAGCAATATTTTGTAATGATTCCAGGCCTCAGGCAATGGAGACTGTTTAAGCATCACAGACAGAATTGCCTCTTGACCTGGTCACAATTTTTCCACCAAAACACATTTTCCAGAAAATAACTATTTTTCACTGGTAATTTTTTAACTTTTTTTTTCCCCCTGGAGACACAATGGCACTTTGAAAGCTTTTGGCAGAAGTCAGGCAAGCTGGCTGCCTGGCTCAAGGTGTGATTGCCTTATGGGCTCACAATCTGGCTAGCTGCTTAGGGAACTCGCCAGGTTCCCTGGCTTCCCTGCTTGTAGCTGAGCAGCTATTTTGGCCAGCCAGTGGACTGTGTTGTTCCCATTTGCTGGAAACCTGGCCGCGGGTGTTTTGTCCTAAGTACAAAGTTAGCAGCCTGGAATTTTTCACAGAGCAGAAGCTGGTTTGGTTGGGTTTTTTCTTCCTGCCACCACTAGTCACCAAGAATATACAGCACTAAATTGTGCCCCGGTTATAATGCTGTTGCATCCAAGTAGAAAGGTCTTGATAGCACTTTTGACCAGAGTTTGCATTTCAATCTGTGTCGAAGGACAGTGGCAGTAGACTGCAGTCATTTCTGGTGTGGGCTAAAATATGACTTATTTTCATTAATTCATTTTTGCATGAGTAAAAAAGAAAATGAAAGCCACTATGTGCCCTCCTTTTTCCTCCTCATACTGTGATTTATCAACGTATTTCAAAAGGTCTCCTGGCTTAGACTCTTGACATTGAAAAAGTATTAGAATTTTTCCTCATTCCCACTGCATGTGAATGCATGTGATGGTCTTGTCTAGTTTTGCCTATGTAATGAAACATCAGTGCCCCAAAGGCACTGGTCATTCATCTACTTATGCCAGCATTCTTGACACTATCTTGGCTTCTTCCAAGCAGTTTTTTTATGCCTCAGCAGCAACACATGAGACAGCATGCCTTCTTAGATCTTTTTCAAGTGACCCCTTAAAAATTTCTTGTATTTGTCTTCTCTACACAGTCTCTTGAATTTAAATGTAGCTAACTGACAACCATTTTGACAAGGAGTATGGAGATGTAATATTTTAGAAGCTAGGATTACTATATTCCCAAATAATTTGTGTGAAAATTTTTTTTCAGGACATAAGACTCTGTACATCTGAAGTGTAAAAATGTTTCATGGCAGTCACTTTAATTCAAATTTTACATTCAATTTGTCTTGCCCAGCCCAGCCCAGGAATGTATTTTATATCTAATGCATGTAACTCTCATATATTCATGCAGACTATTATATACTGTAAACATTCAATGCAGTTAGTTAAAATTAAAACCTTTTGACCACAGTCCATCTCCTTGGATCCTCTAAGCTTTCCACTGTCAGACAATATATATTGTATAATATATATATATGCACTCCTTTTTCAAGAGTTTGCAAAGAAATTACTAGAGCTAGACAGATTTTCAGAAAGGTGTATTTGGATTCTTTACCCCAATGTTATTTAAAAATTCTGTTTGAATTAATTAGGTACCTTTGGCTAGAACCTGGTCCTCCTCTTCTTTTACCACGATAAAGGAGGATGTGACAGATACTGGATTCATATAACAGCCTGGGAGTAGAGCGTTTACCTGGTCTGTGAGTAACCCTGTGTTAGCACCACAACTACACTTTGCATAAAACATTTAAATATTACAAAAGAAAGACCACAGAAAAGTGTCCAGAATGGGCCTCCATCTGATGTGTGATAAACTCCCTGTAAGGCTGGAGCTCCAATCTTTGCTTCTGCAAATGTTTGTCCAAAGTGAAAGTGCATCAGCAGATAATTGGAGAGCGGTTCTTTAACCACATGTGGTGATTATGCCACTTTTCTGGGAGGTGAGCAATGGAGACAGAGGACAAAGTTGAATCTGGATAGCTCGTGTCACATGTAAGTGCTACAGCCCTTGAGATACTGAATAAAGGAGTCTCCCCAGCAGCAATTCTGAGAACTACTCCCTCTCTACATATTTATATTTTTGCTTCTGTTAATATTCTTCAAATGAAGTATTTTGTGTTAGCTAGAACACATGACATGTCAAATTAAATAAATTTCTAATTTTTGATTGGCAAGAAGATTCAAATTCTGTCTGACCCCAGCTGAATTTTCCCCCAAATTTTTATTTGACTGCCAAGCCACAAAATCAATTATTTGGACAGTCATCTAGTAGATGTGTCTGATTAAATTGCTCAGGACAAATTTTACCAAAAAAAATCACACCATTTTCCTGTGTTTCTGTAAACAGATAACCTCATTGCCAAATAAATAGTTTAAACTATTTATCTTCCCTTTGGCTCCCACATTTCTGTAAGGTTTCAAGGACAATCAAAATATCCAAACATAGCTTGTCCTTTTCTGCTGGGATTTCCATGCTCAACATGTGGTACCCTCGCAAGACCTGGAGAACAATCTGCGTTTCTGTGGATGTTTTTAGAAAATGTGTGTATTTTCTCATTATGTTGCATGCACCACTGAGGAGCCAGATAGGTGCTATCGCTTTCTTTTGTAAATACAGAAAATGAGACATGGGTAGGTAGATTGTTGGCTTGACTCTACCCAGGCAAAGCCTGCAGGAGTAATAAGTGTGTAGAGTCAGATGTTCTCTTACCTTCAGTAAATTTAAGGAGTTAGCAGCCCTCACAGACTCGTTTCACCCCACTTCAGCTAAGATACAGTAACTGATTACAGCCACAGTAACAGTCATAGCAGTGCAAACTAAGCAGACAAGTCTCAGTGTCCTCTAGAAGGGGACTAAAGCTGTCCACGCTCAAACAGTTGTGCTTTATCAGCTGAATGGGCTAGCAATGCTAGCTGTGGGGTGGTAGTTGGAAGCTGAGCAGTGAAAGTATTCTACAAATGCATATACCCTAATGTTTGGTCTCAGATGCTAGACCTTACTAGCAGCATGAAGTAATATAGTTATATTACCAGAAGCACTGCCTGGGAACTGATACAACAGCTCTAACAATCCAACAACTGCAAGGAAAGTGGGTAATTCAAGCTTATATTGGAATTATATCTGCTGCCTCAAACCTGTAGTGCTCCACCTGCATTGCAAAGCTGACCATCTGTCCAATCCCTTGTTTAAAAGACTGACCTCGGGAGCTGTTTCAGATAGTTACACAGATTAACTGAGCAGATGGTTTTAAATAAACATCCACCCAAGTGGTTAACATGTGCTAATCAACCCAGCAGAGCTAACAGTCATGTGTCTGCATCTTTTTCCATCCAGAGTGGCCAGAGCTCTGTTCCTCTGAGTGAAGCAACTTCTACAGTGCCCAAAACAGGTACCAACACAAACTCTGGTTTAGCAAGGCATTTAAACATGTGTTTGACTATCACTGCAGCAATCAGATTTGAACCTTGAATGAAAAGCCTTGTTCAGTTAAAAGAATACAGGAATTTCCATGAGAAATCAGATTGAACATTCAGCTAGTCCAAGCCCACCTGAGACTGTGGTCAGACCAGAGGTCTACAAGGCGGGAAGAAGCAGCCTGCAGCAGGCTGATGGATCCATCTGCTTCAGAGTGGTTTAAGTACTGGGCTGTAAGATCAAAGATACTCTCCTGTTCTTTCAGTTTAGTTCCTAGTCTCCCTTCTCCAGACCACTTGCTGTATTACATACTTTTCTCATTTAGCTCTTACTTGCCTTGATCATTTATCATGCTTTGCTGTTCTCCATTCTGGATTTGCAGCAACCTTTGCAAAGTGCCTCGCCATGGTCCTGTGGCGGTCCTGGGCATCCTGTTTGGTGCCTGGCACAGCAGGGTGCCTCTCCACTTTTGATTCCCACTGGTAAGCAGAGGAGTCAGGGAGAGGGATGGAATTTCCCAGCCCCTTTTTGTCACCATGTCTCATCTTATTGCTGCAAGCTTTGATCGTGAAAACCATTTGTAGTTAAACATGTGAAGGTTTTTTGAGTAAAGTGTGTATTAGTGACAGACGTAATTTGAAGGGTGCTGGGACGCTGGGAAATGAATGAGGTTTGGCTTCTCTGATACAATTACTGAAACTGCAGGTAGATCAGCTCAACAAGCATGTACAATTTCAGCTCATTCTGCATTGGTCTCAAAGCAAATGCATGTGAGACCTTGAAAGGCATATGCTGAAACTCTGAGCAGGGTTCCAGGCAGCATGAGGTGATTTACGTTTGGGCAGCCTTAGTCTTGACTTCTCCTTTCTTTCCTTCTCAGCCTCACATTTCTTCCTTCTTCCTTGTGCTAGAACTAATATGTGTATGTCTGTAATATCATCTAGTTTGTGAGATCATAGAATCATAGAATGGAAGGGACCATTAAAGGTTATCTAAATTTTTAAAATTACTTTTTTGGAAACTGCCAAGGCCACTTGCAGGCCTGTGGACCATTTACATCCTTTTTCCATGGTAAATGGGATGTAAAAGGTTCATAGGCTTTGAATTCACCAGCCACAGAAGGGCACGTGTCTCCCATCTCTTCCACTCAGCTGTGGGAAGATATAACCACCTAAAATTCCCTGTTCTACTTAGTGGTGTGTCTAGCTAATTTTCTCTTAGTGTTTGGAGATGCACTGCATAGGGAGCAGAGGAAACAATTAAAGCCAGAATCAGACCATACTTTTGGCGAGAGGCCACTAGAGCAGGAGAAGCAACAACCCTATTTATAATAGGCATTTTGTCCATCAGAAGAATGTCAACAGACAAATTACCGTAACCTGCCTGAACCAGCTCAGCCCTCCTGCAAATGAAAGCCCAGATTGTATTGGGAGTGTTTGTTTTGTCATTTTTTAAATAAATGAAGAAATCAATGGTGTATTCACAGCAGCCAGTAGAGCAAGTAGTCATTTTAGATGGACAACCGCAGAACCCTTACTGCTGGCACTAAGTGACTGCAGTTCTGGCTGGTATCAGCATTAATCCTACCTGGGTAAACACACATTTGCCCAAGTCACAAATTTAAGCTCTATCAGCTGTCATGCTTTCATCTACTAGTTTCAGGAATGTGGTTTCTGCACTGGATCCATCTGGAAATTACTGCCCCCCCAAGACAGATTGCTTGTCAGTATCTCCTTAGGGCTTGTCTTCAGTGCTAAACATTGCTTTTTCTACGTCTTTTTTTTTTTTTTTTTTTTACATTGTGGTAGCTGATGTACGTCAACTATCCGAAGATAGAAGGAAAGGTAAAGAAGCCACAAGAACAGTTGCAGTGGGACAGGGGAGAGATGCTGGCTCTGGGGTAGAGCCTTAGCACAGTCAGACTTTGTAATCTTAGGGACATCTAGGAGCTGTCTACCATGTCATCTCATTCATGCTGGCACATGTGCTGGGCAAATGAGGTTGGGGGTAAAGGCTGCTTTAAAACACACACATGTTTTTAGATCATGATTTTGGAGTCCTGACTTTCCATTTTGAACTGTAAAGAAAGAAATGTCAGTTCTGTACTTTTCACACTGTTTCACACACAGGGTAGTCTTTGTTTTCAACTACATTAAGGCCATTCTGTACCTTCATCTTGGTCGTTTTATTGTATGATAGCCCCTTCTATTGACAGAGAAGTGGCTGGTTGCTGTTAATATTTTCAAGGCAGTGCACTGGAGAGGAATATGGACCGGAACAGCATTGCCCAGCTGTCCTAGAGCTTCGAACAGAATCATGAAACGTCGTGATGCAAATACAAAGGGCTGATGTGGTCAGGCTACCAGGTCCATCAGCAAGCCCTGGCACATCTGGCCACATGCCACTAGCCAGACACAGAAAGAGGATATCTTATGAGACTCTTGTATAGATATTTAGATATTTTTCTGTTCAAATCATCTTCCCTCCTTGTGGAAAATGCTGGGATTAATGCTGAAATTGTTGTTACTCACATTATGAAGTGAGGTCTTTAAGTTTAGCCAGGAATATATGATCATGATGTACCTTCGTGTCTCAGATTTTGAACGGATACCACCATGTCCAAGGGAGATAGATAGAAGATAAAAGTATTAAATCTCCCTGCTTATATGAAATTAATCAAATTAAAGTATAAAGCCGGGAAAGAAAATTAAGTTCATTAAGCTGTCTTAAGCCATGCTAACATCTTGCTTTCTTGGTGTATTGACATTGCCAGAAGATAATCTTCCCATTCCTAACTTTTCCTGAGTATCTGTATTATAGGATAGTTTAGCAGCTGGCTTTTTAGCCTGCATGTTTGCAGAACTCTCTTTGACTTCAGTTTCACGTTACATGCCATCTTTTGCTCTTCCACGCCCTGCTCTTTCCCCTCAACAAGAGATGCAAATACCAGATACCTGACAGTTTAAGAACTTGTGATCACCGCTGGCTTTCATGGTTGGAGATCGTTGTTAAATGAGACATTAGAAATCCCCAGGCATGGAAAATGTGTAGCTAGCTTGGCGTTCACGGCTCTCCACAGATCTTATGCCTGGAGATCTGAGATTGTTTAAATGTTAAAGTTCCTGTCACTTCTCACCGTGAAGGCGATCTCAAAGTGGTCATTGCTCCTAACCTGCAGCCAGGCAAGTTTAAACAGTCCTAGCAGGAGTGTGAGTTCTTTCTTTGATCTCTCTGAACTGTTAATTGTCTATCCTCAATTAAATATTTACTTTGGACTTGTTTTCTAATCTAGGGCTTTATGCCGCACAACACAGGTGCAGACTCTTACCACTTGAAAACTGCCGATATTATTTTCAAGATAAGCTTAAGTTTTAGTGTCTTGCAAAAGACTGAGGCTCCTAGACATGCAAGTAATTTCTAAAAAGACTCAGGCTTCTAAATTACTGAATTGCATTTGAAAACTTAACCTTTTTACAGAAAAGAAAATTATAATGATTAAACAGAATACAACCTGATACATAGGAAGCTATGAGTAGCTTTAAGGATTTAGCTTAAGTCAGTGGGCAATTAACTGAAGCTAAATCAACATAAAAGAATGCTATGTCCACTCAGATTACATCAATTTAACATCAGTTTCTATACAAATATGACTTACTTGCCTAACACCTTTATAGCTGTGTGAGTGTCACTTTACACAAGGAACTGCTCTGAGAAATGTGAACACCTCTTTCAGTGACACCAGCCCCGAGATCATAATTGCTGTAATGTCACACTGCACCCTAAATTAAATGAGTATAAATGTTTGGTATCACATACATTTAGAATGAGAATACTGATGTGATACAATATGATCATTTACCACTTCTGGAAGTCCTGAAGATCCTCCTAGCAGAGGAACCTCATTTTATGCAGACTCTCACATTCCCAGCAATGGCATTCAGAGACAGTCCTTGAGCAGGGCTGGAAGACAGGAAGCAAGGAAACTTTCAGACCACTGGTTTTGAAACAACCCATATGGCAAGGCAGGGCTGATGGCAGAGGACCTGGGAACCTTGAAGGCTAAATCTGAGCCACCAAGTCAGCACTGTGGCACTGACACAGAGCTATGGACCTGGAAGCTCAAGTTCTTGGTTACTTTCCAGACCTGTTGGCTGGACTCTGAGCAAGCTGGACATCACTAGTGGATCCAGTCTGCATTTCATCAGAAGTGCACTGGAAAATTTTTGGTGAAACATTTTGGGATTTATGAGTATATATTTTCTAATACAATCCTTTTACATTGCAAACTTCTCACTACTCTCAACAGTTAAATTTTCATGATCACCTTTTGTCATATTCACACAGTCTGTCGCAACATACTTGATTCATTTGACTCTGCTACTGCTTGGAGATCACCTAAAAATTCATTTGCAAATAAGGACAGAAAAAAATTAAAGGTAACCTTCACAAAGGTTCTCATCTTTCTCTGCCTTTGAGGTCTGAGTAGATAAAATTATCTTATATATGTTAACGACACTCTTTGCTTCAGCATCACATCACCTCCCAGAGATTTTATGGATAATCCGTATATACTATTTCCTTCCCCATAATTCTTGTTAAGTTTTCTATCTGTCTTTAGAGCATTACCTTCCCAGAACAAGCATCCTCCTTTTCTGAATTCTGTCCATCTAGCATATGGGGGGGGATACTATAATAATAACATAATATATAATGTATATAATAGATGTTTTAAAACAGTTACTATTTTATATGTACGGTATCATTTAATGTCTTTCCTGGTAAAAAATAAGTGTAATAACCATTGTGCTGAATCATCACTAGTTCTTGAGCTTAAGAATGTGTAATCTAAAAGGAGAACTTATAAAAGCATAGTATTCATTTACTCACTGTGTTCTGATTCAGCAGAACTCTTAAGCACTTACCTAAATTCCTGTGCAGCAAAGCACTTAATCTTAGATTAACTCAATGTTTTAAGTACATTTTTTTTCAAGAAAACACTTAAACTAAATATATCCATAATCGAGATGGATTACAGTTCCACATTGACCAGGATAGCCAACGGTGTTTAAAAGGAATCATGAAAAAGTCATTTGGGCCATGTTTCCACCCAGAAATTGTACTGCTCCAACTGCTTTCTACAGTGCCGATGAAAATATATTGACAGTGAAATGTTTCCATTAGAGTAGTTCACTACCACATGAAAAGCAGAACATTATGTCTGCTTTTTTCAGCTGCATTTTTCCTATAGGTTTCAGTTATGTAGTTGTGCTGTGAAAGTCATGCCTTGGACCAAAATATTATACTAATACTAAATAGTCCACAATGGAAATGACAGAGAAACAAATAACCTTGTCTGTCAAAGACATCATGAGGTTGTGAAGATAGACCTGGATGGAAAAATACTTGCTGTGCCTGAAAAAATGTTCCTCCTACTTAGTTAATCAAAGGGTTCCCAAATGATTAGGCCTTTTTTGGGTAAACACAAATGCAGTATATTGCTGTAACAAAATAAATGAGGATAGTAAAGACTGAAGTAGGGGACTAAAAGAAGATACAGATTTATAGCTTTATCTATATTGTCAATGTCTTTCATGCCCTGATTTCTGTTTACATTCACATATTGCAAATGACATAAAGATTAGACAGTAACTGAAGAAATGAAACAGGAGCATAGCAGTAGGAAGCAGCACTATAACACAGCAACCTCATACGATAAAGCTCTATTCCAGCAGTAGGTAAAAACAAGGGCAGCTAACAGCAGCCAAAAACCAGCATAGGACAGAGAGTACCCATAACAGCACATCTTCTGCAATAATCAGTGGACAGGATTAACATTCTTTTTGACACTTTCTTTTTTAGGTTTGAAATTTTCAAGTGAAGTAACACACCCTGACCTTAAAGTGATTTACAAAGGGTAAATAATAGTTTTTCTAGTTCTTGTGAGGTTCTGGCACTGGCAGGAATTGTCAATGCTATTTTTTTTAAGACTGGTTTACCTACAGGACTCTCTGGAGATCTTGGATGTTTTATAGTGAGTGTTTTATTTTTGTTTATTTAAATTTGTGTCATCAGTCTGTAATTAAATAATGTGAGAAAATAGGAAGGAAGGAAACCTAAAGTCTTTAGCAAAGAGTTTTTTGATTCTTAATTCTTTATAGGGCATTAGCATTGGAAATTTGCAAACTAGAAACTGAGTTTTGAGTAGGCAGAAAAAACTCCCCATCACCTCAGTTAATCAGCATTCATTTTTCTAGCTGGCTAATATCCTATACCAGTGTCTCCTTAAAAATAAATCAACAAGGTAGAGAATCCATGAATTCAGAGGTATCCTTTTGCTCTTTTTTCTAAAAGGAAAAATACTGAAAACTTTTTTTGTGTTAAGACCGAAGAAGAGTATTGCAGGGTTTTTTTTGTTTCCCAACATTTGCTGGGAATATTTGAGGTTAAGATTTTAAAGGCCATGTGGTAATAGAATTTGAGGTAAATAATACATTTCATTTAATCCAAAAACAGATCAGAATGAGGGAGAGGTCCCTGGAGAATTAGTCAAGTGGTCTGATCAATTCCTAACATCTTACATTGATTAATGTTCTTTTATCTGACAGGGAATATTCACATATATAAACCTATAAGCCTATAATATAAACCTATGCCTATAGGCATATCGGCAAAGCCACATTCATGGCTCCTAGTAGTAGTTCTGTGGTTCCTAAGAGGAATTTGAAAAGCCTAGATGTGCCATTACCACTATCCAAACCTTAATCTGATCACTAAACATGAAATGTAGAATGAAGTCTAAAAAGACCTTTCTTGGAATTCTCAGTGATATAGAAACTGAAAATCATACCGGGAAACTGTTTTGTAAACATGCGAGTGAGAGGTGTTATATTTTTAACATATGAATATCTGGAAGATATTTCTGTTTCCATGAGAAATCGATGACAGTTGAATTCTCTAAGGTTAGGTGAAGTATCAGTCATTGTAACCCCCCAATTTTATCCTGGGTTGGTCATGCAAAAATACTTTCATTTTTTTATTATATTTATATTATAATACTGATAGAGAGTTGGCAGATTCAAACCTTAAGCCACCTTATTTTCCTACATTCACCTGCAAAGCTCAGAACTGTCTGTTTCTTTTCTAAAGAAAAAAAATATTTTAGAAGATCAGTGCCAGAAACCCAGCACTCACGCAACTCTTTGCTAACAACTTGGTGCCAATGAGTGGCCAGTGGGACTGGTGACACACTTCCTTTCTGAGCACTGACTATACAGAATTTAAATGGTGCATTGCATAACCTGAAGATTTGGATTCAAAAAAATAGAGTAAAAGTTGCAATGATGAGCAAACTGAAATCCAAACACGCAGAGTATGAAATCAGCTATTCTCACAGGCCACTACAGTTTGAAAAAATTGCCATTCTTTCTGTCCCACTCACTTTCCCAAAACGTGACAAGCAAAGACTATCTTGGGCAGAGCTCCACCGTCCCATTCTCAATTGGATAAGCACTCTTACAGCTCCAGAAATAAAGTGAATGAAGCCAGATATGTTCTGTGCATCTTTACCTACCTACCTACCTACCTAAAAACATATAGGGTTATAATTTAATGTAATAAAATCCCATTATGGGAAATGCTATAGAACAGTTTTCAGATTCCCTTCTTAACTTTCCATAATATACATATGAATCCATCTGTGAATGCAAAATTCATTTACACATGCAAATTGCATAACTGATTGAACAGTTACCAGACTTGTGTGCTCAGGTGGGGGATTATTTTAACATCTACCTCAAATTGTGTGGATGCAGTGTAGGCGTTCTGCTGAGTTTATGACTAATGTCCCTCAAGGGAGAGCTATGAAAGGGAGAAAATAATCTGTCAAGAACATACTTAACTTGATTAGTTAGAGCCTAAACATTCGAGCAGCCTTTGAACCTGAGCTGAGATGGTTCCAAGAATCTTCTCTAAGACAAGCGCCTCTGACTGCAGCTTCAGGATTGGTGTCTCTCCCTTATTAAAGGAACATATTGTACAAGTAAAAGGATATTATGCTGGATCTAGAAAACATTTTGCAAGTATATAGTAAGTGTGCGTTTAGATACTTCAATACTACATGCTCTACTTTCAGAGAGTATTGTGTATTTAGGGCATGACCCTGACTCAGGAGGCTACATATGGCAAGGTTGGTTTGTTTTTCAGTTCCATTGCTTTTTATGTTTCTTCTTACCACTGTCATGTCTAATTGTTCCTCTTGCTTTACACATCCACTGACTGCATGCTTCTTCTAAGAGAGTGTAGACAGTCCATCTCTAGGGAAAGAAGGGACAAACAGTTTTTGTTTTTTTTTTTAAAAAGTGTTGTTTCTCCTCATATGCTCGACCTTGAGAGGGGAATGTACCTTCAGAAGTGACCAGCGCCCTTCAAATTCTTATCTAAAGGAATCCAACAGGAAACCTTGGAGCTCTTACAAAAATTTAGACTGTCTGTTATTTATCAGATTTACAAGGACACTAGTCTTTGGCTATCAAGCCCTCTTGGAGCCACCAACTGTCCTCTCCCCTTCTCCCTGCTTTTAACAGTAGAGGTAAACATTGACTTAAGTTTTCTTCATACTACCAGTCTGTAGTACAAACAGGTTAACTGTAGGTGCTGGCAAGATCTTAGCTCAGTATTAGCCCTGAAGCCCTGACATCAGCGCCTGGTTATGTCAAGTTACAGGCTCTCTAGCAACTGACAACAAACATTTGGACCCAGCCTTTACTGGGTGGGGAAACTGTAAGAGCATCTTTCTCACCAGTGGTCTGCTACCATTTCCCTGATTTGTTAGATAGAGCCATTAATGGCTGCACATCTCTCAACATCTTCTTAGTTACAAAGTTCCCGGTATTAATTTTTCTCCCATATGAAAAGACCCATACATTTCCTATATGGCTGGTTCTTGTGACAAGCCAGAAACTGAAGTAACCTCTCTTGAGTAACAACCCAGAGGCTTATTATAAAACTACCTTTTTAAGCACATTGCAATTGTGTCATTGTAATTATATGCATGTAAAGCACCTCACAAACATCCAATGCTTGGGAAAGTTAAAAGGGATGTCTTGACAGATACAGCCTATTCTAATATCTAAGGAGCAACTGAGTTCAGCAACTATTCCTAGAGTAGAGTATGATAATACAGTTTGGGCTTCTCTGAGAGGTAACATTAGTATCCGTCCCTGAGTGAACCTGGTAAGCATTCAAAAAGGCGGCAAATAAAAATCTCAAAAATAACATTATGTAGAGCCATGACAATATATAACCTGACATCATGCTGGTGAGGTAAATTACTGAGAATGATGGTGACAGAGAATATTGTCCAGCAGGAATAGGAGGGGAAACTGTCATATTCCAACCCTGATGGATTCCCTGGACCTTTTCTCACAGTCCTTTTCTTGCTTCTCTTTCCCTGTCTGCTTTTGTTTCTTTGTTCTTTTGGGTTTTTTTGGTTGGTTGGCTGGTTTTTTTGGTGACCTAGAGTAATTCACATGACCATATCAGACCTGCCTGTGAAAACACATTCCCACAACTCAAAGTTGTAGTTAGTGCTAAATAATGCTTACAAATTAATTTGGGACCATTAGATAAAAGGTATAAAACCATTGCATTTCTATTATTATATTAATTCAAAGAGCTACTGATGGTATATTTTTGGGCCAAATCCTGCACTATTTGCAACTCAGAGCAGGGTAAAAGGTTTTTCAGCCCATGATCACTTGGTACTACCTCCAACTTGCTGAAATATGTTCTGTCCACAGCTGAAGAGTTCCTGATGAATCCAGCCTGTTTTAACCTAAAAGTGCTTGAGTTTATGACGTGGTTATCTGTACAAACGTACAGACCTACATGGTTAAAGTTCACTGTTTTAAACAGTATATCTCCACACGTACTTGTTCCCAGCTTTCTTAACCATATAATTTAAAGTGTTTTAAACAATGAAATTATTATGACCACTGCACTCACAATTCATTTTTCTACATTTTTACCTTGAGTGATATCTTGCGCACACTATTCTACAATAAACAATCCATGACAACAGAGGTCAAGTGAGTTGACAACAGAGATGGGTCTGCTCCAAAACTCCAGTTCTGAATGTATCTGAACTTCAGCAAGTTTAAAGCAAAGTGCAGGGCAATGAAACTCAGCCCTTTCTCAAGTCCTTTTCCTGACTTCATGGGTTCCTTTCATTTTCTGTGATACAAATTAGTCCTCATCTGGGGCATTTGCATTTGCTTCTCTGAAACACAGGTTTAAATTGAAGCTGGGACTGGGAAGAGAATCCTGGCTAGCACAGAAATGAGAGCTGGTGGTGCCTCTTTTTCTTGCTGGTTGAAGGGGCACTGTTCATCTCACTGCCTCTCCTTTCAGCTGGCGCCATGAGATTTCCTCTCCTCTTCCACACTTCTGCAATGGCTGACATCCTTCTGAGAGCACAGAGCACCACAGTTTCTGTGTTTGAATAGAAGTGCTTTTCAGTACTTTGGCTCTGAAACACAGGAACCCAAAGAACTCGTGTATTCTCTGACCTCCCTGCTATAATTTTTTTAAATTCTTTAATGTATGCTAATCCCTTGACAACTGCAATGTTTTTCTAGGGAAAAGGGAATAATATTTGCTTTGTGAGGACGCTACAAGGCACTTAGTAACCCATATGGTAACAGATTCTCATGAAAAGAGCCTCTCTAACCTAGGATGAACAAACTAATCTTTCAGCAATAAGATGCAAGATACAGCGTTTTTAGGAGATCAGAGGAGGCCTTGGGCTGATCTGGTTAAAAAGAAACTGGAGGCTGACAGGTTACAGCCATTTGGCAAGCCAAATAACATCCAAAAAATATGTGGTTCACTATATGAAATTTCTCCATTTCTAAAAGGAAAAGTCAACCTTGGTCATTATTTCTGCAGTTGTGAGGGCAGTGACATGATCCATTGGTAGATCCCAAGAGGAGTCCTGCAGAGCCTGAGGCATTTTCAGAGAGATTCACACTGCTGTCGCTTCTCTGCTGTGCCCATCCCTCCTGGTAGCACCTCCCAAGGAAAGAGCTGTTACCAGCATTGGGGCTGCAGAGAGGAAGCGCTCAAGCCCAGAGCTGGAGCAGGTGGAGGAGACTCCGCAGGGGCCCGCATTCAAAGCAACCTTGTTAAGCAGCACGCGTCTGCCGGCAGTGGCAAGCCCTGTGCATCTCCTCCGTGCATGATCTGACATGCCCAGTGTCAGATCATGCATAAGAGCTGAGATGTGGGCATGCATTCTTAAGTGATGATTCCTTCTGACCTCCTCCCCTCTCATGTGATGCAATTACCTGGGTGCCTCACTGTTCCAGACTTTTGGCAGTTCAGAGGTCTGCAAAGGGTTGAGCCAGACTCATTTTGTATTAAGGATGAAATATGTCTGGGAAGTTGGTTAGAATAAGACTTGTCTGTCTGTAAGACCTGGAGGATTTTAGAGGTATGGAAGGCTTGTATCCACCCCCTGCATAAACAGAATTTCTTTTCATATATAAAACAGGTTCCTGTCTCCAACAGGAGAGGAAAAATCTGAAAGAATTAATGGGCTCTTTGTTTTTCAATGAGATGCTTGTTGGTATTTGCTTCTCCTATTCTGAGACACTATTTTTTGAGAAATATATTTGCTTCAGCAAGAGGACTCAGGAGCCTTGACCCATGTCATCACAGCCACTGTACTCAGCTGAGCCCTTTCGCAGCAAGTGAGAAAGGCAGACCAATGCTTCGTGCCAGGCACCATATATGACACAATGTTCTGTTAACTATCGCTGCATGTAGCAGACACTCATGCGGGAACATTTCTGAATAGAAACTGCACTGTCCAAGCATGAACAATGTGTGGAGGTGGACCACTCGAACAGGACCGGGCAGTGGTGTAAAAGCTTTCCCCTGCCATAGTAGTTGCAACCTTCATTCTTTGTGTTCATAGTTCAGTAGGCACAAGGGCTTTGGTGGTCCTTTCCAGACTAAGAAGAAGAAAAAATAAAGATCCCCACTCCTCCCAAATACTCTTTAGTTCACTTTAATCAAAATTCTCCCATGTGCAGAAGTGGGTTATATCCCAATTACATCCAACCTGAGGATTAAGTAGAACGCAGGTGCTGTCCCCTGCGCACAGGGCTGAAATTGACTCAGTACTGTGCTCTGCACAGTCCTTCAGTGAGAAAGTCAATGCAAGGAATCAAGAATATACCAGCATTACCATTCTTATCCTATGTAAGTGTCTGATTCCACGGTCTTCCCTGGTGGCCCAACAAGTGTTGATATTACAGCAGAGGCAGCTTATCCAGCTAGAAAACTCGCTGGCTGCAGGACTGGCCATAGAGAAAATACTGTGAGAAGAAATAGACTATGAGAAACTGTCAGAGCTCAATGGGAATAAGTTGTGTGCCTAAAACTCCCCCCCAGAAGAACAATAAATCTTTCTAGTTTAGAGGACATTTTAGTAGAGAGGACTTTACAGCTCAGCTTTGTGAACATGACTGTTTCCGCTGAGGGCTTTGCATGTCACAGGTGGCCTGTGTCGGTTTCAGTGGTTTTTCACAGGTGCCTAAAAAACGATTTGTGAGTTCTGATATATTGCCTGGAAGTGGCTTCCCATATGTGAGATAATACTTAGTGTTACAGAAGGATGTGACTTTTTGTGTCCTGCATTCCAGTTCATGTGTAACCTCCCACTCTCATTTTTACTTACTTCACCAACATATCATTTGTGATAGTTTTAAGAAACGTAAATGTGCTGGGAGCAGGGAAAGATCTGCAGATTTTTTCCTCTACAACTGCGTAATGTCTGCCTTTCTGTGGAGCTGAATTTAAAAGTTGGATCAGGTGTGCTGGAATCTCTTCTCCTACCCAGTCGGTTTAAAAACAGGCATAAATGGTGTAAAGAGACTGACCAAAAAAGGCAGAGAACTGGATATGCAGCTTTGAAGTTAGCTCGAGAGAATATCAGAGTCATTCTTTCCATTGTTATTTGAATGCTCTCATTACTGCTTGGTACGGTGTATTCTTTGGAAAAGAGGAGGAGTGCATATGGGGGAACAGACTGGACAGTGTTATAGTCTAAAGTTATTTGCTATTCACTCTGCAAGGTACAACTGAAAACATAATTCACTGCAGTGACTAACTGAAAGGAGCATATTGCTTCTGTATGCATTGGCAAACTGTCAAGCTGCTAGTGTGAGCTCTTCCTTACCCCTGCACCCTGGCCCTGATGTGGGGTACTCAACAGTTGTGAAAAGCCTGTGTGGAACTGCAAAAGTCATACATGAAAAAAACCAAGAGGTTATTTGATCCGTCGCCTTAGCAGTGCCAGATTGCACCTTTTATATTATACAAGGCATTTTCATTCTTTTTTTTTTCTCTGTCTGCCACTGTTTGAAGGTATTAAAACCTGCTATCCACACAGGACTGAATTCAGGCTTTATGTCTAAACCACGATCAGTGTAACAATAGTAGATTTCTGATATGGAAGACTGCTGGACTCTGAGGTGTTCTCCACCAAGTGGAGACCAGGAGGAAAGAAAAGGTTCAGATTTGAACAGGATCCTAAAAGTTGGTATCTCTGTTCAGAAACAGATATGAGTTTCCGTCAAGATTAAATGGAGAAAAGACTTCTTAATTTAGTTACTCCAGATATGAAAGCCAACCTTTTTCTATAAAGTAAAAATGATAGTTGTAGTATCTTCATCGTGTGTCCCTGTTACCTACCACGTGTTCAGCGAAGGCCTGCAATGGCAGCAGCCTACACAACCCTTCCTGTAGGCTCCAGTGCCATCCTTTCTTACAGTGCCCCACTTACTGCAGTAGCAGTCTCCCCACTGCATCTTGGCAGTGAAGAACCCCATCAGCTTTTCCCTCGCTTCTGTACTAGTGACATTAGGTATCAAAATCCCCTCTCTGCTTTACCTATGAGCCCCAGTAATGTCCTTCCCACACTGCTCTGTTAACAGGTGCCAGATTTCCGCAAATTATCATGATAATGGATATTCCAGTTGTAATCTTTCCACATTGCTCTCCAAATAGATTTAGATGCCAGCATTGCAGCATGCCCTGCAAGCTGTCCAACCATAAAGAAAGGGAAACAAATTTCATTTCTCCAGATTTCATACAAGGCATCCGAACACTCCAGTAGAGAGCTGTGAAATAACTCACTTCCCACTGCTGAGAATAATTATTTGTAAGTTAATGTATAATTGTGTAACTAGGGCCTTTCCTGGCATTAGAAAGAAATTTGAGAGGCAGGTCTTCAGCTGATACATGCAGGTTTAATGATCTTGTCCCAAGTGCTTGTAAAAGACTAGTGTTGAGACAAGCCCAGAACTAAATAAGGCCTTGTTTATTAAGCAAGGCTGCTGTATTTGCACTAGACAGCACAGCAGAAGAAAGACGTTTCTGACAGTTCTTTTATTCAGTTGGCTTAGACATTGCTTATTTGTCACGTTTTAATAGCTCTGTGTCAATTATCAGTTCCTTTAGTCAAAATGAAAGTTGCATTGTCATCTGTTTATAATAGACACACATTGAAATAACATACAACACAGTTAACGTCAACTGTCAGGTTCTGGCCGCTTCTGTTTAGTGAAAGCAGCACGGTTTCTTCAACTCAGCTAAGGAAAATGATGTTTTTGGTAGGGCAGAGGCAGCTGTCGCGTGGTCTGTTGTACACGTAGTACAACAGCAAGTACTTCAGCAACGCAGCTCGAGCCCGTCCATGTGCTTGTGACACTGGCAATAATGCAAGTCTATACACTCCAGACTACATTTAGACTTATCTTGGAAGTAGGGGGGTGGAGGGGCAGGGGAGTGTAGCTTCTGCAGGTCACATTTCTGCGCTCCAATGTGGGTTATGGTAATCAGATCTCTCTCATGAAAATTAAGGGCTTCAGGCTTCTTGGTATTTTGCCAGGGCAACCTGAACTTGGGCAAAATGTTGCTGCTCCCTCCTTCCCCTGTGAAAATTTCATCACAAAAGATGATGATGCAAATTGCTTTATAGGATCACAGACACACCTTTTATTAACTGTGATTGTCACTGAATTGCAAAAGATCGGGGGTGAGAGTATGGAGTGAAGCAAGGGGAGATGATGAAGCAGACCCAAGAGCCAGGGTCCCCAGCCTGGGGAATCTTTATTGTTACAAGGATCCCCAGTCAGTGAGAGTTCTTGAGCAAAGGCTGTTGACCTAAGTGTTTGCAGATTGGTCCCATTATTTGCATACGCTTCCTTGTTCCAAAGAAATCTTAAACACATGCAAGGAAAGCACTGAATTTTCTGTCCTGACTGAAGCAATGTCATCTGCAGAGCTCACTCATCTCCTTACTGACTCAAACTTCAATAAATTAACTACCCCATGTAGTTTTTCTTTCCTTCTCCTCCCTTTTTCTCCTTCTCTCTTTGGCAAAAGAAAGAACTAATATTCAAAGGAAATGAGTTGTGAAACCTCTAACAGCCTGCTAACCATTAGTTTCTATAACCCATGTTGGCAATGCAATATTCACTGAGGACCTCTGGCTGGCTTAGATGGTCCTCTTGAGTGAAAGAAGCAGTTAGGGATGATCACCTCTGTTTGGATGCCCTTAGAGAGCATCACATCATCTTGACAGGGTCAGTGTTCCCTTCCCCATCCTTCTTCTCTCCCTCTCCCCACCAACTGCTCCAGAGATTTTTGCAGATGTACCAGATCCCCAGGTATAGCTAGGGGTTGTCTGTGCTTATGCCCACTGCCTTCTCTCAACTCTCATTTTTGCCAGGCCTCTACCAAACTTCATTGTGGGCACCATGGTTAGTCCAACCTGAGTTATCAGGACTTCTCCATGAGCTCTTGAAGGAAAGCAATAACATGGGCCATTTGAATCTGCTCCCATTCACTCATTGCTTCCTCAGTTTCTCCCAACTTCGTTCCAGTTCTGAGAGCAACAGGCCATTGGACAGAATGAAGAACAGAGGACTGCTGAAGTGCTACACAACACAAGGAGAACCTCCAACCTCTGACTTGCTTTACCACCACAGTCATGAGTTATCTTGCAATTGACTGTGACCCTCCACAGACATCCCTGAAAAGCCATTGAGAGCCAAGAGCATGGTGCTCACCATGAGACCAGGACCACTGTAAGTTTTAACTTGCAGGCAGCTTTTATGCTTACAGCAATGACAACAGTCTAGCTGTTGACCGAAGCACTAGACCATGTGGATTTTTTCCTGATGTTCTAACTCAGTCATTTTTGTGCCAAGTTGCCTCCCTAGAGTTATATCTGCTAGTGACCTGGATTTGCTTGCTACTTCTATAGTGGGGTTTGGCATGTGGGAGGCACCACTGGAAAGCAACAAACACTGAAATCCAAGTTCCCTCCAAACCCTCTTAGTATTTCTCCTGATAATGGTCTAGGAGGGTACAAATCACAAGTTAAAAGCCACAAACAGCTTGCAAGCACTTCACTTGCAGGACAGCTGTGGGTGTTATGGCTCAGCCTTTGCTGTCTTCTTTCCCAATACCACACATGATGGAGGAGGGACCACAAAGGACAATGTGACAGGAAAAGGGGCTGTGGAGGTAGACTATGCCAGGAACTCTTGTCTTCTTACAAAACTCCTTTAAGCATAGAAGGAAGAGGCATATGCCTGGAGTCAGCGTAGGCCATGACCCTTCTTTCATTCCAGGACACCAAGCACAAAAGCAATTATTACCTATAGCAAGAAATTCATACTCCTTTAACAGTATGTAGCCAACTCGCTTGCTTGCTTACTCAATCTGTTTTTAGCCCAGATAGGAACCAAGCTAACCTTACAAGCTGTTGCTGCAGTATTTGGAACAGGAAAATAGATGATAAGAACATAGTGCTTTTCAATATTTTTAGGGTATATAACTGTCCTCATTTGTTATCCACAAGACTCTATTCACCCAAGAGGGAAAAAAAAAGCCATCAACATTCCCTCTGCCTTTCCTTTGCCAAAATTAATGTGGTGACTTTGTTTCTATAAAGGGAAGAGGTAGGTGGGAAGAACTCTTCAGGCATGTTGACTAACAAAATGTGAGCACTGCACGCTAGGCATGGAAGGGAGCCCGATGTGGATGTGGGAACTGCCTGGTCACACACAAGGCTGTATGTTGCACAACCTGGCACACAGACATGCAGCTGCGCAACCCAACTGGGAGACGGAGGAGGCCAACAGCTCCTTGAATTCTCCCCTGTAATCTGCCCCTGTCACAGTCAGGCAGATGCTGTAACACTGGAGAAGACTTTTGCACTGCATGACACAAGACTGATAGAAGTTAAACTGGTTGGGGAAACAGTTTTCAGAGCAATGTGCAGACATTCGTCCATATTACTGTACACAAATAGAATTTAACTGCTTCTTAATGCCACAAAAATAAGACTCGACAGTGATGTTTTACATAACAAAATAACAGGCTGTTGCGCTATTCACTGACTCTGTTACCATGGTGCTCAGCTAGCCTTGAGCATACTAGCTAGAATAGTAATGTGCTCCAGGTATCATGATTGTAAAACTCAGTCTGGGACCGACATTGTCCAAGTTGGGATTTTTTTGTACAGCTGTATGCTGAACTGTCCAGATCACTAACATGAATGTCAGTGTGAAGGACTACTGTAAGTGTTTGGTACTACCAGTGTCTGTCTGCAAGACTGAGGCCATGGTGAAGCAGAAAGAGAAGGCCCGAGTCTTTCTTTGTAAAATATTTTGAAGGACATCAGGTTTCATCATTCAGTTCCGAAGATCCAATGACTGCTGTGGATGGCTGAGGAACAAGGCAGTCAAGGCAATCCACACAGCAAAAATGTTGAAGGACCTGGCCTTCATGGTGAAGATATTTCTCTTGAGCACTGCAGGTATCTCAGTGAAAAAGACATGGTCCAAATGCATATTTTTTCTTGAACACGTTACAGCCATTCCACACAGGTATTGTACTCATCACCAGTTATTCATTAAGCAGCATGACTAACATCTGTCATGTGGTGTTTGTTCACTCATTATCTGTCCATAGGTGAAGAAGTCTGTTGCAGTGGTATGCAGGTTGTTGTGGTAAAGTCTTTTATTCTTTTTTTATTATTATTTAGCATGTGTTACTGTACATTCAGGACACAAAACATGCTATGCGTAAACACTTAAGGCAAGATGTGTGAACAATCCCATGGAGAATTTTTTATACTTTCTACAAATGTCTCATATAAAATTCTGCATCATCTGCAGACCAGCCTTACCCTTTCTGTACACCCTGGACTGTACCAAAGAAGCAAAACTGCTTGTCACAATAGTACACCCCTCAACTTACTTAAAACCATATATGGCTAGACATATAACACTTGAAAGCAATGTTGGAGGTGTCCAAATTTCAATGGATAAAGAAAAGTGAAAGATGCAGAGATGACTGGCATCATCAAGAACAGAGCCATCAAGCAGCCAAAAAAATAGACTTCCAAGTGAAAAATGGCACAGGCTTGAAGAGAGGCTCATAGTTCATACTCATGTTCAACATGCAGTCGCCACTACATGACAGGTTTCCTTTGCTCAAATAATGTCTTTTATTTGCTCCATCTAAAACATTTTCTGACATTTATTCATTCATTTCAGGCTGTTCTAGGAAACATCTGTACAGCAAATGTGTCTTAGACATAGAGCTTGGATGAAAGAGATTTCCTTTTGGACTGGATAGCCTGAAATAATGACCTATGCAAATAGTACAAATGATTGATACTTGTGGTATTGCTCACGACAGTGCTATCTGCTGTTTCTCCCCTGATTTTTTAATGAGATTTTAAAGCCTTTGAATGCACAATCCCAGCCTTTTCATTAACTTAGCTAGCATGAAAAGCTGTGGGGCCTACGTGGCAGGTGCTGTGGGTTAACAATAAGGTTACTGTTTAATTGAAGGAAAATAGAGAGTTGAAAAGGGCCATGAATAAAAGGATATGGGATCTTTTCTAAGGTCAGAAGAGGCATTTTAGATCAGGAGGTGCAAAGAGAGGCCGGCTACAGAGAACATTCCTTCTTGCCACATTCACTTGGACAGCAGAAGGAGATTATACCTTGTAATTTGTTCTGCAAAAGATAAAGGAATCAAAGTGAAATGTCTAAATGCAAGAAATCTGTTGATACTCAGAGGATCACCTGAGTAGTTGACTACAGCTCCTTGGGGAATAAATTATTTTTCTGGCTGGTGTTCCTTACCAGGCTTACCTCTCTGAAACTCGGAGAAACTCAAGGACACAGTCTAACAAGTGCAATAGCATTTCAACATGGATAAATGGTATGTGATTTACAGGTTGGTTTGTTTTTAAACACTGGCTGACTCAGTTACTGAGAACAGTAATTATGCAATCAGTGATTGGGAGTTTAGAATGGAAAGTAGAAATGTTCAATCAAAATTGCAAACAAACTTTCTAAAAAATGCCTGAAAGCCATTTTGCTCTCATCTGTGCTTTTTAATTGCAGTAGGTTCAGGGTCATTCATGTTATTCCTTGTGCCTTTAAGATAGTGTTTCAATGGTATAAATGGGCCTTCAGAGACTGAGAGGCAGATGGAGAAGAGTACAGTTTCAAAATTTAATCAAATACCTTCCAGTTACAAAGCACAGATGTTCAGGGTCAGGAACACACAAGTGGAGTATTGCTATAACGTGTCAGGCTACTGATGCTGCTGTTGGAATAACCTAACCATTTGCAGGTGACTCAGAAGAAGGTGCAAGAGCACCAAAAGGAAGACTATATCATAGTTTGCTTATGGGAAGAGTTCCTCCTCAATACTTTCAGTCACTTGCCGTAAGTATTTACATACCTTACAGTGTTTAACTTTAATTTTACATAGGTAAGTGAGGCAATGATGGATGTTCAGATTATCCATTTATGTGGCCAATGGCTTTTCAAGTTTTGCGAATGTCTTGGGCCAAGTGATAACACCTGGGAATAATTTTCATGTGGTAATTATGCATCATGAAATTCTTTTCCTTTTTAATTAAAAGTTCTGCCTTACAACTTCATGAAACATCCATTTTTGCCCTAATAAAAAAAAGATTACTGTAGTTTCTCTATGACACTCATTCTTTTTAAAATGTTTATTATGATGCCTTGTACTTGATCTCTCCTCTAGCACATATGCCTTTTTTTATTATTTTATTTTAACTACTACAGTTTGGCAATCCTTTTCTCCTCTTAATGTTTCCTTTACATAACTGGGGAATCCCAGGCAAAGACAGCAATGATGATCAAGTAACATGCTTGTGGATTTTGTGGTTTCTCCAGTCCTGCTTTTAGGCTGCCAGGAACCTCTTGCAGATGTATTTTCACTGAGCGCTATACGCGTTAGTAGGAAGGGCTGCTTCAGGGCCATGGAATTTTCTGTGGGCAATCTCACAAGAGCATCCACTGGGCATGATTCAAAGTTTTACAGATAGGTGCCTCTGGATACCTCCTAACCAAGGCATGGTCCTTTGCCTTCCACATGCTCTCCTTTTTGTCTTCTTGTACTCTGCTGCGTATTTTCTACTTGTTTCCTCCTTCCTTCCCATTCTCCTCCGTTCTCTCTCCTCCCATTTTGACTATGTCCGCATGAGAAATTTCAGATGTCTCATCTCAGCCCTTTGGTGCGTGCACTCCAGCTGACATACCTATTCCCGCCAAAACCCTTAGCCTTGATACGGACAGCTCTGTATTTTTGAGTGTTTTCTTCATGTAAGCACAAGGAGGGGGCTGGAGAAGGCAGAAAGTAAGTTACCCCCCCAAAAATGGTGTTTCTGAGATGAACCATGTCCACACCATGAGCCTTTTGCTGTGGTGCATAACACACTGCCCTAACCTGACACGGACTCGCTCTTTCCGTGACCTGCTGAACCCCATTTCCAGCCCCATTCATTCGCAGCAGCCAGCTTGCCTGCCCTCTGCCTCGAAGCGTGAACATGGCGGAGCGTGTGCTTGTGTGCGGCTGTACGCCATTCCCGGGAAGGGCTTCGTGAACAGGGTGAGCTTCAGAGCTTCAGCCCGGATGGGGTTTTGAGCATCTCGTGGAAAATCACAAGCCAGGGTCTCTCCCTCGCTCCCAAACTCACAGGGACGCACACGGGGCGTGTATAGGAACATGTTATTGAGCGTGCAAAATGCGTGCAGGAAGGGAGGTAACAGTTCCTGCTGTGAAGGGTCTGTAGTGGTGTGGACAACAACTCGGGGAGGGGGTGAAACCTGCCCGCAGAACCCCTTCTTTCCTCTTCAGCGCTCCCGCTCGCCTTCCCCCCACACTTGGCTGGAGCCGGGAGAGCCGCAGCTCCCCTTTCGCAGCCTTCCCGTGTCGAAAGCGAGGAACTCCACCGAACCCGGCACCACGGGGGGTAAAAATAAAGGGAACTGAGGGACGTTATCCTTTCTTCCCTCGACTCCAGGATCAACGCGGAGAGGAGAAGACGGCTCTGGGCGCAGGGACCACCCCTGCCGGGGGGTGAAGGCGCCCGGGCCCGGGCTCACCTCAGCGGCCCCGCAGCCGCTCCCAACGGCCGCGCGGCCAGGGCGGGAAGAGGGGAGGTCGCGGCCCCGCTCCCCTCCCCCCGGGCGGCCCCTCACGGGGGGGCGGTGGTGATGGCCGGACCCAACCGCCGCGCTCCCGCCCCGCGGGGCTCGGCCGCCCCTCACCGGGGCCGCAGGGCCGGCCCAAGCAGCGGCGGGGCCGGGAGCACCCCGGGGCGCCCCGCCGGCCTTTCCCCCGGTGGCAGCCCCGCATGCGCGGGCGGGTGGGGGGAAGGAAGCGGGAGGGCACCAAATTCAAATCGCTGCTGAGGAGGGAGGGGAGAAAACCGAGGGAAGGAGGCAGCCGGGGGGAGCGGAGCGGAGGAGGGAGGAAAAGAGGGAGGAGGAGAGAGTGGGAGGGGAGTGTGGAAGACTCTAAGGGAACGCGGCAGAGGCCGGGAGAGGAGGCACGGCGGACGGCGGGGGAAGGCGGAGGTGTCAGGGGAAGGACAGGGCGGCTCCGGGCACCCACGGCCGCAGCGCGGGGCAGCCGCCCCGGCCCGCCCGCCGCGCTCCGCCCGCCCTCCCGCCGGCACCATGGTGGACAGGGGCCCCTTGCTGACCTCGGCCATCATCTTCTACCTGTCCATCGGGGCGGCGATCTTCGAGGTGCTGGAGGAGCCGTATTGGCGCTCGGCTACCGACGACTACAAGCGGCAGAAGACGGAGCTGCTCAAGCAGTTCCCTTGCCTGGGCCAAGAGGGGCTGGACAAGATCCTGCAGGTACAGCGGGCGCCGCCGGGGCGGGGGCCGGGGCCGGGGGTGCCGGGTGGCGGCAGGTGCTGCCGGGCGCCCCGGAGCGGGACACAAGGCGCCGGCGGGAGGAGCGCTGCGGGGCTGGAAAGCCCCTCGGCTCCCCGGGAAAACCCGACCGTAGGTTCGTCCTCACAAAGCCCGGTGCCTAAAACTGTCCCTCGGAGCGGGAGCGCGGGGAAAGCTCTTAATCGTTCGTAACTACTTAATGATAGAGTGGTTAAATGGGTCTGCGTCTCCTTTTCTTCCCCCCCTCGAGTGATGAAGGAGCTCGGGGTTGATTTCGGGTTTTAGATGGCTGGTCCTGGGGGCTGGAGGGGTTCACGCTGCTCAGCCCCGTGGCCGTGAATGCCGCCCCTGCGTTAGCTCCCAGGGTGGTTTCTTCTGCCTCAGTGGATGTTGTGTTATGAGCTAGGGAAGGTGGTGAAGCCAAGCGTCTTGATCCTCTTCTCTTTGGTCTGATTTCCTTACCCTCCTCTTCCTTCTTTCTTTTTTTTTTTCCCCCTTGATTTTTTAAATTTATTTTTGCATTGAATACTCACGTTGATGAGGAAGACGTGTCTGGGGGTCCGAGTGCGGGTCCCGGAGGTCAGTCGGGGTAACCGAGGGAAAGGCTGTATGCCTTGCGCGGAGGGATGCTTGCAACTCTTGCGCTGTTATTTTTACTTTAGGAGAATGACTTCTTTCCAAGCCATAAGGAGTTGATAATCGTCCTATCTTGCTCATCTGGCAGAACGCCTCTGCAAAACTAATTATTAATCAATAGCATGTATTAAAACATTGAGCAGTATAAACTTGGTTAGTGCTTTTTCATGGACATGGTATCCATTAAAACGTGGTGGCAAGCAATGGTGAACCAGGAAAAATAGGCTGCCCAGATGTATGGGGCTCCAGTGGTGAGAGTGAGTCATTTGGGACTTTATTTCAGAATTGTTGATATTGACTAGATCTTCTGGTTATTGTGTTTCATTTTGTTTTTTATTTTTAAATTTGCTACTAAAATGCTAAAATACAGAAGACTGGGGAACTGTCTCAGTTTTATTGGTGTAATCAATACTGTGCAAGCTTAGAAGAGGGCATGGTCCTTGATCCTAAAAGTTTGTAGTTTAAATTCTCTTTCTTAAGTTGGTGGCTGCTTTCTGTCTGCTTCAGATAGCAGAGCTTTCTGGTGGTAGTGTCCTTACTGTTACCTTCTTAGTACACTATTAAATGTGTTTTTGTGGTATACAGTGGAACGGGTGGATGGAGGCTTGAGATTGTAAAGGGATGTTGGAAAGTGAAAGATAGGCTATGTTTTTTGAGTATGCTTTTGCTGTTCTGGAATCGTACTGAAATCTACTCTAGGTTATGTCCCAAACCTCTTTTAACATCCTCAGGAAAACCCTTATTTAGGGTGGGATGTGCGTTAAGCCTGACATGCTTCACTTGCTGCAGACATAATGCAGAATCTAGATTCTGGCTCAATTTAGGATGAAATTCATGTTGGTATGAGAGAATCATTAGGGTTTGGGTTTGTTTTGCTTTGTTTTTTTCATGATCCTTATCACCATTAATCCTGAAGTGGCAGAAAGATTCTTCTTAAAATACAAAATGACAACAAAAAGGTTATTGGGCAGTTCATTAGAATAGACTTTATGATAGATAGAGTACACTGTAGAATGGGGATGGGTGCAGGAGCAGTAAGGAGAAAAGAAAATAGTATAAGGCGAACTATGGCCAGATCAAAATACTTGGTTTAGGTATCTCTCCAGAGCACAATGTGGAGGGCCTTCCCTCTTCGGTGCATGTTAACTCCTGGTGATAGTCTCGTATTCATGTGACTTCAGTTTTGCCTCTGTACTACTTCCAATCATACCTTATTTTCCAATAAATCTGATGATCCCCCACAGATACTCTGTTGTCATCTTAAGCTCAGGTTAGCTAAAATGTAAGTCCTACCTTGGTCTTATTTCATTCTTCCTGTTAACTGGAAACTTCACTGCCTGCTTTCTTCCAGACTTGTAGTTTTGCTCCTGTTCTTACTCAAATTCTCTGTGAGAAGTGATGGGAAGAAGGGCAGTGATGTTTCTCAGGGCAGGATGGCGGTGTGAAATCTAGCCTAGCTGAAGCTAACTGAGGTGGGGGGAATGATATAAGCGCATCAGGATTTCATCCCGAGTAAGCTGTAAAGCATATCAGAAATAGTCTTCGTAGCTGTCCGTTCTCGACTTCTATCCATGCTGCTTCTGTTGGGTTCTGCTGAATCTTTGAGACCTTACTAACACCTGTTCTCTTTTGGCAAATCCTGATCATCCTGTTTTCATATTAAACCTCCAAATTTATTCTCTTACAATACATCCAGAATGTTGTTAATTCAAAAATGTGCATTCCCCCCTGCCACAATCCCCACCTCTGTTTTGTTCCTTTTAGCCTCTTCCAGGGACTCTCTGAACTTGTTCTTGGGATTTTGCATGATTTGACTCATTTCTCTGCTCTTTTTTTAAATGGCCTTCAGTCTTCATCTTAGAGCCTTTTCTCTCACTCTGCTTGCGGTCCCCACTCATGTGACTCTACAGAGGCACATTGAACTTTGCTATTACTTCACTGATATACTTTTTGATATCTCCATTTAAAACACACTGGATAAAGTTCTTCAACAAATATCACCAACTGTAGAATTTTAAATGATTGTTCGTAAAATGCAAGGATGCCAAGAAATGTTCAAGTTGAACTAACAATACCATTTTTGTTTCCAGAAGCAGCCTGAAAGGTGACAAGGACTGACTTATTCAGAGACCGATCTCTGCTGCCCTTGTTCCCCATCCAGGTTAGCTCCTGTGTTCATCTGAGGCTCATGTTAGCTGTAAATGCAATGGAAACTCTGTGTGGAATGGCTACAAAGCTAGATCTGTAGTGAGATCTTAACCTACTTGTCTTTTTAAGTAGTTATCAGCATAGAGTCTCAATTCACGTACAGACTGGTATCTCTGTACCAACGGTTTAAGTGATTATTAAGTGGGCTGTATTAGGTCATATACTGTCTAAAGTTTATATTCTATAATAAAGACTTCACCACACATTACAGTAGAAATACACTGCAATAAATGTTTATCTAAATGTATTTAACAAATTGTCAGAAAGCTCACAAGCTGAGTATTGTAGGATATGCCAAAAAGAAAGCCTTTCCCCCCAGTCCTAACTGAGAAATGCCTAAAAATAAACTTGTTTAAAAACAGCTTTTAGAAGTCTCTTATGTGAAGAATCCATTTGCTTTTGATTATTCTAAGTACCATGTTACTTATCATAACTATAAAGTGTGAAGAAAGTACTTAAACTCTTCTTGGAGTAATGCTACTTTGACCTTGATGTCAAAGGTGACTCACTCTGGACGGTGTATAGGCTGGTTGCTGCTGGCCCATCCTCTTCTGGGTAAAGCTGATTACTCAAATGAAAATGTGGCTGAGACACTTCACATGACAATTTATGTAGGCCTCCAAAGACACTCAACCACAACGATGTATTGACACAAGGAACTGTATAATGTCTCCTCACTATGTACAGTTACCTTGAAATATAAAAGTCTCATAACACTTTGGAATATCTGCAAAAATAAACATATTTAAAAGTGATGTAACTGTGCCATATTCATTGGCATTGGAGAATCTTACAAGTAGTGTAACACCACTGTCATGTTGATAAAAGTCTATGGTTTGTCCTTGCCACTTGCTGCTGTGGCCCAAGTCCTGAGACTCTGTAAGAAGAGGGAGAAGGCTGAGATCCACAGTGATGACACCTTCACCTACCCTGCAGTAGGAATGAGTTTTGGGAACAGAAGAAAATGTAAGGCAATTCAGTCATTTCCCTCTTCTCCAGTTCCTCACTTTTATTCTTTTATTGCTCCATCCTGATTGTGAAACACCAGCTTAATGATAAAGGAGCTATTCATGCAAGGAGGAGCCCTCTTGACCCTCATGTCACTATTCACATGAGCAAAGGTTTGCAACACTGGGCTGCATCTTATTTACTGGGAAATCTCTTTTTCTTGGCCCACCACAGTCATCAAAAAACTAAATGGCTTCCATTGATAAACATCAAGGCAGGTAAAAAGAAAGGCGAGAATGTGAAGATGAGTGAAAATGGTTACTTTTAAAACAGAGCAATAAATTGAAGAGAGAAACTGCTGGCTCCATTTAGGAGAAGCAGACAAACATGCTGAGTATGAGAACAAATAATTGAGGTCTTTATTTGAAAAGCATACAAGACTAAACAGGCCAGAGAGATAACTTTAGAAACCTAAATGTTTAGACTTAAAGCCCAGTGCTGTGAGCAAACATTTAGAAGACTTTTAAGGAGAGCTTCAGCTAGGATATAGACAGCACACAGGAGGATTATGCTAAAGGAAATATCAGTTAAGTGGCTTAATAGTAATTTCTCCCCTCTTGTCTTTTAAAGCCAGGATGTCTTCTCCACTCAAATACTGACAGGTGCATTTACAGGATTGTGGTTGGTGTTTGAGGATGCTGAAGTGTGCTTCTAGATTTGTTTATTCTTGGAGTTTGTCAGTTTCATAATAAAACTTTAAAAATATTCTTTGATTCTGAGCACTTTTTCCCACAAAGCTTTACTTCCAAGCTAGTACCTTAAGGTTTAAATCTAGGTGCAATACCCTTGAGAGAGTCTGCAAACTATAGTTTTCTTAAGAACTTGAGCTAGGTTTTAAATGCTTTTCATTAGTTCAACATTCAATAAAGAGATATGGCTTTTGGTTATGCTTTGTAGAGTGATTTGTTTTCCAATGTAAAGTTAATAGGGACCTATTTTTCATAATCTTTCCCTTCCCCTGTGTCCTTCAGGAGGTGCATAATGAACCTGCATAAATGAGGTTCTAGACTCCTGGGGTTTGGTTTGTTGGTCTTTAACTTCCCGATCCCTTCCATCTAAGGTGTTGAAGGTGGGGGAGACAAATAGGAGACTGAATTCCTTAGTTGGAATGTCAGATGAGCTGTCCCTTTCAAGACCAAGACTTTTCCATGGGCTCAAGAACGTGAAGCTGAGCAGTTATGGGACAAGAACAAGTGACTGCCAATAGAAAATCTTTAACTGCAAAATTAATGACTACATCTAATACCTGTTGTATAAAACTTCACAGTGCAAATTAAGGTTTATGCCCAAGAAATAGGTATTGCTAGATTTTTCAAATGTCTGTGTTTTGTTATGCACAGTCTAAGTTCAGCAGGGATGAACAGAGATGAAAATGTAGGACCACTGTCCACAGTGCTCTGTGGCATCTTAGACTGAGTTACAGATATTGCCACTGCAGCATTAGGAGAGGAAAACTGAGGACAGGCAGTACTACTGTACTCCACAGCTTTTTTCTCTGTGTTTCTACATGCAAAATCATATGTAAGCAGGCATGCTTTTCTGTTGTGTTTTCTTTTTTTTCCTTTTTTCCCCTCCCCTGTTTAACCATTACATTGTTTAAACTTTCTTGGAACATAGTTAAACAAAGCTGATAGTGCATACACTGCAACTATGTCTGCTGATGGAGCAATAGCAATCGATCAGAAGTTATAGTTTTCCTGCTGGGGGCTTTTCTTTTTTCCTGCTATGAATTTAATTATTGAGTGCTTGTAGTATGTTGTCCTTCTGTTATTTTTGGACAGAATATTACCTGACACGTTACCTTCTGATACTAAGTGTGTTTTCTGGCAAGCTCTGCTCTAGAGGCTATGGCATGCAACAAGATTTGCAGGCTGTCAACAGCTTGTTGTCCTAAAAGATCTTGGAACCTCAGCTTTGGTTCATACTGTATACGTGGCTATTGCAAGATACCTTCCATAGCCAGTGAAGATACAGTGTAATGATGGCTTTGTACAGATTTCCTTTTTTAAAACAAATTGTTGCTTCTGCTATTAACACTAATTAAACAAAATTAATTGTTTTGCTTTTCTCTGAAGGCTGATGACCTTCAGAGCAATCACATTTCATGCTGGTACTGCAAGTAGATGTCAACATAGTAACACACAACTAGAAACAAGCTGGATTGCAAGTGGCAGTCAATAGTCCGATTAGCAGGGGAGCAAGTGAGAATGCTTTTGCGCTTTGCTGTGGACCTGCTGATCACAGTGCCTGTATTTGCACGGTTTTTATTTTGTGCTGACTCTTGTATGATCCTATAGGTTGAATGCCTATGAGCAAGTAGTTAAATTTCTTCAATGGAGTATGTCTTTGGCTTTTTGTTTAGTCCAAAATGAGTTCAGCTCATAAGCTCTAGTCTGCTCTGTAGTATGAAATAAGACATGATAATAGGGGACAACTGGAAGAGTTGCACTCTTCATCTAAATTAAAATACCACTGTGGTCACACATGAAGCTCTTGATGGTGCTATAGACTTTCTCAGGAGAGCCACACTTAGAGGCAGATTGAACCCCTAAAATACGGCATGCAATACACACTCTCTGCATTTTTACTAGCCCTATTTATTGAAGGGATGGTTTAGCCACGGCTTAGGCTTGAAGGTATAACCTTGTCTTCCTTTATTTCTTTTCTTTGTTCTGATTTAGGTGCCCCAACAGTATTGCTGGTTCTAGTGTTACTAGATCTTTTCTTTAAAACACCAAGTTCTTTAGCAGGGAACCTCAGACTGGCAGTTTGTTTTCTGTGTCCACCTAGCTTATTTTATCATGTCTTTATACTAGAAGTCATAAATATTACTGTATTAATTATGTACTTATCAACATTTTAATTGTAGGCAGGAGAGATCTCTTGTAGGCCTGCCTTGCCCTCACAGCTCTATCTACAGTCAAATCAGTAAGGAAGTTTATTTCTTTTTTTTTTTTTATCCTAGTGGATCAAAGGCACTGTTAGGTGCAAAGTAGCTTCTGAAATGTTTTAAACTCAAACCTTGTACATTGTTTTCTTAACAAAGAAACATCAGTGATGAACAGGGAGTAGGAAACTAATAATACGTTGCATGTCATAGCCTCTGTTGAATCTTGAAATCAAGTACCTTTTCTAACAATATGTGTATCTGTATTGTTTCTTGTGGTGGACCTGGTTTTTAACCCCTGTTGTGGGATCAATTGCTACAGATCAGCCCATCTGTAGAACTGTATTTCTGCCTTAATGTAAAGGAAGATGTGGATTGTGATTGAGCAAACTGGCAAATACTAAATTGACTTTGTTCTGTGCTGGCACCTTACAAATATTGTGTAAGCAGATTCCAACTGCTGCGAAACAAAACAGAGACTTGTGTGTCTCTTCGAGATTGCAACAGGTGCAAAAAAGTCCCAGGTAGACCTATCACAGGTCTCTGAACTCTGATCTTTCTCAACAACACAAATGTCGGTTATTTAACATTAATTTGGACTCCAGAATAGGTGGTAAGATTGTTGGATAATGGCAGCTAAGGAGTGATAGCTAATGAAACTTGAAAATTATTCTGCAAGGGGTTGTGAAGGTCCTGAGGTAGAAAGCATAGTCAGATATGATACAGTATTTTTGGTTGACTAAAATATCAAATTCATCAGTGGTGACTTTGTGTGTGACCTCCAAGTGTTCATATTGCTGCTTCTCTACTTCCAACCTGCTCCCAGGGAGTAAAATGCTTTGGAGGAAAGTAGCTCAGGAATCATGTGTGGTCCCTTGTTAGAGAAATGGTAGCTGTAAGTGTGTGTGTTCTGGCTTAGGAGGGAAGTGAAGCTGATGAGTCTCCTCTGGGTACCAAAGAAACAGGGGAGGTGGTGAGGCCAAGCAACATCTGTATAAAGAGAAGGGGTCTAATCAAACTTACTGGTGGTACTGACTTCTCCCATGGCTTCTCTTGCAGCAGCCTTGCTGGAACCCTCACCCTGCTACATGCTCAGCTATTACAGTTGCTGCTAACCAGCTTCACAGACTGTAATGCAAACATGTTAAAATCAAGTTAAATAGTTGAACTATGATAACTTGCCAGTTAAGTCAGAATTTCAACCTTCAGGCCTGTGTAAGTGGTGTGTACGTGACTACAGAATGGCCGAAGGCAGTTCTTTAATCAACGCTTGCCTTGTTGGCACAAGGGTTTTTGAAGGGCATTGCAATTTATCCTTAGAAAATCACTCTTTCTTATTGGTATTGGTGCACTCTGACAGCTTTTCACCTGTGTCACTATCAATTTGCCCTTTTAAAATAATACCTGCATGTTTCCAACTTTTTTTTTTTTTTATGGCTTTTGGGGTGGAAGATGAGAGAAGGGAGAAGAATAATGAAAAACTTTGAAGTTGCTTCTCTTGTAGTAGCAAAACCAGTAGCTAACTTTGTGTCTCTACGTGATTTGTTACGGTAATACTACCTTGAAAGTCTAGTATCTTAGCTGGATTGTGACTGTAGGATAACTGTGCTTTTTCATGAAGTTGCTACACAGTCTCTGCAAGGCCCTAAAGCTGTCAACTTGATTAATGACATGAGCATAGATGTCTGTCTTACATTTAAGAGAAGTAAAATATAGTTCACACTCTGACAGTCCCTTGGCTTTATTTGCATGTGTTTTTAAGAATGCTTGCTCAGCTCTGCTACAATTAGACAGTTGGTGATTTGGACAGATGTCCTCACAGCTGGCTGCTTGTAGTTGTTTCCTAGCAGAGAAACACTGCAATAAAAGTTTCATACTAGGCATTGCCTAGGTGCTTTCAGCTGAGTTCTGTGCATCTTAGGAAAACAGTCTCACTTATTTGAGGTAACTGCAGCTTTTCTGTGGTTTTGATGACTTTCTGAGCGTCTTGTATGCCAAGCAGCTTTTAAGCTTGAAGGTTCTCTACTTAGCAATGTGCAAGCGCTTCCTCTGTCTCTGCTTTTAAGAAAGTAATCGGTGCCTGCTGAACAGTTAGAGATGTCGGTTGCTGGAAATCCAAGGTAGGAAGGAAAAGACTGTAACAACCAGAAGGCAGCAACTATAGTTCTTCTGCCTGCTGATCCCTCTTCCCTTTAATACAATAGCAAGAAGATAGCAGAGTGGTTTGGCTTTCATACGTCCTCAGGGGTAGGACAGTTGAGAAGTGGCAGGGCACAGAGTCTGTTAATTACCCGCCACATGTCAATGCTGTACATTACTCTTTGCCTTCAGGTTGTCTCGTGTTAGATGTTTAGGAGTGACCTGCAAATATATGGGAAAATTTATGACGCTGGAAGTGTGCAGCGTTTGGTAGTCTTAAAGTTGAAAGATTTTTCAGTTGACTAAATTTGCTTTTTCACTTACTGAAAACGCTTTCTACAGGATGTATGCAATGACTTGTTTACAGTCTCCTGGTTTTTGCCCAGGAACTAAATGTGATACATTCAGTATGAAAAGCCTATTGAAGATCTACTGAAGCAGTATCTGCTCAGCTTTTTGTCAAAGCTGTTGATTGTAAGCTCTCTTGGGGGAAAAAAGTCCCCTCTGTGTACTTAGTAATATAATGCTGAATATAATAGCAGAAGACTCTGTTCCAGTGTAAATGTTGTGTGTGTGCAGTTTTTAATGTTATACTATTCTTGCAAAAATGGGGTTTGTGTGCATGCTGATGCAACAGTGTTCAAGAAATATTCTAATGCATAGCTAGCTCTTACCAGCAAACTGATGCGATTACCAGTCTAGTTCACTCACCCAGTAGAAGAAACAAGATAGACTAGGCAAGTTATGCTATTACAGGTCTGAGAGTGTCTAGATCAGGCTGTTTCCCAGTGTGTTTATCTCAGTTACTGATTGCACTTCTTCATATCATGCCATAACTGTGCTGGCAGATCTCTGTATCTATATTTGAAAAGATTTGTCCAGAGCAGCCTCCTCTTCTTCCCCAATCCTCCTCAAAGATCAGTCTTGAGCTAACCTAGTGTTGAAGGGATTTGTAGTAAGTAAGATAATAAAATTGTATTTCAACTTAAGCCCTGGAATAAAGCTAAATACATAGTAACAGAAATCTCAAAGCAAATAGTGTTTCTGTGGCAGGTTTTTCCCCCTTGTTACTCCTCTTACCATAAACCCATCACCTTGCTATTCATATAAAGCATCCCGTTCATGTTGATGTTGGAAGTCTGCCTTGCCTTGCCTCCTCCTCCTGCTGTCTGATGGACCGATACAGGGAGAGAGACTAGCGTGGTTGAGGTTATGTGAAGTTTTCAGTTGCTCCTGGAAACGTAGTTGGTTGTTTGGCTTAACAAGGTGATTTAGTAAAGGTTCTACCCCAAAGAGTTAATAGGCAACAGTGTGACTCCTGCTCCCGTTCTGTAGTTCGAAAGTCTAATTGATTAAAAATGTTGTTTCACTTAGTACTCTGCTCCACCCAAGTCTGATCACTTTTATTTTTGTTTCATTGATTTGATGCTGTTGGGGAAAATTAAGATTTTTATTCTAGCATGTGTAAGCTCACTGAACTGTCAGACAAGTAACATTATTTTACCAGGACCTGCTTTTTTTTCTTTAATTTGTTTCTCCTGATGATAGGTTGTTAAATAAGAAATGAGATGTACGATGCTACTAGTACACTTTGGCAGCAGCTTCTAGTTTGTCTTCAGAGAAGCAAGACCTTTAATGTTGTATTGAAATTTGGGGATGAAGTGCAAAAATGCTTGTGAAATGAAAAGCCTATAACGTTTTGGTCCTAGCTACTAAGAAACCAGCTCCAAACAGTTTTTTAGGGTGTTCTAACAAAACGACTTGCTGTAAATTTCTTAATCTGAAGTATGCTTTTATGCATGGCTATAAATGGGAGACAGCATAATATGCTGCTTAATGCAATGTTACTTTATGCTGCAACTCATTCCCTGAGTTGAAAAGCTTATTTAGGCCTCTGTAAGCAAAGTCGTCAAGCTTGGATCACCTGTGTTTTGACTTGTCCTAATGAACTATTCTTATACACGAAAGCATGGGGGGAAAGGGGAAGGGGGATGCTTCATTTTAAAACTCAGCTTCCCCTTTTACTTTTCCTGTGTAGCATCAAGGCTTTTCTGTCCAAATATTCCAGTTTATACCATTTTATGGATGAGTGAAAATCTGCAAAGATTAACTAGATTGCTGCTCCAGGTCTTGAGGTCTTGTTTGAATAAGGGGAAAAAAAATTGCAACACTTCAAAGGTATGGTCCAACCCCTCCCCATCTAGTGAATTAATCTCAGTAAACTGTTTTTATTGACACTAGGATTGTTTTGGTTTAATTTAAATCTACTTAAATCAATTGCAGCTAAACTGAAATACATTATTTTGGAAACTAAGACTGCTGCATGCTTAGCATCTGCTTATGCAATCGGTAACCAACTCTGTTGCAATAGTCTCATGTAAACAGTCTGGTTCTAACCCTGCCTAACATAGGTCACCAACTGGTGTGAGGGCTTGATTAAACTCTTGACTCTTCTGCTTCCACTTTCTTATCTCTAAAATGGGGACAACAGCATTTTCCAAAGCTCTTTTAAAGGGGAGTTGGCTACATTAGTCACCATGTATGTATTCAGATAGGAAGGAAGCCTAATCTGGTACTATAGATTATTCCAACTTCTTAATTTCAGCTGATGCAATGTAAAAGTTGTTGAAACACTTTTTTTTTTTTTTTTCCCCCAACCAAGGAAAAGTGCATTATAAGCATATTGGCACAGAAGCCCTCAAAATTAAGCTGTATTAATGAAAGCTATGAAATTGTCTGATAGGTTTTATTTCTCAATGAGAGTAATTGGAGGCCAAAGAAAAGTTGGGGCACTCACATCTGCAGAACAGCTGCAGTTCTCATGCAGCAGTAACCTTTAGTTAATTTGTCTTCAAAACATGTCTATGTGGAACTTGGGAAAGTGAAAAAGAAACAGTTCTATAATTGCATTAATCACAAGAGCAAGGGAATGCTGGTAAAGCACTGAACATGCTTTTCATCAAAATAGTTTATTGACTAGTTCATTAAACTGGAATGTAGTCTTGAAATTAATAGGGGAAAAAATCCATATCAACTGTTAAATTCTGTAGCCATGATCTGTCAAAGAAGCCAGATGCCTTTTCAAAACTATTGGTGTTTATGTCCATTGCACATAAGTGGAAAGGGGAAATAAAGTTAAACAGCATTAGTTCATCCAAGCATAATATCTGCAATTATCACAAATAGGTAAGCTTCGGAGTTCAATTCTGCAATGACAAAATAGTTCCAGTTAACTAATTTGCTGAATTATGAGTTTCACTTATTATTTAACTCTGCAGAAAGCCACAAAAAGGAAATAACCTTGTTGATCTCTTTCCATTAATATCCCTCACATTGTTTGTCCTATGAATTATGACTTATAGGAAAATTAACTGTCCATGCTATACATCATACACAAGCAAGTCTTAAACAGTGTGTGCTGTAAAAATATTGACATGCCTCCAAGAGGTTAATATCCCTACAAACTAGTTTTTTTTTTTCCAGAGGAAATAGTAACACCTATTTGTACTGCAGAATGGAAGTAGAGCTGCATTTGTTCAAAAGGTTTTTGTTGTTTTTTTTAATGGGCTCTTACCACCTAAGTCTCACTTGACTTCACATTTCATCCTAAAATAGCAACTATTTTAAAACTTGGGTATTTATTGCAAAATTCATTCTCTCATCACAGTAGTTTACCCTTAGTTGTCTTTTTCACACATCTGGGCTGGAAGGTCACTAATAGAGCATACTGTTAGCTAGTTGTTATGGCAAAGAGAAAGTTAGCAGCGGGACAGCAAGGGTTGGTAGTGAGAGGAAATTTAAGCATTCAACTGTAATGGTTCAATTTGCCAAAGAACCTCAAAATTCACTGTGTAGCAGCTTACAACTACCTGATTTCTGATCAAACAGTGGCTTTAAGTTCTTCTGTTCTTTCTCTTAGGGGCTTGATTGCATGCTTGATTTAATTTCTAAGAATGAAAACTGCCAATGTAGCCACAAGAGAGTTCATTAGTACACACTCAAGGTACAGAAACAGCAATAAATATTTCCAAGGACCTGACTACTCACAGCTTTTCTGTCGAGTCATGTGAGCAAAGCTGGCTTGGCCTCAACTTGCCTTGGTAAGGAAAAAGGGGCATGGGCCCCATAAACCTTGTTTGGGCTGAAGATCATTTTGTGGCCTTATTCTTGAAATTGCGGCATGAAAACTGAAGCCTCAGACTTGAGGCATTCCTTTCAGTAGAGGTAGTTTGGGAAGGCAATGGGGAGTTTCTGTGAGGATGGAGAAAAAGGCAAAACACAGAACTTGTTGCAGACCGTGAAATCAAGCATTATCCAAATCCTGTCTGGGCGGAGTACGACAGGTTTTCACAAACACACATGTACACAAAGTGAGGACTTCTAAAAATGCGTATGTGTCTTTTGACTGAAAATTTCTCAAACTGCCTATTTTTAAAATACTATCTTGTAAACCAGAGGTTTATGACAGATAGCAGCAAGGATAAATGTAACTCTTCCTTTGCTTTTTACAAAACAAAAGAACAAAGCCCTACCCTTCTTCACATGCACTGCTTCCCTCACCCTCCCAGTTGTGTAGTGTTTCTGCTGCAATCCTTGATCAGTGTTCTATTACCATTATCAGCTGGAATATTTTCACACAAAATTTGCCTGATCTGAAGAGGATAGCTCTTGTGTTGTGTCTGTAGCTGTAGATGTAACAGCTATCTGTAAACCTGCAGCAGAACAGCACTTTGTACGAGTAACAAGTGTAAATTATCATTACAAAATCACCAGTCTTAAATGTGGCCTTAAAATGAGGCTTCACAAAATCAATAGGGCTATGTGTCCACTTTGTAGAACCACTAGTGTACTCAGTAAAGGAAATGACATGTCTTTTTATGATGCTCAAGCCTTATTGAAAGACTTTTTTAAACTCTTGTTAGAAGTCTGCCAGGAAAAAATATAAATCAAGCTGCTCCTGCAAAAGTTTTGGTGTTCTATTTATCAGTAGAGTTGTTTCTTTCTGAGTCGTTTGTTTTACTCTCTAGCATTTCTCTCTCACCTACTCTGCATCGTGTCAGTCCTTGAAGAACTGCATGCCTTTGTATGGTGCCACAGAAAATGGTGAAATTGTTTACTCTTTCTCACAGCTTCTTTCTGAAGAACTCCTCCTCTTTTACTAAGAGGATTTTACTGTAGGACAATAATATGCTCCCTGATGCATTATAATTTTCAGATCCAAAATCTCACTTGTAATACTACACTGTAGAAATATTTGCATTAAACTAAACCAATCACTGTTAAGCTGGATCTTTGTTTAGACAGGGATCTACACTACCATGCTGAATGCTTTCATTAAAAACTATTGCATAGGCTGAGAACCTGTTTTAATTTACAGCTTAATTTCACTCATGCGCAGTTTTTTGTTTGTTTATTTTGTTCTTATACCAACACTGGGGTTTGGTTTATATGGTTTCTGTTTGTGGTCTGGTGTTGCAGTTTCTGATGTAGTACAAAAGAAAGCAATGCTAGTCCCTTTCAGCCTTTATTTTTGCAGTACAAAGTGCTTTGGCTGACCCATAATAGTCTCCTCATTCTACTAGCCCATGTCTGCCTCTGTTCCCATTTCTAAAAGACAGATGGCCAGAATGGTAGAAATCACACCAGCTGAGTTTCACCAGTGCTTAGCAGAATGACAGCAAGACATCACGAAAGGGATTTCGAGCATCTAGCTATTCCTTGAAGTTCTTCCCCTTTTGTTTTATTAATGTGCTTTTTGACTGCTGCGATGCCTGAACTGTATGACTGGGCTGATGAGATGTAACGAAAAAAATGTATTCCCCTTGTATTTACTGCTGTAGGTTATGACAGCACTTTCATGTCGGAGAATGAGAAAGGAGAGGCAGAGTAAATTGCCTTTGAATGTGACTAGGACATCTTAAAGCTGACTTTAAAAATACCCAAATTTTAAAACATGGATCTTCATTAAGACATTTTATCCTTGAAACTAAAGCAGTAATGATTTAGTATACAATTGGCCAGGACTGTTTGCAGGCTTCTCAAATCAGCTGAGCAATAAATGTTTGAAAAAGATGTTTATATGTTGAAGGCACGTCAAAGTCTATAATGTCACCAGATTTACAGGGTGCTGAAGTACATGGGTAATATGAATGAAAGGTCTGTTGCCATCCTTGCTAATGACTGAAATGATGCCAGTAGATGACTCTACAGCCAGTGTGCCAGCTGATTACTCTGTCATTACTTTTTTTTTTAAGCTTATAGCACCGCTGGGGTTTATCACAACCCATGTGCTACCCATGTAAGACCTTATCTTCTCTAAATAAAATTGTAGACAAAACCTATATTGCTTTCAAGGGCAATAAGGTCCAATTTCAAGATACAGAAGTTCTGGAACTCTCCTCTTACTTCAGGCTAATTGAAGGAGAGAGTTCATAGCAGAGACTGAAGGAGGAAGTTGCAGTAACTAGATAAATTTTAAGTTGTATTTTGCAGGTCTGCTCTCTCATGTGGAAGGATGTAATTCTACTAAGTCAGATGGTTTTCCGGTGGTTCTCTTCTACAGGCGGGCATTTTCTATTGCTTTCAGAAATCAACACCCTTTCCTGGAACTACTGTTTTTCTATTAATTTTCAGATACTGCAGAAGTTGGAAAGCTAGGAGGGTTAAGTGGTACATTTGTTCCCCGCCCACTTGTTTTTCCCACAGGAGATAATTCTCTCGTCATGTCAATGGTGATTATTTCCCAGGATATTTTCCATTAACTTCAAAACTTTCAGCCCTTGTTCTTCATGCCAAGGGACAAAAAACTCCAAAAACACCAAACAAAAAAAGAATGCACTTGCATCTTGGGAACCATCGTGTCCTCAGACAAGCTGTCTCAATTAGGTTTCTTATTCAGCTGTAAATTTCCATGTGAAACTCAAAAATATCAATACGTTTTGTGAGGCTTCCCACCCTGGTGGGAATGAAGAAGTGTGATGGTGCTAGTTACCAGTGCTAATTGAGCAGGTAATCTTAGTATGTTACAGCAATACTAAGACTCTGTTTCTCCAAGTAGAAGCAACCTTAAGGACTTGCTGTAGCTAGAGTAGAATTCATTGCAGTGATCAGCATTTACATCTACATGAAGTACTAAAATGGTCAGCACATGAATGTCTGGTTTTAACTGGGGCGGCGGCAGAGGGAAGGAGAAGAGAAGAATATTCAGTATTATCTAATGCTGGCACTACAGAAGTGCCCAAGATATTTATCCTCACTTCTGTATCTTGTTTCATCCTGCCCATGCTTTGTCTAATTTTGACCATCTTTCCAAGCAGGGAGTAGCTGGCACAATTATTTACCTTCTCTATTCCCAAGCAATAATATGGAATTAATTTGACGGTAGGCTCACAAATTGTTTCCACTGGACTGTGTCCTGAGGTCTCCAGACTCATAAATATTAGCCACAATTAAATTTTTATGAGTCTTTCAGGTTTAAGCAAGTACAAAGATGGTTCTTTAAGTCTCCTCTAAATTAACGATTTATTGCATGGCCTTCAGATAACAAGCTAAAATCAGGGTAGAGCATGTACCTTCTAATTTTGCATAAAAAACCCTTTTCCTCCTTTCTTGTCTCTGACTGATTAGAGCTACTTCTGGTTAATAAATACACATTGTGCTTGAAGATCATGATTTGTTCTGCCCAATATGGGTTAAATAACAGATTGCCTTTCTAAAGGATCACTTAGTCTGGTTAAATTGTAATAAAAAAACCAAGAAAACAAATGAGCACTTAAAAGAATGAAATAACAAGTGTTCCTATCTGTGAGAAATGTGCGTTCTTTACCCTGCTTCTTTTTGCCAACTAGGAAGCATATAGAGTAAGAGAACACAGTGGCAAGAAGAGATGCCTGTGCCTGTAGTACTGTCTTTAGTTAAGAATACTCTTTGCAGGTTAAACAAAATTATTTTTCTCTTTGCTGGGCTGCCAGCGTCAGCAGTTACGGATTGAAAGCTTGATCCTTGGTCCCTGTTACAAATTTTAGCTTTTTAATGTTGTTCCCACACACATTTTGCACTTGCAAAAACGTAAAACAAAACCTAGGAAAAAAAACTGAAGTGCCCAGAGTTATTTAGGTTTTCACTCTGTTCCTTTTGAGACTCAGTGCACTGAAGAAGTTTCTGCATTGTTTAACAGGCATAATTGGTGGTCTGTTAAATAATTATGTCAGAACGGGGTGGGGAAGATGCTGTCATCAGTGCTTGGGAGAACGTGGGGGAAAACTCTTTTCTCCTTAACAGAATTGTTAGAAAGAAGGTCTCTTCTGCAAGGTCAGTATGGATTTTTAGGCCATTAGCCTAAAAAAGGTAAGGACCTGTGACAGTATTATCTCTTCAGTTTGATTTATGATGGCATTACATCCAAACCCAAGTGCTTTTGAAAAACTTTGCTCACAACATTTTTGGAAAGTCCTGGAATCTGTATGCAGTAGTACACTAACCCATAGCAAGGACGCTCTTGTTTAAATCCTCTCTGTACATACAGGGTATTCTGGGATTGGGTAGTGTGAATTTTAAAAAGAACAGCTAACCTGATATAACTTCAGGTGCAAATAGGAATTCATTGGCTTATCCAAGAAACTGTCTTTTTCACAGAGATAGCTTAGAGCTCACTGTTGAGCAGTTCCAGATTGCTTTAGGATATTTCTGTGTTCTTCCTTGGTTCTGAGCACCTAAATAAACCTCAGATGAAGCTGCCTCAGAACTACACTAAATAGCAAATGTTTTACAGCATAAAAGTATGTGTGTAGGGTTAAGATGTGAGTGCTTTCTAGTCCCTCTTCAAGCTCAGTCATGTTCTTCGAAGGACATATGCAGGTTTTCTTTACAGCAGAGTGATGTAGTTATTTAGTCAAGAGTATTTTCCCTCTGCTGAAGACCATTTCTGTGTTTCTCTGTTTTGTAGTATCTTGTATGCTTAACTCTGTTTAGTGCTGTGATCTTCAGGTGTTCTTACTAGAGAGCCTGTTCTGCTTTCCTGGCTAACCAGTAAATTTAAAGGAATCTGCAACTCTAATCCATGACTTTCTACATAGCATGTACTTAATTACTTTCACTGGAATCTGGTTTCAAAGTCCACTACAAGACAATGTATCCCACTCTGTGCTCTCCCCATCTACTAAAACTAGCAAGGCTGCTTTCAAAAAAGTGCTAGGCACATTGAAGTCTAGGAACAGGAGTTTCTCCAATACTTTAATGATCATTAAAGAATTGTGACAAAATGACAAAATCAAGACTGAGACACATGTAAAAAGCCCTCTGGGTGTGCTGTATTCTAAATTAACAGACACAAACGATGTCTGGTTTGCTGTCCTGTTATATAACAAAACTATGCAAAGTGAAAACCAGGCAAGTATTTACGTGCATTCTTTAAATATCAGGCTTAGATGTAGGGACAGCTCTGTATGAAGTGGCATGTGCTGGAGGCTCTATTAGGTAAGAAAAGGTATGCTTAGATGGAAGTCCAAGTTGCTGACAGACCAAAGTTAAGTGTAATGAAGGGAAAGCAATAGATTGTCTTGGTTCTGTAATTCATTTATGCATTGAGAAGCACTGTTGTAGAATAGAATGAAACACTGAGAAGTTGCCTGGGTAAATGAAGAATCAACAAGGTGAGCTAAACTTTCTCTGTAGAGCAAGTTCAATCCTGTTTTATAAACTCTTAGGACAAAATGTGGTATCTACAGTGCATTTGACCTATATTTGTACTTTCTATTTTGTATGCTAAGACACTAGTGGGTAATTTAATGTAACTTTTTAGCAAATCTAAATAACCAACAAACACACAAAAACACTGATATGTTGAAGCAGTTAAAAGGAAGAGTTGAGGAGATCTTAAAGAAGTTCTCTCTTCTCTGAAGACTGTGGAAAACTGACAAGATAACATTCTATCTTCTGTACTGGTAGGAGTGTGAAAATGAAAATACCATCTCATTCTGGATTAAATCTTGCTATTGCTGGAAAGAAAATCATCCCCTGATGTATGTAAACCTATATTTTGCCAGGATTATTTTTTCCCAAGTGGGAATTTTCAAAAGTTTGCCCTTTGATAGGAACTGTATTTTAAGATTAAACTGTAGATTGAAAAATGCAAAATATGTTTTTACTTGGAATAACACTTAATCAACCATTTTATAAATGCAATGTATGACAGCAAGGGGAAAAATTTTCCCCTGCTATTTGTAGTTGATCTATGTAGGAATGTAAACACTGGGACTAACACTTGCTTTCCAGGGTTTTGTTTTATTTTATTTTTGTTCTAGTTCAATTCAGAGATAAGGAAGAAGGAATCCTGTATACCCATGTTGAACATTTCCCAAAAAGCTAGAGAGATCATGTATGCTTTTGGTTAGGTTTATTATTTACATCTGTCAACACCAAGTGTGAGGGTTGTAGGGTTTTTATTATTTTAGAAGTAAAAGTTATGACTACTCAAGGACTACTTCCTATTTTTTTCCTGAGTTTCAATGTTGGCCTTGTGAAAGGTGGCTACTGGCCATAACCCCACTGTGCTATTAGCAACAAGCTGCTTCTGCCTCGGATTTTACATTTGTTAAAATAGACTGTACAAGTTCTACGGTTAGTGAGAGTCTTGGAGAGCCTTGCAGCTCTTGGTATAGGCCAGCTGGGAAGAAATGCCCTGCACAGCAGTTGAATTAACTGCAGATTCCCTCCTATAAGCTCTTGTTGATGCAAAATCAGACTTGTATAACTAACTGCTGTCCCCTTTAATAATGTGGAATTTATTAAATCCCACTATCCTTCTGTAACACAGGTGCTGCTGACTCATATCCTGCACCTCTTGCCCCAACCACCTTCCAACTCTACTCTCTGTAGAGTAAAGTAAAGGTCAGTAAAGGACGGCAAAACTTTCACAGGTTAGCAAGACACAAGGGTGTTGCCTGTTAGACTGAGACAATATGGTTCACTTGTCTTATTTTTCTTTCTACAAAAAAGGTCGCAAACCATTCCCCACAGAAGCGAAGTAGGAAATCCAGGACTCTGCTAAAAGACTTCTTTTTACATCTGGCATGGTTCTTGTCCTGACAAACATGAAATTCGTATTGTGAACACAGATAAAGCTGAGAGGGAAATGAAAGGTCACCTATCCGAAGTCCTGCATAGTCTGCAGAGACTGTCAAGTGGCTAAGGCAGCCTGAAAGGCTGGCTTGCTTGGCCCCGTGTGCTGGCCCTGGTCATACGCCAGCGTATTTCAGTCAGCTGGGAACTTGGAGCTCAAGCTGAGCAATCAGGATAAGCCTGTCATTACACTAGAGAAGGGGGTGAAAAAAAAGATGGCAGGAACAAGAGGACTGTGCTTTTCTGCTGACTTCGAGCTGCTTTGGATGTGTAGATAGTTACTACTCTCCTTCCCTGAGAACTCTTGCCCTGAGCCAGTTACGTACAGAATGTGCCAAGTGGCTGGCAGAAATACGTGTGTCCAAACAGGGTGCCGTGTCTTGTATTCTAGGCTGTGGGGTTTTTTGTATTCTAATCCTCAGAAGCTTTTTTTCCCTGCAAGAAACAACGAGCTTTGATTTCTCTGTGCACAGACACATGTATAGCAGCCCTCCTAAACATGACACTGGAATAGCTGCTCTTTCTGCTGCCTTGATGAAATCATTTAATCTTGTGTCTCTTCTCTTTCTGCAGCTCTGCCACATTGTGTCTCTGGCTACCAAAGTGAGCATTGTGGTGTAGCAAGATTGTCTTAGCAGTGCAGTTGTCTTTGGAAGTGAAGGCTGGGAAGAGAAGTGAGATATTTTAGTCTGGAGAATATACAGGTTAATATGAAGGTTTTGGAGAACTCAGAAAATGTTAATAAATCATTACATGTATACACCTTGTATATCTAGATGTGAAAAGTAATTGGGGGGGGAGGGGGGGAGTTTTACTCATTGGTAAAACCATTAGTTGTATAGTTGGCTTCTGTTTCCCTTTCCTTACCCAAACCTCAAGCTGCCAAGATACTTTAGGGAGGAAAATATTTTCTGATGCACAGTATCCTCGATTCACTCAGGACACATCGGGGGGGTGGGGAGGAGGCAGTTAGCTTTAAATCTCTTTTAAAAAATTTTTTATTTCTTTTCTCTCAAACTACTATAACTCAAAACAATAGATTAAGGCATTTATTATTGTATTAAATATATATTTGTTGCTTAACAACTAGACAGAAAAACTTGCCTAATAGATGAGCTATGACAGCTGTCAGACAGGATTAATATATTCCTAGTTTGACCATGAATCTACTACACTTGATCTAGCTAGAAAGTGCAAATTCAGACTGTGCCTGTGAAATAGCTTCTGCTGCTTTTAATATGCAAGCAGATGTCAAAGTGTAATATGCCAACAGGGCAGGAAATTTCTGGCCATGGCAACTGTGGTGCCTGTCTGATGAGTCTGAGGAAGTTGTTCTGTCAATCTATGTGTGATCACCCACAGACTTCTTTCCTTCAAAAGGGATGCTGACTGACAGGGTTTCTTTTCTCTTTACATGTAATCCTGAGACAATATTATCTAGGTCAGCAGAGCTTTGCAATGTGTATCTGACTTGGGAGTCTTAACATGTGATTAAATTTTTTTATTATTGGGAAGATAAACATTAACAATAAAATATGTTTTGATTGCATTTAAAAATCTGATTATTATAAACAGCAGACTGCTACTGTAACTTTATAGCTGGAGCCAGAACACCCAAGTAACTGCAAAAACCATGGGGGACAAGTAGAAGGGTGTAAAATTTGCATGGCATGATTTTTTGTTTTTCCCTGTTGCTGCTGGATTTGGTTAAAATTAAAATCTGTTTAAAGATGAACAACAGTATAGAGTTTCATCTGATAATTATAAATTTAAACCTTTATTACCCTGGACAATTTTATTATGATTGGTTAAATTGTCAGTATTGTATGTACCCATGATTAAATAACTACTCCACAGTTTTCTGGTTTCTTCAAATGTATAAAAGATTTGGATGTCAATGTGAAAAGATTGCTGTTGAAGCTTTATTCCTTGCAGGAAGGTCTGTAAAGTACTTGGTGGATTTGTAGTTCTCAGTGTTTTTCTGTGCATTAAATGCTTACATTCACAATAAAAGAACTTGAGAAAGAAGCAAAATTAAATCTATGTTCCTTCAGAGTCAGAAGGGAGGACAAAGCCTGGGAGTCCTGAAAGGATGCATCAGTTAGTGCTTTAATGGACTCCACTTTTGGATGAAGTGGACAGCTGTGATTCTTCTTTACGTACATGGTAATACTCTGAGAGTGGAATGAAAGCCGCTGGTTCTGATTTCAGGCTTACTAGTTCAATTACGTCTCTTTTCTTATGGAGAAACACTTAGCTTTTGCAAAAAGGAATTGTTCATACCATTGGGAGAAGCTTAAAACTGCCATTAGACTTAAGTGTCAGATCTCCAGGGAATGCTTTGAATAGTATGGGAGGTTTCAGCCTCTTCAAAAGAGACCTGGGCACTGGCGCTGAGCAGTATTTGGCTGTTCTTTTTATATGTAATAGGGTGGCAGTGGGGCAGGATCTGTTGCTCTAGTTTTATATGGTCTGTTTATTGCCTTGTGTCTTTAGTCTGGCCTATCTGTCTATCTGGCCATAAGTACCTCAGAAGTCCTTTTTCTTTCCTATTGCTCATTATTATCAGATCCAGCTAATCCTTATTAAATATGAAATTATTAATACTTCATACACAAAACCTGTATCACAGCTTTATTGCCGTCCTTAACTGTTAGAATAACATCGCTAACCACATGTGGATCCATGCACCAGTATGCTGGGGGCCACCCAGCTGGAAAGCAGCTTTTCAGAAGACCTGGGGGTCCTGGTGGACATCAGGTTGAACATGGAGCCAACAATGTGCCCCTGCAGCAAACGTAGCTAAAGGTATCCTGGGCTGCATTAAGCAAAGCATTGCCAGCAAGTCGAGGGAGGTGATCCTTCCCCTCTACTCTGTACTGGTGAGGCCACACCTGGAGTACTGTGTTCAGTTCTGGGCTCCCCAATACAAGAGACATGCTGGAGAGAGTCCAGCAAAGAGTCATTGAGATGATCAAGGGAGTGGAGGATGCTCTAGTCCTCCTATGAAGAAAGGCTGACGGAGCTGAGACTCTTCAGTCTGGAGAAGAGAAGGCTCAGGTGCATCATAAACACCTGAAGGGAGGGTATAAAAGAATATTTTCTGCTGTTCCTAGAAAGAAAATAAAGACTTGTGCACTTGTTCGCGCTTACAAAGACAAAAGGTCTGTCCTGTTTTTCCTTCTTCAGGCCAAGAAGCCAAAGTAAAATTGCATATTCCACATACCTAGTTATGACAAAACCCACTTGTATGTAGGCAGTCTCCAGCGCGCTTGTTCCCTTAGTTTTATACCCTTGCGTTACTTCTACAGGGATGAAATGTCATGCTGTTGTGATCCATTTTACCTTGCAGTGGTATCGATGAAATTCAAACCTAACCATCCATCCTGCTAATACAAAGACAAGGACAGCTAAGGCGGGTCTGCTGATTATCGCAAGCTTTTAAGCCACTGTAGAGACTTGCCCTAGCAAACCTCCAGGGACTCTAGATCTTCTTTTCCTTTTTCATTTGACAAAGTGCAGACTTGTGCTGGTAGAGGGTGAGGGGGAAGAGAAGGTTTGATTCCTGTGAGGCAAAAATCATTTGACTGAAAAGAAAGTCCTGCCTTTATCAGTACAAACTCTCATGAGGTGGGATTTAAGGCGATGTGTAAATTCTGAGTTAGTTAACTTAGTTTCAGCTTTTGAATTTGTGAATACTTGAAAAGGTATTTTCTAAATGACATCTTTCAAGACTTTAAAAACACTTGCACCATTATCTTCTTTTTCCTCTCCCTCCTTGCCTCCTACTTTCGCATCCAAAGGCTTGTGAGAGCAAATTTTCTGTAGTTTAAGAAATCCAGCAAAAGCAACCTGGGGCATTTGTATCCTAGCATATGAAAATAAAGGTACCTCTGACATTGCCTAACAGCTTTACCAAGCGAAAAAAACATATTTGGTCTTCAGTTGTATAGTGTCCACTCACATTGTTTGAAGCCAAAATATTTAATTATTTCAGTATGGGCAAAAGTTATGCTGCCTGGAAAACAGCTACGTGTTTCCCACTGCACCAAAGCTATCTAAGCATGTTTTGTGACCATCTTTGTTCCTCCAGCTGGGATGCATATAGTACATTCAGGCTTATTGCAGGCATAAAGTAACTTAAAAGACTAAACTGTGGGTCATAGGTAATTGTGTGCTAATAGCAGATAGCTGCGTGCAGATAGGGACAGGAAGAAGGTGGCAGCTTTGGCTGGAGAGTATCTATGATTCTCTATATAAAGTCTTTATATAACTCAGAGAGCTGGCCATCTCTCTCCCAGAATAACTGCCTGGGTGTGAAGGGCAGCTGTGTACTACTCAGACCAGCAGCTTTTTCCCCTTGGGTCTGGGCCCCTTCACACCTCTAGACCTCAAACGCTGGCAGACCTTAACGTAACTGTACGTACTGGGAAACTGAGCTCATTAGCTCAGGCTGAAGGTGGAGTAATGCAATGAGATAATGGCCCAGTGACAATGGAAACAGATACTTCACTGCTGCTCTTATGAGATCACTTGCTCTGTGAAGAAATAACAATTTAAAAAAAAAAAATCCAAGCGCACGTATAGCATGGAAAATGACTGGAGAACTGGTGTTTGATAGAACATTTAGTGTGGTATTGCTGAGCAGTGGAAGAAGTCAAAGCATCTTTTCAGAGATAATAGGTCACAGATTGTGTCTATTGGGTACTTTGGACATCCTTTGGGACTTTTAGGAAGTTCATCTCCAGACGGTATCAGAGATGAAGTTACTTTGACTGGTGTCTACTCAGATGAATTCTTATAATCCATTGTAGCTGCCTCAATGTGTGTGTTTGGGTTTTTTTTGTTTGGTTTGGTGTTTTGTTGTTGTTGTTTTTTGGAAGGGGGTGGCATTGTGTGTTTATTTGCCTGCTCTGGACCTGCCCATTTTAGGGCTACTTGTCATTTCAGCACTACTTTCTTATGACAAATGACTGCCTTGGTGAGAAAACTCTCTCTATATCCTTTTCTATCCAGAAAAGGAAGGCTATGGAAAGACACTGCATGCAGTTTTGCACACACATTGAGTTTACCAGGAGAAAAATCTAGTCCTGTACCTTCATTCACTTTCAGTGCTTCCCCTTTTATCTTCTGTAATAGCTTGTGTGTTGAAAGTGCATTTTTAATTAAATTGTTTGCATCTTGTATATGCACAATACATTCACTTTGAGGGCCTTTTTATTACAGTAGGAGGGTGGTGATATGTAATAAGTCTCAAGAATAATTAAAACCTGTGTTAACTTGTGTCTGTTTTCAGTAGCGATTGAACTTTGTGTTGAGTCTCTGCTGGGTCCAAGATCAGATCTTAATCAAGTAGGAAGGACGGGGTGACGAGGGAAGGAAGAGCTGGGTGTAGGTACCTCTGTAATTTCTTACCAGTTTAAGATAAACCTCACCTGTCACGTTTATTTAAAAGAAGTATATTGCCTTCAATTTTAGCTATTTAGCTCAAGATAATTTTTGTGTTCAACACTTACTGAGGGAGAAACACAGAAAGTGGGATAATGGCATGAGTCAACTTTTGGAGGTACCTTCACCTCTCCTTTATATGGACATAGCCTCAGAGTTTTGTTCAGATGACCTTGGTTTACACCAAAGGGAAAAAAACAGAGTAACCTGAGATGGCTTTAGCTGCAGCACGGTGTGACAGAGCAAAGATTTAAATAACTAGGGATGTCTAGGAGAGAATATGATAAATTGTTTTTTTCTTTTACTTTGGGGAGGTAGAAATACATGTTAGGACTGGCAAGATACATGATTTTGATCTGAAACTTTGACTTCACTAAATAGTCATTATGTTTTTCATCAATATGTTTTCTACGGTCTAGTTTTGGAAGGGCAGGGGAGGCTGGGTTGTCAAAGTCCCTTAGCACAAAAGATGAAGATGACTAATAATTCTTGAATACGTGAAGACCTGAACAGATGTTAAAAAATTGGCTTGCTGAATCTGTGGAAATGTCAGCAACTACACTTGCTTCCCTAAAATATTGTAAACTAGTGCTTTGCATTCATCATTGCGCACCAGATTCAAAGATGGGATACAAAAGGGGCCAGATTCAAGGATGATGATTAGAGTCTTGTTGCATGAAATACTTTGGAAAAGTATTGATTTGTCTTTGCTGAAAAGTAGTTTTACATTGGCTTGTAGATGGTTTGACTTCGCCAGGGACAGCAGGTGAATTAACGTTAATTGCACTAGCTTTGCCAAGGGTTCTATGACATCCTGCTCATACCCAAGTCAAGCTGAGGCATGTAACAGTGTTTTGAAATGGTTAGTAGTTCTGAAGATGTCCCTAATATTAAACCAAATTCAAAACTGCATTGGAGGTTAAATGCTAGTTCAGTCTGGAGGAGTGTGGTCTCTGGAAGAGATCCATTTGGGTTGAACTGGTAAATCAAGTAAAAGCTTATCTAATTAAAACCCCCTATTTAAATGTCAGAGCACCTGCACTACTTTTTCTTAGGTGAAGAAAGTTTTTAGTACTCCATAAAATTATTGCTAGCTAATATACTAGGCTAGCCTTCACAAAAAAACTCGAGTGTTTATTTTGAAAGTATGAACAAAGGGGGAAAACCTGAGAGGGACAGACACGTTTCTTTTTCAGGCTGCCAGGATTTTCCAAGAATGACTGTAAACTGTTTTCTTACAGGTTGTGTCAAATGCTGCTGGACAGGGGGTTGCCATCACTGGGAACAATACTTTCAACAACTGGAATTGGCCTAACGCTGTGATCTTTGCTGCTACTGTGATCACTACAATTGGTAAGTATTTATTAGGTCAATTTTCCTAACTGTAGTTTTCTATATGCTCTAGTTTAGTTGTATTCTTCCATTTATGTGTCAAGCTAGCCACTGAATAAAGTCCCCATGGCTGAAGTTGCCTACAGTATGTGTTTACCCACGGGCTCATAGAAGAAAAAAACCAGATTTTTGGCCCTCTCCATGGGTATACAGAAGAGAAATGTGTGCCTTTCCAATACATAACAGATTCAAGGTGCTGTTGGGGATGACTGGTGTCATTCCAGTTCCATTAATTCATGCACTTAGATTTCCAAATCATAAGATCCCAAATCAAAAGCGTTACAAAACATTCCATTAAACTAATTCTTAAAGCATGTGCATATGTGGGTTTTGTATAGCTGTCCTGTTACTCACGTGCATCCTCTTAAGCTACTGAATTATGTGTGTTCTTGGCTTGCAGAACAATCTAGACTTTTTATCTATCTCTTAAAGAAGGCAAAGTAGAACAAGTTGTTATCTTCTAAAACTCACTACTGATTTGTGCTTGTAAAACCCTCTGCATTGAAAGACTTCCTCCTCCTTTGATATACAGATTTTCAGGGCTCAACATCATCTGCCTTCTGCTTTTACAGAAAAATCTTTGCTACACCTTACAATGCAAAAAAACCAGGAATGCAAAATAACCAGAGAAGGCTGGACATATATGGAAATGGAAGTCTTACTGTTAAACCATATGCAGTACTGTGGTTTTCCTTATTTGAAACTCCCAATACCCACCTTATAATATAACTGATGACAAAATCTTGAAGTCAGGAACACACCTAAATAAGAAAGCTCTGGCAGAAGTTCAGGAAATAGGCTGCTGATTTTAGAGGCTGAGTTTGTAATGCCCTGCTGGGTTCTGTGAACAACAAAGAACTAAATTCACCTGAAACACCTTGCTATATCACAAGTCACCTTGCACTTAACTCACAAACCCTTATCCTGGAAAGGTACCAGGTCACAAGTTAAATGTGTATAGTGGATCTTTCATGTGGAAGCTAGCTTCAGGATGAATTTTAAGCTTTCATTCTATAAAAGTGATTCAGTCAAGTTTTTAACAGTGCTTCTTAAGGCTGGGCAATCATATTAGAAGTTTTGAGATGAGCTTTATTTCATATTTGTCACATCTTGTCAAGAAAATGATGCATAAAGTCTAGGAAACACTTAAAATGCAGTAATCCTCTCAGCCTGCATTAATGGAATACACATTTGCTAGAGTAGAATTGGAAGGCATCCAGATTCAGAAGATCAGCAGCTGGAGTAGACTCAAGCGCTTATAGATGGTGAAGTAAGGAGCATCTGATACAGCAGAATCCCACGCAGTGTTGTTTTGTGCATAGGTAAAATTGCCTTGAATTCTCTGCAACAACAACAGACTGTGCACATACTTACCTCTTTTAGGTTACGGAAATGTTTCTCCAAAGACACCCTCTGGGCGTCTCTTCTGCATATTTTATGGGCTCTTTGGAGTTCCTCTCTGCTTGACGTGGATCAGTGCTCTGGGGAAGTTCTTTGGAGGACGTGCCAAGAGGCTGGGCCAGTTTCTGACAAAAAGAGGAGTAAGCCTGGTAAGGCCTTCTCTTGTTTACCCTCGTGCTGTGCATTTTTGATGTATGAATTAAACTTACACTTCTTAACTTACCTGCTAATCTTGCTAGTAAATGAACACTTGCACAAATAGGAATTTTCCCAAACGGTGTTGCACAGAGATAAGTGAAAGGGGGATTGGGTCTGACATGTTAGTTCTGCAAGAAGTTTTAGCAAAATGAGATCTTATAGAAATCTTTGATACTAAATACAGATCTTGCTGCTTTGATGGAGACATACATATCTCCTTACATTAGAAACCTGTGAGACAAATGTAGGTGAGGCTCCATTTCACAGGCGTTCTGTGCAAGCTCCTCTGGCACGGAAATAAGCTGTCCTGCTTTGTTCCCACCTGCTTCTGTGCTAGTATGAATAGACCCTGCCGTGCAGTGAACCAACTGGAAAATAACGTTTTGTTCTGAGTTACTGGCTTGCGGGTTTTTTGTTTGTGACTTTTTGTAATTTTTTTGGTGGTGGGTCTGTCACGTGTCCCACTCGCCCTTGAGTGAGTTCGATCTCAGTTCTAACTCTGCACAGAGATGGGAGGCAATACAAGGCCATAGTGCTTGGAGGACAATGGGACTAGTTTAGGTCCTGGTTTCAGAAACAGAGCAAGAACTTTCATGGTTCAGCATCTGAGAAGAAAGTACAGAAAATTATGGTGAAATGCATGTGTGTGTGCAGCTCTGTGCAGAGGTTACGTGAGTGGCAAAGGTAGGAAGGCACCTTCAACACTTCTGATCCCCTATACTCAAATGAATAAAAGGAAAACCAGAGGTACTGACTGCTTTTTAGACTAGAGTGCTATGTCTGCATCCCATGCTTATTTCTAAAATATCAGGAACTCCTCAAACTTTTCAAGAGTATGCAAGAAAATTATGAGGAAATAATCCTGTTTTGAGCAACTACTTGTAAGAATAGTGAGTTCTGCATAAAGGAAAAAAATAGTTGTGTGTTTGCTTCAGCCAGTGTCTTTTAGTTATGGCTGATAAACTGTTTGCACAAAACTCTAAAATGTCTGACACTGTCAGATGACGCTTTATGCCATGGATGGGAAAAGAAAATTTGGAGATCTTTCCCTGACTTTTTTTTTTGTCTTCTTTCTTCACAGAGGAAAGCACAAATTACATGCACAGCTATTTTCATTGTTTGGGGTGTCTTGGTCCATCTGGTTATTCCTCCCTTTGTCTTTATGGTGACTGAAGGATGGGATTACATTGAAGGCCTCTATTTCTCATTCATCACTATCACCACCATAGGATTTGGAGATTTTGTTGCTGGTGAGGAATTGTATTTTATGTATTATTTAACTACATGCATACTGTGACAATTCTGTTTCCAAACTCTAATTCGAAAAGGTGATTTCTAAGCTTTTCCAAAACGTTTTGCTTAATAAAAGGTTCAGTTAAAACTGGGTACTGATCCAATGGGCTAGATCTGGCTCTTCAGCCTTGGTTTAGATACCTAAGGCCTTTATTGGACTAAGTCTGGAGCTTATAACACTTTCAGGTGCCCTAGGTTCCTATTTCAGGCAAGGAGCTATCCTATCCACCATGATAGTTAAGCACCTTTGAATGGGATCCAGTATCCTAAGCAAGGGTGCATAAGTACTGAGCAGCTGTCTAGAGCTAGTCAGGAAACGCTGAGCATACTGGTGTCTCCCTCCTAAATCTTGTCTTTCTCCAAAATTCACTGCCTTATTCAGGGCTTTGGACATGGTCCTTGAGATAAGGATTCAGAATTCCACTTTCAAGGAGAGTATTTATATCCATACCTCAATGGCAGAGAGAAGGCTTATAATCTTCAAACAGGAAAAAAGTTCACTTTTATAGTTTAGGAGGAGAGGCTAAATATGCTGCCATTTTACGTTGTAAGTCCAGTGGTCTACAGCCAAGAAGTGGAAGACCTGGAATAAACTTTTTCTGTCGTAAGGGTTTCAGATCCCCACTTACCACCCCTCAGAGCAGTGTTCAAACAACTAGGCTCTGTTAGTGTGGAAGGGAGTAGTTCTCAGGGTCATACCTTCAAAGATTTATCAGCTGCAAATCCTCTTTCAGTAATGTTCTTGTCTTTAATTCTTTGTAGGGGTAAATCCAGATGCAAACTATCATGCCCTTTACAGATATTTTGTGGAGTTGTGGATCTATCTGGGACTAGCTTGGCTTTCACTCTTTGTTAACTGGAAGGTCAGTATGTTTGTGGAAGTCCACAAAGCGATCAAGAAACGGAGGAAAAAAAGAAAAGAGTCATTTGACAACCATCCTCGGTCTAAAAAACCCCTTCAAATGGGTACCTCAAAGGATGTCAACATTTTCAGCTTCCTTTCAAAGAAGGAAGAGACCTACAATGATCTTATTAAGCAAATTGGGAAAAAGGCCCTGAAGACAAACAGTGACAAAATTATTAAAGTAGAAAATACTAAACAAAATATGCAGAATGCCAGTATAGATGCCCAGGTGACTTACACAAAGACAGAGTCATTTGAGTATGATGAGGCTTCCCTGGACATTCAGAATGGTCACGTACTGAGACCTCTGCATGATAAACGTATTGGAGACAGCCCTCTAGAAGGAACCATGTTTGTAAACCAGCTAGACAGGATTAGTGAAGAAGAAGGTGAAGTGTGGGATTCCAGAGACTATCGACCCTTGATATTTGAGAATGCCAATATAACATTTGTAAATGAAGAGGATGATGAAGAGGGGGATATCTCAGATGATGAGGAAACATCAAAATCCTCCATGGATGACAATCTTGCAGAGGAATCTGAAACTGCGAAAAAGCTGGTAAAATTCCCATCCTCTGATGAATCTACCTTTACCAATAACGAGCTAGAACTTTCTGTGCCTTATGAACAACTGATGAATGAGTATAACACAGTAAGCAATGTGAAGGCTGCAACGTGAAGCATGTTTGACAATGGTTTTCTGAAAGTGGTCAGTGCATATTGAAGAAATTAACAGAGCAAGGAGAAAAGTATGTTTTTGCAACTTCTCCTGTCTCTTTGAAAACAAAAACAAGTCCCAAACTAAAAAACTCCAGTGTCCTTTTCCCATCCTAAGTTGGTTTCTGAGCCCATTAGCTTTGCTTATCTGAAAAACTTGTAAAATAACAGTTGAATTTGGAGTACTGCTCCTTCTTGGGATTTTATGGTTCTTGAACAAAGTAGAAAAGACTAGTTAATACACTGGACCTGCTCTGCAGTTATGCATTTCATTGAGGATTTAGTTTGGGAGTGTAACTATACTGTTGCAAAGAGACTGTTTTGGGCATCAAATGTGTTCGGTTACTCTATTAGCCTTGACTATTGTTGTTACCACAAAAAAAATTGGGCAGCCACTAGTTGTACTTAATGAGAAAACTTTAGATGGAATACCAGGACAATCTGAGCTGAGGTGCACTGGCAGACTGAGGAGGAAGCTTCTGAAACTTCTGTCTAAATTATGTCAGTGCTTGTCAAACTATAGTGAATTGTAGTTTCATAAATAAAATATTAACGTTAAAAATTCCAAAGGAATGGATTGAGAAGGAGCCCTCTAACAAGGAAGAATCATCTGGGATGAAGCTCACCAATTGGGCTGCTAAACTGCACATCAGCCCCACAACTGTTAAAGAGTAAAGTGACTGGAAGACCTATTGATCAAAGCATATATGAGCACAAGCAGGATGCAATGAAATTTTTAATGTTGAAAGTGTCCTTCCACTGTCCATTTCCTAGAGGAAATACTTGAATGAACCTTATACAGTATCTATGTACAGGTGAAGTTTTATTGACACTGTCTTCTGAGGAAAAAATCACCTTGGGAGGCACAGATATTCTCCAAATGCCCTAATGCCTGTCAGAAGGGACCTGTAGCACTGCTGCTGATCTGTGCAGTGTGTTAATCAGTATTGTTGTCTTATGTTCCTCCCTGCCTTGGTACTTAGACTTGAATGAGAGATGATTTTTTTTTTTTTTTAAACAGTTGATTACATTTTCTTTATTTCTTTTGTTTTAAAGTTTGACCTATGTGCATATACAATGGTTATTCTATCCCACTTTCAAGAAGTCTGGGCAATGTCAAATCTTGGGCAAGCTGAGATGTGATCAAGTGACTTAAAACCATAAGGCACTTTTAAAAAGGAACTTTGGCTCTAAGGTCCTGAAAGTATTCTTTTGGCTTGGAGATGGGCTTCTGATTGAGAAGGAAGTATGTCTTTTCAAAACATTTATGCCCAAATTGGTTTGGCTACAAAGAAAATTATACCATAGTTTTATTTATTTCTTTTTCCATATCTATGTGTTAACCCTGACAACTCTTTCAAACGAGGCTCTTGATTACATGTTGTCAAAAGGTACTGACTTCAGTTGTATCCAATATACCTGAAATGGAAAATAGCCAAGACCTTTGAACCTTAACACGTCAAGTTCTGTCATTCTGTTTAGTTTTACAGTATTTAAGTCATTCCAGTATGTCCAAAAGTTTCCAAAGTTCAGTGAACAGTTAAAAGTCGTTGTTTTCAGTCTAAAGCTGGCAGACTCACTAGGTCCGTAGGAAGAGCTTATGGAATCTTGCAATGTTGATCTTGAATTACTAGATATTTCTAATAACTGCAGATATTGACTGCAGCTTCAGTTGCTGGCCTCTTCTACAGAAGAACAACATATGGGAAACGGGCACTCTTGTTGGATGGCCTGTTGATGGGAAGTTTTTGAAGTCATCTACTGTGAGACAAGGGACTGTCTTTACTAGTCTTTTTTTTCCCCCAGAATTTTCCATGTATATGACTTTTTTAAATAGAAAGTGAACACAAGGGTAGGGGCACCTCTGTTATACTGGCAAAAATGTGGAATTGACATCATTGGATTGGGTAGTTAATCTGTATTTTGTGATAATATTGCTGAAGAGAGATTCTAATTTTGAATCAAATTTCATTATATTACTGTTGTTTGGAGCAGGAGTGGCTGGATGAATTTGACTTGTATCTGACAGGAAAGAGGCAAAGGCCCTGTCAAAGATTCTGATTTACTTCTAGTAGACACCCCTACCCCTGTCATTTTAAAATGACTCCAAGCCCTTCCAAGTATTTCTATATATCTGAGGGGTTGTGCTTGACAGCTATACCTTGGAACTGTAAGAAATGGTGGGTAAGACTATAAGACTATGTGCATGATATACAGGATGCTTGTGTAGCAAGTTTAGTCTTCTCTTTTTTTTTTGCTTTAAAAAAGTGCACATTAGCTTAAAAGAAAATGAGGAAGCACTCCATATATGGAGCTTTTGTTGTCCTTCAACTTGTCTTCCATTATTAATGCAAAGATCAAAGTTTTAGTGACAGTTAGAAAGCTGCAGGACAGTGAGGAGAGAAAGGCTTGCTGAAAGTGCATGAAATAGAAAAGCATAGCCCAATCTTCATTTAAAAAAAGAAAAAAAATTCTCTTTAATACAGAAGTAATACAACCCAGACACTTGGCTGGGCTGCTTTGATTGGGAGGGGATGTTGCACACTGGAACCTAGACTCTCCGTTCTCCGTAGCAAAGTGCACTTGTACGCCAGAGCCGAGAATGGATGGGATCTGTTTCATATTATCAAGTTAGATGTAGCTCTCTGGCCTTTCCCAGTGGAGTCAGCATAGACTATAAGTCTGGATAATAAGTACCATGGGATTTAAAGTAATAGTTTAAATTTATTAGAATGAAGTACAATATTCCCGCTTTTTTTGGGAAACATGATCACACCTCACAAAACTGTTCTCGAGACATCCCACCATGTGCCTTAATGTAATCCTAACACTGGGAAAAAATTCCTCTTTACGCAGGGGCCAACACAATTGGTCTCGTTAAGCCCTACTTGTTTTCAGTGTTTTGGAGGGGTGCAGTTAGCGCATAGCTTTCATACTGGCTCTCTCCAAAAAGTTGAACCATTTCCCAGGGTTTTTTAAATTACGGTGCCATCTCAGAACTGCCGAAGTGCTAAGCAAGACAGCTTTTTGCCTGCCTGTCTTCCACATCTTAAGAAAAGCAGCCGCCTGAGGAAGCTAAATTAATGTCTTTCTGCCTTCAGATTTACATGTAATGAGTTAGAGGAGTGTCCAGGCTGGTTTTTAAGCTATTCAGCCCCAAAAGTGCCTCTGATTGAATTCCCCAGTGCTACTTGGTAAGGTCTTGTTGTAGTTATTTCAATTATCTGATCAATCTGGAAATCTGGAATCCAATTTTCTTTGGATGCCATGTAAGGTTTCATTTGGCTAACCAATAATGTTAATAGCTCTTTTAATGCTATGGAATTAGTTATAGGTGAGACAGATCTCTTCCTGGAAAGAGAGAAAAGGAGGTTTTTTAAAAAAGAAAAAAAGCTTAAAAGCACATATAAGGGATGGAATAGAAGTGGAAACTCTTCTTTCTAGCTATTACCTACAAGTAGATTGTATTTCCAGTCACATCATGTGAAGTGTGGGTCCACTTTTACAATGTAAACTTACTGATTTTGCCAAGATGAGCCAATACTTTAAAAAATTAAAAACAAAACAAAACAAAACAAACCTGAAATGTGACAACAAAAGTCTGTTCCTACAAAAGGCCTTTTAAGTGCTACAGACTATGTGACCCCATCCTTCATGACATCATTGTGACACTTCTTAGTTTTGTCTTGTGCTATCGAAGCCTATTTTGACCAAAAGAGCATCATTTTCAGATACATATCTCACAGCAGGCAGTCTAACACATCTGATACACTGGTACGAAATCACTGAGGAAAAACAAAAAGTGGTGTGTTGAATTTTTCTGAACTAATGATTTGTGAATCTGTTGCTGGCAATGGATGTCACAAAACATGCAGAAATAAAAACCATAGACTGATAACAGGTCCATGGTGACACAGTTGTATATGTTGAGATTTTTTTTTTTTCCAGTTGATCTGGGAGAGCATGTGTAGAGACAGACAAGCGTCACTGATGAGGAGAGGAAAAAGCAATATACAAGTCTATTGACCTAAACAAAAAAAACCCCCAAGAATTCTGTTGTAGACTTGTAATTTTTGTGCCTCGTGGGATTCGTTCCATTTGTGATGGATTTACCTTTTTAAAAAAAACTAGCTTGTCTTTCATATGGCTTTTTGAAGTTTGTACAGTTCTGACTTACCACTCCATAATATGCCTGTTTGTCTGTTCTTTGTTGCTGATTGTCACTGGAATCACACTGTATGTAAATATTTGCTAAGTCTTTGTAAAATGTAATTTATTTTAATATTTTGCAATAAAAATTTTACAATTTATCCTCTCTGTCATGAGGAGAATGGCAATCAAGATATGAGATTTCTTTTTTTAACAACTGCTACACTTACAATGTACCTCACAGATGAGACTGGTCCTGGTCCAAAGAGCTCGAAGGTAAGGAGCTGATAAAGCAAGTTGTTTTATGCAAGCAGATGCCTGTACTTGTATGGACTATTGATGACTTCAGTTCAACGGCATCTGGTCTTCAGTTAGATACAGCATAGAAAAGTATTATTCAATAAGGATTTTGGACAGCCATTGAAAGATAAACAAAAGTTTATTCTAGGGGCTGTGTTTTTTCAGGGGGCTGTTTTTAAAGAAGTTGCACTGAGACAGGAAGTGCTAGAATTGATCGGTACTACAAAAAAAGGGGTGTTTATGACTGCCATTGGAATCTTATGCCACAGCTATTAAGATATCTGAATAGCTGTTTATGAATTTTCACAACATTTCTAGCATCAGTGCTCACCATTTTGCAGTCGAAGTATTTGCAGTATTTCAACTCCAGCAGTTTCCTTAAAACACCTTGGAAAATAGGTAACTACCTACCTTAATGGATAGCCATGATAGAGACAGAGCCATGTGCAGAAATTGGGGCAACCTCGGCTTGAGGGCGAAGAGACTGAACCTTATGGGCAACTGAGGGAAATTGCTGAGGTGTGAGCTAGGAAAGTGGGGAGATGCATAGGCACAGGAGGGAAGGGGTGTATGCTGTCGTGGTTTCAGTAAGGGTAGACAATCTCTTCATTTTCCCCCAGCCCCAAAACAGAGGAGTAGTGGAGGAAGAAGAGGTGCCTGATGGGTGTCTGATGCCAAAAACGGCCAAAGAGGGAGATGGGGTCCCCTCATGGAGCTGAGGTCAGGACATGATATGAGTCTGGTAAGCACTTGATAACATTTCTGTCTGCTCCCAGCAGGTTGGAGCCCACAGACTGTAGTTCGCTTTCTGCCCCCAGTATTTTAGTAGAGTGTTAGTAATTTGTATGGGGTAGGGTAGCAAGAAGTAGGAAAACAGGACAAACCTGTATCTGTTAAGCGCCTGTTCTTACGGTCCATGCCTGGCTGTGGGTTTCTCTGAACACAATAGCTTAATAGATAATATCGCAGACCAGCTGACACTTAAAAAACTGAAATCTTTTCACTGAACGCTTATCATAGGTCTTTACAATGTGTGGTGCAACATGATACCAGAGACCTTCAGTTCATGGAAATGAAGAACTCAAACCTTTAGTACCAGGAGATGAAGACGGTGACATGGCAGGTAGAGTTGCTGTTCAGGACCATTTTTGCACAGGAAAAAATGCTATTTCAGTCCCTTCAGGGCAATTTCCTGTAGCTGGACTTAAGCCCTGAAGAACCCATAAAAATCTCTCTTTCAACTCTTACTATGCGAGGACCTGTGGGGAGGTGGGGGAGGGGAGCTCTTGCTCTACAGTTTGAACAGGAAGAGTTTTCTTTTCAAATTCATTACTTGTACCTTGTGCCTTTCAGGAAGGGTTGGGTGGTTTTCACTGTGGGGTTTTTTTTTAATAATTATAGCCTCAACTTTCCCCTAGTAAGATAACTAATACTGTAATATCGGGGAATAAGAGGTTAGGCTGAGCACAGCACCCATTAGACTTGAGCTTCTTTTGGTTCCAAAAACCCCTCAGATCTCCCCTGACCTGCACACAGACCGTGGGCCTCCTCCGCACATCCTGCCTGGCTTCACAGCGTGATTGTGGGCTGTGGCTTGATTTTGACTCTATGCCCGATAAACAAGGGGGAGTGATGGCTGGGTGGGAGCAAACCTAGCCCTGCCGGGGCCAGGCGTCTCACCGAGAGAAAATCCACGGCATTGCCTTTTCCTGGCAGGACCTTGCTGCCTTTACCTCTCTGCTCAAGTCTGCTCGTCACCGACAGGTCTTGTGCAGCCTGGGATACTTGAAGGGCTTGCTGAAGGATTGCTTTTCACTTTCATGTTGGCAGATACCTTCTGCAGTGCAGCTAACGTGACTCCTGCTGACTCACGGCACACGGGCAAAGCCTCAGGGAAAAGGGATGCCCTACTGACCTTCACTGCCTTGATGTCCACCCCAGCTCCCAAGAAAACCAGACTCGTAAGGGGCGGGTTTTTTTGGGGGGTGATGTTTTGTGGAAGCACAGATAGGTGTCCAAGCAGGTGTTTTGTGTCTTGAGATGAAAACAAATTCAAGCAGTGGTTATCATGGACTACACAGCTACCCTAGCACAGGGAGTGGTACCGGGACTGATAGGCGCACAGAGGTCCATAAATGAAACACCCACAAAGATTCAGCTTGCTGACCAAGAAAATTTGCTATTTCACATCAGGGAGCTTAGCTGGAAAGGGAGAGTTGAGGTGGAATAGGATGCTGGAGGTGTTATCTTGCACAGAGGCTCTGTGAAAGCCAGGTAACACGCTCTAGTTGAAGAGGGCTTCCTCTGACAGCCATGTTTCCAAGTACAGCCTGTAGCCAGAACTACTCCTGGCTAAAAAATAAACAAAATATGAGAAATATATTGACATATGACAAATATTCTGATGGAAATATTTTAAAAATCACTTTGAATTTTTAAGTTGAACTGGAACAACTGTAAGAGAGTCTTAATTTTTTATTTTTAGAATTTTTTTTTTGAGGTGCCAGAAGTTGCCTCTCTCTTGTTTCTCCTTGTTGCTCGTAGGAAAGAGTAGAGATGGTGGTAACTCACTCTTCATATTTTGACGGTTGTGTTGTTTTCTACACGGAGGAAGTTGTGGAAAATACACCCTGGGTGCCCTCCCACCCCTTCCTCTTTACTGGGGTGGGGCTGTAAGTGAAAGAGAAAGCAGAATAAAAAACCTGAAAATAAGAATTCTGAAATTGGGGTAAGGGGTTTAAAACACAGAATATCTGAAGTCAAAATTAACTATTCTTCCCACAGACATTCTTTGAAATTTCCCATGCTAACCTTTAATATAAATATTTTTAATGATAACTTTCCTAAATATGCCAGATGAAAGTACTTGTGTTTTCAGATTAGATCTAGGCATTATTTATTCTGGAAAAAAACAAGTACTTTGGCACACTTTTAATCTTGTTTGAATATAAGAGTAGCATGTGGCACCATGATATGCCTTTTGATTGTAAGGAGACTGAAGACAGTATGAATGACCATAGTCCCACTCTGACACCAAAACCAGCTTTGCACTGATCTGTGGACTTATGGCTTTGGGTACTTGTTGATAATGTTTTTGCTTATATAGTTTCTGGGTGTATAAGGAAGTATCATAACTCCTAATGCCATCAACATCAGAGACAAAAATCCTCTTGTGTGCTTATTTGTGGGTTGGGCCCTATCCATACTATCAAAACAAACTCAGTGCAGAGGAGCACTCATTCTTACATACACCTGGTTGCTGGGCAGAACTGCAAAATATGTGCAAGTGAATGTGAAATAAATCTACGTTCATGTTGAAATAGAAGTCATAAGCTTCTGAAGCTAGAGGATAAGTGTTTATTCATAAAGCTGTGTTGTCCTTCGACAACCTTCATGTTTGCTGCTTATCTATCGTACATTGGCGGTTGGTGAAAAGCAAAGGAACAAATCAAGACTTGAGACACAGACAATGTCTTCTGATATTTTCTATTCCTCTCAGCCTGGGACTTTTGCCAACTCCATCTCTGGCACGGCTGGAAAGGAAGGAAAAATAGTAAGCTAATTGGCCTGCTTTTTAATTGCTGATTAGAATGGGAAATGAATACAAGAGCAGGAATAAGCAACATGCCTTGGACATCTGAGGGGGACGCTGCCCTTTTTGGCTGGTTTTGCAGCTGTCATTTTTTAATAAATGATAGAGAATTGGAGGCTTAACTCAAAGTGAGAAAGGCTTGCAAGGGAAGATTTCGCTTAAGGAAGAAGGCCCAGGTTTTAAGATTTTGTGGTGTGCTGCATTTCTTTAGAAACTGGAGCTCTTTAAAATATCAGCCTACACTCTGAGATGTACAACAGATCAGATGAAGGCAAGAATGTAAAGTGAATACCTATTTTTAAATTTTAACCTCCAAGTTCACTGTAGTTCTGTGGTGCAAGTTCTCCATCCTTTACACCTGCTTAAATTGAGGAGAGAACTTGCCACTTAGCACCCACTCTGATAACCCCAGCATGTCACTCAAGCAAAGTTAAAGGGATGAGTTGTTGAATTGAGACCAATTTTTTTAGGGCAAGAGACACAATTTGTATCCAGGACAGGAAGAAATCACAGACCCAAAACTATAGTAGCTGAGGAGTCTCTTCTTTGTGGGGGCATTTGCTCTAAAACACTAGGAAATAAGTTTTCTGGCAAATAATACAAAGCGGTTTTCTGAAGATGGTGTCTGGCCAATTGATACTGACTTTTCTGAGGGAGTTTAATTCTATGATGTTTATCGGTAACTAAAAAGTGTAACCTTATGGGGGCATGAATAGGCGGAAGCTGAAAAATCTGTAGAAAAGAATTGGCAGCCTGTTAAAATGTGTAGGCTTGAGACAGACTTCTTTTGGAGAATGCAATCAAAATAAAAAATAAGGTGGAAATGGATTGAATCTCTCAACTGGCTTTTATTTAAAAGTTTCTGACCCCATATATTAGTGTGCCTTCAAATGCTATGTGGTTTTGGAGATGCTTGGGATAAACTTAGCTTCCTCTGGCACAAAGAGAGAGGAAAAAGCTTTGGCGTTATCACAGTTTATTTACTGTAAAATGACCATTCCTTAAAACAGTAACAACAAGATTCAGGATGAGGAGAGCAGTGACTGGTTTCAAACACTATTCTACTCAGACCTACACAGTAATGACCCAACCGATTTTTCACGGAAGGATACCGCTTCCACCCCTTTTGTCTGTCTCTTCTGGCTCTCACCACTTTTCTCCTTGCTTATATGTCTTAATTTTGCCTTTCCTCTGCTGTGTTGCATCTGTCCTGTTACAATTCCTGTGGCCCCCTAGGAACGTCACGGCTGCCTGCATCAGGACACAACGGCCACTGGCATTTCAGGCTGAGAGCCAGAAGATAGATTTGGCTTCCCAAAAGAGTACAAGCTCAAAGATTGCCAACATGAACTGCTTCAGCTAAAGGAGGCAATGAACAAACAAGGCACCCAGCTGAGTGGTCATGGCTTCCTTCAGTGAAAAAGTTCAAGCTTTTGCACATTTTCAGCCATGCTATTTATATCTGCTGTGGATTTAGTCTTGCAGGGGTATGGTTCAGTAAGGGCAAGGGTAGAGCCCTCACGCGGTGAACTACGGGGCCGCGAGTGGGCCATGATGTGGACTAGGCAAATCTATCTAAATACTTGTAGAGACTTGTTAGTGAGGCTGGGGTTCAAAATAGTTTTTAAAAGAGGCTGTGCCTACTGTGAGTTGTAGTTGCACCCTTTCCCGCTCCATATTCCTCCTCACCTTCTTCTGACCCCAGTTCCCTTTTTTACCACCACTTCAACACTCCCCAATACCTCTTTATGACCACAGTTGTCCCTACTGCTCCAGCCCCTGAACTGGAAGGATTAAAGCTTAGCTCTTTTTTAGTCTGGAACTCTCTGTAAGGTTTCCAATGCCTTAGAAACACTTTAGCTTGCTGCTGTGTGTTCAGACTGCTTGACATGACTACATTTGTCTTGTAGATGTGACCTAAAACTATGTTCCAGTTGCACCAAGTAAGCAGCACAGTTATCACCTGTTTAAATAAACCTTTGGCTCCTAATCAACAATTCAACAGAAGAAAAGAAATTGAATAGAACAAAATATGTTTGATTATTTACTAAAGACATAATGGGCTGGAGACTGAAAACAAAGAGTGAGACTGAGAGCCAGATGGCAACCAATATAACCTAGACAGCCTACATGTTGAGTCTTTAGGGTACAGAAAACTCCCACGGTGGAATTTTTTTAAATACTGGAGAAATCTGTATGTGCTACTTTTCCAATTACAGCTATTCCCAATAAATGCCACAACTGTGACTTTAAAAATATCATAGATCGATGTCAGGAAGCATTTGTGTATTTTATAACACTTAAATGCAAGTGGCCCTAGAACGCTCGTGAGAGGGCGGGAGCGGGAATGGGGTCTCACACCACATCCATGCAGAAGCCCCTGTAGAGAGATTTGCTGGCTGTGTTACGAAGGAGTCTATAGAAAGCTAGTAATGCATGAGAGCACAACCTCACAGTATGGGTGTAGCTGGTACCTTGTGCCGTAGTTGAATTCAAGTGTATTGTGGTGCCAGGGAGTGTAAATGGAACATTTTAAACAGGGACAATCAGCTGATTACAGACACAGAAGATCAGACCATGAATAGCAGGTGCCCCTGGCCCCGGGTGGAGCTATCGGTGGTATTCACATAGTTTGGGACTAGCCAGCTCTGAGGTATGCAAACTGAGGTAGAGGAGTCTTTTTCAAGTACCAGGGATACCTAGCACCATCAATGCCATTTGTATTTGTACAAAAAAATATACCCCTGAGAAGGAGAAACAGGGCAAGATGGGGACAGTCATCATCTAGAGCTTTGGGACGGAGATGGACAGTGGGGTGACCCTCACTCTGCACATGGGGGTTGCTCTACACAAGGAGGAATAAGATGCCTTGTTAACTATGGATGAAGAAGATTCTTCTACATACCCATGTCCTGCTGAGCAGACCTTTGGCTTTGGCTACTCACAAGGAGCAAACAGTAGAGAGGCATTTCCCCTCCACTGAGTCAGCACAATGATCTTCAAGGGTTAAAAGGAGCGAAACCTACACCTTCATACTGAAGGTTTTCACTATGTGAAATTTAAACAAAAACTGATGTCCCTGTGCTTCATGAGAAGTGTAAAACCTCTCGTGGAGGAGACTCTCTGCAGGATGGCAACTGACAATTACTGAGGAGATATCCTTGTTCCCTGTTGCTCCAAACTCTGAAGTGTCTCATGTCTTCTTGCTGCTTCTTCATTCACCCATCTTCTCTCAGGTGAGGCAGTGCTACTGGTTCTCTCAGGATCAGACCAGAACCTAGGCAGGTCTCCTTCACAGAGTCCCTAATGCAAGCTTAGTTTTCCCTCAGCTGTTCAAAGCTGTTTACAGCTTTGGAAGGCTAAAGAGTGTGAGCAGACCTCTTTCCTCCCTAACTTATGACTCTTTGCAGTAGACAACTGTGTGCTGACAATGAGTAGCCAGCTAGTTGTAGCCTTGGTGAGATCTACTGGTGATGTTTCCACCACCTCCCTTGGCACATTTTTTTTTTTTTCAGGTAGCATTATTATTCTTATGCGTAATATGCAGTTCTCTGAAGTTTAATTTCATGATCATTTTCTGTTCTCATTAACAAGTAGAAATAATTAGTTCCTGTTCTCATCTTAATTCTTATTTTTGGCTGCCCTGAGGGCAGAGGCCTCTGGGCAGCAAAATAGGAAGAAACTAAAACCAGAATTCATTAGAAAAAAATCAGCATGCGTCAGTATAGAGCCCATATCAGGAAGTTCTTAAAATCCCATCCTCCCACCTCAAGAAAGTCATCCCAAACACTTTAAAGATAAAATAAAATAAAAGATCTATAATAGTGTCAGAATTACTACTGATAAAAGGATCTGAGAGATATAAAAGCTCCCCCACCAAACAAGTGTGATGGCTTCCAAAAGGATGAGGGTTATCCTGGGATGTATGAGCAAAAGTAGCATGTGTGAGAGATGGGAGGTATTATTCCATTCTCTAGGACGGTGGGGATAGTATGGGCTCTAGTGTGGGCTGAGATCATCAGATTTTAAGGGAGCTGTAGAAAACCTGAGAGTAGTCTGTATCACGCAACAAGAACAATGTTTTAAGAAAGCATGGCTTTTGAGAAAACTATTAGAAAAGGCTGAAAAATTTGGTTCATTCAGACTAGAAAATAAAACAAAACAGCTAGTACACATAAGATTTCTGACAGGTAAGAGGCTACTGAAGAGTGCTAAGGGAGGGGCTAGACTGTTTCCTGTAGACCCTCGAGGAAGAAAAAAAAGAAATCTGTCCACGTTGCAATAAACAAGACAGCCTGATGCTACAAAATGCTTTACAACTGTAAGAGCAATTAAATCTCCTAGATGGACATAGACTTCAAACTACCGGAGGCTTTGAGAGCAAGTTAGGCCAACAGCTGTCAGAGATGGTCTTTCTACATTTACTGTCCCTCAATACACAAGGGCAGATGCAGTAAACTCTTGAGGTCGCTTTCAGCTTTACATTTCTGTGGTTTGTGTCCGTTTCTAAGAGGTCTGATACATTTTTATTGCTCCATAACGTTATGCCTATACTATATAATTAGGGTTGCGTACATACTGAGTGTCAGCTAGAAATCAGATGCACTATTTCATACACATCTTAGAAATAAACTGTTCTCTTCCATTTACCAAGATTAACTGGCTGTCCTGTTAGGTTCAAATGTGCTAACATAAAAAAGAATGAAATTATGCAAATAACAAAAAGATGAGGAGACTTCATATTGTTACAGTTCTTTTCCTGAGCTTCCTTTGTGGTTGAGGCCATTGGAAAATGATGTTGTATGGGATTTTCTAGTTCATTGTCTAGCCCGCCTTTCCAATGGCTGGATATGGCAGTGTTAAGACAAAGTTTGCTATGCCTAGGCCACTGTATTACAGCTGTTTTTCTTGAAAAGAAACAAGGATTTTTTTCTTTTCAAGCAGCTTATCCTTGAACAGTATGTCCTCCTTGCCTAGCTTTTCCTCCCACTCCTTATTCACCTTCCATTGCTTTTCAACCACATGTATGGATTTTTGTGACTTGGCTGAAATGGTTTTACTGTACATCAGTTATCATGCATCTGAAGTTACGCAAGTCTCTTGATTATAGTCCACTGGATTCTGATTTTGGTGGCCTTTCACTGCTGTGTAGCAGGTCCCTGCTCATTTACCCTACTGTTTAATAGAAGGGATGGAAAAGAGGTGAGAAATACTGTGAAAGGCTTTGACTTCCAGAGTAGCACAGATGCTTTGCGCAGCCACAGCTGAAAAGTAGCAACTGGTATCTCAGAAGAACGTCATTCCCTTCATGGGTGAGAGAACTGGCAAAACCTTTGACTGTTGGGAAGTTTTATAAAAACAGCTTTCTCAGGAAAAAGAACAAGAAGCTTATTTACAATTCACTTCCAATTTTTTCCATGATGGGTTTTTTTGTGTGTGTCTGTATGTGAAAGGTTTTACATCAGCTCCTGACACGAACTCCTACAATTTTACAAAACGTTAACCTATTTCTCTTTCTAGAGTAGAGGAATAAACATTCTTCTCTGACACCTAGGGTTTGCTTGTATATAGGAGAAGCATATCATAATGAACTGATAAATCAATTGGACATGTGACTCAAAATTGCAGTAAAGAGAGTTGCTCTACTAATTTATGTGAGAGACCATCTGAAATACTTACTGACGTAAATCATGTTATCTTCAGCCCAGGGAAAGGATCTAAATAAGATCTGCATTTCTGAGTCTTAATTTCTTGGGCTATTTGGATTACAAGGCCTTTAAAGATTGCTTATATTACAGCTAATTACATTTCCCCAGACTAGAGCCAAAAACCTTATTTACTCTTGTATTTAAGTTTTGCTGGTGAAGAAACGGGAAACATTCAGCTGCCACAAGGTCCCACGTGATATCGACGGAAGTCCCCCGCAGCCCGTGTTAGACTGTCTGTCCGGGACAGACGGAAGGAAAGCTGACGACGAAGTGAGGGTCGGGACCAGAGCAGCCTCTGTTCACAACAGATGCGGCAGCCAGGCCTGGCGGGGACCGGCAGCACCTCAGCTGGATGGGGACACATCTGTCCGCTGAGGACAGACGGGCCCCTTGGGTCCTGCAGTGCTCTCATGGCAGCGTGGGGCTCACCGCCATGATTCACGGAGCTTTGCTGTGTCGCATGGAAACTTGTGCTCGCCAAACAGGAGAAAGAACTAAGAAAGCAGTCCTGGGACACCTCTTGGTCCCAAATACCCACTCATTTTCACTTTTTCCCCTAACTCACGCAATTTTCCTGCTCTGCAGGGCAACCCGCGTGATTTCTCACATCAAGCCTAAAGTCATCTTTGCCCTCTACTGGCATCCTGTAGAAATACAGGAGCACATCAGGCAATAGCTCCATCATTTCAGCCATTCAAAATCACCAGCCAGGAGGAAAGGGTACGCAGAGACTACATGCAGTCAGTGGTGGGACCATGCTCTTGAGGTGGGGAAGCAAACCTGCGTGAAAGCTCCGTGAGCAGCTTCCTACAGCTCCTCTAGCACCAACGTTCTGGTGAGAAAGGGCATGGCAACCCCTTCCCCTCACTCTGTCCAGATGTTTGCAAGGGAAGAATCTGCCACTTTAAAATCTGATTTCAGGTTATTCATGAACAAGCCAGTTTAGAAAACGAAAAGTGGCTCCGCCAGTTGCTGCTCATAAGTGTTTCTTTCCTTCACTTCTAGGTATAATGCGCTCTGGCTGGTTTGCAAACTCGGGGAATGGGAACAAAAGTGGTCTAAAAAACGAACTTGGATGGCTGCCATGATGTGAGAGCAAGCTGGTAATCACAGGTGGCACTTTTCATCCTGAAGGATCACACAGTGCTTGAGCATGGTATAGGCTTGAAACATTGCACTGAAACTTGCTGGAAAGCCACCTTCGGGTGGGGTGCAGTGGCTGCTCGACAGTATGTAGATGTTTGGGACAAAATGGAAAGAGCATTTTATTCACTTGAAAATATGTGGACACTTAAGCTTGGCAGCAGATTACTGGATAAATCGACTCAATACACCAACACTTCTGAAAATCTAGACCACAGTTTCAGGGTTCAAGCTCACCTATTCCTGTCTTGCAAATTGTGGAGGGATCTTTCATATCAGCCCTAGCTATAAAAAACAATAGACTCAAGTTCCTGATGAAATACACTATGAAAAGACTCACAGGAAAGCTTGTTAATATCAAATTGCTTGCAATGGTTAGGTAGCAAATGCTAAATAAGCCACTGTTAGTCACTATCATTCTTTTTTATTTTTAAAATTCCATGTATCAGAAATAAATATGAAACTAGTGGTATGTTCTCTTCCCTCAATTTTTACGTCAATAAGAACTAGCAAGGGACACCTCCATCAGTAACACAAATAGCCTAAACAAGGAACAGCAATTGTTTTCCTGGAGAAGAAATGTTCAAATGGCAGCTCTAATTCAAAACTTGTGATGCCATTTGTACTCTTTAGCTGTATATAACAAAGCTACCAAAATAACTTATTTTATTCATGGCTTAAAACAGCAATTAGAAAACCTGGATTATTCTTTGAGGGACTGTCAATGTGCACATTATTGTGGATATATGTGCATACCATGAGCCAAGCTCAGACGTTCTGCCTTACGAAAACCTGAATAGCAGTGCCATTGGTGCTATATCCTCCTTACCCCTTCCTTAGACAGGAAGGGTACTGCAAACTCTCCGTTCCTCAATTTCTCTCGGGCAGCTCCTAGTATGCTTTTCTGCAACTCGTTTTCATCAGTCTTCAGCCTCCACATTTACAGTGGACTTCCCCTCCAGCTTTTTCCTCTGCTTCTGCTTTTTGCAACCACGGTTTACCTCAAAAGCTCACAAACAACTGAACATTCCCAACACCACAGAGGCAGCAAGATGTTCATGAGGAGCTTTCCGCTTTGGCCTTTGCCAGCAGAAGCTGCCATTGTGGCGCTGTATCACCCTGAGCCAGAGAGAGAGAGAAGCTCAAAGGTGCCTTTGGATCCTGCCCCGGCACTAAATCAACTTGTTTTTTTTCTCTGGGAGGATGTCTTTGTCCTGCTTAGGTCCACACTGACTTAACTACAGTACAAGCATTTACCTTGAAACTACCTGATCTATCAACACCTGACTGCAGTAGCACTGGATTCTCCAACCTGTCCCATCATCTTGCCACCACAATTTGTGTCTGAGACAGATGTGACCAGAACTTCACCAGGTCCTACCAGTACCTAGTGCAAATAGTCTGCATCCCCCATCCTCTTTTGAAACTGCATCACTCTTTACAGTAACAGATACTGGTCTTTGGAGCATGTTTTGGCTCCAACAGCCAGGATGTTTAACTTTGCATCCCAGACATCATTTCCATGTGTCTTTGCCCTTGGACTCTCTAACGTTCTGGTGGCTCACAGGAAGACCGTATACCTCAAGAGTTTAGGCCTTAGCATAAGCTGCAAAAGCTGCTTTTTCTGCCATTGGTTTTCCATCTCCAGATCATAAAGAATTTGTGGAACTGATTTACCACCAAAAATCAAAGCATTGCAGCCTTTCTGCCCTGTAGAAGTGATTGTTCCTCTAAACTAAAAATACAAGTATAAGTATGAGAGATACACCATCCAGTTACCCAAAAGGCTATGTCTTCCTCTTATGCAGATCTTCAGAAATGCCCCATACTACAACTAATGAATGGATGTAGGTGCTCAGCTATTTATATCACCTTGATCCTTATCTCCAGCTGTTGGTTTCCCATCCTTTTCAACCTAGAGATCCTTCTCTCGGGATCCTGCTGCACTGGGCTGTTTCTTTGCTCCTGACTTCTTTGAAGAAGCAGTGAAGGAGCTCTGTTTTGGGATATGAATGTTCACGTCAGCACCAAGCTTCACCACAAAAAAGATCTAAGGCTTTTGGTGAGCTTGCATTAATTACCAGAGCTTTCATGGGAGAGGCAGCCCACTGGCCAACGAATTACCTAGAGAGGTAGTCAAATAGATGTATAAAAAATGAGTCACAATATCATCTTATTTATCAAAGAAACATCTCCTGGATTGCTTGTTTGCTTGTCTGTAATAAGCTCCAAATGTACACTCCTTCCACAGGATCTAAGAAATGACGTCTTAGGTAATTTAATTTAATTCTAATAACAGCTGAGAAAACAGCATTCCCTGCTCCCCCCCCCCCCTTTTTTTTTTTTTGTATAGGGTAACAATTTCTTGCAGATTGACCCTTTGGTCACCGATTTCTTCAACTGGAAAGGAAGAGAACTATTTTTCCTCACAAACAAGGTTTTTATCACCAGTAGCAAGAGTTGCCAAGATAAAAGCAAAAGAGGCAACTGGTCTATTGAAGTCACTAGCAGAACTCCCACTGCCTGCAGCGCTATCAGAATTTCACACTAAGGGTTAGGCATATCCTAATCTATCCTAATCTTTTATGCCAAAGACTAGTAAAAGAGCATTTAAAATTTTATCAGATTAGACACACACGTACTTAACAAATCTAAGGTCTTTTCAAGATAAATCTTGTGCCTCTAAGAGGACTGAGTCATAATGTCTGAACGTTTGGAGATTGTGACTTAATTCTGCTGAGAGGAATACCTTGCTCAGGCTAATGATCTCACCGGAGCTGATGCCTGAGGAATTGTGCTGGCAGCAGAAAAACATAAGAGGCATTTTACCTCAATGGTCTGATGTAGCAAACATTTGGCAGGCCTGATTCCCCATTGACTCTTCTGCCCTTCAGAGTCACCAGCTCCCATTAAATTAAGTGTTTTGTTTCCTCTCTTGTTGCTGCCTAGGCATACTAGGGAGGATTGCTTACGCTCCTATAAACATGTATTAATAACTTAATCTTTGCAACGGATAGGTGTAAAACAATACTGTCTTGCAGGAGCTCAGCAACGTCATTTCCAAGGTGATAAAGTTTCTCCCTTTCATCCCTCCTACCAAGGGAGTACATTCCTGGATTCTTTCTTTTGGGGACAAAATAGAGCATGGAGAGAAACAAGTAACTAAAATACAGCGTGGGGAGAAACAAGTAACATTTTTCACTTGTTGAAGATTTGGTTTTGCGTAGTTCGACTGATAACGACTCCGAACTCGAGTAAGGCCATGTTCTCCTACTCCCACCGACAGCTGTGCGAGAGGTGCACGCTACCGCCCTGTAATTGTACGGCAACGACAGCCCGAGGTGTACGTCTGACCCGCACACTTTCCGAGACTTTTTCGTCTTGCGTGCAAAAGGAAGGGCTGAAAATAAAAATGTCAGAGCAGAGAATCTCTCCTGTGCGATCAGGCATATTCCATGGACATCACAGGTATTGTTTTCACACGTGCATCCAGCTTCCTTTTAAAACTAGTGAGGGATTTTGGCCCTAGAAGGCGGCTGTTCCAAATTCTCATTCCTCTCAGGTTTGGAAACCTGATTTCCAGCACAGATGTTTTCTCGACCAGTTCTCACCTATTTTTAGTAAGCAAACATTGTCCTTTAGCTTAAGTAGTCTCTTCCTTTCCTAGTGGTATGTCCCAGTGTATTTACTTACAGTAATTGTAATTTGTCCTTATTTTGCTAGACTAAACAAGCTGATGTCCTTCATCTTCTCCTTAACTAGCATATTTGTCTTTCTCTCTTCCACTCCAGTGTGTACAGGTATTTTTACAGATTAAAGCTCATCAAATAAAGACGTGTTTCACTCTGAGAAATTCAACAAGCAAATAAACTCTTGGTACTATTGCTATTGATACTATTGCTATTTTATGAATAGCAATAAACTATACGGTATCTCCTGTTCATACTAAAATCAGCTGATTCCTTTAGTTCTTTCTTCTCCCCAGGTACCCTGAAAATGCATCAAGGCTGAAGTATCATGTTGAGGCTTTAATTTACTGGGTCTCATTTTTTCCAGCTAGAACCATAATCCTGGAACCACAGTCACTTGCTACTTAATGATTCACACCGTATTTTTAACACACTTCAGCCTATGGGACCTGACATCACATTTTAGGTCAGCTCTAACTGAGAATCTAGCTGAACTTTCCCAAACTTCTCTAGGGGAACAAAGCTGAACACTACAGATTCCAGGGAACAGCCCCACAAGATGCAGAAGGAAGAGAGATTAAAAGCAAGACTTGATTTCCTCCGCAAAAAATTTATTTCATGTCTCAATTAGGAATGCAGGAGGGAAAACCACAGTAACTACAGCTGCAAAACTCTTGATGCAGCTGAAGTAGTAGTAAAAAAGTGTCTTTTTTGTCTGGCACAGCTTACATTGCATGGGGGATTGACTGGAGCTATGTTAGCAAAGAGCCGCAGTGTTGTGCCTTCTCTAGTGAGTGCAGGTTGCTGACAACACCCCAAGTCTGGAGAAAAGTCCTAAAACAGAGTAACCGTACTTGGGACTACAGCAGGGGCTGGGGACGCAGGCTGAGCTCCCAAGGCAGGCCCAGAAAGGCTCTGCACATCTAAAATGTCTCTCCCAAGAGGCTCTGAAGACACCCTATAAATAAGGATGCTGCCAGCGGAGGGGTGAGAGGAACTGCTTTCCCTGCGGTAGCTTGTGCCACCGATGGCCGGACACTGTGCCGGGGTCTGCTGCTCTGGTGACCCATCTCTCGTCCCAGACACTGTGCTCACCTTTCCCAAGGGGGAAGGCTGTAATTCCCAAAAAGCCAGGAGAGGAATCGACCAGGCTTCTCGTGTCAGACCTGTGCACACTGCCTGACTCCTGTGACCCTGCAATACGGCATTCACCCTTAGTGTAAAATCTGTTCAGAAATTAGCCTTTGTTTATTAAAAAGTTAGCTTCCAGCCACTGTGATTGCAAGGAAACCTGAACACAAGCTGATGTATCAGTATTTACTACCTGAAAAAAAGCACGCTAAGCTACTCTGCTCACCTTAGCGGGTATACGAGTGTTACTGCCTTGTGATGAAAATGAAATATCGGTGGATTTTAGGAAGAAGAATCAACTAACTTGTTTACCATCCCCATCCCACGCTGCTTCTCATTCCTTCATGGCTGCTTAAGTAAGCAGCTGTCCTCATTTGCAGCTCTATCTCCTTTTGATATTTCTGCAATACTGTCATATGTTTTCAACCTAGTTTTGCAGCACACTGAAATTTTGAAAGTGTGGAGGATTTATAAACCAAATTGCACTTATGCATAGAAATATTGTTTTACCAGCCTTCTCCAATGTATGCTTAGTTCAGTAAATATATACACATTTAATTGACCAGTTGAACAATTGAATTTTCTTTCTTGCAATTTGGTATGCCCTCAAATCTAAACACCTTGCTGACAAAATTGGTCTAATTTTCTAAAAAATAGTTGATCGAAGTAAATACACAGCATGACTGCCCTGCCAGGATCTTTGTTCTGAAGATTTTTGGTTATGGAACATCATTTCCCTGTCATAAAGAGGATGTGACAAGGACTACAACTCTCTGAGGCCTCAGTGTGAGAAACAAAAACTGATTTTCACTGGCAAATAAGTGAAACGTACTATTTTTTTTACCTCACCCAGTGCTTATACTGTAAGGAAACCTGTAAAGCTCTGCAGTGAAACATTTTAAAAACACTGCAAACTTCTTCTCCCCACCAATATGTTCACTCTGTAAACCTCTGCAAACACAAAAAAGTATTTAAAGATGTGTCTGGCTATGCTACTATTCAACAGTGTCTTTGACCCTAAAACACAAACAAATGAAAATACTTGGAAGTACTTTGGGGAGAAGGGAACACCAGCATCGTGGAATGAGCCACTTAAGGAAACCTGCTGTTTTTCCAACAACTCCCAATACCTTCAAGTGACACTTAGAGGCTTCCTCTGCTTGTAGAGGAGCAGATTCATAGAAATGCTTAGCACAAAGGTAATCTGAGTGTTGATGTTAGCCCACACTGGATCAGTCTGGCATATGCTCCCATGGGGATAGATGTCTTTGATTGTGACAGGCCCTTATTCCAACATAGAATTTCAGGTCTGAAACAGACTTTCAGAAGCAAAGATTTAGCTTTGAGACTCATTAAGGAACTGCTGAGCATCCATCATGAAGGCACTCATCTGGAATTTTTGAAAATATGTTTCATCTACAGGAAGAGAGTGCAACAGGCAGAAATATTGGGAGAGACTCAAACGGAGCTTGGAAGGAGATGCCAGCTCATACAGAGTCCTTCCTACTGCATATGTGACCCTTGCAAAGACTACGTTTGCTTCCTTGAATGTACCTCCAGGCTTGAGTTACCACCCTAGGTTATTTTAATTTATAGAAAAAACAAGCGCTCTTTGGAGTGTCGGGTGCGCTGAGTCCTGGCTCAGAAGTCCTCCGTGTCTCACTGGGTAACTTAGAACCTGTTCTGGTAGATCTCTAGGCCCCAGTTGTCCCAGTTGTTCCATTTCACCCTGGCGTGAAGTGCTTCGCAATCCCCAAAATCGAAAGAGCCTCAAAGCAAAGAGCAATATTGTCACTCTACTATGTAGGCAAACTCCTCGTATGTATTGCTAATTTATGACTGCTTCTTGTCCCCATCTCCCCAGAGTGGCACCTACAGAAAAGGCAAGACAGGTACCACATATCTTATCAGCGGTTTCAGATGAAGACAGAAGGAAATGGAAGGGGGAGAGGCAAAGTGGGGGAAACACCCACCAGTTTGCATCCCCACTTCAGATGAGTTTAGTCTTCACTGGCTCCCGGCGTACATCTAACCTGGACATTACCCGGCAGTTAGTTTTACACTGATGAGAGCACTACAGCCCGTTGCACCACAGCGCAGGCTCCCACCTAGTTGTAAATTATGACTCCCCGGTTTAGCCCGAACTTGCTGGTTCTTGCCATCGGCAGGAACACGTCCAGAGCACTAAGTGATTTAGAGCAATGCTCTGAATAATCAAGGGCATAGTGTGTGCACTGAGTGGTATATTATTCTGATGAGCGTGATAAATGAATTGACCTGTAATTTCCCACAGCATTAGCTACAGCAAGTATTTCCTTTTGTAGTAGATTGTATTTATGGAAATCTAACTGTAGCAGGTCAGAGTGACTTGATACACGGCTAAGGCAAGCAAAGATCTTTTTGAAGTCAGACAGGCTGGAAAGAAGTCTTTCCTCCCGTCAGACTCACACATGGTTCTGTCACTTGTCTCCCACAACTATGAGGAACCCAGGTACCTGGTCGCTGTCAGTCACACCACAATCACCACAAGCTCAAGGGCTGTCACAGTTGAATTATTTGCAGTGCTCGGGGCCTTGGAGAGGATCACTCCAGGTCAGTGATGGTAAAGAGCTGGCACCAGGTACCCAGTTTCAATTTAGCCTGGGCAGAAATCTGGACCAGCCATAAGATCCAACAATTTTTAAAAAGAAATTTGATACCACACATCAGAAGAATTTACTGCCATTGAGCTGAGTAATGATTTTTTGCCATAGAGAATACAGAAGTGTGGCTGTGTATAAGGAGATTCATACTCTTATACATATGGGAAGCAAGAGCAAAAACTCCCATAAAAAAAAAAAAAGAATATGCTAAAGGCAGCTGTCAGCTACCAGCTACTCTCTCCATGCAGCTAAAAGAAATAATCTTTCTGATTGCGGACAGTCTTTTAAAAAACCTAGGCACTCGGTATCACTTTTCCTGATTCATAACAAAGCCTACTTAAAATCCCCAAAGGCTTTCCTGAGCCCAGACTCAAGCTTCCAGGCACACTCCTTTTCCACTTCCGTGCCCCACTAGGACCCAGCTGTGCTATCCGGAGCCTGCCCTGGACGGGCTCTAGGAAGCAAGAATAAGTATTACCTGAGGAAACTTCAGTGCAATTATCTTTCTTTAAACAGTTTACTGTAGTAATTTTCCCCCCCCGTTTTCCTATTTGTCTTGCAAGCAGGGGCTGAGGAAAACATTCCCCACCCTCAGACACAAGCCATTTTTTGAGCGTGAGTTGTACATATTTCGAAACTTTGTATTATGAGTAACTCTCCAGAGCCCCATCCCATTCCAGCCCAACATACCAATTCCAGAAAATTTCTAATATGCCACCCTCCGGCCCCTGTGCTTTCCTTCTGTTGCTCTTCTCTTCCCCCCTCCGCCTGCCCAGGCTGCTGGGAGGATTGTCCCAGCTGATGGGAGAGAAACGGGGAGCTCACCCGCGGTGGGTTTTGGCGCAACCCTGGCTCTGAACCCTGCCCTGCAGCTTCCTCACCCTCCACCTCCCACCATTTCCCTCCGCCACGGTGTGCTGCCGCCCACAGCAGGGAAAGTCACCGTCAGGGCGGCTGTTGCTGTACCCTGATGTTGCTGTTTCTTTATCTAACTGTAAAAAAGCCAAAGCCAGAGGTTCTGCAGAAGAATGTCCCCGTTAGAAAGTGAGGCACTGCACAGGCAGCGTGCCTGGAAAAGACTGAGAGGTGTTTCCGTCCCTTTGCCACAGCCAGGATCCGCCAGATGTTTTTGCGAAGTTCACAGCACCACCTCTGCCGACGCTCCTTCCCCCTCCCCTGCGCCCCTGCGCGAGGGAAAAAAGAGACGCTGAGCTGCTGCTGTGATCTTAGCAGCGCGATGACAAAAGCTTGCCGGCATGTCTGCAATAAGCCGCCTTTTCCCTGTCTCCTCAGTACAAAATAGCCCACTTCAGCTTAATAAATATTATCAAGAAATTTTGGACTGAGATCACCACTCCCTTAGTAAGAAGTATACCACCTCCACCCAGATGGAAAGAAAGGGTGATTATTCCTTGGGGACGGTGACTCAGGGTTTGGTGGCAATACAATGTGCCTTTTGATCACTACGTTAAATAAACAAAGTCTACAACAGAGGATGCCAATAGCTCTTACTGCATGAGAGGACGGTTAACACAGTGTTGCCAAACGCTTGCACAACATTTTCAACTGACAGATGCCCAAATGCTGTGTAAGAACAGGGATGAAAAAAATGCTCAAAATCATACTGGTCTTGTTCATTGTCTTTATTGATGACCTGGATGAGGGGATCCAGTGCTCCCTCAGTAAGTTTGCAGATGAGACCAAGTTGGGCAGGAGTCTTGATCTGCTTGAGGGCAGGAGGGCTCTGCCAGGCTGGATGGATGGGCTGAGGTCAACTGTATGAGGTTCAATAAGGCCAAGTGCAGGGTCCTGCACTTGGGTCACAACAACCCCATGAAACACTACAGCCCTGGGGAGGAGTGGCTGGAGAGCTGCCCGGCGGAAAGGGACCTGGGGGTGCTGGTTGACAGCCGGCTGAACATGAGCCAGCAGTGTGCCCAGGTGGCCAAGAAGGCCAACAGCTCCTGGCCTGTATCAGAAATAGTGTGGCCAGCAGGAGCAGGGAAGTGATTGTGCCCCTGTACTCTGCACTGGTGAGACCGCACCTTGAATCCCGTGTTCAGTTTTGGGCCCCTCACTACAAGAAGGACATTGAGGTGCTGGAGCGTGTCCAGAGAAGGGCAACGAAGCTGGTGAGGGGTCTGGAGCACAAGCCTTATGGGGAGGGGCTGAGGGAACTGGGGTTGTTCAGTCTGGAGAAGAGGAGGCTGAGGGGAGACCTTATTGCTCTCTACAACTACCTGAAAGGGGGTTGTGGCGCGGTGGGTGTTGGTCTCTTCTCCCAAATAACTAGCGAGAGGACGAGAGGAAATGGCCTCAAGTTGTGCCAGGGGAGGTTTAGATTGGGTATTAGGAAAAATTTCTTTACAGAGAGAGTGGTCAAACATTGGAACAGGCTGCCCAGGGAGGTGGTGGAGTCGCCATCACTGGAAGTGTTCAAAAAACACGTGGGCATGGCACTTTGGGACATAGTTTAGTGGGCATGGTGGTGTTGGGTTGATGGTTGGACTTGATGATCTTAAAGGTCTTTTCCAACCTTAATGATTCGGTGATTCTGTGATTAGCTAATCTTTGCAACATGCCTGTATTATTAATCCCATTTTACTGCTTGTTAGAGGTATGCAAAATCAAGGAATTGTCCCTGCTGTGGACAGCAATTCAGTAACACAACCACAAATAAACAGTCCACTGATGTACAACTTAGACACCTTAAACAATGGAAATATTAATCTGTGATATATCTCCATTGACTTTTGTTGTGTTGAGCAAATGGAGTTGAAGGGAAGTTCAATGTTGCTGGACAGAAATATTTCATGAGCCTATCAACACAAATAGCTGTCTTGTTAGGAAGAAAAGTAATTTAAACCTGAAGTAATAGAAGTAACTATATTGTTATAAAGAAGATCAAACCCACAGTTAGAGGGAAAATAGTTTTCCTGGTCTACAAACAGACTCTCCCAAAATTTCAAAGTCTCAAATTTATACAGAATGAAGACAAAGCAAAAGTGCATCCCCGGTGGCATAGGCCTTCAAAAATCTTTTGACAAAGGCACCACAGTTCATGACAGATACCACAAATTGCAATGATCAAGAAGGATGATAACAGTTATGTGGAAGGTGAAGGAAGTTTGAGGGAATGTATTTAGTCTGGATGAAAGACATCAGGTTGATAACACATTTCGAATATATATAAAAACTGTTGCAAAGATCATAGTCATCAATTGCTCTCCATGTCCACTATAGGCAGGACATAAAAGTGAAGAGATCAGCATTCATCTGCAGAAATGGTACGAGCTTTCTAAGTTCAGGAATAAGCTACGTAGCATGTTTTGGAGACTCTGATACTGCAGTTTTTTAAAACAATTGAAAGATATCCCGGGGAACGTCTAGGTCCAGTTATTCTCATCTGGATCAAACAAGCTGTAGGTGATATCTCGAGGTGCTCATAGATTTAAACTTCTATGATTCCAAGATACTTTCCTGAAGTTTCAGTTTTGAACATTTGCCATTTTCTAACACACACCCCCCCCCAATTAAATAAGATTATTTAAAATGGTCTTTTATTGTCTTCATGTTGTCTTGTCATGAAAGAAGCATAGAAAATACTGCTGTGAGGTTTGCCCCTAATCAAGAGGTTCCTTTAGGTTGCTGCCCTCAGGCTGAAGGCTACAGAGGCCTCCAACAAATGCAGCTAGATGGCTGCTGAACGCCAGCAGCTACTGCAGCTGCTCTTTTTCCTGGACTCCAGTTGTAGCTCCTGCTAACATAGTACACAACTAATATTCAGTCTAGCCATCACAGTCAGAAGAAACAACTATTTGAAAATATGCTCCAAGTAAATGACCTAAAATCAAGTAGGTTTTAAAACCCATAAAAAACATTGTTGCAAGAAATTCTTTCTCAGTCCCCAAAACTGAGGCAGAGTCTCTAAGTGACTTTAAAACCTGAAGGATTGGGATGCGTGTGATAAGAGTTCTAAATAAATATGAAGATGAGACAGCTGTCTAGCACTATGAAAAGTCTGAAGAAATCTGACAGGAGGTAGCAGTGGCCATTCTGTCTTTAATCACCTTGTTTGTTAAGTTAGTTCACATCACACCAAAAAGAATGGGCACCTCTTCTCAAAACATTTGGGGAGCTGAGGTCCATTTCCCCCGGTCAACAGCAACTCCTAGGACTGTACAGCTTCGTAGTCAGCCCCCCCCCAAACACATCTTCTTAAAAAACACGTGTTTTTGGAGTAGCCTCAGTGATTCAGCTGATAGCTCTGAAGACATAGGATTGTATGGTGCATTGACCTGATTTAAGCTCACCACTGGGGAAATCTTGCAATAGAAAATGTCAAATGGCATGATTAAATCTTTAAATAAAAATCAGATATCCAGAAATAATTTCCATCTGCTGTTCTCAACCTCTGGGGCATCCAAGTGACCATCTTCCATAGATGGTAAAGCCAGCGTCCATGCCGAGCTGCATGTGCTCTGCCCCTCATCTTCCCAGCCCAGCCCTGTGAACGCTGGGAACACTCACTATAAAGCTGGTGGGAATGGAGGGAGGAGCAACACCAGCTGATGAGCACCGTGGTCCAGGAAGGGGGCTAATTACTAGGGATTTGACTCAGGAGAAGTAGTACTTGCTCAGGGGATTGGTTGAGTAAGGGAGTCTGAGTCAAATCCTGTGTAAGGAAAGGTGCATCATATCCTGCACCCATTTTGTTTTTACTTTCAGAAACGCTACTGCCGGTGTCTGTAAAAAGGCTGAGAGAGGAAGATTTAGGTTGCTTCAGCCCTGATAGCTCACGGAGCTGGTAGCATGGCTCCAGTGAATGAGACCAGAGCCAAACAGCACAACAGTTCCCGTCAGTGAGTGATGCTGGATGCAAAAATGACTGAAGATTTGACTTTCAGGTCTATGTATGTCTATGGCAGGGTCTGAGGTGTTTCATTGCTGTCTTTTCCCTGTCTTACACCACATGCATCAAAAAGAAAGATCACAGAGAAGTTGGAAAATAAGCTAAGAATTATTCTCCGCTGAGTCACAGTATTGAAACAACGAGGACGTAAGTGAAAACCCAAGCATGCAATAATGTGGTTATATAATACATTCATGATGAATGCAGCAGTTAAATAACGTTCATTAATTGCATTTATATAGCTATGATTAGCCACCATAATGTGGTAGCCTTTAAGCTGTTTTACTTCAGGTTCAGACAGCTTTATGCTCCATGAAAGATGCAGCCCAAGGAAAAAGCAACAAAATTGTTTTGTGCTACCTATACAGTTGGCTCCCTGTGGACTCACTCATTTTTGTGGAAACTACGGGAACTCTGGGTGGGTTGATTTAATTTCCATATGTCTCGTCAGCATGAAATGTTGGTAAGAAAGACAAATGCTGCCCATGCTCTGTTCCTGCCTCCGTACCTGGTGTCAGAGAGCAAATGCTGAGCGGGGTGTGTGGCAGCTGCTCTGGTCCTGGGCTGAGCAAATGCCCGGTGTTCACTGCAGCCTCTGCAGTTTTCATCACCAGGGACGGATTTGGATGGAGACAAAAGGACCCTGAACTGGTGCTTTAAATGACCACTCAAGCAGTTCCAATGCAGGTAATGTATAAAAAGAGGCCATTTTAATTATGCACTTTCATGTTTGGCAAGCACGGGAATGGATAAACTCCCAAAAGGAGATGTCCTTACTGCAGTTTGAAAATGGTAAAGGTAATAGTATAGTACAAATGTTTCTCATTGTTTCAAAAGTCTCCTCCTGAGTTTCAGTAAAGGTTTGAAATGTACTAGTTTTTCTTTCCCAAGGAGGTTTCGATGAGATCTGTCTTTTTTCTATGAAGGCTTCATTGTTTTCAATGCACGCTGTGTACAGTTTACAGCCACTTTTTTCCCACAGAGACTTTACTTCTCTTGGTCCATGTATTGTGCTTCCTTTTTTATTAATTTGTCCATTATGTTATACTGTAGCATATCATGTTTCCATAAGCTTCTGATCTCCCCTTAATAGGATTATAAAGCAATTCTTCCTACCAACCAAGTAGTTGTAACTTTCTGCATACTGCTGAGAAGGGGTAACCATGATGTCCTTTCAGAAGGGGGGATATGTGTCATTCATTAGTATACAAAAGGAGAATATTTATGCAAAGCCTGTGGTTAGTGTTTTCTCCTCAAATCATAAGTAGTTAATATTTAAGCAGACTGCATGAAATCTTTCTTTGTTGCACATAATAACATTACTAAGGAAGGAGGAAAAAACCCAAGCCATTGAGACAGACTGAGGGGTTTTAATGACTAAACCTAGCTCCTTGTGTTAACTTTGGCCTCAGCTCTTGACTGGACCAGACATAAAGAATATTTCTTCCATTTGGGGTTTACCTGCTCTTCTCATGCATGTCTCCGTGCAATTTGCAAGACTTGAAAAATAGTGTTTAAAGCCCCCAGTTCAGTGAGTTTCCTTCTTGTCTCATCATGGACAGCATTTGCAGCTGTTCTTTTTTGCAGAGGGTTTTATCTGATTTCATTACCTCCCAGAACAAGTTCTCTCACAGTGATGTAAGTTACTTCTTCATATACAAGATTTTGGTGAGAGCAGTGTCCCTCAGGATGAGATGGCTTAGTGTCTAGCAGCAGGTCCACCCCTGAGAATTCAATTGCCTGAATATTATTTCCTGATATTGTGTGCATCCTCACATTTCTGCAGGGGCTTCTTCCTCTGTCGAAATACTGACAGCTTCATTTCAGAAAAAAACTCTTGTTCCTCTGCTTTGCTTCGCAGAAGAACAAGGTGTGAAATACAGCATAGTTTGGAAACTGGACACTAACATTGCAAGTCCCACATACAGCAAGCTTGAAACGGCTGGTGTGCCCAGTCTCTTTTACTCATGGAGCAACTCTACCTTTAATGAGGCTCAAGTTAAAACTTTTATCATAAAGACTTTGAACAGAGGAAGTTAACATTAGTTTATATCTCCTAAGTTGTCTGATTCTATAAACCACTCAACATTAGCTCCTCTGTCATCCAAGTTCCCAGTAAATGGATCTGAGATTCAAGGGGAAGAAGAAAAATACAAGAGCTTCATGGCTGGGGAGTCACAGGGTGAGAAGAAATGACATTTGGTGGCAGTCTTGTGGCTGGGACACCGTGTGCCTCAGATTGCTCAAATAGTTTTCATCCACTGCTGCCTAAGTTATCAATGAACTTGCTTATTCCTTTAGAAGTCCTTTAGAAGTCGCTTTTAGGGTCATTTGTCAGTGCTGAGTCAAGAAGTGGAATGATCTCTAAAGCTATGACAGCATCAGTGCACCATTGTATGATAAAAGAAGTCATGTCACTTTTACACCACAAAACCTCAAATGGTTTTGCTGCGCAATTACGTGCTGTGGGTTTGACCTTTATCCTTTCCCAGCTCAGTGCTTTGCCTCTTCTCCAAAGGGAATTTCTGTGCAAGTAGGTGGTTTACGGGGAATGTTTTTTCCCAATGCAGCAGCAGCATTAGGAATGTTGGTAACAAGCCACGTCAGCTTACAGCTTTGGAAATGGCACCATTCAACCACAGGACAGTAAACAATAATTAAAAAAAAAAAAAAGTCAAAACTGTGCTTTTTGTAAATGTCTGGGTATGGTGGAAGTAAGAGAAGGGAAAGGCAGGGAGAAAGCCTCTTCCTCAGTCCCTGTGGACCGTTTCTTTTCTATCAGGGCACAGGTAATTGTTACCAAAGGATTGTGTATTGAGCCAAAAAAAGAACCTAGCTGAATTTTCAAAACAAAAACAGACAAAAAAAGTAACCTAGGAAACACATTACTGATTTTTAAATGGCATTTAATACATGATAGGAAGCAGTCCATTCTTACAAAACCTTAAAGACATGGTGATAAGGTGGGAAAAATCTTGTGCATTCCTTTCTGTACTATCAAGCTCACAAAACTTCCAATAACATGTTTCAGTGCTCCGTACTTTTACCTCTTGAGGATACTCCACAATAGCAGGTAGCCCTGTGGTGCCTCTGATTCTGCAGAGGCCTTCTGTGTCCAAGGTAAATCAATCTGGACTCTCTGATCAACACTACATTTTCTTAAAAGTTATTGTGAAGAGGCTTCATGAATAAATTTACACTTATATGCAGATTGAATCATAAGTTCTAACTTCATGGTGTGGACAGAAGAGGAGCACTAATTTAAAAACCTGTGGGTGTCATTTTTTTCCTGGATGAGTGGGTGTGGGACTTTGGGGAAGGTTTTAGGGTAAGTCACAATCTGTTTTGTAAGCTGTGTGGGCTGCGTAGACGAAGGGGCTGGTCTGAAAGCCATAAGCATCATTCGTGGAGAGTGTTTAAACAACCCCACCACACACAGGTTTAGTATCAAAGGGCAGGGACCGGAGGTGCTGTCAGGAGTAAAGATAATGAAAAGAATAATGGGCGCAAAAAAGTCTATCAGTAGGTATGCTGTCATCCTAAATATTTTTGATGTCTTTGTATTCCTTTATATAAATTCAGAGCATCATCTTCTGGCCCAAACTTTTCTGGTAGCTCCAGGAATTGCAAGTCTTCCTCAAGTTTCACCAAACCCATGCCCAGCTATCCATCTGTTTCCTTCAACGGGAGGCCTTTCCCAGCAGCTCTCTGGGGAACTCTTCTTAGCACCTCCCTGTCTCCAAATGCAGTGCAGGGGAAAGCTCTCCATGTAACCTCAGGACTATTCGTTTTGAAAGGGATGGGACCTGAAGGTGGGACAGTGAAGGCTTTGCCAAGAGCCTCCTCTCCCTGCTGCACTGATAGGATTTTGCCCTTTCTGAAGGGAACGTGAATGCACGAAGGAACCTGCAATAAAAGGCTGTGAGGAGCTTTTCCCTCTCAGGTTTTCTTTTCGCCTGGTAAAGCTGTATTGTCTCAAGTGCATATAGCTTATCAAATCTCTGCCACAGCTAACACACAGGAGAGAAGACTGTTAGCTGGAAGTCACATTTATTTCCAATAGATAAAATTAAAGGAACTGATAATGACATCTGAATTATTCTAAAAATATATATAGTCATATATGTCTCAAGTTTTTGCAGAGGCGGAGAAGCCCTACAATTTTTTGGGGGTTTGGTTTTTTTTTGATTGCAGGACGCAGAAAATAAGAGGCGCTAAAGATGAAAACAGGAATGGAGATTAAAAGAATCACTCCACCTGTGTACAGATGAGCTGCATTTTTTTTGTTAATATATAAATCCAAAGAAAGTCATGGTACATTTCTCTAGAGTTGCTGAAAATACCTAGCATTATCAGGCATTGACTGTAGTTAGTGTAAAAGAAAGCCGTGTGCTGCTTTGCTTTCTGCTGGACATGGGTAATGTAAGTAAGTGAGGTTCTCTTTTACTTGGTGATTTACTTTATTGATGATGTTATGCACTGGAACTGTGTGTAAGGCTGTCAAGTTTGAGACGGCAAGGAGGCTTGAAGGAAGAGAATGCAAATATGATGGAGGGAACAAATAATAAAAACAATCTCAGAGATATTGCTGGCAATAGTTCATTACGACAATACAAACATATGAAGGACCTCAGGGCATAGTAGCAGACTCTTCATAAGACGAGATGTAGGTTAGCTCACATGTACCCTGTGACTTTGCCATATGACCATGCACATGGCTAGGTGAGAGAGGCTGCAAAGCAGAGAGGGGTACACAAACGCGTGGAGTAGTTTTACTATAGTCTGACAAAATCTGACTTTGGAGAGAAAATGGACAACTAAGTTTATAAATAGATGAGTATAGAAACTGGTCAATGGGAAGGATAACTTGGGGGATTAAAATTGTTTCGTGGTGCTGGGACACTCACAAACAAGACTGCCTGGATGCATTGCAAAATCAGACCTTCCTGTCCTTTTATACAGCCACCCAGATCAATCATGGAAGATAAAGTATCTTCCCAGCCCTAAAGCAGCTCAAGCTTCAGCTGGTTAAAATGCTTCCCCCAACTTCAAACCATCTATAAAATTTTGTAGTTTAAATAAACAAGTTCTTCCTTGTCTGCCTCTCATATGGGAGATACAGACCCCTTGGCTGCTTGTTTAAAAACGTAAGTAGCGTTGCAAATATGCCTTTCCTCTCATATAGACAGAAACATTCTTTTATATTCTTTAGTTTGTGGCCCAGATTCATTCACTTATGCCCTTCTTAGCAATATTCACCTCAGGAACAGCACAGAGGTTCATCTCATTGTGAAGTGCTACTAGGAGGACAACTTCATTTTTCCTGGGTGTTACACAACGTTAGTGCCAACAGAACTAGCCTGAATAGCCTCTATTTCCAGCAGATATAATCACTTATATTCTCTTCGACTGAGCAACACCCCTGGGCTCCCCCTTACAGATGTGCTGTCATTGCTGGCTTGGTCATTGACCGGAGGGATTGAACATGAGGTGCCAGAGCTCACAGGGACTCTTCCCCTTTCAGAAAAGCCAGATGTAAGAGTCCCTACAAACATGGCAGGAACTTGTGCTGCTCTTTGCCGTGGTAGTTCCTCTCTCCCTGTCTGGGCCTTGAGGAATGAAAAATAGCAATATTTCCTTGGAAGTACCAGTCATATCTATAACCCATGCTTTCCTACAGATGTTGTGAAGGCTAGGTAGCATTCATCCTGGTCGAGTCTATTTTGCAAAACTAGATCTTCTCTTGTGTAAAAACCGAGCAGAGGAACGAGCTCTTCAGGACCTGTTTGTCTGGGCAGGTTGGAACAGGAGGAGTTGCACAAAGGCAGCTTCAGCCCAAGCTGGTCTCAGCCGTGCTGCTACAAGGCGGGGGCCTGGGGGTGTAGGAGTGCTCGTACCACAGGTGCTTCTGGGGGATGCCCCGGTGAGGACTGGGGAGCAATGGAGTTACTCCGTTTGAGGGCTGCTGCAGCGGAGATAGCTCTTGCCATGAACCCTCTGGCTTTAGGGGTGCCTGGCAAGAACGCACCGAGGCTGAGAACTAAGCACAGATGTGGGGGCTCGTTCTGTTCTGTTGTTTTGTTTCGCTGCGGATTGTAGAGTTGGTCATTGAGTTGCTGGGTTCACCTACTCCTGCTTTCAGACACGGGGTTGTGCAACCCAAAAGTCCGCGGGAGTCTGTACAGGCAGACGGCAGCAGTGCGGGGTGAGGGAGACTTAAGCGAGAACAGCAGATCAGTGCCAGGGTTGCTCCTTATATGGCCTCTGAGCGTCCGTAGTGCGTTCCTCGGTACATGGCTTACGGTAAGAAGCTTCAGGTGCTCTGCTCTTGCATGGCGGCGTATCAAACGATCAAACGCTGCGGCTGAGGCGGCGCCGAGCTGTGCTGAGTCCGGGCCGAAAGGAGGTAGCTGGGAATCGTTCAAACGCTGCAGCGTTTGACCAGCCGGCCCTCATACAGGCTGCAAAACCGCTGACAAACATCCCTCCCTTGCCAGTGACGGACAGAGGTGGCAAACGTCAACGGGGAAGCCCCCGTCCTGCAGCGGGCCGCGCACCGCCTCGCCGGGGCGGGGGGTGTCTTCCGGCCCCTCCGCAGCTGGTGGGAGCAAACAGGGCAGGCCGCGCTCAGGACGTGGTCCCCAGAAGAGATTAAACCTAGCCAGGGCCAGAGCACTTTCGATATCAGGCCCCGATTTGCGTTTTGTTGCTCTGGCTGCAGACGTCGAATGGGAACGCTCCTGTTTGCCGGGAGGAAACTTGACCTGTGCCTGGTCTACGGTGTAACGCCGGCTGCCCGTCCGGGTGGGACTTGCACACAGCTTGTTTTAAACAGCTCCTATTTATGTTTTCAGGGCTTGTTTTGAACCTTTCTTGAATACGCTGCTACTGGCGATCATCCGCTGGCTCTGCTTCTTTGGGGGCTTAGCTGCAGTGAGTCATGCTCAGAGAACGGGCCATGGTCTTGACTGCTGAAACGTTGCTTTTCTGCAGTATGGGGTTTTTAAAGAGCAAATATTTGCAGCTTTCCCAAACCTACAGTGCCCTAGAGATCAATGTTTAAACCAAACGGTTTAGTGCAATCAGAGGGGAGTTTTGACTTACGAGAAATATATTTTAAAGGCAAGCAAATGGCTTTATAGTTACATATATATACCTACACGCACACACATATATGAGAGACAGAGATGTAGATGGTTCAGGCAACTCTGATACTCTAAAGTCATGTCTTAAAATATACATTTTACAGCTGCGATAGTATGAGAATTTCATGGAAGATTATTATGAGCTGACATTTTTATTAATAATATTTGAGGCCTCAAATAAAGCTTATTTGTTTCCTGTCTCAAGTATCTGCCAAATACTTCTGATTCTTGGGAGACTAAAAAAGTGATAGGCTTCCTCTAGCCCCTCAGTAATTCTGCTACCAGATTGTCCAGTTGGATTCATTGTTTCTTTGTTTCCCACTCTTATCTGAAACACCGAATTCTCCTTCTCATCTGTTCTCGAGCTTTGCCTATGCTAGGCATTCTTACACCCTTGTTACCACTGTCGGTTTTGCTAGAAATCATCCCTCGAAAATATCAAAGCTGTCTCAGCATTGGTTTTGAAACAACTGGCTTTTATTTCATGGTACAGCTCGAGTTGGCTTTGCTTTACTTGGAGCTCCCAGGATCTTATGATGAAGACAGTGCAGTCTCTGGTCTTTCCGTGCTTTTAAAATTTTAAATATCTATGTCTTATGGGACCACCTCAAGGAAGAAAAAGAGGGTGCTGCATGATATATCCAGAAGTGAACCCACCTAGGGATATGTAATGAGCACCCAGGCTCTTGTACCAATGACCAGGGTTTTTAAGTTGTGGTAATAAAGCAGTGAAAGCATCTTTGAATTACTTCTTAAATCACCAAGCTAAGAGGAGATTAATTAAAACATCAACAACCATGGTTCTTGAAAAGGAAATGGAGAAGGCAATGACTTCTTGTTTTTACAGCAAATGTCGTACAGTGAGTTTGCAATGAAGACTTCTGACCACGGCAAATTCCCAGAGGGAAGAGTCTTTAAACATAACGACAACAAAATGACAGAAAGAAGGGATTTTCTAGTCCGCATTTTAAAGAAGCCCACAAAAGTTAATGGTCACATTTAATTCAGTTGTTAGTGAAAACGGCTAAATACTATATGCACGAGCTTAGAAGAATGTATAGGCTTGTTTGGAAAATGTTCAAGAAAAATGAATGCTCTGTGGTGTGGTGTTAGGTTAATACAGGAGAAATATTTCAGTGTATCTGTTCAGGGGCCTGTTTGATTGTTTTTACTTTTACTGGAATTTGATGAGGCTCTAGTGAGGGGTGCATGGACTCCTCCAAGCTCTTCTAAAAAACTGTGATGTTCGCTAGCTGGAGGTGGGCTGGGCTGCTGTGAGAAGTAGGTAGCATCTGCAATTAAGTTGTGATCTAAAATCTTTTCCTTGTATTTGTCTTGTTGCTTTCTCCCATTCTGCAGAATGAAAACAATTTTATGTAATTCCCCATTTTAGAGGGGACTCAGATTCGGGGAAATCACAGTGTAGGACTCGCATTTCATTAACAGCAATTTTAAAAGTACTTTGTCCGCTGTGAGAAATTGCGCATCTCTGCAGAGGCACTGAGGCACAGGAGTGTAGAGTAGAAACAGAGCTGTATAAAGCCACCCCAAGAATCCTACCTTTCTTTTCTGTGTTATAACAATTGTGCAATACTTGTGATAATGAAATGCAGGTTGAGAATAAAAATAAGCTATGAAAGGGTAAGTGAAATCTGCATCTACCACAAAACTAAGCATAGTTTAAAGCAAACTGTAGTTCCCACAGGCTGCAGGTGAAGTACCTTGGGCTCAGTGGTGAATCGATTTTAATTTTTTTTAATTTTTATGGTCTTGTGGGGTTTTTCTTCATTTGGGAGAGGTTTTGGGGGGTTGAGTGGTTTTTTTTGTTTTGTTTTGGGCTGGTTTTGGACTGATTTTGGCCTTTATCCCCCCCCTCCATAACAGATGTCCTCCCTTAGTAGAAACATGCTGTTACAGGTTTACACAAGACCATTTACCAAATGCACTGTGCTCTCCTCCAGGACAGCTCTTGTTATTATTTTAAACCACATGGCACACTCTCAAACTATAGACAAAATATTAATAAATGTAGGGTAGGTAGCAGTCTTGCACTTTTCCCAGGGAGAGCTAGATAGGTTTGAGGTATTTTGTGATGCCTGATAAAGAAGATGTATGTCTACTGCATCCCAACAGGGGTGCAAAGGAGCAAAAAAGGGGGTGAAGGCAGCTGCTTCAGAAGGCGGCTGTTCCTGGGGTTTTAAAAGAGACAAATTGGTCTTCTGTTCTGCCAGAAAAATCAGCTCTTGGAACTATTTTAATCTCTTGTGATGAACATTTCATCTATATTTTGAGTCTTTCCATGGTTACCTCCTTGAACATGGTGTATATTTTACATTTCTTGTTCCTGCTTCTTTCTATGGAAGTCCAACCAGCTTGTACCTCAGACCACATCTCTAATAGCAACTTTCAAAAGGGATGATGAGAAATGACCCGATGCAGGGTAGAGGTGGTAAAAACTTCTTAATTCATTGATTCTTACAGAGAGTTCTGGGAGCTCTGGCCAATGGATGGTATGGAAATGCCTAATATTTGTAGACTACTATTCTTAGCTGATTTTTGGAATATGGGTATGCTTTTAAAAATAAACATTCAGCTAAGCACATATGCCTATTCCAACAGCACGGAGCAATATAACCTTGCACTGAGTCTCTATGTCACCCTGCTCTTAAGCTGTAAATTCTTTTGTTATGATCAGTTATTTCTCATAATCATCATGAGGATTCATTTATTAATGCCATTCACTAACAAGTATTTATGTGGGATACTGTGGACTAAGAGTAAGTAATCTCATCCTTTCTAAATTTCTCAATTTGCTTCGGTGTGACATGAACAATTTCAAGGGACATTCAAAGGTTATAGAACAGTTCTTGACTTTACAGGAACAAAATGTCATGGAAACGCCACCTCTCATCTCCCTCCCCAGCAGCAATAGTAAATATTTGATCAGCGTGTACTTTCCACTCAGCTCAGCATCCTCAGGCTGGTTTGGCACATCTGTTCTTTTGGAGAAATCTTACATTTGTGATAACATGGTCACAGAACAGTCAAGTGGACCTTCCCCAAGTACTTCAGTGAGATCAATGTAGAAAACAAAACAAGGAGAAGACATGGAAAGACTTTAATGAGACGCATGAAAACATGAAGCCATTGGTCCTCTTGACTTCATATGTCCTTTAAGGCTGGTAACGAAGTGGGGCAAGTCATCCTTGCTTTCTGTGGTTTCCCCTTGATTTGTATAAAAATTAGTGAAATCCCATGTCCTGATTCTTACTGTTCTTCATGCTCTTAAATCATTATGTCTTATGAGTAGCCAAGCTCATAGCTCTTAAGCGATATTGTTGTTCTCACACCAGTGCTCTGGCATCTGACCAGCAAACATATACCAGCAGGCAGTTATGAGCTTTGTAGGTTCTCAGCTGTGAGATACAGCACAGCAAGAACCACTGAGCTAGAATTTGCTCATTTGCTCTTGAATTGCAGCTGCCTGCTAGACCCTCCAGGCAACATCTCTGAACCACAAGAAGCCCCATCACCTTCTGCCTGTGAACTACTCTGAGCTCCCCTCTGCCAGCTCCCGAAGATACAGGGCGTGTGTCTAATGGTTCCCCACTAAAATGTTTGCACAGGAGAGCGGGAAAGGCAAAAAATACTGTAGAGTCTCAATGCCAGCTCAGGGCTATTGAGGGGGTTTCTGTAGGTATTTTGCAGGCTCTTCTTGCCAGAAAGCCAAAGGAAACCAAAGCATAAGTGAGAATCAAGCCAGTTGCCATTCACCCCAAATATGGGCAAAAAGTATAGAGGAGCAGCTACATAACACGTTATTGCCTCGAAGGAATAGAAAAAGACTTATTATTTTAAATCTGTGCAGTGAAACTAAATTCCAGAGAAAAAGCACTGATAACAATCCACTATAAACCCAAGATTACAGTCCAGACAAAGCAGACTTGTTCTTATTCTCTAAACAAGAAATTTATTAGCCTACACAACCGATTCAAAAGAGCCTCTGACCAGGTAATTAGAGTCCAAAATTCTGCTTTCAAGGTTTTGCCATATATTACTCCCTGTTTGTTTTTTATCGTGCAAGCTCAGACACTCCAGTGATAAAGTGTTTGCTCTGTGGCCTTGCTGTGGTACATGGAAAACTTTCCATGACTGTATTGCTGTGGAACAGAAATAGCTAGGCATGTCCCAAGCAGCTTTTGAAAACCAGTTTGGATCCTGATGAAAAGAGGGATTGTTCAGAGGCTCATCAGTGTCCCATACAAGTTGTTTGTTTCTCTTTAAAATGTGTTATATGAAAGAGCGTGAAACGCTGGGAAGAGATTTTATTTGGTATCCTCTTGATAGGCAGAATGCTGTGCAGTTCTTGAAGAAAATTTTTTTCAGCATTATGCAGGGGAAGATTTGTCATTTTCTTTTCCTTTTTTTTTTTTTTAACCCCCTAATGCTGTACTGTGTTGAAGGGTAGAGACATCTTCCCCATTTTTCAGGAATTAAAACTATCTTTTTGTATTAATTTTACCCTGTTGTATTAAGAAATAGATTTTTCCTTCTGGAGTTTTCTATAGGCAAAATTCTGTGCTGGTCCATAATGAGTCTTGGTGCCAGTATTTCAGATGCAGATTGACGACAGGAGAGAGATCGCTATTTCCTGTCTCAGTCACTAATATGAAAATCAGAGGTGACTTCATTCCCTCCTTCTGTCTGAAATTTCTTGGGTGACTTCACGTGAGTCACCTAGCTGCTTCATGCTTCTTTTCCTTCTTTGAAGGACACCTTCAATTCCCACTGTCTCCCTCTTCTTTTTGTTTCACTGGGACATAACCCATAGGGCGAAAAAAAAAAAGCAAGTGGCTACAGCGAATGGATAGCTGACTCTATCAGACTTACTTGAGATTGTATCAGGTTACTCCTTATTCTCCAGACAGCTAGAGTTGGCACTAAAATAAGTATTTTTGTGCCTTTCATCTTTAAGAAATAATCTTTTGTATTTTATATGTGAGGGCAAGTATACTCATTACTTAACTTTTCTTCCTGCAGATCATGCTGAAATTTCTCAGGTAGTTTTTGTGGTTTAAAAATGTTTAATAATCTTTCTGGCTGGGCTGATTAATCCTAGCTGGGCCATTAAGCCATGCAGGAAATTCTGTTTATCTTTGGAAGGTTTTTCTAAATGTTTTTTTCATTTTTTTGGTAAAGCTTGTGATTTATTTTCTTCCCCTCTACAGATGCATCTTAAATGAGTTGCAAGAAAATATTAATCTTAGAAATGAACAGTAGGCAGTAAAAAGGCTTGGGGGAAAACTGTGTTCTGTGGTTGGTGAGGAATCATGGAATTCTGCACCTTCAACAAGTAGGCATAAAACTCCTTCTGGATTTGGGTTTCCACATTAACTAGATGCTAGTTTTATAGTAAATCTATCAACAGAAATATTGTTCCCGCTAGCAGTCTCAGTAGAAAAGGGAATATTTAGACAACTGATGCTAGACAGGCTAAGCTTCCTTCCCTGCAAATGACTCCATCCAGAAGCATTTGCAGAAACTGTGTGCATCGTTGTTCAAGTTTAGATACTTTCTGAAAAATCTGAAGGCTTGAGTCCCTAGGTCTGTCCAAATTACTTCAGCATTATTCTTCTACCACTCTTGTCATCTGTAACCTCATAGAGATGCAAGAACATTGAATTCCATTGGTCAAACAGGAAAAAGTTGAACACAAGATTTTTCTGTATAAGGGACCTCTTCCATGCATTTGTCTGCATGGCTGCATCCTCAATGAACATCTTTTTAACATAGATCTTCTCAGTTATCCCTCTGTATCTCTTGTTTGATCCTAAGTCCGTATCTCCTGCTCTCCAGCGCGATTAATGTCTGTGTCACACATCTACACCCTCATCTAAGCCTATGCTTCCCTGTTATCAAACTTGGACTGTTTACCTGTATTCATACACTTCTGAAGCTTGTAAAGACCCCGTAGCACGGCAACACAGCAATGCAACCCTACCTCCGGGGCTGGACGGGACTCTACCGTAGCTTCTGACACTGCACTTTTCCATACACAGTGCTCTTACAGCTAGGGTTTCCAGAAGAAACCCAATCTATAGCTTAGTACCAAATCCTTTTCATAATGAACCATGGAAATCAGAAGCCTGAGCTAAATACCCTTAGGAGGAAAAATACTTCAGCGCTCCAGAGCTTTTGAATTGGAAACTTGGAGATCTTGTTATGATGGATTCAAGGTTTCCAGCTGTGACACTGTGACCTGCTGTTTCATTTCAGTGATGTCACTTCATAGGATATAAGCAACTTAAAAAGTTTCCCAGGACATCATAATGCTGTTTAATAAACAAATAAACTATGTCTTAAGATCATGGCTCTGAACTCAGAACAGTTAAAATGTTTTTGACTGCGTACCTCTCCTGATAAGCTCAGGTTCTGTGAGTGAGCCCCTCAGTCAAATCTGGCAAAACATGAGGATGCTGGTCAGGTGTCTTCCTCCTCAGCTCCTGGGAGCCTTACCAGAGGGTTAGAGAAGCCACATCTGGTTGTTCAAACACAGTGCTGAAGTTTAAGGCAGCTTTGGGGATGCTGGGGAGAAAGGGGTTGGTGGATACAAGACCGCTGCAAGGATGAGGAAGAAACCTCACCGAATTGACTCCAACAGGACTTCGGAGTTCTGCTTTTGGCAAGCATCTTCCCCGCATGGGACCTGCAGCAAAAAAGTCTCCCTCTGAACCTGATTGTGCCTGATGAAGACAAATAAAGTCAAGCAGGAAATGGAATTGATTTGAGATTGTAACTAAGATTTATGTACACATCTTGCCCTTTTCCAGAGGAGATGCCGCATGTTGCTTTTTGGAGGGTGGAGGGATTCCTAGGAAATCCAAGTTGGTGTCCCTCTGTGCAGTGTTTAGTCGGTGGCATTAGCCGCTGGTAGCTGCTTTGCAGGCGCTTGCAAATAATGTAAACAGTACAGGGGGAAGGCAATGATAACCAAGGTCAGCTGTGTACCTGAGAGACATGCTGCTAGGAGAGTATTTAGGCTGGAGACCTGAGCCCATCTCCTCCACCTCTGCCTGCGATCAGAAAGACGTCAAGAAAGGATGCGGCTGGTTGTTTCATGGACGTTTCATGGCTGAGCCAAGAAGCCGTGCTGGATGAGAGAGGGAACCGGGGCTGGAGAGAGACATGGGTGTCCGGATGGGATAGGAAAAGGAAGAGCTGAAATGGGGCGGGTTTGGTTTGCTTTCTGAAGAGCAGGTTGCATTTCTGGAGGCTGCTAAAGGCTGGTTGGGGAAGAGAAAGGCGAGCACGGGGAGGGAGGTGGCTGTATGACGAGGACTTCTGCTCAATGACATTCCCCCTGCCATCAAAGAGGACAGTCTCAAATTTCTTATGCAGTATTTAACCTTGCCTTTCTCATAGCACTGTAAAACTGAGCCACCTCCATAGAACTCACTTATTTAAATAGGTCCTATAAAATATTTTCCTTTTGCCACCTACATGTAACCAAAACCAAAGAGCAGTGATTTTTGACAAGACTTCAGATGAATATGGAAGAATGTCTACAACAAGCAATACTAGTGAGGAAGGGGGAGCTGTTTTAATAACTTATTAATAACTTATTTTCTTGGGGCAAATTGAGCAAACAGGTAGGACAATTTCAGAAGCAAGAACCTGCAATTTACTCTGAAGGGAGCAGAGTTTTCAGCATGGTGAATCATGAAGAAATGGATTGTCTGGTTAGAAGATCCCAAGCCTTGTAGCCAAGACACCTGAGAAACATGAGAGATTGTGTGTTGTACAGGTAGAGGAAAATCACCAGCATATTCCAGAGCAACGCTGCAGCTCCCAAGCAAGTCCGGGGTTTGGGGCGGGGGGGTCGGGTGATGCTAGTTAACCTTGGATGAAATTATAAGTAAATGTGCTGGAGATTTTCTGCAACAGAAACTGATTGCATCGTGTCTATAGCTGAAAGTGGATGGTCAGAAACATTTATCTTCTGGTGAAGTTTTCGCCTGGAGCTGTAATTTACTGCAAATCAGGGGAGTAACTTTTTTGCTACTAAAGATTACAATGTAAGAAGAAATATGGAGACGCTTTTATAGTAGGACAAGTTTTCAGGGCTGTAACCACGGAGTCACACGCTCCGCTGCTGTCACAGTTAACCTCTTCACTGCCGTCAGAAAGCACATGCACTCCGGAAACCTATTCCTCCTGACAGTATTCCCCCTTATAGGGATTACTGCTTTGGTCCTCTGTCTCATCCATATGCTGAAAATCAGCTGGAGCATCCTGCAGGGAAACGCTCTCTCTAAGGGGCTTTTTAAGGCCTGCTGTGGCCATGGGAGTAGTTGTGTACGTCACTTCTTTACAGCCCGCTGTGGAAAGGAAAGGGGATGCTAACAAAAGTTTGGAGAGGGTGGTGGTACACTTCATAGGCCAGGATTTATCCCAATCGCTAGTAGCTAGAGATTGGATTAAGATTTAAAGTATGTGGGATAGGAAGGGTGACCTTCTCTCACACTTGCCTACTGGCAGTTTCATTACATTTTTGCTAATTTATTTGTTAATCCATACAATGAAGTGCTAAAGGAGAAGGATTTTCTTTTCAAGCACTTTTAAATGCCTTTTGATTCTCTCTGCTGGATTCAGAGACCCAGAGAGCGCTTTTGTTGATCTAGCTTAAAGTTTAGCTGTGTTTTTAAATTCAGTGAAACTATGGGACGTGACCTGGATACAGGACTGTCTAAACGTGAACAAAACTTGGCCCATAGACTGCAAAATCTGCTGCACTTACTTTCCACTAACTGTCTTCTGAGGTACCACGTATGCACGGCTGTGTATGTACCCGCAAGCAACAGTGCCCTTTTCCAGCTGTCCCTCAGTGAACAACTTTGCATTCTTGCTTACCACGCTCCCTCCCTCACTGGAGTTGCTGTGAAAGGGTCACTGAACTGAAAAAAACAGAGTTACCCAGACTTTTATTTACTGATTGTCAGTTGGTACGATACAGTCCATTCAATCCCAGGCTAATGAAGTCTTGAAGAAACACTGCTATGAAGAAGTTCTGACCTAAAGTGTTTTCTCATTTCGTTTAAGCTTTTATAAAACCCTGTTCAAAGGACATTCTAATGGAAATAAAGCATTAAGACTTAATCCCTAGTGGAAGTTACCCAAACAAAACATTTAGTAGAAGCAGACATTTCAAACTGCTTTCACTGATGGGCCAAGATCAGAGGAACTTTTCAGGTTTTCAGTTTCACCTCACTCTGGGAATGACATTTTCTGATATTTAAAACAAACTGCACTATAATAAAAAGACAAAAACTAGAAATACTCTGAAAAGAGCAGGAAACGCTTTTTCCTCCCTAATGCTATTTCAGGGCAAATTTCAGGGCAAATTCACCTGTGTTTTCCTTCCTTTCTCTCATGTGGCATGAGAGGGCTTCTTCCCATCATCGTACTTTGCAGTACCTAAAGGGGCAGCAATCACTGTTATGCTGGCAGAGGCACACAAGCTGGGAGGAGAACTCCTTTTGGCCCTCCATGACCATTTTGTAAAACACAGTCAGTAAATCGAATTAAGTGTAGTCCTGGAATTGCAGAAGCATCCAGTTACTGAAATGATTATAACATCTCCTGACTAAAGATCAAGTTTTCTGCTTATAAGCACATTTCACTGTGGTGATGTGTTCAGACAAAGAGATGAGTTTATATTTCCATGTAACATCTTTGCATTTTTCAAAGGTTATGGGGCTTCTTTCTATATTTGTGGGCTTGGAAGAGCATGACCTGTTGTCCTGGGCATTGGCAGTACTGCCAATATTTACACTTAGTCTCATTACTTATACTTCACTTTGGGTGAAGAAGGGTTACAGCTGATGTTAATTTGAAAGCTTAGACTTGGGTGACACCGATGTGCTTGTCCTTTCAGAAAAGACCAGCTTTCACTGGCAAAAACTCAAGTTACATTTAGGCCTGCGTTGTGTTGGCCATTGCACTTTTGCTATACCTTTCTGATCTAACTGCAGATTGTAAAAAGCTTTCAGCTGGAGCAACCTTGCCTTAAAAAAGGAAGATCTGGGAGTCTGTAGTTGACGCATAGTACTTGCTCTGGAAGAGTCCTAAAAAAAATTTTTATTGTCTTTTTTCCTCCCTGGTGTTCAGTGGTAATAAAGGCAAGAAAAGGAGATGCTGAGATAGCCTAGGGTTATATCTGCATATCTTAGATATAAAATAATATGTAATTTTTTTGTAAATGCTGCTCTAAAAAACTGGTTTTGTTGGTCTACAAAACAGCCTGATGAGATATTTCTTTTCAAAACTTGTACAGGGAATTAGTTTATACATAAAAATAAGTCATTTCATATTGCCAGAGTTCAATCCTAACGCTGTGTGCCCACCGGTCATTCCATTCCAAAAACTAACTGTGCTTTTCCTTTGAACTGAAGTTCTGGGTGACTGTTTTTTCCTGGCCCTTGATACTGACCCTTGGAGCACAGCATGCTATCATCTTGCAATGTATCATGCTGCAGAGAGCTTGGGATGGAGTTAAATGTTATGTTGGTCAGTGAATAAACCAAGCTTTTCCCAACAATTATTTTTTTCCTCTGGTAATCACTGGTGACTTTAAAAAAACAAACTGTGTTTGGATTCAAAAGACCAGCTCTCAGAGGAGTTAATGTAATGGCCATGTTGCAGATGGCCAAGTGTTCTTTCCTAGTTTAGTCCTTGCTTAACTGCTCTCTTCAAAGCCAAGCATGCCTGGATGTATTCTTTGGTATTTGAATGATAGGAAATGGAAAATTAAAAATAATAATGGAGAAAATTCCCATCTGGGAAATCTGTTGTGTATTCAAAGCACCTTTAGTTGCAGTCTTGCACTTTGTGGCCTTGACACATATTGTACCTAGAGATCAAACTTGGATCTGAGCTTTCCCAAGGTTTGGAGTTTTTTGGGGGGGGGAGAGGGGGCTTGGAAGGAGATTAATTCAGCTCTGCCTAACTCCATTGCTCTCAGTAGTTCTGGTGCCTGGTCTGCATCCACATGTTCCCTTTTCAAAGGAAAGGGAACACAGAGCTTGCCTTGACTCTAGATTCAAGCCCAAGACCAGGATCATCCCTTTTGACTCCTGTGCAGAAAATAACCATAGGAGTAAGCAAAGGTGAAAAAGGGATAGTCCTCTTGCCTTGTCTTTTAGCTGATCATCAGAAATGGTCTGTGACTTGGGGAAGGGCATGAAGAGAGTCTGTAGAAAAATCAGTGGTGGGAAAGTTAGGTGAAACTTTCATGATAAATGTAAGAAAGTTATTTGGCTCTCTTCTGGCATAGATGAAATAACAAGCATCATTGTCCAAAGTATAGGTCTCACAGAAAGCTCAATGATGTTGCAAGCCATGTAGGCAGAGTTTATGAGCAGCCAAATAAAAAACAAAGCTGGTGCTGACCTTCCTACGGAGCCTGTTAGCCATGGCTGCGAGTTTTCTGGTGGTATTCGGCAGCCACGAAAGGGCAGTGCAGCTGGCAGGCCAATTTTCAATGCAGTGAGTGCTTTGCTGTTTCTTGGTCATTCACTTGTGCTTTGTCATTCAATTCTGTTGCATTTGACCGTTTCAAACTTCTTTTCCAAGGATGTCACTAGAGTTTTGCCTTCACATTTTTATAAATTCCTATGACCTTCAGTTTTGATCTTCAGGTCTTCCCCATTATCAGGCACTTATTTGATCCGTGCCTTCACATCCTAGTGGGTCTCATTTAAGCTTATAAGATCTCTGAGATCAGACACTTTGCCTTTCACCTCCCTCGCGAAAACGAACTTGCGCTTTCTCCTTGAGCCTTCCAAGTCACAAACTGTATCCTCCATTCAAACGAACTGATACAACAAAAATAAATGCTTCATCTGAGGTAAAGTGGTGCCGGTCTAACTTTGCCCGTTCCTGAAATTATCTTGCAGAGCTTTTCTCAGGGTTCTTGGGCTTCTGGGAAGGGGCTGCTGTTGTTGTTTTCCAGCTGCAGGGTTCCAGTGACGCTGAGCACCACAACCCGCCAGCCAAACCTCAGGCGGAGGCGTTGAATGTCCGTCCAGAGGCCACTGCAAAAAGCTGGCTGGCTTGTTGGTGGCTTTGGGGTTTTGTTTCTGAACGGGGGTGTATTTTTGGAGCTGGAGTAAATGTGTTGCCTTCATATTGATAAAAATATGCCCTTGTTTCTCAGGACTCGTCACCTTTTGAACACATTGTACTAAACATAATGAACTCTTCTGGAGCTGACTCAGAAAATGTATTGACCTATTTCTCTGACTTACGAAAGTTCTACTTCTGCTAGCTGATTTCGAGCTTTGGATGTGCTCTCTACCAGTGCCAATCTGTTGTGTCTGCTGACTGTTGAAGCATTTAGCCATATCCCGATAGTGGGGATTTCTAGGGGGTTTTGGTTTTTTAATCTCAAAACAAGTGTACATTTCCTTCTCCTGTTGTTGAATATATTACTTCTCTGTATGCAGATGTTATTCCCTGTTGGTTGTTTTGCATGCAAAACTACGTGAACTTTTCCCTCTCAATTTACATGCAACCACAAGTATCTGTTGATGCAGAAATATTGAGAAAGTTAATTCCTTATTGCAGGGGAGTATTGTACTTCTGCAATACGTAAATCTTGCAAAATAATCCATTCACCTAGTGAGCTAATCCCACAATTTGATTTAAGAAAGTGACACAGAATATAACATGTATCTCGCAGGCCCTGCTGTGGGGCAGAAGCAGCAAAACAGCCATCCTCTGCCGTGAACTGCCTTGCTTGTACTTGCTGCTGGGTCTTTGAAACAAACAAGAATGCAGGAGGAAAAAAAAGAGAATACGATGGTTAATCGAATTTTGGCATGCCCATGAGCAACCAGCAAGAAGCAGAAGTGAAAAGCCTAACGCGCACACTAAGCCAGATGTTTTTAGTAGAGCTATCCAAGCCATTGTATGTGGCAATGATAAAGTTTCACGTACAGCTGAGATCACCTTGCTTTAACAAAGCTTAATGTGAATTCAGGCGGGTGCAGATGAGGATTAGCAGGTTGGTTAGAAGAATGGGATGGATTAAACATTTCCCTGTTATTCCTTACAAAGAGATAAAAATACTTTGATTTGTTTAGCCTGGTGGGCAGAAGCTTATAAGGGGATAGGACAACCATTTGTAAATGGATTGGAGGATTATGTATCAATGAGGGAAACATCCTATATGAGGATAATATTAGCCCTAGATCAAGTGTTTATTATCTGGTTATGAATACTTTTGTCTGGAAACTGGAAGGTTCCTGAACAGTCTCAGAGTGAAGATCCAAACAGGACTGGAGGGACTGAGGAGTTTAAATTATTGGGAGATTGAGCATGATAAGCCTATGGAAGGGATTGTGTAACTAATTTGGAGAATTCCTGAAGATAAGAATCCATGTGTCTCTGCTAGGTTCAAAAGGAAAACGGATCACTGCTTGTACTGTATTTATTTTTCGGTAATCCTGTGCTAAGACTTCTACCCCTTTCTTGTAGGGATCAGCAGAGATTTGTGCCCCTAAACTATTTAACAAAGTATATTTAAGATTTCTTGCTTATTGCAGGGATCTAGCACACCAGTGGTGCCTTCAGTCTCTCGCTGCCTACAGCAGTTTTGCCTGAGCTGTTACTTAGGTCCTTGTTTGATTATGGGTATATTGGAAGTGGGTACCTGGCCATCTGTCGCGAGCTCTCCTGGGACCGCAGGAAGCCTCGCTGCAGGACCTGCATCCCAATTCCCCACTCCTGCTAAGAGGGAGAGCTGATGATTTCTTTTTTCCTCAAAAGGTGCTGGTAATCCAGTAGTGTTCCCCCACCCGCTGTTTATACAGACAGCTTGTGTCTTTAAAGTCTATTTATTTTTTTGTTTTGAACATGTCATGAGACACATCACTGTTTACTCAAGCAAAGGCCTGGAGTACAGCTGAGTCCTTGTCATGCTGTACTGATTGAATCCAAATTTATTTTGTCTCAGCTATTCCTCCTTTCCGGTGCATTAAAAAAAAAAAACATGGGAGAGGAGTAGTCTCTGAATTCCTTAAATATTCATTGTGTCCCAGTGTTACGGCAGAGCTCTGTATGTAACTGTAATGAGCAGGAGTGATCCTCCTCCTTAGAATGCACAGGCAAGGAACAGAGCTATTTACTTTTTTTCCCTGATGGCTTTTACACTTTGACTTTTGCACAGGTGAAATAGCTATGAAATTTCAGAAAGTACCAGTCATACCTTTATCTACCAGCTTACTTTGCTCAATATTGCATAGTTAATTCTTTTTTCTGTAGAGATTGCTGTTTAAAAGTACCTGCTGTGTAGCCAGCTCCTATGTAGGCTTTAAGCTGAGGAACAAAAACACACTGCCAGCTACAAGGTCTTGCTGCTGTGCTTTTCCCTGCGACCTTTAACAAATTCAAACCATTGTTATTGTGCATAGAATCCAGCAAGGCTATAATCACCATTAAAGAGGATGGCTGGTTTATGTTTAGTTTGGGTTTCAGTATTTGAGGGCAGACAGGAAAAACATTTATGTAATTTTTTTTTAGGACAGAAATAATCTTTTCTGTTTACATCTGTGGAGAGAGCACAGCCAGGTCCATGCAGTGACTGGGACTCCTGTACCACAGTACAAGAGTATTTGTAGTTTTACTTTCCTCATCCTCCATCACAATGAGCAATAGATAAGCATGTTTCATCTGACTGAGTGAAATGTCTAAACAGTAGGAACCACTGCAGTAGAAAGAAACAATTTTTCTTCTGAGCAGCAGAAATCTGTTCCCCCAGGTCTTGCATCCTATATCCCAACTTTCTGCCAGTAAAAATAAATAAATAAGCAAACAAAATTTTTAAAAGCCCTCCAGATTTAAGAGTTGTACCTCTTCTGAGCCCTCCAGCAATATGTTTCTCCCCCTTTCAGTGTTCCCTGTCTTTCTGCTCCCTGCATACATACTCTCATCTCCCCCCAAACTGCCGTACGGGCAAAAGGCAGTGTGTGCGGTGCCTTGTTCTGAGCGGTACGTGCAGCCCCTGACCCAGCTCAGCAGGGAGCTGCTGATCCCCTCTTGCAGCTTTTCCCTCAACGGAGGCATTTGCTGGTATCTTCTGTGCTCATGCCGATCTCCTACAGCACTGCAGGAGTTTGGGACCACCTCAACCCATCCATTCAAATGTGGCCAGAACTGCTTGTCATGTTCGGGAGCCATTAGGAAATGCAAAGCTGGACAGATATACAGCTCTATTGTATAAAGCCTATTTCATCGGCAAAGCACCCTACGATGACTGGATTTCCAATTGAAATATATACAGACAGATATGTATTCCTAACCAGAGATGTAACATTAGCTCTGAAGATGTGCTGTTACATGCATTCTGCAAATCGGTAATTGGAGGGGGACTGGGAGGAAGGAGAGGGATGTTTGTACCATCTCATGGCAGGTAACAATGTCACAGCACACCTGGGTGCTGCTGACTTTGTTTCTCATGTAAGTGCCAATGAAATATTTTGTGGGTTAAAAAAAAAAAAAAAAGAGCTTGGAAACCCAGTATCCAAAGGGTTTCAAAACTTTATTGTATGTGCCAAATATTTCCAGCTGTTATTGCCTTCCACTTATTTCCCACAGCATCTTGGCCTGGGTCGGCTAGTGATCTTTCTTGATGGCATGAGATGTTAACTGAGCCAATGTTTACGCTGCTCAGAAGGATATTCCTCAAGCGTTACTTCATTAATGATTTTAAAGCTTGTTAACCTGTTTATCTTCAAAGGATGGAAGCTTTTAATGCTAAATAATTTGGACAGCATTTATATAGATTTTGATAATGAGTACAATTGGATGTCAGAACTCCAGTCTGTGTTACAAACTAGGAGCCACTGCACATACTTCAGTTGCTTCCCACTGAGAGGAGCGAGATGAGACTGCATACAAGGGTGTCTTAAGCAGCATCACATCTGCTAACTCCAACTTGAGTGTTTCTAACGTACAGCTTCTTCAAAAGAAAACAATTGCTAATTTGATAGTGGAAAATTTGGGGAGGGTTTACTATAGCTTCTGTGATCATTCGTGGATTGCCTTGTGGCATAGCACGATCTTGTGAGCAGTTTAATTAAATCTAGAGCAATAGGGGATAACTTGGATATTGTGGGATCCGCTGCTTTCTATCATGAGACTTTGTAAAGTTGTATATGCAAAGTAGTTGCAAAGTCTGCTTAAATTTTCTTATATACCAGCCTACAGTGCTCTCTTAAAGAGTTGATGTCAAGCTACTCAAATTACTCAAAACCACAGTCTGGTTGATTGACTGCTTTTTGTTGTTGTTTTGGCTTTCAAACGTTCGTGAGAATGGAAGGAAGTTTTTGCTTTAATTTTATTTTCCACCATTCACATTGATGCCGCTTGCATTTTACATTTCTTTTTGTTTTGGTGATGAAAACATCCTACTTGGTTGTTAATGGTTGTAAACATTTACTTAGCACTTTGCAGTCGCTAATGAATTAATCTCTCTCAAGCTGGGTAAGTGTTATGTGTATTTTAGAGCTCAGGAGTGTCGATGAGACATACCTAAGGCCATAAAGTGTGTCAGTAGTGTAAATGAGGATTAATTTGAGAACCTTTCTGTGACTCACTGCAGTTAATGTGCTAGTAGTGTCAGTCTGTGGGTTTGTGTAGGAGCCAGGATTTGCAGTAGAATAGAGATTACATCTTTCTTATTGTTCTAAAGCAGCTCTTTCAGGTTGTGTTCATTTTCCTTTGAGAAGTGGCTATTTTTGAAAGCTTGCCTCTACGAAACTGAAATGTTAACTTCACTTGAAAGGAAGTCTGATATACAGCTAAAGCAAAACACTAACTGTTTTGATATCAGCCCTAGAAGTCAGACTCCAAAAGGTGAAAATCCCCTCTCCTTCTCCCACCGACTGGGCACGGAGAGACAACTTGTTCTCTTTTCCGCTTGCCTGTCTGCAGGCACCCCCGTAACCAGCTTGTGCTGCTGAGCCCCAGAGACGCTCCCAGGTCTTGCAGGGCAGAGCTACGGGAAGCACAGCCAGGAGGAATCCCACATCCCATCCTGTGTGCGATAATGCAGCCTCAGATCAAACGGACTCGGGGCCGAGCAGCCTCTCGGAGCCAGCACAGGCAGACTCTGCCCAAAAGCCTCTTTGCACTCCAACTCACAAAGGTAGCACCCTGCTTTTTCTAGGAACGTGAGGAAAAAAAACCCTTCCTTCTATTCTAAAAATGACAGAAACTCCACGCAGAAAAGTTGTCACTTGCTTTATTGCCAGCAGTTCAGAGCTGGTAGAACAGAACATAAGGCACCGCTGTAGCGCTGAGTTATTCGAGTTGTAACAGAAGGAGCCGCTCACGGGGATATAAAGTGCTTTTATTTCATGTTTGCGTTCAATAGTTGTGTTTCTGTGATTTAAGCTTCCCGACCTGGCAATACCACTGGGTCTACACTCACAGCCTGGACTTTACCACTTAAGTATGCGTGACTATAGCTATGTTTGGTTTCGTGTTCCCCCCCCCGCCCCAAATACACATGATATTGCTTAAGTCTCTTTTTTAGAATTCAAAGTAGAATTAGAAGTTTGCTGAAAGAGATACATGGAGTGGGAAGAAATAATTTTCCAATTGCATATTACTTTCTCCTCCATTTTTCCCTCACCACCTTTCACAGGTGCTGCTAAATGAAACTTAGAGCTCAAAAATGTAGAGGTTGGGTTTTGTAGCTGAACACCTTGTTTAAGGCTATTTATTTGAGTGAAGTAACAATGCCAACTAGTGGTCAGATCCTTCATAGAGAAGAGACTTGATATTCTGGCAAAAAAAAAAAAATTAATAAAAGTATATGTAAATCATAACAGCTGTTATGACACTGTCACTAGTCAGCTTTCTGATAGGGAAAACATTGTATTTATTGATTTTGTTTAATAAGGCATTTCAATTAGTAATATAACAAGTATATCATTAGGTTAATGATGCGTTGTCCTTCGACCATGCATTGATACACTATTACGCTTTTATTTCTTTCCAAAATTAATTCATCCCACTCATAATTTGATCACCTGTGCTAACGGTCCTAAAACCAAAGAAAGGAGTATATATTATTTCCATCTTGTTTCACAATAGTATCTGGGTTCCCCTTTCCTAAACTGTACAGCTGGGCTTGAATAACCCGTTCTGGCTCCTGTTTGAAAGTCCATGGTTATTCTAACAACAAGGGATATTCTTCCAACATCACTGAAAGCTTTCTTCTTTCCCCACCTCGGTCTTAGTTTTAAATGTGTATCACCATATCAAAGTTCATGAGGTGGTGTGCCACAAATTGCTTTTTTTTCCTCATGTCACTTAAGGACTCCTTTTGTATCAATACAGTTAGATTTTGGGAGGCATATGTAAATATTACTGCCTGTAATCTGGATACCAGTATCTAAATTTAAATATCATCTTTATGTATGAAAGAGGTAAAGCTATAAAGCTGTGATTTTTATTTTTTTTTTTTTAGGTTTTGGCGGGGTTGGTTTGGGTTTTTTTTCCCTGTCAAAACTGTGTCCTTCCTATAGTGTTCACCTAGCACTCAATTGTTTTAGAAAACTCATGTGCTGATTAACAAGGTGATTTCACTGGATGATACAGGGAAAGGCACAGGTGAGGAAGACAGTTCCCTGACTTCTACAAGCTGGTTAAAATTAGGGTATCTTTTTACTCTGCATCAGCCAGATGTTTTCAGATTCTGCAGCTTGTAGGTGCTGTGTCTTCAGTATCTACAGTTCTCTTGATGTCTAGGGTTTCTAGCAGCAGTCTGGTGTTGCAATGCATTATTCTTTTAATGTATTGAAACTATGGGAGATATTCCTTGCAGTTTCTCTTAGAAGTTGGCCTGACTACCTACCTGCCTGACTTTCAAAAAGCAAGCTTTCCACGTGTTATCAGGTACTTATAATCATTAATTTTGCATTCCTACCAATTTTGAGCGTATCTATCTATCTATGCTATTAATTGTGTTTTATGGCTTCTTGAAGTAAGAGTGACCTTATATGTTCTGTCAAGTCAGCTAGTTTGCGTGTGCCTCGTGTTCCTTATAAATACAACGGTCACCTGCATTTCATTGTATCCGACGGCAAGACCAATTCACTTCTCTGATACTCAGTGAACTTTGGATCAACTCCTTGACCTCATGTGTTCAGCTGTGATGCTGAGATTAGGAGCTCTGATGCACTTTGAGCCACAGAAAAATGTGGATCATGCTTGAAGGAAGTATTTTGGGGGCTAGTTTTGATTTGCACTAAAGCTCCAAATACTTCTTCCCCCTCTGGCAAGCTTCTGTAAGCGCTGTCCTCTTCCACCATGGAATAACCCGGCCAGAAAGCTCTCCTCTCCTTCCTGCAGCATCAGGAACAGGAGCCTGCTCTCTGTGCTTGCAAAGCTGTCCAGTGACTGCTTACGGCACTGCAGATTTACATGAGCATCCTTATCCAATGCGGTCCTTCAGCTCTGCTTTCCCCTCCCTGGCAGAAAAATACTGAGCTTTGGTATTCAGTGTTTCAGAGCACCATATACTCCAAGGCAATCCTGAAGTTTCCCGTGTGTTTTGGAGGAATGTGGGGATACACCACATTCTCTGGCTCTTCTGCACTCCCACAGGGTTTCTGGGTTTCTCCGTCATTCTTCCGACTCCAGACCCTGGGGGTCTTGGTTTTTCTCCTCTTACCTTGCTTGTTCAGTGCTGGCAAAAGTGCTTATAGCACCCACAGCTCATTCATTTATTTTTTAATCTGTGACTACTTTGAAGATCATTTACTAACAACCTTCAAAAAAGAGCTTGCTTTTTTTTTTTTTTTTCCTGAATTGGAAGGCCTCCATGTTGCTAGTTGCTCAGCTATATTCAAACCTGTTTTTTGTTCTTTTTCTCCCCTTGACTCCAAGCTCGGTGGTTTGCATATTGCTTTTATTCTCCACTTCATTTTTTTAAAATAAATTTTAGCTCAGAGACATCAAACACTGACTGCATTTCTGGGTATATGTATTCCCTGCTTGCTTGGCCTTTGTAGCCTGAAGGCAGCCTAAGTTCATAATTAAACTACAGGCTAGATGGGAAAAGAGAACTGTTTGCTCCATGAACTCAGCAGCATTAACCATTAACTATGCCTCTGTTTATTTATTTTTAATGAAGGAAGAAGTGGAAAAATTAATAACATCTGCCTCTTACCTGTATTGATACATGGGTTTTATGGAGGTGGGAAGCTAGAGAACAGAGAGAGAAAGATGCAGCTATTGCTTTCTGTGATCTTTTCCACTTCTACTCCTGGAGAGAGGGTTCCAGAATTTATTTCCCCCCACCCCAGTTTGTCCTCCCTTTCTTGCTCCCGTCTCCCCTGACCTTGCGTTATCAGCAAGTTTAAAGTGAAGGCGGGGGGGGGGAGTAGAAAGATTAAGTAGTACTCAATCCACCATTCTTCCCCCCATTGCAGCCTTTCCTCTTCCCTTCCTGGCAGAATAATGCTGCCTTCTTGCTTTTGGGGTTTCTCAGTTGCTAGGAATTCAAAATATTTGTGGCTTTTTAAAAAATAATTTTGGAAATTGCATCAGTGCTGAGGCCCTGGGGCTGGAAATGCCAAGTGTTACCTAAGTGGAATACTTGGCAGCCCAGCATGGCACTGTGTGATGGGAGACGAACCTGGGGCAAGAGGAGCCAAACGCCAAGGGAAGAAGGGCCCCCAGCCGCTTCTGAGGCAGCGTCACGCAGAGGAGCAGTGCCCTGATCGCAGAGGGTCGGCTGGCTCTTGCTGGAGCTGAACATTTGTGCTCCACGAGCAGCAGCCCACACACGGGTCTCGGTGCCAGAGGGCAACCAGAGACTACATGGAGAGGTGAGCAGGTAAGTAGCAGAAACAGTTGCCTGGTAGGAAGAAAAGGGTTTCCTGAAGAAAGACCAAAGCTGAGGGAGATCCAGCTAGCCTTAACCTGCCATGCTTCCTCATTTCAAGCCTGCTTGTTTGCCACAGGAGTCTGGGCAAATGCAATTACTTTTTTCCCCCCTCTGTACAAAGCTGTCCTACCTGCCAGATTCAGAAATGAATGATGAGCACAGCCAGGAAACAAGAAGACTTGTCATAGGAGTCTGTGGACAAAGAGCTCCTCACTGGAAAATAAGTGGAAAAATCCAGAGGAGTCGTCCCTCCCTCACATTGGCATAACATGCAACTCTGTGGAGTCACACACAAACCAAGGGAATCCTGCCATCTCTAGGGAAGGTTTATGATGTTAAAATTCCTGTTTTCTTTGGCATGTGAAGAAATATTGTTTGTTGTTTTAAAAGCAGTATTTCAGTAATGCCAGCAGAAGAATTTACAAATCACATGTACAATAATGAGGAGGGTAGTGTCTGTGCACGTGACTTCTGTGAGAAAGAATTTGGAGTGTTTGAATATGTCCCAGCCATTTGCTATAAATAGTAAGTTTGTTAGTGTAGTGCTCTTTACAATATATTGATCATTTGGCTGTTTTGTTTCTCCTCCAGAATTTGGATGCCTGTTGTCAGCAGAAATGACCCTTCCTCAGTCATCATGAAGAGCTCCTGTATTCTCTAAGGAAAGAAATTTTTTCATTGTCAAGAAATTCTAGTCAAGCAGAAGGGACGCTGGGTTTTTTTTTTTTCTTTTTTTCCCCCTCTCACGCCAACTGTCCTTGCTAACAGCTCCACTGTAGTTCATCCAATGGTCTGACTGCTTTGCTCCTCAGCACTGCCTGGCATTCTAAGAAAGTTTGGCTAAACCTGCACAGGATTAGTCACTTTCAGTGATGGAAAAATGTTCAAGGACATACCCATAAATATTGCTCAGTACCATTTTGCAACAATATACATGAAGGAATTCTCCGGTTGCCATCATAATGTCCTACAACTAACACTGGGCTGCTGCAGTGCAGTTGTTCGTACATAGCTCTGGGGAAATTTTTATGGCCTGTGTTGCAAGCTTCTCAAAATCCTAACCAGAAATTTCCCCTGTTGGTTCAGTTAGGTCCCTGATGGCTTGCTTCATTCTGTTCCCAGGGACTTGGGGGTCCACGGCCCCATTTTCTTCTGTCCAGATATGGAGCTTAAACATGCTGCATGTAGGACAGCCTGGGCTGTGTTTCTCCGGATGCCTTGGAGAACACAAATGTAATGAAGACTTGACGGAGATGGGAGATGTCCTGCTCTGACCCCTTCTACCTTTCCAGGGATTTACTTAGGGGAATGTTGACTTGTTCAAAGTTTTCTGCCCTACTTCTTCCTTTAGGCAAATTCCCTTCTCCACTTTCCACTCCTGTGATAAATTAAGGACAGATACCTGGACTGCAGAGACTTTTCTTGATAAATATGACTACCTTACACTGTCTTCCTCACCTCACTATTTTCTTTTGAAAACTGTTTTATTCTTACTGACATCTGGTAAGTGCAGACTGGGCTTTTGAAATCCTGGATAAAGGAGGAGCTCTGATTCCTTCCTTTTATCCTGCAAGGACAGCCAAGAAAGGGGGAGGCTTTAGCTGACCATGCAGCTACAGGGGAAGAGTATGTCAGATGGGCACGTCACCAGAACTAAGCAGGAAGGTCAGAAGGATGCTCAAAACTGCAGGGACCTCTGGATCAGGACGGACTGTGATTACCAGTGGGCAATTCTTGTCCCTACTCATACACCCTTCTCACTCGGACACCTTGAAGCAGGACTCAGGAACAAGAGACACCCAGACCCACTTCCTTGCTCTCTGCTCTGACCCTTCCATTGGCTCGGACCAGCAGGAGCCACCTGTGAATCCCTCCCGCCATCCTCACTTTCTCTCCTACTACTACATGGTAGAGGTGGCACACCAAGGAACACAGCAGAAACTCAAACTCAGAGTCCAAAGTTCTTGGTGCTTCCCGTTCCCTGCAAGGTGAATGTTTGATCTTGGGCTGACTGCTTCTCTTAGGTAAACTTGGGCTTTGAACACATGTTCAAACATGCAGAGCACTGTTCAGAATTATAACAATGGCCTCGATCATGATTTCTTGTTTCTAAATATAAACCATGGTAGTAGGAGATAAGAGCAACTTCATCCAGGTTTCTGTACATACCCATATTGTTTGCCATTACTGCAGGTGCAACACTACATCAAGCACCACTACACTTCTATTTTCTGATTAAATGTTTTTTATTAACAAAGTCTGAGTGTGTTTTAATGAGTCTGTAAAATGAATTCTATAGAAATTATTAAGCACCATATGAAATCCAATAATTGCAAACATGGCCTACTAATTTGCTATCAGGTGATGTGAGAGTATCATCATGACCTTGCAAAACCTATTAATGTATGATAATTCTTTCAAAATACTATATGCATCTTACAACCAGAAACAAGCACTGTGCATTGTTTTAAATGAATCTGTGTTCTTCTTCAGTGGGGTGATCTGTTAGAAACATCTACTCAAAACTGGATAGGAAGAAATGTCAGTGTGTATGCATGTCCCAGCAAGTAAAAACTCTTCTTGAAATACAATGAGTTTCTCTTGTCAGGGGACTAGGCAGTTCCCATGTAGTCTGTACCTATAGACATTGCTGTGACTATATCTTTAGGCCAGTTTTAATATTTCTGTTTGTTTCAGTTATGTTTCACGTTTCAACACTGGAAATTTTAAATAGTTAATTTCTAAAAGTAGAGTAAGAAAGTGAAGAAAACATAAAATCTTTTATTTGAGAAGCTTAGCCTGTGACTGTGACTTGTAAGCAAGCAGGAGTGGAGTTACTGGTGTAGTATAAAGAGGAATCCCAGGCAGAATGTTGATGAAAAATTACTGAGATGTGTTTACATGACCTCAGTAAAGTACATATGCAGGTAAAGGAATATAAAAAATATTGCAACCTTTTTTTCCAGGGCTCAGAGCACACAAAAAAAGGTTTGCCTTCAGGTGGTATGCAATTACCAGATATGGAGTAAGAAACTCTCTGATGAGACTCAACACAGCAGCCTGATGTTCATCTTGTTGATCTTACAACATTTTTCTAACAAACTGTTGAGGTTCGTGTATCCTCTTGGCCCTGATTACTTGCCCGAACTGGTGCTCTGTTAAATAAAATAGCATCCAGGACTAAAAAAAATTGAAGGTGGTCTTGTACTCATACCTATAACATACAATCTAACTTCCTAAACAACTCTGGTGAGACACCTAGTTTTTTGTTTGTTTGCTTGTTTTAGGTTAAAGAGCAAAACTATAGATGCTATATTGCTCAGAATGGAGAATTCGTCTAATCAATGCAGTGGTAGATAAAAATAAGGAAGGTCAAACAATTTCACCTGCAGATGAATTTCAAGACTTATTTGTCCCTCTTCAATGAATGTCCTCTTGTCTACTGAGGACATACAGGTTCATTTTTTATACTAAATCCATTCCCTGCATTAAGCCCAGTATCACATAGGATAACATGGTACTACTTAATATTCTGTTGCCTTTTTATGGAATCTTCCAATTCAAGATCGTTGTGTTAGTGTAGCAATCCTTTGTGTTTCCAGCGTCCCACAGTAAGCTTGTTGCTAGAATCCAGAATGAGGGACTGAAGCTCTTCATCCAACTCTGTTATATGGCAAAATTACTGAATATTTATATGCAGGTATCTACCCAAACTCATATTGTTCCATTTACCTTCCAAACATTTGAAAAGCAACCAAACTCAGGTTTGCAGGTAGGTGAATGCTCAAAGTCAGGGCCCTGAGAGTCCCAGGAAAACACTCACTGACTTTACGTGTCCTAATCCCCTGAGAAACACCCATCTGGAGCTTTTGGGATAGCGAGTACAAGTGAAAACCCGCATCACTAAGGTAATAAACATCTCCGCTCTAGTGAGAAACATGATTGGGAAAAATCTTCACTTCTTTTTATATTTCTATTTTTAAGTTCCTGCAACCTAAAACATGGAAAAAAGTAAGCTTTTGTTGCCAAATTCTGTCCTGATATGCACAAACATGAATTTCACTGACCTTTTGAAGAAGGGCTATGGACTTCACTGAGCACAACACAGAATAGCGTAGAGTGAGAAAGTTAAGTAACTAATAGAGACTTCAAGATATTTATTACCAAGTCAGAAGCACTTGATGAGCAAAAAATGGCCAGTTATCTCAACATGGGGGTGTGGAATAGATAAAGACACGGTAAAAAATATAAATCAGCAGGATCAACACAACATTTCAAAGCCAAAGAAATAGGAAAATGATGGAAAAGGTTCAACAAACCCAGAAATGTCAGGAAGGCAACAAAAAATGTGACAAAACAAGGTTGAAGTCTGTGAAGACAAAGTAAGACTTTTATAATTGTGTCAGGAACAAAAGGTCTGTGAGAGACTCCTTAAGCCAAGGGAAGTTGTTCATGGATGAGCTAGACAGTGCTGGGAAACAGAGCAGTTTCTTCACCTCAGCATTCACCAGGAAGAAAAGGGAAAAACCTGCCAGAACCAGCAAGACGTTTTTGTGGAAAAAAAACCGGAAAATTCATGAAAACTTAAATCTGCCCACTGCAGCTGACAGAATAATATAATGGCTCAGCAGAGAAGTCTCAGGGCAGCTGGCATCATCCCATAGTCCTCCAGAAAGGCAAAGATGACAAGCAGTGACAGGAGGACTGGCAAGAGACAACTGCAGTATCTGTATTGCCCCAGCACAGTATGGGCTATCCCCAAAGAGCGGCTCTCTCTTCCCTGCCTCCATGCATGGTGGGTGTATGTATCTATATGTATGTACCCATGTATATGTTTGGGTTTTGGGGGGTTTTTTTGTATGTGTGCATGCAAAGCCTTTGAATTTAACATTATTTGAAGTCGTCCTTCTGCTTGCTTTCCTTATGGTCTCTCCTTTGTTAAGATGTTTTCTTGCTCTTACTCAGGCAGCACAGTGTGCTCAGAAAATGTTGGATTTTACACTCAGGGCCAGCATCCCCATTTGTCAGGTCTCTGTGCTTGCCCAGAAGCTCTGGGGCTCAGATAAACAAGGTTATGTTACATTTATAAATAAAGCTGTGCATGACTAACTTGTACTAACTTGATGGGAGAAAATCGGGTGACACGAGGTTGCAAAGCTCATGGTCACATATTGAACAAGGTTAATGAAATTGCACAGGGCAAGAGAGTTTAATACTGCTGCTCCTGGACCATCATCCATGAAGAACATGATAACAGAATACTCTGTTTAACCATGGGATAGGTATGGTTCAGGTGTGCAAAAAAAGACTACCTTTTCTTTTGCTTGTATGCCAACCCTGATTTGGAGAAAGCACTGCTAGCACAGAGGTAAACAATTATTAAGTGAGAAGGGGATGCTGCAGTCACTAGCCCCTTCTTGCTGGCAGGAGGTAAAGCAAAGGTTTTAAAGCTTACATTAGCATGATCCATGCAGTACATGCTTCTGGCCACTGGATACCCTCTCACTGACCAAATCTAAAGTCTGTTATATCTGTAAGCTACTTCATTGCATGGTTTACCAAAAGTGCCCACTTTTTTTCATAATTGAGCTGGTCTAACTTTAGTTTCTGATTATTAACTCTTGGGTTAGCAAGGCCAGTCTCAAAAAAAAAGGGGCCAAACGGACTCCTTCTATGCTTTGTGAACGTCTTTTCCCTGGAAATTAGATCAAGATCCTTCAACTCTTGTAATCTAAATTGCTGCTCTTTGACACTTGTTTGGCAACTGAGAAGGGCAGGATTCAAAACAGCATCTTGGAGGTGAAAGGCTACATATCCTGTTAGTGGGAAAACTTTCATCTACAAACGCAATGGTATTTGTCAGGAGGCTGGAGAAGATTTGACATCAGGAAAAGCCTTTGTGAAATCCACCATAGTAACAGAAATGTATTCACCTTGATTTAAAGCATTCTTTTTATGGTGAAATCTAAAAATGGAGCAAGACTGGGTTATAACTTAAATGCAGGAACTGTGACAAATAACTATTTATATAAGGAAATGGAGGTGCCACAGGGATTGGGCTCTGAGAGAAACTTGTCTTGTGAAAAGGATATGAAGTTAAGCAATGGTCAAATAAACGAGGTTTTATTTGTTGTGGTTTTAATATTGCCTTAAAAAAAAAAATAGGAGAAGTACAGGACTGTCTGACATTTAAGAAAGGCTTGATTGTGATTAATATACTGAAGAAACTGCTGAACAGTTTATCCCTGTGAAAGTACTACCTCTAGGATGTTGCTAAGATCAGGAAAAATGCGGATTATTGATTACCTTGTCTGTTAATCAAACCTGCAGCAATGCAGGACTGAAAATCTGATACAGTTGATCCTGTTTGACTTAGCACATTTTCTGCATTTTTGCTCCTCAAACAATTCACTTTGAATAAATAGTTACTGGGTTTGTTCTGTTTAGTTTTTTTTCCTTGCTCTGCTTTTCTCTTGTAGAACAGTAAGAAATCAATTAAATTTCAGTCTGGTGAGATTTCTCTCAAGAACGCTGAGCTGCTGCAGCTTAAATGCTGAGGAGCTGGCGAAGAGAAATTGCACCCTTCCCAGTGCTACTTGGTTGGTACCAAATGACTGCACAGTCATTCTGCCACCCTTTCTACCAGGCTACAGCAGTAGCTGGGATGTTGTATGTGCACAAGAGGAGGTCAGGCAGTTTGCTGAGCTTTGCTTTTTTTACTCTGACATCATAGCCTTCCTGCTCCATTGAACAGAGAGGGTCAGGAGGTCCTGGAGCAATTTCCCAAATAAAAGACCCTTTTTTTGTAATCCAAATATATTGCAAGAATGTTTCAGCAGAAGATGTTTCCTGTACTGTGATAATTCAGATTAACATGCTGAGAGAGACCTGCAAATAAGCAGAAGCTGGGTAGAGACAGACTGTATCACCGTGTCCCATGAGGTGACCCAGTAGCACTAATGTAGAGGTCACAGTCTCTAGTAAAGCTCCCCATTGAAACCAGGTGCTTGACCTGAATGAAGCAGGGCTTGGATTTGAATGAGAGACCTTTCTTGGTTTATTTTCTCTCTTTTGGCATGTAAATGCCCTAATTATTTCGAGGCAATTCTTTTGCTTTCTTTTCACCAAAAATAACCTCAACTTCCATTTAAAAAATGTTGAGTTTGTCTCTGTATGGAAGAGGAAAGCTTCTACAAAATCAGAAGTTTCATATTATTTTACTAAGCTCTAGTGCTAGCAATGTTAGAGATGAGCAGGAGATCAATGTTTGTGTCTTTAAGCTTGTGCCTGAATCTTCATCCCAAGAGACAGTTCAGTTAATTTATTAATTGTCGATATTTTAAAATGAAGTAATAATGCCATCAGAAGACCATGAACTGCCTTTGCCTTGCTCCCCTCTTTGGCCTCTAGTGCTTTCCATAGGGATGGCCTTACCATATGTAGCATACCCTGAAGAAATGAGCTGAACATGGAAACCTCCGTGCATTTGACAATTTGTGTGCGGGACAGCATTGCTGGAGGAACACGGCACCAGAGCATTCCTTGCAGGTTTTGAGGATGTTTTCAATAAGAAAGTCCCCAAGCATTCTCTTCTCCCTATTTTGTAGTTCTGAAAACGCAAAGCATTTGCTGCAACTTGCCCTCCTCTAATCTTCTTGGAAGTTTGAGAAGCATTTGCTCTTTAGCAAGTTCCTAGTTCAGGTTCTATACAATTGAAGCTCCTCAGGGTTTCCCCCTCACCCACCCACTACCAGCAGCAGCTTGACTCCTGGTCTGCCCTGCAGTCAGCCAGGTGCGCTGGTGGAGATGGGTGGGAGAAGAGCACTGGAAACCCTTCCTCGCCCAATGACGCCTTTTTGCTACCACCTAGTGGTCATAAGTAGGTGTGAGAAAACAGGCTTTTGTAGAGAGGTGGGTGTCGGTAACAGGGAAAGGATGTGGAGAACTCTGTACAGAAATTTCTTTGCTGTGAGGTTTTGCTTTGCAGTTCCTGGGCCCTGACCCTGCTGCTCTTACGATTGGTCCATGGTGCAGTGCAGGAAGGCCAAGGCAGAACTGTGCCACATTCTGATCTGAGATCCGCCTGCCACAACGCTACAGCTCCTTCATCTGGTGTTCCTAGGTGCCTCATGCTTGCTTGTGCTTGGCTCCTTTGGGGACACGCATGCTGTAAAAATGCCTGAGATGCCAGAAGGTCCCCGATACTCTTTATATTGAAGGAAAGACCACAGTTGCCTTCTGACCCTGTGCTGGGTTTCATCAAGAGGTCAGAGGAACCTTTGCTTAATGTCCTGGACCATGACATGAGGGACACTTTTCAGGAGATGTCAGTCAGCAATAGCAAAACACTGTAGCAACTTGTCTGAAGGCCACAGAAGTGTACATCAAGTCAAGAACCTCGATTTGTGTGCTTGTGAAAGGTGGCCCTCAGCCAAGAAATTACCACCTACGGTAATTCTCTCCTAATGGAGAGAATATTTTTGTCTTAAACTGGATGTATACACCAAAACTGTAAGTGCAATAAAGCGTTAAAAGAAACAGTTATAACGCAGCACCTATGCATTGTTAGATAGAAGTGGCCTTGTAAGCCCTATGGCCCTGCTAAGGGTTGAGGAGGGGATGGGAGGACCGAAGCCGTGACCAGCGAACATGGATTTCGTTTTTCTGCAGTCAGCCAAGACTGGAGAAGATGAAAACATAGAACAGCAGGAGAGGGCATCCAGCCACTTATGAAGTGAGGCTGAGGTGGTAATATAGCAACTAAAGGCAGACCCAAATTATGATCGGTCTGGAGCCATGGTACAAGTTCTTTTGGCAAGTTCTGCCTGGCCTGCAGGTACTGGTGTGTAGTAAATACAACTGTAGAGCAGATGCCATTTTGTTCACTGTCTAAGGCGCTTTTTTTTTTTTCTTCAGAGATAAACGTAGACACTGAACTGAGCCAACCATATGAGTCTCAACATTGGGCCTGTATCTTCCATATGGAGTATCAGGCCAGAAACTTGCTAATGCATGCCTGTGCAGCTCTAGTGATTTCTATGCACCAGCTGACGCCCACCGAGAACCTGGTCGGTTCTGCCCTGTTGATTGCCATTGCTTTTGTTGCTTTACTGCATGCTAACAAATCTGGGCAACAACAACATACAGCAAAAGCAATGCTGGGATAATTATGCGTTTGCTCTCTCAGTAAAAATTCTGTTATTTCATGTATATAATTAGTATTTACTTTGCACTCTACTTAAAATCACTTTTGTTCAAGAATGTGAATGAGTACTGATATCCAATGTTTTAAAACCACTACAAGCAGAACAGCTTCTTTTAATGAACACAGAAGAATCTTTCCTAGCACTTCAATTTAAAATGTTGATACTGAACATTAAAAAAAAAAAAAAAGTGGACAGAATACCAAATCTCCCCTGGAAAGAAAAAGGAATGGTTGGAAAACCTGAAATTGAACTCTGAAATCCATTTAATGAAACAGGCATTAAATATACAGGAAGACTTGATCCATTTTTGGCTCAATACACCACATAAAGTTTCTAAAGAAAAGGATTTTCTTGGTATTGGTCCAGACCTCCCTTTTCAGTATCCCACGGTCTGGAGACACAGATGCTTTTGTGTAGATCACAATAATATAAATCCAATGTATTTCACTCTGTTCATGCATGTGAGGGAATTAAAAACAAATTGAGACCTAGTGAATCAGTTCTACAGTAAAAAAGTCAACCTTCATAAATGCGTAATTAAAGTCTCTGTATAGGCAATTTTACTTTTATTTTACAACTTATTTACCCCAGAACCACAAACATATGTCCATCCCAGGCGGGAAATAGGAATTAGAGAAAGAGGGAGTGTACATTCATCTAATGTAATGTAAATTGCCCTTCAGTCCCTAATCCTGGAATTAAATCTCTTCAGGCCTCTGTAGTCAATCCACAAATATGGCTTTGGGAGATCAGTGTCAGAACGGGCTGTGTCTGCAGCAGGGAAAAGGGAGATATAATGTATACTCGTATTGTGTCACTTCCCAATGTTAGCTGTATGAATTACAAAAGTGAACAGTAAAGCTGTCTAGCTCTTGGGCTCATCAATCAGAGTAGGTTTTAGAAAATGTATGTTGAAATTCAGTGTGCATGTGATAAAAACCACACTTATTGAAAGAGAAGGTGTATTTTGAAAACTGAATCTTATCTCACATAAACAGATGGCATAGATCTAAAATTTCAGTTCTATTTAGATCCCAGAAGATAAATTAATCTGTACTGTGGAATATTGCAGTCATTTACAAAACAATAAAATAGAAATAAATCACAAGGCAGTCACAGTCTTTCTAACCTGAATTAAAAATTACGAACCAAATATTCTGGTGGCCTTTTTCCATGCAAGATAAAACTACTGAGATTAATAGAGCAATCTTTAAGGTAATAATCGAAAATGACAGCAGAGGGTGCTATCATTTCTCCTTCTGTTCATGGTGACATAACTGAATCTGTGGCTCTCTTACCCTTTGTGTTGTTATTCTCAAGAATCTTGAAAAAACAAATTCTGAAATTCAGTGGAAGTTATCCAGAAGAGAGTTATATACCACCGATGGAGGAAGAAAATATACATTGGCATGTATTTAAGGCCAGAACTCAACTTCTAAATGTGAAGGCTCTGCAATAAACACTATGATTTTACAAAACTAAGATGTAGAGAATTTTGCTGTTGTTTGGTTAAATTTCTCTTTTCTCTAGAAACATAAATGACAGACCTTTTAATCTGTAAATATTTCTCCCTTGTGAATTCATTCCTTATCTGCTACAGATTGTTGTCCTTACTGAACTGTTCAAACAGAAATGATAGGATAATATTGCTAAATGTTCACAATGTTCTGCCTATGAAAGCCACTTAGTCATCCTTTGGAAGAACTGACAAAAGAATGTATTGCATCCTTTGCTGCCCTGTGAGATAAACAAATGAACTAGAAACAGTCCTCAGCGTTTCCATCTGAAATCTCTACTTAACCAGTACATATTAAGCATGGTATCCTTGGATTTGGGCTTTTTCCTCCCTTCCTTTTGAAGCTGGATTGCTCAAAGTGTGGCCTATGAGGCCCCAGTCAAGCAACGTACTTAAACTCTGGTCCAGTTTGACCAAAGTGAACAGGTAGCCCAGGTGTGAGGTTGTATGCTGAACTCGCTGCTGAGGGTGCAATGCTGAGTGTCCTTCAGGATACGCCCAAAAATGCCAAAACATAGCCCATGGTTTCTAAACCCACTAGAGGCAGGATGAGTACTCCTCATTCTCTTACTGCCCTAGAACTAGCCAGATCCAGTTTTGGACTTTGTCCTAAATAAGTAGGACATAAGTATGCATAAGGTACAAAGTTTGTGGGGAATACTTAAAGTATAATAAATAGCATAAATTGTCTGGACCTATCATGGTAGAAAAAAAAAAGGTTCCCAAGTTTTTGTTGCTGTGTTGTTTTTAAGGGAAATAATGTGAAGCAATTCTGTGTGAGGCCCGCAGGTCTCATCAAGCAGAGAGCGAGGTACGAGCTCAGTTTAGTCCATCAGGAGATGCAATCCCAGCCCCAGTGTAGCCCTGGCAATGTTCCTACTGATTTCAGTGGGATGAGAATTTCATATCACCAGGTCTCATCAGTTCAGGAAAGCTGAGTGTCTGGCTTGGTGTCTCCATTTCTCTCAGACCCACTGGAGAGTCTCCGTTCTCGCCTCTCCTGTTCCCACAGGCATTTCCTTGTTCTTCCCTCCTGCCTGTGTATTCATCTAGTCCCACCTTACTGGGCTTTACATCTGAGATTTTGTGTTTTAATCACTAACCAGAGGAGACTGCTGCTGAGTCTCTGCTTGATGTGGTGCTTACTATGGGTCTGCAAAGAACTGTTGCTGTTCCTGGGCTCACAGTCAGCCCCAAGCCATGGATGTAACTTGAAGAGAAATTGGTAACTGGTGGAACACTGAGGATTTTCCATTTTGGAGTACTGAATAGATTTTTTTTTGCAATTCAGGATTGGCAATGAGTTTAATTCATAGAGGTATTAATCTGTTTCAGTAGGCAAAGTTGCCTTTTACTAGCTTTCTGCAGTTAGTAAAGGCTGTCTTTCTGTGAGTCTTTTATGAGTGCTAAGAAGCACTTAGATTGTGCTTCTCTTTTCCCATTTTGCCTCACAGCATAGGCTTTGCTTCCAGATCTTTATTTTATTTATTAGAACAAATATTGGCATGAAAAATATTGTCTGTGAGTTACACCCTATTAAATTTAACCTACAAAGCAAGGAACTCGGATTCCTAAGAGCTCTGTACCACTATTGCACGTTTTACTCTGGTTGTATTCATTTGGGTTCCTGTGTTTTCTTTACAATCATGAAGATAAATGTGTTAGTATTTTCACAATGAATTAAAAATCAGCTTTTGGGGGTAAGATCCAAAATAGCGTGTAATTACCCAGAGTGGGGCTGAAACGTCAATTAAGCCCTTACACACAGATCAGTTGCACTCTGGACTCTGACTTGATCCAAAATCATTTATGCGATGTTGGATGAACAGAGCAGGTGTAGTCACCTAACCATGGGTGAGGGACTTGGACAGAATTTCAACTGCATGGCTGCAATCCAAGACAGCCACGTACAAAATCTTTGCCCTGATGATAGGCCAGGCTTTGTCCAGAAACCTTTCTTGGGTGCTCCTGTGTGTCTACAGAAGTGCTGTCATTTTAACTGAGCAGAGTGTCCCCATGTCCTATTTTCTATAAATTTAATTTGGCATTCTCAAACTACTCATCCCTAGGGGTGGTATGTCGCTCTGATACATGGTTGAGCTATCTGACAGCTCTGGATTAAGCACAGAGCATTAAAAAGTAATCACCACTTGCATTAGAAAATGAATGAGTACTCAGGGAACGTCCACATTTTGTACAATGGTGTAACAGGAGTATTTCCCCACTGAACACTAGGTTTTTCACAGCTGGTTCTGATGATGCACCGGCCTTGACTCACTGCATTGGTGGGATATAAAGCTTTCTGCTCCTGCCTTCCTCCCAGGGTCACAAGACCATAAAAATCCCTTCTGTAACTGGCAGATGAATTTAGGGATTAAATTAATTACTGGTGTACCTGTCTTTTATTTGTGTATGCCACCCACTAACTTTTCACTGGTGGACCCCAACACAGACCTCAAAGTTTCTGTTGCAATGACAATCAGTTGTCTGGACTATTCTGTAGCATAGTTTGGAAAGGACATAGTTGGTATGTCATGTGTTTAAATAGCATTTTGGAAAAGTATTTTCCTAGGTCATACTGAAAGGCTAAAGTTCTTTTGGTGGATTGACTAGTTTATTCCTGTCTTTGTAAACACTAGAAAAGGCCTTACCCCTAACCTTCTGTCATCTGTCAGCTGTGATCTGGCTGAGCAGTTTCACTTTTGGTGGCGATCATCATAAACATTCCAAACTCTAGAGTAGGTGTTGGGGCTAAGAGGAGATGAGGAGGAGGAGAAATTGGCCAAAAGAGTAAACTGATAGTATTTCCATACAATCTGATAGTTTGTCAGAAGTAATAAATTTGGATTTTTGTCCTGTCTATTATGTGGAGATATACATATGCAACTATTTTATTTTAGGTAAGCTCACTTCTTTCATGTAGAGCCAAGAAAGAATAGGACTGCCATGATGTCTCCCTCCTTCATCTTGTGTTCTGCTGAATAATTTGTGGGAATTAAGAAATAGCACTAAGCCCTAGTGCCTAGTATACCAGTCTCAGGGGTGCAGGTGCAGTCTCACCCACATTTGGATTGTTTCTAGGCAAATTATACTTATCAGGAAGAGCCTGAGGCTCCAACCAGCTGCCTGGAATGCACACTGCAAACTGTAATGACAGCTCAGTGCTTCTGGACGATGATGTGTCCTATCATATAGGGCTGAGATGTGAAGGCATGAGAAAAGGTTGTTGTAAAGCCTTTCTGAGCATTCTGCTTCTCTGAAAAGTAAACCTGTCAGTGCTCTGCTGCCTTTTGCATTTTTGTGGAAGAGGCTGTATAGAACTGGCAGTAAATGTGAACATGAAAGTTTATGATGTACTCTTAACAAAAGGCTTCTGAAGACTGTGTATGTGTGTAAGGGGGTAATGTATTCCTCTTTTGGTCTTCCTCACTCTTTATTCACCTTTCTATATCTTAAACTCCAATGGATTTGAAGGAAGCAGGTGTGGAAGCAGAACTCAGATCTAGAATTGTTTTTAAGATGTTCTCTGACATTGTCTTTACTTCATTTTCCCTGTCTGTAACATGGGGGAAATGCTGTTACAGCATCTAGTTATGGACTGTTGTGGTTAAGTGCTATGCAAACCCAGAATAAAAAAAAAACCACTCCAAAACCAAAGGTTCATATGTATTTCCAACTTTACAAAAGTGCTTTGATAGTTGATTTACGAAGTTTTTTTTTTGAAGTTTTTTTTTAAAGTTTTGAGAAGAGTGGACTGGCTAAGCCCAACATAACAATGTTGACAGGTAGGAGAGACAAATCAGGCTTCCTTTCACTTAAGTTATAGTGAATTTCAGATGGCAGCTGCATTTTTTCTCACCCTATCTTTACGATAAAAACCAAAAGGCAGTATTCTGATCTTCTGAAGTTTTAGAACAGTTTTCAAAACTTTGACTTTCGAATCAGATCAAAGTTATGAATATGGCAAAACAATCCCAGCTAGAATGCCCAGCGGGTGTTATCTCCTAAATGTAATAAAACAGCTTATCTCCCTTTTCTGTTACAATGATTTCATTAAATATTTGACATTTACAGCTGACATTGTACTAGGAAGGGATATTTACTGTGTACTTTTCCTCAAATGGAAGTTTCCCATGAAATGATACGGAACGTTTCACAGAGTTGTGATAGAAACAATAATAATTGTGCTTTGCCCATGTTTTTAATGTGTTTAAATATAGAGCATTTCACCATATAAAGCAGTAACGTAAGTGCTAATATCTTAGCACCTTTTAGCGTGCACTGCTGAATACACAAAGGCACACATTTTGAAACGACGCACATGTGAAAATTTGCAATTCAGAACTTCAACTAGTTCAATAAAAAGACAAAAATTTCCTTTACGTCTAAAGGCAAAGTACCTTGATGCTGCTATTTTAGGAAGGAAAATTAACGACTAGTTTTTACAAAGGAAGCAGCTTCTTCTCTGCAGTTTAGAACTGATTAGTAAATGGATATGCAGAAAGCTCTGTATGGAATTAGACAAGTATGAGTCTGTGCACTTCAATCTATTTTATACATGTTCTCCAAGACCTCAACAACTAAAGCTAATGCTCCCTCAGCTCCATTGAACTAATTAAGCTAAATCGTTATATTAATAATGAATTGCCCTTCTGCCTGCATTTATGGCACTTAGCAAGTCAGTGTGTGTGTGTGGATGCTTATCTCATGAAGGAGAAAGCTCCCGTCAATGAATTAGATTAACCCATCAAGAGAATTAATGTAATTTGATTGCTGTTGATATATCTGAAAAAGCTGACATGCACGAACAGATATCTGCAGCTGTAGGAAGTAAGGAACAAGCCTCCAAACCACGGAGCAAGGCCCTGAGCCTGTACTATTGAATAAAGAGGTTGCTGACGCCGAGATGTGCTGGTGATGGGCTGCTGATGTGATAAACGCAAAGGGTGCCACAGCATCCGAGTGTTGCTATCAACACTTAGCTTAACTCAGTTGGGTTGGTATTTTGCCACAAATAGTTCTAATGCTTTCTGTCCTGTAAAAATATTTCCCCAAATTACTTTTCAGTCCTCTTGCTTCCTCAAGGAACATGAAAGAGCAGAGACACTTGAAAATTAATTAAGAAACACTCTGCAGTCACCACCACCCCCCCAAAAAAAAAAGACAACTGCATTTTGGACATGGCACTGACAGTTTTCTTGTTTTGTCAATTCTTTCAGCAGCCACATCATCTCCTTCAGTTCTCTTGCTGATGGAGTTCCAGAGACGAGGTTCCTACCTAATGGTTTTGAAGTTCCCAAGTATTGAAAAAGTGGTCCCTTAAGCTGGTGATAATTGGCTGAAAGCAGAATGCAAAGATTCTTCTGTATCATAAATATTAAAATAGAATGAAAAGTTGATAACTGGGATAAAGGAAAAGGTTTCAAAGTTGCTGAAGTGGAACTATATAAAGAACAACAGGTTTTCTTTTTAGCAGAGAAACATATGCATGTGGGCTTCATTGTATTGTAGACATGACGATTATGATTCAACATGAAACAAAGTTAAAAAAATCACAAGTCTTTAAAGTGATCTTAATGCTCCCTCTTAAAAGTTGATGGGCAGTTCCAGAATTTCAGTTATCAAGAATGAATCACTAGACAGCTACCAGTAGCACCCACCATTTTTGATTAAGCATTTACTTAGCTGCAGCAAAGGGGAGAAAGTCTTGGCTCATAGTCTCACACTCACAAAAAGACTATATTCGTTTTTCTCATACATAGTGAGAAAGGCATGAAGCAACTCAAGAGTCCCAGAGAAGTGTTCTTCAACCTCTCCATGCCTGCCCTGTCCTTTCAATCACTGGCTGAGAATCCAAAGATTGGGCTTGGTGAACTGCCCAGTACCTTTGTAAGCATGGGAGCAGGGAACATATTATCCAGACGGTTTGTTAAACGACCAAACAAAACTGTCTATTCAATGAAGCTGTTTAAAAACAGGATGTATTGAAGTAATTTAAGTCTTTATGGATACAAATTTGTTTAGGTATTTGTCTCCAGTGTAACACTCATTTACAGATGAGGTTACTTTAGTACTCTTAGGTTTCAGAGGCATGATTCATGGTACACTTTTCTGTGTTTCCTAACAGCACATGGCAATCTAGGTAGCCCGACACAGCCATAAAATAGCTCTTTGGATGCACAATAGCAAATATGTACTAAACCCAGTTCATTTTGAATAAAATCTGATAGCATGTGAATCACTGGGTATGGCTTGCAAAGGTGGTATTAAGCTGAGGTATAACCATTAGTTTGACTAACGACGCATACAGAACATACCATGTGGAATTACCCAGCACTTCTTGGAGGTGCTGTTTTCATGAACAGTAGTACAAGAGGAAGAAAAAAAATTTGAAATAAAATAATATCCTGTGCTATCTTAAAACATTTTGGACTGTTATTTCAAAATCAAATTTCCACAAATAAAGAGGAAAATGTCATTCATTGTGGCACTTCTTGCAAAGTCGGAAAGTTAAAAGAAAGTTATTTTGTAACTAAGCATAAAATAGGCATTTGAAAAATGATTTAGCTGGAAAATTTTTTCCACATTAAGATAACTTAAGAACACCCAAATTGATTTTTATTAGACTTCTCATATTCACTTCTGAGCTGACACATGCATCAGATATTCAGCCCTAAAGGTCACTTCTGAGAAAGCTATAAGTAACTGGAAACAGCACTGCGGGATGAAATGATGTCTCATTGCTAACTATTACTTCTGGAGAGTGATAAATATTTTATTCCTGAGGCTAAGAGCCGACTCCTGTAAATAAATTTCTATTTCTCGGCTGTACCGATAGCTGAAGGATGATGTGACAGAGCTGCTTTTCCCAATTTTAATTTTTTGTTTAAAGAGAGGGTAGGATGCACCGGCCTGGTTTTAGCGGACATCCGTGCTGAGGAAGGCCGGCGAGGCCTGCAGGCCTCTGTTGGAGCGAGCCCAGCACGTGCCTCTCTGTGGCCAGGAGCGGGCGGCATAGGGCGCGCCCTGGCTCCTCTCGCCCCACCGAGAGTGGGGCCCGCTGGCCATGCCCAGCACGGGTGCCCTCCTCCTCCATGCCACCCTTCCCAGGCCGCTCAGCGCTTTTCTAAAATGGCCGCCCGAATGCCTAACGCAAATGTTGCTAGTCACCCCAGCTGCTAACATCTCAGTCACCCTCCCCAGGCTTTGGTCACTTCATGCTTTATGATCTCCCTCTCCTTTTCTTTCTGGTGTCAACAGTAGTCATCAAGGTTTAAATATGAAAAAAACCCAAAACAAAAGGGGAAGGCCTTTGGTGATTTACAGCTTTTCTCTGGAGCAAAATGGCTGGCTCTGCTATCAATTCAGACAAGGCAAGGCAGGTGGTAGCTGGTTGTCTGCGGCTACCTATAGGGGACCTAAGGCCCTGCCGGCCTCCTCAGTTTTGGGTTTAGGCGGCTGGGGAACCCCCTCGCTCCGGCTTTACGCCCCAGCCCCGCCACCCGCTCGGACCGTCCCGCAGGGCGGCGCGCGCCTCCCGCCAACCGCTGCCCCGGGGGCGGGGCGCTCCTCGGCCCCGCCCCCTCACCAAATCGTTGCAGGCGCGGCGCGGCCGTCGCACCGCCCTTGCGCAGGCGCCGGGCGGCCATGTCGGCTGCCGTGGAGCGGCGGCTGGCCCAGTTCCGCGCCGCCCGCGGCAGCGCCGCCGCCTCGCCAAGCCCCGCGGAGCCGCCGGGAAAGGCCGCGGCTCCGGAGGCCTCCGAGGGACAGCGGGCCGCCGCGGGGGGCCGGGGCGGCGGCGCTCAGGTGAGCGCCGAGGCGGGCCGGTCGGGGATGTGTGGCGGCGGATCGGTGCCTGACACCACGTCTCGCTGCCGCTTCCACAGGCCCGCCCCGGCGGGGCGGTGGCCCCGGTGTGGGCGCGTCCGCTGCTGCTGAAGGTGCTGCTGTGGGCGGTGCTGCTGGCGCTGTTCGCGGAGCTGGAGCTGGGGCTGCCCTACTTCGTCCTCTCCCTGCTCTACTGGATGTACGCCGGCACCCGCGGCCCCGCCGAGCGGCGGCGGGGCGAGCTGAGCGCCTACTCCGTCTTCAACCCCGGCTGCGCCGCCATCGCCGGGACGCTGACGGCCGAGCAGCTGGAGCGGGAGCTGCATTACCGGCCCGCCGCCGCGAGGTAGCGACCGGCCCGGCGGCGGGGACGGCTGCTTCTGCGGCGGCGGGCCCCGCTACCTCCGCCCCTCCGAACCACGGACCCGAGGAAGGGCTGGGGGCGGAGGAAAAAGGTTATTTCTATGCAAAACGCCTCTTGTGCCTTACACCTGGTTTCCCCCGGCGCGGGCCGGTGCCGAATAAAACCGTAGCAAAGCGTGCGCTCTGGTCTCGTCTCCTGGGGGGCCGGGCGGCTGCAAGCAAACCCGCGGGCAGCTGGTGTCACCCGTGTTGCAGCGGCACCGAGGGGCACGGCCGTGTCACAGCTGTGGCTGCCAGGGTGGCAGCTGGTGAATTTCATCCAACACAAACCTTTGCTTTTAATGCAAGTGCCCTGTTTGCTTCATATTACAGCCTTCATCATTTGTAATGTAAGCAAAAAAGTCTTATTACCTGGTAGGTAATATATGTCTGTCTTTAACCATCATTTGGAAGAAAATTCAGGTGAGGGTATAGCAGACATGAAAAGGTAAGAGGCACGCAGATGGAAGTGGATTTACCTAGTTCTTTTAGCACAGCATGGCTGATGATGCTTCTCAACATTATCCTACAGTACTATCAAGAGATACCACTATTTTTAGCATGTAGATCATTGCATTAAAACAAATCTTTAATGCTATATCATAGTGAAGAGCAGCTCATAGAACTGGTGTCTGTAAGAACTGAGTTGAAAAGTCACAAACTGGTAAAAGTAGTCACACAAGTCAAAATTTTCAAATCCTGTATCCAGGGCCTTTTCCAAGTTAGCAGTTACAGCGGTCAGGCTTGACTTACTGCAAGTTTCATCATTGGTTAAGGAAACAAAAGGGAGTCTTGGTTTGAATTTAATTGGACTGGAAAGAAAATAATAGATTAAAGCACAGGTACTATGTTTAACACTGCTGAGCATCTTTCAGCTCGCCACAGTGCTCTCTTAGCTCATATATTGCTGTGTTGTATAAATTCCAAATAGCTGCTACTTAAAGCCAAGTGCGGAATTTTTGGATTTGCACATATTCCACCATTGTCTGGTAAAAAACCCTCAAGCGTTCTCACTCTTCTTACTGATTCTTTCTTACTCTACAAATAACATGCTGCCTTTTGGTTTTGATTAACATAGTCTGCATATTCACAGGCCTCTTGTAATAGACCTAGAATTGCAAATATAAAGCTTTGTTTCTTTGGGAGAACCATGAACTGTTGAGTGTTTCCATTCTTAGAAAGTGTTCTAATTACAGAGTAAAAAGTAGTCAGGTGATACTTAAAAGTGGCAGAACTTTGTGAGTTGAAGCTTTATTTACAACAATAAAAACAAACATAAGTGTAATATTTATGGGAAGTTGATAATCCAACATCTTGTACAGTTAGATTATGTGGGTATTTTTTAAAACAAGGAACTACATGCAAATAAATATTAAATACAAGGTAACATCCATGAAATTATTGAACTTTATAGCAGCAATGCTGGAAATAAAGTTCGCATTTGCCATAAACTTGAGTTATATTATGTCCAGGTGAATTTATAGACTCTGCTATTTAATGCTTCATGAAACAAGTTGCCACAATAAGTGAGCATGAAGCTGAAAGGCACAAGAAATAAAAATTCACACGTCATCTGTTCCAGTGCTTTGTGTTGCTTTGCTTATTTCATGCTACTCAAATAAATGCACATTATAAATTCTGAAATAGAGATGGCATGAATAAGAACAAAGGCTTGTGGAAGGTTTTGCTGAAGTAGATAAAGTATGATGGAAAAATTGGTGTTTAGGCCTTGCTGAAAGTATTTCTCAAAATACACTATTACTGTAATTCTGCTTTGGTGGCAATTACTTTCACCGGGTTGTTCCCTCAGTACTTAGAGGGGATTTAAAAGGTTTGAAGAAGTGAGAGCTTAATCAGAGAGGGGAAAAAAAAAATTCCACCACAACCCTCTGCTTGGCTAAGATCTCACTTTGTCATCCTATTTTTCTCTTGGATTCTACCAAGGCAGACGTTAGTTAAGTTTGACATATGGTGCTGGAGCTATTCTCATGGGCCCAAAGCTCTCAGTTCTTAAGTGGCTAGGAGGGGCAAGAAGACCCTAGTAACTCAAACTGTTTAAAGAATCTTGTGACAGCAACTAAGTACAGGTTTGTTACCACATGTGTAAATACTCTCTACTATTATGTCTGTTCTCTTTCATTTGTTATGTATACTTTTTCCAGCATAATAGTTAAAATACTTCTATAACTTCCTATTGTCACAGCAAAACTATCATCTTGCTAACAGCTGCGCAAGCAGCAGAAACTTTTTTCCCAGGTTTGCACACAACTAAGCAGGGCCCTGGAAAACTAGCACCCACTCTTGGAATATTAATGAGTGAGATTATTCCCTCCAGTGTGCATTATCGTACAGATTTCATCTGTCATCGTACTGCCTTTTCACCTACCAGTGACTAATTTTATCAGTCTTTTCCTATTCAAAGCACTTAAGGGTAGATGTTAAATAGCGTCAAGCATACTTTCTACGTACAGGAAGCTAATTAATTAAATTGCAGGATGGCAGTTAACATACGCATGTAGTAGTCGGGTATTGTATTGATGGTCACACAACATAGAAGCTAGTTATTAAATTTACACAAGAACCTGAGGTCTCCATTCCAAGGTCAGCTCTGCAACCAATGTTAGGATGGGAAGGCCTGGAAATGGCCTGTGTAAAAGCCAGCATGCTAAACATACATAAGCCAGCCTGAGAACTGTGGTGGATTTCTACAAACATGTCTGACTTCTCCCGCCCCTCCCCAGAGCTCAATTACAAGCATTATAGCAGAAGAAGGTAACCCATCCTCTCTAATTCAATTCTAACCTGATAATTGCAAAACTAATCCACCCTGTTGGCAATTTGGATTCTAATACAATGATTAAATAATCCCATGTAAAGCAATCTAGCTTCAGGCAGGAAAGATGCTGAATTACATCCCAGAATATCCAGTCCACTTTCTTGGTAATCGGGGCTGTGAATGCAAGTGCAAAGAGAGACTTGAAAATCGTGGTTTTTTCCTCTCTGCTGAGTAGTCTAACTGCTTCACCATGGAAGTTGCTCATTACAAGAAGTCTATGGGGGATATTCGCAGAGCTAGTCTTTGTCACTTTGCCTCTTTGTTGTAAAGGGAGCCCGAGTAACAGCTGAGTAAAGATACATACAGCTTGTTATTAAGTGATGCAATGGATCGTATCCTACTTGTAAAGGTACATCCGGTTTTCTCCAGCAACTCTTGTAAACATCAGAGAGCGTAACATAATTAGCAGTGTGGATGCACTCACTGCAAGAGCCCTCGCAGTTTTAAACAGATAAAAAAGCTCGTTGAGTTTTAGGATAGTGTTTTAGGGGAGATTTTTTTTTTTAATCCCGCTGACGACAGGCCGGCTGTGGAGAAGGAGGAAGAGGAGGAGGAGGAGGAGGAAGAAGAGGGCAGCCCGCCCCGGGCGGGAGCTGTCCGCCGTGCTGAACCGGCAGCCTGCTCAAAAGCCGCCTTCCCGCCACCGTGAGGGCAGCACCCTGCGGGTATCTCCTGTCTGGAGAAAATGAACAAGGCTGGAGGAGAAACAAAAGTGAGCCCACACTGTGAACTACTAATCTTCCTCAAGTAGGTGAAGTCTGGTAAGACCAGCTGTGGCCACAAGCTGACTTCTGTGTGTTTGAACCCACAAGAAGCAGAGTATAGCTTAGAAAGAAAATGTCCTCTTGAACCACAAGTCATTATCCTGTCCCTGGTAACACCCATGTGCCAACTGAAGAGCCAGAGTACCATATAAAAACGGAATGGCTGTGCATTCAGGGGGAATTTCCATCCATATCAATAGAGATAACACTCACCTATTAATAGCAGAATAGGACCCTACCAGATACTGGGTTTGGTTTCTTTTCTGCCCCCCCGAGCGAAGCTTAAAGAGAGCATTCAGAAATGTACACCATACTACCTGCTGTATTGATAGACCTTCAGAATGCTGTTCTTCACCTACCCAGAAAACAGGTAAGCATATTTTCCACTTCAGCTTTTGGAAACTCTTACTACAAAACTGATTCTTCCCTAAAACGCAGGTTGTGTCCCATTAAGTTCTTTTTTTCTAAAACTGTTGATGGCACCTTACCCTATCCCTGTAAAAGTCTAAATGTATTTTTGGCAATAATCATATTCTGTATACTTGTAATTTAATCATTCTATCACTCAGCTCTCCCACTCAACAGTAATAAGCCATTGACCCTGTGGTTTCAGACTGGATCAATGCTATGCTTGTTTTGGACACCTGGAGGCCTTGTGTGCAAATAGGAAAAAACTGTTCTAACTTACTTTAGATGTGATCAATTTTTTCTCTGATGTGTTGATTACATTAACAGATTGCTTTCCCTAGAAACCTTTGTCCAACAGCCTGCAGGCAATGAGCAGCATATGCTTAAGTTTCTTGCTGGAGATGGCATACTTAAGCCACTTGCTTGGGTACTTAAGGGTTTTCAGGTATATTACACAGTTCATTGTTCTCGGTCCGATTCCCCTGCAGAAATCTTAGCTGAATGTGGCCTGACAAGTGGCAGCATAGACACTACTGCCTACTGTGCCTCCACTGCTGATGCTGTTGGCTGGACACTTCAGAGGTTTCATACTGCTGTCTCTCTGGACATACAAATGTTCCAATCTCCAGCGCTCCCAGCTCTTCCGAAACTCCATCTGAACCTAACGGAAGCAAAGAAGGAAACAGAAGGAATAAAAGTAGTACTAATCAGATCTTTAAATGACTCTGTTAAAAAAGAGCAAGGAAAAAAAATAAAGATACCATACTACTGAGAAAAGCTGGCAATGCTTTAAACCTGCAATATTATTGCTTCAAATTATTCAATTATCTCATTAGTCCATTGTAGGGTATTCCATATTTAAAATAATGACAGCATTCACTTTTACTTGTAGAAATAAAGCTCTTTTATGCACCAGGAAATTTTATCTTCATTATTTTATTCTAAATTATATTCAGCTGCAATACTGAATGTACTCTATGCCCTACCAGTACTAACAATTAAGTTGATTTTGCTTATCACCATGAAATGACTGAAAAGACTGGCTTCCTGCTCAATACTGTCACCACAGGTATTCTTAAGAGTTGTGTTTTAACTTCTGTTTTGATTTTAAAAGATACCATATTTTGCATTATTTTTGTTCTTTGAATATTTACCTTTTTTATTCCATATAAAAATTAAGTTTTATTCAGAATTAAGATGCCAACAATGAAGCATGTTAAAGACTGTACTCCCCTCTGCTTTTTAAATAATAATTACAGTATCTCCTTCCAGATACTAGCTTTTTTTTTTTTGAAGTTACAAAATATGCTCATCCAGTCACAAGTTCTGGGTTAAACACTGTAACCTATGTACTAATTTGGAAATTTATCCAGGGTCTTGTAAATGCTAAGAAAAATCAGAATTTAGATCTTACTGTTCCACAAAGTTCTTGCCACTCGACTGAAGTAAGAACCTCCATTAGCTTTTAACACATAAGGCAGAGGACATAAAATGGAACATTTTTCACTCTATTTAGAAAAAGGCAGGAGTGCAACTACAGTTATCAATTCATTATGGTGTGTACTTCAGCCTGGAAGTAAGTTCACTATAGGTGGGTCGCTCAAGTGAGCCTTCTCTGGAGAGTTCCTTTTTGTTTCCTCTTAAGGTCTGGTACTGACCGCCAAGAGACTAAATGGGTTGATGGCAGCTCCAGTGCCAGCTTGTCATCATACACAGGCTGCTAAACCTTCACACTCTGAGGGAAACTTCCTAGGGAACCATCTCTTGTATATCTGTCTTCTCTGCTTGTTCATTACAAAATATTGAATCTGAGAGGCAGCCCTAAAAAAAGGAGCAAAGTTTTACATAACCAATTGTCATCTTCCTTTGGTGGTTACCTCTTACAGTGCTTGTCCGCTCTGGGCTACAGCCCTTGTACTGAATACTGTCCTGGTGGGAACAAGATGCATCTCTGCATTTCTGACAATGGAATCTGTCCCTCTGGTATAACAACCAAACTGGACAGAAGAAAAGATGCCGAGATAGAAGCTTCTATTTTACCATGATAACTGTGGATCGTTGTGTCAAAAGGTGCACAAAGACACCAGGAAAAGACAGGGTATCTGAGATAGGTTGGCATGGAAGAAAAAGGGAAAACAGCCTGATAAAGACAGAAAAGGGAACAGTGAAATGTGAGGACCATACTGTCTGCAGGAGACAAATTGACTGTATACTACCCCAGTACTTGGTACCTTTTGTGGGCATGCAACACAGCTGTTTTAATAGGCAGCACTGGGAAAAAGCAGTTACAGACATTTACAGGCAGATCCTGAAAGAAAGCATGAATGTACTTACTGACAGAATAGGTCAATGAGCAATAGAAATGGGTATCTTAGAGTCAGTCAAAGGGAGAAAATGAGTCTTCAATCTGGCCGGAGACAACAGGCTGTATCCTAGAGCTATGATACAAATAGCCTGCAAGATTGAGATGATGTGAGTGGGAAGACCTGAACAAAAGACTATATTAGAGATAACGTCTTAGGAATGTATCTGAATGGTAGAATGAAACAAGGCTACCTGTTTCAGGGTTTGTAATAAAGTTTGGGCTATCATGTAACTTTTTGCCCTTGTATCACATGGAGGAAAATATTGGGCATTACTCATGAGAGGCCTGGCTGCAGCTGCACAGGGGATGTATGAGCAAAGGCCAAAGTGAATCAGAAGAAATACATGATGCACCAGCAGACAATGCTGCATTTCAGGCCTGTAAAGCTGTACAAGGGATTTGAAACAAATATTCTTGAATTCATACTTCAGCAAAGCCTGCTGCTACCCACCTCTGGCTTTTGTAAGCAGTGCAATTAGCACATTCACTTAAACAAAATCTTACCCACAAGCTACAAATGTGAACAGTCTCCTGCAGGGCTTAATTCAGGATGCCTGCTGCTTTTCTGTGGACTCCAGCCTGGCCATAAAGCCACAAGTAGAGTATTTTTCCATTGATTCCAATTACTCGATGAGGCCTATCTCTCAATAGGTGATCTTGAATTACCATGTCATGTCTAAAAGTAGTTCTAGCATTAGTGTAAAACACATTGATGTGTATTAAACTTAATAATGTGCTGCCAAATTAGTAGTGTTTGATTCCATGGCTGCTGAATGAATGTATAACAATAATTACTTAGAAGGTAACATGAAAGATTTCTGCAATACAAAACCAGAACAGTACTCTTCCCCCAACAGGTCTGGGATTCAGCAGAAGCCATAGAAGATGGTACTTGCAATCAATTAACTGAAAGGCCTGGCTACATTTCTTCTGGGCCTGTGGGAATGCTCAGCACTCCATGAAAGTTCAGTTTGAATGAGAGCACGATGATGTCTTCAAATAGCTGGGCCACAGGGAAACCAAGTGAAACTAAACCGTACAAGCATTAGCCAACAGGACACTAACCTCACCAGCCAGCTGAGCAGAGTTCTCAGAATAAAACGGGCTCCACTCCCACATTCACCAAAACAAGCAAATAAGAAGCACTATGAGACAGATTAAGAGCAGCAGCAATAATTCCTAATAAAAGAAAAGCTCCAGCAGTGCAAACTATACAACTGTGAGCAAGACAACTTGCAAGATTTTATGTCTACAAATAGCGTCCCCGAATTATACTGCCTGAATTCCTTCCAACAACGTTTGTCTGAAGAGTTATCCTGTGCAGCTGTAGAGGAGGGTCTGTATAAAAGAAGTAAAAGTCCTGAACAAGGACAATTTAGCAGTTCGAGACCATTTTCCATTTCATTTTCCTATAGTGGATGCTGATAAGGCAAGTTGGAACAACTAGTGTCTCTCTTACCTCATTATTGATGAAGCAGTAGAGAATTGCAACCATCAGCCCCTGAAATCAACAAAACACAGAAGAGAAGTGAGCAGAGCTGTTCCCCGGCTTTGCCAAACAAACTTGCAGAGGGATAGAGACTCCACACTGGCATGTGCCATGGTGAGAGAAAAACAAGGTGGAGACAACCTGTGGTTCCCAAGAGCTCTGATGGCGAGCAGAGGTTTGACCAAACTATGCCTCAAAGCACATGAACTTAGGAAAAAGGAGTTACTGTTTTCTTCAACTTGTTATTTTTTTCTAAAGATGCCTTTCCCCTTCTTTTTGCTTACCTGGTTTCTGATTATAAACATTTCATAAGTGAACAACTCACGGTGATCTTAAATACAACTCTGTACTTGATAAACAGGGAATGAGTGGGTGAACAGGGAAACCAGAAGAATAATGATTCCCTTAGACAAGGAGACTCTCTTGAAATGTCCTCAGCTAAGGCAACAGCTGAATAAAAAAAATCACAGTAAACCTACATCTTCCTCACATGCAGTTACAGCTGTAGACAGCTACCTCTCACAGCACAGATTTTCCAAGGAGCATCAAAAACACTGGAGAAAGCACAAAATTTGCTTTCAGCAATACCATTATATAATTACAGAAAATCACAGATAATATTATTATTGCCTTCAGGTACCCCATAGGAAGTAGATATTAATACATTGATAGGAATACCAATTTGTTGTGGTAAATTTAAGATGTTGAAAATAAGAGTATGTGACACTAACATTTAAGTTTGCCATCAAAATTAGTCCTCATACTTTCCCTTCCATTATCATAATCCTGTAATATCCTGTGCTAAATTGAGAAATGTAAAGAACAGGGAACATGCAATGAATGAGAGACAAAGCAGGTCCCCAAACAGCAGTTAAAAAATCTCTCATCTACATGGGCACAGTGAGAGTGCTACCTGAAAAGAAGCAAAGGAGAGTTCAGTAAAAAGCTTCACAAAGCGCAGCATCCCTCTGGCATGCTCATCGGTAATAAAGGCAAAGATGACTTCATGGGTCCCCAGCAGCGGGATCAGAGTCAACGTAGACTTGGCCAGCCTAAGATGACAAAGAAAGAAAAAAACAACAATGCCACTGAGTAGATCATTGTTGATCCCAGTGATCACAGGCAGTCACTGTTTCTACATTCTGCTTCTGACACTGTCACCTTCGGTAAGTCACTGCACCACTTTATGTCGCAGTGTCCTCCTCCACGGGCTGCAGAAAAAAGTAATACTCAAAATAACCTTAGTAGGTTTCAACATGTTTTAACTGTCCCTGCCGCTCCACTGCAGACCACTTGCTGCTGTGAGGAAAGCTCTGTGTTCAGCTCCTGGCTGCAAGCCACCTGAAAAGTCGTCTTCCAATCTCAGGAGCAGGTCATGTGCTTTCTTGTACCCAAAATGTCGTCTTGTGTATCCTTTTCCCCACTAACAAGTGGGAAAGATGACCAAAACTACCTTGCCTATGTCTGGAAAAAAACAATCTATCAATGACTGGAATCTTTTACAAATATCTTGGCAAAGGGAGGAGTACTTGGTGTTCCTCCCCACCTCTGTGGTCTGTTAAATCTTCAAAACATTGTAACTAACCGTAACTGCAGAACACTTTGTAAAAGCAGTTAAACTGTCTTAAAGTGAGTGATGACTCCATGATTTAAACAGCAAGTTCAAAGACACAGCTAGCAAAGGAAAAAAGACAAACCAACCTGAAATAAAACATTTTTCACCAGTGAGAGCAATGCTCAGGGATACAACCACAGCAGAACGTTCACAAGAATGGTCCCTAACTCTCTTTTGACAGACACACATGCTAGCGACCCAACAGGATAATGAAAGATGCCTGAGCCTCAACACAGGAGTTTATAGGGCTATCCTGGGCCACAGAACCTGTCAACACCTCACAATGACCTGTCTTGAGACAATTCAGTAGATAGAAAAATCACTCAACTAGCAGGTCTGTCAGTACTTAGTAGATCTGGTGTGCCCTTAGGGCTGTTTGCTGCTATTCGGAATCATGTAATCGTTCAGGTTGCAAGGGACCTCTGAAAGTCTCTGGTCTGACTCCAATTCACAGCAGCTTACTGAGGGCTGTGTCCAGCCAAGTTTTGAATACCGCCAAGGTCCTCTACAGCCCCTCTGGGCCTCTCTTCCAGCATCAGACCACTCTCATTGAAAATTCCCTCCCCCCACCCCGCCCCGGACATGCAATTGGAATTTCTCTTTAACTTGTGACCTCTGCCCCTTGTCCTTTAATTGTGCACCTCTGAAAAGACTCCAGATCCATCCCCTGTATAACCACCATTAGGCAGCTGAAGACTGCAATGAAATCCTTGCCTAGTCTTCTGTTCTCCAGACCAAATAAACCTAGTTTTCAGAACCTCTTTCTATGTCACCTGGTTCAGCCCCTGAACTAGCTTAGTGCCAAACTGATGCAAGTCCCATGGGGTTGGAGGGACAGGACATGATGTCTTGTACTGGGAAGCCCCAGGCTGGATACCAGAAGCAGTCTCATAAGTGCTGAATGGAGGGCATCAGCCACTTCCCTTGACCTTCTGCCTAAGCTCACATCAGTGCTGCCCAGCATGCAGTCAGCCCATTCTGTCACAAGGGCACGCTGCTGAATTGTGTACAGCCTGTTGTCCTCCAGTATCCCTGGGTCTCCTGTAAAGTTGCCCTCCCCAGCCAGTGCACATCCTGTACTGCTGCATGGAGTTACTACACACCAAGTGCAAGGCTCTTGTCAGCCCATCCACCGGCCTGCCAATGTCCTTGGTACAAAAGGACCGAGAGATGGTAAATCAAAGCAACTATTGAAATGAAACAATTCACACATACAGGTAAGCAGGAATGCAGATCTCTAGGGAACCTAGGCAGACCCTTGCACTGGGGCATAGAGGGCTTGTTTAAATGAGCAGCTTACCAGCAAGGCTTGTAATGGAGGCTCTGCTCCACCACCACCTGCCCGAGACAGAGGTAGAAGCACAAGGCTGATGCTGGTTGTGTAGGTGTACAGCAAACCCCTAGTTTATTTAATGAGCACTAACTGTTCTGGGTGGGATACTTGGAGAGTTCTACATTAAACAGGAAGCCATACAAAGTCCTGTGAAAAGGCTTCCTGGGTAATTAAAACCTCCCTAAAGAAAATGCTTTCCTTGACCAAGGGGAGAAGTTTCTCCACAATTCCAGTCCTTCTGCAAAGGTATTTGCTGCCATACTGAAAAGTAAGCTCTCTCTCTTCATCAACTGAATGGGCAACAGGAGACAGGCAGAGGAAAGATTGGCCTGAGAACAAAACACTTTTCTCCTTTCCATACACAAACATATCTAAACTAGTGACCTTTTAGGGCACCTAGACTGGTCCTTGCTTAAAAGAACACATTCCATCATGGCAGTTCTGTCTTCTCTCCACCCAAAATCTTTTCTAGTGTTTTTGAGCAGAAAATAGAAGGGGAGAAAAAAATTCTGATTCAGGAATCTCTGGTTACTGGTCTTGTTATCATCAGAGGCACACCAATGAACTGAACTCTTTTGGGTAAAGCTATTCCCCAAAGCTTCTGGGGGAAGCTTTAACCAACCAACCTCCAGAAGGACCACCAAGACTATCGTCTTTGTCCGTGAAGAAGGCTCTGTTGCTGGGTAAATCCTTTCCCAATGAAGCCTTTCTGTTTATGCAGCAGATTATTGAACATGCAACATGAAGAAATGAATGAACATGCACCTCTGAAAAATGGCTCAGCTGCATGAAACTTTCCTGCTGTATGCAGAAGTCATGAGCACAAGGGCTTTCTCCCTTGACAGGGTAAATTTACAGTCAGACTTAAATGGCTTCAAGTCATCAGAACTGGAAAATCCCTGCTTTCCACCCCTGCAAATTTTACCCTGGCAAATAAAGGTCATATCTATTCAAAACAACAGTAGGGATGAAAGCAAAGCCCACAGCTCACTAAAAGGAGTCCTTTTCTCTGCTTTCTCTGTTTTGAGCTATAAACACACATTAGGATTTCCAAAATTTCACATGAAGTAAAGAAGGTAGATAACGTACACGGCAACTCTATGTTCTGATGAGAATACACCAAAATACATTCTGTGTCTAGCTTAGAAGCCTGCAGCAGTAAAATATCCAACTTCAAACTAGCCAAGTCAACCATCAGTAGCAGCCTGGCTACCACAGCATGTAGCTCCACACTGGTTAATTCACTCTGTTGCTAACTGGTTATTTCTACATTATTTTTCAGACTGCAATACAGAAATATTGTCCAAGATGCAGAAATGAAGGATGTGACCATGAATCTCAGCAACGTGATTAGTTAACAGCAATAATACACACATGGACAGGGTGAAGCCTGAAAAATAAAAATTGAACACTTCTGTGATAAATCTGACATCTCTCTTAAAACATCATATGCATTCAAGATTGAAAGTTTTAATAATAATTGACAGGAAGACCAAGGAGCAATACTCAAAATGACCCCCGTGTTGATCTCCACTGTAGTTAAAGCTTTTATTTCTATGACTCATTTTTTTTCCAAATTACGTGAAATACCGGCATATGCTGGAAGCATTTAAAAAAAATACCTGCTTAGTTAATATTCTTCCAGTATTATGGAACACTCTAAAATGACAAACTCTGAGATCAAGCCTTCTGTTTTTCTATAGCACAGGTGTAACAACTGCCCTGGTTTCACCAGGAGGATGCTCTGGGGACTGACTGTCCAAGCAGTCATACCCATGTGCGACACCCCCACCTCTGCATTACTCAGGGCCTGTGATCTTTCACCACCTTTGTCACCCCACTCCTTTTCATGTACCTTTTTGTCTACTTCCATTTTGAGAGGCACAAAAAGCGTCAGACCACCACATGACATACCTGCATTTTATGTCAGTTTTGCACATCAAATTAGCCTGTAGTTTGGAGATGATGATGCATATAACTCTGATAAAGATCAGGAAATTTACCTGGAGAAATAAAAGAAGGATTTCTATTGTCATCCAGAAGCACATGTGTGTAAGTGTTCAAAAAAAGCTGGTTTGTGTACGCATGTGTACGTGCCTGTGCCTCCTGCTACTCTGCGGCTGCAGAATTTGCCGCAGAATTCCACTCCTTGCTAAGGAATTGTGCTCTAATTACATCCTCTGTGAATGCACAAGTGACCCCTGAAAATGCAGACAGTTCGCTAAAGGCAGGGGAGCTTACCTACATCCCCGGGGAGTGAGACACAGTAAAAGTGGGGGCTGTCCCATTTGCCTTTTCTGGGGGTCTGAGACTGCCACAGCATTGTGGCTGCAGCATGTGGCATTTCTGCAACATACCCCACCGTTTGTAGCCCGGTACCTGGAATGTTATCTCCTGCCTCCCTGTACTACCTGCCACAGCCTTCCCTTCACCGGGGAGTTAATTGGATTGCTGTGGCATGCTCTTCTGTTATCATGTGCTGCCACTACAACATGACAGCATGTGGCCAAATTAAATAAAACGCTCGTTGGGAATTCCAGTGACAGAAACCAATTTGGTTTCATAAAATCACATTTGCGAATTAAAATGTCAATACCCTGAAAGGTTATTACCCTTTGGACGGGCACAACAGCCATGCACGCATCTGCTCTTTGTACTGTATCATGTCCTCTTTCTCGTGGAAATCCGCCCGCTCGCTGCACATGCCCCATACTCACCCCGATAGCGATGAGAATGGGCAGTCTGATGATCAGCCAGTAATTCATGTTATAGTTTCTGGTCCAGCAGCTAGGCAGATGGCAAAAAGAAGAATGCAAGAAGAAAAAGTTTCAGTCCGTTACTAAAGTCTCCCGCTTTTCATTCTGTCATAGCCATGCAGATAGAAAACAATATCGAAGACTAGATACCAGGAAAGCACATCATGCCGACATGGAAACAGGTACAATTGCTTCTTGCAAACACTGAATGCTTTGTGCTATTGCAGCTATCATAATCCAACTGGATGCTACTCACCTGCCTTTCTTGCCCACTAATGGCTAGATGGCCTCCACAATTTGCTAGGAATGATCATCAGTTAATTGTGAAGATTTACTCCATTAAAACCAAGGTCAAATTTGTCATGGGGATAAGAGGAGGAGAGAGGGAAAAATCTGTGAGTCAGACCTTTCCTGCACAGCTCCCATCCTACTATTTCTGCAGGTTTTTTATTATTCTTCCGTCTCCAGCATCATCTTATTATTTAACTGTTTGTTAGTTCTTTATCACATTACCTACCATCACTTCTCTCCTATCAATACTTAGGTCAGTCACCTATTTTATTTGCCCTTATTCTCAAAAAGGGCCTACCAATTTCAACCAGGAGGAAGCAATTAAGGCAGCAAACTCCAGTTCCTTCAGTGTATACATACGGATTTCAGGCCCAAAAGAAGTTTTAAGTTATAAGCAAGCAAAATCAAAGATGGGGGCAATAGTTACCAACTTTTGTGGGCCAGCTGAGCCCCCTGCCAAGCAAGTAACATGCTGGAGGAAATATAATACTTCATTCTCCCCATAAGCCTCATTTTTGCTTTTTAAATTCCTGCATCCTTGGGCAATATTGGAGAACAATCACAATAAATGTGATACCTGAAAGCCACAGTTTGGGATCATTGGTTTGAAGTGAACTTTACACTGCGGGGTTTGTACAGCTAGATCTTTTGAGTCCCACCCTGGCCACAGCCAGCCACCATGACTGTGTGATGGGCCACTTGTGTGCACAACAGCCCAGTTGTTGAGGAAATCTTCACATACCACATCACTTGTTGCTGCAGCGACAGCATTCTTAATATTTCCATGAAATAACTTTGTTAGCTTCCTCCCATATTGCTCAGCATTACTCAAAAGCAAGAGTCATGAGGAAAGCCAGCACGTGTCTGAGCTACACAGGCTGTGAAACAAGCTATGAAATGGCGCTACAGAAAACATAGGTTCCTTCACAAAACAAGTTTCTCTTCAGCTCCAAAATCTCATCCACCAAAACATATATACTCAATTTTCCTTAAGTTTTCTTAACAGTCCTACGAAACTTCAGCCTGAGTGATGCTGGTGGAGAGTAAACCCTCCCCAACCTTGTCATGGGACAGTCAACTCGAGAGAAACCAGCAAACCGGGCAGCCTGTGGTAGCGGTCCGCGCTACAACAGCGCATCCGCACGCGCTCACATACTAGAGAGGACAGTGAAGCAGTGTGGCTGTGGCAATGCCATCCTCCGTTGCAGGCACTGCAAGCCCGAGAATAGATCAGGATTTCATTTTTCCTTTCAGTTTCAGTTTAATGCATATTATTGCAACAGCTCCACAACGTACAATTCAATTGTATTTTAGGTACTGGAGGAAAAAGGTGTACGTATCGTGTGTAGTCAGCGTACCTGAGCTGGAATCTGAGTAACAGAAGAACTTCTTAATTGGTGTGTGTGACTGGGAGACAGCTTCACAGAGCCTTTAAAATTAATTTCATATGAACCCCTCAAGACTGGCAGGATAATAGGCATGGCTGGAAGTGGACTTCTAATTTTCTGTCTAGCTGCAGTGGAAGCAGAGGCAATTTTAAAATTTCCTGATAATGACAGAGGCTGAGAAATTATTCTTTACATTAACTCTGGTACATTGCTGTGTGTATTAATTTGCTGCTTGTGGCACAGAGCAGTTTTAGCTACTTCTAAATTTATACAAATATGTGCAATAAAAACACCATTACAGCCCAATTAAAGTGTCACAGCTATTAAAGTGTCCAGAAAATAAGATTGATAGATCTGTACGTGATTTCTTGTCCATTTGTGCTTTCTGGGATTGCCACGCTGATAAATACACCAACACCTATTGTGTTTGGGATCTATCCCTGCAGTTTTCTCAGCACCTCTCAGAAGATGCTTGGCAACTAATAGCCTCAGAGCCATGAATGGAGAATTGGTCCAGTGAAACAAATGCTACTGGGAAGTTTCTGCCTTTGCTTACCAATCTGGTATTCTTTTTCTAAAAAATGAAGATACAGAATTTTTACCTTGAAAGAGATACAGCTGAATGGCACTGTTTTTGAAAGAGATTGTAGGCTAGCTGCCTTGCTCCCGTAATTAATTGCAGATAGAAAGAGAGATGTGTAAGCATCAGCTCTTTAGGCACGGTCTAAGAGCCAAGCAGCACAGTTTGCCTTTAATTTTATTTGTAATCTAGACAAAGTCTTTTTAAACAGTTTGGTTTTTGAAACAGCAACTGCCTTCCACAGGAGTTTAGCACTTGCACATGTAAGGAAAGGAGGAGCCAGCCAGCAAGTAAGGTTTGCAGGCTCGAGTCCTTCATTCAAATGGCTACGTTCACAGGACTGCCTCAAATTCCCAGCCCTGACCACGTTTACTTCCAGTTATTCCTCATAGCCAGGGAAGTAGTTAAGTCACAAATGAAATTTACAGCCCACTGCACATCCATGGTGACAGCGCTGCGGCCAACAGCATGAAAGATATCCCTGGCTGCTCCAGCAAATGCCCGCCCAAGGCACAGAAGTCTTGCCTTTCAGAGAAGCTGCTGCACAGGGATATTTATTGCTGTATTTTACAAATATTTATACAAGATTTAGAAAATTCAATAAGGTGCAAAATTGCCCCTTTTAAGGTCCGCTGAAGGCAATGAGTGACAGTTTTCCTTAATAGAAAACATAAATCAGCTCTGAGCACCGCATAATGTAGGAGGCTCGGCGTGAAAGCTTTGAATACATTTTCTACATCAATAGGAAGATATGTCCATGGAACATCGCCTGTTCAGGGACCACATGTTCCCTATACCTGTTCTGATAAATTCAACCAAACTTGCAATACACCAGTATGGCCACAGTCTTGCTACAGAATATGATCAAGTCAACCTTGAAAAGGGAAGTCAAAATCCTACCACTGCTTAAGTCAAAAAAGGCAGGTTTAACTGAATTGGTTCAGTACTATGAAAGCCACTAAAAAAAAAAAAGCCAGTTCTTAATGCTCACAAACACTAGAAAAAGATCTGGGGGTAGCTCTGACTACACTGATTTTTCACATTGCAGCATCTCTCCAGCAGTAATTGCGTTGGGGGGCGAGGGGGAGGGGAGAAAAAGGGTCCTTTACAAAAGTGCTGGCTGGGTTGTTTGGAAACTAAGAGGAAGACCCAATAAATAGTACGTTTAGAATAAAAAGGAAATAGCATAAAGTTATTTATTTCATCACAAAAGAACACTACCCAAATATTTCCAGGCAGTCACTGCCACTATGAAGAGGAAGCTACTTTCCTCCCTTTTGTTTACAAAAAGCCCAGACAAACAACAAACTACAATACTATACATAAAGCATACATAAAGGCAGTTTTTCAGAACAGCCACTATGGTAAAAGTGGACGAAAAGTATTTTGTGTTTGGCAGCAGTCTCGTGTGTGGTATAGTTGACTTCAGCAAGACTAACGTAAGCAGACAGAGAATGTGCCTTTATTTTAAGAAGATCTAAATAATGGAAGCTTAGACAAGAACAGGCAATCGCATCTCTGCTGCTAGGTATAAGCTAACCACTACAAGTCACAGGCAGAATCCTGTGGGAGGTTTTTGCCTTCCTCTGAAGCGTAGCTGTAAAGGCTACTGCCAAAGGCACAGTATCAGAAGTGGTCTTGGTTGGGTACAATGACTTCTACTGTTGATACGGTAACTACAGAAAAACAAAACATACCTTTCCTTGACCTGAAAAAGGATAGATTCATTCAGACATGCAGAAAATTCTGATCAGAAAGAAACATATGCTCCTTTCTGAAATGTTATGCAAGACCTTCAGACAAAACAGAAGCAATTAGGTGAGGTTTCAGCACACTGCCAAAGCAAACCACGCTGAACAGAAAGCAAACAACGACCTGCCGGTGCACACATACAGCACAAATGAGATAGCTAGAAAAATCAGAACTAAACCAACCCCTCATCTTCATAAAGGTACTTGACAGTTCCCCAGAGGATAACAAACAGCATTGGCACACCTGGGAAGAGAGGAGACAAGGTTGACACTGACATTAAGAGACAGGGAAAAGCAGAGAAAAGGACAAACCCCCCCACATAATGATGAGCAACATAATTAACTGGTGGCAGAGTTACAGCTCCTACCCAGCACAGATGCCTGTCAATGGTGGCAGGAGGAATCTAACCTGCCGGTAACTAATACATGTGTAACTCATTTTGCTTGAGGCCCTCACCTAGCTCCCAAGAGGCACGAAAAATGAACAACAGACCGTCACCCCCATACTTGGAATATACAAGCTCTTCTGTGGGAATTTGCACAGAGGGGCCAAAGGAACAAAATTCTGGAAGCTCTGCTGGCCTCTGAATTCATGCTAGAGAGGAGCGCAGCGTACTCTGACCCAAACCTTTGTGTCCACATTTCTGCCTGTGGGTCAGCTACATTATATTCAGGCAGCACCAAGCTCAGGATGTCCATCGGCATCGGGGCTGGAGCACACTCAGCCCCACGCGCACCCGATGGCAAAGGGGAGCGTGGGCACGCGACACACAGCCAGTGTGCTTGGGCCTCCCCCACAGAGAAATCCCAAGTTTGGGCTGTGGTACTGGCATGGACTTGAGTGGCTGCAAAGGCAGCAGATACATCTGGTCTTGAGAAGAGGCTTGGTCCTACGCTTACCTGACAGCGCATGTGCTATGGTTGATCAGTTTATCTGGGGTATAAGGGGAAGAGAGAAAAGCCAGATAAGCTGGCGGTTTTCGCTTGCTTTACAATGTTGAAGGCCCGCAAGTTAAATTCTTTCATTTATGAAATGCCTAGGTCTTGAAAAATAATTTTAAAGTGCATCTACCAACCAATACTCAGCACAGGGAATGGCAAAAAAGCCCCAAAGGAATGAGAGCGAGCTGAGACTCAACGAGCAGGATGAGGAACTTCTGCCTAAGGATGGATCAAGATGGTCTAATTCCTCCGTGTACCTCCTTGGACAGTGTCCAATGCTATATGTAAATTGTATAGGAAGGGTAACGTTCAACGTGCTTTGTTATTGCATTCTTGAGGACCAATATGGTAGGGGACCATAAGAACATCAGCGTGCAGCAGTAAGCACTGCACAGGGCAAACACACAGAAGCCACAGGGAAATCACTCCTCTCGCAGTCTGGTAATCTACAAGCAGTATCTGTAGTGTGTATTATCAATAAAAACCTTCTTGTACTGTATTCTTTCTCTACTATTAGAACAGCTAATTACTATAGACATGAAAGACCAATTATTCTCCTTAATCAGTTAAAAAAAGAGAATAATAAGCAGCAAGGAAAAAAATACCAATAATTAGAATAACAACAAAGATAGTGAATTGACTAGAGATTATTGGGGCAAGCGGTTGAAAATGTTCCATGGATGTACCTGATACTGAGAGCACAGCACACAATATTTTGGGAACAAAGTTACTGAGAACTCTGTGCTGCTTCGATAGTGGCATAAGAGATTGAGAACAGGCTCATTGCAAATCACTTCCAAACACAAATGAGCCTTTGATTCATAGAAACTAATTATAGTTTGAATTATTCCTTTCTTGACTCTGCTGAGAATTAAGACCTCTTAATAAGAAACTTACAGGATAAGGCATGAACACTGAGAGCACAAAGGCTGTATGTCAGTGAAGGGAGCTGATATATCAAGTGATAATAATAAAGATTTGTAGATATCTTCATCTTCTGGATGCATCAGAAAACTCTCCATATTTAGTCACGTTACTTGACATTTGAATTGAGAATCTGTTATTAATATTGTATTTCAAAAAGATTGGTATTATTGAACTGCATCAGCACCCTGCCATACAAATATTATACAAATTAATAGGCAGCATGTACAAGGCGACTTGTTCAACATCCCTGTCCACTCCCACTTGTGATACAGGCCCCTGGTGCCTTGGTGTTGCAACACCATCAGTCACATTTTCCATATTAGTAATATACATTTTAAATCGGAGACACCAAGACTTTAACAATGCAATACCTTCACGTAAGCTTTGAACACCAGTGCAATTCTACATGGATACCATCTGACATCTACCGAACTCACGAAGTCATGTCCTAAGAAATGGGTGGCTCTGAAAACTGTCTGGGACACATTCTCAGCAGACAGGAACGCACACCTCTTTTCATAGCGCTAGTCAAGATCTAAAAAATATCTGCCCCGAGCACATTCCCTAATCCACCTCAAGTCTGTAGAAGTCATTCACAACAGCAAAAGAGCAAATCTGCAGCATCCCTGCAATAATTGTATTTTGCAAGGATCACTGAGGCTTCCCATAGGTTTAATTTACAATCTTGATACCTAATTAACCTGCATTAACTGACACAAATGCAAATATTATTCTCATTACTTCACTCAGTCAAGAGAAATTTGGCTGGCTTGAGCAGGCAGTGGAAGCTAACTGTATACGGCTCCTTGAATAAGCTCTACAGATGACTATCATTCATTAACAGAATCAGTGTTGTGTTCCAGTCCTGGGCTCACAACATGCAGCTCTTGGTGCATTTGAGTTTCAGTCCTACGCCTCTTTCTCTTGCTGCTGCTATTCAAAAAATATCAGATATCTGAGAAAAAGCCTGCATGCATTTATAGGATGCACTTAAGATATAGGCTGAACTCCTTCCGGTTTTGCTTTCTATCACACAGAAAGCTTCAAAATTCATCTCTTCCCAGATTAACTGACCACAGAAAGGTCTCTGAATTCCAGAAATGGTAACATCTACTTTTGTCTGTACCGCATCATTGCTGAAGATGACAAACAGCAACAGCTTGCTCATAATAGCCTCTGCTATGTTAATTCTTGCCGGCTGATAACTGACTAAAAATCTTTGAACGCTACATGGTGATTATGAAATCCATCAAGTGTACTAGGAAATAAGCATGCCAACAGCTCGGCTAATAAAGTTCAACCCTAAATGACAGGGGTCAGGGCTGAATTATAGGCTGTGATAATATATATTACAGATGATGAGAAAGTAATAGAACTGCCAAATTGACATCTTAACACCCCACTGCATAAATAAGTAGCACAAACCTACTTATTTCCACTCTAGCTTACATCTTCTACACCTGGCCAGGTGTCTGCATAGTAAGAAAACAAAAGTTGGAAAACTAGGCATTATCCAGAATGGTAATAGTATGGGGTAGGTAAGAGAAGAAAGCTGTGAGAAATGCTGCACAGGAACCAATGTTTGGTTGACATTTCCACCTCCCCTGTCCCTAATGAGCAGAGAGGAAAGCGATTTGTGGAGCTGCTAAAGGAAGTTACCATGTCCCAATAATAGCATGTGGAAATCAAGTCTCTTCATATAATGGGTCTGAGATATTTTGGTAATAGAACAGAAAAGCTCGGGCTTGTTCTGGAGTCCACCAAGCAGTAGCTACCATGAAAGGTGTCACCAGGTGGTGCTATTCCATGCCATCTTCTTTCCCTTACCTTGATGTGCAAAAGCCAGTTTTCTTACAGACACAGGGTATTTCCAGCTTTGCATTGTACTGCATTTTTCATAAAGGCAATTTCAGGGGAGAAGGGTGTATGAGGAGCAAGAGAGGCTCCTCTCATCCTCACGTGCTGACTAGACATTCTTCCTAAAGCAAATTTGTCTCTGTAGGACCAGAGCACTGCCATCCTGACAAAATCCTTAAATAAAGACATATTCTGAATAAAGCATTTTAGGACTGATGAGTTTGTACAAGCTCATATTTCAGATATAACCTGACATCACTGGTTTCCACGTGGTGAGAAGTTCAACCTCCAAGACAATTAGGCACACAAGCAAGGAGGACACTACTGCTATCAGAACTCCAATCCTCATCTTTCTCTCAGAAACCATCCAGGACAGTCTGACTTGATCAACTGTTTGACACATGAATGCAAGAATTATGTGATGAAGAACTGAAAGAAGTGATAAATAAATACGATTAGATGTAGAAAGAGTAAGAACATTGAAGATACTAGAAGGAAAGACGAAATGTTTTTCTTTCTAAGAAAAGAAAAGCATGAGAGAGTTTAATCCAGAAGACAGAGTAAAGAGAATTAAGAAAAACTCCTGACAGATGCATTTCCTACTAAGATCAGTCTGGATACAAAACCTATTTTCACATCCTTGTCTGAAACACAGTTTTCATTTGAAAACAAACAAGAAGTGGTTAGTGCAATGAACGCACCTTGTTGCTACACTGAGTTCATACTGGGTTTCAGATGGAAGGTTTCTTACCGGCTGTTCCAGTCAGATCTTCCTCGCAATCAGGATGTAGATTTTGACACTCTAGCCAGGCTTCCTGCCTTTTAATAGCTTCATTCCCTCAAAGTATTCTTCCTTAGAGCAAGTTTGGATTGCCAAGGCTTGGAAGACAAGGGATTATTTCTTTTTTACAGCAGTTTACCTGCTGCAAGTGCAGCTGGGTGTAAAATTGCCACAGAAGCTCAGAAAACGTTGAGCTTTTTATTAACATTTTTTTCTTAGCCTTTAGTGCTGAAAATTGTCTTCTGTCATTCTTCCTGCCTGGGTGTTGCACAGAGTCACTGTAGGATGTTGCTGTTTCCCCATTGCTCCCTCCACTTCTGAATGTGAACACATCCTTTTTCCACTAAAAGCTGCTGAAAGGTGCATGCAGCAGCGTTACTGTATAAACCGCTCTTCTCTGGAGACTACTTTGTACAGCACTGACACAGCTGCGTGAAGTCAATGTTAACATTGACTTAATGTTAAGCTCAGTGTCTCTTCACCCGGGCTCAGACACCATGAACACCGAGTTGGTGTCCTGGACACCATGATTAAGAGCAGTCTGCACATCCCGAGAAGCAAACAAAACAAAGCAAAAAAGTGATCATCTCAATCTCCGCAGTTATGTTGCTTTCTTCCCCCTCTTCTGCAACTGTTCCGTTCTCTCCAGAAGGCAAGATCTGTGGGCAAGGATTTCTCTTCTGCCAGAGGAAGGAAGCACCAAGGTACCAGCAATGTACAGCAACATTTTTTTGGGTTGGTTTGTTTTTTTTCAAGTGATAATGACTATCCTGCGTCAACATCCTGTTTAGTTGCTGTTGTGCTGACCTCCAGACTGAAGGGAACAACTCATCTACCTGCTCTGCTATTAGCCTGCTAAGAATTTTGTTTGTTCATGCTGTTAGTACTTCTGCTCCCCCCCATCAGCTTTGAAAATGGCATAAGCCATTGTTTTTGCAGTAAGATATGTGGTACTCGGGGTTGACAAAGTCTGCTCTTACACAGAAAAAGACGACATAAACAAGACATTTTCCACATTAAATGGGAAAGAATTTAACACTGCCATCTCAAAGCCTAGCATGGCATGAAATCTCAGCAAGGAAGTGGCCATTACAGGAATACAGTTACCTCACAAGTAATCGGGAAGTTTTATAGAATCCTATCAATATATATGATGTCAATATAAATGACTCCCAATTTGTAAAACTACATTAGTTTCCTTCAGTCCATCAGGATTTTATAACTTTTCTAGCTTTTGCAAAGTACAGTAACACAGGATAAACAGATTTTTCCCCTTATAAAACACTTCAACAGCAAAGAATAATTACTTGTTTGAACTGATACGAGATGGACTACCAGCTAATAACATTAAGAACTGACCTGAAATTATCATATAGCAAAAATATATTTGGGAAATATTTATTAATTTTTTCTTTACACTCACTGTCTGCTAACTGTTCCTAGGAAAACACAGACTGAGTATGGTATCTTTTACACATTTGTAATTGAAAAGCAGGTTTACTCTTTCCATGCTTTGAACCAAGATGAAATGATCATGTTAGATGTAAAATGGGAGAAGTACTTCTTTTTATTTACACAGTAACATGGACTTTCCCCCTGTTATAACAAAATGTAGAATTATTTAATATAACACTATTTAATATTGCAGTTTAAAAGCTTGGTGAGAAATAGGAATTGGGACATTTCTACTTATTTGAAAGCTGGCTCTTACATTAGAGCTTTGCTTGAGATTACTCAAGAAAATAATTTGCTCTGGTTTCTTGTTGGTTCCGAGACCTGTTGTTTCTTGAAAGAGGTGTAACAGAGGCAAACATCATGACCAAGAGTATGTGCAAACACTCAGGTGGACAAAAACCTTGAAGAGAATACACAGTTTTACTCATATGTACATCTGAGAGAAGTGCAAGTGCAAACATGTGTGATCACATGGGGGATTGCAGAAGCTATTCAGACAGCAAAAACAATACCATATGGTCTGCAAGTGATCACAAATTTCAGTTATAATTGGAAGAAATAACAACATGAAATGACTAACAACCACTGAGTTTATGAACGATACATATATGACATTTTAAAATATAAATATTCAAATGATGAGTGATGAACAAGTTAAAAAATTATCCTGTAAGAGGACAATTCATTAACAGAACAAAGGGTCAGGTTATCAAATCAGCTCTGACAAGCAGATAGATACTTATGTTTTTGATCCAGCTTTATTTTTACAGTTGATAAACAATTTCAAAGAGCAGGACTCAGCCAAAATAAGAACCTACTGTCTCTCTGAAGCCTTGGCATTATGCTGAGGCTACCATGCTGGTCAAAAAAAAAAAAAACCACAACAAAAAAACACCAAAAAAAACTTCTGAGCATTGCATACAGCAGAAAGGTACCTGGTGACCAGAGCACCCAAAAAAAATGGAATCACCAGTGAAGAAGCAATAAAGAGTGGAAAATATCTTCGTATCTTTCCACTTGTTAGAGATGAAACTGCTATCTGGTATAACTGGTCTGTGAGCACTGAAATAGCAGATGCTTCTGCATTTGAAGATAGAGAATCACTGGCAAAGTTGCACATGCAGCCATGGCTGGAATAGCAAGAAACCATACAGATAAGGATCGAAAGGCACTGGCAGAGCTTTTCTAGGAAGCTTAGATGAAACCCATATAACCAGTGCCAAGTTCTGGCATTGCCACTCATTTCTACAAACTCATCCAGAAATCCAATATACAGTAGTAAAAGTTCCATTATAAAGAATTATAAAGAAAGAACGAAACCAAAACAGCATCTTCTGTTTCTGCCTTCTACTTTTGCAAGAGGCAAACCCTAACTAGAAGTGATTCAGATCAAAACTATCCTATCCCTTACTTATAAAATAACACAATACCTTCAGGACTTGGCTAGATATAATTTTGCTCTAATTTATTTCCTACTTCCTCTCATGATCTCAGTCAGTGCTTCAGGATAGCTCCCCCATCCTTTTTGTTTGTTTTTAATTGAGGGTACGGCTATTCATAAAATACGATTAAAACGTACATAGTTCAAGCGTTATACAAGACGCTGTTGCTTTTGCTGCATGTCCGACATAAAACAATAATGGAAGATATAGAACTTTTTAACTAAAACTCTCCGGCTGGAAATTGCCATTGCTTGCATTTATTTATTCCCATCAATATACTGGAAAGCCTTCGCTCCTCATATCAGTGTTCAGTAGACTTGGGTAATTCACAGTAAAGCCATTTATATGCATTTTACCAGTGAACTAATTTGCTAGAATATTCACAGTTGGCAAGTACATAAAGAGAGAGAAGGGCAGTCAAAGCAATTTGAATGTTCAGACCAGTATCTGTGAAAGCACTTGCAGTATTTACTTGCATTTACTTTCAGCTTTCCAAAAGTTACCCGATTTCCACCAAAAGGGGAGGGGGGAGAAGAGGGAGAGAACACAATACAAGCACACAAGAGATCATTCCAACAATAGGATTAATCCTTGAACAGTAACACGTCGTCAGGCTAACCGGACAGTGAAAGAATCAAAGCTTTAGCATTTTTACGGAAGGCGGCTCTGGCTCAGCTGACTGGTTTCAAGACATCACAGCCCTCGACCTCAAGCACACGCATGCCCACGGCACACGCGGCCTGACCACGCTGTTGCCCGACGATCATCTCCTGAGCAGCTCTGCCCGCAGACGCAGCCTGACAGCTCCCCGCTCGCAGCCCCTTTGCACGGCCCTCGCTCACGCTGCCGCCATTTCTCTGCTGTTACCCGTGACCAGGTACAAGGTGTCGTTGGTATTTTGCACCACAAGCAGTTAACGCAACTTTGGATGCGATCGGAAACTTTCAGGAGGTGAAGCAGGGCAGGCCAGGAGAGTCCACGCTCGCCGAGAAGCACCCACACGTGTTTTGTACGGGCGGCTGACGTCTCGCAGGAGAATTACCAGGAGCCTGCCGCTGGTTTGGGGAGTTTCTGCAGCGTTGCCCAGCCCCTGCGTTACGAACCTGCACTTCGGCCACAACAACCCCATGCAACGCTACAGGCTTGGGGAGGAGTGGCTGGAGAGCTGCCCGGCAGAAAGGGACCTGGGGGTGCTGGTTGACAGCTGGCTGAACATGAGCCAGCAGTGTGCCCAGGTGGCCAAGAAGGCCAACAGCGTCCTGGCCTGTATCAGGAATAGTGTGGCCAGCAGGAGGAGGGAAGTGATTGTGCCCCTGTACTCAAGCACTGGTGAGGCCGCAGCTTGAATCCTGTGTTCAGTTTTGGGCCCCTCACTACAAGAAGGACATTGAGGTGCTGGAGCATGTCCAGAGAAGGGCAACGAAGCTGGTGAGGGGGCTGGAGAACAAGTCTTATGAGGAGCGACTTGAGGTAACTGGGGTTGTTTAGTCTGGAGAAGAGGAGGCTGAGGGGAGACCTTATCGCTCTCTACAACTACCCGAAAGGGGGTTGTGGCGACGAGGGTGTTGGCCTCTTCTCCCAAATAACAAGCGATAGGACGAGAGGAAATGGCCTCAAGTTGCACCAGGGGAGGTTTAGATTGGATGTAAGGAAAAATTTCTTCACCGAGAGAGTGGTCAGGCATTGGAACAGGCTGCCCAGGGAGGTGGTGGAGTCGCCATCTCTGGAAGTGTTCAAAAAACGTGTGGATGTGGCACTTCAGGACATGGTTTAGGGGACATGGTGGCGCTGGATTAATGGTTGGACTTTATGATCTTGAAGGTCCTTTCCAACCTAGTGATTCTGTGAACCCACAGCCTCTATGCCGCGAGCATCCGGGAGCTGTGCTGTGCCAGCTCAAACAAGGTGAGGGATCGGGAACAAAAAGGGAATGGAGAGTACAGGACTTGGACTGGGCAGCGCTCCAGTAGACGCACAGTGTGTTTCCCTGTTACACCACCCGCAGGCGGACTTACAGAACGCTCAACTTACCCCAGCCAATGCAGAGGTAAAGGCGGAAAATCCTCTGCTCGGAAAAGACTGAAAGCACCAGCAGCGTGTACAGGTACATGCCTTCCACCAGCAACCAGTAGTAGTTTGCAGCCACACAATACTGCATCATCACAAAGACCAAGCGGCAGCTGAGCGATTCCTGTGACAGAAGAAAGCACAGCCTGAATAAACCCAACAGGGGCCGAAAATAAAATGCTACTAACCCAAAAGACTGGTTCTCTCTCCTCTACTCTTGCTCCTCAAAACAACACTTGCTAAATTAATCATATTTGAGTGCGAAGGGACAGAAGCCAGGGACAGGTGCTATAAACAGCAGACAGATGCTTTCAGTAACATTCCTCCTTTAAAAAAAAATAAAAAATTACATGTTCTGCATTTCCCGCAAGAAAAGCGCAACACAAAGATGAAAAGAAGAGCAAGTGAAAGGTACTGTATCAACTGCAGTCAGTGAGTCTTTTCACTTCCCCAGATATTCCACCCTGCAGCTGAGAATTTCTCTATTAAAGAGCAAATAATGGATATAAAGTTGACTGTTTTCCAAAGCAAAAGACTTTTGCTGGAACAGCAAAATATTGCCCAGTGCATCATATTTAAGTGCAAAATCTCTCTTGGCTGATAAATTACAGACAGGTGGGCAGCAGGGCTTTAGATAAATACGAAACCTGATTACCTAATTAATACATCCATCACATCTGATGAAACCACTATTTGATAAACCACGTGCGAAAGCATAAAGCCTACGTTTTTTTTTGAAGGAGGGAATGACTGACAATCCAATGTGAACATTTCCAAACGTTTAAGATATTTCCAACATTTAAGATATGTTTTACAATGTTATTTTCTGCCAGTTGATACATTGCAGATGAGAAGAAATCAACCATCATAAGAGATTCTCTACATGGTATTAGTGATTAAGCCTTAGCCAGAGTGTCAGAAAACGATGGGTACTAAGCATGCATCAGAAGACATACCCTTTAGGACCCCAACCCTGTATTGCAGTAGCAAACGCTGTACCCATCTATCTAGAATCACAAGAGCTATACAGATAATGAAAATCCCTTCCTTTTAAGATTCAAGTACATTTTGTATTCCAAAATACAAAGGGAAGGGGAAAGGCATGCTTTCATAATATTCACAACGGAGTTGTATATCCTCTCCCTTCAATTACAAGTATTTAATTAGCCTGTTCCTCCAAAGCTTTTCTAAATGCTTTCAAATTTGCATTTTAATCAGATGCTTCCCTTTTTTCTGTCATCAACAGATTATAAAGATCTCCAAGAATGACAGACTAATTTGGTCATTATACAAGGTGGACAGTACTATCACAAAAGGTGCTGGCTTAGGGAAATGAATGCCCTCTTGTCACTATGGAAGAAATGAAACTGCAGCATGGACGGAATATATGGGCATTTGTGTATGTATGTATACATATATCTGTATCTCAAGAATCCAGCTCTTCGCGTTTCTTCTGTCTAGTAGGGGCAAGCTTCCCACAGGAAGAAAAACATGCCATGGCATCAACTACTTGCCTGTACCAAGCCTGGGGTGGCACAAACACAACCGTATACGTTGTGCTACAAGTTTCAGAGAAACCCCACGGACTGAAGAGCATTTTGTACAACCCTCGTCGTACAAAATGAAGTTACCTGCTATCATGCACCACCGCAGCGATGGCTCCAATATCCTGAGAACCACCACAGTGCCTGCCCCTACCTGGAAGGAGATAAGTCCTTCCCACTGGTGCTCTTGTGTGGCTGTGCTGTACATCCACTTCACCACTGAGTCTTTAATGAAGATGGATATAGCGCGGAGGATAAACGATGTGAAGAGGTTCAGGTGAATGTAATTCCTCGTGCAATGCAGATGTCTGTGAAAAGGAAGAACAAGTCATGATCCACTACCTATGTAAAAGCTGCAACATCACACATAGGACTGATGGAGGGAACAATGAGCCCTGTTGGAAATCAGGAGGTACCAGAGGAAATCCCGTAACTTGAGAACGGCTGTAGGGATTTCAAACTGTCTTTGGGAAGAAATCACTACCAAGAAAAAGACATTCAAAACTTCAGCCCTAAGTGTGAATGTTTGGGGTAAGGAAGGAGATCAGTGTGCAAGGAAAAAAATGCTTTAGAAGTTTAAAAAGTGTAAAAAATAAAGTCATTTTCAGAAGGCATATCTGAAAGGACCAAAAAAAGTTTCACATAATGCTGAATCTAATCTCTTTGAATTGACTCCAATGTCACTGCACAGGTTTACCTTGGCAAGGCTCAGGAAGCGGTGTGCAGTACAGCTTCTGGCTGTGCTCAAACCCACAATGAAAAAACATCTACCTGTAAATTATCGCTTTGACAACAAAAGAAAAATCTGTATTCAGATTGCCTCCTGGGGGAATTGTAAATACTTTCTGTAGAACTAAGAGGAACAGAATTTCCACCTCTGCATTCAGAATTGAAAACAAAAAAAAACAAACCCCAAAGAACAAAATCCTCTTGAATTTCAGCAGCCAGCTGTAAAGACAATAAAATTGCTACTTGTCAAAAAAGAGCGTGTTAAGGGATAGCAAAAGAAGCTGCAGTCACATAAAAGGCATCCAACTGCAGAGTGCTGCCAATGTTTTACCAGCCTTATCTACAAACATTTTTCTTCCAGCACTGCAAGGGTACACACTTTGTTTCAAAGGAAGTTACACTGGGAATGATTCCTTTTTGAGAATACAGGTAACATAGAATAAACAGCAATTGTTCCAGCAAGAATTTCAGTGAACTTATGCTTTAAACATCTATTTTTACTGCTCTATAAATTTAGGTAGAAAAATAGACATGGTCTGAAAGTTACCGGTTTTGCACTGAAGAGGAAGGTGAACCCTTTTTTCACAGGTCAAAGGTTTTTTTCATAATTTTTAAGTCACAGCTTATTTCAAAACTTACCTATGATTAATATTTATTTTCCTTTAGCTCCAAATATATTTCTTGCTACCCTTCAGAACTGCTGCACATTTAAATATGATTGAAAAAATTATGTAAATTAGCCAATTGAAGGAAATAGGTTGCAAGTAGTTACTGAGTATTTCTGCTACAGGCAATGCAAGTTATTCAAATTGTTTCGGTCATGAAGTTATGGGACTAATTCAGCTTCCATCACTGAAATTAGACTTTTCTTCTGTTTCTTTAGAGGATGCAAAATTGTACACTAGAGATATATTTTGTTCCCTCTGTTGTATCATTATTAAAAACAAATATAAAGGTCATTCTGTAGTCTTAAAGACTTAAAAAGGCCTTCCTATTACAAAAGTGGAGAACATCAGCATTTTGGTGCTACTGAATTAGATTTCGATCCCCGTTTGTTGAGGTTGCACAGCTACTGGGCAGAGGCCACAAGCAGAGGTTCCAGTCAGAATCCAGCAACCGTGATCCACATCAGGGTAGGTCTCATGTATTTAATGAGATCCAGGACCCAGTTGTCTCCAGAGAGACACTTTAGACAGGAAAGCACAAAATGGATTGATGGCATAATTTTAACAAGGCTCTCAGCCCCTTCAACATACCCGAAACCTCATTTTCAAAATCAGAAGCACACACTTGCGTACACTTCTCCAGTCCCCACTTCACAGTTAAAGGAGAAAACGCTAAAGCATCTCTCCACAAAAGTCAGGGCATCAAAATTCCCTCTCTCCTACCAGTCCTCAGTGACAAACTTGCCCTTTGCTCCCTGCCAAAAAAAAAAACCAAAGAGCATCCTTCCCTCCTTCCTTCAAAAAGTATATGGTTGCGCTCTGTGACCTTTACATCTGGGCTGCTAAAATTACTCAAAAAGTGTCATTGATGGGTGAAACAAGGAGAAAGCACTTATCCTGGGAGACATTTGGAGACTTCAAGACCATCTGGTGTTTTGTCAGATGAGCCCCAAAGTTGCACAGGTACAACACGTACAAATCATAATTACCACGTGGCATTCACAGAGGGTGAGCATGCCTCTGCATTTCTGTACTCATTTTTAAATCTTCTTCCAGATTGCTAGCCTGTGCTTCCCCACCGGAAGGAGGAGGGATAATACAGTGCTAAAAGGTGTGGCACGATATTAGAAGGTTTGCATCACCTCGGTTTTGGAAATTAGAAGGCAAAAGGCATGACTGATCTTTTTAAATACATAAGGGGTATAAACACTTCAGAGGGAGGAAAGGAGAGGGACTACCTTGCTCAGAGTGCTGGCACCAGAGCAAACGTTCATTAACTGGCAACGACAATTCCTTAGTCAGGGAAGAAAGTTTCTTAAGGATCAGAGCACTGAGGGTTCCTGACCTGATTTCAAATAAGAGTACCAGGAGATGGAACACTAGTTTTTTAGGAGGCAGCCTCACCAGCATGCAAGAGGGATGGTGGGACCTGGCTATACAGAGCAGCAGGGAGCACAACTTCATGGCAGAGGGACGTCCCTCCCACAACAGAGCAGGATCGCATCTTTGTGTTTTCTAAATATCAGTCTCCTGTGCTCAATTCCCCAAACTGCAGGGAAAGTCTGGCTGGAATCAAGACATGTCTTGCATTTACAAAGGAAAAAAATAAAAATAAAAGTCTGAGTCCAAAATTGATTTTTTTTTTTCCTCTCCAAACCAAACCCACGCAGTGTATCATTGGCGTGTACAACCAACGGTCTCTTAATTTTGATGCACTCCATGCAATTTGTCGGTGCATACCTGGATGATCCTAATGCACCAATCTTGGTGCAACAGCAATTTATTTCACAGAAACTTTTCAAGTTTCAAAATTAGGTTCTTTTCCATATTGCAAAAGAGATAATTTCTGAGAGTTCTCCAAAGAGGAAAATTGCGTCAAAAATCCATTTCTGCACTGAAACTATTTCATGCATATATTTCATATTTGAAACCCTGCATGCAAGGGCTGGGGAATAGGCCAAACTAAGCTTTATGCTTTATGTAATTCCAAGGAAGGCAAGATGAAAACTTCTGTCCTAAATGTCCTCTCACATTCCACACTAGTGCCTCATCTGCAAAGCAATACCATGAGGGAATGTTAGACTCTCTCCTTCTTTCCATCTCTTCCCAGAGAAATTTCAATTAAATAAAAAATACCACAACCAAATATTTCAACTGATAAAAGGCATCTGTTCCACACATGCATACAGGTAATGTTGCAAAAATTTAGGAATTTTACTTGCATTTTGAGAAGAAATTATTGTAGGAAGAAACATAATATAGAGAAATAATGAAGTGGTAGAAGAAGGAAAATAATAGTCAAGTGTTTCTGTCAAAGTCCGATACTACCGTATAGAAAAACATAATGCTTTTTCTCCACTCTCTTCAAAGCTTCACCAGTTACCTGAATCCAAGAAGAATGGCAGTTGCTATTACAAGGGCAGAGAAGGAAAGAGCATATCCAATGGTGTATATGATGGACAAATTCAGGAGCTGTTCTTCTGGTGCATCCTAAGAGCATATAAAGGAGAAAAGAAAAAAAAAAAAGGGAAGGGGGGAAAGACAGACCTCATGGGCTTCAGTTCTTTTCTCCCAGCTGCCTTCTAACTTTTCTTAATGATAACCAGAAGCCATTCTCCTACTTTCAAGTTTAAATGCACATATCAAATCAGTCTTCCACTTTCTGTATGCTCTAAAGAAATAAAAATTTAATCTTAATTCCCCAGCTGCTCCCAGGTGTTCACTCAAACAGTTGGGTTTCGCAGCCAGGCTAGAAAATAGATAATGTGACATTATTTCATAATAAAGTTGGAGAGGCATAAATTACCACACAAGCGAGTCTTAAACAGATAGCAGGAAGCACAGACACAACTCAACCCTTCAGCAAAAACGGCAAAGCTGATGTTTTCAGGCTTGAACTCTTAAAGCAAGTCTCCTTACTGCTGTAATGAGGAGGGTCCTTTGGCTATGTCTATACTTAGAAATAAAAGAAGCTGGGTCCCACTTGTTGACTCCGAGGCAAAGCATGCCTTGCATTCATACAACTAAACTCTTTTCTGCCCCCAAATAGTCTCTCTTCTGCCTCAACTATGCAACCTCCCAGTAACAAACCAGAGCCAAACACTATCCCATGACTTAGGTGTTACAGCACTGCCTGGGAGGGAGCGACCCGATGCGGGTCGGAACAGCAGGGATGCTCGCACCCCCGGTCCTGGGGCGCAGCTCTCTTCAGATTCACTGTTGAAGACGTGACCATTGAGACCCTTGCTTTAAAGTGCTGGCCAAAATGTTTAGGGAGAAGTATTTGAAAAGCTACAGGAAGGTCTGAATTATAACACAGCCTTATTGCTCGGTGTATGAGGCACATTTGTATTCTCTAGTCTGGTTCATTTCTAAGCACGTATCTTTTGTCTAAATAGACTCAGGCGTTTTACTTTCCCTCTTCAAGCTGCTAATTCTGCAATTGACTCCCGAGACCTGTGCGGTATACAAAGGAATACATTCGTTGTACTTCAGAAATAAGTACAGCTATTCAGATATACTTTGCACAGCCAGGAGGATTTAAGGTTAACATACAGGCTGTTCCTCAGGGATTTCTTACGTTAATGTTTTAAAGGGAATGATATGAGAGCTGCCTTACAAAGCGAAAAGAAAAATCTCTTCAGTATCAAAGCTCAGGCAAACTACTGAGACCTGACAACTTAAGACACCCATGCAGATCAAAGGCACGTCTCACACAAAGTAAATAATGTTATCTTATAAGGCGTCACTCACAAACCCTTTGGATTTTGTTTTGGCAACAGTTGTAACTTAATACACAGCAAACTTATCAAAACAACCTGTTGTTCTCATGTACAAGGCGCATTAAACAAAGTAAGTTATTACGGGGCTCTATATAGATTAGCTGGAAAACCAAACACAGCTGTTCACATTTCAGGGAGCGACACCATGTACACGGGGTTTCAGAATCCAGATCAGTTCATGGAAACTTGGAGGCAGGTACCAAATGACCAAGTGTTGCCATTAGGTATCTCTCTCCTTGGCATGTCCCAACACAGCTCTGGAAGAAACCATAACGGCAAATGAGAAAAAGTCAAATGACTAGGCTTACACCTTGTGTTAAGATAACATGCTCTGCTGGGATACCCCAGAACACGGAAGGGACAAGGAATAACGCTGCAAATTAAAGGAAAAAAGTTAAATTTAACATATTCGAAGAATTACAAACGATCTCTTTTCCCATCTCCTCCTAGTCTGCAGCCATTTATTCCTTCTGAAGAACAAGGCAATGAGCAACGGGAAGTCCAGAGAACACATCCCACAGCACTTGAGAATTTCCTATGCTTAAACTCTTTTGGCTAGGTACGTACTAGTTCCCAGTACCCTGGGAGAGAGCGAGGGCACTCAATTTAGCGAGGAAAAATCATCACCCTTGGAGACTCACAGCAGTAACGGTATCACGTGTCATGGGAACGCACATGGTGCGATAGCTGACGCCAATGGCTGACAAAAATCCCCTGGAAATCCCTACTCTTTCCTTCATTTGGTGCCAAGTGTCTCAGCTCCCTGCAGAGTATAAAGCACTAGGGCAAGAAAATAACACTGACAAGCCTAATTCCATCGCCCACAGCAAATTAAGGTAAAAAGACAAAAAGACCCCAAACAAACAAAAAACAGGGACTGCCCCCTGCCCAAAGGTGAAAAGCAAATATCCTTCAGTTCAGTACATCTTAATCACCTTAATAGCTGCTAACAAGACAGAGAGAACAAACGGTCACTCCATCGTTACAATGTGCCAGGGGAAGAAAAGGCAAAGGAATAACATTAGGTCACTCCTCCAGTTCGGGTGGGGTGGGGTTGAGCCCCCTCCACACCACAGCTGGGACTACCTGGTTCACCTCTCATGTATATTTAAGCCTGCTCTCATCCACGCTCCACGTGCCCTTTGTGGAAGGGGAGAGGCCTGACGTCCCTCACCATTAGGCTCACCCGGGATGAGTTGGTAAAGATTACTTTGACAGGGCAAAACCACACAGGCATCACTGACGGTATTTGTTTTTCTCTCCTGTTTTGTCCTAAACAACAGCAGCAAGAGATGGAAACTCTTACCTGGTCAGAGGCCTCACACTCAGACAGGTTCCTCCAGGGCAGGGTTGAATTCTCCTTCAGCAGCCACGTCCCCTCCGGGGTGCAAAACCGGTACACCTGCCCGTGCAGCACTGCCAGAAGCAAGACAAGCCCCGGGGTTAGCGGGAGGAGCGCCCGCCCGTGGGGCAAAGCGCACGGAGCGGTGAGGGCCTCGGCGCAGCCTTCCTCCCTCGCCGGTGGCTCTGCCGGCCGGCGGCGGCGGCAGCGCTTCGCCCGCTCCCCGCCCGCGGCGGGGGCTGCAGCTGCTCGGCCTGGGGGCGGCCCGGGGGGAGAGGGGGCAAAGGGAGCAGGCGGCGCCCGCTCCAGGAGAGCTGCTCGCCGTCCAGCAGCCTGAAGCAGCCGCTGCCACCTTGGTGGGGATTCTACAACAAGCATAAATTCCAGCTCACCAAAATACTAGATTTTCAAGAGGCATAGATTTTTGGAGCCTCCGTTACAAAATTCATAGGGAAAAGGCAGCGCACAAAAAGTGAATGTGCTTTTTCTTTTCTGAGATCGTGCAGACCCAGAGACAGAGCAGCCTCAGAACAGGTATGCTAACGCAAGCTCCCCAAAATGTAAATGCTTATGCGAACATCTCTGCTACAAAATGAAGCTGTAAGTCTTTGCCTGAACTACCCATGTACTCTTTTTATTCCTTCTCGCTACATGTTTGACTAACAAAACCAGCAATAAATAAAACGCCTTTCCGAAGCAGTTGGCAGCTTGATCTTGTAAAAGCAGGTATGATGAAATGGCTCATAATAAAGTCACATCAGACCGAAGTGCCAAAATAAGAGTACAAAGGGGAAGGAACACTCAACCATAGTGTATCACAAGAAACCCTCTCTCTGGTGTCTGGAGTATTGGGGAAGCCTAACAATTTTTAGAACTGTACATAAGCAACCTGGAGGTGTCCCTATATCAGAGCATGGCCAGAGCAATGCTGTCAGCCGCTTTGCAAATGAAGTTTCTTACTAATCACATTCCTGACAGTGACCTGACCTCTGTTATGAAGCTACCCCTCAAAAAGCAGTTCTGGGTCAATCCCTCAACCAGGAATAGCCTCTACTGAGGCAACATTTGGCAACAGACACTTAAAATGTTTTGAGGTACGAAAAGCTGAGTTAGGAGGGTTCAGTTCTATACAGGTATTAAAATCCCTCCGAGTACCAGCTTTTATGCAAACCCCGCCTTGCCCACTGCAACCTTATCCTCTTGTCAGCTCCCTCATTACCGCAGACTAGAACTTGCTAGAACTCAGCATTTCTATTCAATGGGAAAATATTAAAACTTATTTGAAATTATAACAACCCAGTAGGCTATTTGCATATTAGTTGACAATTGGTAATTTGTTTGATAATTGTCAACATTAGACTAGTAGTAGGTACTCTAAGTGAAGAATGATGTTTTAGAAAAATAATATAGACATTCACATTCTAATAAGCCATTTTAATGAGTATGCTAAATGGTAACTGATAATGGTTTTGGTAGGCATAGTCTATTTGCTTTTGTAATTGGTGTACTGAATATACCAGTACAAGATAATACAAAGATGATACAAAAATTAAGTTATGCCCGGCGGAGGTTTTTTTCTTTACTGTTAAGGATATCTGTTTGCATAGGTTTACACAAAAACGTAAGAAGAGATTAGGTCAGCAGATGCAACATACACATTCACCTCCATTAACTGCTATGAACGTTTTGTCACCTGCTCTCATTACGTACTGCCGGTGCCAACCACTTCCCCCAGTCGGGATGTGGCTACAGTGTTAAGGATCTCGCACCTGATAAAAGGGCAGAAAGTAAGAAAGCATTGATTTTTTTCCACCTCAAGGTTAATGGACAGCAAATTGAAGCAAGCCACTCAAACCATCTATGCAAAGGCAGGTCTAGGAATCAGAAATCAGTAAATATTATATATATATAAAAGAAACCAATGAAGGTGAAAGCCAGGGTGTTCAAGTTCAGAGGATCACAGGACTCAAACTCAGTCTGACTGCCATTACATGAGCTGTAACCAAGAAGTATTACAAGACAAAATTTTTGAGAAACAATCTCACACAAAAAGAAATTCCACAACATTCCTGAAAAAAAAAGAAGCTTGCTAAAGGCAAATTGATTTTTTTTTTTTTATTAAAAAACATTATTTCACCATCTCTAAAATTCTTTGTGAATTCCCCCCCCCCCCCCGTCCCCAGTATTTCTTAACTGCCAAGGTCTAATTGGGATGAAAGTTTAGCCTCAGTGTATTTATTTTTCTCTCCAAATCATCATGACACATTCTAATTTTCTTTTTATTGATAACACTTCTTTTGAATTAATAAGGAGGAAAATCTATTGTATGCTGCAGCCTGGCATATATTGGAGAATGGAATGGTTTACAGTAAATGAAACATGAAATTTGCCATCAGACAGAAAGACAAGGCAATTCATTTAGATATGAAGAAAAACAAATGTAGACCTATTACACTGGAAAGGAGAGTTCCTGCCACATCTGGGAGTCACAAACACTCAAACTGGACTGACTGCTCTTATGGACCTCTGGGTAGCCACAAGCCAACTGCAGCAGGTCGTTGTAGCCTCACTGCTCGCTAGAACAGTGGCGGTCAGTGCAGAGCCCAGAGGCAACTAACGACAGACTGGGCTGCCTATATCCAGGAGGAGCCTTAAGAAGCAAAAGAATCAATCATATAAAAAATCCAAATAGATGTGACTGCGTATGAGAGTGTGGGAACATATACGTCTGGTCTATGGAATCATTTATTAGCCAAAATACTTAAGATAGACAAAAGTTAAAAAAGAAAATTAGACTTTAAGGCAGTGTCGAGACTCTGGTTGACACATGGAGAGATGCTCATGAAAGAGTTGAGAGACTGCAGAAACCACGACACGAAGAGAGCGCGGGGCTGATGTGCTGCAGGCAGCCAGTTACTCTCGGGAATGTGAAAACAAGTCTCTCCCCTTGTGGAAATAGATTATTTCCAGTTATTTGTCAAACACCACAGAACCCACACAACATCAGCAGACGTTTATTGCAGGGGCTGTGCAGGACCCGCAAGGCAAACCCAGCCCAGGGCTGCCGAAACCTTTGCACGCTGTGCGAGCAGCCACAGAAGCCCCCCAGAAAAGGGGGCCCAGAGCCACAGCCCCATGAGCCCCAGCCTTCGGGCAGCACGGCCGCTGCAGGATGCTCCTTCAGCACAAACCTCTCCTGACCCGCGTCCTCCTGCGGCCGTTCCTGGTTTCTCACTTTCCTAGAAGCACAAGGCAAACGGCCTCCGTCTACTCATCCTCTGGGCAACGGGCTCCATTGCGAGCAGCCACCTGCTATGGCCCAACATAAGACAGCTCAGAAGAGGCACTACCTTAACTGAACGCTCTTCCCTGGTCTTGCCTCACTGAAGAGAGGGATGGAACAGTATCAACGCCAGAAACTCTGCTCTGGTGTGTCTCCAAAATAACTGGTAAAAACCCAAAGTGGAGACTTCAGATCTTTTTGTTTCATGTACAAGCTAAATTCTCAGCTTTGTTTAGTGAAAGCAGTTCTAACTAATTTCAAAGGGATCCAATGGCTTTGAATCAGGGATGTTTTGATTCAAGCACTGCAAGCATCTTACCATTCTTACTGCTCAGAGGAAAGCATGTGGTTTGCATTAAAGCTACCTACAAAAGTTCTTAAAAGAGGTTTTTCACATGGGCTTTTTATGACTGCCTCTCTGCACAGCTGGTCATGGCTTGGGATGGCAGAGATCTTCAACCTGCTAAAATGGATAAAGGGATAGCGTTCGTACATATTCTCTCTTTGCTGTGAGCCTGATTCAAAGCTCAACAGGCATCCCATTTCCTTCAGCTTTCACATGAAGCTGTTGCTGAAAAAAAAATTTCAGTTATTAATACATACAGAGGCAAACTAAAAACGACATGCTTGGAGGTTTGCCTGTGTGCCATGACAGAAGGAAGGTCCGCACACAGCGTCCCCCTCAACTGCTGAGCAATTTCAGCTTCTTGCTTGCAGGTGGTTTAGTCAGAGATGATTCATGTTTGCCCATGCCTGAATTCTGCAGAGTGACTCAGGCCCTCTTACCTTTTAACACAGTGCAAATACCAAACATACAATGATCAACTTCAGTTCTAACAGACCAGGGTGATGAACAATCTTTTTTGAAGGTTCGAGTGGTTGCTGCCTCCTTGCTATCCTACAATACCCGTCTTGTAATGCTTTTTATTACCGTATAGTCAAGGTTTCAAACCACACTGGTTATTACATTCTGGAATTGGCTATCATCCTCTGTAAACAAACAAGCAAAAAATAATCTACGGCCAGTGCATAGGGAATCTGATTTTATTTAACCTGTAACCTAAACGCATTCACTTGAAGTTGCACAGCCTTTGGAATAGCAGCTTAATAACTCCAATTTTATTTGAACAGTGTCAATCACACCTCATTAGAATTACATGTTGAAACACAGATTGACACCCAAAATTCAGTCTCTGTAAACTGATAAAAGACAGAGAGGAGAGCCCAAGAGTTAACACTGAAGTTAATAACATCTATCTAGTTCTTTGATGGGCCTGTAAATCAAACCAAATACTACAACTAGCTAAATACTTTTATATAGAATGAAAATATGTTATTGCGTGGGCAGGAAGCTCAAACATTTCCTTATTAGCCCCCTTTTACTAGAAATAAAACCCAATTAAATTAATTCTCTGCTTAAAACCACCAACCTGATCTGCATTTTACAACATTGGGGTGCCAAGGTCGGTGTGAGATTAGTCACCCAACTGTCCCTGAGGATAAACGGGAACATTATTCATGGTAAAAACAAATTACAGCATGTCCTAGCCAATCAATTCTATGCAGGCAGAGAGATAAGAGAATGAGAAAGAGAACAAGAGACCACAGTTTTGTCTGGCCGCTGTGTGTCAAGTATTATAGACCGCTCCTCTGCTAATACCTATTCTCTATTTCCAGCAGGGGAAAGGTTTAGGAAGAGGTTACAGTTTTCTCCATAAAACAGGGACTCTGTAGCATGAGAGCATCACAACAGTTTTCAAACCAGACCGGTTTGTTCCTGTAATGAGCAACTTGCCCTTTGATCGTGACAACAATTTATCAGACTTTAGGAGGTCATGCCCCCATCAGCAGCTCTGCCCAGCTCTCGTTTGGTGCGACCTGGGCGCTGCTCTCCTGAAAGGAGCCACTCTTGGCTGTAAGGGCTGCTGCGTAAGTGTAACTCAGTCCCAATCCCAGTGCTGCCTACAGCAAAGACATCCTAAACCCAGGACTCTTGCACTCGCCCACGAGCGTGCAGCTGGAAATAAGACATCAGGGAGCAGCCTGATCACAAAGCCTCTGGGGGGCAGGAGGAGCTCCAGCCTGCACTACTGTCCAAGAATCACATTTATCAAAATGCACATTTATGCTGGGCTCACTGCCACATTGTCCGAAATTATATTACCTCAACAGGCAGTTTAGCTACGAGTACTTTATTTAGTGTCCCTTCCCACTATTCCTCCTCCCTCATAGCATATTAGTCATCTCAACTCCTTTGCTTTAGTGATGATAAAGAAAAAATTCAAAACACAGCTATACCTCACATTTTGCCTTGAAGGCAGAACCGGTGGTGGTCACTTCAAGTTCTTGCAGCAGGAAGAAAAAAAACTTCAGTTATATTCTATGGTTTGGGTGAGAGGAAAGAGGCCCAAACACCCCTACTGTGAATTTTCCCCATCACTAACTCCTAGCTTGAAAGATCCAAGAATCCCTCCAGCCTCTTCCAATTAAAAAAAAATTACTGCAAAGAAGAGTGACAAGAGGAAAGAAGTCAATGCAACCACACTCCTACAAAGAGATGGATACGAGCTTATGCAGACCTAACCGATACCTTTACATGGTGCAAGGGAAGATCCAATTAAGCGAGTGCAGGCCACACCACAGGTTGCACAAGCCCACCCTGCCCGCCCTGGAAATCCTCAGTGCCCGAGTCTGGTGCTGCGCTGTCAAAAGAACAAAGTCAGAGACTCTGCATACAGAGATGCTGCTGCTTGGCATCATCCAAGGGATATTGCCTGCATATAAAATTCTTATTAAAAAAATATTCATTTTGGAATAAAATTAATACAACAAAACTAAACATTCAAGACTTAGGAAGTGTTAAGCTAAAGCTACTCATGGGGGTTTTAGTTCCACCCAATAACACTGTTTCTATGCACAGTCATATATTTTTTCCCAATAGAAACCACTGTTTTATTCAGGATACAGAATAGAGGAAGACCATTTAATGGGAAATTATTCACCCTTACCACTGTGAGATGTCAAGTCATATTTAAGAATACTGAACCAAGTCTATACCAAATACAGTATTTTCTTATTTGTATAATCCAGTATTTTCTTATTTGTATGGTCCAAAGACCACCAACTCAGCTCCCCAATGAACACTAAGTGCTATTATCTCATACGTGCACACAGGTGAGCCAAAACATAAAAAGCATGTTCTAGTCACACAGTAAAGCCAGATTTATACACCAAAGAATCATGCAGCCACAAAATTTGTTCTGCATGGGCATTCAGTTCTCCTAGGTCATCCTTGCCAGACCTGCAATATCTTGCCTCACGCAACACAAACTCCCAGTTGACAAGGCAGCGATCCTGCCAAGAAAAGCCCCCTTTACTCCACGTTTCACAAACAGATCCATTCTGTATAGTGAAGGAATAAGAGATCTGTGGAAAAAAGATAGATTATAGCTTTGTAATTAAAAACTACTTGCATAATGGTGGCCAATAAATGTTGTGTGAGCAAAGTAGACCATGCCAAAACATAAAGCATTAAGTTGTAATGTTATACATAGTGGGGTAGGAGTTACTATCTCATAAAAATTAAAATAGCTTCCTGAAAAACAGTACCTTTTTTTAACAGAATATTACCCTAAAAGGAGCTATACTCTCCAAGTATTTCAGCTGAGTAACTTGTATTGAGAAAGAGCTGCATTAACTATGCTAGATCACACTGAAATCTAATGTAACTTTTCGAAATATACTTTAAAAAACTCCTAATGCATGCAAACACGTGTGCATTTTTGAGGTTTAATAGAGACCGCTCATGAACTATAAAAGATATGTGAATTAATGTAAATGAGAGAAGGTTTTTTATGAAAAAAATATTTATGGTAGTGATACAGCTTTGTGCAGGTTTGGTAAGATACCAAAACGCACCATTAAAAGTTCTGTTCAGAACTTGGGTTGGCATAAACTTATTACAACAAACATGATTAGAAGTTTAATGCATAATAAACTTTTCAAAACCATACTAAGAGGTTTTGTGTTTTAAAGTTATTAGATCAGTTAATGTAATTAATTGAAGACATCTCATTAGAGGACATTAAAACAAAGTAAAACAAGTTATGCAATAAGAAGTTTTCTTAAAAAGGTTACAAAAGACACAACTAAAGCCTTCCTAGGGCAGAGGAAGGGATCTCTGTTACTATGCCCACGCTCCAAGGACTCATAAAAATGAGGAAAAGAACCCAAAATAAACAAGCAAAACATGCAGAAGAGTGAAAGAAAAACAAACTACAAGAAAAGGAAACAACTAGGCAAATCATTAGCATAACACTTGCTGAGCTATAGCAAGGAAAAACAACTTTGAGAAAAACCAACAGCTAACTAGGATGTTAAATACGCATGGGTAGGAGGGGAGGGGAAGTACACATGCACATAAACACCAGTTGTTTGATGCAGCTTCTGAGCAAAACAAGAAGCTCCAGAAGATGCAGGCTAAAACCAATGCTAGGTGCTACAAACAAACTGCCAATCTTTGGCAGTAAGGAAATTTGTGGTATTTAGTTATCCTATAAAACAATGTTATAAAGAACCAATGATTTAATAATCCTGATTTATCATCTCTCACAGGATAGTTATAAAGATAAACCAAAAAATCCTCAACAAGTGGAAGCTTTCAGCACAGGCAACTGCAAAACATATCATAAAAGGAACCCAAACCATCAAACCTCACTTAGAGATTATTGTAATTCCACCAGTATTACCCACTATCTACAGAAAGTAAAGTAAGTGGATACTTCCAAGCAGAACAAATACAATGAAGCATCTCATGCATTTCAGAGAGAGAGAAGAAATACATTTTTATTGAGCAAGTTGTGCACTCTGGCATTGGTTAAAGGCTTGTTATCTCTATATACATGAGCTAAAGCATCTGAAGCTCTAAAGAAAAATTATGTCAACTGGTAAAGGCTTTCCTGTGGACATCACTCTTATACTCTCTGTAGACCTGGCATTAGAGATATAAGCTGCATCTACATGGTAGGAAGTAGTACTACGCAATAAAACCCTAAACCCAGCTAGCCAAGGTGTAAGAAGAAATACAGCCCTTGATTCTACTGCTCAGGACACTGCCCTGCACCACATCAATATATCCACATGCTTTCCCAATGGATTTCTCTGCTACACAAGGGGATACTGGTTTTGAGTTTCAAGCCAAGCTCTGTAGCAGATATACCCTAACACTAGTATTTCTCTGCCTTCCTCTCCCAACCCCTTCCTCTTCTCCCTGCCTCCTTTGCCCCTCTCCTTTTAGCTACCGTCACACCATTCCTCTTTCTCCCCTACTTGCATTCCCCTCCTTCGTTCTCCTCCTGAGCTTTATTTCTCCAACCCTCCCTGTTGCTGCAATGCTTACTTCTATGCTGCTGATCTACCTGCCCACTGCTGACTCCTCCTCTTCACCCTGCACGTTCCTATTCGTCTCTCAGCTCCTACTCCGACTCACTGTTCTCAAAAAATACTGGAATTAAACAAAATTGCAACCTGACTCCACCCTTTCACATATCCTTTCTCATCAATCCATTCCTCAGCCCTCCTCCTCGCACCCCAGCAACTCCTCCTGCTCCAGCCAAGCAGTGAGGAGGGGTGAAGCCACTGCTTTCTGACCTGGAGCATACCGTGCTCAGCAAGGGCATGAGAAGTCCCACTCAGCCCATGCGTCAAAAGCACTTCTGACCCAACAGTCCCGCAGGATTTGAGGAGAAAGGACCATTGCTCCGCTCTCACGTGGCCTCTGGAGGCTGTAGCTACAAACTCTAGGAAGTCTAGGGAGCACACAAGGAATTCACTCCCATGAGCAGCAAGCAGCATTCACCAATACCATAGGAGCCATCTTCCTCTTCCGCACACCAAAATGCAGAACAAGGTTTTGACAAATTCTTCTTGAAAAACATCAGCCTTAAAACAGACTTCTATTGTGTTGAATCCATTAAGCAAAGTTCTGCAAACCTATCAGCTACTAAATACAAGCTTTTACAAATAATAATCACCAAGTTCTTTTATTATGGAAAGCAACATCTTTCCTGTAAATAATTACTGAAAGCCACTAAAGTTGCACAGTTATGTCTGGATTTACTTTTCCATTACACAAAGCCAATCTTTACACCAATCCCCAATTCTTACCCTCCATCCCAAATTTGTGACCAGTCTAAAACTTAGGAACTCTTACAACATTCTATTGGTAATCTTCCCGAAGTTTTCTATTCCATTCTCATTTCGACTCAATTGTCATTGCTTGAAAGGTATTTCGATGGACAATCCTTTTGACTCAAACTTTTCTTTTCCTGCCAAGGTGTAGTCCTTTACCTTGAATATGTGCTGCCAATGCTACCTTACATTTTTAAAGACCTAGACAGGCCCTCTGTCATTCATCATCCACACAAATGCAATGTTTTCCACATTTTTACCCATGCTTTCATTCTGTTTAAGGGAAATTATTGATGCCCTGCTTCATTAAGCTCCAGGACAATTATCAGGCAGGTTTTGCATGTGAAAGCCAGGTTTTTTTGCTTTCACAGGAAATATGCTGATGAGCACTTGATCCTTTTCTTACCCAATTCATTTCTGTTCATTCCAATTGTCAAAAAGTAAATTAGTTCCAGAAAGGTCAGATGAGTCTGGCTGGGTGCCAACTACCACTATTATTATTGTTGTCATTGAACTAGTCAGGTACCCAGGTTCTCTCAAACATGTTGCCCAAAAAAAACTTTGTTCTTATTCAAAGAAAACTTAGAATGATGCATGGGAATCTTAAGAGTTAAGATTTGGGGCATGTCTGAGGAGGATTAGACATACTTTCAAAGTCCATAGCAGGGATATGGGTCTCAGGAAAAATCTAGTCCGTTATAGAAAACTCTCAAGGAGAAAGTTACCAGCAAAACAGGTGAGTGTAAAAGGGTAATACTGCAAAATGAAACTGTGTACATGATTAACAAGTGCAATCATTGTGTAGGTTAGCACATTTTCAAGTTAAAGCTGCATTTGTGAAATGAGCATGAAAGGAGAGGTGTTCTATAATTAGACTACTTACATGTAGGCATCTTTTAAGTCAGTTAACATTTTTTGCATGGCTACTCTGTCAAATGAAAATACTATAAAAAAAATAATCAAACACAGAACTAATAACTTCAAGAGGCAGAGAATGTGATTCATCTTTACGTAAAGCATTTACTTTTACGGATATCCAAGAAGACAGAGTTGTATCTTCACCAAAATTCAACTGAAGATCTTGGGGGGAAAAAAGCAACCTTTAAGCTCACTATCACACCAGAAGCATATTTACTAGGTGAGAGAACACACATCAGTTGGATGCAAGAGGAACATTTCCCATCACTCAAAGGTGAAGTGCCAGGGATCCCTGAAAAAGCAAGGAAGTGGGCTGTAGATCACATGGCTCTTCTAGCAAGTTGCTCTCCATCTATGCTGTTTTAACATCAGGTATTCATATTTTATCCCACCTTTAGGTCTTGGAGAAAAAAATTTAAAAATCAATACTTTACTAATTCACAACATTGAAGTAAGCCAGAAAGATAATAAGCTGTTTTCAGCAAGTCATTTAATTATGTAGCACACACAAGTACTATGTTTATTCAGGCCCTTAATTAGTTCAGTTGACTCTGTCCACTGTAATAAAAAACTAAGTTCTTTAAGTACAATTAAGAAAGGTTTGAGGTCCCTCCGTTTAACAGAGTACACCGGTACTGCAAACAAATAGAAGTGGGTAGATGATATGTACTTCAGTTATACAAGACCGGTAATGAGAGCATAGATGAAGTTGTGTATACTTCAATCTGAAGTTAACCAGCAATTTATTTAAAAAAATATTTTATTTGTTTAAACAAATAGAATTGATAAAATGGCATTGCCACATGGCCCACAATAGATGCACGTTAATAATATCTGTTACTGATTTAAAAAAAAAAATCATTTATTCCAACAGTCCTTACATCTACCCTTGAGATGAGCAGCATATGTTCTAGAGTTCTCTGGTGTACTACCAGATGGAGACTAACAAACAGAGGCAGAGGTGAACTTCAAAGACTAGGGTTTTTTATTTTTAAGCAAACTGAGATTGCCAATTAGCTAGAGACAGCTTTTAGGTCAAGGAAGTATAAATTCCGAATTGCTTATGGATTAGTAAATGCAAAGCAACATCTTTTTCACTGGAAAAAGGTCACACCCCTTTCAAGCATTGTGGAGAGCTTTCTGGAAACTTGGTTTTATTAGACAAAGAAGGGAAGAAATATAATAAATATCTAATAATCTTCACTATATCCCATATTTGAAGTGAAATTTATTTTCTTGCGTGTTAGAAGACAAACAGGTAGTTTAGCTCTACGCTCACGTAGCCATCTGCTAGCTATATTGATTTTAGGACGACCTCAAACTATGAAACTGGATGATTAAACAAAAAGTGAGAGAAATTGAACCAGACAAGGTTTAATCTGGTCACCCAAACCAAATGTTCCAGCCATGCACATACTACAAAACTGCCTGAAGGAAAACTCGCACAAACGCCTGCTTCCCTCAGCTCTGGGGCTTCCTGCAGATCCCTCTAGAAAGCAACATATATGGTTTCCTTTGCTCTGGCTCGCACAGGTGACAGTAGCATTTCCCCACCCCAGCACCATTACCTGTAGGAGGTCACACAAACAAAAGCAAGCATCTTCTTTCCGTTTCTGCTTTTTGCTTCTGGCACTCCCTCACCCTCCAGTGTTTGAGCAGTGCCCAAACATAGGCAACCCTGGGGAAAGAGGACCAGGACAATGGATTTCATCCTGCAGCAAAGCTGATGCCCCAGCCCTCCACGACCGCATTTGATGGTGGGGGAACAGGGGTGAAGAGGCACTAAGACACTTGTTCCTAAAAGCTGGCTGCAGAAGCTTTTCCAACAGCCCACAGATGGTGGTCCCAGGAGACCAGTGGGACCACATTGCTCATGGGACAAGATCTGAGCAAGACTTACAGGTACAGAGAGTCGGTTACATCACTCCTGGGACGTCGATCCAATGCTTACCACCAGCCTGTCCCCAGTGCTCTGCTGTGGGAAGGACATCACACCACTGGCTACCCCCACCAACTGCCAACAACCCAAAATCCTCGCAGAGGCAGAAGCCTGCCTGTAATCCCCTCTCACCTGGGTCACAACATGGCATGCCATGGACCCAGAGCACTTGTGGCAACACCATGACAAACACGACAAGGTTCTCTTTACTTTTTCAGCCCTTCTCCTTGTTAGGCACAATCACCACCGATGAATCTCTCTGATCCCAAACAAAGTCCATTTCACCACTTATGTTTATGCTGCTTGTGTAGTAGGGGATAGGATCTGCAGTATTGCTGGGCACCACAACTGTGTAAGTCTATAATCCCAGCTTTTGGGGAGAGGAAGATGCCACGCGGGAGGGAAGTATTAGGGTTTGCCGAGTTTGATTTAAACAGTAGCCAGGACTAAGCTGGACACTAATGCAGGGTGGGGACTATACAGTTTCCATCATCTCTACTGTACAACAAGACAGTTTGCCTGTATCTCATAGCCCTAGGGAAATTGCTTTTAAAAAGCATAAAATCCTCATGGTCAGACTGGTTACCTCCAGCACCTGGCAGTTCTGAGGTCATGCCCCATTTCCACCCAAAGCCTCACGCAGAGCCCATGCCTACCTACTGACCTGTCAGGAACAGCAGTTCTGTCACCAGAGAGGGAATGGGGAGTGCTGGAAAAAGGGTCTCAAATGTAGGTCACAGCAGGGGGAAACGAGAAAGAGCTGACCCAGATGCGTCCTTGCACCTAAAGGTAGTCTGGAACAGCAACCCAATCTCTGGCTTCTGCATTACCATACCCCCAAACTTCCGCATTACCATAAGCTCAGTTCACGCAACCTCTGTGACCGGGTGCAACTCTTGGGCGAAGTACAGCTGCGGGCCCAGATCTCCATAACGCCCTTCAACTTCTTAGATTTAATCAGACTCTGAGTGCCTCTCTAGTAGCCAGAGGCAGCCACGAGGTTTCTGTCACAGATCATCTAATGTTACTGCTGGGTTATTCTGCCACCGGAGAGACTTTCAGGTCTTTCACGTCATGGGCTGAAAAGCTATGTTGCTTCCAGCGGTCCCTGGGCTGTACTTTGCCTGGTCTTCTGGAAGAAGCAAGGAGCAGGTGTCACCATTGCAACACATAATGTAGTAGGGAGAGGATAATATAGAAAATAAAGTGGATTATAGGAGACAAGTTATTCAAGCAAAGGTAAGTGACAACAGAAGTTATTAGTTAAACAAAGGAAAGGATTTTAAACAGGAGAAAGGCACGTCTAGACACCATGGGGAATTACAAAGCATTGAGGCCTCATGGCCAACAGCAGTTAAAGGCTTACAAGCCATATGGCCCTGTTACCTGGCACAAGAAAGATCCAGGATTTAACAAGAGCTTGGTAGTTCAGCAGTCCTCTAACGGCCCGAGTATGGTCACGTCGGAAGACTTCACAGTAGTACAGGCAAATCATTAGGTCTTACGTCTCCATCCAGGACTGAAGAAAATCCAGTGCATGCCTGGGGTGCAGCTTCTGGTTTGGTTTCCTCCAAAAAAATAGACCCCAAAACCACTCAAAACTCAGTCACAGCAAGTAGGGCAATCGGGGGTTGCTTCAAAATTCGCTACAGTGCCAGAGCAAGATACCAACAGAGATACAGAGCAGCAGTCAAGCCGATTCAGGTATCGGACACCTCAAAACCAGAGACAGGCCCTAAGCTGAAACGAAAGCATTTGAAGAGTCCAGAAGATTTTGGGTGGAGATCTGAACAGCCGCCACACCTGCGTTAACGCGAGTTCGCAGCCAGGCTTTGCGCAGCCCAGTGCATATAGGAGCAACTGGCGTGGCTACTGTTCACATATCTCGTGTCTGAAGCGAGTACCTCTGGAAGGTTTTTTAATTAAAAAGGATTTAGTGCTATTAAACAATAAAATATCAGAACCCCAGAGGAGGCATAATTGCAAGATGAATTGTACAGCTCCACAGTTTCCAAATCCACATGGTGTTATTGGCAGCTGGCCTTCAATTACAAGAAGGTAAGAAGAAAAAGCATCCAGCCAGCGACAGTGAGGTGCCTGCCGTCCCTTAAAGGAATACTGCTCCCCTTGGACTTTGTCTTGACCGGACTTCGAGACAGCCACTGCCCTAACATAACTCATGGTAATCTCACTGACTACCATGTGGATAGCAAGATGTGCAAAGTTTACCTGCTGTAACGTCACTTCTACCACAAACTGAGGAGGCTCTCCAGGTTTTCCCTAAAGGCAAGGTTTAGCCCAAGACACATATGGGAGCAAAAGCTTTGACTCGGGCAGCCAGAAGTACATGAAATTTGCCTTCAACAAGCTTTGGCCATGGTCCAAAAATCTGTGCTGGAAACTTCAGAGAACAAATCCTTTTAGCAATAACCTCCCTCCTGCTACTTCAGCATCTCCCCATGAAGACCTGCCCAACAGTGGTAATTACATAAGAACAAATAGAAGCAAAACAGAGTTGGAGTGAAATAGCCCATACAGGTTTGAAACTGCTGCAGTTTGCTCTTTCAAAGATGTATAAGCAGGCTAAGGTAAGAAAAAAGAAAAGAATCTTTGGTTTGGGTTTTTGGGGGATTTTTTGCATATGGGGAAGCAAGGCATGGCAGAAATTAAGCATGTGTGTGTGTTTTCATAAATCCAGACATTTCACTTCATATTTTCAAAGCATTTAAAAACACCACTTTAAAAAACAAGAAGTCTTCCCAAAGAGAAAGTTTATGATTTTCACTACAGAGTCCTGAACAGAACGCTTTGTTTGACCAAAATTAGATTTCCCTCCACCTTCTGTTTGCCCTAATGCCACAGTTTCTCATTGTCCCAAAGGGCTTCCTCACTATATGCACAAAGCTGGTTTATATGGCACTAGAGGGACACCGATGACTTTATGAACTCCTGCCATGGAGTTATAGCCCAGCAGCATCTGAGCTTCTCATTTTCTATGATACCAAACCCCTGCACCATGCTGCGAGACGCATTTGCCACCTATTTCTCATTCCAGTGACAACAAACAGCTCCTTTGGCTTCAGTGTGATACTGATTACCCAGACACCTACAAAATCCTCATTTCATAGTTTCCTGTTGAGTTGGGGCAATACTATAATGACCAATGTACTTGAAGCAGATGAATGCTAATACAGCAGGAAACTGATCTGCTGCATGGGGGGGGGGGGGGGGGCGGAAAAATACTCAAAGGAATAAGGACAAACCCCCACATTACAGTTGGGCGAAATTCCCAATCGAGTTTGCCGCACAGCTACGGATGGAAAAAAGGCAGTAGCGAAGTGCCACTGGAGAAACATGTAATAAACCAACCTTCAGGGCACATCCCAAAAGCGCACCAACAACCCGATGCCCAGTACTTCAGTGCAAGCTACAAAACAAAAATTCATCTAAAAATTCAGGTTTTATTTACTCGCCTGTCACAAAGCAAGTCTGTAACAGTACAGGGATACATGGTTTCAAGCGTAAAATCTTGGTGTAACGTTGCAATCTTTCTGCTATTCAATTACCACCAACATGTTCCCAACCTTGAGAGTCCATCCTTGCAGACAGCATGCCAATACTGAATTTGGGAGAGATGCTGACGCACCTGCTAGGTAACACAACTAAAAAGCCTCAGGCTCAGCGTTTCTCAAGAGATCTGACACACAAGTGGGACAGTATTGATTGTCTCTGTTATACTTTATCGGCTGCCTTGGCAAAGCAGCACTTTCAAAATGGGTAGAAGACGAATGTTGCAATCACAAGGCAAGCGATACTGTGAGACAAAGCCTTGCAACTGCACACATTGCTCCACACAAAAAAACACCTGCAGGCCCATCCTCCATGGATTTGTCTTGTGAAAGACTAGTCTTGAGTCTCTGTGTGCACGCAAGTCTGAATAGACACACAGCATGGCGAACATCACTTTCATTCTCAATTTTTTTTTTTTTTTTTTTTTCAATTAACAGATTCCCATCTCCCTGCAGTTGCTCTTGTACTTTGAGATAAATGAGCAATCCGAAGACATGGAGAAAGCATTACGGCTGAACCCATGCCCACAATGCAGGCAGTGATTCAGAAGCTGCCACACTAAAAAAAGAGAGAAGAAAGTTATACCTCTGAGCACCTCTATGGCAGCAAGTAGAGACAAGAATCTACTAAAATCATGTGGGCTTGGACTAGTGACACAGCACACACCTGCTGGGCAGGTAATAAGTTTTCCATATCATTTTGGGCTTGCCACTGCTGAGCTACATCTGCTGTAGAGATCTGCAGAAGGGCAGGCTCAAGACTGACAGCCACTACGACAAGAAGAGTGGGACAAAAACAAGGATAAAAGCTGTTACAGTATAAGGCTTGCAAAACCTGTAATTGATCAAGGAATGCTCCAGCATTACAAACTCTTCCCATGCAAATTCTTTTCCCCATCTCCTCTTCTCACTGACACCAATGGAAACTTGTACACCTAACTCATTACCAAGACTTATCATCTTAAAAAAATTAAGAATCACAAAACAGCCAAGATTGGAAGGGGACTACTGGAGACTTCCTAGTGTAACACCCTGCTCAGAGCAACTGAGGCAAGTTGCTTATTTCCATGTCCAGTGAGGTTTTGACTATCTTCAAGGATAGAGACTCAAAAAACTCTCTCAGTCACCTGTCCCAGATGTTTGACCAACCTCACAGTAAAAAATTGTGTTTAAAGGAAACCTCCTGTATTTCAGTTGGTGACCACATAAGTTCCAGTTGAGCTTTCTCTTCTCCAGGCTGAAGAATACCAGCACTCTCGGGCTCAACTCATGAGACGCACTCCCATCCCTTAATAATCTTCATGGTCGTTTGTTGGACTTGCTGCAGTATGTCTATGTATCATACTGGATAAACCAGAACTGGATAAAGCACTCCAGATGTGTCTCACCCCCCAGAGCAGAGGGGAAGGTTCATCCCCTTGAACTGCCAGTGATGCTTCTCCTAATACAGCCCAGGAAGCTGTTGGTGTTCTTTGCCTCAACGGTACATTGCTGCTCATGCTGAGCTTGGTGTCCACAAGGACCTCCAGGGCCTTTTCTGCAAAGCTGCTTTCCAGTCAGTCAGTACTGGTACACACAGCTATTCCTCCCCAGCAGCAGGACTTCACATTTCCTTTTGCAAAACTTCACAGGATTTCTGTCAGCCCATTTCTTCAGCCTCTCAAGGCCCTTCTGAACGGCAGCGCAACCATGAGGGGTATAAGCCATGCCTCCCAGTTTTGTAAGGTCTGCAAACTTGCTGAAGGTGCACCCAGTCCCATCATCCAGATCATTAATAAAGATGTTGGTATTGGCCCTACTACCACGCACTGGAGTACACCACTAGGGACCGATTTCCAACTGGACTTTGTGCTGCCGACCATAAGCCTGTAAATCCAGCAGCTCAGCCAGTTTTCAGTTAATCTCACTGTTCATTTGTCTAATTCACACTTCAGTCAACGAGGATGTTACGGGAGACAGTGTCAAAATTATTACTAAAGTCAGGATAAACACATCCACTGCTCTGCCATTATCTACCAACCTAGTCATCTCATCCCCTCATCAGGTTTGTCAAGCATGATTTCACCTTCATAAATCCCTGCCAACTACTCCCAATTACCTTCTTGTCCTTTAAGTGTTTGGAAACAGTTTGCACAGGATTACTTGCTCTGTCACCTTCCTGGGAACTGTTGAGTCCAATCACCTACAACACCCCAGACCCTCCTCCTAGTGCTTCTTGAAGATAGTGGTGACAATTGCTTTCTTCCAGTCCTCAGCAATCTCCCTCAATTGCCATGACCTTTCAAAGATAATCAAGAGTGGTCTCACAAGGGCATCAACCAGATTTCAGCAGTTGGCAGTACATACCACAGACTTGTGTATGTGCTGTTTTAAGCATTCTATAATCTGATCCTCCTCCACTAATGGTAAGTCTTCCTTGCTCCAGACTTTATCACTGATCTCAGGGGCCTGGGATTGCTGAAGGCAAGTTTTACCAGTAAAGGCCATGACAAAGGCGGCAGCAAGTACCTCAGTCATTTTGCCATCCTCTGTCACAAGATTCTCTTGCCCCATTCAGCAGCGGATACAAATTTTCTCTCATATCTGTTTAGAAGCTCTTTTTGTTGCCCTTCACATCAGTTCTCAGATTCTGGGTGGGCTTTGGCTTTCCTAATCCTATCCTTGAATGATCAGTGTCTCTATATGCCTCCTGGGTCACCTGTCCCTGCTTCCATCTCTTCTACACTTTTTATTTATGGAAATGGCCAGGTCAAAGAGACTTGCACTCAATGCTTGCTCCATTTCTGTACCCCATCATAAGAAGTATTCAGTGTCAAGTGTTTCAATTTATTCCACAGGGGACTTCTGGGTGTATAGTGTGAAGTCCCCCAGCAAACTTTTTATACACTTGAAAACCTAACTCCTAATCAAAGGAACAGCAGTCTTAAATAAGTAAGCTTGTCTAAAGTACTTCGTACTTAATGATGACCTTCACTGAACATGTTTTGAAGGTACTTCCCTGTCGTGGTTTAGCCCCAGCCGGCAACTAAGCACCACGCAGCCGCTCGCTCACTCCCCCTCCCGCAGTGGGACGGGGGAGAGAATTAGGAAAAACCTCGTGGGTTGAGATAAACACGGTTTAATAGGACAGAAAGAAAGAAGGGAACAATAATGATAATACCAACAAAGGAATGTACAAGAACAAGTGAGGCCCAATACAGCAATTACTCACCACCCCGTGATCGACAGCCCATCCCCGAGCAGCGATTTCCGCCCCCCGGCCAACTCCAGTTTATGTACTGGGCATGACGTCGTATGGTAGGGAATATCTCTTTGGCCAGTCTGGGTCAGCTGTCCCGGCTGTGTCCCCTCCCAGCTCCCCGTGCACCCCCAGCCTGCTCGCTGGCAGGCCAGCACAAGAAGCTGGACTGTCCTTGACGGCTCAGCAACAACCCAAAACATCAGCACATTATCAACAGTTCCTCATCCCAAATCCAAAACACAGTCTCACACTAGCTTCTGTGAGGAAAACCAGCTCTATCCTGGCTGAAACCAGGACATTCCCAAACAAGGTCTCATCTTTTCATTTCCTCCATTTTCATCAGGTGAAAAGATGGAAGCCCTGCAGTGCTAGAATCTATTTCAAGTTCCATGTAGGAGGCTAAGCAAGAACAAGTAATAAGCATGCTTTAGTGATTACTGTAAATCACAGGGTTTCCAATTTCCTATTGCTCTAGATCTTCCATTATAAAGATGTTACCTCTTCATCATGGCAGCCATTAGCATTCACTTTGAACATGACTCCACAAGATGTCATGAAATAGTATCAAGTCATGCTAATTCAGGCCCCTAAATTGCATACCTGGCACCGATACAAACTCCTTGTTTTATAGTAGACAATGAAAGGCCTCCTTGTTCCATTCCTTGCTGATAAAAGATTGAGGTATAAGCATAGTATGCACAACAAGGGAACACATCCAGAGGCTTAACGAGTTTCTGAAGTACTTTTGCAATCCTCTTTAGCAAGGTGTTATACAAAATGCTGCTCTTTTCACCAAAAGAGACCCTGGTTTCAGGATAATTAATTTTAAAAAACTTATTTCCAAAAGTATGAAAGATGTTGCACATTCCAATAATTTATTAATCTGCAATATTGTGTTAAACCTTGTCTGTCTCCAGCAGTGGTGTTTCAAGAGCAGTTGAAAGTCAAATAACTGTGTCGAGGGTCTTAAAGATTGCAAGTAAACAGGTTTAGGGGAAAGTTTAATCCTGTGAAGAGTTTTAGATATCCAAAAAGATTAGCATTATTAGAAAAAATTCTGCAGCATCTGATAATCTTATGTCAATTGATTCTGAGGTAGATATTAATGTCATACATTTATAAAAGCTAAACAATAACATCTTTATTAATAATCTGAAGAGGATTAGCAGACAGCATTTTAACTCCAGAGGTTATCAAATTAGCAGTTACTAACAAGACAGTTCAGATCATACAAAAGATGTGCAGAAGTTAAAAATAGGGAAACAGTAGCACAATATCCACCTGGTAGAATACAGAGCAATACATACATGGGGGGGCAGGGGGAAGTCATCCCAACATAAGTGTTCAGCACAAACAAGACAGGAATGAAACTGCCAAAGCATACAGGTCACTTAGGAAAGCAGGAAAGCCTGAAGAGTGGCAGGAAGACCCTGGAGCATGAGGGCAGAAAGAGTGGAGCAGATCATCTCTCCTATAGACACCACAGGTGTCCTTAACCACTAAGTACACCATAATGTTCGTTCCCATCTCTTCCCTTGAAACCTTAGTATAAAAGATGCACCAAATTGAACTGAAAATAGCAATCCAGACACAGCAATTGTGTTTTAGGGACATACTTCTGAGACAGGCTTCAAAGCTAGCCAGAAAATTAAAGGGCTAAGATAGTTGACTTGACATTTCCCCCACACACAGCCCCACCACCAGATTTGTACATTTCCAAGCAACTCTCCTACTCAACAGTAAGAGCCATTAAGTGCTACAGCAGGTTACCCAGTGTATTGGGCATCTGTTTAGGTGTTGGCAGCAGGGGACTGCAAGGTGGCCCCTGTGAGGAGAGGCTGGACCTGCCCCATGCTGGGCAGTTCTGGTTCCACCACAGGACACAGCTGAGATGAGTCTGTCACACCATCAGCCAAGACGGTGCCACCTCAGGGGAAAGGTATGTAAGAAAGGGCCAAACACTGCCTGGCAGGGAGAGCTGAGTAAAAAAAGCATGCGAAACAGCCCTGGGAGCACTGAGGTCAGAGAAGATGGAGGGGAGGAGGTGCTGCAGGCACCAGAGCAGACTTCCTTGCAGCCCCTGGGAGATACCATGGCAGATGTGATGAGTTGACCTTGGCCAGCTGCCAAACACCCACCCAGTCACTCCCCCACTCCTCCTCCTCAACAGGATGGGGGAGAAAATAAGATGGAAAAGATTGTTGGTCAAGATGAAGACAGTAACTGGGAGCGGTAATGGGCAAAACTGGGACTGGACATTGCCAGAGAGGGGAATAATTGTGGGGAAATTTTTGTAGTTGTAAAGCAGTGAAAGGATGAGGAGTGGAGTTTTATTGTGTATGTAAATTGTCCATCTTTGTCAGTGTTGTGATGACATTCTGACTTTGGTGTGAGGATTTCTCCCCCACACACCACCATCCCTTCAAGATAATCACAATTTAATAAGGAAACTAAAAGCTGCATGTGCAAGCAAAGCAAAATAAGGAATTTCTTTTCACTGCTTCCCATCAGCAGACAGATGTCCAGCCACTTCTTGGAAAGCAGAGCCTCAGCACACCTCCTAACCATTACTTGGGAAGACAAACACCATAACCATGAGTGCCTTCACCCCCTTCTTCTCCCTTTCCTTGAGCTTTTATTGCTGACCATGATGTCCTATGGTAGGGAATATCCCTTTGGTCAGATCAGGTCAGCTGTCCCAGTTATGCTGCCTCCAAACCTCCTGCAGGGCCACAGCCTACCGGCCTTGGGCAGCTCATGTCATGTCTTGGAGAGCGAGCTTTGACGCTGTGCAAGCACTGTTCAGCAACAGCCAAACCACTGGTGCATTACCACCACTTCTAGCCATAAATACAAAGAATACCATACAGGCTGCTATGAAGAAAGCTACCTCCATCCCAGCCAGACCCAGTACAATCTCCACCCCTTATTCCATATCATTTGCATCATGCCCGGGTCCCACATTATCCAATGCATCTAAGTATCCTCTGACCATACCATCCCATTCCTTTTCTTTCTCATTCCTGAAATCCCTTCACACCAACACTTACAACATGTCCTCCATAATTAAACCATCTTTACGTCCAGCAGTCAGATTTACAGATCCTCATCAGTATCCTCTGACCCTTTGCAGGGGCCAAAGCCAACTTGCCACACCAAGGTAGCTAGTTAATAAATTGTTTCATTTGGATTTCAAAACATAGAAATGTCTTCACAAAGAACAATCTGTACAAGTCGCTGGTTTCAAAGACTGAATACTAGATGAAGCAATCTAATACACATTGCCTTCAAGTGGCATCAAGTGTATGTGTACATAAGGCTGTGAAATCTAAAGGTGACATTCAGACCTTCAGAGAGAAAAGTCTACGCAGCCATTGACAATGCCTTCATCTTACAGCATTCTGAGAAATAAGTTCATCTCAGGAAGCAGCACAACACACACTCACTTTAGACCTTTTTGTCGTCATCTACTACAGGATGACCTACCGTTTAGCTTTGCTACTTTTACCTCAAACTACACCATTATTATTGTTAGACTTCAACAAGCACCACAGTACTATTTTATTAAGTCACCACTATTCAAGCAACAAGAACATATGAAGGCACAAAACCCCCAAACTAAGCGCAACCCTTAAGAACAGTCTCTTCTCTCATTTTCATTTTCTCCTGCTAAATGGAGTGTATCACACTGAGCCCCATTCCTACTTTTATGTCACAGAGAACTGACTGCACTCATAGCAAGCATAAAATGGGCTTAAATGGCTATGACAGTGCAAGGAAAACAGGGTTGGCTTAAAGCTGTGCCTATGAGGAAAGGCTCTTACCTGAGTTAGCCCAGGGGAGATACCAGGGGCAGCTGACGTTCACGTAGGTGCCGGGCAGTCCGTCTGGCCAGCAGGCATAACTGTCAAACGTTCTGTTGCAGAACTTGCCTTCTGCAGAGAGATGGAAGGGAGAGTCATGCCACTGCCTTGTGTTAAATACTGCAAGGAGGAAAACACCGAAGAGAAGACGACAAAAGGAAGCACAGACACGTGCCTTTAAGCCATAACAGTATTATGCAATTAAGCTCTGATGTTGAGTCAAAAGAGATTTATTTGTCCAAAAGAGTTTATCCCCAAACAACAGGAAACTATTGTTTTGGGGGGAACTGAAGAATAGATTAGAGTCTTCGATTAAATCAAGGGACAAGAAAGGTAAATCAGTTCTGATCCATTCCCATCTTTACTCTTCTATACCCTTGTGTGTCTCAGTTTAGTTTAAAATCATTTTTGCTAGGAATACTGTAGATAATCATTCCCAAGAATGGTTCACCGTCGTGCATTGGAAAGCCTAGCCTAATATATAGATCCATCAACAAAATACCCCCACACAACCATAACTTTGCATTACAGCTTAATCAACATGAGAATACTTCAGATTTATTAAGCTGTCATTCTTAGAGGGCAGCACTCAACCACTCAACAGGATAATGGAGCAGAGGGAGATGAATGTTTCCCTGCCATTGTTGTCATCAGCTACTGCTCTCACTCTGCCATAATAACGTAGTTAAGAGAAGGAAAATTAATAGTTTTGAAATAATTCTTCAGAGACACAGCTTTAGACCCAACTTATCTTTCTCAGTGTGTGTCACAAAAGCACTGAAGCATATAGGAGAGGCCGCACTGTGTCCAGTTGTGAGCGTCATTGACAAGTCACCAGCGTCCTCTGAACACCATGATGCTGGCACGTTGCAGCTGCTCTCAGCACATTACAGCAGCTCAATTGCTAAGACAAGCTGCACTGTTGTTTTCACTAAGGCACTTTTTTTTTTTTTTAAAAGCCACTCCAGCATTTTACAATGCTCAAAATAATTTATACCAACTTTAAGGCCCACAAACTGCTAGGTCAATGTGAACAGCATGGTGCCAGATCTCCTAACACTTGTATGCTCTCAATCCTGACCCCTAAAAAAGTTTCAGGGGTATTACATCAGCGTGCTGCTTTGATGTGCTACAACCACCACTTGCCGCTGCAAAACACTCTGGACCTAAAGACTAACATCTTTACAATGAAGTTGTTCTATAAAACGCTTCCTCAGCAGATAGAAGAATCCCACAGAGAGAAGGCAAAAAGCAAACGTGATAAAGAAATGGACTGGAAAGCAAGCTGGAGAAGTATTTTCAAGTTCATAATCACTCCCTTGCTACTGTTACCTTGCATTTTAAAAATTAAGACGTGCTATCCCTACCAAGCAGGCTTACCTGCCACGATGGGGGGTGCCTCATACAAGTATTTCAGGCATTGGAGCTTATACTCCTTCCACTTCTGCATAACCCCAGAGAGGGACCCAGCTGAACTCTGAAAGAGAAATCGTGAGTCTCAGACGCAGCAGGGATTTAGCCGTGTGTTTGTCATGCAGCCCAAGTAGGTGGGTGTGAACTTGACTACCACAAGCCAGAACAGCGCTGCTTGCCATAAAGGGTACAAGATGCTGCTATCCATTCGCCTGATTGCAACCAAAGAAATCCCTTTCTCTATCACGATGAACCGAAAAAACCCATGCACAACTATACCATGTCTTCACTGAAACCCAAACTGAGCTAGCCTTGCTCTCTTGAACGTGCCCCAACTGTGTTATTTATTACCTCATGAAGAGACACGGACAGCAGCAAGTGCTTTTAGGAGATGTTTTTGTTTGTTTTTTTCTCCACAGCAGTATTTCTGCTATTCCATAAATAAGACCAAGTTAATTCACCGTAATCAGTGAATATTCCCCAGGCATTCTTCCAGAACATGGATGAAAGCTTTTCCAGCTCAGCTTTTCTTCCATGAAAAACGTCTTTTCCCCACATCCGGCATATTTTCCCCCGAAACCACAGAAAGAAGAGAGACCTCCTTTCTGCACAGTGTGACAGGCTGCAGGTTCCGCTGTCAGCTACCCCAAGTACCAAGGGAGCAGGGGAAAAGCATGTACAAACTCTGTCCGAGCACAAAGAAAATTAGCTGTTAAACTGCAAAATTTAGCCCTGGCTGCTTGCTTGACCCTGGTAGATGCCCCACCTGGCTCAGAGGCCCAGCTCACTCATTGCATGTAACTAAAGAGGCATCAGTCCTTCTCTCCCCTCTCCACGTTCGTATAAGCTGCATTACGAACATCAGGAATAGCAGGCTGTAAGTGAATGCAGCTAACTCAGCATTCTTTTTCCAGAGAAAGTCATGGACATCTTGGACATACAATCAACAGCATGAACTTAATGGTACAGACACACTAACACCGAGTGGAGGAAAATTCATTTAATCCCAGCTGTCGATCAATTTATTAAGTGAAGCATGAGGGTAAATAATCCTTGTAATTTTACCCTCACAGCTTCAGCTGCTAATTTTTATTTTCCATTTGTGCTTCTAAACCTTTTTCAGATGGTTAAAAGGAAACCAGGGCATGGGAAGGACTGTTTTAAAATGCAGAAGTCATTTTAAACCTATATTGCATTTCAGGAAAGCCAAACTAAATACTGTCCACTACAACCAATGTGACTAAAATTTAGACACCAGTGTAATCACCATGGTATAGAAGAACAGAAATAGAACTAGCATTTTTTGATTACAGACCTCTCAAGTCCTCTTCTCTTGTATCCTTCTGACTAAAAAAAGTGTTAAAAAACCAAAACACCATATGCATCATGCTCCTGCTCGGATTAAGCCACTACATTTAATTACAAAGATGCTCTTGTACATGTGATGAAAAGTACAACATTTAGTAGATACCTGTGTTGTGTTTCAAGAATAACTGCCTATATTTACATGCAGCTTCACTGCAGTTAGGGCCTCATGGCCATGATTTTAGAATTTAGCCATTTCTCCCTGAAGTCAAAACAGGCACAAGCCTATGAATCTTTGAAACTCTGACCCTCGTGTGCCTGATTTAAATCATCTTATCCATGCCAATAAATGCTGGCAAAGTCTGTCTGTGTTAAAGTCCCTAGTGTAAAACAAATGCATCCTACTGAATTTTAATTCCATGTGCCTATGGAAACACACAAACCTGTGGCATAGTGATCTACGCACAACATATCTGAAGGAGAAAGAAAACATCATCACCTAAATTAGGTCCACAGGTGTGTTCAGAAACAACCAGCAACTCTAAAGCTAAAATGCCATCTACAGATCTATGTAGGCTGAATAAGGACGGATGACTGGAGTATGGGGTGGAGGGGGACCCCAAAACACTTTCAAACCTAAGTTTCTCTCAGGCAGTCTTTAGAAAGGAGCTTTCAGGTTATGCATTGTTTAAAAGGTCTTTTACACGGGTGGTTATTGAAGTTACACAGGGCTGTTTCACCACCCTCTCATTACCAGGTTAATATAATAAATTAATTAGAAGGAACATTTTCAGGATGAACTCAAATTAGGATTCAGAATAATTTCAGAAGCTTCTAAGTGTCACACATCTTCCCAAAAAGTAACTGTTGATCATGCATGCAGATGACCACATCAAGTTAATCCAGATTTATCTTGTAATGATTTTAAAGCCGAAGATGCATACAGAATTTCATTTAGAACCAAGACTCTACTTTTCAAAATACCCTAAAACTGCTTGCACTAAGAAAGTTAGGTCTTTTGACAGTCAGCAAGCCTTAAAGTACTTTCTTTTAAGTCAAGTTTTCATCTATTGCCTTCATGAATGCAGGATAGCCAGCTTTAATTACAGCTTAGGAAAAAGCAAGCCTCTCCCCTCCACCTAATGAAAAAGTAGAAACATTCTACTTGTATTGGATTCTCATGATGTGAGAAGACAACTCTAACAAGGAGATTAGCAAATTGTAAGAGTAAAATAATTAGACATGCCTTTGTGCTGATGACTGATTTGGTAGGCAGTTTTCTATTATCTATAGTCTGTTGCAATGAGACAATAAAACATAAATCCCAAGACTACATAATTTGTTCTTTTTACGCAACTGTTTACTCTGGTTCAGCTAAATATGTTCTGTTATCAGACAAATTGACTTAAATGTGATCTTAATACATGCTAATTCCCATTTCCCAGAGATTTTGGCCCGTGTGAGCAAGAATCACAAGTTATACAGTGCCACAGATTTATAATGTGAGCAGTTATTCAAATAAGAGATACTATATTTTCAAGGAAGTAAGTTAATTCCTTCTGCAACATCAAAACACTAAACACACATATACAAGAACAGGGTTCCTGGGTCAGTACCCAAAATTTGCAGCAAATCGCAAGAGTTCAAATAGCTTTAAACTCAGGAATGTATTTTTGTTGCTAAAAGCACTGGTCCTTGCATTTTAGTTGTGGTTGGTTTTTTTGGTTTGGTTCTTTTTTTTTTCTTCCCCCAGTTATACTCAGCCATGGGAGGAAAACCAGTAGTAGTTTTGCTGTGGTGAAAATATATCACAGAAGGGTAGTGGAGGAGAAGAGGATGGAAACATGACTGACTAGTTAAGGTGGAGAAGTCAGAAGGCAAGAATGGATGAGGGACATTAAGGAGGTGAGTAATGGTACAGCCTAAGGAGCTTAAAACAGATGCAGAAAAATTAAGACAGGCAAGAGCACAGAGTCTGGGAACCTTTCAGTGTATGTATATAAGTGTAATTAATCTCTAGTGATAAATTAGCTCATTCAACAGTCCGAAGACAGAATTGCTTACAAACCCTTAACACTTTTATAGGAAAGCCTCTTTCTGTAGCCATCATTTGTCTTCACAGACCTTACTGTAAACGGAAGCTTTTTAATCACTTTTCAACACCTTTGAAACTATTCCTGCTGCGACAAAAACAGCATCCACACGGATTCAAGGTGATCAACGCTACAAAAGCACTATTCTAATATAGTGAAATCTGAGCACACAGAGTATGAACCTGCAGGGGGCTCAGACCAGACAAAACGCACCATGAAATGGCATCAGAGTGGAAGGGAGAATTCTCAGAGGTTGAGAAGCAGCAGGTGACTCATGGGGTTATCTTCTTCCCTCTTCTCTCATCACCATATAAAAAGGTCTTACATGCAACAGAATGGAGAAATTCCTCCTTACATTTGTTTTTCTTAGGTCTTTGGTTGTCTGTTTTTAAGTGTGCACACTTACGTTACAGCTTTTTAATGCTTTTAATGTTTCAGGGTAAGCAGCAAGACTTCAACTTGCTGCTAAAGGCTCATATGTACCGTTACAACCACTGGGACCTCCGAAATGCTAATCTTAGTCTTCAAAAGCAAGAGCTAGGCAACCTGGCATTGAACCACACTTTGGTATGGCCTTGGTATTCTTCCCTCACATAGTAACGATGACATATCTACCTCATGAGAGGAGAGTTCAGATTACATTTACTGCCTTTTACCTCAGAAGCACCAGTGAGTTACTTTTAAACTTTACTGCCCTTTTTGAAAAGTCCAATGCGACTCATTATTTCAAGGCTATTCTGCTCAGGATCAGCACAGCAGCTAAGTCCGAGACAGGTGAAAATTGCACATTACTAGCTTTATGCTCACTCTGATTTGACATTCTTTCCTGTATAATATGGATCTTATTAAACCATCTGTTATGTCAGCATAAGCTATAGGTCTCCATCAATAAATGCCAACACAGAGAGAAAACTAAGCTGGTCACTAACAGGTTTATTCAATTCATAGTGTGGACATAAGCTTGAATTTATGAGACAATTTTGTCCCCAGTTGACAGCCCAAGTGGGGCAAAGCACAACACTGCTGCCGCAGAGAGCTTTGCTGTGACCCAATATCGCCTGGCATTTATTGGGATTAGATTCCTCCTGGCCAAGAAAGAATGATTTCCAGGTTTCAAACATTAATTAATTAATTAATTTGTGTGGGGTTTAAATACAGTCACCTTGCTGAAAGCACTTTCCTGTGTAATAAGACACTTCAGCTTGCCACACCACCACCTCTGGGAGCAGAAGTTTAAAAACAGAGGCTGTAGCACAGCAAAACTCTGCAACAGGACTAGCTGTCTACAGAACAAACCTTTCCCTGCTACAATTTGTCATCACCTTTCTCCACTTCTAATTTGGTGTAAACATGAAAGACCCAGTTTCTCAACAGTTACTATAAATTTGTCAAAACACTTCTGCAAACATTGATGCTCCAACCACCAGTTTGTAAGATCAGCTATGTGCCTGACTGCTGCGGAAAAGAAACCAACACCCAACGCAAAACCACAACACCCAATACTGAACTTCATGTTAATAGAGTCCTTTCACCCACTGTTTGCCTCATGACAAAGCAATCCTGTTGAGGATCAATCCTTCTAGTACGATGCCTCTTGAAAACCAAAAGAGATTCTGGAAATGCGTTAGTATGGGAGCTGGCTTCATTGTTCAAACTCCCCCCATTCCCCCAAGGAGATGAGTTTTAACATGGTTTTAGAACTACCTAGTTCAACTTCTGCGTAATAAGCTACTCTGAATCCATTATAGGCAACATCTCCAACGGTCCAGTTACTCTTCTTTAGATACTGAAACTATGTCAAAGGAGGAGGTACATAAGAAAATTACAGTGCTGTCTACTATAGATAGTGCAAAAGTAGTATCATTAAAGATACCTGAGCAATACTTTTTCCAGAGATCATAAGATGAGATCATGTTTCAGGACATCTGACAACCCCCAGATTTCTGTGTTTATTACATTCTCTTCCCATATTATGTTGACCAGTGTCAAGTTAAATGTAGCCATCTGACATTATGCAAGACTAAGCGACCCTTTGAGGTAAAGTCATAGTTCTCAGTCCCTTCTGTAGGGCTGCTTGACAGATCAGATGATATAACATTAATTATGCTTCCCAAGTCATATTTTACAAGATACTTCGTCAGCAGTTGGATCACTCTGGACAAATCCCTCACCCTTCAGAACAAACAAACGGGATCAAAACAACTTTTCTTTCAGAGAAAAGTCTATAGCAAGCGTCTAGGAGCATTTCCTGTAAATGCTTCTGTTCCTTAGTTACTAATGAACCAATGACTTCAGTAGCTCAAGAGCGCCAGAAAAAGAAACCTTTCAGCATCCTCCCTGCTAGTGAAGAGCAGCAAATGAGCTCCCACAAAAGGAGCTACTGGATACAGCAAGAAACTCCCTGGTGGTGACATCTGCCAGGTGGGTTTTCTCTTCAGCTGCAGCAGCTGAGCACTTACAGTGAGGCCTTCAAGAAAAACAAGAAGTCCCAGGACTTCAATAAAGGCAAATCTTGAAGACAGTATTTCACCAGTTGTCTAACCACGGAGATCCCTCTACTCTGTCACTGTTTTAAAACCGAGTTACATGACATCAAGCTTTTGATCTCAAAGCCGCAAGAGCAAGCTCTCATCAGGCACTTACATCGAATCAATGCACAGAAGACACACTCCTCCTCTGCCTGTCTCTTCAGAACTGCTTAGCCCAGACCGACAGCTCACCTCCAGTCCCAAACAGTAAAATTGGCTTTCAATTCCTTCCCAAAACACACAAGTTTCCCCCATTCCATTTCATCCTCTGCCTGAGCAGCTTCAAAACAGTATTTCAGCCCATCCAAAGAGCATCCCGAAATAACAACGCTCCTGTCAAAGAAAAGAATATGTATAAAAATGCCTCTAGAGGGTTTTTTGGTTTGTTTGGGTTTTTTTTGGTGGTGGTGGTTGTTGTTCTTTCATTTGTTTATTTTAAGTGAGGATGAATCTCAGCATTTCTCTCTCAGCTGAAAATAACTACTGCACCACATGGTCCCTCATCCTTGCCTGCCTGCCCTTATGCCTTGTCCTTCCTCTTTTGCACACCTGCACAGCTTCAGAAGGAAGGGTTGGCTGTGCTCAATCCCATAGCAACCTATAATAGCAAAGGGCACTAATCACCACTCTCCCTCCCCTCATTCTTAAAACCCATTTTTGCTAGATTAAGGAAAAAAGGATAAGCATATGCATCTCCCAAAGGAGGTTTGGAAATGCAGATTTCCAAAAAGAGTGCTTTTACTCAGTCTTAAATAAGGCATTTTAAAGAACAAAACCAAAACCAACTTGAGACACATTCCTGCTTCTCAGTACTTCTCTTCACCAGGCACAGGCAGCTCCCAGTTCAGCTGACTTATGGTTTCACAAATCATTCCAAATACATAAGCTCTCTGAACAGGCAGGAGAATTCAGCACTGACCACAAGGGTTTCCACTCTGGGACCAGACAGCCCAGGTCTGTCCTGGGATGCTTCATGTGTGCTTTGAAACCGAGCAGTTTTCTCTTCCCAGCCCTGAAATTTTTGTTTTGACAAGGTACATTTCAATGAGAATAATATCTCTTGGCCCCTGTAATTTTCCGGATCAAGGCAAAGTATTTGGCATTCAGAGGCATAGATGTCAAAGCAAACTTTAACACCTAAATCAACTTGCATAGTATACAGTCTCAAAAAAATAAAAATCAAGGGAATAAAGTACAACCTAATATTTCAGCATGTTACAAAATTAAGCATCATCTTCTAGAGATGTAAATAAATGAAATCAAACTCCTGTAGGTCAGGTAGGCTAGATTGAACATGTGATGCAAACCTGTGTTTGAGGGATTATTCTATTGTTTTTGTCTTCAGTGAGGGACAGATCCGGGACAAGAACAGTTACCTGCAGAGTTCTTCTGCCCCACAAAGAGCTTTCCCAGCCTGGAAAGAGGTTTCCTCTTTGGTTGCTGTGGGACCCGTGAATCTGTATGCTTACAACTGAAGCATACACATATTTAGATTGACAGCTGTTGTTACCAGAAAATGTTATTTTCATTACAATGTCTTTCATCTGTTCTGGTGAATGTTCCTGTCAAGGATGTATTATATGAGCCAGCCAAACATGACAGAAGAAACTACTGAGCAAGTATGCAGAGAGAGAAGAAAGCAAAATTCAAAAGCAACTATAACTCCCAAACTCTTGGACAGCAGAAAGCAATCCCACAATTTTAGTGGAAGACACTGTGCCAGTACTCGTGAGAACTAAATTATCATAGGACTCCTGTACAAGGAGATTTTACTGTGCATTGCAAATCTAGACACATGCTTTGTGTAGTGCTGTTTAGAAGAGGACTTTTATTGATGCAGTTATACAACAGAGCAAGCAAAACAGCAGAATAAAGAGTTTAAATTGCATTTTTAAACAGATACAAGAGGCATAGCACTAGAAACAGGACAGAAGGAACAAAGGCAAAGTTGAGCAGTGTTGTGGGAGCAGGGAAAGCTACAAAGCTGAAGATGAGAAGAGCACTTCAGATCTACCCTCACAGGTTTAGAAAGAAAACGCAGCCTATGCTACTGGAAAAGGAACTCAACTTTTAATGAAAAGTGTTGTAATAACATAGAATGGTTTGGGTTGGAAGGGAACTTTAAAGATCATCTAGTTCTAATCCCCCTGCTGTGGGCAGGGCCATGTGTCACTAGATCAGGTTGCTCAAAGCCTTGCCCAGCCTGACATTGAACATTTCTGGGGATGGAGCACCCACAGCTTCTCTGGGCAACCTGTTACAGTGACTCACCACCCTCATACTTAATAATTTCTTCCTTATGTAATTCTACCCTCTTTTAGTTTAAAACCATTACCCCTTGTCCTAGCACACTAAAAGCCGTGGTAAAAAGTTTCTCTCCATTTGTCTTATAAGCCCCCTTTAAGGATTGAAAGGCGAGAATAAAGTCTCCCCAAAGCCTTCTCTCCTCCAGGCTGAACTACCCAAGGGCTCTCAGGAGAGGCGTTCCAGCTCTCAGATCATTTTTACAGCTCTCCTCCGGACCCACTCTAACACGTCCATGTCTTTCTTGCACCGGGGGCCACAGAGCTGGATGCAGTACTGCAGTTGGGGTCTCATGAGAGCAGAGTAGAGGGGCAGAATCACCTCCCTCAAACTGCTGGCCACCCTTCTTTTATAGCCAACCAGCATATGATTGGCTTTCTGGGCTGCAAGCACACCTTACCAGCTCACATCCAATTTTTCATCCACCAATACCCCCAAGTCCTTCTCTGCAGGGCTGCTCTCAACCCCTTCATCGCCCAGCCTGTACTGCTACTGATAATGGCCCTTGTTGAACTTCATGAAGTTCACATGGGGCCACTTCTCAAGCCTGTCAAGGTCCCTCTGGATGGCATCCCCTCCCTCAGGTGAATAAACGGCACCACTTGGCTTAGTATCTTGCCAAGGGTACACTCAATCCCACTGTCTATTAAAGATATTTAACAGTACTGGTCCCAGTACAGACCCCTGAGGGACACCGCTATCATGTACTATCACAGTGGAGTACAGGGACAGCGAGGGATATATAGGGCTGAAAAAGTAGAGGACTTCTAGGGCAGAATTCGGATGCTTGGTCACGGGCACCTACTGTTCCTCTCAACACGCACGATTGCTTTTGCTTTGTCTCCTGCCACAGCTGCAGAGAGATACAGGTTTCCCCCGCACCCTACAGTACATCGGTTAGTCTCACACAGGGTCTTGAATACTGTAGGAGACTTCGAGCAGCACTAGATGCCTACATTTGGGCAACTGATTCATCCTGAAGGTCTCTGAGCTGCTGAAGTAAAACAAGGCAAAGAACATCTGTCAAAGCTGGCCTTCTGGCTCCTCTTGCTGTGGTTTAAAATGCAATTAGTTAAGCTGGTTCTTTATGACATACTGAGCAAAGTGCATTTGAAAGGATCTGTTTCTTAAGCTTGTAACTGACTGGTTTCTCTGTAAGAGCCAGCAATGGCCCAGCAGTCTGGCTGAGCCGAGAGACAGAGCCTGCAGTCCCACAGAGCCAGGGAATTGCAACATTTGAGTTTCCAAGCACAAAAAAAATAAAGAGGATTTCACAAAAAAACCACACCCAACCAAAAACCAACAGTAATTTTCATCATAACCTCAGGGACTGAGCAAACGACTTTGCTGTAAATAACCTGTATTTTCACTAGGCAAGAAAGATTCTAAATCTTTTCACCTTTCACACCAAAGTCTCCCAAGGGACTTAAGCTCCCCGCAGCTTTTCAAATGGCTATTTAACAGTCACTGTCCTTAAAGAGCCATGGTGCTGGATCAGAAGGCATGGTGTAGAAAGCTAGCTATTTTTCCCAGGATCATGAATCCTATAGCAATGTAAATCTGGTCACCAGTTTGTCATCCCATCACCACAACCCCTGCACTATGCTCAATAACAAGGAAAAAACCCAAATAAATCAACATATTAGCCTTCACAGTCCTTTCCTCACGCTGAATGCATTCCCATTTTGCTTTTAATAAAAAAGTGTAACTTAGTTCTCCAGTTAAAAAAAAAAAGGATTTGATAGAAAAGCAATCGCCACAAAGCTATTTAAAAAGCACCACCACACACAAAACCAGAAACTCCAGTATATACTTCCATGGGTTCTACATCTACTGTTGTTTAGAGATTGCTAGAGAAGAATACAAGCGAATCTGTATGGCTTTCGCAGTTCAGTTGAGGACAGTAGTTTATTTTGGTTTTAACTGATGTGAATTAACTCCCCCAGCAGCTCACTGTCATGGTGGCTCAAGGTCCACTGTCCCATTATCTGCTATATTGCTCTTTCCCACCTACCCACTCCCTGCCAAGGCAGTTATATGTAGAGTCCTCACAAATTGCTCGTGTTTTCATCAACAGTTATGACACATTTGAGAACAGAGTATACAAGAGAAGCTCTGCCAGTGAAGCTCATTCTCTAGACATCATCTGTCTTCCTTCCAAATATTAAAGGCAATGCAGAGGTACCCCTTTGCATAACACAATGATAGGACAGAACCTCTTCAATAATATCCTTGCAGTATTGTATCATACACAGTAGAGTTCACATTTACTCGGTTGGATGCAGTCTGGTGTTTTACAGCCTGCATATAATATTATACTTTTCAGCATTCAACCCACACGGCTGCCAAGTATTATATTCCAAGGGCTTGATTTGTCAAAAACAAGACAAGAGCAATGTTGCATAAATGCTAGAGTCTTAACTCAGCCCAACATGGAGAAACATTAAAATGAACAAAAAAAAAAGTAGTAAGACAAATGAAAAAGGTGTACTGAGATGCTACCCAGGGACTGCACTCTGATCTTGTGAAACACAGAAGGAACACAGGCTGACAAACATCAACATGCCTGAAGTTAAGTTCACATTGGACAACCGTGTTAGTTAATCCAAACTTTGATGGGAAGTTCTTGCAGTCCCTGGACATCAACATCAATAGGGGACACAAGCTAGAAGAAAAAATCTGGCACCACACTCTGCTGCAGCATCCTCCTCAGAGCTGTGTTCCCAGGCAGAGGAGCCAGATGGCATTACCTCTTCCAGGGACCACCCAAACACAGAACTTTTATTCCTGCCTCATCCCACCTCCCATGTCCTTTTCTTTCTGCCTTTTTAAAAGAAGAAGAGTTTATCTTCCCTATACAGGGCTGCTTTTTGGTTGGTTTTTTTTGGTTTGGTTTTTTTGGTTTTTTTTTTTGCCTCTAAGCAGAGCGGCAATTTAAAGCATCATCTTAACTTGACAACAGCCTGCTGTTTTTGTGAGGTCTTGGTAGCTAAGGCGGTACAGTCATCTTTCTCCAGAAGGGATGTTATAAGCAAGAGTCAACAAGCAGATACGAGTGGGCTACAATGTTTGCTTTCACTTCTGCACAGTTTTACATTTGCTTTTATTTACAGAGGCCAATTCAGCTTCCCTGAAGGCAAAAAATAAATGCTCTTTTCAGCTCCCACCTGAAACCTAAATTTTCTGCTTTCTCATTCTCTGAGGACAGTCATCACCATCTTCTACAATATTTATAATTGCATTCAGACAGAATTCATCTAGTTGCAGGTCACAGGAATGAAAGCCCTTAAAACCAGAAGCTTTCATTAATAAATTAATTGACATTAGCTTTTGCTCCTTTTTTTTTGGTATCCTTAATACAGGACTGATGCTTTTAGAGCTTTGCATAGGACTAAGCAGGCTGAAGACTTGGAAATCAAGGAATTCCAAACAATTCTTAGCTGTTCAGTATTTCATCACAACAGTATTCTCTTACCACGCTCGACTCAAATGATTTGAAAGGTCAATAACATCCTCCCGTCCTCCTCCTCCTCCTTTAGACAAGTAGAAGTACCTGTCAAATTTAACCAGAATAGATTTACTTCCCAGTTTTCCTACAGTCCCTCTCAGCCAGGGAAGCAGACTACAGAAATACAGGCACGTCAAGTTGAATCACAGACTTTCCTTACTCTAGGACTGCAAAGCAACTTATGAACCACACTATTTCTATACGAATCAGATCAGGCTTTTCTTCTAATCTGAGTTAATCTACCACAATAACGCTTTCAAAAAGACAACCACAGTTTCTTCATTTTGGATGCTCAGCAGAACGAAAATATTATGAGATACCCAGTATTACAGCATATGAATGAGTGACCAAGGCACAAATAGACTCTGGGAGTTCCGTCTTCTCCTCATTGCCCAAGGAGATAGCAATATCAGTCCTCTGAAGTCAGGATCATGACAGCTGCATATGTAAATGGCATAGAAGCTAATAAAATTAAAAATCCTTCTGTATGCTTAACCCTGAGATCTTACTTTAGTACCTTCAGTTCCTTGAGCTCAGAGGATGTAGTTTGAGAATTTTAATAAAAACAAGTCTCAAACATTTCTTTCAGTAGCCAATATTGGGACAGTTTATCAGGCATTCTAGACTGTGAGTCTCTCAAAGAAACAAAACAGCAAATTTTCCCAATTCCCTCCGAGTATTTTGATTGGGTAAGAAATAAAATGAGTAAGCAGCCTGCAACCCATTTCAGTATCACGCACACATCAGCTCACTGTTCTCCCTATTCCTCTACATTTTTACTTCCATTGCATTAACCTTGCATGTATAATGTTCAGATACTAATACTCAGTCCCTCTTCTTCCCAGGGATCCTGGCGCTGACTGCACAAGTTGAATCAGCGCTATGCATTAATGCATTAGTTCCATAAGGCAATCCCGCACGCTGCCATGCTTCTGCCTCCCAACAGTGGCACAAGAAAGGCACTCAGATGCAAGACGTAGCCTCTGATTTTTCAGAGGTTTATCCCTACACCATCTTCATGCCACTTCTAGCAGGCTTTGATCTTCATCAGTTGGAGTTTCACTACATCATTTTCCCCAATACGTGGGAGACCAGTGGATTTTCTTCATTCAGAATCCTTACCGCCTCAGGGCCAGGTCTTATTTCTTTACTTCTGGCAGCTATCACGGCCTCCAGCCCTGCAGGTCTGCTGTGGCAGCAGCCAGTTCCAAAGACAGTCTAACTCTCCATGGAAATCAGCTTGCCTCCACTTTAGCCCTTCTTTCCTTTCCATACTCTCATAGAGGTATGTGGAGCTGAAGAGGTTTGTGGCTTAAGCTACAGAAGTGAACTGCAATTGTGTTGATGGTAAAGCTGAGTGAACTTAGATTTCTTCCCACCCTTCTTGAGTAAGACCTTCAAAACAAAGGGGAAAGTCAACATCAGATGAAGACTGCTGTTCAGGCAGCAAGCATACTGGTTTTCAGAAAGCAAGAGACAGGATAAATCCCAAGAGCAGGGTGAAACAACCTCATAAGCCAAGCAAAGGAAAACATGCAGAGAGCTTCAAGAAAGCTGTCCAGCCTGGACAAATGGAAACACAGAAGAGCAGGCTGCCCCTCCAGTCAAGTCTCTAACCTTTATCAACATTAATATTTTAAGTTGTGCACAACGCTTCCCTTCTCCCAGCTCCAATTTTCAAAGCACCGAGGGAAGCAGTGACCATGCAGTAATAAAGCTGAAAATGGATAGGTCATTTAAAGGAATTAAAATTATTCCATTAGTTCCATGTTCGTAGTTTCATAGCCACATATTTCCCATCTGACATTAACTTTAAATCAAGCAGCACTTGTAGGAACAGAATAGATTCACAGAGAAGAGGCTAGAGAAAAAAACTTGGGAACTTAAATAGAAGTGGCTTTATTTGACACATTGTCTTTTCTGAGGAAAAGTTTGCTCTCTGAACTAACGTGCTCTGCAAAGGATTTTTATGTTTTACATCTCAGTTCATCCTTAAGACGTAGTTCTGGAGCAGAGAGACATCTTACAGCATAACTATGAGCATTTAAAGCAGCATAAACCAGCACTGCTGTTGAAATAAGTGGTTCCTCTGTCCCCAGAGAAAGGTTGTGATTTCCTCCCTGACTTGTTCCCCTCTTCTCCTTATGCCACCATATGCACTCATGCCATCACCCCACGAGCTGGACAGGCGAACTCTCCAGGACAAAATTAAACAGGCAAAATGTTTAAGAGGATGAGAGTTGCTTTGAAGCGGAGACAAAAGCAGCACAGCTCACAGCGAGGCTCAAGGATGATCTTATCCACCATCTTAGAACTAAGAGGAGCCTAAAATGAAGCCCACTACCTATAAAAATTTTAAGGTAGGAGTCCAATGTTTATTACTCTCAAAGACTTGAGGACTTCAGCTATTGGAGGAATAGCCCTTAAGGTCTCTTCATCTACACTTGTTACTAGACAACTCATGATTTTTCACCTTGTGCCACTAGGAATGGTACATGGCAACCATGGTGACCTTGAGGCCAGAAAGACCCATGATGAGAATCTCAATTTCCTGCATAACACCTTCTAGAGCCCAACACTAACTTCTGCATCCATCTCACACATGCTAGCTTAACCAGAAAATACCCATGACACATCTAATCTTGACTTGACGACTCCAAGTGACAGAGAATCCACTGCACCCTGTGAGAACGACACTGCTACTGTGGTTGATTACCCTCAGTATTGAATTCTTTTTTCTGGTCCGAGTTGAATTAGCCATGCAAATAAGTTTCCTTAGAAGGAATTACCCTGCAAAACATGAAGTATGTCACAGTAGTTTTAATTAATAAAATAGGACTGGTGTAATTAAAATACACCCAATTCAATTTTGCCTAGATAACAGGTTGATTAGTATTTGTGACCTTAGATAATTTTTCAGCCTTTTCACAACACTATTGCATGAATATCAAACAGCTAATAATTACTGGTGGAAGGAAACACAAGCTGAATTTTTCATAGTACTGCTACCATGCAGTACTGTGCTAACACTGCTCTGGAGCCATGTGGAGGAGAGGCCAGACTCCTCCACCCCACTGCTACTAAGACTGAGTTGGTTTCTCAAAGGAGCCAGTTGTCCTTCAGCCCCAGCCACCACAGGCTTTTCAGATGCTTTAACCTTCACTAGCATTTTTAAACTGTTGGTTTGTACCTGTTGCCACCAGCTTCCTTTTTGCTACATATCATTGCTGAAGTTATTTTAGCCACCACTTCCATTTCTTACAAGAATGGTTTGTTACAGAAGATGACTACACAGCTGGAGGTACTGGGGACACTATCAGAACCTTGAACACCTCAAAGTTGAAAGCGTTTGTGCTTTTATATGATAATTTCTTCCTTTCCCATCATTTTTACTCTTTCAGCTTTGCAGCTGCAGATTGTAGCTCACATTTATTTCTACTTTTCCAACTAGAAGAAAGAATGGATTGGGCAAACTGTCAAGTTGGACAAACAAGTCAAAATCTGTAGTTGGAAGTGCTGCAGTATCAGGGCTGTAGATCACATTTGCTCCTAGAGATTGGTAAAAGCTTTCATGCCTGACCACCTTACCAAAAAAATAAGTCTGTTGCTCACAGCTAGCAAAGTAGCACGCTGATATACTGACAACAGTCCCTCTTTCCACCTCAAGTATCTTTTTGCTTTAGCAGTGTAGGCTTTGAGGACAGAAAGTTCACTGAAACATTTAAGTTTAAAATATGTAAATTAGCCACCGTATGTGAAAGTTCTGCTCAAACATCACACCAGCCACACACGTGTGTGTCAACCCAGCCCTTTTACACCCTTCCAAAGCACCCAGAGAATACAGCATTACATATCCTTTGCCTTTTTCCTTTCTTGCAGTCTTCTTCCTCTCCCTCTTACTGAGCATACGTTGAGTCTAGGAAGACACGATGACTCAAAGCACAGGACATTAAGTGGATTCACAGTATGGAAGCATTAATAGTCTCCATTCACTTCCTAACTTTAATTATTGGATTCTGCCTAAATTCCTCAGAATTTTTTTTAACATGTATACCCACATATAATACTTAAATTCATTTTTATTTTGTGTATTATGGAAATACAGCAAAACTCACCCTAAGATTACTATCTCCAAAGCTATCTGAGACACTCTTGCTCTTTTATTATAAAAGCACCTTTTAAAACAAACTCATTATCACAGCTTCTCTCTCCATGTCTTATTAGTCACATTGAGCTCTCAGCAGGCTGAAAGCAATCACCAATAGTCCTTTAAAAACAAACCCAAAAAACGTCACCACAAAATAAACCAAGTTATTCTTTATCACCAAGTAATAAAATCATAAATTTTAAACCCTGTGAAGTCAGTAGATCAGATAGACCTTTTAAGATCGACGTGTGGACACCATAGAATATGCTACAATTAAGATTTTACCTAGTGAGCCAGAGATTCTTCTTACCCATCTGGAATTAAAAGTACAAAGTGGAAAGGAAAGGAAGGTCAGCTTCAACTATATTCTTAAAGCCTATAGCCAAGATGACGTTAAAAATAGCAGATACACAAAAAACCTTGTGCTCCAACCACCTGCAGGAACAGCTTCTGTTCAGGTCACTGTAAGGTGCATCCTCCTCCTTTATAGCAACCAAGATTTAATCAGATCCCGTGAATAAGTCTTTGTGCATGCAAACACCTCTCAACATCCTTTACACATGAGTTTCCAATTATTAAAATGAGCAAGTAATGAATTTATTAGTTTCATCCTTTGCACTTCCTATCTCCAAAGTGAAGACTCATTTAGCTATATAGAGTGTTTAAAAAAAGAAAAAAGGACATTTTTATTAGCTTTTCAAAAACAAAAACAAACACCAATGCTCATCACTACAACTTAGCAAGGCTCCAGTTGAGTACAGGATCTCACTAGGCTGATCACTACATAAAACAAGTGTTTCAGGAAAAAAAAAAAATATCCTAAAGACCTCAGTCTTAACAAGAGTTGTTCAGCAGTGTCCATTTTGTGGAATTCAAAGAAAGAAACAACACAACCAAAAAAGGCAGTAACTCACTATATGGAGGACAGGAAGACAACTCTGGCCAGAGCTAGGACATGCTCCCTGGAAGAGCCCATTAGATGAGCAGCTTGGGCAACCGGACAAACACACAGCAGACTGGCCAGCTTGTCTGCTTTGTTTCTACCAAAACTTTTAATGGAAAGGACACTAACCCACAGAACATTTCTCTTGTCAGATTACTTGGACCAAAAATGGTCAAAAAGGCGCCAGGGAGGAGGAAAAAACAAATGAGAGGGAAAAGAAGGCTAGAGAGAAAGTGATTTAGTCAAGACCAAAGTAGGCTGACACTTTCCATTCCTAACTGTTCAAATAGTTTCTTTTCCAGTTTGGATCATAAAACTAAAATAAAAGACAAGCATTGCAAAATAAGCACAAAGCAGCTAGCTCACAATGGTGTTGGAAGTTGAGTATTTCCACGTCGATTGCCTGTCATCCCATACTTGACAGTGTTCCAAGCTTGCTACAAATTTGCTATGAAATTATCTTCTCATTTCCCAGTGACATAGTCTGCTGCCCATGCTGCCTTTCAAGAAACACTTTTCTTCTGTGCTGATCCCAGCTGTCCATTGAGCAGGATGCAGACACTGAACAGTGTAATAAATCTGTTTATTTCCAGAGCTTGATTTTGCTCCAAATATTTCCAGCATGACAAAAATAGGGGAAAGAGGGAAGAATAAGAACAGCCATAAATTAAAAACAAACAAAAAAACTCCAGAGGCCATAAAGTAGCATCAACATACAGATTATCATCTCAGATGTAATTTGGGGACAAGACAAAGTATCTGGAATTCAGGATTTTTATGCAAGTTTTCTACCACACCAACTGGAAGTTTGGTTTCTCTTGATCAGCCAGTACAGAGGCTTTCTCTCCCTCCCCTTCTCTGAAGTACAGACATATTCATTAATTATTTGAACATATGAATTGTCTTTAAAGCTTTAATTTAAGCATCATGCCAAGCAGCCCAGATAGACTTACAGTCCTCTTTAATCTTGGCTTTGCCATTCTTTCTGTTGAAGATAAACTATAGAGTATTTTCAAAGACAACAGGGGACAGCACACAGCAAAGATTAAAGCCAGGCTGTGAACCAAGTTGTTGAACCCGAGAACTCTACAAGCAAGGGGCAATGCAAGGGACAGACATGAAGGAAACTAATTATTGAAAGCTTGAGCAAGTAGAAAGTTAACCTCATGAACTATAAAGGATGTTTACACTAGCTTTGTTCTCTCCATATTACAGCCTTTAAGCTCCCTACGTACTATGTGTAGCACCGACTGACAGCTTAGTCCGTTATTAAGCGCCTGGCTCTAAAGAGTATACTGTTTAATAGTACAAATAGTCTCATTGATTAAGATATCTACTGTGCAGCTGTAACCCCTCCTCCTCCTGCCATCAATTACACAGGAACCGAGAACACTTTCAGAAAAACATAGTCCTTCAACCCTGACTCCATATAAAAAGGGATTTGTACTCTACTGCTTTCTGTAGCTATTTTCAAGGCACCCATCATAATAATTTACCAAGTCTGTGTGCTTGGATACTAAGTGCACACAGAAGAAAGTTCATCATTACCACGCCTTCCCCAAAACAGGTATTTGGAAGGGGTCATCTTACTGCATGGATTATAGCAACATGCACGTGTGGTCATCCTACTGTGTTATGAATAGCGCGAGCAACAACCGCTCCTACTTTATATGCAAAATGCAACACAACACTGTAACCCATCTCCCTGTTCAATAATTAAAACATATGGCCACAGGAATATTAATCACCTAACTCAATCTCCCTAAAATGGAGTAAGATATTAAAAATTTGCAACTTCAAATCTTTCTGTGCAAGATAGTCAAGAACCCCCCCCCCCGAGCCCGGACATTTCTTGTCATGTCTCAGCCACAAAGTGTTGCACGAGACTTGCATAGGGAGCAGACATATTTAACATAAATCTTGAGCCACTCCCATTTCTTTTCTCACCTGACTATTCCACTCCCTATTCCTAGAAGAAAGCCTTCACCTGCAAGCGCAGGCACTATATAAGATAAAAAGAAAACTAGCAAAGACCAACAGCTTGTGAATGAGCCACAAGTTTCACTTTGGCCAGACTCCTTGCCACCAACAACCACTGTCTTGGATAGCACATCTCCCTTGATTACTCAGCCTAACCATGACTCTACAGCAACAACGTGGACAGTTTGTTACCCAGCTTCTCCCTCTTCCCTTTCGCCGTGTACAGAAGTCAGAGCCTTGTTTCCCAAAGAGGACCCCAACTACTTTATGTAGATGAAAGCATATACTTCCTACCCATGCCCACACAGAAATTCCATTTTTCTACTGAAAACAAGAAACATTTTATCCTGAACAGGTTTCGAAAGAGTTTCTCCACAATACACTGCTGTCCCTACAAAACAACAACAACAAACAAAAAACCCCAAAACAGACCACCACCAAAAAAAAAACCCAACCAGAAAAAAACCAGAAGGCCCTCTCTATCATCGTCCTTCTGGGAAAAGAAAGAGCATCCTGGAAGATCACCATAAAGGTCCAAACAAGAGACTGCTGTTCACATTTGGAAAGCTTGTGACACCCTTTTGCCAAAACCAAGCAGAATTAGTGAAAGCTGCACTAACTCAAGGCTTCTTTACAGAAAGCAAAGAGTCTACAACTGCAACAGCTTTCTCCAGAATTAATATAGGGGAATAGATTAATCCACATAATCATTTCCCATTTCCATATGCCTATAAAGTTTCATTCCTGGTGCAATCATGTAAAGGTCTATTTGAGTCCAATCAGGTGATTATAAGTATTGTATGGAGTTCTATTAGACTTCTGCATGCTGAAAAAGAGTTTTGAATGGTGAAATACCACTTGTAAACTCAGTTTCTAGTTAATTAAGGAGTATGAAGGGTGGCAGAGTGCGAAAGAAGGTAGGACTGAGGAGCAAAATGAAAGTTTCCTTGAATTGTTAGAGGATGTCCCAACGCTCATTTATTACAAGCAGCAAGTAGGGAAACAGGCTCAGAAATATAGAGCTCTTTGGCTTCTTCATGACCCATCAGGATGGATGCTATCTTACCACACAAGTAAATAAATATTTTTCTCCATCACAGGGCCAGCTCCAGGTAGCCTTGCTTGAGCAGGGAGGTGGGACCAGATGACCTCAAGAGGCTTCTTCCAACCTCAGCCATTCTGTGATTCCAGCCCCGAGACACCAATATAGCTTAGACAAAACAAGAAATCAAGAAATGCAGTTTCAAACTCCAGATTTGTTTCTTGCAATTTACAACCATCTCCACTGTTGCAAGGCCATTAAAAGTTAAGAGTTTAAACCATAAAGCTAACATTTTATTGCTAATGAGATGTAAGGATAAAATTATCAGTTTTATTCTACAAAGCTTTAATAGCCTCATTCATTACCACCAAGCATCTTAATCCCCAAAGTGCAATGAACAAATTCAAAGCACATTGAATTTTTCTACAGATATCTTCTAATGCAAGTTTATCCTTTAACTAACAATAGATGCCCCTTGGAAGTCCATGGGGAGCTAAGCTGAATGAGACTGAATGCAGTTTTCCAAAAAGTTCCCTGTATCAACTTTTAGATACAATCAACTAATAAACAGGAGTTCTGAGATCTAGGCTTAAAGTGCATCTATCACAACACTAAATGTGTGGGAACTTAGCTTTCTGAAATACTGTTTGAACAGGATGTTTCTGACCACCTGTATACTTGAATGTCTTCCATACCATCTCTGTGGCACTTCATTTCGTTGAGAGAACTCATACATATTAAGGATTTAGGGCTTTTTGAAAGAAGTCTGCTACAAACACATCTTAATTTATTTGATGTGCAATCTATAAGTATGTAGCGTCACTGTAAACAGCATATAATAGCTTCCTGCCTTTTTTCCAGAGTGTACTCTGCGTGCAGTGTCACCAAGTTTAAAAAGAATGGGATCTTTTTGTTATTCTTAGAGTGATGCATTTCAAATGGTACTTGATGAATTTCTTCATTAAGAAACAGTAATGAAAAGGGCAATAGATTAGAGGACACCACAGCCTCTGAGAAAAGCTAAGACCAATAGCTATTTCAAATAATTCAGCTCAAATACAATCCCTTTACTTTTCCCATCTCAAGGGTTAAAAAATAAAAGCTTCATTTGTTCTGTATAACTAGCTTTGTACAGCAGAACATTTTTATTTGGGAGGAACAGGACTGAAGGTGGAAGATGGGGATTGACCTAACTGAATGTCATTGATCCAGTGATACTGGGCTGTCCCTCTTATTTGTAACCCATGCACAGCTGTACCAATATCCACAACACTTTTAAAGGTGAGTTACATGGAAGTGTACGATTTTTTTTTCCCAGGGTCTGGCTCTTTCCACAACAGCTGTAGCACCTCTAGTGATATTAGGGCATATGAGGCATGCCATTACCTTCTTAGATGTTGGTGTTCCCTTCAAACTTCACATTTCCTACTCAATTTCACCTACTGAAACAGAGTGAAAATTTTAAGCACTGATGCCTAGATGCTTACCCTGTCCAAAAGGCACAGATTTTGGGTTTCCATGTACAAAACTCCTCAGCACAAAGATTAGTCTGTAGAGGAGTCACAGTTCAGCCATAGAGGCAACAGGCTTCTGGACTTCCCAAACCAGACAGGTACCTTGCTCTGCCATCCTATTCCAGCTCCCAAGGGGCTCACTGAGTCTGAACAATACAAAGATCAAATAGGGATGAGTAAAGTAATTCATTTCATAAAGTAGTAACTTGGATAGAGCATTCTGTAACTTAAAAACCAGTCTTTTGAAAGTTTCTTGGTTTTCCCCCTCCAATTCAGCATAAAGATGGGCACATGATGCTTGTCAATGCTTCTGTACACGCAAGCCTTTCTTTATGTCAAAATGTCTTACAGCAACTCTTCAGCAGCTTCTGTACAGCACTCTAGACATGTCAGGGGAGCAAACAAAGTTATCAATTTCCATCTTGAAGAAAATCTATGAAGAGGCTACTGCATTGCCAGAAATCTGTGCATGTCAGGAAATTAATCTTCATGACAGAAGCCTGCGGATATCAGGCATGCCAGTCTCTCCCAGAAGGTCTGAAAGGCAACAATTACTACTTTTTCACACCACAGCTTAGTAGTTACATTAACCCCATACTTCAGAATTTCTACCAGGTGCCTGCAGAAGCAGAAAACTAGACCAGAAACACCCTCCAAAGGCAGCAAGGCTTTCGCCATTTCTTTATCAGCTATAGTTCTGAATTAGACTCCTTTACAGGAGGGAGAAAACAAAAAATCTGCTGGGCTGCTGACAGCACATATGGCACAGTTGTGCCTAGGATTTATCTTCTACTCAACAAAAGCTAAGAGCAAGCTGAATATCACAGAAGGGCGAGAGACAAAAGTAGAGAAAGCTAGTCTAACATCTCCAATCCCTCCCCAAAGATGGGCCTTTAGAAATGAACTGCAGCATAGAATACAATCTTAAGCCACATCCACTAAGGCTCCTGCTAACGTGCACATCAAATACTTTCTCGTATGCTTTGTGCATACATAGCCTCAAACCTAACAACTAACTTAAAAACAGAGTCTCCCCATCTAACTGAGCACAGACCTTGTGTTCTTCTCTCCATTAAAAGCTGACTATGTCATCTTGGAAAAAAAATAATATTTGGTGATGAGAACTCTGCAATTGCAGGGACATACCATATCCTTTCACCTACTGTCCTCCTAATGCCCTATAGGACAGCAAACTTCAAAGAAAAAAGTGGATGTTGTACAATACTATGGTAGTTTAGTTCTAGTTTAGGGTGGGTTTTCGGTTTTGCTTTTTTGAAGGTGAGCTTTTGACACCCATCAAGGTAATCCTTTGATTTATTTGCTCTAAGAGATTCTTAGAGGACTGAGTCACACCACTGCAGTTGAGAAGTCATCTACTTGCCATCCCTCCTTTATTCCCCCCAGTCACACCCTACATTTCCACGCAGTCCAATTACCCGTATTTTATGAGGGCTTTTTTCAGACAGCAAGAAAGACTGAACTGATGAAAGAGATGAGCAAATGAAAAATTGGACTCAGTCTGGTCACATTAAAAACAAACTCTTTGAAACTTAGTTGCAAGAGTTGAGCGGCAACCAAGCAATTGGAATATGCTTTGAGAAAAAAAAATCTTTCAGTTTTCAGAATGGAACAATACATAAGGATGAATATAGCATCCAGGAGATGGTCAATACCATGAGCAGTGGTATTGACATCTATAGTGCATCTATAGAGCAAAAAGGGAGTAGGAATATTAGCAAATGGCAGAGTGAGACAGTTGTCTCCTATGGCAAAGAAACACATAGAAGTTTGTTGCTAGCAGAATTCAGAGGAAAAGGAAGATTGATGCTACATATCCTGAGATAATCCCAAGTCTGCTTTTAAGAGGTGCAATCCACACACTCCTTTGGAAAGAGTTCTGTATGTCTCCCTTGATTATCAGAACTCAGTAGTCAGCATGGTAAAGCTTGGTTATGGCATCAGCTGCCACTCCTCAACTTGCTTCAACATACCAGACACACTCACAAGTAGTTGGACCACCTTTCAAAGCACCAGAGAAATACCCATTATGAACAAAGCCAGAGCACTCGGGAGGTGGATCTTCTGGTAGCTGAGCTTCTTGTCTGCATTTGGCTTGTCCACACCTCACAGCAAGTCACAGTCCAAACTACTCATACTGCCACAAAAACATGCTCTGGTGCAGGAGGACTCTTCCATGAGCTCCTGCCAAGCACCAGAGATGTACTTAATGCAAAAGTCTCAGTGGCCACCATTCTTCCCATTTAGAGAAGGCTATACATGAGAGCACCGTTCTCCCTCCAGCTTCTTCTAGGCTGGTCACAGAAGTGTTTTGGTTTACCCGATGTGAGGCCTTCCAGGGTGGCTCAGTTTTCAGACTGATATGCTGAGCAGCACCAGAACTGCAGGTATCAGAGGGGTTACCAAAACGTCCTAGTCAGAAATGCAAGTCTTAAAGCGACCAAGATTTCAGAGATTGTCCCATGCAGTTATGTCCGTACACACACCCCTCCTGTTTGCCCTGAAGACATTAAGTTTAACAAATTGGCAGGAAACTGCTTCATGGCAGAGGGGGGAGAAAATAAGCAGTGCAGTTTTACAGAGGGGCCGGGGGGTGGAGGGGGAATTCTGAACAATGGTAAGAGGCATGAGTGGTTGAGCAGACAATATGCCCAAAAGTATAACAAAATTTAGATGCCAAGCTAACTCACACTCACTTGTCCTTTAAGGAAACAAGAGGTAGTGAAGACGGCAGGACACCAAAAGAGCCACAAGCTTCTCAAATGTGCTCAAGGAGTTCATAGTCTAACATTTGCACACAGATCTTGACTCCTTCGCTACTTCCAAGGCACAATCAGAAGCAGGATCGCTTTCCTGAGCTTCTCCTGTAGTGCAGCAGAGAGAGCACATAGGAGTAGCAACAGAGCAAGGCGAAGGGCAGCAGCAAACAACAGCTAAAACTACACGTCAAGACAAGAATGCAGGTTTCAAAAGGTGTCCTGAAAGCACCAAAGGCAGCACTGTGAGAGTGGCAGGGCACATGCATAAGTGAGACAAGGCAAGAACAGAACAGTAGAACGCAGATGAGCTCAACGGACAGAAGAGCACAAGACAGAAAAATATGGTAATTGGGAAAGCCAGCATAAAACAATTCAGGAAAAAGATGGCAAGAGGGTGAACTAACTAACAATGAAATGCAGTCAATTGCAAGAAAAATAGCACTCAATACCAGACTGCACTAAGATTGCAATCCATTAACAATCAATTATAGTGAAACAGCAATAAGATGCAGCCAGTAAAATGACCAGCTGAAGGAACTATTCTTTTCCACATGTCTAAACTACAATTCCCTCTACCCAGTTGCCACTTTTTAATTGTTCAGTCAATTAAATTAAGCCTGTGTCTATTCTATACATAGCTGTAGTATTTATGAGACTATTAAGAAGTCATACTTGAACTTGGGGCAGGGGGGTTGCTTGCAAGGTTTTCATGTAAGCGTTTGGGAAAGATTCTTATGCTATCACATCCACACTTAGCAAGCTGTATCAGCTCATTCCCATACATCAGAGGGCAGCTGGTGGTGTTTGTTTCTTTCAGGTAAGACACAAAGATTAAAGGGAAGATAACTGGTGGAAATCCACTCACATTCCCCTCCACAAAGACCTGTCACACTGTATCCCAGGAATGCTCTATGTAAGTCTTACTGAAGCCCCAATAAAACTGCAGGGAGTTTCCCTTTGCAGGGGTCCACATTTATAGCAGTAAGAGTAGGGTCATCTACTTTCCTTCAGCGGTGGAAGTGGTGGACTTCCCGTGCTCATGCTTACAAACCACAGATGCTGCTGCTGTGTCTTCGCCTGGAGATTCTCCTCCTAACCGTGAAGGCTGACACACATCTCACAAGCTCCTCCACGTTCACACCAAAGGATCACTGGAATGCAGCAGATCGTAGGCCAGCGTGGTTGCAATTTATAAATACCAGTTTCCAGTAATGGACCAAAAGGGTCAAAGAATAGTATTCAGCCACCAGCAGAAAACCTATATTCACCTACTGTAAGTGCAAATCCATCTTCTGATGGGAAGGATCGGATGCAAACATTAAACTTAGTCTTTTCTTGGGTAGCTAGGTTAGGAAGATTTGATTCTATCTAAAGAAGTTCCTGCCCAATGTTTTAATTTGGCCTCACAAGCAAACACCATAGGGCTTAAATAGAAGGTCTCTATCTACTGAGCAGACAACTCTCTTCCATAGCAAAGACATGTCTGCTATTGTGTAAAGTTACTTTTGTTAAGACACAAACTAATGGAATTGATGCACTGCGCCAAGGAAACTTGAGCAGACAGCCTTGGCGGCAGTACGTACACTGGTTTACCGCAGAGAAAGAAATACAAAAGCTTTTAATGAAAGAAGCCAAATGCAAAGATAATAGCTTTCATTTCACCGCAGCATTGCAGAAGGAAACAATTCTTTTTCCAAAGGACTTCTCCAAGTTATAAACTAGCAAAGGCCCTGTGATTTCATAGATAACATCCTGGTTTGTCCTCTTAAGAAACTGGCAATCAATCAATACAGCAAATTAAAGTTCAATTTAGTTTGACAGGCTAACAGAAACAGGATATGATACAATACATTTAAAAATCTCATTGACAGCCAGCAGACAACTGCTTATGCCTTGTGTATCAGGCCCAGTTTCACTGAACTTTACTGCAGCTACAGAGCTACAACTTTTGGAGGGCAGGAGATTTAGTTATTCAAAGCTCCACCTCCGACACTGAGAACATGAGTTTTTCTTCTCACAGAAGAGAGCCACACGTGCTTTGCTGCTGGTACAGCCATGAAACATGCCCTTCCTCAGCTGCATCTGCCTGCACGTTACCCCAAACACTGTTGTCCAAACTTTCAGGCTGCTGCCCAGTTTGGTGTGTGTGGGTGCAGGAATGGCACTAAAATTATGGGGAAGGTAGAAAGATTTGAGAACTGTTTCACTAACTTAAACTCACCTGGACCAGACATCAGAGCTTTAAAACGATGCAAAGGGCCAAGTCATTGTTCGGCTGTGTGAAGTATAGGCCTTTCCTTTGATCCTTGGAGATGTGATATCCCAGGCTCCTTAAGTCTGAAATGGTCCTCCCACCCCACCATACATTTTGGTTTGGGATATTATGATGAGTAATTAAGTACCTTCTGATTATACATGCTAAAAAGATTTGCTGTGTTAGGGCATCTGGTTTTCTAGTACACACACTGTCACTAGCTTTACAGAGTTTCTAGAAAATTAGAGTTGTTTCTAAAAAAGAAAGCAAACAACAAAACCCACATTATTTTCTGAATACATAAAGGTGTTAGTCATTTGGGATGCCAATTTAATAGTAGAGTCATCTAAATTAATACAGATTAAGCAATTTAAAGTTTTACACCATATTAAGAGTCATGAATTTAAGTGGCCTGCAAATACCAAATTTTGAAGAACCTGGCCATATTCCTGGGAAAGGAGCCCATTACCTAGAAGCCAGCCAAGTATCCTTTGATAATAACTACAGCAAGGTGGCACAGTGTCAGACCCTGTCTGTTCACTCTTTTCTCCACTGCTTTCTATACCACTTCCAGTACATGCTGCTGAGACTGCTCTAGCACGTTTTGATTTTCCAGAGTGCAGACAAGAAGACAATCAGCTCCATGCAAGCTTTTGGGAGCAGAAAATGGAGAAAGAACACCACAGAATTTCCAGCCGACCTTAGTATGGAGGGGGTTTTGCTCAGGTGAAGACCCAGCTAACCAAGATGCAGCCCAAGCCCCCATCCTTGCTTCTGCATGGAGTCACTAGTTTCCAAGACACTTTCCTATCTGTTTTTCAGCCCAGTTCTATAGCCATTTTCCCACCCCGATGACTTCCAAGAAACACAAATCTACAGGAGAGGTTCAGTTCTCTCAGTGTTAGGGCACAACACAAGACAAGAAGTCAAAATGGGCATGGTGCTGCAAGCCTGTGCTGGGACGTTCAAACACCCAGGGACCTCTGTGCTGTCAAGAGCAGAGTACAGCAGACTAGCGAGGCATTCAAAACCAGCCCCTCGCACAGCATCTTTTCATCATGGCTTATCAGGACTCAAAGCTAGCACTCTCGGAGACAAACACCCCATCCTAGATACCCACAGTTAAAGAAGCAGATGCTGCAGAACTAGAAGCAGCTGTGGCAGCCTTCAGAAGGGTGAACAAGTAGCAGTAACTATATGCACCCCTAACACCTGCAACCTAAGAGGTCATGCTGAGTGGTGGTTTGGAGAACAGACTAGCAACTCTATCTAAATAAACCTGAATAACGCAATAGTAATTGAGTGCCAATTACATACGCATACCTAAATACCCATACGCCCCAATTAATGTCAATATTGATGTGAGTACTCTTCCACTCCCATACAAAAGCACTTCAGAAATAAGAGGTGAGGACAGCAGAAGATCTGTAACATTTCCACTGAATTCAACTGTCTGTACTTCCACTCAGGAGCCTTTATTATTCACATTTTAACCCGTGGAACAAAAGCACTGGGGTAGTCTGAAGAACAGAACCCTCAATTAAGAACTGTGGCACAGTTCAGGCGTGCTCTTCACTGACATTTAAACTACTTCAAGATTATCTTATCAAACTTTTGAGCATAAGTACTACACAGAAAACTGGATTTGGATTTCAGAGAGACAACCGAGTATGCTGCATGTCAGCTCTGTCAGCAGCAGGACATTGCTGTTCAAGGCCAAGAAGAAAAAGGACAGAGGCTTGTCATTAGCAATAAGATTCCGCAGTGCAGCCATGTGCTACCAGCTCTTGGTCATTTTACTACCCTCAATGCAGTAAGGAAAATCTAGACACTTATTACACAATTTCCAGTCACCCTGCATTTAAGATGATGGCAAGTAAGCAGCACCAGCTCAGATAAAAACTCTGGACTTGAATTTTTCTTCCTTCTATGTACATTCTCAGCTTTCTCTTCTCCCTCCCCCCCTTTCTCACTTGTTTGAGGGGCTGGGGTGAGAGAGGGGGAAGGTCAAAGTAAAACAGTAGTCACAGCACCACTAAAATACTTCCTCCCCCAACTCCATATCAAGTCATCCTACCTTCCTTTCACACCTGTCTTGCCCATTTAAACCAGAAGACCTTGCAGCTGATTGTTATCACCTAGATTTTACTATCCACTACTGCCTAAGCAGTGATGTTTTCAGTTTACTTTAAATACTACTTTTAACACTCTTCTGAATTGAACCTGAGGAAAGACTCCCGACAAAGTCCCACACTTCTGTGTACTTGGGACTGAGCAGAGTATTTTGTACATTGTCTCAGCATACAAGCACAATCACTGCTCTGGACAAGTTGTCAGATAAGACCCTCTAGTGTCAGAAGAGGCTATGAAAGTACTTGCTTTATCGCAAGACTGAGGAAGTCAGGGAGTGACCATAGTGTTGAAACCAGAGAAGCCGCTTTCTTCTCTCCCCCCTCCAGTTCTGCATCCAGCCTTTGCTACGAAAGGTATTTCACTTTGATTCTCTGCCTCTGGCAGCCCCATCATTAGTTTGCTCAGTGCTACAAGCTTAAGCTACTCAGTGCCTTATCCTGTCAAATAATGAACACCTCCATGGATGGCAGCTCCCCAGCCTCTCTGGGCCATTTCAGTGTTTGATCATCCTCACAGATTTTCCTGACTGGAAGTTTCCCTGATGCAACTTGTGCCTGTTGCTCCTTAAGGGCCTGATGTCCATAGCAAGGAAAACAAAGCCATGCAAAAAACCCAGAAGCCAATACCTAAGACAACCTTACAGTCTCTCTTGTCTCTCTCTATCCCCAACCCCACACTGCAGTTAGCTTTCTCTGTCCATCACCCCCTCCCTCACCTTCTTCCCCATCACCTCCCCGCACTCTTCACAGAAAATTGGACTTGGTTTTCCCACCCTCGCGCTGCACAGCCCGGCTTCTGCCCCAGCCGCCACCTCCTCCTCCGGGCTCTTCCACGAAACGACTCGGCAGAGTGGGCAGCTCCACCGCGCCCACGGACCCCGCGAAGGACGAGGGAAACCCAACAGCCTCGTTTGTTTCACCTGAGCGCTGCCAGAGGGAGCATCGGAGAAATTCTCCCGGCGTGCCGGGAGGCAGCGCGGGGGCCGCCCGCCCGCGGCGGGTCCTGCCCCCCGTCCCATTTCAGGAAAGGGGTTTCCCACCCGCACCCGCTCCCCCTCCGCGTCTACCACGTCCCCTCCCGGGTCGCTCCCCCTCACCCCCTAACTCCGCAACCCACGGCCACCCACCCCGCTCCCTTCTTCCCACGGCACCGCGGCTGCTTGACACGACCAGCGGGCCCGTGATTTCCTGCGGGGGGAGCGTTACCTCGAGGGCAATGTCCTCGCAGCAGCAGCGTCTCCGCATCTTTCCTCCCCTCCGTTCGCCTTAAACCCAAACTCTCTCCCTCCCCTCCCTCCCCCGCGGGGGCGCACGCGACGGGCGCTGGAGCTACGCGGTGGCCCACGCGCGAAATCGCCTCCGCGCACCGACCCGGCGGCCGCTTGTTCCGCCGGGAGCGTTGACGCGGGCAGCCCCAAAAAGTAACGGGTTTAACTTCTAACTGCTCCCCGAGGCGCACCCGGAGCCGCCGCCGCCCCTCCCGCGGCCGCCTCCCGCTGCGCGGAAAGCCCCGGCGGAGAACGGCCGCCGCGCTGCCGAGGAGGGGGCGGAATAACCGGGGGGTCGCCGGGCCGGAGCAGGTGCCCATAGAGCCGCAGCCGCTCAGCACGGCCGCGCAAGTTGGGCGGACGACGGCGGCAGCGCGGCCGCGGCACTCACCCGCCGGACGGGGAGAGACCTTCCCGCGGCCACCAGCAGCAGCAGGACCGCGAAGCCGAGCGGCGGGGAGACGGGCATGTCCGGGGTGGCCCCAGGAGCCCGACTCCCGCTCCCCGCGGAGGCTGCGCGGCGGGGGCTCCGGCGGCCGCTTTTTGTAGCGGCGGCGGAGGCGGAGCCGGGGCCGGCCCAGGTGCGGCGCGGCCCCGGCCCGGATGGGGCCGGCGGGGAGCGGGGCTGCGGGGTCGTTCCGCGGCGCGGAGGGCGGCCTGGGTGCTGGCGTCGTCAGCGGGAAGGGCTGCCTCGGGGTGGGGGGGAAGGAGAAAAAAACCCGAGAAAACGCTTTCGCGATCCTGTCCCCCACCTCTTCGACTTCTTCTATTTTAGCCTGACTTTGTCCAGGCTTGGGCATCTTGGTGGCCTCCGTGCTGTTCGTGACGTCCAGGTTTTATTAGTTTTTAATAACAGTAGATGCAATTATTCATTTATAACGTGAATTTGCAGAGCTGCAAGTCAGATGAGAGCTTGGCTTCTAAGTTAAAGTCAGGGCACCGGTCAGTCCCAGCAGTAGTATAATGTGTAAATTCGGAGGATTTAGAAAACTTACTTGCCTAGCAAAAGGGTGCTCTGAATTTGTTTTCTACTAGATTCATATCATTGTACTTAAGCGTCTGCTTCACACTGACTAGCAAAACTAAACCTTCAATAAATCCTGTATATTTGGCGAGATTATACACCAGAATCTGGAAGAAGGATGCATACAGAACCTAACCAATTTAGAAGGAAATATCGAAATTTAACTGGGAACTGGCAAAAAGATTTTGCATTGGTCTGTTAGATGTTACTGGAAAATAAAGAAGTTAATAGTTTAAATATTAATGATGTATATTAATTTCAAATACAACATAGCATCAAGCTGATGCTTTGGGAATGTAACTAGTCCGAGCATTGATGCTGCGAGATCATGAAATCATTAAATTCTTCAGCATGTGAATTGCCACGACAGAAGTTACATCTCAACAGCTAACTCCGGGCGGAAAGAATTTGCCATGGTGGTTTGGTTGACTGAAGGCTGAAAAGATATTTCCTTCAACCTTTCTAAAGGGAGAGAAAACAAAGATTGAAGGAAAAAAAAATTAGTCCCAAAGAGGAGAGAAAGAACATATATTTTGGGTTGTTAAAAGACATGATCCCCAAACACCCCAAGTTAGTTGAAACCCCTAATGTCTGCCTCAGGTGATGTTCTTTATGTTGCTCATTGAGATTAATTTTTTTACCATCCCAGTAAAATAAATACTCTGTTCCTGTAGAATAATTATGCGTGCTACAAGACATTGCTGAAGACTTAGGGAACAGTGAGGAGGAGTGAAGAATAAAGATCTAATTGAAAAAGTATGTTCAGCTGCAGCAATGTCACCTAGAACAATGAAAAGACTCCATCATTTTTAAAGAAATCAGTGATCACCTGGATTTAAAAGATTTGAACCCATACCTAATGTTCACCTCAAAGGGATAAAGATGAGACAGGGAAAAGCCTGCTTATTTTGCCCGAATCTGTATTTTTGTGTGTACGTGCTAAGACAAACTACACATAGATGAAAGAAACTTCTGTAAAAAACTACATTTCTGTTTCCTGCAGTTATCACATGACATTGCAGGAAGCAACCAGAGAATATCTGCAATACCGTATCTGCTGAGAAATGCAACTCGGAAAACTAAGTTGGCTGTTAACTAATCGTTTTCTGTGGTTTGACTCCCCAGAAAGGTTGAGAGAGGACCCTGCCCAAGGCCAGTTACACCTCACAGGAATGTTGTACTTGAAGCCCAACACCTGATCCCGTTTGGAAGTGCCTGTGGGCTGGCCATACCTCCTGGCACCTGAAGACCATGCATGTTACAGCTGCTTTCAAAAAACCAACAAAAATACTGTGCAACTGCACAAAATCTCCTCCAGCTTCCTTCAGGCCTTTAAATAAAGGGAAAGAAACCTCTTCCACCTGGATGGCACCACCAGCCTTAGCAGGGTGCACCTACTTCACATGCGGATCTCTACTGCTTTCTGTTGTTTCCGCACCAGGCTTTTTAGTTAATTTTTCCGGCTAGGACTTCTGCTCCCAAGGTGGCTCCCAGCACCTGTGTGCAGCAGCAGGCCAGCTGCTTTTGTGAGAACTTGATTGCCTCATGTCTCTGTTGAAGAGCCTTAGCAGGGCTATGAGGGTGACATATATCACTTTGGAAGCAGGGGCATTATTTTGGAAGAATTCTGCTTTCCAGAAATAATCAAAGGTAACTTTTTACATATGATGACATCATACAGTAGTTATGTTAGCTATGTGAATGCTTTTTGGAGGAAAAAACCCAATGGATTAGAGTAAACTCTGAATAGCCACATTTTCATTGCATGCTATCAGTTCTCAGTGCAAGTTACGCACTTCGTGCCTCTCCATGAACAGTAATTATTTGCCTTTTATAAACATTGCCTCTTATAATAAGTTTTTTTATGGGATAGCGACATACAATTGTTGGAAACAACCTCAGTGTGAAAAGATCTAAACTCTTAGTGAAATTTTATTCCTTTCTTCCTTGTATATGTGTATTTGAAGTTGCAGGCTTGCTGAGATTCAGAGAATGAAGGGTTTTACCTAAACTCAGGATTTAAATGAAAAATTGAGGGACTTGCTGCCCTGGACAGTGGCCGTGTAAGAGTTGCCCATGTGCCTGAAAGGCTGTTAGCTATTTACTCCTGTGTTCTGTAACTGTAGCATGCCGCAGCAGTGAATGTGCTTTGGCTCTCTTTTTTTTTTTTTTCCTTTACAAAGACAAGAGGAACTGTCAGTAAAGATCCTTCCCAGCTCAATAAAAGCTAAAGTATCTGAGCTGAGGCCCAGCAACCTATGAAGTTATTCAAATATATAATGAAGAAATTTGAAATATGTGTTTAGGAAATGAAGCAGAAGTAGTTTAGTGTTGAATTGTTGAATGTGGATGGTGTTTGTAGAATTTTAATTCGTATAGATACCTACTTAACTGAAATAAAAAGTTCACTTAAGCTAAATCCTTCTGTAGACCTCCTGGGGAAAAAAAGGCAGCTCTGAGCAGTATTATGCAAATGAGAGTGACAAGCACATAAGCTACAACTGCTATTTTACAAGCACATTGGTGTTTAGAAGGGAGATCATCTTGTCTTGGAGCTATGTACGCTTCAGTATCTTTGGAGAAACTAAATCATCTGAATTGTACCTTGAAATCTGGACTTTGGGGAGTGGCTAATTTAAGCATCTTAGTAATATTCAAAATGATTTTGCAGTATTCTATATCAGAATGTGGCTACAACAAATAGTTATATGACAGATTAATGTACAAAACTTTTACATGTGCATTGGGAAGCAGGAGAATTTCTTCTGGTTACCAGTCATAGTGCACATCTATGTATTAAATCTCAATCATAGAATCATAGAATGATTTAGGTTGGAAGGGTCCTTAAAGATCATCTGGTTCCAACCTTCCTGCCATGGGCCAGGATACCTTCAACTAGATTAGGTTGCTCAATAATCTCATTAGTTTAGTGCTTATAAGTGCTAATTGTTCTGCTACTTAAACTACCTGCCCACATGTAGGAGCATGTGCTCAGTGCATGAAATGTCTCACGGTAGCTATGCAGTTCTGGAGCGCAGGTTTGAAATCACCCAGTTTTCTATAGTGTAGATGCAGACTCAGAATGAAAGAACATAAGTTGTTGCTAGTTTGCAGTTCCAGACATGAGGGCCTGATTGTATGCAAATGTACAAAAAGAACAAGTAGTGCTTGAGCAAAATGGACAGCTCCATTTTTCAGCTGTCAGGTAGTATGGCTTGTATACTTTGGGCTATATATTTCTTGATGACAACAAAGAAATGAGTGCAAAGATTTTTTTTTTTTTTTTCTTTAAACTAAAGTTGTGTGAACTATGGAATTCTGCTTTGGGGGTCTAACTGCCTTGTGGATTTTTTTCTATGTAATTATTGTATGGAGAGAATGATTTAGCTAGGCATTTAATTGCAATACAAAGCTTACATTCTCTGTCTTATAAAGAAGAAATTACTTTACATCTTTTCCATAAAATGTTGTTGAAGGATTCGTATGGCCCTGTGTTGAGTAATTTGTGAATCTCACCCAGACGTTCCTATATTTAAAAATCTTAGAAGTACAGAAATGTAAAGTCATGTAATATAATAGGAAACAACTTTATTACAGTTTGAATTTCTTAGCACAATTCCTTACTCCCAATTCAAATTTCCTAATTAAAAATCCTCTGTTCAAGAATGCTTTGTTGAGAATTGTATTTTGGACTATAGAAGGCTGCTAGGATGAACAAAATGAAAAGATGCTAGCACAAAGGAAATGATGGTAAGAAATACTCAGTAAAGCATTCAATTTCTCCCCTCATTTTTCACAAGAAGAAAGTAGGAAGCTATGAATCACAGAACAAAGAAAGGAAAGAGTAAAGTCAAATTATTCTTTATTAAGTAAAATTGACAGATATATTACTCTCCTGTCTCCCTCTTCCATAGTGGTAGCTTTTTTCTGTGAGGAAATTATGTGGAAATCACTCCATTCAATATCTTCTCACCAAGGGAAACCTTAATATAGAAAAGGAAAACTGCCTTGTACAGTTTGATCTATGTCTTGGGCAATGATCACAATGCTGGCCTTTTTTGAAAAGAGACAGAGATGATTTCTATCTACTCTAGGCTAGATGCCTAGTAGGTAGGACCTGGATTCCCTCAGCAAAAGGATTCCCAAATGCTGAGACAAACATTTAGGAGTTTCTCTGCAGCCTCTGATGAGATTTTGAGAAAAATGCCCTTTGGAGAGGGACAGGATGTGTCTCTTGAGAAAGACGTGATATTTTATAGTCTAGCATTTTGGATCAAAAAATATTCCCTAGATGAATGAGTGAGATGGGGAACCTGTTTCATGGGTTTCCCATGTGCTATCGTGGCTATGACTAAAGAGAGAGAGAGAGAGAGAAGGGTAATGTTTGGATTAAATTCTATAGATTGTAAATATGCAGGCTAAATCCTATCCATTTACATGGCCATTTACTTTACAGTAATTTTACTTTTTGTGCTCATGTGCCCAGTGAGAAGGAGATCACAAACTTAATCACGGTGTCTTTTGAGGCCATAGCTTTTCACATCATAACCCCCCCACCCCAAAAAAGAGGGTGACCCTAACCATCATTCATTTCCATTGTTATACAGCAGCCTGCTCATAAGTCATCTGAAGCTGCAAGGAAGAAGGGCAATTATCTGTTTAACGCAGTTCTCTAAATTGCCGTGTCCGTAAGGCAAATAGTCATTCTGCATTTGAGTATCTGTTCCTGCTTTGGTGATTAGCCAGCAGACTTTGAGAAATTAATATTAGGAGTTTTAATTAGCAAACCTTTTGAACAACCACTTGACTAATCTGAATATCAAATAGAAACACTGGTAGGAGGAATTACTGATTAGTGAATATATGCAGGAAGCTGCAGACAGTTTATCTGTTAAGACATGCTGCCAAGATCGGTTTGGAAAAATGAAATATAAGGTGAATTGGAGGAGTCAACCTGTTGATATCATAAGATATTAAAAGTTGCAAGTCAACAAGGAAAGTCCAGGAGTCGGAGCAGGAGATGGGGGGAAAGGCAAGGGGTCAGAGAGGACCTGCTTTAACTTCAGATGCGTCATTTTGTCCTAGAAAGACAAAAAAGGTAATGCTTTCCTAATATCCAGAGAGCCGAACCACATTTCCCTGGAGCTGAATGAGGCCTAGGGGGAAAAATACTGATTCCTATATGTTAATTAAGGTGAAAGTTGGAGCTGACATTAAGGATAAATTTTGGGTGAGATCTCAGTATTTATGAAAAATGATAAAATAATTTTGGTGAAGATTGAACCTCACCTGAATTCTGTGAAGAGTATCTTGATTAATAATACAGAATACAAAAATATAAGGCAAATGATAGGTCTATCAGCAAGATAAGGATTAAGTCAAAATCCCAAAAAACTGGCAGAACACAACCACTAATTCTTATAGACATTTGGGAATGTGAAGATAGTGGAAGCTGGGTAAGGCAGATCTTGCATTCCTGGACATCTGTTAATCACTAGTCATCTAACTAACTAATAACTTAGCTGAATCATTCCTTTATTAAATAGTTGATGCGGTAAGTCAGAGACTGTTCAGATATCCCCAAGGACCTTATTAGTGTATATTTATATCTAATAAATTAGAAATTGTAATACAAATAGAGAGGCATAAAAACAAATCATACCTGTTAGCAGTTGTTTATTTCCCCATCCTAATCTCTGCTACATAAGAATCATGTGGCATTTCTATTTCCAAAGTCTGTTTCTGGATTTGACCTTTAGAGTGGACTGTTGCTAAGTTTAAAAAAAAAAAAAAAAAAAAAAAAGAAAAAGAAATCTTTCCTGGATTTCTGAGAGTTAGTCTATGCATGTTTCTTTTGTGCTCTGCAGGCCATATTAGTCACTGGAAAAGGTATCTCTTTTGGCTTTTATATAATCAGACTTTCCTTAACAATACCCTGCTTGTGTGGTGCAGATAGAGGTACCACATCTTACAATGTCCAGTTTAGTATGTGTGATGTGTGCCCTAGGCGTATAAATAACACCACAGGCTTCTGCAGAAATCTGATCAAGAGACTTGTCATAGCTGTGCAATTATGTTCCAATATTAAAAAAAAATCAGTAGAAACATCAGCATACTTAAAACTGCAGCTTACACATTCTATACATTTGACTTTCAGTACTTGTGTCGAGTTATACTTGCGTACTGCTGCCAAATGTTCTTCCAGACTATCAAAAAATAATGAATTAGTTTAAATATTAAGAATAGCTTTAGTCAGTGAAGAAGATTACTGAACAAAAAAACTGTTGGTCTTTCCATAAAATATTTCACCTTGAAAATGAATATTCTGAATCTCTGCTGAACAAATTTTAGTTACAACCAACCAGAATCTAGAGGCAGAAACAGAGGGTGTGGATGAAGAAAATTATTCTATGCAATTAACAAATCTTTTAAGTTAAAGTTTAGCTGAAATGTTACCTTCTTGGAACAAGCTCATTCCAATCAGTGGTTTTGTGAGATTTAGAAACCTGACCAGAAAACAAAACCCTTCCCTCTACAACTGCAAGCTCTTTTCCATAGTTTTTATTAACTCTACCTATTGTTATATAAAAGCTCATCATACAGCCATGCTCCAGACTTCTCATGAATCATCACCTAAGAACAAACACTTCTATGAAAAGTGAGTATCTTAACATATGGCAGATCAATGACTTCAAATTAATGTGTCCACTGTAAAGCAGTGGGAAAGAGTATGCCTCCCTTTGTCTCACCTGCTTGAACTTGCCTCTAAAAATCAGAGGAAATGGGTAGGAAAATCCTTCTGGGTGACAGTGCTGTTGAGTGACGAAAGAATAATACAGACTATGGATGCACCCTCTAAGCTAATTCTGGACATGTTCTTCTTTATGTTCTCAAACACAGGTCTTCATGAGTTAGGCCCCTGCTTTCACAGAGACTAGTTAAGTGTCATATTTCAAGCATTTGTTTTTTGTTTTTTTTTTATAATTTCTTAAATATTTGTGTTTTGCTCACATGGCATCCTTGTCTTTGTGTTCAGTAGCTTGAAAAAAAAAACCCCACTATGCTAGAGTTAATTTAGGAATTTGAATGCTTATTATGATATCCTGGATGTATACAGCATTCCTGGGAGTAAAAGGTCTTGGGGTCTTGAATTCCTATTGATTATGTCAGCTGGGAGGAATAATTTATGGTGATTCAAGTAATTAACTGCACCTTGTTAGACGTTTGAAGAGCTGGCTGTCACCAAATTAAGTGTAAGAATTTACTATCCCACATATGACTAGGACAGAGAAATACTTTGTGACTATTCTTAAAGCACACAAAGACAAAAAAGGAGCCTTCTGAATAGATAGTAGATTGTTGCTGTCACAAAACATAGATTGTTTGCATAAACTAACTGGAAGGATATATGGAAATTAAAATTCATTGTAACCTGGAAGTAATGAGCTAGTGCATGGTATTGAGGTAACAGAACGGAACAAACCCCCAGACAGGCTCAGAGGAGATGGAAAATGGAGATTGGATGCTGACAAACAGAGGAAAGAGATGCTCTCAAGAATCTGATGTGCTATATAAAGTAGTTGAGATCAACAATATACTCTTCATCTCTATTTTTGATATTATACAGGATGGAGAAAAAAAATCTTTTTTGGTGTAAGTTATATAACTCAGTACGTTATTAATTTGCACCTTCCTTGGTATTGTCCCATATAGACTTTCACTTGTAAATGTGGCAATGCACAGATCTTCCTTTTTGTTGCTCTGCTCATCTATGTATTGTTATTTCCTATATGCCACAGCCTTTCTGCAAGAGGATATCCTGGGATAGTGACCTCCAGCAGAAAGCCATAGGTTTGTAACTCAAGAAGAGCCTTTTACCATCCCATCAGATGCCCCAGGACTTCATCAAGTAGTAGCTGCACTTTGCCACAGCAGATGCATTTGATCACTCTTAAACTGCAAAAGGAAGAACATAGTCCAGTCATGGGGTGTAAGTGAAGAACTGTGTTGCCAAATAGAAGTATCTGAAGGAAGAACAAATTTTATGCAAATTACTAAAGAGATAGCATAGACTGCATATCTTGTTTAGTATTACATGCATAGCATTAGTTTAATACTAATTGTGTCTGGAAAATTCATGGTTGTTCATCAGGTTTATCAGAGAATAATGCTGTGATAACGACTCCAAGGATTCCAGCCTGTATTTTAGAGCTAAAATGAGATGCAGGAAAATAATTGTATGTGTAGATTATCTGGTTCTCTTATTTTAATTGCAAAACCATCCATATTAAGCAGTTGGCACTGCTCTACTTCTGTAGCTATGTTCCCACACAGCTAAACTGGACAGAGAATGTACTGGTCTTTGTTGGGTATTCCAGATACAAACATTCCTGGTGTAGTTTTGCTTAATCTATATAGTTTAACAAGAATAAGCAAAGCCTGAGAAACCCCAAGCAAAAAATATGGATCAAATATCCTTTTCTGTCTTAAACATAAAGTTTTCTGCAGATTCAAAGAAAGTGTATGTATTGTGCAGAATCCAGGAATGTTTAAAAACTTGTATCTAGGAGAACTTACATTTTAGTATGTTCTATATTGTGTTCTGTTGTCATCATACGTCACTGAAACACAAACTAAAAGCTGTGTATGAGAAAGAACGTGAAAAAGCTAAGTTTTTCTCTTTTAGGGTTTTACAACTTTTTTATTTTACATGAATTGTATTATTAAAGCAAATATTCCTTTTTAAAGTAATGTAACGGAAACATCAGAGACTACAATCGGTGAACTTATTCTGGAAACTTTACTTTAAAACTATCACCAAATAGCCAAGACAAACTCAATTTCCTGGAAGCAGAGAAAAAAATTAAGCCAAGATTGAAATGGAAGTTCTAGTATAATGACCAATGGCCACCAAATAAAAAGCAGTAGAAGATTTACACATGCAATTGGTTACATGTGCCACATATTCTGTTTCTGTTAAGGTATGAAAAACAGTTTACTTGATGTCACACAGAAGAGCCACTCCTCTCAAGATCCAGTGGTCTGGAGACACTACTGTCCTTAAATAGATCACTGTAATATAGGTCAGATCTGTCCTCTTGGGCTTCTTGTAAAGAGGACAAACATAGAGCTTGGGATCCTTAGGACTGGTTGTATTAACAGCAAATATATGCACCACAGGCAGCTGGACAAAAAGAAGCTTTGGTGTAGATTCAGTGAGTTTGCTATTTCGTCTGTCCCAGCCTGCGCCTTCCAAGTATAGCCCATAGATATATACTCCTTCCTATATGGAGAGTAAGCAGATACATCACACAAAATAAAATGTTTTGTAAAATGAGTAATTGGCTTAAACCATTAAAAAGAATATATGTTTTATAGCAAAAAATATCTGACAGTGAATCTTTTTGAACTATTTAATTTTAAAGTATCATATAATCCTTTCTCAGAATATAACACTACTGAAATGGATGGCAATAAAAGTTGTTTAATAAAGCCCATACACCACACAATTTGATCTAAAGGTTACTATAAATTCCAAAAATCAAGAGGTGGTAGAGTGAAATGGTTCTTTTATTAAAATAGTTTTGTAACTGTAAAATAAAAAAATTAAAATCTCCATCCTTTTTGCTATTTATCCTCTATGCTGAGCAAAACCAGTGAGGTGAAGACTATAATAACTTTTTTCTCTAGCAATTCAAAATGATGGAATGATACACAATATAAATTAAATAATAAAATTAATACTGAAACATCTTTGTATATCATACATACAGAAGGAGGTGCTGTGATTTCTTCTTTGTTTTGCTTTAGCACTTCGTTATGTATTGTAACTGTATCTAAAGCCCAGCCTTTGTGTGCTCGAGTTGCTTCTTGTCTCATTGCTGTCAGGAATCCTTGAGAGATATATATCACACATGACAAAAAAAATCTTGTTTGATTATTTATCTGCATGGTTCTGCACTGAATGTTATAGACAGATATTCAGAGTTTTATTGAAAATGAGCATCTTGAGTAATGATAGCAAACTTTGCTTTGGGGCCAAAATAGGAACAAATAACGAAAGTGGCATAGAATGCATTACACTGAGAAAGATATTTTAAAATGGCACATAAAATAATACACTTTTTTTTTTTATACTGAATTAGTCGGTTAACAAATGTTTGCTCAGGATACTGATTTACAAATTATCATTAGGCAATCAACTACAGGATCCATGGTAGATTTGTATTTCAAGAGGAATTTGAAGGCAGACAAGATATCAATTATGTGAGCTGATATTTATGTAAAGGCAACTGAGGAAAAGGCAATTTTTATTTTAAATGAAAGAAATAGAAAAATAAAATAGATTTCACTGATGGAAAACAGAAAATGTGTGTCTGAATGTGTTGACAAAAATAACTGTGTGAGTGTGGGGAATCCAGACAAGGCAGTGCCTACAAAGGATGAAAAATTTATTTTTTTGTTAGGGAAGAAAAGGGAGTCCTAGACAGAAATGAAGGTAGATGACACAATCAAGCAGCAAGATAGGTGATATTTTGAGTATTGTTTTGAACAGACTTTACAGAGGATTGCAATAAAAAAGGTTTGAGAGGTAAAGGTCTAAATAGTATAAGCACAAGATGACAAATAACTGGGCAGCAAAGAGGTTTGGATGTTTTATTAAGGAAAAGCCTGCAAAAATGAAACATTTCTAGCAAATACCTGGTTGTTTCTGTATGTCTCAGAAGATGACAATGCAGTCACCAAAAAAACAATAGCTGCTATTTTATGCTACCAGATGAGCTACTTGGAGTTCTCAGAAAGAGAGTGAGGCAAAAAGAGAAAAGTTAACAATAGAGAACTGCATACTTAAAGAGTGATTACTGTAAAGACTTAAAGATTAAATGGCATCAGTTCCTTCTTGATACGGCATAAAGGAAAAGACTAGCATTTTGTGGGCTGTCAAGTATCTACAAGGAGGTGAAACCACCAACTGAAATACTGACAAGCCAGGAGGAAATTGTGAAAGTACATGGGCATGCAGTAGAAGACAGCACTTCAAGATTTAAGAAGTGGCTTAACATGCTAATTAGGACAAAGCCAATTAGAAGCTAAGATGTTTGTCACAGCTATAATATTCATATGTGATGTAAATAAAATTAATGTAGTACTTGAACATGTATTCAATTCACAAATACTATATGTTGTGATAAAAAATAAAACAGTGTGATCTAGGCTTCTAAATTTTCTAAAAATTAATTATATCTCTATAATAGGATATTTGGTTTTTCATAAGCCTGTTCACTTAAGTGTCAGGTCTACTGAATGGAATATCACACCACCACTAACATACATTCTCACTTAATAATGGTAATTTATAGGAGACAAACACTGATAATTGCTAAAAAATCACAATTGTTTAAATACAGTTATTGGTGATACTTTATAATACTATAAATGTATTTTTTTCACTAAACTGGTAAAATACATTCCTCATGTTTTATCATTATAATGTATTTGCCAATGCTATGATAGTTTTAGAGCTTGATTCACCAGTGCAATCAGTCTAGATTTTCCTCCAATGGCAGCACAGCATACTCCAATTTCTGATTTGCCTCACACCAGGCAATTTTTAAACTTTACTGTACAATTTGATTTACTCAGAATTTCCTGGTGAGCAGTATTATGAATACAGTAACTACACTTACTTCACCCCTAGCCATAGCACACCTTTTGTGTTGAGCAGACTTCTTTCTCCATCTACAGGACTATTTTTTTGGAACACAGTGGTTAAAGCAATCACCAAGTTCAAGACCATCTTGAGGTTGGTTTGCTATTAGGCTAAATGTTTTCTTTGGTCAAAATAATCTGGTTCCTTATCTCTTTTCTTCCACCATCATAAGGTGGATGCTTAGTGAAATAATATTACAACAGGTAAAATGGCACATAGATCCTTTCCCGTCTATGTTCTTCCAGATTCTGGCAATTTGGAGCTTAGGTACATCCTAACTTGAACGTTAAGTTTGGACAGTCATGTTTATTGCTCCCGTTGGGCCTGTTTCCCATGACTTTATCTAGTATCTTTTTTTTAATCAATTTATGATCTTGGCTTCTATGACATATTCTGACAGTGATTAAAACATTTTTTCTAGGTGTAATATTAAATTATATATTAGATATGTAGTAAAAAACATTAAATTATGATTAAATACAGTATTACTCAAGTCCTTTCAGTACCCTTACCTTGTGGATTAAAGAATCCAGTCATCCAAAACACATTTGGTCTTCCTTCATATATCCAAGTAGAGAATTGATTATTTCTTTCCAAAAGTTCAGTAAACCAGAAGCCAAGTGTTGAAGAATCCCAAGATACTCTTTTCCATACTTGAGGAATTCGAGCATCATACATATTATCCAGTGCATCTCTCAAATTCTGAAGGAATGGAATTATAATATATTAACTAAAGCAATCAAGGTAATAATTTAAAATAGAGTATTCCATATGTAGTAAATATGCTTTTACTTGCCTCACTCATAACAATAGTTCCTTCTATGGCTAATTTAAGATCATTCAAACTGTTGCGGAGTATTGTGATCACCTTTTGCATTCGGTCAATTTCTTGCTGAAGAAAAATATTCATAGAGTTAAGTTGTCCCATTTTAATTAAACGAGCTTTTACCTAAAATATAGGAGCGCAGAAGAAGGAATTTAGTTAAATCTGAAATGTTGAAATACTGTTGTCATATATGACATCTTAACTTTCTTGTGTTCAGAAAAGTAAATAGTAGACTTGTACTTCACATTACCCAACTAACATTTATCTCCTTAAAACTGCTGCAGGTTTGTTTGTTTAGTTTTTTTGTCTGATACTACCCAATTATTTATGATTTTGCTAGAATTCACCCAGAAGTCCCAGGAGACTGCTGTCACAAAAAGTCAAGACTGATTTTTTTCTGTGTTTTCACGTTGCAGCTTTGGAAGTCCGAGCATAGTCTCCATGACATATCTCCATGATTGTTAGATGTCTTGATTTTAAATAAAAAAGCCTCGTATCAATTCACACTGATAGCGATAAAGATGTTAGTTCCTTGCTTGAATCTGCTACAACCTACGATCTTTCTTTTCAGTTCAGAGTTTCTTTTTTGGAATGTCTTATGTGAAAACTCAACAGAGAGAACAGTAAGAAAACAACTATGATTAGCTTGCCTCATGGGGTATGTAATCTGGAGGAATTTTCTCTAGCATCTCTTCAGCTAAACGATAAACAATTGCTTCACGAGTTTCTCCGAGTCCTGCACCACTTTCTTTAGGCTGAATGTTGGTAATAGTATCTAGAACATCAGCTGCTGTATTACTTTGGTATCTGAGAGGGTAAGAAATATGATACAAATTACATGGTTTTTTTAATAGTTAAAAGGATACTTTGTAGAACATGCAACCTGAAAGTTGAGAAAAAACATACCATGTCACCAGGTTAAATCAAAAATCCCCACATTGTTTTCCTTTGCATCCTGCACCAAGCTGAACACACTGATAGCGAATAATGTGGTTTTCCATGGTTGTAAAGAATATGAACTTCCTTCTGCACACCCTGTTATACATTTGCTGGTTTTCTAATTCAGGGATAAGAAGGAGTTCCGCAGGCTGCTTTTCAACTTTTGAGAATGTGAGGTGGCAGAAAAACCTGTCATATGATTTCTAGGGATTCTAAGGAAAGGGAAGAAAATGGCATATGCCTGAACTTCTAAACAGCTATTTGCTTGGAAAAAGCAACAGAAGTTTTCTAACAAGGAAGAATATTTCCTTCACTTAGTTACGTCTTAAAAATGGAATGCAGAAGAAGGAAAAGGTGGAGGCATAACTCTGCAAGCTGCCCCTTTATTAAATAGTAATTTCATTCTGCCTTGAGGTATTTCAGGATTAATGATAAAAGCTGCTAGATTTACAACGTTGGAGATTAAAACCTTCTATTCCATAGTACAGCATGGGCAGTGCTAATATAAATTTATGTTCTGAGTCAATACAAAACGGTGAATTAAATTCTTGTGGCAGTTGATGGTAAAAGATCATAGACCACGTCAGTCCTTCAACACAACCAGAATCATAGGAGTACTTTTGTTATAATGCTATCTAGTGGCATAGAGATACCAGCGGCAGTAAGAAAGAAAACATAACAGTATATGTGTTGGTACTGCAGTGCTGGCATTACCTACTTTTACCTTATGGAATCATCTACATGAGAAACATACAGCCTGAGTCTGACTCAGGACATAGATTTGTACTGACTGAAAGCATAATTTTGCATGTCAGTTTTACTCTTCAACCTGCATATGACACCCGTCTCCTTCCATTACTTTGTCATACATAATTATATAAGAAATGAAACCAAGGATTGTAGCACAGGAAAAAAGACATGAAGTCCTAAAGCATCTAAGGTAGGATGGAGGTAGTATTATAAGACTACAGAAGCTAGATACTGCAGCATTTCAACAAACTGTTTGTGAATGCAATTATAAAAACTATAAATCAGAAAAACAGAAGGAATCCTACTGGCAGTTTGCTTCTCAGAGGATATGATTTTTCTTCTGAATGTAGGAATAGTGAGAATTTTGTCTGGCAAAACTCTCAAGCTTTTTTCCATTTATGGCCCTATTTAAAGAATGATAGATTTATCCATAACCACATTTGAACAGAAAAGTTGGATAAAATCAAATTTCTCTTGGACCATGGCTTCATTCCTAATTTGGATGACATACTAGGGGTTGTAACCCTTACTCTGGGTCTCACTGACCTAACAACTAGTGATAAAAAGGGATGTGAACCTTCCTCTTCACACTGCAGGTACTGTTATTGCAATACTGCAGTCAGATTTTTCTATGTGGAAGGAATATGTCCGATGATTACTACACCAATTAAATTATAAAATATTACAGAATTGTAAAAATGAATGGTCTTCCCCTAAATCTAAACAAAGATAGAAACAATTTTAAAAAGATGACAATATGCAAACCTTGGGGAAAAGCAGAGAACAGTTTTTGAAAAATAACCTCAAAGGAGAAGAATCAAAGGTAAGTAATATTCCTTTTTTCAGTGACACAAGCTAAGAATCTTGTGGATAAGAGAAATGGTCATCTGAATCTTGTATAAAGAAGCAAACATGAACAGCAATAGCAGTTTGAACAGGAAGACTTTTATTGTAGATAGAAATAGAGAAGACAAACAGATGCATCTCAATGCATACCTAATTAAAAATAATATTCCAGTGTGGAAATGAGGAGAAAATAGAAACAAGAAATTTCATTCACGTAACAGTAGGACACAGTGAACTTAAAAGACACTCCAAAACAAAACTTTTCTGGGCTTTGGAAAACCTGATTTTCCTTTACATTGCAAATAAAATGTTGAAGTACAGAGGCAAATAATAATGAAAAAAAAGATTGCATGGGTTTGTAGAGGAAGTACCATGTTCCTAGGAAGGAAATCAGATATACACGATGGGATGTCCCTGATCACATGTGGACATCTAAGTGTAGATGTCTACATGACAGCTGTTTGTCTAGATTGTCCTTATAGGTAATGCAAAGCAGCACGATTCAGCTCACGTATTTTAGATGTCTGCTTTGGGATCAGAGGAATTACACTTTACAAGGATCTATTTTTCTCTATTACAGTAAAGGAAATCTTGGGTAACCATAAAGGAAGCTAAAGCAGCATTAAATGAATCTCATTTACAGTGCCAATTTTGCCTAAAAGTGGGTATGTAAGATAAAGCACTTTATATTGTTTTTCCCTGAAGCAGTATTGCAAAGTAAATTGTGTTATAAGAAGAAAAAAAAGAAGGAATCTTCTATGGATTTTGATTTACTCAAGAAAGGATATTGTCTTAGAGAGTTTGTATTCAACAGCCTATCATAGTTTGGTAGCTGGTGTCTCCACCATCAGGAATTTTCTGTACTGGAAGTTAAAAGTAAGAACAAATGCAGTTTGACAGAAACATTACCTCAGCTTTGTGTAGAAAACAGCAATATCTGTTGCAACATGGTATTCAAAACTTCACATTCACCAAGGGACAATTGGAGATTCTGCTTTGTCTTCAGCTGTTTAATAACAGCATGCAGTAATTTTACAAAAATTCGGTTAGATTTAAGGCTTCCGTATGGAACCAACTGGAGAAAGGATTTTCACAGAAGATTATCAGAATATTCCTTGCCTGCTCAGGTACCTGTTAACTATGTTGCCTTTGCAGAGCCTATGGTTTACACAGCAAGTTAAAATCAGTAACAATGACTTCAGGTGTTAATCCCAAGTGGATGAAAATATTGACATTCAGTGAAGTCCTACAGTTGGAACCAATGGATTGAGCTTTTCGCTGAACTGGAAAACTATCCCACTAAACCAATGGGAGATAAGGTCTTTCTTATCCTCATCAGGAGTAACATTGAGAGGTCCTGGCTGTCTCAGGGTTCCAATTCCAGCAGTTAGCCTTCTGCATATTCTGAGATGACTGGATAGGATATTTTTAAGGAGAATTTGAACACAACTTTTTATGGGATCCATTTGGTCTGTGTGTGAAAGGTGAAATTCAGACAGACAGTACATGTGCATAGTTGCCTATAAGAGACTCTGATAATACACGGAAAAAAGCATGAAGCTGTTGATCATTTTCCTCGAACTCTAAAGAAATACCTACAAAGGAAAATCTCCAGAAAAAGGACTAAAGTAGCAGGAATATGTAGTAAGTGGAAGAAAAACTCCGTACTAGGGAGAAATGAAGGAGCTGTTCCTACTCACTAAAGCTCCCCCAATGCTGTTAAGTCTCAAATTTCCTCCTATAAATTAGCCCTCCTACAAGCCTAATTTTGGATCCGAAGCATGTCTTTCTTTAGGACTTTGTTTAGTTCTCTGTTAACTCTTGGCTCTTTAATCAATTCTGGAAGGGAGGTCTTGCAGGTATCAGAGAATGACTTGAAACAGAATGTACTCTTAGATTCTTTTCTTCAGAAGTATATATTCACAATGGTAGGTGCTAGACAGAGTTGATGATAAAACTGTGTACTGTTCTCACAGCATGCTTAGAGTACTGGGCTTTCGATATGGCATCAGCCTCTCAAATTTGAGACTGAAAAATTGTGGGAAATGTTTTTTTCAAAAATGTTAGAAGATATTAGGTTTCCACAGCAGTTGGGCATTTGAATACCATTTGTTTTATTTAAAAATACAAAAAGCTGTGTTAAGAAACAATGAATGTGGGCATAATGAAAATGCAGTAATTCATGGCAGAATTATTAAGAATTTCAGTGAAAAAAATATGATGATGATTCATATCCTTTCAGAGGACATAAAACATTAGAAGGAAATACAAGCCAAGCTGTACACACATTATTTGGAATGAAAAAGTGAATTAAGTCAAAGATAAAATTTTATATGGAGTTGGTACTTGGTGAGGTTGAAAAACCTCTTTTAAATAATGGGAATGGCAGGACTGATGGCAACAAAAGATTGTAGTTACATCCAAAGGCATGCTGCAAATGATTCTCTGAATTGTTAGTTGGTATAACAAGTGTGCACAAAAGAAAAAAAAATAGTACTTGGAACAGAACTGTATAGAACCTTGTATCAAGTGTTCATATAAAAGTTTTATAATGCTTTCAAATTTAAGAAAAAATTCTAAAACCATGAGGACTAAGTAATAAGAATTCTGCTTTAAAAGAACATGTAGAACATATCTGAGGATACTGCATTCATAATAACGTACATACACATCAAATGTTCCAATTCAATAGTGAAATTCCCATGAATCCTAGATTTCCTATGAAAAATATACTTTACTTAAGCATTTCACAGGGATTTGTTTCCAAACACCGAAAGAAAGGGTCTTTGTTTTCAATATGTTGAGGCCTACTTACGTAATGTCAGCATTAGGATGGAGACCAAAGACATCTGCGCTGTCCATGGCAGGGAGTGATTGGATATATTCAAAATACTGTTCCAGGGTTTTGCACACTGGAATTTTATATCCAGTATGAAAACAGAAAGTGCTGTCAAACATCTTTTCATTAAACCATACCTGTGAAAAATCCAGAGGGGGAAAAAACCCACAATTACTTTGCTACTTAGAGTTTTTTTAATCTCATTTTTATTCTTGGAGAATTAGTGTTCTTGTTTTAGCTACTACATCTAATTTTACTTGAATACACAAGTAAATCATTAAAAGCTATGCCTTCTAAGTTTGAGTTCTAGCTAAGTATTTTTAATAGTTTCTGCTCCTCACTAAAGAGAAACGAAGGGGAAGAACTTCACTGCCAAAGAATGATGTTTTGAAAAATTCATTCTACTCTGAAGAGTCTTATAAGCTGGTGAAGAAGTGCATATTCAGCAGAAAGAAGGTCTTCTGATTTCTGTATTGCATCTGCCAATAAAAATGACAAATAACTGTATTTTCAAGGTCTCTCACCCTTGCAAAGCAATTAAGAAGACGTTTATCAAAGTCATCTGTGACTCGGCCTCCATATTGTACTTCTCCAATCATGTAACGTACTGTATTCCATGATATCCCCTGGATGCAAGTAAAGTAAATAAAAGACTGTAGTTATAACTTGTAAGAAGAAGGTATCCAGCCTGTAATTTTGATATCATCAGAAGCTTATAAGGCTCTGAAATCTAAGCTGAAAAGATCATTGTTGCAAGAAAAAACACAATACTTGATTTCTATTGTATTTTCTGAGCTCAGCTCTATAATTTTGTAGTAGAATTGAGCTTGATCCTGCTATTAGAAATACACCTCATTATTTCTTGTGTGACCTGAAATCCCACTCAGCTGCTACTGCCTCTCCTCTTTCTTTTTTTTTTTTCCTTTCTTTCCCCCAGTTTCTCATCTTGTTCTATTGACAAAGTGCTGCTTTGCAAGGAATGGTTATACTATTACATTACTCCCTGACAAATAGTAGATGACCAAATGGCAGCCATTGAGAAGTTTGATTGGCTCTGTCAAACTCTGTAAATATTTTAGCTCCCTTTCCAAAACAGGTATTCTATAGACCTGTTAATATTTTAGATATGGTACTGAAAAAAACAAGATCAAATTCTGAAGTCCTTAACTATTACATATTTTTACATGGATGATAGCACACAAAATATTTCAGCTTGACTGTCTTACAGAGAATCTGCAACTTTGATCATTAGAAGCTGCACTAAAGAATAATAATGAATAAACTATTATAAATAGTAACATGAATAAAAAAAGTTACAGATGCTGTACAAAGCAATTAAATATACTGTATGTAAATTTTAGTATTCACCTTCTTGATGTCACATTCATCCAGGTGATTTTGTATAAACTGAACACTGGCTGTAAAGTCTGATGAGTTAAATTCATAGGGTATATTCCAACCCAAAGGCCCAAACTTGCGTCGTTCCTTAGCAATAAAATTAAAACCAAATTTGTTTATGAAACAATATATAATTTTGTTTCATTACTAAAGTTCAATAATAATAATAATACACATCAGTAAAAAACAAAGTTTATTATTAAGTTACAGCATGAGGGATAAATATTTATAGAAAAAGCAACAGGATCATTTATTGCTAACTTACTAATCAATGTATCAGTCATAGGTTTGAAACTTCTCAGGTCTGTGTGGATGATCAGATTTTTATATTAAGTAATTAATTTAAAGAATTACAGAGTACCTGCATTTTCAGCACACTTAATTCTGTGTTCTACAGTTTTTAATTTTTTTCTACATATACTGTCTACTAACGATAGTACGATAGTTTCAATTTTTCAAGCTCCTGTATTAATGCTCTGTTACCCAAAGGCTTCTAGGTTTCCCCTTTTGTCCTACTGTTTCACTGCACTGTTTTAATATAAGTTTTCTAAAATTCACAACTTTATTATAAGGCTGCTACCACTACGTTATTCAAATTTGTTACTGCATACATATTTGAAAATAAAATTACAACACTTGCGGGAACAGAAAAATAGTTGACTATAAGAGAATATAATCTGCAGCCCAAACATTTTAAACATCTAACCCTATTAGATTTCTCACAACTTTATTTTAACCACCTTGGTTACATCACCATTTTTTCAGAATGTAGAATAAATTAATCCAAGAAGAATTAAATTGCTGAATAGTGCTGAAATTTATTAAATCAATAAAAAGTGTAATACTGACATTCTAAAATTAACTAAGTAATAACATATGTATTAGAGTTTAAGTTACCACATCAACAATGACTGACAGTCTTTGACATCTAGTTAAGTAACATTTAGGTACCTTAGCAACAATATTTAAAAATAACTAGAACTGAAGAAAAACTTTTATGTTTTTCAAAATCAGGTATTCTTTATAAGCAGATGAGACAGCATTAACCAATAATAACCCTGCAGAAAGGTATAATGATTTTCTGCCAAATTCTCTGAATTACTTCTTAAGCTATATTTATCATAGCAATCTTGTCACCAAAGAATATTAGGAATTGGTCAGTTTAAAGGCAGGGCAATGTATATATTGCTTGCTGATTGGCAATACAGAAATAAATTTTCTGAACAGATGAATAGCTATAATATTTTTAAAAAGTACTGATGGCTGAATAAGTTTAGGTCTTTTAGTTCCACAAGAGCAGTATAATTCTGAGGCAGTACACAGAACAACTTTCTCACTGTTTATAAAAAGGTAGAAGGAGGAAAATAATGCAGAGCACTGTATTTTAACAGGGACCTCAACAAATTGTGTTTCTCTTTCACCATCTTTGCTACACTGAAAATATAAGCAGCACAATAGAGCCTAATGCTTAAATAGCATTTTAGAACTATTTTGAGATCCTTGCTGCAAAGAAGGTATATTCAGAGCGCGCAAAACGTTGGTATTTATTGTGATCTCAAAACTTGCATATCTTTAAAGTACAAAGTATAACTATTGTGCTCACATTGGAATTAATGTAGAAAACACACTGACACAGATAAAAATAAGGTAAACCCAAGACATTAAGTAATAGAATTTTATTTAATTTTAGCCATCTAGAAAGTACACAGCTACTCTAAACTAGGAATCTGGATTGCCTTTAAAATAAGTGGACAGAAAGAGTGATATATATCCAGAAAATTATTCACTCCTTTATAAAGAGACAGCTAAGACTGATAAGATTATTTTCTTTTTTGAGGTGCTTATCTATTTCTATTGACTACAGAGAGAGCTTTTTTCCTTCCACTGAATTACTAACTTTTGGACAGCTAAAATTAGATGAGAAAAATCCTCATTCTAAATGCCTATAGTATGAAAATTGTGTGAAGTTTATAAAACAATTAAGAGAATAAAGAACCTTGAAATACAGATTACAGAAATTAAAACTTCAGCCCTGCAACATGATGCTAAATAATCAGTAATATTATATAACATATAACATATATATAATATATATAATATAATATTATATAACATATACTATTACTAACACTAATAAATATCAGAATGTCTAGTATCAGGAATCTCTGTTAAAGTGTCTCCATATATTATAACACTATTTTCAGACCTTATAAGAAATACCTGAACAGTAGAATGCAGGAAAGCTACAGTGTAAAGCAAAGGCTTCCACATAGGCATATTGCTAACATCTAACAGATCCTGATTAATTCCAGAAAATGTTCTCTTCAAACTGGCACGTACACCTTGGGGAGGTTCATTTGTGAACTTTATAGCAATCTGTCATGTGAAAAAGATAAAGCAATTGGATTTGTTTACTGAACAAAACCAGCAACATAAAAACATGTCACAGCTATTAGTTATAAATAAATTAAGAAAATGTAAATATTTGAAGAATTGTAGATACAAAGTTGCTATGTAGTTTTACTATAAACTGCATAAAAGTACATATTAGATTAGGCCACAAAACTCTGTAATATACATTACTTTAAGATTTTTAACATAGATCTTCAGTTTATATTGGTCGGAACCATCACTGACACTTGTCCACAGATCTAAGAATTTTCATCAGCAACCTAGAAGCAATTGTCATGCTTTTCAGAAGGCATCATGTCTCTATCCCTAATTCAATGACTGAATGATAGAAGAGAATTATCCAGAGTAGATGACAAGAACTCTGTTGTATTTCTGGTCCCAGGACTTCACAGTAAATACAAAGAAATCTCACCTCAGATGAGATCTTTGTGTTCACAGTGGCTACTCTGGCTATGTCTGCAGCAGTAAATTAGATTCACCTGAGAATCTCCCTGGGCACTCTGGTCAGCAGGCATGGAATCCACATTAGTGGTAGTAAACTGCCATAGCCCCTTAGAATACAGCCCCTTAGAGTTTTATGCAAACTGCCTAATGGGAATAGTTGCTACAAAATTTTAGTTGTAAAACCATGCCTGCAAATTATTTGAAAGAGTGCTAGTCAGCACAGGTTTTCACATCAGAGAATGTTGTAACTACTTGCCCTATGGACTATTGCATTCCAGTGCTGGCTAATGTTTGTGGGCACACTTGAATCTATTAGTTCAGACTGGCCTTACCAGAATCTGTATTCCTTGAGACACTTTCAAATGCTAGAGGAACTCAAATAAAAAAGTATTTTTGTGCTCCAACAGTAAGTACTTGTCTGGCTGGCTTGGGTAACATGGCAGCATGCATTGAAAGGATAGTAAATGCCAGGCTGCCCACAGGCTGAATGCAAGCATGGCTCTGAACTGTTTCTACTTGTGAGAGACACTCTAATGGAAGATACTGATGCACATGTACTTCACCTGGCAGTTTTACTATCTCCGTACTTGTGGTAAAGAACGTAAATTATTTTTAAGGAATTACTTTTCAACTTCAGTCTCACAACCTTATTTCTGGGCTGCAGAGCCCAGGCAAGCTGTCTCAGAGATGAGCTCCAGCCTTCTGCAGGGACCTATCTGCACATGAACACACTAGAGTGTTGGACTGAATGGGAACATTTGCTAACCAGTCTTTCCACATTTAAAAGGATAACTTGTTCAGTTTTTGATGAATGTTCTGTATAAAAAAAACCCAAATTACTCTCTCCTTTCTTCTGAGAAAGACCTGGCTTTTCGTTTGTCAGTTATTCATTTTCTGGAGTTGCTGAATATGTTAATATTTTAACAGGTAACACTATGGACTGGGAAATCACATGTGAAACATTTGAGATAAAGGCAGTGAAGATTCACCTAAGTAAGCCTCTCAGTTTGCTATTCTCGCTTTTAGCAAACTGTATGTTTATATACCCCACTATTCATAAACCCCTTAAACATGTAGGATGATTTCATTTTCTGTTGGGAGAATACAAGAGAATGTAGGTCCATACAATTAGCTTTCTATACACAGTCATCTTCCATGGTGACATACAGTTCTTACTGAAGGTTGTCTCCTAGATTCATTCAAGAAAGGAACCCCTCCCTCCCTTCACATCCTAGATATCAGGTATGTTATCTATTTTTATTTAGAGAGAATGAGAACTACTAAGGAGACTCCCACTGCTTTTAAAATGAAAGGGGTCTTTGAACACAGATGTGCCAACACACAGCTATTACACTATATATTAACTAGAATTATGACCTGCTGTGAGAATGCTAGGAACCATCATAAGTGACTTAAATGCACTTCGTAAGAGTTTCAGGCAATTTTCGTGGTACTGATGAAAATATCTCCTCGAGATCTACAGAACAATCACTTATAGGTTATCCAAAGAAAAGAATACAGGTAAAGCCTGATAGTTTTGATTCAAATGTTTCTGTGTACAGAATTAGTGTGAATTCACACATACATAATGCATCTTCAAGAACTTCCAGTTTCTGGTAAGTAACATTACTGTTTAAAGTGACATTTGCATTGTAAGGTAAGTCCATTTTTTCCTGGGCTTTGTTTTCCACACCTCCACCCCTCATTTATTTAATTTCAATTTACTCAATCTGAATAATTTTGATGGCACAAGGTACCTAATCAAACATGTGAACAAACCTGTAGCAGCGTAATTGGGAATTTAGGATGTGGTTCAGTAGTTATCCAAACTCGAAATGTCTCATCCTGTATCTCAGCAGTAAGAAGTGTCTCCAGAAGTTCATCCAGAAAATCCAGCCCAAGATGACAATTCTGAAGTAACACCCAGCCTCCCTAAACAAGAGTATTGACTATTACCATGCAAAATTTAGAACAAGTTATTAACACTGCTAAAACCAACTGTCTATACATAGATTTTTTTTTTTTTTTTACTTTTGGTCTGTCCTGAATATGTATTATCATTTGATTTTGTATTGGCACAGCTAAAGCAAATAGGAAGAGTTAGTGCAAAAGTTATTTCCACATCCTATTGTTCACAATGAAAAAACCATAACCAGAGCCAATGTTCTAAGTAAAGTATCAGTGCTACCTAGTGGCAAAAAGTAGTAATTCCTGTCCTCTCCCAGCAAAACACCGTTATAAGCAATCCTGTCATCAGATTCAAAAGAATGTGAGTGGAAAAGTAAAATGAAATCTAAGGAATACATATTTTTTAAAATTTATTTATTAATAACATGATCCAGAGTAAGTGTAAAGAGGTGGTAAGAAGACTTGCAAACTCTAAAATTTTTCAACTGCAATTAGTTTATCTGCAATGAATACATATGTATGAAATTCAAGCTCTGCATAATAATTTTGATCTTATTCAGCTCTCAAGTTGCATGAAAGCTCTATTTCGATTATTATCTCTCTGCACTTCTGCTTATGAATTTAAATTCAATCAGCTTTTGTAGCATCACTTCAGAAAGCTGATGAATCAGAAGCCTGATATTAAAATGAGGCATTATTTAATCAGTTCTAAACAGTGATGGGTGGATTTCATTACAGCTTGTAATTTAATTTTTGCAATTTTGTTTTAGTTCATTTAAAAAGAAATAAATAACATTTGGTGACAAAATATAATTGAAATATTTATGGTGAACTGATCGATATTAAAAAAAAAGAAAGATTAAATGAAGGGGTTTTTTCCTTCTTTTACAGGGAACCACTTTTTTGAGGAAGATCTTTAATCAATTTGTCACATTTCCAAATGAATCAGGCTCAGTTTTTTAAAATTATTTACCTATAACACAGCACAGCAGTTTTAATCATATTATATACTCTTGGCCAGAGATAAGAAAAAACTCCAGATATTTGTCTTCATATTCACTAATTTTGTTTTGTTCTTGCAAATCTGATGTTCACATATCCCTCCCTCTGTAAAATATGTACACCACCAAGGCATTTAGTTCAGAAATTGTTACTAGTAGCTCTACTGGACTTCCATTTTGAGTATCACCATGGTTTTAACCGAGGGCAAAAAAGGCAGGGATGCTCGTTTTCACCATTCCAATGAACTGGAAGTTCATATTGACCATTCTAGACATACGAACAAAAAATATGAGAGATGTATATATGCATTTACTATAAAGCCATCTCCTATAAAGAGATTTCTTTTCTCTCTTTTTCCAAAGTGGTGTACACCTATATTCCAGTACTGGTATCACAACATTTGGTAGGATTTGGAAGATTACTGGGATACACGATAGAGAACTTCCATAACCAAGGCTGCATTAGTTAGAGAACCTTGTATTATATAGTAATGTCTAGCAAGTGTGCAGTAAAGGCCATATACAAGTATTATATATGTCCATAATAAAGAAACACAAATGAAGCAGACTGTAATTCAAATAAATAAATATCATCTGGCAAGAGATTTTTTTTTTTTTTTCCCCCTCAAATGAAGGTATCTCACAGGGAGCAGGCAATACCATTGCAATTCCCTGAACTGATACTGACTGGCGTTTTTTCTGCATGAAAGACAGGAAGTTCTGGAAAGGCTCTGAAGCACTTCATGCTATAAGATTAAGAGGACAGGACTTTGCAGAAGTCTAAAGAAAGAAGCATTTCCTCATCTCATTGTGATTAAACATTGGAGAATAAAGTAACACAAAAGAACTGTTTAGTTCAGATGGAAATCTTGATAATGAATCTGCAACAGTCTCAAAAGTACACTTGTTCTTGCAGTGTTCTGTGTTGTGATCTCATTTTCACTGTTTGTCCTTCCAGAACTCTCTTGGGTGAGGACAGAGACCCAGGAAATCTAATGGATGTCATATATCATGAGGAGTTAAGTTGTAAATCTCATAGCAAATCCATCTTTAACTTTTTATCTAACCTTTGATGAATACTGCCACTGTAGGTATGAAAGCATATAATGCTTAGCAAATAAGCAATATGGTACCAAGCAAACCTTTTACTGAACACACGTCAGTTCAGGTTTCTTTAGGTGAATATTACAAGCAGTTCTGTACTCCTGGTTTAGTAAGGACTAACTGTTGGTTATGGTCAGATGAAAACTATGTTTCATTCATCAATATAGTTCCTGCAGTCTTCTACTCTTTAGAAGAGTAGAAGATAGGAGTAGAGATATTCTAGTCTTTCAGAATACTGAAATAAGACTAATTCCCAATATTTTGAGTTTACAGGAAACTCTGACTGTACGTCTTCATTTGCAACACTGTCCACAACCCTTTGAAGTGTCTAGCTGACCAGACTGTGTTACCTTTACACTGTAACTTTTATATTTTATTTGAGGTGTCAATTACCATCTTTCTAGAGGTGCTGCTTAGACATCTCATGTTTTTACTGTTTGAGAATATAATCTGCCATAACAAAACACACTACAATGCTAAGCGAAAAATTCTTAAATATTGTTTGGAAACTCTTAATCATCCTGGGACTCACAGCCAAAAGGACTGGCAATTAAAGAAACAAAGAACTAAAAAAAATTGCTGATGAGCCCTCTCACTAGCACAGATGTGAGGAAAATGTGAGCTAGTATTAGGAGTCAGCATATCCTTCTGTATCTACAGCTTTAAGCACTGTGTGCATTCACTATTTTATCTAGTAGAAACAATGAATTTCTAGGTAGCTGTCATAGGGGAGTGGAAAAAAAAAAAGAAAAGAAAGAATTCCAATAAAGGTGAGATCTGCAAGTCCTGCAGGACAGAACTATGACATGGTGTCCTTTGGATAACAGCAGAGTGATAAGAAGGTAATGTGCTGCCTTTGAAAAGATGGTCAATATTACCGCTGGCAGAAGTATTGACTCGGACTCCACCGGCACATGCTTATCCCACCGTGGAATGTTTTTAGGCTCAGGCACTCAGGGAGACTTTTCTACCCTGAGATATGCCTGATAGTAAGGTGAAAATGCAAAATATTAAAGACTGCATGTAAAAGAGGTGTAAAAGAATGCTAAACCAGACAATCAACTTATATTGCAGTGTTTTTTCCCCACCTGTTGCATTGACATCTGTATGAATTTGCGTGCATGAACTTCTTGTCCTTGACCCATAGACATGGTCCTACATTCTACAACATATTTGATAATGTATGATTAATGAACTTACATTCTTCAGAAAAATAATTCAAATTCAGTTAAAAAAAGTGTGATATAAATACAGTACAATTAAGTACATTTTTATACAAAAACATATACTTATGAAATTAGAATCTCTTCACCATCTTATTATGCTACTATGTGTAAATTTTCTAAACATCAACACTTTGTGAAATAACATTAAAATATACATCCACAATATTTACAGTGTTTGTAGAAGTGAAAGACTATGACTAATACTATTATCAATGGGAATTTGTCCCAAATTTTAATGAAGTAAGCCACAGTATTTGAAATATGAACCCAGATTTTTCTTTAAGTGTAGGTAATGAAGCCACATAAATAAGCACAATGTATAATGGTAAAATTGCATTTGTGAACATACTAATGTGACTAATATAATGAATATATATATCTACTTCCAACTCCATTTGTATGCATAATTTTTCAATAGTTTCAAAGTGTAGCCGTAAAGTCCAGAATATACAAATGCAGATCTTATGGGTATTTTTGTTACAAAATAATCTTGTAAGCAGATTGCTGATTTTTATGTTATCTGCAGTCAAAAGTTAAAATAAGAAAATGGTATTGTCACCATGCCAGAATAAAAATAAATAAATAAATAAAATTTATACTGTCTTATAGTTAGGAATTAAAAAAAAAAACATTACTGGGAACAATGATAACAAAATAATTTATAAAAAAGAACTGAAAACATTACTGTATAACTCCATACAGAATGATCCTCAGCATACCATCTTTTATTTAAAATATTATTTTATCTTTAAGATGACGGTTTAGGAAAAATCAATAGTAGCAACAGAATTTAAGAAATACTTTTCAGAAAAAAAAATTCTGAAATTACTTACATTACCCTTCTGTATCTTAACACATGGCAATCATTAATTACTTCATACCTAATTTAAGCTTTCTAGCCAAGGAATCAATTTGAATAGTTGGGTCAGATCCCATAGACAAGAAACAGATGAGAGGTGTTCGTGTGTCACTTTCCTCCCAAGTTTTTTCTAAATTCAAAATGACTGGTTCTGTATATTTCTCATCCAAGGAATTTGCAATATATTTCCTGGCTTGGGAAAGCGTTCGATCTGGACACCAAGACCTAGAAATAAAAATATATACCAAGATACAAATTCAAGGCCTCTTCCTGTTGCAAAGACCAGACTTAAACTAGAAATTCTATTTTTATCATATAGAGATTTTTGCTTCATAATATGCATATATATATACACACACACATTCTTATATATGTTTGTAGGTTTATCTTTACAGATATAATAATAGACAGTGCTAGTAGTCTTCCCTCTACTTATCACAGAATCACAGAATCACTAGGTTGGAAAGGACCTTCAAGATCCTCAAGTCCAACCATTAATCCAGCGCCACCATGTCCCCTAAACCATGTCCTGAAGCGCCACATCCACACGTTTTTTGAACACTTCCAGAGATGGCGACTCCACCACCTCCCTGGGCAGCCTGTTCCAATGCCTGACCACTCTCTCGGTGAAGAAATTTTTCCTAATATCCAATCTAAACCTCCCCTGGCACAACATGAGGCCATTTCCTCTCGTCCTATCGCTAGTTATTGGGGCAAAGAGGCCAACACCCTTGTCGCCACAACCCCCTTTCAGGTAGTTGTAGAGAGTGATAAGGCCTCCCCTCAGCCTCCTCCTCTCCAGGCTCTCAATACCTTTCAATCACTTACAATTCTGCCTTAAGTATACTACTTGCACTGGAATTTTCTGTTCTGGGTACCTTTATCAGGTGGGACATTCTTCATTTTAAACAGAGCTTTTGTATCTGAGGACCCAAGTATGGTACGGTAAGATCATTTTTGACCTTTAGTAAAATTCTGCAGAGGTTTCATTGGGTCTGTTAGTCTTCTAGGGTACAGACTCAACTCTTCTGCACTGGATTGCATTTGTGTTTGGGATAAGTCTTTATTTCTCCAATGGGAAAAAAACCCAAACAACTACTTTTGGATAATAGATATGACTTTGCAAAGCTTCAATTTATAGGCTTATTATTTAAAGGCTTAGGACTTAGATGATCTCTGTCCCCCTTCAGGGTGTATAGCATAGAATAACATAGTACTTCTTCCATCAGATTCTGGTCTTTTTTACTACACAGGTTGAATCCACTCGAAAGCCGAATCATGGTCTAGTAATTAATGTTGTTGTTTTTTTGTAGTGTCTCTGATTTATTTGTTGCAACATTTGGAAAGTATACAGTGATGGTAGGAAGATATGATCTCATACATAAGACAGCTGAATGCTGCTTTGGGGAACTCTATTCTATCCCAACTCCTGCCACATGAATCTTAGTTGATGCAGTGAAATCATTTATAGCACACTTTTCACATGGGGCTTTTGTATACCTGTTTGGCATTTTTGCAAATCTTTTTTTTTTTTATTGCTTATTTAAAGTTATTTAACATGGTTCCCAGTTTGCATTTGTCATGACATAAAAGCAAAGCTATGAAAAATATTTTCTAGAAATAACTTTTTTAGACTCTTCAGTGGATAGCTCTGGAGTGAATGAAATCATATTTCATGTGAGTGAATTAATATTTCATGTCACGCAGAAATTAATAAAAATTATGCTATTGTGAGAATACCATACCAATAGACAGAGACATGTGATGCAACCATGTATGCATTTCCAAATTTTCTGAAGATGCTCACCTGATAAGTAAAAGCTTGCGAAAGGTGTCAAGTGAATCATTATATCCATCAGGTATAATTTCTTCCTCAGGAGCATCTTTATCAAACCAACTTTTCCATCCCTTTTCATTACAGGCTATCTAAATTTATTACATTAATGCACATATAAATACAGTTCAGCTGTAGCAAAATTCCCTTGTAAAGGTATATTTTAATGAGAGTCTATTATTATATTAGGATATATTACAAATAACATTAAGATCCCATAGCATTTAAGACACGCGCCATGTGAAATGCTATTAAGATACTAGAAATAGAAATTTTAGTATTAAAATGCAGGCTCTTAAGCTAATCAGTTATCCATAGATCCTCCTCCCAAACACATGCAGCTACTTAAGAAAAATCAATAATTAGCAGAAGGATTCTATAGTATAAGGGAAACATACTGTGATTAATTTACCCCTTTTGATCACAAAGTACTGAGGAACAGAAAAATCTGTCTCAGTACAGTACAGTTCAGCCAGCCAAAGAATCACAAATCAAAAATAACGGACTCTAGCAAGCTTTTGACTTGAGAAAGAATAAATCTGACCACAAAGATGATCATTATTTAGGCACCTCTTAGAACCCATAACCTAATAGGACAAGGGATACTGGTGGACAGAACATAGTGAAAATTACTATGTAGTTGAGCCTTTAATGCAGTGACTGAGAAGAGTCAGCTACTGCAATATTCTCAGATCACTGGAAAGAGAACAAGGAACACCATTGATACTATCTGTTCTGAAATACAGTTCTATATGCCTATTATAAACCAAGGAGCTCTGTCCAGTTGACTGACTTCGTTTCACATAGAAGTTGCTTCAGAACAACCTAAAATAATATTTGAGGCAAACGGAAGATTCTAGTGTGCAGGTTGGAAGGAGTTAACACAATCAAAAAAGATTAATGAAGCCAGATCTGGTGGTCAAGATGAAGAAGCATTTGTACTTCAGCAGTAAACCATGATGACCTAGCTGTTCCTGCACTCTTGAAAAACATAACTGTCATGAGGTCAGCAGAATCCACAGTAACTGAGGTAAAGGTAAAGGTGGTGGGGGGAGCACGACAACCTACTCAATTGAGGCACTATGCAAATTACCCCCCCTACTCCTTCTAGGAGCATGTATGCCAATTTGAATGTGTATAACCAATAATAAGCAATGTGGTAATGAACGGCCAATAATGGCCAAATAATGGCCAATGAATGTAAACTTGGGTGGGTTCTCCATTGTTTTTGCTAAACATGTAACAGGATAAATATGTAGTAATTCCTCTGTGTAGTGTGCTAGCTTTGTGGAATACCACCTAGCACCTGTATCTGGGCAAATATGCTATAAATAAAATACCTCTACTCTGTCTGTATATTGGCATGTTGCACACCGGGTATTTGATCCCACTTTTGCGACACCCCCGCCAAGAATGGACTGGGAGAGGAGTAAGAAATGAACATACAGCGACCTTCTCCAACCATGTATCTCCTATAATGAAACTCTTTCAGAGAGATTCATAAACACCAAATGTCCCATTCTGAACTATAATCCAAGTCTGAGAAAAAAAATTATAAGCAAATAGCTTAGTTCTACATTAACTGATGTCAACCTCGGCACATGTTAGGAGAGTATTCAGAGGAGGTACCTTCTCTAAGCTAGGCCACAGCCAGAGATAGATTAGTAAGCTAAAGGGACTTCAGCTGACTCAATAAAATCATTAAGCTTTTATTACATATTTCTTTTTACCATGTCTCACTCAACCACAGCTGGAAGTAGTAACAGTGTGAAAAGGAACAGGGTCATCTAAATGTTTAAAGAGAAATATATTTTTATTAAATTAAGTTAGGCATCTGGGACTGGAGGACTTAATTTTTAAAGAAGAAAAAAAAATTGTAACTGGCAAGAAAAAAAGAAATATCATAGGCAACCTCTTGAGAATTCGGCATACCCTTTCCAAGTTTTTCCTCTTACTTTAAATCATTTTCTGCTTGTATCTAAATGAATAATGATATAATTGTATTTAATATGATTAGCCAAACAGAACAGCACATCTAATGGATGCATATTAGCATGAAAATATGTTCTTTCCTTATTTGCATTTTTTATTGATATCCTAGTTGGCACCCTCCTAGGTTCCACCTCTATTGATTACTAAAATCACCTAATTGTCACTTTTCAACTGTGAATATATGGCAATTTCAAGTTAGTGCTAAAAGGTTAGTTAAAAAGAGAGGCCTGCATTTTGGGTTCTGGTGCTCTAACAACCCAGAGTGATGGCTTAACTAGAATTCCTCCAACTTTTTCCTAAATCAGTATCTTGTTTTGATACCTCCAGAAAACAAAAGCTGGAGGAAATGGGCTGGTATGTATCTAGACTTGCCTTGATACAGAGTTGGGAAACAGCCAGTACCACTTCAAGGTACACCATTTAGATGAAATCTCTGCTACCCTTCAGGACACTAAATGAATGCCATCACAAAATGGAGTTGGCTGACCAATGCTGTACCAGCAAGAACTTGGTGTCCTGGCTATCAGTCTGATTAACAAGGAGTGCTTAGGAGGTACAGAAAGAGAAATACGTAGAGAGTGTTTTAAATACACTAAAAAAAGATAAATTTACCAAAGTAAAGAAAATAATTGATAAACATGCCACAAGCTTATATGCATATACGTTCAGGTATGTATTAATAAAATAAATAGTATTTTTATAGCTAGCTCATCATATCTGAACAACATGTTAACCCTGGAATGGAAATGAGTATTTAAAACAAGCAGCAAACAATTTACTTGTAAAAGTCTATCCGACTCAAAACATAAAACATTGTAACTTAAAACCTGACACTTGGATTAACTTTCTGAGCCTTTTTGATACCTCTACTTTTTTATCCTTTCTCCTTATTTCTGTCTCTCTTTCACTGGCTTCCATTTATACCAGCTCTTTGCTCCTGTTCTTTTTCTACCTCAATGACTATAATACAAAATACAGTAAAGCAGATTAAAAAAACAGCGCAAATAAACATATCCCCATTCATGCTACCTAGCTATTAATTTCTATACCTTTATTCTGTATTCTCTGTGGCCTTGTTCTTAACTACATCTCCTGTGCATTCTAAATGTAAAATACGGGAGCACAATTCTGATTGTGAAACTGGTTATTAACATTAAAAAGATAATTAGTAGATATCACCTGATTCAAAATTTCTGCGAACTGTGGAAGTTTGCTCAATTCCACTAGGTTTAGCCACATCATGTCAAGAATCCAACGGAAAGGTTTGGGTGGGCAAGCCTGTAAATCCAGTGCTGCACCTCCTGTAAATAAAAACATTCTGATGAAATAGACACAGCATTCCAGGGGTCAAGATATATTTGACATTTATTTTTAAATTATGTTTCCTGGCCGATATAATTTTCACTGGGGTACTAATTGCACTCTTGTGTACTTAGCATTTATTTCATAAGATCATTGGATAATTTAGTCTGGAAGGGACCTCAGGAGGTCTCTAGTCCAACCTGTTCAAAGCAGGGTCAGCTATGAGATAAAAACAGGTCTTTATTCTGCCTGGTCTTGAAAACCTCCAAGGACGGAGACTGCAAAACCTTTCTAGACAATGTGTTCTAATGTTTGTCTGTCCTCATAATGAAAAAAATTCCCCTTACACCCACTATGAACCTCTCTTTTTTTCCCAGTTTATTTCTGTTGTCTCTCATCTTCCTACTGTGTACCGATGTGAAGAGCCAGGCCCTGTCTTCTTAATGGCCTTCTCATAGTTGTTGGAAGGCTACTATTGGGTCTTCCCTAAGCCTTCTGTTCACCAAGCTGAACAAGCCCAGTTATTTCAGCCTCACGTCTTATGTCATATGCTCCATATTCTTATTTTAAGTTTATACAATGATACTGATTATATTTGAAATATGGGGATTCTTTAATAATATCTTTTCCTTTTCACCTGTGCTGATAATACAGTAAAGATCATTTTGTATTTATCTGAAAGATAAACATATTCCTCTGAAGATCTTCCCTTAGACAGTCTATATTTTATCCCACTATTCCTAAAAAGAGAAGAAATTGAAAAGAAAGTCTTGTTTTTCTCAGCTGCAAACTTCTACCTATTTTCTGATGAAATGCATAGTTCTAATATCTAAAGAATGTTCCACGTGTTAGCAAAGTAGTCTCCTGGGATCATTGGAAAAAAACCCTAAACACAACAAGCGAAGAAAGAAACTCTGGACTGATGGAATCAATCAATCCTAGCCCAGCCTACCAAGCACAAATCATCTAAAATAGCATATAGAAGCTGAGATCCAGTAGATAATACACGTGTTTCACATACTCGGGTATGAAATTGAAGAGGAACTCCTCTGGGATACGACTGCAATTCAATTTTAAACAGATGAACTTTTAACTTTTTATCCTAATTTTTTATCATAATTTTCTTCTTCTTGTAGCTGCCTCTTTCCCAGTCCTCCAAAAATTGACTCATGTCACTCCTTGGGAAAACTAGAGTGTGTTGTTCCAGTGGACTCCAGAACTAAGATAATTTATTTGTCTAGGTTACTGGTATAACAAATTTCAACAACGTGTTACAAACAAACTAAAAAATGCACAAAATTGTCAATGAACTCCTTATATTTTTCCTCATCTCTTTTGGATTTTGGCGTGGGGTTTTTTTGGTTTTGTTTTTGATGGGTTTGTTTGTTTGTTTGTGTTTGTTTGTTTGTTTGTTTTCCTACAGTTTTAATAAAAATTCTATGCCCCATCATGGGAGGCTATTTTCTATAATTTGGGGACCTGCTTTCTCTGTTTTTCTGACTTAAGGTTACCTTCAAGCTATAGCATTAAAATATTCAGGAAGGGCCTAGAGTTTGGCTTTAATGGAATACAGTAAATAGAATAAAATTCAGTTTATGTGCTTTAGCAAAAGTAAAGATTTAGAGTTTATAATCTCCTGAGACTAGCTGAACAATGAGTTCTAGAGACTTTTCCCCCTTCAAATAGCAATGCTTATTTCACTGAGACATTCCCTTTCATGGCTGATAAGCCATGAAACTCTCCTGGAAAAGAAATGGAAAGAAGAGGAAGAGAGATTTATTTTTCAAATAAATCCTTTCTTCAGCTGCCCGATGATGTTTGGTAACATGACATTCATTTTGCACCAAGAACTGCTCATCCATGGAGGAAAATTGAAAAATTCATTCATTGCAGAAGATACCTAAGAGTCCAGGACAATTTGGCTAGGCATCTACCCACTTCCCAATCCGATTTAATATCATGTGAATAATTATAGAAAAATCTATTGTTATTTTGGTGTCATTTTACACACCAGAAGAATTTCCCACTATCAAATCAACTGTGGTAAAGCTAGGCAGAAAACTGCAATCCTATGTTCTAGACAAAAATTGCTAAAAGTACTCCTGTATTTTATTGCAGATTGTCATCAGCTAAAAAGGGTAAGTGACCACTTTCTGCTTCAGATGCCCAAGGTATATTTTCCTCTGGCAAAACAAGAATCCATAAGCCAAAACCAAAGAAATATGGTTCCTCGTCCAATGCTTTACTAAAGCAGACAGTTCATTTTGAAAGCATTTCCTGGCATGCACAACATAACATCAGTGGTAAATCGGTAGTTGGATACCATTCTCAAAGGATAAAACCATTACAACAAACTGGAAAGCAAAACAGAAAGTGAATTTAATCTTGTTTCCTATCCATTTCATTCAATAAAGGCAGATAATGATCTTCAAATCTAGGTTCACTACTTTGACATTAGACCTTTGCAAGATTCATTTCAACACTGTAAAATTCAAACAGGTTTTATATGGACCTCCACATAAGCAATCCTGATCATATTTTTCAGCAGAAACACAAATTCACAGAGTACAGAGGAGGCAGACCTGACCAACTGGGCCACAGAAACACATCATGTTCTCTAAAAGTCGGTGTTAGCTGGCTGGCAAAAGTCAGAGAAAGCTCAAACTGAAACCGATAAAGGACTGTTTTGTAGCACATCCTGGACTTTAAGTGGAGTTGTTCTGGCAACTTAGAAGTTAGCTATATTCAGCTCCATCAAAGCAGAGAAGCAATGGAGCAATAACTCACCTAACTTACAAAATAAGGATACAAATGTAATACAAAAATATACAATTATTAAACCACTTGGTGGAGAGAAGCAGAACTCTTCTGTTCTCAGGACAGAACACAACCTGGGTAAATGGTGGAGGTAGAACTATGATGCGGAACTGCATCTAACCTCACTGGACCACAGCAGGGATAAGAACAGAGGCAGTTCCCACAGAACTGCACGGTAGAAACCATGCAGCCAAAAATTCATACTTTGAAATGGTATAAAAGTTTAAAAAGTCAAAATTAGCTCGACATATAACACAGTTTTTAAACTTACCTCTAATGAGTGCATGAAACTCTCTGTTTTTCACATGTCCCCTCTCAAGATCAATTTTTAATGCCAGGAGGAGGGTAAAGAGGAATTTGTGGTTTTCATACAAGCCTCTAACAGAATATGAGTGAATTTCAAAGGTAAGATACTCAATAATATTTGAGATTCTTTTCTGCGGTAAAGGAGACTTCTTAGATCTGAATCACGAAAACAAAGCACAAAGCAAGCATGTTAATAACAGCAAATACATTGGAAAGACAAACATCTGAATAGTAGAAAAATCTGTGTCTTCCTACTTGGCCATGGATTGATCAAATAACTTCAAGAACTGAGCCAGTGAAATTTGATACATATTATTGACCATGCTCATTTCTGTAATAAGAAAATAAAGAATGCTTCCACGTGTAGCAGCAGGTTGATATTCCTCCTGAGCAGTGTTAATCTTCACTTCAGTTTCTGCTGCCACAGACAACTTTTCAGCTATTTCAGCAGCTGTTTGCTTAGTTGTTTGCAGAACACCAATCAAGGATTCATCATCTACTAGTGAACCTAAAAAGTCAAATATTGGATGTTTAGGACATTTTTATAACAATTTTTTCACTTTATATATGTAAAAACTGAAAGGCCAAATTACAGAAATTATTTATAGCAAATGGAAATGATTTATTGAATTGCAGAAAGCTTTTAAAATGGAAACTAAACAGGATATGTAACACTACAAATTATTTTTATATTCTACATGCTAAACAAATGCATTCAACCTATGTCAGTATGAATACATCTATACCAACAGCTTGCAGCATGTACTAAAGAAGTTGTATTTCTTATGAACATAATATACATAAACATACCTATTCCTACACAGTAGTTCGATTATTTTAAAGTCTGTTGATTGGTACACTCAAAGTCAAAAAGACTAAGTCTTTTTGATGGATCCTAAAGGCATAGTCACACAACAGTATTCATACATCTCAAGTACTTCCTGATGGATTTGCTGGAAGTTACCACCTTGTTTTTCCACCAAAGAGACAGTAACTGATCATGTGCAGGCTCCTAATATACTGCAAAAGACTTTCGACACCATTTAAGCTAGTCCATTTTACTTTGCATTCTCAAAGGTTTAATGATTTGCCCATGATCAGATACCTTATCTCATTTGAGGGGCAGAAATGGATTTGTTTCATAAAACAACACTTAGTGTCTAGGGTGGCATGCTATAGTACCAAATCCCTCATACACTGATAAATCATCATACTTCAAAATTTCTACCATTAGATGTTCTCTTATTGTATCTTGGATGGATAAATTTCTATATGGAAATGTTCTAATGTGAATCATCTTAATCTGCCTAATCTGCTTAATCCTGGTTCTTTTACACTTTGATACAGAACCTCTGGTTGCACTTAGTTTGTACAGAAGATTGTCTTCCAGTTCTTTCATCTTCCTCTTATTAAAAGTTACATCTTCCATGAGTTTAATTCGATCTGCCTCTAGTTCCTATTATTAAAAACCAAGAAAATGGCATGACACTTTATGGACTGTAACTATGAGTCATACTTAAAATTCAGTTGCTGATTTTTCAAGTTCATGAAATGAGCATTTTACTTTTTCAGGTATGTAAAACATGTTTTTTTTTAAAGCAGCATTTATTCAGTATCTTATGAAGTATTTTATCAATGCCAAATGCTTGTGCTTAATTGTTTGTGTCATACTGACAGCCATACATAGAAGATCCTCTAGGTTTATTTTTTGATTTGGAAATTTCCATACCAAATCTGAATAAAATTTTAGAAAATGGCTGATGTCTTTTTTCCATTTGAACATTTCTTTTTCCCTATATACTAAAAACAGTTAAATAAAAAAAAATTAAGCATTCCTATGATTTGTGTGTACTGTTACCTGTTTTTCAGTAAGAATTACTCTTCTCAGTAACTGATTCTCAAGTCCTTTCATTGTAACAGTAAAATCAATAATTGATGTTTTTGCATTAATTTCAGGTGTGAAAGCAGGATTGGATAGCTTTGTAGTAATGTACAGTCTAAATGAACTCATAACCTCTACTTCCTTATCACCAACTTTCACCTGTGGAGTAAGTTAGAATAATATTAAGCAGAGGAAAATGAGCTTTATTTGACTCAATAATATTGACCAGGAAAAAAAAAAAATCACATTATTTGAAATGCCAAAGAGAGGAAGTTTATTTCACAATTCAAATTTGTCATTAAAATAACAATCGATGACCAAAGGTAGCAGTTAGGGTACATATAAAAGTAGCATCCCCATACAGGTAAATACAGGGATTACTTCCACTGTGGGTTCTCATTAATGGCTTCAGAACCATTTGGTTTAGGTTTTGTGCTTCTAATCACAACTCAGATGAAGATGGTAGAAACTACTGACCTTTGGAGAAGTCATTGTTCTCTTGTGCTCAGGGTAGAAAAGAAATTATTTGATCCAACAATGGAACATAAATTATTGGAAATTAATTCTGTATTTATTAAGACTAAGTGGATCTTAGAGAACCTTTCTAAGGGAACTACAAATTTATTCAGAGTTTCCACATAAATTTTTACAGAAGTTAAGATATTCCAAATCAGCTGTCTAAGTTGAAAGCTGCATGTGCATAAGGAAATCTGATCACTGTGTATGACCCTCCAAGGCCATTTCAAATACCTGGCTTTAGAAGAAGTAGGATCAAACCACTCCCTTAAGTATATTGTTTACTCTGACATTCAAAGTAAAACTACTCCACAAAAATAGCAATAATTTTATTTTCAATATCATCAACAATCTGGTCTACCATCTCTCTCATGTCCTAGCCAGTTAATTAAGATTATTTGAGAAAAATATAGAAATATACAGCATGTGCTGTCATTTTATTTCAGGATGTTTGAAGCGGGAGTATTTTTAAAACTTGGGAGTGATTTCTTTACCTAATGAAGGGCAGAAAGGCTCATGATTTTTCAAGGTTGGGAATATACTTAATATTATTAATAAAACTTCATGCTTTTTGGCTTGTTCCATTGGAAAACAGTGCTATTCCAGATTAAAGATTCTGCAGTTGATACAACCTGTACTCCACACTAGGAAGAGAGAGATCTTTTCAATTCTGTTAATTCTGTTAAAGAGTGTAAAATGAAAACGTTTGAAAATCAATAGAAAGTATTGTAAGCATTCAATAGGACAAACATAACTTGTTCCAGTTCGTATTCTTCAGTAGTTAAACTCAAATGTTAGACTCATGCACTTATTAGTCAGCTGAGGCTCTGTCTCGTGTATTTTATTAGTTTAATTTGATTCTTCACACTACCCTACTGAATACAAAGTTTACCTGATTCAGTAGAAGTTTGGAATAAAAGGGTAAAATATCATTCATCACAAAGCTAACTATTTATTCCAGGTCTTTTGTTTGATTACTAACCTTAAAAGTAGTTCCAGATTTCATGAAATTCTTTTCTAATATATTATCAAGGACTGGATCCAGCTCTTCACCTATATCTTCAATCATGAGTGATCGTCCTAGTGAAAGACTATCTTCTATGTGTGTACGGAAATACTTGTCATTCAAAGTTGTTACCTCAAAAAAAAAATTATAAATTGATATAAGGACAAAAACATTTCTTCAAAGTCTTACATGAAAACGAGAGATCTATGAAAATTTTTCATTGTTTTTATTAGTTGCATTTTAAAGAAAGTAGTAAATGTTGACCATGCAGCAATTTATGCAGAAATACTTCTTGTGTATACAATGAAAAATACCATAAAAGGTGAATTAAAAAATTGTCTGTAATGGAATCCACAAAACCTCATTATGAGAGTAATAATGTACCAAGTAGAACTGGCACAGCTTATTGAGAATTGAGGATGTTACATATATTTTTGAAATCAGAGATGCCTAGCTTTTAATTTTCTATCTGTGTCCTGAGAACTAGATTTTCTAATTTTAGTTTTGAAGTGTTAAGAGATTCTTTCTGGAAACCTGAATTCAGTTTAACAGATGAATTGCTGTTACAATATTATGAACACAGATGTCTGAAATATGAAATGGCATTCATAATATATGAAATCATTAAAAGACATTAATAATTAAATAAAATACTAATTTTCTATTGCTTCCTAATTTTGGACTTTCAGAAAGTTCTCATATTATTTTCAAGATTTCCTCTACAGGTATGAAATAGGACCATTCTACCAGGAAAACAGCTTGCAGAAAAGGATGTTGGGGTTCTGGTGGACAACAAGTTAAGCATGAGCCAGCAATCTGCTTTTGCAGCAAAGGCCAACAGCATTCTGGGCTTCATTAGGAAAAACATTACCAGCAGGTTGAGGAAGGCAATCCTTCCCCTCTGCTCAGTACTGGAGACACATATCTGGAGTCCTCTGTCTAGTTCTGGGCTCCGCAGTATAAGAGCGACACTGAAGTGAGTCCAGCAAAGGACCACTAAGATTATTAAGGGATTGGAGCACTTGACATATGAGGAAAGCTGAGACAGCTGGGATTATTGAGCCTCAAGAAGGCTCACAAAGGTATTTACCTATGTATATAAATACCTGGTGGATGAGAATAAAAGAACAGGGAGACAGACTCCTCTTAATGGCACACAGTAACAGGACAAGATGCCATGGGCACAAATTGAAATATAGGTAATACCATTTAAATATAAGGGGGGGAAAACCAAAAAAACCCAACTTTATTGTGAGGGTGGTTGAACACTAAAACAGGTTGCCCAGAGAGATGGTGAAGTCTCCATCCTTGGAGATACTCAAAACCCAACTGGACACAGTCCTGGTCAACCTCCTTTAATAGATCCTGTCCTGAGCAGGAAGGCTGGACTAGACGATCTTCAGAGACCCCTTCCAACCTCAACCTTTCTGTGATTGTGACAGTTTGCTTTATTAATGATAAAACAATAAGCAAAAACTTCACATTCACTGTACTTAAAATCTTCAAAATCTAGACATCCTAAAACCCCCAAAACTTACTGAGATTCAGGAGGACATGTGAGATTTTGGAACACTCAGGTTAAGGCTTTTAAAACGTAGGTTCCTTTTCCCATGCTACTTCATTTGTGAAACATTCATCTGTGATGCAAACTACAGGTGCACATGAACATCTTTCTCCTATATTTCATGAACAGACATTTAACCCTATTGGCTTAAGCTATAAAAGAGCTATTAAAATTGCAGTAACATTAGGGTAGTTTTCTCTAGGGTTTGGTTTCAACCAGTTGTCCTCAATTTTCTTTTGCAGCAGTAACGATGTATGAATAACATCTCAGGTTCTAAATTCTGGACTGCATCAGTTTAAGTACTTTGCCTACATTTTCAAAGCTCTAAGTTATCCTACCTTTGTAATCTTACTAATAGTTGCCTAATTTACTCTCATTTAATAATTTCATGTTATACTGTTTTGCTATACTTTTCACCACTTTGCCCTCTGTATAGGGAACGTACTCACCAATTTTGAACACAAGGCTACCTCTTTCTTATTTCTTGCTGGATTTCATGCCAGTATTTACTTACTATATAATCTTTTCCAAGTCCTTGAATGGGATTTACAGCTCTTCTCAGGTTCCCTGCTGATGCATCTACATCATTGTCAATCTCCATACAAGTTAAAGTTATCTCAGATATGTGTGTAGGAGAGTTACACTGACTCAAATGCAGACACTCTCTAAAGCAATAATGTTTGAAGGAATATAATACAGCACATTATTCCTTTAAATCACCGTTCACCTGTAATTCATTATCCTGTTCTTTCCTTTTAATCCATGATTTTCCTTGAGTTTGTGGGTCTACCAAAAGGGGATATCTAGTTGCCTTAGTGACAATGATACCATTCTGAATTGAGAGATCATCTCCAGGGAGTCCTTGAAGATTCCACTCACTAATCTGAAAAGGGGGGAGAAAAAAAAGTAGTCTGGAATAAAATCTCACTGGAATTAACCTTCAATTACAATTGTTCTAAGAAATAATGGAGACACCAAGCCAAAAGGGATGCATATCTGAAACTGCTGAAAAACAATTAATGAAGGTGGAAAAATATTTCCATGATTTTATTTTTATGGATGTTTTTAACTATATACAATGATAAAAAATATATTTTAAAAGTGTAAGAAAGTAAGAAGGCAGCTTGACAGCCAAATTAAACATTAGGATCAGTTAAGAGAAAACCAGGCTAAGAGAGCTTTTGGGGCTTAATATTTACTGAAGAAAACTTGAAGATTCTGGCATTGTCCTTTGTTTGGTTTCTCATACATTCACATTGAATGAAAAGACTTTGTGCATTCTTCTTAGAATGTTCTATCTGATACAAAATTTATTTTTGAAAACAGACCCAGATAATATTGACAGAACCAAAAGCTAACAATGAAACCCACTGTTTTCAGTGGGTTTTCAGTGATCTACAGCTGTGGTGATGGGTTCTCCAAAGATACTTGAAAGTACACTGTCTAACTGGCAATTGGCTAATTGTATAATATGTCACTTGTTTATAACTTGTTTACCTATCTAATCATTGCTCAGTACTCAGATGTTTAGTGGAAATTGCCCAGAACGTTTGGAAGCCACAGAACTACACTGCACAACAATATTGGGGATTATAGTTGTGTTTTAAGTAAGCATAATGCTGGCTAACAGTCACAGAATATGTTAAATGAAATTAAAATTAAACCCACCAAGCACCAAGAACTTACTGTTGGTGTATCTACCAACATAGAAATCAGGTTCAGGTTTTCAGAAAAGGGGATTTCATGGGCTCTCATCTCTGCTTCCCATAAATCTTTAAGCAAAAGCTTCCTGAAGTTTTGATTAAAAGGTCCACAGTATGAAAGAAAACCTGTGCAGAGCAGTACATCTCCCACAAGCCTAGAAAAGGAACAAAATCATAATTAAAAGGTGATGTACAATTTCAATTTCTATTGATTTAGACAACCAGCTTTTGAAACATAGTATTTCTGTTCTGAGGACAATTTAAGGAGAGAACTGTTGCTCTTTGAGAACAACATATATTTTCTTTGTCTTTCCAAAATATTTTTGTGGAAAAATGCAAGAGTAGTATCATATGAAAACATTATCTTCACCTCTACAAAGTAATAAAGCCCTGATGACAACTATTCCTTCTTCCATAACTGAAGAAAGAAATTGGTTTATTTCTTAAAAATATGTCTGCAATACGATATTTATCAAAAGATACAAACTTAATTCCCTTGGAATGAGCAGACCTCACCAGAAATGCCTAATTTCCCCATAGGAAATTTATGGAAACAGAAACATTCCACAGAAGCTGAGCCTAAACTATCAGGCTCTTTACCTTTAGCAACTATTTTGGTAGGTTTCCTGTTTTCTAGACAGCTATAATCTCTGGCTCCTAGGCTGCTCAGCATTTTGTCATATGGACAGCAACAGAATGGGGATTCCCAAGTTTCCAAGTTTCTCAGAATAAGGCCTGCTGTCCCCCATGTGTTTCAACACACATACTATAGGACAAGGGTTACTGTCTGGTCTCTAGGCCTCCTTCTTCTATTCAAATATGCCATAACTAATATCAGAAGGGATGCTTCTTTTCCTATCCAGTATTAGTCTAGGAATCCTCCCATCTTCCTTCTCAGTGACCGCCTTAGATCATCCCTACCTCCCACCTGTTGGAAATATTGGAATGAGGTGCAGTGTTAGGGGGACAGGAGAGGCAGCTGTAATATAGGCACATAACTGCACTAGAAATTATCACTTTGTAAATAAATTCCAAAATCAGAGGTATTGTTCTGAACTGAAATACAAGCACTCAGGTATTCACTTACAGAAGAAAAAAACAAATTTCATAGAATCACAGAATCATTAAGGTTGGAAAAGACCTTCAAGATCATCAAGTCCAACCATTAATCCAGCGCCACCAAGTCCCCTAAACCATGTCCTGAAGTGCCACATCCACATGTTTTTTGAACACTTCCAGTGATGGTGACTCCACCACCTCCCTGGGCAGCCTGTTACAATGTTTGACCACCCTCTCAGTAAAAAATTTTTTCCTAATATCCAGTCTAAACCTCCTCTGGTGCAACTTGAGGCAGTTTTCCCTTGTTCTATCGCTAGTTACTTGGGAGAAGAGACCAACACCCATGTCACCACAACCCCCTTTCAGGTAGTTGTTGAGAACAATGAGGTCTCCCCTCAACCTCCTCTTCTCCTGACTGAACAACTCCAGTTCCCTCAGCCGCTCCTGATAAGACTTGTGCTCCAGCCCCCTCACCAGCTTCATTTTCATTTCAGGATAGTTCACTTAATTGTTGTGGTTTAGCCCCAGCCAGCAACTAAGCACCACACCCCAGTGGGACAGGGAAGAGAATTGGGAAAAAATTCGTGAGTTGAGATAAAAAACAGTTTAACAGGACAGCAAGAGAGAAGGAAACAACGATAACAACAATAATACTACTGAACAAAGTAATGTACAAGAACAAGCGATGCCCAAAGCAGCAATTGCTCACCACCCAGTGATCGATCGCCCATCCCCGAGCAGTGATTTCCACCCCCACAGCTAACTCCAGTTTATGTACTGGGCATGACATTGTATAGTAGGGAATATCTCTTTGGCCAGCCTGGGTCAGCTGTCCTGGCTGTGTCCCCTCCCAGCTTCCCATGCACCCCCAGCCTTCTTGCTAGCAGGCCAGCACGAGCAGCTGGGCTGTCCTTGACTACTTAGCAACAACTCAAAACATCAGCACATTATCAACGTTTTCTCATCCCAAATCCAAGACATATCCTCACGCTAGCTTCTGTGAAGAAAACCAGCTCTATCCTGGCTGAAACCATTGTGTAACTAGATTAAGACTTCTAGGAGGAAAATGAAATACAATTATTAAAACTAATAAATTGCTTACTAGCTCTTCAGTTTTTACATGTATTTTGTTGGGTTTTTTCCCTCTGATGAATTTGATACCTGTTAATCTGAGATTTAAATTCTTTACTTTGCTGAGTCCACCTAACTTTCTCTCCACTCAGTCCATCTATAAGTGCAGAGGCTGCTTGCATCTTTCTTCTGCATGTTTCTGCATCATTCAGTAAGTCCTAAAATTAAAAAATATGTCCTACTTAATTTAATAATAGCATGCAAAAATCTAAAGAGTTATATATGTTTTCATCCTCTTACATTTATTATGACTTTTATTTATTTAAAATTCATTCTTGAGAACTCTAAGTGCATCTATTGTCTAATGTGTTTCTATTCACAGAAAGAAGGAAATAGGAGAGAACATAGATTTAAATATCTTATTTTTATACCTGAACCACATCCATGTGATTCAAGGTAGTAGGCCCTGTATGCATGTTTGTATCAATTCCTGATTACATAACAGTATTGCAAGCATTTTTCATAATACTAAAATACTTTTATCTCACCATTTTCTCCTTCATTGCTGCATCAAACTTTGCCTGCACTTTATCCAGTTCAGCTTGCTTTTTGTCTAATGCCTCCTGAGCCTTTGCTAATTCTGCATTAGCTATTTTCAGGTGGCCTTCCTGTTTTGCCAAGTTAGCCTGCAAAGAGAAGAAATATTAAAACAATAATTTTACAAGATTTGAATATACTTTGATGAATTTTTTAAAGCTTACTTAGTTGGTAATAAGACAATAATACATCAAAATAATGTTTATATTAATATTTATAGAAATACTAATATATCTACTCTGAAAATGATGTCACACAGATACTGCAGATATGATTTTTTTTTTGTTTAATAATAATGTAGTACTCAAGGTTCCTACTATACATTGTCAAATTTATTTCTTTCAAAAAAATTTACATTTAAAAAAGCTCATTAGGGAAGTAAGGTTTCTGATCTGTACCTATTGATTAGCCCAGAATAACAATCACTCAATCTTCTTGCTTGATTATATGCTTTATTATTTCTTTTTTATTTGTACAATCTGTAGCGATCAACAATCACAACAGGAGATCGATCTTTTATCAGCTAACAATATATCTTTTACCCACTAGAAAACCAGTGAATGTTCCCATTGCTCCTAAACATATTTATGCTGAACACAAGAAATACATTAAATAATTTTTTTTAATCATCCACCTGCATTACTGTTGCTTTTGTAAATAATACTTCTACCAGTGACAAAAATGTGGAAAATATTTGGAATCACCATTCAGATGCTTTCCCTTTTACTTTTATTTTCCCCCCTCTTTTGTTGGGGGGTGGAGGACGGGGGACGACACAACAGGTAAACTGTGCTACATGTATGGATTAAATACTTGTTTTAGAATCCAAAAAGCAACAATCACTGCATTAGAGTTTCTACATGGTCTTTACTTCTGATAAATTTTTTATTCAAATGTTCAAAAACATCAAAAAACCCACCCAGTTACCACTATTGCAACGTAACTCCTTTACTGAGGCAAGCTCTGAATCTCTTCAGAACGCCAATATTTGGGCAAGATATCAGTCCTTCACTCCCTCTAAGTTATCGTGTGAAAGCAAAGAAGTCAAAATAGCTGCAAATCTCTTTTTGCAGGACTCTTTAGAGAAGGAATGAAGATCCTCTCCTGGTACAACTTTTTGAAAACAATTATAAAGTAATTATAACATATTAAAAACAAAGACTGAAAACAGCTTTCACTGTACACAGTAAACTAGAGCACATAAATTTAATCTAGGCTGATTTTCTGTTCTGTGTTCTGTCTAGAATCAAGAGGAGGATATAGGCTTTTTTTTTTGCTATTATCATCCTTAGCCACTAAAGTCTACAAGCAATCATGTCTGAATAAAGTTACCTAAATATATTTTTTAAATCCTACTAAAGTAAATGAAATTAAATTACATGAAAAGCAAAGACAAAGCAAGAGATGATGTATTACCTTAAGAGGTAAGACTTCTCTGTTAACACCATAAAATATTGCCATGGCTTGTGTCCAAGAGAGGAGTCCTGCCACATTACCACACACCTTTGTACCATACTCCAGTGTATAGTCTTCCATGTTAAAGTAAGGCTGGAGTAATTCTACCGTCTCTTCATTGATTGAATCCTTAGGAAACTGCTGTAGACTCTGCAAGAATGGACCACTCATAAGCTGCAAAAAACAACACAGAATATTTATAAGCTATTTACACATTTTACATTCAAAAGCCTGTCCATAGGTATGTTAAAAACAATGTTCCTAAAATTCTTCTGTAAAAAGAGGGTATTCATACAGTTAATACTATGTGTGCTACTCAGCTGTAATTCGTCCCACATGCCTTCAATTATTTTAAAGTTTAAGCGGTTACACTCCCATAACTAGGCTTGAAAGTTACTGATGTATCTTCCATTTTCTATATTCCTGTGTTGCCATTTAAAATTATTTAAGAAGCAGCATTTCATTAAAAAAATTGAACCAAGATAAAGCCTCAGAGATACATTTGTAACTTATCTAAAAAATGCTAAAAAAACCTGCTTATGCATTTGTGAAATGTGATCTAAATTCTTCCAGAAAGGGAAATCATTGGGTTTAACCTTCTTCTAACAAATGTTTAACATGTTAAGAGCATCTCATGGAATAACTGCTTGCCCCACTTCATTATGTCAGTGGAAAATAAAGTTTTGATGATTTCTTAATTCCTGGAAAAGCTTAAGTAAAAAGCAAGAGCTCTTTTCATATCCAAAAATACATATTTTTTCTTCATTTGTATGCCAAAAAAACCTGAGGCAATAATACTGGCAAATTAATACACTAAAAGAGGTAGAACAGAATTTAATGAATGGCAGGAGAAGGCACAGAAATAAAAGAGTATCCTGAGAGAAGATCAAAGTCCAGAAGGAAGAGACGTCTGTCTGTCCAAGGAATTTGGGCCAGGAATATTGAAATGCAGAATGGGAAAACCTACTATCTCTTAGTCATTCAAATAATCTTTCAATCAAGAAGCCTGGGAGAATCAGAAAAGACTGTTTAAATGTGAACCCACAAGTTTCCAAAGAGAAAGAGGTGCTTTCCAGAACACCCTTATATCACGTATGGTTAACATGATTGGTATGATTTATTTATTTGCTACCGGGTCACATGCTAGGAACAGGACAAGGAAAATGTAAAGCTCCTACTGCAAAAGGCGCTAAGCAATTCACTTACTACTTGCTACCAAGTAAACTCTACTTATATGCTATGCCTATCTTAAAACCATATGTTTGCATTTTTAAAAAATTCTGTCCTATTTTGAGTAAACAGCATCATAAATTCTCTGATATGCAAGTTGCTATTTCTGATGTTTAAGAAACACTGTTGGAAAACTCTACTTACTTTTAACGATTCTCCCCACGACGGCTTGCAGCAAGGCTTTTCTGGATCCATGGTAACTGGATCTAATTGCTTTTGGAAGAGTAGCAGACAACAGTCCATGACCCTCATAATTAGGTGAGGAGGTTTTGCAAGTTTTCTAACAGTAGCAATATCCACTGGTTTGATGGTCTGTTTGAAGAAAAATGTAACAGAATCCTGCATCAACACCATTATTCTATTTTCCCATCCAATATCTTGATTTTAATGTTTGTTTGTTTGTCATACTTTTCTCTGAGGCCAGTTTATACTAAGTACATTTAAAAAAAAGTAACTGGGCTTACTTTAATAAATTTCATAGTTTCATGAAACTTTAATAATTGTAATGAATTTGTATTAGACAAGAATATTTTCCCAATGCTAAAGACATCAGTCAAAAATCAAATTTAAATGCATGGAACCACAGTATTAATTTAACATGTCAGTCTAAGTGACTGAAGAGAAGTATATTGTAAAATTGCATAGGACTTACTTAAAAGCAGTTTCCTTGGTAAAATAGTAGTTTGGATATTTAAGGGTTAAGTGTCATCATTTATTCTGAGATGGATTTGGTTATTTTTGTTGGTTTTTAAGTTATTATAGGTATGAGATACTGTTTGTTTACTTCATTTTCTAGTAGCATCACTGACACTTTGCTTAGTTCAATAACTAATACAAAAATAATAAATGATTGCAAACTTCAAAACTAACATTAATCTGTGTCTACAAAATACATGCATGCCACTACCTGTCTAGAAGTAGTAGTTATAGACATATTATAGAAACCACAGGATCATGTATGAATCCACACATTTTATAAGTGAATTTTGTGACCATTTTTGGAAGTTTCATAGATCTCATTATCTAAATGTCAGTGTAAGAGCAAACAATGCTCCTTTTCTGGCTTTTTCCACTCAATATTTTTGTCACATAAATTCTGGTAACTGGAACAGAAGGCCTTAAAAATATAATATATCATTGATTTCTGATTCCAGAGTTCTTTACTTTTTAATTGGTCAGAGCAGAATAATGAAGTTATGTAGTGCAGTAATGCCTCCAAATATCTGGAGGGCCTGAATCCCCTTTGTTTCCTCTTTCTCTCCAAAGTAATAGTTTTTTTGGTGAAGGAGGAGACAATCTTGCATTGCTCTTAAAAGAAAGATACAACTAGTTAAATATGAAGAAAAAACACTTTTAGCACAAGAAGTATTCTCTTGAATTCAGAATAACATATTCTAAAGGCATCTGTAACTTCTGTAACTTTTTGAAAGATTTACATCTCCATAACGATCAAGCATTAGGTGTATCAAGTATCAAGTAAAGCAAAATGTGAGCTCCATAAATATTCAGACATGACCACCAACTGTGAAAAGCTGGTGACAGCAGTCAAAACCAAGAGACAACTGCACATTGGTGGCTCTAGCTTTTCTTTCACCAGCGATTCAAATAGTACTAAACTAATCAAAATTCAAGAACTTTATTCACATTCAGTGCAGCTTCTGCTTCTTCTAATGCTGGTTTAGCTGCCTCCAGTTTACTCTCTGCTTTCACTTTTTCTAAATCGATTTCATCTACAATTTTTTGTGCTTTATCTTTCACACCTTGAACTTCATTTTTTACTTTAGCTGCAGCTTCAGCACTTTCTGTGACTTCTGCTAGTACCTGGAATTGACAATAAACACAAAATGTATAAACTAAAATGGTGGAACAAGTGATTAAGTTATCAGACATGGGAGAAAACAGATATGTAAAGGCTATTATACAGAAAAATATAAAGCTATCCCTAACTCTATATGGCATTATATAATTATGGAATAAAAATTAATACAATTTGCAGAATCCCCCCAAAGAAATATTGTATGAGGAGTTGGATAAGAAAAAATGAATTATTTTTATAATGGCTAGAAAACCTTCCCAGTGGTTTTTAAAGCCCATTTTTTATCCTATGATGGATTTTTATCCATTTGAACCTATAATTTTTCAATACAATAAGTATTTGTTTTTTTCACTATAATTCTGCAAATAAAAATAGTATAGCTAATAAACTAATGGAAGATGGCAAACCATCTGCCCCAATGGTCAGCCTCTCTTCTACTCCTTTAGTCTAAAAAGACTCACTTTTAATTAGTCTATTCAAAGAACAGCCCAATGTGAATTCACGGAATGAAGTTATTTATTTATGTCTGGCTCTTCAGTACATATATTTTTAATTGTCTTGTGCATGTGTGACATACAGTTGGTATCAGAATGTTTTTTGACCAGTATCAGCTATATGGTCAAGGCTAGCACTTTGTATGCTTTTATAAGGACATAAATAATGCTCTCAAATATCTGAGGAAAAATTGACAGATAAAATCCCCAAATCTGTCAATTTTTTATTTTTATATTTTTTAAATACAATTCTGGTTTCTATAGGGCTCAGTACTAAGGAAAAGAAAGAAATCTATAGAATATGAACAATATTACAAGTAGTTTAAATAAAACATGCTAGAACCAGGACTGGCTTCAGCATGCAACAATCCAACACTATACACCATCTCTCCTGCCCTGAAAGACTGTTATGACAGATGGAGCCCAAAGTCACGGAGTAAATGAACTCAACAGCCATTTTAGAGGGATGGTCCATAAACTAACAGAACGATATCTGTCTGTACATATCAAAAGACAGGAAAATTGTTATTTGTCCATATGTCTTCTACTTCTGATAATTCATAAGTAGTGCCCTATTGAAAAAGTTGACAGCCAAGAGGCTATGTGAATGATTTCCAGAGAGCTATTTCAAAATGTATATCAAATATAAATATTAAACAAAGTGAACTCTACTGGCATATCTGTCATACTGCTGAAATGTGAGAAGTGTAATTTCATCCCTTTCCATAATAATTTTCCCTCTTATGAGATAAAGGCCTTGAAGAATGCAAGCAGTCCCTTAGCCACCACTGGCTAAAAGTTTGCTCTCCAGTGTATATTAAATATCCACCATCATAGCATTATGGTATCATTCAGAAAATAGAATGCCTGTATTAATACATTCACTAACATGCCTTTCCAGAGAGTAATTTTGGAAACTAGATTTCTACCAGACCACCAATCTCATGAATACACGGACACCTTGTTAATGTAAAACACAAAATATGAAACTGAACTGTGATGAACTTTTTTCCAAGCAATTTTGACATAATAAAAGTCCCATAATCATCTGTTAACTTCTTATCTGCAAACAAGTGAAAATCTAACCCCAAATTCAATAAACATCAATCAAGCACACAGAAAACCATAAAACAAAAAATGAAACCTGGTGCTTATTAAGAGTGGGCAAGAAATGGGAGGAGAACATCGAAGGCACTTAGCCTTTGCTGCAGTCTTAAAGTGCCTCACTTTCAGAAGCAAATGCTGAATCAACATGCTACAGAGAGAGGAGTGAAACCTCATTTTAGAGCACAATGCACATTTTCTGGCTTGTACAAATTATGAGAAATTCTGCAATAGCACTTTCCCCCACTATATATCCTGGTACTATCTGCTGCATTTGGCTATTTAACACTTAAGTACTTACTTTATCTGCCTTAATAGATGCCAAAGCCAGTTCCTTCTCCTTAATGGCCAACTCCTCAGAGAGTTTAGCGACAGACTCACTAGCCTCCATCAGCTTAGATAGACCTATTAAGTAAAAGATAACATTCAGAAAAATGAAAACTCTTTTTTTCCTAGTTGGATAATACAATCTAGCTCTATCTGCAAACAGTACCTAAAAGTGTATAGCTTGGATATTACCTGCAATAAAATATATCCTTATGCTCATTATATAGACTTCTTAAAAAACAAAACAAAACAAAAAACAACCCACACACCAAAAAAGAGGAGGTATGTCAAGCATATATTGTGTCAGTCATAGGACAATCAGAAAATCAGACTGATATGGCATTTGTATCATTGCATGAGGAAATGGCATAAATATTAGGATCCATAACTGCCTTCAACAGTGAGTTCTTTCTAGAAAGAAGTGGGAAGAAGTGGAGTCATCAAAAGTGGACACAAAGGTCACAGCAAGATTACGACCTCCAGCTCCTGCGCATTGAGTTTACCTTCCCTTGTCCTTGGTGACAGAGAGCACAGAAAAGCACATAAAAGCATCTGTTCCCACCTGGCTTAGCACCAGTCCCATCATAGCTCTTAAATGTGCTGAAGCAACCATCCATAGAGGTCATTCAGCCTTACACTAACAGTTGCCCAGAAAGAGATGAGTTTGCTCCCTCTATAATTACTATATATTCAGTCCTTCCCATGCATTCACATATTCTTTTCTTCTCTTCCTCTCTTGCTCATAGATTTGAGCACAGATTTTTGGCTATTCTTGAGCTCCACATTGCACGCTGAAGTCTCCCCAGCCTCTCCTCTCTTCTTCATTACTGAATCTTAGAATCTTAAAACTTGCCTGGAAGCATTCCATGTATCTCCCTCTCTCCCTAAGGGCTAGAGTCAGATCTGATGTGCGATGCTTCTCTGTGACGTCTCTCTACTTTTCTGTTATCACATTTCACAGACAAACATTCTCTCCTAGCACATTCTTGCTCTTCTGACACAGCTGCCGCACGATCAGGCTACTGCCATTCTAGAGACTCTTTATTATTGCTCACCAAAAGACAGGTTATTGCCACTTCAGCAATAAAGTTCAAAGGTATAGTCACTGAAAGACGTTGACTGGGAGACAAGAGAGATGTTTTAGAGTGTTTGAATTGAATGTTTTGAATGTTAGAAGTGACATACGCCACTTTCTAAAATACTCTGAGGGATAGACGTACATACAGATTAACATTCTATCCCCACCTCCCACTCCTCTGACAGCGATTTCCAAAAGGCTTGTCACCTCACTTCACTATAAAAACAGTTCTGAAGGAGAAGCTATAAAAGTGGAAGTGATACTTTTTGCTGCATTAGCTTTCCCTGCGGTAATCCTAGAGTGAGAAGAAAGAAAGATGGACAAAGAATGGGAATAAGCGGAACAAGAAGAATTGAAGAATTTCTGTTATAAACAAGAAACCTTTATAGCTTCTTCAGGTCCCCTGCATACTTCCAATCACAACAAATATTACAACAGTACCATGCCAGCAGATATTTTTTTTTTCAGTACTTGTAGTCATAAATGAATGCCTGATTTAGGCATTAGGAACAGAATATTTTTCTGAGGGATATGTAGAACTCCATGTAAGAACCTTACTGAGATCAGCTACAACTTATCTAAAGCAAGTTAAAAAGCCAGCATGTATTTTGAACCTATAGAGAGAATCAAAGTAATCTTTATCTCTTGTTAATGCATTTTGTAAATTGTCTGAATGATGACTGCAGAAAAGTAGCAAATACAGAAAAATTATAACAATCTTTATTAAGATATTAAGTCACAGTACTCTTAGCACCTCAAGGATGTAGTTTCTGTCATTCTAATTAGCAGGAGAACTAGCAACAAGTTGGATGACATGCCCACTTTGTCAAAGGTAAATGGAGGTCTTGTAGAACCACAGTTCTATATGAAAAGACATTATCTACACATGTGATGCTTTACCAAGGATTCCCCAGATGGATTCTGAGAGAAGACACAAGATGCTCAGAATTCAGAAATAACTACAATTCTCATTGGATCTCAGTTTTTTACCTCACCTGTCTTACATGATTTTTCACCCAAAGTGACAAAGCAGAGAAGAGATTACTTCTATCTTTCAAAATACGTTGCTTGTATAGATACTACAGTGCTGACAAGTACACTTCCAGTGTGCTTGAGCCAGGCACTTTTCCAGAAATAGTATTGATGAAGGTATTTTTTACAATTTGGCTGCTTTACAAGCATCTTGAATTGGCATAATTTTTGATAATGATGTTTTTTTCATTTTTGTAATGATATTGACATCATTACATACAGGAAAAATATTTCAACAAGGAGATGAAAATAGAGACATTATCTCAGATGAGTTTAATAAAATAAATTTTAAATCCCTGTCGTGGTTTAGCCCCAGCCGGCAACTAAGCACCACACAGCCACTCACTCACTCCTCGCTCACTTATATCAGGATAATCTCCTAACAAACTGAAACAACTTTCAGGGCTAATGTTTTTAACCTTCTAAATCTTTTTGACATTAACTGATGAAAGACTAAGGATTAAAGGGTGGATGCATGAGAAAGTAGCTACATAATTCTTAACAAACTTTTTGAGAAAGTTCCTTAGGATGCAGGAAACAGTGGAGCACACAGTATTTTTGTTGTTTTGTAATACATCTTTTCTATGCAAGTGAAGCTGACAGACATGATTTTCTGAGCATCAATGACATAAAGATGCTGCAGTAGAAGATGTGTATGTACATATATGTTTTGAAGACCACATAAGGAATTATCGATAACATCATGTGAGAGGCTAGGAAAATCCACACGTGAAATTTTCTTGACAGTGCTGAAGCTACTTAGGATACTTCTTTTAAATTATTTTTGAAAATAGAAGAACTGGAGAAAGAATAAAAAAAACCCCACCCTCAGAAATCTTCAAGGCTCTCAGACTTTATTCCTCATCTCAAGCAGGACTAATGATAAGTTCTGATATCTAGAACTGGCAACATATCCATACAGGGAAATTTGCATAATGTGAAAATATTGAGGACCACTTACTCCTCTACATTCCACTCTAATTCAGCAAACAATTCTGTGAATAAAATAAATATCTACATGTTCTTATTTTATTCTTTTCTTCATGTGAAGTGTACCCATTGCGTAGTTATTGTCTAAATGCTACATCCTTTTACGTTTGTATGAAAAATCTTATCATGTAGAATTCTCAATTCTGTTAGATTGATATACAGTATCTTTTCCCATAAAGACCAAGTTTTCTAAGCTCTTCAGTTGCTCCTGTAGATTTACCAAAGCATGTCTAGATGGAAACCAGAGAAAACTAGAAATATATTCTGAAATTAAGTACAAATCTAATGCCAAAAATTAGGTCATTTCAAACAGATATCCAAAATTAGAAGAACATTTCAAAAACACTTTTCTATTTCAGATCCTTAGTTATAAAATGACCACAAGTAACAGCTACTGGTTCTATATCAGAAATCTGAAACAAATCAACCGTGAAGCACTCAGATTGTATAGTGAGAACTTCCATATATAAGTCCAGAAGTAAAATAGTAACTGCAGTTAGAGCTACCTTTCTCTACACTAGTAAATCAGATGTGCTCTCTGGCCATCTTCAGGTTCTATTTTCTATTACAAATACCAAATTGGAAATATTTAAGTTTAATACAATGCTGAGATGAATGATTAAGCTGGCAGTTTATTTGAGACATTTTTGTAAGAGAATCATTGTGAATTGGTGATAGCTGGAGTGCTTGAAACTGGTCCTCATATGCTACCAGTTTTGAACTATGACCCAGCAGAACTGATTTTAAATGTTCACAGACTAAGTAGTCTTGTATTAAAAACACAGCTCATTTGAGACCATACATAGAAATATAAGTTTATCCCTATTTTGCTTACCAATTTGCATACGTTCAGCTTGTTCATTAATACTCTCTAACTTTTCAGTATAAACTTCTTTGTAGCCATTTATGAAAGAGAGATAGGATTTAGGTGTTACATAAGTTCTTCTTCGATACCTAAAACATAGTATATTGGCAACACCAACTTAGTACATATTTTTGATGTGTACAGCTATTTGATTATTTTCAGTGAAAGAGAATATTATATAAATCAAGTCTTTAATTCAGTCAAAATCAAGTTTCTTCATAATGCAAACCCTTATTTAGAATTACATTGTTTTTATTCACATAGGCAATGTTAAAGATTGTTGAATAGTGGGAATGAAGATAATGAATTAGCAACATAATAGTAATTTTCATGGCCTTTACATATATTGATATAGCAGATTTGTTTTTGTGTTAGCCTTAAAAGACACTTATTGTTTTGTATAACAAAATAAGTTCAAAAAACACTAACAGTAGCAACACTTTTGGGATTAATTATTGCATTTGTATGAAATATTACCTTTGGAAATAATTCTCACAGCTTTCTGAAACTATATCATGAATGAGACCCATGGTTTCCACTACTTGTGTTTTAACTGATGCAGAGCAGACCATATTAAATTCTGAAAGAAAATAACTGGCTACAGCTACAAGAGCTTCCTTGGGCCATCGACTGAACCAATCCATGGTGCATCCTGATATGAGACCAGGAAATTTCAAAGAACATGTACGGAACTTCTCACCAACCTAAAGAGAGTAACGCTGTTAATTTAAGCTATGATAATTAAATAGGTTGATCAAAATGTTTAATTCATATAAACAACTAAATAGTCTATTTTTTTCTTGCTAATTTTCTGCTTAGAACACCCTGCACAGTTTTTTCTTTTATACACATATTTTGCTGAATTTCCAACGTTCAATATTTTATTAAATTTGAAGAAAGAAGTTCATGAAAAATATAAATGTTTCTTAATATTTTAAGACTTCAATTAACTTACTTTAATTTCCATTGAATTCTTGTTTTCAAGTAACAAGCAAGAATTTCACAAAGATACATTCACTGATTTGTATTAGGAAAGAACATGCCAGGAGGACAGAAGAAAAATTACTTTAACATGTAAGGAATAATTTAATGTTTAAGTATTTTGGTTTTAAGTTCTGACAACTATACTAATACTTTTATTGTCTCAGCAGTTGTAGACAGTCTTCAGTAATGTTTTTACGCATCTTTAAATCTCCTTAAAAATATAAAGCTTAAATAAACCCATTACATCTTATAGGAGAGTTTGCTAATAGAAGTAAGGAAGACAGATATGAAGAAAAAACTTACTGGGGAAAAGCAGAGGATAACATGCAAGTTCTTCTTTGCCCGAGTTAAAAAATATTCATAAAGATTATCAAAGGTAGGAGGACACCGAGGCATCTCTTTTTTCATCACAGGTATTAATCCTTGGGTGATATCATCCAATTCATCCCGAGCAAATAAATTAGAAATCTTTTTATAAAATTAAAATTTATAAAGAAATAATTTGCATGGATGTAATTATTATAGCGTTTATAAATATTTTCCTGTTTACATCTGTATATCTCTCTCTGCATATATACAGTTTAGACAGTTTAAAAACCAGATTTGTCTCTGATTAAGACTTCCTGTAACTCCATTAAAAACCAGGAAGTCTAACTCAGGAAGAGTACAGATCTTGACTGGCCAGTAAATACTCATTTAATAAAGGCTACTGAAATACCCATCACAGCTCCTTATCTTTTAGAATCATAGAATTATAAAATAGTTTGGGTTGGAAGGGACCTTTAAAAGCCATCTAATCCAACCCCCTGCAATGAGCAGGGACATATTCAACCAGCTCAGGTTGCTCAGAGCCCCATTCAACCTGACCTTGAATGTTTCCAGGGATGGAGTATCTACCAGCTACCTGGGAAACCTGTGCCAGTGTTTCACTACCTGCAGCGTGAAACATTTCTTCCTTGTATCTAGTCTAAATCTACCCTCTTTCAGTTTAAAACCATTTCCCCTTGTCCTATCACAACAGGCCTTGCTAAAAAGTCTGTCCCCGTCTTTCTTATAAGCCCCCTTTAAGTACTGGAAGGCTACAATAAGGTCTCCCTGGAGCCTTCTCTTCTCCAGGCTGAAAAACGCCAACTCTCTCAGCCGGTCCTCATAGGAGAGGTGTTCCTTCCATCTGATCCTTTTTGTGCCCTCCTCTGTACCCACTCAAACAGGTCCATGTCTTTCCTGTGCTGAGAGCTCCAGAGCTGGATGCAGGACTCCAGCTGGGGTTTCACCAGAGCGGAGTAGAGGGGCAGAATCCCCTCCCTTGACCTGCTGGCCACGCTGCTTTGGATGCAGCCCAGGATATGGTTGGCCTTCTGGCCTGTGAGTGCACACTGCCAGCTCATGTCCAGCTTTTCATCCACCAGTATCCTCAAGTCCTTCTCGGTAGGGCTGCTCTCGATCCCTTCATCCCCCAGTCCAGGGGTTGCCCCAACCAATGTGCAGGACCCTGCACTTGGCCTTATTGAACCTCATGAGGCCCACACAGGCCCACTTCTCAAACTTGTTCAGATCCCTCTGGATGGCATCCCATCCCTCAGGTGTGTTTCCTGGCTTACATTGAGATAAAGGAATTCCATACTAAGAGCACTCCTATTTTAAAAGTCGAGATATTTTAGAGTTTATTATTATTGATTTTACAATTCATTACCAAACTAAATAGAAATAAACTAGTGGGAACAAATTCTTCAGTTTCCTGCTTCTAAAGTATATTACCTGTCATGTTGAGACTCTTACCTCTCCTGAAGACAGAAGATTATTAACATATTCCAAAAACGACTCCTCTTTTATTTCATTATCAGTGAAAATAAAAGTGATGCCTTGTCCTTCTACTCCAGCTGTTCTATACAACAGTTTTAAATCATCTGACAGATTGCTTACATTATAGGATCTAGGAGGAATAAGAAACATTACCTGTTAATTCAAGACAACTCATAATACTGGTATTTTCAGATTATAGTGTTTTATAAATGATTGTGAAAACATCCTTTGTAAACACACATATTTTGGCTCAGGAATAGCTAACACATCTCGCTTTTTCAGCTCAAACTTCATCCAATGTTGTACACATGCAAGATGAGAATTTATTGTTTTCCACATTTTTAAATGGTGACAAAATGAATAATAAAAAAAAAGGCTGTTAAAATCTTAAGGTTATAACTGTGTAAAGAGAAAGGAATAGAAAAAATTTGATTTATATATTTCTTGCATTTCTTACCTGGTTAAAGTGATCTGAAATATTTTATAGCCAGCAATAAAGGAAGCCAACCTTGAAAGACTTTGTTTTCCAGAACCACCAACTCCAACAAGTAAAGCGTTTCCATATGCTGTCCTAATTATCCGGGAAATCTACACAGGAAAAAATGCAAGAAATGCTCATTTAAATTTAAATGAAAATGGTGATTAGCAAAATTAAAAATCTGTTATGCTCTACACTTTACTAGAGCACAATGTAAAGACTATTAAAAGGATACTTGCAGAAAATTTTTACTCTCAAAAGAACACTTGAAAAAGCTGCATGTAAGAATATTGCATGATTACTATTAGTTTAAATTCATAAAGGGAGACATTTTGAATTTTTTTTTTATGCTGAAGGTATCATCCTGAATGTGTTTAAAAATATCAATAAAAAAGCTTTTGCTAGAAGAATAAACATACTACATCATTGCTAATTTTAAGGGTCTGAAAGCCTTGGACACATTTAAACTATGATTTAGTGTTATCTTCTGTTTTGTCTACCTTCAGTGTTTCCTGTGAGATAGTTTTCTTAAAAAGTTTCACAGATACAAAAGCTGGATTACAAATTTACTATGTTATTTCTTTTTTACACATCTCCTGTATAAACATCATATCCTTCCTTGTTTTTATTATATGTTAGTGCACTATTACTTTTAAGATGCTACAGTTTGCTTTGCTCATCATGTACATTATGTACAAAATGCAAAAGATTGGCATCTATATCAAGCCTTCAAATTCTACTCATTTTTTCCTTCAAATAAATTTTGGTTTTTTTGTGCAGTTCCCTCTGAGCCTATCCAGATAACTATATTAAAATAGAAGTCTAAATGTGAAATGTGAGGGTGACTAAATTTATTGTCACCATAGTGACAGCAGGGCTCCTTTCTGCTACCTAACTGCATCTCCTAGGTATTCTGGTTAAAATTTAACAATGGAAATGGAGTATCAGAGACTTTCAAGGTCTTCTGAAATTCACCTAGCATCACATGAACTATATTTAAAAATAAAATTATTTTCTTCTGCTTAAATGCAAAGCAAACAAAATAATTCAATTTACTTGAGGTCAACTAGAGAAGAACCAAACTGTTTTGGTTTCACTGTGGCTAACACAACTAGCACAACTTTTTAAACCTGAGGCACAGTACTTCAAACAAATCTCATGCTTAGTCTTTTTTTTCCCCTTGTGAATTGGATTCTGACTTCAGATTAATTCTTTCCTTATATTTTACTTTCTGAATAAGGGTTCAACTGATTGTAAACTGAGACTTTCCTCTACCCAACACATCAATTCCACTGAAGCCCTGATTTATATTTCTTTTCATACCTCTCATCCAATCAGATTCTACTTCATGTGTAGTTTTGACAGGTAGAAAGTATTGCCAAGTGTTTTCGTCACTTGTCAGGTACAGATACCTTTGAAGTGTTCTCTGAATTCTTAATGATTAAAAATCATTATATATATCTCAATATAGAAAATATAAATGTGCCTCTCTATGACCTCACCTGTCCTATCGAGGAAAGTCTTCATACCTCTGAATACACAGAAGCTTAAACAAATACACAAAATACGGTATTTATTACAAAACAGGCAAACAGGTAAAATAACTGTAGCTCTTTCCTAGTCCTTGAAAATGACTAGGCAAAGATGGCAAGCAAGTTTGGGGATGAAAGTAGCTTTTGAGAATGTGCTCTCTAAGCATAGCTTGCCTAAATCAGGAATACTGTTGCAACAGTTAAACTAATAAAAAAGTAACAAACTCCAAACCTTAATAAGATGTGTCATTGCATCCTTAAAAAACACCAAATCAAGAAATGATCCTCTAATACATTCATTGTATTGTCTCTGATACATTTGCAATTTTTCACAAAGAAATTCAAAGCTTGGAATCTGGGAGAAAAAAAAAAAAATCAGTAACAATACTAGCATGGCCCTTTAGAATTTAAAACTGCACTGACATTTTTGCACAAACTTGAGTTCATGTATTGGCCACGTGTAATGAGATTATCTTCTTAATTCACTGTAGTGATCGTTGTGTTTAAGCAGAAATTTTCTGCTAATGGTGTGGAAAGAAAAGGAGCAAGGAGAACAAGAATGAATAAACTACATTTATATGGCATTATTAACTTTAACATCATTAAAATGATTTATTGCATACACACCAGAAAAATCTAGATATATCTTTAAAAAACATGGTAGGTATTCAACAGAATTTTTTGTATTATATGAGCTCAGCAAGGTAACATACTTAATAATTAAAAGAAAACTTCAATGACTAGAATTTTAGGTGTCAAATGAAATACCTCCTCATAAACTTTTGGTGGTTCAAACACAAAATCTTCTGGTTCATCACCAGTTGGTTCAGGCACCTCCCGTAAAAAATCTACGAAATATGGTTCAGCTTGGAGAACTTCTGTTAAGCCTGTATCCACATATTCCTCAATTGCTTTAGTAATAGTTTTATCAAACCAGGCTGTATCTTCAGGAGTAATAAATCTAAAAATCACAGATTAGTACAATTTTTTTAAAATTATTTCTAGTTATATAGGGAGAAAAACAGTTAATTAAGTACTAAAAGAAACTTGTAACATTTCAAAGAAAAATACATATTAGGCAACACATATTACACAATAGTCACAAAAATAGATTAAGCAATATTCACAGAAATGAAATGCTTCCATACTCTTAAGTGTAATAGTCAATTACACGAAACGAAAACACAGAAACAACTTGACTTTCCAACTTGCACGTAGAACTAGGTAATGACAGACCATTTAATTTATCAGGTGAAAAAGGATGAAAAAAGTTGAGAGATTTCCCAAATAACCATAGCTAAGTGACCCTTATCATCTTTCAACCTGCAGCAGAATAGCATAATTTATGTTATTATATTACTACCTATGAAACTGCAATGAGATAAGGAATAGTGAAAGATAGTGTATATCATTACAAGCTGACTTGATTCCTAATCCTTCTTACACCAAAATCCACAATTAACAGAGGGGGATATACGCTGGGGGGGAGGGAGGGTGGGGGCGAGGAGTAATGCAGATATAAAGTCTGCAAACACCAATATTAGTGACTACATTTTATTGTTTAAACAATGTTTCTGTTTTGATTGATAGGTTCAAAATGGCTTTAATACAGATTAAGATCTTTGACTACTGTGATTACCTGTGGCTGTGATTATCTGAGAAGCAATCAAGAATTATACTCAGTAGTAACTGGTAAATATAAAAGGCAAGCACCACCTCAACCCTGAGGTTTCCCTGATTCTCTTACCCATTCCATCAGGGTGGAGTAAGCAAGCAGCTGCATGGTGCTTAGTTGCCAGCTGAGGTTAAACCATGACACCTACAAAATGTAAAATGCTGTAGTTATTATACCTGTCAGCAATTACTCTGGTACATTCATGCTTAAAAAGTGTAAGAAGGACAGTGCTGCTGTTGCATTCTTCGGCTTTTATAGTTAACATTCCTTGCCAAATTCTAGAAAGGTCTCGAAGGTTGAAAATATAGTGGAATTTTGATGGTGTAGGCAGCATCTTTGCCTAAAGAAAAATATTGTTAATATTAAAAATCAGTTACATTTAGAAGGAATCAATAATAATATAAATTATAAATTTATAATTAATAACAAATATAAAATAGAAGAATAACAAACCTACTAATTTTCATACATAATACTGTGGGCAAACTCCTTCTAAGAAGTCATCAAAAATATCTCATTTGTTTGGAAGCAAGATCTTGCACTAAATGTAAAGCCCCAACTCTTGTAACATGTAATTATTTCATATGTTGCTCTGGGTTTAATAAATGAAAAAATATAATTAATAAAGAATTTAACTTCCTGTTCCTTAGCTATAGTGATTAAGGCTTTGGGTAACATGAATAAAAGTATATGAGTGAATGGACTGATATTTCATTCATCTGTCTTGTATAATGAAATTGGATTTTTTTCCAGATATTATCTCCAAAACTTTTAGCCCTTCTTTCTGCTGTTTTTTTCTCATTATAGATATGTTTGTAAATAATATGTGCTTAAATTACACTCCTAGGCACTCTGTTCAGACTGATTGTGATAAAGCTTTCCCTGCAATTTATACCTTTGTCCATTGCCACAATATTCTGCCTGCTGGGACCAATTTTTTCACCATATCACATACTTCAGGGTTGAATTTTCTACATGAATGAAAGTATCCACAGCCAATAATACCTGGAAAGATAAAATGCAATATATAATTAATCTCAAGTTGTAGGATATAAGGTAGGTTGTGAGCAAGACATATAAGTACTTACTGAAAACATTAATTTACTTTCAAATTACAGATTAAATAATTTTTTCTCTCATCCATGGCTTTTCTGAACCAGTGTACAACTGTACAACTGGCAGTAACTGCTGGGTTTTAACAATATACTGCATCAACAAAGTTAACAGAATTGAGAACTTTATCAACAGAGGGCATTTCAGACGGTGCAGAGATGGAATGGTAACCTACATAGTAATAGGAGTGCTCATATTCTTCCAGGAAATGCCATTACTTTATTATTATTTTGCTTATCCCAAATTAGAAAGACAAGCATTTAAATGGGTTAATTTCTATTCCACAGTACTATTTTTGCTGTAATACAGCTTCAGTTGTTTCACTGGAAGTACTCTGTATTTGCATAATGAAAGTGAGAAAGTGAACATACTTTTAGAAATTTTAAGTCAATTATGAAAAAAAATTTATACTAAAACAAGAGAAAGAAGTACCAAAAATTTTGTCTACGGATGCATTGGATGGCAATGTACAATTGAACACACAAAACTGTCTTTTTAAACGCTGGGGAATATCATTACGGCCTCCTCCGGGATGTATCATTGCTGCTATTAATTGTACATCTACAATTGTAGTGAAGTCTCCAGGCTTATCCAAGCTGTACATTCCTTTCATTTCCATCATTTGACGAACAATTTCATTTGTTACCTGTAAGTTTATGTAACTTGTACAAATTAGAAATTCAGACAAGAAAAAAAGAAAATATACCCTGATAATTTAATTTCTTCTTGTAACTCTACCACTAATCCCTAGAGAGAGGTTTTCACTTGCATCTAAACTCAGATTAAACTATCTGTCTTCCCTATTTATATGGGAGATCCTCGTTTATGTGATCTTAAACAGCAGGAAAATGCTTTCAGAACTGTACTATCATATAATACCAACAAAATATGTTTGTGTTCCTTTTGACTAAATAAATTTAAGGCAATGAATGGGAAAAGAATGTGTTTTGTTCCATATTTTGCTGCCGGACATTCAGCTCCAGATGTCCAAACTATGCTTTTCAGTTCTCCCTTTGGCTTCCTTTGAAGCAAACCAACTAATTATTTTTTGAAACAGGAAGCTCTTTATTCTGAAAAGGTTATTCACTCCACATTCCACTCTACAGCACCAGCAGGGATCAGAAGGCATCAGAGTTTGCCCCCATAGCAACTGCTCCAACGATGTTCAGCAAGCCTTATGTGCTCAACATGCCCTAACAAAGCCACATGATACGCAGCAGGGCACCAATGAGAAAAAAGCATTCCATTAAAAATATTTCATCAATGTCTTATGGACATAATGGAAGACCTAGAGGAGGTCCTTTCATAATGGAGATCCTTCCTATTATTGAACACTGACTGGGACTGTGAGGGCTTTTCCTCAAACACAACCACCTACAGTCAAACAGGCCAGTGTTGCGGGTTATTCAACACTAGTTTCAGGTTTTTAAAAGAAACAAAACCCACATTTTGACAAAAACAGCTGCCTGAAGTGAAGAGGAGTAACTATTCAGTTTACACAGACTCACTTATATCCATACTGCCACTTAAATACGTGCCCAAGCCCACTCTCAGGACCAGACCTACTACCCACGCTGTTAACAAACCAGCTCAATGCTAGGAGCAGCCTTAACCCAAACCCTCACAGAAGCCAGAGAGCCTGAGCATTCAAAAGTACAGAGAGGCCCCAGGTTTCTAATTTGTTATTTACTCAGCAAATTAAAAAAGTAATGATAAGAATACTTGGTCTTTATGTTAGAATAGATATTCCAGAAGACCTAACATCCTGGGCTGGAAATACTTCAAACCTACTATGGGAAGGAACTGAGAGACACTTGCTTGATTTTGAGTTTGTATAGGCATATGAATGTTACACACCCAAGTGGTAGATGGGCTCATCAAAAGCCAAAAATCTTTAATCCAGTTTGCAAGCCAATGTGTTACCTTTGAATTTGGACACAGCTTTTAATAGTTTTCCAAGGTATCACACTTTCGTTTTGCAGAAAGTTTGTTTTACTTTTTTTGCTCTCAAATTATTGTCAATTTTGAACTTAATAATATGGTACTTTAGTACAGTGATACTTTTTATTTAGTCTTACAAAAATATGAGGAAGTGGAGGTAATTTAAGATATGACATGTCTCATCAGTAAATCTAATTTTCTCTCTTTTTTCTTCATCAGTGCACCATGATTAGAAAGCACTTGCAATAATTAACAGCTAATTAAAATATTGAGGAAGCCCACTGATTCCCATGTATATAAAAATGCAACAATTTGAGTATGTCCTGTTTGTTAAAAAACAGTTTACCTGATCTCCCCATTCATTGATAAATGGCATATTGATATCATCAATAAAAACAGTCATTTTTCTGCCTCCAGGAGGTCCATAAGTACTTCCAATGCGTTTGTCCACATAACTCTCTAGTATTCTCTAAAAATTAAAGAAAGTTCTTGTTTTGCATCTAAAGCAACAATATTTGAAATGTATTGTTAAAAAAAATGTGTTACTTATTGCTTTCTGCTACAGTACTTAGCCAATGATTTCCTCTTTTTGTTAGTAGTTTCATCTCAGATTCATCATTAAGGAACCCTATTCTCCTGTTCATTACACTGATTCCTACATAATTCCCCAGCCTTAGGTCTATGTCCTGCAACCCATCTCTGGCTACCAGAGAAGTTTTTAAAAAGTTTTCAAACTTGGAAATTATTATTATTTCATTATCAGCATTGAAGACAATTATTATCATGAAGTCAACAAACAAAATTCTTTTGAATTGTATTTCAGTCTTCAAATGTGTCAAGATTAATGCAAGAGAAACTGCTAAGAGAAAAGAAAATTAACAGATCAGAAGTTGTGAATTCTGTTGCATATTTTTTTTTCTCTCGCTTCACAAATCAGTAAGAGATAGTGAAGATAGGATAGAGATAGGAAGATAACACACACAATTTGAGAAATGAAAGGATTAATCAAAATTCTATTAATTATGAGCAACCTAGACTATCAACAAGCAGAAATAGTAGTTTCATTATCTCCAGCATACTTTTTATAAGTATTTTTATAAATATTTGACTTATTTAGAAAGGGATTTAAGAATCTCCTTTCCAAAGGGTAGCTCTGGAGACGAACGGAATCTGATTTCAGAGTTTGTCATACACTGTCTGAAAATTATGACTGCTTTGAATTTCCCCTAGCTAAGCTCAATTGTTTTTTATTTCCAGTACCACTGCAGGCAATATAGAGGCAACTTAGGTTGCTTTTACAATGATTTCCCAGGTGTCTTGTAAGCTAAGTTACATGGTATTTTAACATTTTGGTGGCAGTAATCTTTTAAGATTGTGTTTTGAACTAAATAAAAGCAGGATACAATAGACTAAAAAGACATTGATATGTAATTGAAACATATCTTCAAAGTTCTACAACTCTACAGTCTTTCTAAAGGTACTTGGAACATAAACAACAGCAGAAAAAAGACATTACAAAATGGTAGCAAATGTTTTCTTTAGACAAATAATTTTTTAGTTTTACAATTATAAATGTAATCCTATATGTCATGTGGCATGTGCTGTCAAAGACAGAAGTATTAGTAGCATTTTTGAAACAGAAAACAGACACAAGTTTTGTCCAGTGTTTTTGTATTGTTTTTTCACAGCAAATGGTTAGCTGAGTGTTCTAAGATAAACACATATAGAACATTGTTAGCATTAATGTGTCATTTTGGACATATGTGATTAAGGTGAAAAAGACAAACTGCTAATAGAAAGAGATTACATAGGAAATCAGAACTTTGTAGCACATCTAACACATCCAAAATCACGCAATCTTTGAAATAGCCTCAGAATGATGACTCAAAATTAAAAAACTATTTTGCTCTTTCAAGAGTTTAGAAGCATTTCAACTGTTTTTCTGCTACAGCTCTCTCCTGGAAATCAGAAGAGTGAGCTATGTATTCGGCTAGCTAGCTGAAAAGAAAGAGCACACCTTCTGATGTACTACAAGACTGTAGCAGAGACAAGATACAGTAAGAACCTTGCACAGACTCTTTGTACCAAAGACGAGGAAGTCTGGGTTTTGTTTTCAAGACAATAACGTTCTAGGGACCCACAATACACTAAGTAAAGGACACTGAGCCACAGATACTGATTGTTCAGTTAATCCTGCATGCATGAAAGGATGCCTGCCTTACTCTGTCTCATAGTTTTATATAAACCATGGCCAGAGATCTTATGCATAATAGAAAAGCTCAGCAGATATTCTGTGAGTTTGGAATTTAAAAAAATAGATGTTTAAGCCATTACTTTTCACCATTTTCTTAATAACATTTACATTAACTTCTTAAAAAAGATACTTGATTTTGGAATGGAGTTTGTAAGACCTGCTCCATGAGCAGACTTTTCAATCAAGAAATATTCCAAGATGATTATTTTATCCTACTGGTGGATTGTCACCATGAATTAATTGCTTTGAAAATGTAACGAAGTCAATTCAACTTACAGGATCACATCTTATCAAATTAGTAATATTGAATCATAGCACAGTGGTGTAAAGCAATCTTTCAATCACATGAAAAAAATATCTGTAGTATTTGTTTCTAATTATATGGGGTTTTTATCAGTTCTATTGGGAAAGGGAAATCTCTACAAAGTTGTGATGCTAGAGGACCTTAAAGATTGGATTTCTGATGCTGTAGTCACTCCTGAGCTGAGGAAAAATAAGAGGATAAGTTGAAATCTGCTTTTTGTTTAACAAAAATTAAAATTATAAACGAAAGAATCCGGACAAAACTGAAGTAGTAAAACCAAAAACTTTCATTAATCTAAAATGGAAAGATTTTTAGCAAAAAACAGATTCTTAGAATTCCACAATGAAAAAGCACACAGCAACCATGAATATATGTATCTCTATGTGAGTGACTGTTTTATTCTGATCTGTAAAAATTATTTTTTTATGGAATTTTCTGAAGTGTTTAAGTGACTTAGACAAAAAAGATCCTTTAGACTTTATTTCTAAATCACTTATCATCAGAATTAAGTGCACTTCAAATACTTAGCAAGGAAATGATATGCAAGATTTGCTTAAAATCTGTATTTTTACCTGAAACATAAATGGTTCTGTGGCAGATGAAAAGTTTAAACATTTTGACAAATGCTCTTCTGGGTCATATTTCTTCACATATGCCTTAATCATGACAGTCTTTGCAGTCCCCTGTTCTCCTGTTAGCAAAACTGCCTGTAACAGACATTTAAATCGCATAAGTAGTATCTAAATTTAGAATTAAATATGCATAACAAACATATTTTAGAGAAAGAGATACTTTCTGTGTCTATTTTTGAATGCTATATTATTCTGGCAGGTTTTTGCTGTGTCTCCACATGTAGTGACACAGTATGTGTTTTCCATCCCACCCAAATTATACAAGACAAATTTACAGAGTAAAAAGAGAAAGGATGAAGCAAGAATGTACTAGAGGTTTTCCTTCCAGCTACCTAACTTCTTCCACTTTCTAACACATTCAACACAGGAGTCTCTTGTAGTGGATGACCCCAAGAAGGCTTTCTTTATAATGGAAACTAGTCTCTGACATCTAATTTGAATATAAAGTTTCTACTATTTGCTTTTGCTGTAGGTATCCTTTGTGACACATGCTTGTAACAGAAAGATAGTTCCTTCTTCCCAGCACTTTCCATAAAGCAACAATACAGTATAGATTAGATTTAGCTATATCCCCTCTCAAGCATATTACTAAAAGAGCTACTCTAAAGGTCTGTAGAGACACGATGTAATGATAATTACAAGCATGAATAACAGATACTGAACTGTGTACAGAATTCTTAACTGAACCAGAAATACCTATGTCATTGTGGTAAATGTTAGTAAAGGTAGGAAACAATTAGACAGATAAAAGACTGTTGCTTTGCACCTCTGGAAATGTAGTCTTTTTTGAAACTCCTCTTATATTTCCGTATGTTGTCTAAAATACCTGATCCAATCTTTTTGTCTAAACTGAATGTGTGAGAAGATACATAAAACTGATTTGCAGTGAATATTGTACTGCTCATGTCCCCTGTTAGGCCAGTGAAACTGGTAGGAGTGGAAGCAATTTAACAGTGAAACTCTGAAATGTGTAGTCCTACTTAACAGCATCAAAGCAAAATCACCTGCTTTCAAAGTAGGCAGTTATTAATTTTCCTCAAAGACCACCATCCTTCCTTTAAGGAACACTGGTTCCTATCCACCCCTTCTCTTCTCCTAAATTGGAATTTTAAGTCTGTTACCCAGGTTGCCCAGCCTAATTATGCTGACATAAACTGACCTAGCAAGTAAGTCCTTCTGGATCCTGAAAGAGTTCATGTGTCCTCTGACAGCAGTATGTTTTTCAGAATTGGAACCAAACTTGACCTGTGTTTTTTGTCCTGAATTTTATTGACTGCCTCTCATGGACATGACTGGTTCTTTCTCTTAAACATCCATGTAGGTACATGAAATCAATGCTTTTTTTTCAGAATACTTTTACCAAGGTAATTGCTGTTGCATAGGGCCTTTAAAGCACTTAGTCCAGACAGAAAGCTTTGACAAAGCAGATCTTGGCCATGGATGTTCACAGAATGGTCAGGAAATCTTAGAATTTTTCCCAAAATTTGTTTCTCATTACTGATTGTTTTATTATTTGAAACAAACTCCTTTTTGATGAGAATATAATTATTCTGTCCCCTTATCACTGCAGTATTTACAACAGCAGCAGCGTTTGATGTTTCTAATATGGCACTTTTGTCTCTTACAACTCATATTATCATAATGTATGGCTCACTACATATATTTCTATTTTTCAATGCATTTTTACTCCTCTCTGTTGGCTTATTCAAATTAAAGGTGCAGAAAATTCTTATTTCAAGCTGATATTTTGATAGCAAGTATTTTACTTCTGCTTTCCCTTAATATTTTTTATTAAAATATATAATATTATGTAACTTATTTTCTGTTTAATCTGTACACTGCCATTTCCCTGTGTGGGCAGGGCGTGGGGAGCAATAAATATGTCAAAAAAACCAAAGCTTTTCCTAGTTTCCTTCTTATCCTGGTGAAATCCAAGTCTAAATCACAAAGTTGCTGAACCAAAGGATTAATACTTACTTCCTTTCTCTTAAACCTTTTATAGAAATCTCCCATTTCATTTCATGAAAGTGAGCTAGATAAGAACCCTGCTCTTTTTTCATATATGTAAGAATCCTCCATGTCTTTTCTTCTAGCTCAGATTTTCATCTTATGTTTTTGACAATTCATAATTTCACTCCATGAAAGGAATTTAATCAGTTTGCAAAAGGGTGTATGTATTTATTTATGATTGTGAGCACTGAAGTTAATAATGCAGGAGATTCCTGCAGGAGATCTGAAATGCTCAAGTACTCCTGACTGGTTTGCTCCTTCTTTAAAGTAATGCTCTCCAACAGATAGCCACAATAATACCACATGGTCTCATTCTTCACCCAGTGTTTGCACATTCAAGTGATCAATTAACCATAATAACAGATGACAGTAATAAACTTGCAGAACCAACAAGTGAAGTCAGACCTGTAAAACACCACTTTGGTTTCATCTAGTACATATAATTCAGCTGTAGCTGGAAAAAAAGTTCATGCTGCTGTGATCTCACCCAGGGGAGGAAAAAAAAAATTTTCTACCACAGTTCAATATGTGATTAAATCAAACCTTATGAAATAAAAAAATGCTTGAAAACAAAGCAACCTGACTGCTTCCATGGAGGGGAATATCCTGCTCAACAGGGAAGCATAGACAAGCCCCATTGCACAATGAATGCTGAAATTTTTCAAATAAGGAGGGGAATATATAAACTGTACACCACAGAAACACTGAATTGTGGAAAATGCCAGGTTTCAGTGACTCTTTTTGGAAGATTTCAGGGTTTGTTATTTCTATTGCAATGATGGCCAAAAGAATGTACCTAGAAATATAATCAATATTGCCCAAGGCATTAACGTACAAAGATTAATTATTTGTCTCCAAATATAAAGATTTTGCATGTTTTCATAATTTGTGTCAGATACATCAAATGCACAGCAACATTATGGCCTCTGGAACACTTTCATAAAATCCAATCAACAGGTTTTCTGTCCAAATCCCAGAATTTTACAGAAGAAACAGGTTCTAGCACTGGCTCATGCACTTGTGGTATTTCTAATAATGGCTCCAGCTACTAAGAAGGGAGTACCTTGACTTATATTTCACAAGCTGACATAGATCTTCATAGGAAGTTGCTAGGGTTATTAACAGCATTGTCTCCAAAAGCAAAATATATATTTTTCATGACCTTCATCTGTTTTGAAAATAGGCTTATATATGTTTTAACAACTATTGTTTAACGTGGCCTGAGTCAAAAGTCATGATACCAGATTGGTCCTATTGGTTAAAGCTGTATGAGGAATGTTCTCTCCTTTTCCATAGCTGTGGCTACTGCTACTAACTACAGCTTTCCTAACGAGAGAAAAAATAAATAGAGTAAAGGCTAGGAATTCAGAGTTTCAGTGAACTGTCTTGTGAAATTCCCTATTCAAGAAAGCACAAATCAGAAAAATTAATATGGTGTAAAGACTAAGACCAAGGCTTTATGTATTTCTCAGAGAAAACTGATAGATTGTTGGAACTTTTATGACAAAAGATTATTTTATAAAAAGGATATTTTAAACATTTTGCCCGTGCACAGAAGTAAGTACAGAGGATTCATGTTAAGAAAAATAGAGCAATATGTAAATAATAATGAATAGACCAACAGGTAAATAATAATGCACCTGGCAAAAAATTAGTAGAGACAGAGAATATGAAGAATGATTGGCCACTCCCAGTTACTTTATAAGTAGGTTTCTAGTTATTTAATATACTAGGCATATACTTAAATAACTAATCCTGTACTTACTTTCTGTTGTTTTGCAATTGTGTTTATCAAAAATTGAGTTCTGGCATTGTCAACATTTGGAACCAGAATAGATGCATAGTCTGGTACACTATCTGTTGGATAAACATATTCCTGAATTCTTTTACTCCAGTGCTCCCAGTCACCTGAAATGGCATAAAAAGAGGAAAATATCTCACAATATTTTGATCACGGTCAACATTTTGTTAGTACAAAAAAAAAAAAAAAACCCACACAACTAGATGTTATGGGTGAAGTACTACATAGTATAAAAAATGATAGCTTTTCTCAAATCCGTCTAAAATGCAACTAACAAAGGACATACTTATTCATGACCTCTACTTACTCTACATTCTTACTAAATATACACATTTCTTAAATTTATATATAGCCATCTAAATAAAAAACCCCAAAGTATGTTTACCTAGAAACCCATTCTCACACTGCTGATGAAAAATTATCAAACATGAGAATATGGACTGTGTATGTGTACACTAAGAGAGCATCGCTGGCAAGAAAAAATAATTTTAATTTGGATACAGAAGTAGTAGATGTATTCATGTGGGAAACTACTCTCAAAGAACAGGAAGTTCTGGTGAAACTGGTTGTATGTTATTTAAACTATAAAATCCTTATGGAAAATATCACACTATTCAAAATATCAGTATTCACAATATTCAAAATATCACACTATTCTTACATTTTTATGAACTGTAAGATTTATTCATGATTATCAGAGATGGATAACTAATTATTATTAAGTAGAATTAAAATCAGATTATATTTTTAAAGAAAAAATACTAGCTGTGAGGAAATTAAATATAAAATTAATATCAATTTTGACTAAACCAGCCTAACCATCAATTAACTGAAAACTGTAGGCTAGTTAATAGGAAAGAAATCTGTAATAATGAAATTAAAAACAAAAGAAATAAGATAATGTTACTAACGTACTCTATTCCTTGTTTTTTTCTTCTCACATCCACAGAGGTGCTGCACAGAGAATTTCTGTTACTACTATACTGTCAACAAAAATCTCTGCTCATATGACTGTATAATTAGGACCAAAGGAGTAATTTTAAATTGCAGACAAGCTATACTCAGTTTTAAAATGTCAGTATAAAAAAGAACATTAGTGGGTTTTCTTACCATCATCAGTAACATAAAACTCATACATTGTTAGACTGGTGCCAGGGGAGATTTCTGGTAAGTCCAATTTGTTATCATGAGCTCTAATGAAGGCTTCAAGTTTATCTCTACTGTCCAACTCCAGAAGGGCACCTAAACTCCACATTATTGCAAAGCAGAACAATTTATGCAGATGAAATACAGTTGATAAACCACCTTCTTCCTTCGATGGAATCAAACCCTCCAGAAGATTAATCGACTGAAAATATTTTAAAATATTATGCATTAAGAAAATATTACATGTTTACTTTTTATTTTATACATATATGCACATGCATTATTTATATGTATTCAAACTTTAAATAATAATTTGAAAACCAATACAGGTTACCAAAGAATAATGTAAAATTCAGAACTACAAACCCAAGAAAACTGGGTAAAATTTTCAAAATTACTTAAGTAATTTGATCATCAACTATTGTTTTAAATTATGCCTGTATAATAAATGTCATTTAAGAGCTAGGGTAACAGAACAGCTTTTTAAGGGATTTTATAATATCTACTTGGATATTCAGAACTCCAAAGTAGGTGAGGTCTAGCCATTTCTTTCCATCATTAAGCATGGAAGAATTTCCAGCATGTCTAATGTATTTATTTTAATTACGGTCAATTAATGCCTCTATCACTTTAGCTTCTATTTTGTGTTAAAAAAATAGATTAAAACATCATATTTTATGACTGCTTCACTCTGTTTCTAAGGAACTAGATTCCAGAAATCTAGTAACTTTCTATCTACAATTCTGTGATGTCACTCATGAAGCCAGATGTTTTACTGTCTTAGATAACATCACTCATATTCCCTTTCTGTACAAGGCAGTGTCAAGCACATTGTTTCAAAATATGTATTTTTAACAGTAGATTTTCAATCAGCTCTTGGAGTTAGTATTCTTTTTGTTGTCTTGGATCTCAGACCTCAGGTGGGAAGTAATGCGGTACTATATAGTTTTAATAAAGCATAAAGGACCTAAATAGTTAGAATACTTTTGATTACTTTAAAATTCAGTTTAAAAAATGATTAATCATATTAATTACATTTCATAATGTTAAAATAATATCACTTATTTTCTCTGGAAGACAATCGATTTATCTAATTATTTGCAGGACAGACTGTGTCCTAGTTTCTCTGAAAAAAAGCTTTTTGTTCCCTCGAATACAAGCTCGACTTCAAAATTTCCCATGATGCTTTGAGTCTTAGCAATATTCTGTAACATGTTTTTGGAGGAACAAAACAGAAAAAATTAAACTGACTTATAAAAAGACAAAAATAGTTGCAACTAATCAGGTGAAAACTTCAGCTTGCCCAGCACCTCATCTGCAATAATGAACAAAGGTGGACACTTAGAGAACAGTAAAAACAAAGAAAAAAATCTCTTGGCTTGTGGTGGCACTGGGAATGGTACTTCCTGCTGGTACTCTCTTCAGCTTGAGGCTTTCTGAACAAAATACTCTTTTTCTGGGTTTAGTAATCCTCTATGGATTTTTCCACCCCTAAAAATACCAAGACTGGTCTTGAACCTACATAAACTTTTATCATCTATAACATCCTTTGGCAAGATGTTCCATAGGTTTGCTATTCATGGCATTGAACAGTTTGTTTTTTCCCCTGTGTGAACCCCTTCATGCTTATCTTCACTGAATTTCATTTGCCATTTTATTACCTACTTATTCAGTCTCATAAAGTCTGTCTACAGTTCTTCATGGTTAGCTGTTTTGTCCTTACTATCCTGAATAATTTAGTATCATCAGTAAACTTCTTCACCTAAAACTTTTCCAAATTCTTTATGAACATTTTGAACAGCATTGATCCCAGCAAAGGTACCTCAGGATCAATGGTAACCTCTGTCCTTCCTAAGAACTGATACTCCAATCATACATTTCTTATCTTCTAATCAGTTATTTGTCTAGAAATCAACCTCCTATCTTCTGCTATGACTGCTTAGCTTCCATGTAAATCCCTGGTAAAGTACTTTGTTGAACACCTTTGTTCCTTCATGCAGCCCATATCAATCAGATCTCCTTCAGCTACAAGTTTATTGACTTTTCCAATAGGCTTGTAAGGTGGTATAACCCTAAACAAAAAAAGTGTTGAATCTCCTAAAATAAATTATATTTGTCCACCTAATGAGGTAGTCCAGAGGATGGTAAAGAGCCAAGAGAAAATAATGTAAGTAAAAACAGCAGAAAAAATATCACCCAGGAACAATACTAGAATACATACAGTTAGAAAGTCAGTTGAAAGTACATGGAGGAAAGCGAAGGTGAGACCACTTTTTTATACAAAACCATTATGAAGTTGTTGTAGATGAAAAAAACCAGCTTAAATTGTGAATGCGAACAAATGGCAGATAATTTGATACATGTGCATGTGTGGGTGAACACCCAAAACTGAGCTTTAGAATTCAAGTGTAAGTCTACTATCTGCTAGATGCAACTGGTTTGAGATGGCTGTAAATTTTGAAAACATGTGGCCTAAACAAAAGCAGCACATCCTGAATCTCACAATTAATCAGACATAAACACCAATCAGGAGGCTGATAAGGTACAGTGCTTTTGCACGTCAACCATTTATGGCAAAACTGGGATCTTAATGTTCGGGAAAGGAAAGGTGGCGCAGAAAAGAAGGGTCCCAAAAAGAAGGGGTCTTGGGAAAAAAAAGGGGCCCAGAAAGGAGGAGGTGAAGATCCTGCTTGGAGGAAACATCCTGGAAATGGGGGAAAATCCTAGAGATCAGAGACATGCATGTAGACAAATGCTGGATGATGTCAAGAAACCTTGTCAAGTAATGCCCAATCCTGGTAGCTGCAAGCAGCTGCACAGCACAGACACCAACACAACTTTTTGCGCTACCTTCCCATATCAGTAAGGAAATCCTTGCTGGGAAGAGAAATCAAGACTAAGTTAATGTAACACTGGAGGGGGAAAGCAAGTGAGTAAGTGAATATGTAAAATGCTAAAGAGAGGTAAAAGCTCTGGTCTCACTGGTTCTTAGATGAACCTCAGCATGGAGATCCACTGAGGATTATTTACTCTGTCAAACCTGTGACTGAAACTTACCAGGGATTTTCATCGACAGGAAGCAACATTCAGTACAGGTTAAATCAGGGAAATATTTCCCCAACCAAGCAGTATGAGTAGAACAGTGACTTGCTCATACTTCCTAACAAGCCCTAATAAAAAATAACATAGAAACTTCTAGCAACACAGAAACTTCTAGCCCCAGGAAAAGTCTTCCATGAAGACAACATCAATTCAGTCAGAGGTTTCACAGATAAGAAATATAGAAGAAAAAGTTATTATCTCTCTCTAAAAATTTTGTGCATAGGATGTCCATCTTGTTTATCATCATAAACTGGCAAGTTACATAGTTTCTGCCTGTGGACTTCAATTCTATAGATATCCTAATTCCATTTGATACTGCAGAGCTAATATTTGCAGCATTTACTGTGGCTATTAACTTGCAGCAAAACCCTTCAAGCTGTTGAAAATCTGAAGCGAAATCCCTAATGAACAGCAAAGAGATATTGGGTGCAAATTGACTAGTTCAATATTAAACTAAAGTGTTATCAAAAATATTATCCTGTCTACTCTCTTATTCAAAGGCACTACTGAATTTGTTGAATGTCAATATAAAACTGAGATTACAGGAACAAGTGGGAAGTCTGGAGACTTAGAATCTGCAGATGACAACAGACTCCTAAACAGATCAGCTGGAGACTTCCAGTGTAGGACTGACAGTCTTGCAAAATCTGCCAAACACATAATTTTATTATTCATAAATCACTGATAAAGTTTGAACTCCACTCAAGGTAGAATTCCAATTGATAGGAAGGGAGAGGCAAAAGTTACTACATTGACCTTGGAAGAGCTGACTGACAGAATCACAGCTATTACATCTGGAGATAAAAAGAAAATTAGAATTATTCTTCACTCTCTCTGCTGACACTACCAGTAGGGTTAGACTGACCCTGACCACAATTTGTTTGGTATTAGAAGAACTGGAATGAGACCACTAGCATATTAAACATATGCTTCTGAAAACTTACTGAAGCCTGCAAATTCTGCAGGACTAGCCTACATCTGAAGTGATAAAGAGAAGTTTTCTTTTGCACATCTCTAACAGTTCCTCTTATATGGCCTAAGACACAAATACTGAGTTTGAGGTTTTCTCTGTTAGGAAACTATCTTTTCAAACTAAATATTGTTGCTAGCAAATGTTCTCTTCGCTGTTTCTGCATGCTCACTATAGTCAGTCAATTCATACAGACTTACACAGTATCTGTTTTACCTGCATAATGTAGTTACATTCCAGAAGCTCCATTTTTGGATTAAGGTTTAGTTTCATATATGTATATGCTGGTTCAAAGATTCTATCGTACAAACTTTGTAAAACTTCAGCTTCTTGAGAAGAACGCTTTTTCAGCCATGCCTGAAAAATATCCACAGTATTTTTTCTGTATAAAATGCATAATAAAGTAATGTTAGGAGTGGTCAGCAATGATAATCTTACTTGCAATATCGGTTTCCAGCTGAGGGCAGAAGAACTGATGTAGACCATACCCATTCGTGAAACTGTTGCTGGAGAAGCATTCTCAATATTGTGGACCTCAAATAATAGTTTACATGTAGGAGACATAGGAATTCGATCTCCATTTGCTAGGGTGAGGGTCTTGTTGTCATCCAAAACTGAATTTAGATTCTCAATCCAGATTGCATCTACAGGGCCATCTAAAATCAGAAACACATTTTCATCTAGAAAAAATAATCAAAAGAGATATAGTTCATATCACCATGCTGAAAGAGCAAGAAAATGTTTACAGAAGGTGCTCTAGAACTTAAATAATGTACAAAAATACATTTCATTTCTTGTAATTCCTGCCATCTCGACAGATGCTCATTACTGTATACATTGAATACTTAGTTAAGTAACTATTTTTGAAACGATTAGTAGCAAATGAAGACACAGGTGTATCTTTATAATGTTGAACATCTGTGGTGAGATACCTTGGCTGGCTGTCAGACAGACACCACGCCACTGTCTCACTCCCCCTTCTCAACAGGACAGAGAGAGAAAATAAGGTGAAAACGATGGTGTGTCAAGGTAAAGACAGGGACATCACTTATGAACTACTGTCATGGGCAAAACAGACTCGACTTGGGGAAAATTAATTTATTGCCAATTAGCATAGACTTGGATGATGAGAAATAAAGACAAAAAAATAAAACACCTTTCCCCAACTCCCTTTTCTTTCTCCAGACTCTTTCTCCAGACTTTCTCCTTCCCAGCATAGTCTAACTCTTCCTCCTTCTTCCCCCTGCCACCTCCCACAAGCAGCACAGGGGAGATGGGGAGTTTAGCATTTTGCTACTAACTAAAGTAAGTGTTCTTTAGGCAACTAAACAAAATGCATTGAATATTCACCGATCACATTTAACTTAATAAAAAGTATCATCACTCATCAATTCTGAAAATCTAATTGCTTTTCTTTAGTTTTGAAACATAAATATAGAAGAAAATGCCTAAATTTTGGCAATCATTTTAAAATTCTGGCTTTGTTTTGAATACAGAAAATTTCCAATACTCTATTGGAAAAAATGTAGACATTGAATAGAAAATTCAACTTTCTTTTAAAAAGTACTTCTTTCTAGGAAGATTTCCTGGAAGACTTCCCTTTCTTTAATATAAATATTTTTATTTTTTCAGATACAAATGAATCACTGTGAAAAAGAATTTCAGTATTCCAATCCTAAAATACTGAAATATAAATACAGGTAATCAACATACGAAAAAACACAGGAAAAAACATCATTTCAAAGCTAGTGTAATTAGAACAAGTGAATCTAAATTAAAATTTATGAGCTTCCAAATAACATATCTGCACTGTAGAACAGAAGTGGCAAGGAAACAATATTTTAATGTAGATACATTACTGAAATAATGAGGTTTTAAACTGTTGCCCTTTCCTGAGAAGTGACCTATAATCTCATCTATGTTCTCTATAGTTTATCTAGAGCTTCTCAAGAGGGAACTTCACCACATTTGCTAATTCAAGATGCTTTTCTCAACATATCATTCAAGAGGTATTTTTAGGATACCACACACAAAGTATTTACATACCCTTTTTAGCTTTCAGTGTTTTCCTCCACAGTGTAGAAAAGATTCCATCTGTCCAATCATTAGTTGCAGCATCTAGTTTTCCAAACATTTGAGGAGCAGTAATAGCCTTGGGGTTCATACGCATTTCTCTATGAGGTTGGCCACATTCTGTCAGTGCTTTCATTAATATAGTTATGACCATTGTCTTTCCAGATCCACTGGGTCCAAGTGTCATCAACCCATGACGTACTACAGAAGTTTCATACAACTATTTAAAAAATCAAAATGTTTTAAGAAATATATGCTTTGGGAATATTTTTGCTTGCATGTAATACATTTGATAGTCAGTGATTATAAATGTATTAGACATACAAATTACTCAGAATTGAAATCAGCATACGTTTGATGATTTTTAGTGTTTTGTGGAATGGTACATACCTTCACATCCTAATCTGCTAAGCACCAAGCAAGTTTATTATAAAACAGTTTACAGAACTAAATCTTGCCTGAACTTTTCAAAGCAACTGAAAATAATTTTACCAGATTTTAGAAAGGATTTTCTGTATTATTAAAAAAGAAAAATGAAGAGTAGCAAAATATTAATGCAACAGAAGAATGACTAATCACTAAAGTGCTAAAATACCCAAGTATATAAAATAAACATAATCCTACAGGATTGCAAATGGGTTTACATTCACAATGGTTCTTTATTGAATTTTCTGGTTTTCTTTTAATATTAGCTTTAGGTTTTCTATGGAAGTGGCATCATCTGCCTACACAAATATCTCCTTTTGGGGCAACTGAAAAGAACAAAAAACTGGTAGTCCTCCTGGATGACAGAACCTTGTAAAGAGAAGCGTAGGCAAGCTGAATAAAGGCTTGTATCAGTCCAGGAGGAAGATCTACAGGCACCACAAATCATTTCAAACTTCCTATTCCCAGTGGAAGATGGAATTTGTTAAGGCACAGGCAATCTTCCTATGACCAGTTTGGCAACTAGAAATATTAACCCATGAATAAAATAATGAACATGACTTTAGGCAGGATGGTCAAAAGTGTTTTCTCCCACACAAAAATTCTGATGATTATCAATGTGAAGCTGTGTGAAGGACAATATAGATCCAGCCTGCAGAACGTGGAGCAAAACCTTCTGTAAATTAGGTGGGGGTCCAAGCAGAGCTATAAATATATGTCTTGTTTGATGACAGACACATGATATTTTAGTTGCTGTGAAGTAACATGAAGCAGAATGTTGTACTTTTTAGAATACTGTAATGCACTGTACCTTTTGCTCTCATGCAACAAATCACAAGGCAGTTGTCTTTTTTTAAGCTAGACAAGTTTGGAAATTTTCAGAAATCTGGTAATAAGCACAAAGGTCAGAGTGCCTTTCTTGGTTTACATCTAGTTTCTTTTAAGAGACTTAGTTCATAAGAACCAATGATGTAGTTTCCAATTTAAGAACCTACAGCCAATGAACGAGCCTAGCACTTCAAAGCCTGTAGTTTCAGAAAGTCTCTATTCTGAGATACTCTCATCTTGGCAATCAGCAAAATTACAAACAGAATTTGCTTTTAGAGCAATTCAGCCATTAGAAATGGCAAAGGTTATTAGTCTTAACCATTAGCAGTATTAAACAATTATCAAAAAAGTAGGGATAAGTAAAATATGAAAATCAGAAGACAGTATAATTCTTCTCTGGCTAACAATATTTACAAAGCAAAATTCTATTTTATCAATTAATGGAATTGAAAAAAATATATCAAATTCACTAATTAAGGCTACAAACTCAATTTCCATGAGTAAAATAGCCAATATAAAGTAAAGCTAGTCACTCTTTAAAGCATGGTAGTGTTCACACCTTGTTGCCTGCACGCAGAAAAAGCAAAGAATCAAGAGAACACAGAAAACCAAAGTCATACTGTTTAAAAACATCATCATCAACAACAATTACAGTGTAGTCTCAAAAAAAAAAAAAAAGAGTAGAACAAAGACAAAAGAGCAACAATGCTCTACTTGCCTTTCTAGCTTGCCAGTTTATAATTGTTTAGTGATTGTCTAATTATTTATTTCTTGAGTTTTTAGTCTGCTGCATTTGTTCAGTTTGCTCTTTTAAGAAGGATGCATATAGGGAAGTGTGTTGGCATAAAGATCATCAGAACAAGAGATAACTATCTTTAATAATAAATTCAAAGTTAGATTCAAACATGATTGCGTGTCAGAAATACAACTGTCAGCCATTTAAATGTTATGTTGGAGTACAGGTCCAAAAAGCCATTTAAGCACCTTTTTGACTTCATATTAAATAACTACATATTCCTTAATCAATAACACGTCATAAAGAATATCCCACACTAAACACAAATTACCATAATCCAAAATTGCAGTTTAATCATTAAATCATTAGTTTACTAAACATAATGTTTTACAAATATTCTGAAGTAAAAATAATTTCTTGCAACACCTTAACAATTTTCTCTCTTTTGTTTTCCAGTCAAAACACAGCCCGGGTCTAAAGAGTTTACAACACAAGGTAAACAAACATACTACATGCCTGGCAAGCTGCCAGTGCACAGTGTCTATTCTATTTTCAAGTGCCAAGAACCAAGTGTTATTCACTCAAAACTAAGCAACTTTTTATTTTATGTAAACAACATTGTTTGCAACAACTTTTGCTAGACAGTCTTTCATTCAGATTCTATGTATTTTCTTAACTCATTTTTACCAAAACTTTTGCATGCAGGTAACAGAGGGATACATATTGCACTTAGGTGGGGTCTTTCCATGGTATTCAGGTGGCTAATGCATTTCAGAATGATGCTAGTGTTGAACATTACAGATACAAATTGTCAGTAAGCTGGGCTTGTTCACATCCTTTGTAGTCTGGAAAGCCTCTAAATCTCTTTATAGCTTTAATGTTTCAATCATGCATATCCTGAGAGAAACAATTCCCTTTGTATGACAGTATCATTATTATTACTGACACCATTTTCATTTTATAGTACCTAATGCAATGCATGCTTAACCTTCTTATAGGTTTTCATAAGCTTGTCATAGCATAAGCTAAGACATATATGCTCTATATGTCCTTATACTTTAACTATTTCGACCCAATACAGATCAGCTGGAATTTACCCAACCACTTATTTACCATAAGTTCTCAAAACTTATGTGAGAAAAACCTTTGTTTACTACAATGTCTGCTCAAACTCATCATGAAGGCTCTTCTTCATTACAGAAACATATTTAAGTCAGAAATACATACCTCTTACATTTTCCTTTGCCCTTATAAAGGTCTTTGAGCTCTCTCCTCCTACTTAGCAGGAGTTGTGCCCTGGTTATTTTCTTTCCACTCTTTATTTACTGCTTTGGCCTTCAAAATGCCTCCCAACCCTTCTTATGCACTACTGTCCCTACTCTAGTCTAAGAAACTCATGTTCAGAGACACATGTAGGCGCCTTGCTATTTTATTCAGGTAACTTAGATGCACTACCATATTTGTGAAAGGTTGGGTTAATAGCATGCTTGAAGGTATTTTTTTTTCTTCTTCTGGATAATTTAAAGAAGTAGAAACATAAGTTCCTTGCATTGGTTTTCCTTAGTGCGCTGTACACACAACCTTCAGTTTTTCCCATATTAGAAGCACACGTCCTTGAGTGAGACAGTGGTTTAGCTACTAACATGGTGTTCTGACTCCTGTTTGTTAGAAATGTTTTGGGAAAAAAGTTTTACCTGAACAAGCTTAAGATTCCATGGTGGATGGTTAATCAATCCTGCCTCTTCAACCTGATTAGCTACTGCAGTTTGAAGCTTAGCATAGGTACTACTGTCCAACTGTAATCCCGGAAAGAGATCATTGATAAGACTGAGAAACAAAGGCTCATCTTCATCTATCTGAAACAAAAAAAAGTTTTTAAGTGCTTAAAGCATGGCTACCCAAAGAATGCTCTCAAAACAAAATTAACCACTATTTTAAAATAATAAACAGTAAGAATATATTTTCTAAATACAGATGCTTATGCTCATAAACACAGCCAACAGGAGAGCTCACTACAAAATAGCATTTTGATAATGTCATCCATATGCCATATGAGAAATAAATTCAAAATTTAAAGAAATTTCCCACTGAGTAGACACTAGAATCTATTTGTAAAATCAATTTGTAAAACACTTGCAGCATATATTGGAAAGAACATCCTATCTGGAAAGAAATCTTTAAAAGTCTAATTTAGTGGATACTCAAATTATTCAGTTTACTTATGGTACAGTAGTCAGTCTGTACTCAAGTCAATACACAAAACATCATACCCACAGCCAAGTCACTGTTAGCCTATTTGAACCTTTGCACCCTGAGCCCTGTTTCCAAGTCTAATAAACTCTCATTGTTGTTTAATAACATGATGATTACCGTGTTTCAATTTTTAAAGGAAAGGATGTTTGAGATTTTTTCTAATCTTCTACAAAACACTGTGAAATATCTAGTAGACTTGCCTATACATTGTGCTAAAATGTTAAATTAGATTCTTACCAGCTTAGAAAGATTCATATCTCTTAGCCCTCTCATAACAATACTTAATTCGCTTTCATTTGGCCTGGCCCTCTTTTGAGATCCAAGAGTCCTCAGTACTGAAAGGATATTCCTCAGACCAAAGTCATAATGGACCTAGTGAGCGGAAAAAGGCTTATGCACCAGTATCAAGTTCCATAGTTTTATTTCATCAGTGTATCAAACCTTACTTGCATATTGTATAGTATAGTTGTCCTGCCTGGAAAAGGTAGCTAAAACAGGAATTGCTGCTGTTGCTTAGGGATTATTCTAATAAAATAAATGAAGGATAATAAGGTTATTTTCAGGAAGGGGGGAGTTATAAGATTTTTCTTTTCTAATTTAAATTTAATTGACTTCACCATTAATAATGCAATTATTTTGTAGCTCTCTATAGTGAGGTTCTAAAAAAATAATAGTGCCATTCCAGTCTGGGTCTTTCCAACCAAGGCAGCTTAAAGCCAAGACCTCAGACCAAAGCAGTGCTATGGGGAGAAGGGCAGCTTAAATCAAACTTGAGATGTTCCTCCTGTGGTTTCCAATTTCCAACTACCTTCTCTAGCCCTAGATAATAGAAAAATAACATCACCAGATTAATTTTTAACTGGCTGCGATGTTTAGGCAGAGAACCTCATGCACTTGCAACTAAAATTATCATTCTTTAACAATTAAACAAATGTGTGTATGTGACTACATATACATGAATTAACATGGTTATTTGTTCAAAAAATTTATAGAGATATTTGAATTATATTTAAACTACTTCAATATTTTGTAAAAAGAATTAAAGAAATGCTTCAAAAAATCTGCACAAGCCTAAAGAGTTGTACTGTGTAAATTTGAAGACAAAGAGGAAAAGAATACATAACGCTACCTGCTTAGTTAGTTGCTCCTCACAAAGTTTATAAAGAACAAAGAATTTCTGAGACAACATCACATTGTCAATAAATCCATAACTTGCAAGCTTAACTCTTATAATTATCTGAAATACAATTTTTTTTTAGAAATTCCATTAGTTTTTCTGAAGATAGGTAAGCAAGGTAAAAGAAATTTTTTCTTTCAGTTCCATCAGTAGTTATACCTGTCTATCTGGAACCATCATTGCAACAGTTCTAAACTGAATTTTGAGATTTTCTGGTAGTTCTTGACGTCCAGCATATCCAGGATTCTATATAAGAAAACATACTGCATTATTATTTACAACAGTCAAAATAACATCCTTTTTATTGTTCAATAAAGTTAATGCATAAATACCTAGATCTGTTCAGAGTTAGAACTCTTGTCTACTAATGATTAAAATATGTAGGAAAAAAGTCAACCATAACTACAGATATAATAACCTATGCATAGTTGCCAGAGTAATAACTGAATTTCTGTATCACAACAAGCCAGCAATTGGAATTTTAAAATTTCATGGAATATAATCTAGTTGGTTGATTTCTTCTAGTGTATTTCTAATGTGAATAAAGTTTTCATTACCATTTTGCAAAGAGGTAGGATTTGTAACATATCAAAAATTCAGTGTCTAGCAAGAGTCAACATAATAGTAATAATAAAAAAAGGATAACATGTAGTCTACACTGAAGAAATATTAGGATGCCCTTCTCTGTTTCTTGTGTCTAAAAGGCTAGACTTAAAGTACAGAATCTCACTGAATGTTTAATAGCTTGAGTGAATCCTATCCATTGAAGCAAGAATCATATAAGAAATTGTAATTCTCATAGTGACAGAACTGATTTTAATAATGGCTCAAGAATAGGCAGAAAATATTTTGTAATGACACAGTAAAAACAATACAGTCAACAAAATTAAAACATGAAAACTTCACAACATCATAGGAAAGAAAATTTTAATGACCAAGAAAGATTGACTAATAGAAAATTTCTGGAAACTTGCTGCAAACATGAGGAATAACTGACAAATAAGTAACATTTAAGAAATTAGAAGCCGTCAAAAGACCTTTATGACCTCCTCAGTTATTAACCTGCACTCAAACATGCAGATGAAGATTTTAATTTCCCATTTTCCTGTATCTCCTGCTTTAACTGAATGTTCTTTTTTTTTTCCCCCCTACCATATCTATCTCACTAATACTGTTAAAGCATTTCAAGCTAAGGTAGTAAAGCACATTAGTGTTTCAGTCTCCTTAGTGAGCACAGAGAATCTGGAAGTTTGGCCAAATTTAGTCTGCATAATAAATTGCAATACAGCAATGAAGGTACATAATTATGAACCTTTTCAATAATCTTAAAGTAAAAATGAAGGCATGCAATTCATGAATAATTAGATTATTTATGTGTTTGAGTAGATTAGTGTAATTCTATAGCAACAACATCACTTAATAAAATCAGTTATTTTCACCTTGCCATTTAACTAACTTCTATATAGTATAATTTGTCACTTCTCTGGAATCATTACTACATTTACCATTGTTAGGAAAATTCCAAACTCTGGATTTAAATCTACACAGTCTCCATCAGAAAAAATGAATTGCTTCTTTCTTTCTTTCCTTGCTGTTAAAATAATATAGATTTGTTGTGCTGCTACTGACAAGACAGGCAACTCAATTCGATTGAATTCATCAAAACACCCCCAAGATCCAGACTGTGCAAGACCTAAAACAGGGAAAGAAAAATTTATTATCTGTTTTCTTCATGCATATTTGAGATATCTGAACCAGATGGCTTTTCCTTCAAATAATTAAATAAAATTAGGTTTATTTATTGCCCTGTGGACAAGGCCTATCTTACTTCAATCCACCTGACAATTTCCATATCAATATGAATTAATATTCATTGATCTATACAAAATGCTTAAAAGTGATTCAAAATCAGAAAGTATCTTTTGATATCTTGGAGCATTTGGCAGATCATTCTGTGAATGTAGCCTTTCTTGTAAAGTAGCAATTCAATTATTTGCAAAAAGCTGTATTGTTAATCTAAAAAAATAAGTGACTTAGAGCTAGAAGAGACTAGCCCTAAATGTTGTAACAAGAAAACTCAAGATTTTTATATTCATTTACGTCTTCCAGCTGAAGCAATATTTTCAAATTACTTTTTACTTGCCTCTTAAAAATCATAAAGATTAAAATTAAAAATTGAAATTATTTTTGCACTAACTAGGGGTATAAATAAAACACTGATTTTCACAAGACAGAAAATATTAATCTTAGAGCATATATCTCTATGTATAAGCACTATCATTTTAAGTCCACATGAAACTACAAGTTTTTCATGCAATGGTACAGGATATTAACAACATGCAAAGAGTGGACAATGCTCTGTGTGCACTTGTCTATGAAAGAGAGAGAGGAAGATGAGAAAGAAAATTGAACGGAAAGAGAAATCTGGAAGAACTGTATTAATAATATTTTCATAAAGTATTAATTTCATAGTTGCCTAATTTCAGTTTGGAAAAGTAACATGTATTTAGTAGCAACTAAGACAATTGTTTTTCCTTTAGCAACTTTTTAAGAGAAAATTTGTAGTAGCATTTTTTTTTCCCAATTACATTAAAGTACCAGTAGGCAGTTGTTTTCTTTCATTCAGGCATTCAGGTTATATTATTGTTATGCAGATAAGGCTAAATCACTTTAAAGGGATTCTGTCATGTACTCAAAGATTTTTTAAAATTTGTATATCTTGATATTCAAAGGGGCAATATGTTTATAAACCCACAGCTTTAGGCACTTTTTTGCCACAATTATTTGCTTTCTAAAAAAATATACTAAAAAGTAATTAATAGTTTCACCCCTTGCTTCTCAATACATACAATACCATAACTTTGAAAAATGACCTGACAGAAATCTCATGAAGTTCATGTCCTTAATCTGGAACAGAATAAATCCATGCAGCTGTACAGGCTCTGTGCTGACTGGCCACAAAGCAGTTTTGCAGAAAATGAGCTGGTGTCCTGCTTAACAACTAATTGAGCATTAAGCAGAATCGTGCCCTTGTAGCAAAAGAAGCCAGCTGCATATTGGGCCAGAGTGTAGTCAGCAGGTTGAGGAAAATCATTGTTTGCCTCTGCTCTGCACTAAATGTCCATCCCTGGAGATACTAAAAACCCAACATGAATGAGGTCCTGAGCAACCTGCTCTAACTGCACCTGCTAAATGACCTGTGGAGGTCTCTTCTATCCTACACAAAGAAGTCTTACCTTTGAAAATCCTACCCAAACCTCTGAAGTCCATTTGATCAGAGCAGTTAAAGACTACTACGTATTTTCCCAGAGCCTTTCCCATGTCTTTCGTCGTTTCTGTTTTACCAGTTCCAGCTGGTCCTGCTGGAGCTCCTCCCATGTTCATTCCCAAAGCCTGAGCTAAAGTTATATAGCACCTATAAATGTTAATTCATATTAAATTATTAAATCATATGAAAGACATATGCACATTATATAAGATAACAATGAGTTATGCCATGGATTCTACAGCTCTTAGCTGCAGAATCTTCATAAAGCAGTTCCACTGATTTCCATGAGTACAGTTAGTTCAGAGTGGTGGAAGTCACAAAATACAGCATTTAAACATTGCTTATAAAAGCAAAAAATTTATCTGGTGTCAATCCAGTTTGTTATAAACTGTGACTATTAGATGAGCTAAAAAGAATAATGCACATCACAAAGGAATTTAATTGTCTAACTCTTTTTGCAGCTATAAAGAGCAGATTCTCTTGTTGAATTCTGCCACCTCATCATACTCTGCAGTATCTTAATCTGTATACATTTCATTAAGTTAGGTTACCTTTGTACAAACCCTCAAGCATGAAAGATCTTTACAATTCTCAGAAAAAAACCCTAAGCTTTATCCCCCCTTTTTTTTTTAAGTCTTAAAAAGTTTAGACTAGTATTTCATTTATGTATGAGTCTTAGTTATGATTTTCATTCATGATAAGGTATGGAAGACTAATACTAAAGAAATTAAATTACAAAGTTCCTATACAAATGATGGGGTATCTTCACTGTCAAATCAATTCAAAATACTCTGACAGCATTTCTAACTAAAGTATTTCTGGTTTTAATCCATAATGGAACAGAGTTTAATAACTAACTAGTTCCTACAGTTTACCTTGAATCACTATAGTATATTATGCCAAAATTGCACTTACAGGAACCTTGATGATTTCTGACAAATAAGAAACTTTAAAATCATATAAAGGTTTTATCTCCAGAGTTCTATTGGGGTCAAAGCAAATTTTGGGGTAGAAATTAACATTTTACATCACAAAAACTTGATGGTTGACAGCAGTACAGGTCACTGCAGAAATGTACTGAGCTTTCCATATGGTCACAATGATTCATTTCTGTTACTAAATCTTCCTAAGACTGCGCAGTGATAAAACTTTTCTAGGAACGACTAAATGTACAAATTAGTGAGACTCTATTTTACCTTTTCTAAAAGACTATGGTTAAGTAAATGTATGAGAAGATTTTCATGAATGACCTAGCCCACACAGGACTTAATTCAGAGTGTAGCTCTTTGAAGGCGTATATATATGTATTAAATATATATTAAAAGTATTCATTAAGTACAGTTGTTTTTCTAACCTGTCTGTAAGAGGTGTTATAACCAGACGATCAGTGCAACCCAGAAATTCATTTTGGTAAACAAAATCAACATCTGTAATGGATACGAAAACTTGATCAAAATCCTCTTTAAAGTAGAATCTAGACTGCTTTAACCATTCAAAATCAGTTGGTGACTTGATGTGCATTTTTACCTTAAAAGAAAGTAAATAAATGTATATGTTATAACTGAGCATCCACATTTATTGTCTTTGATAACTGTGATGAATTGCTTATTTGTATGAGATAATGAGTGATCAGTCAGGTTGAAGTTCCTATGTAAGTAAACTGAAATACATGTAAGAATCACATAATATGTTCAGATGTATGCTAAACTGACATTAAAAAACTCTAGAATGGGTGGAGCTAAAGTGCAGTCTAATGCCAGCTACTGAGATTCTGTAACAAGCCATAAGGAAATTATCTATGATGACAAAGCTACAACACCCTCAGCAGAATCAACATTTTAGTTATGCAAGCAATACAACAGTTCTTCAAAGACATGACATACTTAAAAGGGTTTTGTTTATCAAAACAATTCTGTAGCAAGAAGTAGAAAATTGAAACATTCTAAGAAAAGTGTAAAAAATTCGAGGCAAATATTTAGATGACCGAACCAATGGATTTTATTCTAGTTTAACCAAAACTGTACTATTTTTACTACGATGAGATTATGGACATCTCTGTCTTACAAACACATGTCTAACTAGCTACCACATACAAGAAAAATTATAATGACAGAAAATGCATTTAATTGTCAAAAATCAAAATCTGTACTTTACCAAATCATCAAAAATATCATGCTGATGCACATGAATGGTAATAAGTGTTTCAAATTTCACTCTGTCAAACTTCGAAAGATCATGCGTGGTCTGGCTAATCAACATATTAAGAATCTCCAGAAATCTCCCATTGGTTACTTGCATGATTTTTCTGTCCTCTTTAGCGTTCTGTAAAGCTTCTTCTGAATCATGTGTCCACAACATTTGAATTCCCAGTAATCCAACCTACAAATTTAATATGTGAAAAAAAGAAAAAAGAATCACATGTTGAACACTAGCTTTATTATAGAAGTCTTAGGTGTAACTGGAGCAATAAATTATGGTGTAGAGAGTCACAAATTATCACTACATCCAGCATAATGTTATCTCACCAGGATACTGTGCCCGAGTTAACTGGCTCTGCTGTGGTACTGGAAATTCCTGAGAAGACATTTTAAAACTTTTATGAAAATTTGTCACATACTGAGATACACACAAATAAAGGACAATTCTCGGTTTCACTTACAATCCCTTAGCGTACTTCAGTATTACAAACAAACAGGCCTTAAACTGGGGGGAGAAGTTCTCCTGAAAATTTCCCATTGCTACTTTTTAGCTAATTAAAGAACATTAAAAAAAAAACCCAAAAACAAAACACCCAACCTGTGCATTTCTACTGAACATGGGATGGACTGCTATCTTTCTAACATGCTGTCATGACTGCAGTACAGCCTAGAGCACATTGAACTACAAGTTATTTTGCTTTCAGATAAATCTAGAGAGTTATAGGATGTTGCATGTAAGCTACAGTCTCAGACTGATTTTGATTTACAATATCAGGCACACTCATGACAAAACAGGACAGACAAGAACTACATCAATAACATTTTTCTCCATATTTCTACATTCACAAAGCGCCAAGACCTAAAAATTTTACTAACCCACTCTTTCTACTTATCTCCATATATCTGTAGTGAGTTCATGGGTACAGAGATTGTGTAGCAGAAAATATCACACCATTTTAGAATCTTTAGCCTACCATCAGTAGAGTCTAAAACAAATTTATTTTAGAATGACCAATTAGAGGAAAAAAAAAAATCTTTGGATGTGACTTTTTCATGGTACCTATAGAAGAACCTTCTGAGACAGGAAAAAGGCAGTTTGAAGGAAATAAAAAGTTTCCAATATTTGTCAGTGTTTTGCCTCATTTCTTCTCAGTCCTATAACACAGCTTTTCTTTCTCCATACTTTAAATTTCTTGGCCAAAGACCATTTTCTTCTTCTCCCCCCGGCCCCTTCTAACACAAATAATTCTTTGAACATATAAACATTTGGATTAACAAGACATGGGAAAGAAGATCTTTGCAGGTGGTATTAAAGCCACTTCAAAATGTCTGACATGCAAACAAGACAGACAGTCCTTATCTGTTTAAAGTAGTAGACATTTCAAAATAAATACTTCTCAGTTAACACATAATTAAGTCATAAATACAGCTTTAAGATAATTCTATTAAATATTTAAGTGTACTAATTTTTTTTAAATTAGCAATGTATCGGCAACTATTAATATTTGCAGAATTTCTATTAAAAAAACCTACACTCAGCACTGTACTGATTAGCAAATTACAGCATCAGAATTTTTAAAGAATGGGAAACAATTCATTACTTTTTCATGAAATTTGTGAATTATCAGTAAGATGGAGGAGTATCTGGGCAAACGAATCCTTTAAGATAGACTTCTACTAGGACTGCATTATCATAGTGACAAATGTATGAACTATGAGGTATATCTTGTAAATGATGAGACACATAATCATAGGTCTTAAATTATGAGAGAGAAATCAATCTGCACAAGAAATTTTATTTGCATCTGAAAGGGGTTCAATATCCATCACAGAAATATAAGCCCTACTTCATATTCTCCAAGAGAAGAAAAAAGTGATTTTAAAGTAGATTGCAAGAAAAGTATTATGCTATATGTAGGGTACCAAAACTGAAGTCATTAAAGCTTGCCTTCTACTGAGTAGATCCATACCTTGGTTTCCTCTATGAAAACTCCCTCTTATAAACAATCCTGTATGCTCTTTACATCGCACGTCCCCCCCCCGCCCGCAACCCAGACAGTACACACAAATCCACATCCCGTAATCTCACCTGTGCTGGAAATTGATTAAGAAAATTCAGCAACTGAAATCCTGGCTCACTAATTTGGTAATATGCTGCCCTAATTATGCCATGCAATGAAATCTGCTGCATATGCAATAAATCCTGCAACCAAAGTTCTACTGGTCCTTTTGCAATCACTGGAGTGTCCAACTGTAAAATTAATAAAAGTAAAAGGTACAAAATAGAACATAGTTACCAAACTTTTGTTCAAGAATGTTAGTAACTAAGCAGTTACTAAATTTCTATTCAAGACAACTACAGATTTAATTCCAATACCAGAAATTTAATTCATGAAGATATATTATATCTTGTTACATGGATCCTGGAAATATTAATTTGTAACTAATAATAATTCCATTTCATATATACTTATATGTTCAATAATAGAATGATTTATCTATTAACAACATTTCTGGGGGAAAAAAAAATATCAGAGAATTACTGGAATTTTTTCTCCTTCTCTTGATATGACTGCCAGTATGCGATCATAATCCTTTGGATGAAAGTCTACTTCATTTATATTGTCAGATACAGAAGGCAGATGTGGCTGTAAGGATAATTCAGAAGTCAAGTAAATACAAAATATTAGCAAACAGGAAAAAATCTCAAGTAAGGCTATCCTGCAAAAGTTCATCTGAATCTACAGATGAATTTCAGGCCATCTCTAGGTAATAATTACAGAAATGGCTGTGTAGGATTTTATCTCTATTTTCTGTTTTTTTACAGTTTCCAGAGGTGATCTAGCAGAACAGAGATCAAGTATCGTGTGAGATCAGCTATCTTATCTCAATCAACCATCATGAACAATCCAGACTAGTTGGACTATAAATCTTCAGTAACAATCCAGATTAGCTGGATGTATTTTGCAATATGCAAACCACGGAAGTCTCACAGGGTCTCTTCTGTTAGTGTACTTGTGAAAGGAACCACCAGCAAATCACTTGATGGGACTGTATTCTAGTGTTCCGAATTATGAAGATTTTTTAAAATTGCAGATATCCATTTCATATTTTGTTAAAGACTAAAGAGCAAGAAAGGAAAATATTTCTCAGGCAAAGTTTATACGAAGAAAATGGTTAATTTTTTATTTATTAACTGCTTTTCCATATTCTAACTTTTTTTTGTTATAAGCAGAAAGAAATCACTAAGTTGTACCTGAATTGTATGAGAATCACTTGCTTGTCCAAGAATTTCAAGAAGGGCAGGATCAGAAACAAAAAAGAATCTAGGAAACAGTAGTCTTTTCTTCTCTAAGTATCTTCAGAAGTGAACAAGATTTTTATTAGAATATTTCAGCTCAATTTTTTCTACATAAGAGTGAAAGTAAGACTGAAATACTGTTAATATTTCATATAAACTATTTACAAAATAATAATGCATTAAAAATCGAACCATTCATACCCTGTAAGTGATTTCTGACATACTTCCAACTGTTCATGTAAATGAGGGAGAAGTTGCTCCATAGTCTCATCTCCAACACAGCAGTTAATTACATTTGGGTTTTCACGAGCTCGTTGCATTATTCTTATCCATGATTTGTCAATATTCTGAAAACGCTTTGCTTCCTATATATAGCCATAACATAAGTACTTTCTCATCATAATCTGTTGAAAATTATTAAACAGATAACTTTTAGTACACATTAATAGGCAAGCATTGTAAAGTTTACCTGGGGTAATTGTTTTGCGATATCTCCCCCTACAAAAACAGCTTCAAGATAAATCCAGAGGTTCTGTACAACTAGCCATTCTTCAATTATGTCTGTAGAGCTGCTTAGTTTATAAATCCAGCTCTGAATTTCCTTTTTAAATGGTGTATTGTATCTAAAAAGGATGAGAAACAGAAATGAATTAATTCTAAATAAAGCCATCATAAAACAAATACTTACGATGGTGAAAAAAAACCAAACAACACTTGTTTCACTTAGAGCAAGAAGAATCTTGTGGAAATTTTCTACCAGCTTCATTACCTTCAAATATATTGAGACAACTGTTTGCTACTAATACATGGAAGTCTTCCACTTCAGGAAGTTATTCATCAGACAATGTAACATTTTGTCATTAAAAAATAATATTCTGTTCAAATTTACTGCTCATTTAGCCAAAGTATAATATGGTTCCTATCTCGGTATGTTTCTGAAAATACTGTACACAAAGAATTTAAAAGTACCTATTGGTCAGTAAAGAGCCAAGAATCATTAAACTATCCTCCATCAGCATTATAATTTCTGATGATTCAGTTCCCTTTAACAGTAACTCTCCTCTCCCTTTGAATGATGAAAAGCTCAAGATTTGGCTTCCCCAGATGTCAGCTATTTGAGATAGTTTGGCTTCTATATCCTTTTCCTTTGTAGCAGATATGCATATATCCTGCAAAGAACAAACCACTTTTTAGAATCTTCATTCTTCAGAAAATAAATTTTTCCTAATATTACACATCTAATTATAGAATATTTAAAAACAGTATATGAAATTTTATAAAATAGTATTGAAATGTGTCACACAAACACAGAGATCATACTACTAATTTTACTCACTCAAATTACATGTATGGATAACTGAAAAAGGCACACTTGGATGTGCATGGGTATACGATATCTGTAGCTTCAATTTTGTTATTTCTGTAACAACATTTATGAAGCATCATTTCCACAAGGTTTATGGCAGTGATGTAGACTTATCACCAGATGAAGTCTCAATCTTATCATGTTTTGTTTTATAGAATCACAGAATCTAAGAATAGCTTAGGTTGGAAATGTCATCAACTCTGACATTCTATTTAATTCAAAGCGCAATTCAAAATTAATCAGATCACCTTGGAATGCCTCCATATAAATCAAGTATAAATATAACAATAGCTTTTGCATGCATATTTACCCTATAAAACTTGCAAACTCCATTGAGAGTTTTTTTTCAGGTTGTGTGTGGGACCTTTTGAAATTCTATGGTTCAGAAGCCATACAGATCTAGAAAAGTATTTGTATTAAATATTAATAAGTGTCTAGCCTTCCTCTAAAATTCCTGATTTATTTACAAATCTTTAAAGCAAACACAGAGTTAAAAAATTAGGTGACCATGATCATTTGAAGTTTTCTTTGGATTTTTCCCCCTTTAAAAAGAGCTAAGAAAACCATAGAAAATAGGGTCAGGAAGAATACAAAGAGATTATCTAGAAATAAGTGTCCAAAGATTCCAGCTGCTACCTCTGTCTTTGTTCATATGGATAAAAACTTCTAAATAAAATTAAAATTATTTTACACTAGTGTGGTCTGATTGATAGTGAAGGACTTCAATGAAGTAAAAATTATCTTTTAACAAGGTCATCATTTTATAAGTAATCATTTTTGCTGACAATATAAAATGAACAAGGAGGGAAAAATGTATATACCTACCTCAAGATCATCTTTATGTTTAAGAATTGGTGCTTCCATGATGTTTCGAAGGCAAAAGGAATCAGATTCTATATCAAATTGATGTCCTGTTGTTTCTGCAATACGATTCCAGTGCCTTTGCTTCATTGCTTTGTCAGTCATCATTTCCAACAAAGGACAAGACTCACTAAAATCATCAATTTTTTTCTTGAGATCTAGAAATGCTTGCCAGTGTTGGAGTCCTTTAGGTAGTCTACGGCACCTGCAGTTGAGTTAAATTGATACAGTAGTAAATGCCTCTTTTGTCAAAATAAAAATTGTTTAAACATTTTAAAAACAGACAAGAAGATATGAAGTAGCTTGTAGTCAGCTTGTTGAAGTCAACATTTTCTAAGTAAAATTACAATTTGTGTCAATTAGTCTACCCATTTAGGAAAAACTAATGCAAATGCCCTACTAACAAATCATAATATTTAACAGTTTTAACCATTGATATGTTCTTTGCAAATAAACAGAAATATTGCAGTTTGCATTAAAACATCTGCTGCTCATCATCAGAAACTCTTTATTTGCAAAAAAAATCAAACCAGAATTACTTAAATTTCACCTATGTAATCCTTGTACAAATATAATATTTACTTCAATTTACAATACCAGTAATACATATGGAACATATTAACATACCACTTTGGAAATAGACATGAAAATTAGAAAGATATGACCGCCTTCTCTACTTTTGGTTAGTTTGTTTATTAAGAAAATGACAATTATATACTTCTAATGTGGAAAAAACACAGTAAAACCATTAAATGAATATTCACCTCTTTGACCTAACTTTTACAGAGCCTACACACTAAGAATTAAGCAGTTGACCCACCACAGGAATATCCTAATGCAAATGATAAAGTATATCCTTAGCAGGAAAAGTAATAAAGCCCGAATCATATTTCCCTAGGTTTTGCATCCTTTGTCACTTATCTCCCTACCTCCCACTGATATAATTTCATATTTTCTATAATCAGGTACAACACGGCAGTCTGTGTCTGGCTTAGAGCTATGTTGGTGCTATGTGGTTGCCAGTATATTCATGTTGATTAGCTCCCTGGTTGCTGTTAAACAGAATATTTAATACCTGCTTGCCTTTCCCTGAGGGTGAAAAGTATTTTGTGTCTGTTTTTGGAGTTTTGACTTTTATAAAACTCATAGGCACTTAATGTTATTTTGTGAGAAATCTGCCTTGTTGAAAGCTGAAACTAACCAATAGATTAAAAAAAAGTTATTCAGGAATGCTGAAAAAGAGCACAGACTTGGTCAGACAGTGACATCACAGATCACCTTTGTCCCTAGAAAACCAGGCAAAACATCTGAATATTTTATAAATTTCCTTTCATGCATTAATAAAGAGTTAATGTCAGGTTCAGGGATTTGGGACACATGAATCAGATACAGTAGAGGCACATTTTGAATGACATGCATGTTCCAGAGCTGGGAGCCCTGTTATCCTTATTGAGTCCTGTGAACCAGGAGATACTGTTTTACACAAAGACAAGATACTGTCAGTGAGGTGTCTGTCAATATCTTGCTGCTTTGAGAGACTCTTAATCCCTGCAACCTTAAATTTGGGAAAGAAAAATACTCTTTGGCACATATTTCCTTGAAAGGTTATTGGTCTCTGGTTAATGTTTCCCATTTAGAAATTCAGAAATAATGCAAATCTAAGACTCAACCTTCAACTCTGCCTGTCAGGGCAATTTCAAATCTAGGGCGATTCTTACCAGTTTTATGCCTTATAATGACATATGTGATACACCAGTTAACTTTTAGGAAAACATATATTTACTGGACTACCATGACACCCTGGACTAGAAGCCAATTAAAAAAAAAAATAAAGTAAAAAAATTCCACATTCTGCAGTACAGATCTTCTCTCCCTAGTTTAGGAAGGTTATGCTACTATTTTCTTGGTTACCTGAACCCATCAGTGTGATAAGCCATGAAGAACTGCCACAGTAATGCCAAGAGGTAAGATATGTTGACAAAATGGAGAATGGGAGGAAATGATCAGTAAATAGGTGGATGTGTACTTAACAGCCTAAGAATAAACTATTTATACTGAAGGTTTTTCTCTTCGCTGCAGTTATGAAAGTAATTGCCTTTTTATACAGTTCTACTTGAACCACCTTAAAGGAAAGTCAATTTCAGAGAGTAATATAATTTAGCTCTTGTGGAGTTCTGTATTTCAGCAATTGGATTTTAACATTATCTAAGATTGATTTAAAGCTGTTTTAATAGGCCTGCGCTGCTCTTTAACTGTAGTATAGATATACTCTAATATACCAAATACTGACACAAGTACAAACATACATCAATTAGTCATGCCTTTATTTTGGAAGTCAATAATGAAAGATTCTGGAATATTGTTCTTAACAGGAGGATTGGGGGTACATCGGAAGTGCCAAGAAAGCTCGAGTTGTTTTAGGATGGAGCTTGTCAAGCTTATAACACGACTCTCTTAGGCAGCAGGAGAGTTGGGGACTGCACTCGGTGCAGTTATTCTGTTGTAAAATAATCCTTGTCCTAGTCTTCTATATTATATTTCTTCCCAAAATAACATATGTACATTTGAAAATATTAAAAATAGAGTTAAATTAAAAGGTTAGAAAATACTGTGGAATCAGACTAATTACATACAATCCTCTCAACTGTGTCAAAACCATTTTAAGCTTTCAGCATTAATGCAATATTTGTAATTTGTACAAACCCATACTATTTAATGTATAGAAATGTTTTTTTAAAAGGATAAAATATTCTAAAAGACTCAGAAAAGTTATTCTTGTATTCAGGACTTAAAATCAATGAGCTAATCCTCCTAGTTGAAGAACTTACCTTTTACAAATAAACTTTCAGCTCTCCTAACCTCTTGGTTGGTTTAGCTAAGGAGATCGACTCTTCAACTGATCACATGCCCTTCAATTATCAAAACTACAAGTAAGAGGCTGGTTAACTAGAAGTGTAGTGTTATTCCTCTCTTACTTGAAGAATCTTATTACTTTATGATAAACCTTATTCATGAAAGTTTTGTATTTAAATATGTCAAATAGCTTTACTGAAGTCACCTAAATCTTAATGCATTTAACATCAGTTATAATTCCTATTATGAACATACCTGTTTTGAAAATCCAGAAGTTCAGCATTAATTTTTTCAATATCTAAATCTGTCCAAAGTATCTCATAATAACCATTGATACTGTTTATTACAGTATCATATAATCCATACAATTTCTGAAGCAAGCCTAACTCCTTCCTGGGAGAAAAAAACAATCATACCGCTAATTTCAATCAGCTATTTGGATATCTCACAATAGTTAAATACATGGTATATGTAATATTTTTACAGAAAATTGAGGTAGATCAACTAGATGATGTTTCTAATGTAGTAAAGAACACTTCATTAATAAAATCCACAAAAAAGAGCAGACAGTTGGTGCTAAGGACCTAATATCTACACCAAACACATTTGGGGGAAGTTTTCCTTTAATCTAGTTCTATAAAACTTCCATTCATCCAAAAGGAACCTAGCTTAAGTACCCTGAGCCGGCTCTGCAGTGCAAAGCACAGCATGGCAAGTGGGGACAATTAGTTGATTTACTTTGGAAGCAGCCTCTGAATCTGAACTAAAACACGGATCTGAAAACAGTCAGAAAGGGTCAGATCCTCATCTGGTGTGAATCATCATCACATCATTGAATGGCTGGCGTGGAAACTTTAGAATGCAATTCTCATTTGTACAGCAGCTCAAAAAATTTAGACTTTCATAAAAGCTTAGTTATATTTTTCATATATACACTGACTTTTCCTTGCTTTTTCCTTGTTCTCCCCTTGTACCATATCTTAACATATAATACAATATTTACTCATCTACTTATATATAAGTATATATAAATATTTCTAGGACATAGTATACTGCTCATTTCTATAGGATTTGCATGTAGTAAAATAATCTGGTATGGTTCTGTTACTATAATAAATACAATTATTTTTTATTGGCAAATTCATTAGACGTCTAAAATTGTCATTGATTTTTTTATTTTTCACTTAAGGCAATGGAAACCTTCCAGATTACAGTATTTCCCTATTTGGTGTACCCTAGCCTTCTAACATACTTAATAAACACCTAAGACAGCTGCATTTCCACAGTTACCTGACTTTATGCAAAACTTCATAGTCTGTGACAGGCAATCCAAACAACTGTTCACCAGATGAGTATGTGATAAACTTTCTCCACAGCTCATCAAAGTTAGCCTGATAAAATTAGGATGCATACAGACAAAATGAAAATATGTTTGTAATTTTCTCATTTAAAAATGTCTAATAATAAATCATGAAACAGTTCTAAATTTGTCTTTAAAAACTGTATTAAAGCATATTTAAGTATCTAAAAATATTTTTGATCTAAAATTTTGAAGTTCTTATGTAATACTCAAATCCACACATTAAATTCAAATAGTGAAATTTTATGTAAGAAGCAATAATTTGAAGAAGCATTTTATAAAAAAGGAATGTGAAATGAATTCCACATCATCAAGAAAATAAAAAACAACAATTATTTTCAAAGTATAACTGCTGTCCAAAGGATATGATCACCACAGAAAAATGCCAAGAGTGATTTTGGCAGTTACTATATCCATATGTACAAAGCATTCTCTTGGCAAAATAATAAATACGGCAAACACAACCAAAATCACCCCATTTTCAGTACATATTAGATGCATTAGGAGGTTTAAGCACCTTCTGTTAGTTACTTACTGCTTTTCACAAATTTTGACTTTACTTTTTACAGAGTCTATTCAATAGGTAAAAGACTGACAAAAGTCCTGTTGAAAAAAATCTTCAAGTTACTATAACTTGCAGAGAAAGGAAGAAGGATCAAAAATAGATTAAAAACTGGTTATGGACGCATGAACTAAGGTTCATAAACAAGTATCAAGTTGAGAGTCAGTTATTTAATGTAAAATGTTATCTGTAAAAGACGAAAAGATTGGCTCATGTGACTGATGTGTAACCTGACTTCTTTTCAGTCACTATTGAGTTGTTGCACTTGACTTACCTCTTCTGCTGCTTTTTGCTTCAAGTTGGTAATTGCTGCTCACAAAACGCAATGAGTAAAGCAAGGTTACACATCAATCAATCCACATTAAGGAAAACATTGCCTTATAGAAACTAAAGTATAGTTAACATAATACTACACAGAATATCCACCAAGACACATTTACCAAAGACTGTAAATGTGTCTTTTTCTAAACATGTTTTGATAAGCAATAGCAGATCTAATTTTAATTATTTGGAAACTCAGTTTATTTTCTTACCTGAAAGATCTGTAGCCTGTTACTGGCTTCCTGAGGTGGAATACTTGGAACCATAGGTCCTTCCTTTCAAACAAGCAGTTAACAAAAACTGAATATTAATTCTCAAAGTGACTGAAGGCCACTGTATATTTACAGGTCATCACAAAATGTGTATTTTTTGGTAGTTAAAATCCAATCAAGTTATTTATCTTGCTAATGCAATACTTACAATGGTAAATCTAAGAACAGATAACTTTTATTAAATTAAACATTCTTTAGCTTAATTAAACTGAATAGGATTAGACTTTTAATTTTTCATATTTCATTATTTTGCTGAAAATAAAATACCCAGCAAGTTGCCTGAGACCATCATTTTAATGTTGATGTGTGAGCAAAGATGCCACAACATTTGCTATAATTTCTAAATTATTTTCTAATTAATTTCTAATTATTATTTCTATTATCATTCATTAATTATTTCTAATTAATTTATAAACTAAGATTTTATAGCGGCACGTTTTACCACCAGGGATTCTTTTCTTTCCTTACAGAGTTGTGTGTATTGCTATTTCTTCATATTAAAAAGTTTGACCTACAATGATGGCTGCTTAGCAGCCATGGCATCAAGCACTCAGTAGCTGGGCAGAATAAAATTTTGGCACCCAAATGCTGCAAACCAAAAATATTGAAAAACTAAGTGCAAGTCTCACAGGTAACTACTAAATTCATTTACCGTTTCATACGACATTTCAAAGTTTGACACATCCTCCTGAAAAACTGCAACTGATTCTAGCAAATTTCTCTTAAATTTGGGCTGAACTTGAACCAATTCATCTTGAACTCTGGACTGACATACAAAAGATTAAAATCAAAGTTATTCCTTTAAAAATCAGGAACAGATATTTGAGTTATATATAAACCAAAATTATAAATAGAAAGTATTAAAATCCTGAACAAATATTAATTGTTTGACGCTAAATAGATTTTTTTTTCCTTTTATGGTGCTGTATGTTCAGTTTTTGAAATTAAAAGTAGAGAGGAAAAAAAAAAACCAAAAACCATAACAATATCTCCCCTCCACCATTAAGCAAACATGTTTCATTACAAGGGTGTGGGGGAACAAAAGGACACAGAAAAAAGGGGAAAAAAGATCCTATTCTCTTCTTTCCTTCCCTCCCTCCAAAAAAGTCTCAAAACACAAAGCGTTAGGGTCCTTTTCCTCATAGATGGCTCAGCCTTCTCTCTAACAACTTTCTTAGTCTTTGTTCAAAAGCTTGAGACAAAGAACCAAGAGCTGCATGAAATGCAAATGTAAGACATACTCTTGAGTTCTTGAGTCCGTTCCAGAGTGAATGAATTAAATTGTTCTAACAAAATATGTATATCTAACCTTCTATACTACAGAAAATATTCAATAAACATTGAGCTTTTGAGGGATATAAGGTTGTCCTAAGCAGTAAAGGTAAATCACCACTTAGGGGTAAGGGCACTGGCAAACTATGCACTTCTTAAAATCCGGTAATCTAAGGGTAGTAATCTTCCTGATCAGACAAGAATGACACAAAAACTGGAAATGAAGGACAGCAGAGAGAGCAGAGAGACAGAATAAATTTCTCATTTCCTTGCAGGTTTTAAGCATATATCGAAAAGCTACAATAATATTTTAATATTAGAGGTCTATAAAAATAAAATTAGAAAATGAACATACTAATCAAAGGTATAGACAGTAGTGTGCAACTGAGGCCAAGAGTGAGAAGACAGAGTAGAGTGACAATTGGTCCCACATTGTCATTAATACTCTGAAAAAAGCACATGAAGACAAATGGAAAATAACATAGTTTTATATACTTACAGCTTTGCTCTGTAATTTATTAAAAGAATATCTGAGTGTATCAACGCCTTCTGATTCCTCTTTTGTAACCTCGATCTCAAATGTATTTAAAATGGCATAGGCTTCCTAGATGAAAAAATAATATCTTAGGAATTATGTATTTTAAGTTCATTTGCAGGAATATAGATCCAATTTGTAAGAAACATTTCAAAGAAAAACTGTTAATGTAATTTAGGCATAAAATATTTATTTGCTTTTTAAAAATAAGGATGATGAATAAAGCACTAGGGAACAATAGCAAAAGATGTTTCTTTAAAGATGTCTTAGATGAAATACTAGGAAAAAATATACAAAAAACAAATGTAATATTAAAAATATATACAATTTTATAATCTCAATTGTATTTATTCCACTGATCTACATTCCACCTAAATGCAGATTTTGATTAATTTTTCCTGACTCTGAATAATCATGCACACTAAACTACACATTTTTAAATGGTTTGCCGTATCATATAATCATATATCATATCAATAAATAAAATATTTATTACTATATGTTTGCCAAACTATCAAATGCCTGCATATGTATGTTACAGAATGAACCTTTCTTATCCGTTGTTCTCATTTGCAATTTGTTTGCATATCTTCTGCTTTATTATCCTCATCCTACACATACAGCATTATTTAAAAATAAGATAGTTTTAATATTTTACAGTTTCACAACAAGTAGGCAAAAGATTTGCTAATGAAGACAAAGAGCAGTGTGCATTGTGTTAACCGCTCCTTTGACCTGCAATTTTATTCTGTGCAGTTTGTGATGGTTGATAAACACAGTTGTTTATTCTATGCAGGTATCTACACTTAGAATTCTCTCCTGTTCAGCTTCCAAGAGTGATATACACTGAACCACTGAAGTTGCAAGGGGCCTCTGGAGATTGTCTAGTCCATCCTCCCCTGCTCAGAGCAGGGTTGCCAAAATCAGGTTCCCCAGGACCATGTCCATTCAGGTTTTGAGTATCTTCAAGGATGGAGAGTCCACAACCCCTCTGGGCAATCTGTTCCAGTGTTTGAGCACCCTCACAGTTATTTTTTCTTAGGTTTAAATGGAATTTACTGTATTTCAATTCGTGCCAATTACCTCTTGTCCTCTTACTGGCTGCCACTGAGAAGAATCTGGTTCCCTCTTCCTTCCTAGCCCCATCAGGTACAATACACATTGATAAAATACCCCCTGCACCTTCCTTCTCTGGAATAAATATTCTCAACTCTCTCAGCCTCTCCTCATATGTCAGATTCTCCAATTGCTTAGTCAGCTTTTGCTGAACTAACTCCAGTATGTCCACGTCTCTCTTGTATTGGGAAGCCCAGATCTGGACACAGCACTCCAGATAAGTCTCATACGCCAGAGCAAAGGGGATCATTTCCATGAACCTGCTAGCAACACAACTCCTAATACAGCCCACGATACTCTTAACCGTCTTTGCTGCAAGGGCACTTTGCTGGCTTCTGTTCAACTTGGTGTACACCAAGAAACTCTATTCTCTTTCTGCAAAGCTACTTTCTACCCAGCCTGCACTGGTGCCTAGGGTTATTCACCTCCTGGAGCAGGACTTGGCATCTCCCTTTGTTGAGCTTCATGAGGTTCCTGTTAGCCCATTTCTCCATCTAAGTCCCTCTGAAACCACCTGGCGTGTCAGCCACTCCTCCCAATTTTATGTCATCTGGAAACTTGCTGGGAGTGCACTCTGCCCCATCCTCCAGGTACACACGACGGGACACAGTACGGACCCCTGGGGTATACCACTACTAGCTAGATTTTGTGCCACTGATCATAATCTTTTGAGCCTGACAGTTTTCAATCCAAGTCACTGTCCACCCATCTAGTCCACACTTCATCAGTTAGTCAATGAGGATATTATGTGAGACAGTGTCAAAAGTCTTGCTACCATCACAATAAACAATATCCACTACTCTCCTCTTGTTCACTAGTCATCTCATCGTAGAAGGCTATCAAGTTGGTCAGGCATGATTTTCCCTTGATAAATCCAAGTTGACTATGCTCAATCCGCTTCCTGTCCTACTTTTCCTTACATCAAGCCCTCTTTCCATCAGTCATGTTCTAGTAAGAAATATAATGCCTAATCACCCCATCAACAAAGTTCTAATTAAAGCCACCAAGAAAACAAGAGAAAACATTGAAATTACTGATCAGTTGCCATTGTTCTATATTCACGTCTTGATTTTGTCCGCTCTACATTCTTTCATTATTTAAGTAAAGCTCATGAAAAAAAAAAAATCTAAGAGTGACTAGGGCTAGCCCTATTGATATTAATGGAACTTATTACTTTAATACAGAAAGAGAGTAAATGTTTGCAAGATATATACAATGTAAGTGGCTTGGGAAAGAATGTTTATCCTAATATTAATCTCAAAGTACCAGAAGCAAGTATAAATAAATAAGCAACGTTAATACTTCAAAACTTTGTATACCTGTTATTTGTTTACAAATTTTGCATCATTTCCTACACATGTAAAACCTAGCCAATAGACAGTGCTGAACTCATTTCCTCTTGCTTGTTTTATTTAACATCTATGAGTATGATGATCATGTCCATATCTTCAGCCTAAAGACAGTCAGACTAAGAAATAACATTTCGTAATTCCTTTACTTGTTTAACCTCTTTTGGATCACAGAACTGGTCATTTTGCCTTCAAATAGTCTCTGTTCCATTCCTGGCTTACAAACCACCACATAAATTGCTAAGACAAACCCCGCTTTCTTATCATAAAGCTAACAAAACTGACAACAATCCACTGAAAGTCCTTTCTGGTATCATGTTAACAGAACAGTCTTCCAGAAAGAAAGTGTTACTATACAGCAATACAATTTCTTCTCCAAAAGGTGGATGAAAACATAAAACAAATGTGTTCTATTAAGTTGACTGTTTCAGAGTGTGAAAATAAATACTGAGTATGTATAAAACTTAATGAGCTTCTTTTAGCTTCTTTCTTATAGGGAAAACTAAAAGAATGCTGCAAGTTTCTGACAGCATACAATGATGTGTGGCTCCATGAATATGTTCTGGTTATATTTAAAGGGGTTAGATGATCAAGATGTTTGTTTATAGCTACAGAAAAGTGAAGAGGAGGATTAAGGCTAATGGAAAAGCACACAGCAAAAGGGAGACTATTTCTCCTTTCTCTTGTGCTCTCATCTGCATACTTCTGCATGCTGTTTCCTAGATTGTTATTTGACAGAGAATATTTTTTTCTGTTCAGCATTTATACAATATCTAGCAAAGTATCTAATACTGGTTCATAATTTATAATAAAAATAACAACAAAAATATTGCTTTGTTTCCCATCTTCAGCCTAGTAAACTCATTGTTTGGGTTCTCAGTTTATCTTATGATTCCTATTATGTAATAGCATTTTAATCAAGATAAAAAATTAAAAGTCATCTTACTTCAATAGGTCCCAGAGTCATATCCATTTCTATTTTATTATCACGTATGATAGATAAAGCTTCCATTGCAAATCTGACATCATCTAAGTCATGCAGAGGTCGAGACAATTTCTTTAAATATTCAGTTATGAACGATGTCATGTCTGTCATTTTCTTTTTATATTCCTCATTTAAATAATGACAGAGGAGCATCTTCCAGGCTTTGGCTTCAACTGCTAAAGCCAGTTTCAGTGGTCCTGGTTTAAAATAAATGAATAAATAAATTATTCAACCTTCATCTTAATTTTTTTCTGTAAAAAACCCCCACATCATCGCATCTGGTTCTTTAACAGCAATTAGGAAGAGCAAACAGGCAATCAAACTACTGCATTTTAAATGTTTCAAAACAATTTCAACTACACTTAAATATACCTCTGTTGTTTTATTGTATATTATGGTATCTGTAAAACATATTGGTAAACTGATCTAACAGAACATATAGAGAAGATGAATAAAGAAGAAAATGCCTACTTGTTAACATAGATTCTCAGAAAATACTTTGTATATATATTAAACAAATGCATAAAGATCAGTGATATTTAAATTATTTATGCCCATTGAGGAAATGGCATCCTGGGATTTCAATATTGGGATCTGAAATACTTCACAACTAAAACTGTAAGGTGTCACATCATATCATATGCAGTTAATATATAAACACCAATCAACACTGAAGATGCAGAAAAGCCAATCATTGGCACTCTAACTTGTTATCAGAATAAATTAGGATTTTAACAGGCAGCATTTTGCACTCTGGTGAAAGAAACTGAAAGCTACTAACAGCATATAACCTTCCTGCTCACAAAACAAATTTTACAGCAGATATAGTTTCTTCTTTAGTAATGTGGCTATTAGCATTAAAAATCTAATCCCTGAAGGCCAGGGGTGATTCAAGAAAAGTACCATACACTGTCCAGAAGCTAGAATATGTAAATGATAATAAATCTATTCCCAAACCTAATCTGAGTCCAAGAAAAATACCTCCTTCCCCAGATCATAAAAAAATAATTAATATCCTTGTTCTTGAACCTAGAGGGCTTGGCTCCCTCTGATGCAGTGGTCACAGATGAGGGAGTAGTGTGACCATCAACAAAATCCATATTATTTGGATACACTGCTTCTTATGACTCTTGGTCATAGACTAATAGACAGGAAGAGTTTTCCAGAGTGAATTAATTGGCTCCAGAATGGTTTCATTAATAAGAAGTTGCATCCAGGAACTGGATGAGGATATGTAGTCAGCAGCCTGACAATTTTGCTTACTCACAGGAAGAAAGCTAGGGATAGCACACCACCAAGATCCTGAAATGACCTCTAGTCATCAAAGTGTGCGGCTTCGGTCTCCTCTGATGTACGAGGAAGACAAATTGCACAGAGATGATTTCTCAATCTAATTTCTCAGAAGATGGGTGCTGCTCATTAGAAACATGGCCAGACTGATATTTAGAAATGGATACATTTACCACTTATCCCTAGATAGCAATCATGATAACATCTGCCACAGAAAGTTAAAAAAAACAAACACAAAAACAACAGCAACAACAAAAACAGAACAGTGACACTGGTTCAGAGAAGACATATTAGCTACATAATAATCTGTGAGGTGAGAGGGGTAAGTGCCATTGAAATCCTTGCTTCTCTGTCATAGCACAATATTCATATTGTAAGCATTTATTTCAGAGAATAAACCAAACAACATGACTATTATATCTTACTGTTAGTATCTTACTATATATACTTACTTATTATATTATCTTACTGTACATACAAAGATAAGAAAATGTCATACCTGTATGCAATTCAATTGGACCAAGAAGAATAACGGGTTTTAAATCTTCCATCTCTTGCTCAAACATAGCATAGTGAAGTATTTCTTCTTTAATTTCAGTCAGAGACGGACAGCTAGCCAAAAATTCCTGTGTGCAGTTTAAAATGTCAATCAACAAAAGTCCTTTTTCATACTTTTCGTAAAACAGGTAGCAACAGTTCTAGAGGAATAACTCAAAAAGTATACCAATATTATACCTGGTTTTAGCCTTCTGTAGGCTTGCTAACATAGTAAAATGCATGTGATGAGGTGTTCATATTTATCAATTTCTCTGTCAGTAATGCTCAAGCTTGTTGGGAAATTCCAATCAAATTTAACAGAGAAAGAGATATCCAAGACATGTTAAGTGCCTACTGTTTTTGTGAAAACAGGTAACAAAACAGAGTTCAAAAAATACATGCCCACACTTACAAAAAGACTACACCATTAGCCCAAATATGTGTGTAACAATCACAGTAAAACACATTTTCTAAGTAGTTTCATGAGCAGAACGAAACTGTAGAAAAGTTTTGTGATTCTGAAAAGCTGCATTTAAGAAATGTTACACAGGAGCTGTATTCAATATGCCTACACTGCATGGAAATATTACTACTGAAAGACAAAATAATTTAAAAGAATTTAATCTGTTTTAAATGCATTTTCTACATCTTTTTCCTTGATTTTTTCCCCTCAATGTTTTCTGATTTCAAAATACAAGATTAATGAAGAACAGTCCTGTAGGTGATCATCATTAAATTCACCTGAATTTTGGCATCCCTATCTTCTGTCCACAACACCTTATATTTCTGAAAGTCCTGTAGAACTTCACTAGCTACTTCTCTTATAGAATTCACAGAAGAAGAGAGGAGCACAACTAATTTAGAAATATCTTCATGTTCTGCAACACCTGAGTAAAAATTTCTTAGCTTTCTGACAACCACATCTTCAACTCCTTCTGTAAAATAAAATTATATGTAAATTAACAAACCATTAAAAGTCTGTTCAGAATTCTCTTCTAAACCTATCCATGCCTAGTTAAGCAACAATGCTCTTCAGTAAGGCTGAATATTCTTCTTCAAACGTCTGACTGCTTAGTATGAAAGTACCAAGAGTTAGTTCAGGTCAGGCTCTATAGAGCTAGAGCAAATTCAGTCTAGATTGAATGTTTCCAAATGGAAAGAAAATCATCATCTTAATTCACAAATTTCATTTTTTCTACTGTAATTTAATTGTAACTAGAACATGACAAGGCCTCATAAACATTCTGTGGTTCTTTTTTTTAATTAATATAATTGAAGTTTTTAAATTGTATACACCCCTTAAAGCAGTGTAAGCTTCTTGAACTCTAACAGGCTTCAAATGAAGAACTTCTTATTATTCTATTTAGTGCTTTCAAAAAAAGATGCTAAACTTTTCCAAGTCACATATTAATGAGCGCAGAAATAAAGTTTGTCATGTTTTGGAGCTGCACTTGTCTTACAAACTGCTAATATCAAAGTTTTTTGAGTCTTGTCTGAAATATGTTAGAAGTGAATGAAGACAAAAAAAAAGAAAAAAAAAAGAGAAGAGAAAGGACAATCTAGAGATTTTCCTAAACCCTCTTGTCTCCAAATATGCTTTCAAAGGCAGTTTACAAACTGGTAGCTGCTCCTCCAGTTACACTCTTGATGTTGAAACAGGAGCCCTGTCTCCTTTGAGAACTACAAGTAAGCTCAGAGAGAAAGAAAATAAATTCATCATGGAATTTATCATGTCCCTCCATCTTTGATGAGTTACTGAGACAATCAGGGTCAATACAGACACTGATATCCCTGATGTCTAATGAGCCCCTCTGTCATAACACCACCTGAGCACTTTGAAGCAGATTTGAGGAAATGGAGAAGAAAAAACCATGCTTCCCACCACACACATTGTTTAATGGGGGGGAATTATTGCAACTCCAAGTTCTCTTTCAGCCTGAAGACTTTTTCAGAGATCTGAACACTGGAAACAAAGTCTCAGATTGATCCATCCTTGCCGGGGTACTCCATAGATCTCACTGGCGAAACATTAACATAGGCCGCCAGGTGTTGCTGATGAGTAGTTTAAGGGTGATGAAAACAGTTACTTGCTGATGCTGTATTTTGACATAGCAGAGGAAAAGGCCATGACTGTCTAATGGGGATAGTTTTCTGCCACCATACTTGAAGCCCATTAAAGAGGTTAACATCATACAAATCACATCAGTAGCAGAATAAAGTCCCAGCTCTGGACTATCAAAAAGCAAAACCTTCCAAGGTGTTAAAGACTTTCCAAAGTAATCACAACAAAGATACAACTGTACTGGAGATCACTAGCTTAGCCAAGCAACTAAGAGAACCTGATGGTAAAAATATATTTTGGGCTTTTGTGGATGCTTGCAAAGCATATGGAGCGATGCTTAGAAACAATATTAAGGAAAAAAGTATCTGACTAAAATGGATGCAGGTCATATGAATATTCAGACTGTACATAGAACAAACACTTGAAGTGTTTTATAACCCATCCTAGGAATATAGCCAGCAATTAAAATCTTTACTGAAATCTAGTTATTAAACTAGCTCTTGTTCTCTCTCAGTATTCCAATGAGAGCTAGTCTACAACCACTGTTTGTGGTTTCAGGTATATTGTTATGGCTACATTCCACAGTAAGTAGGTAAAAAGATAAATTAACAAGCTTAGTTTGCATCAAATTAAACAGGAGATTCAGAATCTAGCAATTTTTCTAAGATTTTTTTCTTTATTGTTTCTCAGACTTCTAACACTTAGGTGAGCCTGAAAGGCTATTTCTGAAAAACACAGCTAATTAATTAAAATAAACCCAATAAATTAATTCAATATAATCCACAGTTGGCCTTTTTGAAGAAAAGTGATCTTATTCACAAATATTTATATATAGCATTTCTATTAAAGTAAAAAGTTGAAATAAGTTAAAAAAAAAACACCAAACCACAACACTTACTTTTCCCTTTTTTGGCTATTTTTCCTGGTGATCCAAAGCCTGCTGAAGATACTTGCGGTGTGCCTGATTCTGCTTTTAAACTAGATTTTTGTAAATGTCTCTGTCCCCACTGAGCAACTCCACGACTCACTTCCAGTATTAACTGAATCATGCGATTGATGGCTTGCTGTATGTCATCTAAATTGGGAACCATTACCTGTTTAAAACAGTCGAAATATTGTTGAAATAAATGCAACCGATAATCATTTTCTAAGACCTCAGTTTTATTCCACTCATAGTGAATTGCAGAACTTCCCTCAGAAGAAAAGCTCGAAAATGTAACTTTAACAGTTTGTCTGGCTCAGAATTGCCTCTAAAAAAATGAAACATACTGTACTGACCTACTATCTATTTGTACAGTCTTACTGTGGGTAAAATGACAAGCAAGTGTGTAAGTAGATAGATCTATTGGTTTTTTTACAATTATTTTTAAAATTCTTACAATATTTTAAATAGCATTTTTATAATTATTTTGTATAGTGTGAGGGAATACATTACAAGTCTTGTTTCCTGCATTCTAGAATCATAAAGCATTAAACACTGCAGGTTTCTCTCTATTGCATCCTTCTCTCTATTGCTCTTAACCACTGGATCCTAAACTCTGTGAGAGAGAATTGAGAGGGGGGTGGTCATAAAAATACAGATGGACAGCTCATTTTAAATATTTACAGCTATATAACCTCTCCTTCTAAATGCTTATCTGTACATATATTCACACCACAGGTAATTTCAGGCAAAGAAAATCACCTGGATCAAAGTCTCAAAGGTCCTAGTTGAATAAATAAGAATGTTCCTTTTCTCCCGAAGGTAGTATTAGCTCAAAAACTTTTGCAACAGCACAGTGTTTAGTAAATTAACGGAACCCCATGCAGTAGCCCTGAATATCTCAACTTGTATATTTGGCAAGGATTTTGTATCATAATTCTGAGAGCAATCAAACCCAAGTCAGAAGAGGAAGAAAACTCATACTCAGCTACCAGAGTACATGATAAAAAGAACCTGAAGGAAAACAAGAATTCTTGATCTGAATCAAGAACAACCAGCAAACAGAATAGGGTCAAAACACAGGCTTTGATCTGCCATTATCCACAACGTATAAACGCTAGTATGCTCCCTTTGCATGTTTTGGGATGATGCAAAAATGCTCTCTTCCAGAAAAAATTCAGGCACAGTTTGGCACATAAAACATGACAGGGGCTGTTCCTAATGCACAGTTTCAATGCAAACTCCTGGATTCAGGAAGAAAATGCATTTACTACTGTGGATACACACCATTTCACGTCAGCTCACTTTGAGGTCAAAGAACAGCCTCTAGCCTGTTTAATTTCATAGTACACAAACAGCCATAAAGTCCCAAACCCAAAACCTTTTTAACTGTATTGGCAACAATAATGCTAATTGTGACTTTGTCTTGTCCTTGTTTGAAAATAACTATATGTGGATAAAGTGGAGTAAAGGCAAACATCAGTTTCTCCAAACGGCTGAGCAGGTAGAAGAACCTACCTGAGAGTGATCCAGGAAAGAACAGAAAAGCAGCATTTCTTGTTAAATTTCAGAAGAAAGATCACTCTTGTGATATGCTCAATCCCCAAATACAGTCCTTAGAATATCATACAGTTGTAATGTGCAAGCCATTATTTTGAAATTATTAAATCAGCCATAGGCATGTTCAGAACTGGGATATCAACTGCTTAAAAGTGACTCTGATGTTTCATAAATCAATTTCACAGGATAAAGCAAGGATGCATAAAAGCAAGGATCTTGCAGAATCCTATTAGCATTAGCAAAGTGGTATTTTACCCAACATAACTTGATTACTGCCCTGAATCAGCCAAGCATTTCAGAGGACTGGAAAGAAAGATAGATGCGTTTCCCTTTGCAGTGAGTGGGGCTTGGGGCTTTATGCTTATACAAATATTAACAAAGTAAAAATTCTACATTTTGACAGTCCTTATATATTATGTGTACACACACATGGTGTGAAGGTACAACAGAATGCCAATATGAACACTGGTTCAATGTCAAAGGACTACCACCTTAGGGCAGAACTTTTCTTTCATGATAATTTCATTAATATAAAACCTTTAATCTTTATAAGACAATTGGATAATATTAAGTTACCCTCTCATATATAAAATAAAATACCGTACATATTGCTGACACAGAGTTATCTTACTCTGCAAAAGGAAAACAAATGCATGCATTAGTTCTTTGCAATCAAGCTGCCTTTTTGTTCTCTGCACACAGAAATCCACAGCTCTTTTCTTGGTTTTGAATCTTCTAATTTTTGTTCAGTGTTCCTCCTTATGGTCATCTTACTTCCTATCGAGATGAGTAAGGCCAAACTGAGCAAAGGAAATGTTCACTGTTTTTACTGAACAAAGGATTTAAATCACATAAGGAATAAAACATAATAATGTTTAAATAATAAACAAACATGAAAACTCTAATTCTAGCAATACAACTGCTATACATGAAGGAGAACTGTAATCATTTGGCAATGAACACTGAAGAACAGATTGCAGTATAATTGCTGAAACAAACAAGAAAATAAAAGGCCAGGTTCTGCAAGTACCACTAAAACAGAAACCATGAACACTGGGACTGTGAGCACATTTCATGAGTGCTCTCAGAGCACTGAAAGGTGTGAGCAGCCATTTTCCTCTGGAATCGATGCTGGTTCAGTAGATGCCTGCCCACATCCTGCACTTAGGCAAATGCAGAAATAACTGTAAGGCAGTGTATTTTACCTTATCTATATGACACATAACTTACCACATTGGGAATAGCAAGGTGTACTTCTGCTTTTAGTAAACAAGCAACCTCTTCAGATTTGCCTGGACGAACAGAAAACTTTGTTCTCCCAAATGCAGTTTTGCTGAAAATAAATTTTGAAATGTCGTGAATACTTCACCATGAAAAACCTTCAAATTATCTTAGAAATATAATTTTAAACTACCTTTTCTGGGCAAACCTTCATGAAGAATCTTCACATTAAATTATGAACTACCTGACAAAAGGTAGTTTTGCAGAAGTTACCTTACAGAAGCTTCTTGTTTAAAAGGTAAAGATAATAGCCAGAGCTCCATCATTCAAAGGTTACCTTGGATCCAGCCATTGCTTTCATTATTTTTTATCCAGAATATTTTCTGATTCTGGATTTTAATATATCAATTTAAGAGTGATGGAACTCTGCCAGTGCTTTGAGTAGGGCATAAGAAGGTTTTACTGACCATTTCATGCAATAGCCTTTCAAGAGTAAAAGTTGCCTCACTACATTTTAGATAAATATTCAACAGAACAGGAAAAATAAAAGTTTCAAAGATGACAAGCTATTGCAAAATGATAAATACATGACCTGAACCTGCCCAAAACTAAAACTAAAAACAAAGTGCAAAGTACAATTTCTAAAGGCTATGACATGACATGGTGACCAAATAAGGGAGGATTCAACAATACCGTAGACATATACAAAGGACACACCCAAATAAATACCTATTGACTTCAAGAAGATCAGGATTTCAATACATTCTCTATGAAAGATGTCTTCAGAAAAAGAAAGTAACTCAAAGTTCAACACACATTAATGACAAAACACTATCAACTTCACCTGCTTAAAATAAAGTCTCTTAGTAGAATTCTAAATAGGCTTCTCAATATACAACACATTATACTGAAGTAATTCTGTCTCTGAAGTGTATGCCTGTTCAAGCAGAGAAGAATCTATAGAAATTACACTGAATACAGGAGAATGATAAAATCATATGGATCTTGCCATTATCATATAGAATTCATAAAAAGTGCATGGATGATCTTTAACCCATGGGAAACAACTCTGAGTGCATAGCCATGCTTGCAGAACTAATCTGAAATTAGATGATCATATGGGCACACTGCTATATATGATCTAGAACAGTCATTTAAGTTCTAGTCATCTGTGTTGGACAATAAATTGTATTAACAGCATTTTGAAAGCAAACATATGGGAATAAAAATAAAAGGGTGCAGGCAGAAGGAAAAGAATAGCAGAAATAAGCTTCATTTTCTGCACAAAAAAAAAGTGCATAGACTATAACTAACAACATAAAGAATGAAAGCATAGAAGAAAAGTGTAATCCCAAAGCATCAGTGCAACAAAAAGTGAATGATCTCCAGGTTTTGCTTGAGCTAAAAGGGCCAAGAGGTCTGAAACTGTTTGACTGTTTTGAACTGAACGATACATGTGCATGTATCATTCCATGTATGAATGTATATTTGTATTGTTATAGTAACATAGAAATAACTTTGTTCTGGTAATACTACTGAAGGAATCTTTCACTTGCAACTTACGTTGAAACAAATATTCTTTTTTTAAGACTATCCAAAGACAATCGGGTGGCTTTCTGGAGGCTGTCTAGCAGCTGGTGACTGTAATAGGCAACTACCTCTTTACATTTCTGTAATAAATAAAACATACATTATTTAGTATTGTATTCAGACAGGAACCTGAAGATACTTCAAAAGTTTTTAAGTCAAACATATTATTGTCTGAAGGAATTTATGCTGTAAGCTACATGAGAAACACAAGGGGAGAAGTTGGGGTAAAAATAGCTTGTAAGTAAGTAAATAACTAAAAACTGCATGAAAAAGAGAATATAGCATCTGAGGAAACTCAATTTGTCTTATTCAGAGACAGAATACTGAGATCTGGCTGAAGTCTCATACTCTTTCAGAAAAGCTCCTCATATTAAAAAACCTCACCATGAATTATCCAAGAATATTGGTGCATATGTACCCTTTTCAAGTAAGAGATAAATACAGTAAAATCTGACTGTACTGGATTAAGAATAAAGTAAAAACACAGCAACATGTAATGATCACAAGCACAAAATAACAGAATGCAACCTTGTAACATTATTGCATTTCTGCTTGCAAGTTTGTGGGTCTTTGTTCTCTACTTCCATTTCCCTTCTCTGCTGAATATGAAGACATTGTATTCTTCAAGGAAAAAGTACCAAGGTGATCTTTCTTGGTAAAGTTGGAAGAGGAGGATAGAAAGGATGAATGTTTCTGCCTACCCAAGAAGGAAAGCCTGTGTTACGGCTTAGGCACAATATAGTCTGCAAACTTTTACCGCTCACATATCGAAAATCTGTTTAATAAAGGTGATAACTGGAATAACATGGAATATACTTTTGAAAGCTACAATCCACCTTAAACTCACTTTGTATGGAAGCTATTTCATCATTTACATGACGTTTGACATTCTCTATGTGATGTCTTTCTGTATGGCAGATATCCAGCTACCAAAACTCAAGATACTGTTTATTAATTTGATTGGTCTGAAAAAAAATTCCCTTTTTATCACAAAATACCTTTTTAAACTCATCTTCTTTATCAATGCCCTTGCTATTATCACCATGAAGAGCTGCAGAAGTATTCTTTTCTCTCTCTTCATTATTTCCAAACACTATATGTTTTTCTTTTACTGTAAATTTAAAAAAAATATATTTTTTGTTAACTGAACATTGTGTTCCCCTTCAAAGCATGCTGTGGCCCTCTTTACAGGCAAAACAATACTGTTTTTTATTTTAGTAGTACCTGGATCAGCTAATTGGTTTTATTTCACACCATTTTTTTCACACCAGGAATCTGGTTAAGAGCTCAGCCTATAAGCCTCAGCCTAACAAACACCATGCACTACAAATATGTCATTAAAGACTGGTAGGCAGACACGGATATATCAGCTGGAAGTGCCGCCCCCCCGCTCCCCCCCAACTAATATAAACAATTTAACAAAACACAGAAAAGTACCTTTCCATCAGGTTTTTCTGGTTGCATCATATTGAACTACCTGGAGTATTGACCCTGACTATGCCTCTATACCTGGAGGAACTGAGCCCAGAAGGAAAAAATCCAGTGTAAGTAAAGGAGCTCCATTAGCGATAAAGCCTCAAAACCACATTTTTCTTTAAAACAGAATATTTTTCTCCAACTATAAGCTATTTCTCCTATAATGGTACAGGACCTCCTAAAATCTTTGTAACACACCCCAGAGCAGTGGGAATAAGCCATACTGATCAGCTGTGAGCCTCATGCGCTGGCAGTTGATAGCCAATTGACCATGCCAATTTAAACTGACCAGCCAGTAAAGCACCGGTATTTAAGATACAATTCACTGTGGCAGAAAACTCCCTAAGATAGGAACAGTATCAAATACCTGACATAACTTGAGAAGAGAAGAACACTGTTTTTCACTTGGGGGATGGGGGACTTATAATGAGTGACTAAGAGAGTTTGAACCATAATATTCTTCCTTTAGAGCAAACACCTTGGTAATCCCAACAGAAGGATAGAGTTTAAGTCTAGAAACTCCATCAACACTGAATTACGTCTGTATTTCATAGGCAAGTGGTTTAGTTTAACAGTGGTAAATGAAGGCAGAAGTGTGACACAGATGAAACTGTAGTGAGGGAGAAAAGTCTGAAGAAAATTAGCTAAAACAATTCAATTTTGATACATACTAGCTAAGTCTACAGAACTAGGGACATAAATTTTTATTTAAATAATCACATTATCTACCTGGTAATACATGTTTTTCCGAGGTTTTCTTAGAACATTTAATTTCGTAATTCTTTTCAAATACAGATACTAGTTCTTGAACGGCATCTTCAATGTGCATGCTTTTGTGGTTCAATAACTCAGCACATTCTTTAGTATAAGTCTGTTAAATAAAAATATCAATGAATTATCTTAGTATCATTGATTATCTTATCACTCTTCCTTTTCATGGGGGACAAAAACATTTCCCTCAATATTGCAGCCTTCAGACTGAGACTATTTCAATGAAACAGCAATATTTTTAAAAGAAAACTTAGAAATCAAACCTAAAATCTTTCTTCAAAATTACAAAAAACTTTGCTTATTTTATCACTATATTTTTAAGGCTTTTTTTTTTAATTTCCATTTTTTGAAATGCAATGGTATTGAAAGAGCCAGAAGAAAATTCTGAATATGGAGGGAGGTCACAGTCTGAATCTGAAATTACGCAAATACTCTTTGAACAGTCCTTAACAATTTTATTTACTTGCACTAATTTACCAATGAAATACATTTTTAGCCTCATTCAGAATCAAGAAGACTTTCAAATTCTCAAATATACTTGTTGGAAAGTATTTTTTGCCTTCTCCTTCAAAAAAACAGTTTGGAAAAAATAGGAAAAAAAAAAAGGCTGCATATGTCCAAGTATCTTCATATTAAAAAACCTCATCTAATTGTGAAACAATTAAGTAAAAATTATCTACGAAATACTACACCTTAAGTATCTCAATACCTAAGAACCAATTTATCTCCACGTAAAATATTTTAATCAAAATACTTTAATTAAAAAATCAAAATGTTCTTTATTTCTACAGTGAGAATAATTCTTTGCTAGTTTTATATTAATTTACTAAGGCACTGTTTCTAACATGCTCAAGAATTCAAGTTCAAGGATGTAAAGTGGCACACACCTCATTACAGGTCAACATATTCTCTACTTTGATAGGACCATCCACTGGTAAGACAATTAAAAGAGTATTTGATATTTCTTTTAATAGGAAATCAATCCGCACTTCACTTAAATCATTAACCTAAAAAGCAAAAAATCGTATTAATACCATAAAATTATCTTTAAAGCATAATGTATTCTATTTTAGAGAGTCCTAACAGATATGCAATGTTTTGCAGAAAAATAAAAATTTTATCTCTCTATCCAGTGAAAATGCAAGAACCTTACGTAGTAGAAAATCTTCTAAGAAAATTAATCATAATAGAAAAAAGCCCTGGGGTAAAAGCACCAACACAAAAGACCTGAAGATGAGAGAAGCAGAGAAAAAAGGAAGCACAGCGATGTCTCATGAGTTATGGTAACTTAGGGGATACTTACAGTGGCTAAATACAGTCTGCTTTTACTGTGAATTATCCTCTTTATTATCTATCATGGGAATTTAGTGAGACAAGTACCATACAAAAATTTAGCTGCTAACATGTTTCATTGCAGACAATCTGGAATACGGACAGATGTAAGTCTGGAAATTATATGGTTACTACTGCTACAGAAAACAAGAACTCAGTTGCTAAGAGTGTATGTATTTAAATCCTGCACAGTGTGATAACACAATTCTAAAAACATTAGTAGTGTGCACAATTTCATTTCAGGCAGTCCTTTAATAACTAAATCTTGTAATTCTTAAGTATCTGCTGGTTCCATGTTGGAAAACTGAGACATAGGAATCCTTGAGAAACTTAAATATTTAGAGGAACTTGGTGTTTCCTCCTACTTCTTCACAGATTTCTGGTTATCAGCACCATATTTTTAAATTCACTGTGTAAGTGAAATTAATTCACAGACAGTATAAGCCAAAACTACTTCTGCATCATAACAGCAATGACCTAATTTTTGAATGAGCTTCTCTTGACAGCTCTCTGAGCTGATCAGTCTTGGAGATTAGATGAATGAGTGACAATGGAAAGAATTATCTCCTATGTCCCAAGAACCACATCAGAAAGTGGTCCCAAGACTAAGAGTAGCTTCTTTAATCTCATTTTTCTTCTGTCCTGAAAAATTAGGAATTATGGGCTGCATGAACAGGAGACAGTTTCACAGCATGCCTGCTATGAATGCAGTTAACGCTAAAAAGTTCTCCACTGGACAGTGTTTACATGGAGGTATCTTGTGTGCAATTGCACTCACAGACAAGCACTCAAAGAGAAGCAGAGGTTGACTCTGAAAATCAGAGTGGTAGTCACAGAATCTGAGGACAACAAGAGGTAATATATTCTACTGCAAGAACAGAAGCAAATATCAAACATTTGAGGGTAATAATGGGAATCATTGAGTATATCATTCTTGAAAAAAAGAACATACTTTAAAAAGTAAACAAAATCTATATGTATTTAAAGTGGTAAAAAGATAAGTACAGATTAATTCCCAACATGCAGAGCAGTGTACTGGACATAATTTCTCTAAACTGTCATTTCATTTATATAGTGATCAAGTGTGTACCTTTTTCAAAAACTGTTTAAATATATACAGAACTTGATCTGCTTCTTGAAAGAAACTCTCCAGTGTCACAGATGACCAAGTCAACACGGTAAGTCCTTGCCTCAACACAGCTTCCATCTAAGCATAAAAATATAATTTCATAGATGAAAAAAGAAAAAAGAAGAACAATTTAAAACAAATATCATTATTATTAGAATTACTAATGTCACTGATGAAAGAAAGACTTGTGTCTAAGTTCTGCAAGGAAGGTCACAATTTTTCATGGAAAGCATCAAAGAAATTTATGCACTATTGGGGAAGGGGAGGGTAGTGCATACTACAGCCCCATCCACAATTGTCAAGTCTACATGCTCAGCAAAGATCTTCCCGTTCCTGTTCTCCTGGACAGTGTCTTTTAGTGGTTCCCACTACTTCCTAAAATTAAATTCGAGTCCACTATTGATCTTACAATTAGTCCTCTAACATATATCTTGTCCACTCTCAACAACATAACTTTCAACTTCATTTATGAGATTTTTCATTCGTCCTTTTTTGAATCACACTCATCCTCTCCTAATTTTGTTATAGCCTCGATGCCATTTTTAAAAATCCTCTCTTCCCTACTATTTCCATTACTGAATTTTTGGTTCTCCATGGTCTGTTTCTTACGGATTTGTCACCAAGATGTTCAGCATGTAGCTGAAACCACCTTATTTCCCTGTCACTGTATGATCTACACCAAGGTCCTTCCTTCACTGCCCACCCTGTACCATCAAAGGAGATGGGACTCTGAGGAAAAGGAAGTCTTTACTACTACCAGGCTATGAAAATCAACCTTTCCAGACTCTCTCACAGAGTTCTCCTGAAATTTTTGCCTAGTAGTCCAAAACTTCACACTGATTTCCCAGCATACAGCCACCACAATTTTAAATTTTGCCACCCTCATCATCCTTGAAGTGACAGAAATTTGATTTTGCTTAATTGCTGAGAAACTTTGAACTGACTCCACTCATATTTAATTTTAAATAACCATCTATCATAGCTGCTCTTTCATCTTGACATTTACCAAGTCACTGCCTGGACTTCACCCACTCTCTTCAGCCTAATGGTTCTTTTTGCTATGTCTATATCACAGCTAAAACAATGAATTCATCTCAAATAGACACACAGCTATTTGAAAATACAGCCAATAATATCACCTTATTATATACATTTTTGGGGAATATATTTAACTCCATAATGCTGGGATGTTACTGTTACTGGTAACCAAGATAGCCAGTCCAGAAATAGTTTAAGGCTCTACATGAATTGCTGTCAAATTACGGCATCAATGTAGCCATAGATTAGATTTGCTTATTTCATTTTTGGATTTGTGTTTTTCTCTCTTCTTCCTATAGACCAAAGACTTCTCTCCCTTCTTCAGAAAACATTTTCATCTTCTGTTCTTTGTACAATACTCATCCTTCTCTTTTGCCAGTTGTTTCCCCTAAAATACAGAGGTGTATGATTCCCTCTATGATATAATGTTTACAGTAGTATCACTAAAGTGAAGACTACCATCATTTTATCTCTTTGTCTTTTATTATTTAACTCTTAAAAGCACAGAGAAGTTTTTTGTTTCTCACTTTTCAGCACATGCCAACTATATAGTTACACAAACTTATGCAAACTCTGCAACGTTCTGATTTACAACCAAAAACAATAGTTACTTAGAACACTTGCAATTGTCTGGCAAAACAAAATGACTTAGAATACACACTCTGCATGTCCAATAAAACTGGACCTTTAGTAGTAGTATATAACCTTTCCACATCACTGAAGAGACTGACTCAATTCACAAGACTAATAATTCTCCCCAAGCAAAGACAAGGATCATGACACTTAGTATTTCAGCTAAATGAAAAGCACAACTTCCCATGAAAACCTCTAAAATTGAAATAAGAGATAATTTACTTCCATGTCAAAGCTAGAGATTTGTGTAGATAAATAGACCCACAAAGTCCATATTCTTTATTTTACTGGGTTTACATCTCATAGGCATTAAGATTATTCTACTGTAATACTGTCTTGGGTTTGTGTGGCCAGATTTTGCCAGTTGGGGGTGCTACAGGGGTGGCTTCTGTGAGAAGCTGCTGGAAGCTTCCCCTATGTCCAATACAGTCAATGCCAGCTGGCTCCAAGGTGGACCTGCCACTCGCCAAGGCCAAGCCCATCAGCGACAGTGGTAGCGCCTCTGGGTTAACATATTTAAGAAGGGGAAAAAAACAAAAACCAAAAACCTTTGCATAGCAACTGCAGCCAGAGAGAGGAGTGTGAATATGTGAAACAATCCTGCAGACACAAAGGTCAGTGAAGAAGGAGGGGAAGGAGGTGCTCCAGATGCTGGAGCAGAGATACCCCTGCAGCCCATGATGGAAACCACAGTGAGGCAGGCTGTCCTCCTGCAGCCACGGAGGTGGAGCAGATCTCCACGTGCAGCCCGGGGAGGACGCCACACAAGAGCAGGTGGATGCCCAAAGGAGACTGTGACCCCGTGGGAAGCCCACACTGGAGCAGGCTCCTGGCAGGACCTGTGGACCAGTGGAGAGAGGAGTCCAGGCTGGAGCAGGTTTGCCAGCAGGAACTGTGACCCTGTGGGCCACCCATGCTGGAGCAGTCTGTTCCTGAAGGACTGCACCCTGTGCTGGAGCGGTTTGTGAAGAAGTAGGTCATGGGAAGGACTCACATTGGAGAAGTTCATGGAGAACTGTCTCCTGTGGGAGGGACCCCAGGCTGGAGCAGGGGAAGAGTGTGAGGAGTCCATGCTCTGAGGTGGAGGGACAGCAGAAATAATGTGTGATTAACTGACCGCAACCCCCCTTCCCAGTCCCACTGCACTGCTTAGGAGAAAGAGGTAGAAAAATTGGGAATGAAGTTGACACCAAGAAGAAGGGAGTGGTGGGGGGAAGGTCTTTTAAGATTTGTTTTTATTTTCTCATTATCCTACTCTGATTTGCTTGGCAATAAATTAGACTAATTTTTCCCCAAGTCAAGTCTGTTTTGCCCATGACACTAATTGGTGAGTGATCTCCCCCTGTCCTTATCTCAACCCATGGAGCCTTTCATTACATTTTCTCTCCTCTGTCCAGCTGAGAAAGGGAGTGATAGAGCAGCTTTCATGGGCACCTGGTGTCCAGCCAGAGTCAACCCACCACAAATACACATTATCTGAGCACTGCTCAGGGAAGTAAAGAGCAGATTTTTGGTCTTAAAAACTTTAGTAAAATTCATTGGGTTCACAACATGCAGATCCATCTAAATAATTTTAAATTATAAACTACTAAATTAATCTAACTTCTTCTGAAGTATACTGAAGTGCATTTAGCAATACGAACCTTTTTCATTTTTGGTGCCATTAGACTTACAAAAATGATTGGTGTTTCTTGACACAAGTCTTCATAACACTGGAGAAGACCCTGTTAATTATTAGAAAGGATAGTATCAGGAATAATATTTTAAGTGCTTTCTTTACTGAAACAAGCAACCTGTTATACAACCAAATCATCAGAAAAAACCATGGAAAGCAGTTCTACTAAAAGACTACATTTGGAAACAAGTGTAGAATTTTACACAGATATTACATACCTACGTACGTAATTTATGGGATGTAATGAATCCATATCATGCTACACAAGGAGAAATGAAAAGAGCCTTCATGCAACACATTCTTTATGCACAAAGGCAGACAAAGTATCATCTTTCTCTAGAGCTAAAGACAGCTTGAGCTTTAGTGACCGTAACTTGCAATGCCCTCTTGAAACTGAGTATCATATCATATCATATGATAATTAAACTCATGTATAAACTCAGTTTTAAAATATCCTCTCGTCTTGTGCTTTACACACACGCAACCTTATATGGTACACCTCATACCCATGATACAAGCTTCTTGAAATACTACAACAAGTAGCAGAAATATGACTTCTCTGGCAGGTAACCTGCAAAATTCTTGATGTTTTTGTGACACACCATATCCTCCAATCCAGAAGAATTCCAAACTTTGCTTCTCAAAAACTCTGTAAAATTGTGTTTTACTGATTTTCAGAGTAAACATTTTTGGGATAGCTTTAATTATTTCGTCACCAGACTATATTTAACATGCCACAGGGCATATGAGAAATATATATGCTTATATTTAAGCATATACTAGCGCACACAGCAGGTAGTAGAGGTTTTTCAAATGAGGTACTCTATGTCACCTGTGTATTCCACAAATTTACCTTAAACTACCTTATACTCAGCTTTAATCTTTATTTAACTGTAGAAACATTTCTATGGCTAATCAGATTTTCTTTTTTATTTTTTTAAACAACAATCACGATAATTTTTAAGTTTACCTCTAAACGCAACTTGTTTGACTTCAGGTTATTTTCTGTTTTTATTATCTTTTTTGCTTGCTCCGGTACTTCCAGACCCAACTTTATCATACATTTGGTCTCTCGAGCAATCTCTAGAATTTGGGGATCAAAATTAACCAGGAACTTCCCAGTTTTAGGATGATGCACAAATATTGTGGCTTGTAAGGCTGTAAAGACATTTTTGTATCATTTTCTAAAGACAAACAATTGTTTCTGTTATATAAATTATTATGAAACACAGATTTCTATTATTACTATGTAGTGATTAAATATGTATGATTACTTGTGAAATAGCTTCACGTTGTTTTCAGTTAAAGAAATCATACAGCTCACATTCACCATATTAGCTTTCTACCATATATAACCTTTCTCTGCATAAGCTAAAGAAGCATCAGATCCAGTCTTATTTGTGGCATATTTTTTCTTAGCTCGAGTTAGAAAATTATGAAATTAATTTTCTAAGGACTTGGAAACACAACACTTTTATGAGATGCTCAGCATGTTACAGGAATTTGTTAACCCAGAGGATGAATACTTACATAGTGATACTGCAAAAATCCAAAACAAAATAAAAGCCCAAATAGCAACACAAAAACCTCCCTTGACTGTGTGATGACAAGATTTTATTCTTATAGATCTAATCCTAGTTTTGGAGCCCACAGAGTGCCTACAATTTACATGAGAAATCGACTAGAATTTTTTTTTTTAAGTTTGACTCTTATTTAATCTTAAAATGATAAAGCTTGATTATTAAACATTTTTTCCAGGCATAAAGTAATACTTGTCCTGAGAGGAACTGGTATAATACAACTATATAAATTACTGCAGTGGAAAGAAAACAGGAAGAATTATTAAGTCACACACATAGTGAATTTTAATACAAATATGAACAACCGTATGCCTTAAATTTGTTTCACTACTGCTTCCAGTCAGCTGTCAAACAGCATACCAAATTGGCAATCCTCAGCATCAAAACCAAGTTTCAAGGTCAGTAAGGGACAGAGATTTGTATTATTGAGCCTGCTTATTGGATTATGATTAATGTGCACATTTTAAGGGTAAATGAGACTTAAAAAATTAACTTATTTGATTTGTGTTAACTTAGCATTCAATACCAGTTTTAAAACGCCAGTTACATATTTAATTACTTACGATATTGTAATTGTGAAATTTCCTTCACCCACGCATTATGATAGACTGCCTCAAATTCCACCAATACATAGGCAATTCTGTTGTATAATCGAACAACCGTTTTACCTTCTGGACTTGCCAAAATATTTGACTTTTTCTATTAAAACACAGTACATTCAAATTAAAACCATATCAAAAAGAAAAACATACTGTTTGGGTTTTTCTCAATTTAACTATTGACTATACATTATATAAGTTAATATTACAAATTATATTTACAGAGTTCTTAAAAATGTCTCAAGTGTTTATTATTCAAATTTATAGGGTGATAAATTCAGTAAGAACTTGCAAGTAATAAATACTAAATATTTAATATACGTAAGAGCAAATACTTTATTATACTGTGATAAACATCTGTAACTCACAGTGAAATGGATGCTTGGTTCTACTCAAAATTGAACAGTAACTAAAAATCAATTTTTAAAAAAAATCTCCTGTTTTTAATCAGTAGTGATATTTATGGCTGTTTTCTTTGGAGCAGATTTAGGTGATCATTATTGCCATCTGAGGGAAACAGGAAAGCAAAAACCTCTCTCACATAGAAGTTAACATGGCAGGAGATCCTGGATACTTTGTAGGAGAATCATTCAAACAATTCAATAAATATTACTGCTATAGCAGATCCTAGTATAGCAAGATTCTGACTATTCCAATGAAGGAAGGAAATCCAATACCAAGAAATTCCTAAAGGCCATAAATGCTAAAGCTTATGTGGCTGGTACCAACCTTCCACTGTATGTTAAGTGGTACAGAAAGAGTAGAATGAGTTCAGTAACCGAATTCCCTGCTCCAAAAACTAGTTCAGAGATCATCTTATGTACAAGTCCTGGTATGCTCCATTACAAAAAGAAGAAAAACACCACTGGCTGGAATGGTGAAGTATTTCTTTGGGCAATATGAAAAGAGACATGTGAACAATTCAGTGCATATTTCCAGCTTGGGGTGCTAGTTTTTCTAGATTTTAGTACGGCTTTTTATACTGTCCCTCACAGCATCCTTCTGGACAAGTTGTCCAACTGTGGGATAAGCAGGTTTGTGGTGCACTGCGTGAAGAACTGACTGAAGGGCAGAGATCAAAGGGTTGTAGTGAATGTAGCACATTTGGCTGGTGACCAGTCACAAGCGGTGTTCCTCAAGGTTAAATTCTAGGGCCAGTTCTGTTCAAAACATTTATCAACAATCTGGATGCAGGAGTTGAATGCACCATTAGCAATTTTGCTGATGATACCAAACTGGGAGGTGCTGTTGACCCTGATGAAGGATGAGAGGCCTCATAGAGGGACCTAGATAGATTGGAGCATTGAGCTATGACTAATGGGATGAAATTAAACAAGTCAAAATGCCTGATTCTGTACCTAGGAAGGAGTAATGCTGGGCACAAGTACAGATTGGGAGAGGAGTGGCTGGAGAGCAGCCCTGCAGAAAGATATCTGGGGATGCTGGTCAACAGCAGGCTCAAAATGAGGCAGCAGTGTGCCCTGGCAGCTAAGAGGGCAAACCACATCCTGGGGTGCATCAAACACAGCATAACCAGCAGGTCAAAAGAAGTGATTATCCTACTGTATTCAGCATTGGTGCGGCCTCCCCTCAAGTACTGTGCCCCACAACTTAAGAAGGATGTTCACGTCCTTGAATGCTTCCACAGGAGGGCAACAAAGCTGGTGAAAGGGCTGGAAGGGATTTCCTGTGAGGAGCCGTTAAGGACTTTGGGCTTGTCTGGTTTGGAGAAAAGGAGGCTGAGGGGCGATCTCATTGCTCTCTACAGCTTCCTAAGTAGGGGAAGTGGAGAGGGAGGTGCACATCTCTTCTCCCCAGTATCCAGTGATAGGACGCATGGGACTGGTTCAAAGCTGTATCAGGAGAGGTTTAGACTGGACATTAGGAAACGTTTCTTTACTGAGAGTGTGGTCAAACACTGTAACAGCCTTCCTAGACAGGTGGTCAATGCCCCAAGCCTGTCAGTGTTTAAGAGGCATTTGGACAACATGCTTTAACTTTTGGTCAGCTCTGAATTGGGCAGGCAGTTGGACTAGATGATTGTTGTAGGTCCCTTCCAACTGAAATAGTTTATTTTATTCTAACACTACATCTTGGATCTACAACAGTGTTACTGCAGAGCATATTTTTTTACCTAGATACTCACATACAAATAAACAGGTAGCCTAGCATTATGAGAAGTGACATCATCATAGCCAGAAACATTATGGTCACTCTACAGAAGTAGGATAGTCACTGTTACACAAAACATCTAATTTTTCCTCACATCAACTTACATGGAAATAGTTGATTGGCTCATTTATCCTTCTGAATAGCTGTCTCACCCACAGTATCTTTCCCGCAACAGGTGGCATGTTTCGAGCAAGAGGGGGGTCATCTTTCTGAATTTGGTAAAGCTACGATAAGAACAGTATCATTAAACACGTGGATTAAAAAAATCTGTTGAAATGTTAAATTATTTTTCCTCTGGTACCACAATTTCCTCCTCCTCCCAAACAGATTAAATTTGTGTGGAGTCACACGACAGTTCACTGAGAGAAAAATGTATTGCTTCCCCCGCTTGCTATGCTTCCGAGATGCACACATTGATACCACTGTTGGTATGTCCCCTGTCTTCGTTATCTCATGCTGTTTCTTATCTGTGCTTACTTATTACAGAGCCCTGACGACATCAAAAGGCATTGCAAACCTAGAGGCTGAGCAGTCAAGCTCAGTATTCAAGGCCAAGCCTGACAAGTGCAGCCGTGTAGCTTTGGAGCCATCTGCTGTGAAAGCAAGCTGTGTAAGGAAGTGTTGCGAGAACTCTTGTAGAGGCTTTTCCTCCTTTGCTTGGGAACTGCCCTCAGGAAAGGCTTAAGCTATGCTGTTAGCTGAGAGGTTTCACCTGAATAGAAATGTCAACATTGCTCCTTCGACACATATGCCTGGCTAATAGCTAACATTTCAGGTGTTGGACTCTATTCTTGTGGGTCCCTTCCAACTCAGGATAATCTAGGATTCTATTAAATGCTCTTTTCTACTAACTTCTCATCAATATGCATGTAGAGACTCCTGGGTACACAGACCATGCTTTTATCTGTGCCCAAGCTGAGAAAAAAAAAAGGGGGGGAGGGCGAGCTGCTCACTGAATGGCTGCATTATAGTCAAGAAAAATCTGGCCTAAAATTATCACATACCAAATTTGCATTGACAAATTACTCAAGCACTTTAGAACCAGTATTGCAATGGGAGCAACTTTTTATTAGAAATAACTTGCTTGGCAAAAGATAAAAAGCAATCCAATGATATCTAATAAATAGAACGACATATTCTTCAACAGAAGAAGGAGGAATATTTATATCCACACAACTTTAGGCATGCAAACTGATGCTGTGATAACACAAACAGCTGTACTGCTTAAGCAAACACTACTCTTCACTTACTAACATGTCTTCTTACGCCTATACTGTCTCCTGCACAGTCCTAACCAAAGAAATTCAAGTGCTTCATGGTGAACTTAAGAGAGGAACTGACCTGGATGAAACCCCCTCAGAAAAGATATCTATTTTTTTGGCTGAGAAAAAGCAGCTAGGGGTGGGGTCAGTGATTTCTTAAGCAGGCAGTGCTGCTGAAAATATGTTCATCAAATTAAGCCAGTAACGAGAGGTTCATGAAGTGTTATATAAAGAGAGTAGACAGGGAAAGGACACTGTCAAGAGTGGGTCAGAGCACCTATGCTAGGCTACAGTTTTAAGTCACTGTTTGGCAGAATCATTTTCTAGTAAAAACTCTAGCAGAGTTTACAGACACTTGGCTCCTCATGCAGACATCTCTAAAAAATATTTGCATCAGTCTGGTTTTCCAGATTCCCTTTATACTCATTGAAGAAAAATGGGAATAATTTCAAGGGAATTATTTAAATCTTCAAGTTAACACATAAAATAGGTCAGATGAATTGACTCTAGAATACTCTTTCTCTTTCTTGAGTAGAAAGGGTGTATGGATGTCTAGTTCTGATGCAGCCGTTTATTTTGCAGACATACAAAGTTAAGTTAGATGAACTCCTATCCAAAAGTTTAAAGCCAAGTGACATGAACAGTCTCCAGAAATTAATTCTCATTTATGCTACAGTCATGGTACACTACACAAATCCTGGGAAAATTACTTTATAATGAACATAAATGCAATTTACCTACATTTTATGTTTATTTTATACTGTCACAGCATTAGATAATAGCCATGTATAAATGCAAATTAACTGTAGCGGCCTCATATAATTAAAAAAACAAAAGGTATATGCAAGTGATGTACACAGCCAGTAAAGAATTTTTTTTTTCTTCAATTGATGAAGGAATAACAGAAAAGATTTTAGTTTAAAAAGTAAAATTGTGGTAACACATTTGCCTGCAAGAGCATGTATATCATATTTGCCTACACATTCATGTCTGTTTTCTGTAACAGAAAAATAGAAGTATGATAAATTGAACATTGACAGTCAGCTAGTGAAACAGGCATAATAAATAAAATTATTATTTTAATGAATATGTTAAAATTCATATTTTAACATGATGTTTAAAATTTACCGCAAAAAATTAAATACCTTTTTAGTAGCTTCAAGTTCTGCTAGATAATGCTGAAGAATACAACCAACCATACGTCCTGTTTCTTCTTGAAGGCATGGCATTCTCAGATTTTGAAACCTGTATTAAAAATGAGAATCCAAAATGATATTGCTAAAACACAATTTATTTTTAAATTTTGGGGTACATGAATGTTACATAAAATGAAAGAAGCACAAATCTAGGAAATGCTTCTGGATCTGGGAATTTTTTTTTTTTTGCTTTGAGAGAGTTTAAGCAAGCTGAAAAGTTCTGCCCTGGTGGGTTTTGTTGTGGTGATTTTTTAGGTTTTTCTTTTAGTATTCTCTTGTATATACAAAATAAACTATAATGAAATTAAAAAACAGGAGGATATATTGTTTCCCACAAGAAAGCTAAAACACATCTTTTATGATGATTACATGGTTCAGAACACCAATAATGAAAAATTCTTCATTAGGCCTTTTGTTCTAAAATTAGCTGTGTTATTTAAACTGTGCTGATCAGTAATTTGAAGTTACTTTGAAATATTTTAAAACATTATCACCAATACCTTTGAAGTAACTGAAGAGCATGCTGTGAAGACAAAATTCTCCCAAAACAGCTACGCATAAATGTCTGTATCTGTATCTAAAGAATATATAATTTAGTATAGTTTCTCTAGTAATATAATAGTATTTGATGCCTGATAATTTCTTAATATAGTAACATTCAAAATCATTACTGCTTAAAGCACAAAATAGCAGCTTTCACTGGTCTATGCTTAATATAATCAATAAATAGCTAGTGTCAGTCAAGTAAACTCTTAAAATGCCAGACAATTTTAGCAAAGAATCAAATCATGTATTAAAAACAGCTGCAGCTTTGTTCTGCCCAAAATATAACCACGTTTCCAGGCTAATAAACCACCTCCATGTAGATCATTCTCTCAGGTCTCATAGTTTTTGTCATTTTGGCTGCAGAGGGATTGATTTTCAGTGAGGACTGTATGATATATTTTACAGCTTCCTTTGGAAGGAGGAAAAAGAATGGAAAAAACCTCCCTCCAGACAAACGCAAACTCCAGGCTCTTTGGAAGAAGAGCAATGTAGTGTATTCACAACAGAAAATCTCACTGACACTCATGCAGGTACTGAGTAAGTAGTGATGAGATTCTTTCCCAAGTTATAGGTAGCAACATTACTTACCTCTAAACCTTTGATTTTTGCCATGAAGTTCACAAAATCTACATCAAATTCTGTTTTTCGTGGATCAAGGATGTCATATTGTTTCTTTTGAACACTTTGGTAGATATTTTTGAATTTTACTGCCATAATATCTAGCCCTTCAATGGTAGACAGACTCAGTGCACAAAAAGTTTGTACTACCGTTATCATCTCTGTAATCTAAAACATAAACATCATATTCATGCTTATAACAAATTGTTACTTCCTCTGTAAACTAAAATGTGAGTAAATTAAAACAAACAATAAGCACTTCTCTAACTACTGCATTCAGAAATGAGCTGCTTCTAGGTCAAGTATCTTCAAGAGAGAATGATTAATTCAATTTTCAACATCAGTTCTCACCACAACTCAATACAAAGTAAAATCATCCTCACTTTTTTGATGGTAAAGGGTTTCTTTTTATATATGATTGTTAGATTCAATAGGGTTGAAACATGACATACGCATACTGATGACACAAAGAGATTTCACAGAATACAAAAAGCCAGCCATTGAGATTAGTATGTATACTGCATGATAAGTAAAAACATCAGACACTCACAGAACTCCTACCCTGTGATGACTGCCCCATTATCCTCTTATCCCTTGTCTGACCTTATTCTGCACTAGGAAGCACCTATTATCTTTTCCACGCAAACTCAATGAATGATAGTTTAAAATCCCTTCATCGGGTTAGCAAGCTAAATGTTAAGACCACACCAAACAGCAGAATCATCTGAAGAACTGTGTTTGGCAGCAACAGGAGTTTTTAATGCCTTATGACACCACTCAAAAAAGCAAAGGTGTGTTATTTTTCACATAATTTTAAATGTCCTAAAATAATGATCTAAGTCTAGATCAATTAGATTATTTCTCTCCACACTAACAGAGATAAATTGAGAAATTCAGAAGAACATAGTGAGGTAATTGCCTAAAGTATTGGGATGACTTACTCTGTGGAAGTGCCTAATTTCTCTCAACCAAGAGTTACAAACTCCTTCACAGGATGATTAAGAGTATGTATGTTGACAAGTGTCCACCTTGTAAACTGTTCTTTGGAGAAGCCCTTCTCTGCCAATAACAGCACACAGTATACTCACTTTTTCTAATCTCCTACAAAAAGCTTCAGATTTTCCAAAAATGTACATTTCTGATACTTCAAATGTCTTTTCTCCTAGAGTTTCCAAAATCTCTTGCTTTGTTTCACGAAAGCATTTCTGATATTCTTTCAATAGAAACACACAGTCCTAAAAAGTGAAGCAATAAATACCATAGTTATTATGCTACACTTATGGGTGAGAGACCGCAGAACTCAAACCTACTGTCATTCCAAAGTAGTTATCACTGAATCTAGTTTCAGTCAACAGGCAATAATGACTTATATACAGTGGTTTTCTTTCAGTATGTGTAGCAAATATTTGCAACATTCGAACATACAACAGTACAGTACAGTGAAAGACTTAACACTGGGAAATGAGTCACCAAAAAAGGAAGAGGAAAGTTTTAGTTCTTGTTAAATTGTTAGAGTGGTTTAGAGACCAACAAAGAGCAGGTGATGACTCCTGCTCTAAAGGGGATATCTGAATATTAAGAAAAGCCATTAGCTTAATTAAGAAAAGTCAGACTGTCCTCTGGATAAAGACAGAAATTGGCATAACAGGGTAGCCTTTTGGAACTCCCAGGGGACTTAAAGGAAATTGGTTATACAAATTAATGTGTGTTGACAAGCCTGAGTTAAAGTGAGATTGAGAAATAATCTTTCTCAGTCAATTATTTACTTAGAATACTAAGAACTTACCAGATGTAAAAATAATGACTGGTGAGAAATGTAAAGTCTATAATCATTGGAATACACCACCTTCTCTAAGTTCTTTGAAAACAGAAAGCAGATTTTATCACAATATACTGGCAGTCACCAGACTGAATATATAGGTATATATAACAATTGGCTATGAATTACAGGAAATGAAAAAAGGTCCTAATTGAAATGAATGTTCAGATCTTCAAGGATATACAGATGTTAGAATGAAGACTGATCACCATGATTAGAAACTGGGCTTATATTTCTATCATAGAATAATGAGGGCTTGTCAGCTGTAGAACAGTCACAAGATGACTTCAATGAAACAGATTAATTATTAGAATCATATCATCCTGTCAGGTCATGAGAGATGCATTCAATACATTTTCTGTTGTACATCTGGACCTAATTTTTAAAGGACTATGAAATCCTACACCTTTCTGGGTAAGATAGAAAGTCAGTAGCTGAGATCCGATAAATGAGAAGGTGGAAATTAAGTTAGTACTGGCAAACAGTAACCCCATAGCTGGACATATTTTGCCCTGGCATATTGTATGTACTTAATTTGTTCTTAAAGTGTCACCATCATCTGAAGAAGAGGAAGAGTCTTTTAGCACTGAACTTCCCTGGTGAGCCAAGGAAATCCGGTATTGGAAAGAGCTACTGTAACAAAGTGGGGGTCTATTCAAATACCAGGTTCCCCATGGGAGAGGAAGATAGTACCATATCAGATACCCTCAAAAGGGAAGAATGTGGATTATGCAGGATGACAAAATTCCTTGGCCACACATATGGTGAAGATGCCAATTCCAAGGTCACACCACCCTGATAAAGATGAGGGAATTCTAATTTCAACAAATGCCAGTGGACTAAGAGGTGGGAAAACACTCAAAGTATCATGAAATAAAACAGTAAAGAGGTGTGAAGTACTTGACACATATTGATATGGACTTCCTTGTGCATATCAAGGTAATCAATAGGTTTGATAGGTAAATAATAAAATACCAAAATACAAACCTTAATTTTTCCAATGACTGTTGATGTCTCCTGCTCCCAGACACAAGACAAGCCACCATCTGTAATGTAGGCTCTACATGTTGTGACCATTTGATTTGTAACCTAGCAGGGACAAATGAAAACAAGTTAGTCTCAAGCTTATAAGGAAATTTGCCTGTTTTGCAAAATCTAAACAAATTCCCATGTGAATGCATTAGTACTATCAGAGTTTGTATAAATTTCCCATGTGAAAATAATAGTGGCCAAGTAATACATGTAATATACATGACAAAAACCCTGTAAAAAGTCTTAAAACACTTCCAGAAGTGTCTAAGTCTCAGGAAGTATTTATAAGTACCGTAAGTCCAGCAATACATATGCATAAACACAGAATGTCACCAACCATAACTGAAGAACAAAGAGAAGCTATTTAACTATTCTTCACTTCTGTTGTCATCTTTACACTTTAGTTTGTGCATCCGTTAACGAATTTTCTATCCTAGCAGTATGTCTTTACCTTGGTCTCCCACAGCTATGAAAAGGAGAGAACATTCTTCTACTTCTCGACCACAAAAATCCAAAATTTATAATGACAGAAAGAAAGAGGACTACGGGAGTGAATGCAGATACAGAAAACACATCTCAGAGAACAGCTACAGGTAGGTAACCTTTTTTGTCTGTTAAATAATGTGAACAATTCAAAGCAGTTCTCCTGACACATGAGAGTACCGTAAGCAGGTCTTAAGAATCCCTAACTGAATAAAGACTGAAAACTGCTACACCAAAGGCAGCCTCACACTGTAATACAATGACTGGTGAGATTGTAGAGAGGACCTCCAGTGTCACCTCTAATGATCTTTAAATGGAAGCAAACGGTAAGGGGGACCTTAATCCATTGGATTGAAATAGAGCAAACAAACATATAAAAAACAATTACATAACAGGAAATATAAACATTCCTGCATAATTCATACCTAACATCTGATGTATGGAAAACAGCCCCAGCCATGGATAAATATAACCTCAGAGAAGCACATATTTCTTAATATTCTAGTTCAAATTGAATTGTAACAAATCTTTACACTAAAACCAAAGAAAGTGGTGTAGTGAGGGTCTACTATTAATTTCTCCTATAAGCTTACTGGAGGCGTATATTTTATTTATGAAAGATTTCTTGGTTCTGAAACTATTACACAAACCATCTTTTCCTGCAGTCAGTACCTGGATTCTGCAAAAGACACTGGTATAATTACCTAGCTGGTTTTAATTTTCTGCTTTAGGTGGCAAAGTTTATGAACTGAGATTCAACTAACTTTTCAAGCATGACTTGCTTCTGAAAACAGGAAACTTTTGTCCTTCATACTTTTTGGAGGAATAGCCTAGTCAGACTGATGACCATTTGCTTGACTGGGTCTTCAAGGCTGACAATAAAAGAATCTTTATGGAATCGGTGATTTAGGAAACAACTGAGCAAATTAATTCAGATCAGAAGATAAACAAGAAGATAAGAAAAAAATCAATTTTGCTGTACCAAGAATAACAACAAAGTTCCTTCCAGAAGACAAGTCTCTAATCCAAGTTCAATCCTCTCTTGATCAAAAAACTTCTCTTCCTATCTACTATTTATTACCATTTTTAAACAAATATCCTACTGATTTAAACAAAATGAGAGTTTTTTCTGAAAAATCACATTATTTTCATAATGAATATTATACTTAATATATTACCTTTATAAACAATGATGTCATTCTCTCAGAAGTATTGTAATACCTTGAAACACTGTGAATCATTCGTATAGCATTTATCAAGTTTGGTATTCCGTGTGTCATTGATACCTTAAAGCAGAGTTTTAAGAAAAAGAAATACTTTCTATTCTTAGCAACTGTATTTCTATTCTACTGACAACTTCTAAATTACATTTTTTCCCTTAATCACATGAACCAATCTTCAAACAACCATGGCATATTACCAAAAGTTTTCTTGTTAAAAAAAAAAAAAAGCTAACGATGTTCAATAGATTTTTAAATCTCAACTAATAAAAACAATAAAACTCTTAGATGATTTGGTGAGAAATCATATTAAAGATACCAATATGAATATTTTAATATGCTATTCTGATGATAAAAAAATCAAAGTTTGATTCAAAAAGCACAGGTTGCATTTTTTGGCACAGAAAGAAGTATTCTTCCAGCAGCTGACAGTGGTTATCTGATTAATGCTTTTGTTTTCCTTCAAGTACAGCTGTCAAATATACTTTATGCAATTACATTGTGATTACAATCATTACATAAAATATTTCACTTGGACATTTCACAAAACTCATTAAATGGTCTCAATGTTAATTTCATTAATGAGTGCTTAATTCATTCAATGATCCTATGAAACATCTAAATTTTTCATGTTTCATGAAATCATTGTTCATATCGTTAAAATCAAACCATGGTATTATAAGTGTTCTGCAGTATTTTGGGGGGAAAAAAAAAGGGAAAAAAGGTAAAAATTGATAATTCACTAACATTATCAGGGACTTATCAGAGTTGCAATTCATAACATCAGGAAGAAGTAATGTTGACTGTCACCCCTCAACAGAGAAGCCAAGCTCCTAAGAATTAACTTTGGGCTTCAAACTCAAAGTAAACACACTAATACTGTGGATAGACATAGCAAGGCATGTGCATTTGGCAGAAGAGTGTGAAAGAAAGGCTATATGGCATAAAAACAACCCTCAGTGTCCACATGTTGCTCATCACCTTTCCCTCCCTCTTCTCAAGTCCTCAAAATGGAATCAGGAGATCCTGAGTCTACTGGTTTTCTTTGTTAATGCTTGACAAAAAAACAAACCCTGAATACTGGACTGTAGAGATTTCTCTGATTCAAAGCCCCAAGTTAAATGCTCAGTCTAAGTTTTCATATAGTAACCTACTTAATACACAAATGTAAATGTGTGATACTGCATACACTAAATACCATATTTTACGCACACACTAAATACCGTATTAAATCTTCATGTACTCCATTCTGAATCCACTAATATTTAAAATATTTTTCAATATCAGATATTAAATTCAACTCAATCCAGAATGTAGTTCTTTTTAAAACAGAATATATTTAACTTGGATTTCACTATTTTTAAGTTGAATACAATAGAAAATCCTACCTAAATTATCTTGATCTCTGGAACAATGTTCCAAGACATGAAACAGAAATTCAGATTTATCCAAGTTGTTCCAGATTAAACAAAGAACTATAGTTAACTATGCTGTATTAGTAAAATGATGAACTCTGTAATGGGTTTCCACCTACAAATGTCTGTCTGTGTTTAAGATAAAAAGAATTTTATCTTTATAACTCATCTGAAGCAGCCCATCATGATGGCCTGGTACCTGGCACCCTCTAGTGATACCCTGAAGAGCTTTAGATAACAAGTGTCTTAATAATACTGTTTATCATACTCGTCTCCTACTATTCCATGCAGTATCAGTTCTATGTCATATATTATCACTGACTTTTTGCTTCCCCTCCGTTAAAACTTGAAGTAGGATCCTAAGCTGCCAGCAATTCAAAAGAAATGCAACACTTCCTGACAGAGGACAGGAGGTAGGTAGGACTAAAAAACGAAGCAGAACAAGCAATGTTTCCTAGGGTATTTCCTCCTTCCATCCTATTCTGCAAAAGCCATCAGAAACATATACCTTTTGTAACAATAAATAGTTAATATTAAATCTAGTAACTGTTACCTTAAACTAGGGCTGACTAGTCTATATGTACAACCAACTATTTAAATTCTTACTAGCTGGTACTTCTGCAAATAGAAGCAGCTGATATTGTTTTCAATATCAAGATATTAATTTATCCATTTAGGACCTCATTAGGTTTCATTATTCTCTATATAATTAGGATTTTGCTATTTTGGTTACAGCTGTGTGATTATTCATTTAAACATATGGAATTTTCAATTACAGACATATTTTGAGATTCTTGTATTATAAAATATGAACCTGTTTTAGCTAATTTAAAAGATATTGGCAACAGGGTTGACTTACTAGGCAACCATATGTATTTATGTTTATTGGTAAAATATGTATTTTAAAATATTATATTTTGTGTAATATAGAATAAACTAATGCTTTAACATTTAGCTTGACAGGCATTTAGAAAAATAAAAATCAGAAAAATAGAAAAGTAAATTAGAAAAGTTTACTTTTAAGCAGATGCAAAGAAGATTTCTTTTGCCCTGGGCATTCTATGTGAATACCTAAACTATGTTTAAAGAATTATGAAAGGTATACTTACAAGATCATAGTTGTAAAGGGGCTGACAAACTTTTTCAAGTGTACATAAGTATTTCACATTATCTTTCGATTCATTTGCTGCATCTGTGATTCTGGCATCTAACTCTTGCCACATCTAGAGGGAAAACAGTACTGTAAAAAGCTTCATACCTAGTGAACTATTTCCTTAACTTGCACTGATTTACGATAATTTTTGTCTGTATCTCTTAAAAATGTCTTGTTCTTTCCGTTAACATATTAAGATATCTCCTCTCTCAATTCTTCTCAGAAAATCTCTCTTACATGCAATCACAAGCTTTGTCTATGTTAGTAAAAAATAACATAAAAAAGAAAAAATAATTACCCTTAGTAGTTTAGAATGTCCAACATTCAGAACATTAATGACAGCTTTGCAGTTTGGTCCCTTGATCTGCTCAATAATGAAATTAAATTTAGCGGACATACACTTCCAGTGCTCTAGTTCAGTCAGTGGACCTGAATCATCAGCTTCTTTCCTCATCTGCTTACTCTCAATCAGAACCTGCAACCAATTTGGAAAAAAATAAATCTCTACTATAGAGAATAGGGGAATCATTATAAAGAAGAGAAGAAACAGTCTGAGGATACTAACTTAAAAAGCAACAAGGTTGAAGTTATTGACACATGAAGATGGTTGTAATTTGGAAAAGCATCCTAAGCCTGAATTGCACTTCATGATATTCTTAAACTGAAGGCAACTAATACATATGTTCAACTGCTGTCATAAACTGGGTGAATCTCAGCATATATCCGTATTTTTTAGTTTAATCAGAATCTAGGGATTGAAATTTACCAAATGTAACTTCACGTGTAAAAAACTTGAAGAACTATTTTAATAAAAACATTAAATACCAGATGTAAAGTCATAAATGTACTCATTTGGATGTCGATAAATGTGCAGTCAGCTCTTTTTACATGTCTTTTACATTTTTATTCTTATGACCTAAACACACTGAACATAGTATGCCCTTATAAATAGAGTATGTCCCAGCCTACACAGATTCTGTATTTTGACAAAGGGTTCTGTGCTTTATCACGAAAGTCTCAGACACTAATTTCTCCGATAACTGAGACCTTACCATGTAAGATTTATACAGGATCAAAAATGCCCTACTGGGCCTGGTTAAAGATGCTTCTAAGAGTAGTATCTCCTACCATAACTGGCAGCAGAAACTTAAAAGGTAATGTATAAGAGTGTATCTATATAATGTGTATATATATGTGGTCATCACAGGTGCTATTACTCCTGCATTCTTCTGTCCTCTCCTTCTTACTATTTGTGTATTAACTTCAGAAACTTTTTCTTGCTAAACTAAATTCTTAGGGATAAGGACTACCTACTTGACTTCACTTGTGCATAGAGATGAAGCACTTGTCTTACTCAGGTGGACATGCAGCTGAAGCCTTCAGCTAACTTCAGGCAAGTCTCATATCATTTATGAATATCTATCCATGTTCAGTTTTGGACCTCTCACTACGAGAAGGATGCTGAGGTGCTGGAGCGTGTCCAGAGAAGGGCAACGAAGCTGGTGAGGGGTCTGGAGCACAAGTCTTATCAGGAGCGGCTGAGGGAACTGGAGTTGTTTAGTCTGGAGAAGAGGAGGCTGAGGGGAGACTTTATAGCTCTCTACAACTACCTGAAAGGGGGTTGGGGTGACAAGGGCGCTGGTCTCTTCTCCCAAGTAACCAGCGATAGGACAAGAGGAAATGGCCTCAAGTTGTGCCAGGGGAGGTTTAGATTGGATATTAGGAAAAATTTCTTCACTGAGAGGATAGTCAGGCATTGGAACAGGCTGCCCAGGGAGGTGGTGGAGTCGCCATCTCTGGAAGTGTTCAAAAAACATGTGGATGTGGCGCTTCAAGACATGGTTTAGGGAACATGGTGGCGCTGGATTAATGGTTGGACTTGATGATCTTGAAGGTCCTTTCCAACCTAGTGATTCTGTGAAAATAACAACTTACTTGTTCAATTTGTCTATACCATATCATAAGTACTTCCTCTAGCTGGTGAACCATGTCAGGATTATCAGCTGCTGCAGTTACTTTCTCAAAGGACTGGAGTTTAGAAAAATTAATGTAATCTATTTTTTTCAACTCAACAGTTCCTTCAATGCTTGTTATAGCCCCTGAAAAAAAAAAAAGCAATTACAATACAGAATGAATTAAGACTGTAAAATTAATTTCTACCAGTGCAAGCAATTTAAATTTGGGAATATATGTCTGCAAGCAGTGTTGCTTTAATATAACAGCCATTTTACTGCACCCACAGAAAGCAGAAAATTCTTATTTTGTACCCAGTGTTCCTCCTTAGAAGTAATACACCACTAGGGTATTTTTTAAAGTAAATAATCTACCCATGTATTCATTATGCAAATCATTGATAATTTTATTTTTCTTTGCAGAATGTGAAGAGTTCCTTACCTGTATGCCACTGCCTTTAAAAGGAAATTCCTAAGTAGAATTCGCCTACTTTGAATGCTTCCTAAGTGCAATGCTTACCTTCTAAAAATGAAATGTATCTGTTAACTGTTTCCACGAAATTCTGTTTGTCTTTTGTATCCTGTTTGGTCTGACTTAAAGCACCCCAATTATTTGTTGCAAGGATAGCAGGGAGAAAAATCTTTTCTAACATATTCCTAACACCACGTAGGAGTCCTTCAGTGGCATCCAAAACACCAAAAAATACATCCTGCATTGTAACAGAATGATTGTTAGTAATTGTTAGTAATACAGTAACTTAGACTGGAAACAGTATTACAAAATCACTGTATTTTTTGATAAAGGCACTCCAATTTGTCAGTGAAAACTTTAAGGAGACAAAAGTTTTACAAAATACTAATACCTACAATGTATCCACAAGATACAGTTTTCAATAAAAAAGGCAAGTTTTTAATACAGTTTTAAAAGGCTGCCAGGTTATATTTTTGTAATTTCAGTTATTTCCCCATCATACAGAAAGTTTGGAAATTTTTAAATAATACATAACAACTGAAAATATTCTAAATGTCACCATCTACAATTAGGTACTAAGTAATGAAATAGAAGTAACAAAAATGCTCTGAATGTCCATATCTGAAATTATATTAGAAGCAATTATCTGACTGAATGTATATTACTTTGGCTCAGATGGAGTTTTTGTCTACTCTCCAAAACTACACTTTACAAGTTATGATTATTTTTAATATTCCAATATTTTAAATGTCCTTCAAATCAGCAAATATTAACATACTTCATTGTAACAAACTTCCTAGAACAAAAATTTCCTTTTCCCATCACTTCAGTAAGGAACTTGATGCAAAAGTAATATTGATGACTAATATTGAGACTCTTGATAGAGACAGATCTTGTACTTTACTTCTAATACTGCTTTTCCCTCTTCAGATTCTCAGCTCTCAAAAGGAATAAAACATCTTAAATATATAATAGAAAGTCTATAAATTAATAATGGATTTTCTGTCTGAAGAATTTGAAATCATATTAATTAGAAGATAGGACTGATTCTTGTCAATTTACACTCCTTTGAGCAGTGCCCAAGTATTAAGATGTGTAGCTACAAATGAGAATCAAACACATACTTATCTAAGAATTTGTCTTGTAAAGCAGAAAAACTCATGCTACATAATTTACATAGGATAAATGTGTATTTCACACATTCAAAGACACACAAAAGAGAAAGGTACAAGTAAAATTTTCCTCTCCTGGTATTTACAATAAAGTCTTCTCAGTGAGTACTTCCAGTTTAGAGATTTTGATCACATATAAAAGGTACTTAGTGGCTTTAACCCCTTCAAAAACAGCAAAGAAAATGAGAAATTAATCTAAATGCTGACTGCTTTAACAAGAGTCTTGTAAGACATTGAATTCACACAGTATCCTGAGTATTTGATGAAGTAACACAGCTATTCGTTGTCTACCCAAAAAGGACAGCAAAGAACATGATACAGCTTAACATTCAAAAAACACAGTTACCAGTAATTTCAGTTATGTGACAATAGTGAAACAACTAATGAAACAAAAATAGCTACTTTTAAAGTTTTTTAGGTTTTAAAATATATGATAGAATACCTCATGTATAGTTTTTGCACTTATAGGGCTGTCATTTTTAAAACGAACAAAAAATAAGCATAGTCCTACGAATTTGTCTGGTGTATTGTCCACATATAATTGCATCATTTTACTTCCTCTTACAACTCCTGGAATTGTCCGACCACATTCTGAAAAGAATTTCATAGGTGTCACTGTTTTTGAAAGTAAAGGTATTATAATATACTTAATATCAATATAGAGAAATAAAATTCAACATGGAAATCATTAATTTTCTTCTTTTGTGTGTAAGAGAATCAAAATCATCAGAATTTGTGGCTCTGATTAACCACACAAAAATCTACACCAGACATATACATCTTACAAAGCGATTTTGGCACATTGTACTGCATTGAAAAAGGAATTTGCTCAGGTCCATCATTCTGGGTTAATTTGCTGGTGACTGAGGTACTTTGGTTATTTGCATTCCCCCTATCAAAGAAGATCACAGAATCATTGAGGTTGGAAAGGACCTTTAAGATCATCAAGTCCAACTATCAACCCAACAAGATGTCGTGCCTAAGTGAGAAAACAGAATAGGAGATACCCTCAGGTCCTCTGTGGATATATTCCTATGCAATTTGATTGTTTCACATAAATAGGTAAGGGAACAACATGTTCCGTGCTTAGAGAATCATTAGGGATTTTAGACATCAAATTCTAATTCTCCATCAAGCATGTGAAAACTAAAAAATTTCAAATATTTCTAATAAATGCAAATTCAGACAGGTCTTATGAAAGTGCTTTCTAATGAGCAGGGGGCATAACTCCTGTAAGAAAAAGTTGCAACCTATTTAAGATTTCAGAAGAACTTATCTTTTTATAGCCTTCCTTCCAAGAATATCTAAAATTGACTGAAATTTTTCTGAACAATTTGACTTGAAGCAAGCATTTAAAATATGAATTTTCAGTCCTTATAGCATAAGGTTGCAAAGTTATGGACAAGTAAAACCAGATTTTATTCTGTGAAACATTAAATGAAACTAACAATAGAAGGCACTATTACATCTGCCTGTATTGATATTGCTAAAATTTTACCTATTCCTGGTGCTTCTCCTTCTTGATAGAAAACTTTCAATGTTTTACTTCCTCCCTTGGCAAAAAAAGAATCAAAGGCTTCCAACTGTTAAATCAAAAAGTGAATACTCGTTACTCAAAATACTTTTATGTGCCTTTCAGACATGCAAAAATAATTTGACCATGCCACTGTTTAAAGTTTTGGTGGCATGTAATGTTTATTCTCAAATATTGTGAGGAGTTACAAATAACATAATAGATATTTCAAATATTGCCTTCAAGTACTGAATCTGCACACACAGGTGGCCTAGCTCCCGATAACTGTATATCAAATGTTTATGGTCTTGTCCAGTAATGCAGAGACACTGGAGGATATTCTGTCACTCAGAAATCTGTAAGTCTAAAGTATCAACTGGAAGTAACTGGTCATAAGAGACTTAGAAACATACACAGCAGATTTGCATGATTTGACATACCCTACTATTGCTACTGTACTCCTAAATGTAAAAGATTCATTGGTAAAAGAGAAGTAACATGACACATGAGGATGTTATTCTAGAGACATGAATTGACCACATTGGCTCCAAAACCTTTTTATGACCACAAACATTTTGCTGACCTCTGGAAGGACAATGAGATCACATCTGAGGGAGACCATGGTGCCCCATAATCAGCATGCTGCACCTGTCCATAAACTGGCCACCCTAAAACACTCTGGGTCTCTAGATGGCCATTTTGATTTTGTCATGCTATACAAGGTGCTTTGGATAGTAAGGATGCAAAGTTTTGAAACAAACACTGTTTGCGTATGGATTATCGTTTTGAAGAACTTGCCTGAAATTATAGCTAGGGTTTCCAAAACCAAAATTTTCAAATTGCCCTAGGCGATTTGTGCATGTCCTGGTAAAACCCGGATATGTGATGTAGCACGAAGTGAACAAAGCTCTGAAAAGCACTGGAAGAACGTACTGATGAGGTCAAAATCCAGCTTCTTCCACAGTCTGCAAGGATGTTTAACTGAACAAGATGTGACTGGGCATTCAAATTGTCCAGCTGAAGGGCTCAATCTTGCTACTGAGACCTCCTGTTTCCTCCCCATCAAAAAAAGTCAGAAATTTAGCTAGCAAGTATGTCTGGAGATGTATCACCCATTCAAGCACAAAGCATACACCTCTAGATGTGGTATACTTAGGAGCAAGATTTTTTTCCCCAAAATAAAGAAATATAAAATCTGAATCATAACGGTGATAGGAAAATGAGTGACACCCAGGTGAACAGAATTTAAAACCCACTCTTTTGAGAAGACAACATAAATAAAAGTAGTAAAAGCAAGACAGCTCTAGCAATGTATGCTGCGCTTTCACTTTGGTTAATAGGCACTAGTGAATAACAGGGTTAAAGCTGATAAAAATACAGAAGAAATCCCCTCCAAAATAGTGAAAGAAAAATTAATAAGTACTGAAAGGGCAATGACAAAAATAAGAAAAAGATTCACTACTACAAAAAGTACTCCAACCTGAGAGGAAGAGAAAGGCAAACAGTAACTTTTACAGAGGAGGTAAGATGTGAGCTGTCCCTGTGGCTACTGCTTCTGCAAATAGCTTCTGGTTCAAGTCCATGTGGCACAAACACTCACTGCATCAATACACATGCAGGTGAATGCTTTAAAGGGTAAAACTTAACTCATGGATGTCAAAGACACGATATGTATATGGGAATTTACTAGTTGACAATTTGTTAAAGGGCAATGTTGACACAGCCCCAGCAGCCTAGACTGTTTATGAATAAACTGAAACTGGAAACTGGAAAATTTCCAACTATAAAAAGTTTTCAGATGGTCTTGGTGACAGCAAAAAAAAATCCCCCAAACCAAACCAAAACAACAAAAAAAAAGCCTTAAGAACCCAAAGGTTCTCAAGTGTCTGAATTAATCAAACTCTGTGTAGAAGAGCAGTTTTACATTGTCAGGATGATCTGAAACTATATGTCATTTAGCAACTGTAAAAAAAAACGGAAATGTTAGTTGATTGACAACATATAAAGCACCTCAATCTTGCACAAGCATACAAAAACACAGGACTGTTTAAGTACACTATATGATATATAAATATCAGTAAATAAATAATGAACAACAAATTTGGCTTGGGAATAAATTTGGCTTGTAAGTGAACAGCTGAAGTTCTAAGGACTGATTTGTTTGATCAAAGGAGACAATATCTCGCCGAGTTTTGAATGCGAAGTGAAATCTGTCTAACAGACAAAAAATAACATCATGCATACAGAGAAGGCAAGGGTCATGTCTTTTCACATAGAGCCATACTCAGTTTTGATACTCTACTAAAAGAACAGTTTAGCTGGTTGCTCCTGTTTGTTTAAGCACCTTGAAACACCATGGAAGACACAACACTAAAGACACACAAAGAATGACTGAGCTTTCAAAGGTTCCACAGGTTTGGGATCTACTCACCCTACAAACCCACTATCCCATCTTTCAAACATTCAAAAATAAAACACTCAAAACTGGAAATTATTTAATGGCTCTTTCCAAATGTAATCACATTAATTACATGGTGCAGGATTAATCTTCCCTCTTATTACTAAATAACACGCTTAATTTTCAAAATGTTCCTATGAAGTCACACATTATTTTTGAAGAATCTTTGGCATTTCAGTGAAGACTTGCTTAACAAATAAAAACTATCATCTTTATAACATAATAATGTCAGGCTGAGATGGATGAAGCTTGTTGGAACTGGTGGAGGTGACAAGAATCCCTTGGGTCCCCAGCAGTAATTATATTTTCCTTGAGGTAAGAAAGATGAAAAAGCCACAATCAAAAACCCTGGGAATAGTTTCCTGGCAGATTTGCAAATAAGCTGAATGATTTAGTCAGGTATCATTTTAGATGAGTTGTGTCCCTTATTAATCACATTTTCTGGCAGAAACAATCTAAATGATGGATAACACTTCATATCAAAGGGGCAATCTGCTACATAGTTTGGCTATAAATTGACATCAACAAACATACAGAACAGACTCACCGAAGGGGCATCCAAAATCATTTCTTCCACAGTTGTTAAGTCTAAACCTAGCCTGGCACTGAGAACTTCAAATATGTATTTATGTGACGCGTTAACTTTTGTTCTTCGATATTCTCTTGCTTCTTTGTATCGAGCCTAAAACATTAAACATGTCTTTCAAACTAAAAACATATAAAAGTGATCGCAACAATGACCTGCTACTGAACTTGCAACTGATGCTGAAATCTACTGTCTTGTATTACAAGACTACGTAACTGCTCTACTCTAAAAATATGTACATTTTCAGAGGCTATCAACAGAAAAAATTATTAAGAATTATTATAAAACATAAAGTCAACTCTGAGGATATGTCAAGGAAAAGCAATCATTAAATATACTATGTTTTAAGATATTTATGTGCAATATTAACTGGTTTTATTTTTCACAATCAATATTCAATTTATTGTATTAATACAGAAATGTCACAATATAAATTTAAAATTAAGGTATCTAGAGTAAGTAAATATTTGCAAGAGCTAAGCTGGGTACAGCTTTGCTTCAGTGTAAGTTATTCAATTAGTATCTCCTGCTTCTTTCCTCTATTACTTTAAAATAAAATCTTAAAATACAGCAAACATTAAAAACAAGGACTCACTTTCTACCAGGAATAATTTAATAAAAGAACTGAATATAAACAAAAATTAAAAAGAAGACCCACCCCAATTAATATAAACTGAATATAATCATCTGAGAAAAGAACCAGAAATCTATTTCAAGCCTAAGGTTGAATACTAAACCTGTTTTTCTTTAAAAATTTCTTGAAAGGACAGAACTCCACTAGCGTTCCGGCAAAACCTAGACAACTTTCGGCTTGCAACAGAAAAAGAATCATGGGAAGAGGAAAAGCTTGCTAGTTGTTGAGCATGGAGAATAGATCTGGCTACCACATCTTCCGGTGTAACAAGAGCAGGCACAGAAATCTCTCCAGTGAGATTAGGTCCAGCACTATTTGTGGCAGCAAGACTGGCCCCAGCAACTTCTCCAGTGTTTGAACTTTCTTTGTTATTTTTTTGTACCCCCTCCATTCTGAAATCTGAAAAAAAAAATTTGCGTTCATAACAGTCCAGACTTTTCAAGTCCACCTTTTCAAGAAGACCGGAAGGAAAAGCAAGGTAGAGAATAAAAACACAAAATATGAGAGCATCTCAAAACTGACTTCCCAGGTATATAAATTTAATACTCTCATTAACTCCTTAAGATAATAGACATTTATACACATTTTATGATAGGTTACAAATGTCAAGCTGTGGATGATTACAGAAAGATTTTCTTAAAAAAAAATTTACCATACATTTATATTTTGTGAACATCTTTCTATATAATAAATAAAATTTTTAGAATATTATTATTGTCACAAAATATCTGATTACTGAGAAATAGAAATGGTTTAGAATATAAATTATTTGTTTAAATTTTAGTTTGCAAAATATACACACATATTCAGCAACTGAGCTTATAAAAAGCCTTGCATACACAGGTATTAAATCATTGCTCACATAAGCTCGTACATGTTTTTTATACAAATGCCCCACCATGCATAATATTCTTAACATGTGTGTTTGCAGAAGTAATGCACGATGGAGAGCGTTGGGTAGTATTTTTCCAGTAGAAAAAAATTAATTTAGCATCAGGCATCTTCAGCATAAAGAATCTGAGTCATATTTTCTCTTAATTCTGTGCCTAAACCCTGGAACACTGCATTTCATAGGAAACAGATGCCCTTCTTCAACAGGAAAAAGGAATTTCTCAGTCCACCTCTGGTGGCCAGGGCCTAGCAGGTTAACCATCCTAGATGAGAATTTCTAAAATGGCCCAAAACAAAGTATGTTCATGGCTGACTGCTAAGCAAAGGTGGCTCCTTCCATTTTCTTACCCTTATTACTCCACTAGAACATAAGCCTAGGAAAGGTTTGGTTTGTGAATCCCAAGCCCATAATCCAGGGCTACACAGAGCATCTAAATAATCTCTCTCTCTCTCTCCCCCTCTGTTTTCCTATTATGGGGCATACTCATCCACTTGCATTTGCTGGCTGCCATCAATTCCCATTCATTAGATCTTAACGCTCGTAAATACGTATAGAAAATTAAAATGTTTTATCCACTGTGCTCAAATCTACACATGGAATGAGCAACTAGTTTTAAAGCACTGTAATAATCAGTAGAGCTATACCTAAAATCCTTACCTTGTATCTATTTTTCCTCTAAAAGTAGCATGTTCAGTTTCACAGGGATGTTATAATGGACAAATATTTTATAAAACAAATGTTAGGATGTGCGTTACAGCCATACTTAGACAGATAAAAACAAAAACATGGAAACTATTCCTCTCAGAGTACTATTACCATAAGGATTAAAATAACTATCACAAATTACCTACTAGTTCTTGCGAGACTTTAGAACAGCCAACCACTGTGTAACTGTGTTACATGCTCTCTTAGAGACTATTGCCTTATTCAGGAAACAGAAAATCAGAAGTGAGGCTGACATGAAAAGCAACACCTGGTGCTACATACTAGCTCCTTATTTTTGCCCATGATTAGCAAAGTGGCCACTGTTCTATCTATTTGGCATGCAATCACTTGTTATAGAAAATGTCTCTTTCTTGAACTAAAAATACTAAGAGAAAAAACTTAGGAAAGCAACAGGAAAAAAAGGAAAATGTAAAATCTAAATTAATTAATTCCTTTCTTCATGTTTATCTGACTGGGCTGGTCATCTATAAGGTTAGCAGCAGTCCTTTCCCCCTCAACACTCAGGTGGCATAAGCTGGGTGTGAATTTCCTTGCTTTTTAACTGGTCTTCTTGGGGTTGGTTGGTGAAGTTGATACCTTCCTCTATCGCTCAAGATGAAAGGGGTGGGGTTCTCACGGCTCTTTTTAGAAAAACTACTGTGTATACTGGCATCCTCCCTGACTCTCCAAACATCTGTCTGGTGGTTCAACTGAGATTTTCACACTTTTTAAAAACTAACCTCAACACCCGCTGGCTACCTAGCCTAGTTTTAACAACTGCTTTTTATCTTAAAACTTCCTTTCCTCCCCCTCCAGGGTGCTCTAAACCTTGTCTACGGGACCTGTTCACGCAGAAAAAGTGAGTCTGGTTTTCAGCATAGGCCTTAGGAGGAGAATGAGGTGAAGGATGAGAGGAAAAATGAAGGATACCCAAGCACACAGCATAAGCGATACCGGCTTCTGGCAGTCTTCTGAAAAGCTCAGGTGCCTTAACCGGCACTTCAGTTTTGGCAGAGAGATGCAGGCAACGAGCCTCACGACCTGGCTAGAGCGATGCCTCACACCGCGGGGAGACGGGAGCAGCCCCCCCCCCCCCCCGACCGTCAGCCCCGCCAGCCGTTGCCTCCCTCAGAAGGCAGAGCAAGCGGTTCCAACGCTTGCTGCGCAGCGATTCCTCCGCGCAAGCCTTCCCGGAGCCGAGCGTTCTGCCTCCGTGCTGGGGCTATACAGAGCAGCGGAGGGAGACGGCCACTCGTGATGTCTTGGCCGTTAGGCACCGCCTATAACCGCTGTTGAGCTGCTCGCGGCAGGGCCTCGCCTTCGCCGACCTCCGTCCCGCTGTGGCCCCGCGCGCGCCCGGCCAGCACTCGACCCCCAGGAGCAGATTCGTAATTCTGCCGTAAAAACCGTGTCGGGTTCCGAAGTGCGCTGCGCCGCGACGTACTGTAAACCCCCTGGCTCAGGGGTTGGTTTCAAATGTACCTATGGGCGGTGAGAATGCTGCGCCGCAAAAGTGCTTTTTCTCTCAATTTTATCGAAAGACTTTTTTTGTTGTTTTGTTTTCTCCAGAGCGTTCAATCCTGTTTTTCACGCCCAATTTTTGAAAGATTCTTCTTCTCTTTCACACCTGAAGTAACTGTTTGTACTACTAAAATGTCACCGCGTAACTCCCAAAGGTGTCAAATGCTGCTTGAAATCTTCTCCCGGCGGCTGCAGGCGCAGGCAAGATCCGGCTGCGAAAGGGGCGCACGGCGGGTACGCGTGCAGGCCGGGCCGGAGGGGCAAGGCCGGATTTTCAAACCACCCTCAGCTGCCGCCAGCCAGAAAGGTTTACAGAGGAAGGACCTTTCCGCGAGAGCTGGGTATCCGCGCCTGTTCCTGTACTAACTCTCTAGCGTGCTTAGAGGAACGCGCAGCCAGCCGCGCACCTTCGAACGTAGCACGCTCGGCCGTGCCGGCCAAGCAGGGGCCCGGTTGGAGGGACGCCCCCGGGGCGGAGCGAGGTACCGCCTGCGCTCGGGGGCCTCTTCTTTCTCTGCCGAGATGGCGGCTGAAGCAGAGCTCAGCGGCCTCAGCGACGAGGCAGCCTACGGCGCCTGCTCGGAGCCGGATGCCAGCACGAAGGTGGGGTAGACGGGGGTGACGGGGACACCGCGGGAGCTCCGGTGCCCACACGCCCTTTGCCGGGCGGACGTGCGGTGGCTGCGAGGCGGTATGGGGCCGGGAAGTGGCCCGGCGCGGGGGGGGCGGGCCGCGAGGTTGAGATTGCTCGGCAGGGAGCTGCCCTCACGCTCATGGTGCACACACGCACACACACCACCCCCCCCCCTTGTGTGGCGGGACCGGCCCGGCTCGGTTTCGCGGTCGTGGTGACGGGCGGACCCGCTGAACAGGTCGGTGTCAGCCCCGGGCCCGAGGCCAGGCCCGCTGCGCTCGGCTGGGCCGGCGCCTTTGCCGGTGCGCCGTCGGCCGGGCTCGGGCTGAGGAAGACTCGGGGGCTCTTCAGCCAGCACTTGCCAGGGTTGCAAAAAAAAAAAAAAAAAAAAAAATCCCCCAGAGCACCCCAGACATTTTTATTAGGAGAGCCCTGTAATTGTATTTCAGTTGTTTTACATCTGTAGTTTAGTGTGTTTTTAATACACATGTCAAGGGTATCCTATCATTCAGTTTTCATCCCCTTAGTTGTTCAGTAGCCCTTGATATATAAAGTTATCCGGTGGCTTGAGGAAAATACCCTTACAGAATTGCAGGACAATTTTGCTGCTGAGACATCATCAAGCTTGACAGGAATTCAAAACCGCTGTAATAAAATAAAAACAATGAGTTCAGGAGTTCAGCGTTATTTAAATTCTGTGTCTGCAATGAGGCCCAATACCAAATATTCGTATGCCTAGTGTGCTTGCATGCAAAGGGGTTCATGTGCAGTACAGCTCCGTAAAAGAATAATAAAGATAGGAACGATACCATTTTTTTGATACCACTGATAATATATATTGACTGATACCAGTGTGGGTTTTGTTTATTTGTTTTAAACTTTAATGTTACAAAGGCTTATTTATTTAACACAAATCTGTATGTGTAGGATCAGAACAAAAGGTTTTATTTATACTTAATGTACTGCATCTGTTACTTCTAAACACGATAGTTTTAGATTCATTATTAGCTGGCATCTTTGTTAATACCCATAATTAATTTCTGGTTGATGTATAAATAATAAACCTTTTTTCCCCACAGGATTTTTTGTTTCAGCAGACAATGTTAAGAGTCAAGGATCCTAAGAAGTCACTGGATTTTTATACAAGAATTCTTGGAATGACGTGAGTAGAAGTTGTATGCCACAATAAGTTTGTTTCTTCATACTATTCTTCTGAAAAGAAAAGATTTTGTTATTTTGATGTAATTATACTGATTGGGCTAACTAAATAAACAATGCCAGCCCATCAGCTGATGCCCAGTCAGATAGCCTGGCCATCTCTGAGAAGTCGCATAGCACAGTTAATGCCTAAGCTGCAAATGAACGAATACTGGCCTTGACTAGAAATTTCTTTTTTCCTTAAATAGGTCATAAATTATCAGTGTGCAACTTTCTTACTTCCTCACTGAGCCTGCAGCTAACTGGTAACTGTTATGGCAGTTCTTATAATCAGGAGTCATTGCTGTAAATCTTGAAATTAAGTTTTCTACTAGTTCTCAGAGGTGGCTTACGGCCACCTCTGGTCAGAAGAGACCAAGGTAGTAGAAGCTGGAGACAAGGTCCAAACTCATCCTTTTAGAGAAGGCTGTGGGAGATACATGCCCTGCATTAGCCCCAGTGTGTTTATGCTAAGGCGCTTGTGCACATTCTTGACATAGGAAATGAGTTATTTCAAAATGAAATTCTAGCGTATTTTTAATCATCTTGAAATAAGTCCAGACTAAAGTAAAATAAATGACTTCCACTTTAGTGAAGATGTGAGTATGAGAAAATAAAAATTAAATACCTAGTAAGCTGAAAAAGAAATCGAATTTGTTTTGTATGCCTACTTCTTCTGCTTAAATGTCCTACATAAAAATGGTTTGAAGTATGTCACACCTTCTCTAGAAATTAGGTGAAAGTAGAGATGTATCAAATATTTCACAGGGAAGTGGCTGACTTCTTGCATCTAGCAAAGGGATAAATTTTATAAGCAGCTTTTTCTGACCTCAAGTATTTTTTAATTGATTAAATTGTCACATCTGAAATGGATTTCATCATTATACCTAGCTATTGAAATTGTAAAAATATTTCATCTAAAGGTATGTTTGTTTTTGAATCCTTCTGTCATCTTAAACTTTGTCTGGTGCCAGTGAGCTCCTGAGAATGAAAAAGTTTCGAAGTAAATCTTCTTATTTCTTGGTGATACTTCTAAGTGGATAAACATAAAGATCTTCCTGAGGAAATACAGACAAGTAACACTGTGACAGCCTCAGTACAAAGAGCCTTTGTACTGGCTTTGCTATTCAGTTACTGAGATTTGACTTTTAAGTATGTGATTCTTCTAATTTTTGTAGGTTTGCAGTATGTTCTGGAGTGTTTCTATGTGATAGTTCAAAATGTAGCTATTTTAAGATGTGCATTACAGTCAGAAAGGCAAAAAATCATAGCAATAATTCTTCCATTGGGGAGCCATCTTGGTTTATTTGCAAGTTACCTGATTTTTTTTAAGTTACTATTTCAAGAAAATTATTGCCATTTAGACTGCTTCAAAAGTTTGACTTTCCTACTATGAAGTTCTCACTCTATTTCCTGGCATATGAAGATAAAAATGATATCCCAAAAGATAAAACTGAGAGAACAGCTTGGACCTTCTCTAGAAAAGCTACGCTTGAACTGACACAGTAAGTATTAATATAATGAGAGGTGACATTTAGCTAACAGTGATTAAAGAGAAGTGGATGAGTGCAAATCCTGTTGGACTGAATAAAAAATGTAATCATTACTGTGGGAACATCTTCACTGTCATATAGCCTTAAAATACAGCTGAGATCTTGGATACTTGGCAGGCTTTCTTTTTACATAGCTTTTTCAAACTGCTAGGTGAACAGTGGTACATAAATATGAAATAACGCTTGATATATGCATGCATGCATGCCATCTGGGTAGGGAAGCTATGGAATTTAGGAAAACCCAATGTGGTTAGAACTTTATTTGGATCCTTGGGGCATCCTAATGATGGATAACTCTTGCTTTTGGAATCAAATCAAAAGAGGTATTAAGTCAAAGCATACACTTCCCATAAACAGGACAATTTGGTTAATGCTACTAATAATTGTAATCGTGCAGAAAGGATCTCCCAGTGTCTTGCTTAGCTTCAGGACCTGCTACTGTCACTCTTTGTTCCCCAATGATGGGTAGATAAACTGACTCATGCAGTGCAACTTCTCTAATCTCAGTGTGACAGGAGTGTCTCTGACTCATTCAAATGTAGAGCCTGGATGCTAGTGAAGGGCTGTGAACATGACTGGATTAGCCCCAGGCTATCCCTAGGACCTGTGACTAGGGAAAATCCTGATAGTTTAATGAATGGAGTCAACAGCTGAAATTCTCTGGCTTCTTAAGAGAAACAACTTACTCTCCTAAGGAAACTGAACATTTAGGATTTGTTAATTTTGATGCTTTTCTTCAGTATGTATACTTACTTCTTACAGCAACTGGGGCACTGAAAATGATGAAAGTCAGTCTTACCACAATGGCAATTCAGATCCCCGAGGATTTGGTAGGTCTTTAGTTTTGTGTTTGTAGTTCTTAAGCTTTGGTTTATTGTGATTACATTTTTTTTCTCCTGTGTATTAGGGAAAAATGGAATTTCAGATGTTTTTTAGAAAAAAACCTATATAAATTCTGTGCAGAGGTTATTGGGTAAGTATATATTGTAGGCTTTATTTTTATGGGAACTAGTAGAGAAAATATTTCAAATTTGTATGGATGAAAAGACTTTTCTAGTAGGTTACTTTGAAGAAAACATACTAGCACTAGGAAAGAAGGGAACTTGCATCTCATCCTTTATCTCTCTCTTTCCAGCATGTATGCTGTGAAAGATCATGAAAATAGGTAAACAGATGTGTTTCAAACTAATGAGCCAGTTACACTTTTTAGAAAGAATCTAACCATTTGGCAAGCAAACACATGCTAATGGTAACTATCGAATGAAGAACAGTAATTGCTTTTGTGTATCAGATTATTATGGAGTTTAGACTGATTTACATTTGGATTTATATTTTATAATCCATTGGTTACCCGTTTTAAGGCTAAAAGGAGAATTCTGTCTTTAGCACTGAGGATAGTATTTGTGTGGCTTGATTTGGTATTTTGAGTGCTTGAAAGGTCACTGGCTTGTGAAATCAGTTTCATACTCAATCTAGCTACTTGACATTTAACGCTTCTGAATTGATTTGCAAGCTCAGGCCTTGCACAGTGCTAGTGTTAGCATCTACAAATACAGCATTAATGATAAACTCCTTGTACTGCTGAACTGAGCAAATGCAACAAAATCCTGTTATGTGGACATGCTGTGAGAAAGGAAATGCAGATAAAAGAGTTTGATTGGAAATCTTACTTTTTTCTATTCTGGATAATATTCACATCTAAACAATATGAGATATTTTAACTCTAAAGTTCCTATTTTAAACAGCATTATTGAAAAGCCAGCTTTCTGAAGGAGAATAATATTAATACCCAAAATGCTTTTCTTTCTGGAAGCAATGTTTTTCTTTGTATACACAATCCTATCTTATGTGAACTACAGCATGTAAACTTTTTGTACAAGATGAAAAACTGAGCAAACTTTTTCCTAGAACACCCAGCAGTACAGCGTTCTTCACTCTTTTTACCTTGTTGGTACAGGACACATTGGAATTGCTGTTCCTGATGTCAATAAAGCTTGTAAGAGGTTTGAAGAACTAGGGGTGAAGTTTGTGAAGAAACCAGATGATGGTAAGTCTTGATCAGAAATGCAAGGCAATTTTTTTCCTTGTTTTTAATATATTCTGCCTAGTAGATCTTGCTGGAAAGCTGAGTAATGAGTTTGTAGTAGTTGTCACTGCTTAAAAGGTGGTAGAACCAGTTAACCCTGCACTCTTTTATGCAGTGGGCAAAACTGTCAATGGATCCATCTCAGTAAGAACAGTTAATCAGTCTACCTACGTGCCTTCTGTATGTAGTCTGACCCACAAAATTCATGTGCTCTGTTGCTGTCATAGTTTAGTCTGTATACTGCTGCCTAGAGTTACTACAGAATTTACTTTAACATGGATCAAATTCACATGTTTCTTATCTGTTTGGTTCTTATCATATGAAAATAAGATGACTCAAGACATAATTCCTCCTTCCCATTACAACTGAGTAATTCTTGACTTTTCTGGCTATTTTTATTTAATTCCACTTAATGCCACCTACTAGCTGTGATCTTTTTAACTGTTCTGTCAGCTTTGGTATAAATAGCCTCATTAGTCTATATCATATTTGACTTGTATAACTTTGCAGTAAAAAATGCATAATGTATAGCTTAAATGTCTAGAGAGTGCATAAACAAAGAATGTCTATGTCAAAATACCCTATCAGAGAAGTCTGCATTTTTCAACTGGGTTCTCTTTCATGAAGAGAACTCACAAGAGTTTTAGGACTGATGTGTTCCAAAATGGACACCTAATGCTCAGCAGCATGCACAAATCTGTCATACTTGTTCCTTCTGGCTATGGAAACTAGAATGTTGCTGGTAGTAATGGTGGGTGGGGGTTGTTTTTTTTTTTTTGTTGTTGTTGTTTTGTTTGAAAGCAATGTTAGTACATGAAGCTTCAGTTTACACATTGGAATTGATCTAGATTCCTTGCTGGAGGAGTAAGAACAAGTAATTGAAAAGAGACTTAAGTGATTTTCATCTTACTGTGTTTTCAGGTTAAGCAAATGTAAGAATTGTAGCTGAAAACTTAACGTGAACACAGATGCCTTGATTTAAGCGTTGAACTTAGTAATTCCAGCATTTTAGAGTTTCTCAGCCCTTCTTGATTTGTTCAGCACCTGGTAAACCTTGAGAAAGTTGAAGTGTGGGCACCTGACTTTGATTCTGTATCACTGCACAGCTCTAAGCATGTAGGAGGGGAAGCTTAAACTGTAAATGCAATAAATCACAGGAGAGAACTCTTGAAACAGTCACGAGGGGGTGAGGAGCAAAGGCTGTTTTTTAACATTAAGAGATGAAATTGATGCAGCAAATCGCAAGGAGGAAGAAGTTTTGGACTTCATACTCATTGTGGAGCAGGCTGAGAGACCTAATGTTATTTCCCCCCCCCCCCCCCATTACTGAATCAGGTATCTAGTATTCTCTCAGAAGTTTTTTCTAACTAGAATATATTAAAAACTACATTGGTCCTGTTACAGTAAATATCCTAAAAGAGCAAGTATAATTAAAAGTGTGTGGTTAACGCTTCAAGACTACAAGTTAAGCTGTGCTATCTTAATCTACTATTCAAGACAACTTTTGGGGACCTTGTTTTAATGAGTAATATTTTTCCCAACAGTAAAATTTAAAACATTACTGCCCTGCATTTCTCTGTTTTATGAAGCGATGCAAACGTATACTGTAAGGCACATTGAGGAGGGAAAAAACGCAAAACCCGGTAATTTAAAACTTCAGTGTGGAGACAGGAATGATGAGAGATGGACAGGGTGGAGCAACACAGGATTTTATACTGGCAAAGCTGGTTCAAGAAAGTATGTCAAAACATCCTGGAGAACAAAAATACTCTTCTGAATTTAGAGGATGATCACTTAAAGGGGCATATGCAGAAAACTTACTTCAATCAACACAACACAGAATTTCAAAGTGACTTTAAACTACAGCTTTGTTGAGAGCAAGATTTACAATTTAGCATACAAAGATCTAATGCTGATTAAAAACTGACCTGGATGTTTTCATAATTAGCTGTCTAAATTTGAACTAATTCTCATGCAAAAGGAAAAAAAGGAGAAATACTTTTCAAAGCGGTCATACCTGACATTAAGAACTAGTCACGTAGTCTTAACTTTATCTTTTTTTTTTTTTCCCCTAATAGGTAAAATGAAAGGACTTGCATTTGTTCAGGATCCTGATGGCTACTGGATTGAAATCTTGAATCCTAACCACATGGTGACTCTCACTTAGTTCTAATGAAGTATATTCTATAAGAGATGCACATTTTCAGTCCCCTGGAGAAAACCCGTAACACTGTTTGTGAAATCCTTAATGGAGAGGAATCAGTAGTGTTCAGTCTCCTCTAAAACTTACCCCCTGGGACCTCAGTGTATTTGAATTCTTTTTTGTTGTCCTGTGATTTGCTTCCAATTAGGAATACTCAGCCATCTTTTGGAAGAGTGCTTACACAGATTCTCCTCTTGAACACTTGTTAGTATTTCAATAAACATTCTCAAAAGATGTTACCAGAAATTCACTGCATCTCACACTGTTTAGATTAAAACTAACAGCAACAATGAAATAATGATGTGTTACTACTGATGATTTTCAAGAAAGAGGAAAAAAAAAAGATTACTTCATAAAAAAGTATTCTCAAGTTAAAAGATCCTGAAGGCTTCATGACCTATCTTGTATACAAGAAAATAAAATGGCAGACTAACTTTGACTTGCATAGTAGCATGTTTATGAAAGTCCTAATCTTACATTATGCCAAGCAAAACTCTTTAAGGAGCAGCCTTAAACAGCCTGGCCTGGAACAAGAAACTTTGTGGCAGCAATAAATCAGTCCAGCAGAAGGAATTCAGTCTTTCAGCTTCTGGCTGCTGATTGACAGCCAAGATAAGAGGTCTTATAGTTGCTAACTCACAGTGATCCTTCTTGTGTCTTCCAACACTAGAAAAAACATGTTCATAATTTTTGTTTCAGTGAAAGTATGGGGCTATATTTAACTTAAATGCTCTGTTTGTTCTGCATTAGGAATTTAATGAAAAAGAGTATGTGAAACAAGTTTCCTACTAGTAGATGTTTTGATCTGCCCATTCAAAATGAGTGATGGTTACTGAAATGATACCTACAAATAGCAGGAAAACATGTAACATTTACTTATGTTACCCAAATTACTTGATTTTTTTTATGCTGTTCCACCTCTTAAGAACAGTGTAAAACCTGTCAAGTTTTGAAATCCTGTTGTTCCTTCCAACAAGAATAAAAACACACCACCCTGCCCTGCCTTAGTGTGGTTCAAGCACTTAACTCCTCTGAGTTTTCAGTTACGTGACTATTTTGAATAGTGTAATGGCATTGCGATTCACTTCCAAATAAAGCATTGGTGCAATTGAAGCAGTATGACCTGTTTTTTTGCTAACTGTTGAATCCTAGATAACTGAAAGGCAATTTGTTTTGGTTTGTGGATTTTTGAGAATTAATATGATGATAAAAGACAGAATATGAATTGGGAGTACAGTAGTGAAGAAGATAACTCTGTGACTTGATTAGCGGGATGTTTTAGTAACTTAATGATAATGTGCAGAGTTAATAACTGTCAATAACTCCCTGGCTTATAAGTTAAAACAGAAATGTAGAAAGTATTGCATTTGATTTCTGCTATGCTAATGTAGATATTAATGACTTTAATGCTAATTCTTACTGTCCTATATACTTACGTGAAAAATCCTTAATTCTGTGTGCCTCATTTTAACAAGCTAGCATATATAAACTCAGTAATTTTACAGACCTCCACATGAAGCATCATCCATAAAACTTAATCCAAGTTACTTTGTTTACCCTTGGAAATGAGTAAAATAAGATTATACGCTTCATCTGAACCTTAGGTGTTGGAAAAAGGAATGTGAAAACTCTTGCTCTGCTTACTACCCCCTATGGAGGTGCAAGCAATCATAAATTCATTGGAAGGTAGGCATAGTAACTCAAAAGATAATCTTTTTTCAATTTTGTATTTGTTATACGAAGCAACCCTGATCTTTTCAATTGTCATTTGTATGATATTTTCTGGCTGGTCTCCACAGTATCTATACTGTGCTTCAGGTGGTGCCTTACCAATGTTATTCATATACAATAGACTCTTTCCCTTCCTGAGTATTTGCCAAGTTGCCTTTCTTCTGCAACAATAAACACGGTTGGTTCATGGTTGCATTCTCTATTTCTTCCCTCCTATACTTACAGAACTAATACCTACCCTGTTCCCTCTCTTGTTCCTGGTGTGGTTGATTATTCTCTGGTGTGTTAAGTCATTTTGATAGGGACAATATCGTTACTACTGTTTGGAGTGATCTCCTGAGTTGTGAGCTGTTCTAATAGTCGTCACTACGTGATCTCACAGTTGTCTTCCTCCCAGATGTGGGGCTTTTGACATTGCACCCCTTGCCCCAAGCAGGCTACTTCAGTTTAATAAAGTGGCAAAGATTTTCTTGAATGTTGGGTTTGTTTTATGCCAAGTTTATTAAGCAGACATGAGGAGCTAGTTCAAGACTCCTTAACTTCCTGAATGAATAAATAAAACTGTTCCTTTCAGCAAAAAGTTAGGTTGGCTCAGCTGACTCATGAAACCTCACCCTACTTTAAAAAAAGGTACACAATATTGCAGAATAGGTTAGAGCAGCAATTAAGAGCACTCTGGAGACTACTGTACTGTAACTTTAGTATGGTATCTTCTGAAGTTAGTAGGATAAGAGTAGTGCCAAGAAGCATGAGAGCTACAGCAATGAGACAAAGCACTTGGTTGATTGCAGCTTACATAAGTGTTGGTGGCTGAACTGCGTTTTGCATATACATCCCTTCTGCTGGTGTTCTGAAATAGGAACTTAAATAAAACTCAAGTGAAGCACAGGTGCTAACTGCAGCTCCTTACCATTGGGAATCTCATTACATGACATTACATTCTGTGAGTAGAAAAATAGGCTAAGTTCTTTATTTGGATAGATCATCTAAAAGCTTTACGACCAAGGCATTGGCAAGGAAAATCTCAACATTTTACAAGCATGGAACTTAGCCTTTTATCAACACACACAGTTTCATTCAGACTTGTTTCACTACACTTCAAGCTACAGGTGTGGCTGGAAAATGTATTGACCCAATTGCATGGAATCCAGTAATTAAAAGCAGGATAGTTTGTAAATGAGGTAAGTAAAAGGGTGTGCATAAGGAGTTCAGTGGGTAACTGCACGAGGAACAGGCTATGTTGAAGGTTCTTTGCTTAGTACTCAAAAGTTACTCTAAGCATGTTTGCTGATCTTGGAATGATCCTGTTTGTTTTTTTTTTTAATTTTATGTGCTTGACAAAGTGTAGACAACATTATAGGTGATGAGGTAATAAAGAGGAAACTAGTAAAAACCACTGCCACCTACAAACTAGTTACAGCAATATCATGAAGTGGGTAAGGTATGGGGTTTTTTTTACCAAAAAAAAGTTACTGCTATTTGCTGTCCTGAGCACATTAAAACCAGTATTCTTAGTTAGGAAATCCAAGAAAAAGCTACTGAAGACAAACGTGTTAAAGATTTTCGAGGTAAAAACGTTTGAAATTGTTTAATGTTCTCACTGATTACAGATGTTTTTACTTCTTCCAAGGTAACACTTTTGCTGAATGAAACATGGAATTAAATAGCATGTAGTGCCTTGCCACTTGGAGGGCCTAAGTTCAGCTTAATGCAGTACAATAGAAACGAACGGTCATGTGAGCCACGTCCACCTTCTCCCTACAGATGGGAAGAGGCTGCCATTAATCAAATCGTTTTTTCATTACAAGGAAACAAAGGAAACGTGTATTTCAAACGTAGCCGAGTACCCGCAGATGAGAACGATGCGGAAGCTTTACCATCAGTTGCCATTTTATAATGGCGGGGCGTTTAAACGTGGCTGGCGTCTGAACACATGCCCCGTTCCAGACGAATGTCGGTACCTGCTGACAGGCTGGCTGCTGCACGCGAGCAGGATGCCGCCACGAAGGCCCCGTGCAGCCCTGCCTGGGACTATTTTAACACTCGCGTAGAAACACTTCACCGGCGGCGGACGGCGGGATCTGCCGTCTCAGCGGGCCGCTACCGCCCAGGCGCTCCTCCCCGGCCCGGCCCGGCCCCGCTCTGGGGCCGGAAGAGGAGACCGCGGCGCGCGAACAGAACTACGAAAGGCTGAACTGTGCGCGCGCTGCCCCACCGGACTCGCTCCCGTGCCGTTCCCTGGGGTGCTTGCCTACGTCATCACGCAGGAGGACGGCTGCTTGTTGCTAAGTGATGTCAGCGCGCCGGTTGACGTAGCGGCGGTGGTGGGGCAGGGGGTGGAGGCCTTGTCGGCAGCGGGGCCGGTGAGTCCCGGGGGAGGATTGCGGTCGGGGCGCGGCGACCGCGTCCCCGTCCCCCTGCGGAGCGGGTTCGGTGACGACCTGGGCGGCGGCTCTCGAGATCGCCCCCTCGGCGGGGCCTGGCCTCGCGGCGGACCGGTGGCTCCCACCAGGGGCGGGCAGCGGCGGGGCGGGCCGGGCCGAGGGACCGCCGGCCGCCCGCGGGGGGCAGCTGGGCGCATCGGGCGGTGAAGGGGTTTCACCTGAAGCGCCTTTTTGCGGGGGGGAGGCCGAGCGGGCGGGGGTCGCCTCCCCGGCGCCTCCAAACTTGGAAGGCGGCTTGTGGGGAGGTGGCGGCGGCGGCCCCGACTTCCCCGAGCGCGACCTTGGGCGGATCGCTCGTTCTCGGCCGCCCTCCCTTCCGTGGGTGGGATGCGTCTGCTTGCTTCGCCTGCCCGCCCCTGTGCCGCCCCCGCGCTTTGCAGGGCCCGGTTGTGGCCGCCTTATTTACTTTTATATGTTAGTTAAATATTTTGATGGTACGTACAGTATTTTCACGGGTTCTTCTTGGGTCCTCGTCCTTAACTACTCTTGCAAGTTGCGCGCTGCTGTGATGCATTGGAATTACTTTTGACTTAGAAGCAGCTGTCATATTATCATACTTTTTAAAAAAAACCAACTTGCTGTTAACTTGTTAGCAATCTGCCTGTAATCTTGCTTGCCCAGCAATGCTCTTTGCTGGCGTTATTTTTAAAGCACAGCACACGGACCCCTCCCAAAGCCCTGTGCTGGGATCACTTTAATATTTTTATGTGCTTTAAGGTTTAATTTGAACCTACGCACAGTGCAGGTGTATTTGGCATGTCTTCTGTTACAAATCTGTAAATCAGGTGCTTAAAGTATACTGTTCTGTTGGGGTCTGTTCACTGATACTTATCGAAAAAAACCCCACCACACAAGAACATTCATAAATGTCTTTTGAATACAGTTTGCTAATACAAGCCAATTTAATAACATATGTTACTTGCAGGAACAAATATTTACATATTACAGGTTATTCTCCAAAACCATGAGTTCTTCTTTTGTCAAATACTTGTTTACAATTTGCTGGAATAAGGTGTGGTTACTTTCCAGTTCATGAGGCTACCTAAAAATATTTTTGCTTCCTACTCCTCCCTTGTTCCCTTACACTAATCTTCTTTAAATTATATGTTTTTCTTATGAGAGAATTCATAGATCAAGGCATCATCTGTTTAGCAAATTAAATACAGTTTATTTTTCCTGCTGGCATGTATGATGGGAAGAGTAACAATAGTTTATACTTGTTGAGAGGTACTTGTTATGTTGGTTATTTATTTAAACAAATAAAACATTTATATTTCTGTATTTCCTCACCCTACAGTTTTTTGTTTTCCTGCTTGTAAAATTAAAGGCTTGCACAGGAGGAGGATCTGCAACTGCCTGAAGTATTGTAAAAAAAAAAAAATCCAACACCAAAACACAAACAAAACCCCCAAAACCTTTAGCTAGGCAAGAACACTTAGAGAACTTTGGATGTGTAGGGAATAAAATGTGTGTGCTACAGTTTGTATAGACCTGGTTTAATTAGGACACCCACATGGGAAAACAGTGTTGCTGGCGATGTTAATGCTGTAGCAGAAATGTCAGGATGAAATTTTTGTGGCTTGTAGTGAACAAATGAATGGCAATATGTTACCATCTGTTTTGATGGTTAAAAAAATGAATGGTCAAAATTAAATGATGATGGCTCAAAAAAAGAAATTCTAAGGCAGTGTTCTAACGTTGTTAGAAGTTTTCCCATGGAATGGAGGGATTTTCTAAGAATTTGTTTCCACAAAAATTTTAACTGACAAATATGCATCTCACTCACTTTTGCCATAGGCTATGTGTTCCCTTTTTCTGATGCTGTGTATTTCATGCATTGTGTTAGGAAATGGTACAGTTGTTGCTGTGCAGCTGGATGTTGCTGAATAGCATTTCTGTGAGCTTGCTGTTCAATCTGTCTGTTGTTCAGAATGGCGAAGAACCCTAATTTTCAGGAAGTCAGTCATCTGCCTACAGGCTACGTCCACTGTAGACCTTCAGACAGCTTTACTGGTGAGTGGGCCAATGTATTTTCTTGAGATTTTGACTTAAAGGGTTTTAGTTTTAACTTAAGGCTTTAGTTGTATACCATTTTAACCAGGTTGTATCAAGTGCATTAATACCTATTTTATACATGTGTTAATAAATAATCTGTGCTTAATATATATTTTTTTGTGTGTAGCTAAACTTACTCCTGCTCTTCTACCTGAGGAATAAGTCTCTGAGCAGAACGTAAAATGTTAGCACTACAGCACTTAATTAATAAGAATGTGTTTGCAGATGAGCAATGCATAACTTTCCATGTGATTTAAATCAAAACATTTTCGGTGCTAATTGTTGTTTAGAGTGTTAGCATTGAATGGTGTGGTTATTTACCATTAACCAGAGTTAACATCTTCTTTTCTTTTAATCCTTTCACAACAGAAGGTTTGGAGATGAGACTTAAAAGTTCAGTGAATTTAATTTACGTGTTCTTTCGTAGTCTATAGCCATAAATTTGTACTGCACTGATTATGTTGTCATTATTGGATATTAAGTATGAGAACATGTATTTTTTTCCTTTTCTGTTACAATTTTCCCTCATAGTCAACTTTTTTAATTGGAGTTACAAAGGAGCTTCTGTAGTGAGGCTTCTGACAGAATCAAAATATTTACTTGAGTTATAGCCTGTGTGTTGAAATAATTACTAAAAAATTCTATTTCCTGAAATATTAGCTTGTTGTACCAGAACTTAGGAGAACAAAATATTTTTCTATAAAAAGACATGTGTATATCCATTAAAAACCCAAACCATATGGTTTGAAACAATGGTATGTTTGTACAATAGCCTTACTGTCACACTTACCATGTTCTGTGAGTCTATAGTAATAGAAATTGTAATTAAAATAATATTTTGCTGGAATTTATTTAAAGCGTAGCAAAATATTTTATGAAGTAATGAATCACAAAAAATTGAAATACTACTCAAATCCTTTCCAACCAACTGAGAACCAATTGGTATTTCTAGATAAAATAGAAGTGTAAGAGAATTATATTTAAGAAATTTCCCTTTGTGTAATTCTGACAAAATCTGCATTATTTTGATAGGTACAAACTAGATGATGAAGTAATTAAGTGTTTCAAGGGTATGAAATTATTTGTTCATTGCTTATAATCCAGACTTATTTCGTAAAAGTTGTGGTTTTTTTCTGTCAGTAGTCTGTTTACTTGCATTTTTTCTAAAGTTTCAATGGGGTTATCAGTTATGTAAACATTTTTCACTCATTTTATAGAAAAAATAATTTATTCATGAACAATTTCTTAAATTCCTTTTTCTGTGCCTGGTATAAAAACAAGTCTTCCATGTTTCGTTAAAACAGCACTGCCTTTCGGAGGACTCTTTAGTGATAGCCCAGGTGAGAGGCCAAGTGACTTGGTACCAGCCTTTATTGCAGCTGTGGTTTGAGAGCTCTTTACTAAAGGTGTCATAGGGGTTTTGCTGTTGTTGCTGTGTTTACTAGATCATGTTTTTTATGCTGTAACATGTTACAGTTTACTTACTAAAAGGAAATATAGCAAGCTGAAAACTGAGGGGTTTTTGTTGTTACTTTTCTAGCTGTGACACATGTTGTGTAATATTGCATACTGCCTTATGTAGTAAGTACTAGGCAACATTTTTCACATGTTCCCTGTTGAAGATGGCCACCAAGAAGCATGTCTTCTGGTGGGATCTTGGACAGAAGTGATTTGTAGGCCTTCTGACTTAACAGTTGCCTTTTGAGATTCTTGCAGTTTTAATGGGCCTCAAACTCACTGAGAAGACTATTTTGTTTTGTTTATTTCTGTGGCATGAGCAAAGCTGCAGCAGCTGACTCCTGAAGCAGTTCATTAGCTCCAAATACCTCCCAGAAATGGGTTATGGTGTTGGCAAGAGGCTTGTAAATGGCTTGGCCTCTTATTCTGAAGTTGGTGAAATGTTGTTCTTGGACCGCCAAGGAGAGTAAACACCTGTGTTGTCTGAGAGGGGTGACATTGTTTAATGACAGAAGATGCCAGAGGGATCTTCCAGGAAGGGTTTTGCCAAGCTCCCAGCAGCATCCATCTTTTTTTATCATAAATAATACTTTGAGTTGCAACTAGAAAAATACACGTTTAGTTATGCAGGGAAGTTGTGAGCTCATAGCAACTTGCCACAACTAAAGCAGTGTATTACTTTTTACTTCCTCAAACAGGGAATGTGCAGATCACTTCAAGGGTTGACTGAATTCATACCATTAATTAAACCAGTCTGGCAAGATCTGAAGTTATGCATTATTTGGTTCTATATTTTGAAGGTGGGACTGCTCTCATGGGGCTGCTTTATATGGAAAATCCACAAGCAGATGAGACTTGCATTGGAAATGCATAGTAGTACACAAATAAATGAGTTTGCTTTGTCAATATACTAGTGTTACCCACAGAAAGTATGTAAAGCATGTACGTGGTTTTCATAAAGTTGCCAGTTTCCAACACTTCATGTCATTAAAGCATTTGAAAGGCTCCTCAGCCAGAGGCTTGTAGCCATCATTTGAGTCCTGTATTCCCCGTGATCAGCATGTTCTTGTTTGAAACTGGCAAGTTAGAATACTACATTGTACCAGCAATTTGGAGAGCATTAAATGTCAAAACAAATTTGTCTTGCAGTTTAAACACGGGGATTTCTAAATTTCTACTTTATACTTTGCTGTAGTTCAGGGTCTTGATGTTCATAAGGACTGGCATGATTGGCTTATTACCGAGTGTCCCCGGTTCAGACTTTACCCTCATCTATACACTGATTCTTGCTTAGGGAGGGGTTTATGTACCCTTGAGAGGGAAGTGTGCTTGTGATTTTATTTATTTAACCTGAAATGGAAACAATTTTCCCTTGAACTTTTCACCCTATTGGTACATGACAACATCCACAGCTACTGGAAGCAAAGTTAGTGTGCAGCTGATGGCATTCGCTTGTCACAGAATCACAGAATGGTAGGGTTTGGAAGGGACCTCTGAAGATCATCTGGTCCACCCCCCTGCCAAGGCAGGATCACCTAGGGCAGGTTGCACAGGAATGCGTCCAGTCAGATTTTGAAGGCCTCCAGAGAAGGAGACTCCACAACCTCTCTGGGCAGCCTGTTCCAGTGCTGTGTCACCCTCACAGTAAAGTAGTTTTTCCTCGTGTTGAGGTGGAACTTCCTGTGCTGCAGTTTGTGACCGTTACCCCTCGTCCTATCACTGGGCACTACTGAAAAGAGACCAGCTCCATCCTCCTGACAGCCACCCTTCAGATATTTATAGGCATTGAAAGGTCCCCCCTCAGCCTTCTCCAGACTAAACAGCCCCAGGTCTCTCAGTCTTTCCTCATACAAGAGATGTTCCAGTCCCTTAATGATCCCTGTAGCCCTCAGTTGGGCTCTCTTGAATGGGGGAGCCCAGAACTGGACACAATATTCCAGATGAGGCCTCACCAGCGCAGAGTAGAGGGGGAGGATAACCTCTTTTGACCTGCTGGTCACACTCTTCTTAATGCACCCCAGGATACTATTGACCCTCTTGGCCACCAGCGCACATTGCTGTCCCATGGATAACTTATTGTCTACCAGGACTCCAAGGTCCTTCTCCAGGGAGCTGCTTTCCAGCAGGTCAACCCTTAACCTGTACTGGTGATTGGGGTTGTTCCTCCCCAGGTGCAAAACTCTATGCTTGTCCCTGATAAATTTCATGAGGTTCTCCTCTGCCCAACTCTCCAGTCTGTCCAGATCCTGTTGAATAGCAGCACAGCCTCCTGGTGTGTCAGCCACTCCTCCCAGTTTTGTATCATCAGCAAACTTGCTGAGGGTACATTCCAACCCTTCATCTAGGTTATTGATGAAGATATTGAACAAAACTGGACCCAGTACTGATCCCTGGGGAACACCACTAGCTACAGGCCTCCAACTGGACCCTCCGCCGCTGACCACAACCCTTTGAACTCTGTTGCTTAGCCAGTTCTCGATCCATCTCACAGTCCACTCATCCAACCCATACTTCCTGACAAATACTTTGTCTTTACCACTTTTACAGTCTCCCAGATTTATGCAGACAGTACCTGTTCTTATTTTTTTAGAGATAAGTGGATGAAAGAAACAAAGAAGTAGAATGCAGAAAAAATTGATTTAAAATTAGATTTTAAAACCTGTGCCTGTACTCGTACATATATGAAATACCATAAATGAACTTCCCCAATTAATCAAAATTGGAACTAGCAGAAGAGAGGTAGTACAGAGTTGCTTGATAATGTGCATGTAACCTGCATGCAGTTGGGTTGCCTGACTATTGTGAATGAAGATCAATGACAGCAATTATAGACTTACAAGGTACAGAAGTCTTAAAGGAGTATTGAAGCATGAGATTTGCAACTGAGTAACAAATACATCCTTTTGTTTCCTCCTCTGGTGTAATAAAAGGTTTTAATTTTTGAGGGCATTTCAATTTTACTGTTGTCTATAAACTCTCAAATAATTTTGTTGTGATAAATATTGCCAGTACAAATAGATGCAACTGGAGTGGTGTGAGTTGAGTTAATCTTGCTTTTTACAAAAGAAATGTTACTGGAAGTGTATGTGTCAAATATGTATGTTTGTTTGTTTATTGTTTATTTATCTGTTTATTAGATGAGTTAGCTACAGTCTTAGCTAACTGTAAATTAACCAGTGCAAATGGGAGAAACAGTCTGTTATTAGGAGAAACCATAAAAATCAATTTACTCTCCTATCAGGATAGAAGAATGACTGTACAGTATTCTGTGTTCCCATGGTTAGGCTGCCTGTGGTATCCCGGCCAGTATTGCTGGTTCCACACTGTAATGGCTGCACAGGCACACAGTTTCTAATTCAAGTAGCAGAGACAGCCTGAGGAAAGCTGGCTTTAGTTTCCATTTGTGCTGTGATCTATATTTCAATTTAGTATGCTCAAATTTTATTTTATATTTCTATCACTTTTTCTGGTTTAAAGTTCTTTGGGACTATGTTTCTACAGTATCTTGTGTTAAGCATTTCCAGGTGTTACAGAAGTGTGAATAATACTTAACCCCATGTGCATGTGCTTTCTTTTCTTTGTTGGGGTAGAAATGACTGGAAACAGATAATGTATTTTCTCATCACACTTTTTAAATATAGCTTAATTCATTAATGTCATGAATATTTCACTTGAAAGGTTAATGTGTTAGCTGTGTGCAGGGTATGGCCTCATCATTTTCCTGCTTCTTGTGGTACACCATCTTTCTTCAGCACTAAGTATGTGTGCATTTTGAAAAGTGGGTAGTCTTTGGAGCAGAGAAGGTGTCTCTGAGAATGTGGATGGTTATCTGAAACAGCCAACCTCTCTTTATTTAAAGATAAACTGAAGTGTAACAATAGAAGCTGATTTAAGACCTAAATTCTCCCATGGATGCTCTTGCCACTGAGACTACAGAAAGCCTCTGTTGCTGAAATAAGCTAAAACCTTGTGTTAATTAAGAAGTAACAAAATAATTCCATAGAAGATATGACTAATGAATTAATCTATATTGTACATTAGTGGACAGTCTCCTACTTTGATGGCTGAGCAGTATTAGGGGGTTTATTTTCTTATATATATGAGGAAACAAGAAAGCATCAAGGAAACTCAGTGGAAAGAGTAACAAAATTGAATTGTACATTATAAAGCTTTGCTCTTTGACAGACTTTGTCTGTTACTTATTAAACGTTACCTCGATTGCTCATTTTCTCACAGTTCTGGAAAGTTGGTTGGAATTTGTCAAAACCACCGAATTTAGTAGAGACTTGGGAGTCTATTTCTTTATGATTTATGGGTATTTTAAGTTAAATAAAATTGCTTTCTAATGGTAACTTTAATTAAAATAGTTTAATTTTTAATTCATTTTGTTGGAAGCTCGTGGTTTTAAGTAAATGGATTGACAGTACAACAAGGTGACGGAGTTCTCTGAAGTATTTTCCGTCAGCTAGAATTGTTGTGCAAGCTGCATAGAGTCCTGTTGTAAATGAACTTCAGTAGAAAAACTCGTTAGGTTTTCATTTTCCTTGTAATATCTGGTAACTTACACTAGTTGCTTTTTTCATAATTGCAGCTTGATCTTTGCTGTTTTTTAATATTTGTGCCCTTTCATAATACTGGTTGTTTTCTTTTTCCCTTTAGGCTACCAATATCACCATCCCTCCAAGATGAGCAACAGCCACCCGCTTCGTCCTTACACAGCTGTGGGTGAGATTGACCATGTTCACATTCTGTCAGAGCATATCGGTGCTCTAATGAATGGGGAAGAATATAGTGATGTTACCTTTATTGTAGAAAAGAAACGTTTTCCGGCACACAGAGTGATCCTGGCTGCTAGGTGCCATTACTTCAGGTGAAGTATAGTTTTTTGTCAAGCTCACAGGAAATTTTCATGCAGATGAGATAAACATTGTTTCTCTATGAACTTTTCAGGGTGTAATCATCTGTCCATTGAGTGTGACCTTTTCTGTGTGAATGTTTCCCAGCACATCAAATCATTGTGTCCAAATATGAAAAGATAAATACCATGTCATGATGTTATTCTTTTGACCTTCATTAAATTGGATTTTGAATGTAGTTTCACAAATTCAAGAGAAAGATAACTTCAGAACAGAAAAGTTCTGCTGTAAAATTGTTTTGATTTCTCAGAGTATGGATGGTGTGCTTCTGTGGAATATACTCAGTTTAATTTTGACACGTTGCAATTGAGTATTTAAAGAGGTCTGACTGATACAGGTTTGAATATATAGTTTAAAACTAGGAATAATACCAATCCAGCTTTTTTAAGATCTGGGCATTTTTTACTTTAAACGTAATTAATAGAACTTCCTGATAATCTTCTTCCAGTTAATTTTTTCAGAGGGATAAGCTAATAAGTAAACTAAAGTGTGAATTCAAATTGTGTTCAAACTGTCTATTGTATTTTGAAAAATAATTGAGTGCTTTGTTTTTTCTCAAGATGCATGTTCTCATTGGAGTTGCCATGTACTGGGTTTAAAGTAATGAATAGAGGATCAAGAATCCTGAGACTTGCTAATCTACTGCTGCTATTACAGTGGCAAACTATTTGTTTTGCTTTCTTTCTGGAAACTTTTCCTTTTTTCTTTCTCACTGATAGCCCTATATTTAAAAAAAAAAAAAGGTACAAGAATCATATCTCAATTACTGCTTCGCAAGCTATTGTTCAAAATGGAGATGGTGCAATTGTTGTGTAGGATAAAATCATGATGCATTAGAGGAGTATTCTTGTGTAGCTGCTTTCAGAGCAGAGCTGCACTTTAAATGCCAAGTGAAAGGGTTTTTCTTTTGTAGATTCTTAAACCATATCCCCTTTGTATACCCCTTGCTGTAAATAGTCGTTTATTCCTTTCTCTTTCTACTTTTTGCCAGGTTTTTATCAGGATATAAATTTTTCAAATCTTATCTTCCTTATAGAGCATTATTGTATGGCGGCATGAGAGAATCTCAGCCTGAAGCAGAAATTCCTCTTCAGGACACCACTGCAGAAGCATTTACCATGCTCTTGAAATATATTTACACTGGTCGTGCTACACTACGAGATGAGAAGGAGGAGGTTCTCCTAGACTTCCTAAGCCTAGCACATAAATATGGGTTCCCAGAACTGGAGGATTCCACATCTGAGTATCTTTGCACAATACTTAATATTCAGAATGTCTGTATGACATTTGATGTTGCCAGTCTTTATTCCCTTCCCAAATTAACTTGTATGTGCTGTATGTTCATGGATCGAAATGCTCAAGAAGTGCTCTCCAGCGAAGGCTTCCTATCACTTTCTAAGGTATATCTTTTGTTGGCACTTTTTTCCCCAGGAACGTTAATTTTAATCTGTATACAACTTCATGATAAAATACTAGTGGGGGCACCAAATACAAGTTTATGTGTTAGTTAACATCATTTTATACTAGTGAAACTGTGACAGCTGGAAATGTTCAAGCCAAGCTGAACTGAAAATCCTGGTGATCTGTTCTGAATTTTTTAGGTATTTAATTTTGGCCAGTTAGTATAGATAAATATAGTAAATCTGATGGAGTATTCTGTAAGGTGGGAGCAGGCAATCTAATCTTAGTTTGTCCTTTTTCATCTGTTCTTGAAATAATATAATTTGGCTTCTGAAAGCTGCCAGGTGGTAGATACTCCATTCTATTAATTTCTTGATATAGGCTGCCTCAGTGATGGGTGATTTTCTACTGTGTAAGCTAAAGCATTCTGGAGGTTGCTGTGATTTATATTGCTGGTTGTCATCATGTTCTGAAATTGCATAATATGATGGTGTTGTAGGGTGGTTTGGGGTTTTTGTGTGTTGATTTTGTTGTTGTTGTTAGATGCATAAACATTTGTGCCCGAGTCAGGCTTTCCTATGACATTGAAATTTTCTGCTTACTCTGGAGTGCTCTTTGAGCTGGACATAATAGAGTGTTTTCAAGGGGAGTTCACATGAAGCATCTTGAATGAATGATGGTGTAATTATTTTTTTTTAAAGTATTTTTAGTGGAAAAGCTGTCATGGGTCTATTCCTTGAACAAGTACAAGACACTCTGCTCCACTGACTAACTTATTACTTGTGTAGGGGAAAAAACCCGCTTTTTTTCTCTCTACTGTACTGTCATGCACAGTTTATTAAATCTGAGCTCTGAGAGCATATTATCAATAAAGAAATTAGCAAACATCATTCATCGAGAAGCACATACTTGATGACATCTTTGGCGTAGCCAGTCCTAGTATATATGAAAGATATATCCTTTTCTTAGGCAAACTCCTAATTATTATGCTAGCTAAGTGAAAATCAAAAAGCTGTTCAATTCTTTTTGTTCTCATTGTGCAGTCAGTGGGTTTTCTGCATGAATAACAGCCACTGAAGTTTTTACCTGCTGATTCTAAGTTGGTACCAAAAGAGAGAGAGAAAAGGGGTGTGGGAAGTCCCAAATAGTTAGAAATGGTTTAAAAAGGTGATTTCAAGTCACACTTTTTGTCATCAGTGTTCTTATACCAGCCTAAGTTTAAAGGAATGCTTTGAAACAGTACGAAATCCCCAAATCACTTATATTCAAAGTAAATTTGAAGTTGTAACTGGAATTAAATTTATTTGAATAGTTCTCTACATTTCAATTCTGGCTTACTTCTCCTAGTGGGTTTGTAATATTACTTATTACTTACATGAAGGATTCTATACTTCTTGCATGAGTAACTAAAACAAGCTACAGCTTCAGGTAGTCACTCTTTTGGAGATTATTTTTAATAACTACAAGTAAAACTGTCAAATTTTGCCTTATTTTAATGTCCTTTTTTAAAAAAATAAATTTTTATTTCTGTTTATTTAGGACTTGTTTTTTTGTTTTTCTTTTCCAGGCTGCTCTTCTAAGTATTGTTCTAAGGGATTCATTTGCAGCCCCTGAGAAGGACATTTTCCAAGCCTTGATGAATTGGTGTAAACATAACTCCAAGGAAAACCATGCTGAAATCATGCAAGCAGTACGTTTGCCACTAATGAGTCTAACAGAACTACTAAATGTTGTAAGACCTTCTGGATTGTTGTCACCTGATGCCATCCTAGATGCTATTAAGATTCGTTCTGAGAGTCGGGACATGGATCTCAACTACAGGGGCATGTTAAGTAAGCATCACGTTTTTTGTTTGTTTGTTTGTTTCTCATTTAGTGACTATAGTTTTTTGGGAGGATATGGTTAATTTGTATTTTGAGTTATCATCTGTGTTTTAAAAGGCTTACATAATGAAATATCTTATTATGTACTGTTGTTGTCACTTCTATTCCTCACATAATATGAGTCAACATATTTTCTTGCTTTGTATCTCAGATATTGCTCAAATGTGAATGTTGGAATAAGAATGTGTTTTTCTAGAGGAAGTGCTATTTTAATAGAAAAACTTTTGAAAAAACATTAAAAATAAAAGTGCATTGGCCGCAGGATATGTGATACTTAAATGGTTTTATGTTGATGGTGACTTGTCTTCTACTTTATGAAGATTTTAGAATCATAGGATCATAGAATCATTTAGGCTGGAAAAGACTTTTAAGATTGAGTCCAACCGTTAACCAAACGCTTCCAAGTCCACCACTAAACCATGTCCCTAAGCACCACATCTACGTGTCTTTTAAATACCTCCAGGGATGGTGACTCAACCACTTCCCTGGGCAGGCTGTTCCAGGGCTTGACAACCCTTTCGGTGAAAAAATTTTTCCTAGTATCCGATCTAAACCTCCCCTGGGGCAACTTGAGGCCATTTCCTCTTCTTCTGTAGCTTGTTACTTGGGAGGAGAGACCAACACCCACCTCACTACAACCTCCTTGCTTGCTAGTTGTAGAGAGAGACAAGGTCTCCCTTCAGCTTCCTTTCCTCCAGGCTAAACAACCCCAGTTCTCTCAGCCACTCCTCATAAGACTTGTGCTCTAGACCATTCACCAGCTTCATTGCCCTTCTCTGGACATGCCCTAACACCTCAATGTCTTGCAGTGAGGGGCCCAAAACCCCTCATCTTTTCTCTACTACTCTTCATTTTTCTCTTACTCTTTACATGCTTGCCCAAGTAGTATAAACAAGTCTTCCAAAATTGTATTAACAGAAGCATAAAAAGTGAGAAGCCTTTTGTTTGACTTTTGTCTGTGCTCTCTATTAATTCAACAATAATATCTAACACTGAGCTTTAGAAAGATATTGTTAGCTTGCTATCTAATGTGTGATTTATAGAGAGTATTTGCCCCACAGCAAATAATAAATGTTCTTTGAGAGCTTGTACTGTAGTCTGTCAGTCATGCATGACGAGCCCTGAAAATAACTGTTTTCTCAGAACTGCATCTCCTCTTTTTTCTCCCTTAGAAGTTATAGATATTAATATTTAAACGTGTGAGATTAATATTAGGATATTGTAAAAGTCTTATCATGCAAGACATTCTGTTGACAGTGGAGTAGATGCATTTGAAAAAGTTAAATAGTGTTTTCTGACTACTTTTTCTGCATATTTCTGCCTCACTAATAATATGCTTCTAATCTCAACATTTCTAGCTTTGTCAAAATCGCAGCTTTTTAGAGAATTGAATCTCTGTGTTTTAGTACCAGTTCAGGCTCTTGGGACTTTTTCTGTCTGTGGAAACACTGACAACCACTTGCAATTTCATAGTTGTGCGTTTGATGTTTTTATGGAGTAGTACTACGGTATCACGTCCAATTCTGTTCTTTAAATGTTAAACTTAACATCTTGTTAAAATTTATACTTCTCTTGCCACCCTGCCTGAAGAGTTCAGGGACAGCTTTTCATCATTTAGCTTTCAGATCATGTTTTATAGGGTCTCTTCTCAAACAAGACTTAAAAATGCCTTTTTAACAGGGTGATTCGCCAATATATTGTTTTGTATTTGGAGCTAGGGATCATTTATCCTGAATAATCTTGGTGGAAGATTTGTTCCTAGGACATAACAGGTTTATTACTGTGAAACAGTGGCATAAAAAACTTGATTTACCATGTTGGTTCAAAGCCCAAGTAGCCAAAATTTTCCTGTTTTACTTACATTCTTTAGCTATGCAGAGTACTGGAAGACTGCATAGATACACCACATTGCAAATCCATGATACATCCACGTCTTGCAATGTGATGCAACAGAACTGTGTAAAAATCATGAAGGGGAGTGAAAATATAGGTATTACATTCTAGTAAATTATCACTACTTGTTATTACCCTAAAAGGCCTAGGGGGCATCAAATGAAAGAGCAGTAAAATTTCTAAAATGCCTCTCTTTTTGTACTTTTGTTTTTCCTTGCACATGCGTTTGTGGCCAGGAAAGGATACTGGTAACAAGTCTTTGTTCTGACCTAATACAGTTGATATTCAGAACATCTAGTTTGTAGTATGAGAGTGTAAAAATGAAGCAATTATTTCTTTATCTTTTTAGTACCAGGGGAGAATATTGCAACAATGAAGTATGGAGCGCAGGTTGTAAAAGGGGAGCTGAAGTCTGCTTTATTAGATGGGGATACTCAGAACTATGACTTGGATCACGGCTTCTCTCGACACCCAATCGATGATGACTGCCGTTCTGGAATTGAAATTAAATTAGGCCAGCCATCAATAATCAACCACATACGAATACTCCTGTGGGACAGAGATAGTCGGTAGGTACCAAGTTGACTTAAAAAGGGGAGGTAATGCATTTTGTACTAGTGGTAATATATGAATACGAAATATTAATTAAATGTTTTATTGAAACAGCACAATACAGTGTTGAGAAATGACAAGTTTTATTCGAAAAAAAGGTGTTTTTTAAATGCAGTTTTGGTTGCTTACACACCAGACCGTATTTTGTGATACTAAACTACCTCGTAATATTTCAAAGTATTTTTTGTGTCTTCATTAAATAGTTTATATTACTAATGAAAGTTTATGTATTTTAAATTGTTTTGTTTTCTATTTGTGACTTAGTTTTCAACTGCTTTTATTTCGATTTGGAAAACAATATTTTTGTTCTTTTGCAGAAACCGTATTTTTTACATACTTACATTCCAAACATTGAAGGAATGTTTGTTCAGATATTTTCAACATAACAAAATTGTTAAGAAATAACACACTTTGAAAATAATTCAGAGATAGTAAAGTTTATTTAGTATGTGAATTACTAACTACAGGAGCTGTTAGAAGCCACTTCATGGTGAAACTGGTGAAGTATGAACTATCATGGATGCCTTAGCCAATGTACACTCAGCTGCTTTAGGTTGTTGTGGAATGCATGAAAGATAAAATAATGCATATTTGAACAATTGAGTGACTGCTTAAGTAGGAAAATTGCAAGGTTCTTTTTATCTGACAAATTTAATATACTAACTTTATAACTTGCCGTGACAAAGATTTTACAACTTAGTAGACAGCTCATGCAGGTTTTCATAAGCAATTTTCTTTTAAAAACAATAAAACAAGCTACTTACACTTTTAACACATTATTACCTTTCTGATAAAAGATTCATTTTATATTACTTCCAGACTAACAGTTTAGAATTGCAAAACAGTTGCATTTTGTTTCTTAACTGAGCTGTGATATTTTAGAACAGGATGTAGTAATGTTTTATTGATTTTTTTTTTTTTTTTTTTAGTTTTTGTAAATTAAATTATTTTTAAAATATGAATTACAGTTACTAACAATTCAAAACAAACTGCATGAATTTTTATCAATCGTTTCAAATAAGTTGCCCTGATTCAGTTCAACTACAATTTATGCTTCCTCTCTATTCCTTTTGGAAAGATTGAGAAGTAAAACTTTGAAGGTACAAGGAACTACATCATACAGTATTATACTACTTGTCCTAGAAGATCAACCAAATTTATAAAGCAATTATCAACCCATTTTATAAAATTTGAAAAAGTATTAAGAGACATCATTATGAGGACTTCTCTAGCAATTTTTGGAGAGCTTGTAAGTGATGAAATGCCCCTCATCTGCAAGGCATAAATCGGCAGCTGCTGAAACTCAGTGAAAAACCCATCTCCTTGGGATGATTTATTAAAAAGTTATCTGTTGCTCGGTGTCCTATGCCCTTCTTCTGGACTTTGTAAAACAAACCATTGTTCACAGTGGTTCAGGATCTAGTTTCTGTGTCACCCTGACTTTGTTTTTCTGTAGAAAGTTTGCTATTGGATTTTTTTTTTTTTTTAATTAGGTATAGTACCTGAATTATACTATACCATGCTCTTTCCCCCCGGTAGCTCAACTGTCTGAAGACAAATGGAAAAGGAAACATTTGCAGTACTTCGTCCAGTTGTAGGCTCCTAAGTATAAGCTAGTGACATACTGGAGTGAGTTCAGTAGGACACCAAGATGGTGAGGACTTGAGCACATGATGTACAAGGAGATGCTGAGAGAACTTGCTGTTTTAAGAGGAGAAGACTTAGAAGGGGGAACTTCTTCACCTATTTAATGGAAGAATATAGAGAGTACAGGGACAGACTGCTCTTACAGCTGTGTGCCAAGAGGGCAAAGACCAGTGGACACAAACAAAAAGATAAATTCTTATTAAATATTAGGAAAAGAATTCATAATAGCATAGTTGAACTTTGGAAGAGTTTGCCCAGAGACATTATGGATATCAGTCCTTGGAGGTATGTAGAACTTTACCAGCCAAGACCTTAAGGAGCTTGCTCTTAAGATTGTCCTCGCTTTTTCTAGAGGTCCTTTCCAACCTATATACTCTTTTAGTCTAAGAATTGCCAGCCACTTATATTTCTCACGCGATACATGAATAATGTCTCCAAAAGAGATGATTTAGCAACTGTACAAACACATGGTGACTATGTTGTTGAACATTGTTTTAAACTACTCATTCATTTTAACTGCCTCTGTAAAGGTCTGGTCTATTGAATATCTTTATTTAGATAGTTTGTATTTGGTTCTAAGAATGTATGCTAACACCTCCAGTTTAGAGGTGTTATTAACAGATGAATCTTAGATATAAAAGTGCTAAGAGTGTTCAAATTACCTCTGCAAAAAGATGCTATCCTTAAGAAAAATAAAAGGCATAGTGTTATGTATCAGAAAGGAACTGTGTTGTTGAGAACTTTTCTTTGCTTGGTACTTTCAGACACCAAAAAAAACAGCATCTTGCATATTGGTTACAAATTTACATTAGAATAGCAACGGTGATGTGAGAATCCTTAAATTCTCACCACACAGAGGACAGTCATTAACTTTTGGATCCAGACTGCTCAAACTAAAATGCTGGAGCCTAGTTCAGTCAAATATGCATGTGCTAGTAATAATAATGTTGCTAAAACACAGTGTATTTATATGGGTTGTGAATATTACACATCTGGTTGGTGTCAGTGTGAAAGCTGATTATGCAATTGACATCTTAAACACTCTGCATTGCCTTTCTAAGTGCATAAATTGGTATTAACAGTGTTATCTAACATTTTAAGAGTTTTTTAAACAATACCATTTTAGACATCTACCCCTCTAAGTCCTTGGTGAAAAATTAGAAATATTAACAAAAGCATTAATGTTTAACAAAAAAATCTATGTAGATCTCTGGAAGAACAACTCTGCTTTTAGAAATCAGTGTGAAAGGAGATTAAGTGCTAACGTGGTGCTGTTGAAAGGCCTGTTAATGTTGCAGACTAGTATGTTAAGAGAAAGAAAATATTCTGAAACATATTTCACAATTTGCTGATCCACAAGTGGAGTTTCTACTTCATTCTAAGTGTCACTGTTCTACAAACAATATGGAAATAGCTGTGGCTTTTAAGTTTTAGTTTGGTGTTGCTTTCTCCTAACAGCAAACTAGAAGCTAAATATCATTGGTAAGCAAGAGGAAGAGATATATTATGTTGGTGACTTTTTTATTTTTTATTTTTGATGAGATAGTTTTGGGGTGTGTCAGTAAGTAGTGACAGGCTTAACAATGTATCATGAACAACTGAAAGCGTTAGAAGTGAAGAACATACTGAGAAAATGATCATAAAGTAAATTTGCTTTATTCAAGTGAAGGGTTTGAATTTGCATTTTGGCTCTGCTAAATTATTTTTTATTTTCCTTTATTGATGTGGCAGTAGTAATAATAACTCTGTCACTAGTGTTTCAGATTTATTCCATGCAGAAGGAATACAAATGATTGTGTTTTATTACTGAGTTGAAACTCTCCATTGGATTTTTGAGGGACAATGGCCTGATCTAATTACTGCAGATTGTGTTAGGATTTTTTAAGTCATTCTGAAAAAGTGTCTTAACATAACTGCATGTGTATTTATTTTCAAAGCTAGTTTGAAAATAAGGATCTCTTAGATGGCTTAGATACAGGCCTCTGGGTAGGAACAAATATCCGCCTTTTCAGCACAACTGAAAATGCAGAAGAAAGTGTAAAATTTAATACCCAAGATGTGGCTGCTTGTAGTCTAACCAGTGTTTTTTGACTACGCACAGGTCTTATTCCTACTACATTGAGGTGTCCATGGATGAGTTGGACTGGATTCGGGTTATCGATCACTCTAAATACCTCTGTCGGTCCTGGCAGAACCTGTATTTTCCTGCCCGTGTCTGCAGGTTAGTTCATCAATGTAATGTTGCCTGGCTATCATTAAATAATGTAGACACCAGAGTAAGTTGCTGGATTTTGCTACTGCATTATGTATTTCTGATAATTTATGATACACACAGCTGTAATCAGCTATCTTAAAAGTCTATCTTGGTAGATGCTTTTGAAATATAAATATAGGTGATAAATTGCAGGCACTGTGTTTTAAAAACTCTGGTACTTCCATCTCGAACTATGTATCTCTCCTTTCTTTTTTCTTTTTCTTTCTGTCTTTTTCTTTCTTTTTTCATTTCCTTTCTTCTTTTTCTTTCTTTCTTTCTTTCTTCTCCTGTCTTTGAGTCATACTCACTTTTCCTCTTGCACTGCTGAAATGTTTAAAATGTGTTTACATGCTTGCTACAAAACTTGGAAATGTATTTTTATGTATTTTATGTATTTTCTACTGTTGCACTGAAAGAGTTTTAAACAGTTGTGAAAGAGAGAAAGGGCAGAGTTAGGACTAAGGAGGTTTGAGCAATGCTTTGTGTAAACCAGAGCAGATAGATGGATTTAATGATTATTAAAATGATGATATCTTTTTACTGAAGGTGCTGGGAATTCTGGAAGAAGCTTCTGATCAGATAGAAGCAGTTTTATCCAAGAACATAACCAAGCTCATTAATAGAGAGGCCACAGTCTTTAGATTCCAAAGAATCAACATGAAGTTTGGGGTCATAGACCCAACGAGGAAATGCCCAGTATTGTAATAATTATTCTGTAGACACAAACTTTTTAATCAACACAGCAACACTTGGAATCCCCATGGAGGGGAAGTGCTTTCTTTTCCCCAAAGAATGTCCTCTGTCTGTGATCTTTACTGCTTTGCAACATGGGATTGCTGGCAAACAGCTGTAGTCTATGGGGAAAGAGTCTGGTGGGTCACTTGTCTCTCCTCAGCCTCCCTGTCCTTTTAATAAGTTCATACTGAATGTAACTGATTTGAAATTTATTTTTCCTGATACAAACAAATGCATTCTTCACCTTTTCTCTGTAAGTTTTATGATTCTGATTTTACTGTTTTCTGTTTCTGAAATGGTTGGCGCTGTCCCCTAGTTTGTGGGTGTATCTGATAAATTTTTGCTTAAAGTTGTCTGTGATAAATCATCTATCAATGATGAAATGCCTCATGGAGTTTATGTGTTCTACATTTCCTGGGGGTGCTTTTGTGTATGCGTGACCTTAACTTGGTGCAAAGTGGATGGATCCTTTGTAAGCACAGCTTTTTTGTTTCCATCATATTAGCAAGAAGGTTTGAAGAGGTCCAGGGTGTTGTGGATCCTTCATCTTCTTTCAGAACGGCAGCCATTCTTTGTCCTCATCCAAAGACCTGCCCAAAAGTGATTTTTTTTTTTTTCTTTCAACATCAGTTTATCTATGTCATTCTCCAGCCCCACCCCCAGCTGTCTTCATCTGTGTGTGCGCACGCTCTGAGAGCATCATTGTTCTGTTTTGGTGAAGACTCTTTGTAGCCTTGCCTGAAAGTGCAGAGAGGGAAGAGTGGAGGGGGGAATGTTATTCCAGAGTTTTAGGTGGTACCTTACTCTTTTTTTTTTTTTTTTTTTTTTTTTTTTTTTTGCACAAAGGGACCTCTTGTATAATTCTGCCTCTCCGATGATCTCTTAATCCTCTGAAAGTGACTTGCACGCTATTGGATGAGCAGATTATCAGGAGGGAGTTTATATCGTGGTGTTTTTGGATGCATAGCTATATATTATCTACTTAAATGCATGCACAAGCACACCTGGAAACCTCCCCCTTGGAGTTTTATTTTAGCAAATATTTGAAGTATACAGTTGTCCAGGTAACTACGGTACAGATTTCGTTATCACATGGTCCTCATGCCTCTCATTTTTCCTGTTCTGATCCATGATCCCCAGTAAACCTCTTATTTTCTGTTAATCTCTGTTCCTCGTTATCATATCCACAAAGTGCTGGGGAATTCCCTGGAGGTGCAGCTACTTTGAAGAGTGAGTGAAAGAGCTAAAGAAAAAGTCATATAGCATAAGTGTATGAGTACTTATTATTAAGGAGCAGTAATCTTAAGGCGATACGAGTTCTCAGTTGTGAGTCAACATGGTAACTCAGGGTAGTTTATCTCTCTTTTTAGATTATATCTAAAATTTCTCTTTGCATCAGTGAATTGAAGCCTACGTTAATTATGAGTGCATTTGCTAGTCAAAAGTAAAAGTACTGTGACTAATTTATTGTTCTTTTCATGTGTTTTTTCCTGTAAATAAGAAGAAAAGTCTATTCTAAATGTAATTAGAAACCTAACATTGCTGACAATTTTTGAGGAGTTACACTTTAAGAACTTTGCATTTGTTTATTTATATTAATATAAATAGATCCAACTTGAATGTTGTCTCTGCTTTAATCAGGGATTTGGACCAATTTGCCTCCAAAAGAGAGGCTTTCATTGGGGAAGGCCATATACACATACATATTAGTATTTGAGACTTCTGTTTATCTGTCTTTTAATTAATATTCTGTATAGAAAGAAGAAAGCAAGGAGGAATAGATTATTTTTCTGTCTCTAATTTCAGGGTTTTGTGATTATGTATTTAAAATAGTTTTGTTTATTTAAATGAATTAAACTAGTTATCTCTAGGATACTAACATACACAAAATGGAAATCATAAAATATGTAGCAGTTTTTTGCTGTCTAAAAAAAAATTATCTCACAGTGTTGTGAGCACAGATTTAAAGTATGAGCTAATAAGAGATTATGTCAGAATGTATTGTTTTAGTATTTGGTATTCTGTTTTTACAAATAAGTTATGCATGCTTACCAAAGTGACGTGCGGAAACAAACAATAAAAAAAGATAGTTCTGTCTCTGTATCAATTGGACAGGTATATGTGCTCTGTTTAGAAAGAAATTGTTACCAGATTACCGACAGATAATAAAAAAAAACCCATTTATTTCATTTGAAGTTGGAAATGCCTGCCTCATTTTTAAAGGAAGGCTGTAATGGGACTCAGCAAATCACTCACATGTATTAGCATTAGGTTAATCAGTACATTCTTTACATCCAAAACTGGTTATGTTTTCATATTGCTCAGTGCTGCTTCTGCTGTGTACTCTTGAGTCAGTGCAACAAGTCTCCAGTGCCAAAATTTTCCTGTTTGTGGATAAAAGTAGAGAAGCACACTGCAAGTGTCATGCTTTGCTCTGTCTTCTTGCCATTAGTTTTAACGTGTATTCCCCTTTTGCCTTAGTAATACAGATAATAATCTCTTTGCAAGGAACCACTTGGGGAACCATGCAGCAATTTTTTTAAATTTTTTTGTCAGTGGAAGATGCTGGACTAAGTATCTTTTCACAGTGCAGTTTCTTACCAGTATAGATTTGAGATAGGTGGTGTTTTAGGGTTTTTTTATTAATAAAAAAGTTGATTTTAGCTCAAAGTGCTTTATGGATCACTGTGTAGGATGACTTCTTGAGTAGTAGTGTAGAATTGGAGGCTAGGGTTATTGGCTGTGGTTTTTATTTACACACCTTTTTTTGAAAGCAAGGGAGTAGGACATGCCAGATTCTGTATCTGATGTTGAAGGACAGAGTGCTTGTGTCTGACACACATGAGCAATTGTTCAAACATAGATTATAAAGAAAACATGAGCCTTGTAACATTAGTTGCTGTATTGAGTTACCTCTCACATAAATATTAGTTATGCAAGGTGAGAGCTGTCAAGGACTGAACTCACATGTTCACCTGAGTTTTAAGAAGCTATTCAAACGTTTATATGGGCATAAAAATTGATGGAGTGTATCTTCTATTTGCATGTGTGCAGGTTGGGTTTTTTGTTTTTGTTTTTTAAAAAAACCTTTCACTTTTCACCACTCTTTTTGGGTGAAGAAATTTTTCCTAATATCCAGTCTAAACGTCCCCTGGCCCAACTTGAGGCCATTTCCTCTCATCCTATCACTAGTTTCTTGGGAGAAGAGACCAAAACACCCACTTTATCACAACCCACTTTCAGGTAGTTGTAGAGAGCTTTCCTTTTTCCAAATATTTTTAATAGGTACCTGTTAATTAAGCCAACTGTTTACCCTGTCATTAACCTGAAAAAAATGAATACCATCATCTTGGTTGTATTAAAAAGTTAGCTCTCTCTTATATAGCACTTACTCTGTTCATAGTCCTGACAATGTTGAATTGTATTGTGTTTCAAGAAGTCAGTGACAAAGTCATAAAAGAGCTGCTTGTATTTTTCATAACCTATGTGGATGTCAATTTGAATATGGGTAAGCAACAATAGTTCATTAAAAAAAAAAAAAGGCAGATTTTCAATTTGAGATATCAGAGTTGTGATTCTAAGCCATACCTCTTTTTTGGGGATAAAAAAGTGCAAATACATTAAGTTAATGTTAATACCTCTAAAGATCTTCGAACAGACAGTGCTGATTATTGTTTTATACTTCTCATTTTCTTAATCCTTTCATTTTTGTTTTGCAACTTCATCTTTTTACTTTGTCCTAGACCACAAATTTTTAAGAACTTCATTAAAGCAATTACAAGACAATGAAGAATTTTGAGAGGTCTCAAAATAAGAGAAATGTAGCCACAAGGTGTCACTAGAATACAAGTTTAAAAGACACTTTCTGTTTAAACTCCTTCACTGAAACTTATTCCTAATGTGTGTTGTGCTTGTGTACCAAACTTCCAGATTTGTGGAATCATTCTGGTTTGCTGGCTTTGCTACAGAGAGAGCAAATACAGAGATGGTACATTAAATGGGAAGGGAACTCTCAATTTTCCATGTTTCATCTGACATTGGATGATGCTGAGTTTTAATTGTGGGATTATTTGCCTAATGGGACCAGTTTATAGTTTGAAAAGTAATGCTATTTTGTCAGTAATACTAGAATTTGAAAAAGATAATGAAAAGGGAAAGGGGTCAATTTTTATTTGCTTTTGCTACTATACGGTATCTCAATAAGAGATAAGACAAAAATGTGACTAATCAAAGGAAAGAATTTATTACTGCATAAATATTTGGTTCTAAAGCATGTTTCTATTAAAAGAACTGATAGATGCCTCTAGAATAATGCTGTAAATGTGGGAAATAGTTTAAGCATATTCTTTTTCCTTTTTTAAATTTGTTTTAATTTGAAAAATGTTGATGTTTTCTAATACTAGTAGGTTGAACTAGCAGTAGTATAATATGTCTAAATTCTCTGTGTTTCCTGTAAAGTACTTGGCTGCTGTAGAAAACATGGTGTAGAATTATTATTTTAGAAGGTGTACTCCTGTATTAAATGTATTTATCAGTGCAGAGAGAATTTCTTGCTTTTCGTTTTATTAAACATTGATGATATTGTGTGGGGGTTTTTTTGTTCAGTGCTTCACCAGTTTTTTGCTACTAATGATTACACCATTTGTAATCCTCTGCCTGAGTGAAGACAAATTAAATTGTAGACCCTGTCTCATGAGCACTGAAAAAAGCAAAATGTGAAAAGAGTGTTTCAGTACTAAGGCAGTTCTAAACTAAGAAATATTGGTAGTTGTGCACAATTGTTGTGCAGGTAGTATCATGTGAAGAGATGTGATTTTTCAAGTATGGGCTAGACAAGATTTTTTTTCTTTAATTGTTTTCTCGGTCAGGCAGCCTCAGATACCTGTGCTTTATACTGGTGATGGTGCAGTCATTTTATTTTTCTTTCCACTTGGGAGAGTCACTCATTGGAAGTAGTTACTGATTAGGCAGCAGTGTCTCACTTTCAGCCTCACTAGTAGGTCTCTGACATCCTTATCTGTAGTAGATACCCATTTGCAGTTTTCCTGTACTTAGTGGAAACTTAGTGATAATAATTTGCCAAAAGACATTCTGAATATGGTTCAATTTAAGAAGATGTTGAAACAAGTGAGCAGTTAAGTCTTGAGGAAAAGAGCAGTTGAAGCACTGTTCCAGGTACCTGAAATAAACTGAGAAGAAAGCAATGTCTGCAGATCTAGTTTAGCACTAGCTTTTTTAAACAAGTAATTCTGCTTTCTCCCCCAGTGGAGAACAGTGGTGTTCAGAAAAAGCACATAGACATCCAAAACAGGCTTTTGAACATGGCTTTAACTTAAAATGCAACTCTACTACGTCACTGACCTAATTGAAATATGTAGACTAAGAGTTGCTGGCAGGAGCTCTGGTAAGGCCTTCAGTTAGTCCGAAAAGCATTTGAAAAATTTTTCATCGCTAAGTCATTAGTATACTTATAAAAGGACTTCTTGCAAATTGAATTATTAGATTTGGGCAACTTGAAACCATCTTTACCGTAGTTACCACACTTGAGAAATACAAATGGTTGCATAGGCAACATGTTGATGACTTATTTTATTTGTACTGTGCTTTGGGAAACATTGACTGTTGTGTAAATACTTTATTTCTAACTGTGCAGATATGCTGATCTTTCAGAGTTTAGGAAAGAAATCCACTTTGCTGCACAATACAACTTAGCTTTTCTTTATTTCTGGATAACTGAAATCTTAAAATCTTTTCTGAGTTCTAATACTGTATGTAATACAGTGATAATGTCCAGAGAGAAGTAAAAAATATCTTGGTTTGTATAACAGAAATGTATTATAAAAAAGCAATTTTGAAATGTCACTCCAGACCTTTGAGGGTTTTCACTGACATTATTTTCATAAATCAATTTTCACTGTAGGCATGCAGTTTGGGGTTGTTTTTTTTCGGAGGTGGGGTGGGGAGAAGAACTAATCACCCTTTCTAGTACAAGGTGATCATACTGAGGGATCTTATATTGTCAATTTTCCAATACCTTGCTTTTTAACTTTTTGAAATACAAGGAGTACTGCATCCAGCTCTGGGATCCCCAGTACTAGAAAGACATGGACCTGTTACAGAGGATCCAGAGGAGGGCACAAAAGCGATCAGAGGGATGGAACACCTCTCCTATGAGGACAGGCTGAGAGAGTCAGGGTTCTTCAGCCTGGAGAAGAGAAGGTTCCCAGGGGGACCTTATTGCAGCCTTTCGGTACTTAAAGGGGCCTTATAAGAAAGATAGGGATAGACCTTTTTATTAGGGCCTGCATGGATAGGGCAAGGAGTAATGGTTTTAAACTAAAAGAGGGTAGATTTTGACTTGATACAAGGAAGAAATTTTTTATGATGAGAGTGGTGAAACCCTGGCACAGGTTGCCCAAAGAGGTGGCAGATGCCCCATCCCTGGATACATAGAAGGTCAGGTTGGCTGGGGCTCTGACCAACCTGATCTAGTTGAAGATGTCTCTGCTCATTGCAGGGGGTTGGTCTAGATGACCTTTAAAGGGCCCTTCCAACCCAAACCATTTTATAATTCTATGAAATGATTTCTTGAAGTCTCTGGTTTAGTGGCTAGGTGCTGCTTGATTATGTTTCTATCTTCCAATGTTTAAACATCTTTTTTTTTTTTTCCAGTATGTGTTCAATCTGGTATTTTTTTTTTTTTTCTGAGAGGTGATAGTCTCAGATTTTTTCAAACAGCGTTGATCATCTACACAAGATCAAGAAAACTATTGCCTTGTCTGGGACGGACTGTTTATTGATTTAAAAGATCCCTTTCTTCATTTCATGTTATGTATACTTTTGATCTTAAGCTTGCACTTCTCATTTCAGCTCCAAATGTGGCCCTAGTGATATAGAAGCTCATTTCTCTACAGACGTAATCAATAACATTTTTCATCAAGAACTTTATCAGGGCAGCTTTTTTTTCTTCTCAAATTCCTTCTCTGTCTCTGCCATAGCAATTTCAGTTATCCTAATCTACAGAGCTAGTGTGCATTTAAGCTGTTGACAACCTGTCAGACAGGTCATCCTCTGAAAATGAGTATTTATCTGAAAAAGTCTGTGTAGAGGTGTCAGTATGGCTTGTATAGAAATACCTGAGAAATGTGAGAGCGCCTGCCAATGCAGTTTGTTGTATATGAATTATGAAAAAGTATAGTATATTCTTTTCTTATTTTTGGGTTTATAGTTTAGAAGAAACAGTTAACTTTTTAAGACATCTAGATTACATGTTTCTCATGTTTGACATAATCATCCTTTTTTTGGTAGTATGGTTAGAATTTCTGTGTATTCTGAATTTTGATGTATTCATTGTGAGTTTCTCAAACTGTAAATTGTTTCTAGGTCCGTTTTTAAGCTGTTTCACCTCATAAGAGATCTGACATAGGTGAAAATTATCAGTAGTTATTCAGCTTGACAGTGATACATAGAGATACATCTAAACACTAAATTATCAAATTATTAATAAAAATTCTACAGCAAGTTGTATTTTAAAGTTAATGTTGCGTAAGACAAATCTGTGTTTAAAAGGCATCTTCAACACTTTTTTACTTTAAACCTTCTTCTGTGATTTCAGTTACATTCCCAAGAGCTAGAATTAACTGTGAGAACTTGCCATACATATTTACAAAGAGAGGCCTTTACAAAAGGAAATCTTGTTTTGCCAAATTTATAAGGATTCTGGTTTCGTTTATTTGCTTGATCAATGATGGCCATCTGTTGAAGTTGTTTGATGCCATTGCATAAAGCTTATCTTTTTCCCCATTTCTCAGCAGGTAATGGGCATGGTTTGTTGATGTGTATTTGAAACACTGTACCACACATACAGTTACACATTATGAATATTCAAATTGCATACGTAAAACCAACTAATACACTTACGTGGATTCACTTTTCAGTTTCTAAGTTTATAAAGCCATCTGTCAGCCAACACTAGGCCAATCTCAGTTGTGGAATAATTTGGATGATGTTAAAAATTTTATAGTAAAGCAGACTGGTCTGTGGTTATACTTGAATCTTTGTTCACAAACCTCAGGTTATCTGTGTAGCACATTTTAAAGGTATAAATCAGTGTATGAATGGGAAAGCCATAAAGTAAACTGCTTTATTCATTGTCCTTTTTCTCTTCAGAAGGAACTTGTAGAACTTGTGTTGAACTTAAGCCTCTTGAGCTTGGACTGTACTTGCTCTTTCTCATCTCAGTTTCACTTGAGAGGACTAGGCTGATGGTTCCATTTGATGCAGCTTTTAAATAGTTTTCTGTTCCATGAAAGGAATATTCACCCTCTAATATGGAAGAAGATAGGACACAAGAAAATGAAAAATCAAGCTGAAAAGACCAACAAATAAAAAAGAACAAATTAGGTGCAACAGAGAATCAAATTTATAGGAAGTAAGACATGTGAAAGTGTGCATAAGCGTCTTCAACTGGCAGAAATGAGTGAGTGAAGGAAAGAAAGCAATGGAAGAGAGAGATCATGAAGAGAAAATACAACATGCTTGGGAAAGAAAAAATTAGTGTAAGTGAAAAATGTTTTGAGAGAGAATGTTGTTTACAGTAGGGATAATTACAGGAAAACCATGTGTGATTTATCATTTTGAGGCTGCTATTGGAAGCAGTTAGTTTATTATTTGTAATGTCTTCTAAAAGAGAGAAGGAGTGATCTTTGTAAAACACCAGATTCTGCATTTGGGTTTTGATTTTTACCATGAAGCAATTTCTACGGCTTTATACTTCCATGCTTGTTTTTAATTTCTAAGTTTGGGACAAATATTTCCATACTTCACTGGAGATGTAATAAAGATCTTGAAAATTTTAGATACTCTGAGTAACATCATTAGTGATCAGTAAAGTGGCTTCATTACATTTCTTCATACCATTTTCTTTGTTGTTTATATTGGGGAATAAGAGCAATGGTGGAAGTTGTATTAAGTATTGATTTCTAGATCTGTATTCTCTTCGATTATCTTGACTCTTTTAATGGCAAACTGCAAAGTTGGCTAATCAAGCTGCATTCTCCTTAACAACGTAAGTGCCCTGTTGAGTCAGATGAACAGGCACCTCACCCTGTGTCCTGTCTGTGAAACCGAGAGTAGGAGGTGCTGGTTAGGGAAAGCCTGTGAGCCCAGCCATCCTCTGTGTTCTGTTCTCCTTATACTCTTCTGATCCTGCTCGTATAGGTTCATAGATTTCTTGTCCATTCATTTATCTAAGGTCCTTCTCTGACTGGGCTGTTACCAACTGCTTTCACAGCTGCTAGTGGCAGGAAATTCCAAATGCTCGTTAGCCACTGCTTAAAGAAAGTAGTTTTCTCTGTTTAGACAATTCTTTTACAAGTTTGTGTTGTCTAGTTCCAGTATTGTGGGATCTGGTGAACAACAGCACATCATTCACCTTCTTAACTCTTACTAAGATTTTGTGAATGTCAAGCATAGACCCCTCAACCATGTCCACTTTGGTTCCATCTACTCTGTTGCTTTTATGATTTTAGGTAATCTTCTCTGTGCCTTCTGTGCCTCTACCATGTACTCCTTGAGGTGTGGAGACCAGAACTGTACATGAGCACTTGAGATACAGGCACACCGAAGTGTTACAGAGTGACAAAACAACACTGTGGTGTTCTCGGCACCTTTCCCAACAACGTGCAATATTTCAGTGGTCCCCTGACTTTTGACTACCCAAAAAAGCTTATTTTCATGTGTAGTCTTGGAGACTGCACTAATGAGAACTTAGGCTCATTATCTCCCAGGCTATTTAGAAGCAAGATTATAGATCTCATGACTCTTCTGTTCTTCATATTGACAGTGTTTTGCAAATGAAAACCCTTTGGCTTTCACAGTTCCTTGACAAACTGTGTGACTCGCATGAGACTTGCAGTTTTGTTCAACTCTTACATTAAAGCTTTAAAATGTAAGGTTTGGTAGTATTTCTTTGGGTTGAAGTTGACGCACTGTTGACAAAGAATAATTCTCTGATATACTTTAGAAGCTAAAATCAAATGTAGTGGTTTTTTGGTGTGTTTTTTTTCTAATTTTCTTTTTTTATCCCCCCCCTTTTATCCAAAATATTCATGCTATACCTATCTGGGGATTTTCTCAAGTTGCACAATAGCTATCTTGGCTGAGGGGATGAACATGCAGGATCTTTAAGTTATATTTTTTAGTTAATGACTAGAACTATAGTCTTTTAAAATGAGTGAAACATTCTGAAGTTAAAATAACTCTTTTCTTTTCAAGTCCTCCAATGTAGAGTTGAGGGGGGAAATTTGTTTGTTGTTTTGCAAATTTATTTTTAAGTGTTTACAATTAAATTGGATTGGAAAAATCCTAAAAAGCCCTGTTGAATTTGAGGAACTTGAGTTTTTTCTGAAAGACTTGATTTTTCAAATGTGTAGGACCTCTGTATGGAGAATTTATACTAACTTTCCATGTGATTTGACATTACATGTTCATTTTCACATTAACTTCTCAGATGCCTTAGCTCTTTTTATGCCATAAAAATTTGGATAATAGAGTTTAAAAATAACTTTGTTTAAAAGAGCAATTAATTCAAAGGAGAGTAATGTGTCACTCTTTCTGTAACAAGCTTTTTAGAGTCTAGAAATTAAGGGTTTAAATGTCATATGTTTGGACATTTGAAAAAATCAGGAGTAAATTTCGAGTACGTAGTATTAAAGCATGCGATCAATCTTAACTGTGCCTTGGGGTGTTTCCGTACAGCAGTTATGTTTTTCAGCGCATATTAATAAGCTTGATAAAATAATTTCTAAGAACTACTGAGCTCAGCTTTTCAAAATTATTATTTTAATTACAGTATTGGTAGCAGAACAATTTTTTGTGTAAATGAATATTTATGAAAACTTTCATTGATGTTGCACAATTTTAATTATTTCTTTTTCACTTTAGTGATGCTAATGTTTTGTTTGGAGGGCGAGGGTTATTTTTGCTTTGTTTTTTTACAAGAGTATTCTTGATTTTGATTTAATTGGCAGGAAGACTAAATCTGGGTGAAATTGTGTGTACGAGTATGCATAGACACTGTTCCCCTTCAGATTGTATTTCATACCCCCCTTTTTTTTTTTAAGGGAAGGATTTTATGTATATTTAGATGAAAACTGGGTTTAAAACTTCGGTAGATCAAAATACAGTGAAGGGCTGGCGACATTATTGCTGATGATTCCAGTTAGTAGTAAATTATAAAGCATATATAACAGCTGTAAGGAGAGATGACTTCCTGTGTCGTATTTCATCTTGCCTTCGTAGATAAGTGTGTAAATGAAAGGGAAACAAATTGTTTCAATATGGCAAATCTGTATTATTTCTTTGGAGTGAAAATGAATGAAATTGAAATAATTCACTCTTCGGTGAAACTAGAAACTGTAAATGTATTTTATCCTCTGGCTGTGGATTGACATACGGCAGAATAGTAATAAGAGAACATTCCTCATACTATCAACAGTAGTCAGACAGATTCACGAGCACTGAATTACAGTCAAGAAAAAGGGGTTCACCGTATTCTCATGTAATTTACACAGAGGCACATGTAATTCATCATTTTAACAGAAGCTGCTGTTCACTGTTAGAAAATGTATTTTTTCAGTCTCTTAAGCCCTTTCTATCCCTTGTACTTATTGAAAGTTTGTAGTTACCTGTGCCTCATCTGCATCGTCTATGCATGACCTGATTCCAGCAAAGATACTCAAGGCTCTTTACCATCATCTGGCATGTGGGCATGTGCTGGCACCATCACATCTAGCACCTAACTGGTCTTCCCCATAGGTGTCTGGAAGTGAACATAAAATAAGGTTGGGGGTCAGCAGCAGAATACTTGAAAAAAATACTTTGTTTCTGACCCACAGTCTCTTGGCATTTTGTAGAGAATGAGACATCCTTGAAAGGTTCACAGTGCTATATGCAAGTTGAGCTTGTGGGGTTTGTAGTAATGATACACAAGCAAGTTAGCAGGAGAAGTATCTGCAACCACCAAAACTTTTCCTGTCACGTATGTGAATGCAAAGAAAATCAAAGCCAAACTGTTCTGATCATTCAAAAGACAAATCTTTCTGTCTTGCTGATGGGTGTGGCAAAGTAGCTAGGAAATGCCTGTTTTCTAGAAATTTTAGTTGTGTTTCTCAATTCTGACTTGCATGATTTGGTTTACAGAGTAATAGTATGCTGAAGTACATACCAACAGTTCATTCTTTGACAAAAATTGGTTCCTTTATGTTTTTCATAACTGGTAATTATTAAGAATTCTTCTGTTACTAAGACTTCAATGAAAAACTTAGGACACTGTTCTTAAGATAGCTTTCCTTGCCTTATCTGTTTCTTATTATCAGTGTGAATGCTGGAGAAGTGCAGATGCTCACTTTAGTTTTCGTGTGACATGTGAGATGCTTTGCAGAAAAGTATGCTGCTAATTATTTAATTTTCTGGTATGTAAGAATTGTTTGGAGACCACTACTGTCAAATATGTTACAGAATGGAACTCTGTAACTTTTCACAGAAATAGTTTGATAAGGATAAAGACTGTCTGACTTCACAGCAACGTAACTCTAGAGGCCAATGTAAGGTAACGTAAATTGCCAGAGGAGGCTAATCTTGCTACATTGCACATACGATTACGAGACAGCAGAGAACCTCTTCCAGGACTTGACAGAGGGCATGAACCTAAATGTGGTGTTTTGAATGCCTTTTAGAGAATCCTTTTTATATTCACTGATAGTGCTGGGGAACCTCAGGTGACTATTCCCGCAACGTAGCTCCGCAAGTTGAATGCCTGCAACTAAACGTGAATAATTCGTCTTTCCTTTGTGAATTGTTTCTTGTTAGGAGTGTTCATCTTATGAACTGGAGATATGCATGTCATGGAAGAGATTACTAGTGTTCCTCCAAAGAAGTACTACAAGAGCAAGGTGCAGGAAAGCCTATGCTCAGGAAATTACTATTGGATTGATATTAGAGAAAAAAAATACTATTGGAAGATATTTTCAGAAACGGTGCTCCGAGTTTAATTAGATGTGCATCACTTTTGAGGCGGAGGAAATGGTACAAATGAAGTAGAGAGGATGTAGCTAGGAGATGGAGGTTAACGGGATGGCTTGTCTGCTCAGATAATCTGCTAGGATTTCGATACATCAAACATCTATACTAGATAAGGCAAGTGTGAAAGAGAAAACATTAGTGCTTTGGCAGAATAGCATTTAGGTTTGTATTTGGTAGGCTGGAGAGAAGATGGGACTCTGGAATTTTAAAAGCTGATGAGTCTAGACTTCTTATTCAAGGGGCAATAGACAATCTACATTTTACTGGCATTTGTTTCTGTATTGTGGTTGTCTTGTATTTGTCATTATCAGAAATAAGGTGACTGACATGAGTTAACTTGAATTTTGGAAAAAATATGTTTTTTTGTGTTTTTTTTAAGACAAGTCTGCTGAGTTATCACACACTTGTAATAAAATGTTTTGGCTTGTTGAATTAAATAAAAAAATTTCCAAGCTGGAATTTACAAAAGATGCATTTTAGACACAATATTAGTTTGTGTCTAAAATTAATCTGATAAGGCATTTAGCAACTTGGGGAGTTGACTGAACATTTTTTTTCTGTGCTATAAGCTTGTTTAGTGCACATTTCTTTCAAAAATTATTGTTAAAGAAACCTCCAATATAATAAGCTAGGGAAAATTGCTTAAAGCAATGCACGGAATGCAAACTGAGTGTTTGCCCAGGTTGGCCCCTTTCCTCTGTTAGCTTTGGCAACTATGGGACGTCAATTAAAAATGTGATGCATTGTTCTGTGTGTTTTGGGGTGATGGCATTTAAATGTTTTTTATGGGAGGTAGGGAGAGTGAGAGAAAGTACTGTTCTTGACCAGCCTCTTCAAGACTTCATTGGTGTATCATTTACAAAATCATTAACTGATTTAAAAATTGTGCCTTCGGTCAATATTTACTCTGTTTGAACTTACTTGACACTTTTTCTCATTTTGTACTGTGTATGACTAGTGTTTGATCTGTTCAGAAACAAACCACCAAATTTGTTTAGTGGTTACATTAAAAAAAAATGCAGGGAGGGAGGAGGCATCTAGGCAATGAAGAAACAGCTGTTATCCCATTTTATTTTAAAGTAAGCTCAGTGGTACATTATTTAAAATCACCGTTTTGGTGAAATTAATAATCTAATCTTTATTATGCAGCTTCATGGCATACATTTTAAATTGCATCATGGCAGTTGAATACAAAGTTGAATATACTTGTTCTCTTCTCTATTACCTAAAAAGGAAATGTTTCAGTATGAAAATTTTACGGTCATTATATCAATTTCTTAAGTGCAGGTGGGAGGAATTACTATTGATTTAATAGATTTAATAGTTCGTATTCAAAATCTATGGAACAGAAGTAGTATTTTGCAGCTGAGTAACTGCAGAGTGTAATCGTTCAGGCAGAATTCTGAAAGCTGTAAAACTAGAAAATTACATTCTTTTTCAGGCATAACTGGACTTGAATATCTTTGTTCATTTTAGCTTCTAGTGAATTATATCTGCATAAGGAGCTGAATTATGTATTTCATTTCAATTGTTCAGATAAGAATTTGTTTTGGGTATTAAAATTGGGAACTGTATGCAGTTGCCATGGAAATGACTTGAAGTAGTTGCAGTATTTAAGAGAAAACAGAGGTCACCACAGGAGTCACAAACCATGGAGAGTGCTTTTATACAAGGTGCATCGGATCAGGCTGATAGGAAAGGACTGAGCTTTTTGGTTCTCTGCAGTGTTTTTACTATTTCTAGTGGCCTTTTTAAAGGAGATGAGAGGGTTTTTTTGGGGTCCTCTGAATGTCTTCTGTTTTGCTTCCTCCCATACTTTACTCCTTTTTGCACCTTCTGGTTTTCAGAATCAGTCAGTGCTACTTCAGACATCTGATAGAAGAAATGTCTTAGCAGTACTATGGAGCTTTCCTACCCACCTAGTCTTTTAAGGAGAACTTTTATGTTGATGTTGTAGATATCTTGTTTTATGGGTCAAGCAGGTAATGTACAAACAGGTCAGTTCTTCAGTTATTAATAAGCTACAGCCCAGTTATTACAGTGGTTTCATCACAGTTGATGAAAATACTCCTACACTGAGCAAGCAAAAGTTCCATGGAGATGGAATAGATTAATGTGTCTCATCTTAACAATGGAAGACTTGTCATAACAGAGGAATATGTACAAATTAGTATCACTGTAGGGGAAGAAGGAACTTTTTTTGTGGTCTTGTGCGTGATTTTCAACTGTTCAGCCATGGTGATATAGAGTGGACTTCTTGCATAATAATTATAGGTACGTATTTTCAAAATTCTTAACTTCATTAATGTAACAGTTAATGGATGTGGGAGTTACAGTGAGTAGCTAAAATAAAGCAATAACCATCAGTATCGAGAACCAAAATGGGGAGATCTTATCCAGATATCCTGAAATACACTTGTGCTTTTCACTTTGAGTGGCAGATTTTTTTCATTTTAAGATGTAGGAGACAAATACGCAAGAAATTCTGTGAACTTAATTGCCATCATCTAATTAGAATGTGCTGTGCCATAGTTGGAGGCACAGCGGGAGGATGGTCTTTAAAAATATAGCTGAAAATTTTACTCTGTAGAATTATGGCCACACTTTAGGGTTAGAAGAATTGTCATTTATAGTTCCTATAACATTAAAGCTTTAATGAATAATAACTTACTCCAGGGTCACTGGAGTAATTTTTGTGGCCCATTTTCTGGAATACCATTTCTGACAACTTCTGGTTTAGAAAACTGTTAACACAGCTGGTTTCTTGGACTAGTGACTAAAACACAACTCCTGTATGCCATGTTATCTGTCACTACTTCATCTTTCTGCAGAAAGCCTTGCTGGACTTGGTGGGTTGTTCCTCCTGGTCTTTCTCTGCCTAGAGCTCAATATTAGCACTGAGGTGGGGGTTTTTGAGGCTGAGCTCGTGACTCATACTTTCTTCTCTTAACATTTTATGCTTGGACTGGGAGTTGGTACTGCCATGCTGAGTGTGTGGGAAACTCTTCTTGTTGAAAGAAAAACAGTCCACTGAGTTAGATGTAAGCAGGAACTCCAAGGATCAAACTGGAGACTTGCTTTTCTCTTCCCCTTCACTTTCTCCACAGTGGTAGAGATACATGGTGCAGTTGTCAAATCTTTGGATCACTGTTGGGTATCTTCTGCTGGCTGTGCATACTTGACAGGAGTATCATACCCCGTGTGTGAGTGAAGAATAATTCTTGTTCATATGCACAATAATTAAATGAGAAAAACATGCTCTTAGATTAAACATGAATGTCCTCCTCACCCTCAGCGCAGTCCCTTAGTGACTGTCTACAGGCCAGTCATCAGTCAAGCAGGAAAGTGCTGGTCTTGTCATTCCCTAGAGCTGCTGTCATCTTTCTGCTGCTTCTCAGAGGGTTTCTGTATCTTGTCAGATGAATCTTTTTTCTTCTGTGTTTTTTGATGATCTTAATTCTCTGCTGAGCTAATGCCAGATAGTAACAGTTTAAAGCAATCTCATGTTTGTGCTTTTCTTTTGTGTTTAGTTTACCCTGTATGGCTTAATAGCCTAAACATGCTGTCACACGCAGACAATGGTAGTAAAGACAACCAGAGCTCATTGTTAATCTATCTCAGTAAATCTGAGACCTGGGTCATACTGCAGGGAAGAGGGAGGGAAAAATTAAGAGGAAGAGTTTCATACTTGGCCCAGGACAGGTCTTAATCCCTCCCTGGAACTGGCTGTTGTTATTCTGGCAGCATATTGCTGTCCTGAGTTGGAAGATGCTTAGAAAAATTTGGACAGCTAGGTGAATTCTGTGTTCAACCATGATACAATGGCTTGTAGGTACTGATGTTAACTTAAAGTAAAATGGGTCAAATGGTGTCAACAGAATTAGGAAGGATGTTTTGTTGATGTGAAAATGATGTGATATTTATGCTAGGTAGGATTTGGAACTGCTTCTACAATTGAGCTGGCAGATATATATGGCAGGAAGCCAAGATTATTTATAAAGCATTTTTGTGCATCTTTGGATAATGTAATTGGATTAATACATAAATGCAGGATAATACAGTTCTTGTCAATGTGACTCCGATTTATTCTTAAAGTTACTATCAGAAAATCAGCCTGATAATTACTGTATTTAAAGGGAAACAAATGCTACACTGTCTTCTGTCTTGATCCCAATTTTATGGCTCTTACTTGAAATAGCAAAATGGTTATTTCATCCTAGATAAAGACAGCTGGCTTTCTCCAGACTTTCTTCAAAAACAGAGTATTAGCCTGATCAGAGGGATTAAACAACATCTTAAGAATTGTGTAGCTTGTGAATCTCAGAAGAGATTGGAGAGGTTTAGAAAGCCTGGACAGAAGAGAGGCATAGGAGGATAAGCTCTTAAGGTAAAGAAAGCCTTTTAAAGTGAGGGCATTAGCTGAAGGGCGAAGTAAGCTGTATATGGAAGACAGGATTTGGAGCAAGTGTCATGTGCAAAACGTAGAAACGTGGACTGTGCAAAGCAAGCTTAGAGAATACTTGGGAATCCTGAAAAAACTAAAAGAGTTTATCGTTCTGCCTAGAAAGTATGTTTGCTTCTAATAACTACTGTAATAGACTTTTTAAACCTTTTCAAGTAAGTCTACAACTGCATCTAAATTAATGAACTAAATAGTCCCAAGTACCGTTCTTTAGTCCTGAAATGAATGGTCACAATTGTTACACTTTGGCCACATTCATCCTGTTAAACTCTCTCAGCTTCCAGAATGGATTGACCATCCACATTGCCCTTTGGTGGGAATAGCTTCTGGCCCATGTGGACCCTCAAGCAGGCCTTGAGAAAGGATTGCCCGTTGGGCTAGGCTGGAATCATGCCGGGACAAGTCTAACACAATAGTGTAGCTAGAATAATCTCAAGACTGAATTCTGGAAGAGTTTTCCATGTGCTTTCATGCACAATCACATAAGAGTGCAGAGTGGGGGAACAGCTTGGAGGTAGTGGACCTAAGATGGGGGCCATCAAGTCCATGAAAGGTATGGCTTCAGTTTGCTTGAACAGTATGTTTTAAAAAATTTGGAAAGTTGTGTGTGTGAGGTTCAACTTGTTAAATGATTGATTTGGAGAGCTTTGATAGTCATTTTTCTGACACACCAAAAGCATCTCAGTATAAACTGTTCAGTCACACAATAGATAGATGTGTGAGCTCTATACATATATTCTGTTATGATACAGAGTGAAGCAATAAGATATGTTACTGATGATGTCTTTAGGTTTTGTGGAGTGCGTGCATAATATTTTAAAATTCCTTTAGCTTGTAGTTATCATCCTTCTGCAGATGAGGAAAATAAAGCTAAAATATACTGGCTAATCTGCTTTTGTTTGCAGAACAAACTAAAATCACAAACTTATTTTTAGTGCTTGAATGAAGGGTTAAGATGCTGTATATTAAATAGATGCAACCTTAGTTTATGCATTTTTAATAGGATACAAGATGAATAAGTGAGTGAAAGAAAACATGTATTCAGCAATTGCCAAATCCAAGATCACACTCTTTCTGCAGCATGTAGGGAATAAGAAGTGCAGTGTCAGATACTTTTATATAGAAAGTTTATCTTCTGGCCCAAATTGAGATTTAATATTTTAAAATCTCTTCTGTTTTGATCTTTGGTGCCATTTCGTTAATCCCAAGTTGTGTATCATCTCTGGACTGCTTTTAGGAAGATGGAATGAGTGATGAACCTGCAGAGATCTAATACTGTTGCAGGGGGATGGTGAAGCATGAGAGTTACTACCTTTACTGAATGAGAACCCTGGTGGTAGCATATTGCAGTGATAGAGTTAATATTCAGTTAAATAAAAGTGGAAAAGGAGCAATAGTGCAAGGGAAGGAGTGAGAAATTAAGTGGTATCTTTTCAGAAGTCTGCCTTATTGCTGGCTGCATTGCTCCTCTGGGATTTTTCTACTGAGTGCAAGAAAATCAGCAAGCTCTTCTTGAAAAACCCAAGATGAAATTACTGCCATAAATTTTTTTTTTTTTCATGGTGTAAAACCTTAATTTAGATGGGGAGCGTTTATTACTAGTGTTTTTCTGGCATGGCTAAGTTCAATTAATTTCAGATGACAAGCTCAAGGGGTTCTTCCTCTCCCCCCTCACATCCCCTGCTTCCCAATATGTGGAAAGTACAATTTGTTATTGGTTTGCCGTGGGCTCTGGAGACCTCATTAAGGGCCCAAAAAGGGCTTTCTGTCTCTGCTGTTGGACTCCTTTCTGTTTTCTGTTGAACTGGGGCAATTTGCATTCTCACATGGAAAGGAGTACAAGGGCTGGAGGATGAAAACTGTTAGGTTTATATTGCTTGCCTGTTGATAAAAGTCATGATACGAAATTAAAAAAACTGCTGCTCTTTAGGCTCTAGTGTTATAGTGAAATTTTCGATGCAGAGGCAGATCAACTTTGAGATGGGAATGTAAGCAGCAAATCTCAAGTAATTTTTGTTGACAGTTCATATGCAGGACGTCCGCTTGTTTGACGGTAAGGAAAGCTGCCAGCAAAATACTACATTGCGTCACAGTTCTAAGACACCATGCTAACATTTCAGATTCCTATTCCTATCAAAATACTGTTAAGAGCACCTCTTGGAAGCAAGACACTGGGCTTTGTAGTCTGCACAGTAGTTCAAGACATTATATTAGAGCAGTATGCATATGAGAACTATCATATATGTGCAGTGTATTTTCATAGCAAAAGCCAATATGCCTGTAAGAAACTATTTATTCTATTCTTACAGTAACTTTGAGGTTTAACATGAAATGCACACAGTCATATCTGACTAGCAAACAAACTGGTAATTGAATTCTAATTTAAAGCCGTCTCACCGACGTAAAATAAAGTAGGAGTTCAATAAAACTGATTTTCTTATATAAGCGGTTGATTCCTTTACTCTTTTCTTTGTTGTTGTCTTGTAATGAAATAATGTGTAGCAATGTAGGATTGATTGTGCCTTTAGTATTTTCACAGTGTTTTCAGTGGCAGTATAAAACACATACACACACATGCACACACGCATTTATGTATCTATATATACATGAACACACACATATAAACCTATATAGAAGGATTTTAAGACTACTTTCAGGAAGATTAAATAAAGGTCCTTTACAAATATAACCAATAATTCTTTTGAATTCACATTGTATGCTAGTGTAATACTCGGTTTATATATGTAATGCAACATACAATTCAAAGAAAGTTGCATACAATTAAGATCAAACTGGGAATATTGAATATCTAGTTAGCTAAATACTACATGTAATAATATTTAAAACATGATTTTTTAATACAAGACTTCTTAAAATTGTTCTTTCCATCTAGAAGGCTATATATCTAAGAACTATAATTTGTTCATTAAATAAAATATTATAGGAAATTCAGAATAAACTACTTATAAATTTCCTTTCCTAAATTCTCAGTTCTGAAAAGAACTGTATGCTCAATGTTACATATCCCTAAAATTAATTAAAAGATTAACAATGCTTCAGAAAAATCTTTTAGTTTAGAATAAATGTATGACAGCCTGGAAAGAATATTTTCTGTAAAGTTTTAAAAAGGGCTAACATGGATTTTTATGGCATTAAAAAGCCCACTTTCTTTTTTGGAGGTAGGATCCTCCAGAGTGTAGTTGTTAGTTTGTTAAAAATGAAAACTAAATGGTACAAACTGTTGTAGCAGAGACTTGATTGTAGGAAAAGTTCTTTATGGGAGAGCAATTCATGTTTTAAACTTGCATGTTGACAATGATCAGTGCCTTATCTTATTTTGGAATTACGGTGCCATTAGATGCCAAGAATTCTGGAATTTTTTAAACCATCAGAATGTTTATAATACAACTCTTGTTAAAGGAATAAGCTGTACTTCCAAAGCTCATGAGCAATGAGTTCATAAAGAAATCCTGATGCTATGCTCTGGATACCTATCAGAAACTGGTACATTGCAGGGCTGGTTTTGTATCTATTGTTTTTCAGAAGCTGTGAAACTATGATATTAATGTGCCAGAAATACCTGGTTGCTGCCAGGGTATCTTTCCAAATCAATGAATATGCACCTTTGCCTTCAGTAAGTAAGTTTGGAGAAGGCTGTCAGGTGACATCCTGAGTGCCCAACTTGGTGCTTTTAATTTAAACTCCTAATAAAGTCAATGAGAGTCTTCAGAAGGGTGTTCAGACAGCCTGCACTCCCAACAGGAGTTGCTTACTCCTAGTTAATGTAAAAAGCTTTAATATTTTTTTTTTTTTTATTAAGAAAAGCCCTGGTTTATTGGGACTTCTCTAGCTAATCTCTGGGTCGTAACAGCAGCCAGAGAGACATATCAGAAGTCAGTAATGAAAGTTTTAGGCATGAAAAGAAACTAACCCAACTGAAGGGTTTCCAGTGAGTTGTACATTCTAGCACTAGGTGATTCCTTGGATGTAAGCCTTTTGGATTGCTTTCTTGAACCAAGATTGATTTTTAAGATACATAAGTCCTTTTTACGTGCCAGAGCCTTTTGTATATATGGAGCCTGTATTTGTTTTGATCCGAGCCTACTTGGCCCTTGCTGCCAGCAGTTGTGCCTAGCTGATGGAAAGCTCAGTGAGCCTGTCTAGGGGTGTGCTATGCCAAACCAGCAGAGCTCTAGTTTTCTATTTGGAGGTTTAGGTATGAGATAGAAAGTGTCCCCAAATATATTTAAATAATTAAAATGTTTTTAAACGAGTTTTACTGTCTACAAGTCTTGTTTAGAAAACATAATTTTGCATGTGATAATTAATGCATAAGAATGGACCCTTTAAACAACAAGGAACTTGCAAATGTGGTATAGTTGCTACAGCTTCTAGACTCTGACTATAATTCTTTCTAATCTAATCCTTACATCTTTGCTTTAAAAAAAAAAAAAAAAACAACAAAAAAAAACCCCCAAAAAAGAAAATCCTTGTCTGCCTTCAGGTTTTTAATCTTGGCTTTGCACTTTCTTTTAAAACAAAGTATGTTGGAAGTCAGATGCTCATAATTATATATTTAATAATTTTTAATATGATGTAAATTTACTTTTAATGTCTCAGAATTGTTGTAGACAGTTATTAACAGAATATTTACAATTTTCTCGTGAAAATGGATTAGCCTGTCTTACTTGCAGTTGTTCTATTGCTAGAATTAATCTAGTATTTTACTAATGTGCCAGAAAAGATGCTTGTTCCCAGAAAGAAAAGCTGAAATAGCTTTGATCTGAAGTTCTAGCATAAAATGAGAGTTTAGGAACGAGCATGTCCCGAGTCATTAAATAATAAGACGTGGCTTGTTCCATTTCAAACACAGCTAAGTTTCAGATGAATTTATTTAATGTGTATGGAAATGACTTGATGTTGCATTTGAAAAGTAATACAAGGGTTTTTTTGCTTACATCACAAATATAATGGGAAATCTGCACTGTTGAACATAAGGATCCCATTGAAAATTTGCTGTTTGTTCCCAGGTGATATGTGAGTAAATTTGTGTTGGTATGTGCAAAACTAATATTTATCTTAAAAATTACTTTAAAAAATACAACATAAATTATTATCACTCATTATTTTTTCGCGCAGGTTAATGGAAATAGGTGATCTTTGTCTTTATATGCATTAGGTACAATTTATTATATATAAAATACAACTTAGTTACATGTGTGAGTATCCAAATCCTCATTCGTAACCTGTGTGTCATCAACCCCATGGAAATATGCTTCATGAAGAAGCATACATGCACATTGTAGAAACTGTTTTCAGGTAGTTCAAAGTATTTTGTACTTATATTCTCTGACTTCAAGTAGTCTGTAAATGGAGAATTATGCAAATGCTTTCTGTGGTGGTGTTTGTGGAATGTTCTACAAAGATATGAATTAAAAGACAATTTCAAGAAAGTTTGAAATATTATTAGATTGAGCATCAGTAGTCTTCACAAAGATTATATTTGAAACGTTGCCCTGAGAAAAATTGCATGTGAGAGATTGTAAAGTAGTTTAAAAGGTCCACCACAACACAAAACTAACAAAAAACAGCACACACCCAGGCACTTTTCTGAAATAACCCTATTTTTTCCACCAAAGTAAGAAACATAGATGTATATATGGTCATATAAAATTATATTATAATTTAAATTATAAACTCTTTAGTCAGATAGAATTGTTCCAAAGACTAAGTTGACTTGAACACCTTTTACCACTAGAGAGGGCTATGCAATAACTAAAATTTTTTCTCTCCAGAAAAAAAATTCTCCAATTGCATTTTTCTTTCTTCACATTAAACAGATAAATGATTGATGTTCTTCAAATGGCAAATTAATTTACACTTAACATGCAGGCTTTAACTGTAGAAACTTGTTTGAATGACAATAATAGTTTCATTGCAAGTTATTTACATTTTTAAGGTTATAATTTACTAAAATTCATATAATTCCCTATTTGGCTAGATCAAAACAAAATGCTGCTGACATTGTTTTTAGCATTAATTTCATTACATGTGTTTGAAATTCAAAAAAGAAAAACAAAAAAATAAAATCCACCCCAAAAAAACCCGAACAAAAAACAAACCAACAAAAATACTACTACAGACCCTTAAAATAAGAATTTCTAATTCTTATTTTGCAGTCAGGTTCATCAGAAGTTACTGGAAAAGAAAGTTGGAATATAAACATAGTTTTGAAGATTGTCATCTTTAAAATTAGTATTTTCTCAATGGATCTATTATTTTTTCCTCCTCTTCAGTTGTATAGTTCTTTATAATTCTTCCTGTGTTTCTTTTTTAGTATACTCACAGACAACGTGTGAAATGAGTCCTGATTCAATATAGATGCTGTTTTTACTAAATCTTGACTTTACAGACCAGTTGTGTAGGCTTTTTTTAATCTATATCATTCTTCTGTTGAGTAGAAGTGAACGTTGTGATTGCTGAAATAACAAAATCAGTGTAATTACCAAAGGACTAAAATGTTGACTTACCTGACAGTGGTGTACTTGAATTCCTGTCTCCCATTGCTGAAGTTAAAACGTCAGCATTCAAGCCCAGAGATCTCATCAGGAATGTTTTTGCTATTTGGTATAGATTCAGCTAATAAAGGTGTACAAAAGCACTTTATTGTGCAGTTTTTAAAGGTTTGAATTTACAGAAATTAGACAACTTCTAGAATGCTGTGAGAGTCTTGGCTGCTTTTCTTTCTTGGAATTCAATAGCCTCCATTGTGTGAGTGCTCACTAGCACAGTATTTCCTTATCAGGAGTCCATAGCTATAGCAGCTGAAAAAGTGCTCCCCAATCTCATTAGTGACAATGAAGGTACAGCCGGAAAGAAATCGGTGATTTATTTTCTTTCAGGGGAAGGAGGGAAATCATGGCATGTTTTTATCATTATGGTTTGGTTAGCTTTAGGATACCTCATCGGGGGTGCCCATGAATAAAAATGAAAGCTAGTTACCTGGTTTACTGAAATGAAAGTTTGATACATGTTTGTAAAACTACATTGTGTCAGCCAAAACTCCCGCTCTAAACTCCCCAGTTTAAGCATTTCTGTGAGAGATAAAGTGCTTATACACATAGTCCTTTTCAGTTTTCTAGCCTATTCAACCAGACTATCAGACTGTCCTTAATCTTTATTATTTTGTTTGCCGTTTTTGAAGTGTTGGTATAAGCCTTCACCTAAGGTCTGTTATTTCAGTTCTAATTACCTTCAAAGTTGTGGTAATCGTGATTCTTTCAAATCCCCCTTTACTGAAGCTCGCTTTAGAATCATCACTAATAATCTTTAGTCTAGGTGAGGAACAGCAGTGCTGGTACAGCCACCTGACCCAATTTTCCAGGTGCTCAGGGCGCTTCAACATACCGCTGTTTTTCTTGTCATATACAGAAACAATATTTAAGAAAGCTCAGGACAGAGTGAGCAGTGAAAGTAAGAGTGAATGTTGCCATATGTCTTCCTGTAAACAGTTCAGTATGACCTGTTATGATTATGTATTGAATGCATTTCTTACTGAACTGTGGACTTTCTTAATTTTACAGTCATCTTTGACAAGGGTGAAGTTATTTTAGGGTGAGTTTTCATAGATGACATACTGGTTGTTTGATAAGAAATGCAGCGTTATCACAGTTTGACAGATAAGCTGTAAATTGTGGTGTAATGTAGTCTTAACATTTCCTAAAGAGATTTTATACTTAAACCTGAAATGACATAGCATGAATAAGAACAGTTGTGTCTTGGGAAAAGAACTAATGGATGTTGCTACTAAATTTTTGGCAAAGGATAATTTCCTTGATTAAACATCTCTTTAGTAATATATTTTAATGTTTTGTATGTGTTTCATTGCCCTAGAAACATTTATGTTGCATTTTGCCATACATTTTAGCAATTTTAGAAGGAAATGCCTACTTTGTTCCCTTCCTAAAGAAATGGAAAAGGACATAAAATATATCTGAAAAACAATGCTTGTGTCTAGGATTCTGATGCTTCCTTGGATTTGAAGAAGTCATAAATAATTTTATTAAATATAATTAGTTAGGATTATGTGGGTTTAACTTTTAGAAATAGCTCGGGTAGCTTAAATATTGGAAAACATGTAACATGCACGTGATGTTCCATCTAGATCACTTGATCCACAACTTAGTATGACTTGGCCTGAGTAAGGTGGTTTTGGAAGTACAGCTGGCTTCTGATAGCCATGTTGTTGCATCTGTCAGATCTCGGTTCATGACCCTTTGCCTTCATATTCATTCGGAAGATGGCAGGTTATTCTGCTTGAAGTACTAACATAGGAGTTAAGTGTCTTGGGTATACTTCTCTGCTTCAGGTGCCTCATGGGATTTCGAGTATGTCATTTATCATTGAGGTACCAGAGTGCCCCAGCTTCACCATATGAGTTCTGGTGATTCCCTGCTTCAAAGCAATGCTGTGGGAAGTGCTCAAAGTTGATGTGAATAGTGTCTCCTCGCTTAATCTCCTGAGATGCTCGCTGTTATTGTAATTCTTCTCAGTAGTGAGGAAATGTTTGTTTCCTACTACTTTGAAGCAATTTAAGAGACTAGTTGGTTCATAAGGTAGGTTAGCTGTACATACAAATACAACCCTCAGCTGGCTATTGGGAAGGTTTAAAAGGATGGGAGATCTTTTTCCCCATTCTCAGGCGAATGTAGCCACCTCTCTACATTGTGCTGGCTCTGCTGCATGTTTGGCCTCTGCATGAATAGCTTCAACTCACTGATCTATGACAGGGTAGTTTTTTACTCCCTAATGAGTTGAGTTGATGAAGTGAATAAGCACTGTCTGATAAGCACCAGAAGTGTTGCAAGGAAAGAGGTGGAACTCCTTGGCTGGAAGTAGAAAAAGTGGTAAGAAGCTTGAAATAATAAAACTGGAACTGGAGTGAGACCTTCCCTTTCAGATGGTAGAGAAGTTGTTAGATCAGCTCAATGTTTTTTAATAATTTTATTTTGAGGCTAGCAGATGAGAATTGATGATGGGAATGACAAGGTTAATTCAGAATGTCAGCAGTGGGAAGTTGAGTTACCTGATTATGAGATAGCAAATAGTAATCTTATGATAATTTGAGTGTAAGGAACAGAAAATATGTATGAGTCTAACATGCTTGGTTCAAAGAGTATGTTGGTCTTCAGCATGTTCAAATAAATTCTTTTTCTATGAAATGTTTCTGTAACACTATTCTGGAAACAAATGTATTTTGACAGTACACTCATCTGTGGCCAGTAGAACTGAAACCACACTGCAACTATTGGTCCCTATTGCTGTACTTTATATTAAACTACTTTATTCTAATTCTATTTGTCAGATGATTAGACTGCTGTATTAATTCTGTCTTTTAATTGGATTTCTGTCCCCAAGCTGAAAGGTAGAGGTCTTTGTTCTTAAATTTAACAGTAACCCTGTTGAATACTAAGAGACTTGGAGAAGATGCTGGCTTTTGCTTTTTCTGCACTATGTATATTATAGAAGTAGCTGAAAAGCAAAGAGTAGCCACTGTTGAAATTTCCTTTTCAAGCAACTGTTACTAAATTCACTTTTTTCTTTTGTTGGTCAAGTAAACATGAATTGACCATTAGTTGCTGAAGCGTTTGTTTATGTTTGGTCTTTTTATTTTGTTTTTAATTGAAACATGAAATGTATGTCACTGACAAGAATGTCAAATGTAGGACATTGTCTAGTGTACTGTTTTCTCTGCTTTTAGCTAAAACTTGTATTTTGAAATTCATGTCTGTGTTGAACAACTTTGCAGTTATTGCTGGAAATAAGCTAGAAGAGATGACCATATTTATGTTTTCATTGCTGCCTTTCTCTTCTGTTCCTTGATGTTTGAGAGCATGTAGTTTCCCAAACTTTGAGGAAAGTATTCAGTAATAAAAGGGGGGGGGGGGGAGGGGGGAAAGCAGTAACTTAAATATCAGCCAGTTTTATGTAGGGGAAGTTAGAGGAGGAAGGAAGCTAGGAAAGCTAGAAAGGAGGAATCTAGCTTCCCAGGATGGTCTTAGAGAGAGTCAGAAAAAAAACACATTACCTACACATTAGGATTGAAGCGAAAAGAAAAGCCCTGACTCATGTGAATTATTTAGTAGAAGCTCTGTCAAGTGATTTTGTGTGGCCCTGGAAAACATTAAGCCCCTTGAATTTAAGGGCCTCTCACCCCAAACACCTGGCAGCTCTACTTCACATACATTTTCTGTCTTTTCTTTTTCATTATGTGATCGGCAGGAACTAGGGAAATGTTGCATACAGATTTTTAGAAGTTAAGCTTCCAGTGTACATCTAAAAGACATTTTCCCTGTACCAGTTTCACGAGCTTGTCTCTGCCTGAGCGCCTACCATTAGAACCCTTTTTTAAAAAAAAATATCAATTCTGTGATTAGCTTCCATATAATATTGTGGGTTGAGAAGCTGATGGAGGACTTTTCATTAACCATACTCTCCTCCTTATTTATCTGCTTTCTCATCTTGCAGTACAACATGACTTCATAAGAATGGCAGTAAAATTTTTTTCTCCTAGGACGAGCTTCTGAAGCGTTCAGGAAGGCAAGTCACAAGTACTTCCAGCCTGCTCATCTGTTTTTACAGTTGCTGTGTTGTTTGTAAGTGAAGTGCAACTGCTTTTGCTTTGTATAGTCCAGGTTTGTCTCATCAGCCTGCTTTATGGCAACAGCATAACTGTATTCTGAGTGGGCATGATTGTAGGTGTGTTCATACATTTACATAAAAGTGTAAAGGTTAACATTGTGCATACGCTGCCAAAAGAAAAACTGAGTCACTTGCTGCATGTAATGGAAATAGTCTATGTGGGAAGTCGGTCAAAATGGAGTTTTTCTCTAGGTATAGCAGAAGTGCTGGTACTTAGGTTGTATGTTGCATCTTTGAACCCCCTGAAATAAGGGGGAAAACATTTTGGGTTCTTGTGACTTGAGTGATAACAAGTAATATTCTGCTCACTATCTGTTACTTGGTTCAACCTGAAACTTCCTTCTCTTTCTTCATCTCTCTTCCCTCATGTTTTTTGTCGTTGTGACTAATGCCCTAAATAATAGTTACATGACTTCTTGTTCATCTCAAAACTTTATGGCGTTAGAGGATCTACATTCTTTTTTCTAGGATATGTTGACATTTTTTCATGGATGATCACAGAATCACTAGGTTGGAAAGGACCTTTAAGATCATCAAGTCCAACCATTAATCCAGCGCCACCATGTCCCCTAAACCATGTCCTGAAGCGCCACATCCACACGTTTTTTGAACACTTCCAGAGATGGCGACTCCACCACCTCCCTGGGCAGCCTGTTCCAATGCCTGACCACCCTCTCAGTGAAGAAATTTTTCCTAATATCCAATCTAAACCTCCCCTGGTGCAACTTGAGGCCATTTCCTCTTGTCCTATCACTAGTTACTTGGGAGAAGAGACCGACACCCTCGTCGCCACAACCCCCTTTCAGGTAGTTGTAGAGAGGAAGGGACTGGAGAAAGGCTTTGGAAATGCATTTTCAAAAAAAATTTGTTTTTTAGGAGCTAACCTGTCCAGTGAAAATGCTGTTAAGCTTTAGCCTGCAGGCACTTTGCTTTAGTGATCCCTTTTTGCCCTCACTTTGTTTTTTTGGCAAAACTGTGAGAAATGAGATACTTGACTTTGACAGGGTTTTGTACTTGCCTTTGCAGAATGATCTGATGAGCCAATAGCGGGTGTCTGAGTGGTGGGTTAGAAATTATGTATCAGGAGGTAACAGAGAAATTATACACTGTATTTAGCTGTGGGATAATTGCTGACAGGGTTTTTTCCTGTCATCAGGTAGAGGTCAGAATATGCATCGATGTGTGAATAGCACTTACGCTTTTGCCTATTATAATCAATATTATTTAAATGGGCATTTTGTTAAGGGTTCTAGAAATCATTATATCTTGTACTGGTAGTGTGAACAAATCTACTGTATTTCATTTTTACTTAAAATACTTTGCCTTTCAACAGTACTGACTTAATTTTTTGGTTTTAGATGAAGCTTTGGATAAAGGTGCACTTCTCAATACAATTGATTCTACAGTTTATTATCATTCACTGTTTCATTTTGATTCTTACTAATTCATAGGCCTAATAACAGAATGGGCAGATATAATGAGTTAAAATATCAGTGTGTTAAGTATGAAGTTATTTTTTATTTGTATTTCAGTGGTGGCAGTATTTTTCTACCTTTATTTTGCAGTTTAAAATTAGCAACATGGATAATGTGTATCTTAATTGGTTTCATGGTAAATATGTTGATGATAAGCTTATATATTTATTTAAAATACAGGAGGATTTTTAATACAAAGCAAACTTAAACAATCAAACTAACAAACCACACCTTTCCAAATCTGAAATGTGTATGAGCGTAAGTAAATGAAGCAAAAGCAAAACCAGAACTGCTAATTGTGCTACATTTCTACTTGTAACCAACAGCACCTTCAGGTATCTTGAACTTTTATAATCAAGTGAGGGACTGGTTTGGAAAAGCGTGGGGAGGAGTAGCTCCAGTTCAGGTGACTGATTGACTTGCTCTCTGTCTCCCTCACCCAGTTAATTTTAAAATAGCACCAAGAATTCTTGAATGTTGGCATTCCTCTGTTGGCAGCAAATACCTGTGAAATTTGCCGAGTGTCCCATTCACCTGTACTGCTGATATGGATGGAGAATGAGTATCTGCTGCTCTTAGTTGCTCTTAGATGACAAGTCTGCATGATGAATGTGTATGTTGTTGTCACCTGCATGGATGATAGTATTATACCATATGACAGACTGACGTATTTGCTTTAAAATTCAGAAATTGACTGTTGAAACACTATTGAATTTTTGGTATAAATTTTCTCTGCAAAGTTGCAAATCCAGTAACTGAATATTTAGAAATGCCAAAATCAAGGTAGTATCTATAACCATACTTTGGCTTCTTAAATTTATGTTTTATGATACAATATTTCATTTACTGTAGCTGCCATTTCATGTTCTTTGCCCAGCTTCTCTTGATCTTTGTTTACAATTCTGAACGTAAAGTGAAGCCACAGGCTTCAAATATTGGGGATCACTTGATGGGGACTTGAGAAAACGGTGCTTTACCTGGGTTTCTGAGCATCATATCAGAACTCTGCAGCCCTTGAAGGGACCATGCCCAGTTCAACAGTGCCTCATTCAAATGCCAGAATCATGCAACTTTCTTCTATTAATCCATCTAGTTGAATTCCTTTTTTACTCTGTACTTTCGTCCTCAGCATTATGGAGTAGGTGCCCTGCAGTCAGTCTTAACACGTTTTGAATGTACCAGCCTGAATGTCTCCGCTCCAGCTGTAAGCATACATCATTTGCTTACTTGTATTATATTTTACTGTGAGGAACCAGGGAGTGTGCATCACATTTTGACAAATGAATGGCCGCCTTCTTGGGATAAACTTAGCTAACCTAGCAGGCTCAAAAATCACACTGCAAGCCTCAAATTATCCCTTCTAGCTAGGTAAAAAAAAAAACCAACCTTTTTTGTAGCATTAAATACATTAGAGTTTTAACTGGTTTTTAAATACTGTTCAATTTTAAAAACACGTTAAATTTAAAGCATAGTTGAGAATGTGGTATTTACTGATTATTTTTTGTGTGCACATGTGTATGTGTAATGTTATGACTCCCCAAAAACCTTTATGCAATACCTTGATAAATGAGATTAAGAGTATATATAAAGGAAATTAGTTACTGTTACTAAGAGGATTCTATACTAAACACTCTAGAATTCATTCAGTTAAAACTACAACTTTAACACTTTGTTAGTATTTTAGGTATTTTGTTAGGTATTTTATTTTATGCAGGTGCCATATAAGCTTCTAAACCTTACAGCTGAGATGCCTTTTTACCCCACAAGGCACTTAATAAAAGTGATAAAACTCTGCTGTAAATGTTTTGCAAGTTTCAGTAGGACTAAAAGGTGTAACTTTTTCTTCTTGTGGTAAAGCTCCTCTAAAAAAAAAAAATTTAGCAGAACAATTTGTAGGCATGTTTTCCGATTTATTGCCTTGTTAATTGCATATTGAAGCAATGAATCATATAACTAAATGTGACTTTACTGTCTTTTCACTGTGGATTTCAAATTGTTGCCCACCAGCATTTTAGCTGGTCTTGTTGAGCTGAAGCTTTTCAGAAGACCTATAGATGCTTTTAAAAAGTGAAATAAGTGAGGTAGAGTCATACTGGCACAGTTCGATGCTAATATTAGCATAGCTTTGGCTATGCTACTGGATTTTTTTCTGGATTTTGAGTCACTCATATTTCCTTCTTAGATTTTTCTGTGAAAATTCGTACACAAGTTAAAACAACAGCTAAAATCCTGTCCTCTAGGCGATGGTCTAGAATATTCCTGCCATCGAGCTTATATACCTAGAAGCTTAAGTTTCATATATTTGTATAGACACACACAGTCCCCTACTGTTTCTAGAGAAGAATAAACATCAATAAATGTAGGGGAAAAGATGGGGATGAACTCCAAGCTCTGCCCTTTAGAGTACTGCATTACCTGTCTTAGCATAAAAGCAAATGGTTGAAGCACATGGATCAAGTGTCTTAAGAAGAGGAGGGGCATTAAGAAGAAGTGGAAGCACTTTAGGCTCCATGGAGGAAGGTGAATGAGTAACTCTGTGGAGCAGGAGCGAGTAATTGGGGTCTACATAGCCCCTGGGATGTGGAATGTAGGAAAGAGTTTTAGCTGAATACATAGAGGTATGTGGGGATCAGATGCACAGGAGGCTTTCTGCTAAGGATGCAGGACTTTTGGGATTTCTTTGCGCAATGCAGAGATTTAACACTTCTGTTTTCACCTTTATTTGCAGACTAAAGTGGTACTAAGGATAGCAGAAGTTACTTTTTCACAGCTTTAGACCAGGCCTATACACAATCTGCATAATAAAGATACTAACTGATAATTTGTCATGGCTTAAGATAACTTTCATAAAACACGGCATATTGGAAGAGCCCCTTGTGCATCTGTTGAGCCAGAAGAAACTCCAAATAAAATGACATAACATTGCTAATACCTGTAGTCTTCATTATTTAAATCTCAACATGTATGACAGGCAGATATGAGCAGTATATTAGAAATGGAAGGTTCCACTATTGCCAACACTTTCATGCAAGAGTCAAAGAGAGTGTAGGGCCACTGGAAAATTACCAGAATATGAGTTAAGTGACAGGTAGCTGTTGCTGTTATGTGTAACAGGGAAAGAAAACATTTGCTTTCAAGAATCTCGCCAAATTTCTACACTTTTTTTAATTTTTTTTTTTTCCCTGGTAGAAATTCAGCAGTGCTGGTCTACTGTGGAACATATCTTCTAGGCAGCATTTTCTCTTTCTGGCACAGATTTCATATGCTGTAACACAGTATACTTTGTGGGATGTGGTATAGTAAAGTAACCTTTATGAGGGGTGTAAAAAGCCCTTTCGCCTGCAGGCACTTTGCTTTAGTGATCCCTTTTTGCCCTTGCTTTCTTTGGTTTTTTTGGCAAAACTGAGAAATGAGATACTTGAGTTTGACAGGGTTTTGTACTTGCCTTTGCAGAACAATCTGATGAGCCAAGCAATCAAACTCAGGCTTGAGCCTGAGCTTGTGAGTAGCTCAGGCTACTCACACATGAGAATGGCCCAGGAGGACTGCAGAGTGAACCAACGTAAGAGTGAGAGAGTGCTATATATTAGTTAAGGCTCTTAAATCACCATGATTATTCTGTCATGCAGAAATCAAGTAGCTTTTGATTGCTCTTGCTTAACCCTACAAGTAATCTTTGCCCTGCTGAGAAGGACTTGATGGTACTGGTGGATGAAAAGCTGGACATGAGCCGCCAATGTGCACTCGCAGCCCAGAGGCCACCAGTAACCTGGGCTGCATCAAAAGCAGCGTGGCCAGCAGGTCAAGGGGGGGGATTCTGCCCCTCTGCTCCGTTCTGGTGAGACCCGACCTGCAGTCCTGTGTCCAGCTCTGGAGCCCTCAGCGCAGGAAAGACATGGACCTGCTGGAGCAGGTGCAAGGGAGGGCCACAAAGTGATCAGAGGGATGGAACATCTCTCCTATGAGGACAGGCTGAGAGAGTTGGGGTTGTTCAGCCTGGAGAAGAGAAGGCTCCGGGGAGACCTTATTGCAGCCTTTCAGTACCTGAAGGGGCCTTATAAGAAAGGTGGGGACAGACTTTTTAGCAGGGCCTGTTGCAATAGGACAAGGGGTAACGGTTTTAAACTAAAAGAGGGTAGATTCAGACTAGATGTAAGGAAGAAGTTTTTTTACAATGAGCGTGGTGAAACCCTGGCACAGGTTGCCCAGAGAGCTGGTAGCTGCCCCATTGCTGGAGACTTTGAAGGTCAGGTTGGGGCTCTGACCAACCTGATCTAGTTTGAAGATGTCCCTGCTTGTTGCAGGGGGGGTGGACTAGATGCCCTTTAAAAGCACCTTCCAACCCAAACTATTCTATGATTGTGATAAATAAATTTTAGTGTCTTGTTTGGGTCTTCAACAGTGTGCAATATAAATATACCACTATCACATCTTTGTAAAGGATGTGTTGTTTTCCTGCCATATGTTATACCAATTTCATAACAATATTTTGCTGGTGTGATTACACCCATTCTGCAGTTCTTCCCTGGTATAGTCATGCTGGTCAGAGTTTGGGTTTGTGTTTTTTTTTTTTTTTTTATATTAACATGGCTATATGAAAGATTTGTTCATAAGTAGTATTATTATGGTCTGGGTAGTGTGGTAGCAAACAAAGGGTACTCCATTCCCTTTCAGAAGATTAATTTTAATTGTTCCTAAATTCCTTCTAAATGGAAAAATTCTGATGTACAGTTTCATAGAAATATTTTTCTTTGGAAATTTTTGTTAGCAATTGGAATAATGATGTATTTTGGAACACATTTTTAAGCTTTACACTTTGAATAGTAAGAGCTTGGATTATTATATAGCTGACATTAAGAGCGCAGAAGTGTAAATATGTATAAAATAATGTGTGATGTGGTGAATTTGGGATTTTTTGTGTGTATTGAATACTATTGCTATATCTGTTGGAGTAACCAGTTCCTCCAGAAAAAGAGAAGGCTATTTAGCAAGTCCTGCCTTTTTTCTGAAAGATAGTTTTAAGGGGTTTTCTTCTGAGTTTTTAATTGGCATTGATACTTTCAGAATCAAATGTATTCTATGAAAAGTATTCTTTCCGTGGGATATTCCTGGTTTGGAAACAATGTGGTCAATAGAGAATTTAATTGAAAATAGACTTTATATTTATCTCTTGCCAGAAGGTATCCATTTTAGCTTAAAAATTGATTTAAATATGTTTGTAACATTAGGCATTTACACTCAGTGCGCAAGCTTTGTAGCTATCTTACTTCTCTGAGTCTGGTAGTGATGCTTGGTGTGTTCATTGCATCTTGCTTTTTAACCTTTATCTTTTTTCTCTGAGGGGCCAATGCATTTGAGTCATTGACATTCCTGTGAAGTCAATAGTGTTTGAGGCTGTGATAGCATCCTCTTTTATGTCATCACCAAAGTTGACCCTCAACCGAGGACAGTATGATAAGGAGTGACGTATTTGAGGTGATTGCTCTGGGTCCTTATCTCTTGGAGATAAAATAAACGTATTGAAAATCGGAATCATAACGTACCATTGAATGAATTTGGAAACTATGTTTTGTTGGGTCTGGAAGTACATTAAATGTATCAAGTATCTTAATACTGAAGGACAAGTGTGATTGGAAAAAATTGCCTTCTCACCTACTTCTTTCCTACTATCTCGGAAAAAAAACCCCACCAAACTAATTGGAGATGGTGTTTGTGGAGATGAATTACTGTGACTGGAAGCTGCCGAATGAGTTTTGTTAGCTCTGATTTTATTCTTGCATCCATATTATCAGTAAGATACTACTGTAATGGGCAGAATAGATTAATCTTTGAGATAGGCAAAGGTTGAACAGATTAATTGTTAAATGGTCTCTTATCGTATCAAAACCAGAGTCTGTGTTACAAACAAAAGGGCAGTATTGTAACTAGCAAAACAATACTGGATCTGCTGCTGATGTCTTTTCTACCACCCTTTGAATGGAATGGGGGGGGTGGGTGATAGGAGGAACAGCAGAGAAAGTCTTAAAAATATACTCAGTAGAGTGGTAAAATAAATACAATTAATTTTCATTTTGTGAACTTATAATATTTTTTTCAAAAGTGAAATTTCTTGATGTTACTTGAAATTACAAAGTGTCAGAGCTACAGATCTAAGAGTTCTTGAAGCTTCTTTTTGTCAAGCAGCTTATATGAAAATGGCTTTCAGGTGTTAATTATTGGTCAATATTTTTTATTTCCAAATATTCTTTACTTGGTGTATTCTGCATGTTTTGAGATATTAAGTGTAAAGCAGCTAACGCTGACTTTGAAATTAAAGATTTTTTTTTTGAAAACTGCAAGTGTTTGTTGGATTGCCATCTCTTGTTCATCCATAAAACAAAAACATCAATGAAGTAGAAAAAAGACCAAATTATGGCTGACTTTTCACAGCATTTTTTTATTCTTATAATTCTTGTATTGTTAGCTCTTTTTTGGTGTCTCTTTGGTGTCTTCTTTTTTACCCCCCTTAATTTAAGTCAACAAAGAAGTTAGGGTCACTGAAGCTTTGATGGTCAGGACCCTTCTATAATGTCTAGAGTGCATTGAATGTCTCAGTTTGGTGACTTTAATCTAGACAAGTCTCTTGTATTTTAACTCTGGCTGGATTCTCAACTGGTGAACTGTGCTCAGAGGCAAGAGGACATCTTTATTTCACAGGGAAGCAGCAAGCTACTGGCAGATAAATGTATACATACATGTATTAAAAATAAAGAATGAACTATTTGCAAAATAGTAAGTAGATGCGTATTGCTGTTTTTGTTGAATTCATAGTGAAGAAACTTCCTGCAAAAGAAAGTATGATCCCTGGGTGAAAATTAACTATGGAACAGTGTCTTGACTTTCATTTCAGTGTTTTTCTACATAACGACATGAAAAATGGATCCCATAAATTCCTCAGTGAGATACAGCTGTTTTCAGTCTTTGAAATTCTAGTACTAAACTTTATTAACAATCTGTCTGAAATGAAGATGAAACTTGAAGCTAGAAAACTGTTACTGTAACTTTACAGTTTGAAGAGCCTGTTGACAAAGGAAAGATGTTATGTTTAACAATGTGCAGACTTTATTTCTTAGTGTGATGTAAAGTATGCTTGTACAGAGAGAGACGTTGGGTTTTGCTTTGGGAGTTCAAATATGCCTTTACCTTGCCTGGAAGCCTCTGCCCTCTGTGTTCCTTCTGACTCTGGACGATCAGGTAGAGACCAATGCCCACTCCAGCTGTGCAGTCACTTTCCTTTTTCTGTTTTGCTTTGCTTATAATATGTGTACTAGTGTTGTGCTCATTCAAATATAATAAACTTGGGTGGGGAACTGTTGAGTAGCCCTGTAGAACTTAGCCTGGGTGTGGGCTGAACAATCTTTATGGGCTTAAATCCACATGGAAGTACTGCTCTTCCCACACCGTAGTTTCTTCCAGTCACAATTCCAGAATTGCAATGCCAAGACACTGGAGTGCAGAACTGGGTTTGGGACTTTTATTTGGGGCTCAATATAAGGAAGATGCAATCAGTATAGTAGCATTGATGTGATGGGGTATTTGGGCTGAACAGACAGTGTTAGACTCAATACGCTGCACGTGGAAGTGGGTTGAGTAGTGTTTAAGTCTGTAGTATAGGTAATCTGCTTGGTGGAAGAGGGGGAACAGAAGTTACTGCGAGTTGAGTACTACTTCTGGTTTTTAATCTTTTTACTTGATTTCTTTTGTTTAAAATGAAATTTGTGCCATTCTTTTAGCGATAACATTATTCAGGGTGATTCTTGATCCAGTCGTAGTAGTATTGTTTTTTGGGACAGGTTTTGCAAATAGTTTTTCTTTACCGTGACTAGCATCTGGGCGAGGCCCCAGAATAACTGTTGATCATCTTCCACTATGGTGTCCTTCTGAGTGCAGTATATACTGCTGCTTCTTGTTATAGTGTGTACATTTGGAATCTTGTTCTGAGGTACAATAGATGCCTTTAAATTGGAAACAGCAAATAGCTGCACAAGCAAAATTTCCAGGTAAAGAGTGATTGCCTTGAAAAACAGGAATGAATGTAATAAAAGATACTGTTATCCTTGCTTCCTTATCTTTTTTTACACTGAAAAAGGTACAAATTATGCAACTACTCAAAGAATATGCCATTTCTCTGTAGTAAGGGTACAACTGGTCTTTCAATAAAGTAAACTGTGGTCTCCAAACACGACATTCAAATTCTGTTCCTGGTTAGAAATACCTGTTTCCGTCCCTGTTAAAGGTTTGGCTGGGAGTTTTCCTGATCCTTCTTGACCATGTTTGCCAAGTTACTGGAAGAGTAGTTGGAGAGAAAAATGTGTCTGGATAAGTCAGTATTCCATATAAATAAATCATAGAATATATACTTCTTGATTTATCTAAATCATAGTTTGCTGTAGTGCAATATAGTAATAAGAGAGGAAACGTTTAATATTTGGTTATTTTTCTGGTATGTGGGCATTTATAGAAACTCCTAGGTATGGCTGCTTCTGAGGGCTCTGATATTAAAAAAATCTAAGAACTTAAATGTGCTTAAAGATTTTTTTTTAAGACTTAGCTTAATACTTTTTCAGTATGATGTACAGTTATCAGTACATCACTTCATTTATATACAATATATTTATTGAAATTTGGGATGATGCACTTCATTTGAGTTGAATAGGAAACTATTCCTATTCCTCCTGTCATCTTTGAAAAGCTATCATTTTGTTACTGTCTCTCACCTGAAATCCTTTCTCATTAGGAGGACTGGAATAGCTCAAAAAAAAAAAAAAAAAAAAATCCAAGCAGACCCTCAACCTGTTGCTCTGAGGTGTGCTGGGTACACTGCAAGCACACTTGAAGTCTTACAGAGATGAGCGGGGGGCTGCTGAGGTAATGGGAGTGTACAGGGAAAGACCAGTGAAATACCTCAAAGGAATTAAAGGGCTTTTCCTCTCAGAAGGTGACATGGCTGACAGATGAGCTCAAGTGCCTCTACACCAATGCACGCAGCATGGACAACAAACAGGAGGAACTGGAAGCCACCGTTGTGCTAGAAAGCTACGACCTAATGGCCATTACTGAAACTCGGTGGGTCGAATCCCATGACTGGAGTGAGGCTGTCGATGGCTACAGGCTCATTCTTCTGTTACTTGATCCCATGATTACATCATGGGATCCCTTTGATTACATCAAAGGATGATGTAATAATTTTGAAAATTAAACTTACTGAAGTACTCAGCTTTTTTTTGAGGTGTCTTAGTAGATTTTATCTAGCCTCTTCCTTTTTGTGAGGATGTTCTTGTCAGGAATACTTAGTATGTCTAAAGGAGCAACCATAGCTTTTCTTACTTTACACTTCTATATTAAACAAATGTATGTACGTTGTCATCTCCTTATTGAAGTACCTTCTGGTCATTTTCTTATTTACTGCTTGCTCTGGCAGAGTGTAGGTGTCTCTACTGAGATGCAGTGATGTGTACTGCGTTTCTTGTAATGTGGAGGAAAATGGCTTTGTATGAACAGCCTGTAACTTCTGGTTGGGAGGCAGGTGCTTCAGCTGCCCCAGCTGGGTTGTAAGTATCTCTCTAATCAGAGTGTAGATTTTCAGGGATACTAGGATAAGAATTTGTCTCATGGGTTTCTGAGTTTTGTTCGCCAAAGATTACTGCATCTAAATAGTCTAAGAATGCCAACATGAAATACATTGATCTGTTACTAACACCATAGGCTGGTGTTGCTGAAGGGATTGCCTGTTTTAAAATGTTTTTTACACTTATTTAAAGTGGGAAGGCAGCTCTCTTGCAAAGTATATAAGGAGTTGTTATTGACACAGCTGAATTTCTTTTTACTCACTTGGGCCCCTGAATTTTGAAATGATAGTATAAATAACATGCAGGTATTTGCATGAAACAAGCAAGGGCAATAGATTATCCCTCTTTGCTTTCCATTTAGCCATGTTATAAAATGGTTATTTCAAATAAATAAAAACAAACCACATCATTTTACTTCATTTATTATTTTTTATGTACAGTGGAAGAACAAGACAGGGGTAGTTGCCTTCCTTCGGTTTGTTATGCCTTCCACCACCTAATATACATTTACAAAAAAATTACGTTCTTTTTAAACAGTTCCCCTGTTTTTTAATTTATTTTAATCTCCATATATGGTATGATAAGACAGACTTTGAAAGACAGTTTTCTGTAGCGCTTAGATAAAGTTTTGGTGGATAACAGTGGATATTGCTTATGGAAACTTTGCAGATACCAGCAGATCAGATATCGCATTTTTAGTGATCTCAGTCACTAAATGAAAAAAACAAGGTGGATGCTTTTTTTTTTTTGAAAGGTATAAAACTTCTATCATGATGTGTTGAACAGTAGTTTCTGTTTTTTCTGGTAAGATGAGCTCTCACCTGCAGAGGTTTTTCTCTTGAGTGCAATCTTCTCAAGAAGCCAGAAAGCTGTGAGATTTCTCCTTTTTTTTTTTTTTTTCTTAGTGTAAATAGTGGGGAGACTATATCTTTCAGTTAGAGGAGAGGGGGAAGGAGAGAAGTATGTAAGTTCTTTCTGAAGGAAGCTTAGATTAGAATGTGACAGAGACCTTCTAGTGGAGGTCTCTGAAAGGCCCTCACTGGTGTATCATTAAGGACCTTATTGCATGATATTAAATTAGAGAACAGAGCTACTGGCATCTATGGCTTATGTTCACTTTTTATCACTAGAGCTGAATATTCTCACGGAAAGGTTTTCTTTAAAACTAAGTGTTTCCAAATGATTTAAAAAAAAAAAAAAAGAAAAAAAAAAGATAAAATATTGTTACTGTGCTTACCTCTTTTTTTGGTGTATGTTGTTGATATACACCCCTTAGAATACTATGTGGTAAGGCATAATTTTCCTCTTCCATTTTGAAGTTTGCTTCTTGTATACTAAAATTCACGACATGCAAAAGTTAATTCCAAAATTCCTTACTTACTTCACCGTGAAGCTGTAAGGAGCAATAATCATTTTAGGGAAGGGGAAGTACTTGTTCTATTATTCATAAAATTTTATGCAAATTAGGAAATATGACTAATAAGCTAAACTTAAACTATCAGATATTGTCCTTGAAAATTTGCAATATATAAGCCCCCAATTTCTTGGCAGTGATAGTTGAAGTTAACAATTAGTAATTGTAGAACCAAAAATAAAGTTGTTCTGCTAGTACTTGTGATTTGTATTCTAATTCCCATTTTATTTATTTATATTAAAAATATATGACTTGCTTTCTAATCCCCAGAAAACAGCATTTGAACTAGTAGCTGTAACTTATATCTGCTAGCTTGGAAATTTTATTGATTTTATGAACTTGTGGAAAATAGGTAATGGGCACCAGGTTCGTTCTTTTCCCATTTTTAAAAGGAGCAAAAAGAGGGAGCTGAGGAATTGTCATACAGCACAACTTCAGTTTCCAGAGAAATATTGGAGCAAGTAATTGAACCAAATGGTAGGCACTAGAAGATAAAGAAATTACTGTTAGCTAAACTGGATTTGTAAAAAACAGATAGTCAATTTAGTTTCCTTCTGAGGCAGAAAAACAGGGCATGGATAAGACAAATCAGTTCATGTTATATTTTGTCTTTAGTAAAGCTTTTGACACTAACGTGGTGTCTTTAGTATGCAAGCAAGGGGAACATGGTCTAAATGAAAATGTAGTAAAGTGGATATAAAACTGGAGCAGCACCTGTTGTAATCATAGTTATATGGAAAATGGAAAGATAAAAGGTGTGGGATTTTTGTGGGTCTTTGTGTTCCATACTACTCAGTATATGCATAATGCTTTGGATGGTAAAACAACCCACCATCTTGTCTTAAATGTCAGGACAGCATGAAACTGTGAGAGGAGATTCAGTTATGTGAAAAGGCAACGTAAGAATTAAAAAGGATCTTGACAAATTGGAGACACAGTCTGAGATAAATAGAATGCGGTTTCTAAGAACAAGTGCAAGAACCTGTACTTGTGCAGGAAAATAGGATTTAAAGAATGAGGGTGAGAAGTAAATGACTGAATAGCACTCCAGCGCCAGAAGGATCTACAATTTTTTAGTGAATGCTAAGATAGACATGGGACTGCAGTATCAGCTGCTGCAAAAAATAATATTTGAATATATAAACAGGAGTATAGCTTGTAATATGAATCAGCATCATTCCTTCAGTTCAGTCATATCTGAATTGCTAATTCTGGACCCTTGTGGAAATTACTCTTTCATACTTCAGGAAGCATGGAAAGAGTCTGGAAGGGAACACAAAGAACCAGCACAGTTTGACCACAAGAAAAGATGGACAAACTTGCGACTGACTGGTTTAGAGAGCAGAGGTCTGAGGGGAGGCATGAAAAACTGGGAGGTAAAAAACTTGGATAAAACAAGAGATGAATATATTTGGCATCTTCATAACAAGTAAGACAAGAAGTAAGAGGCATAAATTATAGCAATGAAAAGTTGGATTTTGCACTAAGAAATGCTGTCACACTGGCTAAATACAGGTTGTCTGTGAAGGCTGTGAAATCTTCATAAGTGGTTTTAACATTAGTTTAACAAGGGGTTAGATATTTATCTGTCTGGAGTATAATAAATGTGGTTTGATCTTTCTTTGTGACAGTGTGACAGGAAGGATGCACTAAATGATATCTTAAATTCTCTTAAGCTTTTTTTTCCTGAGATTTCTGGACTGTGATTTCTAGATTATTGTCCTGGTTTCAGCTGGAGTGGAGTTGTTTTTTCTTCCTGATAGCTGGTATAGTGCTGTGTTTTGGATTTGGTATGAGAATAATGTTGATGATACTGATGGGTTTAGTTGTGGCTAAGTAGTTGTAGTGCTTGTACTAAGTCAAGGATTTCTCAGCTTCCCACACTCTGCCAGCGGGGAGCTGCACAAGAAGCTGGGAGGGGGCACGGCTGGGACAGCTGACCCAGACCGGTCAAAGGGATATTCCCTACCATACAACATCATGCCGGAGGGCAGGAATCGCTGCTCGGGGACAGGCTATCAATCACCAGGTGGTGAGAAATTGCTGTGTTGTGCATCACTTGTTCTTGTATATTCCTTTATCAGTATTATTATTACCATCACTGTTGTTTTCTCTTCCTTCGCGGTCCTATTAAACTGTTTTTATCTCAACCCATGAGTGTTTTTTCCCCAATTCTCTTCCTCATCCCACCTTGGGGGTGGAGGGGGGATGTGGGGAAGAGGTGAGCAAGCAGCTGTGTTGTGTTTAATTGCTGGCTGCTGGGACTAAACCACAACAATTGTGTTTGACTCAAATTGGTAGTTCAAGTAAAAGCAGCGTGATGACCATAGGGTCAATACAGTATTTTTTCTAAAAGCTGATGTTTCTTCTGCATTCTGGTTGTCAGCAAGTGTATCATGAGTTGGAAATGGTTCATGGGATAATCTAGCTCCATAGTATATAAACTATGATTTACTGATTACTGTTTGTGGGGACATACTATGGTGAAGCACATTTCTATTATAGTCTATGTATCTGATTCCATGAAGAAATTAAGTCTATGCTGACAGACACCAATTATGGGAAAGATTCTGTTAATACCTTCATTGGAAAAAGGCCTAAATATTATCAGACATCATAGGATCTCTCTTCAGAAAAGGGTCAGACAGAGATAACAAAAGGCTTTATAAATACCCCAGTTTTGGAGAAACCTAATTTGGAGTTTGCGTGTGTCAAAACCAGTTAAGTCTGTGACACACATCAGTAGAAAAACAATTCTTTTATTCTGGTACTCACAAGATCCTTTTTTTAATACGTTTGATAGAATATCCAGAGATCTGAAAAACTTGGAGGATTGCCACCATCATTTCGTCCAAAGAATTTGGAAACCTTTGATTTAATTGATTCAGAAAATGCCAAAGGAAAAATGGTCCTGCAGGTTTTTTTCTGCAGAGTATGTCAGATTTTTAATTTTTTCGGTTTTAGTAGGATTATCACCAGTCTATTGGAATGTATTTTTACCATTAGAAGATAATTTCTGACTTCTTATGGGAAAGATCAGTTAAGTTCCCTCATCATAGGCACAGCAAATAGAGCCAAATAGTCACAGCAGGTGTAATCATCCAATTTCTGTCCAAGTTAGATACCTACTCATGAATGTGTGTGTGTGATTCAATGACAAAGGATAACACACCCAGACTTGGGGAACTCAAATCATCCTCTGGAGCTCAGGTAGAATCCAAATTGCTAACTTAGGTCATGTGAATAGCCCTTTATATGGTGTACTGTATTGGTAAATTGATTTTCTTCACAGGAGACTCTGTTCCTGAATAGCAATACAATCTTTTCAGAAATCATGGCCTTCGAATGATATACAGGACAGTTGCCTTAAAGGTTTAAAAAAAGAATGGGGTGGGGTTGGGGGCAGGAGGAGAGGGTGAAAAACAACAGCAGAAAGCAAGCTGGTTCTGTATGTTACCGTAGGGGAAAAGAAACATTTAGCAAAAGAATTGTCCTTGGTAGTTCCTTTTTATTGTATAATTAACAATTACTACAGTAGGATGAGTAGGGTATAATGGATGAAATTTTTCCCAACCGAAATGAGTTTCACTGGTCACAACATGTTCTATTACAAAGAACACAGATGAAATACCTCTTTTTTCGTTATGATGTTCTATGGATTCAGTTGATGAATCTTTTTGGATTTGTTCAAAATAATAATCTAAACCTTTTCTTTTAATTTGTGAGATGATAGACATAACTGGGAGAGAAATGGCTCTTATGCTGATGTGCAACTAAAAGGATTACACCTCTCTGTTCTGCTGCACTCTTAAATTTTTCCTCCCATTCAGTGTACCATAAAGTGACATATTGGTTCTCTCTTTCTCTTTTCCAGTTCTTTTAGGAGAAGTAACTTAAATTTTTTGTATGCAATATCTTTCATTGGAATTTTCTTTTTCCTAATCAAGGCGGTGCCCCACTCTCCTTTGTTTCTTCACCCAGTTTGTTGTCTGCAGCCTCTTCCCTTTGTTGGTTTCTTGTTCCCTTACGCTCAGTTTGGTTCTCTTTTTGAGGCATTTTGTTTGATTTTTTTTCCCTTTCTAAGACCTTGTTCCCTGCTTATATATTTATCACGGTATCTCTTTGATTTCTTCTTCTGAATTGCCTTGATGGCAGTATTTTGAACTTATAGTAATGTGAAATTACAAACCTGTTTTAGTGAACAAAGCATCAGGACAAGGCATATTCTGCAGAGTTTACAGTCGGAGAAAGAGAAGAAACAACGTGAGTTACTGACTAGAGTAAGAGCTAATCAGTACAGATAATTTTTGAAGAATAATAATTTTTAAGAGTAATTTGAACAGTTAATAATTTTTGGCCACTGAGTTAAAGGGGTTCCATTGTAATTGAATGGGTAAACTGTGAAGCTTGATAAGAGAGGGACTATTAAGAGAGCCTGATATGAAATGGCTGGAAATACAAGCAGTGTTCAAATATTTAAAAAGGTGGAGGTAGAAATGATGTGTAAAGCTTTGGTATGAATGGCATTTTGAATTTGTTCAACTAAAAGGCATTGAAGTGCAGAAGAGAATGATCTGGAAGTGGGGAGTGGGGCCATCTGCACTCTTTCTCCCATCTGTGGCCTTTCTCTCTATCCATCAAAGTTGTTCGCAATAAAGAACATTTAAAAATTAGGTGCCCTCCACCACAGATTCTTGTCTTGGGCAAATAACTAACAGAGATTTTATTTTGGATTCGAAGTTTAGACTAGAACTATATAGGAGTGTAATGTTCCAATTTTCTTTTCTCTTGGACGTCAGTTTAAAAACCATATAAGCTCTAAAGGCTCTAAAGATAGATACCTTAAATATTCTTTACTTTAGTGACCTGTTAAAACCATTCCATGTCAGAAGTGATGAATAGTTTTTGTGGGTTCTGAGCAGGTTCCTGATCGATTGGTTGCTAGTTAATGAGGGAGAAGGACAAGAGAAGCTGAAGTCCAGCTGACTGTGCCAGAGCACACCTGCCTTTGCTCTTTACTTCATTTTCTCTGTAATGAAGGAACCAATTGGTTTAGAGCGATCAATGCTGACCTATTAGGATCAGGCAGTGTTCTGGCATTGCCAAGGCAATTAAATTCAGCAGAGCAAGGATTATAAAGGAAAAAAAAGAAACGGCCTGAGACTTTGAATTGAGTAAGAGCTACATTGGTATTTTAAGGTTGGCAAAAAAACCCAAGACAATATAGTTGAAAAGAATTAAATCATTACCATGTTCTCTTTTGTGTGAGATTGGGAGTGACAAGATCGTTGTCATTTGTCCTTTAAATTTGACAATCTCGGGTCCTGCTTCTGCAACTGGGGATTTCTGCACAATGTAATGTATGTATTTGGAGGAGGCAGTTTGCTCTGAAATTTCATATTGGTACTTGAAATCTTCCCCTTTATTGTCTATTCTGTTCTGTACTATTAAACTCGTAGGCTGTATACCTTCACAAAGTGATTAATTTCAACTGAGGGGGATAAAAAAAGCCCAAACCCTTAGTAAGTAATCATAATAGGTAGCTCGTGTCAAGTGGTAAGCTTAGAAAGTTTGCCATATATTTTAAGATTTAAATAAGGTGAAATTTTTATGATTCTGCCAAATTTTTTGTTGCTTTGTGTGTATGTCCTTAAAAGATAATGAATTTGTATCCAGTAAGAGTTTTGGCCTTGCCAAAACCAGTATATTTGGCAAGTTGGAATTAACTGGCATCAAATGTTAAATAGTTTCCTGCTCCATACTTTAATTTACAAATCTATTGAATGTGGACATTAACTGGCAATATTATTCATATTAAACTAAATGCCAGGATGTCCCATCTATGCCTATTTGCTGCTTGAAAGAGGCTGATGCATTGTTTTTTAAGATTCATCCATTCTGAGTCAAGACATTAAAAAAAACAAAGCAACAACAACAACAAAAAAACCAAATAAACCAAACTCTGGAGGCAAACCAAAAATTTTGATAAAATATTTTAGAAGTATAATATCAAAACAATAGTATCCAAGTATGATTTACCTTCATATCTGATATTCTCAGTTTTACATGATTCACCCACATTTCTGTGGAAGTTAACCTTCCCTTCTTTTCACCTCAAAACCATCAGAGAGCCTGAATATATATAAAGTTCCTGTAATCATCAATTGCATGTTGTCATTTTAACCTTCATCACGTGAGCATCCTTTAGTTTATGCTTGCCCTGGAGCAGATGAGGTGCATAATCCTATTCTTCTGAGCTTTTAAAGCATTTTTATTGGATCTCTGTAACTGAGTTTAATCAACTTCTTATTTTGAAATCTGAAGCTCATGAGCTAACATGTCAAGTCCATTCTAGCTGTTAACTGTGGCTTTGTGCTGACTTTAGTGATTTTAGGAGTATGTTCATACATGTGTGTGTATACATATATATATATATACACACACACCATTTTAATTTTCACTAGGGAACCCCAGTGATTATGATCATATATCCTATAAGAGGTGGGAGGCATGGAAATTTTTATGGTGACACTTTTTGGTGTGCTACTTTTCTGACATAATTGTTCCCCCTTCAAACTCTTCACGAGTTAGTTTTCAGATACGGTTGTAGAAGCTCTTCATCTTTGAATCTGTTGATCATGGAATAAATGTTCTACTTGCAAAGAAAGTATCGGGTGTGGGGACTTCAAAGGTGGTTGTTGGAATTGGTGTATTTCTGCCCTCTGTGTAGGGAGTGTGCAAATGATGGATAGTGCTAATGACTTCTGTCTGGAATGTATCCTCGTTTAGGATGTATCATCATTCCAATTTCCACTGATAGAGAAAGGTTTTTGGTTGTTGAGGTTTTTTGCTAAATACATGCTTATACAGCATGGGACGGGTTTAATGTTAATTTTCAGTCTGAATTTATTATAGAGTAGAAACACTGAGTGTAAGCCTCTATTGATTACCAGTAATAAAGTGGATTTGCTATACTGTGGAGTATACTGGTGTTAAACAGGTCTTGAACAGGCAGTTTTTAAATAAGAAGAGCCAAAGAGTATTAATCCATTGACAGTAAGGAAAATCAGGCTTGCTTATCCTGATCTGCTGGTGCAGAGCTTAATTTTGATCCTATGGCACTAACAATAATATAACTGCTAATAAATATAGAAAAAAATTGGTAACAGAATATTTCAAGTAACCTTTCTGTTTAAAAAGGAAAGGGGTACGTTAGCCATGTATGAACTCACTCTCCAAAATTGAGTAGTTTAACCTGTATGTTTGTTGCAGAAACAAGGCTGCTTTTTCCAGGCCAAAGGGTTCACCGGGTTTTCAGTCTCAGCCTTTCATTTGAATAAAGTTCGGTCTATAGTCCAAAGCTTTTATTGAAGTACAGGTCTGGAATGTCTCTTTCTGAAAAGGGACATCACTGCATAAAATTTATGTAAAAAAATGAATTTTTTTATGATGATGGTTTAGCATTTCAGAAGTCACGAAGGTTTTAACTTTGAATTCTAATTTAAATGTGTCTTGGGCCTTCAGCATTAGTATTTATGAGGCTGCGAGTCATTTTGAGGTTGAATTTTTTGGTGTAGAATAGGCATGTTTATAGACTTCACTAATGCAAAACAAACACGGCTAGAGTCATAGCACAGGTGCAGCTACAGTGCTCTCCATTTGTGGTGTAATAAAACATACTTCTGCATTTTATTTATTCATTGTAGATGTCCTTTATGTGTGTGCAACATTATCACTTTGAAACAGAGGTGGAAAACCGAAGCTGTAGGTGTGAAACTAAAAACATATGCATAGGGTTTACCTTTTAAAATACTGACATTTTACAACAATAGTGTATTATATATAATAAAAATAATCTTTGAATCCTTACAAATTAACATTGGCAATGCATACCTGACAAGATATTTTCAAAATTATGCTGCACTTATACAGGAGAACAAAGTTTTGTATCATGCGTACAAAAAAAGTGTAGTAATGCCCCTGTATGCTTTACGTAATGGCCTGATGAGCCACAAGTGGGTTCCAACCGTGGGAACTCAAACATGAGGTCATTGTGCTAAGGGGGATAACAAAATTCTGCTAGAGGTTTTTGATCCCCTCCTCCTTCACAAAACACAATGAATGCTTTTAAAGTCTGAAGCTAAATATGTTAAGAGGTGTCACAGTAAAATCAGATCTTATTTGTATGGCTAAAGAATTTATTTTGGTATATTAGTTTTTGCTTTGAGGTTAGATATTACTTTAAAAGTAAGTTCCTTTAAAAAGGTGTGTTGGACTGAGATAGGTACAGAATAATATGGAACTGCCTGTTCATTAATTTTCACTGCATTTTCTCTTTTTTTCTTTTTCTTGCTTTTCCCACTATTTCTACTCTTTCCTTAGTTATAGTCATGCTTTGGGCTTGCTTGGTTGATTGGGGTTTTTTTGTCGTTGTTTTGTTGGTTTTTTTGTCTTAAATACCTCTCCTGAAACAGAAGTAGATGTCAAGTCTCATATGCTAGATGATCTTCTCGTAGCATTATACATTTTGTTGTCTGTTAGTTGCCCAAATTGCTTGTCATATACAGATGTGCATCTTTAAATACTATGTAATTATAATGTTTTCACACAGTGGTTAATATATTAACTTGATCATTACATATAGAAAATGGAATCAAACATTGGGCAAATGATTTTTAATAGTCCAGCTATATTAGAGCTGGAATTTGTTCATGTCCAACCACTATATTTTTGTTTTACTTATTTATTTGTGGAAACTCAGCAAATGTAATAGAATGCCTGAGTATAAGAGGTCGGATCACATAGAAATCCTATTTCTCTGGTATGTGTGTATAACGAAATGAAAATGTGATCCAAACATGAGTTAGGCATGCACATTTTAACTTTACTCTGGCTACCATAGGTAGTAATAGCAGGTGAGTTGCAGGGATGCAGGTTTCAGCTACAGAGGCTCTGAGGGTTCTTTGTAAGACTTCTGTGTGCGTTAATCCACAGTGTAGGGTGTAAAACCAATGGTTACAGTGGCATTAAAATTACCATGACTTTGTTTCCCCATACTTCAGTCCCTTTTGCTAATTAAGCATGCTGCTGGACTCTTTTTCCCTGAAATCAGTTTTAAAGGCTTCTAGAAACCATTGTTTCACTAACATTTTGGCACTATTGATTTCTTTTGGTTTATCCATCCCTCTCCTGAGTTGACATTAAGAATCTGAAAGTGAGATATTGAGAGTGAGCTGTGTGTATTTAGGTAGAAACACTGACCAGTCTTCTCTGGAGTAATATAAAAAAATCCACAAAACAGGCAATATAAAGTAATATAAAAAAACCGATCAGGAAGTGAGAGTTTGATATAGAGTTGATATAGTTGAGCCATTGGGAGTTGTAGGAAGTCAAGAAAGCTGTACGATCAGATATTAAATAGGTGGATAGGTTATACATGAAAGGACATACATTACATAAATCAATACCACGATTACCTGCTAAATATGGAGGCAGTAGGGTCTTAAACATTTTATGGTGCAAAGTACACAGGTTAGTTATTGATTTCAACTGAAATTTGGAGGCTATATTCTAAGTATATCAAGATCATTCTGAATATATCAAATATATTATCTAGTTCAGGATATGTGACCTAGTAGGGAAATGGGAAATACTAAGTGAACTGCCGAAGTGAAAGAAAGTGGGCATGAGCTGAGAGGAGGAGATATAGCAAGACATCTGAAAATGAAGTGTGAAAATTTGACTTTGGGCATAGGTAAAGAAGTCCAGAAGGGCATGTGATGGGGGAGCCTTAGTTCTGAAGTTCAAAGGCTCCACTCAGTGAAGGACAAAAATATATCAGAGTCCTCTATTGCCTGTAAATTTTGAGTTAATGAAAATACAGCAATAAATAATATTGATTGCCTCTATTTCCAAACAGAGATTTATGTTGTTATACTGAGAATAATAATATTACAGATGAAAAGATAGTATTAGCCTGATAATAGCCTACTAGTCATAACTGACATCAATAACAGCTAGGAATAAAGCATTGAAGTATAAGGAAGAGCTGCCTCCTGAAACATGTTTTCACTACATCAATATATAAGAATAAAATACATAAACTTCTCTTTTAGCTTCATATCAAAATAATGCAGTACTGAGTTCAAATTATCAGCTTAATAAAGTGAAGTAGATGGTTTCAAAGGTAATACAGCACATTCAGGTAGATTGACTTGATATGCTAATGAAGGTTATGTCTGCAGAATCCAGAGTCATAGAACTGCATGATAAGATTCGTTGAACAGATACTCTCTGCCACAGAGCACTGCTGTCACTTCTGAGGCAAGAACTGTGTTACTTAGAAGGAAAAATCTTCTTGAAGAAGGTACAATACAAACTAATACCTTTCAGTGGCAGTTGTTCTAATGTAGTGTTGTAATGATCTATTTGGATTTTGAACAGGAGAGTTGGGTGTGCTCATAGCACTTTGGGAAGGCCAGGTACAAGGTAATAACAAGGGAGAGCTATCAGGTATCCTGAGGGTAGGTATGGTGAAACAAGCATGTGAACACACCAGCTCAGCAGTTTTTTTTTTTCCAACACAAATGTGTAACTGCAGGTTTCTGATAGGATGTTAGGTCTAACAATTGTACAGCCTATATCACTAATATAATTTTCACTATCTCGCCTGCTGTGCAGGATAGGGACTATTGAAAAGACATTTCTTACTCCTCCCCCATCCCCCCTCCCCCTTTTTTTTTACTTCTGACTTTTTGGTTTAAGTATAGTGGTTTATTTCTTCATTGAGGATTCATATTTTAAAGTGTTAGCTAAGTAAATTCAGCAATACTCCAAAGCAGACAAAAGTGAAAGAAACTTCCTGTTAAACCGAATGTCATGGTTTTGTTTTGGGAGCTCTGGTTTGTCAGTGCTAGAGGCGTGCTGTATGGGCAGAATTCTTTTTTCCTGTTGAGGTAAACACAGATGTGGGTCCCAAGTTTATAAGGTGGCATCAGGGATGTTGTGGTATGAGTTTTGATGGATCAGAGCACTTAAAAAATCTCTTTCACATTTTCTTTTTTTAAAGAGTTTTCTAAGTTGTTTTTTAGAGCTACATTTCAGTGGTTTTCATCTTGAACATAGTACCAAATTTAATGATAGAGGAAGAAATATCAAGAAGGTTTACCTGAATTAGAGCCTAGTACAGTAGATTCATGAGTAATGGAAATATTTCAGTGACAGCATTAAGCTGGGAAAAGAAGGCTTACGCTTTCTGAGTACTACATGTCTTCTGGACTGAAAAAGGCAGAGGTTTATGGAGAAGAAATAACTTTTGTTACATTAGAGGATCCTAGGTAGATCATTAAAATTATTTAAGGAGCCTTAATTTTGTCATAACTTTGCTCTAAGCCTATAAATTTGCTACTTTCAGCATTTTTAGTACAATTTTTATATGCAGTGAGTTTTTGTTACTTTTTTGAAACAGTTGATGAAACCTCTCTCTGGCACTCCTTAGTATTTAGATAGGTAAAAGGATGATGGCTTAATGCATTCTGTCTTTAAGTAGGTATCCAGACAAAGCTCTGTTTGATTCCCAAGTAAAATATTCTTTGTTCATAGTGAAGGAAGTTATTACTCTGGGTTTTTTTCCATGTCCATAAAACTTACTTCACAGCAGAAGTAGTCATCCTGTTAGAAATATTGGTGCGCGGGCAAGTACTGACATTTTCATGGCCTTTCAATGCTCTGTGGGATCTGTTGTTAAGTATTTGAAAGGTATTACAAAGGAAGATCAAGGCAGATTTGTTGTTGTTACTGATACAAATATGCCATATGATCATCTCTATCAGTGCTCAGTTACTTTCATAAAATTCTTTTTGTAGAGTTGTTCACAATTGTAACGCCCTTCACCGCAACGCAATCTGAGTGTGTTGTGTTGTCAGTGTCCCGTTACATTAAGCTGTGGTGACCTGAAGGTGTTGTATAAATGACAAATTGCAGCATTGACCCCAGTGAGATATTTCTTCCACCGCCGATAGAGGTGATAATGTGTGACAACCTGTAACTCTTCGGTTTTCCTGGAAAAATCCAATAACTGTGGTGAAACATTGTTTGAACATAAATACATCCTAACTTCTTAGTTTTTTAGTGGAAATATGTTGTTTAATGTCTTGAGACAAAATGAAAGGTAATTCCTTCATTCAGCTCTTTTCTAGGTGCTTTTGGCACCAGCTTGTCTTACATGGCTTGAGTTGCTTATATTGGCAGAAATAGTGGAAGCGTTTTGGTGAATGGTTGAAGGAGTTACATTAATACAGAATTACATGCAAAAGTTTGGTTTATTGCACCTTTTCTTTACTGCATGTAGTGGCGAAGATGTTCAGTTGTTTTTCGTTTGAGCTGGAATCATCAGCAAACTATTCCTGTGCGGATATAAGATTAGCTTAAAGATATGGTGTGAGCCAAAGAGCACACAAACCCAAACTGATTTGCAGAAATGTAATGATTTTTATCACTTTATGAAAAGCATATCAACTTCAGCTGTTAAAGTGTGTTTCAACAGAAGGAAACTTCATGGCTAATTGTGAGGTGCTTATTTATTATGATAGATAAGTATTACCTAGAGGGAACCTACTGTCAGCTCACTCAGTGTTGAGCAAATTCTGGACAGGTGAGAACTTTGTTTTCTATTACACTTAAAAGAAAATAAATATTTTAAAAGAGAAGTCTTACTTTATTTCTCTGGTTACCATTTATGCTGTTCTTCCATTGCCTCCAAATTGATTTTTAGGATTTATGACCTTAGATTTAAAACAGTTTAATTTTAGATGTTTTACCATATGAAGGGAACTATATGACTGGTTATTAAATCCAATTGTTCTTTGGTTAAGGAACCAGTTGAAGAGACCTCAGTTCAGTAGCTCAATAAATATATTTGTCTTCTGCAGGTGTGCTCACCTGCTCAGAAGTGCTAGTGGCGTAGTTCATAGACATGTCAAACATAAATTATTTTCATATTGTAGGAGATCCAGAACTATATTTTTAAAAAATTATCAAATTTTATAGGGGCTGTGGCAGCCAGTGTAACACTCCAGCCTGAGTAATCAGTTGAATTGGTGTGATGTTGCAAAGTACTGTTCTGAGTTAATCAAACAGTTCTCCTGATTGCTTATTATATATGATAAATGTGGTTCTACTCTACAGCTAAAATGAATCACACAAAAAAAAAAGTGGAAAAAGAGAAGCAGCAAGAACAAGAAATACTTATATTAAAGTAGGTGTCTGTCTTAAATGCTCTGTCTTTAAAATAACCCTAATTCACCTCTTCTCACAGGAACTCAAGTTTCTGGAGATTTTATTATTGGTATACAGATATTGGAAGTCACTGCCCTTCTCTTCTACCATACCATCTCGCAGCTGCTAGGCTCTGTAGGAGTGTTTGTGCAAGTTAATGTAGACCTACCTGTAATCCAAATTTATGATCTTTCGCCATGTTATCTATTATTTGCAGTAAAGTACAATTTGATTTAAAAATAACTAGACTTACAAAGCTTATGAGATTGAATCTGCTGCACTGTCCATGTCTGATGAACAGTCCCATAAATAATATTTCTTTTGTCTTTTATTTTATATCTCAGTTCAAGCCTGCAGCAGTTAGCAGTTAGGTCTTGAGTATACTGGAAAGTGTAAGCAATACAGATTAGAGATACTGATTGAGGTAGCAACTGTATATAAGTGTAGCAGGTGCTACTGCTAATTGATACCGTGTCAGATTTTTCTCATAAAATGCAGAACGTAGTGAATTTAGAAATAATTGGTTGATACTTTCACTGATCTGTCTCACATCAGACATTTGTTTCACCAATATGAAAACCATGTCTTACAATTTCCAGTGAGGCTTCTCTTGCATTTCATAGTGTCTGATATATATTTCTGTGTGAATTCGAGTCTTCACAGATAATTTCTAAAACGCATCTGAAGAATGATCGTAGTTAAGAGTTTGGTTAAGCTGTGTGTTCTCAGGAGCAGAACAGGTGTTGCACACTTTAATTATGTTAGAAAGGAACATCAGAGCAATCAGAACTGACATCCACTAGTTTAAGTGAGGCATTACTGGTGATTTTTATTTTTAGGGATTTTGCTCCTACAAACACTGCTCCTACTGTTGAAGGATTTAAGTTGATGTTTCTGGTAAGTGACATAGTCACTGTTGGCAGGGCATCTGTAAATCACTGGATAGTACAAGGGTTTTAATAACTGTATGATCATATCTTTACTTAAGGAACCAATTAAAAAAGCCATCCTTGCCTTAGATCTAAAGCACTTGAATATTAACAACAAATGCTTTATCATAAATGTTTTAAAGATATAATTATGGCAGACTTAGCCCACATTTCAGCATTCCAAAATTGTTTGCACCAGCAATACTTTGCATTGATTTTTTTTTTTTCCTTCTTTTTTTCATTGCACCTCCAGCTACAAGGAGTTCTATCCATAGGTGCAAAATTTTCAAATTATAAAAATATTGATAAAAAATAATTTTTATATTACCAGTACTTAGCTGATTCCCCTCAAGTATTGCTTAGCATTTTTCCGGTACAATTTTGACATAACAAATGGTAGGGTTCCTTGCATATATCCTTGGATATATTTATCAGTAAGTAAAAAGTTATACTGTTTGCGCAGTCTTTTTTTGTTTGGTTGGCTTTTATATTCTTATTTATTTAACATTTAATTCTTCATGTGTATTTGTGACAGTTTCATAGGAAGAACTTCTGGATTTCTTGCTTTTTTTAAACACAGGTTGAAATCACAATTTTTTTTTTGTGATTTTGAGCTACCTTGATGCAGGTTGATGCTTCTTTTTATTTTTTTTTTTGTCAACTTCATTCTAGATACTTTGTTCTAATACTTAAAAAATATTTTTTTGTCACATTGCATGTAGTCTGATTCCAGTCTAGATCTAGACAGCTCTTACTGAGGTGTCCTTGGAGCAAGAAGTAATTATTGCATGTTAAGTGCACAGGCTGGTGGAACATAGGAATCTGGGGGAAATGGAAAACATTCTCAATTTCATTGAATAGAACTTTCCTGTATTTTCTTCTGTTTTATTCAGTATGTTTAAAAATGTGGAGGCTACAATGTATCTATATAATGAAGCCTAAGCTAAATTGACTGAAAGCTGTGAAACCACATCAGGATATACTGTGATTCAAAGAAAACAAGTCCTATTGAAGTTTATGTGCATTTTTGAAAGAATTTGGCTCCATGTCACCCCAGCCTGGAAGACATGCAGAGCAAGCACGTGTGCTCTATAAATCCCATGTCCACTTTGTGCTAGAACTAGACTTCCTGAGGAACAATGCTTTCTTCTGTATTTGAGAGTTTTGGGGTTTTTTCTGTAAAAATTAATTTATTAGGGTCCCATTTTATGTATTCCACAGAAATGAGATAAAGATAAATGAAAGTGATATTTAAGTTGGGTTTGGCTAACAAAGTTGAATCAGGGATAGGGTTTAAACACAGATTTCATGTCATGAAAATCTTACTGTCTGCTGCTACCAGATTTTGAATTCATGGTGAAAGTCCATTATGAGATCAGGTGAAATTACAGATTCCTGGCCATATCTAGACAGGTTCTGGGGTGTAGAACTGTTTTGGGTTGAGATTTGACCTGAAACAAAACCTTCAGAGCCAAGTGCAGATTTGAGGAATTGAATGGAACTGGAGATGCACACGATGTGAAGATTCAGATTCTAGCAAGTTTACCTCAAATCTGGGTTCTTATGTTGTAAAATAAAATTTAAAAAAAAATTGGAAACCAGTAATGAAAAAAATTACCATTTGTAAGCTCCTTATTCTTACATGTGGAATACAAAATATGTTATTGCATCATCAAATGTTACTTATATTCCCATGCACATCCGTGTTAATTTGGTTAAATATGTTCAGAAACATTGGTTGCTTGGTTGATATGCTGCATATATATAGTACAAAATTACATATCCTGCTTAATTATTGTATATCAATATATTTATCCACTTGAATGCTGCAGCATAAAGTATCTGGATACACATTCTAGCAAATTAGAAAGAGAAATGTTTTCAAACTGCTACACTGTTGCGTGTATTTGCATTAATTGCAATGGTGAAAAGGTTTTTTGTATGCTTTTCTTACTAGAGTTCAATTATTTTGTCATGTGTGTTTTACTTGATTTGTTGCTGTTTTCTATATTTGCAGCAAGGATTTCCTTTTGGTATAGAATAGATTCTATTAGACTTTCTCATCTAAGTGCAGGAAAACTTGTCTCCTGTCAAAAGGCAGAAATGCGTTCCACGTTTGCTCTGGCTTAATTCTTTATTTTATATATTTATTTACATCCACATGTTTTTCCACATGGTTTAATTCTGGCAGTAGATTTTTCCTCCTTGCTTTTCTTTATCCTCCTGCCATGAGTCTGTTGATTCAGCTGTGTGAGTCTGAAGGATTATATATTTTACGGAGTTGTCAATAAATGCGGTTTAGATGGTGGGGAATAGCACTGTTTCCTTTTCCACTAAAAGACAAACAGAATGTCTCCTAATGCCCTTGTGTGCTTGGCTGTATCTCATGTATCTCTGGCAGTGATCAGAATGTGAATGTTAGCGGTTTCTAAGCAGTTAGAGGAGATACGAAGTACGTAGGACTAGCACTGGTGTCTCATACCAAATGCTCCATGAGGGAGAATGAAATGCCAAGTTCTTAAGAGCTCATTTGGTACATATTGGATTTTCTTTATTTTAGTTTGCTGTTGCTGTTCTGGGTCGCTTTCATAGTAACTTAGAGTGGATATCAGTGCAAAATACCAGTTAATTTCCTTTACCTCTCTTTACTCCATCTTCTGTCTCAATATTCTCAAGGGATTGGAATCTGTGCTTAATATATTCCAGAGTTTGTCTGTATCTTACTGGCGTTATTACAATGAAGGATTAAAATGGATCCTAGAGTATGCATATTTTTATGCTTTGACACGTATGTCCTAAATACTGTTCTGATGCAGGCAGCTGAGCTTTGGCATTAGTAGTCCTCCAGGGTATCCACAGCTGAATCGGTGGTATGTTCAGCAGCAGCTGTTACCTGAATTAAATGTGTCAGCTGTACAAATGTAAAGAGCAGAAGTAAAACATAATGTAGTTGTTCAGAAATGTGAGTAGTTGTAGTCACAACAGGTTTCCCAAGTCATAGTTTTGTGTAAATGTGACGAATTGCTCTGGGAAAAGTAGGGGATGGATGAGGGCATTGTCATGTGGCTGCCTAATTAATCAACCCAGGTAGTTCATTCAAATTTTAGTAGTTTAAGATTCTATCAAGATCCAGTAGAACATGCTGTTTCCCTCTAGTTAAAATAATTGGGGGGGGCAGGGAGAAAGAAGAATAATACAGATTTTTCTGGTGTTCCTGCAGTTGGAGTCTCAGGGCCAAGTGTAGCATGACTGTGCCTACAGAAGCCTGTGGCATGTGGTTGAAACTCATACAGCACTTAAATACTATCAATATCCATTATTCTCCAACACAGACAGAAACCAAAACAAAATGTCTTCTAAAGGGGCAAAATTCCCATGTTGCAGTCCTGTTCACCTGATAGGGAAGTACTTTTAAACCCACCGAAGTGATCAAGGTTGGGTTTTTGGTTTTTTTGTTTGTTTGTTTATGGGGGTGTGTTTTTTATTAAAGAATGATTCAGGGTTCTTTTTGTCTTCCCCCAGGCTACCAGTTGAGGCTAGAGTCCGTTGACAGAGGATCTAGTCTAGCCCTTGAACTGTCGTTCTTTTACTCTCCTATCACACAAAGAATTATAGATAACTTTGTATTGTATAAAGCTGCTTTGTTCCTGACAGGAAAGTGAACAATTTCTAATTTCACTGGAAAAACTGCTTGTATTGTTTTTAATGTCCGTCCTCCACGTTTTTGCCTGCCCTATCTCTTCCTCAGTGAGCAATATAATTAAAATGCATAGCTTGGCACTAGCATTTTCATTATACAGTTAATTCTTCATCATTCCTCTGTCTCAGCTTAATCAGGTTTGCCCAAGTTTGTGTCACCCACTAACAAAGCACTCCAAAGTTTTGTGTTCATTTAGGATTTGGGCTTTCTGCTCGTTTTTTCCCCCTTCCACCTTGTGGTAATCAAAGCTTTGAAATTACCTTGTAATTCAGCATACACAAATAAGTCTGGTCAGTGGCCCTTTTTAATTAATGACATGCTTGACAAGCACTTGTAGAAAAATGACTGTGTGGCTATGGAAAATAATTAGTATATGCATTTATGTCGATTTAATCAGCATAAAAGATACCTCTATTGTATTTCAGGAAATGTCATCTGTTAAAAATATGTTCTTTAGCTTGTCTCCTCTGTTTTTTCTAATTCAGAGGACTACAGTAACTGCAAACATATGTAGTATTGGAGGTGGGAGAATACCATTCATCTTAGAGGTGAACATATTTGTTCTCCCTACTTGAACAGGTGAAAAGGAGCTGCAAAGCTGTGCAAGGTTTGACCTTATTCATAAATATCTAAAAGAATCAAGATAAAATCAAATGTTTTATCCTGTAGTTAAAGGTTTTATTTTATTTCCATATGGGTTGATTTGTTATTTGTAGCATACAGAGGGTACAGAGCGTGGAGAAGTTACTCCAGCACATCCAGTCCCACAACTGCTTGTTTCTTACTCCTTTAGTTGCAAGAAAGAAAATACTAAGCTAACAAAGATTCATTTGTTTTCTTACGGGATGTATTTTTTTTATAAATATGTAAATGGAAAGCAATGTGAAGGCAGTTAAGCTTCCGAAGTTGGACTTTGAAAGATACAGGGTTACTGAGATTGTTCACCCTTGCAGTCTGAAGTATCCTTTGATCTCATGATGATATCTTGTAGTCATTTCATAACAAGTATTACCAACACTGTTTTCCGCACAGATCCAAAACATAGCCCCATACCAGCTACTATGAAGAAATTTAAATGTCCCAGCCAAAACCACTACAGTATGTTTTAAAAACTTAGTAAGTGATTACATAAAACATGATCCATGTATCTTAAGCATTTGTCGAAGTTGCATGTGCTGAAAAATTGTTCATATTAAGTTTGTTACTGTATTCTTATATTCCAGCTAATAAATCGCTCCAGGAAAATGATGAGGTGGTACACATAGTCTGATTGCCTGAAGGATACTTTTATTTTTAATCATGACTCAGTGGCAGTTCCGTCTGGCAGAAGACTGCTTCGTCAAATGTAAAAACTTTCAAGCATGTCATGAGTTGTAATAGGCATTTTAAATTTCTGAAATCTGCATGCTTTGAATTAAGGCTTCGTTGCTCATATTGAAGTTGTCCACATTGTAGGTTTCTCTCACTATCATATTCCTGAGTGAACTCTTTCTTTTCAGCCTTTCTTTTCAGCCTTTTTCTTCAGTTGTTTAGTGTTCTTCTCATTAAGATGTACCACTTCAGTATTTACAATGTCTTCATCTGACTCTTCTGAAACAGATCATGTACCTTCAATTTTGCTCTTCATTGGTGATATTTGAAATTCAGATACAGCTTGTTTAGCTAGTGGTACTGGGCTTTTCTAATAATTTCTGCCTATTTGAAGGAAGATTATTTTTACAGTCTCAGGCTATGGCGGCTTTAGTATCTTACATGAAGTGGAATAGTAAGTGACAATTTCTATGCAAAATATGAGAATGTGAGTTTAGAAGTTAAGGTGTTCAAAGTAATTTCAAAGATTGCATTATTTTAATTTCCACCATGTAGAAGAATGCAGGATTCAGGCAGGAAATCACGCTGATCATTCGCCTTGAGAGAGATAAGGAAGGAGTAAAACACATGTATTGGGGAGAAAGGATGGGGTTTCTCATATCCTTACTTTCTACCTTGCACTAACATTACAAGATCGAAATAATATACTTTAAAATAATCATGTATACATTAACCTTCTAATGGATGGGATTTTGGTTTGTATTACCACAAAACTGCAACTTTCCAGCAATGTGGAACATTGTCACCTATTGTTCAAAATAACTGATAGGCTATTTAGCATACAAGAATAAGCTTTGTTCCTTTCTACCTGTTGGCAGGGAACTTTGCTAACCAGTGAGTGATCTGTTATTTAACCTAAGTGTGCAGTATGATAAAGATGCTTTTCCCATGGCAAACTATTCAAGTCTTGTGTGTCTCTCACCCTCTTGATCTATTAAAAATACCCCAACCAAAGAACAGCAACAAAAAAACCGGAAAAACCCAAACAGAAAACTTGAAACCAAGAAGCTTGTTCTAGTGTTACAATTTCAAAACACAAAAAAATTGAAATAAATCAGCTTTTAAAGCTAATTATGAAACAGTTTCTTGTGTTCCTATTAATATTGTTACTTTGTTCTCTAAACTCTTTAAAGCAAGGAAGCGTAACTGAAGTATGTCCAAGTATTGCCATTAGCAACGCTCAGGTGATTAGCCTAGAGTGCGTTTTGTCCAAGCACCACAACACAATACCTTTTTTTTCCCCGAGAGAGACAAAGGGGTCTCTTTGGCGAGCCAGCCTCTGCGTACACTGATAAATGTTCCAAGGTTGTTCCTGTGTTTAGTCGAAATCTGCGCTTCCAATGCTGGATAGAACAAGAACATTTACTGTTGTCGAGTCCTGGTCATTGCCTGTGTATTTAGGGTTCATATTGTGCTTGTGGATTGACAAAAAGAAAATAATCTGAAAACACTGGATCAAATATGTCTGTGCCTGTTAACTTCAAGGGGATGCATATCCTTAGATGAAGCTGTCTGCCAGACCTCCTAAAACTGAAAGATTCTTTCAAATTTCATGTTAGCTTTCTCTGAACAGCAAACTGTTAGTCCCCTGAATAATTTGATTATAATCTTTTCAGTGGATCTTCAGCATCAGTTTTGCAGAAGGTCAGCTTTGTGAATAGAAACTTTTGGGTCTTGCTCTTGTGTGTCTACTGTGCTTTTGCTATGGCTGTAGCTGACTGTGTGTCACGTGCAAAAGCACTGCAAATTAGCCTCAGCATGTTAAGAACTGAGGCTGATGCAGTTTTGCCTTCATAATGTGAATCCCAAAATACAGCATCTCATCTGTCACCTTGCAGCAGCTGACTGGTTCACATGGGCGAGGCTGGGGAAAGAACTGCTGTTTCCCTGTCAACCAAGATTCCTGCGATGTTCTTTGAAGGCCCTTGTCACAATTACATAGCGAGGGCTAAGTTCTGCTTTACTCTTAAAATACAGGTTCACCTTCTTTATAAAAAATAAATATTTTCTCCAGGCTTGCAACTTTCACTTATTCTACAGAGAATGACTTGCAAGAAATTTGCTACTGTAATAATTAATCAATCTGCAAGTTAATATTACTTAGGGAATGGCATATCATTCTTTTTTGCTTCAAGTCACGATAATTAAAATATTTTTAAGTGAAATTTTAAGCATAATGTATATCAGTGTTGTAATTTTAATCAAATTATATAATTTCATTTTTAGAATGGAACTATTATATAAGCTAATAGGAGCAGAGGTCAAAAACTGGCAATTTTAGCGATGTCATGATATTCAGGTAACTTAGCTGTCTGTTGCAGTCATTTGCATGTAGTAGGTGGATTTTTTAAAATTATTTTTCTGGAAGATTTTTTTCTACATATGGTAAAAACAAATATTGGTATAACAGTCACTGAGCCCTGCTTATAAGAGCTCTTTCATAAGGCACTCAAGTCTTGAAGTGTAAGAGGAGGTTGAACATTAGTACAGTAAATAGCTATGAGGGTTTTTATTGTTTAAAAAAGAAAAATCTCTGGAATCAAAGCTGTGTATCTTTTAAACTTGGTATGAAGAAGAACAGAAGCCAAAATGATTCTGTTGGTAAAGGGCCATTATGTTGGAACTATACTTATACTACGGAAGTGAAAAGTGGTTTTATACCATAGACCGAGGATGTCACCTAAGAGTCATACGTTGTGATACTTCTTAATTGAAATCAGTTCGTTTAATACAGAGATTTCTGCCGTGTGGATAACCCATTTTGTGGGGTAATGATCTTTGGTTTAGGTAGTTTTCTGTGTTGCTTGTTCAACATTTATTGAGATGGTATGCAGTATTCTGTTTAGGATTTTTCAAAATTTATAGTAAGAACTGTTGGATCTTTTCAGAAAATGTGGGAATCGGACTGAATCAAGGTTAATGGCTGTTTATAAAAAGTGAAGCCTACAGGGTAATACAGAAGGTGAATAGGTCACAGTATTCAAGAGCAGCTCTATTTGATTTTCAATTAGAGTCTAGAAGTGTAAGTTCAGGAATGAAACCCAGAGCTAGCTATGTTTCATAACATTTGACTAGTCAGATTTTTTTTTTTGTTATTAATAAGAGATACACCAACAAAGACGTTGATATCCTGTACATCCAGTGTTAGAATTAGAAACAGTCATATTTAAATGGAATTAATTTTTGGCTTCTGCAGAGAAGCCTCACTGGTTTGTTGGGTTTGTCCTGGCTGTTTGAAGTCTTTCGTTGTGGTAAAAAGCAGTTGGTAAAGGGATTTTTTTAATTGTTATTATGATTATTTAAAGCCTCCATGAGCACACATTTGCACTAAAAGACCAATTCTAAACCAGAGGGTCCCTCATTTTGCTTTTCTTGGCAAATTAGTTCAGAAGGATTTTTGACTAGATTTTACAGCTCTTCTAAATTTTTTTTTTTTTTTTTTTTCTTAAACTGTACTGGAGCCAGCATCCCAAGTATATCCAAGCTTGCTGTGAAATTTGTACTCTTTTTACTTCTTTTCTTATTTTAAGTTTGGGGTTTTTTAGCAGCTACTCAGTTTGTATGGGTCTGCACAATATACTCCAATTGAATCATTTATATTTTAGTGCATAGGAGTTTGTCATGCTTACTTGTGCTACTTAGCTTTTTTTTTTATTCCCTCTATAGGTATATTCGAATTGTCGGGACCCACAACACAGTGAACAAAGTTTTCCATATTGTGGCATTTGAATGCATGTTCACGAACAAAACGTTTACCCTTGAGAAAGGTCTGATAGGTAAGAGAAAAAAAAAGAAAAAAATGTTTTCCTTTTACATGAACTGTTGCAAACGCTTGCCTTTTAAGACTCACTGTCACTGCACTCTTACTCAACTGTGTGGAAACAGAAAGATGTAACTTGAGTTAAATGATGCTGTAAGCATAGAAATAGTTGACTAGCACTTGCAACTTCTTTAAAATTCTAGTTTTGTGGATTAATTAGTGATGCTGCAGGAATGCTAAAATTCACATTAAATCAATTGCTGCTGACAAAGACACTGGTAATTGAGTCACTCTGGGCTGCTAATCCTTTTTTTTTTTTTTTTTTTTTTGCATGTCATAGTATGGTTGCGCTTGCCTTCTGCTAGGTTGGCCTGAGTTCTGTAACAAGGGTGGAGTAACCAGAGCTATTTATTGCAGTGAAGATGGATTTGGGCATTTAGGGCCTCTTGTACAGCCTAATTTCAACTGCTGAAAGTAAACTCTCATGTTGATTTTTCCCCTCGAGTCATAGACACGCGTAGCCGTGGTAGAAGGTTATATTGGCTACCCTTATTCTCAGAATGCCATGCTGATGGAGCTCTGTTACTTCTGGAGACTCAAAACAGCTTATATAATACTGATTTAAGTACGTCTGCATGGTACTGCATTACTTAAGGTAGAAATCCCCAACAGACCAACAATACTGAATGGTAAACTATGTCAAAGTAAGATTTAATATCGATTTTTTTTTTAATAGTCCAAAGACAGTGGTTTCTCTGCTTTCTTCCATATAAAGTCACATGAGTGAGATCCTAAAATTCATTGGGAAGAGTTTTCTGCACCTTTTTAGTTGTCTGGGTGGGATTTCCCAGTTTGTTACTTCTGACTTGAAATTGAGAATTTTGCTGAAATTCTCAGAGTTCATGCTGTTTTAAACATAAATTTAAATTTTAAGTATGCACCTATGGTAGATGGAAGGGAAAACAGTTTTCAAAAAAGAAAAAGAGGGAAGATTTTAGTAAGATACATTTCTTTTAATTATTTTCTGAGAAAACTATAATATTCAGCTATGAGAAACTGGGATCCAACTCCTTTAGCCTGTTCCCTATGCATTATACAAAGGCATCGCATGATTACATCTGATCTCACGAGGTTTGCTGTGTAATTTCATTATGTTTTTTTAGAGGCATAGAATAAATAGCCTGAAAAATCATACCTTACTAATTTTTATGTTATGTAGCACCAAAAGTGTACAAGCTGTACTATAACGCAAATAGAAAGTTTTTGCTTTGTTTTAGGGAGTTTGTAAGTAGTATTGCGATTGCTAGCGACAAGAAAATAGACTAAGTGGTAAGGAGGAACTGTGTTAAAATACATACCTTCAGTAAGCTAGTTAGGGGAGAAGCAAAATATTTCAAGTTTGGTAGAACCTTTGAGCTAAATTTCATATTTAGCACTGCCAGCTGTGAACTTTTAAAAACTTTATACAAAATCAGAATTACTGTGTTGTAAATAAGTGATGCATATAGCTATATATATTTGATTTACTAATATCAGTCTTATTTAGCAAATACTTAGAGGAATCAACATATTTTCTTTCCTTTTTTTTTTGTGTGTTAACTCAAAGTTTATTTGATCATAAGCAGTAAGCAAGTAAACAAGTGAATCCATGTACGTTCGTGGAAGTGTACTTGTACCATAATTGACTTGTCTTTTGAGTACTCTCTGGTATTTTGTAGTTTAGTAAGCATTTTGGTGAGATGAACTATTTGATCTGTTTCAGCATTTAATGAGTTTCAAAGATAATTTAGGGCATGGAGACTTTATATGGCTTTATCCATTTATGGAAAAAAAGTTTTTTGTAGTTACAGAATCTTACAGGTAAATAGGGTTTGGACTACATAACAGTAAGTATCCATTGTTGTTCATGGTGACCAGTGGAACTATGCTGTCATTGAGTGTGTGTAAATCAAGTTGTTGTACGTGTAAGTCATTTGAAGTGATCTGCAATAAGCAAAGAGAGGTCTACTGAGCATTTTATATTGAAGGGATGGTAGTCAATACAATTAATAGAAAATTAAAAGAGTAAGAATTCAGTGAGTAGTTAATTCAAAGAGGGATGTGGACCAACTTCCACATTGTAAATGAGGCAGAAACGGTTGGATGCATGACCTTGCAGAATTTATGCTGAGAAAGGGACAAACTGAAAGGTTTTTGGGACTACTTGAGAACAATCCTGTTTGTGAAGTGGTGCAGGGGCACAAAGGCTGTTCCACCAGATCTTATGGCCATCGACGAGGCACAAAGGCTGTTCCATGAGAATTTTTGGCTATTCAAAAATACAGCTTTGATCCAGCAAAATCCCCTTATGTCCATTTAGTGCTTTGTTTTACATACCTGTGATGGTTACTCTAAGGTAGAATATTATCTGGCTCCCTTGATCAAGCAGGCTGTCCCAGTTCCACTTCTGTAAAAAATCTGTGTGACTACCAATGGGGTAGCTGGCATTGATCTATTTAATTGCTCTAATGAGGATTTGTAATGTTTGTTTCTATTTCTGCAGTGACTGGATAGGGTAAAGTGACTAAAAGCGTTCGAAAGCTCCGTGAAATATATGGAAGTGCAGTAATTGGAGTAGGTTGGTTTTAAGCTTGACTGCGTATAGAAACTTTCATCCTCAACCCTTGAAAAGCAATATTAGGTAATACTATTGGGTTCATTGTTTATGCAGTGTGGTATTAAATATGGTATTAAATTAGGTTAGAAGAAACACAGCTGCTGTTTCTATAACCTGTTTTATTAAGAAAATGAAATGTTGGTCAGACCTTGAAGGCCATATGGTTCTTCAAGAAAAACTTTGTAACCCTTACTTCTACCAAAGCAACACTGAAGTTAATATGCAAAGAGTTTGTAATTTGAAACCTCATTCCAAAGAAATAAGGCTGCTGGGATATTTGTTTAGCGATCTTATGTGGAGATTTTAGAGTAATTATTTATTTAATTTTTGTGAAAACTGTTAAACTTGATCAGAAAGATGTATATACAAAGAGGGTATTTTATCAGATATATTACTACTGATATGTAGTATCTATGTAATGGCTATCACTAAAGTGAGGATTAGAAGGCTGGTAAACAAATAATAAAAATGAAAGTGTCTTTCATGATAAGAGCAATTTTACATTGCTGTGTTTGTGTGTACAAGGTTTTAATGACAAATTATTACCTTGGCATATTACATTTAATATGGAAGATTCTTTATACAATTACTTTATACAATACGGGATATAGTACTGACATGACCCATTGGTAGTTGAGTAGCAGTTCTGAAGTAAAAGTAGCAGGAAATGTTCTTTCTATTACTGTCTGGTGTTTTAGTGTTGGTTTACACATTGTTGTCTTGTAAAATGAGATAAGTGACAGAAGTTAATTCAATCATATGAAATTATTCCCTAACGCAGATGTTAGGGTTGAGATGTAATTTCTCTTTTGGCATAGTATTATCTCTAAATGCGTTAGTAAGTTAACAGTTCCATATACTAGAATCATGAGATCGACATAACTGTTTCATTTAACAGAGATGTAAATATTTTTTGAATCTCAAAAGCATAGTGTTTGCTTTTAATAAACTCCCACTTCTGAAATTTTGAATGGTCTTTAGTCATTAATATTTAATCTAGAATCCAAAACAAATGAAAATTTTCACAAGCCAGAGACATACTCCTTCGGAGGCAGAAATGGTACCTTGGTGTGATGTGAAGTTTTGTAAAAGCTTCTACTCTGCCCAATGGCAAGAAGGAACAACAGTGGGTAAGGAGCTACTTCTGTGCAGTGCCTTTTTTGATTTTGGGGTTTCTCCCCGACCTAAATACAGGAAGCAATTCTTCTCTTCTGCCTCAAAGGGAAAAATTGTATAACCTTGCTTAGTCCTTTAATCAGCACTCAGTGGTGAGGGGCAGTCAAGGACTGTGCAGGCACGTGGATTTGACCAGCCTACTGTCCTATTTTGAGCCCGGTTAAGGTCATAGGGAGTGCAGCGTGGAAGGCTTTTATATGAAGTTGTGTTTATCTGTAGTCTGTCTCAGTCTCTCAGACTATCTTGTAACTTGTACATTACACAAGAAAAGCAGAACAGTGAATAATGACTGAAGAACAGGAGATGGATATAAAACACTGGAATGTCCTTGGTCACCCTCTGGGGAATGCTGTTCAGTACTTATGAATCATTGTGAACCTTCATTTGCGTGCTGTTCGATGCCTTAGGAGAACTTGTTTTAAAAGGAAAAAAATGAAATGAATAAATAATCATTCACTTGTCTTTTACTCACTGGCAGTTATTGAAAAAAAATATATGTTACAGAGAGAAACCAGTCGTATCAGTTTCCTAGTGTGTGGTTCAGCTTTGTAAAAGATTGCTCTCTCTCTCTCCAAGCAGTGAGATGCTATTTTTGTGTCTAGTTTAATATTGACTCCACACAAAGCTATTATATTGTGTTTCTTCTTTTTTTGAAGGTTAGCCTTCTCTCAAAATCATGCACGTTTACCCAGCAATGTAAGTCAGCTCTGCTGCAAGCATAGCCTTAGGAAATTATGAAAATTTGAAGATGATCTAAATACTGCAGGGATTTTTTTTTTTCCCATCTTTCTACAGGAAAGGACACCCACATGTGTCAGTTTAGTTGCTGCTACCCATTCTTCAACAGAAATCTGTTCATATGGTTCCAGTTACCTATTTTTTTCTTTTTCTTTTCTTCTTGTTTCCAGTGCTGCAATGAAGGATGCGTGCTTCCTAGGGCTCTTCTGAAACAACTGCTCTTTCTGAAAGCCTTCTTCAGACAGAATGTTTAATGAAAGAGCCCAATAGCCAGCCAATTGGTTTGCAATTAGAAGTATGGCCAGTTCTAATGACTGGAATGCTTTTGTTCTAATTTATTGGATCAGAAATCATGAGCTCTAGCAGATATCAACCGAAAAATCATTAAGGAGTGATACACTGAGGCTACCACACGCTCCTGGTACATTTTTCTCCTAGGGATATCTGAGGACAGTTGAATAACATATCTGTCCTATCTTTAAATGGAGCTAGTATAGGTGGCCCTTAGGCCATGCCTTGAAAATGACAATCCTTTTTAAAATAGTGTTACTAGAATTAAATATACTGTCAAGCTGTTCATTCCTCCATACTGCAGCATAGGACCAGGAGACAAGAAAGTAAGTTTTAATATATGTTTTGATGCGGCTGCACTATAACCTCAATCATTTTCTCCTTTTGTTTGCTTACAGAATATGTATGCTTTGCTAGCACACGTCTTTTCTGTTCCATAAAAGCAAATCAGATTTGTCAGAGCAAAACTGCTGTATGAACAGTGGAAAAAAAAAGTATTTCCATATTTGTGATCCCCTCTTTTGTTTTCTCTTGCAACATTGGTTACAGTAAAAGCTGGATAGATGTTGGATTAAAAAAAGAAGAAATAAAAATAGAAACAATACTGTTGGTTTTGGCAGTATGTTTTTGTAAACAAGTGACCTAAATTGAAGCAGAAATTCTATCAGAAAAAAGGAAGAGAACCAGAAGACTTGAAAATACAGCACAGAGCAGAGTCCCCACCAGATGGTATTTTTTAATAAATTTATCAAGTGAATGTAAAAGGTGATAATGAACATTCAAAATAGGGAGTGGCAGACCCCCGGCAGAGAGAAGGCGCAGTATGGCACCTGCTGCACACTGCAGCTACTTAGAATCACTTTCTAATTAACTGTTGTAGGGGAGACCACAGAAATACATTAAAAACACACTAAGACAATTTCTATGCACTTGTTAAGGAGTTTGACTAATCAGGGTAAGATCTTCTTAGGAGGTTATGGATTAGTGCAGAAATCTAAATGTGTGATGGAGCAGGATGATGCTCAGAGGGCATGCAGGTAAAAAATTGGATGAACTGAGCTGTCCTGTGTTCAGTTAATGCCTTGCATGGCTCAGAGGGTGTCCGGAATATGCCATAGAGCCTCAACATGAACACTGATTTTGACGCTTCATCTTTTACTTTTTAACCTAGATTTCAGTAGCTTCCTCTTCCTACAAAAAGCAGCAATATATAGAAGATGCTTTAACGCCTATATAAAATGGACAGTCAGAGAAGTTCTTTTACTGCCAGGGAAGAGGGGAAGAAAAGGAAGCCAAGGCAAACTTTGTTTTGATGCCAGTACTCTTAGTTTGCATTGTTATTCTTTGCTTTATTAAGATTGTTTCCAGTGAAGTACTTTTAATGTCTACCACCTGCTCGTCCATAAGAATCTGGGAATTTCTGAATGTCCCTTTTCAGTAATAGGGAAACAAGAGGTTTCTAGAATAATAATATAGTGGTTTTAGTAATTCTTTTATGAGCAAACAGAGATGATGGTGCATTTGATAATGCAGTAGATTTTTCAGAAACTGTGGCCTTTCCACTGCCTTGGATTATTACTTGGCAACAAACTTGCACTTTTTTCCCCCTGTGTGTTTTATGATGTTTTGGTGGATTGGTGGTTTTCTTAAGATCATGCTCCTGACACCACTAGCACACTTAAAACTCAGAATCCTAGCTCTTCATGGAAAATTACCTCTTTTGGGTGCTGGAGACTCTTACAATTAGCTCTGAAATCTCACATAGCTATATTTCAGCCATTTTCAGACAACTATTAAAAGTATGTAATTAAGTTATCGGTGTGCAGTGGGCTTAAAATGGTACATTTGCATCTGTACTATACATCATTTGTTTTCTCGTGGAAATTCAAATCGTGTTGGTTTTAAGTCTTCTGTATTCCCAATTTTTTTGTGCCTTTCTTGTTTTGGCTTGTTTGCTGTACTTTTTCTGATTTTCAAAAATGTTTGGTATGAGATGATGTGAATTTGGAAATTTGCTAAATTGATCATCATCATTCAGATAATTTTTGGTAACTTATCTCTTCCCCTCTCTTTTAAATTGTATTACCACACAGAATGGTTGTCCTTCATCAGAGTTAACACACAAAATCTTAGCTTTTTGTAATACAGCTTGTGCTGAAAGAATTTTTGTTATAAGAACTGATTGTTTTATCTAAATGATAACATTTTCCCCAAACAAAAGCTCAATGGGCAACCTTTATTTTTGTATCTTTGGAGAGCGTCATTTTTCACCCTTGTTAATATTAATTTTTTGATTGAGAGAGAATAGAGACATATATGGTTGAAGAGTTGAGGAGGTTAGCTAAAAAGTGCTGGACCTGAGTAGTGAGTATTAAATAGGTTTTGCTTTTTTTTATTTTCCCCCTCAAATGTTCATCTGTCATCTTGCTGGAGTGTGACTTTCAAAAAGATTGGGATTCTCTGAATTATAAACAGAAAGTACTATACTGTCTTCTGATTGAATGTTAACAAAGGGAAATAATAGGTAATTCCAAAAATAAGTGTTGAAGCACTTGTAAAACAGTGCTGGAAAAGTACTCTATGCACAAGAAAATGCACCTCCTTCTTCTAGCATGCTCCCAGAGGAGTTGCTGTTTTCTTGATCTTTGATGAAATTGCTGAAATTATGTCAAGCTCTAACTACACAATGAATTCCGTTTGATTTGAAAGGAAGAGGGAAGCTACTTGGTGTTGGATTTAAATCAGATTGAGCAGGACTAAGTAAGTACAAGAAGAGTATTCCTCTCCTTGGGAAGATTTCTAGAAACCAACACTAAAGTTACGTCCTTTGCTGAAGAAGAATAACTCCCAATACTACACTTTTTTTTTTTATTGCTAAGTATGTAACGTTCCCCTCCTTCTAAAAATTACTAGTAAAGGGTTACATTATCCTTTATCTAGTTTGGTTTATAACAGCAGTTTCCAAGCTAGAACATTCAATTTTGGATGTACCAGGGAGAAGGAAGAACTGAAGTTGGATGATGCTGACACATGGACCACAGTGTTGGATATGTGCCCCGATTGCAAGAGGGGTTTTAGAAGTGAAAGAAAGAGTTCATTATAGATGTTGCAGCACAAGGTAGCAGTTAGCACTGGCCTGTGCAATTAGAATTGTAATCTTAATTTTTTTAACTGAAACTCCCTTCCTCTTGTGCTTTTCCCAGGAATGCTTTTAGTAATTTGAAAATTCTTTCAGTTCCGTAACTTGCCAATTTTCCCTGTAATATTCAAATAACTGCATATGAGGTCAATGAAAGGAGGCAAATCTGATATTCTGCACTGATACCTTTGAAGTTCTTTGGCACAGCAGGCTGCTGCATTATGGCTGCGCTATAGAATAGAAAAAAGAATTATCCAGATCTTTGATGAAATTAGCATGGGGGAGAGGGACAAAGTACTGTATAATTCCATCACTATCTCCTGGAGGAAAATCATGGTCCTGTGTTTTGGCTTTTCTTTTTTCAAGAGCATGGGTTCTAAGTAGTTTTCCTGTTGGGATATTATAATTTATTATTTGTGGCATTCAGTCATACCGTTTTCCTGACTCTTGACTGAATGAGAAATAGTTCTGTACTTGCTGTTCCATTTGTGTGGCAAATTTATTGGCCTCTCCTTCCTTTCTTGTAGTCCAATACTTGTACTGAAGGATTTTATAAGTATTAAAAAGAATTTTCTTCTTCTAAATTCTGGGGTGCAGTTTCTAATTGCAGTTAGAGATACTATCAGAAGTACCAACAGTCATGTTGAGAATAGTCTCCTCAGCTGTGAGACTTCAAGCCCTGATTTCAAAGACTTTGAGTACTGACTTCCCACAGTCCACATCAGCACTTTAAACTGGCTCCCACTTATTTTTCTCTCTCTCAATTCATTCTTTTTTTTTGGGGGGGGGGGAGGGGGGAGGACGGACAGATGGGAGGACAAGACACACGGATGACACACATGAGAGGGGAGTGGCATGGGGGGTGTTCATCATGAAAACAGGAAAAATTGTTTGAAAATTTCAAAAGTTTTACTGGATGAGAATTTTTTCCCATTTGTATTAAAAGAGTGCTTTCATATCACCAAGACAGAAATACATCTGTTAATTTACCAAGCTCTTCCAGGATCAATGGTATAAAAATTATCTGTGCCACTTGTTTCTGCTTCATAGTTCATGTTAAATATGAGTTAAATGTCCTTGTGTTGATCAAACTTTAACCCTTTTTTCCTTTTTCCCAATTCTTTGCCAGAAATAAAGATCGTTGGTATCTGAACTGTTTTCTGACTGTATGTCTGTCGTCTTTGTGTTTAAATTCACAGTTCCCACTGAAAATGTTGCAACAATAGCAGACTGTGCCAGTGTGATTGAGGGTGTAAGTCGCAGTCGCAATGCCTTGTTGAATGGAGACACAAAAAACTATGATTGGGATTCTGGGTACACGTGCCATCAGCTTGGGAGCGGAGCTATTGTGGTACAGCTAGCACAGCCCTACATGATTGGATCAATACGGTAAGAGGGTTGATTTTTCTCTAAATTAAGGGCAACAGTGAAACTTTTGCTGAGCACAGTTATTTTCTTTAGAATATATGACATTTGGAAACGACGATAATTATGGAACTAGTTTAGTAGTTGTCATTTGGCTTCTTACTTCAGTATAGTGACCATGTTAAAAATTAAATGTGGGAATTATAATGTTGAGATACAGTGGTGCAATTCCAGAAAATATTACATTTCAGAGGCATAGAACATAAGTAGTCAAATTGCAAGATTAAAGGTATATACTTATATTAAAATAGAAATTTAATTGCAGCCTTACTTGTGGTCCAAGTAGGTGCAGTTCCTCATATCTACCTCATTGTGAAAACAGAAATAGTTATTGAAAAAAGCCATCATCTCGAGTCAGCCAGGTTTCTTTTTCACTGTACAATTAATACCAGTTCTTACTTGAACATGGAGTGTATAATAAGGGTACAGTAACCCGAATATTGCTTTACAGTGTTGGATTAATGAATGTGTTTAGATCTGGACTGGAGTTCATTGGTCTTTGTACAGTGAATGTCTGTATACATAAAAAGAACAAACTTTTGGCTAATGTAGAAACTTCGGAAATAGATTGGAGAGCAGGATTGTTCAGAGGTGAAGACAACACTATTTTTGCCAACTTCAGATTCTCTGACTGTAAATGGTTTTTTGTTTCATAAAATCAGACATACAAAACCTTGTCTTCAATGGCTTCCTGTTCTTTGGAAATTTAGAATATGTTGTCAGGGACTTAATTTGTATTCTCTGTGACAGTGAAAAAAAAGAGAGAGGTTTCTGAAGTTAGAGTACTAGTGAGCAAAGTTTGAAACCTCAGGTGAGGTACTGGCTCGCAACAGAGACCATGCACAGAGGTATGTATTGCTAGGAGCTAGCTCAATGCCTTCTGCCTGTTGTAGTTGCCTCTTCAAACTGATTGATGGGCAAGTGAGACTTGAAATCTCTTTTATAACTGCCAGTTTCTGTTTTCTGTGCTTTGATTTTGGCTTGTGGCATTGTTATGGTGGTTATAGAACTTTGAAAATAGAGTTTAAAATCAGACATCCAAGCAAATCTCTAACCTAATAAAAATACTGTTTTATCGTATACTAGGTAGAGATACACAATGCAAGTCTGTCATTATTCTCACTGTGTGAAACAAGTTGAATAAGTATAGTTGGCAGCTTTCCTCACTCAATGTTTTATGCTTTTGAGTTTGGTGGTTTTAATGTTCAATTAAGTATTGCATCTCAAGTAGAAAACCAGGAAGACACAGCACTCAGATTTCTTAAAAGAGGTAATTGAAAATGTAATTACATAATTTTTGTGCCACTTTAAACTTAAATCTAAGTAGCAGCAGAAGCTTTGGCCGCATGAAGGAGTAAGACAGCAATATGTTAACTGAAATGCATGGTTTCTCAGTTCATAGTCTCTTTTCGTATCTTACCATTTTCTGCTATCTTTCAATTGGTGAGTCATACCATCTTTTCAAGTCACTGTTAAAAATTGACTTTCCTATGCTAAATACTATGCTAGTGTTTATTCTTATTAAGTCTCATTATTAAATAGTGTGTTAGATAAATTAGACTTTTGGTTGCCAAGAAATGGTAATTGGCAAGTGTGTAGAGCAAATTAAAAAAAAAAACCACACAAACAAACAAAACAACAAATCCAAACATTACATAATTTAAGACTAACAGGTATTTAGTGATTTATGTGGTATCGCATTGTACAGATGTAGGGTTACAATCTCAGTTCTCCTGCATGTATAGTACAAACCAGATTATTATCTTGCCCTAAAAAACAACAATAATAAGCATCATTATCTAGGGTATCCTCTCACAGAGGAGACTACCTGCACTGCCTAGAGCCAGACCTATGTCATATTTTCCTTTTTGTGTTCTGCCTAGAGAAACAAGTTTTTTGATTTGCAGCCATGTCTGTTGCAGATCATAGGCAGCCAAGGGGTAGATGCCCACTTGAAGGGAGAAGCAAGGTTTCACCATGTGGCAGCTATGCCTTTGGCAAGGGTCTGGAACACATCCTGTACTGTGGAATGCTAAAGATGGTGACAATGGTCTCTTACTTAGCACCAGGAAATCTGTGACTGGTACAGAAATCAAATAGCTTATAAAAATAGAGGAAAGAGTCTTAATATTAAAGAAAGCAAGAGATTTTTTTGAACAGACTGTCTTTCACAACTGATTGAACTGTATTCATTGTTTGTTTTCCTACTGTTTGCTTGCTTGAAAACTCCCTTGATCTCAACCTCCCACATAATAGAAAAAAATTTCCAGGAGTATTTTCTTTAGGTTGGCGGTATACCATGACTGCAGAATGACATGAATTGTTCTACCCCCAGAACCTGAGTCATTAGACCTGTGGGTTTGGATTCTAAATGAATAATTAGGAATCAAAGTATGTGTCTTTTAAGTTCAGACACAGGAATGTGCCGTTGAATATGTTTGTATCAGAGAGAGTAAATATACGAGCCTTTGAAAAAAGGGTAGTAGCTGCTTTTAGTTTATAGAAATCGGAGTACATGGAGAGAGCCTCCAAGTCAGAATGTGTTGCCATAGCAACTAAATTCTGAGTTCTGAGAAGAACTCTTGGTACTCAAATATGCGTTAGAAATGCATAGAGAGCTTAATGTTTCAGGAGTATGTCTTGTATGCATGTTTTCTGCAGAAGTCATTCCACTGTTTTAGAATCTTAGAACCATTCAGGTTGGTAGGGACTTGAGGAAGACATCTAGCCCAGCCTGTTCCTCAAAGGAGGATCAGCTATGAAGAAAGACCATCCTACTCAAGGCTTTATGCACTCAGGTCTTGAAAACCTCCAAGGAAGAAAATTCCGCAACTGTGGGTAGCCTGTGCCAATGTTTAATTACCCTCAGTGTACTTTTTTTTGTCCTTTTCATGTGGTTCCTGTTTCCTACGCCTCTAGTCCATCTGCAATGTCCTGTGTCAATTTTTCACTCTTGTCTTTTGTTTTTCCCATGGTGCACCTCAGTAAAGAGCCTGGCTCAGCCTTTTTGGTAACCTGCTCTCAGTATTGAAAAGTGCTGTTAGGTTCCTCCCCAGCCACAAGCCTTTTTAGGCTAAACAAGCACATTTCTTCAGCCTCTTGCACAGTGTGTGTGCTCCAGCCTCCCAGCCATCTTGGTGGTCCTCTGCTGGACTTGCTCAGATCTATCAATGTTGTATTTGGGTCCAAAATGGGATGCAGTATACTGGGTATGATCTAGCAAGTGTCGTGTAAAGGAGAATAATATATTTCCCTTGTTCTGCTTGCTCAGTTCCTGCTGCTACAGCTCCATATGCTGCTAGCCTTCATTGCTGAGAAGGCACACAGGCAACTAATGGCATCTTCTGTTCATATGACCCCATGTCCTTTTTAGCACAGTCAGTCTGTAGCATTTACTACTGCAGTGAATTACAGGTACAGGATTTTGCTTTTGATCTTGTTGAATTTCATGGAATTCTTTTTTGCCTGTGCCTTTAGTCTTCCCAGAGGCTGGCAATCAGTCGTCCTGAATGGCAGACATAATCTCAACTGTTTCAGTTGCACCCCACAGTTTGCTGTCATCAGCAAGCTTGATGAGGGCTCATTCCGCCTCCTTGTCCAGGCTGCTGATAACGATATTAAACAGGATAGGTCCCAGAGTAGACTCTGGAGGAACTCCTCTTGTATCCAGTCTCTGGGTGGATGATATTAACCACTACCTGTTGAACTAAGCAACCTAGCTAATTTTGACCCGTGTTAGTCTACCCATCTAAACTGTAACATCACAACTTGGATACAGGGATGCTATAGGAGACCATGTTGAAACCTTGTTAATATCAAATACTTCTTCAGGGATTTGTATATAAATTTGGAGCTCTTGACTCCCACATCAAAATTTACTCAAATTCTGAAACAGCTGTAATGATAGTCTCTGCCCAATAGTATTTTATAATAGAAAAAACCTGGAAAACACAGGGGTTGGACTAGACAAGGCTAGTCCCTTGAATGCAAACTGTTCTATGATTCTGTTATTTAAAAATAATTGTAACTAAATACTGGTTTTTAGTTAATAGAAATTATTTTTGTTAAGAGGTTTATTCTTTTATTAAGACTCCTACTTGGAACAGCTTACAAGATACTTGGAACATTTAACAAAGAAAATGTTACTTTAGGTAGTTTTTTCTACATTGCTGCCTGTCTGGACAGCAAATAACCTTGATATTTTTCTTCTCTGAAAAGACCCTTATCAATGACAGAAAAAACATTATGTTTAACTAGGAACAGAAAGACAGCAATTGGTGTGTCTAATATAGTAAATATGATCTAACTTTTAAATGGCTAGAACTTTAATATTGAAAAGGTTGCCATATCACAATAGCTCTCTGTCTAACTCTCCCTGCGTTTATCTGGAATAGAAATGTAATACTATTATGCTACAGTCTTTGGCTGATAGCTTCATAGGGTCTTTGGATTTTTTTTTTTCCCTATGAATTTCCTAAAAAAAAAAAAAAAGGAGAAAAAAGACCGACAAAAAAACCTCAGAAGATAGAAGAGGATTTGTTATAGTGTATGTGGTGGAGGGAGACAGAATTCTTCTGTACCATAGTGGATTTCATGTTAAAATAAATAGAAATATTTTTCATCTTTGTAAAAGTAGATTAACCACTTATCCCGGTTTAATCTGTTTGAAGACTTTATTACTAATATGAATACGTGATAGCCAACTGTTTTGTTTTTCATATTCAGAGTAATTCTTAAATTAACAAATTATATCTGTTATCTTTAATGTTTTCTGTTTGCTTATACCATCTTCATATACATCTCTTACGCTTTCTCATTTTCCGTACCACTTCTGCTTATGAAGTTTTTCTTTCTTTGCTGCTTGTTTTCTGTGCTTGCCTAACTTGAGAGTGAAATTGTAACTTAAAATACATGATCATATAAGCACATAGCAAATACACAGGAATTTTGCCTCCGTTATAGGAAAGATTGGTTTCCTGCAAGATAACTACTGAAACATAAATATCTGCAGAAAATGAAAGGGCATTATAGACAACTGGAGGAAAAAATGCAAACTCAATTGTATACAAAAACCTACTTTCCATACGCTTTTGGATTTTCTTTCTTTCTCTCCATCTTTTAACAGGTGTCTTACCTCATGTTTTTATTTCTGTCTTTTGGGTTTCTGTAAGTATGCAACTAGTTTATGAACGCAGTACTATCAAATATTTATATTGTATGTGGTAACTACTGACTTATAGTATTCAGGAAGCAGGTATCTTCCTGTCAGGTGCACAACTGTTATTGTTTGCTATTTTGCTAACACCTTGGGTATATGTAGTTACACAGCAGTCTGAAGTAAACAGTGACAATGTTTTTTTCAGAAATCTAGGAATAAAAAGCAAGCAAAGACAGCACAAAATGCTTGTATAAATGCAGAACAATCAATCATAGGGAAACACATGACATTTAGTGAAGTACTGTTAAAAAAAAGTGCTGCAGCATCTTTTGATGTAACAGGTAGCCAATATAATCGGTTTCCCATGCCTGTAATATGAAGTTTTATTTTTATATGGAAAGTTCTAGGAACCTGGGCAATTTTTCTATAAACAAATGCACTTCCAATGAGTATAGTTCTGACTTTTTAAATGGAATATTCTCCTTCCTGTCCCTTATTATCCATCTTAGCAAAGCATAGCTTCTCTACAAAAGTTTAGCCTGGTAGTTTGCCTGGAATGTGTTTCAAAGATTACTGTACCTTGCATAAAAAGTGGCCCTCGTGCTCAGTGTGCACTGGTGAATATTCGTGTAATCACCTGAAAGTCTTTCGCTGCTTATTTCATGCAGAATAAATGCCAAGCAGGTTCTGTTATCAGTCTCCCTCCCCAATCTCTCCTAAAAAAGCTACTGCAGGGAGGTGAAGAAAGAACTTTTTATTTTCTTTCACAAGTCCCAAAGAAACAAAAGTCTACAGTTAGCATGCTAAGTCACTTTGGGAAAGATTCTGCCAACTTTAATTCACTCATTGTTTGGTTTGTAATAGTTCTAAGCCATATGCTTTCTTAAACCTATTTAAGCTTGGCTAGGTTGTTTTGGGAGAGAGCAATTATACACATTCTTAAAAGGTACACATATGTGCTGTTAGCCTTTTGCTCTAAAGCCAAGCCAGCTGTGTTTGCATTCCAGTGGTGTTAGTTGAAATTACAGTCACTAGTGTGCTTCTGATATTGAAACTCTTGATCATAGCTTTGAAAACACGGATCAAGGAAACAACACTGAGCCCCCATGATGAAAAGGATCCTACTGAAAAGGATAACGAACTAGATTTTAATAGCCTTTTTAAAAGAAAACGAATTTATGTACGTTTTTGCTTTTCCCTCTTTTTATCATTTAGAAGACTTAGTTTAAATATAGATGTTAAATCAATTCAGGAACTGTTCAGTATTAATAGTGACCAAATCCAGGATTTTCGTCCATAAGCGCTTTTTTTTTTTTAACAGAAACTGTACTTCATTCAGTGCTCTTCAGTATTTGGAGACCTTCAAGCTATAGAGGAGCAGAATGGGGAGGATCTGATGAAGCAGGGGGAGGGGGTTGGAGTTGGGTGGTTTTCTTTTGAGTTGTGGGGTTTTTGGGTTTTTTTTAAGTCTTTCATGATGCCACAGGCAACCTTTTTTATTTTTTACTGTCAGCTCTGAATTTTTTAATTTGCAATTAGACAGTATTAATATATGCTAAAAGGCTTCTGTTAGAAGTGTTTTATTTTAGCTTCTTAAAGCTATTTTTGATAGCTTATTATTTTTTAGAATGTTAATGAGCTGGGTTCAGTTGAGAGCATCTAGGGAGTTTATTTTAAATCTGCTTGTCCTGTAGACCCGATTCCACTTTGAATGCTGGGATTCCAAAACCTTAAAAAAAAAAAAAAAAAAGGCTAAACTAGACTGTTTTGAAAAGAAGGTAATAGCACTATTTTTTTGGGCAAAGATAGACACACACGTATCCTTAATAACCAAATTCTGAAGACGGTCCAGCTTCTGCTTGGAACAGCCTCTCTCTTTAAGAGGAAGGATTCTGCGTTTGGTGACTGGCTAGGTCATTTTCTTCTTCTAGTAGTATTGGTTTTTTAAATGATAAAAGTGAGCAATAATTTTTGCAGTTATATTCCTCCCCGCAGAGGTAGCAGCTGAAAGCAAGAAAGACTTCCTCAACTGGAAGAAAGTAATTTATAATACAAAACTTGGGCACTCTACTAAAAGGTGATTAAAGAGAGAGCTGGAAACTCTGTTCCTGGGAAAGTCTGTAGTGTGACACAAGTTCCTTTTTATGTATGTCTCAGCTATTTTCATTGACAATCAACGGATCCTTATCTATTGCACTTTCAAAAATGTGGATCTGTGGAAGTTCTTCCTCACAGCTGGAGGAGGAACCCTGGTTAGCTGTATTACCGGGCTTTCACACTTCTCTGTGTGTGCATGTGGCTGTAGTTACGCTCATTTAGTTCATTGGTTCACTTAGAGCAATTTTGGATAGCTGTCTGTACTTTGGTTATTTGACTACAGCAGGTTCATTTGCTTCTGTAACAAATAGATTTATGCAGTAATCCTAGTAAGTGTTAGCTAGCTTTGACAAGAACCAGAGGATCAAGAGATAGAAGCAGTTGGTAACAGCCAATATATTGCAGTAGAGCATTTATTTTGCATTGATGTATTGAGTATGGGTTCAGAGAATAAGAGTTTTAACCAAAACAAGCAAAGCATCATTTTCCAGGAGAGACATAATGTGCACTGTTCACTTAAAATATTGCAATTCAAAAACTTTGGGTAGGTTGATGAGAGAGCATTATTTCAGTGAATGGTAAATGCAGCATGCTGGCTTTGCCTCCAGTCACCTCTAACTCAAATAGAAAAGATTTTTGAGATTTTGATGTTGTATTTGCCATTGAGTTGATGTAAAACCACTAAGAACAGCAAGCAGCTAGTTTTTCTAAACTACCCTGCTAATGAGTGGAACGACACCAGCCAAATGTTTTACATCAAATATAGGCAAAACCATAACTGCTAATCAAAATATGGACAATATTTAACTGCTGCTAAAGAAAAAACTGCAGAAGTGTCTCCCTCTGTTCTGGCCCGTCAGCTGCCCCTTTCAGTTGTGTAAATACCCTCTTGTCATTTGTGGATGCTTCATTGGAAAAAATTATGTTCCATATTGGGTCGCAAACATGGTGGATAGAATTTTTCATGTTTTTTGCTAACGAAGGCATTCTATGCTGGATTCTTATCTCAATCCCATCCACTGAGGGGGAGAGGAGAGGGAGGGCAAGGTTCTTGGTTTTGCCTTGATTCATATCCTTAGAAATAAAATTAAATTGAGGAATGATGTTGAGGTTTTAAATATCTCTTAAAACAGAGAAATAATCCCATAAAAAGAGGAATAGAGAGGATACAACATTGGCCAGATGTGTTTTTGGGGAATTATATACTTTCATTAAATCACATCCCTGATGCTTTGTATCTTCCTCTTTGTTGAGGCAAGTGTGGAAATTGAAGGCGGTCATTTACTGCCCTTCCTGAAGAGCTGCATGTTCGTTAAAATGAGTATGGAATGAGTCCTTGAGCCCTCTATTTTTTCCTTTTTAGCAGTTTGGTCAACAATTCGGTGTCTTTTTCCTCATGTGATAAACCAGGATTGGGAATTCCCATTTTCCTACCTGCCTTTTTTTAATATTACTGATGTAGTTACCAAATAAAAGATAATACATTTAAGAAGACAGTGTAATCTTTTTAGTCACCAGAACCTTTTTTCTTTCCCCTATTAAACTGACCTTTCTGAACGGGTCTTTGATTCAGTTTTAAAGCAGGCAATGTCACGTGCCAAATAAATGAGTTCATTTATTGACTTTTAAATAAATTAACAGTAATTGGATGAATGTAATAAATCAATGTTGGTAAGATGGTTAGTATAAGCCTGTAAGTCTGCTACTGGCTTTAGGATAGTAAGAATAGAGACACTCAAGTTCTAGTTGACAGAAACAGTAAAGACGTTTTTGAGTGTTAGAGGCACATCCCAAAAGAAACAGCTAAATTTATAAAGGATTAAGAGAAGGAAATAAAGGACTGGAAAATGTAAGCAGCTTGGTTTAATGTTTATTTTACTTATCACTCAATATCTTCTTCATATGCAGGTTGCTGCTGTGGGACTGTGATGATCGAAGCTACAGCTACTATATTGAGGTTTCAACAAATCAGCAGCAGTGGACTATGGTGGCCGATCGCACAAAGATTTCCTGCAAGTGAGTTTAATTTATATCCACTTACTTGCACAAAGTCAGAACTGGAAAACTGGGGGGTTTTATCCTTTTATTCAGTACTTACTTAGGTGACTTTTTGACTGTGAAGAGAAGGATGATTACATAACCCATAGATTTCTAATTCTGGACCCCTGTAAATACAACTTTAGGAGGTACCAGCTGATAGTGTTGCTGAATATCTAGACTTTCAAACCACAATCAAGTTCTGAAGATCCACATCATTACTGGATCTTCAAACAATAAGTTTGATTGTTCATTCTCTAACAGTCTGCCTAGCATACCCTTGGTTTTGTGATCACTGGAAATTAAACCATATTTCTCAGGAGGTCACGTGTTTATGGTGACCCTGGTGTCAAATCACCCCTCTTTGAGAAACATGGTAGGAGAGGAGAAGAAAACAAGAGAGGAGGCTTGGTAAAGGATTTTCTTAATCAAACGAATTTCTCCCTGATCAAAGCACAATGAATGTATCGTATGCTATTTTAAGGGGGGTGGGAAGAGTGAGGGTAGGGACCAATCCATAACAGATCAACCGGTTACCTAAGTTTGACCTTGTCTCTGTTAAAAAGCAGAGTACATGGACTATATGCGCTGACCACTCTACTTTTGAACATGACCCTTCCGTAAAAAAAAAGCTTCTTAAAAAGAGATAAAAAAGGGAGAAAAACTGTTTCATTTTCATTTGTATCTAAAACCAAGAGAAATTAGGCTTGAATACTGTCCACATATATGCTCTCCATTGGCTTTTCTGTACTTACTGGGTCTGCTGATAAAACACAGTATGGAAGAGTAATTCAGTGTTGATAGCCTTCTTAAACCATTTGGTAGTTCTAATTCCAAGTAAAGAATGAGCCAGGTATTTGTCACGGGACTGAAAAGATAGGCTGCATATTTAGACGTTAACATATCCTGAAGCCAGGTATGCTCAGCATTCAGTGAATGTTGATAGGATATGATCTCTTGGCTGATCCCCAGGGAAGCTCAGACTTACAAAAGTCTCATTTCTCTCGTTTTCTCAAGTCAGTTTTCCACAAGATACGCTTTCCATCCTGGGACAAAATTGAAGTCATCAGCTCATATGGGGCCAGCCCCCACCCATCCTGTATTTGTGCCAACCAAAACAAAATGGATTTTACAAATTCAGAGATGTATCTCAGTTTGTCACATCAGGCAAGAGAGTTATTCAGTCCTTTTTAGCAACACTGCTGATACACATTTTTCTAAAGTTTTTGTTTCATCTCTTAACAAATAGTGCAATTCAAACACGCATTACGAGGTGGCCTAGACATGTTGGTGAAGGAGAACTTGACATGTCCTCTCACGGTCTCTAAAGGGCAGGGTATTGATGAGCAGAAAACCTGGGTTCTGCCTGCAGGTTTGGAAGAAGAGTAATGGAGACTTACTCATTCTCAAAGGCATCTCAGTGTAATAGATAAAATTAATCTTTTTTTCTGTCTCCAGCCTTTTAGTGCTCCCACTGTTGAAGCCAGAAAAGAGAGAGAGAGGGGGAGAGTCAGAATCTTTTTGCATTTTTTCCTGGTACATTTTGATACTAATAGTCTATAACAGTCAAAGGGAGCACTTGCTTAAGTATGCACAGTGCAGGTGGAATTGCTGGTTGGCTGCCTAGTTCAAATGTCTACTTGCCATGTTCTATAAGTTCTCAAAGGCGTGGCTGTAGGAACTGTATTCAGGTGGATTAGAGAACTGTATTTTGCCTAACTTTGCTCTGACAGACGTGCATCCAGCTAGCAAAACACCAGTCTTTAATTTTAGGTCTACAGACTTAGTGTCCTACAGACCTACACTGTCTGCAACAATCAGTTCTAAAGAAATACAAAGACCGGTCCTGATACTTATAATTACAAAAGCTCAGTACACTCCAGAACAATTCAATTTGACAAGGACTAGAAAACTGTAAAGAAAAAGCATTGACTTGAAAAATCTTACTTCTCTTTGAAAGTTTTCTATCCTCTACATTTACATTTAAATACTATATCATCTCTAACTGGGATAAGTTGAAAGGTTTGTGGCACTCCACATAACTCCCTAAATTTTCAGGTGATTTCTTTGCGTTTCACAGCATTTTTTCATATTCAATTTAAATGTCTTGCCCTTTATGATCAGCATATTGCACTTCTTTTTACAGTCACCCCACCACAGAAAAAAAACCACTTTAAATATGTTTTGGTTTTTTTTCAAGTAGGATTCGCAAAAATGCAGAAGCAACTTCATCTCAAAAATTACTTTGATTGTAATGGCAGGTTGATAACTCAAAATACTATATAGTATATATAGTATAATAAAGCAAATAAATACATATAAGTTTCTATGTGTATTATATGTTTATAAATTATATATCATCAGTTTATATTAAACATAGAAAACAAATATAGAAAATACTATATAAATACTAAATGCTATAAATGTTAGGACTGTTTTGTAGAGAGTGTCATCACTGCATACTGCATACAGTGGACCACTTTCATTTTACTGAGAAATACTGAAACATGGTACTATGACCATATAAAGCCATGTTCTTACTGCTCAAAAATAGCTGAATGTAGAATGGAAGAAATATCATGATTCAGTGACCCATGCTCTGAGTGAAGGCCCTCACATAAAAATTGTTGGGCAAGTTATCAATATGGTGAAGGAGACATCTTAATGTAAAAGAGAAAATTGAACCATTCACTGGTAGGAATGTGAGGAACTGCCATTTTGGGTTAATTTCTGTAAATTTAGAATAAATTTTAAGAAAAGGCTTCTTGAACCAAACTGAAAATGTGTGGATTTTTTTGTCCTGAGAAAAACAAACAAGTTATTTTAACTTCATGTAATTTTGAGAACAAAAACAAACAGGGGAGATAAAGAGTTTGATTTTAAACAAAATTAACAGATGCTCTAGTAAGGTGGAGGTGATGCAGTTTACCTAGTTTACCATCACAGTGTAATGGTAATACTCCTGCTGGATGCAAGAGAGATTTTTTTTTTTTTTTTTTTTTTTTTTTTTTTTTTTTCTGTCTCTGACCTTCCCCTTACCATGAGTACCTTGGCGTTTTATGCAAACAGCACAGCTCCAACAGAGGGAAATCTACCTCTAAATGCCTTTTAGTCAAGTGTTTCAGGTAGGTATGTCCTTGCCTGGGACTCTGATTACCTGTTTGACTACAAGTACCTCTCAGAGCAGCGGTCAACTAAGAATCTTTACACATGTATTTGTGTGAGGCTGAAATACGAATTCTTTCCAATGCAAATTCTTTCCAAACAGACATATCCTCCGAATCATGTCTGGTTTTTTTATAAATTTTGGAGATGTGAGTGCATTCTAGGTGGTTTATACGGTCTTGAAGTCCTGGGTTTACCCTTTCTGCCATTAGTTCTGTGTTTAATATACTGCCATAGGCTCCAGAAAAATAACTCACTTGCTTTTCCGTGTAGGATATGCTGCAGTAGTAAATGAAAGTGGATGGAGTTAAAACTTGCAAGAATTTCACAGGGGCCCACATTTCAAGAGGCAGAATACTTGCAATGAGAAAATTTACTAGTAATATTATCTATTAATTTTGTTGTCTTCAGAGACATGTGGATAAGAGTTGTCTCCTTTGCTGCTTGCTGCCTGGCTTTCTGTCTACCTGGTCTTTAGTGGAGTTACAATCCTTTCTGAATGTCATTAGCATGCTGTCTCACAAGTGTCCTGTGAGTCTCCAAATCATTGTGCTGTATCTCTGGCACAAGGGGTAGGATGAACCACAAAGGTAGCAAGCATAGACCTCAACAGACACCTTTGATGATCAGTATGTGGCAAACAAAGCGATAAGAAAGAAAATTAAATTATGTTTCAATAGCATATATTGGTTTTGGCAGTCTACTGAAGCATGAATTTCCCCTTTAAACTATCAGTATGCTGCTCTGGGTTGTTTTAATGGTATTTTTAATGTAGTGGTTTGTGTAAATTAATAATTAAATGCTCAAAGCCAGGAACTGACAGGCTGCTTCTAACCTCCTCTTTTCCCAGTTTTAAAAGGCTGAAGACAGAAACTGGATGTCTATTATCTTCACAGGGGAAGCTTGCTTACCTTCCCTAAGTGAGAGCCAATTAATGCATACTGGTTGTGTAATTGTCAATTTTCAAAAGCTCTATGGAGGCTATTTTTTTTTCTTTCCACAGTAAGCTGTTTTTCTCTACACAGTATGACAGTAATGAAAAACAGTCATGTTCCGTTCTATTTTTTAAAACATTTATGATAAGTGGGCTTGAGTGTTAGTGTTGCACTTGTTAGAAGAATTTGCTGACAAAGAGTCTGAAAGTCAAATGAAAAACAGAAGATACCAAAGGCCAGTAGGAGTCAGACCTCAGAGTTAATGACACTTTTGATAAAATGAGCCCTGTAAAGACAAATATGAAACAGGCTATCATGACGGTTATGAACTCAGTATTGTTCTTTAAAGTTCGCTTGTGTAGTTATTGTGAAATGGGTCTAATCCATTGGCAGCAGACATAGCATGTTCAATTACCCAGTAGGAAAAAAAGGTCTAATACTCTGATAGAATTTGGAAGACAATGAATATTGTTTATTGATGGGCAGTTCTAAGGCAGTTGGTGTCAACTGTCTGCATGGCTGGTATTGGACAGTTTTTATGACTTTTTCTTGTGGAGGGCACGACTTCATTTTAAGAAGGTTTATAACATTGCATTATATCTCCCACCTCCCACCCTGCCCCCGTTGGACTAATTGTTTCTTAGAGTGTACTGCTGTTATGATAAATGTTTCAAAACTTCCAAACCTAATTTCACGTTTCCACTGTTTATTATCTTTTGATTATATAACAGTTATTTCAAATCTTAAATTCTCAGCTTGGTTCCCATCAAATTTTTTTCTATAGTTTTTCTATGAATGTAATTAGTAATTTAACATGAAAAGCCCTTTGGGATGTGTATGTGAGATTTATTAGCAACATTTATTAACTGTCTTCTGATCGATTCCCTTTTCCCCCCCCCCCCAAGAATAATTTTCCACTCTGAGGTTTACTGCTCTTGTCTAGTGTTTCATATTTCTATCCTATGATGTACTATGTGCGTTTCCAGTTTTCAGGCACTGCTATATTTCCTTCAATAACAAATCACAGGTGAGGAACACCTAGAGGGAGCTAGGTCATGCACTTAACAGTTCTAAACCACTTTCCAGAAGAGTGTTTTCCATGTTGTCTAAGGACTTTAAGTGAGAAAATACTTTACACAATGCTAGTGGCAAACTCCGTTTGGGATTTTTTCTGGGTATACTTTTGTGAAACCAGGCTAATCTCTATCATGATGTGATTATTTCTTTTGCTGTAGAGATAGTGTTTGAAGTGTGTGAATACTTTTCCTTGTAACTGCATGTGGGACACTACATACTCATATATGTAGGTCCTTATACTTAGCCACAAACATATCAGCTTTTTCCTCCTGTCCTCCTCTAGTTCCTCCACATCATTCTATGATCCCATCTCTAGAACGCCGTCACATCCATTCTCATCCATCATTCTTCTCCTTAACCACTTTCATGGGCCTGTTTTCTCTCATAATAAAATACCTTGAACATTTCTCAGCCTTCTTGCCTCTTCAACTGCCTGTATGCTCATATCGCTTTTTCTGTTTCTTCTCTTCAGTATTGCATCTATCTACTGTCTTGTAGTACCTAGAATGACAAAAACAATGTTTTTCCTAATTTTTGTATAATCCTTAATTCTGTCTCATGCCTGAGCTCCCAAGTAGGAGTGGAACAGGATAAAAGGAACTGCTCTTGTACCTGTGATGTCAAACACAGCATTTTGACCACGCTTCATCCTATTTTACATGAAGTTGATTTCACAGCAAAACTGTTCTTGTACCTCTTCTGTCAAACAGAGTATATTTCAACCACTATTCGTCCTATTTGGCGTGAAGCAAATTTCACAGCAACTCTGGGAAATCCAAATGCCTCCTCCAGAGCTGCTGAACTCAGTGTAGCCACATTCATACAATAGAAAGATGAAATATATTCAAGCAAGATGTCTCGGAAATTGCTACATTGTTAAGCTCAATTTCAAGTCTCACTACACAAAAATAAACTGTGGGTTCTCATTAATCTGTTCATTATGCCGCTAGTAATGTCTACTGGAGCAAGTCAGACAGATATAAAGGGTCATTTGTGTAATTACTGAGCTTAAAAGCCCTGAACGATAGAAGCGTTGAAGTATGTATTTTTCCTTGTGTTTATATGCTCACATTTTGACAGATTCTAATACGGCAAAGGAAGAAAGAGGCCTCCAGCTTCACAGACCTGCCTTATTAAGCACGGAGAATTAAGATTTCACAGAGAGAAACCAGAGTTGTATTCCATTTCAGAGCATTAGGAGCCTCTCAGAAGTGTGGAAACTGCGTCTGACATTTCATTTGCTGGCTTTTATTTTAGACAAGCCTAGTTTGATTGAAGAAAGGTCCAGCTTCTTTTAAGTTCTGTTTCTTAATGGTGATTCAGGATCATAAGAAGGTTTTCAAATTGTTAATTTGCCTTTTCTTTTTTGTACTTCTACCTTCATTTCCTTGTGGTTGCTTTTCAGTCACAAATATGCGTGGATCTTTTGAATGAGCCTTGAAGAGAGTAGCAAGGAGCTGCAAACTGCAGGGCGTTGGTCTCCCTTGAATGTTTCGCCTTACACTTATTTCACTGCCACTCTGCATGTGCCATATGCATTGAAGTTTTGCTTTGCTCCATTTTGTCGTGCAGCTAGTATGTCCTCAGCTCCTCTTCATGCACGTTACTGTGAGGAGAGTGAAGAAAACATCACAGTAACTCTGACATCAATTTGGTTGTTAGCTCAGTTCTCCCTTGGAGAAAATAAACAATACCAAATAATACCCAAAGTATCAGTACCTGTTACTTTAAGGTATTGTATCTTTCTCCCATGGCATCGAATATTTAAATGTCTCTTTGGAGGCCGGTAAAAATTGTCAAGCTAATGATATAAATGGGTGTATGTATTATTACTTCATAATACGTTATCTAGAAAAAAATACCTTTTAAAATTTTTTTTTCCAAAATAAATAGTGGTAATTAAGTATGTGTAAAATGTCTGTTGCATAGTCTTCTATTTAAAATAAAAATCAAACATTCATTTCCTTTCATGTACTATCATGTATTATTATTCATTATAATTGTTAATTATTATTACATTGAAATTTCAGTAGAAATTAGACTTCCTAATGGCTTTGCCTTTCTCGTTCTTGCCAGATGACTTTCTAAAGCTTCTGTGATAAAATAACAATCTTTCAAGTTATTCTTATTACAAGAGATTACATTTTAAGTATAAGCTAGTTCTCAGTCTTCACGGATAACCACCGCTTCTACTGTAAGCGCTAGAGGCGGGAGGGGTTTTCAGTAAATGTATTTTCTTTCTGCTTTGAAGAGTGAAAAGACAGTACTGAAGGAGAGAGAGGCTGCCTTAATTGTTTTATCAACCCCCAAATATGTTGCTGATATTCAGACATTTTATATTTATTTCTTTATTCATTCTTTTTCTGATTGTCGTACTTCCTGGGTTGATAATCATAAATAATCTTTGGTTTGACCAGGAAGGGATTTGTTTTCTGTATTGTGAAAGTGGATAGGACTTGGTCTATCTGGGTTCTGGCTGCTGCACTCATTCTTGCATATTCTGCACTAGCCATTCTTTCATCTGTATATTCACCTTTGCAACTACTTACCCCAACTGAATCTGAGCAAGGCCAGCTGCTGCCAGTCACTGATTTTATGCTACTGTGTAAGTCATGTAAGTCACCATGGTGATGTGCCATGGTGCTTTCATCACAAGTTCTTGCTGTCTTTTATCTGTCTGAGACATGGCCTTCCTGTAGATTTCTTGCCTCCTGTTTTGATGCCTGTGACTTTTAAAAAAATATTAGTCCAATATATAGTTACAGTTGATTCATCAAACTTGCATTCATTGACCACATTTAATTTAGAAATTATCAATGCAAAGCCATGGGTTGGATAATCAGACTTGTCCTTTGCATTATTTCCATGCATAGTGCTCAGCATTGCCTTCTCTTCTGACACAGCAGCTTTTCTCACTCACTGTCCACTGAGCAATAGAGTGAAGACTTTCTTGCACACACGTTTGTTTGAGATTTTGTTTGAGCACCCAGTTTCTAGAGCTTTTCAATAGGACTTTTTGTTGTAGATTTACTTTTTTTTCTTGAAGACAATATGAATTAACTTTAACCTATTTCACCAATTACTTTACATGCACTTTGATGTTTTATGGTAAATCTGCCATTCTGAGACATCAACCATTTCATAGTCTTTTTGTTGCATATGCATGGGTAGCTTCAGATACACTTCAGTGTCCATTGACTTCCTCAGTACATTTTTTTTTAATATGTGAGAGACAGCATTAGTGGGCAGTATGTTGTGGGGGGGAAGAACACACCAGAATCAGAGATAATATTACCTAGTCTAATATTGTCTTTACTGCTTATTGTTAGGATAGATTTATACAAGCACTGAAATTCAAGAGTTGTGTTTCCCTGAGCCCAGGGACCAGATTATAGAAGCATTCAGACTTCTTGGTTCTGAGAACACATTCCCTGTGTTCCATTTCAAAACGTCCTTATTCTCAACTTCACTTGACTGTCTTCTGCATTTACTTGAACATGGTACCATGCCTGTTTTCAACACGTGCCACCAAAACAGTTAAAAATACTTCACCAGTATTAATGAATTGGGTTTTGTAGAAGCAATATTAAGTTGATAAATACGGTGTGTGTATATTGTAGGTAGGGGACACTCATGGATACTGAAGCTCAAGACCTGATCTACATACTCTTATTCCTGAGATTAATTGTGAAACTTTGCCCTCTCCTCTTTATACCCTTTCTTCTTGACTTATCTGTCATCTCTGCCAGGCTAAAAATGAAATCAGGTTATATAAACACTGTGGGTTTAGTGAAAGGTGAAACTTTTATGGCTTTTGAAAAGTTTAAGGGTGCTGAAAAAAAGATATTTAATTATAAGGAAATGCTGAGATTGAAGAATGTAAATTTTGAGACACTGAGATGGATACCCGAGCAGCTTATTTCTGCAGCAACTTACTGGGTCTGTAAGTGTTCTTCATAGAGTAGAGGTACAAGAAATGCCTGTATTCCTTGAGAGTTATAGCACAACTACATTGCTATATCTTACTTGAATGTACTATGGTGACTTTTTAATATTAAAGAAGATTAGTAAAATGGCGTGTTACACATTGCATATTTTGTCAGTACATAACGCTACTTTGGAGATGCAGGCTAAATGTGAAGACTATGGGAAATGATCTGTGTCTTTTAAAGCTTATAGATAATGCCTTGCCAGAATTAAATTTTACTTTATGAAGAAACATTAATTCTGTCTTATAAATGAAATTGTATTCAGAATCTTGGCTGTTGCTCCATCTTACAACAAACACCATTTTTTCAGTGGTCAGCCTCACTTAAATATACAACTGTTCAACCTTCTGTTATTCGCCATGGAGAAGCTCTTTGATAGTGTAAGAAAACTTGTTCTTAGTATCACAGAATCATTAAGGTTGGAAAAGACCTTTAAGATCATCAAGTCCAACGGTTAAGCCAACACCACCATGCCCCCTAAACCATGTCTTGAAGCGCCACATCCACACGTTTTCTGAACACTTCCAATGATGGTGACTCCACCACCTCCCTGGGCAGCCTGTTCCAATGTTTGACCACTCTCTCTGTAAAGAAATTTTTCCTAATATCCAATCTAAACCTCCCCTGGCGCAACTTGAGGCCTTTTCTTCTTTTTCGATTGCTAGTTACTTGGGAGAAGAGACCAACACCCACTTCACCACAACCCCCTTTCAGGTAGTTGTAGAAAGCGATAAGGTCTCCCCTCAACCTCCTCTTCTCCAGACTGAACAACCCCAGTTCCCTCAGCCACTCCTCATAAGACTTGTTTTCCCAACCCCTCACCAGCTTCGTTGCCTTTCTCTGGAAACACTCCAGCACCTCAACGTCCTTCTTGTAGTGAGGGGCCCAAAACTGAACACAGTATTCGAGGTGCAGCCTCACCAGGGCCAAGTACAGGGGCACGATCAGTTCCCTACTCCTGCTGGCCACACTGTTTCTGATACAGAAGGTAGGTTTATTCCTCTTTTAACTTTATTCCGTTGTTCAGCTTTGCTTCAGTGTATTTTGGCCCTCTCAAGTATCTGTAAATTCTGTCATCTTCCTTCTGATTGATTGTTCATACAGGCTAAGGATACATAAATATTCCCCCTGTAAACATTTGGGTCCCAGTTTGACCTACAATGTTAAGCAATTCTGGAAAAGTCTGTCATCTTAAGAGGTCTTTGCCAACTATTGACAACTCTGCTCAATGCAACAGAAATCCTAACTGTCTTACTAGGAGGAGATTACTACTCCTCTCCTGCATCCTATTAAGCAAAATCTTTTTTTTTTTTTTTTTTCCCCCAATCAGCCCAGGAACAAACTTGCAGCTTCTGGGTAAGGACAAAACAATGGGGATTACTGCTTTTATGTTGCAGAGAGATCCTATGGCAGTACATCGGATTGCCTTCACCAAGTCATAATATTCTCTCTTTTGAAAATGTCTGTGCATGCATGAACATGCCCACATGAATGCAGGCACCCACATACATGCGCAATCTCAGCACCTTTATAAATAAATATTATTACAAAAAGGTTATCAAAATTGTAGATGTCTCCTGTGGAACTGGCCCATTTGTCTGCCTGAGATAAGAAAGGAATGCCTAATATTTAAACTGTTGTTTTGCAGTTACGTTTGTTTACTTTGAAATTCATTGTTGCATACGGTCATCTAATAACCCAATGAATAGGAGATGCCCAAATGTTCATGAACTAGATGGCAAGTTACTGTTTTGTCTGTAGCCCTTTCTTACAGGCAAACCCATTAAATATAGCAACTGTTGACATCCCCTTGTATAGTCAGTAGGCCAGTCAGATGTTAACACATCAAATCTAGAGATTTGTCGTGAGTGTTGAAGCTTAGGATCTAATTCCATTAAAACTCTTGCAAAGTACACATTTGCTTATGCTGGCCAAAACAGGTATGGTCTTTAGTATTACAAATATCTTGCATTGAGATATATGTGTTATTAAGCCACTGATTTATTCAGAGTAATGTTTTTACCAGGATAGATTATATCCATGAATCACAAAATGGAAGAATTATTATATCTTTAGATTCACCCTTCGGGGATTTCTGCACTATGCGGTATATATTTTTAGACAAATGCTCCATCAGTTTTTTTCATATACTTGAAGATATGGTGCTTTCATTCTGCTCTTTGCTTTTCTATCACACTGAGTTCCCACAGTAAGAATTTTTTTTCTCTATACCAGTACTGAACATCATATGACCTAATTTCATTCCATTATTTTTCTTGTATCCTTGTAAACCAATTTTTCTTTCTTAATGGATTTCATACACTTCAACTACATATTTATAAAGTCATTCTGCCTTTTTCCTGTTACCTTGGTTGCTACTTATACAAGTTTTGCCTGACTTTATTTTGTGCTCTTTCATCATGAGTCAAGTTTCCTCTGTTTTTAAAATTTTATTTGAGATTTTCACCCAGCTCTTTGTCTATAAATTTTTAAAGTACAGAGTTACAAATTAAACACTAAAATTTAGTTTATCAGAAACTATTGGGTGGGGAGCTACATTTTTTCTGTTCTATAACACAGTAACAGAAGCAGAAGTTGTATTTGTTATTTTCGTCTGTCTTAGTTCGCTTTAGTCTCATGTCTAAAATTGCTGCAGTTATGGATGTGGATTCAGGTGGTGTTCTAGGCGATTTTCAGTCTAAAGTCACAAGGCTTTGTTTTCTGACCTTGAGGTTAATAGGTAGTTCAGTGTGGTAGTAGAAAGGGTTACAGTCTTCCTCCCTTCCATTAGCAAACCTCGGTATGCATGTATTGCTGTTATGAGGGGAGACACATGTTGATTTACTTTTTTCACTGTTTTATTCTTCTTGGAGGCTGTGGTTCAATTTACTGCATTCCTTGGAGGTTTGACATGTCAATTAGATGTTATCGACAGTAATAGAAGGGCAGTTGCTGTAAGTGTGAAGTTTTTACGAGTGGGCCATGAAATCGCACCCAAGGGAATGTAAGAGAGAAGGGCGATAAATACGATGTTAGTCTACAGGCTACAAAGGAACTGATTAATAGGAAGCATGATTCTGTCTCATATCTTTAAAAATATTGTTTATATATTTGCTGTTAATCAACTATTCCATTGGGATGAGAAGTTATATAATAAAAACAGCTTACAGTCTGTTGTAGGATTATGGGGGGGGGAGAAGTCTTCAAAATTGAAAGCATCCCACTAGTTGTGTTACTGGGTATGTTAATGTGTTGGATGGCTCTTCAGATCTTTGCTATCTACGTAAACATCAGGAGCAATAACTATTGGTAATAAGTAAGTACAACAAAACCAATTCAACCTCTAGGATTGTACAAGCTTGTCTTCTGCATGTGTGCTCTGGTGTACACAAAAGTATGTAAGATACTTATAGGTCAAGTTACTCAAGTTCACAGACTTCGTCTGCCACCGCTGCCATCCCTCAAGGATATATGTGTAGATGCTACATGCACAGTTTTTGCTACGCCATACAAATTTGGCTCATGGTGTTCGGCCAGACAGTTGCCAGCAAATTGCTAATAATTTCATTTTGTGTAAGGTTTTTAAGTATAAACTATACTTCTGGAAGTACAGAAAGACAACCTGTTGAAACTGGAAAAAAAAGTGTGAGCAGGCTAAATTATATGAATACACAGTTTATGCACTACAAAAATGCTACTAGTTGCCCACATTGGCATGTGGATTTATTTGAAAATTGGTTAGTATATTTTGTTAGAAAAATAATTACTACATTCAGTTTTACCATTGCTCAATTTGACTATATTTTAACATTTTCTTTATATAATACTTTTTCTAAAACAGCAAAAATGTCAACACTGAAGCTGTGCAAGCAGGGGTTACTATAAGGGGTCTTTTATATTAGAAGCTTTATAAAGATGCCAGAAAGTCAGTATAGACTTTATTAAATCTATTTTATGTCAGAATTTTTATTCTAATAGGTCTGCTTTATCAAGTGCACATTTGGTTTCTACAATAAATCATACGCAATAAAATGTTTATAGCAGTTTAGTAAAGTGTTCTTATAGAGGACAGATATTTGTTTGGATTGGTGGGAGGGACCAATCATAGGGCAGAAATAACTACAAATTTTGTTCAGATGCTTTCAGAATTGTGTGTTCCTTGTGGGAAGTATATTTAGAATAAAAACATTTGAGGGGAGTTTTCCCAAAAGGTGGGAATACATATTTTTACTTGTCAATACATAAAGCTGTTAAGTAGCAAATACTGTGACAGGTGATTTTTAGTATTTATTATTTTCAGATTTATTCTAGACTCTCATTATATTTCTCTTAACCATTTTTTATTACCTCTGCCGTTAGTACTTCAGGTCCTTTTTGATTTTTTTCTTTATTAGACTGGACAAAGTATATTTGCTAGCTCACCAATAGACTATAGCATAAATATAACCAAGATGCATTATTAGGTGGGTTATTCCTCTGTCTCTGAGAGCTGCAGAGAGAAAGCTGTTACTTCCAGCCTGCATCTTCCTTGCTTCCTTAGAAATACCACATTTGGCAGGCCACCTTTTGAGAGAGTGCTGTCATGGTGACAGCAGAATAAATGGAAATTCAGTTTTAGGTCTCAGTTTTCAGTTGAGGTAGACTGGGGTAGAACTGCACTTAATTTGACCTGAATTTAAAAACCAAAATGTAGATGACCTTTGATTCCTCACAATATTTTCTTTCTCATGCTTTGTCTTCCCCCTTAGTGGCTTGGGAGGCTGGATGGAAAGGGGGTGGTTAAGCCAGCTACCCAGTTTGACTTCTGTGCTTTATGGGTCTGACTCTCTGAATCAGTATGTTAAATTACAGCTTTAACAGGACAGGGAGTATTACTTCGCTTTATTGTTTAGTACTGTTACGGTGGAAAACATGTTTTTTATTAGCAATTTTTAAGGTAGCTGTATACCTTTTTGGTAAAAAAAATGTTTGTATAACAGTAACTATTACAGTAGTTTCAGCGCACGCTTCTGTGTTTGTTTTGTAGGTACTCCATAGTGGAGGTTAGTATGGTATTCATTAGTAAAGCAAGGGGTGTAACACACATCATGCAGAACATACTACAGAACTTCTCGAGTCTCAGTCGGCTTGCTTATGTGTGCACGCAACTTTTTTTATTTGGCAGCATCACGTACTGGTTGCTGTCTTGTTTACATCAATACCGTCATCAGACTGGCGTATGGAAAGGCAACACAACTCTTCTTTCCTTCTCCTGTCATCTGCTTTTACAAATACTTTCTCACTATTCCAAGATAATGAATGCTCTATTTCATTAAAAATATATGTAGTCACAGTTGAAAAATATCCACGCATCCAAATAAGCTATGTGTTTTGTCACTTACTATAGAATGAGACATACGTAGACAAGCATTAGAAAACAAAATGGAGGTTAACTCGTTCATAACTGACATTTTCAGGGTGTGTTGTTCATTTCCACATTTGCTTCCAACTCTTTAGGCTGCTTAGCCTAAAGCAAGCCATGATACGAATATGATGTGGTTATTACAGCCTGATGAATGCTAGCTGCGTGTAACAGCTTTCTCTTTTGTCTTACATCTTGGGCCTGAACTTGGTTTCAGCTGTAATCTGTGCTGCTCGGGTGATCGCACAGTGCGACAGTATTCTGTAGCGCCAGCGGCTCATTAGAAAACCTCAAGGAAAGATGAGCTTCCAATTCTTTCTTAATTTGTACTTTTCTGGAAATAACGGGGAAGAGTCGCTATTTATATCCTGTTATATGCAATAAATCTTCGGAAAGATAGCAGCTTTTCATAGAAATACCTAGGCAAGGATTCCAAATGCAGAGAAAAGCCGTGAAATTCTTTAAGAGGTGAATTGCTATTTTGGAGCTCTAGATAGTTTAGAGAATAGCAAGTTATTGTCACAGTTTACCTGGACGTCAGTATTTCTTGCATTCTTCTTGCAATAGCCTAATAAAGAAAAAGACAGGAAGAAACATGAAAGTGGAGGGGGTTCCTCTGAAGAGAATATGGTGAGGAGATTGTGGGATGCACGCAGCCATTGAGTTTTCAGTGGCAGCTGTTGCTGTTGGAGAGATGAAAGCACTTGGCCCAAGAGTCTGTTTATATGTTTGAGCAGAGGAAGTGGTTTTCATTGCAAGGAGCTCTAAGCGAGACAGGCAGAGTCAGAGAATAAGAGAGCAAAAGATAATTGTCTAAATTATGTTCAAGCTATTATAGAAGACGAATATAGTTAAAATGTAATTAAATATGACAGGCTCACAGGACGCAAGCATGGCTTCGGAATGCTAATCATCAATTACTGTATCTCCTTATGGGAGTTGGGCAGAACGAGAGAGTTGGAAGTCGGGTGGCTGAGGTGAGATGTAGAGTGTTAAATAGAACACCGCAGGACTGTAACAAGGCTAATTTCTTTTGGAAAGTGGAGCTGTGGTATCAGGGGACCTTTGCTAGCCAAACAACTTGTAGTGCCGCATTTCAGCTTGAGGACCCTAGTATAAATCGGAGTAGGCTGCTAGTCGGGAGTCTTGTCTTAGAGATGTGAACCTCAACTTGAGGTAGTGATTAGTTCTGTTGTGGAAGTGATGACCAGGAGTGCTGCAGATTGAGCAGCAAATCTAAAATTAATCAACCAGCAAGACAGGTGTGAAAGCAGAAAAAAAAGATCAACACTTCCTGAATATTAAAAAAAGGTAAACCCTGAAAAATCAATTTATTATAGGGTCATCAGTAAGGGGTACAGAGATACAGAAAGTCCAAAGACAGCCATGTCGGTTTGTGGGCGAAGTAAGTTACGACAGCTTCTTCATGACCGTGTCCTAGGTAAAGAAGGTGGAAGCATGCCACCAGCTTAAAAGATTTGCTTGGCATATGGGGAGTAATGGTGAAGAAATGGCATCTATTACACAGAAGTATCTAATCCCAGACCAAAAATTAGGTGCTTTTGATACATTTTAGTGCTGCTGTTCTTGTAATACAGTGACTTACATAGCTCTAGTATCAATTCATATGTATAAAATTTGGAGGAAGTTTTAATAAAGACCATCAAAAGTGATTTTGAGGATAGAAAGACTAGCTCTGGTGAGGAGAGTATAAAGTAAGCACATACACATGGCATGACTACAAAATAATTTGCAAAGTAAAATTTCTACAGAGAAACTGAAATTATTACAATAGTACCAGAAGAGATAACTAGTAGTGAATGAAAAAGATGAAAAAGAAACTTAAGGCTTACCTATGATGTCTTTAATTTAATCAAGGAGCACCACTGAAGAGTTGTTATGGCTTGATGCATAAATAGAAGTCTTACTGAATTCGTTATATCAAGCAAAAAAATGCAAAAAGAGGATGGATATGTCTTGATAATGTTCTGTCAGTAATCTCTCTTCCCGTATGAGTATAGTTACACTGCATAAATTATATCTTTGCTGGATAATTATATCTGTACTGGAGAGGTATTGCTTTGTATATATTGACATTCTAAAACGTACTGTTACAGTCAAAATCAGTGCAACTTTCTAGGGACGAAGGTTTGCCTTGCTTATTTCAAAAGTTACTTTTTCCAAATCCATTTGGGTTGTTTTCTACTTAGTTTATTTCCTTAGCAAAAAGGAAAAAACGGAGACGTAATTTTCTCATTATCCCATCAAGTACTAATTCTCTAGGGGCAATATTCTTGAATTTTAATAACTTGAGTTTTAATAACTCTTCTAGAAATTGTCTATAATTTTTACTTTCTTTTTTCCAATGGGAAGGGCATAAAACGGACACATATCAAAACAGTAACTATTTTTCAGATTTATTGAAAACTCTATCTACCTTCAGGTGTCACATCCTCAAGAATTACTTTCACTATTTTATATCATGTTTTAGTAGTATTAAAAGGGTAATTATGATCCGATCCTAATAACAGCTTTGTAGCAGACAGTAAGGACTTGTAATGCAGTGGGAAGTGGAAGAACTTAGGAGCTTCGTGGAGGAGCTGATGTAGAAGTGTGTTGTCAGAAAGACCTTCAGAGGCCTTTTTCTCAACCTCTTTTAATATGTGTCATGCTCTTCAGATGTATTCCTGAACAGATGCGTCAGCTTCATACAACAGACACAGCGTTTACTGCCATCTTTGGAAAATCTGCATTGAACTCTTGCAGTGTGTATTTGACCAGTGCTCAGAAGTACTATAAATAAATACAGACCCATTTATATTCCTTTCTGTGATCTGTAACTAACCTATTTTCTTGCCACAGAACACACTGACAGTAAAACAGAAGAAACAAAAAACCAAAAAAGAAAACACTTTAGAGGCTAGGAAGGAATAAGCTGGTTTTTATAGATTCTTTAGGATTTTACTGTTTCATTTAGAATAGCTTTAGAATATTTTCTAAATTGGTAAGTAGGGAAGTCTGATTTTTTTACATAGTCACTTTTCTTGCATGAAGTGTGTGCGTGTAAATGTAAAAGCGTATGTGTAATGCAAACTATGGCAATACTTTCTTAGGAGAAGCAGCGTTGCAATTGTCTGATTGTCCCAGCCACTCATCTTTGGGACTCTGTACTTCAAGGTAACAAGCTACGTTTGGCCATGAAGATTAACGGACTGGCTGTACTAAAGTAATATGAGAAGGAAACTCAAGAAGAATTGTACTCCTGTTTAGGGGGAAAAAAAAGTTTAAATCATAGCAGCCTTTCAGATACTGAGACAGTCAACAAAATAGCCCATTCTCATTTTATATTTTATTTAAAGCTTGAAGAAACAGCCTGAGCTTTAAAATAAGGAGGACATAGCCGCATAAGGGATATAAATAAACCATGTCGTTAGATAAATAACTGCTGTACCTCTGAGACCTGACACAGTCTTCACCTTTCTATTATGATGAGTTACTCTAATTACATCCATTACTTCATGCAGTAATACCAGTAAGCTACTTGAAATTAGGTCTTGATTGGGCTCATAATCATCTTTAAGCAAATACAACCTGACAGCAGTGATAAAAGTAATAGTCGACTAAATTAAACCCAGAAATGCTATGTTTGGGACAAAGAGGTTTGCCTACTAAGGGAAAATGCAAGTGCCTGACAAATAGTCGGCAGCCAGGCTGTTCATACTGCCACACTTTGGGGTAGTCTACTGGTGGCGAGTGGCGTTTTATTCCAGTTTTGCATTGTCTCTTATTTCTTGTATGAACACTTGTGAAGGTATTCAGGTATTCTGAACACATTCAGGAAAACTATCCAATGTTCTTCTTCTGTAGTGAGCCAATGCAGTTATACTTAACTATATTGCTGAAGCCTTTTTTTTTTTTTTTTTTGGTTAGGAAGTTAAATTCTATATCTAGCTTTCATGTTTTATGAATAAAAAAATACTTTAAATTCTAATGTGTTTAAATACTAGTATAGTGGAAGGGTGGCATCAAACTGAAACCTCTAGTTCCTATTATTCTTTTTTGTTTCTTCTGTTTTACTGTCAGCGTGTTCTGCAAGCACAAAGGTACGGTAGGATTTGGGGTCCTTTGCCTGCTGCTCACTAGGCTACTTGAGGTGTTGTGCCTCACCCAGCTCAGAAGGATATGAATGAGGAAGGAAGAGGATAGCGGTCCCAATCGAGTGTTTTCAGCCTAGCCCAAAAAGTTACATTCCAGCTTGGAGGGGGGGGTGTGCACTGGTCTGTTCTACCCACTGCCACTGTGTCAGGATGGGGAAATCCTCACAACCTGACCAGCGAAGAATCCTTTATGTTACTCATAATTTACTGGAAGGACCTTGGCCCGCACAAGGGAAGCTTGGCTCCTCTGCCCTCCCTGCTCCCCTTAGAGTGGGAGGAGGTTTTGGGTGTTGTTTTTTTTCCCTAGAGCTGTAATTTTCTTTAACTAAGCTGATGATTTCTCATGCCTAGTTAACGGATGGACGCATTTACTTTTATTTATCAGATCTTTTGTTTATCTAATACAGTCAGTATTAGTCAAGGATTTTAGACTTTGATTCAGGGTTTTTTTCTATTGCCATTTTCTTAACTTTCAGCAATAGTATGGGTATTATTCCTGCACACAAATTGTAGTAGTATAAGGTTTGTATGGAAACACGTAAGCAGAGTCAAGGCACTTAAAAATAAAAATGAACAAGGAGTGCTGGAAATTCAGGTGATGAAAAGTGTTTCTCTATTTGCCCTATTAAATGATAATAGTGTGTACTGTCACTTGAATGGATTCTCTGTATATTTTACTGCAAGCTCTTGTGACATTGTTTAATATTTGTATGTTTCTCTGGATTTTTTTGTAGATCCTGGCAAACAATCACTTTTGATAAACAGCCTGCATCTTTTATCAGAATAGTCGGAACTCACAACACAGCTAATGAGGTAAGGAACTTTGAAGAAAACCTATATTCTTCATGAATATATAGCAGTATGGTTTTTCATATCTTACGATGATATTGATAATGCCTTCTAAAATGTACTTTTTTTTTTTTTTTACTCTGGCAATCTAGCAAAATAAGAACGAATGCTTTTCTTATTTGAATATTTGCAAACTATGTTATCGTCTTCCCAGACTCTACAGAGTTGAAGGGCTCTTGCCACTGTGGGGGATATTTTGTGGTTTTTACAAAGTACAGTAACCTGTTTCTGGTTTTGACCTTTGCACAGTGCCATCAAACATTCCTTTTGGGTTTGGTTTTCAATTATTCCTTATTTTGATGAATGATGAAAATACCATTTTAGTGCACTAGATAAAGGTATATAGCCTCCGATTACTTGATTTTTATCACCTTTACATTATCTTTTGAATGAATAAAATATAAGAAGAATTTCATTCTTCATAAAAAAAATCTTACTTGCATAAGATTCTCTTATAATTAATTTTCATACCTGGTAAATTGGTTAACTAACAGTGGCAAAACCAAGATATTTCTTTCAATTCATTTTATACAGAAAAAAATACGTTTTGCCTTAACTGACCAAGTGCACGATCATCCTCTTTTTGTTTTCTTGCGCTTCTGTCTTTCATATTTGTTGTGTATTGTCTCAGATAAAGTCCAGATTTTACAGCTGAATTCAGTGAAACAACTTAAAATATATGTGAATTTAAGAACATGTGCAAGTCTTTGTGAGATTAGGACCTTATATAATGAGATGATGAGAGGCACCAAAAGCTGCTGCTTCTGTGTGTATGCATGCATGTCTACATCCCACATGTGTAGTTCACCACAAAACATTGTAGCTTCTCACTTTATCATGAACTTTGGATAGCACTATTACATTTGTAGTAATTAGAGTTTGCCAATTCCTAATGGTGTTAGGATTTCTGATCATATTTAGCATATGGGATGATGTTTCCATAGTGAGGCATCGAAAGAATTATCAAATAGCATTGTTTATGTCCAATTTTAGAGCAACGATTGCCAACATATGCACCACCAGATGTTGACATCAGTTCTCAGCAGGCAGTTGGAAAGAAGTTGACCAATAAACTGAACCGGGAATATAAATTAATTTATTTTTTTCCTAAGCATTGTCTCTTGCAGTGTATAGTTCAGTCTTAATCAGTGAATTCTCAGAAATACACAGTCGGAAGCTGCCTTCAGGGTTGTTGTACATGTATGAAGAAGACCTTTTTCATTACCGATCCATATAGACAGTCCTGTTTCTATCATGCCAGCCTCTGTAAGTTTTCATCTCTTTATTAAAAAAGAAGGAGGTGCATTGCGTAAACTTAGCAAATCAGACTGTAAGAAACATTACCTCCAACTTTTAATTCTTAAGGGTTACTTTAAGACCTGAAGAGTAATGGATTTTTAAACATAATTTCAAACTGGCTACCATTTCCAAGGTATTTAATATCCTGTGTATATGAGCACTGCATAACTATAGCAAGGATCATTATGTGCAAACAGAGGTTACAGCTATTCATGTAGTGGCTGAGTGGAACTCTAAACACATGCTGCTGTCATGGGTCTTTTCTCTCTTTTGTCTTTAAAATCTGTACCCCCCACTAATATTTTTTTAAACAATATATTTCTCCTAAACCATATAGAGGAGGAACATTATTAGCATGCATATATTACTAAATTACACTGTTTTGATATATATTAAACAGATGTTCTATTACATTTTGTCACAAAGTTTCATTTTCTAAAGAATGCAGCAAGGTATTTTTCATACTTCCACTTCAAATAATAACAGTGTAACCGAAGTCTTGGTTTGTTCTGGAGTTGATAGGCTAGGTAGTCTCTTCACTAAGAACACAAGCAGTTTCTAGAATTATTTCCCTACAGGTGGTTGTATTTTATGTCAAACCGTTTTCATTTTAAACAAAAGATGCTAATGGCAGCATGTGCTCATCAAGGAGTTTTACTGTAATAGGTACAAAAATACTCCATACATATTCTACCAACATATACCTTTGAACTTTGAAAGCACAATCTGCAGACTTTCCAAAGGGATGAGTTGATTTTTGGAGTTTAAAAAAAATCCCATAAAATTTCTCCATTTTGTGAATGTTTTCATCTTTTAAACTCCTCTTTTCCTTTGCCATGTTCTCCAACTGTTGAAAGGCATAATGTTCACAGATTTTTTTTGACCTGGCATTTGAATTTTTTTTGGTATGTTAGAACATGATAGAAGTGCAACTTTTTGTTTTCGTGAGCTTCCAGTTATCCTACTTTGAGAAATAAAAGGATTATTTTTCCTTAGTTCTTGTTGTCATTTATTTGTCAGACAGGTCACCTCATACTTTGTGTAAAGTTTATCTTGTTTTTCCTCTTCCATATTACTGATCTGGAAAGGACACCTAGTTGCTAATGTGAGAGCTTTAGTTTAGTTTACAAATTACCGCACCAGTGTATATGGTGCTTGGCCTTGCTGCTTTGTTTGTCAGACCTTAAATTATCCGTGAGAAGTATAACATGGCATTGATCAGAGAATGATGCTGAACTGTTATCTCTGCCTTTTTTGAGAAATACACGCAAGATTGTTTTGGTAATACTGCTCTGAAGTATGTAATTCCAATAATGAATGAAGCAGATGAGCTTAATTGTACTTCTCTGTCCTCTGCTTCTTTCCAAAGCTGTAGTCTCTGTCTGTTAAAGCAACAGAGTAACTGAAAATAACATTGTAGGTTCACAGGCTTGTTAATGCTGAGATGAGCATTTAGAGTTTAGTATGAAAGAATCGGTAAAAATGAAAGTTAAAATTTAAGAGTTTGGTACTTCAGACTTTACAGACTAGTATCAGCTAGATTTCAGTGGAAACAATACTGTGTTTTAAAAAGTATGTATCACTACGTAAAGCGAAGTTTTAAATGAGAAACACTATTGGTATGCGTTACCGCAGAAATACAGAATCTTCTGACTTGGGGACCTTCATCCCATTCATTAGGCTGTGCTGCCTTTCAAGGAAAGCAGTGTGTTAAAGAGATGCACTGATGGGGTAACGTTCTTTCCTGCAAATCCTGATGCTGATATGTGCAACTGGAAAATTTACAATAGCTGTTACTTTAAAAACATGGGGCCAGGGGGAGTATAAAGGCGGCTTGAAGTCAAGAAGTGTAGCCGAATGCAAAAATTGGCTTCTCAAGAACTGTAACAGATGGAGAGAATTCATGGCACCGTAGAAATTAGTTCAGCTTTAGAAAAAAAACTCACCAGAAGAAATGCAGAGAAGAACCATTTTGTGCACATGTGTGGGTATGGGTGTAGATTTGTAGTCTGTTCATATGTGTATCTATATAGGCATAGCGATACATCTATATGTGAGCATGTGTGTATATAGAAGTATAAACATGCATCGCTATGTACCTGTATAAAAAACTGCAAGAATTCTTACACTGAGATGCACAAGAAAATATAATGTGGATTTTAAAAAAAACAGTGACTGTGAATATTTTTTTTATTCATTAAATGTATATTGTCAGAATTTGAATTGACTAGCTGCCTCCCCAGAAAAGACTCAGGGGCTATTGCAGACATGTCCCTGCAGATGTCTGTTCAGTGTGCACTTGAGCAGGGATAGTCAAACAGAATAATAGGATTTTTGGTTGTATTGAAGAAAGGATAGAAAATACAGGATTCTGTAGTCCTATATGAATATGTAGTATGCCTATGTCTTGTTTATGGTATTTGATTTTGCCCACATTAACTTGAAAGGGCATGTGAAAGGGCAGTTAAGATTATAAGAGATTACCTTTGTTTGTGAGAATAGCTTTAAAGACATGATTTACTTGCAGGAAGATTGATAGAAGATGTCATAAAAGCATACAAAATTAAGTTAAAAACAATAATTTTAAAAATCAGTTTTTAATATTTATCAAGCGTTAACTATAAAACTACAATGCATGAGAAAATAGCAAATTTTAAATCTTTGTAAGAAGAGTTTTCTTTGCTTAGTATGTGGCAAAGCTGTGCAATTCATAGCAATGAGAAATCATGTGGAAAGAAGTTTCGCAACAATTTTTAAGAGTTCCTCCCCCTTCTCCTCCCAAGCACTTCCAAGAACAAGTAGAAGTAAGACTAAGTAAAGTAGAAAATAAATTGGAAAAAATGCTTAAACAGGTGATCCTCTTAAATCTGAGATACAGTCACCTGTGCAGAGGTCCCAGGTATTATTTGAAACATTAGAAAACGATCACTGTTTGAAATGTTTCATCTGCTGTTTCATCTGGAGTGTTTCATCTGGTGAAGCAGCAGCCTCCTTGGACACTCTTAATGCCTTTCTACATACTCCAGGGTATGTCTGCAGAGCTACCATTGCTATTACAGCAGAGGGCAATCTTGAAATAGAATCATGTTGGTAATGCTTGAAATTTCATTTCTAGTGTGTATGAACAGTCAGTCTTTTGAGGAAGTAATTAGATTGTAAAATACATTTAAGGCAATATAGTTGTTGTTGTCATCTGATAGCATCTAGTAGATATTTATGCTACTTGGCAAATTAAAAAAAAGCCATTTACAATGGAACCATCTTTCTGATTTTTAGTGCCCTATGTAAAGGTTGGTATCATTTGAAGGCTTTCTCTTGCTCCACTTGTATCACTTTATAAAGTTTATGGCGTGTGGACAGATGTCTTTGACCTCATGGTAAAGCATTCTAATTTGACTAAGTACTGTTTGGCACTGATCTGGTCTGCATACTTCCATATAGACGTCATCTTACTTTGCTCATGCTTTTGCCAGCATTTAATTGTTTTGCTTATCTTAATTTTTTGTTCTCTCCAGGTGTTTCATTGTGTGCATTTTGAATGCCCAGCACAAAACAGTACCCACAAGGATGAGAGCAGTAAGGAGGTGGCAACCACAGAGGTGGGGGCTGGTGGACAACAGCTTGTTTCTCGTCCTGTTCGAGCTGCAAGCACTAGTTCCCTGCATTCCCCTCCTGGATCCACCTCGCGTTCACATGCTCACCAACCGTAAAGGAGATTGAAAGGGAGCTTTTGCAGCCCCGCTGACATTATATGAAACTATTCAGAACCTTCTTGTGCTGGCACCTTTTCTTTCTCTTTCTCTGTGAACAAAGGGGACCATGTCTGAAAGCTTGGACTGCTGAAATGGAAAAGGCTTTTCCCAAGGACATGAAGAGACAGCTTCACTCTCCTCAATTTGTTCAAATCAGGCTGGTCTCCGAGGGGGGAGAAAATAAATCTTCAATCTTCATCAAGTATCCCATTAACACCCTACCTCTCTAATCTAACCATGGCAAGGAGAACAGAAGGAAATAAAAGGCAGAGCTACAGTGGAAATCTGAAATGACTTGAGCAGAATGGAAGGCATATGAAATAAGTATTTGTTCCCTGAAGGCTTCCATTAGCAAAGAAAATGTTTGTGGAACACATCAGTCCAGAATATATGTTATTTTTAAAAGTTATTCTTCATTCATATTCCTTTGTAACTAGTAATCTGTTTTCTAAATTGTTTTGACTCTGTATTCCGCTTTGTCTCTTATTTCTGGCTGTAGCAAATGCTATGCAGTAGATTAAGGAAGTCTCAAACGTGTTTACCTGCTGAGATGCAAATTCCCTCATTCGTCGGTGGGATGACAAGAAAAGCCTTCATGGTATCAACAAACTAATTAATTGATGCTATATTAATCTTAACCTTAGTTGACTTTTCAAAGTACAAAATTGTAACTTCTTACGCTCAAAGAGGAAATTCCTAAATCAAGCATCCGTCTTGAAGAAAAAACATATTTTTCACTCCTGAAGATGATTACTTAAATTTTACCCGTATTTCGAAGAAAACTTGCAACAGATCATCAAAAACATTTGGTTTAGGAAAGTGGAACTTCATCTGGTCGCTGACAAACATTTGTTCAGAATACAAAAAGAAGAATTCGCAGATGCTTATTTTTTTCCAAGGAAAAAAATGTTTTACATTCTGGAGCTAAAAATTCAAAGGCTGTGTGTGCATAAACTTTTCTCATAATCTTCATAAAATATGATGCTTTTATGCTGTATGGTAAAAGATGTGGCTCTTACTTTACAGTCACAAAATTCGTTATTCATCTCTGTCTGTCTGGATTACATTGCCTACTACTTTGCTTATTCTTGAGTGCTTCCACACTGATGATGATGCAGTCTCTTACTCTCCAGATCTATGTGACTCTTAAGAGGTCTTTCAGTATGGGATAAAGTGATTTTGTATTATGACAAATGCTGATGTAATTGGCAAAATTGGTTAGGAGGGTTGTTACTCCTCACAAAATATATTATATTGGAAATGTCAGCTATCCAGTTTTATGAACTTGGAAATTCCTGTGATGACCAATAGCCTTGTCAGGACAAAACAAAGCTAGTGTAGGATAAATACGGTTTTCCTTTGCATAACCATAGTGATAAAATTAGTTATATCAACATAGCAAATATTATGTAAATTTATCACACTACTTAATTTGAAAGAATTTCCCTGTTGGATTACTGGTTGTGCTAAAAACAGGAAGGAATATAACAAGTGGTAGCATTGAATAAGTAAAAACTTCAAAAGAGAAAAGCTTCCTTTTTCTTGTTTCAAATAAAATTGATTAGGCTTTATCATTAATATTATAGTATTTTTTCATTGTCAAATTTCAGTTGAGTTCTAACATTTGCATACAGCCCTCTCCCTTCCCACTGCTGTCTTCTGACTTGTGAATGTCTGTCAGTGAAGATACATGCCCATTGCGTTATATATAGCTTATAATATGTGCCACGGCTGCCTCAGACAGTCTTGGGTTCTCAGGCAGGATACTGCTTGTGCCGGCCAGCACCTGGTCTGGGGTGCTGATTGCCATATGGATTATGCCTTTGGAGCATGAAAGAATTGAGACCAGCTGTTGGGGACACAATTCTCTTGTTTAAGTATAGGTCCAAAAAGTTGGATTATTTTTTTTTCCTTTGAAAAATAGAGTTAGAAGACTTTTCTATTCTGGTTGTAATTCATGCTGGAACTACCGAGATACATGGAGCATGTCTTGCCTTTAGTAGATAAGTCCTTCCGTGTCAGTGGTGGTATTTCCTTGCAGTTTGATCAAACAAGTTCTCTTTTCTCAAGCTGTGTATAAGCAAAGGGCATAACTTCCTAGCTGTTAGTCTGTAGTAGTCCCCATTGTAGAGAATGTTTAAAAAAAAATAAAATTGTGCCAGCTGTTCTGAGTTTAGGCTCTTGGAGAAAGAACGGGATTTTCAGTTTGTAATCTTTGATGTGCACAATTAATTTTTATGATACAAATAAGTCTTAGAGACTATAACCTGCTGCAAATCTTTTTGATCTTGTCCTGTGACTCAGTGTTGAATTGAGTCTGTTTAAAATGTCTGTTTATTTCCCATGACATTCGCTCTCTGCCAAGAATCTGAATGAACAGGTCGGTGAAATTCCCAAAGCAAAAAGTATCAGATCCTGTAGACCTCCCAGTTCTTCACCCCAAAATATGAATCAAAACAAAACTCAACTTTGCATTGTCCCTTCATACAGATGAATGGAAATTTTTAGTATTAGACTGATTCTCAGTCAGACCTGGCCTTTCTCACAGTCTTTATTTTCTTCTGTTAGTTACTGTTAGCACCTGTCACTGAGGTGAGTCCAATGTGATCACAGGGCTCCCAGGCTTTTAACACAAGCCCTGCCACAACTTCACATTTTCTAGTGGGAATCCTTTACATTTTTATTCAGAGAGATAATGTTGAAATGTTTAAGGGACCTGAACTCTGCTTGGTCTTCTAACACTACCTGCCAATAAACACCCCGATTAGCTGTATTGCCTAGTATAGGTCTCTGTCTTAAACATTGGGTCAGCAACATATTTCTAGTGATAAAGGAAGATACCACACAGAACTGATTTGTGGTTCTCATTCTTTCTAATTATCGTCTGTATTTATTGACTCCCAATGTGGTTCTTGTATATTCTTCTGAAAAAAATTTTTTTTTTTTGCCTTTCAGTGGACATAAGTTGTGCTGTTATGGCTTAAGATCAGGGCATTTATAATATCAGGGTTTAGCAGAGTGATGAAATACTGTAATTATTCAGGACTGTATTACCACTTACTCATATTTTATTTGCAACAGAGGTAGAGGAGGACGGACCCGGTATTTGTTGCTTTCTTGTCAGAAACTGCAAAATAGACCTGGGTTTAGATTTCTGTGTAATGGAACTAACTATATTGTCACTATTGAGCCCTTATGTCTATTTAGTACTTTAGTTATGGTAATTACTATCTTTAAATTCCCCAGGCCTCATTTTCTTTTTTTCTTCCATAGGTTGAATTCAGACTTAGGCCCAACTGTTACAGAGCTCAACAAAGGTCTTTCTAAAGTCTGTTTATTTAATTAACTTATTCCAAGGGCATTTAAAAGATTTTTATTCACAGAAATTTATGGCCAAATACCAATTCCTTAAAACTGACTTATCCAGGAAAATTAGTTTCTGAAGTGAGCAAAAATTGTGCAGCTCTGTTTGCAAGCCATTGCCAGTCAGCTCTAAAACAAGTTCAAATATCATGTTAAATGGAATTACAATGAGAGAAGTTAATCTAAGTCTAATGTAAAAGACAATACAGAGGAGGAATCACCAATTTTGTTAGAGAAGGAACTATTCTTCATTGCAGTTTCCTTCCTTTAGAGCTCCATTTCTTTCTTTTCTTCCCCATGAAAATCATTTTTTCTTGTTTATTATGGTATCTCGTGAAAGAGCTCAGTGCTTCTCAGCATTGCTGAAAAATTCAAATTAATTTAATGCATCTTCATCTTTACTAATGATAACATCAAATTAGAGAGTTTTCAGTTTAGTGTCTGACTTGATGAGAGTTGGTTTCCATGAAAGAAAGAAAAATGTCTATAATTGTTCCACTCTTAAGTAAATTAAGTTTTCCAACCAAATGCATGAGAGCATCTACTAATTATTCAGTGATGTTTTGTAAATCTAGAGGCAGTGTGAAGATTAGAAGACAAAGTTAGTGCCGTTTTTGTCTGATTGTGTTAGCAGTTCTGGTTATACAGTGATGCCCACTCAGAGATGCTCAATAAAGAATTGGAATTTAGATGTGATTTCACAGAAAGTAGGTATGCTGTACATTGCTTTTTCTCTATGAAGGTATGAATCGGCTAATATTTTGACAGGTGTTAATATACCATCAAATGGGCAAGTGAATGCATTGGTGATTTTGTTGTGGTGGCTAGAGTAGTCAGCAAATCATCAGAGACAGTAAGAGTTAATGTATTTAAGAATAAACATTTAGGCTTGTATGTCATGGTATCAGTTGTCAGAGGACTAAACCATGCTTCAGAAATAATAATTTCTACATCCCGGAGGATGCTTGAGGCCAGATTCCTGTCCCCATCTCCCAGTTGATGCTGTGTTTAGCTCAGACTCCTTAGTTTTCTCTGAACTGATTGTTTGTTCTTGTCAGTTGTACTCATTAACTCACATACATATATATATATATATATATATATATATATGCATGCTCCACAAAACTTGGTTTGGGATACAGAAGTAAAAGTCCTGGGCCAAGTTTTAGGAGTACCTAAATATTTATATATATGTTAAATTGAGCTAGTAGCTAATTATTTAGCTTGAATTTAGAACACGTTCTAAAGCTCCAAATCTAAAAAAAATTCTGTGTAGGCAGGTGTGAAATGCTACCGTTGTGGTATGGCAGGAAGTTGACTCTGTTTTTTGGTTGCTTAAAAAGTGCAAATGTCTAAACAATGTATGGGTGAGCAGGTCCAAAGTCTTACATATTGGTAATTTGGCTGTAGCGAGGTGTATAAAATAGAGCAAATTAAAGAGAGCTCATCTCAGACAGGGGTGCAGTCCAAAGAAAACACCTGTATTCCTCCTACCTGCCTTGTATGCTGTGGCTTGCAGTGTTTACAGAGTCAGTCTTGATATGATATTTGTTAACTGCTCAAAAAAACCCTCGCAGACTTTTATTTTGCCCTTCACAAGCTTTTATTGCAAAGATTTAGCTAAGGTAATGTCGAAGACCCACTCGTATTCCATGACAGAGTCTGGGTCTGGGTTTGATTTTGAAAACGCTTACTGGAGAAATAGTTTTTAGATCACCCTGCAACTTTTCTTAGATAAAGAAAGCCCAGATTAACAGCTGTAGTGTAATATGAGGAAACTGCAGGTATTTGTCATTTACCAGTAGATTGACTGCTAACACAACTATGTATCAATTTTGTAATATTGTATGTATTTAATTACTATGATACATACAAATTGGGGAAGTGAAGAATCAGCTTTGCACTTCGCTAATAACATGCCCTTGGCGTTAGACCTTGTCACCCAACTAGACATCAGACAATTATGTATTTTCCTGTTCCTTCCAGCCTAATAGAATAATACAGCCCAATGTTGTGAAAAAAATTCATAATTGATTCAGTACATAAATGTCATGGGAATTGAATTTCAGATTATTTTGGCTAAAAACCTGAATGAGTGGTGACTTGGCCCTGCATGGGCGTAAACATGCCTCTCCGGTGTCTCCTGCTACTTTAGGCCCTGGGCTATTGTAGGGAAGGAGAGCTGCACTGTTGGTGTACTTTTCCTCACTGGAACTTCTGTTCATCTGTTTTGTATTTATCATCTTGGCACGTTCATTCTCTTTTGTGCAGATCCTTATCCCTCAGTGAAAAGAAGGTAACCTCGTTTCTCATGATTTTCAGAATTACCCAGTGACTCCTGAAAACTCGCAGATGCATCATCACCTTGGTCTACGTTAAGGAGTCTGAGGAATTTACAGAACTGACCTGTGTGCTCTTTCACAGCAAATGCTATGTTGTTCAAAAGGTACCAGGTGACTCCTGAAACATCGAGTAAGTTGGGCTGTTCAGATGAGGGTTTGTGCGTCTAAAACTATGTGCCATGTAATCCGAGTGAATAGTAGTTACTGCAGCTTCCTTACATAGAGGGAGCAGGGAACTTGCACAGCTACCAGAAATCACTCATTTCCTTCATAGCATTTCTGGTCTACATCACCGATCTGTTGTCTCTGTACTCCCGAGCTGTAAGTCGCTAGGTGAGTTACGGTTAATACCTAGAATCCAATAAATGTGTTTAACAAAAGATGTTAAGAAGTTTTTGCCTTTACAGAAAAATCTGAGATTGTGCTTTTGAAACATAGTCAGTTCCAAGAATTGTTTTTTGGCATCTTCTGTAGGGTCTGTTCAGGTTTTCAGTTGTTTTCAGCTGTTAAAAGACTGTGGAATTCTTCACAGGAGTTTCTCATAGAGACTTGTCATGCTGAGAAACAGCTTTTGAAACAATCGTGGCAGGTTCATTGCTGGAGAACAGGGGCAGGATTCTGTTTGGGTAGTTCTGTGAGTTTGTTTATGCTTTTTTTAATAACAAGGGCATCAGTGTTGTATGATTTGGATCTGTTTCAGGGATGATGTATGTAACTTACTCGTTTTGAGAGGTAAATGAATGTTTTTACACAGTAATACAAAGTTCATGGGGCTTAGATGATTAGATTAGAAACATATCAGTATTACAGCAAGGGATGGAGATGCAAGGAGCAGTTTGGAAGAAAGACTGGTATGGACTTACATGTGTGCATATATAGCTGAGAAAATATATGTGTTACCTGAAGTGATAATTGGCAAAGTGTTTCCACATGGACTTTTTTTTAATTTAGGGAATTTTATTAAGGAATCTGTCACTCACCTGAATGTGAGCAATAAAAAAAAGGAGGAAGAGAACATAGGGAGCAAGGCTTTAATAATAGTTTTTATGGGAAGAGGAACACAAAACTATGATTCATGTGGTCTAAGCTAGTTCTCTTTGTCTCCAGTCCTCACACTCTTATATTTTCCAGCACGTTTCCCCCAATCTGTTTGTTACTCCTTTTCTTCTCCTCCTTACCTAGCATCATGTCACTGCTGCTGTGGTGTTCCCTGGAACTTTCCTACAAATTGTGATATATTGGGGGGGTGGAGGGGGTGGTGTGTGTTTATTTTTACCTCTTTGTCAGATGCTAAATAAAATGTCCTAGTTCATTCACATCAGACTTTAAAGGCAACTACCACTAGGCTGTCAAGTGCTAGTGAGAAAAATCTAAATTTGGCTGTCTGTGGATATGGGAAATACTAGCCCTTTTGGAGCTTGTTCTTTCATAATCTGCTTGCACTCTGTTTGTTAGCCTTACGAGAAAAATCAACAAGAGGTTTTCTGTTGACTTAAGGAGTAGGTCAGGCTTTGTGCAGGCTTATCTAAGTTAAGTTTAAATATAAATTGAAGTATTCCGCACCATGATGCACCAGATATATGCTCAATTTGTTAGTTGTTCATTGCTCAATGTGTTAGCTGCACATAAGTGCTGTTTTCTAAATAAACTGCATCATCAAAAGTGAACCTCGAAATAATTATTTGTAACTTTCAGCGTCCCTGTGTGAAGGTATTTCAGCTGTCTTGGAGATTGAAGCATCACACTGAGCACATAAACTCATTTTGAGAAATATAGTGTTATTTTACAATTCAATGCCCATGTCTATTAACCTTGTCCAATATCTTGTAAATTTTTTTTTCCTTTCTGCATTGCTCAATTTCATTATTGTCATTGGTTTTCTTTATGGAGTGAATGTTAATATTGCTCCTTCAAAGGTCATAAATTAAATATAAGGAGCCAGGCTAAATAGAAGTTCAGCTTTTAATGAACTTTTTCACTCATTTGTGTCAGTGCTCCTCTTTCTTGATGGACAGTAGTTTAAAACTATATGGTTATGCTCCCCTTCTCTGTAGCAATTACCATTGTATCCTGAAAGTTTTATGCATTAAATCCCTTTCCTTCTTTCTCGTATTTCCTAAATGTAGAGTGGCTCTAAACTACCTCAGACCTTGTTGTGAGCAGGTACGAGTTTTAGCTAAAATGTGTACTTCATTGTAGTCCATGAATGTTCTTAAGTGCATGTAGTGAAATCAGCCCTGATTGCATTTTCAGGAATACTGTTTTGAGTAAGATACGTAACTGGGATGAGTTCAGACACACCCATGCAGGCTCATACCAATACCTCTTTCAAGAAAAACTTTTCAGGAGCACAGCTTCTGATAGGGGAAGCGCTTCAACTTTCTGGTCTCAGCATTTTGAAGGAACATGATCTTGCCTGCACTGGACTACTCTCACCTCTCATTTACTGTGACAACCGTCATAAAAATTGCGTCGTCAGACCTCCATTCCTGGCCGTTAGCAGGAGCTGTGCTATTGCATTTGACTCTGCTCATCGTATGAGAATAAACCCCACATGGCATGTTCTGATGACCTGGGTGACATTTTATACCGCAATGGATATGCATTGCCAACCATTTGGGCTAATTGGGTTTCAGGTGAAGTGATGGTTGCAGACTGAGCTGCAGTGATCCAGTCGATAACTTTGGGAGTTGTCTGGTTTTGTAAGTTATCCACTGAACAACCCGCAAACCTTGTTAGTATTGATTTCCCTTTCACCAGCAGATGTGCACATCATCAAACAAGCGTTTGGTAACAAGGAATTTTCTATGGGCATCTAGAAAAAGAAGCATCACAATTATATCCGTAGTAACAATGTGTGTATTTGTAGTGAAAGTTATAGAATTATTAAACTGCTATAAGCTATTCTGTGCATGCTCTAGCATTTTATTAACAGCTAAGAAGCAGAGGGTTCTGGAGAGCAAGGAAGGCTGGCTCTGGATTTCTTTTGTAATAGTTTCAGAGAGCAGCAAAACTCACCAGAGTGGATGCAGGACCAGACAATGCTCAAAGCAAATAATTGAAACTGTTGTGCTTTGTATTTATTTCTTTGGGCATTTTTTCTTTAAAAGTATTTAACTTCACAGGAAAATATAGCATATATTTAAAATAGTGACAATTAGAAATGCACCTTTTCAAGAAGAAGGGTGTGATTTGAGAAATAAAGTGATCTTTTGTGTTTAACTGTGTGTCTGTAGCTTTGTTAAAATAATGGTAGAGCCTGTTTGATGCTGCTCACATATTCCATGTGCGAATAGAAGAGTTTTGGCAGAACTGGATTGATTTCCCAGCATGGTAAGGAAACAAATACGGTTATCATTGATGTATTAACTCATAATGACGCGGTTTTAATAGCAACATAAAAAACACTGGTGATTTTTGCAGTGACTCTTCAGGGCAGTGGGCATCTACAAAGGTACTGCAAACGTTGAGAACAACAGCTGCTGGTGGTTGCTACCAGCATGTGCCACTGTACTGCCTGGAAGTACATACACTGGAAGAAGTGCATGAATGAGGTTTTCACTTTCTTTCACAAAAAAGGGGGCAAATATTTTGAGACTTGGGAATCTATTTTCAAATGAACCAAAAGAGGCTTGATTCTTGAGAAGTATTTAGCACTTGATTTCCTTTGGACTACCATGAAAGGTGGGAGCATTGAGTGTTTAATTCATGAATACTAGGCCTTTATCTGCCTGGCTTATCAACCTCATGTGCTAAACAGAATTTTCGTAAGCCTTGCTTGAACTTCAGAACTTCATGCCCTAAAGCAGGGACTGTTCTCCCGTAACAACAATCAGTTCCTCTATCGTGATCTTTTAAGCAGTTGTGGGTGTGTCATGCTATTCCTTTCATAAATGTGTACAACTTTTGTTACCTAGAAAGTGGAGAGGTCAAACTCAAAAGACGGAAGTACGATACCAACTTGTGAGATCAAGCTGAGGTACCACAGCAAACCGTACAATGCCATAATATAATTAGTTCTAATTTCTTTTGTGTGTTGATTAGCCATACAACAGTTAATAAGTTTGACAGTTGTTATTAGATTTTGAGAGTAAAGATGTGATTTTTAAGTGTCAGATCCTGCTGTTCATTTTTAAAAATGGATGTGTGGATTTTGGAGCATAGGCTGCCACTCACCTCAGTTACTGAATAGTGACACTTCCAGCATGTGGGAATATTGGTGCGAGGAAGCCTTGCTTTTGAAATGGTGGTGGCCTAATAGAGTACAGGGTGAATGTAAGCCAGAAAGTTGTATTCCAGTCAATGAGAAGTAGCGCATGCTGAAGCCATCTGTGTTCCCAGGCCCTGTGTCCAAGTTAAAAAGAAGGTACATGCTTTTTGCTCTATATTGACAAATCGGGGGCCTCTTGAGGCCTTTTGGAAATTTCCATTGCAGCTCTCGGGGAAAATTGTGTTCAGGAGAATACAATTTGTAGCAAGTGTTGAATATATTATACTAGAAGAAAAAATACACTTTCAAAGCATAGAGAGTTAAAAGAACAAGTTGGATGAGAGCAAAGCTAAGAAAAAAGATTCTTTCTCCTTGCTCTGGTAAGGGTCCAGTTTATCTTTGTGCTTATAAAATCATAGAATAGCTTGGGTTGGAAGGGACCCCCAAAGGTCATCTAGTCCAATCCCCCTGCAATGCACCGGGACATCTTCAACTAGATCACATTGCTCTCAGAGGTTGCCCCATCCAACCTGACCTTCAGTGTTTCCAGGGATGGGGCATCTACCACCTCTCTGGGCAACCTGTGCCAGGGTTTCACCACGCTCAGTGTGGAAAGCGTGTGAAAATTTCTTCCTTACATCTAGTCTGAATCTACCCTCTTTTAGTTTAAAACCATTACCCCTTGTCCTATCGCAACAGGCCCTGCTAAAAGGTCTGTCCCCAACTTTCTTATAAGCCCCCTTTAAGTACTGGAAGGCTGCAATAAGGTCTCCCCAGAGCCTTCTCTTCTCCAGGCTGAGCAACCCCAACTCTCTCAGCCTTTCCTCATAGGAGAGATGTTCCATCCCTCTGATCATTTTTGTGGCCCTCCTCTGGACCTGCTCCAAGGTCCATGTCTTTCCTGTGCTGAGGGCTCCAGAGCTGGACACAGGACTCCAGGTCGGGTTTTACCAGAGTGGAGTAGAGGGGTAGAATCACCTCCCTTGACCTGCTGGCCACGCTCCTTTTGATGCAGCCCGGGATATGGTTGGCTTTCTGTGCTGTGAGTGCACATCACCGGCTCATGTCCAGCTTTTCAGCCACCAGTACCCCCAAGTCCTTCTCGGCAGGGCTGCTCTCCATCCCTTCATGCCCCAGCCTGTATTGATACTGGGTCTTACCCCAGCCCATGTGCAGGACCCTGCACTTGGCCTTGTTGAACCTCATGAGGTTCACACAGGCTCATTCCTCAAGCTTGTCCAGGTCCCTCTGGATGGCATCCTGTCCTTCAGGTGTGTCAACTGCACCACTCAGCTTGGCGTCACCTGCAAACTTGCTGAGGTTGCACTCATTCCCACTGTCTTTGTCATTGATGAAGACATTAAACAGTACTGGTCCCCTGAGGGACACCACTCATTCACCAGTCTCCATCTGGACATTGAGCTGTTGTTGCATCCAGAGGGTAGTGATCCGTACAACCAATTCCTCATCCACCGAACAGTCCACCCCTCAAAGCCATACCTCTCCCATTTAGAGAGAAGGATGTTGTGGGGGACCATGTCAAAGGCTTTACAGATGTCCAGAGAGATGACATTGGTAGCTCTTTCCTTGTCCACTGATGTAGTCCCTCCATCATAGAAGGCCTCTAGGTTCCTCAGGTGCTCTTGAACCTGATCTTCTCTTACAGTGGGAGGGACTTTGCTCCTCCAGTCCCGATCGTGCAGTCCATCTGCTCAAGAGGTGTGGGAAGAGAGACTGCCAGTGAAGACTGAGGTAAAAAAGTTGCTGAGAATGTCAGCCTTCTCCTCCCCTGTTGTTACCAGTTTGCCAGTCTTGCTCATCAAGGAGGGTATGTTTTCTTTGACCTTCCTTTTCTGGTTGACATACCTGTAGAAGCCCTTCTTTTTTTTGTTTGCATCTCTTGCAAAGTTCAGCTCCAGTCGTGCCTTGGCTTTCTTGACCCCAGCCCTACACAGCCAGGCAGCATCCCCATACTCTTCCCAGGATACCTGTCCCTGCTTCCGCTGCCTGTGCATTTCCTTTTTGCCCTTTAGTTTGCCCAGCAGGTCTTGATTCAGCCTTCCTTTCCCGATTTCTTACACCTGGGGATTGAGAGCTCTTGCGCTCTATGGAAAGCAACCTTAAAGATCTGCTAGCTCTGCTCTGCTCCCTTGTCCCTGACGGCATTTTCTAGTTTTCCTGGACCTATTGACTGACTCCTTGAAGAGCTGGAAGTTTGCTTAGGTTTGTAAAATCATCAACAGATAGGGATCGTGAAGAGAGTGCAGACTGAAGTGAAAATACAGCTACCTTTCCTAACAGCAGAGTGCAGAGTCAGTTTGGATGCTACAGTCTGGGATTTATTTCAAATTTGTTTTTAATTCTAAGTGATGGTCTCACTTGTTAATGAGCAGTGGCAATTAAAAAAAATTAAATTAAAAAAGCTTAAAACACCATGACACATTGTTTGAATTGGCAAGACCAGATACTTATCAAATCACAATGATTTTATCTTCACAATATGGAGCAAAATGCACATGAACAGGATGTTTTTGTTACTTACTCATTTTGTAATTTACCCTCTATATTAACTGCTGCTTAAATATCCTTGTAGGCTGTACTAAGCAAATTAAATCTGCTGGAAGGTAGGCAATGGTTGCCATATAACTCAAGGAAAAAAAAAAATTAAGATCTTATTTGAGTCTCTATATTTCTGTGCTTTGCTATTCTCTTTCCCTTTTTCTCCCCCAATAATATGCTGACCTTCTATAGCTGGAAAAGTGTGTAGTTTTTGTCTTGAAAGTGTCAGAAGAACCAAAGTGTATAGAAAAAAGCATACCCCATTTAGTAAGAGTAGATGCATTACAAAAATATCCCTTAACACAGCTGACTCACTGGGAAGTTGCATGTGTCTAGTCTACGCAGTGCCAACTTTAGTCTTACTCAGCAACAACTCTTCTTTGTTGTCTTGTTTTTAAGAGGCTACGTTGGAAGGTTGATGTTTGAATTGTCAGGCTTTTTTCTTGAAGACTGTGTGACTCAGGGAGAAACTGAAATATTCACAAATCTTTGCTCCCCTCAGCAACAAACTGTCTTGACTGCTGCACAGGTTCCCTTCTGGCTTGCAGAGAGGACGTGGGCCTGTTACCAATGTTGTGGAAATGCTCGCTTTGTAGCTCTCTTTGATCAAACACTCCCTGTGTTTTTTGAATGTTAAGATTCATATCATATGTATACAGGAGACTGGTATTGCTTAGCACTGAAATATCACCATCGACAAGAGGAGGTGTTATTAGAATATAAAAGGTATATTTGGTTTCCTACCTTTTGAAGAGTTATTTCTTTATGAGAAGACATTCTATGTCCTATGACAGCTCAGTTCCTTGGAGCCTTTGGTGAGCGATACAGTCTCCCTGCTGTGGTATCCGGTCTGTGATGCTAGCCCATAGCAGAGTGAGATTCCGTGAAGAACCTAATCAAAAGCTTTTTGGAAACCTAAATATAACATGCCAACTAGATCGCTGCTGTCCTTATGCTCATTGACTCCTCAAAGGCACCGAATGTATTTGTGAGGTAATTATTTCCTCTACAAAAGCCATCCTGAGTGTTCCCACTGTGTGTTTATCAAGGAGGAAACGGAGAAGACCCATGCTTCCCTGCACTGTGGAATAGGTTTTACATGTTCAGCTCTGTTGTGTCATAGCATATGCTGAGGCTTGCTCGTCTGTCCCCAGTTTCGTTCATAGTCCTTCACTATTGCTTGTGGTGTGGTTTTTAGAAGACAGGAGCTGCTGCTTGGGGACTGCATGTGCTGTGTGCAGGTAATCAACCTGCCCCCAGCCAGAGAAGCACAGCTATGGAATGGCCAAGGAGTTTGGTCATGCTCATGGAGAGGCAACTGCTATCCCGTGCATCCACTCCCCTGTCTACCCTTAGCTACTGCCTTGTGCCTCGGTTATTCTCAAATTGTGTGACCTACTGCCTGGAGCTCATGCGCGGAGCAACAACACAGGTTGAGACACAGCTGTGCTTATTTAATATAAATTCTTTGCCTGTAGGTCATGCATACTTGCATGTATTTCTGCATACCTGGTGTATGCAAATGGCTACAAGCAAATCAGCTGTGTTCATGCACATGCTTCACTAATTTGATTCAGAGGATTTGTGAGCTTTGAAAATGTGGACTGTTGTTATACTTGGAGAGTAAGCTTTGTTGCAGATTCCAGGACTGCTGTTTGAAAACCATATGAAAGTAAAAGTGATTCTAGCAACAACTACTCCTAATTGCTCATCTTGGAGACTACATCAGACCAAGTCTGAACTTTATGCAGATGTATTTATTTTTGATGAATAGCCATTTTGCAGACTGATTTCATGGTTTCATTAGGCACAACGTATGAAGAGGTCAATCACAAATGTACTTGACTATATCAATGAGGGGCATGGTAAGAATACTAGAAATTTGCTTAAGGCACACCTGAGGCTCCCTGCTGCAGTTCTACAAGTCCATTCTGTTTAACAAGACAATTTACTATCAATCCATCATTGCAATGTATTAAAGTGATGCCACTACAAAGATCTCAAAAGGTCTTGCTTTCTAACAGTAATGAAATGAACGTGTACAATGTGTGTTTTAAGAAATGCGAATGTGGTACAAATAGGTGTATTTCTGACAGGTGTGTTCTTTATGCTGCATACTCTGCGCTACATCACTACATAAATATCCTTGTTGTTTTAATTCAGACATGACATTATCACATTCTTATCAACTGCTGGGTGAAAAGATATTTTTGCTAAGGTGCTGACATAGTGTAGTTTTATTGCTACTTGCACTGTTCAGACTTCAAGCATCACATAATGCAGGTGACACTTTCTTTTACAGATGTATTTTTAAGCTAATAGTTTCACTATTAATAAACAGATAAACAGGGTTTTATTAATATAAATGGAAAATATGACATGATGCTCTTTTAGCCATGTTCTAAGCTGTGTAGCATCAGTAGAAGTTTGCTGCCAATATATAAGCTTATATTATAGTTACATTTTGATTTCTCTGGTTATTAATGATAATATCAGATGGAAACAGCTACCCGTGGAAGTGAATGGAATGACAAAAGGAATTGCCTATGCTTTTGATGCTGTCATAGTATTGTCTAGGTTAAAACCTACTAGGAGGATAAAAAAGCACTGCCTTTGCAATTGAGGCTGTTAGAAGAAATGTGTTTTTCAGAAAAAACACAGGAGATAACAGTAGGGGTATACAAATATTCCCAGTCAACAGCTTTCCAGTTGATATGTACACTTAACTCCTTCCTATAGGTTTAATGGTACTGCTTTCTTGCCCTGCTCCTGGCAGCTTTCATCCTCTTTGTGCTGTTGCAACTCCAGCGTGGAGGGCTTTTTACTGGTGACAGTTCTGTTCTCTGACTCAAGTTCAATGTACTGGAACGGAAATAAAACATGTCATTACTACACAAACATATTCTTTACACATGTTCTCATGTAGAACTGGTGAAAAGGTTTATTTAAATGGAAGGAAATATAGGTAGCTCCCTTGTCAAAAGCATCGTTCCCAACTACAGACCTGTAGAAGTATTTGGGCAGAGAACACTGAATACAGGGTTGGCAATTTCAAAGTCTTAAAAAAACTAACTGAGGAAAGTTGTGGCACAATTGTGGTTTAGGATTAGCCCGTGATTAGAACAGCCAGCAAGCTCCAGTATTCTTTCCACCTCTCTGGAATTGGGAGCAATAGTGTAAACATACACAAATTATCCTGCAAGCTTTATGAGATCTGAATTCCCCATTAAACTGACCTTTCTCTTTGTTTCAAACTAGACTAGGACCCATGACTTACAGCAAGAAATCCTGTAAGCTTCTGGCATTTGCAAGACTCAGGTTTGACTGATGGTGTGTTTAAGAGCTTCTGCTGTCTCTCACAGTTGCACATAATCTGTTTGGCTGATGGGCTAGCATTTGCGGGTTCCAGTACATGACTAGGGTGATTAAAACGCCTGTTCAAAGAGGATGCTGTTATTCCCTTCGTGTCCTTGTCAATACTGGCGACCTTAGAAACACAAGCTGCAAGTTTACAAATAATCCAGGACATTTTCTTTCTTGTTTTCCAAGCATTAACTCTGAACAGCTCACAGTGCTAGCTGTTTAGGGAAGTGACTGCCCCAATAACTTAAATGCAATGATTTCTAACCTTAACTATTACAGGTTTCAGATACTCTCTCAGCTGGATAAGGAAAGGAGAAAAAGGATTATTTCTCATCTTCAGAAAATGGTCCTTTGGCCAGACTCACGAAAAGGATCACGAAGGAGCTCGTGAAAGGGCCTGGCACTTAACTTTAGCTGTCAGGATCCATAGTCAAGGAGATGCTCTTGCAATGGTTGCAAGGTTTTTTAACTGTGTTAAGGGGATGAGAGAGAAAGGAGCTGATGAAACACGAATATTCAGGGCCATATCAACCAACTGACCTACAAGTAAGGTTGGTATCTGTAACAGCTTCTAAGATTAGGAGACCACAAAATGGTTTAGCTCATCTGCTTTCCAAGAGTGCCAAACCCTGTCTCACTGTGTAGTCGGTGGGAAGTAGGCTGAACACTGAAGTTGATAGATATCTATATTATGTTGGCTGAATATGATCTCTCATTCTCTCCACTGATTGCAGTAGTGGGCAGGCCAAACCAACCATGCTGTCATGGGCGAGACATAGCATTAGGCACATAAATCTAAGATGCCACAGAGAATGCCCCATGGTTGCCTGTAGCAGTCCTACATCAAATTTAATGGTTGACTTTTGTTCAACTGAGATGCTTGTGTAATATCTAAATCCAAAATATCAAATGTTTTCAACTTGATTACAAGTTTGTATCAAGATAACTACAGTATAGCCTCCATCGCAAATGTCACTTGCAACACCTCACTGTTTTTAATAAATGTTAAGGGTGACTTAAGATCCCCATTTCACTAGTGGTCTAACTGGAGATGATATTCTTTGCTAGGTGCTATGCAAAGGTGTATTTCAGGTGTAGTCTGGAAGCGTTGGCTGGTCCATTTTATATCAAGGAAGATACTAACATACTCTGTTCCTCTGAAAATATTGTAGAAACTGTTAGGTAACAGTTGTTGTGTAGATTTTACTTCTGAGAATGTGAAGTAGCAAGTTGCTTTATCAGTTTCTTTCTTAAGTGAAAGTAAAATTGAAAGTAATTGTTTTTTTAGTGATTTTAATCTTCATGTTGATAGGCAGATCACAGTCTTATTTTTCTCAAGATCAATGGTTTTCCTTATCTGTTTTTCTCCCCACCCTGTTTTTTTTTCTTTTCCCTCCTCCTTCAGAACTAAATTACTAAAACACAGGAGATGCTGACAAAGAAAAAGAACCCTTTATGCATTTTATTTATCATGAAAGTGCTAAAATTTTAGCTTTTCAGCTCACTTAATCATTTTGACAAGATGACAATACGATGAATCATCACCAGACAGATGACACTAGACAGATGACAATACTAATCCTGCAGCAAATTCTCAAGGGAGATTTTTATTGTAAAAATTGACGTGCATCGTATCAAGGTGAACATAATACGTTTAGGAAAATAGCAATTTGCTACTTAGTGCAGTTCGGTACATCTCTGGGTCTTTATCGCTGTTGAGTCAGAGTTTCTGCTAATCTCAGCTGCCTCAGAATTTGGGCTCTATTAAAGCTGGCAGGTCCTTCATGTCAGCCCCTACTTCTGAAGCTGTTGAGCTGCTGACAGATAGGAAGTACACAGATGTTTGCTCAATGGTTATTTCCCCAGGGGCTCCTCTCAGAGCTCTTGGCAGGAAAATAGGGGAATTACCTTGGAAATTGCTAACTCACTTTCACTGAATGATAGACTGGTATGTTACAAAACAAATTTGACCAGTTTGTGAATGTACAAGCTGCCTCCAGAAAGAGAGGAAACAATTCCTAGCATAGATGTTGTCACCGTCTGTTGCTCTGTCAAATCTGTTATATTGTTCCTGGCAGGGACTGGTGTCCGATGCTTCAGTTGAAGGGAAGCATTCTCTAAAACACACCGACCTGTTGAGTGGTCCTGGACAGAAGAAGATAAAGAGTTGGGAAGGAATTCCACCACCCTCCCCCCGCCCCCATCTCTTAGAAATAAAACCCAACAGTTTAATTTTTGTTTAAAGTGCATTTTCAGAACCATGGTGATCAGCATGGTGTAAGATTTGGGCAAAGAGAAATTCTAATTATCCCTTCATGTGATGACTGTCCTGCAATATGAGGTCTGATTACCATTTCCTTCATGATGCAAATCCTGGCGGGCAGAAGACCAGGCTGCAGGCTGGGGGAACTGTGGTGGCTGTACCCCTGTGGCTGCAATCAGGTGTTAGAAGCGTCAGCTTGCAATATATTACACTACTCATTTTGCTCCCTGGATAGTACTTGCTGTGCCCACATGTTGAGCTGCTTTTAACTCATGAGCAGACTTTGATCTTTCATATTTTTTTTTTCCCCAGCATTAGCATTTTTTCTGTGACCTGTGTAAGAAACACACAGCCCAAGCTGAGAATGTCTAAACCTCGCTGATGCCTGCCATATGTTGACTTATCCTGAGATATATTTTTCTTGATTTCTCTGCTATATTCAACATCACAATCCCCATATGGTTACTGCTTCTTTGAGTATTCCAGTGGGAGTTTATCTTTTGCTTTTCAAAGGTTTGCCACAGAGACTATCCTTAGCAGAATGCTGTTGTGTGCCTGGTTCATCTAATTATCCTCCCCAGTTAGAGATGCATCAGGGGCTCTCTGTTAAATTGGGGGAGGCTTTTAAAGTTGAATATCTGAACTCTGAAAGCTGTGGAAACACCAAAGGGTGAACAGAAGACATCATATATTGAACAGGAGCGTTCAGAGAGGGGAGCTATCGCAAGCAGACAGCCTTGACTTCCTACCACCTGCAGCTGACTATGCCTTGATTTCCACTGCAAAACTTGGAGAATCACAGTAAAGAGATTCCCCCTCCCTCTAAAGTGACCAGAAGTGTTTTCTTCCATTACAGCAAATTTACAACATGCTACATGCTCAAGGATCTTTGCTGAGCTGTTGTAGTACTGCATCATAGTTCCACCCATGCAACATCAAAATATGAGAGTTTCTTAATGATACTGCCAAACCAAACCCGAGGGCTCAGAAGTTTTTTGATAAAAGAAAAAAAAAAATCTAAAACATGTTGTTCATAATAAAGCACTTGTCCTGCTGTCTCACGTATCTTTTCCTAAAGACCATGCTTTTTCACAGCATCATACTGGGGGAATGTCCATCCTAGCGATGTCGTGATTCGAGTGGGGGAGAACAAGTGCATTGGCCTGCTTAAGGCTCATCATGCAGGGAGCAACAGGAGCCAGTGAAGCCAGCAGGTCCCGCTGACAACGAATTCAAAAACAGAGTCCAAAGAAATGCAAACTAGGTGGGACTTTTCAGGATAGGAGCAGCACACTGCACCTATGCAATGGTTTCCCGTGCTGAAGAAGATCCAATTCAGACCACCACTTAAAAAACAAACAAAAAACAAAGTAGATGCTTTTTTCAGTTTCTAGCAGACATGTCATAGCACAGTATAGTACGATTTATTGCATTAAATGTTTATAATTCAAACAGGTATTAGATTTTTCTATTCTTAGCCGCAGTAATAAAGGAGTTTCATATAATGTCTTACTACAGTGGCATCAAATGTTGGAAAGCAACACTGCGAAAGATGTCACCATGATTTTGAGAGGTACAGTGTATACGTATCATCAGCAAAGATGAATTAATGGTAACAAACAACATTAGTGTGAGAAATTTATTACCTTAACTGCCTTTGGATTATCTTCCATGTAGTTTCAAAACAAAAAATACATAAACAACTGCCATGTTCTGCCCCTCAACCCCCAAAACCACTCTTCTTCCTTTCTCCCTCCTCCTGTTAGTCAAAATCAGGCAGATGGTGGGCACCCGAAGGCTGTAAGTCAGGAAAAGGTATAGTCTAAGATCTGTGGTATATGCAGTATTTATAATTATTGCCTATATTCTGTTAGTACTTCATGCCTCTAAAGCATCAGACATACAGTATCATTAAGATAACAAAAGTCAGACTAGTAGAGTAATAAAACAATTAAAAAAAACCCTTCAGAGTTTTTTTCTGAGAATTACTGTCTGGTTATAGATATTGATTTTACAGCTACTACTGTATAAGCCTGTCTAACTCTTTACCCACTTTTCTAGATAACTAAGGCTACAGATGTATGAATATATGTACATGTACGTATGAAAAATGCAGGTGCACACACACAGAAGAGCTTTCTTTGGTCCAGCCCCCCAAGTCTCTCAGGTAACTGGCAAATACATATGAAAGCTCTAACAAAGTAGCTAAAACAAGCAAAGACCATGTATTATATTTACCCACGGTTTCTACTCTTCCAGTTCTGCCTCGCACAAATCACAGCATTTGGCAATGTTCTCGCACAGTGTGAACTGCTGTAAATCCTGGAGTTCTGTATTAAAGTTACACAGTAAGCGCCAGTGTATTACACACTAAATCACAGAGTTTTACCAAAGAAGTTGCAGTATCAGCTGCTTTCCTGCATTGTTTGTATTTATGGGGAGTGTTCATCAGTGATAGATAAGGTCAGTTTGTGCTGCTGTTGTCACTGCCCAGAGACCGAGAATGCAGTGATTTCTCAGAAATTCCTTCTGCTTCTTGCTGTCCTGTGTCACCTGGAAAATGAACTCTGGCAAAAGCAATCAAAAAAGTGGCACAGGCAGTATGGATTCTAGGCACATTGAGAGAGACTTTTCATCTCATAACTGCACAATCGTCTGGTTACTACTCTATTTACTCTTAATGAAAACTGTTGTAGAATTTTCTGTCTGGGCACTCAGATACCATAGAAATGAGCGCTGCCTGCGCTTAACTAGATTAGACAGGCAGAGTGAGTTAAGAGTGTAACATTAAACTCTATGGCTGAATCAACGTTAGTTTCTATAACATAGAATTACAGAAAATCCTTGGAATAAAACCCCATGTAAAATCAGAAGGGAATATCTGTGTCCCAACAATGGCAAAATTAGGTGTCTGAGAAAGACAGAAACAGTGGGACATGCGTGGCTTGAAGGCAGCCTCTTTTCCAAAGAGATGGTATTTTCACAAGAAAAAGGAATTTTTAAATACTCAAGAAACACTATAAGACTTCAGTTCTTAAGTCATGTTTGAGGTGAAAACATTCTTCTGATCAGTTAGCTGGGTGGAATTTGTCTTTACCTGTATGGATGACAGCCTACTAGCAGATCCGTATAACTAAAATATTGTAAAAACATTATGCTTATAGTCTTTGCTCACAGTTGGCCCACCTGCAATCTTTCATTCCAAGCCTAAGCCAGGATCCTTTGTATGAGAAGTAAAAACTGGTAGAGATGTGCATTAATGAAGGCCTGTGAAATTCAGAATCATTGCCATGTTATGTTTTCTTTTTTTATATATATTTTTAAGTCACCTCAACGTCTTCTAAACACCTCTACAGTGCAAAATACGTTATGAGATTTCTGTCTGAAGGAACTTGAAATCTAATTTCAAACACAAAATAATAAGTAAGGTAGCACAACAATAGACAGGGCTGTGGCAAAGCACTTAAGTCTGTGTAAGCAAATGAAAAAGAAGTTAATTTTTATGTACCAGAGACTGGATTATGGATTTGAAGGGACTTGCCCTATTGTCTGTTACATGAAAATGGAAACCACGTAACAGTGGTCTCTCAGTAGAAAACATAGTATCCTGTTTTCATTGCAGTTTTAAATCTAGAGAAAGCAGCCAGTATATTCCATCCTGGGATGGCCTTTACTAAAGATTTGCTGCAAGTATATGACAACATAAGAAACTTAACTTGAGGTGCTGTGGTTTTTGTTCCATTCATACCTAGAGGCAAAAGAGATTGTAACAGCTGTCTTTCATATTTCACTATTGTATCTCTGTGTTTCAATTACTGTTTTGTCTCAATTTCCCTTTAGCAGGATTTAGATTACCAAGCAAGACTTACAGCTTCACTAAGGAAAAAAAATCAAGACATTTACAGAAGTCTGTGTTTTTATACTGATGCTCGGCCTGGTGTGCTTCCACTAAACAGCACAACTAAATTCAGTCTGGGCCGTCAGATTTACAGTTTACGCAGGTGGGAAGGAACATCTATGTTAAGGGAAAAAACTGCTGAGAGAGGGAGGAGAAACCAACAAGTGAAACAGGGTATCTTAAATGAGTACATTCTAAGCTCTGCATGTTTTTGTCTCCTTCCTGGTCCTGGCTACTGCTCTTTTGGGCAATCATTTTATGGCATGCATTTGGTGCAAGTGTCCCCTTGGCACTAGTATGTGTCAAGAAAGTGGCTATCCCACAATATAACCAGCAAGGATCAATATGGTATCTCAGCTTAGTGACAAACTGTTTTTCCTTGAGTGGAGTTGCTAAAATGTACCCAGTAAACTCGGCTGAAAGGCTGTCAGGGCCGACAATCACTAAATTCAGAAGAGCCTTGGACTTTGTGCGAATCTTTTTGCTTGACAAGTGCACTAATTCATGATTAAAGGAAATGAGGAGGCTCAGCACATGAAGCAGACTGGGAGGAAACTGCTGGCATGATTAACAGCTGGTAAAAATATGAACTTGAAATAATTGCAGTGTTCTCCATGTTCATGGCCTCTTTCTATTCATGCTGTACTCTTTTGATGACAGAAAGAGAAGAGGCCAACTAACCCACCGGCTAGCCTGAGATCTGTAGGAATTAATTTTGTGGACTCTGATCAAGAGAAAGCACTCTCTAATGGTTGTAGCAGGGAAACAGCAAACGAGTATCCCTGACTATAATGTCAGGTCAGGGATTTACAATCCACAGCTGTAGGACAGTTTAAGTTCGCTGTAGGATGCAAGCTCAAAAGTGGTAAAGCTATGCCTCATCTGATGGTAGATTCAGGAATGAAACTCAAAATGAACTTGCATTTCTGACTACCAGACTGGTTCCTGTAGTCGGGTAAGAGGATTTTGTATGACTGTAATTTGACTGCAGATGGAAAGTTACAGGCTTACATTTTCTTGATGTAAATTTTATTTGCCAAAATATAGTTTTAATTTTAAACACCCACCCCTGAAATGCCTTGTTTGGTGAATCTGGGTACATACTTCTGCATTCAAATAGGTTTCTCAGCCCGTCAGATGCTACTGGCAGGACAGTGATTTTGCTAGGGAGATTACTCATTCTCCTATAATTATTTATTGGCTAATAATCACCTCAAAACTTCCTATAAGCCTCAGCAAACCATGAAGTTGACTTCACCTCTTGAGTGGGACTTCTGAATAAACATGACTGTGTCCTCTTCGTGGCTCGCCCAGGAAGTTAGGACAATACTGGAGAATGTTAGAATAAATAGAAAGGGTAGTACAGATCCTTAAGAAAGAGATGGAAGAGACATTAAAAACAAAAACAGCCAATATAATTTCCCTGAAGAAAACGGAATTATTTTCTGGTTCTTTCAAAAAGTGGAACCTCCTTAAGCAAAGTTGCTCAGAATGTCAGCTTTTGTATCTCAGCCAAAACAAAGAGAAAACTGAGAAGCTGCTGCAAAAAGCAGATACAGGAAGCCAAAATTCCCAAAACTTAGTTTTGGACAAACTGAAATGAAATGAAATGTGCATGCAAATATGCTTTCTACTGGATCAGTTTGAAGGAAATCACACACACAAATGGGGCAAAAAGGACAGCCAGGGACTTGGAAGCAGAGCTAGAAGGGGAGAAATAGTAATCATAAACAGCTAGTTCAAAATATCATTTAATGTTATCTCCCTCCAAAATGTTGTTTTTCCTGAACATGAAAGACCCAAAACATATCAAATATATTACAAACTATAGTTAATTAATTTAGCACCCCTGCTAGAGAAACCAGTCCCTTTTGCGCTGTGTCAGGTGGCCTCTCCAGTAGCATCCTCAGTCTTGGCACTCTGCCTGATCATTCCCTAGCCTCTTGGAAATGTGAGGCAGGCTCTATTCCAGGTTGAATCTGTCTATCTTATCTCTGTGTAAAGAAGTAAAGCATCAGAGGCAGCAAACGAGCCAAAAATGAAGCTGTGTTTGATAAAGTCATATCTGGACAGTTTTTCATCTTTACGATCTCTTGCAAAATGCATTCAACTAAATGGAAATATGCGTGCTGAGCTGCTGCAGTTGCGCTGTTTGGCAAATTTGCAGATCTCGGCTGCCATATTTGTTCTTCTTCCCATATATGTAAATACTATCAGATAAGAGATGGGAGAGAGATCCTATAGTAAAATCTCCATTATCAAAAGTAATGGAGCAACTTGTGAGATGAGAAACCTATACAAGTACTACTGGGTGCCCCTGAGAGCACAATATACTATACCTAATGTCTGTGTCCAGTGCGGGTCTGAGTTCAGTCGAGCTTATTATCTGGCCGTATCAGAGCTAGGTTGGCTCTTGCAGAGTCACACTAGCATTCCTGTCTTCCAGAGAGAGGATTCATTAATCCAGCACAGTGCTATTCCAGATCTAGGTCTGCAGCTACATCATGGGTTGAACAAACAAGCCCTGGAACCAGCAGCATGGAGCTGCAGGTGCGGAGGCAGTGGTTCTGCATGGCAAAGAGAAACAGATCCAGCTTGCGCAGAGCTGCTGTGCACAGATGTACTCCCTCTTGCTCCTTGTGGCTCGGGAAGTTGTCCTGGCACACTATTTCTGACAGCCCACCTGGTCCTGCCAGTGTGGTCCAGGTGCTGAGATGCTTTGGATCTGCCAAGGTTTATAGTTGAGGCTTCCATGCAACAGAGAACAGCTCTGTGATTTCCAAGCCTGTAAGTGATATGTCCATGTTCTCCACCACTGCACCTAAGCTATAATATAAAGTGTATCAGAGCCAACTACCTCTGCAGCCATGCTAGAAATAAACCACAATTTGAATAATCCAATGCCAGAAAACAGGGAGGTGATTGTATAGTAATGTGTGTGGGCTTAATTTCTGCAAATTACAGTTCTGCAGGCTGGGGTGACTATGAACTGGGGACGCAGGAGAAGAAGATGGATTGCAAAGGTGTCTGGAGCTGAGCATGTAAAAATGCTTGTCTTCTATACTGTCATGGTAAATTCATGACTATCAGTATTTTCAGTGGAAAAATAGGATGCGATTCTTAGATCTACTGAAATGTATATACAGGACAGGGAGCTAAATGAAAAATCCTTGAAGGAAATCCTGTATACTCAAATATTTAGAGAGAACCAAAGCAGGTTTCATTTGCCTTCTGGATATATTCACCTCCCTGGGAGAACAGGCAAAACTGCAGGGGACAGTTGTAATCTGAAACATTCACCTTCTTGGCTAATGAGGGAGGAAGGAAAAATCCATTAAAATGCCTATGTAACTAACCACTAAAATCAGCTGCTTTGTCATGCTAAGGACTGCAAAGGTGAGCTGCATTTTCAATGCAACAGCACTAATAGACCATCCTGATTCCCTAATGGGTGAAGGAAGACTGAACAGCACTCCGCCCTCAGAATTACTTAATTTTTCCAGGCCTTTGAGCTACCCTAGAGAAAAGACCCGAAGAAGATTTTAGTGGGTGACAAGTTAAAACAAGTCACTCTCAGACAAAGCAAACAATCCAAAATATTATGTATTTCAAGCACTAGATGTCCTTATAAAAACACAGAAGCTGAAGTTAGAGGCACAGGATTTTTTTTCTAATAAAGGACTAATTGCCCTGGTTTCACAGAGTTTGAATGTAAAGTACAATTTTATTTCCTCCCTTGGACTCAGAGAAGTCGTGGGCTAGTGCAAAAGAAGGCTTTTTGGTGTCCAACTTCAGGTACTTCAGTCCAAGATTACAGTTGCAGAAAACAAAAGCAAAACCAGCCTCCTTTTCCACTGCCTGTCCAGTCCTGGGACACAAAAGTCACTGGAAGACTTCATTTTACCCATTAAAGTATATCCAGAATTGTAATGTCTGGAGCGATGAAACAGGAACCAGACACAATAGGTTTAAGGCCTCATCTAGAAGGCACCAAGGATAGATACCTAACTCATAGAAACAGCTCTGGGTTCAGCATTGAGCACTGCAGTCATAAATTCATTAAAATATTGTGGTTGTGATGGTACCTCTAATTTAAAGAAAAATAGTTACAGCACTTGTCTAGAAACCTGCGTAGCCAAGTTCTAGCTTCTCCATCCAAAGGACTCTCACAGTTATCTTCCAGGAGGGTAACATAAAGCAAGCTGTAGGAAGAAGGCACCTTTCTCTGGTTTCTTAAGGCTTGGCTGCTGTACAGCTAATAACATAAGGTACATGCAGCAAGTAAGCAAGAGGGAGGCAGTGTTTTTAATAAAAGTGATTAGTTTATACCCTGGGAATGATGGGATTTTACACCCTGGGATTTTATATCTTCCTCTGATTCATCTTGTGGTGGCAACTGTCAAAGTGTGACCAACACCATTAAGCTAAGCAGGCACACTGTTCTGGTGTTGACTGAGAATGGGGACCGAGCTGTCATGAACCATTCTGCTCTGATGCAGCAATTCCACATTTCTAAGATGTCTTCCTGAAGCAACAATCCATGAGTCATAGCCTTTCACTCTGTCTCAGTTTCCTCATATTTGAAAATTAAAATAATAGCTGAATTAGCAATTATGAACTGTTATAAGATCTCTGGAGAGCTGGTAGAGCATAGTATTATAATCAGTTTTCTGTTGTCTTAAATACTGGATTTGAATAACCTGCTGTGTCTATGTTCTGCTGCCCTGCTTCAGAAAGACAAAAGGGAGAAAAGCAAGTCAGATACAGATTCCAAACTTCTTAATTATTACTGTATAATGCAGGATAAAGGCACATTAATTCTTTTGACGACTTCTTCTGGTTCCAACATGCTAACACAGTTGTGGGTTAGAGACTAGGATTTTGATTGATATCTCTGTGTCAGTACTTCCCTTCCATGAAGAATAAATTGTTTTACATAATGTGAAGCAACAAACAATATAAGCTCAACCTTTCACCTTTGTGGATAAGGATTCAGAATGAATGTTAATAGAAAAGTCTTGGTTAAAAGTCCCCAGCTTCAGTGAATACCCATTTACTCTCTTATATTTGTGACAACAAAAAGATGATTCAGCGAGCTGGTAGAAAAGTATGACTGTTCCTTGGAGGGTGCAAAAGCTAACTGTGCTCTGAGGGCTGGCAGGAGTGGTCCAGAGATACCAGTGGCAAGATCCCTACTGATCAGTATCTACTTATCTTGCTGCCAAGGCTGCTGGAGTCTTCAGGTTTTCTGCAGAGGTCAGATAAAGAAGTTATTTTCCTTTTCTGGGTGAGGGTGATGGGGGGGAGTCACTAATCTTCCCTGATGGGTAGCCAACTGCCTTCACAGCAAGGTCCTGTGCACTGGGATCATAGCCAGGCATGGTCAGCATGAAACAGGTTTCAAATCACCAAGGTTAGGAAGTACAGTAAGCAATAGGCTAATCATATTTCATTAATAAAAAAAGTGCCATGTTGTACCCCATCCCATAGCAGTTCTCTCTTCAGCCTGCCTAGAAGCTTCATCTCCTTATAAAATCTTTGGAAGAGCAAATCTTATCTTGGCCACCATCTAATGTGACAGTGACACTGATACAGATGTAGACTAGGGTTGTCCATCTGCAGCTTCTCGGATGTATACATATTCCCCTTTTTCCCATATCCTCCTCAAGCCCCTTCCTCAGAGGGAAACCAAGTCATATTCCACTCCTTTCAAGCACCCAGCCCTCGTTGTTGGCCAGCTTATGGCCAGTTTATGGCCAGCAACGAGGGCGTTCTTATAGCAGTCCCTGACACTGACATTACTGTGTCTTACAGCAAATACTTCACATTCCCAAGTCACTCTGTGTTTTAATGAGCCATATTTGAAGTAAATGACTAGCATCAAAATCCCTGTTATTATTTCAGCTGTGCCTCTGAGATAAGGCAGGTGGTAAACAGATCCAGCCGGACAGCAGATTTGCCTGCAAAATGTGTGCTTGTTCTTTTGGTAATTTTAGAGAACACTTGCTTGTCGTTCCCTTTAGAAAAGCTTTGTTCTATCAGAGCTTCTTTTTTTCTGCCCACAGCTTCATGTTGTCTACTGGAAGCAGCTGGCAAAAGCATCACATTCACTTTTTCTGTAAAAAAAATGCTTGATGTTCTGCTTGTCCTTTATGTTGATCTGGAGAATGCAAACCTTTACAAGTTGTTTTTGTGGTTACAGAGGAGAACAGTGACAGTATGCCCAACCTGCCACTGTCAATCCACCCAAGCTATCTGCAACAAGTTATTTACCCACCGAATTTAAATTTTGTTTCTGAGCAGGTAACAGCTTCTATAAGTGGATCTCGCACACAGAGATATTCACTGAGTATTTTGTGTGAAGAAATTTTGGCAGAGGGACTGTACTCATAGCCATCACTGTTTGGCAGTGTAATGTTTGCAATGTAAAATCAGATTGATATGGGCTTGTTCCATGAGGTCATACAGCTGTTGGAAAATAGTTAGTATCTAATATAATCAGCTCTCACAAACTAATCATTAGCAAATAGTATAAGCATGATTTAACTATCCATCCTAAGTGCAGAATGCTTTTTGCTCCTCAGATGTGTAAGTTAGATCAAAACCAGCCATATTCCCTGTCAGCTGCCATCTGCCAGATGGTTTTGTAATGTGGAATTTTGAAAACAATTCTTTTTTCTACACTTTTCTTTTTAAAAGGCCATTCTGTAGTAAGAGATGAGAGACACTGATCTAATTCCTTATTAGTAGATCTTGCATGGTAGAAAGACCTTTGTGAGTCATTACACCCCAATACCACTCAGTGGAGATTAAGATTAAGCTTCTGCCAGTTTCTTCACTAATGCCATTCCCAACATGGTGGGAGGCTCGAGGTGCTGGCATTTCCAAAGCTGCTTTTCCTAGCATGAGCGCAATGCCTTAATAAATACACTTTATTGTTATGCTTGTAATGCTCTTTCTTATTGGGAAAGGTGTTGAAACCAGCAGGAGATTTTGTTTTCTGATTCAGTCTCTAGCTGGAGTGAGTTCTTGGAAAGAAAGGCTTCGAACATTGATACTTGGATGAAGATTTCTGAAAGATGGGACTGCTTGTGAATAGACAGCCTCCCATTTTTCTGCTGTTGTGAAGTATTTTTAATGTTTTTGGTGCATTTCAAACATTTTCTGTTCTTGTTCTCTATTTATCACTGTGGCATTCATAAGCCTCTGCATAGTATTAAGCATAATTATCAGATTCAACAATACTGCATTATGTAGCCAGAAAAGGTTTGGAAGGTGTTCCTCTTCCTTATACACAGCTTAACCCCAAAAAGCAGGATGACTAAAGCAGAGCAAAGCTTGCCGTTCACTTACTAACTACAGTGTGAAAGAGTGTCCCAGAAATCCTTATAGATGTGAGTCCAGGAATATCAATTCCAGACAGCTTGACAATAAATTCGAAGGGTATCACCATAAGGATCTAGGCTGCCTAGAGGGGTAGTTTATTGGGTTTCACCTGTGCATTTTGCTACAGAAGTCTTGACAGATAAGGCCTTTCTTCTCCCTTACCCCCCTGCTCACCCAATCCTGCTGTGGTGGGATGAGTTGGCATTACGGGCTGGCTTATCACCTGGGGTTTCCACTAAACTGGTAAAACCACACCCACTACAAACTGTTCAGAAGCCAGCAGTAGTCTGTTCCTTAGGAACATCTGTATTTGAAAAATGAATGAGTTTTAGATAAAAAAGAGAATATTACTTCTTCTAAGTAAATTATTTAAACTTGCAACCTGTTTCTATCTTTTCCAGATGAAAAATTAATGCACCACAGGCCCTTTTGCATTTTCATAGTAAAAGAAATCTTTTTATAGGTTTTCCCCTCTTAAGGAACAGATTAAAGGGCTTTCCACAGTCAGTGTCAGAAATTTTAGCTATCAGTCCTCCTGCCCTGCCCCCCCCACCCCCCAAAGGGGACAACTCTATTAATGAGCATCTAAGTATTAACATAACAGAGCAGGCCCATTAATCTCCAGAGAGCACCATGTGCTACTGAGAAAGAAAAGCTGAGTCAGAATTGCTGCTTTAAACATTTGTGAAGAACAAAATGAGGATATTTTTTCATGTGCCACAAGGATCTTGCACTTGAGCTTAGATAAAAATCACAGTCAAAATCTTCAACCTGGCTGTGTAAACTAGGTTTCTCTTTTCATATTGATACACTACATGAGCAAACTCACCCTAATTTTCAGCATTGCTGAGCAAACGCCCCTCCAATTGATTTCACCAGCAGCTAAGAAATCTCAGCACCTCTGAAAATCAAATAGTTCTTAAATTTACAGCTCTTCTATTTGAAAATATCTCCCCCAGTCTCCATCTAAAGTGGAGAAATGCGAAGCCAAGGGCACACAGTGATCTGGGCAGTTAATAATGTTTTTGGCAATGTAACAAATCAATGAAACGTTTGAGAATATTGGCATCAACTCGGATTTAACAGTTTCATGACGATGTCACTTTCCAACAGATGGATGTTGGTATTTTTTCCCATGTACTTCTGTATGTATCAGTTGGGGCAAGTCACAGTCATGGCCCTCCCCTCATCCTCATCTTCACTTTGATTCTTCTTATGAACAAGCAAGCAGCCTGGACACGTTACTTACTGCCCATTCTGTAAAGGTTTAGAAGTATCACATAGCATCTCTGACTTGCTGGACACATGGCATTAAGGAAAGGTGAGTGTTGCCCTTCTCATCTTGGGGAAGGGAAAGTAAGAAGGGAGGATGATTCCAGATTTGCCTGAACTGTCTTCAGTCATTACTGAACAATGCCGTAAGATTTTTAGTGAACTGAAACAGCAGACTATCTAATTCCTCTTGGACAGTCACACAGAGCTCATAATTGCAAGTAGGAACCGATTCTTCTTGCCCTTGCGACCTGCAATTAGCATCTCTCTGACTACTTCCATGTAAAGCATTAATATTTCTAGCCCTGGAAATGGCTGTGCTTGCATTTGGAGTCTTACTGCATCTGCCCCGAGCAGTGGTAGCTGTCTCTTCCCCAACCTCTGTGCTGGGTGGCTGTCTGGGAGCAAAGCTGTAGCATTTGCTCTTCTACAAGACTGCTCTCTTGGGCATTCCCACATCTTTATGGGCCCGTCTTTCAGGGCCTTCTGCTTCCTCTCATTACTTGTTTATTGCATTTAGCTGCTTGTTTGGCTGACAGTGCACTTTCTGTCCTTGTACACCTTGTCCCCTCCAATGCACCTCATGCATTTTAAAAACAATTTTATTAAAAAGTAAAAGCAGGTGAGTTAAGTAACAGTTTGTCTGGCCAAGACCTCAAAGGAAGATTTAGCTGAGCTACAGAATGAGCTTCACACTGCTCTGGAAGCTAAGGCAGTACTTGGTTTTGCTTCTTGCACATAATTTGTGGCAGAGTATCCGAAGCAAATGCTGCCAAACAGCTGGGCAAGCAAAGAGTGAAGGGAAAGCAACTAACAAACTATTTAATGATTTCTGATCTCCACACACCCAGCCAGATGGGTAACAGCGACATATTAAGGTTGACATTGTGTGCTTAATGCAATCACATATTTAAGGGTTTACTATTTTGTTCTAGGATCCTTAGTGACATACAGCTGAAAGAACCAGTTGGGACTTTCTAGGCACCAGATGATATTTTACATAAAAAACTGCTGTGGAAAGTCCTTTTCCCTCTGGAGATGGATGATCTACAATGGCCATCTATTTCTTTCCTTGATATTAATAATGTGAAGTGTATATGGAGCATTGCTTTGTGAGAAACCCTTTGATATCTTTGTTAAACATTCTGCTGTGCTATAGCTTTATCTCTAGCAACAAATCTGGGGTGTTTTGTACCGACAGAATAAACGATAAAAACAACTTATTCTATTGAACAGAGACCATTCAAATTTACAATGGGATTACTTTTTACAAGAAAGGTGGTTTATCTGTCCCGGCGAGAGGCATCTTACTCTGATCAGATTATCACCGTGAAAGACATAGATAGCACAGCAGCATCTCTTAGAAGACCTTCATATGGCGGCGGCCGGGCAGGCGGAAGGGAATTCCCCGGCGAGGCGATCTCGAGACCTTCAGACCTTCCCGCGGTTTCACAGCAGAGCTGCGGCCCTGCTCGGTAACGCCTGGAGAGCCGCCGTCACCGCAGGGGTGCTACCCGGTGCAGCCCCGCTCCCGACGGCTCTCACCCTCCCGCAGGCCCGTGCCCCGGTCCCCCCTTCCCCGGCTCCGCCCGGAGCATCGCTCCCTCTTTTGGGCTCCAAACGAGGGGTCCCACCACCAGCATTTCCAAAATCGCCACCAGCTCCCGGGTCCACACCCCGATCGTTTCCACCTGCACCCTGCGGAGGCCCTGAGGCTGCTGCTGCCCCCTCAGAGGGGCTCCCCCGGACCCCCAAGCCCTGCCCGGCACCTCCCCTCTTTCCCTCTCCGCCAACCACAGGCCCCCAGACGCCGCTCGAGGCAGCTCCAACGGCCGTTTAACGGCCGGCCCCAACAGCTCGAGCTGTGCCCGCGTTGGGGGCTGCAGCTGCGGAGCTGACGGCGGCGATTTCAGCGGTGCTGCCGCGGGTGTGGCCCCGGCAGAGGGAGCCGGAGACCGGCGGCCCAGCGGCTGAGGTAAGGCAGGGCCGCCGGGGCTCCTTTTTGCCTTGTTTTTAACTCTGTTAGTTAAATGAGCGACTTTTCCTTTTTTTTTTTTTAGCCTAAGCAGCCCCACCACGGCAAGCAGTAGGCAGGCGTACAGCAATCGGTCGCTTTCACTGCCGTGGCCTATGCCCCTTGCTTAACGCGCCGTCCCTGCCAATGCTTTCGCAACAGGGTAATCGCACTCATACCCAAAGGCTGCACCGCACTGGGGAGAAACAAGACCTATAAGTAACGTGTAGCCTGTTAATGGCACGCTGTAAATGAAGTTGTCTACGGGGTGGCTCGTCCCCAGCTCGCTCCTGGGCCTGGCTGTGCTGCTGGAGCTGCAGCTGTTGGGTGGCGAGCTGCTTAGTATGCTGGAGGTGTCCTCCGCCTGCTTCTCGTTTCATTTTGAGTAATCAATCAGGCTGCTTTGGAGCTACAGTTTACGATCTGTAATTTGTATAATTTGATTTGACAGTAATTCCATCGTTGTTATGTTTATTTACAAGAGATGCCCCGTGATTCGTTCAGTTTTTAGCCGTTGTTTTCTTTGCCTTTCCAATCGTGGTGTCATAATTTCCCATCTAATTCTTGGGGACTGCCATGCATCATGGCTCCCGAGGTGGTTATTCACTTGCTGGTGCCACGCTTCAGGGAAGAGTATGGGACTGTACAGGACTTGCTCACCCTTCTGTAGGTAAATCTACTGTAGTCTTAAAATCTCTTCTTTTAGTCTGATATTACAGGTGTTTTCTGCTTTCAATCAATTTAGTTTTGTACCCTTTTTCCCCCACTTTTTTTTTTTTAAATAACTTACTCTGTTAACCTTCAGATGCTCATTAGTTTTGAGGAAGGCAAGTAAGTACAGCTTCATTACATCAGTTTCTAAGAACTAGGTACCAAAACCAATTCAGCACAATGAAGTATGGCACTTTAAATGCCAGAATACTTTATTTTTTTCATCACTTGACCCTGGAGTTGAATCTGAAACCTGCATCAAATCCCACTTGCACCCTTTGAATGAGGCATAGCAAAAGCTAGGTATATCAAAATGACTTACAGAACAGTGTTTTGAACACAGGATAGAGCTAACCAGTAGGAAATTCTGAGTGGAAGATTTATCATCCATCCTGTCTCTCTCTCTAGAGTCCAAGCATTTAATTTGGAAACACTTGGGATATCATCTGGAGGGCTTTACTGAGCAGAGATGCCTACAAAGAGAAGAGACCTTTTATTTTTTCTTTAACGTATCCTCATTGTAGGAGAAGATATGGAGGTGTCATCTTGGTATAAAACACCTTGTCAGAGAAACCGTGCAGGAAGTGAGAGATTGTTTTCTTTGCAACCTCACAACTTTCAAAGTCACATCTCTCTACTCCCAGAAATACTGTAGTTTATCAGGGGAGCGGCAGACTACTTGTTACCTGTGTTACTGAAGCTGTGTCATCATGCAGAAAATAATATATAGAAAAAGGAAATTTGGCTCCCACATGAAGTACTTTAGTCACCTGGGAGTCCAGAGCTCTGATCCCTGCCTCAGGGAACACATAGTTATTTTACCAATTAATAATGGTCCTTGGAGTAATGCTCAAGACTGAATGCTGCCTCCTCTCAGGTGCATGTTTTAAGTTCTCAGGTGAAAGCAGACCATTGCCATCAATAGGCAACAGCTGACTGAAAGCTGGTGATTAAACAGTTGGGATCTAGATAATGTCAGTTGTGCCTAGGACTCAACTAGGTGGTTGTCTTTGTTTTCCTCTTTTTAAAAAAATGGAAGAAATAATGATGTGATCCTCTTTTTCAAGATTTCCTCTAAATATCTAAACGGTAAGATGATTTTCTTTTTTTTTTTTTTTCTTCAATTACACAGATGCTTTGGAAGTAAGTGATATAACAAAAAAATCATGTTTTAGTGTCTAAATCCCACCAGTATGTGTAAGCACATGAGAAATTCAGGATGGAGATTTTAAAGCTAATGGAAACAACTATGTGTTTTGTTTGAACAGCACACATGTGCTAGGTGTGCAGATAAAAGGTACAGAAAGAACTTCTAAAGTGGGATTTACATATATTAATTTTGTAATTGTATGCACAACAGGCAATTACACAAGACTTAATAAAATAATAGTAATAATGATTTGTACTAGGTAATTGAAATTTATGAAGTAGTTTTGGTGACTAATAAAGCTGTGATGTCTTCAAGTAGAGCTAATGAGTATGATAGAAGTGACTAGCATGAATAAACTTAATTAATGTTCTATTTGTCAAACAAAGATAGTAAAATATTTTTTAAAAGTGTCTGAATATGAGCATCATCATTATATAAATGGGAAACTGAGGTAGGAATGTAAGTCACATTTCTGGTTGCAACTTAAGTCAGAAACAGGATACTGCAGTCATTCATCTAAACACCCTTTTCTGCTACTCAGTAAAATCTTGGCTGTTATTTACAAATTCTGTGTAAAGTGCTGGTATGCTTTGCCATTATTTCCATGCCTGTGGCATGTTCCCCAAACCACTGTTGTGTTTAGCAATTTGAATTCTTTTCTCATGTTTGCAGCACTTTAACTGTTTGTTACTATTGAGTTCAGGTGTGTCTCTTGTTACTGTGTGCCTTTGAGGTCTGTGAAGAAAGAAAGAAATGAGGTCTCTGTGAGAATGTTTTTGTTTCAGCATGGCTTCCTTCTTAAAGTACTGTTTCTGTGCTTAGGGTTTCCGTTAAGGTTACTTTCTTTATCTGAGAGTTTGGTTTTCACCTCTCCTGCTCTGAATGGCCACTGTAACTAATGGAGCCCAAAGTCATGGACTAAATGAACTCAGTGGTCATTTCATGGAAATTTTACAGGGGTGGCCCACAGACTAAGGGAATGATATATGTGTATTATATCAAAGGATGGGAAGGGGTGGTGGTTAATGAGGTAGTATTGTACCTGAGCATGACATAAATGGTATGGAATAAGGGGTGGATACTGTCCTGGTTTCAGCTGGGGTAGAGTTAATTTTCGTCACAGAAGCTAGTATGAGACTATGTTTTGCATTTGGGGTGAAAGTAATATTGATAAGGTGCTGATGTTTTCAGTTTGTGCTGCGCAGTTAAGGACTGTCCGGCTTCTCATGTCGCCTGCCAGCGGGGGGGCTGGGGGTGCCCGGGGAGCTGGGAGGGGGCACAGCCAGGACAGCTGACCCAGGCTGGCCAAAGGGATGTTCCATATGATGTCATGCTCAGTATGTAAAGCTGGGGAAGAAGAAGGAAGTGGAAGAGATGTTTGGAGTGATGGCATTTTGTCTTCCCAAGTAACTGTTAATTTGTAGTGGAGCCCTGCTTTCCTGGAGATGGCTGCACCCCTGCCTGGCGATGGGAAGTGGTGAATGAATTCCTTGTTTGGCTTTGCTTGTGTGTGCAGCTTTTGCTTTACCTAGTAAACTGTCTTTATCTCAAACCATGAGTTTTCTCACTTTTACTCTTCTGATTCTCTCCCCTGTTCCACCATGGGGGGAGTAAGCGAGCAGCTGTGTGATGCTTAGTTGCTGGCTGGAGTTAAACCACAACAGAGTTTTAATTCTGTATTCTTTCTTTTCTTCTGTACCATAGGATATATTTCCAAGGTGATAGCAAGTGCTTTTTCTCACCAGAAAATTCTATGTAATTTGCAAATGAGGTAATTACTGTCCAGTTAGAACAGTCCTTGCTTTATGTATTTTGGGAGGGTCTCATGTGGACAGAGAATTAAGACCTTTGTGCTGGGAAAGGTTCACTTTTCTTTATGTTCTTGTTTTATAGCAATGTCAGTCTCCTAAAGAAAGTACGTTTACTGTAGGATAGGATGAAACAGTATGGAATGGATTCTTTCAGCTCTTTCACTGATCACATTACTTTCTCTTGCTTCAGAAAAGTACTGGATCGTGATGGTATGGATTGTTGGTGAGGAGTGATTTGGGGGGATGCAATTAGAAGGGACAGGGGAAAATTCCAGGAATAAGGTCGTAGAAGAAGTGGCAAGCAAGTCAAATTGTTCGTGAGGTGGTGTTAGTAGTTTGGAGCCCTACTGTCAGTAATGAGTAAGGACTGCAGGGGGCACAGAGGTTATAAATCAAGGTTGACATGTATTGGCAGAATTATGTATTGGTACTTTGAGAACTAGGAATTTGTTATGGAATTAGGTTCTCTGTTTCCCTCCTCTCCCAATCCTTCCTTGTCTCTAGCTGAGCTCCTAAGGGAAAGGCTGGGGAGAGGGGAATGGGAAGCAGCAGAAGGATGTTTATTGCTGCTTGGTAGAAATGTAAATTAAGTAACTAATGATATGCATTGAATAAATGGGTTTGGTTTTCTTGCCTTACTGCACATTGCTACAACCACCCTGTCTCTGCCTTTCACACATAAGCATGTGTAAATTTGACCTGTTTCTAGGAAAGTCTTATCAAACGGAGTCTTGGTTTTGAGCATCTTCCCATTCTACAGGAACCAGAAGCTTCTTAAGTTTCTTGAATCAGGTGTGATGTGGCAAATCTCCACCAACAGTTGTCATGTTTAGGACTAGAATGCAATGTGGGAAACATGGGTCTGGTTGCCAAAGTTCTGGGAACCATTCCTTTTTTTTTGAAGTAAGAAAGTGGGATTTGAAAGCCTGTGAGAGCAGATGGAATGGTGGTGCGCATCCACTATCCTTTTTATTCCTTGATAAATTCTGAAGTTTCTATGGGTGCATGGCTGGCTGATGTTCACCTACTCCAAATGGGCAGCTTACACACGGAGTGACCTGCAGTAAAGGTGTCAGAAAGCTTCACACATGCACCTCTTCTTTAAGTTGCATTTATGGTGGGAGTTTGAGCTGTTATGAAGGCATTGAAGTGGGAACGTTTCACATCCTCCTTTAGTAGGAGGAAGCAGAAGGAGGGGTTCAGTGGTATTCATTACTAGGTATGCTGTATTTGGCAAATGACAGAAAAAGGAAGCAAAGGTGTGATGGCCAAAGGTGAGATTGACTCTGATCCAGTAGCTGCTGCTGAGGAGCCAAGAGAATAATTGGACTGACACAGGCAGTGAAAAGGAGTGAGGCTACATGGCATGGCAGTTGACCTTGGAATTTAACCTAGGACTTTCCCGATTTAACCTAGGAATGAAGAAGGAGTGGTTCAGTTCTTTCCGAAAACTGGAGGAGCCATCAAAGTCCCTTTCCATACAGTAAGAAAATACAGGTCACTAGTCTGCATTGTAAGTGGACATAATGCTTGCTTCAGCTGCTTTAGGTTTAATATAAGAAGGTGGTGTGACCCAGTCCCAGAGTGTAGTCTCATGACAGATTTATCTCACACAGCCCTTTCAGAGGGTCAGGCTCAGATAGCTTTCTGAATGGTATCTGTTGCAGATTTGCTCTTATCATATAGGATTTTTTTTTTTTTTCTGAATAATCCAGCCTGTTTCCACCCTAACTTCACCAGCCAAGCTCAAGTCTTCCTTTCTCATGTACATATGGAACTTGGGCAGTATCTTAAGAGTGGGAGCTGTCGTCTGAAAACTGCTTGCCTTCATTCAGTACAAAGCCTTGCCTGTGGCCTGCAGTTTTTCTCTTTGCCAAGTAAGGAAGATGATGAGTGACTGCTTTAAGAGTGCTGCAAAAACATTTTGCTTGATTTTTTTTGTTTGTTTTTAATTTTTTTCCCTCTGCTTCCTTGTTTTATCTTCTTTCCATTCTTGTTTTGCTCCTGTGCACAGGCTGACCCTGAGAATTAGGGATTATCTGCTAGGGTGGTAAATTCAGATCCTTCCCAAGCCACTTGTAATCCCCACTGTCTCTGTGAGGATCACTCAAGCAGGAAGGTGTGAAGAAAATACTGCTGAGAAAGTGTGAAGAAGAGAGGAAAGACTTGCAGTAACAAAGATGCTTTTCCTTTGGCACAAACAGTTATGATCTCTTCTTGCTTGTTTCATTTCTTCATAAACATCCCTAACTGTATATTCTCTGGCCAGCTTAATTATTTTTCAATGGATGGAAAAACTTTAATTCCACTAAATTAAAAATAGAGCTGCAAATGGGCTTGGTTTGATCTCTGTTGCATCTGAGGCAGAGGAACAAGATTAATTCCCGCAATTAGATGTTAATTGATGTCTGAGCATGTCTATTCCTAGAAACAGCAAGACCACATGTAGCATAACTAGCACCATTAAAACAGCATCGTCTACCCTCCATGCTCAGCAAGCACAGAATTGGAGGCAGGGCAGAACTTACTAGGGACCCACATCTAAACAGGGTGGTGGGGGATGCTGTGAAATGAGCAGAAGGTTGTGGTGGGGAAGAGGGAGTGCAGACTCTTTGAATGGTTATGATTTGGTGGTTAAATGCACAGTGTATTACAGAAGAACTGTGGGTTTGTTTGTTAAACATACATCCACTTTATCTTCATTTCATTGCTGGTCAAGTCTGCTTGAGATTCACATAATAAGCAACTACAAAGGTTTATTACAAACTGATGAAATACCTGATAAAGGGAAAAAAAAAACACCCCAAACCCTAAATTTTCTTTGGCCTTTGGAAAACCATATAGTAACAGTTTTGATTAAATGGAATAAGAGGTCACTGAATCTGGTCTTTTACCTACTGTGTGTAATAGCTTCAGCTACATCCATTTCAATAATGAAATTCTGTTTCTGTATTGCCTGTGCCTTATATATAAAGCACCATGCACTGTATATATTTCATTTTGTTTCCATTTTACAATGCAGTAAAAATCTTTTTCAACTAGAATAGATGCTAGCCTTGGATACTGAAGTGCTGAATAGAATAATAAATCCTGTGCATCACTAGCTTGACTTTCATCCGAGAGTCTCAAAGAGCTTTATAAACATCAAGTAATCTTTCCAGCATGCCCATCACAACTGGAGAGTGTTACCACCATTCTGCAGCTATTATTATTAATTTGTATCATTGCATCTAAGAGCTCCAATCAGACTCAAGACTCTGCTGTATATAGAATGAAAAGTTAAGCCCTATCCCAAAGACCTTTGAACAACTATAGAAAAATAGGAGAGGGTTGCAAGAGGCCAGAGAGAGACCAGATAACAGTACAAGGGGAAAAAAATATTGCAACTTGGGAAGTGACCAGTTTTGGAACAGCATGGTCTGTCCAACCATTGTCATGTATGTTGTGGGCAGTGCAGTGAAGATGAGACTTGAATAATTTTTTCAGTGTCTCTTTGGATTTTATAGTGTGACTGCTTCCATGTTTAAAAGGCAGCACAGGAAGGATATGCCTGAGGCACACTTGGCTTGATAAGCAGTTAAATTTTAATGCCTCAATATTAGGAGAAAAACTTACTGAGTGGAGGTAACTGAACTGTGAAGGAGTAAAAGACCGTTGTTTTATATGTGGTAGTAATGCAGATGGAACCAGTGGGCTGAGGAAACAGAGTGGCCAGCCCCTTGCCCTGTAACAGACCTGTCAACTAACTGAATGTGGATAGTGGGTGTTATGACAGAGCTCACTGTATTGGCACCTTGTGATGATCTCAGTTTTGTATTCCTGTTTCCAGACATGCTTAGTGAGGAATTTTCAGCAGAAAAAGGGAACTACTAAGACTGTACCACCATGTGTAGAATATTGTATACAGCCTGGTCACCTGTGGTCAAACCAATTAAACTGCAGCAGGTGTGAAGAGAGCTCTTCTGCAGAAGCAATTTTAGGAAGTGATGTCTGGCATGTTTAGGCTGTGCAGTGATTATTGAACTCTTCTGATGTGTCGCTTGGGCTTACTAGACTACACAAAGAATGCAAGGGTAAGTGGGGCACTGCTTTTGGGGAAAGAAGAGCATGCTTCTGGGATTTCCTTCTAGCCCAGTGGCAGTTAACACCTGGGATAGTAGGAAGAGTACTTAACTCAGAGCACACCCTATGCTGACAGTTAAGGAATTGCCATAGGTCTCTGGACCTTACAGGCGGGGGTGGGGGGGTGGGCACAAGGTGCATTTGAGCCATCCATACTCTGCATGAGTTACTTACTTGCTGAGCTGGTAAATAAGTGGAATGTCTCATTTTACAGCTCTTCTACTGCGGAGTTAGACTGCAGAGCTAACCAGGGTTATACTTTCCAGCTTGGGTCTTAAGATGCAGAGTCTGCAGAGCATCTACAGCAGAGCTATTCAGTTTACCCTGAGATCTATTTTCCCACTTCTGAGGTGCATATGCTCATGCCTAGCTCTTATAAAGGGCAGAGATTGCACCTCCAATTGCTGCTAGCTGTTAAGTACAGAAACACCTGGAAGAGGACAGTGTGTCTGATTCCTGTGTGCAGCTTCTTTTGGACTATACCTCTCCTTCTCTAGTTTCATCCTGTGACCCCACCTCTGTTTTTCTCATTTGTTTTCTAGTCACCTGGCCATTCTTGGTAAAGCTGAAGCAAAATTTTGGTTCATTGTCCAAGTCCATATAGCAGTCTGCATTTTGAGTAGATCGCCTCTACTGTCTAGCTCCTTTCAGCCGTGTAGACAGGCCCAGGTCACCCCTGATGTAAGAGTACAGATGCACAGAAACCTATAACATGGAAAGTAAAACTGTCTGTAGAGTATAAGCACCTGTGTTAAAGAAAAGAAAAGAAAACGCTCAGAGCCCTCACACTGCTTCTGCCAATCAGACTGTTGGGTCCCAGGTGTTTTAGGTATGTTGTCATGCTGCTTCTTCCATCCTTCACACCACCCAGGATCCCCACAGTATGCTAGGCTTCCTTTGTGCCATGACTGTAGCTGTGGCTGCTGTCACTACATTCCCACAGTGCTGGTTACAGTTTTTTAGCATGGGCCCTCTGTTAGCTCTGCATGTTATCATAGAAAATGGCTGTGCTTAAGAAATTCCTCTTGTGAAGTCTGTGTTCCTTGTGTTCTGCTGTGTTATCCCTGGTTTTAACCTAGAATCCCACGAACTTTGTGGTCTAGGGAGATGTATTCCAACCCAAGGATAATGGACACAAGATAAACATGGGACTGTGCCTTGAATGTAACGAGTCAAGCTGATTTAGAAACACTGGCTGTTGGTTCGTTCTCATCCTGACTAGTCACCTTAGAGAAAGCTATTGGATCTGTCTGGGACTTGCACAGGTGAAGGAAAAGAAGGGTGACACTGTGGGTGACTGCCCTTTTAACATCAGCGAATGCTATATTCTTTCTGCATGTCTTGTTTGTCTATTCTGGTTCACATCTCCCTGTTGGATTATAATATCTGTGTCTCATTCTGATGCAGTGAGATTTCACAGCCATTTTAGTGCTAGTCTGTTGTAGTAATCAGCACGATACCTTGCAGCTGTTGGTCTCTTAGAAGATGTTACTGGAATTGAGGATCCGGCTCAAAGGCAATCAGCCAAGGCTGGAAGAAAGACACTGACCGCACAGATCGGAGTAGTATTTTACTTGGCATGCTAGCAGACTGCCACAAGCTGTGATTTTTCTGACTTCTGTGAGGTAATACAGGTTCAAGCTTGGTCAGTTCTTAGGTGGGAGAATGCCAAGGGAAAATCTTATTCTACAAGGAGTGTTGTTTTTTGACGGAGGAGCTGGCATTCCTCTCTCTTCAAGGGCAGACAACACTTTGGTGTGATAACAGGGGATGTTGTCCTTCTGGAAGTGCCATCATTCATGCATGACATGAAAATTGCATCTGGTTTATGCGGCACCTGAAAACTTCCCAAGGCACTGAGAATCTTACTCTGCATGGACTGTTCAAATTTCCATGTAAACAACTTCAGTACTGCCTCCCTAAATCTACATTCATATGATAACAAATGTTTGAGGTACTACGTGTGAAGGACTATGTTTGCAAGAGGAGGAGAATTTGTGTGAAGTGTTACTGAAGCGCTGGTGATAAATGGTAACTTAGTATGAGATTTTTAGCTTAAATCAGGTGGAAGTGGTTTTACTTTGCATTTGCAATGGGTTAAGGGCGTACATGGCCTTGGCTACTGTTGCTCAATGGATAAGCTGTAATTCGTTGTACACCATGGTAACTCAATCACTTGCAGTTCTAGTCTGGATGGAGACAGCAATCTCATTTGAACATGATTGGGTTTTTTCATGCCAAAGAAATGTGTAGTGTTGCCAGTGTGCTCAGAGGCATAGTGGTTAATTGTGTTTAATCCATGCATTTGATGTTTGTTTGTTTTTTTTTTTCCTGTGTGAAAAGGGCTGGGCTTTGTTTATTTCAATGTAGGAAACTCAGCAGAGGGGAAATACTCTGCATTCGAGGTTTTTCTTTCTGTGAGAACAAATTCTTTGTGGTTGGGCCCTTTGCAAGTGAGGCTAGGTCTAGAAGTAGGATTTCAGCTGTGAACATCTGGATTTTTCAGATGTACTGATGCCTTGTATCATCTCCAAAGGGCATATCAAGGGAACTTGACCTTCCTTTTATACTGCTGAAAGTAAGATGCTGCTATGCTCTTGGAACAAGAAAGAAAAATGGCATATACAAGGTAGGATAGTTCAGCTACCACTGAGAAATATGTACTAATTACACCGATTTTCTCACCTGCATCTAGAATGACAGAATTACTTGAGAAACAGAGCGTGGAGGCCCAACACCAACTTGTGTAACCTATCTTGCCTTGGAATGGAAAACCTTCCGGTCAATTGTTTTACATGCTGGGTGCCTGTTTTACAAAGTCACTGAAATGATTCCAAATGAGAGAGAAGAGCCTAGCCAAAATACACCATCTCGGATGTCCTATTTGGATGGTGGGGAGATGAGAGAGGGGGGTGCTGCATAACTGTAATTAACAAAAAATCTATTTTCACTATTCAAGAAGCACTTCTCACAATTTTATCTGTTGTGTTCAGCATCTGACATTGATGGGCTTGTTTGACTCTGTTTCTGGTATTCTGATCTCAGTGGAAATGTATTGGAGAAGACAGAAATGGAACAAATTAGGAACCAAAGCCATCCCCATGCTAACTAACTGAATATATCTATAAATGTTGAACAGGTCCACAATTGCTGTTGAAGCTATTACATCAAACAATCATGAAAATTCTCAAAGCTTGTAGATATAAAACATGTTGGCAGCTGGGATAGGAAGCCGTAAAAAGGGAGAGCTTTTTAAAAACATTTGGATTACAGGATCACACATCTCATTAAAAACAAAACAAGAAAATAGAGCTGTTACACAAACCAACTCCCTCTGATTCACGCACAGCTTACTAAACAAGTACCACTTAGATTCTACAGTAAAGAGAAGCCATTCAGAACAAGCTGAGCCACTGCACAGCTTTTAAGGCCTTCTGGCACACAGTGCTCAACTGTCCATCACTTGAGACCCAGTGTTACCTCTGGGCTCATGGAGACCTGCTGTTATCTCAGTTTCTCTATTACTGTCATTTGTTGACATCAAGAAATGGAGGTTATGGAAGATGTTATTTATGTGAGTAAAACAAATGCTACCTTATTTGCAGCTGCCTTCTGTTTAGTTTCTTCTTTGTAAAGGGAAGAAGAATATTGTCTTTGCAGCTCTTCATGGCTTATTTTTAGGTTGTGTGTCAAATCTGACAACAAAAAATCAAAGTTTTACACTCTGAATTAAATTTAGCTAGCTCATTGTTCCTAGGTCTTTTGTTCATGCTAAGTGACATTTTAGTTACCCTTGGCTGCAGGAAATTCATTATTTTGTGTGTACTGTAGATTTTGGGCACATCAGTTGAGCTGTGCTAGTACAGTTCTTGGTTTTGTTTTGGTTTTTTTATGGTAGATGCAAACAGCACCAGATGGAGGGCTTATGCAGCAAAGGGTATAGCTGCTTGGTTGGTTCAGTTTGTTGCAAGTGCTGTGTGTTGTAGCAGAGTAGCAGTGAGGAAGAGGTACCCATTTACCTTGTAGGTGCTGCACTCGGGTGAAATCCTGTGGAAATACTTGCATCTTCTCTCAGAAAAAAAAAGCCATTCTTCTCCGTTAGGAAAACCTTTTAGAGGGAAAGAAGAGCAGCGACACAGGTAGGGAAACTCCAGCAGAAGACACAGCGTGTCTCTTTCTTTCCACAAGGACAGAGTGATGAGGAAAGGAGGATTTGCTTTGAAGCTCTTCTATTGAGTGCCTTACCAAGCAGTTTTTTATCTATTTGAAGAGAAGGCTTATTTTAGAGCCTAATAAACTAGAACATATTCTAGTTTAGAGATTGGGAGCTTCTTGGTGTACTTGGGTGTGCTCATTTGAAAGGAAAGGTGGGGAGTAGTTCCACGTGAATACTGTAGCTGATTTAGAGTCCTGTCAGAGCCTATTTTTCTTCTCTCCTTTTATGTTAATTGGACAAATGTAAAATAATGAAGAGGGGACATAGAACAGGCTACCTGGATCAATAAAAATATCAGTTTGGCTGCATCAATGTAATAGGCAGAGCTAATATTATTTGGCTAAATAAATGAGTGTGTTTTGTGCAGCATCATGGTTGTCCGTGGTGCTTTAAAATTAAAGATGATGACAGAGCTTAGCAGCTGCAGGCTTACTGTGGCCTGGTGGTCTTAGAGCAGAAGAGACCTTACCCAGTTTCCAACAGGAAATGGTCTTTATGCCAAAGCATCGGCTATACTGGGGTATAGAGTGGGCCATGAGGCTCAGTAGGGTAAGGCTGGGCACAGTTTAGCTGCTAAAATGGCCGTTCTGCCAAATATAGGAAATAATACAAGTTTTTACAGAAGGCTGGACAGTGTTGCTGCTACTGTCCTTGTTGCATGGTTGTAGTGTGGTGATACTGAAGTGTTGAGCACTTCATGGCTAGCAAATTTGCAGTCAGGAGATCTCAGCATTGGACTTGAACAAGACCCACAGGTTTAGGTTGGTGGCAAGGGTTCAACCAGACTGACTGTAAACAAGTACAGCCCTGGCACTGTTGGCCAGGTTTGCAAGCTAGTTTGATCAATGCCTTTGCAAGCCAAACAATACCCACTGAGCAGTACTCCAGGGAAGTACAGAACTGCTTCTGCATCTGCGTGGAGTGGAAGAATGGTCAGTGCAACTGAACCTATGCAGTTGTGTGTTGTGCCCTTAGGATGGATGGCTGCTTCTCTCCTGACATCAGACCCTCTTGTTACTATAAAGAAGTGTTTCTTCTTTTGCTCACTTCATTTCCCATAGCGCTTAAGTAGAATTATTCATGCTGAAGCGTATGCACAGTTGCATAAAGCTGTGCATTTAATTTCTGTCTACAGAATTGTTATTAGCGATATCAAACTAAAACACTTTCTGAAGAGTGACATTGTCTGCAATCTTTGCTGCCTAAAGAGATGGTAGCAAACTCATTTTTGCAGCACTTAGTATTTGTTGGGGCTTTTTTAAGTTTTCACTATTAGCCCAGAAATTTACAGAAGCCTTGTGTAATTTCTGTCATGCTGCAGCATTCCCAGAGAGGTTTTCTTTAAATACCAGTGGAAGGGGAAGGAATCCTAATGGTCAAACTGAAGGACCTGCTAGTTTGTCCAGGAGCAAGTTTCATTTCAGCCAGGTATCAGAAGTCTTCATAGTTATTTGATATCTCTCTTACTTCTCAGCTTTACTTCTCAGCTGCTAAATGCTGCAATTCAATAAATTTTGTCCATTGATCATTAGATAAATATAGATGTGAAATTGGAGTGCTACCAAAGATCTGGTCTGTGAAAGAGGTAGCCATGTTAGATGGCAGAGAATTTCTACTTTCAAGGCTGCTAAAACTTAAATGAAAGTCTTTTAAACCCTGACCTTCAGCCTCTGAGTTTATTTTGTTCACATTCTCCTTCAGAAGCCACATACTGCCTTTATTTATGCTCAGTAAAATAAATATGTGTGTGACCCTTTCTCCTATACACAGGCAGCTTTTTTTCTGGTAGAAAAGGTTCTTTATGCTATTCTGAAATTAATACTGACAGACAGCCTCTTCATAGTATATATTTAACACTTTTTTACAAGTATTTCAGTGCTTTACAAATATGACTGCATACTTTGATCCCCTTCCCAAAGGGCAAATGCCTCTAGGAGGAAACAGCCACATTTACAACATTGCAAGCAAAATCAAACACACTCTTAGCATGAGAAAGAGAAGAACAGGAAACTTAAATGGCTTGTAAGAAGTCATCAGTTTAGTGTAGAGCCCAGTCACCCTCAGTAGTGACCTGTCCTTTCAGTAATGTTCCATGTCTATTTGTTTTCAATTTCTTGTGCAAATGAAATACTGATAATACAAAGCATTAGTTCAGTATGAAGTCAGGTATGTTATGTCATATCTTGGCATTGTGCAGTCACTTGATGCAGGGCTCATCTTGAGCAAACTAGAGAATGAAACTGGCAGAGAGATCTACTGGTTTCTGTTCCTGAGGAACAGTTTGGTCTTGCTGCGCTCACAGGTAGGGTCAGTAACTAAACTAGCTTCTGCAGGAAGCTTTGTGTCCAAGATGATAAAATGGGCACTGTCAGTTTGCTAAATGAACTGCTAGATTCCTGGTTAGTGCTAATCCTAAAAACTTGCCAAGCAACCGTCCTTGTTGCATGCCAGGAGGATATTCCACCCAAGTCCTGCATACCTCTCCACCCCCACCAAGCCTCTGAGCACCATCAAATACCAAGCCACCACTGGAACTTTGTACAAGAGTTGGTGGGATGTAGGAAGGAGGCTTGTGTGGAGCATGTATGTTCACTGATCTTTGCTTGCCAGCTGTTCGGGACCTGGAACAAGACTTGGGGGATGGGAAAAGGTTTCATCATGGACTTCAGCAATCCAAGTGGCATGGGGAGTTCTAGTCTTTTTAACTGCTCTTCTAGAGCTTTTGATCTATCACTTGCCACAGTGTTGATCTGCCACTTGTCTGAGAAATTGAGCAGATGCTATTGCAGAGGAGGTCTTAGGCCCTTTTCTACAGCTGGAGGAAAGGGTCTGCAGACTACAGGCAGATTGTGGCCAAGTGATATAGGGGCAGAGCATGAAACTAATACAGCAGATGCCTCACTAGCTCCAGTGCTGCACAAACACTGTCCTGTCAGCATTTTACACAGCACTACCCTGTTCTTCTCCCTGTCTACCAAAGATGATGCAGGAAATGTCACAGTCACTTCTCTCCATAGTAGCAGGATCTTGTACTCTCTTTCTCTGTAAAGAGGTTGGCGCACAGGTCTCAGCCTGGCCTGGTGACTCTGAAGGTATTTATACAACCTATGACTTTGGAGTGATGAAGAACTTATATGCCAGTCTTCAATGGGGATGACATTTCTTTTCCTGGCTTGGCATAGTCAGTATGGATGAATACACAAACAGAGCTTGATTCTCGTATATGGGTGGGTTTGGGCTGTACTCTGTATCAGAGATGGCTACCACATTCAAATAATTTGGGATAAGTGGATACATGAAAGCCTGGTATTACTTCTCTAACCTTGCAAATTACATGAACAAATTGCTGAACAGACTGCAGGTGAAGGTTGCACAGTCTGTTGTCTCTGATCAAATAATGCCTCTGTGTGTGAGACTCTCCTGTGAGTGTCCTAGGCCTCTTGCAACATGAGCAATGTGACTGGGTTCCAGATCCTTGAGAAGGAAAGTTTTGGGGTTTTTTTTTGATGTTTTGACTAAGTCTTAGTTTGGTGCCTCACCAATACAAAAGCAGTTGTCATGCTTTCTCCATAAAGGCCTACATAACACCAGAGAGGTAACACAAAAGACTGGTTAGAACAGCAGCATGTAAACCCTTTATCTGTTGCAAACCTTTTAAGTTCAGCTGCCTTCATTGACTCTAAGAGTTGGCATGCAATGCTTCTACTTCTATTTGTCTGGTTATGCTGGCACAGGCAGGGCCCCAGTAGTCATGGATAGCAGATTGAATAATTTGTATGCAATAGAAGCATGGCATGAAGAATGTGCTTCTAGCTGAAGTGAACAAGTCACTTTATCATACGGTTTCTGTTTTAAAACCGAAGACTATTTACTTGGCAGCTCTGAATTAACATGCTGATGAATTCTGTGCAGGAAGAGTTTACACAGGTTCCCTGGAATAATTTATTACTCTCGATTTCTCTGTTTTTCTATATGTAGGGGATCAAGCCCTTAGCCATATGATCTAAAAAAAAGGATAAAAATTAGCCATTTTAAGACTTAATGCTTTCATTCTTCTCATATGCTTTGGAGTAGCAGTCATCTAGTAATGGAATTACACAGTATCCACAAACTGTGGTTCACAGTTAAGTGCTCTCAAACAGAAAATTACACCAAGAAATCCATAAACAGTAAGAACAGCAAGGGTCAGACTGTCTTATTGTGAAGAATTATATGGTGTGGTGAAGCCTATTGCTTTTTGTTCTTTCTGCTGTTAATGCCCCAATCTCAGCTCCCATAGTGCTTTCTAAGAAATCTGAAATGTAGTGTTGTATTCAAAATACATTTCACTATTCAAATTCTATTTTGGTACATTTTATATGAAACTGTGTAATCCTTATGGTAGATATTTAGTTCTGGCTGATGTGTAAGCCCCAGACTGTTCTCAAAATAATTGAGCCTCCTTGCCTTTACTCTGGAAAGCTGCTGAACAGTGGCTAAGGAAGACTATCTGTGTTGATGTTAGGTGACTGAATTGGTGCTGGTGGGAAGCAAAAGGTTAAAGCCTGCATTAATCTTTCTCCCTTGCTGGACGTATGCAAACTGATTAGGGCCTAACACTTGTTGTAGTTCCTGTGAAGTGATTTAAGTTCCATAGGCTGTTGAATTTCCTTCGCTACCTTTCTGCTATCAGCCAAAGGCTGATGAAAGCAAGCCACCCCAGAAAGCACAGTTCAATCACGTATCAGCACTGTCTTGTTTAATACATTGTATGTCTTTAGAAACAATTTTATTGTTTCACACAACAACTGTGGTTAGAAGGAGCAGGTGCAATATACAACTTGATTGCCTTCAGGGGCTCCTGCATTATATGTTCTGTGAATGCTGAGATCTTCCAGGGCTTGGGATAACAGTGCAGAGCACCAGTCCAGCTGCTGAGCCAGCAGATAGCTTGCGCATGCATGCAGCTGAGGTGGCATAATTGGCTTTACCTTTATTACCCAGACTGAGAACAGCAAAGGCAAGGGCCTAGTTCTGATTTATGTAAGAAGTTTGACTTGAGTCTACTTGACCCATGGTTTCTATGTCACTCAAATCTGCCTGTTTTTCAGTAGTTGCGACAGTGGAGAATTGTCTTCATGAAGCTTGATGTAAAGAAACCAAACCAACCCATAGTATCAACCATATGCTAACAATTTTAAATCAATCAGTGTGATCAACATTTAGCATTACTTGTTAAGTGAGTGATAGCTTTATATTTTATCCACATAATAACAACATTTGTTTAACAATAGAAAGAAAGAATTAAAGGCAAAATTTTTTAATCTTGGTCTGGATGGGTATTCGGTACCTGCAGAGGTACTATTAAACACTGCTTGCATATCTCCAGTGGCTGTAGTATCAAGCTAGCCCTAAGGTTCCCTGTATTGGGAAAGTCCACAGAGAAAGTTAAGAGCAATGAAGAAGGGGTTTAAACTGGAATTACAACTCAGCCTTAATGTTATTTTCTACAGCATATTAAGACAGTTCCAGGAATTTCATATACTAAGTAACAGCAGTCATTTAACACTTGAAAATAACATTTTCATTACAGATGGAAACAGCTATGGGCAATACAAGCCTCAGTACCACTAGATGTGATCATCTCTACTGTTATGTTGTCTTCACATAGCCTCAGGCTTTGTCTTTGAACATGACAGTTGGCGGGGGGGGAGCATGGTAATTGATGAGGGAGAATTTGCAGAAGGTGTAATGGAGAAACCCTGTGGAAATTACAGCAAGTGGAGAAGCCAGGGAGTAGAGAAGTGAAGGCCTGTATGGGAGCTAGAACAGAGGCCAACAGAGGTATCAGATAATAAGTTTTAAATAGCACCTATTTCCCTGCTCCCACTAATTTAGCAGGAGCTGCTACCTCAAACTGAGGCAAAGTATTGCTTATTAAGGTAGTAGCTAGAATATGGTCAGCAGCACCTAGCTGACCCTGCTACACCTATGCACACACATGCACCCTTCACCCATCCCTTCAGAGTTAGCATGAGTCACACTATTGAAAAATATCAGTAACCCAACTGTTAGTGTTCACTCAAGCTTCTCAGCTGTTGGGGGGAATATTTTTAATGTAATTGTAAATGAGCATAATGATGCTTCCAGGACTAAATTTATAGTAGCTGATAAAGATTAAACTACAGCTACTATTAAACAGGCACATTGAGATATTGGGACATGCTACGCTTCCCCAGAAGACACGCCAGACAAGGACTGATTATATGTATGTGGGTATGCAGAAAGTGAAAGCTGGCTTTAGTTCAGCAGTGTAATTGTACTTCAGCCATTTGATGTTCCAGGAGAGATGTGGGTGTGTGTACGTGTCTCTGTATAGAGAGATCCGTTTGGAACTATTACTTTTGACAAGACCTAAGACCAAAGTCAAAAACAGAAAGAGAAAATAATGGGTATGCAGTGTGACTTGGAGAGCTATAGACTTTGTAACTAACTGCTGCTTACCTGATTAGTATTTTAATCTATAGAAACATGGGGGTAAATGAAGGGGAAAGTCTGTATGCAGACAGAATAAAGGTAACACCTCTGTTACCTGTGTTGTGCATGTGACAGACTATCCAAAGGAGCAGGATTCATGCAAAGTTGATAGGGCTGGATCAGTTAACACATTTTTAGCTAGCCATCATTGTAAAACTCTAGCATGGACAAGAACAGTTGTGCTAGCCAACAGTGGTCAACTTAAAGTTTTTCTTGGAGCTTATCATCTTCCTCATGCTGCTGTTAAATGTAGTATGTTAAAAGACATTTCCAGAAAGTAGTCTGGCTAAAGCTTTCAGGAATCTAAAGCCAAGGTAGTATACTTTAAACACTGTAGAAGAAAGAAAGAAAAAAAACAAGAAACCAAACAAAACCCAAACTATTGCTAGAATGAACTCTGAATTTAGTTTATCTAGCAGAGGACTCAGATTCTCTTCTCCCTCCTCTAAGAGTTTTGCATGCATTTGCTCCTTTGAAAAGTAGAGATTGAGACTAAGCATTTCAAGAGTTAACAATGAACCTTGCATTTAGCTTGCTTAATGCAGAAGTGCTGATAGTGCAGGCCTTCCTTTCAAAAGATGATACAAAAAAAAAAGGCACAGCATTAAAGATTGCTTCAAAGAGACCCTGAACAATTTAAGAGGAAAAAACCCCAGCATTTTCAAGTGTGCTGAGAACCCTAAATTGCTCCTTGTGGTGTTGCATCTCTGATATGGCAGAATACAACACTTTGCTTTCAGAAGTGTCAACCACTTCAGGGTTTTTTAAAAAAAAAAAAAAAAATAGTTAAAACTCTAGTTAGAATGTGGTTTTCCATCCTCCCTGAGCATGCTTGATAGAAGGAAGGTAAGTGTCTTCTGCAACTCATAAAAGAATAAAAGGGACTAAGCAACAAGGAAACAGTGGGTGCCATCTTCTTTCCTTTTGTGTGAAGGGAGAGCCAAGAGACAAGAGTAGGTGTCTATGATTTTATTCTCATTACTTACACAGTCACTGCACCGTGCTACAAGTTATTAACTCACAGCATCCTATTGCATGTTATTAGCTTTGCACAAACCTAGCAGAAAGGAACATTCTGCTTATGGTTAAACCATTGCTATTAACACTTGCTACTATCTGAAGAACAAAACGCTTTTGTTAGAAGATGCAGTCATCATCTTTAAAAACTATATGTAATTTCAGTAATCTTTTCCTAATGCTTCAGATGCATGTATTGAATTTGAAATTGTTTACAGTGAGTCTTATAAAGTTCTGCTTGTTTTTCTTCCAAAGAAAATAGCAGCATATTGCAAAATAGGAAGGTCCTGTAGCAAAATATGTAGTTATTCCTAAATAATCCATCAAAAATGTTTTCTAACTATGACAGTCCTGTTTCATTTCTTTGCATATAACATATGTTGCAGAATTGACTCAGACAAAATCTACACAGGTATATTCACAAAGATAAAGCAAAACAGTTTTCTGTAGTACCAAGTCAAGAAAGTTGGTGCTGTTTGGCAAGTAATTATTTGCCTCTTTACCATTTTATGATCTGAACTGACTTGAAAAGGAAGGTGGATGTCCTCAGTAAGCACTTGTCAATTTGCATCCTCTGGCTTTCATGCCTTCTTTCCTCCTGGCTCAACTTCAGATTGGAAGATGAGGCAGTTAAGAGTTTATGGGAAGGTGTATATGAACAGTATCACAGAATTGAAGTTCAAAAAACCCATAGCCTAACATCCAGAACAAGTAAATCATGTCTGTGTTAGGCTATTTCTTCAATTAACTGAAACTCATCACAATGCACAAGGAGGCTGTCACTTTTATAGACTAACATCTGTATTTTAGTCTGCTTGAACTAATGTGCAGGGGTGTGCAAGAAGAACAAAGTTGATGCTTTTTTTCCCCTGTGGTGAGTACTGAAAAGCAAAAAAGAACAGCATTCAAGTGGAACTACTTTCAAATGTCCAGCTGCACATGCTGACTGCCTCAGCAAAAAGAAAAAATGAATGAAGACTAGGAAGGGAAAGAAAAATATGTTTTTCTCACTGATGTCTTTAAGAACTGTTACTTAAGAGTGGCTCTTTCTAGCAGCATTAAGGTTTGTTCTCCTGGAAAAGTTGCTGATACTGAGATATAAAGCCCACTATTCCCCAAATTCACCATGTAAAATGTGAACTTTTTGAACAATTTAAGATTAAACTGTTTTTCCAGTGTGGGCCTCTGTGTAGCAGAGACACTTTACTAGTCTTTGTACAGACAGAGTCTCTGCTAAATATAAGATTATGAACTGTTTACACTGGAACAGAAGCAGTACTCCTGCCACAGCAGCTTTTGGGTTGAACCACAGTTCACTCATCCTTCTGTTATTTTTGTTCTGTGTGCAGAATTCTAATCAGGTATTTGAGTGATGAAATAAACATCTGGTACCAATAAATACAGTTAATTTTAAGTAGTGTTGCCTTAAAATTTTCTATTTGTTTTCTAGGTATAAAAATTCCCAGAAGCATACAAAATTATTTCCAGCATGAACTGGCTACAGTCTCACTGTGGCATTAAGGGCTTACTTGGATTAGACCTTCTCTTTGCTGTTCCAGTGATGACTTGTCAATTTCAGTAACTACATTACAACAAAGAGAATGTTAATTCATTTGTCTGGGCACTTAACTGTGTACGCATCAACTGTGAGCATAGGTGCTGCATTTCTTGGAATCTATTACAAAACCTATATTTTTATGACACCATTAGTATCAGCTTTCTTTCCTGGACAGTCTTTGTACTGAAATAGTCATCGTAAGATTAAGAAAAAAGCACACTTCTATCCCTAAGCTGGAGCATAGTCACAGAAGGAACCGCTATGATTGTAGAATGAACAAAACATCACAATGAGTACAAAGTTACGAAGTGTTCAAGAGGCCAGGGGCATACAACTTGTCCAAAAGTAATGCAAAATTCAAGTTATGAAGGTATCACCTTCCATGGAGTAAATACAAGCAGTTAGCATTACTTTTGGACTGCAAAAATTGCACCAGGATTCTTTTCAGGGTGTTGGCCTGTGCACTACTGAAGAGCACTTCATGTTCTCGGGTACCTCATTTTACAGGTAACATTGCTTCTCATTCAGACACTAAACCTTTTCAAAACAGAAAACAGTGCAATTAAGGACAGGCTCTGGCACAGCAACCTTCACAGGCAATTCTTATTTTTCTCAAAGCCCTGACCATAGGTTTGAAACTTGATGAAAAGGCAGAGCTGTTTCATATAACTTACCTTTACTATATAGCACAGCCATCTTGTTCAAGAATCACATGCAGTTTTATAATTGAAAGTATCATATTAATTTGAGGAAAAAATGGGTGTAGGTGTCCCATGAATCAGGCACGCTTTCAATTCCAAAAAATTTTAAAAATTGTTTTTAAATAGTCACCTTGCTCTTCTCTCTCTAATACATTCCCTTCTTTTTTGATTAGTCTTGTGTTTCTAGCATCTAAGTGATTAAGAAACAATAGTTCGTCCTCTATTTATCCATCACAAATACAGCCCCTCTAGGTGCAGAAGTTGTCAAAATGCATGAAAGAACATTTAAGACCTTTTAAAACTTTGATGCCAATGACGTAGTGCACAGTATGCACTTGACTGACTTAAGAGTATGAACAACTTGTTCATTTGACTACTGTATCTAACTTCAAAATTAAATTGACCAATACTCAGGCTACAGTAGACTTAGCCAGATTTGCTTACAAAATATATCAGTAGACTTGAACCCAGCAGAAATATTATGCCCCCTTCCAAACTGGCAGAAAATAGTGCCCACCTTCCACCAATTTTAAATTCAGCTTGAAGTTACTGGCCTGATGTTGGTATTTGCCCCATTCATATTTCTTACATGAACTTGCAGCAGAAATGGTGCAAAATAGCAAGACCTGTTGGAATAGGCAGAAAGGAATTCAAACTTTTAATCTGATTGGTTTAATTTTTTTTTAGCAGGAGGAAAAAGAATAAAGTTACAAGATTCTTTTAATATTTTCACAATGTTAAACTAAAACTGAGCTCTAGGCTACATGTGTAAGTAAATCTAGAACACAAAAGGGTTAAATAAGATCTTCTTTTAAGATACAAGAACTTAAGCTTTCTTTACGTTTAACAAACTTCACAGAACAGGTACTGCAAAGGAACAACCCCCTCCCCAACTTTTTTGTTTAAAGTGAACATTGTCCGTAATTCACATGAACTTTAAGTAGTGTTCTCTCAAGAGCCACCTTGAAACCATCTGTGCACTTGTAACAAGATTAAAGAGAATATTAAGGAGGAACAAAATAGCATCTTCAGTATTAATGCAGAGAAGTCTTGCATATCAATCAGAATGCCCATCAAATGCTATGTTGGATTTCGTAGAGAAAAAAAAGTGCGTATCACAGCAGCCACCAAAATCCATATTTCTTTGAACAATTCATGGCAAATGTAAATAATATCCTTGGACAGTCCCTCTCACCAGGACCCTTTCCTGAAAATGCAGCACATTGCAGAAGATTTTGCTGCTGGTTTCATATTCTTGAATAATAACAATAATAAAAAAACCCAGCTTGCCTTTTGGATAGCTTGCATTTTATGATGATGGGACACTTCTGATTTGCTTCATGGTTAATTAACGCTAATACAGTCAGATGCTGAGTTTGTGTGTGGGGAGACATAGATATTTTCTTTTTTTCTTTAAATTAGTTGTCTCCTTGTTAAATGTTCCTAGCTGGCTACCAAAGCAACAATATAATTTGGCCTATAAGGAGTTAATTACCTGTAATGAGTAGAATGGAGGATGACTCATAGAAGCTTACTCCCAAAACCCTGGGATTTTTCAAGTGACACATTACTTCACTCCTCTGACATTTTCTATCTATCTGCCCAGTATTTCAAGGGGAGACAAAATCTTTCCCTCTCTCAGATTTTCTTACAAATTTACCTGATTGTTAAAACCTTACTAATACACTGAGAAGCTAAATTCACTCAGGCTTAAGCTGGGCCACATCAATACGAATCCTTTTTACCTGCATAAGCCCTGTGTGCAGCAGGAGACATGCCGATTATTATGTTTGCTTTTTTGTTTCCAAACTGACAAGACTGGCGCAATTCAGTTCAGCTCAGCTCAACATGACATACCATAACACAGAACCATAGGTCTAAACAAAGCCAAAACATTCTACTCCATGTAATGCTTTTCACATTCACTTGCTATACTTGCTTTGCAATAGATGTGGGCAGAGATTTTCATGAGAGCATTCAGCTGCATAGAAACAGGGCTGATTGATAGAGCCCATGTGATTATCGCATTGACACTCTGGAAGTGAGGAACACAAACTCAATCTGAAAAAGTGTGTTTTACCGGTTGTTCCCCAATACTGTTACTGAATTCCATTTGCTACAAAATGTCCTTTTTTTTTCCCCAATATATAAGTCTAGCTACAGAAAGTCAGTCTGTAGAATCCAGCCATGGCTACTGTGCTGTGAATTAGCCTTATTTGATCAATTATCAGATACCTGCACTTAGCAAAAGGCAAACAAGAGCCAATCAGGTTTCAGCCAGTGGGAATGGCTGCACTGCTCAAGGTATGTGGAATCTGTTCACACAACTTGTAGAATCTCTGTGGATGCCATGTAAAAAGTATGCACCATTTACTGCTCTGGGATGGAGTTGGCTTTAAAGTGAGATCATAATTTAACCGAAAAGAAAAAAAAAAACAAACCCCACAACCCTGATAGGTTCTTTATAGTAAGATAGATATAAAAAATTTTCATAAGAATCTCTGTCCCCCTTTCTTTTTGGCTTCCTGGGAAGAACCAGAAAGATGTTCCTACCCCAACAGAATCCCTGATGCTGGTGACACTGCCTAACTCAAAAGCCACACGCGATGAAGGCACGAGTGACCAGTCAGGTCTTCTGGGCTTAAGCAGCTGCAGTTGCTGCTCTTAGTAGAATTTCACCTCCTCAGGATTCACTAGCAGTGAAGAGGTGAAAGGCTGCACATTAAACAGTTTGTCCGAAAGCCAAGTGCATAGCAGACTTTTACACCAGCTTCTATACAACTATTTGTTTTAACTCTGCAGCTGGAATGTTTCCAGCGTAAGGCTTTTAGAGTGACTCCAGCAATAACAGAAGCCTTTGGATTTTTCTTGTTCTGTTTAAATCCACTAGCCATGCTCAAAAATAATATTTCTTCATGTTTTATTTTATACGGTGGCTAGCAGGCACCTTAGTAACCAGCCAGAAATCAATTTCAACCACCATCAACCCCTAAACTACAGTACCAGGACGGTTGGCTAAAGAAAGGAAACTGATTGGCTGTAGTCTGAAACTTGCCTAGTACAAGGTGTCTGGCTGACTTTGTCCTAAATAAGGCTAACATTAGTGAACTAAGAGAACAGCATTTGGTTGCAGTCTTGCACTCAGGAACATCCTTCGCCAATGCGTTGGCAAGATCTCCCTACTTTCCGATCCAGTTTCACCATTTTCATAATGGCTTCCTCACGCCCACGTCCCATGTGGTCAAACGTGCAGTCATGTTGTTCAGGCAGGCGATGTAACATACAGAACACATAACCTACCACGGAAAGGGAGGAAAAAAAAAAAAACAAACACAGTTAAGGACTTGGTTAAAGTGTCAGAATCTTACCTGAATCAGAAATGAAGGATCACCTACTGGGGGATTACTCAGTTCTCAAAAATTAATGCCAGCTTTAAATTTTTACTTCTCTTCCTCACACGGTATTAATAAATACCTGATTATTTACCACATTTTTTTGAGTATTTATCAACACAGTATCAAAGCTCCAGTCATACTACGTTTGGGTTTTTTTTTTCCATCCTGTCATAGAGGAAGCCCCCCAAATTGTCTAAACTAGCTATGCCCAGATAGTAACAAAGCTAATTTTTTTTAGGGAAAAAAAAAAAAATCTGATCACCTTCACTGAAATCTTTTCTACTTTATGTGGAGTTGGTTGTCACTTCTGAAATTCATGCCTATGGTACTCCAGATTTAGGTCCCAAGCAGGCATTCAAGTCAGAACTGTTAAATCTAGGCACCTTGCTTCCTCCTTACTGCCAGCACCCCAAGCAGGCAGCGACTGTGGGAGAGTTCACATTAGTATTCCAGTTTTCAGAAGCTTCTCTTCATGAACTGTTCTGACACTGAGCACAGGGGGTGAACAGCCATTTGACACAGGGACATGTCATGCCACACCATCCTGTTCTATAGCTGAAAAGATGTAGGTTATTGTCTCTTTGTGTAAAGCTAGTCAATGTTACTCAGTTGTCCAGGGAGCATGTGATTCAGAAACCCTTAGCAATACTTCTTCCTACATTTGAGGGGATCTTCAGTAGCCACCTCTTTCTAGTCTATACTCAGCTTTTTTCTTATTTGACCCTAACAATTTATAACAGTAAAGAAATTGCCTCAAATATAAATGTTACATAGTGATAAGTAGTATTAAGATTATATAGTAGGGAAAAGAGTCACACAGTTGCAGGGTTCATGTAGTCCACCGTATATAAAACAAAAGTATGGTATCACCTATGCTGCAATATTTTTCCTGCCCGATGGTGCATAGAGCACATTGCTCTGCCTCTTGCTGAATGCTTTACGTTACTGCTGCTCCTTGAATGCTCAAAAGATATTAAAACCACAAAATTATTATATTGGAGAGATGAAAAAGGATAAAAATGAGTTAATGACTGAGAAAGCGTGTGTTTGTGCGCATATATATATACACACACACATATATATATGTGTTAAAAAAAAAAAGTGTGTAAAGTATTTCAAGCTCCTGGATGATAAAGCATCAATCGTCAGAGAGAGCAACAGGCTACCTTTATGTAAGTGTGACTGTTTAGAAAACAGAAAGGGAAAAAAGAAAAAAGTATCACACATGGAATTATTAAAAAAAAAAAAAAAGATCTGAAGAAAAACTGATCTATCTTTGCTCTTTGTTTCAATAGCACCAGCTATGAAAAGACATGTCTATTTCTGTGGCTGGCTTTGAAACCCAGTCTAGGAAAAAAGCAAAAAAGACAACTTTTCTATATTGCTATATGTGATTCAGAAATAAGGATGGAAAGATGCAGATTGAATTGATATCTATCTTATCTTGCCCCTTGTGATCATTGCCTCCACTTCAGTATCAGTCTGGGTCATACCACACTGAAATGTGACAAACATCTTTCTTGATGTGCCAAAAATTCAAGGTTTGATTGTTAAAATGAAAACATCCTTGGACTATAGTTTCAATACTGAACAGGCGTTTCACTCAGTTCTCTCCTACCAAAAGCATGGACTGAAGCCTTCCCTTATGTCTTGAAATAAGACTTCAAATTACTGAACCAATGTCCACTGCAGGCACAAGAATACATAAATACCTGACTAGATGATCTCAAAAAATCAAGTTCATCCTCCTGTCTGCAATGGATGTGTAAGAAGCAGATGCAAGAAACCCTGCAGATACAGATCGGGATGAACTCATTTCAGTCCCTTGTAGGTAAAAAATGGTATTTACAGATGGATTACCCATCTAGATTACAGACGGGATTTACAAATCCTGTCCACACAGTTAACAAGCATATGTATAAATGCTACTTAATGTTATCTAAAAGAGATCTTGAACATGTATACAATCTTCTAAACAGCTTCAGCAAGACTCTTTTGACAAGTCTATAAATCTAATAAGAAAATACATATACGACATGATTTATCACTTTTGAACGTGACCTTTCAATTGCCCCATCTCCTCACCCTCTACAAAGCCTCCTGCCTTTTGTAGACCAGTGTAATTTCATGATTTTCCTTTCAACTTTGCCATACCCAACACAGTCTATTTTGTGTTTTGCCATATCTTACTTTCCTTTTTTGAACACCTTTTAGTTTTTTTTAGAGCACCTGTTTTCATGTAGGAAAAGCTGTACTGTATGCTATTTGTATTCCAGATGAAACATATTAATTTTTTTTTTTCTGTTCGTCAGGTATTTCCTTATGCGTTCTTGAACAGAATTTCAATAACTGTCCACAAAGAACAGCAGGTGATTTTCATTTTCACAGACTACAGGAAAAGTATTTCTAATTTCAGTAATACACACGTCCCTGCTCATTGCAGGGGGGTTGGACTAGATGACTTTTAAAGGTCCCTTCCACACAAACTATTCTATGATTCTGCATCTATTTAAATATGTACTGCTGATTAGAATTTTTAATACCCAATGAAAGAATACCCAAGCACATTTTGAACATTACTAAAAATAGTTTTTCATATATTGGCTGTTCTTATGGAGGGGGCTGCTTCTTGTTGAATTAGCAGCGGGGATCTTCTGGAAATCTCATTTCCAAAAGACACTTCAGATGTTTAGTCCCACTGCTCCAAATGCCTAACTCATTTTAAAGATTGGAACTTGTATTTTTGTAGGTTTTATTTAAAATTTAAAGGACTTGAATATTGTTATATAGTAGCTAGCTGAGTAACAGTAGTTCTGAACATTTTTTCTTTAATTCAGAGTGGATATATTCTATTAAGTTATGACTGCTATATTCACTCCTTGCTTCTTCACTGGTCTGGAAATCAGAGTGGACATTCTGTGGTCTGCATGGGCACAAATGCCTGATGTCATATCAAGACCACCACTTTTTACAACAGTTCCATTCTTATGTGCACTGGGGCAGAAGACCAATATATATACTTCTATTTTGATCCTTAAAACCAATCCAGACTTAGCGGTTAAACCTTTTCTCCTGAGAACTCTGCTTTTATGGTTATAAAGCAAGTTAGATAAATGAACTCTTGCTGTGTATTTACTGTTAAGTTCATTATGGGAAGATATCAAATACAGGTTGTCTCCCCTAAAGGATTTTAGTGCAGAAATGCTTCTTTTAGCACATTATAACTAAAAGATAAAATAAGTAAAATTCTACTAGGGGAGAGAGCATTGGAAGAGGGAATCCATCTGCCAGCTATAGTTGGTTTACCCTAGTCATCAACCAAAAATATGCCAGACTTCCATTCTAAGCATAGAAGATTTCAGTCTAGAAAATGTAATCATACATCTCACAGCACTGCAATTGTTATTTTCTGATGTTAGAAGTAAACTGTGAATCACCTGCTTCTTGGGCCTTGAATGCAAACATGTTGAAAAAACATTATGCAGTGCCTTAAAACCTTTGAGCTCCCCTAAGCGCCCCAGAAACTACTTCACAATATATATAGTCAAAAATTCACTTCCATTTCATCACCAGAGCATAAATGGCGAAAGCAATAAAGCAGTGTACCATCTCTCCCTTACTTGTACCCATACAGATGAATCTCTTGTGGAGGACATCCAAAAAAACCACCACTTGAAGGGAGTCTCAGATGGCACACAAGCAACTGTTAAGTTGCTTTCTTCATTCCTGAAAAATCTGCTGGGAAAAGGCAATTGGAGAGGACAGAAAACAAAATAATCTTCCCTATTCAAGACCAGAGAATGCCACAGACCTACAGTTCACTGTGCATGGGTGATGGTGAAAAATGACTGCATTTTCCTTGTTGTTACTTTCAAGAGCACTGGCTAGATTGGAGTATGGAATAACAATAAGCAAATATTTCAACTAAAACCTACATTTAATTCTTAAGTTTCTGCCTTCAAATCCTGAAAACAGTAAGCTGCTAAAGTAGCAATAAAATGATATGTGAAGCATCAGAAACAATTCAACTAAATGGCATAAGCAGCCACAACACAAAAGCCATATTGTCATTTTGGAGGGTCCCTGATTTTATTAAATTTCTTTTTTTTTTTCTTTGTTTACTCAACAGAAAGTGCTCAGACTTTCTGGAACATGGACAAAGCCCAATAACTGGATTACTGCAAACTACCAATAGAGAAGCACAGCAACACTGGTGGGACGTCCTTGTCCAGGCATGGAGTAGTCCCAGACTCTTCTAATGTACTGCTGGAGAACATCACACCACTACACAAAATACATACTAAATATAATGATCCCTGTTATGTGAATAGTTTCGAGATGGGAAGGAAGCTCCTTTTTCTCCCACCCCAAGATTCTGGTCCTGATCTTACCTATGAGACATTCAGAAAGCTGCTAAAGGAAGAGCGATTTGTTTGTTTTGTTTCTGAGCATGTTTTGAAGAGTGGTAGAAGTGGCAAACAAGCTTATTAAATATTTATACAGCTTACTTTTAAATGTTTTTAAGCCACTTTGTAAATGTTGTGTCCTTGTTTGAAACATCTTGATGTAAATTACCTAAAGAGTAGTCTTATGCTGCCACAATTACCCTTTAATAACTGCTTGATATTCAGTATATCCAAACTTGTTTTTTAAGACTAGAGAGCATTTTTTGACTTTACCATACAGTGCATGTGTCATACGGTTAATACTGAAGAAAACTGAACCCCGCTTATGTAGATGTACATTCTTGCATTTCTAAAAGCTAAGCTATTCAAATATCATTGCTAGTACCATCAGTAGTACCATCAATCATTTTAACTGCTCAAGCTAGACATTTGTGTTTTCATTGCATGCAGTAACTGCTCTGAAAATTTAGCCTTACATACTACATTGACCCTTTCTGATTCAAAGAAGCTTCCACTGGGAGGTAAAGGAAAGTGAAGTTGATACTACCATACAAAATCAGAGCTCCTGACACTTTAAAATCATCTTGCCCGCCCATTAGTACTGCTATTTATCATTTTCATACCTAGGTCAAAGGGCAGAAGTTCAAAACTGCCAGAATTTTCAGCTTACACCACTTCCAAATTTTATTTAATAAACAACTTGTGTTTGTATACATCCCCTATACAAAGCCTATTCAAAAGTAGTCTTAATAATGGCATAGACTTACTCCTGCACAGAATTCACAGAATCACTAGGTTGGAAAGGACCTTCAAGATCATCAAGTCCAACCATTAATCCAGCGCCACCATGTCCCCTAAACCATGTCCTGAAGCACCACATCCACACGTTTTTTGAACACTTCCAGAGATGGCGACTCCACCACCTCCCTGGGCAGCCTGTTCCAATGCCTGACCACCCTCTCAGTGAAGAAATTTTTCCTAATATCCCATCTAAACCTCCCCTGGCGCAACTTGAGGCCATTTCCTCTCGTCCTATCACTAGTTACTTGGGAGAAGAGACCAACACCCTCATCGCCACAACCCCCTTTCAGGTAGTTGTAGAGAGCGATAAGGTCTCCTCTCAGCCTCCTCTTCTCCAGACTAAACCACCCCAGTTCCCTCAGCCGCTCCCCATAAGGCTTGTGCTCCAGACCCCTCACCAGCTTTGTTGCCCTTTTTTGGACATGCTCCAGCACCTCAACGTCCTTCTTGTAGTGAGGGGCCCAAAACTGAACACAGGATTCAAGGTGCGGCCTCACCAGTGCCGAGAACAGGGGCACAATCACTTCCCTACTCCTGCTGGCCACACTATTCCCGATACAGGCCAGGACGCTGTTGGCCTTCTTGGCCACCTGGGCACACTGCTGGCTCATGTTCAGCCGGCTGTCAACCAGCACCCCCAGGTCCCTTTCCGCCAGGCTGCTCTCCAGCCACTCCTCCCCAAGCCTGTAGCGTTGCATGGGGTTGTCTGTGCTGTGTGCTTTGGATTCTTCACATGCTTTGCAAGAAATTTTACCTTTCCTGCTAATTTGAAATTCTAATCATCAGAGGTTCAAACAGAACTTAAAAATACCATCTAACCTTAAGAGATGAAGGTGCTGCAAAAATTCTCTACTGAAGGATTTCTTATCTAGCAAGGTTATGTGTGAGTCTACATGCAGATTTCTGCACAAAAACAGATTTTAGCATATCTTTAAAAGGTGAACAAATCTACAGGGTATCATACAACACAGCAAAACCAGGCAGATTAACCAGCAGAGATTAGCTCATGCAGTGATACATGCTGCTGCAGCACTGTTCAGAATAATTGGACATCATTCCCCGCAAGTGTCTAGTAATTCCTGAAACATTTATGCATCTCCCCCATCCCTTCCAACTGGAAAGGTAACTTTAATGTGTTGTAAATGATCCTAACAATAAAGATATTAAAAAAGTGTGAGAGGGAAATCTTTTTTTTCTTTTTTCAAGACATGGAATAGGTAAGAAATGAATGTAGAAGTAGAATAGCTACCAAGATACAAAGCCAAGATCCTAAAGACTTGTGCATTGAGTACGTCACAACACGCTTGCTTTCTGGATTTCAATATAATCTAGCTTGTTCCCCTAATATTTTGGAGATTGTTCAGAAAGAGCATCCAGCAATGGAAGAATTAATTGTGCTACAGTCCAGCCTAGCAAAACTTCCAGTGCAGCTTGTATGCACTCCTATTTTACAGTATAGAAATATTTTAGTCTGCCAATATCTTGTATTATTCTCCTCCTAGACAGCTCCATTCTTGCATATACTCTAATGATATCTCCTCTCTCTTCTGTGGGGAATGCTCTGCATTGGCATTGTCAGCTTTCATTACACAACTCAAGGAACATTCACTTTTACTGACATTTTCTACAAAGCCAAACCAACCCAAATCCCAACAAGCTAAACAACAAGCTTTTGGAAATAAGTGAGCTGAACTATTTTCCTGTTTCTCTTTCCCAGCTTTGCAAGATGTCATGGACTTTTAGTGCTAATGAGTTCAGAGTAACTTGGCAAGGAATCTTGTCATTCCTTCCCACGGGGAAAGGGGAGTAAGCCACGTTATGGTGAAGCTTTGTAACCAAATAGATGTATTTATTAAAACTCCACAAAACATAGCTTGAGGCAGTCCTTCCTATCACTTCCACTCCAAGAAGAGTGGATGGGGAATATTAACCTCTGTGTGCTCAAAGTTAGACATCTCTAGATATTAATGCACAGTATCTTAAAAATTGCCCTCTCAAGGCAATTTCAGTTCCATGTTCCTTCACAAACAGCACAGCTGCAAAAGACTCAGGAAACACAGAGCAGGAAGAACTGTACTTTTCTTATTAACTTGTTTTTCTAGCTATCTGCCATAGTCACTGCAACTTGACTTTCAATACCTTCTTCTTTATCTAGATTGTCTATACTTACTCATGACTACCAAAATGATCAAGAACTGAATCAAAAAGAAGAAAAGAAAAGAGGTGGTAAAGACACCTTAGAATGTTTCTTTTGATCTGCTAATCTGTCCCCGGGACTGGATGGGCGTTTCAGTGTTCCATCCTGCTCTTAAATCAGTTGTAATCTCAGGTTTCATGCTAGAAGCACACAAGTCCCTGACGTCTGTGATGCTATGTAAAACTTCATGTCTGAGACTCAGGATTCTTATGAGATACTGCAGATTTATTTTGTATTTCTACTGCTGGATTTATGCTGAGGAGAAAAGACGGGAACAAAGTTTTGGGGTTTTGTTTTTTTTTTTTCCCTTCTTGCTCTATTTTGCTGCCTACCACAAAGAGGGTAAAGCAATATGTATGAGCATGCATTAGAGACAAAAGCTACTGGTGAAAAAAATTTCCCAGGAAATGAATAGAAGAAATAGTACACAAAAGAAAGATAACATCCTCTTAATCCTGCACCAGCCACTGGACAGGTATGGTCAAAGATTCTGCAAGAATTCTTTAGACTGCAAGGCAAAGGCTTTGTTTTCCAAGTTTAGTCACATATAACCTGTGTTTCAAAGTGTCTTCTATTTTCTTGAAGATTGTAAGTCTAGGAAGCTGCTTTAAGGGAGCATGCAAGAGATGCGGTTTTGCACTGTGGAGACTGCAAACAAACTACCTTTTATCCCAATTTGTGCTAATTTCAAATTCACTTTCCTATTTATCTTACTACTTTACTTGCACAGAAAGCCAACAAACTATTTTTTTTCCTACATTAACTGTGACAGAAATTTTGAACAGAGAATCACTTGAGGAAAGAGCACATGCTGATTTTTTAGGGTTTTTTCTGAATCAGTAATTCTTAAGGAGGTTCAACATCAGACACTATTCTACTTGACCTTGGAACTAAGAAGAATTCAAAAGAGTTTCTTCCTGGTTCTTGGAAGACAGTGTATTTGGAGCGGGAAAAATTAAGATATGGTACTGTCCTAGATTCAAGTCCTGTGTCTACTCTAGTGGATACCAACTCCACAGAAGTAGGGAGTGTCTTCAGGAACAGAACTGAGGTTTACAGGAAATTATTTCTGAATTTCAAAGAATCCTCAGTGAATCAAAGTAATAAATACAGCATACCTGCTTTGTAATAGTAAACTGCAATTAAAAGAAGTGGGTCAGGTCTTAGGCAGGTCTCAGTCAGGATCATATCTCAGTTCCACCATGTACCACAAAATAATGGTAGTTAAATCTTTTGGTTTGGATCAAATATTTTTCTTGCTCTACAGAACACGTGCACATTACAGTAACTACTTTTACATCACAACATCTTCACCCCACTATGGATTCATGAGTTAAGGCCAACATCTACTGGAGACAGTCTAATGGAGCAACTTCGGTACATGATTACTCCCACAGACACAGCATGCAATACTCAATTCTAAATGGGTTTATACCTCAGAAGTCACTGACCTACACATTTCACCTGTAGGTTCCCCTCCCAACCTTTACACACTGTCCTCAATTTTTTGTCTTAAGTTGCAACCCACAGCAGCCAGGCACAAGCAGTAGTCATGACACTACATGTTGACTTACCAGCTAGCACAAATGCTGGGTTATCGCTGTTGTGAAACGTCTATAGCACTGGGGTATGGTCCCAGTTCATCTGTGGTGATAGATGCAACTTCACAGAAATTAGCATTTTAATTTGTCACATACTTTCTCAGTATAACTGAAAGAAGCGTTTTTCTCCAAAAGGCTTGCACAATTGTTGAAACACAAAGACACCCCCCCCCCCCAAATGGTTAAAAGTTTAATGTAACAAGAGAGTTTTCAAAGAAACCATTTTGCTCCCAACAACTCGCAGCATCAACAGTGGTGTCAGAGGGTGAACACCAGCATACGACTACCATGAGGGGAGAGGAAAAGCTAGGTTCAAAATTGAAAGTTTAGACTTCAGTTAGGTGAAGAGTTTGCTTTTTCGATTAATCATGCAATCTTGCAATGATATATTCAGGAGGAATTAATATCAATGCTACACTTGTAAAAAGAAACATTCACTGCCATGTTTTCAGGGCTGAGAATACACAAACAACACTGCGTATCCCATATTACTTCTAGTTTCACAAAGTTGTATCCTGTAGGATGTGGGAGGACAAATCCAAAGAACAGGATCTGCAGTAAAAAAGCAGAATTATGCCAAAAGGGCATTCTAGCATCCAAGAACAGACACCTAATAAAGTAGAGGTAAACCATAATAATAGGTAATACTATTGCAAATAGTAGTACTCCTATAAAATAAGATTCTCCATAGGCTATACCAGCATATAAGAAAGTATCTGTTTCCTCCTCAGAACATTTAGATTTGAGAGTAGAGTGAAATCTTAAAAAAAGTCTCCTGAGAAAGGGCAGGTGGATGACAGAGCTATCCTAACATCCATGCAGGGCCTTGTGCAGAGTGTTTGGCATTTTCAACAGAGCTAGATGAGTATTAATAGTTCTAGAATTCTCTCTACAGCAAGCCGACCTGAGCTAATCCACTTCTCCCAGAAGCTGAGAATTTAATTAAAAGCCAAAGTGTATCCAATAATTTAAATAAAATAGCAAGCAATACTGAGCGATTCAATAATGTATGTGTATCATTTTTCTGAGCCCAATGAAAATGCAGGAAAGATAAGGCTACTAAAAAAGAACTGGAATGAATAATGAAAGGGTCTATACTAACATACTGCATGTGTTGTATTAATTTTAACTGGTCTCCTGGATCCTGCATGTATTTTGATTTCAAATCATCACGTGCTGAATACGATCCCAGGTCTGACTTTCAGTATATTTCCTGAATTATATTATTTATGCCTTGGGTTTAAATAGCTTTCTAGAGGTTGCACCATATTGATCTACAGTCTGACAACAGCTAGACTTGCTGGCCAAAATAACTGGAGAGCAGCAGCTCCATTTCTTTTAAACCTAAGTGAAATTTATTTCCTGTCATCGTCTTCCTGTCTGTCTCCCCTTATGTCCAGGGTCTCTTAGATTACACATCCTGCTCCCATGCAAGTCTTCTATTCCTGTAGCCTCTTGCTATCTATGTCAAGAGTAATTCTTCTAACCAAAGGGAAACAGAGCTCCATTCAGAAGCTGTATATATACCATGTAGGAAAACAGTCACGTACACTTCCACCCTTCCCCTTGTCTTTGAGCGCAAAGTCTTACACAACATTCCCTGCTCCTGCTTCTTCAGAACATGGCAGGACCCCCTGTACACCATTTATGCACGTATTTGAGCAACTTTCAGCAACTCAGGAACATCTAACGGCTGTGAACACCTCTGTAGGTATACATTTTCATTTCAATACATATAAAGATACAGTTAAATAAATGTATTACTTTTAAAAACCTACTGAAGAAAATACTATACTTTAGTGATTAGAATATCCATAAATACAGTTTTTCAGCTCTTGAAACTTTCCTCCAAGGTCAGAAATACTTAATATCAAAAGCCCCTGACACAGACTAATATTACTCTCTTAACTTCTGTGAAAACTGATGCACACTGATCTTTACACCATTTCCTTAGAAGGCCCACAGCAACTTAGTAGAGAACTCCAGCAGAGAACCAGGTAGCCTCAAGTCCCAGTACCTAGCTTTAACACTTTCTTATACCTTAGATATGGAATTTAAGACCACAGGTGGCATTTTCCTTTAGGCAGTATTTTATTTAGCTCGGGGGGGTGGGGAACACCTCTACATCCTGGTAAAGAATCCTGACTTTTCAAGGCAAATTTTGACAATTCCTTTCAATATCCTTTTTCTCCTCCCAGTTCTGGTGCAGCAATTGGTGTGAGGTTTTTTCCCCCCCACTTCTTCCTGTGAAGAATTCAGACTTTCAACAACAAAATTCACTGGGCATCATTTCTGCCTACCTAAGCCTTACTTCATGGTCAGTTGAACTAGCTGGTAATGTTGCTTCAGGATTTGTCAGATGATTATAGCATATTTTTGGGCCTTCTGTGTTTGCTTCAAATATCAAGCACATTAGGAAAGTCAGTACTTATGTTATGTAGCTCTTTGTTAACATATGGGCAAATATGTTTGATTCACTTCGAGGGGGATGCTTTCTAGGCAGTATCTTTCCTTTTGAAAACACACTGCAGCCTGCTGACTAGCAGAAGCTTTCTAAGTGCACGGTCCTAGTGAAGATACAACATGTGCCTGTGAGACTCTGCATAAATAAGAACACTGTAAAGAAAGAATTTTCATTAGAAAAAGTAGAGCACTTTAACCTTCAAAAATGTTTCCTTTAACATCTGGCAGGTAGGTGGCCATTATCTTCGTTTTTCTGATAAGAAAAAAAAATGACTCAAAGACTGAGAAAATTACTTCCCTAAAGGTATTGAAAGAGATGGAATTAGAAATAAAATAGTCTCAGCTAGATTTTTATGTTCAGGTTCACTAGGCCATGTGTTTCTTGTGCATACAAGACAATTAAAAATTGCATCATTTTTTACTTCATGCGTATCCTTCTTTCTTCTGTAACCACAGTACAGGTTGTGTATGGAATAAGAGACCTAATGTGGCACACCAACAAAATGCTTTCCCCCCCCGTCTCATGCTGTCCTATCCCTGCAAAAATGGCATGAAGGTTATATGCTGAAGGACTTACTACATCAGTAGTGTCAAAATAAAATGTCTTTTTTTTTGTTCTGTTTTTAAAAATAACATGCTACCTTGTTTTATTTAAGGAAAACTCGAGGACTTAAGAGACTGACTGACCCATTTCAATTACATGTATTGACTGGGACTATAGGAAGTTAACTAAGAGGCTCAATGTACATTACTAATCACAACTTTAGGTAGCATGGTAGAAGAAACCAGAATCAGTACATGCTGTAAGAAACTCACATTAGTTGAACAAGCTGTGGGAATATACTAGAGCCTTTTCAAACTCTATGTCATGATTCCTAATTATAAGCAGGCCATGAACTCCATTTACACTTCTAAATCTGTGGGCAGCTTTTTCAAATCCTAGACACTAAAGTGTTTTTCTGGGTCCTGTCCTTGGAAGCCATGACACACCAATTAGTCAACTGCTTTTAACTGCTTAATTTCTAGTATTTTCAGAATACATATTACTCAGAGACACCAACATCAGTTAACAGCTCCTATTCCCTATCAATTAAATTACAGTCTTGAGATAACATCTTTGTAAAATAAAAAAAAAAACAACAAAGCATCCCTTTGAGTTTGAATTCAAACTTCAATTTTTTAAATTTTTTTTTTTTTTTAAATACTTGCAGTAATGTAAGCTAAAATTCTAGGCATTACGGGGATGGCTGAGGCAAAAATACTGTTCTGGGAATAACTATCTTGGGAGAACAGTCAACAGAAGACAGCTGAATACAGTACATTAGGGACTGGCAGGAAGACTTGCTAGAATTATAGTATGTAACCAGTTATTAATAAGATATATTTTTCCTTTAATACTTCTTATTGAACTAGTTGACTCACAATCTCCAGAAGCAGTGCACATATTTAATTTTAACGAATAGAAGTATATCTCTTATACCAATACATAATCATGTCCTGAAGCCATTTTGGCTTGTACCAGATAAACCTTATCCATCTAGAAAGTGAATTTACCAGCACCATTACAAATTCTTCTCCACAGAAAAAGGTTCCACGGAAATAGAGCCATGATTTAACATTTTACTGAGTTTTAAGAGAAACATTATTTTCAATACATGTTGGACTACTTTGTACAAAGATGAAGCAGTTGTCAGAGGTTTTTTCCCTTATCTATTCAAGTTTGTTTCTTTCTTCCTGTCCTTTTGATGATAATTTCTAAATTAACTGAGTATATCAAATCATTCCAAATTTATCCTGGCACAATACAAACAAGTGCCTCATCTCCTGTGTTTATGAACGAGCAGCTCTGTTATACAAGTTAAGAATCTGCAGCTGTTTTTCTTATACCTGTTTTATTACTGAATCACAGTAAGACTTGCTGCCACCATATCAGTAAAAAAGGTACAGTCTCTTCTGTGTGCACGCATTTTGTTTCTGGTGGCTAACAGAAATGCTCAGTGCTTGATATGAATCTGTTCTTTTCTTCCTCTTACCCCTCTGCTTAGTGGAAGACCAGAACAGAGGTAAAGTAACAAACACTTAAATAATCACAAGAAAAGAATTCCACCAGGTTATTACAGATTTATACAAGACTAATTTTAAAAAAGGATGTGGAAAAATAAGCATAGTAACATACCAGAACTCTCTTTTATACTTATCAACTATGCTTGTGTGTTTGTGTGTATATATATATATATACACAAGACACATTTCTGAAAGAGTTTAGAAGCAAACAAATATGTTTGCTAAGTATTTTGAAGAAGTTTTGTTCCTGTCCCTGCCAAGATTACAGATTTTTACAACTTGTTTATAATGCTTTCTCATGGTGGTTGGACCTCCTTTAATTTGCATTTCCTCATTAATGTTTTAAAGTCCTTTCCATTGTGGTTTTTTTTTTTTCCTTCATGGTTTGGCAAGCACCGAATTATCTTTACAACCCACCAGACATAAGGCAGAGATGGTTTAGGATGTAGGGTATTTTGTAAGAGCTATCATGAGGGTTTCTTTTTAACATTCTAATGCAAGATAAATGTGTTCCCCATGGGTTTATTCGCTCATCACCTTACAGACAGCTTTCCTTTGAGCTACTTTTTTTTCAAACGACTTCCCAGTTTTGTTATATTGTTCCCATGAGTAACTTCCCTCATGATCACTGTTCACATACAAAGGAATGTGGTGCACTGATACCTGTACAGAAATTAACCTGAAAGCTTCACATGCATTTTTTGGATGTGCGTTCTTTCATGAGCTGTCTTTAATAAGTTTTTTCATTTATTTTAGTAATCAACTAGAGTACCTCTGTTTCTGTCAATGATTCCTTTAATCTACTAAATAGGCATTTATAATTCCCTGTCCCACTGCCCCTATTTTTTCTGTTTGTTTTTAATCAATGTATTTAAACATTCATTTACATGTTTTTTTCCCCTCTAGGCAAGTAATCTTAAGATTACTCCAATACTTAGTTTGTTGCTTTACCTTCTATTTTATACTCTTTCACAGTTCAGCTTCTCCTTTATCTTTCTTTCATTTTCCTGTATGAATGAATTTGTCATCCCAGCCAACTGTACTATGCAACATAGACATCTTGTACTACTATGGCCTCCTTTCTTTATTTTTCATTCTTCCTGTCCCCTCCTCTAATCAAAGCAAAGAATGGAGAATCTTAAGTGTTTTCGTGCATTAATCTTACGAGAAACAAGCCACAAAGCAGTCAGGTACAAATTGAGTTATCAACTATTCAGACATGTTGATTTTCTGTGTTGTTAAGCTGTAGAGCAAGCAGCTTGCTATTAAACTTACTAGAACTAGAAACCATTTTATCAAGACAATCTTACCCACTTTGATCACATCTTGATGAGGCATTTCACCAACTTCTAATAAAGATTTAACATGGTATTTAGCCAGTTTGCATTAAAGTCACATCCAGCACCATCTCCAAGAAGCCCACCACATTGTATACTGCAAAGACAAAAATCTGTGTCCTCTTTGTAGAGATATGCTTTAAGTAGTTAGATCTCAGTCACCATGAGCAGCGTGGACAGTGATCTATGCAGTTAAAGTTATACCCACATGAAGTTCCTAACTAATTAGGAAGGAAAGCTATGCCTTTATAAAGGAGCGGTCTGTGTGTTGTCTCCAACAATGTGCTATGCCCTCATTCCATGCATTCAGCGGGGCAGCACTCTGGCAAGGTTAAACTCTTGTTTCCTGACTCAGAGTCTTCCCGCTGTAGAGGCCACTTGTGAATGTGCATCTCTTCAAATCCAGAAACAGACAATCATCGATACTTGCCAGCACTTCACAAATAAAAACTGCAGAACACCACATTTTGCCTTCACCCATGCCCAAGGTTAGTAGTTACTGCAGAGTCACCATCAAGAGCAGCGGAGAATACATAACTGTTCAACACTGTCCTCATTCTGGGAAATTTTAACTTGTTACAACACAGCCTAGGCCAGTAAAACTCCAAGAAAATCCTTCTGTCCACACAGGCAAGAAATACTGCTAACAACTGTTTTTGATTAGATTGCACCACAACTGAGCAGTTATTTTTTTTAATACAGTCTGATCAAACTGGAAGGTTTCAATATCTTCCCATCCTATTAAGCATCTGCTCTGGCCAAGGAGCACGAAAACCTTCGGATTCCTAGCCGAGAACCACACAAACAAATTGGCAACCTCTCTCTAAGGCACTGTGACTGGAAGCTGAAGATAGACTGACTTCCCAAGGCCCATTATCTCGGCCACCCCACTGATTACCAAGAGTTCTGGACGGATGGAGCCTGAGCTGCAGACGTGTCTATTAGGATGTGGCCTACAAACAGCGAACCATTCTACACCAAAGCTGCTGAAGAGCTGACACACTGTACTAATTTTTCTTTAATTGCTGGCTAGGACTGGATCTAACATGACAGATGTGAGATTCCTTTACTGACCATCTAGAATATCCTCGTACCTCTTCAGCAATTCCAACAATATTAAAGACCACTGTGGACTTCTGTGTCTTGTCTTTACGCAGCAAGAGATAACAGAACTACATTTTGCTGTAAAATACTAAGTGTCTGCCATAAAATTAAGCTATCCTTTCTGTGCAAACAATTTCTATGGCTTAGAGGTTTACAGCTCAGTATCTTTTAAAAGTGTACACACATTTATTTAGTAGCAACATACATCTAGTCAAGTAATTAAGACAAAGCCTGTAGTATAATTTGCAAATAAACAATCTGCCTTTTTCTAAAATACATTTCCAGAACTCTGTGTTATATAGCTACTTTCACTCACAAACTCGCTACCCTGGTTTTAAAGTAAGTCTATGGTTACTACCTGCTTATCACATCACTGAACTGACAATTTTCAGATCAAGGATCACAGGCGATTGATTTCGGACTACTTACACTTCCAGCAGAAATGCTGTAATATAATGTAACTTGAAGAATATGATTCCTGTAATTCCTTGATGATATAACTGCCTAGTAAATCTAATATTAAATAAATACATAATTTCAATACAGTCGTCATCCATCATAAGACACTAAACTATCGACAGGCCCACCCAAAACTAGAGAACATTGCTGTCTGGAAAACATGCCTAGTATAGCTGTCTTCTAGAAACTTTCATAGGAAGCTGGTTTTGTTCTAGTAGTGTTGATCTGAAGGTTACGCATCAGAGAGGCACAAAATGAGAATTCATTTTAAAATTTCTCTTCCTCACTGAAGCTTGCAAAGTGCATCAGCAATTAACAATTCCTATCACTTCTCCCAGTCCACCATGTGAAAAGGCTCACAACTCATCTTACAAATTGCTCTTTTGAAGATCAAAGGGAAGCTGAATTTGTCTGTGTGCGCTCTGGATGAGTTTGTAATTTACAGGAACTTTCAGAGGAGGCTTGGCAGCACGCTCCTTTGACAGCCCCAGGATACAGGATTCAGGGGAGCTCTATGACTCTTCCCTTCTGAGTTCCTTCCTTGCCTTTAATTGGCATCTCATTAGAAATTAATGAAAATGACATCCTCTGTTCTTCCCGCTCCAGGCACAGAACGCTACAAAAAGACCCATCACAATTCATAACACATTCAATTTATATACCAATGGCTCTTAAGCATTATTTATGAGATGTGAATTTCTTGTCAGCAGTTAATAACTTGTACAGAGCGGAAGCAGAATTAAAAAAAGATTTTGAGAGTATGCGTGTATGAAAATAAACAAATCTTTCTATAGCTGAAAAATGTTGTCTTTGAATTTGAAGAACCCTTACTGGAACTCCCTTCTCCATAGGAATTGTTTTTCTTCATGGCAAAGCCCTGCAGCACTGTCATATCTGTCTAAAATTCCATGTAGTGTCAAGGGAACGAGCTCAGCAGCATCACTTCTCTGGACAGGACTTACAGAAGACAGTAGAGCCAATACAGCAGTTTCCCAAAGATCTCTGAATTTGGTGTAAAGCCTTAGGTGTAAACAAGCAGCTCACTCTCTCTGTCCCCTTTTAAAAAGGTTGTGCCAGGTTGGACAAATCCCAGTTACGCTGGACTAATATCTGCAGGTATGTCTATATTAAAACATTGTCCATTATGTACAGATTTTTCTTTCCACTATATCTCACTAAAAATCTCACTGAAAGAGTCACCAGGACACATCAGCAAAAAAGGAGACGATTTCCAGTACTTTGAACATTAGGACAGAAAGATGTGTAACAGTAAGCCATAAAATTGCTGTTCTGTGGAGTCTTAAGAGTTAATTTAGATTTTAACAACAGTGCTTCAGACACAGCTTTGGAACAACATAGTATTTATGTGGTTAATCCTGTCTCCTTACATCCAAGCACACACACACACATTTGTCCTTCTAAAGATTGTATCTGCCTTTTTATTGATGCTGACTATGAGAATTTCTTTTTATGTTTAAAGTTAAGGTTTTTTCCACGTTTTTTCCCCATTGCTTCAGTTAAGGATTAAGATGCCAAGAATTTAATAGCAGGGTCCAAAGTCCAGATCAAACAATGTTCTACCTTAACCATTACTTTTGAAGAACACACATGCTTATTTTACACCAGTTGATTATATTTCCAACACTTCCAGTTAAACATGCATCATTACCTGTGCTTCACATTATGGCAGAAAGGATAACCTGATCACATAGGGATTTAGAAAACATTTTAAATGAATGAGAATTTTAACATCTTTAGTGTGTCCCATTTCCCATCACCTCCTCCCCAGGGTTTTTGACCTGGCTTGTCATTCACAACTGAAAGCAACTAATTTTACAGACAGGAGGGCAAAGTTAGTGAGAATGGTTTCTAAGGCAGCTTCTTTACAAATGACAAAAGCTACTTGCTGATGAGTATTGATAAAGCAGTTTAGGTGATGTGAAGCTGAGATGACCTGTGTTGCTCAGTGGTAGGGTTTTGTTTGCTTCTTCTTAATATGACTATTAAAACTAAGTAGTGCAGGATGTGCCTACTTTAACATCATATGAGAGCATTTCATTATAGATGATACATATGTACTGAATACAGTATTAATGAAACATTATAGCTTCACAGGTAAACCAAAGATCTCCAGTCTTTTCAGCCGTATTATAAACACGGAAACATGACTCCAGCCTCCCACTTCTCTCATTAAATATGTGGAATATAAATCTTTACTATACATCCTTTAAACTATATCGGATGTAATATGTCACGCAGGAATGCAAATTTTCATCTCCTCACTTATTGCTGAGGAATTCAGAATTTTTTGTTTCATACTTATGTTTTATTAACACATTTTCTGAACTTTCACAGAAGTATTTCCATAAAGCTGTGTATATCCAGTAGAAACAATTTAAATAATAATTCCTACAACATTTATATTGCAAAAATGTTGAATTATGGAATTACTTCAAGAAAACCTGAGAGGAACCAACTAGATGTATTTATCATCCAGTTTACAAAAAAAAAAAAAAAAAAAAAAAAAAAGAGGCAGGTCTTATTTTGTAATTCTGAAAACATTGCCTATCAATGGAAGGACTTTAAAAAAGTTGCTTTCAACTTCATTGCTCTTACATAGCTCCCATTTTGCAGAATGCAGGAAAGATTAATGATATAATGTAATCGCTAAGTCATCTTTTCTCCAGTTGTCCCCAAACTTCTAAAACTCTTGCTCCCAGTATTAGGGAGGATTCTTCCATTTCAGTCAGGTACCTGCAAGCAGCCTCAGTCAATTGGTATGTGACAGCAGCAGACCAGGAGCAGAAACTCCAGCCTCTACTATGCCAAGCAGAAAGAGCCATACCAAACTGCGTCATTGATAGTGCCAAATTTCTTTGGGTTGATAAAAATCTCGCTGGATACCTCAAAGTATCCAGACACATGATTTCCATAACAAGAATTTCAACATTACAGCTTTTGATTTCATGTTTGGTGGCTTCACAGACAACGTATGTTACTTCTGTGGCAGTGCTCTGATATCTGAAACAAAGCCTGTCTCATGTCCAAAAGAGCACAACACAACAGTAACCTCTAAAGGCTGAAGACAGACAGGCGCTGAAGAAAAGAACAAAGGATAACGTGGCATCTTTGCAGCTTTCTATCGCTTCACTTGCTATTTGGTATGCAATACAGAATTCATTAACTGGGTCTCTATAACTTGCTCTGCCAATCCTGTCTCTCCTCACTGCTGCTCAGGAGGACATGCCTTCTACCCAGAAAACATTTTAATACAATATTCTACATTTCACAGGTGCAATGTGAATCACACCTATTGTCTAGGGAAATCTTTTGGAAATTATCCCCTTGCTAAGACATGATGAAGTAACTAAACAAACTTCTCCAAACCTATCAACACAAGCATGGTCAGAGAATGCAAGCGTAAGCTTTCAATACATGATTATATGAAAAAATAATTAGCAGGTAAAACTACCATGTGCATTATCATTGGGTCTGATGAGCACTTTTAAACCAGTTATGAACACAATTGTTCCATGAAGGAGAGAGCACCTCCTCTGGAACCTAGTCACATAGATTATTATTTCAGAAAGATTATTTGCATGTTAATCTGAGACCCCAAATTAGCTGTCCACATGAGATCATCATCCTCAATTCAATTAGCTGAACAGTGTCATCAACTTCAGAAAAGGCAGGTTGGATGATTTTAAGTGTATGGTTGTCGTCGTTTAACCTGGCTGAAACCAGGACAATGGTGAACAACCAGTTCCTCCCCCCCAGCATCTAACTGTAAGAATGAAAACATTTGCAGTTAAGAGGTTTTTTTGTTTTCAACTTTTTAATAATAACGCAATTATAAAATGCAGAATGTAGATGCTGACCAATGTTCCTTTAAGCTCTGTAAAAACCTTGTCATCTTTGCACATTTACTGATGTGCTTTGTGTTTCCTCTCCTGTCAAGTGGGTATGACGCTCTCCCGCCTTACAGGGACTTCTGAAGCTAAATTCATTAACATCTGAGATCTCTTGAGACAAGGCAGTACATCAAGGCCAAGGTTTTAAAGGGGAAATTAGACAGGAACTCATTACAACTTTTTGCTACCAGTGGAAGCTATAGCTTCTGTTGAAAGTATCTCTGAAAGATACAAAATGCAAGTGTTCTCTGTATTTCCACCTCTGATACGGATCCGAGCATGGCTGCATTAGAAAGCCAGACGCTACTGACAAGCAGTACTCACCACAGCGACATGATCCCAGTTCCTGCTGTACTAGCTCCAGTTTTGTTTGGCACTGGAAGCATCGGCGTCTACTCTTCTGTTTGGATCGACTGGTTTCTTCAGGTCTGTCATTACTGTCATCCAGTAGCCGTGGCCGTTTCACAGGAGAAGCCTCACTCTCCGACTGTGAATCTGTTGTATTCACAACAAATATTTTAGGAAAAATATTAGAACTTCCTTGCTGAGGCATCCCTTTGGGCAGATTGAAGGTATATTGCTTTCAGCTGGGGTCACCACCAAGCAGCGTGATACTTCCCATTCTATTGCATATACACATTTTCTTAACAGTAAAAATGAGCATCAAGTACAGGACAAATTCTCTTTGTTCCCTATAAAGAACCCCTCCTGCTGGCAGCATCGAATAGAAAATGAACTGATTAGCTTCCTTTCAGCCACGGCTGGGTCACAGACAGACACACGTAAAGTACACCCCATCCTAAACAATTGCAGGCTTCATCCGTCATCTCATTTAGTTTCTCCTGTGCACCTCCTTCGTCCTCCCTGCACAAACTAACTGAAGTAGGCTGCTGCTGAAAAACAACTGAACGTGGGTTTGACCTGTTTCCTCCCTGGGCAGGAGGGAGATTTTTAAGGCACAGCATGTAAACTGTATCTCTCATGTGTGAAGGCACTACATGAAAAGCACCATACTGTGCTCCCCTCCCTTTCCACATGGATAAAAATTGAAATGTAAACCAAACACCAACAATATAAACCCAAACAAAATAAGCCCAACCTGTACATGCATGCTGTAAATTCAAAGTGCTCAGCCATTTTTAAAGAATTAGAATACTATTTGCATTAATAACTTTATAGATTTTAGCTTATAAGGAAATAGTGTGTGGAAAGTTTGGGAAAGGGTTACTTCAGGTAGCATAGTGCCTTTTGGTGTTTGTTTGGTGGGGGGTTTTTTATGTTTGTTTTGAGCAGCGCATGAAATGCACATTGCTGACTGGAACATGGCATGCTCAAGCCTTGTTTTTGTGGCATGTCAGTGGATTTCAGCAGATTTGCTGCTTTGCAATCTGATTCAGGTCAGGCCAGAAAAGGCATTTTCCCTTCTCAAGCCTGTGCACAGCTGAATCAGCTCCGTATTTCTTTTTAACAAAAGCTACAAATAAATTTAATGCGAACTGTACTAAAAATTGAATTGTTTGTGGTAGTGTTGCAAGGAGACCAACTGCTGAAAGCCATTACTGCAATCAGTCAGCGTTCCCATGCAAGACAGTGATCAAGATAAAAGTATTAGTTCAGTTAAATCTATTTTGAAAGGACATTAATCCAACAAATAACAAAATAACTGTATCTTACTGGCAGGGCTATAGCCTATTGACATCTTTTTACCTTTATTTTAAGTTTCCATTGCATGGTGTCCTACGCTTATGGAAAGCATGTCTACTTTGTCTGTTAGCTGTCCTGGTTTAGCCAGGAACAGATAACTGCCATGGTTAAAACAGTGTCCATATCCTTGTTATTTCAACGATCTTATCTGCTCCATTGCTTATCCACATCATACCTTTCCTTGTCCAAACACCTAATGAAGTCAGACTAGGAATACCTGCTAGCCTCTCCCTCCGGGATACACTCCATTAACTCTCCCTGGTTCCTCACGTGCAGTATAAACTAAATTACTTTAAGTGTTTCAGACCTTGTCTCACAGTGTTTTTCCAGTTGTTGGACTCCCTGGGCTTACGGCCATTACAAATATACAACTTGCCTCACTCGGGTCTGCTTTGTTTCTGTCATACTGTTCTTAAGATATGCTGAAAATGTGCCTGGCTTTACAGTAAGTACAAAGTCCCCGCATCTCACATTTCACAGAAAAGGGAGCTGCCTTCTGCACAGTATACAGGTGATAAGTTTTTATTAAGCTGCAATAATTTTATCTGATGTGTGCCTCAATACAACCTTCTTTTTCATCAATGTCGTAGATTACAATTTACACCTTACAAAATACATCTGTTAGGCCTAATCCAACATTCAGTACATAACGTACTCTACCTCTGCATGCCTGGCTGTGCAGGAACCGTGACAAGGAAAAGAAAGTAGTGCATAATGAATTAATACAGCTATGGAACAACTAGTCCTGTCTTACATCTCTGCAGAAGATGATCCAAGAGAAAGATCCTCTGAACAGACTGCAGAGATCCCGACTCATACTCTAAGGCAGCAGTCCTGTCACATGGACACTTGTTTTCAGGGTGCCTAGAGGAGCAGGCTAGCCTTGAATGTAGCCAGGTGCACCCTTCAACAGGCGGCTTGTGTGCTGTAGCCTGGCTGACTCAGAGTTCAGTAGGAATCTGTTCCAGCCCACTTCGTTGCCAAAGACGGGAACTACACGATTTGTAGTTTATTTGTTACTCAAACAGATCCACTGCTATTTTGAAATAGCAGCCTCCCACACATCTTTGCCTCTGGAAGCATAAGCCATTCTGGTACTTCTCAGAAGGGAATCTGGCATTCTGAATTAAGCCGATGGAAACCATAATGGTCTGCTTATAATAAAGTCCAAATAACGGATCCATGTGTATGAGTCAACCGTTGTCTAATCAGTTAATGAAGCCATGTGCCTTAATGAGAAAGACAGCTACCCGAGTCAGGCTAGTAGTCCTATAATTAAAGTATTTAATTATACATTTCCTGTTAATTGGTAATGACTCATTGAATATTAACATAAGATGGTTAATATGATAGAAATGAAAATTTAGATATCTGGTTTTAAAAAATGCATATCTTTTTGCCATAAAGTAAACAGTGTTAACACTGAGGTAAACTTAGCCTAGTGCCAGCCTTAGCCAGATAGTGCCAGCTATCTGATACAGTGCCTTGAACATGAGCACAAGCCAATACTCGTCACAAAATGGACCAACAGCAGACATGCTTCTGTCTTCTTATGGGCAAGTACAAGGAGCGAGGAGAAAGCACAGATAAGAAACCAGAACTTTTAGATTCAGTCCTGCATGCATTTCTTTGAGATCACATTGCCTTCCATTAATTCTGTTACTATTGTTACTAACATAAGCAATACAGGACGCAAAATAAATCCTCCAGCACCTGGAATCTTGCAGCATTAAACTTCAGAGGTCTGACTGCAAAGGAAATCATCACGCATAGCTTTACTGCCTCGATTGCAGGGAAAAGAAATACCCTACAAACAAGGCAAGTGCTGCAACTAGAATCAAGAGTAAATCCTCAGTGTGAACTATTAAACACTCAAAAATGGCTACAGAGGATTCTTTCAGCCAGTGACTGACAGCAGCTTTCCTTAGAAGGATGATTTTTCTTTTACAAATTATTTGTTCCATTACTTCTTGCTTTGCTTTTAAGAAACATTTTCCACACTCAACTTGCATTTCAGCATCGCACCTAAACCAACAAATACTCAGTCTGAGGCAGAAAAAAGAAGATAAAAGAACGCTTTTCTTTTACCTGCAGATGTCAAAATCATAAAACTTTTCTGTAAAAATGAAGAAAAACAACAACAGAGATGAGACATCCCCAAAATTTCACAAAGAAATTGCTCAGAGTAACACTGCCATTTTCACTCTCCCATTGCAATTTTAATTCAGAGTTAAGAAATAAGGATTCTTCTAATCTATATCTGAGTATGGAGATTCTTCTAACTATGGTGACTCTATCAAATTTCCACCTGAAATGAGAGAATGAAGTAATTCAGCAGAGCAAGATTTGAACTGGAGGCTCGACTGGAATCAACAAGCAGAGGTGTGTTCTTAATTCTGTTATGTCTTGGACAGAAACTCACATTTGTTCCTTGCTGTCACTGTTCCATTCTTCTTTACTCATGTTCTCCCCTCAAAATTTTCTAAATAAATGTCTGTATGACTGTCAGACCTGAATCCCAATCTCTCTTACTCTCCTGCCACAGAGGAGTTTGCAGGTTTCACTAACGATCATGATAGCTCCTTGGCATTTGGGGAAAGAGTGGGAAGCTCTAAAGCCCAGCAGAGACATGTGCTGAGGAACTGTAACAGGGAAGGAGGAAGAAACGAAGAGATGGGAGAATAGTAAGAGAAAGAGAAGCCCTCTTCTGCTGCTACTTGCTTCAAGAATGAGATGAATTCATTTAAACTCTGGTTTGATGACAGCTTTTGAGCACTGAGGTTTTTTTCTTTTCATAAAGAACCCATCACACTGACAGACTGACACTTACTATCTCAGCTGCCTGTGCAAACAGCAGTAAGAGCAATAATTAATGAACCCTCAAACATCACTGCCATCTCCTCTGAAACTATTTTAAAAGGAGCTTAAGCTGTTAAAACCTCTGTCCATGAAGAAACTCGCAGAGTCACAGACAATAATTACATAAACAGGGATTAACTACAGGCTGAGCCATACCTTGTTTCCAGTTTCTAGATTTTTTCCTTCCTTCATTATTCCATTTTTAGATGAGGGATTACTTAATTCCCTGGCATGTTGACTATGCATTAGAAATTTTATCTACAGGAAACTGCCTCTTTACAAAGCTTTCCTACCACATTTATCAGAATCACCATTTAAAATCATCTCCTCTACTTCAAATAAACCTGAATTAACCCAGTTATTCCAAAACTCATTTGCTTGTTGACTATTAATGAAGAGACAGAAATTCAAAATTAACATCTTATGAGCCAGATTTGAAAACTGTGACCACCTCAGTTCCTCCCTGTTGCTGAGTTATTTGAAACTGATATTTACATTGAGATGAACATCTCATCCCCTCATGCAATCAAGACTCCATCTCAAAGCTGCATCAGAAATCTAAACATGCACCTCTTTGGAAGCACTCATGCTCATAAGAAATTAATTTCTTTTGTGATTTCACCTCAATTTTTCTTAAAACAGTACAGAGAGATGTCTCAAAAATCCTTACATAAACCCTTTGGTAACATTTAACCACACAATCTCTTTTCCAGTATCTTTGCAGTGCCCTTAGCATGACTGCTTCATTGATTTATTTCCTAGTCCCTACAGAATAGTCCCTATAGAACTCAAGGCCTGTCAGCCGCTTCTTTGCCTCAGAAGGCTCCCTGTGAAAACACTCTGGAGACTACAAATAACCCAGAACCCAGAATAACACAGAAGTTGCATTACAGAAGTTATTTTTTCTCATCAATTACCAAAACCATTCAACAGTAGTTTCCAGCCCTAATGAGTAAAAACAACCAACAAAAACACACCCACAACTTTATCCTAGCTGTTTGAGATACATAATTGAAAGAGCTGCTGCAAGACGTTCCAAATGAAAAACAATACTGATGTGCTTCAAACTCTGCCAGCAAAATTCACAGTCCCTCTTTGCAACAAAGATTAAGAAAAAGGCTTCCATTATAGACAGTGACTTAAAGTGTTGGGTTTTTTAAATGAACACTAAAAAACAGCAAAAAAAATGAAATTTAGCATGTATATCGCTTTGAGTACATGTATTATGCTCAATGATAGCATGGCTTAATTTCCCCACAATGAGAGCTGGGATACATGGCACATGTGTTGCAAGGAAAGACAAGAATAATCAAATTTGTGCAGTATCTAGCACTTTGCTCGCATAGTAAGAACAAGCATTTGCAAAAAAACCACAAAGATGAACACTCCAGAGCATCACAAAACGTGCATACGTGGCATCCGACAGTTGTACGGCACCCAAGTACAGTGCTACACTTAAGCAAATACGCTGCATGAACAGCACAGGGCTGCGGCTGCGCAAACACAACACAGCCCAGGGGCTCCAGCTGACTCTTGAACCCAGAGAAACTGAAACACAGGCAAGGCAAGGTGGGGCCCCCGGCCACCAGTCACCCCCCAGAAAGAGACCTGGCCCAATTCAGAGGGGAGTCAGCCACAGCAGAAGGTTACTTCGACAGGGACACTGATTTGTGTCGTGTCACATGTGTACTCCCTCCAAGTACTAAGCCGCCAGTTTCCACAAAACCTGCATGTGGGATTAGCGTGTTCAAGACCTTCATACCCTTTTGAGATTTGACTAATCCAAGAGATTCAGAAGCTACTTGCAGGACAAACTGCAATAGTTTCCCTAGGAAACCAGACCCCTGCTGCTTCACCCTGCCCCACCCACCCTTGCTTTACGTGCATCAACCTAATCTTGCCTTTCTTACCACCAAACTTCAAAACAGCACTCTTCAGTGAAAATTTTATATATATACATATCTATATATGTATGTGTGTGAATGAGTATTAATGCATATGTTACTGCTGGCATACAACTTCAGGAAACCAGAAAAATGTGGGAGCATACCCATGTAATTTTAGGAACATTCCACCTATACATACGAAAACACTTTTTTACTGCAGGGGAGACCTGACGCTGGCACAGGTTGCCCAGAGCAGGTTGTGGAGGCTCCATCCTGAGAAGTGCTCAAAACCTGACCTGACCCAGCCTGCTCTGAGCAAGGAGGTTGGCCCAGATGGTCTCCAGAAGCCCCTTTCACCCTGAGCCACTCTGCAATTCTGAGATCCAAGGATGGGAAAATAAATAAAATTTAAAAAATTATATACTAATATCTTCCTACCTCTCACATTTTTTCTTGGCCTCTAAGCCTGTATTTGTTGGTACTATCATCCGTCAAAAAGGAAGTATACTGTACTGCAGTGTAACTTAATGAGGCTATTAACTACCACCTTTAATGAAGTGGAAGAGACTAATCTAGTGCCAGTAACCCAGATAAATGAAATGCATGCTGAAAATTGTGTGACAAATAGTGAACTACATAGGCTACTGCATGCGTTTTAGCCAAGATATAATTAGAAAAAGTGTGAAAATGCCTATTATCCTTTCTTGTCAATAAATTTCAAAATTGTTAAATTAAGTGAAAAGCTAATTAATTTTCATCTCATATTTAGCTTCCTGTACTACATCCGTTTTATAGTTAAGTTCTTGCATTACCTCACCCCATAGTCTCTAATATCAGCATGTCTTTAGTTAACAGAAATGTTCACTTGTTTCTTAAACATTTTTACTTACACACCCAATAGGTTCAAACAAGTACATATTTAAATGTATTCAGGCACCTGTACTGTACAGTTCCTGTGATGGATTAATTTAGGGTGTTTCAATTAGTTGAAAGATTTCCTATGGCAACGGCCACCCCCGCTGCTGCTGACTGAAAGATGGAGCTTGTCTATTTAGACGACCAGGTGGACGGGCTCCCTTCCCTGAATCGCACCCACCAGCAACGTCCGTAAACCTCCGGAGCCCACAACAACAGGCGAGTTTGTGAAGAGCACAGGTGGGACAGGTGTCATTTGTATTTCTTCATTACTAAATTATGTATTTTAGCAGCATCGAGTTACAGTTGGGAGAGTGACAAAGGTGGATTCTGGTGACAGTTAAAAGTTCGAGAACAACTGATATCATAAATAATCAGAACAGGATTATTAAATGAAGGAATAATGCACAAATACAGACTGCTAAATGGAAGAACAAAAACACAAGAAGGAAGAAAAAAGCTGTAACACAGGAATATACATGATGAAAAAGTTATGACGGCAAATCATGAACATCCTGGCCATTTCACAGCACCTGAAGACTACTTACTGGTGTTCAAATGTGTATATTTACATATAGGAATATGCATGTGCAAGCACATACAAATACGCTTACACTGGTTCTAATAAAATGGGATACTCAAAAGCGTTGAGCAATATCATAGTTTTGTTTTTGCTGACTTTAATGAGAGCCCTCTTCTGCTTTGTGAAATTCTCTAACAGTGGATTAACAAGAACAGATAATGCTATAAATATTGCATATTCACTAGTCAGCTCTAGAGTGCATAAGTAAGCGGTGCTACTCTGCTTCAAATCGTAGCAGTATACTCTAGCTAGGTCCTCATCAATCAGATGGTATACAGTATTCAGGAAGGCAATTCTTCAAACTAATAGCCTAAAACCAGTTCTATATAGAAACTATTTGCTCTGTTATTTTTCATTCATACACGGAGTTTTTCTTAGTACACCCTTCCCCCCATTGGTGTAATGAGGGTTTTCCAAGGCTAAGACACAGATTCAGAAGAGGAATTGTAAAGAACTCTCGCCTGCTAGCAGTGAAAAAAACATGTATTTGCAATATTTATCTTTCAAAAAACTTATTTGTCATTAACTGTAGAACCTCAGTGATGCCATTAGCAACAGAAATCTTGCAATGAGACACTATAATTCCAAGGACTGAAGTGATTAATGTTAAGGAAAAAGCCTAAGAGCTCTTGTCTTTCGATAAAAATTTTACTGAATGCATTCAGACTAGGTTCTGAAATGTACAGCTAATCTATCTTCAAAAAACAATTTTAAATAAAGCTTAAAAATCAGTTTATATTTTGATTGTGTTACTTTTGCTAGCAATTTTTTGGGGGGAAAAAACAACCGGCCCTGGCATAGAAGCCAATTTCTGTACACCTGATAGCTGTACATCACAAGCCAGGCTGGTTTATTGGGCAGTTCTTACTGTTTTGAAAGGAGATATTTGGGAAGCACCTACACTAACATGAACCAAAGACCAGATCTACACAAATGGAGAGGTAGAACAGTCAATGAAGCTCAGAGGATGCAACAGTACATGCACTGTTTTCTATCTTACATCTAGTTCTTTTTCAACCCTCTTTGGGGCAAAGATGTTGGTGTCTCATTAGTTATTCCCTGAAGTTTACATTATGTAAAATAATTTGGAGCTAAAACAGGAAAAAGTGATAACTTGTTTGCATGACAATGCAGTGAACATACAAATATTTATAAACCCCTCACTTTGTAGGAAGATAACACGCTTTCCCCTGTGTATGCTCAGTGGACTTAAGCATACTTCCAAGAGACTCTAAAATTGCTTCCATATATTTTTAGTGTCCCTGTGAAATTAATTTCTAAATAGAAAATACTGAAAACTTGTACTTAAAAATCTGTCAGATGCTCACTGAAATCATTAGTCAGAATAGAGACCTTCCCCAAGAGTCAGATGAAACCTTTGGGGCACTGCCCTCATGTCGGGACATAAAGCAACAACAGGATCACGGATTAGCTCCCTGCAAGTTACATGTGTTTTCATTTAAGACAGTTAGAAAAGAAAAAAAAAAAAGACTAAGAAGCAAATATAAGTGGTTATGTGTTTTAAAATATATTTCAGGCCAGTTATTTAATGCTGAACTGGTTAAAAAACCCTCCAGTGCAATAAAATAGCAAATTTAAAATTATAAAAAGCTGTGTCTCATTTGCTAACGTCTACCAGTAAGAAAGTTGTCTTTCTGATCTCAGCAGATCAGATCAAGGTGCTGACTGCGACACACTGAGGTAAAATCAATTCAATTCTTCAAGCTGACAGGAGCAGAGTCGCTCACAGATTTTGAAGTTAATGGTCTCAACTGTTCTTTGTTACATTCTCCATATTAACCAGCCATTGGGCAAGCCCAATCGAAATTATAGCAAACCCTAAGCTGCCCCAGTCCTGTTCAGATATATATTTTTATGAAGTTTTAGGAGGGGGTCGTAGGTGGGAAATGCAAGCCATTTAACCCTGATTACTGTGCCCTTGAAATTAATGGAGAAGCAGTTTGTTTTAAGTTACCAGCTGGAAATTTGTTATTTGGGAGTGGCTTTCCAGCGTCTAGTGGGTGGATTCTGATAATGAAACAAGGAATTCAGAGCTGGTGGGAGCACAAAGCCAAATAAGCTTAACAGATGTATGTTCTCTAGTAACAGCTATGTATTCTACTGTCAAAGGTTAGTTAACTATCGTAGAGATCCTGATAGTTCAGAAAATTAATCATGACATGAAACCAAAAAAAAAAATTCAAGGTTAAGTTATTTCATTTTACTCAAAATATACATAAAGAATAAAATATTTACTTTTCTGTTTCAACACATCTGAGAAGTCCTTCGTTGTAATTCTGTTACAAAGATGTGCTAATACCTGAATTTTAAAAGATAATGACCTTAAAAAAACATACAAATTTGCATTCGGCAATAATTTTTCAGGACAGGAGAGTATCTTATTTACCAAAGTGCACTTTGCTTATCCTGCTCATGGCCACCGAGAACCCTGCTGCAAGGAATGTTCTCCTAACTCTTTGCTTTGCACTGACCATCCCAATCCTCCCACCTTGCCAAGAGTCTCTCTCCTGGCTCTTCTCTGCAACGCTTGAGGTACTAAACGCTCGCCTCTGCCTCAGCTCTCATGAATGTTATTCAGGTTAGACTAAATACCTTTAATCACTCAGATCATATTTGTTTTCTGTTAGTGTCATTGAAAAAAGTAGGTTGTAAGGGCTTTCTGGGAGTCACCTACTCCAGCCTCCCGCTTGATGCAGTTAACATAAAAGCTGGATCAGGCTGCACAGGGCCTGGTCCAGTCCATGTTCAAAAATGTTCAAGGACTAAGATTTCACAGCCTCTTGTGGGAACCTGTTCCAGTGCCAGCTAAGGGCGGGGGGGGGGGGGAAATGTCTTCCCTTGATCTGCCTAACACCACTAATCCAGAGACAGCGTTTACTACTCACCTATCATCTGGTACTACGTTTAATTTGACATTCGAAGTAATTTTCCCGCTGGCTTACAACTCAATGTGAACTACTCTCAAGATCATCCTGTCCTCCTGACTTAAGCACATTTTCCTCAAAGTTGTTCTAGTTCAAATGTGGTCTTTTTCATAATGGGATTCAGGATATGGAAATGAAAACAGATGAAAAATTTGGATCAAGAGCAGCAAAAAGAGATAAAAACAAGTGAAAGACGAGGAATGGACTTACAAGCAATCAAAGAAAGCCTTAAACAGGTTATTTGGTGAAGTAAGAATGAAAAAGGAAGGTTCAAGGGCATATCCAAACAGCACAAAGGATAAAAGAAGATGAATTTGGGTGATTTAAGAGAATAAACAAAGGTAGTAGGAGTAAACAGTTTTAAGTACCTGGAGGACATTCTCTATTAGGATGCTGGACTTGAAAACTTGGGACTCTGAATGAGCTGACGACATGGTACTGATCTGAGATAGTTGAGAATATCGAAAGGTACACAGAGGTGTGTGTCTCAGCACCTGCTGGGGGTTAACACAGGCCAAGAGACCCTTACTCCCCATCCACATACACATTTTGATTATTATTTTTTAATTTACCCCATGCAACGCTACAGGCTTGGGGAGGAGTGGCTGGAGAGCTGCCCAGTGGAAAGGGACCTGGGGTGCTGGTTGACAGCCAGCTGAACATGAGCCGGCAGCGTGCCCGGGTGGCCAAGAAGGCCAACAGCGTCCTGGCCTGTATCAGAAATAGTGTGGCCAGCAGGAGCAGGGAAGTGATCGTGCCCCTGTACTCGGCACTGGTGAGGCCACACCTCGAATCCTGTGTTCAGTTTTGGGCCCCTCCCTACAAGAAGGATGCTGAGGTGCTGGAGCGTGTCCAGAGAAGGGCAACGAAGCTGGTGAGGGGTCTGGAGCACAAGTCTTATGGGGAGCGGCTGAGGGAACTGGGGTTGTTTAGTCTGGAGAAGAGGAGGCTGAGAGGAGACCTTATTGCTCTCTACAACTACCTGAAAAGGGGTTGTGGCGACGAGAGTGTTGGTCTCTTCTCCCAAGTAACCAGCGATAGGACGAGAGGAAATGGCCTCAAGTTGCGCCAGGGGAGGTTTAGATGGGATATTAGGAAAAATTTCTTCACTGAGAGGATGGTCAGGCATTGGAACAGGCTGCCCAGGGAGGTGGTGGAGTCGCCATCTCTGGAAGTGTTCAAAAAACGTGTGGATGTGGCGCTTCAGGACATGGTTTAGGGAACATGGTGGTGCTGGATTAATGGTTGGACTTGATGATCTTGAAGGTCCTTTCCAACCTTAGTGATTCTGTGAATTCTACTGTACTGTTTTTTTATTTTCCTCCTCACAAAGGAGAAAAAGCTTGTTTCACATAACCTATGCACCCCTGTATAACCAAAACCTACTCAAATTGCTATGCATTTCTGCCACTCACACTAGCATACACTGAATCCCACTTCCTGCACAAGGTAGCTAACGACAAAGATGCACCACACACTGGGAAGGCAGCAACCCTCCACTGCTGAGGTCTGCCTGTTGTCTTTAGGAAGGATGCATTAGTAACATGGAGATCATATATGACTCTGGGCAATACAATGTCATAAAATGGGTAACACTGATAAGCATGTATCATGAATTTTATCATATTCATCTACTTATCCTACTCCGTAACAGTAATTTTGTTTATTTCTTAAGGACAGCAATCCTTTCATGAATGACTTCCAACAGATTGAATAGAAAAAGGAGTTATTCCTAAATAGGAATTACTAGCATGTTTTATAAACACTCTCAAAACATTGTCTGCAAGTATTTGTAATTCATCTACACAGCATGTGAAATAGGGCTTCTACAGTGACATTACATTTTTTGTCCCTTTGGCCACTTCAACTTCCTCATTTTATGAACGATGCAAAGGAAAGGAACACCTGGGAACCAGTAAGTATGAAAGTTAATTTCAAAGAAATACTGACTATAAAAACGATGAGTTTCGACTCATCAAAGTTTAGTGTACTTTAAAGCAGGCAGGTGTAAGTATTCCTGTCCTAATGTCATAAGGTGATAGAAAAATAATCTATTTATTTTATCCTGGCTGTACTGAATAGACAAGGACAGAAGTCACTGTTTTCACATGCTGTCATGCTGCTGCACACCTTTTCATTTCTGAATGTTGTATTTTTTCCACTACTCAGAAGAAAATTCTCTTCAGAAGTAATCAGCATGAGTCATTAATGTATGAACTATGAAGATGCTTGCAAAACTTCTCTTTAGATTAAAGCAAGTACAGGCTAAATTTCAAGGCACTTTTTTTCACTATGGTTTAGTAAAGAGATGATTTAGATGTCTAGCACAGAAATGTGCTAGACTGATAGATAAAAGATCAAGAAAGACTTTTTGGTGAATATTACCAATTACTGTGTGCTAACAAGCTCTTTAAAACCTTCCCAGGAACAGCTGAAGTTTTTATACTTCAGAGGCAAGGATCATCACAGCTACAGTTGACTTCTAACAAACTTTGTGATATATTGACCCCAAACCCATCTCTTTGGATTCTTCAACAACGCTGGTTATAACACATTTAGTCTAAAACGCATGGGATGCATTTAGTGTAAAAGATAGTTCAAGGGACCATATCCGCCATTTTTAATGAATGAGGGTGATTTTGTAAAGTTGAACAAGGTGACAGTGAAAACAAATCCTACAATTGCAGCAAGTCCTTATATTTGTTTACAGGTATGACTGTTATGATCCTTACCATTAGGAGGATTTTAATCTACAATAATCGTAACACTTTGAGAAGGCTCTTGGATAACCAGTACTGGCAACTAATGCAAAGTGTATGTGCAGAAAAGCAAGCTTGAGTGCATGTGCTCAAGCTCCTTTGAGCAGGAGAGGAAACCAATCTGTCCATCCAGATAGATACGGAAGCGCAGAACAGATAATACAACACATCACAGAAATAGGCAATAAGATGGGAATGTAAAAACCCATCAACATACATCATCTGATCATGGTACAGTGTCATCTCCCAGCCTCTATTAGCTCTTCCTGCATCAGTGCAACTCCCAGACTCTTTATCCTGTTTATAATTGCTGATGAGCAGTAATAAGGCCTCCATGCCTCAGCTCCTGTCCGTTCCACTTCAGCGCCCACCTATTAGGTTATAACTTTTATTTACAGCCTTGCTTGATCTGCTCTTCTATTAGTACAGCTGGAAACTGAGCGGGGTGGGGGAAGAGGATGGGAAAAAAAAAAAAATAAGAACATCCCTAATGGGCACTATTATTGCCAGGGCTGGCTGATTTATTATGCTGCTCAAAGGCTTTTCTATCATCGCTTTCCTGTCAGTGAGAGCGCTCCACAAAGGTTGGATTTCTAACACAATGCCCTCCAGAAGTCAAACACTAAAGAACACCTTAAAAGTCCCTTGCAGCACCAGTGAAAAAACATACCTCAAAGTTGTTTTAATTTTATAAACCCCCTTCAATAATCTTCTGTAGATTTTTTGCTCAGGAGCTTAACACCTCAGAGCAATTAAAAAAAAAAAAAATCTAATTAGTGGTATACCAGGTCTTTTTGTCCTTACTCAACACAAAGATTGATAAAAAATGATCATACAAAAGTAATGATTTCTTGGTTTGGCTCTGGCTGAATATTTGTGTACTTCTGTTTCCACAACCTGTCCTCTTGATTGTACAGGTTCAGCCTCAAAGCATTTACATTTCTGGCACTGCTACGATCAAGCACACGCCTTGGTATAACAACATCAATAAACCCGAAACTTCAAAAGGACCATACACCTGCTTAACTGCTTTGCTCAAGCAGTGAAAGAATTATTTGCATCTTCTAGACTCAAATTTTAAACTAGAAAAAGCATAGAGCAATGAGACAGATACTGTAATCTCACACAATATAAATACCACCACACCCATGTAGGACAAATATCCTCATAAAATGTGAGCTATCTGCGCACGTAACTATATAAAATATTAAAGAAGCACGTTTCTCTTGACTGCTACTGAGAAATAAAGTACTTAAAAACTCACTGACTTTATGGATATAACGTATGAATTGATTGTATCATTATTGCATTTTATCTGCCTGTTTCTACGACCTTCTCTACCGCACAATTAAAAATTAACTGAGCGCACTCACACAGTTCCACTGATTTTTTCCAGGTTTCTTTAAGCTGCATGAAAATGTTTTAAAGTCTGGCTGTTTAGAATTGCATATCAAATCATCATTAAAGTTGTACAGCAGAAAGAGAAGAGTAAGATGCCACATAGTACTGCACTTTCACAACACAGGCACCCAATACAAATGCCCTACTGACTAGAGTAAGCCTCACAGTATCTGCCATCAATCATAACATTACCCAACCATTAAGAAACAAATCAAAATGCATAAGAAGCTACACACTAGGCCACACAGTCCCATCTTTTTTCCTACAAAATCTGCAGACCGCTGGCTCTCAAAAACCTTTGAGGCATCATCCAAACTAATGATTGCAAGGCTTTATTCATTCTTTTCATTATAATCCTTGTCCTATGGGCACGCTTTGGAATAGAAACGCTTTTTACCACAGCAATGATTCTGGTGAACAGGAGGAAGAAAAAACCCACTATTCGGTGTCATAACACAATTTTTTATCTGAATAGCTCCTCCAGCATGCAAGTGCATGAGGTAAAAAACTCTTTTTCTTGTAAGAGAACTTTTCCCGTGTCTTAGCAGATTTATTGTTTTGATCTTTCTTCAATGGTTACATTAATGCTAATAAAGTATGAAAGGTTTATGTCTTCCTTAATATCCTCCTGATGGGAACCTGCATACGAGATAAGTAGGTCAAATTTCTAATTTTCTGTCTCAAATGCTGATATAAGACAGACTTTAGGGAAAAACTATGCTTGAAGGGGGAAAAAATTAGAGAGATCAATTCCACCAAAACATTCGTCCTTCAAAGCTCTTCCAAACAGAAGAAATGTAGAATATTTAGAGAAAAGAGGCTTATATGCAATGTGTAGTATTGACAAATACTGCTTGTATCACTTAAATAGCTTCCTAGGAAGGGACACTAAGCTTAAGTGGATGCAGTGTGAAATATTCACCTACATAGTCTGCTGGTTATGCCTGAAGATGTCACACCATTTCTGGGTAATATTTTGTAGCCAATGTTTTCTTGTCAATTCCCATATTTATCTGGATACCCAAATGCAGGCATTGAAAACATGGTAATTTATTTAAAAAGAAAAGGTTTGCTGAAAATTCAAGCTCTGGAGAAGAAAACTGTAACTCCTGGTAACAGGTTTATTAGTGTAAGGGACTACAAACAAAACATGCAGATCACTGAGCAAATAATGTAAAAAACATTGGGGAAAATGAGGTAATATAAAATGATTAGGTTTAGTTGACTCAAGATGAAACTTGTGGCATCAAATTAAGAAAGTGTCCTTATTTTCTTGCTAAACACACCAAATGATTAACATAAAAGCATGTAGGGACCAAACATTAGCATAAACCAAAAATAAGAGAACTACTGAGCGAAGTTAGCCAACCATTTAATGGATGTTATTCAACACATCTAGTAGCTTCATCTGCTTTATTCTAAGGAGCTTTTACTGTTGCCATTTGACACCCCAAATACCAGACTTACTTGCCTTTTTGCTAATTACAAGCACATTTTTTTTAAATACTCATATAGTTCCCTCAGTTTTCAATATCTATAGCATCACAGAAAGCTTTTAAATTACACTGCAATGAAAACAAGAGTTAAACATTACAAAACCTACGTATAAAGAAAATACAATTTAGTTAACACCATGAGGAAAGCAGATTAGTTCGGAAGGGATACAGCGGCAAACATTACGTCTTGTTTAGGTGCCCCTCCATGGCTACACAGAAAAGAAAATCCAGTCTTCCTAATCTGTAGAAGTTGGATCCAGTATCTTCCAGTGCCAAACTTAGAGAGTTTGTTGGCAAACGATACTCACAGCATTGTCACTGGTTATCATGCAGTACTTGAAAGGTCTGCACCAAGTGCAGACTTCTCTTTAACCTTCCTTCACTGCAGACCAAGCCGACTTGCATCATCACACATCTGCTGCACACTAACGACATGCATACATGGAAAAACTATAGTTCAGCTAAACACACAGTAACTTTAAACACTTTTTGTAAGGATGACTTCAGAGGGAATATACCTTGAAATCCTGAAAGAGTAAGAGCCCTTAGTCAAACAGGAATACCCTTCCTTTCTGCACACTCAAAACAGCTCAACTGGCATGTAAATGCAAATATAGGCAAAAGTTATTTTGGAAATATAGACTGCTAGAGCATTACCACTACCCAAATGCCTGCCACTGAACTCCACAGGAGGTTACGGCCTCCCACAATGGTTGAAAGGATCATCTGAGCTCTCCTTAACCCATCCAAAATTAAAGTCTGAAAAAGATCTGAGCCAATGCGGGTAACTTGGCTGCCTGCCTGAATGAGTGCTCATACGATTCTTCGTGACAGATCTGCTGCAGAAGCAGCAACTTCAGCCTGGCAATGACCTAACGTCACTAGTAACACTAGCTCTGTGAGAGGTTATCCATCTATATCCTCCATGTAGAAATAAAGTCATTGAAAGGACCCAAGGCAGGTAAAAATGAGTCTCAATGCAAACATCAGCTGTATATACTGCATCTTCAATCAGGGAAAGCAAAGTCAATATACTCCAAAGAGCTTCCTACTCAATACTTTGCATTTAAAAGGAGGATTTCCAGAACACACTCACAATCATTAGATTTAAATCAAACCGATTACTCCTGTATTTCTTATGTTTACAAAGATTAACTGAAAACATAGTATACTTATGGAATTATGTTTAACAGGACTCTGACATGAACTACCTGCCATACAAATCCTTTTATATATACATTTCTGACAGCAAAGCAAGAGTATTTTCATTTGGCATTCACCAGATACAGTTACTACCCTTGACTATTAAACTATAACCATAGAGCTACATATCATGCAAAATCTAATTCCTTGACTCCCACAAAACACATACCTGAGTCGCAAGATCTTTTGGTTGGTGTGGTTAACGAGGCATGAGCTGTACCTGTGCATGGCCCACCTGGAGACAGAGAAGATCACATGTCTCAAAATACCACCTCCATTTAACATTTACAACAACATTAAGATTATACTTAGGAATATGAAACGCTGAGGAGCACTTGTCTTTGGAAAGCACATATGGAAGTAGTCTACTATTCTCAGTATTTCTTTCCAAAATTCAGTATTTCTTTCCAAGTCAAATCCAAATACATCTTGCACTGAAAAAATAGATGAGAAGCTGGGACAAGACGACAAGCTATGTTATGCTTTATAAACATTTCAAGAGGCCGTTTTAGGAAATTCCACACTATAACTGCAATTTTTCCCAGTGTTGACAAAGGTAGTCTTTATGTTGTAACAAAGCTAGAAACGTATATAAGTAACCCACAAGTAACACAAGGAACAAAGTGATCACTTCCCTGATGTCAACAGAAACCTCGTCACTGACTCCAGTGAGATAGCGGCTTTGCCTCTTACCTTGTTCTCATTATGTTTTCAAAGTGTGGCACAAGCATATGCTAACAAAGTCTTTCCATGTTTAAGTTTTTTTTATTGAACTCTGGACTCTTGCCCACTCATCTGGTATCTGCTTGGTAGCAAATTGCTTTCTGGCTTTTTTTTAACATGCATCATCACTGACGAGTTCTCCAGAGATCTTGTTAAAATAGCAACCAATTGAGTATACTCAGCAACTTGCAGTAAAAATAAATAAAAACAATCCATATAGCAAAGCCAAGACAAACTGACAGTAGTATTACCAGTGGTAATAACGCATGACAGCTTTGATAATTGGATATTATAAATTGGATGATGCTAGAGAGCCTGAAATTAAGTTAGATCTAGTAGAGTCTGGCTATCAAAATACCAACAATCAAGTTTGCACTGGATGACTGGTGATACAGTCGTACCATGCTGGCAATACAACAGAGCTTAGCATGACAGAATAACCTTTAACATTAAGTCTTCACACCCTGGAAAATGCTTTTTTCCTTATTGTTTTTTCAGTCTTTGCGCATCTGGAAAGCAGCACTGTGGCTTTGTCAATGTTTTTCTCTTTTCAAATATTTTCAAGTCTGGCCTGGTAGTAAACTGTTTCTTTTTGCTCCTTGCTAAGATGCTCCCCCCTCAAGTTTTTCCTTCATTTCTATTTTTCAGGAAGTATCAGGTGTTGGGTAACTTTGTCTACCCTGTAAAAGTCATAGCATTGTAACACTACAAAAAAAAAAAAAAAGAAAGAAAAGAAACTTCTGCAATTGGTAGGGAAAGATGTGAGGAAATTATTTCAGCGCATTTGATTTCAGTGAAATGCTCTTGGGAGCAAAGATCTCAAAAGTTTTACACTTTCAGTTTTCCAGAGAGGACTGATAAACTCCTTGAGTTTCCTGTTTTCCCAGAAAGTCCCTCCGGGAACATAACACCATTTCATAATGGTGCAACAGGTAACCACTCCTTTAAAGATTATGAATGCCAAGAAGCCAGTCAGTGTTTGGCCTGCAGGCAAACACTGAGGCTACTCACTAAGGCCTGGCCTGAGGTTAAGCTAAGTGAACAGGACATGGGAGGCTACCGAACACGGCCCAGGAAACGGCTGCATGGACAGGCAACAGCAGGAGTGGATGGCAGAAGTTACAGACAGTGCTGGGAGGGACGGTGGGATTTTGCAGGCTGGTAAGCAGGGAGCTGCTGAGAAATGGCTGAACTCTGCAGGTATATGGAGGAGAGCGGTGGGGTCCTCTCCGCAGAGTCGAGTCTGCATGCGAGAAGAGCCAAGCTTGCTTTTGGAGTGAGGAGGACTGGGAGGCGTGGGCTGGGTGCCTTCTCTGGGCAATGGGAAAACAGCCCAGATAGACGGATCAAGTGTCCTGGTATCGCCATGTTGGTGCCTGCTCCAGGCCTGACAGCTTTGGCAAGCAACAACTGCTTTGCAACAAGTAGAAATGGTCAAGTAAGCTCAAATAATTTTTTACAACATATCTTTTTCTAGGCTAGAATGTAAAAGAAAAAAAAAAAAGAAAATATCAGCTTTATCTATGTTAGTAATGCTATCATAAAAGATAGTGTCATCATTAAGATGCAACAGCACTTTAAATAATTTTAGTTACATTCTCCCAATTTTCACTGAATAGACATTGACAGGCATCATCACTGCGGACTATCAAGTAAGACTAATCCTTGCAATTATTGTACAGTAAATATTTACTCTAGTTGATACTTTCAGCATCCAACTAAGTAAGAGATCTTCATTTCTCACTCTCTTAAGTACAGTAAGTTGGTATGTATCCTGCACCTCCCTGTGTCAGAGTTTTTCTTTTCTTTAATCCTCCCTCATTAGGTATTACTTTCATATAGCTTTGATTTCTATAGCACAGCACCGGAGTTTCAACAAAGAATACCTTGGGATTTGCATGCACGTACACCAGCGCCTAATAACCAGCCAAGGCTGCATGTCCTTTGCAGCACTTCCTTCCTTCCACCATTAAAAATGTCATGCATAATTCAATACTATGTAGTACGGGCTTGACTGTGCAATTCTACATGGAAGTCATTATGTTGAATCTTTTGGTATACGTAACGGCTAATACAGGCATCTATGTATTATTTGAAACAGGGCAGCGTATTTCCCACAGCTTGATAAAAATTCTGCATGAAAGAAAAGGAAAGTCACATAACAGTAGAACACCAGTCGTTCTTGGCTATACACAAAGGTAGGCTTATCACTTAGCATAATTCAGGATATATCTGTACTTTCATTCCCCCAAAAAACAAGCGTTTCAAGGGAATTTAACTGCAGCACATAAAACGCTTCCATGCACAGTGAAAAGCCACACGTCTAGCTTCTAACATAACCCACAGGGCTGATAGACTGCTATTTTTTCTCAGCACAAACAAGAGATTAAAATGGAAGAATAAAGATAGCTTTCTACTCTCTAACCAATTAACAGATTAAACAATAGCTTCTGCTCCTATTTTTTTCCACTGTATGGTTTCTGGCATTTGCAACTCCTCTTCCAAACAAAAGCAGCCACTGCCCAGCAATAATGTAATAAGAGAGGTTGATCAAAAATGCAAAAATACTAAATGCTACAGAAGAAATTAGGAGAACTGTGAGAATTAGTGAGTTTGCAAAATAAAACACGGAATTAATAAAGGACAAAACAAGATCCTGGAACTCGAACATTATCATGTATTAAAACAAAAGTTCTTGTTAATGTAGCTGCTGTGGGTTTGGCTTCCAATATCCCTAACTTTCTGCCATGTACTGTTAATTGTACTTTAAATATACCAAATTGGAAAAACAGGTTCAAAACCAGTTTCTCTGCTAACTCTCTAGAGTAGTAAAATTTTATGTATTACTTGTATTTCTATGTATATGTTAATATTCTTATTGTTTACTATTATAGACTATTATAATTTCTATATGTTTAAATGGACCTTTAGAATGCCTTTCTGCACTGTCCACCTCCCTTCCTGAAAAACAGTAACAACTGCCAAGTAGCACCTGCCCTGCAGGACGTACCCTGAGTCAGGGTAACTTCTTATTTCCCCATCCTGAGGTCTTTGTAAAGTGAAGTGACTCCGCTCAGTCAGAACTTCCTTGTTCGAAGAAGTGCTAAGTTTGAACAAAGAGTACATGTATCGGGTGTATTTGAACAGCACTTGGAAGGACTTATTAAGCAGAGGAAGAGATGCAGAATGGAGTGAAACCGAGCTCGTACAAGAGTACAAAGCCCAAGATTACAATAATACACTGAAACGATTACAGATAACACAAAACCTGCAAGCCAGCTAATGAACTGACATGAAAAATAAGTGAAGGAGCCTGAATCTCAGTAACGCTTGATCGGTGACATCAGCATGTCCGAACGCTGCTTTGAGCTTTCAGTGCTGTGGTGGTTCCTTCCCAGAAAAAGCCCAGCAACTCCCCAGGTGCACAGGGGCTGGAAGAGGGTAGTAAGAGCGAGCTGGATTTCCTTGGACAGCAGCGTTGTAGCCAGGCCAGGAGAATTTCACGGCTATTTGCCATACAGGAAAGAACCCACCTTTCGAAGCCCGTCCAAACCAGTAATCTAGGTGTGCGTTTCCTCAGTTGGTACGGACATAATCTAATCAATCTACACAACTGACTTTGAAAACGATCATTGATTACAAACACCAATACAGAAACAAATGGGAACATAAATCTCCAAATTCAGTCTGCAGAGACAGAATACACTCTCTTTAAGGAAAAAGGGCAAAATAACTTTACAGCACTTAAGAACTGCTTGTTTGCTGCAGAAAGGATAAACTGCACGATAATTTGAGGTATATCATTACTAAACAAATAAGAGGATTATACCACATACAAACACATGCTTTTTAAATTCTAGTTTTACCAATCTGACATTATTTATTTTTGTGGATTTTTATCTACATGCAGCTTCTGTAGAAGGAACTGAAACCTGGACTGCTTTGCTGCTGCTGAGCAGCTGGTAAATTTAACAACCATAACAAAGCAAATAGACTGGGTTCAGATTCCACTTTTTTCCCTTCTTTGTCTCACACTGTTGCCTGCTTTTCCTCATTTTCCTCATTTTCCTCATTTGTAAAGTAGACATGATACTTTCCTACTTTATAGGTGTAAGTCGAAGGGTAAAAATGTGCTTTTGAAACCGGCAGTTAAAATACATTTTTAGAAATAATTTTTAAGTAACCTGAATAGCTGTGTAGCTCTAACCCACTGTTTTCTTATGTGACTGTGTTTCTGTTCCACGTTCCATGGAGTCCCTTCATTTTAATAAATGGGACCCTAGGATACACTGTCTACTCCGCAGTGTGAAGCGACTATAAATCAGAGGGAACAATTAACAGCGGTACTATTCCGCCAGTCTTCATTATGTTTCAAAATTATCATGCCACAGATGTGGAAAGAAGTGTTCATTCCATAAATTTATGTGCCAGATCTTTGCTTAAGATGTTAGAAGAGCCAGAAACATTCTTTAGATGAAACTGCGACTGTAGAGATTAGATTGAATCTTACAAAAAGATCCTCATGCCCTGAAATTACAATAAAGGCAACAATTCTAATAGACACTGTTTTGTTCAAATGTTTAACTGTCTACATGTTCTGCACTGGCATCTAATACTAGTGGCATTTCTCAAAAGACAACTCAAATAGCCCACAACTCAATCTGGTTTTATATTTGGAAGTATTCTTGCAAATTTCCAGAGAAAAAGTGTTTGCATCAATACTAAAAAAAATAGGTATTTTGTGATCAATATTAAAGAAAATCCACGTTTGATGATAATCCAAATGAAAAACCAAATTACTGTTAATTTTAACATTAAAAACAGTACCAAAAGGCTATTTGTACATAGCATCTAATGAAAACAAAGCTTAAAAAAACCCCCAAACCTTAAGATGTAAACCACCTTTTACTACTATTTAATTTAATAAAAGAAAAAACCTGAGAAAATAGCTAGTTCTTATTCTGTGGCATAGAAATCCAAAGACAACTGTAACATAGAATATGGATCTGGCTGGTTTTTGCTATTAGAGGTGTGTTCCCTCTTGCTTTGATACAAGACACGCAAAATTGAGTACAAGAAGAAAGAACACATGACAAACTTTTGACTTGATCAGGAAAATTAGAATTACTCATCATCACCAGCACCTATCTGCAGCCTTCTCAGTTACGATTGGGTACAGGTTTAATTGCAATATTAAAACATGTGCATCAGGTAGGCTAGTTTTGTAGCTCAGCATAATTTTAACAGTTACTGCATTCTTTTGGATTGGAGAAAACCGTACAAATCGATCTCATCAGGTTAGCAACAAAGCAAATTATTTTCCACAACAATCTGTGACAAGCAAGACAAAAATAGGCAGCTAGCTTGCTCTGTTTGTGTATTTAATACTTTATAGAAGTAGGCGTGCATATAACTTTCAGTCAGAGATGAGCCAGAAAAGAAAGTTCTCCATTGTCAGAATTAGAAAAAAAGACAGGGTGTACAAAACTGACTGCTACTGCAATGAACGACTGAATTCTCAGAGCCAGGACACTTAGAAAAGTATACAATGGATAGCATCCAAGAGCAATTGCCATTTTAAATATCACTGTCCTTACATAGGAGGCACAAAACACAATTAAGGATATCACAACAATAATTCAAAATATGAAGTAATTTCAGAGCATACATAGGAAAGCTGTCATCTCTGACTCTGCTTACAAACCCAGGCAAAATGCAAAACCTGTGAAGTCGTTATAAAGTGGTAGAAACCTTTTGCATAGTGTCAGAGAGAGGGGCATTCAACAAAAAAGAAAGAAAAGAAAGGATGCACTTGTTCATCCATTTTTCATAAGGTTATGTTGAAAAAACTGACATAAGACTTTTTTTTTCTAAAGACAGAAAAAATATCGCTACTTTCTAGTACTATAGCCTGTGTGGCTTTTTACAGTCATGCTTCAACAAGCCATGAAATTCAGAGTATAAACATCCAATAGGTGCAGCAGAAAAAAAGAATCTCTCATCTTTCTGCCAGAGCTCTTTTACAGAAGCCTGGTGCATCGCTGTCTCAGATGTAGCACACTTTATGTACATAAAGTAACTTCACCAAAGTAACTTCATAATCGGGGGTTTTCAGTGCTTGCAGCACATGCAAATGCTTAATAAAATAAACAATGCTTTAAAGCATTCTTCAAACTTGTCTTGCAAATTTCAGTGTTTGAGATAAACTAATGATGTTTTAAGCACTTGACATGCAATAGTTCAAATTCTGGATGATATACAATAACTAGGCAAAATTTACAAACATTCAGTCCTAAAAATTCGTATTTAAGCATCTAAAATTCAGCACACACAGAGGTAAGGTGTGAGTAGTGATCACGACCTTTTTCTCGGCTGAAATCTCCAGTGTATTTTTTTCCACATTTACAGCAATATCTCAGATCGTTGTGTATCTTTGTGTATTATAAGATAAAGTCTTCAGTGTAGAAATGTAGAGCATCTAGCTGTTCTAGAAACATCAGATATTCCTTTTGTCCTTTTAAAATTGTAGTTCTTACTAATTCAAGGAGGCCAGGAAGAGCTAAGCACATAATGAAAATAAAATCCTGTCAACTGAAGCCAAGAAGTACTGAAATACCAAATCTGATCCAGGTGCCAGAGTCTGAGTTGTTCACATTGACATTTCTCCTGTCATATAACACGAGTTTTAAACCTGCACAGCATCAGCTTTAGGTCTACTCATACAGTGACAGAAAAATAATGTGACAGCCCCAAAGAAAGCAATGAAAGCCTGAAACTAAGCAAAATTATTCCACATGCAGTGTGACCTTTTCTTTTCCAAAATACATAGAACATTCCTTAATAAGCTAATTTTTTTAAGGAGTGCTGGTGGCTGGAGGTAGAGAGAGAGAAACAACGGCCACTGTCAAATCACTTTTTTCCTCTCTGTTAAAAAATAAACAAAAGCCCAATACGAAAAGGAAATCTTTGACAGAGCAACCAACTTGTGTGGTGACTGACACTGAAATAACTACCATCAGGACTTCCTAAATGAAGGGAGGAGATAGAAGGGAACAATGAGAACAGATGAAAACTACACAAGAACTTGAACAGAGAAATTTATCTGCACATAAAGCAGCAGAAGAACAAAAGTTAGACTGGTTTAACCACTTGTTAAGAAACAGATCATTAAAATCCATACAAATCTAGACTTAGTAAAGCTATACCAACATCAATACACTCCTTGTCTGCAAAAGTTCATTTAAGAAAACTTACTGCAGCTGATGAGACCTGAAGGTTCCGGATAAAAAAAGGCAACTGGAGAAGCATGGGGCATAGAGGGAGTCTTAGAATATGAACACTCCCCCCGCTAAATTGCAACCGCATTTTTTGGAAAATTGGTGATAAGTATTAAAAACAAAACACATGTGAATGAGGGAAAAAACACCTCCTGAAGCTTGTGTCACTGTCTCTGGGCATAAATCTTTAACACCTTTTTGGTGACTGTAACTGTTAAAACTGAGAACCACCTTTCATCTACTAGAGAGAGAGATTCTAACCAAAGCAGCCACTGGCGTAGGTGATTGATCAGAACTGAGGGTGGCAGGAGATGGAAAGTCACTATAACCTGGTTGTGTACATAAGACACTCAGGAATGCAAATGCAACTCTCACAGAAAATCACAGCAGTAACAAAGAAAGGCAATACGTGCACCTTGTCAAACTGAACTCCTGTAAAACCCAGTCCGAGGGACTTTGCTCCTGTATCATTCGTTCTGTGTTAAAAAAGGAAATGGCTACTTATAAACAAGTACAAAAAACCCCCTCATTTTCTCTGACACAGAATACGAATCTTACCACATGAGACTTCTATGGTTCTCTTCAGTTGTCGTAACATGAATGGAATTTGTTAATTACCTAAATAACTCGCTGCAATTCTGTCCAATCTGTTTACCCTATGGACTCAAGTACTATGGCAAATGCCTTGATGTGAGACTCTTCTCAAAAGCTTGAAAGGGAAGAGAGGGGAGTGGAATGCACCATGAGAAACCTTCCTGAGTACTCCAATTGTTCCACACTTCGACAGGGATTACCATAATGTTCCCATACGTAGATTTCAGGTGAATTACCACAATTCTATTCATAACAGCACATAGCTGTACATAATCACCTGGCACTGCAAAATACCAGTCTTTGAAGAACACAGCTGTAATGAGAGCAGTGCATGTTTTATAGAACTTGCTGCAAAATAAATAAATACTGCACAGAAAAAAAGACACCCTCAAATTAAAACCAAAAAGACATTTAAAGTTTGGGCATTCTTCATTATGGGAAAGAATATTCCCCATTGAGGCCATTATCCATCAGAAAAGCTCCATCTGTGTATAATTATTTCTGATAAATGATATTAAGTTTCATTAAAGAGATAGTGGGTATGTGAGAGAAGACAGAGAGAGCTCAAGCTGTAAATAAATCTCTCCACTGTATTTCACTTAAAATCACCCCAGCAGGAAGTCATAAAGAATTTTTTTAATAGGTAATATTTTCAAATGCTCTGCAGACTGTGCTGCCTAATATCCATCACCTTCAGTGTATGTTCACTAGCTTACAGCAATTCAGGATGAAGGACACTATTTAATTTCATTCCCTCCTTCCCATCCCTGTAATGACCTTTCCACTTACCCCCAAGTCCTTCTCAGCCACAACAGAAACGTTTCGTTGTATCACAGTTTAATTCCTAACTGAACAAATTTTCGGAAAACCTGACCCAGTAAGCACCAGAGAAGCACCCTGCAACACCAAATAGTAGATCCTGGCTAATAAGCCAGCAGGGGTGCTGAAGCCCCCTGCCCTGTGAAGGCCCAAATGCGTTGCTGAAGCGTAATGTTTTGCTGAATTCTGTAGAAAGGTTGTTTTAAGGCCTTGTTTTTACAGCAGACTACAGGTTTCCCCCTGAAGAAGCAGTGGACAGAAGGAAGAGATGATGGGTGGTCAGCAGCAACTGTGTATGCGAAGGAGAGACAAGAGTTACACTGCAAGTTTACTCTTATTACAAGAGCTGGTATCAAAACGTTCACATTTGAACTGTGCTGTATTTCTGACAATACTCTCACATACAGGTGGAAAACAATAATGAAATTTAAAAATTTTATTTTATATATATATTAAATATATATATATTATAAACTACCACAACCCCAAAATGACACTTTGTGCTTTGTCCACAGCCAATCTGCCCAAGTAAAAAGAGTCTACATATCTATGAACAGAAGAAATACTTCATCAACTCAGCAAAACCAGCCTGTGCAAATAGATAACACAACTGAAAACAAGTGTAGCATATCAAAGATTTTTTAACCCCAGTGCTTTGTCAGCATTGTTATTTCCAGCAGTTGCCTCAATGTTCAAGAACCAGAGCAGCTCTATCAGATCCCCTACTAAAAAAATTAGCATGTTTTTCTTGCAATATGTATATCTACTTACCAGCCAAGATGCACAAGCAAACTCAGTTCAAAAAGGATTCTCTCCGTAAAGCATCTTTCAAAATAAAGCTACAGTTGGAGGAAAGTGAAACTACAAATTGAACAGCTGACCTAAGTTGTACAATGCAGATTTTAAAACTCTCTATATTAGACATAGAATACATAGGCGAGGTTTAGAGTAACTTAAAAGATTATTTTATCTCACTGTGTTTGCTAATCTTCAACATCGTAGCTTACCTTCAGGGAGAGTTTTTGCCTTACTGAGTTCAAGAAAGAAGAAAGATGGGTCATGAAAGAAGAGATAGATTACCACATGAAACTTAAGTTTTATGCAAGTAATCTAGCAATCTAGACAAACATGCATTACAGTATGTGCTATGTGCAACTGCCATTATTAAAAACCAAAAGGTTTTAAAGTAAAAATTTAAAAGACATTGGTGTTTATCCTAGAATATATATATCAATTTACCAGCAATGCGAGAAAAAGTTTCTCAAAGCTGTAATTAAATTGTATACTGCAGTTCATACAGCTGTAAAGTTAGTTAGAAACTCCTGCAACCCCTTTAACTTGTTCTTCAGTTAAAACCATCAGTGTCTATTTTGTGAATAACTTCTAACCTTTCCCTTTGCCCCCCTTTTTTTTAAAAGAGAGTCAGTAAAGCATAAACCTGAGAACAAAACAAAATGTTTATGCTTCCTGTGCTGTCACTTAAGACTTGTGCACTTACATTCCTCTTTGCTTGGTGAAGTTACATTCAGTTCTGTCAAAAGTTGCTGGTTGGAGTTAGCGGCCTGCGTGGTTAGAGAGGTATTGCTGTTGTCATTGTTCGTTTCCCCAGAGAACAAATCTGTCTGGCTGTTGCTTGTGCTGGGAGTAGAGTCATCATCTGGCTGCTTCTTCTGGAAATCTATCAAAACCAAGATTTCATACGTCATCCCACTTGCTCAATCTAATCATCTAATGTTATCCAAACAACCTGAGCATAACAAAAATAATCCCATAACACTGCCAAAGGTATCGTCATTCTGCTCATTAGTACCTTTCATACAACACAAAGTTAAAGTAGCCTTCAAGTTTTTATTTCAGATTTAAGGTATCTTAAAAGAACAACAAACAATTTCAGGACTACACAAAGTTCTTGTTTCCACAGCTGTTCAAGAGCATCCAAAGCTTACCTCTGTGTGTAACAGCATACAGCACATAGCATCATTTCAAAAATAGGTCACACAAAGCACGTACAAAAGCATGAAGGAGCAAACATCCAATGAGGGAAGAACTAAGGCATGTAACACAAGTATAAAGAAATGTTACACTTCTCTAAAAACAGTACTTCTCTCTGTTGTTTTACAAAATCCCACCTGTAACAGTTTTAGTGAAGACAACTATGGTCCCAGGTTAGGATGGAGGAGCTGGTGGGGATTTGCATCACTTGTTTGATGGGGGTTTAGGGGGTCTGTGTGTGGTTTGTTTTCCTCCTTCCTATTTACTTCACTTACTCCAACATTGGTATTAAAAGTTTCTCACTGATCTAAGACCACAGAGTTAGATATGGGAAGTAAATCCCTACAATACATTAAAGCTATTGACAAATCATTTGGCTTCGAAGTTTTCCTTTTGTTTTCTTTTTGCTCAGCAAGTGCAAAGTTACGCCAAGTCTCCAAACTGCCCTCATAGTCCAAACTCTAAGTCTCTGATAGATGCCATCCTCAGGCTTACCTTGCCTCCAAACCAGATTCAGGCTTGAGGAGAAATACTCTCTTCCTTTTTAAGTGCATATCCTCCCTTGAGGATGCACACCCTCCCAGGGTCCTGATACCTCATTAACTACAGCATTTGTCTCGGTTCCTACCAGCTACGTTACTGGATTTCAGTCCGGCACAGCTCTGCCACTGGGTACCCCTGGGGAACACCCATCCCAGCCAAGTGGATGTTGGTTTGCTTAACACCCAGTTACTCTCACAATACAAAGGCACCTCTTCCTTGTAAAGACACAGTTGAAGATGAAGTGCATCACGTCTTGGTATTCCTAAATGCATCTTTTTAAAAAATTACATACAAATGCAGAATTTATTCATTACACACCTACATAAATCAACAACAGTCACTCATTATTGTGTCACAACAGAGAGGAAAACAGAGCAGTCCATTAATATTTGCAGATGATGACCTGTTAGAAACATGGGTCTCCAACATGACTCACTAAGATTGGGAAGCACTACAGTCAGACAGTCCCTAAATGCTGATTTAGGGTCTAAGTGATTTGCCAGAGAAATTTAAGCTGTAACTTCTGCTGCGGAAGAGTCAACCAAAAATCCAGCTTGGAGAGGAGCAAGCTCAAAGCCAGGGAGGATGAGGAGGAAGGAGGTCAGGCAGCCAGGAAATCATCCACCTCCACTACACAGCTCTGAAAAATCAGTGGCATGCTCTTTGTCAGGGATGAGTTACTGGACCCAGAATGATATCCTACTCAGGCCTCACTAGTTATCAACAACGTTTCACCCAAGTTGGGCTCCTGGATATTATTAGCGTGTTTGCGCAATCAAGAAAGCTTCAAGCACTTGGGGTTCTGCACAGGCACAGTCAGACAGCTGCAGCAATTGTTACTGGAGCCACCACCCCAGAAGATACCCAACTCTCCACCTCTCTACTGAGGCCACAGTCCTGTCAGAATGGGAGCTCACAGCTGGAGGTGTTTTGGGAACCACTGGTCTATAAATAACCAGTACAGAAAATAAATGAAAATCTCACATGCTGCCTACAAATATAAAGTGGCTGCAAAGTTTCTAAGTGTTTTACGTGAGATTGCATCCAAGTCAGTGCACAAAAGAAAAAGCTGTGCTGTGTGCGTGTATCAGAAATAGGAGCAACTCCGTCGTGAAGGAGAAGAGCAAAAATAATGGTTATGCTCAATATTATACACTCTGAGCAATCTAAAAAATGCATTAAAAAAAGAAAGGGTAGAGTTACAGAACCGCAAGAGATACTATGAAATATATTAAAATTCAGCAAGTTAAAAAATCTCAGCCAGTGTATTTTCTTTTTGCTAGATCGCTGCAAATACTTTACTCAGGCTGCACAAGCTCAGTGTCACCCAAAAAAGGCATTTACAGAGAAGCGTAAAACATTGTTACAAAATGGTCTATATAATAAAAGTCCTGACAGTCCTGTAATGATAGTATGGTAAGTACTAGTGCTACACTGTGTCTCCCAAAGCTGCAAGCTTAAGAGCACATTGACCAAGGTAGTAGTGTTTTGGGGTTTTTTTGTTTTTTTTCCCCCCCCCCCCCCGAAAAACTATTTACTTTTGCAAGCTATTGATAAACTCTCCAACTTCAAAGAGAGCATAAAAGGCTATCAAAAATGGCCATTCAGCAATAGCATTTCCCAACAAGCTCCCCAGTGAAACAGTTCAGAGCTGTCACACAGCAGTAAAATCCATCATGGCAGTTAAATGCTCTTTGCCTTCAGGAATCCAGGACCTTGTGTTCAGAACTAACTTTTATTCAGACTGCAAACCAATCAACTTTCAAAAAACTCTTAGCCTATCCAGTTGTGTGGAACCTGGGAACACCTCCCGTCCCCCTTTTTTAACCACTTTTTCACTGCAGACAAGAGTACTTGAGGGAAGTGTTGAGATTGCTGACCTCCTGCACCCGAGACATGCTCACTGTAACTGAAGTTGTACCGCTTGCGTACACTACAGCAAATTATTAACAGCTGCCTTAGTAAGGTGGTGTCAACAGCAACACAGGACCTACCCAGTAACATAGTTTATATAATAAATTTGATCTAAATTATCAACAAGTTTCTGAAATATTGCTTTATGATTGCCCAGTATTTATCTGGTACAAATACATTATCTAATGACATACTGGATGAGCTGTCTTGTATTTCTTCTGTGTATCGGTTGATGGCATTTGGCTTCTGTTAGGCAGGATTCTCAATAACACAAAAAACTTGCAGATCTCCCTCCAAGCACAATAAAAGCTGGCAAAAATTACAGGAGAGCTGTATCTGAATAAATCTAGTTAAGCCTTAACTGCTTAACAAATAAAAAACAAAAACAATACAGGCAACACCCTGGCAAGTTTTGAAGGGGAGGCTTTGTTCTGATTAAAATCAGAATGTAATTCTGTTGACAGAAAAATGACCTTTCCTCGTAGTCTCAACGAGTTAAAAACTGAACTTAAAAAGTGGGCAAAACATTAATCATAATTTCCAGAAGTTTCTATTTAACTAGAGATGCGTGCAAACCACTTTCATTTAAATTATTTTTTTCCTTTCTTTTTGTTGAGACTTTTACAATGCTAGCAAAATCCGTGCCAAAATGCACAATGACTGACCAAAAATCCATCAAATCCTGTGTTTGCTTTCCCAGATAATGAAATGCAACTTTGTAACTTTTTACAGAAACTTCAACTAGTACACAGGTTTAGTGGAAACAAACTTTCCCCATTTGGCAGAAACTATGTTTTCTTTTTCTCCTCAACATTGTCCCAGCTTCTCCACCGCCTTCAGGTTTGGGCTTCTTTTTTCAGTAGTGGTGTATTTTTTTATTATTTTTTTAACGTGCAAGATATCCTGGTGTTAGTTACAAGGTGGAGCCAGCACCAAAATAAGAAGTGAAAATTAGCCATTTCCTGCATGGGGGAATAACAGAAGGAAGTATCTATCAATAAAATGCATGAAATACATCCAATAAACTATCACTGCGTGGTAGAGAAGCTGCTAGTAGTAAGCAGCAACACCGCCAGTCTTCTAGCTCCAAAATCCTTTTGCTTTGTTGAGTTCCAGGGTTGCACCCAGCATCTCAGCTAGCTGAGCAGGAGCAAAAAATCTTGGGCAGGGCTCTCATGCACTGGATGTTAACAGCAAGAGGGTTATTATTGTTTTGTTACTTGGGATTTCTCCGTAAAGAAAACAATGACTATGTGCATATATAGACATGATACAAACACTTCATATTCTGTATATACAATCAATTCAAATAGTTTAGACTAAGAGAAAGGCAAGAAGTCAGATTTGTTTCCAGACTTCAGAAAACAAGCTCTTTTGCAAGACAATCTTTTGTCCATTTGTATTCATAAAATCACACTGATAATGAAAGCCATTACCTTTAGAGCTTCCAATTCTAACCCATAAAACCAGAGGTGTCACGCAAAATCACGTCTTCTGCACAGGACTAAAACTCCCTTGTATACTTTGGTCCAGTTACTGTTACCAGGTTGGTGTGAGCAACGAGAAAGAGCTCATCTTCCCAGTCTTAATTTCACCCGATACCTCAATATCAAACTAATAAATATTTAGAACACCCTACCTCTTCCATCACTAGAAGTACTCCCGATTCCACGACACAAAAAAAATCAGACAGTCCCAATTCCAGTATTTAGTTTACTTTAGCCATCAATACCCAACAAAATACCTAAGGAAATACTGAGTCCCCAACTTTTGCTTCCCTGTAAGGGGTCTGTAACTAAGCAGGGAACAACTCTTCAGCTTCTGGCAAGTAACTTCTGTGATTACAATCAGCTGAAACTTGAGGTAAAGGTGAATACGAGCAATATCAGCACGTCATAAAGCATTTTATTCTGATATGGACAGGCATGTCAAGATATTACATGAAATTACATAATACTAAGCCAGAGCTTCTTCTCATTTGCACTCATGCTACGGTATAAGAAATCGTAACATTTATGAGCTCTCAAAGGGTTTCAAACTTAAGCTCTCCATTTGGTTTATTTTAAGGGTCAAGGTTACAAACACTTCCTATTCCCTGGTCTGTAACAGATGTTTTCATTAATAAAAAATGGGTTCATTCAAATAAATTATGGATGTTGCAAAAAGTGTCAGAGTAAACATCATGCTAAGAGGAGAAAATTAGAGTCTTTCAAGTAATTATTTTGGTTGATAAGCAATATTACACCATTCCTTTATTCTTCAGTCCTACAGCTCCTATAACTTAGCAGTGTGAACTAGCAAAAATGTTATTTGGAGAGTGTTGGCTTCTTACACTGCATTAAATGCACATTTGCACATTTTTTATTACCACAGCATTTTTTTTACAGAGCATTAATTATTGTGTTAGTGTCACATCAAACGTCTACTACTCCATTAGTATCCCAACATACACAATAGATTTTTACCTTACTCTAGTCTAATAAGAAGTTCCACGCTTAAAACAAGATGCATTTTGAAAGTACTCTATGGGAAGCAGCACAAATATTATGACATTGAAACTGCTACAGTGAAATGTTTATTTTAAGTTACTGAATCATTTTTTTTCTTCACATGCCTGGAAAAACTGTTCATATATGACCGCGGAATAGTACTGTAAGTACTAAAGATTTTATTTACTTATTTAATGAAAACTCTTCACTGGACTTTTCTGGTTCATAGCTCACTGAAGGCATTTCAGGTGTCATTCATATACAACTACATTGTGCATAATAAATTAGCGTCAAACGGATAAAACCTTTCTTATAAGTAGAAATCTGAATGCAACCTAACACTCTAATAATGGACTGGCAATAAAACTCCACTTGGGATGAGAATTGGTTGGGTTTTTCTTTTCTTCTTTTTAAATAAAACACAGACAGAAGGATGTACTAGCCCACTTGCAGAATACAGATACCCTGCCTTCAGGGGAATGCACCATAGAATTTGCACAAGCATTTGCATTAGGAGAAGCCAACCAAAGTAATAAAATGGAATCAGAGGTAAGTACTGTACAAAATTATGTTTATAAATATATAAACAATATATAACATATACACATATAAAAAAGTCATTTCTTAATAAATCCACAATAATAATAGCAACAATAGTTAGATGAATTGAAAATTAGAGTGGAGACTACAAAATAACTATTGCAGTATATTCTTGTATTAGCTATCAGCAGAGCTCATCACTTTCAGAGTTAAGCACAAAGTACAGGGAGAATTAACAAACCAGCAAAAATATTGGAAAGATGATTTTCTATACAACTGAGCTTTATTTAGAATTGTGAGCACATGTGCTACAGGAAAGCCATTCAGCTCTTAGTGTTTTTATTCATAAATACAACTTTTTCATTTAGAAATTAGTTCTTTATGCTCAGTTATCCTTCATGATTCCTACACTTTTTGAAATGGCAACACATTAGTAAGAGTTTCAAATAACATTGTGATTTCCATGTTGCATATACTGAGCTTTTCATATACATCTCATTTCCTTTTCAAATAAGCAGAAAAAATACTAGAAAAAGGACAAAATAAACATAAAATAAGAAAGATGGATCTGCAAGCGTGGTAAACAGTTTTTTACAGCGAGAACATGGCTGCAGTTACATGTATTTATCAGTCAGGAATTAGGATCAAGTCGTATAACATGACTGCCATATTCATAAAATTACTGGGATGTTTAACATGATCAAGATTTTTGGGTTTTGGGTGGGTTTTTATTGTTTGTTTGTTTTCCCAGGAAGTCTGATGACATTGTCTTTTGAGGCATTTTCTCTCAAAAAAAAAAAAGATACCCCTTACTTAAATGTGAAATTCCATAATAGGCCTTCCTTCTCCTGGCTCTATAAAATTATTCTCCCACAAAGTTACACAGGAAGCTCCAGATTTGACTACCAGATTTTGCCTATCATTTAGCAAGAAAATTAACGAATAATTAAGAAACAAAGGCTACCACGACAACAAGTATAACATTATTAAAGATTACCTTCAACTTAAGATCCAGGTCATTAATAAATATATATGCAGGCATCTTTTTAAGGAAGAGAAATGCAGTTTTGTACAAAAGTGAGTAGACGAACCTACAGTAATTGTATTAACCAGGCTTATAACACCTTACATGACTGCCATGAAAAAAGTTGCTATTTTTTACAGCACGTGATCCCACCATCTCCAAAGTAGCTATGAAATCCTGGATTGATTAAAAAAGAATTTCATTATCATCTACAAAAGTATCCTCTGAGAGCAGCTTCCTCACAGAACAAACACTCCTTGCCCTGCCTGACAATAACAATTTGCTTACCGTAGCTATTTCAGTACTGACCAGGAACAAGGTCACTGACACCCCCTGTAAATAACATTTTAAAAACCCTTGTGTCACATTTCCTATTGTTACTTAAAGTGGCATGCTTACATTATTTCAACTTAAATTTCACTGTTCTATAAAACTCACCAACATAAAAAGGATAAATATTATTTCCTGTCATCACAGGATCCCAACTACTGAAGCTATAAAGAGTAAACTACTATTTTAACAATCCACTTTAAATTTTCTGTTACAGAATCCCTCAGGTCCACAGTTAGCATTCATACTTGAATTCATTACAGAGCATATACGGTGAGAAAGTACTATATAAGGGCACTATTACATTGCAAAACCTAAAACCAATAAGGGGCTAGCTATATAGCACCTGCATCTGACAGTGAAACTAGGAAATTAAGACAATTTATTACCCAACTAATTAAGACTGCATGGATTCTTGAAACCAAATCAAAGGATATTGTTAATAATCCAACCCAAGGGGAAAGAATGAACTTTAAACAAACTGTGGAAAACTAAGCAACCACTCCTTGATCATGACTACAAGACATATTTTATTTTTCAATGTAGAGTGGGAATTCATTATGAAGAACATCTACCAAAACAGATGACTAGTAAAACACCAACCGAGTGGGCAGCTTGCCATGGACTCTTACATGCTGCAACTGCAAAAGATGGCAAGGACAATAATTTGACCAACTCTAGCTAGAAACAAGGAAAGAAACTCTGGTAACCAACAGCCAGGAAAAGTAAACTGATGTAAGGTTATGGAATTAATCTATAAATCTAACTGACTGCAGCTATTTGAAGGATCCATTTGGTACTTAAGGAGAACAATTATTTAACATCATCTGAGGGTAATGCAACAGTGGAGATAACAGAATTAAATATAGGAAAGTTTAAAAAAAAAAAAGTACCTGGGGAAAACATCTAAGCAGCTGTGATCTACAGAATTTATTCTAAAAGAAGACTTGGAAAATGTGTAACATTAGCATTTCAAAACAGCCAAAACAAAATTCTAGAAAATACACAAGTGTAAGTTTAGAACTGACTAAAAGCAGCACACAACCTACAAAAAACTGCACCTCTATCACTCTCCTAAACTTCTGTATCTTTCTCTCTAAAATTATTTTAGTACTAGTACCCCCTTATGAAACTAAACAAATTAATAGGAAATGTCCCACTTCAAATTAAATTCACAGTGATGACATATCAAAATATATACTCCTAAAGGGGGAAAAACATTCATTTTGATTAAAAGAATCTGATCCGTAAGTCCATAAACCGAGCACTTTGCAACAGCAGCGAGTCATACAAAGTAAACTAATGAAGTGAACTTCTCGAGGCGCTTTTGTAATAAACGCGAGGTCTTGAAAATGGGACTGTTAACTGATAGAAATAGAATTTAATTACCATTCATATTTACTCTGGACACTTCATTCACCAGGCACGTAGGAACTAATATTGTTTTAATAAAAGAAGTGTTTCAATTAGCTTTTCTTGTACTGGAGCTATCTTTTAAGTCACCTTATCATGCCCTTTCCAATACCTAGAGAGAACCCTCCAATTTCAAAACGCATGTCTATCATTTCTTAATTAATTCCTCCAGTCTAATTTATGCGGTTCCAATTAAAGTCAACGCTTGCCTCATTTTCTGTCAATAATAGTCACATTTATAGTTCAAGCATTCCCAAATATTTGACTACACTATAAATCATCAGGACTTTTACAAGGGATAAAAGGCCTCTACAGTAAATTCAACCTTTCTAGTACTAACCCACAAACCCCTCATCAGTTCCCTCTCCCTCGTCTCCAGTTAAGGCACCTTAATAACTACCATTACCGAAACTCTCAAAACATCCCTCAGAATTACTCATTTATCAGACTCTTTTCCCCAATCTCCTTTGAACAGCCCAGAGGCAGATCTAACAACTGTTCTGGAAGAGAAAGGAGAGCAAGCACTCTAATTTCCTGGCCTGACTTCCCCACAGCCAACCCAACCCTTTGAAATGTGTCTGTTAGGAAGTATTTTATCGCTGTTTAGGTTTTACCACCAAAGCAATGAATGACGAGGTGAGGTATAAAGGGTGAGTTTTTTCCCACTCTTCCCAACCTTACTGGAATCTGATGCTTCTTGTTGTAATAAATATCTGCCTTTCTTATGCAGTAGCTAGAGAAAAGCGTGGGAGAGGAAGCTCCAAGTCTTACAGTCCTCAGTTGTGGGGGCAAAAACTTTGCAATGGTTGGAGTTTATATGAGCAGTTTGTGACTGCAATAACCTACAATAACATGAAAAAACACGGGTCATGTTTTAATCACACAAGTAAGAAAGCTCACTGGAAACTCATCTCACACCTTTGTGCCTTAGCTTCAAGCTCCCCATTTTACTAACTTCCCAAGGGAGTCCAGGAGCTTAAGGGAGTAGCTGTAGTCTCCCACTTACCACCTCCCCCACCCTATTCTGTCATCACACAGAAATGCAGGAGAGCAATGTTCAACCTGACGACAAAAAACTGCAGAAGTTCAAGGATCAAGGAAAGGAAAGTTGATCTAGATTTATGAATCCAAAAGGTCAAACACAGTAAACTCTCAATAGATGCAGCTGCTGCAAACTGCGTTACATTAAATTCGCACTTATGGAATGCTGGCTCAGAAATCCAGTATCAACTTAAGCACCCCTTACTTATTTTCATCAAACTTGAAATGGATGTATTTCTTTCCAGTCTTTTAGGAACAAAAATATGAATACGTGCGGATATCAAAGAACACCTACATAAAATAAATATTGCTTAGGCCTCTCTATGAGCAACAAAACATGCCGAAATTTTGAGTTAATAAAAGCAATTTTTTTCCCCTACTTATTAAAATTATATTCTAGAAGAAGATAGTAGAAATGCTGAATTCAAGCCAATGACAACACGCATTTTCATTACTAGCCAATTAATCCCAAAGAAAATAGACGGAGCACATATCAAAATTTGAAATCAGTATAAAATGGCTGCAAAAATAAATCATCTAGTGAGGTCATGTCTAAAGCTTATGGATTTTTAATGTTTTTTCTTACAAATGCTGATTATTTCAGTATTTAGATGCTTCTCTGGTTTCTTTACATTAAAAGACATGTAGAAAAGGAAAAGGAATGGAAAAAATTACTCTCCTCAGAATGACGCATTCCTGTCCCCCCAGTGGAAAAGACGGATAAATACACTTTTCCTCAATTAACGTTTTTTTTAATATAGCAAATACATGTGAACTTAAAACATCTTTTGTGATGATGAAGTGATCCTTCTCCCTGTCAGTGCTCGAGAATCACTGCTGAAACTGGCTAAAACACATACTCTTGTATACGTCTTAAAAATGGAAATAAAGAGAAAGTGCAAGAAACAAAAAAAGCATGAGAAGAAAACAATCCTTTTGCTTCTCATATCCATGATTTGCAATTTGATATGATCTGACTTCTTGTGCTACCACTTGCAAGTTACTGGAGATGGGAAAATCTGACTTTTGCCAGTGCTGCCTCCAGAGCTCTGGGTTGCAAATGGTTGTTCTTGGGCAAAACAGATCCGGAATCTCTTAAATGGGAATCTTCACTAGCAAAGCATAAAACTCGAAACCAAAGCAGCGACGTGCCTACCTTGAACAACACATTAATTAAATGCTGGTAACGCTGGGATCCTGCACATGAAAACAGATTCTGTGGCCAGTCCTCCATGTTCCAAGTTTTGCTTCTACAAGTTTCACAGTGCCACAGCCATGGAATTAGGACTCCTACTCACAGAAATGCCCCAGCTATTTCACTTTTTGTTTAGAGCCTTAGAGAAGATTTACAAGGTTTCACAGGTTCTTCCATTAATGACATACAAAAAAGCAAAAAAATATTTTGAGTGTTCAACCTGGGTGGCAGGGGAAGGAGTTTTAATTATGCTCTGAAAGAAGAACAGGAAAAATCATCCTAAAATGCTTACTAAACAGAAAGGAAAACAAGGATGGAAAAATGTTATTCTCACACATTCAGATAGTTTGCTACACTTTCTGAAGTACAATGGCCATGAAAAGCAAGGAACTAAAAATATGCTTTCAAGAAGCATTTGAAAGCATTCTTTCAAGCATTCTTTGTTATGCCTAAACAGAGCAAGAAATAACAATTATATAGGCTCTTCAGGGGCTCACATTCTATAGACTTATAGATTGAACCCACCCCTGAAAAGCTTATAGAGAAATATCTTAAAAATTATCTGTTCCTTGTCATTAATAAATGACAAGTTAAACAGTTAACAACCACCTTTCTCCTCCAGTTAGGGTGGCTAATTATGTTTCAAGTACAAGTAATTACAAGCATTACTTTGGAAACTAACTGCAGACCAGCATGTAAAATTCAGATCAAACAGCTAAATATGAATAAATTAAAGGATGCATAAATTTTCAGAAAGAGCTGAATGACTGCTAGAAGCTATTAGCTGTTTCGTGCATGGTGTTCCGATCACCTGCTTAAAGCACAAACATCCACAGAGCCTATCCTTACAGCCCAGCAAAAATGGCAAAATGCAACTGCTCCCAGCAGCAAGAGAGGAGGGTAGCAGAAAAATTTAATTAACTGTCAAACTCAGAATAAACTGGGTCAAGCAGCCCAACCCTCCTCCATCATACTCAAAAGAGCCAGAGTAGCAGGAAACCCTATATGCAATTCAATTATCTTTAAAAAAAAGTTCTGCTGTTCTTCAGGAGCAGTCTAAGAGGCATCCCCTCCATGAAGTTTCCAGTTCAGTGTGTGATTCAGCAGATTAAACGATGTAATGTCTACCACCAGAGGGAGGTGTTCTATTATATTGCATTTTCAAAAAACGTCCTCCCCTGCACATTGATTTCTATTCTATTTAATCATCATCAGTAGGGAACAAGCTTCCTTCTTTCTGTAAAGACACTTTGAAGAGTCTCTTGTTATGTATATCCACTTTAGACTAATTACTGCTATGGCAAATTTGATTTTCTATTTAACAGAAGCAACTTGGTAACTAATTCGTCATTTCCTTCTCAAACAATCAACAACAACCCTGCCCTTTATCCTCTCTTTCTGACCCATAAAACAAAGACAATAGAAATGTTCATCTTCCATATGACTGGAGACCATTACAGAACTTTTTCCAAAACAGAAACTACGACTAATTTCTTCAGTGGGGAGAAAAAAGTGTGAAGTGGCATCACCTTGTTATCTTGCATGAAACAATTTGGCAAATCATCGAAATTGAAAGATATATAAATTAAATAGGAGAAAAAAAAAAAAAGAGGGTTGCAGAAGCACGACTGATGTCATTTCATCTTTGGTAAAATCTGCTGTATAAATTTGTGGGAATAACCAGTAGTACAGTTTCCTGAAAGACAAAGGAGTGGTGACAACAATGTCTAACTGCAAGCATTTAATTTGTACGCAAGTGTGAGTGGACAGAGGCATACATCTCTGGAAAAAAGATTCGGAGTACCTGCACGAGGAGAAAAACTACTGCAATATAAAGTGCCTAAATAACTCTCTTGAAATACCTGCCTCTATTGACTACAGTGGGCAACTCAGTTATGCATGGATAAAAAAAAAATATTATCCCACAACCCAGCCATCGTGCTTTACAATGATCCCACCTATTCTGCACAAGTAAGGAATAAACACAAACCCTTGGTGTTTGGAAAAAAAGAGTGATATGCTTCCTACAGAGCTGAACAACTAGTACCTGCAAGACTCAAACCAACAGCAAATAGAAATACAGATGAAAAAGAGAGCGTTAGGTTTTCCTCTGTGTATCACTTCAAATACACGGTACACCAACTCCAGTCTTCAGGAAAAGAAACCTGTCATCCATCACATTGGCTATTTCTAACAGTTCTATTAGAACTATTAGCTGTTTCTAAGTGTGCAAGTTCTTTAATATACGAACGCTAGTAGCTTTTATCAGAAGACTCTCCAGTGTTAAATCTGATCTTGCTGGAGAAGCAGAAATGTATCTAATAAAAAAGGGAGGTAAAGTTGTCCCTATTAAATGGGTTTTGCTTGGAAACAGCAACAGTAAATCTAGCAGGTAATACTCTGTGGCTGACTTTCCACTATTCTTCGTCATCTAAAATGTTATCTTAAAGCATTTTAACGCTGCCTAATTGTCTGTTAATTTTATGTTAAAATATCCCTGAGGCAAACAACTTCAGAAGTTGTTCTTCTGAAGGATGGGTTTTATTCCCGAAATCATGTAGTATAACCATAGTGACAGATACGACAACACATTATTTTACATATAGGCATGAAAATCTAACTTCAACAAAAGAAGTATATTTAGTGCAGGTCAAAATGGAAGAAAAAGGAATTCTTTTTTTCTATACGGGAAAGGAACACTAGAACCATTACTTTTACTCATACTACAGGCTTGGATTATCTCTAGAAACACTACTTCCACACAAAAGTGTTTTATGTGTTTATTTAAATAAAAAATGGGCTGCACTAGATATTCGAAAAGTCAACTTTGGGGAACATTTCTCCGTTTTCTTCCTTGTCCAAGGTTTCTGTAAACATTAATACATTAAGATTCCCAGCAAATAATAATGGCAGCTCAACTGAAAACAGGAGTAAAATGAAGGTATTTCAGGTGATTACATCAATCCACAGCCTAATGTTTGAGGGTTTTTTCCTAGAACTAAATTCTAAATATGTTGATGCATATTTTCTCCAAGATTTTAACTAAGAAATTAATTTGTAGATTTATATGTTAACTGCACCGATATTCCACAGGAACTCAAAATTTGAATCTTAAATCTTGTTTCATAAAGGCAAGTCTTCTGCAGATCTCCTGCACTTGATTTCAAAGACTTAAGAGTGTTCCTGGTTATACCCTATCTTCTTCCTGCCAAATTCAGCAATGATTAGGAACACCTTAGCACTACAAACACGCTGATATGAAACCCATGTGTTCAATTCCATCAACATACTCCCTTGCTAATTTATTTGTGACCTCTGCCATACACTCTCAGACTTCAATCTACAATCTCCTCCAGTTCCCAGCTCAGAACATAATTCAGTCTTGACTGCAACACTGGTCAGGCTTCCTGCTTATTCCTTCATTCCAAGTTCCCCAGGCTATATCAGAACATGTCAGCTGTATCTGAGATAACAGTGTGGTTACAGAAGCTCAACTTCCAATTACAAGATTTCAATACCTCATATTTAATTTTAGGAAAAACACTCATTTTTACATTTTGCAGACATTTACACTAACAGCTGTGCTACTTCTGCTTTGCCTAGTCTGTCCTAAGTTGAATTCTGCTTTATTATATTACCACCAAACTGAGTTCTGCTTGAAAGAGTAGATTTAAATTGCACATTTAAAAGAATTTTTGAAAAACAACACCACATAGATCACTGCCCCAAAAGAGACCAGGGTGGCAGAGGTGACAGATGAAATCCAAACTTCTATAGTATGTTCAACTGGATTATTTCAAGCTGCTTTATATTTAACTGTATAGCATTTAGAGTGAAAAATGTCCCATGTTATATATCTGAAGATAAAGTTTGTGTTTCTTGTTGAGTGATCTTTTCAGTATTGGCAAATACACTTTTCAGTGCTGTTAGCAACATTTTCATTACCATTTTGTAAGGGTATCCAACTGCCTTCAGAGATAGGGGAAAGTTGTGTATGAAGAAAATTAAGCCACTGGCCCAATTTCATGCTGGTGATGCATGACAAAGTCAGGATGCCTACATTAATTTCAGGTTTAGGAAAGGTTTTTTTGGTGAGTATTTTTAGAATTTTTGAGAACATTTTGCTCTGTTTTCTTAATCTGGCACTGATGACAGGGTGCTGACTAGTCATAGCTTTGGATGGCCCTATACAGACATTCTTTTATTTAATTTCATTAATTATTTAGGAATTGTTCACTTGTGCACAGGAAACAGTTTGAAGAGAGCAAGCAACACTGTAAAGAGAATGAGGCTGAGGAAAGAACAACAGAAATCAGCAAAGAAAGAATATAGTTAGGAGTATACTGTGTGAAGAATTCAATGCCACAAATCAATTAATATGAGTATTCTGATATTAGCCATTTTGCTTGCAAATTTTAAGGTTTGCCGTTTATATCTTGCTTAATCATACTGACAGTTCTAGGCAAACAAAACCTGCTTTTTAAAATTCTTTCTGGAAAAGAGCTCACCCAGTACTTCTGAAAAGAAACAGAACTTATAATACCTTTATAAACATTACACAATACCCTAGCAGCCTGTTATTTTGCAAATAGCAAAGTGACTAGCATAAATTCAAATAAAGCAATGCCACAGCTGACATCAAGAGCTTTTCAGTCCCTGACTTTTGCTCTCTCCTTTTCCAGAGGATCCTGAAGTAGCTTATCATGATGTATGGAAAAGCTACCACCTTCTGGTTGTAGAGCTGCTTTCTCTTATTCTTGCTCATCAGACCCGAAATCTCTTCCCCTCTCCACACTCCCTCAAAAAGGTAGTTTTAGAAACATGAAACTTATGTTCTCTGGCCAATTTAAAGATTTACACAGTCTGTAAATTTCCCATCAAACTTGCTTTACAAGTTTCTTACAATGACACTGATTTGCAATGCCATGAGAATAACTGCATCAGTCTGAAAAACTGCAGCAGTCCTTCATGTTGAAAACATGGCACTAATCTTAAGATTTTTTCAGACTAGTTTTCACATCAAAATTAAGTAGCAGAAAAGTAATGGTTTTTTAAAAAAGCATTACAGTCACAAAGACTGCTAGGAACAGCCTTGTCTGTCAAAGTTATTGCAATACCAGATTCTCAAGCTTTCTGTTTAATTCATGCTAAAGACTGAGGCAGGCATTGGTCAGTGGAGAGTGGTAGTTGTACATGCCCATGAATGATGTATCACCAGCTTCTAGATTCAAGACTCATGTTTATGATTTTCTGCATTACCTGCCTGCCAGACTTCTTTCAGGGCTGTAAAATGTGTTTCATCTTAGCAATAGATGTCTTCTTTTCATCACTTAATTTTAGGGAGCCAGTGTCAGTTCTTACATTGATGGACAATTCCTGCAGCTTTTTTTTCTCCACCTTTTTGATAACATCCCCAAGCAAATATCTTAAAGATGTTCTACAAAATGAAAGTTAAGACTTGTTTGTTGTATTTGTACTGTCTTCTCACTTGAGCATAATTCTACTTTCCTTTTCTTTAGTCATTCTCTTACTTCTGCTGTTAAGCACAAGGTAAAAAACCAAGCCTAGAAGCCCGTAAGACTGCCCTTATTCTTAACATGCTGTGTTAGCAAAACATCCTAGCACTAGGCAAATGCAAAGGAGTCCCAATGCACCTGAATCCTGTCAAAAGCAAAGCATGCTGACACTATCACATTTAGGAAGATCTGGAAGTTCAGTAAAGGTACAGAGCTATCACTCTGCTATTCTGAACTCATTTTCATAGCTTCTTTAAGGAAAAAAATCTTAGCCTGCTATTCTGATGCTGAGAAAGTAGAGTTTCTATTATCTTCATTACCCATTCAATGACAGCAGACTGAAAGGCTTTCATCAAATCTCATGTGGTGAAGAACAGAAAGCTGTAGCTTTCCACCTGGATGTCTGATTACGACTAAAATATCTTCAAAAACATCTGGTTTTAAAAATAGAAGTTGGAAGCACAGCTCTCTACATTAATACAAAATGACTGTCTAATTGAAGTTCAAGTGAAATCGATCCAAAACTGCCAAGCTACAACCACATTGCAAATTTCTGTCTCACTGACAAAGTTACAAGTTGTTTGTACATGACAATTTTTCACAGGAAGAGAATAAGAATTGTCTATAGCAGGTTATGTCACGAACCTATCACTGCTGTCTAGAAGATTCTCCAAGCTCCTGTGCTCAGGCCCTACACTTGCTCAGTTTTCCAGAAGCAGCTGGAAGTAGGAAGTCCACAACTGCGAATTTCTGAAATGTTTAAACAGAGGTTACATGCCTTGTTTAGGCAACAGACAGCATCTATTCTGTATGCAGCTGCAAACAACAGAGTTTTGGAAATATCATCTAAGCTAAAGAACACTAGAATATATACATATCCACTCAAGAACAGTCGCTATTTCTTGAAAATGCCCAGAGTATGTACTAGTCTGAAAGAGCAAGCTACTCCACGAAAGTAACAGCATTACTGCAATTAATGCTGCTCCTTTCATGGAGTACATGCAGTGGGAACATGCAATTTCTTTACGCAGTTTCTTTAAAAAAAACACCTCATGACTCCACAATTCAACTACTCATCTATTAGAAACCTGTAGATGCAAATGAAAAGCAGCCATATGATTTTTTTTCCAAATAAAACTGTAAGTGCAAATTAAATATATTTCTTTAAAATGCCATTCTACAACTAAATATAATCAGAGTAGAGAATAAATAGAGAGAAATCAGCTATACCAGAGAGAAAAGATGCTCCTGAGGTATCATGCACCTGAAAATAGTTTTATCACAAAAATGAAAATCAGAATGGGCCACAATGAGACATTGCAGTAACAGTATGCAATTTACATACTGCTTTTCTTTAAAAAATAATAATTTGTCATCTTTAAGAAGGCACTAAATAGTCCTAGGTTAATTAAAATTAAAAATTGTTAGAGAAGTATATATAATACCAAGCACTCACTAAGCTACCCAAAAAAGCCATTTAGTTTGGTTAGTTAACTTTAAAGCAAAATGCATCAATAAAACTCTCTTAAATTAAGGAGGCTTGTGCATAGCTACTGCTCTCCTAAAAATGATTTGGCAAGCAAAACTTTCGCAAGGAAATCCAGTAGGTCCATTCTCGTCTGTTGTCCCTGCAGAGACTTCGAGCAGGCTGGGACACATCTCGTCTAAAGTCTACCACAGTCCTCCATTTCAAATGTAAATGGTCCGTGAGAGCAGAACTATTTAATTCACCCATTTAATCCTCTTAATATTTTGAATATGCCAGAATTTGGTCACAGTGAAGAAAGCTTTTCTCTTGTGGCATGGTATTACCTTTATCTACTACTGTGTTTCAGTATCTGTTTTCCATGCTCATTCACCCTAATTAGGGCTTTACTTGATCAAGAAAGTAACAATTACTGGATTCTCTAGCCAGTATAACATTGCTTCTTCTAATCAACATGTTGTAAAAAGACCAAAAAAATACAACACACACCCCCCAAAACCCCAAAAATATCAAGTTATTTTAATCCAGTACCATGACAGGCAGTTATTATCAGAGACTGTGAACACACAGTCTACTGTCAAACCATATTTTTAGTAAATACACGAGCTAGAATTACAAGAGATGCTACTCTGCCCTTTGTAAAATCCAAGTCCATACTCAAACACAAGACTTGAATTTTCTCACAGAAGTGAAAAGAAACGAGAGCAATAAAGAAGTGCAAAGAAGTGGCAACTTACATTTGGCTTCAGAAACTTATACTACTTGAATTGTTTTTGCTGACTTCATGACATCTTAGTTTTACTGATTAAGAACCCTTCCCCTCCGGTATCCATATTGGTTGTATAGGCTCCACTGAGAAGAGCAGTCTTTTGTATAAATATTAATGTTTTACACCTACAAAGACAGCCAGCTGTGAAAACTGTTTTTTTCTTCAAAATTTTATTTTTATTTTCAGTGGCTCCACCCAATATTGCATTAATTGAGTTAGCTACAGGATTCCACTGGGATTGTAATCTTCTGTATGTTCATTGGTATTTTATATACGTAATTATACAGCTAAAAAAATGCTTTCAAAGTGTTTCTGTATACAAAAAACATGCTTTAGAAGATATTGTGTGTCAAAGAAATCTGCAACGACACTTCAAGATATTGAGGAAAAACATGCCTCCAAAGTGAATTTTGGGTTTTTTCCCCTCTTTCCTGCACCAGACTCAAAAAACCAAAGTAACTTCTTGGTTGCCACTCATTGTTTCATGAGTTACACTGCTCACTTGCAGATTTTTTGAATTTGAAAGCAACTTAACTATTCAGAACATCTTCTGACATTTACAGTTAACATAGCCATAACATGTTCACAGCACTTGGTGAGTTATGGTCTGATGAAAAACGAGGAAAAGGGAAGAAAAGCAATTTGGAAAACACGCAAATACTGTGATTATAGTGATAAAATCCTCAGAACTGACAAGTTACTGAACATGTCTGATGTCTGGAGTCAATACTTTTAAGATCTGATCATCAATTTCCAAGTTATAATTAGTAAATACATGGATCTGTGTCAGACATCAGTTAAACATTCATCAGATTTCAATTACAAGCACCTAAATGAAGACAGGTTTAACTTGAATTAGTACCTTTCAACTATGGAACAAGTCCTTGTACGTGTGAAGCATCTTGCTTCCCAGTACTAGAGTCTCAAAGATCTTTGATTTGCAATTTGATGGTTTGCTACTTATACTTAAGTGTTAAAGTCTTAACGCCTCTTGCTTAAAACTTCCAGGGTTCAAAATTTTCCTCAAGCCCCAATGACGTTCTGAACATATGACGTAATCTCCATGTAGCTGAATATATATCAACCTTCAGTTTGCAGAGCCAGGAATACAGATTTGGCACACAGGAAAAATATAAAAACCATTTTTTCCTGCTTGTTGAGATGGTATACTGTTCAGTGCAACGACCACTTTATTTTTGTTTACATGCTACTCAGACCTGAATTTCTATCCCAGATATTTAAGTGGGACTAATTCCTCATAATATACATTTTACAAATGAGACCTAAGTAGAAAAATTAAATAATTTTGTTCAGGGTAGTAAAGACATTTGTGGGAAATTCCAAACTAACTTCACATCTTCAGATCCTTTTCTTTTCCAACTTTCATGGGTTTTTTTTCTTGAACTATACTGAGTTTAACATCACTTTATAGACTTAGGTGCCTAGATAATACCCTAATTAGTGAGTACACATATCTATATACCTCCACATTAAAAGAAAAAAAAAATTAGAGACCGTAAATGACTACGAACCTGTGCATCCTACCATCTTTAATGTAAAGAAATCTGAAAGTAACTTTTGAAAATGTGACTTTTGTATTCCTAATGGACAATTCGATTGCCTTTAAAAGAGCTCTGCTTTCACCTCCAAGGGATTTCATCAACAACAGTTACTATGGCTGTCATTTTCTACTGGCTAGAAGACTTTTTCCCATCTCAGTGGGATTGTGATTACAGTTTCTATGCATACACTGAAACACACTTGTGGATACACAACAGCACATCTGCTCAAAAGCAGAGGATGTTGTGGAATTGAACTGATTTTTATTCTTTATAATAGCTTCCAAGACTGTTGGGATCATATTCAAAATGCCCAGCTTTAAAGGTGTTCTGAGAGACAGCACTGACATCGCAGCCGACAGATCTCCGGATTGCCAGAATAACTTTTAAAAAAAAAAAAAAAATCAGATAGGTGAAATGGGGGAGGCAAATTGTTCACCAAAATCTGCGATAAACTCCCCCAGGAACAATGAACCACTACCAGCTCACTTCATTCTGCTGCATATACAGAATGTTTTTTATCCCTTTCTAATATGTAATGTACATATATACCCTTTCACCAGCCCAGTCCCATCTCTTCCCCAAAACCTTTCAAACAAAAACCACTTACTTTGCCTGGACATGATTTTACCACAGGCAAAAGGACAAGGGAATTGCCAGCATGAAAATATCATACTACTACAGCACTGTTGGAAAATGCTTAAAATATACAGTGGCACATGGTAGAGGCCTGTATAAAATAAAGTGTCATACAAATGTGCCTTAGAGCTGATTTAATTCTAACTAATGCTGCCCAAGATGGAGTAGTAGGCACCCAAAGTTTTTGAGAGGCAATACAAACCATGGAAAAGTTTATGCAATATCAGTTTACAGGAAAATTGTAAGCAGAAAATGGGAGAGTCGAACATTTGCATTTTTGTTGCTTTGGTTTTTGTTTCTGTTTTGTTTTGAAATTACCTGGGAGTAGAGCACAACAGAATTTTTAAGCATGTCCAACAAAATTTAGAAACTTGGGTGGACCTTTTTGATATTACAAAAATCTGAGTACCTAACATTCATAAGATTCATTTCTCTGAAGTGGTGCACACAGCAAAACATTTTTCTTCATTACCTATCATGTTTCACGCATTAAACTATGAGCTTCCTCAGAGGCTAGAAACAAATCACCAGCCATGTTTAATGGGTAAGAGCACCAAGAATAATTATGAAAAACTACAGAAAACCCAAGAGACAGTATTTATTTTCTGTTAAGAGAGCAAGTCCCACTAGAACAGGAGGTATAGATGGAAAAAGGAGACACCAGATTTTTTTAGGAGCAATTATATGTTTAAAATATATGGGGGGTTTTTTTTTTCTTTTTCTCTGTGAATCTTACAACACTCTTTCAACATTTGAACTTTCCTTAAAAGTTTTTATGAGCAACAACACAATTATTACTAAAGAGCAGAAAGGAACTCAAAATACTTAACGCAGATGATGAATATGGCTTTATACTGGTATCTTCAAGAGGCCTAGAAACTATTAAGAATAGAAAATGCCTGGCGACAAAGCTGATTTTATTCCTATACTAAGAGTTATGTTTATATATCTGTTTTTGTATACAGCATAGAGGTGTTGGGTAGAAAGAAATACTGCCTAGGGATAAAACACAGAACACACAAATTACTACGAGAAAAGGTATTAAAGATCTTAATCATCTTTTAGAATTACTTATTTCACCAATATGCTGTGACCAGTGGAAGTAGAAAGCTTACCCCCAGCAGGTTCAGCAGGAGAGGTATGTATCTGATCATTCAATAGTATCCTTAGCTGGCTGCTTGAACTGCAACACTGAACAGCCCTCATAAGACCAATTCAATGATACTCGGCCAGGGGTATAAAGAACACAGGTTCTGAAGAGAACATTATTGAGCAAAAAAATTCATGGTCCTGCAGAGTGTGAGAAGACAGAGAAAGCTGAATGAATAGAAGAACATTTATAGCAGTCATTTCTAGAAGGTTGCACCATCCAGTGTAGAGGATACATATTTGTATCAAAGGACTGGGGAGCTAGTCTGCTCTCCAACACTGACTTTCTGGGTGATGTTGCAAAGTCACTTCAGCTGAGTCTCCTTCCACTTTTCCATATGCTGATCTTGTCAAATTAGCCTGCAAACTTATCAGCAAAATGATTTGCTCTCAGAATTCACCTACAAGGGATGCTCATGAAAGTTAACTCAAATTAAAATGAATTAAAAGTCTGAAGTCACTGAGTATAAAGCTAAGTATAGTAAAGCCTCACATAAATTTCTCAGAGATACCAAATCTTTAAATTCAACTTCACACCTCCAGTCAATACACATAAGTTTTCCCATGTCTTGTGTTCACCTTCTATGCATGTTCACCAGTAGATTTCTAAACTGAATGTTTTAATACAAGCCTGCATGTACAAAATTACTACTTTATTACTTAATTATTTATTATTGCTTTTACTGCTTCAAGTAGTAGTAAAGAAATTTTCATGCAAAAAAAGCTTCTTTGTCTTAAGAACTAGAATCAGAATTTCATATTCTGCAGAAATACACAATATTAATATGCAGCAACTAGCTGCAGCCCACTGAGTTAACCCAACACTCGTCTCCATTTTAGTACGCCTCTTGGAAAGCCTTATACCAATAACCCTACTACATACTGACTTTCATGGACAAATCATTAATCTTCCCCACACTGCTTATCTCAGCTAGGATAATGTTTGATCTAATTCTAACAGATTTTCATTTCAGAACCAATTGTAAATCTCAGCATGGGATTATATACAACTTCAATGAGAGAGTCTCACATCCAAGAATCTGCTGACATGCACTCAGTTAGATTTGCAGTATTTTCCTTATGGGGGTGGGAGCTCAAGGAGAAAGGTTAGTTGAAAAAAGGAATTTTAAAAAGTGACACTTCTTTCCTGCTAATCATATTGATATGACTACGTATGAAATCTGACTTAACTGCTCATGGCATTTCTATTTACCTTTAGAAATTTCAAGGCAAACTGTCCTCTCTTTATAGGTGCTTTTCACTGCATCTAGCGAGTTGCAGCAATTAATGCAAAGCAAGAAAGCAGCTCTGTAAACCTGCTGACAGACGTTTAATGGGAGAGGTGGCAAGTGGTGGACATGTCCTGGCAGTGTGCTTAATGGATACACAAACACCCACAGTCGTCAGCCTAAAGTGATGCTGGCAGAAAATTAACTGAGAGATACAAAGCTCATTTAACAGAGAGACCCACAGCAATCTGGACAATGTAAGACCGTGTAAAGGTTGGGAGAGGGAAAACAAGAAGATGCGTTTCTTCAAGGAGATGGCAGTCTTTAATTTTACAAGTCATTTTATTTAGCCTTGTCGCTTCAGTGCACAAACCATCACCTCTGCTTTACAAACAAATGCTTTTGTACAGATCTGTAAGCTCCTGGGATAGAGCATGTCACAGACTGGCTTGAGTTTAAAAGGAGATTTTCATGTTAATAACTCCCACCATATCATGTTTTCTTCAGACACTTCAGAATGTGGCTGTAATAGAAATGATAGTCTCTCTCTCATATTACGATCATTTCAAAACCCAAACCTCAACCTGTCAGACCTATTGTAATTACTGACAGAAAAGTAAAACAGTATATTGACTTATGCCAACTACTGGCATTGGGAAATAAAGAGAAAGACCTACCAACAATGATTAACAACACACAAAAAAACATACTACATGCTTAAATAAGAAAAACCACAATTCTTTATCTATTCATGCTGCAGTAATAACCAGCAGCACAAGCAGGGCAGGGCTGCTGTTCTACCATACAAGGTACGATGCAAACAAAAGAGAACATGCAGAGGCAAGACTGCAGAAAGTATATTTGGGATATTAGAATGTACTTCAAATATTGTAATGAAATCACAAGTTCAAAGGCTTCTGTAACATTTCTGTGGGATTCCACCTCTGTGGTGACTAAGATAAAAGATCAAACTGCACTGGTTTATGATCTAGTATAAAGGATAATCATCCTGTTAATTAGTATTGTTAAGCAACTTTCTGCGGCACTGAGAGCATGCTTCTTATTGCAGAGTAATGAAATTTCAAGTCCATGAACCCTCTGCAATAATTAAAATGAAAAAAAAAAATGTCAGGCTGTCTCTTTTTGGGGATCTGACATTTCCCAACACCAAACACACATTCCTGAAGTGACCTGTAAGTCCACTACTCACTCTCTTCCTCCAGACCTTCAATTTGAACTATCTGTATACCAACACCTAGGAAAAAGGTCTATAAATCCCCAATTTTATAATATTACAATGGTATAAATAGCCAGCATTCACTGAAGTTTTAGAATTATGTGGCTCATGGTAAGCCTTGCCGTCCTCCCCTCTTATGTAACATTAAGTAAAAGAAAAAGTGTTTTACATGCTGCAATAATACTAGTTTTTACCTTTAGCAAAAAAAACTCCCTTCACTTTAAGGGTCATTTTTCAAATACAGTTCATCTAATCTCTAGCTGAGGATGATTCCATTCCTCAAAAAGGGAAAAAAATCCAACCCTAAACCTATCCCACCCTATTAACTACACGAGCCAAAAGTCTGAAATTTTGTCCAATGCAAAAATACCCTAAGCCCCTTCCAACCAAAAACGTGTCCAAAACAAGATGACTGCATCATTTAAAAATCTCATCTTGAAGAGAGAAACACACCACAATTCAAAAAATACTTCTTCTAAGAGCTACGGCGATTTAAACCACTTTCCCTGCATGTTCCTCAGCCGACCATCCTACACTGCACCTCTGGCTGTACTGATAGTACATGTGTGACAGACCACACCAGAAAACCGATTTGAATTTGGAAAAAATACACCACCTCCTCTCATCCCCAAGAACCTCACACATCAGAACAAGCACATTTTTCTTGTCAATTTTTTTTTTTACTCTGGTCAGCATCACATAGTTCCCAGATCAGTAACACAACAGAACTGGAGAACTGGGGGAGCAACACTGAGGAGGGAACAAACAACAGGGAGTCCTTGAAATTGTATCAATTGCAGAAAAAACATACTTGAAAGCCTGGCTTTAGTTTCATGTATCTGTTGAGTAAGCAGTGACACAATTTTCAGAGCAGTGGTATTCTGAGTGTTTGAAGTTGTTTGTAAAATCCAGTAACTTAGTTATCTTTGCTTCAGTAGCTTTATGGGAAAGTTTTCTTTAATTACACCCTCTTCCTATAGAGGCATACGTATTCTAACATCCATGAACGGTCCTATACTTGGCAATAGTATGTCAACACCCTTCACCTTCCCCCCACTCCTCCATGCAGCTCAAATCAACTTTCTAATAGCAGAACTTCAGAATACCTTCCTTTATCCTTTGGTATGACAGTCTTACATAAAACTTTCAATATACTTCTCATTTAGAAGTAACTCTACAATGATAAGCAAGTATTACTGTCTCTCTGACACAGTTAAGTATTTGTAACAAACATTCTAAAATCAGCCACACAGCTTCCACAAATATCCCCTTTTCCATCTTTTAGCTAAAGTACAAAACTCCTGTCTTTGTAACCACGCATGTCTTTGCCAGAGGTAATCATGGGAGTCAGCATTTCACAAAGATTTAAAAGAGGCAACATTGCCAATGCTTCTGTCTAAAAGAATAAATAAATTGTAAATGAAACCCTCTTACTCCAGAGGGAAATCAGTTGCCAACAAGGGTCAAAAATAAGCCTCCCTTTGCTATCAGTTATTAGACAGTTGTGTATTTTGTGCTCTAGCTAATTTTTTTGCTCCTTTACTTAGTAAAAGTCCTGGATACCTCCCACTCCAGACAAGGTTCTGAATGTACTCTGACTCAGTGTAGTAATTTCCATGATATTCCTGAATTTGTTTCAGCAATAAGGAAGGGAATTCATAAATTTATTTTTATTTTCACTACTGTATTACTTTGGTTGAAAGGCACCCCTAAGCATTGTCCTGTCCAAAACATGTTAGAACGTGTGATTAGTGTTGATTCCTTTCCTCTAGGATGCAGAGATCATAAAAATCAAGACTTCTCTACTTCTAAATTGACTTTCAGACAATTTGACAATATATCCTTAGCTTGTAATTAGCTTATTAACTTCCACTACCCATCCACTCTGACCAACGTGTAATTGCCCCCTCCTTTGTAGTCTCAAAGCTATTTGTGAGGTGGTAAAATATACTGAAATACAGAACTCATCCAGGTGTTTGCATTCTGATGGGTTATTTTTCACCTGGCTCAGTCTGCTGCGTGGCCAAAACAGCCATACCAGCAGAAGGAAATAGCAAGTGAGGCTTCCTAATTCAGTTTACCTATACCAGTTCATATTGCTGGTGGAACTCTATGAAGTGTAACTTAAATTTTGAGTTAAATTTGAGCTAGCTTGACTTCATTCATCTAAACATAGAAAGCTTAACCATGCACAGCTTCAGATGAAACTTCCCAACAGTAAGCCTAGAGCCAGCTATTGAAGGGGGGAGCAAGATTGGTCCAAATATTGACAAACTTGACAAAATAAAAACAAGGCTGACAAATCTAAAAAGCAAACTGGACAACTTGATAGCCTAAGCACTTCTTTGAGGCACAGCTACAGTCGGCAGGTATGAATGAGAAAGAGCAATGAGATACATAAAGTCCAACAAAGCAATCTATACCACCATTTGTCTAATTCTACATGGCGTATAAAATGATGTCTAAAATTAAAACAAAACCAGACAAAAATAGGTTTAGAATGGAAAGATACTAGATAAGAGCAGTAGTAGCAATGAGTACAGGCCTTCTAAAAGTGATTTAGAGAAAAAGTAGTAACCTGAAACATAACATTGTGTCTCTAGGGGATGGTTTTACCTTTGAGATAAAAAAATTGAACACATCATAGTGTCACTTCGCTGCCTGCTGAGAAATCTGTATCCCATCGTCTGTCCAACTCAAAGGACAACACTAGGAGAAATCTGAGCAGTGAGCTCCGCAGCTTCTGAGAGGTTATGCGATTTTCTGTTCTTCCCTTCAGGTTCGTTGATAACTACAAAGAGGTGGAATTTTGTTTTCCTCCTATTGCTCCCACATTGCCAAGAGACAACAGAAAAAGCTTTAAGAATAAATATACATTTCAGAATTTACCTTGAATCCCTGTATGCATAAAGTGAAGTGAGGCAGTTCAGTGTTTTCAAAACCAGGAACATTGATATAGTGGAACTAAGCAGATCAAGCTTTCAGACAGTATTTCAAAAGCACTGAATACATGGCTGGCTGGGCACACTAATAACCAACTTCAAATACCAGCTGAAGTAGCTCTATAATGGAAAGACAGCCTAATTAAATAAATGTCAAGCAGGAAAAACAGCTTATTTTCCATTACTCCTATTTGCTTGTCCACAAAACCCACAACAGAACTCTCTACTATTTGCCCTTTATCTAATTTATATTGAAAACTAATATACACAAACTTGTGTAAGTGGAACTTCAGAACTATTTCATGTACAAGGCTAATGACTTGTGTTACATTTCTCAAAAGTACCCTATAGTTTTGGTTGCTTTAGAAAGTGCTACCCACTGTTCTAAAAATAAAGTCACAATTATTGAACTATTCTGAATCTGGATAAAACTTATTTCTTTAGAGTTAGGAACACTACAGTAAACATTTGCTTTTTATTTTCCTTATATCCAAAACAGTGAGAATGACCTCCCTCTGTTTTTTCCATGTCTGCATGAGTTATAAACCACAGCTGCAGTCCTCATTTAACTGTCTGAAGAACAACCAGAGATACCCACGCATGTTCTCACTGGGTACAGTATGGTACTTCTGTTATTACAACTACTTTTTTATCTGAGCTCAACACACAATCCTGACTATGTTGGAATGGAAAGAATCAAACTGTGTATCCTGGGTATCAATGCAAAGTCTAACAGATATGGCCAACAAAAAGCATTTTTAAACAATTATGGCAGAGTAGTGGGAATTAAGAGATGTAACACTGTGTAGATTACAGCAGAACCCAAGACATGTGGCTCAGCTCCTTAACTGCAAAGTCATTCTTGCTCTCAAAAAAACTCCCACATTGTCCAAGAGCAAAGAAAAGCCATGAAAAGACATATGAGAAGCAAGAGAATTAGCAGATAGTAATGAAAACAACAAGATAATCTCTTGACTGTGTGCATATTAATTAGCATACCAGAACAGAGTCCAGTGCTGGCTGTCACTCAAGTTATAAACTATGTTTTCTGGGAAAAAACTTTGGGATCAAAAGTATACAGGACACATGCTCTTTAGCAGGGATAGGAATTTTAGGATTTGTTATTCATAGTTGGTGAAATGTGTTGGCAACCAGCATAACGTGAAATTAAAAATTCAAGTTAGGAAAGCAGTGTGGCTTACAAGCTTTTGTTAACCATCCAAATATTTATCACATTAGTCGTAGGAAGCATGGTGACAGATCACAGAGCTGGGGTTTCCTAAATGGAATCATGAGTTTACAGGACCACAACAGAGGTCTCAAAACATAGAAACCTGCTTTGGCAGGTTGCTGCAAAAACAACAGATGTAAAATAGAGATTTTAAAATGTTGTATTGTTTTTACAAATTGCAGTGCATTTGAGTTACATTTGGTGAGCTGGGAGATAAATACTGTTCTCAACAGATATATGGCTGTGTTTTGGAAAGGATACCACTCCAGAGAGATGCATTCTCGAATCTATAACTAACAAATACTAGTGTGTGCAAGAAAGATTATACAGGGCACTGCTTTTGTCATTTGCACACTGCACATCAGCAAATATTTTCCCCATGGCATTACATAAAAGACATTCAAATAAACTGTAAGAGTTGTCATACCAATGACAGTTCTTCATTGTTCTGGAAGGCACAGTTGTGGCTACTTTCCACTCATTTCTGTTAGTATGACATTAATGTACAGTAAAGGAAACTTTCAATAAACACATGTGAAGCAATCAATAGCAATTTACTTTAAGGGGTTGGTAATGTTTGTTCTAGTACATCAAGCAGTATAAGCAATCCTTCATTCTTACAAAAACCCCTAAAAGGCAGCCCTTGAAGCACTTAAATGTCTTCTATAAGGGAAAAAAAAAAATGCAGACAGATCTGAGAATTTGTTCCTATTGCTTTCCACAAAGAGAGTTCAAAATAAAGGATTGGCAGATGTTATCCAAGCTTCTTGATAAGTATTTCTGTTCTTTAAATACAGTAAGCCCAGCAAATTCCAGATGCTCTTATACTGTAATTCTGCTTAGTCAGAAGACAAAATAGGTAACTGAACAAGCACACCATCAGAGTCAGACTTAAGAAATCTAGTATAGACTTCCTCACCCACAGAACTTGGCACGTGCTTTGAACCAGCAGAAACACTTCCTATTCCTCCTTTGGGAAGAAGGTGATTTTATTATGCCCAATACAATCATCAGCTTCTCCGGAAAATGGCCAATGTCATGTCAGCTTTCCATTACAGAATCACAGAATCATTAAGGTTGGAAAAGACCTTTAAGATCATCAAGTCCAACCATCAACCCAAAACCACCAAGCCAACTAAACCACATCCTGAAGTGCCACATCTACATGATTTTTGAGGTTCCACTGATGGTGACTCCACCACCTCCCTGGGCAGCCCGTTCCAATGCTTGACCACTCTCTCCGTAAAGAAATTTTTCGTAAGAGAAAAATTAGAAAGAGACAAAGCTAACACTTCACACCACCCACAATCATTGGGTATTTAGTGGCACAGCCACCCTGCACTGCTTGAAGTACCTTCCAGTATGCAAGGCATGGTAGCCAGAATTTAATATTTTGAGAGCTATGTATCAAGGTAGCAAAAGATTATGACTTCTGCCACTCATCATGCAGATAGGCTGTTGTGGTAGGAGTCAGGGAAAGGGCGATGGCAATAAAATTACGTTTATATGAACACATGTAGTAACTGACATCCTTAAATGAAGAGTAGCTTTATTTTGCTCACCCAAAACCAGAGACACACTTCAAAAATATTTCCTTCCTGCAACTGCAGTGTTTCTGAACCAAATACTGATGACACTTTACTGATTTGGGACCAGTTTTCTGTATCATACAGCCAGTTCACTCATCATCTGATTAATTTAACACTAGGTTAAAACAGTTCATAAGAATCATTAGTACTTCAAGGAAGAATGTGGGCTTTTTTTTTTTAATTGTTTTCTCCTCTCCTAATTCCTTGATACAGATAAACAGAAAAGGCATGCTTAGTTCCTAATAAAACATTATTTGCTCAGTTACAAAGCACTCAAAACCATGTAGATAGCTAATAAAAAAGAAATGTTACTGAAAATTCAATTTACATTTATGCCAAAGATAGCTTCTGTACATACCATTCCCCCACATAGTTCACTTACGTGTGTTGGAACCATTAATAGCTCAGGTTCAACACTGGATAAGATAAACTATGCTCACAGCACATACACATGGACAGGTTTCCATTTAATTCTAGGTACACTGAAGAAATGAACACTATTTTGATTACAAAACTTCCAAAGAGTCTTCGTATTAAAACATTGATTTCCCCTCCAACATGTGTCAGCTTGAGGGCACTTTTTAACTCACATGTTAATCCCTGAAGTAACTTTGATTTTTAAAAAGTGTTCTTGTATTACAGTTAGCAATCACCTTCTCAAAAGGGCTCTCATTCATGGTGCATGACTTCATTCTGGACATTTTTGAAATTAGCTGATGCTGAGATGCTGCAGCTCCTCATAATGAGGAAGTGCTATTTATTTCATCAGCATATGGTGCAACCTTTCTGCTGTCCATCGAGGAATACAAGAGTTACCAAGGGATAGCACCATGTTCTAATGATTTAGAGTCTCCAAAATTAACACCTTCATCACTGTATTTTGTATATGGACAAAATTCTTCTGAATTCCATTTCCTGTTAATTTCTTCCTGAGAATCTCTAAGTTAGCCCTGTGATCTCAAACACAGGACCAAAAGATCACTTAAAGGCAAATTACCAGGATTTTGAAAAACTGAGCAAGTTATTATGCAACTGTCCAAAGTAAAACAATCCAGGACAAACTGTAAGCTGCTAACCAATGCAAATCAGTCAAGGAAAGAGGTAACTCAGTAGACAGCTCAGAGGCACCATTTGCAATGAAGTCCTGTTTCAACTCAGTTATGGAGTTACATACTGAGTACATATTATGGAGTTACATACTGTCCCTTCAAGGCATATCACTGAAGAGGAACGAATGTACTTCAGAAATTAGTTTGATTGAATCTCTGGGCTTACGTTTAATTTAGAGAGGGCACTCTCTTAATTGCAAGAGCCTTTTCATGCTTTGCATGGAAAAGAAACAATTAGAGCAATCTAAAACAGTAGTAGTGTGAAATTTCTCCACTGTCTCACATACTGTTGTATCAAGTGCAGAGACATGTAACAGATGGTCAATTTAACTTACATTCTCAGTTATTAAACATTACTTGCAGGTCCATTAAACTGTTTTTCTACTGGAAACACTATATAAATCACTTAGTACCCACAATGCAGAGGACTAACTTGACCTTTCTCTAGGGCATGATACATTCCTGCTCAAAGCTGTTCAAATACAAAGCTAAAACGGCATTAGCTGTTCTTCTAGTGTCAAATTTTACAGTTACATCTTCAGTAAGGTGAGCTGGAGAGTGCCAGTCATCCACCTTATTGCTTCTTTATGACAAACACCATGGAGTTAATGGGTACTAGAAAAAAGCACAGTGATAGATTAAAGTACTATAAAACAGTTGTGTGATCCCAGGAATTGGAAACTTTGGTCAGCACAAGGAGAGAAAAAGGCTGAAGTATTGTTTTACACTGTTGCTATCTGTGCCTGTTGTATGCAAGTTACACAACAACTTTTGCCTCATAAACATGCTTTGATGGCTCCTGGAAATGACAATACATAACACTTGGCCACTTTTTTTTTATTCTCTGCCCAGAAAAATTAATACTGAGAACTTGATCAAACACTGATTTTACCCCAAGTAATTGCTTGCCTTACAGCAAGCTACAATTTATTAACTATGTATATCACAATAATTGTATGTAAATTAAGATGACTTCTGAAATCCATCATTACAGCTAGCCTAATTACTTGACTTAATGTATTCAAATCCCTGTAAATAGTATAGAGGATGAAAAGCTGTTCGTTATTATTAAAACCTCAAGTAAAACTACTCCTGCTTCAAATGACTGCATTTTGGAAGGTATGAAGACAAATTCTCCTGTACCTCCTATCATGTGATCTTTAACACCTGAACCCTCAAGCAACAACAAACTTTTCATCAGCCAGGAACTACACTTTTGCTTGACTGAGCTCTAAGACACAGAAAGTTAGGTGAAAAGGAATACTGCTATGCAGCATAGAAAGATGATTTAGGGATCTATTTGGTTGGTATACCGTTATGCATTTAGATATATACCCTGTCAAAGCAAACAGAACTTTCTTTCCACGCAATGGCTTCAATACACAACAGCCCAAGAAAGCATAAATATTCCTTGACATGACCTAAACAATTAAAAATCTAACTACAATTTTCCTCCTTCTTCACAAATACTTATTTTGGAACAGCAAGTATATTATTTATACCACTTATTTATACCACTTGCTCATCCTGCTTCCCTGACAACCACAGTCCTTCAAAATATGGCAGGCAGAAACTGAAACACAGGAGGCTCCACCTGAGTATCGGGAAACACATTTTCACTGTGACAGTGACTGAGCACTGACACAGGTTGCCCAGGCAGGTTGCAAAGTCTCCATCCTTGGAGATACTCAAAAGCCATCTGGACGTGGTCCTGGGCAACCAGCTCTGGGTGGCCCTGCTTGAGCAAGTAGGGGTTGGATCAGATGACCTCCAGAGTCATCCGACCTGGCTGGCTGACTTCCAGCCTCAACCCTTCCATGATTCTGTGAAATATGCAACAGTCTGACCAATGATGAAGAATCCCTCTCTGTGTAAAGCAGTTCTCATTAATGGCTGAAAGAGTTATCTGGCAGTACTAAGACTGTATTCCTGATGCTAGTGTTTCAGAATAGAAAAACAAAAGATTGGGACAGCATGTAGAACATCAAAACAACAACATCCATGAAAAAAATGGATTATGTCACTGTCAACTTACAGGAGACAATGATCTATATACCACGACCTACAGATAAATATGATCTCTAAGAAATGGCTGCATTAGGGGCAGCTACATCCCATCTGATGGTGATGATCTGGCCTCAACTACATTCAGCTCTGTCATACCCTGGATGCTCTACTGCAATGGTGATAGCCCAAACCCTCAGGGAACTATAAGCAGTGCTGAATATAGTAGTCGTCATCATACTGCGAGTAGCACGTGGAACCTGTCCATACCTCTATACTGGCTTCTCAGAGAGGAAATTCAGGTGAGAGCTCAGATCTTATCTTTGTGAAACCCAATTATCTGTCAGCATGGTACTAGAAGGCATCTGAAGAGGACCATGCAGTGAACCAACACACCACAAATTGCCTAAAGCAAGGGTGAAGTTCACCTGCATAGCACAGAGTCTTCCCCACAGTCAATTCAAGGCTGCTTAATAAATTCCTACAGAAACTAAAACCACTGCAAATATTACCAGTATCTTCACTAAAGGCAAGGTATACTTTGGCGATTTGGCTTTCGCTAACATAAACATAGAACAGAGAATAAAATAAAGTATTTAGTAACAGCCCCACAGGATTTACCTTGGGAAAGGAAAGAGCAAATCATCCACAACAGATGTTAATCACATCACTTAATCATTGCATGCATTACAATAAGGAAAACTACGTATGAAACAAAAACCCATACAAAGGAGTTAAATTCATTAGAAAATGCCACATTTGAGCCAAACACAATAGTAGTTCAGGACACTAAGAAAACACTATGTTTGAGGCAGACAAGTAGCTATGCTGGAACTCAATATCCTCTAGGAGATCATGCAATGCCACAGAGAATTACGAGCACCTGTGCTTTTGTTGGGTAGAATATTAACATGAAGGCCTGCTAATGGCTTGGAAGCACTATTCTGTAGATATTTAAACACAGATAGACACACTTCAAGCACTTTGGTCAGTATTTGTAATTCTTACAATATTCCACTATAAAAGACGACAGTACCAAAAAAAATCCAAATACTTTAGTTTTGACAGAGTTCATTTTAAAGAATGTCTCTGGATTTTTCTCAAAGACACCATGTAATACTGTTTAACTTCTCTTGTGAATTTTAACTTGCTCCCCTTTTGTTTACAAACAGTTTCCTGTTAAAACAGAATTTTATGGGGTTTTTGTTTCACATCCATTACACTGGAAACTAACTCTCATTTTTGTCTTGTAATGTTGACAAGCGCTAAAAATATATGGATTATAAGAGTAAGATTTAAGGCTTTCACCAAAGCAAATTATTTGTATGTTTACACTTTATCACAAAAGGTATTCTATCCCATACTCTACATTCAATACTAGGGTACAGCAACATATAAATTAAAGCAAATGTATCTATAAGAATCTCTGATCTTCAAAATGGGTAAAAACATTTGTTTTCTTCTCTTCACATATAAAATATTTTATAGATATACTAAATATTAACTACACAATCATTTTCTTTAGCACACTTAAGAGCAAGACTCAACTCCATTACTACTCTTTGGAGCTACAGTCTTCCTTTGGGATTTATTGCATCTGTGGTGATAATGACTGATACTGCCTTCACCACCACTATTCTCATCTTTCAACTAATGAAAATTTCAATTTTGGAATAACACTTTATAACTGTATAGTTCTAGCAATCCTTAGCTTCTTTTAGCAATTCTTATCTGTTAAAATTTTTGTCTTTGCTATACTGATTGCACAATACAAGTGCCACATATGTGAACTGAAAAAAAAAGGATAGATGATTTCAATGAGAAATTCACAGCAGATTAAAAGGAGGTTGCACAAAACTGGATACTGTGTATAGGAGAATATTTAAGTACTATGAAATAGATTTAAATGCTATAAAAGTAGTGTAAGTTTATCTTTTATTCTGCTGCTCAAAAAGAAAAAGTAAAATGTACATTTTTAATTATAATATCATCATCAATGGGAAAACTGCTTTGAACTATGCTTATTTATGTCTGCAAATAGGAGATTTTCATAAAGGAGAATGTCAGTCCAACTTAACATTTGAGGTTCTTATGCAAATAGGAATTGGGGTTTTTTTGTTCTCTTTACTGTTTCACTAAACAGTTCTGTAAGGTACCTTTCCTACATTCCACATCTGAATCGTACCTTCCAGAAGGGAAAACCTAGCAGCCAGGATGTACATTCACACACAGGAGAATAAGCACATGCTAGAGACAGCACAGAACAGAACTTAACTGCAGACATTTTTAGTTTGATTTGCCTAAGGCAACTGAAATAGAGATTTATTTCCAAGAACTTGAACTAAAACTCCAAATAAAGTATCTGATACAAATTAATTTCCTTGCACCAGTTCAACAGAGCCAAAGGGAAAGGTCTGTGTCAGGTTAACAAATTAAATTTCTACTAAGAAGCTTCCCAAATTGAGAAAAATCTGGTTAATGGAATCCGTGCAAGAGTCAATAGCTTCTACTATGGCCCTGACACAGGACAGTGCATCAATAGACCTAATATTCTTTTACCAATGTCTCCAGCATTATGATGCTGTCACCTTCCCTTTTCTGTTTTCACCTCTCACTCTCCCATTCATTCACTGTAACATCCAATGTAGCTGATCAATTCTTATTTCACTAGCAGCAAGAGAGATATTTTCTACTTAGAACTGCTGAAGCAGTAGAGGACGCATTTCAGGCCATGCTCAACACATTTTCCCCTCCCTTTTTAAACAGCTGCATGGCATACAAATATGTTTGATGAGCCTTTTGCCGGGGGGCAGCAGGGGTAAGTATTTTCATATGGCATGGAATATGCCTAGAGAATGTCCTCTTGCAAAAGTCCATCCAGAATTCCAGTAAGAGTTAACTATACACACAACCTGTTATTCTGTCAAGTGTTTCATATATGTTAGAAATGTTGGAAGAAAGATGAAAAGGTATTTTACTGAGAAAACATTCTCATTCCTGCAAAGCACAATGATAGGTAACAATAAGAAAATGTTCCAGTACTAACTCCTAGAAAGGACAGTATCTGCAATCTAGAAATTAAACTTAAAGTGAGGAATTTTTCCTCTTTCTACTGAGATTGGGATAACTGTCACTTATTTCTATGGAAACATAGGCAAATCAGAGGGGGAAAAAAAGGGTCCAAGAAACATCTCAATGTAATTGTGAGGGAAACAAATATAAATAAATGTGTGTAAACGCACGCACACACTCTTCCTTATCTCTCCTAAGGCAGCCACAACAGCCTAATATAATTTGAAAACCAGACAGAAATCTATTTTATCAAATCATGCCAAATGAACCGTCTTTGGAAAGAAGTTGCTCTCAGAGTTAAAAAACAGTATGTTTTTTATGCCCGAAGAAGAAAAAAAGGGCAACAGTTTCAACGGCTTGCTACCTTCACTGTTTTCAGAAGCTACTAAAACCTGCATGGCTTTACAGGACAAGCATGGCTTTTACAGCCTCAGGCAGAGCACCCATCCCCAGTGCCACCTATACTGAGTCCTACACTTCCATTTCTCTGACAATTCCTTGCTTTGGTAAATGCAGGAAAATTTGAACGCTTACTATAGGACCTACTGTTCAGAAAGCAAGTAAAGTAACATTTCTTTTTAAAGCAGCTTATTTTAATGAATTCAAAATATGCTATGTATAGGGCCATCTGATCAAGGAAAAAACAAACCTCATGTGTGCATGCCTATACACTTCAGGTGCATTAGCTGACTGCTTTTGCTCACAACATTCCAGGTTTTACCTTATGGGTAAAAATCCTGCATCCATTACAGAGTCTTCAATGAGTTCTGTGCCTTGCACATTTTTCAATGTGAACCTGCACTCACATTTTTCGTAAGTCGTTCCTCTGTATGACATCAGAAGTTAAAAAGGAACAGAGAAAACGCCACCTCCATTTATAAAAAGGCAGTTCTTTGTAAAGTGGTATTCCAAACCATGCATACACATGTGATCAAAATTCATCTTGCTCTCCTGCACCATGCAGGAAATTCCCCTTAAAAGCCCAGATGAGCTCCATCTTGAGAGGAGGAAACAGAACTGATCCTTTCAAAAAGAAACCTTCTCCCTTTTCCATGCAGTCTGTTCAGTTATGTATTTTCCTTCTCCATGCTACTTGTTCAGGATCACAACCTAAGAGAAGATCAATGGTCACTAAAAGAACAGTCTGTAAACAAGGTGAGTTGACACAGTGAGCTCTGCTGAAGCACCTGTTCCCTCTCTTCCTTTCAAAGTTAAGGAAATCTACTTTGTGCCTCTGAACCCCAAAAGTAAACATAATTCAGTTATTTATGTTCCACAGCAGACAAGAGCTAGGCAAAAACTTCTTACATTAATGTTTTCCACTAAAAACGCAAATGTAGTTTTAATATTAAAAAAACTTTAAAAATTCAACTCAAAATCCAACATTCAGAATTTTTTTATGCATACAAGTTTTTGTCACTGACATTTTACCAGTGGCTTCTGCCTCCCCAGCACACTGCCAATCTTCTAGCTGTCACACTTGAGCTCAGACTGAATCATCACTTCTATTTGTACAGTACACAGTTCTGTTTTTGACTGGAGCACATGAAAATCACCAAGCCAATTTCCTAAATAATAGAAAATCCACCCAACAAGATTCCATACACACTATTGTTATTGTAAAACGAAATTGAAATGAGTACCCAGTTTTTAATCATTGTTTTTACCAAAGATCATCCAGAGGATTTATTATGGTGACTAGAGCACTAGGGAGTAAAGAATTTTTTCAGGCTTGCTAATAACTTTTCATCACCAGTGGTAGCACATGATACCACCAACTCATGCAGACTCAATTATTTTCAAATTAATTACTTAGTAGCCTTGATGGGTTCCAAAAGAGCAGTGTGATTTTCCAACCCAGCTGCCAACCCTACATAAGAGAGTGCAGCACTATTGTTTAATGCCTTCAAGAAATTTGACAGGAGTGGCGTTGACATACTGGCATACTGTAAATAAACAGCAACTCAGATTTTTCTTAAGATGTTTAGACTTAATCCTAAGTATTAATATGAGTTCTCAAACTTTACTCTTTATTTTACACTTTTCTCATCTCTTCTGCCCTATGGCTGGAGCTTTGCGTATCTACTTCACCGGCTACTGGCAGAAGAGAAGCTACAGCTGTGATTCCCCCTACTGTACCAGGGAGCCAGATATACAAGCTACTGAACAAAAAGAAAAATGAAATATTACAAATTTTCAAAAGCGAGTGTAGCTTCTCTACAGATTCTCTTCCGGTTTGCTACTACACCTTTCACAATTTGTCTGTCAGTACCTAGTAACTTAGCCTTATCCTGAATTTTTAATCATGGAACAGTCCAATATCACACACATACAATATTGCCAGGTTAGAATGAAGATTAATTTTCAGTTCCTTCGGAAAAGTAATAAGCATAGATACAGAAAAAAATATTTACTCTATTCACAGCCCAGTACATTTCAAGTGTGAACGTATCTGAAAGCCTTCATCAGAAACTAAAACAGTTTTGAAACCTCATTATAAGTTAAAAGAAAAGGCCCAATCAATTTAAACACCAGACAGGACAGATGCAGAAAACTCCTTAAAAAAATGCAGCTCACATTTACCAGTTATACCTACACAGAAAGATGACAGGGGGAAAGGAGAAGCATTAGCACAAATGACTTACCACGTTAACAAAGAATAAAAACTGTTAATGTTTCACATATTTTCTCTCAGTGAAAAACACTAGGCACATCTGCTTCTTAGAGAAGCTTCACAATATTGGTTTTACAATGCTTGAACACTGTGGGTTTGATTTCAAGAATTTAAAGAGGTTGCCACAGAATGCCTGATTTGTCCAGAACGCTTACCACTGATCATACAAGACAGGCAATGTATCACACCCCTACGGATTAAAACTGCTTCTGAGAAAGCTATCAGAGATACAGATGCTTTCTTTTAACCTTCTTGTACTGTATTCTCTAAGGTATTACCACGCTGACGGATGCGTATCTACCGCTCATCTTCTGAATCAAACCAGAAAACAAAAAGAAGTGAGGGGACAGGGACACAACAAAGAACTGTGTAAAAATAAGGAAGCTATTTGCAGCAGACACGTGTAGACCTGAGAGGTAGCAGCACAAACCATTGCCATCTTGAACACACAGATCCCAAACCCAGTCCCTTATTTAATGAAGTTTTTTCTGTTCAAACAGATCCCCCATTTTCAGGACTCGTGACGCCCTGTCATGAGTACACTCTGCCCAAGGCAGGAGCTGTAGCCTATGAGGCCAAGTTAGAAAAAGTTAGACTGACAGCACTATAAAAATACTTGAAAAAAGGCAGGTCCAAAGCAAGGTACGCCTCAGATTCTTTATCTATTGGGAGCCAAGCTACACCTGACATCCTGTGAAGGTCATGTTTCTCAGAAGGAAAGAGGAAGATTAAATGAATAAATACAAACAATCAGTGAATGAGTGTCACCCTCATTTATTTTAACCCTAGAAAGCTCACACTTGTGTCTTGCATTTTTAGTAAGCTAACATACGTCGAAACCTAATGTTTTTCTTTTGCCAACTCTCCAGAAGCCTCTAGGACAAAATTAGCTCAAGTGCAAAAATATTATGGTGTTTGACATGAAAATAGAGGGTAAAATGCTATTTTCTTGCAGAGCAATACTCAGATTTTAAGTATATGTATTTCAACTCCTTTTGGTATCTCATTTAGTAGACATCAGGGAAATGAGCATTTTTTTCCTTCGTTCTTTGTAAAGATGAAGCAATTCCAGTAACTTATTTGCCTCTCATCCTCAAAGCAATTTTGTAGCCGACATCACATGTCAAAAGTAGATCAGAAATCCTGTATCATCTGCAGGTGGACTAGGTGATCAAACTGGATTTACTTCACTAGTTTATAGCTTTCTTCTTCTCAGCCATTATAGCAAGAGTCAGTCCCACCAGAAGAGACACACAATTTGGACTTTTGGCAGAAAAGTTTCCAACTATCCCTTTCATGATCTAAATTTCAGCAACATGGGTCATAAGAAAGAAGATAACTGTAACCCTAACTTTCGTATCTCAACCGACCCCTCTGGACAGTGCATGACTTCAGTTTAACCAGCAGTTCACAGCAATTTAAAATGTTTTAGGCACAAAACTATTGACATTTACTTTACATTGGTTTTATTTTCACATCTGAGCCAGATGAACATAATTTGAAGACACTAAGTTTAAGCAAATGCATTAAAAATAGACTCATTATGTGATTCTGCTGCCACTCTACAAGACATCAAGTAGAAGACAAGACACCAGAAAAACTCTTGGAAAGACACAACTGTCCCACATAATATACTGAAGATAATTTTCTTCTTCCTCAGCTATCACGTGTTGCTGGCCATCCCACCAGGAGAAAAAACAAAACAAATACAAGACAGTAAAAGCAAATCATCACTTACCTACTGAATATAACAGGCTCTGAAATGACCAATTTAAAAATCTCTCTCAGAAAACTGAGTGCTTCTGTCTAAGGCCGTTAATTACTGAATTATTTGCCTTTCACCTTGTTTTATGAAAGTGTTGAGTGTGTTCCTTGCATACGTCACCCCTCTTGGCAGAAGAGTTCCAGTTCCACCACTTCTGTCAAATGCCAGGTCACCTACATTTATGCCGAAGTTTGTCTGAAGGACTGCAAGTCTCCAAGTAGGATGGTGGAATTATCTTAAAAGCAAAACAAAGAATTTCTTTCCACTTCCCCAACCCCAACCCCTTACTGGTTATGCTGAGCACTCTAACTCTATCTCTATGGATCTACCACTTTAGGAAAGTTAAAAGCAAATGCTTCATCTAGAGTATTATGGAATTTGGATAAAAGTATTAAATAGAAACTGGATTATAAAGCCTATCTGTCTTCCAAAGGCAACCAGCAATTCCTTATCAATAACGCCTAGTTAGAGTTGACCCAAGTTGAATTAGAGAGAATATCTATAACGAACGCATTTGTAAAATGACAGCTCTAAACCTGCCTGCTCCAAACCTGCACCCAGTTTTGCAAAAAGACTCTTTTCAAAGGAAACAAAAACCCCTCAGCCACCAGGACTGACATTTACTTTCAAACAGCTTTCCCACGTCTCTGTACATCACATGAAATTCACCTCACCGAATAGCAAACAGTGTCATAAGGCAGTTACTGAAAAGGCATTATAATGCTCACTAAATGCAGAACTCTTTAGAGAGTTACCATCCCTTGCAATACCAGCATGGATGGACACGGGTATCTCTTCTTCTGCAGTTTGTCCTTTCTCAATGGGATTTCAACTCATCCTTATCTCCTGCATTCTCCTGATGCCCTGAATGCTCCAAAAGCACTTTTTCATACCTGAAAGCAAATCTAAAGCAGAGATTGCTCTTCCATTATAATCTTTCTAGGAGAATTCTACTTCAAGCAAGGTACTGCTTATCAAACAATTAATTTTAATATTCCAACAATAAGATTTTTTTCCTTTATCTTCCAATCTGAAGACAAGAACAAATGCAGTGACAGAACGTCAACATTAATTTAAGAGGAGATGAAAAATTACTTAATAACACTGCAGAAGGATAACGTTCTGCAATAGGTCATGGAGGCATAGTATTTTCAACAAATTCCATCTTGTACCACTGTATATTACTGCTAATAGACCAGGGCACAACTGAAAGATTGTTAATACCTTGCTGCACAAACTTATATAGCAGAAAAAAGCGCTAACTTTTATAGTCTCAGTTTCCCTAACCAGCAATAAAACTGGGAAAAGGGGCAGGAAGCCTCCTACTTGCTTCCCCTTGAGCAAAGGGGGGAAAATGAGTTGCAGCTCACCACAAAATTCAACTCCATATTAGGTCTCTATTTAATAAATGATACTAAATATTGTAACTAGAGAGCCAGAACAGCAGAGGCAAAAAAAGCCATGACAGTAATTTTCTACTAGTTTCACTCAACTACTGTCCAGCTGGAAGCTGTGGTACAGTCAAATTTCAAGAAACTTTCCCTTCATTAACCCAGTTATGCATGAATTGGTGTTTTGTAAAGGTGCCCACGTCCTTACTAGAGTACAACCTTTTGCTGCACGCAATATAAGACACAATATAAAAAGGAAGAAGAGTTTTCTAATACAAGGCGAAAAAAAAAGAAGTCATCATTCTGGACACAGCAAAAGCCATGTCACTGTAACTTCTCCCTGCCACCCAAACCTTAGCCTTTCAGAGAACAAGGAATCAAAGAGGAAGGCTGGGTACAAACCAGGAAACATCTCAACCCTTGCAGGTAAATGCATACACAGGTTGTACAGCTACCCAAACTCAGACTTGGTGGAGAACGCAGAACAGAACATGGGATTTCTTCAGCTGCTCAATAATACAATCTCACACTAGTCTACGCTTTTCTTCAATTTTCAGGTCCCAAGTTCCTTAAAATTTCACTAGGAAAGGAGAAATGGAAGAAATTGGTTCTAACTCAGCAGCTCCATAAGGAATTGTCAGATTCTTGGTAAACTTGGTAAATGTTATTCTAACCCTGTTTCACAAAAGACTGATTTAAACCAAAATGTTTTATGAATTGGTGATCAGAGTTTAAAGACTGATTCTCAGTCACTGTTCACATTTAAATATACCAACTTGCAATAAAAGATGTTTTACAGAAATTTAGTCCTCCTTTTTAACTAAAAAACCTAACAGATATCTACATGCATTGACAAAATAATTAAGCTTAGTACTTGTCCTGTTTTTTTTGGACATTTCTTGTTTGCTAACTTATTTGTCTATTGATAGTTTAGGAATATATGTGAATGCAAACTGGAATTTAATAGAAAGTTTACAAATACAAGAATTTAAAATTGATTACTTGGTTAAATAAGAAGTTATCTCAAATGCTTTGGTTTTGTGGGTTTTTTTTTTTACTTAAGACATGTTTTGTTTTTATTTAGAGGAACTACTTCTGTTAGAAAAAATGACTGCTTCACACTGTCGCATCCTGCATGATATTCCTTCCAAACACCCCTATTTACAGATTAAAGCAGAGGCCAGGAAGCTATTTTTGATTCTTATTGTTTCACAATATCATGCTTATTATTAATATAATGAAAAGAAACCCAAATTAATAAAAATTTTCTCTGCACTTCAAGAAGAGCTTACTATTACAAGAGATAGTTTAGTATTAAGTGCTTAGCCAGTGACATCTATAACTTCACGCCTCATCTGCTCCTCTGTAGCATCTAGGAAGTAAAGTTAGTTGATTCAAAAGAACATACGTGGGGTTTGGCAGATCACTGAGGTCTTTTAATTTCTGAGGGATTATTTTGATTAGGAATGTGACAAATTAACATGAAATTCTGAAAAGTGAAATAACTGCATAATGGGAAATATTTAACATACGATTCAGAGTAAAAAGTCACTTTATAGCGTTTACATAAAATATAGAGCACATATCTAGAGAGACCACGTATAATTACAAAAATACAGAATGTATGTGTACATGTGCATATGTTTATATAAACACAGACCAAGATTTTAGCTTATTTCCCCACTGAATAGGTAGACAGGCACAAAATATATTAAGAGATCTTTACTTTATTCCTAACTGTTATGGAAAAACACCATAGGGAAGAGAAATTGGTAAAGAACTCCAGTATTTTTCTACACACTGAAGAATAATATTTAAAAAATTACGTAGACAAGAGCATTTAATCTGGCATTATTCAAGCATAGTCTAAGAAGATACAAGACATCAAAAACATGCCTGATGACACAAGCCTTGAAACACCACCCTCGCACACATTTACATGGGTAAATATATTAAAAATCTGTTTCAAATTTTGAAACCTCTAGAATGGTTTCAAAGTTTTCTTCTTAACTAAACCCTTATAAAATCCATTAAATGTATTCAGATCAATTTTACTAGAGTGCAGAAAGGGTTACAAACTGTTTCTTGCTCTTTACGGAAATCATCTTCAACTTGTAGTTATATAAATTATGTGTCATCACATCAATAAGATTCTCTGCTTAACTTTTTTTTTTAAAAAAAAGCAGCTAGACTTTCATTTGAATACCTTGGTAAGCCTAACTATAGAACAAGCTGCCATAATAGTATACTAAGTTTAGTACTTCAATTATTTTCTGAAGTTTCCTAAAAGGAGACACACTCTCAAGTCCTACTGACAACATCTTCAGAAGTCAAAAGTGAGTAAGCTGTAAGTTTTCCTTCCCTGTAGGTTACGGCATGATTTAGTTTTGCAGGGTCAGGTGAGTGTATGGAGAGAGTCACAACTGACTATTCATTCCCTCTCTACAGGGAGTTACTTATTGCAGCTTGCTCTGTGGAAGAGAAAACAGTTTCAAGTTAAAAACAAAAACAATTACTTCTTCCCTCCTGTAAATAGACATTCTGTACTTTGCTACAGTACCTACAGAAAAGGCTCCAATAAATATCTTAAAATTCCTTTCACCATTTACTAGGGCATGGTCAGCAGAACACAGAGCTGTTCACAATGTCAGATGTTTATGCAGTACTAACTCACAGTAAATATGTTATAAATGAAGAGCAAAATAGCTTTCATTCTGTCAAAAAGAGCTCAAGTGGGAACAAATACATGAAATCTGACCTTTACATCAAAAAAGCTCTTTTGGTTACCACCAAGAAAAACAGGTTCTGTTACAAAAGCTTCCAGCACTCTGCATTTCTAAACCTGTTTGATGAATATTCCTATATATTTTTCTCCAATGAGGCACAACAAGACCCTTTCAAAGAAAGAAAAAAAAAAAATAAGATGGGACTGAAATGTACTGAAAACCTACAGCACCTACAGCTATGCACAGCTATCAGATATATTGATTTGGAGAATATTGCCAGCCATTTTGATTTTGGATTCAGAGACACTCTTTATTTCAGTTCCATTGTTCATAGATCCAAGAGCTCAAATAAAAAAGAAGTTATTAATATTGGAACCCTTCCAGTTACCTCTGACTAGCAACAGTCATGCATCAGCTATGGTTTTTGTGTGCTGATTATCAAAACAAGTGACTACTATGTCTATCTTAAACCCTTACAGCTAAGATTGTCCAGTTATACAATAATTTTAACTCTTTTAAAATAGTAATTACAGACACTAACAGAAAAGGTGCAGAATAAAGACTAATATTGGAAATATTTCTAAACATTAACTTACCTTTATCAACTGGGTAGATATCAACACCCTTTATAGGGTTCTGCATTTCTAGGATTATTTACATCTATCACAGTTTTCTCTAGATACTATTGAGTCTCACTGGGGGAAAAAAAAAAAAGCCAGCATCGTCAACATCTAGCTTTTAAATTGCTGCTTGAAGCCCTTCAGCAGACAGCAGTTCCACTGAGGACTTGAAGCGATGCACAAACTTTGCTGAGGCACAGAAAATGTCATAGTGAAAGAGTGCACTCACCTACACTGGGACCAGCTTTCTATTTCTTCACTTATTGCAGGGCAGGACATGTCAACAGAAGTAAACGAAAGCTTGTCTATTAAGACCAGTAGCACTATACTAAACATCGCTAAAGTACAACGGCAGATAGCACAATATATTTTCAGCCTAGAAATGAGCCAGACTCTGGTATTTACCTCCACAGACACTATCTAAAGTGTCAGAGGTTTTATTTCTTGCTCTGAAGCAAAAAAAGGACAGAAGGCAGAAAACCACTGTCTTTAGTTAAGAAAGCAAGGCCTACACAATTACTAATGAAGAAATGCATCTTTTATTCCTGATTTAGTTCACTGCAAACAATTTTCAACTCGGATAAAGAGAATTTAACTAGAAGCAAGTGAATACCATGTCCACTTTGAGCAATTCTAAAGTATTTGAGATGCACAAGTTTACTGTTGGTCATTTCTAATGCTTACCAACCCCCCAAATACTTATATTGGCTGTTCATAACTTGCTCTGCATTTATACAGGACCTTTCCCACAGAGCTGGGCAGAAATGCCCCAGTCCCAAAATATGAAAGCTCCTGCTGTTTAGGAACTGAGCTCAAATAAACACGCTACAAATTTTGCTGAACTGCTAATGTATATAAATGCACATAAATACAAAACGAAGTTTAGAAAACTCGAAGGTTTCCTCCTTATACACTAAGTTCATTAATCTTGTTCATCATGAAATTTACCTGTTCACTTATTCAAGTAAGAAACAGCTATGCTGTGGGTAACATCAGTAGTTAAAAATATAGAATCTAGAGCCTCCCTCCAAATTTTTCCCATGACAAGTCTTAATGCAAAGGAGAGAGAAAAATCTTGCATTGTGCTCCAGAGACCATCACTAGAGCTACTTTGCTCTTTTCTTGTTGCAGCAAGAAAAGAGCAATCTCAGAAGGTGGACTCTAGAAGACTACTACTAGACTGCTCATTCAGCTTCAGCACTTCTGATCACAAGTGAGACAGCACATTTGGGTCCAACCTGTGACCTGATTGCAGCAGGTCAGAATCATCACTCCTGACTCATGATCTCCAAATGCTTTGGCCCAGTAATAGCCACAGTTCCACATAACTAGATTTATTTATACCAGAAGGATGGGGAGTGGCATTACCAGATGACAGAATCCTACACTAAGCTTGGAAAGTCAAGCAGTCTGAAATCAGGAAGCATCTGAACTAATCATTTTTGTACACCTGTGATCTGATCTCCTTATTTAAATTATTTTTGTAATGCCTATAAATGATCATGGAACTTCTCTTTTAGAGGACCCTTAACTTGCTTACTGGATAGAATGAAGGAAGCTCAAAATGTGAAATCAGAATTTTATAGAAAGAAAAGGTCCTTTCTGCTAGACTCCTGACTTGACTTTAACTCTGATACATTTATGTACTTTCTGGAGGGTTATTGATTACATGATCAGTTTAACTTTTGTACAGATTTCTTTAGCCTAATAACTGCGTGATTATGTTTAACAGCCTACTCTCATAGTTCTTAGGCTATACTTGCCTCAGTGCTAACATTTCAGCTAAGTGTAGATAGTTAATCACAAGAAATGCATGCGTGTAGAACCAAGAGACCTCATGAAATCAAAACAAAGAAAAGTTAAGAGCAAGGACTGACACATTAATGAGTACAGAGAAGATATCTTAACCTTGAGAATAGAAACATCCTAGCAGGAGTGCTCAAACAAGGATGATAAGAAAGAATCACTTGGCTGTACAACAGAAGGGACAAACATCCAAGGAGAAGAAACTATCCTCAGGAGACCCATGACCATAAAAGGGAAAAAGGAGTAGGGGGTTAACTCCCCAAATGACCACCCTAGACCCCTGTGCATGCGTAGTGTAGTTTTGCAATGCCATCATTATGTAAATGTAGCAGATAGGCAGGAAGGTAGAGATTTCTCAGAAAATGTGTGAATATTCATGTCTTTAAGATATGTAAAGGATGGTAAGCATTGTTTCAGGGTACGCACATTAGGTGGAGCGATTCCCTGTGCATCCAGCACTGCAATAAAGAATGCCTGCCTTCTAAAACTTCAAACTAAGTGTTAGAGGGTTTTCTTGCTGACTTTTTCAGTAACAACCGCCAGCAAAACTCTGAGGAGAGATCAGAGAGAACTAAATCCTACCCACTGTTTCTGCAACAGAATTCCTATGTGACTTTTGTAAGCTCCTTCTACTCATTTATTTTCAAAATGTTCAAATAGGTATTCTTGGGTCTCCAACAGGAGAAGCATTCAATACCATTGCAGTCCCATAAAAGTAGGGAGATTGTACTTTCAATGTTTAAAGCATCATAAAGTTATATTCTTTGCAGGAGGGAGATTAAGAAAGTCCTACAGTCCCAAGGCTTCTCAAAGTTGATATCCAGTATCTGCGAATGTTTAACATTTGTGCGTTAGATTTTTATCTATGTATAGCGAACAAGAGTATCACCACCTCAATTCACAGAAATGTCAAGATGGTAAATTACTTATTTTCTTGAAGCACTAGGGGGCTAATTAGTTCTCTAAAGAAATTCTATAAAGAAAATAATTGTTCTCCATTCAGGTCAATGTGCAAATTTTGTAGTAAGAAGACATAGGGCATGACAGAACATCTTATATTGCTTCCTATTCAGCACAATGAATAAGAGTACAATTTTGTGGAAATGTCCCTATTGTGTTGCAATTAAAAATGTGTACCTTATTTCTTACTTAATAGTGAAGAAGATTATTCATTAGAAATACTAGCACCCATGATGCATGCAGAACCCCCAGTGCCCTCACATCAGGACAGGGTATCTGTTTAAAGGAGACACTTTGAGTAAACAGAGCTTACCTAGGTGATATTTAACAACCTGTGATTTAAACTAGATCAGTCCAGTAATCTTATGCTTTCTTGTACTCTTTGATCCTTCTAGCATAATTATAAGACAGTTACAGTGCATACACACAGAGTGGATTAATTGTTATGGCACCGTAATCTGTCGTTTCCTAAATCTTCAGTGCCAGATTCACTCAACAGTTTATGTTTTCTGCAAAGGAAAGGAACAAAGTCTTACACGTGCAGTTGCTAGAGATGCAGTTATTTTGAATATCTTTTCAAGAAAGGCCTTATCTCCTGTCCTGCAGGCTCAGAGATCACCAGCATAAGATTCCTCCCCCATTATGGAGATTCACCTACTCACAACTAAGGTTAAACCCAGATTCCTGCTGGAAACTTTTTTAACCTACTATTATTCCCCTTGACTAATAACTAGGTGTTAGTTTGATGCAATCACTTTAAAAAAAGAATTATCTAAAGGGAGGGTTTTTTCCCCATGAAGCTTGAAAATGAGTCCAACAGTTTGAATGCTAACTTTTAAAAATTCCCCTCTCATTCAACATAAAATACTAACTTCTGTATCTCCAAAGATAGTCACTATACTTTTCGCTTTCCATCTAATTAATACTACATGTAAAATCATTCATAGACAATGGGTTAGTTTTTTTGTTTTGTTTTTTTAAAAGTTAATTTATATTGACTAAATCTGCATGAGCAGTTTGCCCTCTGGTGACTAACTTTGTGAAAACATACAAGATTTATAACAGATATATGAAGACTGGTATGAATAAAGAATAACCAGAATGTTTGCAAGGCTCCACAAGAAACAGCTTTAGAAAGGTTAAAAGAAATGGTATGCATTAATTGCAACAGCACAACGTGATTTCCTTCAAATTAAGAAGAGAAACAAACTGAACTAAAGATAAAGTGTCAAGAAGATGAAGAACAGAACTGCAACAGTAGTATAACCACACATGGTTAAGAAAAGATCTGAAATTCCAGAATTTTGCCTAAGAATTATGAAGGCCGCCTTCCTCCATAAGATCTGACACTATTTTGTTACACTGATTTCCTGAAGTTTCAGTAACACTATGCTAGAGTTGGGGGGCAAGGATTGGAGGTGGTGAGGGGTGTGAATCTGCATTACCTGCAACCAAAGGATCAAGCTTCTATTCCAGAGTTTCGGCAATTTACTCAGCCTGAGGACTTTGACTGACTTTGAAGACAACCAATCTGCATTTTAATCTAATATGTGCTAACAGCGTGCTTACTTCAAGCTAATTTGGAAGAGGAAAATAGAGCTATTGTTCCTCAAAATGACCTTCTGTCTCCCAAGATAGAGCTCTAGATTTATCTCAGCTCCTTAGGTGACCACTATTATTGTACTGAATATCATATATATTTTATCTTCACAAACATTCCAGTGAAGCAGGGAAATACTATCATCTCTCAGTAACTAATGAGAAACAGAAGTGGAAGACAAAAAAAGTAACTTCTTTAGTACCACAAAGCAAGGGTCCTTGACTGTAAAAAGGAAATCAGCTCTCAGCTAGCTGTCTAGCTCCTAGATCACATTCCTTTCATATAAAATGGACAGACAATTGAAAAGTTATCAGTTACATTTTGTTCTATTATCCAGATCATGTTTGTCCTGTACACCTGCTTACCTAACAGTTTAAATCACCTTAACAAACAGCTATAGCTCCCTTACACCTAGCTGCTGAGCTAAAAGGTTTCCCCAAGGGAGGTTTTCCTTGGTCTTGCCTTGCTTGTATATGCAAGAACTGTTGAAATGTTGTCTGAGTCAATCACCATAACTGTTCACCTAAATTCTCTCTCAGTGTCCTTAGCTGAAGGTTGTTGGTGGACAGTAACTTCTTCCATCTGAAGATGCACAAGCATGTAGAACACGCAAGTTAGAGTGAAGAGAGAGGAAAGGGAATGTTGAGGCTGGAATGCAAGAAAGAACTGCAAAGTAGAGGTATCTTCTAAAATCGTTGTTATGTCTTGCTTGAATTCACCAGGAAGTTTAGTTAGTGTAAAGACCAATAGAAAGCTGAATAATTTCTGCAACAATCACAAACACTGATGGTCATAGAGGTATCCTTTCCCAGTTACCTCGAAATGGTAGAACAACAAAAAGCCCTTCCTCATGGTCACCTAGCACATAACCTTAGTAGTCTTACTTATGTAAGTGTTGCTTCTAGATACCTTCCTTTGCCAGCTGGTGAAAGAGACAGTTTCAAAATGCATTTTACACCCTTCCTGTCCTACCTCAGCCTCTTGGGTAGCAGTACAAGGGGAAAGAGAAAGGTTAGCTGCTAGTCCTGTACAGTTTTCATGTGGCATTAGCAATTAGAATCCTAGAAAACATGCAGTCAACTTGACAGCTATCCTTGTGTATTCCTAAATATTCCGCATGCAGTACTGCATAACACATCTCCAATGACAAACTAAATTTTATTTGCAAGATGAAACATGAATCTGCATCATACTTCTCAAAGGAATGAGTTGAATGTTTCTAAAATATGCTCACTGATACTGACTTCTCTTCTCAGAGAGAAATAGTTAAATATCCTCTTTTATTCCCCAAAGGCTGCTGGTCCCACGCAGAGGTGCCATGTTTTATTTAAAACATGCTCTCTCTCGGTAACCACTTGTTCTAATTGGCAAGGCAAGGCTGGGTCCCCAAAGCACATAGCTCGTTACATTCAGTTTGGATTACAAAAACACGATGAAACAAACTGCATCGAAATGTACAAATTAACAGCTCAGGAGTGCACGACATGGACATGAAATTAGATTGTAATATGGAACAAACTCCATGGGGAGGCTAAGGAACAAATCACTCATGTCTCTATAAACTATAGAAGGTTTCCAAATGAGCAAATACACAAAACAGAGCACAGACTTTTCTATAACTCAAGCAAATTGCTAAATGGGAAAAAAAGAAAAACATTCCCTCTACTATTTTATGCAAGCATTTATAGGAGAATGGAGTTACAAGAAAGTTTAATAAATTAAATCTGTGGGTTTCACATTCTGCTTTCATGCTGGCAATGGGCAAACATCATGGCAATTAAGTCATATTTCTAAACACTTTTTTCTTTTTACATCATCAGAGAACCTTTACACAAGAGACTAAATTACAGCTGGTGTTTCAACAAGCCATTTGGAAAGATTACAAGTTAGAGGGTGAACAAGGTATTAACAAAACAGAAAGAAACTGGCTTTACCATAAAGGAGAAAACATACTAGAGAAAAGAGCTATGAAAAACTAAGAATAATGCAGGTTTAAGACAGAAAAAGGCTGAACTCATTTCTTTGCTTGTAGATCAATCTGTACAATGGGACTGGCAAGAAAACACATGGAAGATTATCGGTGATGTCTTATCAAGACAGAGGAAAAAATTAAATTAAGAATATTTGGCAATCTTTTCAGGTAGCCAGTACTGAGAAAAGTGTAATATTTGGTTGAGTGTAATTTTTGTTTTTAACAAATGAGCCCCACACTACTAGACTGAATTTAGCAAGATGCAATCCAATGAGACAGCCACTAATGTCCTACAGGGTAGTTTACTGATAGGATTGATTGACTGTAAAATGTTAAAGTTCTTAAAAGGCTTTCAATCTTCCTAGACTGTGCTGGTGAAAAGACACTTCCAAATGCAACTGGAAAAAGCCCTACTAACTTGAAGTTTATAGGAGCCAGAAAGAAGAACACAGAAAAAGAAAAAACCTGTCCTACCTCAATACACAACATTTGAGTGCCAGCTGTGGAAGAAACTCTCTTTCTTCCACTAACAATTGTACAGAAATAGAAATACTTCATGGGTCTGTCCTCCATCAGTGCTTGCTCCTTCCCATTATTTTATATGAGGGAAGATGAAGGAGGAGGAAAAAGGAGAAAATAATTGAGCAAATTGAACCAGCAGCTGAGCCATTGGCCCTATTGACAACCTATGCTGCACTGCTGCGCACACAATGCCTTCACGCAGCCAGGTCCCAGGCAGATGAGGGTTATCTCTTCCATAGCATATTTAACTCCTTCCTACATAATGCATAGCAAAATTATATCAGTATTGCCACAAAGCAACATAGGAGCCCTGTACTCCGCAACTTCCATGCCATGACAGTGTAGACAGAGGAAAAAAAAAACGGACTCCTCAAGTAAGATCATAGTAGCTTCACTCAAAATGTGATCTCTATTTGACTCTTAAAACTCCAGCATGCCTAGAAAGCTTCAGGTATCCTTCTCTCCCATATTTCCAATTCTCCTTTATGTATTGAGTACTAGGAACACGTAGCACAAATATCCTGGATAATCCCGGTACTATTTTTGACAGAAGTAAAACAATTAGTCCTAAGCTTAGATAATACAACTCTACTTGAATAAGCTAATTTTCTATTAATTTATATTTCCCCTCCAAAACTTTAAGACAGGTTAGAAGAAAAGGAGTCAATCAAAAACATATAAATACTTTCCCAATCCTTCCACAAAATATTGTCCTGTTCCAACAACCCAAACAGAGCTATTACTCAGATCTTTACATTTTTTAACGCCACACAATAATGTATACTAACAGAGTAAAAAGAATCTTTGGGGTCAGCAGTACAAATCAAGCTTATAAGTAAGTGAAGCCCAAAGTAATTTATCCAATTTTTATTCTTAATTCTATTTCACAGGGATTGTCTTTCTCAAGCTTACCATAACATCTCACCTTTTCAAGTTTACTAATTATGCTAAGACATCTTTCACGTACCAGCTTCTCCCTTTTAAAAATTCTCTGGGCATACAGTAAAGAAATTACATGTATGCCAAACAATATCCATGTTTATATCTGGAATGTTATAGTTCTTTATTAGTAGGTGCCCTAGAAATTAGAAATTATCTTTGTTGCCACTGTAACCAGCTATACAATTTTCAAAAGAACTATTTAGCTTCAAGCCTGACTGTGCAATAAAAGCTGAAGATGAAGCTTGACTACTTTCAAGTGCTAGGCAGTGAGCGCTGTTTTTTTGTAGCAAGCAGTCCATGTACTTCAAAATACAGAGACAGACATGAATACAGCAACAAATTCTAGCCTAATGAAGCAACAAATTGAGGCACTGGTTTCCATTAGGAGCCAACAAAGGGAATACCATACTGAAACATTTTGTGTACAGATAAAGAAAACTAGTACTTAGCACCGTTTTCAAACTTCTGAAAATGCTTGCTGCTTTTCCAGCAAAGTACTAAAACATGTGGATTCACATCAGAAATTACAAGGAAATTGCAAGGAAAATGAAAACCTAATAGATTTTTAATGATTCGTTTAGGAATGAAAACTAGGAAGAAGGACTGAATAAAGTATAATTCATCATACAACAAGATACAGCAAAGGTAACAAAATTTGAAGTAGCAACATGCAAGATGTGCCTGTTGAAAAGGTTTCCAGTAAGCAAGCCGAAAGTTTGACCGAGTATCAAGTTCGCAGTTGATTAACAGCAAAATCTATTCAGGCAGGAACACTGATTTTTGCCAGCTCATGCTTACAGTAGGTGTTATTACTGCCAGACTAGGCAGCATTCTAAATAGCTCCCAGGATTTACAAAGACTGAGAAGAGGAAATTGTGTTATTCAAGTGACTCTGAGTCACATAAACCCCCAATTTTGTAAGCTCCAAAAACTCCATGGGATTTAGGCATGACAAATTAAAAGTCTGCTCAAAACCACAGAAGGGTTAAGATGCACAAAAACTTGAAATAACTCTACAGTCAGACATCTGAGTGAGTTCAGGAAATAGAAAGAATAGCAAATAATCCAATACTTCTAGAATCAGATGATACATGGAATATATTAGTGTCTAATTTTATTCCCCCCACCCCCAACAGATATTTCAAATTCAGGAGAATAAAAGACACTATTGAAGTTACAAAATTTCATAATCTGGCATAGAGCTAAGCATATGTATTGAAAACACCTATGTAGTTCCAGCAATACTGATTTCCTACTTGATAAGATGCACATTAAAAATCTGTAATTTTTACTCATCAAGATACCAGTATGTAAAAAAAAAATGTGTTTGATTTCAAACTAAAAATAAAACTGAACTAAGAGTCAAGGCTCCTAAAACTCAAAGAATTCTTGGGTTACATGGTTGAAGTATTTTCTCAAACTCGGTGACGCTGATCTAGCGCTTCACAGGACACAAACATAAGCATTGCATTAGCTGGATTAAGAAAAGAGATGGACACCCACCTCTAGAAGTTTTAATTACACCATCAGACAGAAGGGCTATGAAATGGATTCACAAATCCATGAATACTCTAATCGTCATTTTATCTTCTTCCAGTATTCCAAGTGCATCTTTCCACCAAACCATCCAGCGCTGCACTTACCTTCAGCTTCACATCCTATTGAACAAGTACCCTAACACAAATTAAACATTCTAGACTCACAATCAAACGGATTAAAGGCAGACTGCATTTTTGGGGGTGATTTAAGTAGAAAGTCTAGTTTTATAATTTTCTGTATTTAAATATTTGTTCTTATTCTGTAATAGTTTGTTCTGTGACTGTTCCCAGAGGTTCTAATTAAAACTGAGTTCTTGAGGTACAAGGTGTTGTTTCTATGAATATTTGTACTTTGTAAATGTAGCTTTTCAAAAGTACTCAATGTCCCTACCTGAAGTTGATATTAAAACTTCCATAAACTTAATGGAAACAAAGATAAAGTAATAAAGAGGACTTTTGAAAAAATGCACTCATCACTGTCCTGTATTTTAATCATTCAGATTTCACAGTTTACCATATTGAAAGAAGAGAGGTTGCAGTATGAGCAAAAGATGTGGTGTCACTAAGGGAGATACTTTGGCCATAATTTGCATTTTTTCACTTACCAGCCTATATTCTTACTAAAAAAGCACCCCAGACTTTATTTCATTTGTATTCTGGATGTGCAAGAAGTCTGAAGCAACTATGCCTTAAACATCTGAAGTGCAGATGTTTCAGATTTATCTGAAGCAGTTTAATATGTAGGATTACACTTGTACTGTATCTGGAGACTGAGGCACTGACAGCACATGGTCAGCCTGAACTGGAGACAGAATGTTGTCAAGTACTTTGCAGAAGTACAATTAACTTGAAATGATTTCAGAGAGCTCTTGAACATTTCAGTGCCTGCTGCTTCTACAGGGCTTCAGTAAAACAAGTCAGGTGTTCCTTCTTGGAAAAGGCAGATAGACTGAAGAGGAGGCAAAGAAGGCTGAAGACGACAGCTAACTTCAAGCTTCTCTCCAGTATTTATCAACCTTTATGTGCAAGCCAAGAACTAGCCTGTGGCAAGTGAACAGCAGATTCGTGGTTGTAGAGAAATGCTTAGTCAACCTCGTAGATCTAGGTCAACACATTGGACTCTTCTAGGCAAAGGGTTGCATCTATCTGTGCAATATCCATCTCACTCTTGCCATAGAAAGCTGAACAACTTAATCTCTGTAATAACCTGTGAGAAGTATTCCAGTGTTCAATATTAAAAAATGTACAGAGCTAGCCAAAACAAGGAATTCCAGTCTCCCTGCCACATAATCTGGTTGCTTTTGCTGTTTGTTTCATCTTTGGACAAATGAGAGTGAAAATCCGGTGAATTTATCTTGATAATAAATTTAGAAATCACAAATATTTGGTCAAACAAGGTGGCAAACTGACAGCCCCAACCATTACCCTTTGCTCCATTTCTGTGCTAATTAACATCACAGACATCAAACTACGACCATTTTTCCCCAGGGATAGGGAGAAGAGGAAGGGCAGAAGCAAAGAAGAGCTCACGATCATGTATTTACAAATTTGTACATAGTTCAGAAAGTCTGCAAAAACAGTAAAGATAGGAAGGTTCCTTGTAATAACTCATATTGCAATGTATACCCAACAATGTTTTCATCTCTTGCTGGCTTACTGCCCTTCTGCCCGGATCTATACAAAAAGATAATGCTTACACAAATGTTAGGGGCTTTGCTGCTGTGTGCGCCTAAAATTAATTGTTAAAAAAAATGAGATAACTGGATTCTATCCCTTCCCTCTAAAAAAAAACCACCCCAGTCATTTAACAAAGTTACTAACCTTTTTCGTTGTGTGGATTTCTTTTTTCTAAAATAAAAGAGAAAGGAAACGACAGTCAAGAGAAATAGTAATTCCCAATTTTCCCTCGCATACAAATCTGCTTCAATATATTTGAAAGAATAACTTGCCATATTAGAAGAGAAACAAGAGTAACTTTTTTCCACATCATATCTTTGGAGTGCCTGGAATGGTGAAAAACTTCTTTCAACAGCTTATTTGCCTAAAATCTTTCTATCTGTGGCGGTTAAATTTACAGAAACAAGAGTATACACCTTTCTATTTCAATACTGTGGCTGGAAACCCAGTATAAAACATATGCTAAAAATATTTCAGTAACATAAAAAAAAAGACTGTTATGTGAGACTGATGACATTGAGAATTTTTTAATTACTGCTTAAACAGGGCTGGTTATTTCAACACTACTTGTTGAAAGAACCATAGTTAAGATCTAAAAAGATAAGAGTAAATTTGCCTTTTCCCACAATACTTAGTTTTATTCCAACTAGCAATAGCTTTTTAAGTTACTTGAACTCTTCAAAAAATCTTATTTCATTAAAATAAACAGTAAATTTCTGTAAAGAAAGCCTTGAAAATCTTAAAAAGGTAAGCCTCCCCTTCCCTCCCCCCAACAAATCACACAAATGTTTAGATACCATCTTGTATTTTTACAACAGAAAAATGAACTTGATCAGAGGTAATGGCCTTTCAGAAGAATTACAGAAGAGAAGCCAAGAGTTTTCCTTCTTGTTAAAAACAAACAAAACAACCAATCAAAAAAACCCCAACAGTAAAACCAAAATAAAAGATGCTTTGCTTAATGCCTGTTCTGCTGGCTGTGAAGTTTTGGGTACTCTGTTAATGAGGGATGGGCCATTTTGATACCTCAGATTCCAAAAAGCCATATTGCTGAGGTACACAAACAGAAGTTGTTTACCATTCTAATAGGAACATAACACGTACTGAGTCAAATCAAACACCTAGTAGCTTGTTTCTGACAGTGGTCAGTAGGGAAAGAGTACAAGAAAAGACTTGCACTTTCTTCAATATAGCCTTCTAGTGACCCATGGCTTTGGAAAACAGCCAGAGAAATAGATGCATTGTTTTGCTGAACAGCCTTTGGCAATCTTTACTTCCCATGTGCTTGTATAATGAAGTGATGTTGAACCCAAGATCTGAAATCTACAAGTAAAAATTTATTTTTTGTAAAAAAAAATCTGAAAAAGCTTTAATTTTTTTGGGGGGTGGGGTACATTTTGCCTTAATTTTCAATGATTCGGCCTTGGCATGACCTTAGAAAAGATTATGCAAGCTCAATATTAAAGTAATGTTTCACAGACAAGCCAATGACTGACAGTTTAAAGAAAAATTATAAACTTTTTAATATTGCATCTGTTCCCCCAAGAGAAATTAAAAATCATGAACTATGACAGCACTTTTATTACAATTAAGTTTACAATACCACCAAAAAAAATTCAGAAAGGCAAAGCTAGAAAATGCTAACAGGAGAAGGTCAATAGCAATTCCTAACATTTTACACAGTAGAAATGACCTTGCAGTAAGAAAATAACATGTAGCAATTAGCATTAGCCTACTGATGAGTTACGGATGATTTAATGTTCAGGGGCTGCAAGTTAAAAAGAAATGGAACAAGACGTTCTCTATACCAACTCCTCCTTTTTCATTATTTATCCATACCGTATTTCAGAGGTTATTACAAAATAAATCCTACAAAATTCCAAGATACAATTCAGATTTATGCATTTTGAAAGCCACATCATCCGTATAGGAGCTGTGCTGACAGCAGAGCTCCGTAGTTCAGCGGTGTTCCAGAATTCTGTAAACTTCAAGAACAAGGTTGGATTGGTATATTTACACAAGAGCTTCTGGATTAGCAAATAAATGAAGTACCAAAGTGAGGAAAATCTGATTACATATACACACTGATAGAAGAGAAACCCATGCACAAATCCTGAAGGAGATGCTAACAATGTGGTTTTGATAATCTAACAAAAAACACAAAACCTTTTACTGCACTTACCAGCAAAGCATTTGGAACAGAGATTCATAGTCTTGCTGGACCTGGGGCAAAAATAAAAAAAAAAAAATAGAGCTAAAAAATTCATTATAATTCTAATCAATACAGGGAAGTTTTTGGGGGAATGAAGTAAGGGTATAAAGAGGGTAAGAACTTAAACGGCTAGGAATCAAAGATAAGTGGCTAGAAGTGGCAGAACTAGGAACAGAGACAGGGGGAAGAGACTTCATATGGCAATCTCTTTCCAACTTAAAGAGCTTCCAAAATATGGCTTCTATGTATTTACCTCATTTTTGAAAATAAACTCACTTTACCATTCAATGTATATGTTATGCCCTTGTCACTCAGATCTTTGTATTGCAATATGATAATAATGATAGACAGGAAGAGCCAATGCATTCCACTTGAATATTAGACTCCCCTTGGCAACAGCTTTGCAGACCTGACAAATCCTGAATACAGTACAGTAACAGAGAGATTAAAGTATTGCATTTATAAGGACACAGACAGATGTGCTCTTGGACGTCTAGCTGGAATGGCTTAAGAAGTTATTAGCTCAAGCTGTTCATTACTACCCCCAGCTGCATCCAGTAGTAATTCAAAATAACCTGGCTGACTTTGCACTGACATGGACTAGAATAGTTCATATGATCCATTAGTGTGGCTCAACTTTGAGGGCAGTAACCTTCAGCTGAGAGAAAAACAGCTGGAGAATGACAGCAGTATCTCAAGCCTCCCAGATGTCTCCAAAGTGTTTGTGCAATTATGCCACAAGTGTTCACCCTCATAAAGAAAGTCAGTAGGCCTAACAAAAAAAAAAAAAAAAAATTAAGGCCATTGACCTCTCTAGGGGTGCCATGAAACTACCCAAAGCAATATACTACGTGAGAACAGGTTTCTCTCAGTTTACGAAAGGTTCTCTTCTAACACCACATCTTCTCTTTTACAAAGGGAGTTGGAAGATACTCTCAAAAGCTCTCCACATGTTCAAATGTCTTTAGGTGACAGCAACCCAGTTTCTGTGCCCACTGCCCAATATTTGATTTGTTCAGTGTTCCAGTGTTCAGCTCCACCATTACGTATAAGCATTAACACCATCCTGAGCACGTCTGAAAGTACATATTGACAGGCAAAGTTGCACCAAAACTGTCCATGCCCACAAAATGTTTTTACCTCCTGAGGGCAGCCTTTAGCTGGAACACATCATTTAGCCAAATTAATTGCATCTTTATCTTTAAAAATATGCATCCACAAAAACAATTCAGACTACCAAAACGGTTATTTTCCATTTCCAGCCAAACATGGATGGAATTTTGAGATGAGATCTGCATCTTACAATATACAAATTCTACAAATCAGAACTGCTTATTACCTTGAGACAAAAATTTTGACTTTTTTTTGAAAGCAATTAAATTAGAAATGAACACACCTATCAGAATTATAGATCCATGCCCCAAGTTTGCAAATGGATATTTTGAATGACTTTCCAGTAACAAAAGTAAATCCAGACTTGGTCAATCATATCTTAGTATTAGTCACATCAAAACATTACAGATGCTTTTCAATTCATGCACATTTGAAAGCTGGTTTACATCAGGCTCAATAATTCTAGAAGAACACAGTTCACTGCTGATATGAGACATAAGCATTTGCCAGCTATAGCAAGAGCCACAGACACATGAAAGCTAGTTTTAAATGCAAACAGTATGTGCACAGGAGAGAAGTTAGTTCCCAGGAAAAGAACAGCAGAACAGCATTTGTAGCCATACAAGTACATCATCAAATTGGTATATACCCAAAGATTCAACATCTATGTTGACAGTCTGCACAGATTATCTACCTTCAAAAGAACTGCAATTAAAAACAGCATGGTGAGTCAACACCTACAGCATTAGTGTGCTGCAGTTCAGTACTCACTGCTTATGGGTTAGACCTTCTGGAGCAGCTCAATATGCCAGGCAGGAGCTTCTCTGCAAAGCCATTAAACCCCAGGGGCAGCAAAGAAAAAGAAAGGCAGAGTTCAGATGGTTCATATTGATGACATTGGAACGGGCAATGACAAATGTTTTCAGTGGTAAAATCAACCATCTCAGCTGTTAAATATCAATCCAAAGCCTCATATAATATTTACTTATCAGCACACCAACAATGGAAAACACACACGCACACACAACATACAGCTATGTGGAAAAAAAGGAACAAGGCTGCCATTTACTCATAACAAAAAAATCCAGATTTTCTGAAAGGACAGTGCTATTGGACAAGTGACCTTCTAAATAACTTCAGTCTACTGTTACGGTTTCAAGGATCACTTTCTCTCTGATCGTCTTCTATGCTTTTTTAAGTCATCCAAGTCAGCCTGAGGCTGCTACACAAGATGAGAATCTAAACTCTGCATGGTTTTTTTCTGCCTTTTAGTTTCTTTTACACAGTCATTTATGTCACTGCAGATCCATCAACATTAAACTAGAACTAACAAACTGGTATTTTTTGTTAGAGACAGAGTAACAGTGTTGAACAACAATCAGTCCCTTTTTGAAAGTGCAATATTTAATTAGAGCAAAAGCTTTACAAAGAAAATGCATTAAGCAGTTTACGTACATCAAACTTACTAGGTATTATCCGAGAGTCATGTCAATGTCTGTCAAATAAAATATAAGTTTGACGGCTCTTTGTTACACTGCAAATCCCTCCTCTCACTGCTAGGATTTCCTCTTTACAGCAGGCAAGGGCTCTCACCAGAGTCTTAAAATTGAGCAAACTTGCATATTGCTGTTTTCTCTATGAAGTAAATCTTGTTAACCACATTGCTGTTTTACATTAAACACTTGCCAGTGACTCCAGCATTTACCAGAAAATCATACTGCTAGCCAACAACACCAAAATATACAATTTCTTTGCTCCTGATAGCCTTTTCAAATGTATCATACATCTGTGATACCTGTTCTTTCTTGAGGTAATTTTATTTGAAACACTCAAACCTCTAAAGCATCAAACAGTCCTGGTCATAACACAGGCTCCTTTCCTTCCACTTCATACAGAAGAGATTGTCACAGCAGCCAACTCTTTTGGAGCAGGTAACTTCTAGGGAAAGCAATACATCTCAGATTTCTAGGAACATACAGTTAAATCATGACTGTAAAGGTGAATGAGGCACAGTGAAGCTAAAATTCAAAGTCAGTCCTGGCCAGGAGAATTGCATGTTTTAGACTGCAAGTCTTTAGGCTGACACCCAACATTTCTACACCCTTCTGCTGCAGTTAGGTCAGGGATATTCAACATGCTTGTGAATAGTTATCAAATCTTCATGGTTTCTAACCGGATGTATTAAGGTAATTCCCAGATTTCCCTGAGTGTGCTTCATGCTTAACAGCACCTAATCCAGGAATTACTACCGTACACATTTTACGTGGTCAATATCCCTAGAAAGCCAGTTTTATACTGGTAGTTTACAATCTCCACTTGTACATAATTTAAGCTGGCATTCAGAAAGACCTTCATATTCATGGATAAATTAAGTCAAATAGAATAGTAGTATCTCCGAGGCAGAATATAAAGTTGGAATACTTGGAAGGTACTTCCATCTGTCAAAAAGAAATGATTTAACTAAAGGGTGACACAAAATCATTATCTAAATTGGAAACCACAAGGTAAGCAAGCTCAAAAGGTCAAGTGGCAGAGGAAGCTGAAGGCAGAGGATACTTCAAGCCAGCTGGAAAACCCCAGAGGCTACAGAATGCATGTTGCATGCAACAGCTCCCCGGGACTTGGTCTGAAACAAGTGTAAGCATTAAAAGTGCTGCCACTGCCAAAGGAAAAGACACTCCCTTAACAACACAGCCATGAAGGAGTAACAATGACATAGGGACACTGAAAGAGGAAGAAATTTACAGAAATGGGAAATCCTGGAAGTTATAACATATTTATACTTTAAGCAATAAATAAATCACATATAAGAATAAAAATAAAAAGCATATTTAAGGCTATTCAAGCCATCATCCCTTACTTGCACTGTTGTGCCTACAAATCTCCATTGCACAAGAAACTATTTGAGCCTTCAGATAGATGCATGCACAGACCACCATAAGGTCTGACTTCAGCAAGATCAACATCTGCATCTGCAGTTAAAGGTGTATAATGCAAAGTGAGAGCCAGTGAGAGGCACTAAATATCAAGTGACATACTTCGAATCCTATGTATTGATATGTAATTAGCTAATAAAACTAAAGAACTTAGATGCTTATTCAGCCCCCTTACTTGCTTCCCTGATATAATTTTCATGTTATTTACAGGACCTTTTTATAAAGGTGTGACCTTAGGTACTCCACTAAAAGCACTGAAAATTATTTACTCAAATTTATGCCCTATTCTACTAATTATTCCTTTTCTTTCTTGCCGTTTGGCAGTACACCACTGCAAGGTACCATCCAAACCAAATGCTCATTCTACTCTCTCTTCACCAGAAGTTAGTTTTTCCTTTCCCCTCTCCCAGTAACTGATTTTATCAATATGAAACCACATCTAGAGACTGAAGTTGAAATTCTAGCCATAAATCTCAAAAACAAGACTGTCAGATGTACAGTAGTTGATGAGACTAGCCAGGGTCTAAAAAGACAATCTCAACATGAAGACTTAAGAACAAGTTACATGTGGGAGTTCTGCATGAGTTAAAAAGCCTGATCTCAGGATACTCAGTCTCCCTAATGAAAACAATTCTCTGCCAAGAAACTTAGATAGGCATACCTAATAAATACTGAAGATTTTGTAAGAAAATCCTATATTTTCCAGCAGACTGTCAGGGACTTCTTAGCTTCCCCATCCCATCTTTAAAAGGAAAGGAAAAAAGCAAACCAGAAACACTAAAAACTAATACTAGCTTAACTCCACACAAGTGCCAGAGGGAAATACAAACTGCTCAGTTTCATCTATATTAGGATGTCTCCTACACTTTTTCAGGTAATAGGGAACTAGTATTATTAAGGTCAATGCCCACCAACAGCAAGAATTGTGTAGATACACCAAAAAAAAGTAAGTAAAGATTCTAGTACAGGTGTATATTCTCAGTGCTTGAAAAACAACACCAGAATAATCATCATTCTTGAAAATAATTTTTCTTCAGTTGTCTTTTGAGGATGGAAGAATAGGGAGTTTGGAGGAAACAGGCTTTCATATAGGATACATGCATTAGTTAATTTTAAAGATAAGCCACAGATCCTGATTAAGTATGACTGCAAAATCCCAGATTCTGCATTTTTATTGGGAACAAGGTTTTCCAGCATATCTAGTAATGGTTCTTTATGATTCAGAAGTTCCTATGACTTGGTAGTAGGAAAACGTATCTGCTTCAGTGGCATTGTAATTGCATTGGTGATTAAACACATCATGTTAAATGCTTCTTGGTCACCTTCCAGTATAGCGATTAGAGTCAGATCACAGTGTCACTACAGCACAAATATATCTTCGCCCCTGAATGATATCTGTCCAGTATTTTCAAGGGCTGCCTGTCGGAGAAACATTAACATAGTATGAATCATGTCATTAATTAGTTAAAACTACAAAGAAGCCTCCTCCCTATACATTCAGCACATACCATTTCTTGTATTTGGCAAACTTAGCACAACTATACATACCTTAAATCAATGCATTTATACTACCGTAGTTAATGGTCTGTCACCATTTCCATTATAAAGCAATTTTCAAAGGTTTATAACTCTGCTGAAGAATTCACTGAGCTGAAACCTGGCACATGGCAAAAGCAAAACCATAGCCCACATATGTTTACTTTCATCCAACCAGACTAGAAGGATTATTTATCATTAAAAGAAAATTGATCCAATTCTCTATTTCCCCTACACTTTTCATCATTCGCTTACAGCATATAACACTTCACCTTGTACAGGAAGGAGGTTAATTAGACTGTGTTAATAAGACCCTCAATCGTCCTTGAAAGTTCTGTGTATCCTGTACATGAGCTTCTGAAGAAAGCCATTTTACTTTTCTAAATCAGAGGTCACCTCATTGATTTCATATATGCTACATATTTGATATTTATAGTTCCTCCTTAATTTATGATCTTGCTAATGGGATACAGGCAAGGTTTTTTGGACAGCTTAAACAATTATTCATATTTTTAGACTGAGGCAGCTCAGTTATTCTTCAAGAATAATGTATGCCAACTTCTTTTCAAATAAAAGAGAAGTGGAACATGTCAAATGCAGGTGAACCTGTGGAGAACTTGGCAACCAGAAACATCCACATACACTCAGAAACAGATTTTTAAGTGAACTAAAATCTGAAATCAAATATCCCACAAATGCAGTCAATGTCCTCTACTTCATCAGCTGTTATATACCCATACAGTCAGTGATAAGAATTCTAGTTCAGTTAGAAAAGTGTTATCAGTTAAGTTTTTATTATTCTTATTACTATTATTACAGGGGTTTTTGCTTGGAAAAATATAAGAGTATTCTGCTTTTGGGTTTTGGACTCCTCATTTTCACCACAAACAACTTCAATGTTGCTTATCAAGATTTTTGGGAAGCTGCTGAAAATGATGTTTCAGTTAGTGAGTCACACATTCATAAGGACCTCATCATTCTGACCTCAATTTGAAATGAAATGGAGGGTAAACTTTATGCACAGCAGAGTGTAGTAGTGCAATGCCCTTCTGGCAGCTTTCCATACTCAAAAGGTATGCTGATGCATCCCAATTAAGTAGCTGCATCCTGATTTATTATTTTTTTTCAATGGCTACACTAAAGCGTTCTTTTAAAACTCTATGGCTAAAGCTCTTTTTGTGTTTTAAATATATGAAGACACTGAAGTACTTTACTGAAAATAAAGCCAGAGAAGAGCACAAATACACAAGAGTAAGGGGGGAAAACGGGGAAACTACACAGCAAAGTAGATCCTTACTCTTATAAAACATATCACGGGCTCTGACATAAAAGCACTGATAGTTTCAATTTAAAGCCTTCTCCAACAATCAATACAATAAACTTCAAAGAATCCAATGCATCCAAACTAGGTAAGACACATTGTAAGAACTTAGATGAGATTCAACTGGATTTCTAGCTGAGCTTACAAAGTTGCTGCCCTCCAATCAAAGCTAAATGCTTCATATTCCCATGAATACAGTTCGCTACACTTTCTTTGAAAAAAATCTCAGCAGCAAAATCCTATGCCAAACATTCCTCTGCAAGCCTTCAAAATATTTTTCACAAAGATATGTAGCCTAGTATTTAAAGGACAGTAAAAAGGTTGAAATACTAAGTATTAACAGAGTCCAAGAGGCCTTTACTAAAGTAGGAATAAAATTTGAAAGTTCTGATCTACCCACCTTCCACCCATTCCTCAAGGACATTATTATTTACGTGCATTGCAGGTAATAACTAACATTGCCCTATGACAACACAATCATCATCTTCAGATTTACAGTATGGAGTTATAACAAAACTTTATCTTTTTCTTCAGATCAGACAGCTCCAATGCTCTGTTGATAAGCAGCACTCAAAACCCGATTCCATTTGTGTTATTCCTTTTACCACACGGTCAGTGATACTAAACAGTAAAACATTCTTAGAAAAAAAGAAGCTGGAAGAAACCTCAAGAAAGTATCCATTTCGTCCCCTGACTTAAAGGCATGTCTAACTATGTCAAACCTCCCAGGAAACCTTCCTGACCTGAACAACTAAATTTACCTTAGAAAATAGGAAAACTTTTAATTCTTGCTCAGTTTAAGCCCAGCATGTCTCTTCTCTATGCAAAAGCATAGGAAAACATTATTTTTCTTTTTAATCAAAGTTGTTTTTCTGTGGCAAAAAATATTTTAAAATGCCTGGCACTATAATGGCTTAGAATGGTTAGAACTTCTGAATGACAGAAAAAAAAAGAAAAAAAAAAAGCCTTGCAAAGTATTTCAAAGACCTTGTCTGTTGTATGCATGTTAAATAACGTTTACAAAGACAGCTTATGTAAACTGGTTAAAAAAGGCTGTTGCATAGTATTAACAAAACACACTAAGTCTGGTTTAAGTACTGTTCTCTCAAGAGCTAGCAGAATATCAAAATTATGAGGTAAACTCCTTTGTTGCAGAGATCTACTTTTAATGTCTAACAAGTCAAGCATTACACAAGCAAAAGGAGTTTACAATGTTGACCATCCCAAACATGGAGAGTGAAAGCACTAGAAGGTGCACTATATGCAAAAGATGTGACAGGAAGAGTCAGACCCCTTCAAAAAAAAGTTATTTTGACTACTCATTTCTGTGAGTTAGAGCACAGGAAGGTAGGTTCAGAAATAAAGCAGCCAGACAAGAAGAGGAAAGAGTATCCCTTGGACAAAGCAAGAAAGCACTTCTGTTCCAGGACTGCTAATGAGCTACATCCTATTCAGTAATGAGCAGGTTGTCCAGCAGGATACCTCACTTGCCTAGACCTCCCTAAGACAACCCAAAAAGCAGCAATGTAACAGTGTATTTTCGTGAATGAGTGGCAATCTCACTTTCACAGTTCTTTGCCCTCCTTGCTTATGAAACCCTTTCGGAACTGTATGCCACGGTAGAATTGTAGCACTTCTTGAAAAGCAGTTGGAGAATTTTGACAAGGTGCCTGCAATCCTATCTTATTACACTGTTCAAAAACACATACTGGTAGCTTCTTTTAGACATATGTAAATTAGCAGGCATTTTTGCTCCTCCCCATTTAAAACAGGTTTCAGTAAAGTCTTCAAGAGGTTAGCTGCAGATTCCCTGTGGGAAATTAAAATTCTTCCATCCCAGCTAGCCTTGTACTTAGCTGTACAGTCAGGAAACACCACAGCTCTTACTTCGGACAATGCTGCCTCTACACCTGACTACACACAGTCATTTTTGGTTCTCAGGGGGGAAATTGTAGCCACACTTCATGATACTGTTCTAAAGAGTAACAGTACTTCAACTCTTCCTTCAGGAATATGAAATTAATTGTATCAAGGATATGTTTACACTAGGAGCAATCTGCCACTTAAATACTTAACAAAACATCCCTAAAAGCATATCCTCCTATACCAGCAGAAAGCATTTCAGCCCTACTGGTACAATGGGGGGGAAAAAAAAAAGAGAGAGAGAAAGAAAAATAGAGAAAAAAAGAATACAAAAAAAGTCACTTTTAGAAGTTAAATAAATCACAGTTAACTTATCATTATCAGAGCAAAAAACGCTGAGGTCCTTTCTGGCAGGCTTCTCTAAGTTGTATTTCAACCATCCAGAACTATCTTGCTGGTAGTACAAGCAGGTTTGAATGCTTATCTTAGTTACCCGGGAATTTTGGTCAACTTCCTAATAGCTCTCAGGTAGAAGTCTGTATCAGATTTTGTATCTCTCAGGTAATGAACAAAGACTCCCAGCCTCAAAAAACAGGCAGAGTAAAGAAACAAAGTGCCACTCGCTAGCTATACTACAACATTATAAAATAATACTTGTTCTAACATCTTACACAAAGTTTTGGCCCAGAAGAACACTTCAGATATTTAAAATTGAGATCTCCTCTCATATGTAACTTCTGTTTTTTCTACCACAAAGCCAGAGTACAGCATAATTCCAAGGAATTCCAAGAACTTCTAACCAGCATAAAACTGCTTATAAACAATTCCCTCAAGATGATTGTGTTAAACATTCAACTAAATAGATCAGGTAAAATTTACAGCAACAAAGAGTTCAAGCAGCAAACCAATACAAACATAAATGTTTCACAACACCCCTTAAAAAAATAACAGCCACCAAGCCCTCAAAAAAAGCCCACACTATGAGCAAGTGTTAGGCTCATGATGACAAACAGAAAAACTTATACAAAGCAAGATATTAACATGAACCAAGAAGGTGGTGGGATTTTTTTTTCCATAAATGTGCACCTAGGGACAAACACAAGAAATACAAAAGAAACCATACACTAAGCATCATTATTTCAGTGAAAGATGACATTATAAGGTTGTTACCTACAACTCCATTAATAGTTTATATCAAAGCAGCATCTTCTTTTCATAGAAGTGTTCGGTGTTTCAGAGAAGTGTTCAGCCTTCTAAAGAGCTTCTAAGACACAGTGGATGCTGGCCATGAAAACTACATCCAGCCCCAAGACCCTTCACTTGTTATAAAAGAGGTACCATTCCAAACCACCCCGTTAAAAGGTAAATGCCAAAGTGGAAAAAAAATCTGCACAGTTAAGATATTCAGAATGAAAAGGGAGTGTTTGAAAGACCAAGTAGCAGAGGGAAAACTACAAATCACGCAAGTTTTGAACTCTTTACACAAGAGAGCATGCAGTACATCATCATGCTTGTTTCTCTTCCTGCTACCCCTGAGAAGAATCTCTGCCTCCCCTCCAGGGGATTCCTAGATCCATACACTCAACATATTCTTCATAATACCTAAAGGATATTTTCCTTTAGGTTTTTTTGGTTGATTGGTTGGGGTTTTTTTAAGCCATGATTAAAGCACTAAGCATACAATGGATATATTAACATATGAAAAACCTCAACCTCCCCCTACATTTTCAATGTGATTTCTGAGACCTGAGCTTGACTCAGGGCACACTGGTCTACTCCATCTTCTTTCTGAGCAAAGGATGCTGGAAAGTTAATGACTCAATGTGGCAGAGTTCAGCAACTGAACTGCAAGTAAACTTTCTTCCCTCAAATCCCACAACTCACATGCCAGGGAGAAACAGCTGCCTCAGCTTTGCACTTCATCCACATACATGATTTCAAAACTCATTCTAAGTTTTACTTTGAATAGAAAAATAATTCAAATACATTTAACTGGGCTAAACAACTACACATTAAAATATAACATTAATGTAATAAACATCCTGAGCCCAAATCACTTCAGACATAGTGTCCATAATATGTGGCATAAAATAAGAAACACCTTTAAAATAATATAATGCTCCATAGTGTCAATGCCTTGCTTTTTTAAATGCCTGATCTCCAAGAGCAAATACAATAGAAGTGGTAGTACTCAAGTTTTTTAAGGAAGAAAAAAGCACCTTAAATGCTCCAGCCCAATTCCGGGGTGGGGGGCCGTGTGTGGGAAGTTACTTGCAAAATGCAGATTTAAAACCTGCCCATCTCAGATCTAACAGCAAATACCAAGTTACTATCTTCAGTCTTCTCCCTAACTACAGTTAGCCCATAGGTTTAGCTACTTTTCTTTCTGTAATTGTAACAATACAATTTAGTTCAAACACAGAACAACTAAGCACTAGTAATGCTGCTTCAAAAACAGGATGAAGAGCATCCTATGCATTCTTTTAGTGGACAGTATTCTGGTCTTTGGTATTTTCTTTTACCACATGTTAATCTAAGATAACATGCACCTGACTTGCTCAATAAAAATGGCATATTACAAGTCTATGTTTATGAATTTCTTCCACAGAGAAAACTGAAAGTCTTGAAAATAAACGTCTGAGAAATTAATAACTTTCTGTAATGGGAAAGTTGACTATATGTATGTCTGCCATTTAACTTCCCGTGTAAATAATGAAACAATCAGAACAGAAAGATACAATTAAAAGTATTTTGAGTCATAATAGGTAAATGTTGTTAGTAACTATACAGACACTTTTTTAAGTGTGTGTAAAAAAGGTGTGTGTCTTCCCTTCTCTGTTACAGCTCTATGGTCACTATCACGGTCACTGCATTGACCAAGAAGTCAACAGCACAAGGTATCTTTCATGGGCACTGAAACAGAATGAGGACAGTACACAAGAACCAGCACAGACCAACAGCACCAGCAGCGAATCAGGTCTAACAGACAAGAGTTTGTTCTTTATGGAGCTGCACTGGCATTTTTACACTACATTATTCTGTGTTTATCTTATTTTTTCCACCTTTCATGATCTCTATACCTCTTCAAAGTATATATAAAAAGCTGTATTTCTCAAAATTCCAAAATACTTTCAAATACACAATGGATATAGCCACCTAACAAGTTCTACCCACAACCACTAAGATGACAAGGCATCACAAGAAAGTACTCACACAGGACAGAAGTTTGCATACTGCTTTCCTGCTGTGTTACAAAACCTGCATTCTGTAGGTCTCTGCTAGTTTGCACTGAACATTTATAATTCTCTAGGTACTCTAACATCTGTGAAACATTTTATAACTCAAACTATCAGCACACAAGGGGTCCTGCTGTTGTAAACACTGAATCAGCTGAACTACTAGCAACACTAATGAGAATTTACTGCATGAAGGAAATGTATTGCAGAAATAAGTTACCACACTTCAGTACCAATAGATGAGTCACAGTAGGACTTGCACCAAGTTCAGAAGACCATCCCTCAGCTCTACGAATTCCAAGTTAAATCAAAGCCCATATTTGTATTGCAAGGCTGCAGTGAATGCCATCTGCAGTGGGAACAACTATATGATAATCCAGCCTGCAATATCTGCAAATAAATCTATGGGGAACAAAGATTCATCACAAAAATTGTACTGTAGTACTAAGAGTCTATCAGTAGTACATAGCAACCAGATATATCTCTTGATGTTGGTGGTCTTGTACGTTATTCAAAGAAGGGGAAATGCTGAATACCCTATTAAGAGAAATAGAATAAAGCTTATAACTTATCTTATTACGGGATTCCATATCACACATGCAAAATAACCTGGAAAATCTCCCCAGTAAATAGAAGAAAATATGAGTAATCTACACAAAAATATATTTGTTTGCCTCCTTTTTACACTACACAAACAAGAGTTCTGGGCTATTTTTTCCTGCTGCTCTTTTCAGCATAAGAACTACCAAATCAGAAGGTGGGAGAAGGAACACATTGGGAGGTATTATTTAAAAAAAAAAAAAAGTTCAGGAAACCAAACAGGAATATTTAAATGAGAGGCATTCACAAAATGCTTAAGCAATGCTAAAGTGAACAATACCATGTATTTCAACTCACTTCCAGCTCCCTCAGTAAAAGTTTGAGCTCCAGTTTCTGCTCTCAAAACTTTATTAAATTCAACAGAAGCAAAGTAGTAGTTTGACAGTCACAACTACTCTATTGTTAAAACAAATTTCAAAGCCTTTAAGTGTCTCTATAAAGGTTAAAACAACAACAGAAAAAAGGCAAGAGAGATGTTTTCTTTCAGCAGTGTCTTTTTAAAAGCAGAAGTGAAGACCTCAGGCTTTTCAACTGGCTGAAGCTTCAGAATTAAATTTTCCTCAAAATTTAATTTGTGGGTCATCTGAGAATTAGAATTATCACTGATAACTAAATACTGATAAAGCTTTTAATTTTCTATGCATCACACAAGAAATGACCACATTTTGTTTCCCTGTATCTTAAAGTTTAAAAAAGAAAGATAACACAATCCCTTTACTAAAGTCAACTATATAGATTAAATGTTTGAGTTAATAAGAAAGTACTAAGCTCCATGGCTTCAATATAATGAGAGATGTAATATATATGTATATTTATATAAGGATACTTTTACTATTATCAATTTATGGCTTGCGAAATATGCTGTCTGGAAACCCTAAACTGACTAGAAATGGTAGAAGAGACATAACACACTGCAACAGTTAAGCTCATGCAGTCAGCTCTTGGTTTTAATAACATAAGACTACAAAAATAATATCAAGATATATTGCTTAATAGTAATTTTCTCTGAACCGCTTTCTAAACATACTTAAGAACCACACGGTTCTTTAAACCCTCACATTTGAAATGAAATACCTTAACATTATAAAAAACGTTCTTCCCTGTTACAATACTCTTTCTGAGAAAAAAGGAAAACAAAGGAAAAAAACCAAATCCTCTCATCGCCCCAACAATTTCACACCACTTTTGCTATTAAAATCATACTCTCTTACTAGTTGCAAATCAGTGACCAACACTTTCCTAAAGCTTCAAGATAAATGTTGTACTTGAAAAATCGTACTTCTAATTCATCTATCATAGTTTACCCACCAGCTACAACAATAAAACCATCGTTGCATTAGCAGTTCCAGAGGAACAGAGGTTATATTCATTTTTTGTATTTTTGCCACTGTGCAAGAGAACCAGGTGAAAAAAGCCTATGAATTGGACTAACCAGATGAATACTCTAGTCTTCACCCTTCAGTGAAGTTTCCCCAATGTACAAATCGGTGCCCTTTATATATCAGACCCAAAGGCTTTGAAATTTTTTACCTCACCATTATACAGCTGCAGGTCAGAAACTGTAGCTGTATTTCTGGCATTTATAGTATGTAATTAAAAAAAAAAAAGCTGTATGATTTTATAAAAGCTTCTCAAATAATTCAAAGGTTGGTTAGGGGAAAGCAGAACACCTCAAAAACATTAGCCTTCCCTATAAAAACTATGTTGTATAAAAGCTTTACATTCTATCAATATTGCATATAATTACAAAGCAGAATTTGTGTGGATAGAACAATAATTTTTTTTCATTACTGACTCATCTTCCAAGTTACTGAGGCTTTTAAAACTGTACTGTATCAAACATCCCACCCTGGAATGTTAGGGTTTACAGCTTGTCTAGACTAAGGGATTATTTCTTACCCAGTACAGGCATCCACATCTCACAGAAACAAACAGGTCTTTTTTTGCACATGTATCAACCGTTTATTATGGCAAAGACTATATTCCAAACTACTTAATAAGTTCATACCACTGAATGTTAACCATCCATACGAATGACAGCTGTTGCCCTTCCCTCTTTGCTCTACTACCTCTTCTCTGAATTTAAACAGGAAAGTATGTAAGTTTGAGAACTTCCTGATTCAGGACAACAGAACATCAGTTGTATTTTGAACACCTTTTCTTCCATTACCATCATCTAAATTGTTCCTCTCACCCTGGCCAACGTGTTCAGTAATCCTGTCTTGTTCCCTACTTCAAGCAATTTACTTGATTGCCCTATTCAGGGAAAATCCTATTGCTACCAGGGCCCCCAACATAGTTACAGTATGCATTCTAAGGCACAAGGAAAGGGGTTAAAGGTAGGAGAAAGTTTCAATTGCACAATGAGGCTGCAGAGAAACTTTTATGGGAGTTAACAAGCAATACGGGAACAGACCTAGTAAATTTAGAATTTCCAAATTTTTCCCTCAAACTTGTAGACCATTTTGGGGGCTGTAAACATACTCATGCAACAAATCTGCATCTTTTACAGAGAAAAATGACTATACCTTTTTGAAGCACAACAAATACCTGAAGTCATTTCCAGCTCAAAACTGTTTGGAAATAGGCTAAATGACACAAAAATTTGGTATACTGCAACGGAGTCCGCCAAAGAAATAGTGATAAAGAGAATGTGAACATAATGCTAAAAGCATATTCCTACCAAAACAGTTTGTGAGCAGAAATGATAATAAATTACTGTGGAGCATCTTACTAATGGGGAAAACTTTTTTTTTTTTAAATACACACAATGATTTCTGCCAGTAATTAGACATACACAAGAGTAACCAGTAAGAAGTCAAAAAAAATACTCTGCCTTATGACATTAAATAATTATTGTACATCTATGATGAAAATAATTACATTTCTGTCCATGGCTGTAAAAAAAAAACATTTCACATTGAGTCATAAATACATGATGTCTTATTAGTATTTTAAATACCATTTTCACATGGGCAAACTATGGACAGAGCTACAGTTACTTATCCTGGTTTATGGCACTCCTTCACTTGAATGTTCTCAAATTTTACTACAAAACTGAATGCAAACTACAGATAAATATACGGCGGTTTTTGCTCTGTTATCCTGCCAGTTGGGGAGAACACTAGGGCATAAAACTATTTTATTTTTTCCAACATGTAATTCATTTCAAAGTTGTTAAAAACTGCTGTGATATTAAACATATACATGCTTTATAAAAGAAAAGGACTACACAACCAGATTTTAAATGTACTTAAGTCAAGTCATGCACAAGCCTATAAAGTGCTGACTCTGCTACTGAACTTAATTACCCCACTAAGATATTCACTGCATTTTTGGTTTTGGATTCAGTCCTACAAGCCTACAATCACTGTCTGATCACATTACATAACTGTGGATGGTAACATAACATTTTCAAAGGCTCCTAAGTTTCAATGGGATTTGATACAGAAGTTATTTAAATGCTTTGAAATCGTTTATTATATTTGGACTTTCAGTGAAGGACACTCAGTTACAAGAACTATGTTTACCTTGTTACCCATGAAAGATAAAGAGTTCTTTTTGGTTTTAACCCGATCATGTTACTTTCAGGGCTTCTCTAACTAGGCCCTCCCAATAAATAAATCAAAACTCAACTTTTACAAGGAAAAAAAATAATACATTAGACCCTATGTTACATGATCAGAATTCAGGTGAGTTTATTTCAGTTTTAAGCTTTTCAATATTTGAAAGTGTACAAAAAGGCTAAACAATCTCAGCCAGAGAAACCCAGCAAGCTGAGACTGTAATACTCGCTAGCCTGAAAATGTCCATTGATTCATGATCTGTACCAACATAGCTTAATTTTTTTCATTTTCATGCTCCAAAGTGTAGAAACAAGTTTTAGCTATTTTTCTCAAAAATCTTTCAGCTTTATGCATTCCAGTATCATCCTCACTCCTCTTAATAGCATACGAGAGGTAAAATAAAGTCCTTTCTTACTGTTTGTCCCCCAAAGCTGGAGTTTGATAGTACCCATCCACTGCAACAAAAAGCTGTTCTGTACTTTCTCTGGAATTTAATTAATTTAAATGACTGCCCACAGGTTGTACAGCGCCTGAGCAACCCTGCCCTCTGCTCTCAGCCAGTCACCATTCAAATTTTGCTCCTGTAAGTAGCAAGTGACATACCCAGTGGAGAGCATTCAGCATTCCCCATACCTTCCATTCATAAATCTCCCTTTATGGTTGCAGTAAGATAACAAATAACTTTGATTTCAATCTCTTTTCCCCTATACTTCTGTAGCTGAACTCGTTTGTACCTCTCCTAACATCAGGTATTTCCTGGTCTATGTTGCATCACACTTCTCCTCTTTTACCCAACTACTGTGGGAACCAATTCCATTTTATGATTTTGAACTGTTCTGGTGCAGAACATTCTGATTTATTAACAGTTGACAATTTTGCATAATGTCAACTTGATAAATTATTTTTCCAGTTTAGGGGGCTCGTTGTGTCTCTAAAGTACAAAAAAAAAATTTCGTATGATTGCTGTTCCAAATTCATGTTTAGTAAAATGGAAGTTTTAATGAAAAATGTATTTATCCTATTTTCAGTCTCTCTGTGGCAGCTCTGCAAAGCAGGGTGTACATGGGTAGCACTTACAAATAATAACAAATCAGGTAAAGGTCAAAGAAACAAGTAGAAGGCTTTTTTTAAAAAAAGCATTTCCTATTAATTTTATCATCTTAGCAGTGTAGCAGTACAAGAAAGTGTCATACAATAATCTGCCAAAACATACATAAAACCTGCTAATCTCACCTCCTCTCAGCATCTAACTAATGAGAAATGCAACTAAGTAAACACTATGCATGCTAAATCACAGGGGGGTTAGTTAAGTGTTTAGCTTAATAATCAAACGTGCTATCAACAGCAATAAGTCTTATTTGGAAACAACTTTGACATAACCAATCTGTTGAGTTAATCAGTGACCCATAAACCTAAGCTCCCAAATTTAACTAGCTTGATCTACATCAGTCCGCTTTTGCATTTTAAACATGAAAGTTCTGTTAGTTCATACAACTAATTCAAGACAAGCACTAGTTTACTCTTCTAAACTACATAAAATCCATTAGCAGCCTGTTTTAAGTAAATAAATTATCAGGATCTCTCAAACATCTTAAACATTACCCTCCAATATGCTACCTACTCCCTCAACATCTAAAGTGAAATTGTGGAAAGTATTGGTATTTACCATTACAGAATGTGTACCTTGCTTTGTCATAATACAATTGCACCTAAGCAATGAAGTTCTTTTTCTAAAGAGTAAGTGTTAAGCAGCATGTGGAAAAGTTTGCAGTGTCTACATAATTAACAAGATAGATCAAATTTTGACATTTTCCTTATAAATTTATAACTAAAGTCTTTATGCAAGCACAGCAGATCTAAAATTTAATGGCTGGAGGACAGAGAGAACAAGGTCACCCAAAACTGTTAAGTTTTATTCTCTGACAAAAATAAAAATACCTATTTTTTCTTTTCCATTTGTGAGGACTTGGAAGAAAAGGTAACAAGGAAATTAAAGGAATAATCAAAATGTGAACGTGCTTTACCCTCTCCCCTTCCCACCACCTTCAAAGTTTTGCCACGCTCTACATTAATACCTGAGTGTAGACATTTGTGACAGCATTTCTCATGTCGTGCCTTGAAAGCTCACTGTCAGGAGCTTCTTATTCCACCACTGTTCAGGCGAAAGACCCCTAAGTACGACTGCAGCTACTGCAGAAGAGGGCAGTGTGGACCAGCTGTACAGGTAGTTGACTTTTCTCCATGAAATTAGTACTAGTCATCTAGCCATGAGAAATGAGCTGCTGTATGTGCCATTCAGTGGATGACAAGGCAGAGAACAGCACTTTCCACAAAGGGTGCAAGATGTAAAGTTGGGATAAGACCTCCTACTTAATGGCTTGTGCCTTTCTCCTGTTTCACACAGCACTCTTCCCAGGGGGCAGGCAATTGCATTTCTATTACCAAGGGAGAAGGCATTCACCATGCACATTCTGCTTTACAAGTTCAAGGGTTTTAAACATATAGTGAGAAAACAATCCTTCATCCCGTGACAGGAGACGGAAACCTTTACACAGACTGGTATTTTGGCTTTTCCATCTTCGGTGATCCAGATTAATGCAAACACAAACTGTAATCTTCACAGTTGTCATTTTCATGAGATGGCTTTTACTATTTTGTGAGTGTTTAGAGTAGACAGCCTAGATTTATTTACATGAACAAAAACAAGGGTATCACAGCACTCACAAGAAACCATTATGTTATCCTCATTTTCATATTTTGAACTAACATGGAGAAAACATGGGAACAAGCCTCAACTTCTTATTTTCCTCTACTAATTGAGGCGGAAGGGATAAATCACAATCAGTACACTTACTTCATCTAACTCAGACAGTGGGAAATCAGGGCCAAGTTAAATATTTCATTCACATGCATGCAGAGTAAACAGCAAAGGCTCTTTCGTTAGATCAGCTTTTTATGCATTTCTGCAAGTAATCTTAAGCAAAGGCATGGTAACCAAGCGCAGTGATCATTAACAGTAGGTAATAAAATGAGCCCCGTAACATTACCTCATCCTGAACTCTCATCCAAGCTATATGTAACCTTCTCAGTACACAAGGAGAACAAGCAAGTTTTAACTACCCAACCACTATGACAGGCTGCAGCTGCAAACTGCAACTCTACTGCTTCATTAACTATGTCAAATTAACATTGAATCCTAAATACAAGCAGGAGTGTTAAAAATTAAGAAAGTAAGCAGCAGTATCAGCCCACAAGTCTTCAGTTACCTCTAGTCTCCAAGAAAAATAAATGAAAGAAAAATTAATGTTTCCACAATTCTGCTAGATTTTTAAGTTTTTAATCATACACCATCTTCAGCTGCGTCCTTTACCCATGGAAGGCCCCTTCTGAAAGGAAACTGCACAATCTTCTCTTGCTCTCCACTTTCACCAAAGCACCACAGCAGTCTGGGAAATTAAGTGGCAGGTACAAGGGGAAGAAAAAAAAAAGGTATCTCCAACTATGAAACTAATGAATAGCAGATATGTAAACTATGAGATTCATGTACATTGTTTTCTTGCCCCCTTACTTCCCATTACTTAACACCCTACATGCTGCAAACAGTAGACTGGCAGGCGAAAGACATAGATGTTGCATCTTTAGCTACCTAAGCATAATTTTTCTCAAGCCAATTTACGTAGATGTTTTCATTCAGTTACAAGGAAGGCAAAATGCCATCTATACCCTTCCAAGGAAAATATTTACACTCACCTAATTCAGCTAGAATCAAAGCAAATTAAACACATCTGTACCCATCTTCAGATGGTACAAATTAAACTAGCAGCTTCTATCTTTTGTGGTAAGGATGATACCACATTCAGTGTTTGCGACATATCATGCTACATGATTTTAGCAGAAACAGTAGGTTCTGAACAACACCCACAAATAAACAGCTGAAAACAAACACATAGAAACATTAACCCAGCCCAACTGTCCAGCTAGCTGATAGAAGACATATCTTTCATGTCTTATTATTAGCTTTGTGGCAGCCATGATGACTTAAGGATATAGGCAAAACTGATTTTTGAGACAGAGATAGTATCTAGGCATATACTTAGAAAAAGCAGACCAGCTTCCCCATACACTGAAGAAAATCCTGTGTCTCCACAAGCTGGTCTACTTCTTCCAACCTAGGTATTCAGTTGTACTGCTAAAAATGTAACATCTACCTTCAGAATTCATCCTGCATCGATTATGAGGGACAAGGAAGCTAAGCAGAAGAAAGGAAAGCACTGTTCATTGACCAGCTAATAACAAATCCCAAGATAAAGATTATGTACACCATTTCCCTTACCCCTTTCTCCTACTGCTTCACAGACACCCAAAGAATACAAGTCTTTGGAGATTCCAGATATGTCACAATCTTACTACATAACCTTAAAAAGAGTACAAATCCATTTGGACCATAAATTGACTGAAATATTAACTGGTTAAGTGGTCTTAAGTAGTCCTCAAAAAATTATTTTAAAAAATCAAGATAATCTCTCATTTTATTTTGATGACACTCATATCAGGAAAAATACTAGAGTAGTTAGTCAAAGTTGTGTTCAAACAGAAAACATTTCTTTTATAGCTGTTTTCACCCTGAAATTTGATAAAACACCCCTGAGCATTCTTCTGTGCTAAAGTCATTAGCTACACGGTCCATCTATACGAATGCTTCAGAAGAAGCCATTTCAGTTTTTATAATTCTCTATCAAAAGTTACAAAGAAATTAAAGTTCTGTGTCTCTGTGTGTGTATATAAAAAAATAAAACACAATCACACTTCCAACATTTCCAACCACAACATAAAGACTACTTAAAAGCACTTCTGTATTAAAGTTTGCAACAAACATGTTGCTAACAGAAGTCAGAAACCTACTACTACATCAGCAAACTGATATAATAAGGACAGAAAGAATGTTAATCAGCTAAATCATTTCCCATCTCAGTGGCATCTAGCAATGTGCTCAGAACCTGATCTGAAGACACACAAAAGAAAAAGAAACTTAAATTATAGCAACCTCTGAAAGCTGTAGGTTTAAGTTTCCCAAAGCCCTGGTCTAGTTCTGTTTAGTTTGGGTTTCCAATTACAGCAGTTTCAAAAGCAACCAGTAATTTCAGTTATCTGAATTTTGGATGCACGTCAGAGGACATGTCAGCTCAGACAACTCAATTCTAAACTGTAATACTGGAGTTCTCGTTACGCCAGTAAGTAATGATATCTCCAGTATGTTAGTTTCTTTTGAAAGACTGATATGGCACATCAGTTTAGTTTACTATATAATGATATACATCACTGTGTTTTACTTTTCGAATTTGTCTTTACAAGCCACTTGAGCAGGACAGGAAGTGTTAATTATTCACCAGAAAGATTTCTGGTCTTGCCTGAATTAGTCACACGAGAACATTAATAGTCAAAGGACAGACTGCATCACAGAGTAATGGATAATAATGGGGTCCTATCTTCATCAAGAGTGCTGCAAAACCACCTGAGACTTGCAGATGTGCAATGCAGGCAGTTCTTGCTCTTCTAATTGCATAGCAACTCTTTCTGAGAGAGACTTCCTTCATCCACCACAAACACTTCCTTCTACATGAACATCCTTGGAAACAACATGTCAATGGGTCAATATTTTCCTAGAGCAAGTTCTGATTCAAAACAAACAGTCTCTAAAGGACAGAGCTGGAGAAGTTGTAAATACTCCTTGCTACCAGGTCTTTCATTCAAGGCTCCTAAAGCACTGTGGAATTAAAATGAAGAGTGACATACAAATACTAATGAAGGGAAAATCACCTGCAAAGGGAAAAGCATGGACCAACTGTCACAGTGCATCAGCGGCAGAAGTAATAATAAAGCCTTTCCAAACTTAAAATGCCAAGAAGGGGGCTTTTATTAAAAAAAGAAACATTCTTGTATCTTCTCTTTATGGGTTTATAGTCTTTAAACTCTTGTAATAAATGTAAGATGTATTAAAAAAAATCAGCATTAGAGGAACAACATCTATACATTTCAAATTGCAGTACCCAAGGAGAAAGCTAAAGCAGGAACATGACCAGTGTTCAAAATAAAACCAATTGCTAACAAACTACAGACAAGAGAAGACTATATAGTGACGTACAACATTTCTATTTCTAGCATGTAACTAATTTTGGAAAAGAAATATATTCTAAAATAAGCATGTTAGAAATATCACAAACACTCCATTTATTTGACAACATCAGGAGTTACAAGCAGCGGAGTTAGTCCACTTCCTCAAATCAAATGAGGAGTTGATTTGTTCCATCTTAAGTTAATTATTATTTCCAAGGCAAGTTTAATTTAAATTACTTTGCAATGAACTATTAATCAAAGCCCCAATGCCAAAAAAAGATATTTGCAATGTTCAAATGCTATTGTTAATTGCTTGCTTTTGAAAGCTTAAAAATGAGTTAACATCTAAAGAAGTTACTGAGTATATATGGATGAATCCTAAAGGCCGTTTATCAGTTATAGCATAACTGGCTGTTCATTGACACATGTGTGTAAAAATAAAATTTTAAAAAAACCCAAGATTTCAGCTGTTTCAAAGAACTAATGTATTTTAAATTTTCTAAAATTTTGAGCATTTTAAAAAATAAAACCAAAATGCTTTCCATATAATTTGTTTCCTATTAAACACTAAATAATTACACTAACATGCTTGCAAAATAAAATTGGAGAGAACCTTTATTATGGAAACCTACAATGTTAAAAATGCTTTCACTCACCCTGTACTTCACTGTACAGAAGTACACAGTCAAAAGTTGACTCTATTCTAAAAATAGAAATTATTAACTTTAAATTGATTAACATGTAAACAAATCAAGGGAACACTTGAAACCTATCTGCATGAATAAGCAAACATTTGTTAACACACAGACAATTTTAGAAACCATTATTGTCCATTAGTTCACTGAAGGAGATTACAAAAAAAAAAAAAAAAAGAGTAACACTAGGACATTAAACAATGAACAAGTATTACTGCATCCGACACTAATGCCTCTTCTTGCAAACTGGTGTCAGCAATATCTGACCTAAGATTCACCTTTCTCCAGCTAAAAATACATTTCATTGAGTAATATTGGATAATTGTTAAAGAAAAGTTTCAAAGACAGATAACTGATTTATCAAAAAGCTATACTCATTAATATTGAAATTATCTTGGACCAAAATAGCATCTAATCAACAGTTAGAAGGACAATACAGTTTCCAATACTGAGGGATTCTTGCTAAATGGCAGCATTTTGCCTACTTTATATAGGCAACTTCCTCTGAGACATCTCTAACAACATATAATTAGAGATCGAAATGCTGCTGTTATGGTGACAGGGCTGATCTCAGTAACAGTCACATTGTGAAGGCCGATTGTGTTTTAACAATTAAGTCAAGCAGGACACGACTTTGGATTCTGCTTTTCTAAGTGCACAATTACGAGGTTATCATGGAACCAGCCCTTTTTTTTTTTTTTTCTTTCCTGAACACTGCTTCCAGTCTAGTATTGCTCTCCCCTCTTCTCCACCTTCCTTAGGTGCTTAGGAATTAAATAGAACTTCTACATTCAAACAAGCAGAAGTTAATAGACCCCCAAATTAAAAACAACTCATCCAGCATTAGATACTACATAGACTACAGAATGGAAACTAAAGACAGTGATTATCAAACAATCTCTTTTTATCTCAATTTGTCTGACTGCTTATCAAAATTATTTCAGGAAAACCAATTTTTATCATAATTCAAAATTTTTCATTACTTCCAGTTGCTCTCTTTAATTTACACCAAATAAGTATTGGAAATCCCACACTAGCCAAAGTATATTTATTAAAGGAAATAATGCCAATGAAAGTAATTTTTAAAATAAATTCCCTTAAACCGCTAATAAAAATGCTACAACGTTTAGAAACTGAAATTTATCCTCTTCCCATTGACCTCCATTGTTCAAGTTCAGAGGATGCATATGGTGGCCAGATTAAACAGCAGGAAGCTAACAGGATACCTACAATTCTCTCATAAATAACATAGGGCAGCAGTCCCTGCTGCAGGGGAAGACCCAAGAAGAGATTAAATGTAAAAATCCATCAACAATTTCCTAATACAACTTCTCTGTGCAGGCAAGTACTGCACTTACCACAATGCTACTACTCAGATGCTATTAACAGAGAAATTGAACACACAACTGCAAATGTCTTCCTTCTCCAACTCGTGGAATACTAAAACTCTTCAATTAATACATCTCCCTGAGTTCACATAAAGAATAATTCAGAGTGATTGGAGCTATGTATTACAATACACTTTGATTTCCAAGTTACAAGAATTCAAAAAATGTGTTTAAAAATATAGAAATTCAGTTTAAACCCCATACTCCTTAAGCATATAAAATTCTCATGAATTCAAGTAAAAGATTCATCCCTATTATAAAAAAAATAAAATAGCAGTGTTACATCAAAATCTTAGAATCATAGAATCACTTAGGTTGGAAAAGACCTTCGAGATCATTGAGTCCAACCATAAAACTAACACTGTCAAGTGCACCACCAAACCATGTCATAGATTAATAGAATCACAGAATCATTTAGATTGGAAAAGACAATGTCTGTCTTATACTGAGGGGCCCAAAACATGTTAAAAGGCTAAAACAAAGTACAACCTGAGAGGAGTGGTTGAGGCACTTGACTCATGGCCTATGAGGGGAGAGCTCAGGTGGTAATTAAATTAGAAGATAATGGATGGGCATTTTTGCAGAACCTAAAAATACCAACCCACTTCTACTGTATGTTAACATCATCTCTACGGTCTGAAACCACTGATCGTGGTCATCCACACACAGGTTTCATTTTCAGAAAGCATTTTTCAGAATCATTTTGCATTCGCTGCATATAGTGTCCCCAGCAGTATCTTCATACATGTCCTGAGAAGACTTCTATTATCTGCAACTACTCTGACTGACCCGTGATGTTCCTTCACAAACCAGACATCTAGAGAAGTCATTTCATGCTGCAGCTACTGCCTGATTTTCAATTCTTCTTCCGAAACCAGAGAAAGGACCCCATGCTAGTGAGCCCTGCCTATACTGAACAGACAGGAAGAATTTTTGCCATTTGTGCAAAAGAGGAAAAAATGGAGAACAGATCAATGCAATTTACCTGCTTGAAGAGAATATGGAGTTTATCTCTGAGATTCACATAAAGGTTTCAACATAATCATGATCAAATACTATCCAAAAACTTTCACAAGACATTTGTGATAACACTTTAAGATATGAAGTTAGTCAGTCAAGGTTGCATATTTGAGGAGATACAGGAGCATAGTGACATTTTAAACTTCAAAGAATAGAAGTGATATTTTGCTGAGAAAATATATCACATTCATCACTCTTACCAACTGCCTCTAAAGAAGCCTGCATTTATTTATATCCACAAACTTCTAATTCAAAATAATTTTAAAATCCAGTAATAACAGGCATAGCATGTTAGTGAAAATACTCAAGCCAAAACCAAACACCTCCAATGAATATATCCATCAAGGATCATTCTCTCAAGTTAATGCTTTGCATCATTGATTTAAACACCTTAAAGAAAACACTGGGTCATGATGCTTCCATCAATTTGAGACTCCAACAGCTTTCCAAGCCCAACATGTAGCAACATTGCCATTTTTATGGAAGTTTGATGTTGAAGTGGTTACAATTTATGCAATTAAAACCAGCAGCAGTATTTCCTTAAAACTGATACCGATATTATAACCCTCTAACAGACTGGACTTACCATTACAAAATTCTGAGAACCCAGAGCATGTTCAATAAAATTAAGTAATATACAAACCACAACATATCTATGCTACCATAAAGCAGTTGAACATTTTACTAATTAATGCTAAGACAGATATTTCATAGCACTAACTGTGGAAAAATAATTAGCACTGCCCAAATCACAATACCTTCGACTAATCACAGTTTACACAAGACAGGAAGAAGGTACTGACTGACAGAAAGATAGAAAGAAACCTGGCAGATGGCCTAGACACAGTAGTTTTTAAGTCCTCCAAGCTTCAAAAAGCAGCACACAATCTACTTTCTTGTTCGTTCCACTTGTAGGAGCAGCAGCTATGACACTGAACTTCATTCTGACTGATGAGGAAGTTACAGTCAGATTAAAAGGTGCTGGATACATCTGTCTATAATTAGCACTGCATCCATCTACAATTAGAAAATATTTCTAAAACATTATATATAAAGATTTTGAATAAATTCATGGTTTAAGCAAGCGTTTGTTTTCTCAAATTTTGGCTTCACTGAAGAAGTGAACAGACATTTTTAATCAAGCAGGCCTATTTTTGGATCTTCTTAAACGAAACACCCTCATACGCCAGCTGTTTGAATTTATTCACTCCTTAGAGTGAATCACATGGCAAGATTAAAGGAAACAAGATCAATTACACACACACACACACCCCACCCCAAAGAGAATGGTTAAATTCTGGAACTACTTGCTGCAGGATGTTGTGAGGGTCAAGAGTACATATGGATTCCCCAAGTCATTATGCAAATTCATAAAAAATAGGTAAGACCTACTAAGCCATAAATCTATAAAACAGAGGACAACCTTATGTCAGACTGCCAGAAGAAAAAGAGATATACCAAGATAAGCATCACTGCATGCTTGCTCTGTCCTTATGCTTATTCCCTCAGCATCACTTATCACCCAAACCAGAAACAGAGCTGGATGAATCTTTGGTCTGATCCAGAACAGCTGTTTTTCATTAAATAACAAAATCTCCTTTCTATTTTGTCTATTCTATTAAGTACTGCAAAAGAAAGCATTGTTTTCCCATTCCTAGAAAAGAGCTTATTACAGTTAAAGTATTAAATCCAGTTCATCTGCTTTTACTTCAAGAGCCAATAACCCCGACTCCTAAAGGTAAGCTTCTGCAGCAAATAGAAAATTTAGCCCTGATCCAAAACACAGTACCTTGCAACTGTGGTTGCAAGAGGCAACTGCTCACTGTATAAAAAACTGAAAAAAAATTTCTATTTTTGACTTTAGTTGAGATGCTCTCCTAGTTGTATTATGACTGAGGGAAATCACAAGAACCTCACAATTTATCATTCTTTATTCTGCATATTCTTAGTCAAGCAGGGAACATGACAACGTTCAGTTCCTCACCACCACCACTCTCTCCTCAGATGGAAACGTCTCTAAGTCTCATAATTCTCAGTATCTTCTAAAATTAAGATCCAAGTAAAGAATTTCAGTCTCTCCAATGCCTGTTATCATCCTCTGTAGCGCTTCCTAGTAAAATTTGTAAATAAATCAATTCAATTCTGTTTGTGTAACACACCAGTAGATAGATGTGTTACAGCAGTTAATGATGGCTTTAACTACAAACTGCTTCAAATTCTTTTACTCAGGGATTTGAGAGTACTAAATAAGTTCATGCAAAACAAAAAAATACAATATTCAAGTAGTTTTCATCTTAACCTAAGACCAAATGAGAGTACCACAGCAGGCAAATTAATTACTTGATTTCAACCAACTCCAGTTTCCTGTGATAGATGGCCTATAAACATTTGTAATAAATAAAAGCAAACAAGCTTTTATCTTAGAAAAAAAATGGTTTAGGTCTTGTACAAGGTAGTAAGAATTAGCCTTTCTAAAACGTAAGCATTGTTAGTTTAAAGTGATACGGTGATTTAAATCAATAGAGGGAAGAACTGACATTTCTGATCATCAATAACTGCAGAGAAACCCTGCCCCTCACACAGCACTACCCATGCACAGCTACCCCAAAGCACCTTATTTGACCCTCACTGCTCACAATTCACTCAATTCACTTAACAAACAATAACCTATTTGGTAGTGCATACGTTGTCTTGCATAAACTGATGAATTCACTGCTTATTCTAGCATCTGATCCAAAGCTCCAGTAAGTGAAAGCTTGGCTAAGGAACTGCATGATACAACCCCAGTGAAAACTAATTCTCAGAGGGAAAGGTAAGTATGTCAACAGTTTACTCCAGCCTCAATTACGAATATCTATGTGAAGTTTCAACAGTGGTTAAAGTAAAATTAGGTTTATGAAAGCGTTACATATTCACAATGACCTACGCAACCTATAAGATTTTAGAAAGTATTTATTAAAAGGGCAGTCACTGTGAATTCATATGGAATGAGCACCTGTAATCACCAAAAAAAGGAAGAAAAAGACTAGCCAGAGAAGAGGCTTCTTAATGGTGAGCATATATGTATAGTCACTATTTGTTTAGAAGCTAAAAGCAAGCTTTGGTGATATACAGTCACAAACTAATCATGCTTATGTTAAATGATTCACCATTTGATCAAATGTTTAATTTTAGTAAACAAAATTGAGAAAAGAGCCAAATTGGCATGGCAAGGACTTGATGATACATAAGTGACTGGAAAATCCAGACTCAGAAATAAACTCTGGATTGGGCCTGCACAGAATGCTTGGGGCACAATGTCTCATCACACATATGATGCATGCAGTGTCAAAAGCAGAACAAATGGCAACATCCTGCAAAACCCCTGCTGGCATGTTCTCAAACAATATTGCCATCAGTTTTAGCTGACTACAGTACCTTATAGTTGCCAGAAATAAGATGAGATGAAACTAATCATACTGTGTTTTCAATCAACTTCCTGCTGGCTGCCACCATTTCAAGAATGGAATTCATTTGTACTATGTCCATTAACATATTTCCTTCTTTCTGGTTCTAAGGCACTGAATGCAATGGTGTCAGCCTGGACCATATGAAAAATAAGCAGCAGTCACTACAATACAAATAGAATTGCAAAAGTATTACCCTCGCTGATGTACTGCTTCGCAGTATTGTTTCTACCAGCCAAGGAGTATTGTAGCTTACAAGTCTCATCTATGCATACAACCATTTAACAGTGAAAGCCCCAGCCCTTTGATGAACTATACATAAGTGAAACCTTCGTGGAGTCCTTTAAAAGCCAATGGGCAGCCGCCAACATGTAGTTCATTAAAGGATGACGCCTAAATCTCTAATAAGTAAAATGGCTTAACTGGCATATATAAATATAGCAATATTCTCATGTATTTATTAACTTGAGTTGAAGACTTTATTTATGCCATAAAGTGAAACAGGTTCCTGAAATCTACTAATCTAAGAAAAAAACCCCAACATTACATGGTCTGTTAATCAGGAAGACAAGAAAGAATTTTTCCAGATCATGAGAATGCGATGTTAAACACAGCATAAATTCTGGATGAAGTAACCTAAAATAGCAACTTGCATACTGCACCCTTTCCAACCTTTGTACACTAAAACTATTCCAATAAAAAGCAAGACAGTTGCAACTGACTGATTTTTAAGATATAAAAATAGGAAGAAAGGGGAGCAAAATATTTCCAAACAATAAGCTGTGTGAATTTTTCATAAATAACATGAATACAGATGAGGTTTCACAATTGAGATTATCTGGGTAACAAATTATTTCGTAAAATACAAAGATCATCTCAGTGCTCCATTTGAACTTTACTTGAGCATAAATGACAGACTGGACCTTCTAGAAAGAAGGGCAAGTCTGCAGAAGGTTTAAGGATGGATTCCATGATCTTCAACAAAAGGTAAGCAAACATTAGCTGCTGACCTTAAGAAGATGTTTCAGAAGTTCTGAACAGTCTCACTAAAGTCCCTTCTTTCAGCTATTCATTTTTCAGTCTCTTAGATCTTGAAACATCAAGAGTTTAGCAGTTTTCTAGTCACCAGAGATTCTTGAAACCTACAGGATTTGAATTTCTAATATAAAACCAAGCATTTTAAAAAGAACCCCCCCACCTTTAATGCAATAGTACATACTAGTCTTCTCCCGCAATCTCTTCGCATGCCATCACTATCAACATGCACCTCAGCAGCTACTTTCTATCACTGTTCACCAGTAGGTAAGTTTTAGCCCAGAGACCCACAGGTTACCTCAATTTTAATGCTTCTTTCAGTATTTTCATTAATGTTTCCTATCTTTGTGGATTACTGCAGAAAGTATGCATCTTATTGCAAACAGTCCTGGATAAGCATTACATGAAATCAACTAACCAAAAAAAAAAAAAATCACCATCTTTTATACTTGGCAAAATCTAGACCCTATTGTTTGACCCACCAACACTGAATTGTTCCACTACCTACATGGTTCAGACTTGCTCAAGAATAACCATGAAAGGATTCTCAACCACTGGAATGATGGGGACCAGGAAACATAAAGCAACACTATTCCTCTACATTATTTTATTTACAAATTTCATGGAAACTACTACATTAAATTACAAGTTTCAGAACTTTTCATAGCCTTGAATGTCCTCCAGATAAAGGGCAAACATGGCCCTGTTATTCCAAAATGTGACTTGACAGACATCTAAAAGTGACGTGAAAGTCACAGATAAGACTGTCTCAAGACATGTTGCTGGCAATAACCCTAGCTGACACCTAGAGCAGCAAAATTCCAACTTCAGATGCATATAAGTCTTTTTCCTATCATGATTTACTTTCTTCAGAAAGCTGGTATAAAACTGTGACCCCTTAAGTAGTTCTGCCAATGCAATTTCACTAGAAGGGCATGTCTACAGAAATTCACCAGCTGATCTTTTTCAGCACTAGCAAGGCCTAGGTAATCAAAGGCAAGAAGACACCTGATTTTCTTCAGGACTGAGAAGTACAAGAAGCCATCAAACTCTGGAAGCTGACAGCACAGTTTTGGTTTTTGTTGGGGGTTTTTTTTGTTTGTTTGTTTTTTAAAGTGAAAAAATATAGATGCAATTTGCCACTGTGTATTGAAATGTACCTGGCAGACATTTAAAGAAACTGAGAAACAGATTAATCTCTTCACTGTATTGGTGGAGAAAGTGACTTATTCTTCCACAATGCTGTCTTTCACAAATATCGTAGAAGAAACACTACTGCATGGATGACCACAGGGGCACAGAGGGGCCAGGGGAGGGGGGTGTACAGGGGAAGGCAAAAATACACCATTTGGATAGCTGCTTGTGCAAGTGAATGTTAAGGAAAAAAAAAAAAAAAGTAGTGGCTTTAAAGGCAATGGGGTTTTCTTGAGAGTCTCCTGTCACCAATAAGCAGAACCTTGAACACAAAGCACCAGATTTTCTTCTCGTTATCACAACACACTGAACTAGCCAAGAAGTTCAGCCCAATGTAAAGATTCACTTCCAACTTTCTGTAACTCTCCTTGATACAGAAGGCAGTACACCACATTACAGATGGCAACTTGCTTTTCACTACATTACAGAAAGGATCAGCCTCAAATATGGGAGCCTAACAAAACAAAAATAAGCAAAGTAATTTATTGTATATTTATAATCTGTCTTGCAAGATCACTCCCAGCAGGGCCATAGCATTTGTTGCAGTTCAGGCTTCTGTCATAACTCAAAAATGGGATTTCATTTAAAATCCTGCCACTCCAATAAGCTAACCAAATGTGCAGTGACATCACTAAATCACTCTTATTGCATCTCTTTCCTCTCAGCCTCCACTCCTGCAGAGTACCTTAAATTGTACGGCATAAATCCCAAGAAGGTACAAATCACGGACAAGTGTAAATCTCAGGTGGGCCTTCAAAAGTCTATTTAGTCACATATTCTTTGAACTTCCCATAAATAAGAACATTAAGGACTAACATTTATGTGATACACGTTAAAGCCGCTTTATGATCATGTGTATCTGCCAGTATACCATCTGCCATGATACAGCTGATTTTAAAAAAAAAAAAAATCAATAACGGAAACATCTTCAGTAGACATGACCCTAAAGGTGAGAAAAGTTTAGCAAGGAAGAGGCTTACTTTTTTTTCCACCTCTGGCAAGCAGGAACGTCCCTGCATCTTTCCTTCTAAAAAGGCATCAGCCAACAGCTAACAAGGACCTTATCTATTATGAACCTCCCTGCCTTCGCAAGGTGGAGAAAGAAGTATATTTTTGTCCTTAGCCTTTTTCCTTCATTAGTTACCCTGCCCTGCACTGACCTGTACGAATGGCAGCGAGAGCAAGCCCGTTCCCGGGCACAGGGCGGGGATGTGTCTGGCACGGCGCTCCAGGACACCCAGTCGGGCAGCCAGCGGCCCTCACTACTCATCCGCGCCTATAAGGAGCTAAAGGCAGGCCCCGGAGCGCAGCCAGCAGCCCAACAGGACAGGCAGCCGCTCCGGGAAACCTGAGGGTCTGGGGAAGCGAGCAGGCCTCCCCGCGCCTAGCTGCCGGGAAGGCCGCCGGCGAGGTGCCCAAGCGGCGGGGGAGGCCGCGGGGCCACCGCCCGCGGCCAGGCCGGGCCCCCCCTGCGCCCGGGGGCAACGCAGTCACCTCCCCCCGCTCGGGTCACTCGCTGCCTGTAAGCCAGGAGCCGCCGCCGCCGCCACCCCTCCCCCCGGGCCCCCCCGGGACCGCGGCACTCCCCGCCGCACGTCGGGAGGCAGCAGGACTCCCCTCTGCCCCAGCAGGCACCCCCTGCGGCCCGCCCGGCAGGGGCCAGGGGCCACCCTCGCCCCAGGGCGTGCTGTAGGCTCGGCCCCCGTGACAGGCCCGAGCCCAGGGCTACGACCTGGCCCGGCGCCCCGGCCGGCCCGCCCGCCAGTCCAGGCCCGGGGCCCTACCCCCGCCCGGCCGCGGCCCCCCGCCGCCTCGCCCTTCTCCTCGCCACCCGTCCCCCTCCCCGCGTCGGGCCAGGCCAGGCCGGCTCCAGCCCAGCCCCCTCCTCGCCCTCGGGCCTCGCTTACCCCCAGAAGCCGCAGGGGCAGCGCGGTGGCAGGCTGGGCGCCTTGCTGCGCTCGCTGCCGGCGTCTCCCATGGTGGGGCCGGTGCGCGGGGCGGCGGCAGCGGCGGGGGGGGGTACGGGGCTCCCAGCCGGGATTCCAGGCCGGTCAGCTGGAGCCGGGCGCGACCACTGGGGAGGCGGTGGAGGGGAGGGCGCAGGAGGGGGGCGGCCGCGCCCTACCGGCCAGGCCCGCAGGGGAGCGGGGACGCGGCGCAGAGCTCTCTGCGGCGGCCCCTCCCGCCCGCCGGTTCCTGTGACGACCCCGCTGTCGCAGCGGGGCACGCCCGCCCTCCCCCGCCGCTCGGCCCCTGACTCAACAATGCGCGTGTCGTATCCCCCCCGCTCCAGCGCCTTGCCTCCCCCTATCCTGAGCGGGATGGTTTCGCCAAGCCACCGGATCAGCTGGGAGTGTCATATACCATAGCCCATCCGCAGGGGGAGTTGGGTTAGATGGATGGATGGAACTAGGGGAGAAAAAAGTTTGGAAGGCACCCATAGACTCGAGAAGAGAAGAAGCATCTCTGGAAGTGGGCTTAGGGGGGACTGAGGCCTGCAGAGCTACCTGGAGCCGCTGTCCCCCTTTGCCTCTACCCACACGTTAGGCACATAGTGGTACAACCAGGGAAGACCGGAGGGGTGGGGGGTGCCCGCGTTGGCCGCGCATGCGCGGAGGGTCTTCGACGCGGAAGTTGGTCGGTGGCGAGCTGGTCCCTGGGGGCCTTCCCCGCGCTTCCCAGGGCTGGGGGGGCCGGGAGGGTCCGCAGACCCCACTCTCACGGCCCGGGGCCCAGGTTCTCGGCCAGGAGCTGCCTCACCGAGGCGGGGCTGGTCACTGCCGGCCCGGTGTGTCGGGAGCTGGGCGGCCTATCTATACTTAGGGTCACTGAATGGCCGCCTCTGAGGGACCGCGGGACGGGGACCGGGCCTTGTTCCCCGTGGGCTCCGTTTACTTCCGTGCCAGGCCTCTCCGCTGCGAGCTGCAAGGGAAGCCTGGAGGCCGGGGAGGGCCCAGAGGGCGACTCTCCATCTTCTCGTTTCTGCTTATTCTGTAGATGGACGTCCTCGGTTTCCCTCAGTACGAAATAAAATCGGTTAGGTGTCTAAAGTACGTGGGGGTTTCTTTGCCTGTGGTAAACAACACTTACTGCCTGAGGACACTAAGCTGAGGGCTGGCTGAAGCCAAGAGAAGGCAGGCCACTTTGGCTCTCGTGTTTTGGCCCCAGAGAAAGGGACCTGCAAGAGGTAAGGTAAGGTATGGCAAGCATACAGGGAAGCGTACAGCTGGCATGGTGCATAGGTGGTTATCTGCTGCTGTCCTTTGACAGGAAAGAAGAGGGGAATTTTCAGCATCTGGATTTGAGGGCTGAGCAGTGGGGATTGTACTTCTGGGTATGGGTTTAGCAAATGGCCTTGAGCAAGTTACAGTCTCACACTTGCTGTACCTTGGTTTTGTCTGTGAAGTAGAAATAGTGCTGACCCCCTGCTAGAAGTTGCTTTTTGATCTGAGTGAAAAAAGCTATGTGCAAAAATACTGATGTGGCAATAATGAAGGTGGAATTTTGATATATTTCTGAGGTGCTGTTACCCATTTTATACTGTGATTTCTGCTTTGCACTTAAAGCCAAGGTTATTTATTGAAAATAATAAACATCCTTAAGAAAGTCTAGAGTATGTAGGTCTTTGTGAACAACTAAGTAATTCTGCCAGCAACCTTTTGACTTGAATATTAGCCTTCTTAAATAATTTTGTATCAAATTAATTCATGACAGAGAAAAAAGTAGTAATTAAATACATATGCACACATGCTTAAAACATTTCAATAAAAAGCTGGATTTTAATTGAAATCATGTAAACAGGCTTCTTTTGAAGAGACTGATTTGTGACTGAGTTTACTAATAACAGTTGTTTTGTCAAACCGTTGAGTCTAGGGTTACCTGACTTCCTGTTGGTGCATCAAACGGGCCCTTAGTGCTTCAGCAGCTCCACCAGTTGCTGCTCTTTCTTAGCAGTGACTGAAAGCAATAACGTTACTGGGTGTAAGACCGACGTGGTACAATAGAGACGGGACATGTGTTGAGACTTTTCATTGACACATTAACTGGTCCAGCTGCCAGCTTTCTTTAAAGTGTCTGTGGCTGCATACCACCCTGTGCACTGAAGCATGAGAGCCTCTTGGCACAGCTTTCTGAGGAGCCTAGCTGCCGAGGCAGCACTGCTGAGTGCACCCAGAGAAGTGAGTACTTGAACAAAATAACCCCGGCCTCATTAACTCAGCCCTTTAAGCCAGTAAGTCAACTGAAAATTAAAATTGACTCTTATGTGCTGGTGATCTGTACTATTACCGGAGGCTGTAAATTCCCCTCAGATAAGGAGTACTACTGGCTTTTTAAAGTTGATTTGATAGATAGTTTGTATGTCCTTATTTGCTCACTTTAATATGTGAGCTGATGTTGAGTTAGCTTTCAAGTATTACAAATGTTATGGAGAAGCATTCTCTCTGCTTGGTACTCTTGTGTCATTTCAAATAAACCTTTCTTGGTTTTGTAAAGTTACCTTGGGATAATGCAAAAATTCTAGTTTTCTGAGCAATTCAGATTTTAAAAAACACCACAGTGGTATGGTAATTCACTCCAAAGTTACACACAAGAAAAACATGAGTTTAGGGATAATGTTGTTACATGAAGAAAACATATATTAAGCATGATGATGATGAAGACACCTGAACACCTCTAACTGCCTACCACTTGTGCCCTAAGGAGGAATAATCTGTGAGGGGAAAAAGCTTTAGGATTATAGTACAGTTGAATACCATGGGGTGGAGCAGAGGGAGCATGTGTGCTTTGATGCTGTCATGCCATATGTTTACAATAATATATTTGGTCTTTTTTTTTTAAAGTATGACTTTTGCAATGCTGGTTTTGTGTAATTGTGGTGTTTCCTACTTTGTTTAAACAACACTATATTACTGATGTATACATTCAGTGTTGTTTCCTGAAAATTCAGTGTGTTAATCTTAATCTACACCTGCTTTTCTAAACCCTTGCTTTGATTTGTGTCATGTTTCTTCTAATCTTATCCATCCATTTGCAACTACCAGAAAGTGTGTGTCTTTGTGGTGCAATGTGACAGCAAGGGGAAGTACTGGTGTGCGATGCTTCTTTGGAGGCTGGCAGAGAGAAAACTGGTTCAGCTGATCTAAAATGAACACAGTCATGAACAAGGCATCGCAACATCCGTTCAGTGTGTGGGCTCTTCCTACAACAGATCTCCTGTTGAGCCAGGCCTCTGGCTCCCTGAGGAGTTTCAGAGCTAACTGACATTTTCTTTAGCTTTTTTTCATACGAAGAGTCCAAGTGCTGCATGCTTTCTCAACTAATATATAAGCATCTAGAGACAAATGGGTGAACAGCACTTAGGAAGCATATGCAGGGATATGCAGTGTATTAGTTGAATAGGGCTGGGAATATCCATATGCAGAAAATCATCATACAGTCTGGATATAGCAAAGCATGTTTCAACCTTGGGAAGCAAATATGCACTGTAAACATGCATTAAGTGGGGGGGAAACCTACTTAGTGATGGGAAAGTAACTTGAAAAACAGCAATGCCAGAAGAGGACCAGCGAGCATCAGTTTAACTATATGACAACAGAAACAGCTGATGTAATTTTAGTTCTGCATATCTGAATGTGTGAAATAGATGGGGAAGGTGGTAATCCTTCTAATGCGACTCTAGTGGCCCTGCAGCTCTTCTCTGGGCATCTTTTTGTAGCCAAATCGGAGAGAATGCAGAGAAGAGCAACCAAAATACAGCCTGCAGACACTGAAATACTTAAAAAATCTAATGTTTACAGTTTGGCCAGGGAACGATTGCATTTGGGGAGAGATCATAACCGTACATTCATGTTTAAAATTATAAACAAAAATGGAAGGTATTTGCCAGCAGGCCACACGGAGTTTAGTACAAGATGTAAAAGAGATGTCTCTAAGGGGGGGAAATGCTTAGGACATATATGGAAAATGTTCTCGTGGTGAAGTCTGATTTTTACCTCTCACTGAAGTGCTTCTGGCTTGTTCTCAGTGGGGCCCCACTGCAGGATTAGATGTGGTAACAGACCTCACAGGATCAGGAGGCAAAACTCTGCCGGATTTTGAAACCACAATTAAATATCATTGTTTCTCAAGTGCTCCCTTTTTTTCAGATATACTAGAAAGGTTGTACCTGTATATAATCAGAACATTTGGGGGTTGTTTATTTTAGTATAAACACGACTGCCCAATTGAGATACACGTGCACAACCATAAAGTGGAGCAGGTGGAGAATGTCACAAGTATTGTACATCTTCCTTCTCATCTCAAGATCTAAATTACCATAAAATTATAAAAGTGACTCATGTGGTGCCAATCTGTTAGAGAGACTCTTGAACTGATTGAAATAATCACTACTTTTTATTCCTCTCCAGTAAGCAGATATTCTTGGTGAAATCTTTTCTTTTGGAAGATCATTCTTGTTAAACCCTATATTGAGGCTGAAAAATATAATGAGCACGTGGGAAAGGCCAGTGGAGAGGACATGTCTGAACTATAGTCGTAGCTAACGATAAAGGTGAACAGTTGCCATGATTCGCTAGAGCCCAGGGCATAGGCTACGGGGCCATGAAGACATTAACCTGCACCAAGTCAGCAACACAGACGTGACCCCGGAAAAGGCAACTGAACCGTGCCAAAGACTGGCTGAATCGTGACCAAGGCTTTCAAGCACCTGCTCTTCCATGCATAGCTCATTTCATTTTCTACATTTGAAAAGCATATCTTGTTTTTTCTATGCACCTGGCATAGCAGGGTGTGACCCAGCTGAAAGCCTCAAGATTTGATTATTCATTTAGTTTAAGTTAGGTGTCAGTGCAAGCAGTCTGAAGAGAGATCTGCCCACACCTTAGCCTCTGGCTTGGGCCTCAATGAATCTGACTCCAGTTTTCTTTGCTGCTTGAAGGAAGTCTCCATATGAAAGAAGGCAAGCTGAGTTCATCTTGGCTCTTAACATAAGCTGTGTTGACAAAGCAAAAAAAAAAAAAAATTAACCAGCCGTGAATTATCAATTTATGAGTCATGTAGATTAGAAGGTTTTCATAGCTGTGTCTTTTTAAAACATGAAACGTAAGTTTGAAAACTGAAGGACAAGTTTAAATAGCTTCAGCACAGAATTTGGAGTCGGGACTTTGACATTCTTTTGGTTATTTTAAGTCTCTCTGTGCCTCAGTTTCCTTTACTGAAATGGAAACTAATAATCTCATGGGCAGTTTGGTAAACGAATCTTTATTGGATGGCATTTTTAGAAATGCGGAATTGCTGTTATTATTACTGTGACAGAGATTTGCAATTTCTTTGCAATTAATGGCTATGTGGGTCCAAGGTGAAAGAGAAAACTGTTAACACAGTTGCAATTTGCATGCATATGACTAACCCAGAGGCAATTATTATTAATAATGCTTTTATTTATTTCACACATGTATTACTTCCCCTTCCTGCCCCTTATGTAATCCAGAGCACTTTGAGAAAAGCACAAATGCAAAAATTGGAGTGCAATTAAACAAACATTCTAGGCTAGTCTAAAAATGCCAGATAAAATATTTAAAATAAAAAAGAAAATCAAAAGGTTAGGCATGATTTAATAAAAGGAGAGAGGATGCCTAGAAAACAGAAGTGGGTAGTGACCCCACACAGATGTGACTGTGACTAATGCTGACATCACTCACAGAAAAACAAACCTGCAGATGTTCTGTATAAGCCGAGACTTTTATTATTATTATAAACCATGAGACTTAGGAATGTGTAATGATGATCACATTGTGCTAGGCATTTCCTGATGCTGGATAGCAGGCTCAGCAAAGACCATTCTTAGCCTTTGAAAGCTCTTTTTAGCAAATTATCTCAGGCACTTTTTTTTTTTTTTTAAAGGTAAGCATTGTTACAGCAATTTTACCAAGAAGAAAGCAGCCTTGGAAAGTGAAACAAGCTGCCCAGGGTCACACAAGAAGACACCTGCAGATCTAGTAATAACATTCACGTCGGTCAACTCCCAATATAGCAACCGATGCAGAGTCTGTGCCCCCCTGCAGAGCTCATGCCTTGGGTGCTCCTTTAACAACCCCCAAGACCTGCCGCCTCTGCCCCAGGGTTCAGCTTCACTTAACAGTGGTGTCCCAAATCATATTTGCTGCAGCTACCCAGTTTATAAATTAAATGGATAAAAATAAATAAAGCACTATACTTGTCCTTCCATTTGAAAAAGGAACCTGGGTCAAAAGAATACGGTTAAATGGAAACGTAGAAGATCAGTGATATTTATATATTTCCTCTGTTTTCTTTAACTAGCTTTTCTTCAGCATTTTCATGATGTCTAGTGCAAAGGGACTTTGCACCTAAGTCTTCTGGGTCCTACTGCAGCACAGATAAACAAGCATAATAAAACTCTCCTCTTGTATAAATATAAAATGGTCCAGCCTTCATTAGACTGGAAGGTGCCTGCCGCTGGCAATCTGCTTGAATATAAGCTATTTCTGCTCTTTCCTCCACTGCTCTGAAGATGTCAGACCAGGGACTCGGCAGCTGAATGTATTTCCAGGCACTTCAATAGCTTTATCAATTCTCTGACTTCTGACCGGGTGTTTCTGAGCACGGCTGAGATGAGCGGTAATTCCCTCATAAACGCTCCAGTGTCAGGGAGGCTTAATTGCTCAGCAGCATGAGAAAGTGTTCGGTAGTTCAATGACAAAAGGTCTTAAAAGAATGTGAAATGGGAGCCTTCAGTTCTCCCTTGCTGCCCTTGCCTGCTCCCCTCCATAATGTATTCAACATTTAGCTTTTTCAGGGCTCGGGTACCCACAGCAGCTAAGAAAACCCTGATCTTGCCATTTATGGTATCCAAGTGATCACAGCAAGATCAGAAGTTAGAAGTCGTTATGTGCAGCTTGGGTAATTTTGTAAACAGCAGCAGCACCAATTTCTTTTACAGCAAGTAAAAAAAAGAAAGACATTGCTGCTGGAAATGAAGAGCATACAGAGCAGCTGTTTCAAATTTGTCTGACGCTCTTATAAAACAAGTTTAAAGTGTTAACAGTTGTACCCATGGCACAGTTTCCCCTGCTGTGTGCAGGCTGATGGCTTTCTTTTGTGCCGTACGATCGAGCTGCCACATTTGCGCTCAGTCCCCTTGCCTTTCAGATCAACATCTCTGAGAAACATTTCCCCAGCTGCTGGCTGCAGGTGGCTGGGCAGACTCCAGGTAGACTTGCAGGCTGGCGAGCAGGGATGGCCTGCAGTCAGCCACCACGGTCACACCACCCAGGAGTGTCTGCTGGGCTGAGCAGTGCTTGTGGTAGCGCTCAAACCTTCTGCCCCGCCTGTTGTATCTGTGCCGCCTTCTGACCCAGGACTGGGGGCCACCCCTCCAGCTTGCCCGGGAGCTCCCAAGTTTCCCACTCTGCCCGTTGCATCAAGGGGACGGCAGAACACAAGCAGGAAAGGTTGGAGGAGGTAGTGGCACCGAGCAGCTTGGTCCTCCCCAGACCAGGGCAGCAGCCACCGGCCTTAGACAGAGGCTGAAGAGGAAGAGGAGGCGAGTTGGTGAGAGGCTGCTGGAGAGTCCTGCCTTGCCTCCTGCACTAACGCACCCGCTGCAGCGTGCTCTGCTGTCCTCTGCCCGGGCTGGAAACGCTGAGGTCTGAAGGGGACTTTCACCCTGAGGGGAGAGCTGCACCTCCAGCTTGGAAGAGCTGGGGTACATGCCAGAGGGTGAGGAGATGGTGATCTTTGAAGGTGAGAAAGGAGAATGCTGAGGTTTTGAGTTTTTCCTTAGAAACACAGCAGGGGATCTCTGTATCTCCCTCTGCCAAGCTACAAAGCATTTCACTTTAACAGACTACCACTGAAGCCAGGATACTCCATTTTGTTTTAGAGTTGGGCAACAAACTTGAGGAGAACCTAAAGAGCAAAGCAGCTGATAAGAAACCAGAGCAGCTAGCTGTAAAAGAATGGTTTCCAGGGAACTGGGAGAGTTAGGACTGGGAATCTGGAAGTGAAGCAGTGGTTAGGGAAAAGCTTCTGACAAGATGCCAACCATGGGGAGAAACCTTAGGTCAGTTGCAAGATAAAGAAATTTTAATCTACACTGTAGTTGTAGATGAAAAAGTGGTAAGCAGACTGGAGGAGAGCGAAGCTGCAGTGCCTGTGCTGCATGACCACAGCCTTCTACATGAACAACCATCAGAGTCCAGCTGCTGGTCCTTATTTTGTTCCTGCACAGCTCTGTTGATGCTACCAGCGGTGCAGAAAGAGGGGTGGACTGTACAGTGTGGGGCCACTGCTGGCGGCACGGTATCTCCCGATAGCACAAGGAGCTGCCCTCCTTTTCCTTCTCACAGCAGGAGGCATGAGAAGCCTTTTCTCAAGGTCTTTGGACTCTCCATCCCAGATTGCATAGCATGTAACACACACCACGAGTACGTATATGGTCCCGGACTCAGAGTCAGCTGCTGCAAGAAGGAGGACTTCTTAGGAGCAGGTGAGAGAGAAGGTGGCTATCAGTGTTTGTGTATGGGTGAGGGATGTAAAGGTCCTGGAGTGGGGAGGAGAGAAGGAAACAGACTCATTGCAGCTTCTTAAATTCACCTTCTGAGGGTGCACTCACCCCTCTAGCTTCCCAAACCCTATCTTTGACTTCAGCAGTGAGTCTGGCCTATATGGGCTACAAATGTGTGGATCTGTAGGACAAATGAGAATGTGAGTGCAGTAAGAGTCTGGCCAGAAGTCTGGTGTGAATACCCACACTCGCGTTTGGAGCTGAGTGCTGGCACAGGAATGAAACACTGGATGATCATGTATGGCTAACCACCCCTATCCCATGGAGGTGAGAGAGGATGAGTCACTATTTGGGTTTGCAAATGGGTTTGAGGAGGATTATTACATTTTACAGACAACTTCTCAACAGAGGGACAGGTTACAGGGTACATCTTGAAGGCTGCTGACAGAAGGAGACAGGAGGAGGTGGAACATGGGGACAGGTCAATGGTTAACAAGCTGAAAATAGTTCAGTGAAATACCACAGGGAGAAACCATAGCAATGGGGAAAAGAGTAACAGGAGGATAGAGAAAGGTATCAGCGAGCTCTTGGGAAGAAATACAAAAACCGAGAGACTTCTGAGCAGGGATCCTCAAGCCCTTACTGTTGCAATTAGCATCCCGAAGCTGGTCAGCGTTGCTGTCACTTGTGTTGCCTGCTGAGTTTACTCGTTCCTTTATTAACCCCCTAGCAGTGATTAACAGGGATATGAGAGGCTGAAGGAAGCCAAGGGAAAAGCTGGCACACTGGCTTTGTCTGTAATAGCATCTATTTCTGAAGTGATATGACAGTTTCTCTTTAACACCTCAAAACGGTGTCTGGGACAAACTGCTTTGTTTTCCTGTTCTGTTATTCATAGTAAAGGCTGGAGTAAGACCATGTCAGTGTAGGCCGATTTCTAATCGGTTCTCCAGGGAAGAAAGCTTTCTGCTTTCCTGGTTTCAAAGAAAAGCTTGAAAACCCTATTCCAGGAATTTCTGCTGGCTTTTGAAGGCAATTTATAAACAATAGCTCTGAGGTGTGAGCTGAGTGTGCTAGTACAGTTGTTACCTGCAATTAGTAGGAGGGTCTCCTTAAGGTGAGCTCATTCATGTGTGTGGTCAGGAGGTGACACAAGTCCTCCAGACAGCATGCCTGGGAGTAGGGGTTGATGGCCATTACTCATTCTCGGTGGCGGGGTGGCTCCCTGCATGTCTGTGATGGGCCCATCACCTCCCGGCTATGGGCTGCCAAGGGAAGGCCCCACACTGTGACCCCCTGTCCTGGTTTTGCTGTCACAGAGTCATAAAATCAGTTTGTTGTTCAGGAAAGCTGCGTTTCTGAGACGACTGCAGCGCCCGTTACTGTGAGAACGAAGCTGATAAGACACTTTGTTTTAGTTCATGGCCAGCCATGGTATGCGGGTTTCCACAGCGATCAAGGCCTCTAGCGGTCCTCAGATCGCCAGGTGCCGCAGCTAGGAGGAACGGAGGCCGAGACAGCCGACCCAGGCTGGCCAACGGAAGCGCTGCATTCCATGGCTGCCACCTCCGGAGGCTCTCGCCCGTCGCTCTGCTCCCCAGGCCTGCCCTCCCTGCGCTGGAGCTGCGCTGCTCGCAGGGCTCGCCCAGCGGCGTGCACGGCTGGGAGCGCGCAGCTCGCGACCGCTGCCTGGGCCGAGTATAACTGTCTACTTTATATTGCTTAATTTGAATACTAGTTTTATTGTTTTATTAAATCTGTTTCTATTTCTACCCATTTGAACGCATGAGTTTCCTTTTTCCCCAATTTCCCTTTCTCGCTGAGAGGGGTCTTTCAGGGGATAGAGCAAATGCTAGTGTTTAGCCTGGAGGTGGGCTAAACCAAGACACCCTCTCCCTTCTACCCCAGCACTTTCTGGCTGCGGTGATTTATTGCAGAGAAGGAGATAACTGCTCTCACACCCAGCATCTTTTACCTGGCCTTGGCTGCGCCGGGAAGAAGGGCTACAGCAACCAGGCATGGGACTCTGCGCTGCACGTACTGCAAGTTGACGATCCCTTTTTAAATAAAACCAGACTGCACTGCCCTGGTTCAAGCAGTTAAACGCCAAAATCAAAGCACCTGGGAGCAGGCGGTTTATACATGCTGAGCTGGGGCTAGCACACGCATCTGGTGCACTGAAGGCATGGCCACGCTGCCTGCAAAGCCCACTGGATGCAGCACCGTGCATCTGCATAACATCTGTGAGGAGGTCAGGAGAGTTCTCCAGCAAGGGGTTCAAAGCCCTGCTAGTTTGCAAGTGCGCATGGGCAGCCAGCAAAGGCACTCATTCACACTGCGGCTGGACCAAAGTGACAAAGGGGTGACCTGTGCTCTCACGGTCGACATCACAGGGTGGCCTCTGCGATGCTGTGATGGGGGGATATGATGTACAGCTGTCAAGGGCAAAGGAAGGCATTACCCTTATTTCTGTACTTATAAAAGAGTGATGTTTCATTGCAAGCTTTGGATACAACTTCCGTGTTTTTGCTTCTTTCTCCCACATATATGTACCGACCTACTCTTCAATCTAACCAATTTATGTAGGCATAACGAAGTTTTAAAATAACAAATGTGATACTGAAAATCTTCACAGCTGCCAGGAAGCGGTATGCATTGCCAAGAATGAAGCAGAAGAGTGCATCTGGTATGAAAGGACCCGTGACACCAAGTGGTGTTTCACTCGGCTTGCACGATGCCTGGTCTGCTCCTGTGGTGACAGAGGGAGCCAGGGCAGTGGATAGGGACTTCTGCCCGTGTGAGGGGAATTCACCACCAGCACCACCCACCATTAGGGGCTTCACAAGACGTGGAGATTGCTTGGCTGCTATGGTGGGAGGTGGTACTGTCACAAGCACTGTAGGTGGGGTTTTTACTTGATGGCCACTTAAATGATGAGCCATTCAAGCTGCTTCTGCTGCTGTTTGTCCTGTTCCCTCTCTTCACACCCTTTGTACTGTGTACCTCCCTGTCCCCACTCCCTCCTCTCCAGTCTCCTCTCTCCCTGCCCCTCTCTCCCTCCTGGTACTCAGTCACATGTACAAAGCCACTGGACTTTCCTTGCACCTTGCTCCCTCCAAGATTTTTTGCATCTCTCTTCCTGCATCACAAATCTCTTGCTGAAAGGTCAGAACAGCTGCCTTAGCCATGCTGAGATGGCAAGTCCTATCAAAACAACGAAAGGGCATATTATGTCCAAGGAAAGAAACAAAATCCTATATTAAGCCCTGCAGCACAGCACAGCCACAAGTTAGTATTTCTGCTTACTAGACATGCCTTTATTTAATTGCTTAGCCTGTTCAAAAGATATTAGTAGCCTGGTTACCAGCAGCAGCCACACCTATGCTATTGTCACGGTTTCAAATTATTTCATTAAACAAAGACAAGGGGAGTAGCTTGAAATGTTGAAGCAACCAGATGTAGCGCCCATTTCCACTGCTGTTCTACTGCTCCAGCCCAGGGAAACCCTGTGAGGATGGCATTTTCCTGTAGACCTCTAAACAAGAGAGTGGATAAGTTTTCTGATGCTTTTGATAGAAAGCCATCTGCTTATTCAGAGGGAGATTTCAGCACCTGTTTTCTGATCATCATACGAATGAACGGGGAGAGCTTGCTGGCAGCTGTTGGACATTTATTCAGCTTATGAATATCTTGCGTGCAGCAAGTGTCTCCTCTGTAGAAAAATGGGAAGCATCCATCAGGAATAAGGAATAACTGGGGTGAGCATCCAGGTGGTGCTGAACTGAGATACCAGATGATGGTTATCTCTTCTCCAGCTTCCTTCGTTATTTCCAAACAGCAGGCTGTGTACAAATAACCTCTGGAGACTAGTATTCCTGTCAACAGTTTCATTTAGTATAGCCTTGGGACTTCTAACAGTCTGTGTGGGACAATGTTACACCACTAGTATTGGCACATGTGTCTAACAATGCACTGACCTGCTGAAAAGAAATCTACCCATGTAGACCACGCTTCTCCATTTCCTTCTCCATGCTAACAAATGTGGCGATAGCTATCTATGTAGCTACAGATCCAGCCCTGCTGCTCCTTCTATTCTGAGCTCATTCCCCAGGAGATCTTTAAAATACAATTATCTCCACCTCTACTTAATCACACAATCTGTCCCAAGGTCTGTTCCTCCTTTTTTGGTCCTCCTGTTGCCAAGGTCTCTCCCAAGGTACTCTGTTGTCTCTTCTCTTTGACCTCATTTCAACACTTGACCGTGTGCCTTGTCAGCCACCTTGCTATGGGAAAACCTCGTGGCTGCTCTTGCTGTTGCAGTACTTTGCCTTGTAAAGCAGATAGTGAGATACTCAAATTGCATTTAATCTGCCCCGGTGCCGGACATCCAGCTGCCCGAGCCTTTTGTTTGCCAGCCTCCCGTGGCTGTTTTCATGCAGGTGTCAGTGTGTCTCCCCAAACCATGTTCTTTCCCCTTCTCTCACCAGTGGGCAGCTGGGGCTGAGCACTCAGCCCAGTGAGAAGCCCATTCAAGTAATATCTTTTTAGGCTGTAAGAGAGCTGAGCAGTGAAGGAATGGAGCACATTGTGATATTTTGGGTTTCAGCTTTGCTAGAAACAAGCAGGTGGCTTCTAGTAAGCTGGAGGGAAAGGAGGGGCAATAGAGAAGCTGGAAAATACAGGCTTAGGAAACTGTGGTGGCAATGAAGGACTACTAAAATTAAACTCTGCTCTCTAGGTTTCAGCTGTGTCCAGTTTGGGTTCAGCTTACACTGAAACCTAGGCTCTAATTTATACCCCTGCGAGATGTCTATGGCTAGCTCTTTTTTCAGGAGGATGAAAATAAAGTTTGAAGTTTGAATGCATGAAGACTGCAGCCATAGGTGAGGCAGTACAAAAATGGATGAGAGGCAAACTATCGGTATTTAGCTGTAGCTTAATCCATAATTATTTACTGCAGAATATCTTACACCCGTGTTTGTCTCATGTAGTCTATTTCTGGAGACAGACTGTTAGACATTGGTTAAGCAGGTGGTTTGCCGATGACTCCCACATTATATATTGATCTGTTCTGTGCTCCCTGTTCCTGGCTGGTAACTTTATCAAGGCAGAAGTGCCTTGGTGATTTATGTTGTGACAGTGCCCAGCAGTACTGGGGTCCTGAATGAAACACATAAAATCCTCTACGTATATAAAGCCACTAAAAAAACCAGGATGAAGTACCCACTTATTAAACTCCCTCTCCCTTCTCTTGCCCTCCCATGCTGAGCAAACTCTGCATAAAACTTAACAAAAAGCTCAGCTCTTCCCCAGAGAATCTGTGAGCATCTGTTCTCCTCTCTCAAGCTGCAAGGTGCTAAAGCTGCTTCTCAGTCCCCCCAAGCCCCCTGCCCGGGTGGCTGCATCTCTCGGGAAGGGCCACCCAATTAGACATGTCAGTCCTATGCAATACCGATGAGTTTTCTTTGTCCATTCTGATGTCTGATTCCTTTGGCCCATGACCCATCCTAGACTGATTTCCTCCTTTACCTAGTGTCAGCATCATCTGTTCTTGATGGTTTTTTGCCCCAGCTTTGGATGTGATGACAGAAAAGACAGCATGCAGCTTTTTTTACTGCCTGTTTCCCAGCTCGTGCAGGCTGATGCATGAGCCAAGAAGAGCTCTCTCATGCAGCGTGCCCTCATGTTTTATGCTGTGCCTCTGTGGTGCTTAGGCATTTAGAATAACGCATCTCTTCACCATTTTCCCATCTGATTACTGGAGGGAACTAGCACTAATACTTCATATTTTGGGTCCATTTAACCCAAAGAACTACCTTCTTCATTGGATAGCACTGATAGTGGGCCTATATTTTCTTAAAGTGACAGAACTGGGCCTTTGATATCTGTTATCTGATTTATGGAGCTGGATTCTCCTGACACCAAACAACTGTAGGAGAGCCCAAGGGCACCAGTTCAGCATTTTGGTTTCCAGAGTCAGATGCTCTGTCCATAGGTGAAAGGAGGTCATGCTGCAAATTTGTGGATTAGGTGTAGGGCACTAATTGGTTCCTAGCTGGACAGAGCTCAGTCAGCGCTATGTCCCTCCTCACACCTTCAAAAGTCACTCAAAAAAAGAATTGTAAATGGGCTTCTTAGGAGGCAGAAGGAGACAATGACCTTGGGGAAGGATGGAGTTTGTATATTGGATGCTAAGAATAATTTGAATCCCCAGACCATTTTTTTCCCCACTGCTTGAGTTTGGTTATAAACTTTCCGTTTCTGAGAAAAGCTCTTTTTACCTTTCCTGTGCATACTTTTTGCTCAGTCATACCCTTTCCTTCCAACAACTTATTTTACATGTCACCTTTTGCCTGGCAGCAAAATGTCTGAGAATGGTTTGAAAATCAAGGAGGGCAATCTTACAGCAGAGAAATAAAAATGCCTTATTTCCAGGCTCAGTTCTGCATAATATCTATAAGCTGCAGTTACTTATGCTGTCTGAATCAAAATAATTTATTGCCATTATAAAAAAAAATTTAGGAGTTTCAAATGGGAACTTGTAGCTTGATGCACTGATTGGTGCTCATAGATTTATCAGACATGTGATAAGTAACTTGAGAATAAGAAGATAGCTGTAATCATTTGAAGATGCATTTAACTTTTAAAGATAAGGAACTAAAAAGTATATATTTGTGGTTAATGTTCAGAAAGCATGTGCCCTGTTTCCTATTGGAAAGTGTGACCTGTCTTGAACTTTGCAGCCACAGTTCAGAAGCAGCTTTCATCACTGCAGATGGCTAAGATAGGTTTCCTATTCCACTGAAAAGAGGTAATATCTCTTACCAGGATCTGTTAAACTGTATTCATAAGTGTTCTAAACACTTCAGCATCTCCTTGTATTCTCATTTCAGGTGGTCTGCAAGATGTTTCCAACTTGTTTCGTTGCTGAAAGAGCTAGACAGCTCAGGAAACACAAGGTTTGGTTCTTCACCTGCTTTTTTGTCTTTAAAAGCATGAAATCCTATTGATGAAGGGAAATGACACCTGCTTTTACACCAGTTAAAAGCTACAATTATCAGTGTTATAGTAGCCTTAATAGCATGTATATAACCGTTCTTAGGATTAGGACCAGGGTGAAAGAGAAGTCATACATGTGACACTGGCCTCTTGGAGTTTCAGAAAGTTTCATTGTCTAAGGGGTAGATGAGGAATCTGAGAACCAGAGCTCCTGGGTTTCTGCTATTAGTACTACTATGAATTCATTTGCACAGATCGTTTGATCTTTATGTGTCTTGGTTCACAATAGCTGTAATGCTTTTGCTACCAGGGAGGCATAACTTGTTAATAGTTGTAGAATGCTTTGAGACTGTTGTATAGAAGGTACTGCATGAAAGCTCAAAATGACATACAGTGAGCCAAGCCTGACTTTAGACTTCCTGTCGCTTTTCTGGATGACTTATTTTAATTACAGTGGGTTAACCAGCTGTAAACATGCAATTATTGCATGTTGAACAAAGGTTTTCATTCCTGAGGTTTGAAGGGTACCCATCCAGGTATGTGGTTGTAAGTTGATCAATGCTGTCTCTGCTGATGCTCCCCAGTTTTCTCCTCTGCAATCCATTCCAGCAGTGATGAATTTCTCTCTTGAAATTAATAATGACAAGCTTGTCAATATTTTAAAATCCAAACTTAATTTTGCTCTCTTGAGCCTTGCCTTTGGCTCATGAAAGCAAGAAGCTTTAAACTCTATTATTTGGGAAGTCTACTGGGATGCCTTGGTGTGGCAGGTGCTATATAAGTTTAGTGCTGCATTGCTATTAAAGTCCATTAGGAAGGATCTTTCTGGGGCTGTCAGCACACTGAAGATTAAAACCAGAAAAATAAAGGCACATTCAACAAATGCTGCTGTAATAGTTCAGATAGCTGCAGAGAGAGGACTCATCTTTGGCTTGTGATCAGTTTACTTCTGGGTTCAGTGGAAAGGTTGTTTGGCTTCCTGTATAAGCTTTGAAAAAAAAAAAATCAATGTGGAGAACCTTGGATGATAGCCAGAAGAAATGCTGTACTGAATCCAGAATACAGAAATCCTTCACAATTTCTATATTCTGCTCCATACAGGCTCTTCATATTCTAGCAAGAACTAAGCTTTACTATCATGACTCCAGGACCAGTGCAGGCTTATATAGGATGTGAACAAATTGTCAAATCTTATTTGGTCGTTTAAAAACACATATCAACACCCCCTACCAAAACACTGGTGGGTGTGGCAAGGTGGGTAAAAGGTAAGAGGAGAAGCCATCAAACACCATCAAACACCATCAAACACCTGCAAAAGGACTGGAAACAAAATACAGGACTAAGTGATCAGTTTTTAAATTGATAAGGATTGGCAGAATATGCCTCCTTAATCCCTGCTGTGGCCACTATTTAACTGTTTGGGAAAGGGAAGGGATAGTGAGGTGTAAGAGGTGGATCTGACACTGCCATGGAGTCTCCTCACATCTAGAAGACATGGAACAATGGCAGAGGCAACTCATGGGAGCAGGCATCAGTGGTGGGCCCCTTCCCACCCTGGCAGGCACAGGGCAGTGCCTCCAGAAGGGGTATTGGAGGGCACCCAGGTACCTCACTGGGTTTTGCTTGAGCTGTAACGCCTCGGGAAGGGAACTGGGGTGCTGCAAGGGAGAGTGCAGCAGATTCGCTCGCTCAAATCATAATGGGGTGATCAAATATGCAAATAAAGTCAATCTACCTAGAGTATGGGGCAAACGAGTCTGCAGTCATGGTAATGCCCTTGTTTAAGTCAATGGCACAATCTTCTTGCCCTGCTCTGGTTTCCTGTTTTGGTAAGGATACTGAATAAGGCGCTCAGATACAAGTGGCAGAAATTGCAAAATTATATGAATATGGTGTTCAAATGGGAAAATTCTGGAAACACTGAAAGCTGTATGTCAGAGAGGAGGTCTCTGTCTGGGATGTGGAAAATGGAGGTGGTAGAAAGAAGGAAAAATAGATGATTCTATTCACCCTTTCAGAATACAAGGACAAGGGGATGCTCAATGGAAATAAAAGGCAGCAAATATAAAACTGTTAAAAGGAAATACATTTTATACAATGCCTAATTAGCTCATTCCCATAAGATAACATTAAGCCTAAGAGATTAGTAGGATTTAAAAAAAGGATTAGACATTTATATGGGTAATGTAACTGGGGATGTCCTTATTAAATAGAATACATATTTTCTTTTGTTATGAAAGGATATAAACCCTCTTGCTTCAGGGCCCAGGCTAGTCGCTAACTGATAAGAATTAAAAAAAAACTTCTCCTGCTGGCAAGTCATTCCCTACATGTCTTCTGGTAGGTTCCCTGTACTTAATCTGAAGCATTTCACCAGGCACTATCACAGCAGGATTATTAAACTATATGGTCCATTTGTTTGGTATGGCATGGCAATTCCATTTCTTCATAATCAGACATCTCACTGTGACATCACAAAAATCCCATCAGAACGCCTTTTTTCTTCTGCTAGTAAGGGGGTTGACCTGGACTGCCCATCTGTTAGGCACCACCAAATAGGTACTAACAAATCTCACTTACCTGTCCTAAGAGTGACACCTTCAAACTCTCCTGCAGGGCTTACAGAAGGTCAGTTAGAGAGGTGGCAGGACACCAGACTCCACAGCCTAGAGCTTTTGAGAGCATGTCCTTCTCCCACACATGAATGGGATTTTCTCGTGGATGCTGCAGGCAGGAAGTTGGAACAAAATGCATTCAGGTAAAAATGAAACAGTCATAATCAGAAGGAAAAAATGCTTCAGAACTCTGCCTTTTACTTCTAGGCAAGATAGGAAAGATGCTGGTATTAGCCTAGCCTTCTCACTGAAAAGCATCAGAAGGGCTTATCTAACCTGGCTAAAATTCAATTGTCTTGCATTTTGATTACTGAAGCACCGTTCTCTTTGGTCTTGCCAAGTATAATTTCAGTCTATGCACATCCCTGTAAAATATTGCTGTAAAGTTCATCCTCCTAATCCATCAGCTTGAAGATTTTACACATTCTTTGCTCCTCTCTACTACAGTCCTCTTCCTTACCCCATCAAACACAAGCTATTTATCTTTCCTGTCAAGGCCCTTCCCACCCTGCCAAAGAGCTCTCCTTTGCTATGACAGTGTCATTTCCCTTCTCATCATTCTGTCAGTCTCTATTTCTCACTTGTTAACATTTTTATAGAAACACTTCTGTGCCTCTTTCCTTGCTGTTATTGGGAGGAGTCTTGGTAAAGAGCAGTGAAAGACCCTCATTATCTCTCCAAATCTCTGTGGAAAACTCTCCTTCACTATGCTGCCTATGAAGAGCTTGACAGTGGTTTGGCCACTCCCCATCATACTGACAAACAAGAGTCCATTCATCCTATCCACTGCACTGTCTGCCCACATAGATCTGCTGCCTTTTTGATACTCACATCTGGCAGGTAGGGATGGTCTTACGGTTCTGCAAAGTGTTTTTACAACAGCTTCTCCATCGTTGACTAGGATTTCTAGGGGCCACTGCAAAACAAACACTGATATCGTCATTCCTGTTCTATCAAGGTTCACTTGAACAGTTTACCTGGGTCCTGATGCTGCTGAGCTAGTGAAACACCCAAGGTGGCAAGTGCTTTCTCTAGATCACAGACAGAGCTATACATGGAAGGTCATCAGGCTCTGCAGCAGAGGTCTCTTCTGAAGATGCATGCAGTGAAAAGTGGTCTCCAGAGCAGAAGTGTTCAGCTTAGCTCTGTTCTTGGCAACATTGCTTTTCCCTCATCTGCTAATGACTCCTGCAAATCCTCCAGTCCAAGAGGGTGTCTTTTGTGTACTAAATGCTGCCGTTATTTATGAAGCACTCTTGTTGAATGTGCTTGAAGTCAGTCCTGCAGGACAGTTTCAATCAAATTGTGTTCAATTTATTCCAGCTGAATAACTCTGAAATGTAAATAAAATTAAATTAATGGTGCCGTATTTGTATCCTGTTACAAATGTAATAAGCTTGAAGTAATGCTGACTGTAAAATCAGATGAAGACTGTAGAGTAAAAATCAACCTCTAGAAAACAGCACAAAATTTGATATCTGGCTTGCAAGAGCAATCAGGGGTACATTTAATCCAGAAGGTTTTTTTAATCTTATTTGTTCATACGACTTCTTTGTTTTGTTCTAATAAAAGGCAAGAACAACTCAGTCTCCTGTAGTGGTTATGTTTGGCTTAACAAACATGCAGGGTACCTAGCTCACTGTTTTGGGACTTGCAATGATATTGTTATTAATAATAATCCTACATTTATAGGACATCTTTAATCCCAAAGCACATCATAAATTAGAGTCAAGGCCCAAAGTGCTTACTTATCACTGTCAAAATATGTGTGAATTCTTCCATTTATTCAGTAAGGGACTCCAGATTTTGTCCTAGAAACTGTAAATATTGAGATATATGTGGCAGAATCTCTTATCTATTGAATACCTCTCTAGGAAATTTACTCCCCAGAAGGTCTAGGATTCCTGCCAGATAGATATTTGGATCATTCCTGGTGCAAACATTACCCAAAACCACTGGGGAAAACCAGGCTTTCACCAAGAGTGCTACAAAATGTATTGCAGGTGTAGTAACCAGCCTCAGGATGTGAAGGTCTTATCTGGAGCGTTAGAGACAGGAAGATATGTGGACTGCCGTTAAGCAACTGGGAATAGCTAGCTGAATTGGCCCTGCTGGGACGCAAGCCCCTGGCTCCGAGGAACCCAGGTATTCTGAACGCTGCCATGGGTTCAACTACAAGCTGCTCTGCTTCGAGCTGCTGCCCCAGGGAGTAAGTAGTTAGGAACCCATCCAGTCTCTCACTTACTCGCTCTGCACGTTTTACAGGAGCATCAAGGGCTTCCTGGTATACAGGCAGACGATTCAACAGGCTCAGGGAAAGGATGCAAAAGTTTTCTGGGACAGCACAGGGGGAATGAAGTGGGAAGAGGGTCTGAGCCAACACATACTCACTCCCGTCCGTGCTACGAAGCATGCAAGCTGCGCCGGGGAGTGCGGATTGACCCCCTCAGAGCCTTTCTTTTTCTCCACCCCTGTTGATTTGTTTCTAAAGGCCCTAAAGCACAGTGCAGTAGAGTTGTTCCCACAGCAAACAATGCTCCAAACGTCGGTGGATCTCAGCTCTTCACCAGTTACGGCAATAGCCACCTCTATGTCTGAAGCAAATTCTCTTTGGTGAGGTAATCAATATCAGGTTACCACAGACAAAGAGAGGTTGCCAGCGGATGAGAAACTCTTTTGATCTGTTAACAACATTCAGATATTAAGGACATCTGGTTTCCAAGACCTTTGTGACCTTGAAGTGTTCGGACAGTCTCCTCTGAAAGTCCTGTCAGATCAACTATGAATCCTGCTGTTTGAAGTGATACGGAAAATATTAAATCAGGGTCATTGTAGATAGATTTTAAAAAATTGGTGGCTTCCCTCACTTCATAACCTTGCTTAGAAAGCTTTCCAAGTTCATCCAGACTGGAGTAAAATTAATGAAGCTGCAGTCACACCTTCCTTTCTGCAAGAAAGAGGGCAAAATCAGCACTGTGGCAATGAGATACACCTTGGTAGAAGGCACTGGAATTATGCCAAGCTCACATTCAGTCCAAAGAGTACCAGCCCAAAGTGCTGAGTTAAGGTATCCTCGATATATCACCCAAGAACCACGGAAGCTTTTCAGTAACCTTTTATTTTAAATTAAACGAACGAACAGTCAGTGGGTTAAATAAATTCTTAAGAGGAAGAAGCTCTAACATTCGTTCTGATCCTCCTTTCTTTTGTGGCTCTCTCATATGTGCTGCTCACGCTTTCCTCAGTTATTCACAGCCACATTACAAATGCTACCTAATGGCTGGCTTATTCTATTTGTGCCTTTGTACTACCCTCTTCTTACAAACCTGAAACACTTTGAATTCACACAGTGAACTACAGCAAGTCAATGTTCACTTTTCATAGACTGGATTCATTTCAAAAATGGCTTGTGTGAAAGTCTTTGGATGCGCTACAGTGTGTTAAGTTTTGTGTGGACACATCTATACTTTGAAGTTTTCTGCCTGGCCTCTTGCTGATGTCCCATATGATATTGCTTTGCGCTAGGGCTGATTCATCTGCTTACCTGTAGGCTCTCACTGGATCAAGGGTCAAGCTAATGGAATTCAGCTAACGGTATGTGTACCCAAAAGTAGACTGTGAATATATACTCTCACAATCTCATATATTGTGTCATGCTTTGCAACCTCCTTGCCCAGCATACATGAGAGGTCATCCAGAAGTTGCAGGTCATCATACACCCAAGGAAAGAAGGCCGTTCAGACTTGCCTTAACCTTGGTCTCTGTGATCTGGAGGTATATAAGTATATACTAAAATCAATAAGTGGACAAGGATGTGCTTAAGACATAGCTCATTGCAGCAATGAAGAGATGGCAAAAATGGGAGAAAGAAAACCCAGGGCTGTAAACAAGGTCTCTGGCAATGTTCCATGTACCTATTTCTTCTCCAAGGCTTTGGGTCTGATACTTGGTCCAGAAGGTGGTGTGCAGACTGTGTCCCTAACTTAGCCAGGGCTATGAAGATGGAAAATTCCTGTAAATCCAGGATCTTGTCCCTGTGCGAAAAGCCAGCGCAGACCCAGAAAAAGATGCTCCCTAAACACAGCATAAACTTGCTGTACCACTGCAGTAAGAGGATTCTGAAGATGGTGGCAGCAGACTTTATGTTAAGGTGTATCTTTGGGTTATAGAGAGAGGGATGAGGGTAGGTAAATGTGTTCTGCAAGCCCTGCTGTTGACGTTATTTTAGGCCAACAAGAGTTAGGAAGCTTCTCCAATGCATTTGGCTTGTAACTCCCATTTTGATGCTGTTTGCTAAAAGCAGCATCCATGCCAGGGAATTTTTGTTAGGTGATTATTATTCCCCTACAATTTGCATGGTAGTTGCACTTACTCACCATCCCCATTCTCCCAGCCTTTTGCATTTTCATGTTACCCAGGCCAATCGCTGCAGCACATGCCTCCACCCGAGTCAAGCTACTGACAGAACAGCACTTTCAGATGGATAAATGCTTAAGAGAGGCATCCAAGTCTACTGATACTTCAGCTAGGGAGAGTTTGGACAATAAACAAGGCATTTTGCTGTTTGATGGACACTATCAGCTTTCAGGTCCCATGGCAAGATGTGTGAAATGGAAGGGGATTAAATATTCCTTAGCTGGTTACAGTCACGCTCTTGGCATCATCAGAGCTTAGGTCCAGCAAGGTTATTGCAGGACCCTGCTTGGCATTGTGCTTTGAATGTATCCCCTAGTGAAATAAGGGAGAACAGCAAGCAAAGGCAGTGCTGCAGCTTCTCACCAAGAGTGCAAGACAAAGCAGGTCCAGGAAGGTTGTTGGTGAAGTGATGCTACACCTGTGAGAGGACTGTTCTGCCACATGAAGTGACCACATCTCCCTTGTCTGTCCTCTGCTTTTCAAATAGGTCCCTTCTCTGCCCTTCAGGGTCTTATTCATGCCAGGGTGAACTCCTCCAGTGTAAGGACAGCCTGCCTCAACACACAGGCAGGGCTGACTGCATTCCTTTCCACGCCCTATTTTTCTTCCATGGTTTCTGGGGTTTTCTTCCATGGGTTTCTCCTGTCTAACCTCCCAATGCCTCTCACCTCCACCACCTTTCCAACATTTCAGGGCTCCTTTGCAAAGGGGAAGCAGTGTGGGAAGCATTTTAGTGTCACTAAGCCTTGCCCTGCCTGGGGAAGAGACTGAGGAATGGCATTCCAAAATCATCATTTTGGAAATGTTCTCATGGCTGCTACAGAGATCCCAGCTGACACAGTTAATCAGTTCCTCAGCCTGTCTTGCTGCCACATAACAGTCTTCAAGAAAGGGAGAGTGTCAATTGCAGAGTGCCAGACTAACCTCCTAAGCAAGAAAAGGGAAGAGATCAAGTGTTTCACATTGTCTTGATGGTATTGTGGAGGATGAACAAAGGAAAAGAATGAGGAGCAGAAGGGAGTTCTCTGAGCAGAAATATAAGGCAGGTTTTTTACTTGAAAGGGGAAGGAAGACATGTTCAAGAAATGAACAGCAGAAAATGAAAAGCAGCAACAACAGAGGAAAAAAAACCCTGCAGAAGGGGCTTCTGGAGCAAAGGCAGAAACTGAGAGCTGGAGAGCTGGTGGAGGATGTGCTTGTGGCTTGTATGACAGCCCCAGCCCAGTTGTGCTCTGGAGCCCAGGGGGACAAGCGCTTATTGAGGACAGCAGTACACTTGCCAAAACACAAGCCAGAAGCTCTTTCCTTCCTTCTGCAAAAGTTAGGGCAACAAAACCAGCAGATGCCCTGCAACTCCCACACTTGCAGTCAGGCAAGGACATCAGACAGAACTGCCCCATCTATACCCACCTGGGAGCATTGTAGCCTTAGTGCGTGCATCCATCAGCTATTCCACTGCTTTATGTCCCAGGTTTCATTGACAGTATTTCACAGATTGTTCTGTGGATGAGTCTGTGCCTTGCTTGATGGAAAATTTTGCCTGGATTTGTCTGATGGGAGATTTTACTATTTGCATTATTTGATTTTCAGTAAAGGCTATTTTTGACAAAAATGTTAAAGTTTCATAAATTTATATGCTCTCTCATAAACATCATAAGATGCCTTTTTGACAAAATCTAATAAACATAACAAAATGCCCTTTCAATAAAATCACTGAAATCTTGCCAGGCTGCATAATAATGTTGCATTTCAGCATGGTTAGCACCTAGCTTTAAAGAAGGAATGCAAAACCACCCTCAACTTTGAGCCATGGTTTGTTGTTAAAAGACCCTGCACTTCTCCCTTCTACCAGCCAGTGAGGCTCAGGGCTAGGTTTAGCTATGGGGCAAAAAATACAGTAGGTTCACATTTCACAGGAGCAGATATTGCTCAGTAGCCTCCAGCTTTGTCATACACTCGTCAGCCTTCCAAACATGTATTTCATACACATTCCACATTAACTATTGGTGGAATGAAGCAAGTCTTATAGAATTACCCAGGAAAAAGTTTCATGAGCTGGGGAAGCTGATGGGACAGATTGTTTTCTTAGAACATAAAAATTCACAACACCCTTGCTGTCAAAGTGTCGGTGGACTCAGCGCTACATTTCTCGTTAGATGAAATAGGCCTAATTTTTAATAGGTCCTGGCATCCTAGATCCCTGCTGGTCACACCATATAAATACGGACAGACCTTCACCAGAGATCAAACAGGCCCTTGATTTCTTTCTTGGGTGAAGTCTTACTGCTGCTCTGTGTGTGTGCATCTGCGTGTCTATGTGTGAGGGTAAGGGAGGAATCATCAGCTGCAATGAGAAAGCTTAACTGTGCAAAAGTGTCAGAAACCCATGCATCACCCAGCTGCCTGCCCTGGACTGTCAGCACCATTGCCATAGCTTCCCTGGCACCAGCACCAGCACCAGCCCATAACCAGGTAGTTACCAGCTGGTAGTAGCTAGCAGAGGTGAACTTGGATTGTAATGATGTCGTGGCATCTGTGGGCACAAGCAGAGAACGAATAAACCCTCTGGGATACATGTCCTGAATTATGGAGCTCCTGTTTTGCAAGAACTGCTACAGCCTTGCAGTGCTGCAGGAGCACTGAGGAGAAAGCTGGGCGAGCAGACACGGTGTGCTTGGTGCAGTTACACTGGCAAGGGTTGTGAGCAATGAATAAGGTCTGAAAAAAATTCCAGCAAACCAACTTCCCAAACCAAAGCTATGTGGCTGCAGGGCACCAAAGCGCACTCCTTTCTCCCATTCTCAACATCAAGTCTTCATAAATAAAAGCAAATCCTTGTCAGAGAGGACCCACCTGTTCAATTTAGCTAAAACAAGGGCAAAACTGTCAGATACACTGAGACTCCACTCAGGACTGCTGGGCTCCATGTGCAAACAAACCCAAATGCAAGGAACACATGCAAGGAATAAACCCACTCCAGGAGAGAACCCACGATGGGCCAGAGCTCTGCTCCTCTCCCTGCTCTCATCTTTACTCCTCACCCCCAGAACCAAAATTCAGAGCAGCCACCTCGGGCTGCAGTACATGATCCCAAGTGAAGGCAGCTGCCTTGCTGCCGTGCCTCACCCAGCACAGGTTGCAGTGCCACGCTGCGGGGAAAGCTGCTGAAGGAGTGCTATGCCACGGGGAAAGCTGCCAGGAGCTTCTGCCAGATGCTTCAGAATAAAGAGCCTCTCAGTCATGCCTTTCCTTAGATATGCTGCTTAAACACACACTTTTCCTGAGACTCTGCATGCCTTTCCTTGTTCCTTTGCCGCTCTGCTGGGAAGGGACTGCAAGACACCAATACTTACCTCAGTTTCTGCTGCCTGCTTGTGAGTCAGGCATCCTGTTTTCCCAGTTCATTATCATCCCATTCTCCCTTTTATCCAAGAAGTGGAGGAAGGTGATGGAGAGATGGGAAAATGGGGAGAGAGGAACATTGCCAGATATACGACACAGTGGAAGCACAGTCCGAAGGGGCAGGGGCAGTGCTTGGGTGAGTGCTACCACATTTCCCCGCTTGGTTCATGTATGCCACGTGGCCTTATTCTTAAGCTGGAGCACTTTCATCAACTTCCAGAGATTCTTAGAGAAACAGAAGACGACTATCACCCTGACACTGCTGCAGAAGCAGGATACTATGGAGGCTGAGGGATGCTGCCTTAACTTCTCTGTGCAATGCAAGCATTTGTCTGGGTCCCATCTCCCCCGCAGATGCTCTGCCCTGGTTTGGCAGTGGCACCCCGGAGCCATGGGATGCTGTTAGTAGCACTGTGCTGTTCATTGCGAGGAAGTGTTGTTACTTCCATTTTCTTCAACTGGCCTTGATGAACTTGGTGTGGCAAATCAATGCTAAGACAAGTCTTACCCCTGAGCTCAGTGAACTGTGATCTCCCTTCATGAAGCCAGTGAGCCCTCCCTAACTTGTGTCTTCCCCAAGTATTATCTTCTCGGTGTTAGCCTCCTTCCATAAATACTTGCAGAATGGTCATGGAAATAATTTGAAGTTATCTCTTGCTCTGACAGATGAACTGCCAAGTATGAAATGTCTCTCCCTTGGTGGTGTTTATTAAGATCCTTCTGGAAATGACATGCATCTTCCAGTGGGTGCTAGGTTGGCAGCTGATAGCTGAACATAAATGGGAACTCCTGCTTACAGAGCAAAAGATAAACAGCAGGAAACAACAAAGTACATCTCTGTCCCACAAATGAAGTGACATTCCTCAGCATTCTCTTCTGCTTTCTCCAATTTCATGTAATGTATTTAATTACTTTCTATTATAAATGAGACTTAAATTAGACAAATGTGCTCAGAAAATCTTCCCTTCATTGCACAGCTATATTAACTTTATGATGTCACAAATGTCAGAATAAAACATTTATATTCTTCTCTTTATTGGCTAAAATTTTTCTGTGGTTGTAAATCCGTGGAATTCAATTAGATTGCACTAGATAGCAATTTGATCCTGTTTGTCTAGGTTCTAAGGTGAAAAGATTTACTAATGGCTCTAATTCCCTTATTTCCAGAGTTAGTTATTGAATTCACTTAAATGATATTCTGCCTTCATTGCCGTGAGAGCTATTACCAAAAGTGGAGGCAGAGGAGAGTCAGATCCTACATGGAAGATTTTCCTCCCCATGTTAGATATTCACAGCGTAATCTGAGAATGCAACATGATGAAAATGCACAGTTTTCACCTGGCCTCCATCTGACCTAGATTCTCTCTTAGGCTGGGTCTCTGAGTATGCTTCCTTCAATTTCATATTCAATAGATGAGGCCATTTATTCATTGTTTTGAGATTCATGACCCACCTTATGCCTCACAGTATAGCACAAGCAGTGAGATTTGTCTGATTTTGACCTGCAGAGTGTGGCTTTTCTCTGACAGCTTTTCACATTCATTCACAGCTTCAGTTGGAGGTGTCTGATGGGTGGTCAGTGGGTGACGTTGTTGTCCAGAGATTCAGACTGAGCTGCATAGGCTCCAGGAAAGGGCTCCACAGCAGTGGAAAGTAGAACAAGGCTGAAAGCGCTGATTTTGAAAACATCTTTAATTAATAAGGTCCTGTGCAGCAAAGGAGAGTTGAAGTGTTCCACCGAAACTTCTGAACTGGATCCCTCACTGGCTCCTTTGGGATGAAAGGTACTACAGCAATGTAAGATGCTATTGTCATCGACTGCATCGATATGGCTCAGTACCATGTGGGGAGGCATTGTTTAGAATGACAATGCTGCTGTGCTTAACCTTCACTGGTAAAGTCATGTCAGTTCTGGAGCTTTTACGGGGAGTCTGGGGAGGTCATGAGTAATGCTGACTCTAACTGTCTGTAGTTTCCTCTCTCCAAATGAAATGGACGCAAGATACATGATTACATCAATGTAAGTCTGCAGTACCACAATTGAAAACAGTCCTATGTGACTGTAAGTCTACTGAAGTTTCAATGAATTCAGTGGATTTATTCCAGATTCACTGTCCCTAGGACCAGAATCAGTCCTAATTGTTATTCACTGACTAGCAGCGTCAAAAGTCCCCTTTGTTCATGGGAGTCTGCATTTATAGGTATAGCTGTGCTACTAAGCTAGCTATAGAGGCGTTAACACTGCATCACTGGTATAACTGTGAGAGATGAGCATCATTAAGCCAGAGTGCTCCAAAACACCAGTTCTGGAAGATGTCATTATAATATACTGCATCCCTTGGCCAATTATGTCTCTTTTGACCTAGATTTCACGTGTCCAGAAAACCACTTCTGAGTTCAGCTTGCATCTCCTTTCCCCCACAGCCAGGCTTTAATTGAGCAAATTTCCCTGAGCTCATTTCAATGAATATTGAGTGGATATGTCAGCGAGTTTCTTTCCAAACCCTCAGAGATCTCATTTGCTCTGGCATCTGTAGTCTCCATCAATTTTATTTTGTCTAGTCTGGAATGTATTTGTACCCATCCTTTCACCTGTTTGTACATAAATGGAGGGTAATGGCTGAAGAATGAACAAAATTCCAGAGAAAACATGTCATAATCTCTTTATACATTTCCTATTTACATGCTCCTTATTTAATCAGGATTCAGCTCTTTCTCCAGAAGGAACTTGAGGAAAGACTGAGTCAAAAACTGAGCTACAACCTCAGAAAATTGGGCAGCACTAAATGCTTTGTTTTTTCCTTTACACATAACTCTGCCATATGGATATACTGCTGACACCAAGGGAAAATAAAGCGAGAAACTGACATGGAGAGATTGGAGCAATGTGGCAGTCAGGTTCTACAGTGACTTCCAATGCTGTTATGGACTCCAGTCCCAGAAGAGCATCTCCTTTATTAGTTTCTAGGTATCTGTCATTTTCTGTTACTGCTGATTATTAACCTTAAGTTCTTTTCAGGAAAAATAGAGGGGGAAAAGGAGAACAAGAGAATAGGAAGGCAGAAGTGTCCACAGTGAGACATAATTGTTCTCTTTCAGCATCTTCAAACCTCTTCCTAGAATACCTGGCCTTTCCAGGCTTCTCTCCCAGGCTGCACATTTTCTACACTTCCTCATGCCCAAATGCATGTGTCTTTCCATATGTCTTTTTCACATAAGAAAGGAGTTTCTCAAAATGAGCAAGGAAGCCCCAGGAGGTGGTTTAAATTCAAATACCCAAAAATATCAGTGTGCCCTAAAAGAATGAAACAAACTTTGGAAGTTTCTGAAAACTCTCAGTCACTCTCTCACCAGGTGCTCTGGACCGTGAGGTACTCTGTCTTCCATGTATCTTTTTCCCTTCCATCTGAAGAAGAAACCTACAGGAGACATTACCTGCCTGCAAAACTCTCAGATCACTAACTAGGTGGATCTGTGCATTTTCACCCTGGAATAGCTTGCTGCTTTGCTGCTGCTTCACTTCTTGCTTATAGTGTGATGTCAAAAATGTCATTCCTTATGAAAGCTAGGAGGAAAGGACAATGTCAGTGTGTGATGTGTAGGGACTGTGAAAGGGAGAGACGCCATAGATATATAGGTCTAATGTCACTAATAATACATGAGGCAGCATAATGGGAGGTCTTTGGAGAGAAAGGCAGCACTTACGGGATTCTGGACAGGTGGAATTCAATCTTCCTTTGGGGGTTGATTATGCCAGTTGGCCCAATATATCCTGATGTTTCACCTTCTTTGATATATTAGATCATTAGAAACATTTAACCTTGAAATGACAGTGCTGTTGTAGCTGTTCTTGCATGGTCCTGCCTCATAAATTGAGACTAGAGTGGGTCAGCTTGGAGTCTTGCAGGGATGCTGTTTTTATTGCCACAGGAACTTTTCCAGCTAAAGCACAGACTGGAGAAGATCTGGAGATCACTGGAGAAGTGATGATTCTGATACTATAAATTTTGAGCTATTCTGGTTCTTGATTCAGTACTACCTTAAGCTCTTGTCCTTTCAGCCACTGATAACTTCATTGAGAGTATCAATCCTGAGCAGTGTACCTGAGATACACAGAACCTTGTACTTTTATGTAACAATTAAACATTTTAGGGTAGGGTGGCTGTGGAAGAGAGTTGTTCCAGTATGATTCCTGCCAGCTAGACCCACTTCCTGCCCATCACACAGGGACAGCTGCTGGAGGGAACACAAAGATGGTAGAACAGTGTCTTTTGTCTCCTTTTCTTGAGAGGATACTCCAAGAGCCCAAGCACTCAGTCATTGTCTAAGTGCTGTACAAATATTGGTAACTAATTTGTATTCTATGCTTTTCTGGTAAAGCAAACAAGTAATTTTGTTTATACACTGAAGGCTCTTTCCCTACCTGGTTATATTAAATTAAAGTTTGGACCAAGATCGTATTATGGTCTTTAAATTAGAGAGAAAATATGGATGTCACATTCATGATTGAATTGGCACATGAAATTCGTGATTGTGTTTATGTCAGTGGGATTATATTAAAGTATTGGGTTTATTTTTACACTACATCAGGTCTCACACACTGCAGGACTCTGACACCCAGTTGTCAAGACAGCCAGACAGGTTTGCTGTGGGCTCTGCTGCGATGGCACTGGGACTCCTGCAGGACAGCCAGCACGATCCACGGCCACGATCCACAGCCTCCCGGCACCTCCCCAAGCAAGCCGACACTCAATGACTCTGTTCCACTGCAGCGTCGGTGCTTTCCTGGTTACCGCTTTTTCCTGCCCCAGTACTCTTCTCTCCCACCAGTATTTCTAGTTCACTGTGCACACTACCAGCACGGCTCAGCCCTGACCCCAAACTTCTTGAGAGCTTCCTGGCATTTTTCCTGGAATACTACAGGAGTCTGGGAGTGAAAAATGCCTATTGCATAGACCTGAAAAGGCAGAGGGCAGTGTTCAGCCTTCCTCTCGCTGCACCGAACTCGGCTCCACCAGGCACGACTTTGCTTTAGGTCTTTCATTTTGTTCAGTGAGAACCAAGCTCCGGCAATTGCATCCCATTGAAATCAGTGTCAGGCACTCAAAGGCAGCTCTAACGTTTGGCATCTGAGCAGGAACTCCCCAGTTTACATGAGGAGGGCACCGGGCAGCGACCAGCTTAGAACTCTGCTTGACACACAACAAATAAACGTAGGTTTATTTAGCTTTCAGTAGCCTTGGAGCCAGACGCTTATCACCAGATGCAGCTCCCTTTACGTAGGGCTAGCCTTGGAGAAGGCTCTCAACAAATCACGAGGCCCTTGCCTGCGAGGCTCCTGCTGGCTTTATATCTCCGTGCTGTGCTCAGAGATATTGCATGGGAGGAATAACAACAGCCCCCTCCACAGCTGAGCAGGCAAGCTGGGGAGCTGGCATTCCCAGTGGGCTGACCTGTGTTTCTCTGGGTAAATCTATGGCAAGGTAAGGGCCAAGTGTAATGAAGGAGGAGGGTGGGGTGTCTATTTTGCACCTGGGATGGGCCACAGGTACAAAACACAGGTTCTGCTGTTTGGTGGAGCAATGCTCACATTTGGGATCACAGGTGTAATACCCCATCCCTTTACACATTGGTTAGCAGGTCACTCCCTCAGATCCCACTAGCACTGATTAAATTTCACATGCCTTGCGTTCAGCACAACCAGATCTCTCCTCTGGGGCAGCGTGACTGTCACACACTAATACTGCTGGTTGAAATCCCTCTACAATGCAGATCCTTGCAATACTCCATACTTTCTTCCTTCAAGCTTAATTTGACTGTGTGTCAGCGCTAGACACAGATCTGCTTTTAGAGTGAGCCTTTGTCAGAGAGGGCTCCAGTGCTAGGAACTCACCCCAGTGCCACTTCCCTGCTAAATCCATCTAAATCACATTTTCTTACACCATGCTTTGAAACAAAATCATTGTAACCACATATTTATTCCTTTTTGATATCTCCATTGCTCCACTTCTCAGGAGCTCAGCATGTGTTGTTTGAATTATAAGATGATTTTAATACTGTGTTTGTATTGTGTTCTGAAATGCTTCTATTGTTGTTCTGCAGTGCCCCAAGTGTCCTGGCTGCAAAGTGCTGTAAGTACAACTGGATTATTACTTTGCTTAGGTAAACACCAGAAAATAGGTTTACTGGTATTGCCAAATGTGTTGGAGCAAGCCCTGAATCTACATATAAACACACATGCCAGAGTTCACAAAAATAATCAGCAGGTACATGCACACCATACATACACCACAAAATTGTATTCATGCACTTGAACCTCCAGCAGACATCAAGGAAAAGGACCTGTTGGAGCGGGACCAAAGGAGGGCCACAAAAATGATCAGAGGGGTGGAACACCTCTCCTGTGAGGACAGGCGGAGAGAGTTGGGGTTTGTTCAGCCTGGAGAAGAGACCGAGGAGACCTTATTGCAGCCTCCAGTACTTCAAAGGGGCTTATAAGAAAGATGGGGACACACTTTTAGCAGGGCCTGTAGCGACAGGACAAGGGGTAATGGTTTTAAAAGAGGGTAGATTTAGACTCGATATGAGGAAGAAATGTTTCACAATGAGGGCGGTGAAACCCTGGCACAGGTTGCCCGAAGAGGTGGTAGATGCCCCATTCCTGGAAATATTGAAGGTCAGGTTGGACGGGGCAACCTCTGAGCAACCTGATCTAGTTGAAGATGTCCCTGCGCATTGCAGGGGGGTTGGACAAAATGATTTTTGGAGGTCCCTTCCAACTTGAACTATTCTATGATTCTGTGATTCTATGAAACCTGATGAAATGATCTCCTCAATTTTCTCTGCCTTTGAGGATTTAAGGTTAAGTTTGAATGCAAATCTGAGCTCATTCATTGCATCTCTTGATTTCTATAAAAGTTTCTCTTGCTTTTGTGTGGCTGCCTCAAACCAAGAAAATATTTCTGATTTCTGGCTTGCATAGACTGTACCCACGACAACAGGCATGTGGAAAATCTTGTTAAACCAAGTGAGTTTTCTCTCTTTGTGAGAGAAAGTCTGGGGAGCAATGCTCATTAGCTTCTGGCAGCAATAATTCAGAAGGCAAACCAAATCTTGTTTTGAAGTACCTTGGGCACTCTCATTTACTTTCTTTCTCCTGAATATCTATCCCCATGAGACAGGAAAAGCAAGTAACAGCCAAGTCACAGTGCGCCATGCATGCAGATGCACAAGGAAAGACACCGCAAGTACGTTTTTTCCAGGTTGGACAAACAGGCAGACTTGCTGAAGAAAATACAAGACTCTACTACGCTGGTGGTTGCTCATGTAATTACAATGATACTGGCACAAAAAAGAAGGGTGCCTGAAGGCTTTGCCTTTCCACAAGCAGATGATGGTAGAAGATTTTTAGCATGGTGGGGAATGGAAGAGAGGTAAGTGGCAAGGGAGAAAGCCAGATTTTGATTCAACTTCATTCCTTTGCTCCTGGCACATGGCTTTTCAGATAGACTTTTTTCCAGGCATACAGCATTTGGCCTGTTTTCTCAGACATCCTTGAGTTGTTCTCTCTCCAACGTGTTGATCAGATTTGACTAGGAACGAAAGCACGGTCGAGGTAATCAATAGCAAAAGGAGCACAGTTTATCTTAGGTTGCTAGGCCTTGCTCTTTGCTTTTGTTTTGTCTTGTCTTGATTATTGTTATATATGGCTGTGCCTGCAGAAATTCAATAGGAATTAAAGGTACCTTCCAAGGAGCCCAGCTCTGTCCTTTACTGAGTTTTCTTGGGCCCTGGGGAGGAGGAAAGGAGAAAATCTTGTGCTAACCCCTTGTTCCTTATCTCTAGTATAAAATGCCAGCCTGGCTGAGTAAAGACCATGACTGTTTCCCAACAGTTCAGCCCTGGCTGCTGACATTTAGGCTGCAATATCACCTAAAATTAATTTGTGAGGGCCCAAATGATGTGATAATGTGAGAGGCAGCACTGATGCTCTGTCTATCCTAGCTCTGCCACTGTTGCTGTCATTGGCAGAGTCGCAGAAGTGGCAGCAGTGAAGGATGGTTTTAAAAAAATAAAGATCAGTGAAGCTCTATGAATATATTGGTCTATATAGACCCCTGCTTATGAAAGACAGAGTTTTTATTGAGATTTGCAGGCTGTATTAGCTGGAAGCAACAATGTACCTTGAGCTTCCCCTAATTAGGAGAGGCTTACAAGCTTGTTTTCCTGCTTAAAAGCTAAATTTTTCATTAGCTGCCTTGGCAAGGCAAATTTGTATGAAATTTCAAGCTATTATCTCTTAAAACATAAATTTACTTATTGACCACTTCTGCAAAGAGGAACCAAGGAAACAACCACAATGCATTGGATCAAAAGTCCATTCAGCCCAGCAGTCTGTCTGAGAGTGGCAGTGAGGGATGCTTCAGTGTAAACGTAGGAACAGAACCCTTATGCCTTGCCTGGTTCACCTCCCCAACCTCCAGCAATCAGCATTTGAAAAGCTTCCCATTTTGCTAATCTAGGGTGTATTTCTAAGACTAAACCTTTCAGCAAAATTTCCAGGATGAGAAAGTTTTTCAGGGATGTGTAAAGATGTGAGAGCAAGAGAAAACAGGAGCATTTGAGCAATGTCTTGTTCATGTCAGTCAGCATAGGAAGGCTGCCTGCTGTTGCACTATAGACTGACTGTCCTTGGCCCCTTCTTTTCCTCTGCCTCAGTAAATCAGCTCCTCCAAGCCTCTAGATCCAGGAGATTTCCAGTCCCATCTGTACGGGTGGTTGATGTCCTCAGCTGGTGGTGAAGGGATATCCATTTACCTTCATGACAATTAGAAAAACCATGTGGGTGGAGAAGGACCTAAGGGTTTATTTCTAAGTTGGAGGAGCACAAAAGGTTTGAAGGTGATCTGCCAGTACTGAAAAATTCCTGCAGTTCCAAGCAGAAAGTTGCAAATGTCCCTGTTTGTACTGGTGTTCTTGGCATGTGCTCCTGAACCTTTTTCCACTGTGGTCAGTGAGCCAGCTGTTTTCACCAACACCTTGTGATAAATAAGCCAGAAAAGCAGAGCAAAGACTGGGTGATAGACAATAGATATGCAGATTTCATTCTTGGCCTTATGTGTCTTGACTGAGGGTCTCTTGCTTACCAAATTATTAAAATTGAACTGAAATAACTGTTAAGTATCTTAATTGCTATATGTAGAAAATAAAGTTGTATTATTACCACCTCCTCACAAGAACCAGATCATCCCCATCTTTTGGGGCTCTTTGCTAAGCACCTTCAGCATCCTCTTCTTTCCCTCACATCTGCAGTACTCTGTGTCCTGCCTTAGCTGGCACAATCACTCTCCATTTGCAGGACGCAGCTCCGCTCAGGAATGCTTGGACATGTAAGTCCAGCACCTCCCTTCGTTTTTGTAAACTTGGCCCCACAGCTGGATTTCCCTAGCTAAAAGGTCTGGCAGACCTTTGCTCTTGTCTAGGAGACTTCATCCCACGGCAGAGAATTTTCTTCACTCCCTCATTAAATATAGCATGTCCAGCTTACCTAGCTGGTTAATCTTGGAGCTTGTACCTTAATGCTCTTTTTGTGGCCTTGTTTTAGTCAGACTTGGCCATACAGTGAGATCTCCCAGGGCTGGGCAACACGCTTTATTGCTTAGCACTCCACCTGGGGACATAAAAAGGGACGAGGGCTGGGTCTCAGGGAGAACTCGTGCCCAGATTTTGGCTGCTGAAACGGCTTCAACTTTGGATGTCAGCAGTGGTAGAGGTTAAGTGAATCAGCTTCCCAAATTTTTCACCATAAGAGCCCTAGAGACAGCAGACCATATCCAATTCAGATGATAATTTTCTTTCATAATTTATTTCCTTTGCACATTTTTAGCTCTCATTATCCTTATTAGAAGTCCTCTTGGAGCCGCATCTCTCTTTGTCTTTTAACAGCACCTATGTCCATGGCATAGGAGCACCCCTCACCAAACATCCTTTTGTAGCTCAACACCTATAGGCTGGAGCTGATAGGTAGTAGAGGTAAAAATGACCCCAAAGAAGATCTGAACTAAATCTTTCAAAGCTTTCAGGTCACGGTGCTTTAATTAGCTAACAGAGAGGTAAATACTCTGGGCCTTTACAACATCAGCCTGCAACTGGCTGCTTGCCTGGGCCAAGAGTCTTACACTAGCAGAAACTTGGGAGATTGTAATCTCTTATCTCTCTTGCAAACTTTTCCATCGGTTTTGAATGTGACATTTGGTAATGTAGCAACAGTGCAGCATAAAATAAAAAAAAAGGAAAGAAAAAGAGAAAAAAAAACACCTCTCAGGCTCTGGAGAAGAATAGCTCCTGCGATTTCCCTTTTGTATCCACTGCCGAGGTATTTGAAAAGAGCAGGAGATAAGTAGCCTTATGACTACTACAGATTAACAGGCTCTGAGGTACCGAATGTGGATTGCTGCTGCTGGGAGTATAATGGCTATTGAAATTCACATTTATACAGACATTTCCATGGTGGCACTGCAAAGAGCAGGATGTATAGAAGGCTACAGACCACAAACGCTGAGGCCATGCAAAATAAGACAAGGAGCAAAACCCCTGTCACTGGGAAGCAGCTGGGCACTGACCAGTTCCTGCAGTGTAGGAGACCCTCTCTGACTTCAGATTATGGATTTTCCTCAGAGACAAAGGATACACTAAAGCTTGGAAAATTCCTGCCAGAGGTTTTCTACAGGGGAGGGAACGCAAGTCCCTGACCTGCAACGCTGAGTGACAAACTGCCAAGAGGTATCTGCTGTCCTGCCAGGCTCTCCAAGGCAGATCATAGGCACTGGGGGACTTCTGCCAGGTGAGCCAGGGAAGTTCTGGAGGACAAAAATACAACGGAGTTTTTGGGTTCTCTTGCAGCCTTTGTTTTTGCTTATGGTTTGTTTTGCAGAGCTCATTGAACAGGGATGGGGCGTCATGCAAGAGGTCCTATGGCCTGTACCGTTGCAGAGGTGTGTTGTGTGGTTGTCCTTGACACAAGGGCTACAATGTGCCATGCCATTGTTGTCTAAGGTGTGTATCAGAAAGCACAGGCAGGGTTTGCTCAAGGCTGGCTAAAGCAAGAATGACTTTCATTTTCCTTGCTTTAGCACTGGAATATGAGGGGCTCAGAATCAGCTGCATGGGGGTTGCATGAGGACAATGACACTGTTATTTCTCATCCACGTTCTGTGATGCAAATTGTGAAGCATTCTGCACATGAGTGAATCCAACTTTCCCGATCTCCTGAGTTGTAAGGTCAGTAGTACTGTCCCCATACTATGGCTGGGTAAATGGATGTACTGAGAAAAAAAGTGCTTTTTCCAGTGTCTCCTAGAAGGCCAAGGACAGACTCGGGAAAATAACACAGATATCCTTTCTCCAAGTCTCCTGGTCTAACCCCTACGCATGCAATTTCTCAATAAAGACACAAGTCCATTCTTTCTGCATGTCCTCATAGCGTACAACATCTACACCCACAGCCTCTGAACACCTTCCAAGCATTTGCAGTGTAATCCTTCCAGCATCCCTGTGAAGGGAATACCAGAGTGCCTCTTTTACACATAAGGAATAGCAATGAAGGGGGTCTAAGGTGTGTCTCATGCCTTTGGTTTGAAGAAATCTGTGATTATATAGAAAGCTGAACTGGTAATAAGTAATGGTTGTGTAAGTTCTGGAAGAAAGCACTGTAACAACCTGTTTTTTCATATCTAGTTGCAGAAACCTTAATAATTCCTCTGCCAGAGGAGGGGAGGCCAGCAAACGCTCAACTAAACTTTCATGTTTGCACCTCTCTGGAGAGTAGAATTTGCACATAGTTGTTAGATCTCAGTTATATCCACACATTTCTCTCCAGCTGCTGCTATTACTCAGCAGAAAGGTGGGATGTTGATTTTCATCTCCTATGTGCTTTTGATTACCTGATCCCCAAGGAAAAGAGGGATTAAAAAACACATCTGCATGGTCCTAAGGATATGTCCTGGACAGATCTGTTCCTTCCCTTCTCTCCCATCCTGCAGCTTAAGTGCAGGGAGGATTCAGAGCAAAGGCAAACAATTCCAACTAGTGTGATGGTTTGGTGTTATATTTATCCCATCAGAAAAATGTGTTGTCTACATCGCGTGGGGTGCTTGGTACTATAATAGTAGGGGGTGTAGGTCATGGCTGAGCAGCGCTGGCAAAGATGTGCAGGGGTGGCACTGGAATACCAGTGTGACCTGGAGGTCAGAAGTGAAGAAGCTGGCATATTTTGGTGTGTGACAGATTTTGATACAAAATACCTTTGTCAAAGAGGTATGTCCTTGCTGCATTGGAGCCATCAACACTCAGGGTAAATTTGTCGTGTCAGAGGAGCCATGGTTTCTTCTAGAATCGCTAAAATTCAATATCAAATAATTAAAGGTTAAAAATAACTCCACAGCTGTGTCTACTCTCTGCAAGTAAATGTTTACTTTCTTTGTTTCTGTGTTAGTGGCACTGGCCAAGTCAGCACTCAGATGCAGCAGAACTGAATGAGCTATTGCTTTAGTCCCCAGAGTCACACGGAGCACATGGTCATGATGCAAGAAGCATATAACTTATTTTTACTGGAGGGAGAATGTGGAAATGATCCCCAGGTCTGCAAATGGAAGGAGCCAGACCCATAACAGTTAAGGCGACCAGGCTGTCTTATTAAGGTCAGATCTAGTGTGTCATGTTGAACGTAATTATCCCACTGCTTATAATTTCAGAACATTTGATTCTGAATATAAAATGAGGCAATTTTCTTCCTGGGGGTAAGAGAAATGTGTGCCTTTGCAGAGCATGAGACGCAATCACTCTCAGACTGGCCAGCTTTACTTCTTCCTGATGAGGCACTGAGTCCCCAGGGAATAAGCTGAAAACAGTACTTTCAACAGAGAGGGCAAAATACAAAGAAGAAAGTTTTTCTTCTGCTCTCAGGGGTGTTGTGCTTGGATGGTGGCCTGTTGCTAAGTGGCCCCATGGGAACGATTCCCAAAAGGATCATAGTTCTGTGTCCGGGGATTTCATTCCCTTTAGACCTCTTTCATCTCTTCATTCAAATCCTAATGCTGAGATTGACCCTCTAAGCTATTAGTTGCCCTCAGCTACCATTCTTCCTGTTTTAAAAGCAAGGCTGATAGGAACATTTAAAAAAAGACTCTTCAGACCTGGCAAATTTTGTCATTTAGGTAAGTGCAAAATACTCTTCTTTTTTTTCCTCTTTTCTTTGTGAAGTGAATGGGATTGGATTCTTTGTTGTCTTGCACTTTACACTGAAGTGTATGCTTGTGCCAAACGCTTATAACACGCTGCCAAATCCAAAGAGTAGCATTTTGTATGTTCTTTGTTCAGGCATGAATGCCTGTGCAAGGTGCAAAACAAGACTAGCTCAGATGCTACAATAGTCCCAATCACAGAAAGTTGCTAGCAAATGCTAAGACACGGTAGCACATTTCCTCAGTTCTTCTGCCTCTTGTCTGAAAACAGGATCACTGCGACTGAGCACAATCCTCACCCTACAAAACTGGCATAAATTTAGAAAGCTATGAGATATAAAACACCACTTCCCATGGCCTTGTTTACTTGCAACCTGCAAATAAAATCTAATTTTTCAAAATCCGAGCCCATGTAGGAATTACAACATTTCTAGTTTGTACCCTCAATAATTTTCAGGTGTCCTATGATCACCTATAACTGCACCACAGAATGGATGGCAGAGAATTCTGTATGCACTCACGATTAAAACGCTTGCTACATCTGATCCATTTCATACCTCAAACGGAATGAAAGGGTTTTTTATTGTACAGTGGTCCTACACATTTGCGGGTTTTTTTCCAAATGGTTTATAGTCCTGCAAAATGTTCTGGGTGATGGCAGTGCTGACAGCAGTGTGCCCTCCTTTAAGGATTACTTTCAAAGCAAGTGCTCTTTGTTATAGCTGTGTAGAGGCTGGGGCTCAGGTTATTAAGAAGAGAGATATTCCTGGGGGACGAGAGGAGGTAGTAGTTTTGGAAGAACCACTGACATGAGTGCATTTCCTACTTCTGCAAGTGAGGTTATCTCCCCCTGGTGTCCTCAGAAGGACATCTGCCAGTCCAAATCTGGAGGTCTTGAAGGCACTAGTTCTTGAATTCTTTGGTGTTGTGTGTTATTATTCTTAGGAAAATGAGCGTGATCTATGTGGTCACAGCATTTAGGAAGAAGGACCTTACCTGTAGAAAGACATGGCTGGTGCTAACAGTTCCTAGTGCTTTTTTGGGTGAACCCTGGCCAGCTGTGGTTACCCCAGGCGGTGCTGGCCATGATTATTAGAGATGTTGCGCGCTGGTTTTGCTAGTTCTCGTTTCAGCTTCTCACAGCAGAGACTGGTTCTGTGGGAAGGAGAAACAAAGGGACTTATATCCTGCTCCTTCTGGAGAAACAGAAGCTTTCTAATTGAGTATGTCCACACAACAGCAAAGCCTGAATTTGACATCTGCTTCCCAGGTTCCTGAAAGAGCCCCCATCTTTAGCTCTAAGCTCCTGTGTTAACTTCAGGGCCACTTCTCCTGAACCAATGTGGAGACAGGGTCTAACTTGGCACTGAGAAGTGGAGAGGCTGGAGTGAGGCGGCTTGAAGACCAATCTCGGGGCATAGAGAAACTCCCCCAGCAAAAATTGCTGGGCTGAGATCCTGTGTTTTGTGCAAAAACGTGGTATTGAATTACTGCTAAACACAGGAATAAGTAGTGATGGGATTCACCGAGAGCATCAGTATCTACCACAGGAGCTTGCTGTGCTTGGCTCAGTCTGTAGCCTCCCTGGAGATCAGCTGGCATTTAATTTTGATCATTGCAGAAAAGGGAGGCTGGGCTTGCAACAGTGACTGACTTAGTTGATGTGTGTGAAAATGTTATTAAAATGGGAAAACGCCTCTCCAAATGGATATTGCTTTGCCATTTAAAAATCCCATGTAAATGATGCACAAAGGATTTAGAGCAGGGGAAACTATCAGAGACAGTGATAAACTATTAATATGAATTAGTCAAGTTTCACTCAGCAGGATTAAGGCTCAGTCATGTCTCATTTAGAAGTGTAGTATTAAGCCGTCCTTCAGATATGACAAGGTTTATGTTTTCCCTGAGTTGTTTCCAAATGAGGAGGGAAATCTCAATTAATTTAAATTTTTGCCCGTTGCCAGTCCTGCCTCCCTGTGTTTGGGAATCCAACCTGATGCCATAACCTACAGCAGCAGTGATGGATGTAGGTTCATCATTGCCAAGGGAGCATTAAATACCAAAAAGAGGTGCTGAGCATGGGAAGGCTTGTGTGAGGAAGGGGCACTAACAGGAGTGGGGAACATGCCCCCCACCCCCCTTCACTGGGAGTCATTAGTGTTGCCATAGAAAAGGAATTTGAAATAGTATATTGTTTTACCCTGAGGAAAACAGAAGTTTTTTTTTTTTTCTAGCACCGGCTGCTAGAATATCATAGCTATACGTGGAAAAGACCAACTCAGCATCCCTCTAGCTGCCTCTGTGCAGAGCAGCTATCAAACTGAATGCCTTTGTCTCAAAAATGTTTTTTCTATCCCTTCTCTTGTGATTCTGTCCTTTGGCTTGGCAGATCTCATTATTACAAGCTTTTTTTTTTTTCATGATACCTCACAGTAGATATCCTCTGTAGGATTTCAGTACTTTATTTTTACAGCCCATCTAAGCAGCTGAATCAGGGAACTCACTTGTAATGCAGTCAAAATATATGGCATGCGTGTGTCCTCGCTGTGTTGTACGTGGATTCACTGATTTACTCGGCTTGGCACAATACAGGCATATTGCTATATAGGTACCATTTACATTGCCCCTTTTCAACTCTGCTATATATGATCTACAAATATGTGCAGGAAGTTATTTTGTCCTCCTTATGTGTCACTTAACAAAATTCAACATCAGCAGAGCTGCGGCCACTTGCTGCAGTATCTGCATTGTTGTCATTATCCCAAATATTACGGCATTTAGAGATTTCCTGCATTAGCGGGATGGGATCTGACCATTCTTCTCTTGTACAAAGAAATGTACTGTTCAAACTCAAGATACCTCCAGTCATTAACACCAGAGCAAAATAAACCATTTAAGGGATTCCTTTAATCAACTTGCCGTCAACATTTGTGGTTTTGGATGAATTCTCTGGGATTGTTTTTGCTTAGGATGTCTCTTCAGCTTATCCAAAACAGCTATCATCTGAAATGTCTCCCATGTCAAGAGATGTACCCTCAAACCGCTGCTACCCCCACAAGTGTATCCTTCATTTTGATTTCTCTAGTCATTTGCTGTGATGTTTGCAAGCCCTCCCTTCTTATGGGACTTAGTTATTGTCATCCCTGCCACGTTCTCCTGAGAGGAGCTGGAAGCCAGAGTTCTCAGGAGCACATGTGCACAGAGAAATTTTGTAAAACGGGAGAATTTCCTTGCTTACAGTTTAGCAGGAATTTTAGCTGCTGTGTGAATTTTTTTCAGAGAGTAAATTTTGAATTTGTAATAGAATTTGCCTTTGAAAACCAGTATTAGAAATTAATGAGGGATAGCAATTAGGCGTAGAGAAACATATTAACTCATCTAGAACTCTGGACAAATCCGGCACAATTTCAGTACCAAATTTTTGCAACAAACAGCTTGTGAATGAACTGTAGATCACTTGAATTAATTAGCATGTTTCCAGATACAATTTCAAATGGTGAATTCATTTGAGAAAAAAAATCTCAAATCAATGAATAGACTCTTTGTCAAGAGTAAACAGACTAAAAGATAAACTTCATTCAAGAAGTTATTTATATTAAATAATTTTCTCAACTCCACTGAAGCTTAGCAGTTCATCCTTTTGATGCTAGCCCCATGCACTCTCACACACACACAGACACACTCACTCTGGATTATTTAGTTCTTGCAACATCTTGTCATTAGCCATAATCATTAGTGCCACTGTTGTTTTGCTCTTCCAGTTCCTCCTCTCTCACCTTTTCTGGTTCTGCTTGTGCACTGCTATGATTCCTCTCTGTCTTGCAGAATTAATTTTAAACATGGAGACTTACGTGCTTCAGTCTTTAGATGGCACCAAAACTGAATGTACTAATTAGGGAAGCTTTATGATTTCTACTATCTTCCAGTCACACATAGGCCTGCTTTTTAGAGCTTGTGAGGGTTCATGAGCTCTGATTTGGCAAGGCTTTCTGTGAGTTCTTCATGTATGCTGTCTGTAATGCTAGATCTTATGTTGATTAAAGGGCACCATCTAAATAGAAACAATTGCACTAGCAGCTTTGAAGTGCTCTGTATGTTGGTAAAAAGTGTATTGAATTGAACTGCAAGAGTTTGACAACAAAATATAATCAGACTCTTAAAATATAAAATTAAATGGTAGGCTTGTCTGATGTTGGTAGTGGTCCTTTCAATTCCTTCCTATTCAAGTGTATGAAGCAGTCAAATATTATCTTTTCATCTCAGGGCATTATTATCGTTAAGGAGTTTGTGTACCGACTTCAAGCTGTCTAGGTGGTATTGACTCAAACAAAGCCATGCATGCAATTGCATTTCTAAAGAACCAGTGCAAAATGATATGAAATTAAAATAGATGGAGACATTAAGTGCTCCCCAAGGGCAATAACACTGGTACTTAATGGCCAGAGATATACAAGAGACAAAACTAGGAGTTATTTACTATGTAAATCCTTACAGACAGACTTCTGGTAACTGGACCTGTGGTGGAGGAGGGTCTGAAATTGTTGCTTTCTTTCAGTGCTAATGCTGGGGTGGTCACAGTCCACTCAAACCGATCCTTTCCTGGTCCTCAACCTTTCCCATATCCCAGTGCCTCTTGCTAAACTGCTTGTTTCTTTAACAGCAGTTGTTAAAGCATGGGCATGAGACCTGAGTCCTGGAAAGCTGAATGACTTTAAGAAAAACTCTCCAGGTTCACTTTTCTTGAATTGAAATTGAATTACATACATTATCCTTTATTTATTTACATTGCACTTCCAAGCAGAGCACTTTTGTGGCTAATGAGCAAGTGACGTAGAAGATTTGAATTTTAACAAGTGTGAACTTCACTGCTAAATACTGAAATCTTAGGCTTGGTCAGTGCTAGAATTGCTTGAACAAACTAAAACTCCAGTGTGTGCAAGCATGTTGTACTGTCTGTTCACTCTGTGTGCTCTGTCTGGGTCAGCTCATTGTTTCAATTAGCTCAAAGGAATGAATCACATTCATTTTTTCAAATATCCTAAATACACATTTAGTAACAACCAGCATGTAGAACAGAGGCAACCCAACCAATCTGCTGTAGTGTTGGCCTGAGCCAACAGCTAAAATTGGATTTCATTAGAGAAGCAGCAAACTTTTTGTTATCTCAGGCATTACTAATTTGACAAATAAACTACACATGTATTGCAACTTCTTAGAAAAATCTCATCTTTCCCTGTGCATTCAAAAGTCTTCTGCCTCCTGTGCCTCCCTCCTTTCTTTCCATGAGAAGGGTCCAAGGTACCACCGTAGTCACAAGAGCCAGCAAAATGGCAGCAAGATTTATGAAGTGAGGGAGTTGCCTTGCGAGTTACAGGGAACCTCTGATCTCTGATAACTACACTCAAGACTAGGAGGTGCTAACCTGCCTTCCAGAAAGCGTCATTTCTGGATGGATTCAGTCCCTCTTCCTGTGCCTGACCGCTCATACAAGCGTCAGCACTCGTTCCAGTGAGATCTCTTCCAGCAGTGGCTCAGCACTCAGGCCACAGTTTTAACACATGGACTTTGCCACTGAAGCTGGCATAACCTGGTCTGTAGTTCTCTGACCTAGATCGCCCTTTGTTGCTCGTTTCTGCCTCTGTACCCAAACTGGCTGCCCCCTTGGGTGTATTGTGGACCTGGACCACTCGGTAAGGTCCTGAAAAGATAATGGTGGTGATGGTAGGAAATCTGCGGCAGCTGTTTTTTCTAGCATGGTGAGTGTGTGTGACACTATAAGACTAATAAAAACATTGGTAGCATCATAAGTGATAAAGGAGTCTTGTTTTTCAAGTGCAGTGTGGCAAGAACCCTGATGAGGGATACTCTGGCAAGTGCTGGACTCACAGCAGTGGCTCTTCAACGCGAATTGTGTTACAGAGCTTTTTCTCTCAGCACTGCTCAGCAAATGGCTGTACAGGCTGGCTTATGCTTCTCTAGGGCCATACAGATCCTTGATGTGTTTTGTAGTTGAACAAAAGTTTGAAACACCTAATCACTGGCCCCTCTTGTGGGCCATAGAGTTTTCTTGGGTAAATGCTGAGCCCCAAGCAAATACTGGCCACACCTAGCCCTACTTTCCATGTTTCGGCTTGAAAGGATAGCTCAAGACAGATACAAGCCATAAATCCTTTTATTAGGTTGCTGTATTAGCCTGCAAGTTGAGCGGTTAAGCACTGGAACAAGTCTCCAGAAAGGCTGTGGCATCACCATCCTTGGAGATCTTAAAAACTTCTGGACAAGGCCCTCAGCAACCTGATCTACTTTTGAATCTGACTTTGAGCTTGTGCTTTTATTAGATGGACTCCCAAAATCTCTTCCAATATGAATTATTCTAGATCTTAGAACTCCTTTGTGTAGATTGTTTTGACTCATCAGCTCCTTTAATTTCTTCTCTGTCTGGTCTCCCTTAAAAATTTACCCCCTTAAATGTTATCTTCTCTGTCCTAAAAAAAAGATAGGATCCACAGAAAAACACAGATGACTCAAGTGGAAATTTTAGTGGTACCATTACATCAGAGGAGGGCTTTAGTTAGTAGGCCTGAAGTAAAGATAATCAATTCTGCCTGTATCTGTTACAGACACATGAGAGGGATGCTAAACAGATGGAGACTGTTGTTTGTTAAAGTGAAAGGTGTCTTCTTTAACCTTGCAAAGATCTCTATTCCAACACTTTGCTTCGTTTCTTGAGCAGCTCAGCAGAGCAATCAATATAAGGGGAAGAAGGAGAAGAAGGATTCAGAGAAGTAGAACTTGAGGAAGTCAGAAATTATCACACCTAAAATATGTTTTTAAACTTTTACCTTGCTGTGAGTTCTTTCTTAGGAACTGCACAGATTTACCTTGGCCTGTAAGGAAGATCTTCATTCCTTGTGGATTCAGACTGGATGAAAGGCACTGCACCTTGCTCTGATGTGGAAAGTTTAGACACTTTCCACAGTGTCTAAAGGAGCAAAGGAGCAGGGCTGCACATATACTTGTTGTTGGAAAAATGATTCCTTTCCAGCAATGCAGTAGAGTCATAGGGGCTGTACAATGTGACTTTGGATCTGTGTTGCCTCAAAGAAAGCTCCCACAACAGAGATGAGAGTGCTGCAGAGCACAGTTCCACCTGTCGTTAGTGTCACCAGCCTCCCTGGAATAGCCTATCCTCTTTGCGACAGACTTGAAAAGAAGGCTTTGGCCAGGCCAAACGTTCCCGTGTTCACAGGTTCTCATTGCAGAGGGGAGCAGATACATGACCAGGAATTCCTGTATGTGGTTTGGGAAAACAAAACTGGGATGAATAGGAGAAAAAGTAATTAGGAGCAACATGGTTGGATTCCCATCTTACACTATCTTGGATTATCAGATATTTATGATCCTCTGCTTCCTAAGACTCCTTGCTGTTGGATCTCTTGGATGGTGAGAGAAACTCAAAGATACAGAAGAAAATGGGAATATGGTAAGGAGAAAATGAAGGAGAAAGGCAACGACTGTAAGAGAGAAGGGATCCAATTTTCGTAAGTGTCTAAGGGACTTAGGAGATCAAACCTCTGGTAACTTGAAGTCACTTGAGTCACTTCTGATAATTTATCCAATTTACCAGGAAAAAAAACAAGATCTAAAAAGCTTGGCACTGAATATTCTGGAGGCAAAACAACCCTTACTCACAAGGTCTCTTGCTAGACTCTCTGTCGAAACCAGGGTGGTGGATCCCCAGGGGATTTCCCCTCAAACACATCCTTTCTTAGCAGTCAGAGAGCAACTAATGTGAGAGAGTGCCTGGAAGGAGTAGCTAGTCACTGGTTTTGAGTGACAGCACGTAAAATGTACTGTTTCCATTAGAAAGGTTGTCTGCTGGTATTTCATTTCTCTGACTGGGATTCTGTCTCCCCTGTAGTCTGGCCTCTCCTTGTCTGTTTGTTTTGTTATCATTTGTATGGAGATCATCAGATCCAAGTACATTTGACATATGGAGATTACAGTCAGGAAAGGAAACAACATATGGCAGACAATTCATATCCATCAAGATCTGTCATAAAACCATTTTTAGGAATACAAAAAGAAGAGTAGAAAAAGACATCAGGTTTGAATTTAAAATAACCATGCTACTCTAACAAATGGGAGGGCCTAGGGCTTGCTTTACTAAATGAGACCACTGCTTCACTGGACCCAGCACCTGTTGGTACCCAGTGCATGAACAGTGGGTTAAAATCCTCTGCACTGCATCGGCCAATTACTTTTTGACCATCATGGCTGATTAATGACTAGTGTCAAAGCCTTTGACTGAAGCCAACTGCACTGGCTCTCTAGCCTGTTGAATCACTTCCTTGGGGTACTTCTGGGCTAATCCAGCTGTTCAGCCAGGGTTATAGGGAGGAGGGAGAAAGGGAATATAGTACTGTACAGGTGCTAAAGGGTGAGTGTACCTGGAAACCCCCGTGTGCGATGCATGGCCCTGCTGTCCTCATGTACCTTGTTTGCCCTGTAGCAACATCACATAATTGATTGGACAGATGAGATGGTCCAAGTCCTTCCTAGCAGGTCACTAACATTGCCTGTTGGAAAGGGAGCAGGATTTGTGGGTAGCATGAGTTCAAGCTGACTTCAAATAATCTACAAGGGTGCTGTGGATATGTAGCCCTGGGTCCCAGGCGTGCCCTAGGATTCAGGATGCTTCTGGAATAGACAACCTACTGTAAAGTGTGGAGGTACCCCAGAAATATGGCATTTGATTTCTTTAATAAAAAAAAAAGCTGGTCCTTCAATTTGGCTGAATTGAACTGAAAGCTCTTTTGGTTGGAGAGAAGTATTTTGAGGTGCTGTATCTCATCCAGACATGGCTGTGTTTGGATTATTTTGATATATTAGGAAGTTTTAAAGGAATGAAGATGCTTTCCAGGATAGAAAAATACTACGCATGTCACTAATTTATGTAACTTATTTAGCAGTAATAAAAGGGATGTCTTCTGTAATCTACAACCATTTTTCCCTAGGGGAACCTGAGCTTTTACTGAAGAAAATAGCCTTTTGCTTTTGATTGGTTTCTTTTTTACGACCCTGTGGAAGAGTCCTGCAGCAGGCTGTTTGAAGGGTGAGGAAACCTCTGTGAGGGAGTGTTTACATTGCCAAGCCTGACAGAGGTTTCACAGGCTCAGACATGGTGTCCCTGATGTGCCCAGAGGAAGGAGCAGCCCCAAGCTCCTTCTCATGAAACCAAAAGCTGAAAAATGAAGGAGAAATAGCCACAGTGCAGAGATACACTTTCAGGGAGTTTCTTCTCACAGTCTTTTTTCCTGCTGTTCTTTCATATTACTTACAGTACGACCATCCCTCTTCCTCCTCTGCCAATTGTCTTCCCATCTGTTATTTCCTCTGCTCCAGGAGCAGTGTAGTTGAGCTGTAGTGATGGGGTTTGCTGGTACTACATCTCTGGAAGTAAAAAGATAACAAAACTTATTGGAGGAAGAAATGAATGCTGTCTGAAATGGATAAGGCCTATTTGAAGATCCAGGGCATCTTGCTAGGGGTAGAATCAGTCAACCTCATCTATGGGTTAAATGTGCTGAGCTGAGCAGGGTTACATGAGAGAGGAGCTTGGCCAAGTGTATCTCCCACTCCTGTCTTGGTGAGCAGGAAGGATGAAACCTTTGTCTGGTCTAATAGGGCGTCAAAGACCAGCCCTATCCAGAGCCTTGCCACAGTGTCAGAATAAGGTGTCGTTGCTGAGCATAGCAATCTTTTACAGGTGCCAACTCAGAGGGTTTAAAATGCAAAATGGCATTTCAACATTTAAGAATAGCAAGTAATTTGATGGCTGTAATAGAAAAGCTTCCAATCCTTTAGCAATGTATTCCAGAGCTGCATAACACTGCTGATAAAATTGCCTTTGGATTCCTTGTCTAATATTCCAGCCTTTCTCTCGCTCAGCAAAACACAATAGCTTGCACTAAACCTCCCTGGGAGGGCGGCTAACAGCACATTTACTAGACACTTCAAACATTTGATCATATTTCTCCTGAGTGTATTTAATATCTGTTAATGTCAGCAGCCCCAGCCTGATCGAAATACCTGCATTGCTGGGAAAAATGTTTAATATAAAAGATGACACAGGTAAGCAATCACTTACTGATGTCTTTTGGAAATGGATAGGTGACTACCTAGGTTTCCCCTATCCCCCTCCTTCTGCCTCCTCCCTCCCCAGCCCTGCTTTGTTACCACCCTGCTGCTGTGTGCTTCTCTGAATGCATTAGAGCGGTTATTCTGAGTATACAGGAGATGCCAGGAATAGTTTCAGGTTTCCTGCCTCATCAAACCAAATTCAATCTGTAAAAAATTAATACACACAGAAGGAACAGTTAAAAGCATCTTCAATCAATTAATGTTAAAATGGGGTCTAGGAGGCTGATTTGTTAAAGGAAACTCAATCCAGCTCAGAGCTTGAGAGGCTACTGAGACAAGAGTACGGTCAACAAGTCAGTCGGTAGTGTTTCAAAGGAGGGTAGCAGATAAGGTATAGATTGAAGCTATGAATGCATCGCTCCCAGCTGCTCATTGCTTCAGACTTGGGGACCCCAAAGACACACCCTGTTTTGGGCAGGCCAAGAAGTCTCAGCAGAGCAAGTCTTCTTCCCAGCCTTCCCACGAAGCATTGGATGGCACAGGCCCAGCTGTTTGCACTGGCCATTTGCATCTTCTGTCTTGTCTCCCAGTAGCAGCTGGAGTGAGAAATAAGGGATGCCGCCAACAGCCATAAGGGATCTGCATAGTTACAACAGCCCCATGTCTACTGCACTGCTCACTCCAGCAGTTCAGAAGGCAAGTTGGTACACCGTGCTTATGAATTTGCCTTAAAAATCTAAGGCAAAAAAGATAGAAGAGGGTGGGTTTTTTCCCCTGATATCTGAAACTTGTTGACGTAAAACATTATCTTCACGATCACAAGTCAGGCATAAATCAAGAGATTATATGAGAGTCTCGGCTTCCATCACAAAAAAATGTCTGGAGCTTCAAGCTGCATTTTGAAGGGCATGTGGGTAAGTTTCAAGAACTGGCAACAAAGATCCTCATGGTGAAATTAAACAGAAATCTCAGTAATTTAGACACAGGAGGGGCCAATCTGCAACTCTTGACTGTGTCTTGTCTGGAGTGCTAGTTCTTATAAAGGTGAATTCTAATTTTTTCCCTCAAATGCTGATTGCTTCCAAAGTGTAGAAAACTTCCAAATCATGTCTGAATCCACATTTGAATGAAGCCTTTTCAAGCATGTTTTCTTGCTACTTGGTGTCTTAAAAATAAATAAATAAAACATTAGGTACACGACCAGCTGAAGCCTATTGTCACTATTTTGCCTCTGATTAATGTAGGTCACACTTCTCTTCCTTCCAGCTATTAAGAATTTAGATACATTTATACTTTAATCCCTTGTCTTTTTTTTCCTGGTCCTTTGTTGCTGTGTTACATCTCACAGTCAGAGACCATTGAGGTAAGTGGTAGAAAAATGGGAAGAGGGAGTTAAGGCAGTAATCCAGCTTTGAAATAAAAAATTGGCTTGAGGTTAGTGCTTGAATCTAAAGAGTTTACTGAAGGCAGAAGGGAAAATAAAGAGTGGCAGGAGAAACTGAGGCAACAGGACCTGAGCCAACATTGGTACTCATCTGGATGGTGTATTTTAATGCAGTCCTTGTGAAAAAGGATTGATGAAACTACATTACCCTGAGTGTTGGCTGGGCCAGGGCTAAGAGTGAAGGAGACTTGCTGAAGGCTACAATAGGGTTGCTAGGATAAAAGGTAAGAAAGATAAGAAAGTAGTTCAGCTGGTGCTGGAACTATGCTGCTTGGTGGGCTGCTGTGTTCAGGGAGGGCTTCACATGGCCGTGAGAAGGAATCAGAGAGGCCCATAGCTGCTGAGATGGGAAGGGTCCATATTGTGCTTCCCACCTTCTCCTATATCTCTCTGTCCAGGTAGAGGAGCGCTGCACTGGAGAAATACGTACACTTTGTTCACAAATCTTTGGCGGTCAGATTTAGATGTGTTCTGGGCTTGATCTTTTCTGAAAATTATATTTCCTTTGGAGGTAGGAAGGAAATTTTGTAGACAGCAACAACCCTGCTTATAGGGAGGAAGCATGTCTACCCGTTAATTGTCTTTATCATTTTTTCTATTTTCTTCTTTATCTTAGATGGTAGCAGCAACCTTCCCTCTGGTTAAATTAGAGGAAACTGCCTGGAGAGAGCTCAGGTAAAGCCAGCTGAGATATTCTTGTATACTAAAAGAGGTTTACACATAAATACAACGATTGGTCACCTCTGTCAATAACTGGGCATACTGACTCCATAGTACCCTAGGTTACACTTCTAGTTCTTTGTTGTTTAAAAGCCAAAATCAATTTCCCTAAGAAATTTTGAAAATAAAATACATATTTAAGGAGACTTTTTGGATCCCATGTGTTCTATATCACAACAAATACAAACTGGGCTTTGCTGAAAAGAGAGCATCACTGTTTAATTTATCCAGGTCTGGGCAAAAGGAATGATGTTTCTGCAGTCAGGTGTAGGAGACTGCGTGGCTCAGCTGTGCCCTACACTAAGATACAATAACACACAGTGTGGTGCAGCTTTAATTTTAATTCAAAATAAATATTTCCATAACCTACAAAATTCCTCTAATACACTTATCTGGGAGAACACAAAGATTAAAGAAATCCTGCTAATTCCTTTATCTTTCAGATACAGGGCTGAAAACAAAGACATCCAAACCTTGAGCCATTTAGAAGAGGAAGAAGCCAAAATCTATGCCAGAGGTTTGACTGCTGGGTTTACTCATGGCTTCAGGTAAGCTTCTTTCCCTGGATTGTTTAGCATTTTGGAGGCCCTCTGTGTTCCTCAAGGAGAGCTGTGGATTACAGACGTAAAACCTTGCATAGCTTGCAGCCAGGGCAAAGCAGAGAGAGTACAAACAAGCTAATCCAGGGTGCCTTCCCATCCAAGATCCTGCCTCTGACCCTGGCCAGCACTACATGCTTCAGAGGAAGATGTAAGAACCTCACAGCAGGCAGATGCAGGATAATCAATCCTTTCAACCTTGTTCTCAAGCCCCATTAGATCTCATCCTGATCCCTAAATAGTTACAGGCTGGATTAAGCCTTGAAGTATGGCATTTAATATACTCTAAAAATTGTTGTTACCATAAACTCCCATGACTCTTGAAACTAATGTTATCCATAGACAAATGCATTTTCATTTTGAATCATCCTGTGTCCTTGGTCTACTATAGCAACGTGTACATAGGCTTAAATACCTGTTTGCAAAAGGTATTTAATATTGCTTTTTATCTGTGGTGATTTCCCTGTGATTTTTTTTTCACTGCATGTCTCTTTTCCTGACATTATGAAGTAAGGAGTAGGGATAAAGTGAGTATACTCTAAAGATTACACATTCCTTCATCACATTATTGTACAAAAGGTCTCAGGGGATGAATTCTTTCAGCAGCTTAAGCATTGGTTTGGCAGCCTGTTTCCAGCCCCACTGAAAAATAGAGGGATAGGCTTTGCACCTCTCCCAACACAAACCTTAATCCACACCTTAGTCCAAATTGCAGACCTTGTCAGACTTTTGTCCCAGATTTCCCAGGCATGGCTAGGATGAGCGAGCTCTCATAGCAGAGCTATTTCTGCAGACAGGCTGTCCCTCGGCTGCCCCTTTCCTGCCCTACTCCAACTGGAGCAGTAGTTTCTGTCTCCCTCCCAACACTAACCCTAACCCTTTCACTTGCCCTGTTTGTCAGAACTTACCCAAGACCCTCAGGCATCCTGGAGGTGGAAAAGCTGTCGGTGCAGAATGCATTTGCAGCCTCCCTGTTCATTTGGCATCTCTTTTTCTGCCTAGCTCCATCCGTAGCTCTTTTATTGTCATTTTTAACCCTAACCCTAGCCATTAGCCTTGTCTGATGCTCTTTACCTAGGATGTCTTCTTAATATCTTGCTTTAACAGGAATTTTTGATTTTTTTTCCCTCCCTCTTGCATCTCATAAGCCCATTTAACTTGTGCAGTATCTCTGGGGAAGTTTTTAGAGCCTATGAAGAGGTGATATGTGTAGCATTTCAGCTGGGTTTGTAGTGCTTACGTAGAATTGCTCAAACATTTTCCAGCATTTCATTTCCTACTAATTTTGGTTCTCTGCTATCATTTGTGCACATATTGAATCTACATGAATATATCTACAGTGATGTCCTGGACTACTTCGTTGTGTCACCTGCATTACATCTTTGTACCACCTGCAGTGCAGCATCCTCTCCCATGCCCCATCTCTTGACCATTCCTCCTCCCTGCTCTGTCTCTGTCCTTTCTTCTCCTCCTTATAACATTGCAGCCTCTTTCTCTTTCCTGTTGCATCCTCTGTCCTTCTCTGCTCTCCTGTTTGGTGCTGCTTGATGAGACAGAGGCCAAGGGGCACTTGAGGGACCCACGTGTGTATTTGTGTGTGGTGGGCAAGAGAAGGTAGAGAAGGACCTGCCTGCATGAACTGGCAGAGCCCCATGCTGTCAGCCAGGGTAGGGAGGCAGGCAGGGCAGGTGTTGCCCTGCTGTGGGACCCAGCCTCTCCTGTGGTAGGACACAGGCAGTGGCCACCCAGCACCGTGGTGGCATTCTGTGCCAGAAGCACTGGGCACGTGCCTGCTATAGGGATGCACCGTGCAGCAACAAGGGGCCTCAGCAGTCTGGGGCACAGATCAGGGGATAAATGCAAAGAAAAAATTTTTTTCTTGGTAACGAAAAAATTTCTTAGTAAAGAAAAAATTGCCCACCTCCATTTAGATTCCTGTGCAAGCATTTTTTTCCCCTTTCCAATGTTACATATCTTTGGTGTTTCACCACTGGAATTCAATTACGTGAGCCAGTCATCTGGTTGCCTAAGGTCTTCCTGAATGTCATAATTGTTACCACTACTGACCCACCTAAAAATTTGTGGCTGGTGCCATTTTTGCTATTTCAGTTCCATTCCTTTCTAGATCATTCATAAACACAAGCAAATTAAACAGTGAGGGATCCAGGGTGGAGCCTTGAGGCATATGATGTTTGCCAGGATAAAAAGAGGCCATTTGATTCTTCACTTCTTTGCTTCTTTTCTCTTTGTTAGTTTCACCCAGAAAATATTTTACCTCCCTTCCTTATACTGTTTTAATTCCTAGAATCTCTCTTTTTTGCAATGTTTGCTCAAAAGCATTTCGGCAGTCTGAGTAACTCATGGCTTTCATTTGACATGGCCAGAGAATTGTGAGAGGTTAGTGAAACGGTTTTACTTTCAGTGGGTACAATTTTAAACATCCTGTTACTATTTTCTTCCCGTTCTTAATGCTACTTTCAAGGAAGAATGGCTAAAACATTCCAACCAGAGGTAGTCTGTTTCTATTACCGTGCTGATCACACCACCCCCCAGCTCTACCAGGCTTTTAAATGAGGAGATCAGAATTAATTGGAATAGCATGAGAAAGGGCACATTTCAAGAGCTTAGGGCGTGATTTTCCAAACAGATCAGTACTCATACCTGGTACTATAGTTTCACAGACCTAACACAGTGGGAACTGAACTGTTTTGGAAACCTGACCCCAGGCTGTGCAGTGGTACCTCTTAATAAGCTGGTGAGTCTTCATAGCACAGCACAGCTCTGTGCAGGTAACATCTCATCTTCCAGAGATCCAGTAGACTTTTCAGTGATGAGCAAATTAGCCCTGCTGTACACCAAGACAGCTTCACAGCTATTCTCCTTCCAGTTTGGGAGATAGTTAGAGTAGAATTAACTTGATGGTTTTTGCCCTGTGCAAAAGACTGGTTCCATGAAGCAGACAAGTTTATGCTTTGTGCCTATCACTACCGTTTGGAAGCTCATAGAAGGTGCTTTGGGGAGTGTATAGGCTTGCCTTCAATCTCAGACAATGAGGAGACTTCTTCCTGCAATCAATTCTGCATGGATTGAACCCCAAAACCTATGGAGGCTGCTTCCCTTGTCAGCCAATGGAGATACTGAAGAGGTACTGGATGCCATTGCCCCAGGCACTCATCAAAATTCCCCTCTGACCTTCACTTTTTCTTCAGGACTGTGAGACCTCTTAAGATCAGGCCATTCATCCTACTTCTCCCAGTGAAGTGTGGCTTGTCCAGTCTGACGTGTTTCATTGCAGCTGGTTCTTCTGGTTGTCATGACTAATGAAGCAGCCCTTGGCTGGCTACACGTGCAGGTCCCCGGTATTCTGCTACTGCCTAACTCTATTGAGAAGAAATGGATGCTGCATTTGATGACCTAGCCTACAGAATGGACACAGTTCTTGGAAGAAAAAACAAAAACAAAACCCAAAACACCTGGGAAATGCTGGTCCATGGAATCCCAACTGTCTTGTGCTGCTGCTACAAGGAACCATGCTGCTGTTACAGAGACATGCAGGAAAACGGTGTTATTAGAGGCACCAGGTATTTGTTCAGGAGGCTGTGGGATGCAGCCATTCCTTGGGCACTGCAGATGTATTTACAGTATTAAAAGGTCAAACAATCTTTCTATTTCCCTGTTTGCTTCAGAGAGTTTTGTTGAACATTCTCATTATTCATTGTGGTATTTCTTTGATTTAAGAGGATTTCTCTACACGACCATAGTGATTAGAATGCACTGTGTGTGGTGAATGTGTTATTACTATAACAAGCTTCTCCTTGTAGTAGATATTTATTCTGAGTGCAAAGCTTTTAGTTCAGTTGTGCGTGTGGCAGTGAAGACAAGATGGGGCAGGTAATTTGGAAAAAAGATGGAGTGGAATGGGAAAAAGACACAAAATTAATACTTTAGAGCAGTGACTTCTGTTGCTATCTTTGTTATGGGCTCTGTGCCAACTATTACCTTACCTTCCTGACCTTTTTTGGATGGAGAGAAGCCCTGTACAACAGCCTGGAGACCCTGAGGATAGGAGCAAATTTTCCTCCTTGCACAATTTTCCCCTAATTGCAGGCAGGTCTTTTGGCTCTATTTAACCTTTAGGTGAATTGCAGAAAGCCTCCGAATCCCTAGGCCATTGTTGTGAGTCCTTTCTGATCCTCCTCCAGCACTTGCTTGCTGTTCCTTGTCCACGATACCCCTTCAGTGTCGGAGAGGGGAAAGGGGCAGGAGAAAAGGGGTCACTGGAGCAGGGGACAGCTAAATGCACCACATAAACCCCCCAGTTTAGTGAGAAGAAGTAGAGGCAACGAGGAATTTCTGCAGGTTTGGGAACAGTAGGAATGCTGGCATTATCAGGCAGAGATAATTAAAGATATTATAATGAGGCCAGGGAGTCAAAGGCATTATGTCATGATTATCAATCTGTATTTTAAAAGCTGCAGCATATGGGCTTAGATAAGGATGATTACTCGCAAGAAGAAGTAACTAAAGAGTCTCCTAAATATCATCTATTAGGATAACATATACGTAAGAGAGCTGGCTCAAGGAAACATCTGGTTTTAATGAACCTGGGGTGTTGGCAATATTACAGATGACTGCAAAGGTCTAGGTTTTGCCAGTACTTCAGAGGAGTGTGAGGAGTGGTTAAGATAATTATATGCTGACCAACCTGAAGTCAGTATTTGGCAAAATAATGCACAGGGAAATACGAGATTCAGTTGCTAACTAGAAATATAATTAATGTCAGGCAACATAGCTTTCAAGCAGGTAGAGCCTGCTAAAGAGAACAACTTCATTTTGTATATGATTATAAATTTAGTTGTCAACAGTGACTGCAGAGCGATAATATGCTTTTGCAATGTGTTCAATATGGCCCAACGCAATATCTTGACTTGAGTCAAAAGAGGCAGGGAATGCTGACTGATGAGAGTGAGGTTTTTATAAAATAGACTGTGTCCAGTGTTATTTCAGTTTCTCTATCGGTGATCTGGAAATAAATATAAAATTGCTGCTGATAAAATCTGAGGATGACACACAAACTGACAGAGTAGCCAATAATGATGGGAACAGAGCAGTTACACAGAGAGATAGGATGGTGCAGTCTGCAGTGCCCGTTTCAGTAAAATGCTTTTTAATGTTGCCAAATGCCAAGTCATTCACCTGGATTGCAGGAACAAGGAACTCTTCTGATCCAGTTGACTCTTATTCATGGCAGCCCTAACATAGATTTTTTTCTTTTTACATTTTTTTTTCCTCTTGAAATATCTGTTACATGAGGGTAATACATTTGGATCTTCTCCCTGACTGTTTTGCCAATGGTTTTTGCCAGCATGGGCTGTTTTTAGCTGGTTGCATATGTTAGTGTTAGTCTCTTACAGGTAAGGGTGACAGTGTTGTACCAGCACTGAGTGAATCAGACTCGGTGGGGGTGTAGGTGACTGTTGAGACCTATTCTACGCTCAGCACATGTCACTCTGCTACTGATGATACCCTTCTCCTTGTGTGCTTTTTCTGCCCAGAGGCAAGCTGATTAACGTGTTTTACATCTTCCCCGAGCTTGGTGCTGTGCTTGTGACTAAAGATGCATGCATTGGCTGATAAATTACACGTAGTCAAATGTGCATTTAAAGTTACTTGAAGTACTTTCTTGGACAACTGCCCTTCCCAGTTCATTATTTGGGCATTCTTGTACCATCTGTCCAAACCACGAGCCCAGCTTACTGCAGCTGGGTCTTCATTAATAGACTCTCAAGAGTCAGTCTTCATGCTGTAAGCTTTGAAGGGTGATTAGCATCTCATACTATCTTGGTCAGAATAGGGAGAGAAAGTCGTAGTAGCAGAATTTCTCCAGCTGGTGCTTGCTCTACAGCATCAAAGACTCATATTTCTATAGAATGATCTAAAGACAATAGAAAGGGAATCTATTTCCAGTGAAATGTTAAGAATATCTTGATTTCATCCAGGATCTCAAATGAAAGTTAAAAAAATTAAGGGAGGATTTGCACATATGAAGATATATCCGTTGATAGATGCTCTATTTTAATAGCTTTTTGCCCCTCAAAACCAAACAAACATCACTTACCCTTAATGTAAACACACAAAGTTTTGTGGAATCTTTTCAGGTCACAGATTTTGAGGACGTCTCCACATGTCTTTTCACAAATGACTACACCAGGCAAATGTCAACCAGGGTGCTGGGCTCAAGTCCTGATTTGCAGGGCTGGGCAGCTTTCCTCCATCACTTCAAGGTGCTTCTCTACATGCTCGTGGGCTCCCACTGAACACGTTTGACAAAAATCCTGCCACTAAGCTTGTGAGAGTTGGTGAGATCATAACCTAGGAAAACAATTAGCTTTATTAAAATAGAGACTTGAGAATTGAACCGATTTCTCAAAATTGTTTCCCTTGTCTTTAACCCTGACAGATCAATGGGTTTAAATTTCTTTTTCTGATGTATAAATGCTGAGCAGGCTTTGATAAAAACCAAACATATCTGTGAATTATTATCTCTTTTCAGGAGACTGCTTCATGATACATACCGAGTTATAAATACCATAGTGGTTGTTAGAATTTTTTTTTTCCCCTGTGATGGTCTCATATTGAAAGGAATGACAGATTGCTAATTGTACTAATTATGCACCTTTCAGAACTTATTTGGTGGATTATGTACTGCCTCCTACTTCTGAGTAATCAATGATACGGCTATACCTGCATTTGGATTTTTTTTAACTAACTGAACCAGCAGCCTGAGAAGGACTAAGAAAATCCTCCCTTTGCAGGGTGGGCTTTGCTAAGAAGGAGGGAGGGACTTTGAATATCCTCCTGTGTTTCTACAGAGAGAGCAGTGACTCAGGACCGTATGGCAGAGATCATACCTAAGCCTGGCTGTCCTCTGTCTGCAGTAGAAGTGGAAGCAGTGGTGTAAAACTAATTTATGTGGTGCTAGTGACAAAGGAGTTAAGGCCTCTCTCGCTAGAAGTCCTCGGCCTACGGCTGTTGTGCCAGGTCTTTTTACAGGAGAACTGATGAGTACCACAGGACCCAGGAGGGAAACATGAACCTGCTTCACGTGGTGATGTGGCGAAAAAATAGTTCCCTCCAGCAATCTGGGCCTGAACTGCCATCCCAAGGTTAGGGGGGCTCTGCTCAGCCACTGCCTTCACCAGCCTGTGGGAAAGCGACAGCTACAAGCCTCCCTTAGCAAAAGGGCCCTCGCAGGGCAGGAGTCTTTCCAGGCTCTCCCTCCTCCATCCAGTTGCTTGTAGCAGATGTCCAACAAATTGCATCTGACCATCAGCAAAGTGCTGGGGGACTTCCCACACTCTGCTTTTTCCCGCCGTAGCTGCTGCTTGCAAGGGAAGCCAAATGTCTTGTGAACGACTGCCTCTGTCTTCTCCTGGCCTTGGGGTAAAACTGCCTGAGCTGCTGCTTGGGGCTTCTCTGAGGGGCCTCCCGGGCCAGCCCGGCCTTGACCTGCCCAAACGCGCGGCCCCCAGCAAACAGCCATCAGGGGTCACTGGGTCATTTCATCTTGTGGGGGGTCTTGTGGGGGCTGGGTTGGTGTCAACATCTGTGCCCCCAGCAAGGCTATGGAGTAGGAAGGTACATGGCGGGAGGATGTGAGGTTCGAGCAACAAGCACATGAGGAATAATTTTCAGATTTGCTGTGGCCCCTTTTCTGAATCTTTTTTGGGGCTCACATCGCCTGTGACCTCCCTGCACCGCTCCAGCACCTGAAGCCCAGGCTGGGACTTGGTGGGGGGATGAGAAGTAAAGGATGGGTTTGGCTTACCCCACAGTGTTGGCTTTTAGGTTGCCTCTCCATGTCAGTGAAATCTCAACATCTGTAACTATTTCTGTCCTCCAGAGAAGATACTGCCTGTGTTGCATTTTCTATGAAAAATCTTTGCCCCAAAACCATATTTGTGGCTCCATTAACCTAAAGGACTCATCTGCATGCTCCATTTGCATTTTAAATAAATAACAAGTGATTGTTAAAGACTCGCATCCCTATCATTTTGTGTTGCTTTCCTCATTATGAGAGGAACATAAGGGTCCCTGATCATTATTTCTGACTCTGTCGTTAGCAAAGGTCTGGAAAGTGTGTTTTCACTCCATTAGCCTTCAGAAATGAAAAGAATGATTGCATAAGTCGAGAATAATTATTTCAACCAGCTTTCCTCAATGTGCTGTTATGGAACAGGCTGGGGCCTAAACATGGGCTGACAAATTAATTTCTATTATTTGTATTTTCTAGAAAAAACACCATGTTTAGGACTCATTTAGCAATACAAATTACTTTATTTGTGGTTTTATGTGCTTCTCTGTTCACTCATGACAAATACCAGGAAGCTGATAGTTTCCTTCATGATGTCTGCCAAGACTCCTGCGATTTACCCCTAAAGCAGTGTGAAAAACAGATATTCCTAAATCTGCCACAGTCCTTTTGTTTCTCAGAGGTGTGTGGATACCTGTGTTAAACCAGGACCTCTTTCTCTAATGATACCCCTCTGTAATTATGTTGAAGTTCATGTTATATGACTGCACGATGGCATGTGAGACAGGGGGTGGTCCAGATGATCTGAACAGGGCCCTTTCCATGTTCAGAGCAATTTCTTCTTTGCTGTAAAGAAAGGATGGAATGACCCTCCCTTTCTTCCTGTTAGAAGACCAAAATGCAGCCATTTTTCTTCTGGATACAGCATTAACAGTTACTAGACCTCTGATGAGATGTGGAATTACTTAGCGGGACATGCTTGCCACAAAGTAGGGCTCATACAGCATGGCCTCTTTCACGGTGTCTTCAAAAGAGACAGCATGAATGTGTAGGAATGGGAAGAGAGTCAGGGCCAGCGAGATGGAGTCTGTCTGTCCCACCACTGTTCGTTGTCAGCGGAGACAAGCTGCTTCACAGCACCTTGAGTCAGCTCCTGCAACAGCAAACGGAAGGCAATAGGCAGTAGTATGACATTATAAATAATTCAGGGATATTAGCAGTCTTGGATAGAAACTACTATAGAAGAAGTATTATTTCTTATTTTGACTGAACATGCTCTTTGATTGCTGGAGATAGTAAAGGTAATTACAATGCAGCTGAGAGCTTGGAGTGAAACTGGGTTGAAGGACACTATTTAGTCCCCTTTTCCAACTGAATTAGACTTTTAAACCCTTACCTTAAAATGACTAATGAGCCAACTGGCATGAAGGAGAGCATCTCCTATAGATCCGTGTGGCTTCTTATACAGCAAGTTGTTCAACAGAAGGTTTCAGTGGAGGTATGAAAGATCACATTCTCCTTGTCAGTGAAAAGCTGCAAGTTGTTGTTTTTGCAGGTTTTTTTAACAGGTGTATGGTTGGTGAATGAGATGTGGATTACAGTTTGACAACATAGGTATTCTGTGCACAGAGGGCATTCAATACGAGGCAGAGGTGATGAGCACAGAAAAGAAAACCCAGGTGATAGTGTGATTCATGATATTGTGCCAGAATTTTATGTTAATTGCACACCTTATTTTCCTCGCCTCTGAGTGTGTTAGTTCCTAGGAGAGGAAAGAGTTCAAAAGCTTGACTCCAGCAAACCCACAGAAAGGCTGCAGTCATTCACACTTAACTATTAACCCAAACCATAAGCTGAAAGACAAAGAAAGATGTCCTCTATCTGTCAGTGCTGTAAAACACTATCTCCTCTGGACAATCTTCATGGAAACCTGGCAAGAGCATCTAAGATAGAAGAGGCCTCTGACCAGCAGGGTCAAAAGGACAGCATCAATCCTGAGACAAAGGGATTCATCTTAGCCTTGAGATTGACCTGAACTTTAAAGGATCTGAGCCCAGGCGTGCAAAGAATAAGAATTGGTACATGTCACAGTAGCTCATAAAAGCAGGCACTGTAGAAGATGACATGACTGTCACTTTTGCTGGAGGATTCATGGTAGAGGCAAAGGCCTCATCAAAATAGCCCAGAGAAGCTGTGGGGTATGCTTAGCAAGCTGTGAGATATGGCGTTAACCTACAAACCTACATGAGCCGGAGCCTCATCCCGCTCCAGAACTGTATCAGTGACAGATCAGCTGAGGAAGTGTTTTGAAGCATTTGGGTGATAAGCACCTGGAGTGCCTGATAGACATCAAGGCTAGAATTATGGCAAAATAAAGCAGAGTGGAAGTAAAGGTGCAAGATGAGATAAGGAACATCATGTTAAGGGCTTCTACAAGGTCAAACTGCACTATTTCGTGGTCTCTTCTGGCCTGGATTCCACATGTCTGTGCAGGATAGAGCAGGCTTTTCTACCTTCTGGTTTGCCCTGCTCCAACAAAATGTTTCAAGCTAAATTTGGAGATGATATTTTGCTATAGCACTCCACCCACAAGGCCCAGAACCACGAGGAGATCGTTTGGACTATGACATGGACCCACATGTTCTCATCTTCAGGTGAGAACATGCAGGACACGTCTGCATGAGCTTCCTCTTCTGGGAGATTCACATACATGGCTGCATTGTAATTAATAAATACACTAATGGAGTCTTCATGGCATTATTAGGACATTTTGAAATTTACTCTGGGAAACCTTTCAACTCCATTAAATCCACCTTTGTCACAAGATAAAGTGCTGTTCATAATAGGCTCATTAACATTCAGATTGCAGTTCAGCCCCATCCATTAACAGCTGGCAGTCAGGATTTTCCAAAAAGACCCCAAGAAGAATTTTCCCTGACCAGGGTCTGGCTTCTTCAACGTGTCTGCTAGTCCTGTGTTGAATGTTTCATGACAGGGAGCCTTTCTGCTAACTTCCCCACACCATTTAAATGTACTGCCAAGACCAGCTGTAATCAGCTAGGGATCTGGAAAAATCTGCCAGGAGCTGCCACCCTGCTGCTAGGGTGTTTATTTGACTCAAAAGCTGCCATGAGCAGAAGATGCCAGCCCCATGCAACAGCCATGGGCATTTTCCTTCTCCCTCCTGCTTGGCTGACTTTCATTTAGAGCCCAAGTGTCAGCTGTTCTGATTAAGTGTATTAGAGCTGGGTGTGATGATTAACAGTGAATGATAACAATGGCATTTCAGTGGTGGCTAATAGGCTTCCAAACTTAATCTCTGGAGCTCTCACTGAGATAAAGAATAGATAATTCTTCCAGCGACAATGATTACACAATAAAGTTTGTATTTGCTCCGTGCTGATGAGCTATGAAGCCTGGTTTCACCCAGCAGCTCTTTAGAGGCCCCAGGGCTGGGGGGGTTGCCAGCTCAGGGTTTTGCAGGATCTCTGAAGTCTTGCAGGTCTGTCTCCTGGAGCTGGGTGATTACAAGGAATTAATGCCTTTGTTCTTTCCTTCTTTCTAAGGAAACCCAAATCTCCAGCCAACTACCCTTAGGGAAATATGGACTAAGGCAAATTGAAATTGTCCCTAAGTAATCTACGTCAGTTTACAACTTTTGGACAAAACTCACAACTTTTGGGCACCATTTATTGATTCGAGTATTGAGGATTGTCAGTTCTGGGTCTGGCACATCCACAACAGGGGACAGAGCAGTAAAATCGTCAGTGGGCTATGAGGCTCAGCAGAGAGGCTAGACTGGGCTGTAAGGATGACTTTCTAAGCACTGAGAGCAGCTTTTCTGAATGGGATGAAAGCCTGTCAGTGATGTGAAAAAATTAGAAGCTTGACCTGAAGATTTGAGGCTTCAAGGTGTTGCATTTTAGCAGCCCAAATGTCAGGATGCCAGGACTTACCTGTCCACAGATTCGGTGAGTAGCTGAGCATGGGTGAAACGTGCATTAGTCTTCACTGGGAAGGATCCACGGACCAAAGCAGACTGGATTCAAGAGAGCAAAGCTCCTGCTGAAATTGTAAATGAAACATGGGCAGCCTGCTTTGTTTCAGGACAGTGCCTGCCATGAGAGGAACCCTCGTTCCCTCAGACGTGTCCATCATCCCATAGTGCAGACAGCAGTAACCTGTGGGGAAGGTGCTGCGCCACTGGAATCAGTGGGTGTCTCACAGCTGTGTATTTCAGGAGTTACCTTTTGCTTCTTGAATTATTACAAAAGAAAGACTGTTCCTTTTTTACCTCAGCTCAAGTCCTGCCTTTTTGATCCTGAGCTGCCTGGCAGGAGGTCAGCTCTTTCAAAGATGTTTCTCACATCCCTCTTGACCAGCCCTAAATACAAGGTCTAGAACAAGAACCATACAATGCTAGTGGTGCATTCAGCAAGAAAACCCTAGTTTTGGGGACAGGCAGGACAGCAAAGCAGAGTACACATCCCACTGCTAGTGGACAAACAGCAAGACATTATAGTTAGGATTTACAGCTGCTAAATGCGTTAGTTCTTAAACAAACATCTAATGTGATTTTAAGCCTTGACTCTTTTGAAACATCAGGCTTCAGAGGAGGGCTATTTTCTTATACCATCTAGCATCATGTCTTCACGCTGCAGGGTATTATTTAAAAAAAGTCAAAGCAGAGCTCATCTCTGATGTATTAAGCCTCATTCAGTTTGGATTTTTGCATTTTCTCCTGCACAGAGTTTCTGCTCCTTTCCGCTCTGCCTCTGGTATCCCAGCTGTTCACATTTCCTTGGCTCAGGCTTTATGAAATGAAGCCAAGAAGCACATTTCAGCGAAACCAAGAGAATTTGCAATTAGCTACACCTTTTTTTCAGAAAAAATATTGTGTCTGTGTCTCGAAGTATGCTTTGTTGTAGTAGCATGGCACAGCTCCTGTAATGATGTCTTATCAGTTTGTTGAGCCCATATCTTTATAGGAACTGTATCTCTACAGGTCTCCCATGAAGGAAACAAAAGATGCTTGTTATACTCATAGTTGGGCTGTCCTGAATCTCTCTTTGAATTTCAAAGCAGTTCAATTATTTTTTTTATTCCTCATTTTTACCAATTTCTGCATTGCTGCTTGTATCTGGAGTACAAGACAGTCACCCAAATACAGGTCAAGGTTGGGTTTACTCAAGATCTGTTTCTTACAAAATATTGAACCATTTCACCAGCTTTGGCATCCTGCTATTTCCCTTTGAAGAAAGATTTATTATTTCTTCCAGCTGCATCTGTCCTCTTCTTACCTTGCGTGTGTCATACCCTGAGTGGCTTTAACACACTAAGATAGCTGAAAATCACCCCAGAAAATAGGATCATAGGATCATATCCTGCCAGGCTAATGATTCACATAGTTCACTGGAGGGTTTGGTGAGCAAAGGGGATTGACTTAAGGGGAAAGATAGGCCCACAGGGCCAGGAGAACTGGAGAAGTAAAGACAGACAAAGGGGCGAGGAAGAAGGTCTCTTCCTTTCAGCAGAAACAGCTGTGTTGCCCCAGCTGATCATGTTTCAAGACTTGGGTTTCACCCATGGTGGAGCAAGTTCAGTACCCCCTTCTGGATATATGGTTTATTTTTTAAGTGGAAAAGCTATTTTCTTCATTTCTGATATGGTATTAGAGACAAACAGCAGTCCTCCCTGCAAGCCCATCTTCATTCACCCTCCTTCCCTTCGCACAGTCACAGGCTGTTCCTGTTCATAAGGTGGCATCTGAGACAGGCTCTGAGGTCTGCATTTAGAGCCAGCTTAGCACATACAACGGGACAGACTTTTCTTCATTCTAATCGACCTGCAATTCTTTTTTGTATAACTGGGGAGGCAAAACCCCTCTACCTCAATAAAACTCCTCTTCCCACACTTTGTCCTCCAGGTTTTAAATTTAGCATGGGTACTTTGTTTCTGCTCAGGCTTCTCATCAACTCTCCGTGTTGTCTATTGCTGTGTAAAAAAATGATCAGTGTTGACACAGGACTGAGTGGGCACTTTGTATTATCAGCTCCAGCATTTGCCTGTGTCCTTTATTTCAAGCAACAAAAGCATATTTCACAGCAAGGTGGTTTCCTGAATGGTTTTCCACTGACAATATGTCTAGAAAGAGATGCTGCTAGAGAAGGCGGAAAGCTGGGTTGCTTCATTCAGCAAAGTTATTGAGGAAATTGCTCAAGGCTTCGTGGCTGCTGCCATGGACCTGGCTGCACGTTGTACTTGCAAGGGCTCCTGGTCCCATTGGTTAATGGGATGGGGAAGGACCCCTTTTTCAGGGCTTACTGGGTGCTTAGTGCAGCCTGAGAGTCCCTGGGAGCCGGGGCAGCAAGCTGCAGTGCTTCATCCTAAGTCTCTGAGATCACCAACAGCCTGCCCTGGCCTGCCTGCAGCCCACCAGGGCACACCAGCCCTCCTGGTCCTCCCCAGCTCATATTGGTCCACCATAAACAGGGATGTGCTTGCTTGTGCACCATTCTCTCCTCCGAAGTAGCAGACTCTTTCCACTGCTGCTGGCTGAACTGTGTTTAATTGTCCTCTTTGGTCTTTTGTGCCCAATAATCAACAGTTAATTGCAAACAATCAGCCAAATTGGTGTTCTAGGGAAGGAGAGAAGAGTGACAGAGAAGAGCAGGGACTAAAGCAGGAGACAACTCCAGTGATGGGCACAGCTGATGGGTCTTTGGAGTAGGGGGGGCTGGAGCAAAAGCCAAAACATCACTTCATTCCTCTGTCCCTGAAGCAACTTCACTTTGCAACTCGCTTCTGCAACACCAGCTCCGTTGTGAGGGAATAGGGCTTGGTTTTGCAGGCAATATTGCCAGATCCCACTAGTCAGTGGGGAAAAGGACTCACTGGAGGACAGCAAATTAAAAGGCTTAAAAAGTAGCAGCAATGCTGCTGCTTCTCCTGGAGTCGCCCAGACATTCCCGAGTGATTTGGAGGAGACCTGTCAGGCTGGAGTGAGCTCCAGGCAGGTGAAGGCCTCAAAGAGGTGGCCCAGGCACATGGCACAATCCCAGCTGCAGCCAAGGTCTTTCCAGGATCAGACAAGCGCAGGAAAGAACTCAGGAGCCTCAGGCTGATGCGTTACTTCCAGCGCACAAGGGCTGGCATGTTTTGACTTTAGCCCCGCTTATTTGCAGTTTGACGCTAACGTTAGCAATGAGAGGGAATGAAGGGGTTGTGTCCACTTTTTGTTATTTTCTGGTTGCCATATTCTCGGGCGTGGTTGGTTGTTTGGCTCTTTTTTTTAATTAGCGAGAGAGTGCTATCTTTTTCTAAAATCATTATTATTTTTTTAACCATGCTTGCTCAGTGCCCTGAAGGCGCGTGGGGGACATGGAGCTGTTGTTACATCTCCCCACGACGGTCCAGCCTCTATTTGCCGTGTGTTCTCCGCGGGTCCTGGGTGTCTCGGCAGGCAATTCCCGGCCCCGGGACACCGGCGGCCGCTGCCCCGGGCAGGGGGCACGGCGCTGGAGGCGGTGCCCCGCCGGGCCGGCAGGGGGCAGCGCTGCCCCGGGCAGCCCAGCGCGCCGCCGAGCCGAGCCGAGCCCAGCCCAGCCCAGCCCAGCCCAGCCCAGCCCAGCCCAGCCCAGCCCAGCCCAGCCGAGCCCAGCCCTGGGGGCTGATCCCGGCCCATCGCTGGGAACCGATTTTGCAGGCTGTGCTCCAGGCACTCTGTAAAGTATACCCCTGCTCCTGCCGTGTGCCCTTGTGGTGTTTTCCTAGGGTCTAAAATATTAATTAAGGGGAAAAAAAAGCCCTTTTACAATGCACCACTATATTAAACTTACAACGCTATAAATCGGCACTGTAAAACTGTAACTCAAGGGCTGGGTGTTAGACAAACCTGACACACTGCTGGGGGAACGGCAGAGATCTTAACAAACTGCATCGTATACAAGTTTCTGCAATGTACATAAAACTTACGATTTTGTACCCCTATTAGTTGGTTTTTACAATATTTTCAGGGACAAAAAAATAAAAATGGCAAGCAATACAAACAAGTGAATCAATTCAGAGAAATAAAAGTTGGCGTGAGCTTGCATCCAAGAAGTGAGTGACGGTTCAGGCTTTTTATTTGTTTGTTTGCTTATTTGAAGCGGTTTGAGAAAGCTGGGTTCATTTAAAAATATTTTCCTTTCACTTTCTTTCATTTCTTTGCTTCCTACATGCAGGTCAGGATGGGCACTGCTATATAATGAAGACATGGTAAAATTGGTTATTCTTTAATATATTTTCAGTCTGATCTCCAGATTTCTACCTCTCAAATGAAAATAATCTGTTTTGATCCCTACTACTTTTTATCTTCACAGATTATCTCAGGGGGCTTATTCTCTCCATCTTCCCCCCCCAGCGGAAGAAAATACTCTCTCCGTTTGTCTATTTTGTTTTGACCTTCAAAGCCTTAAGAAACCTTTCTCCTCCTAACTACGGGAACCCTGGCAAGAACTTTTGCAACCACAAATAGTCATGTCATTACAAAGCAGTAACACGGGCTGTAGCTCTCCCTCCCCGGGAGAGGTGGGCAAGGGTATGCAGCCTGTTAGTCTCCTTCTCAGTGTGAGGGAATGGAGAGCTGCAGTTCGTTTTGAAGTTTCATGCGACATCACAAATCAGGTCCTCTGGCAAAGAGGGGAGGCAAATGGTGAATACGCTGAAGTGAGTAACTACCCGTAGCGAAAAATGTGAGCACAGTGTAGGTAATGCAGTATTTATTTACCACAAAGAAACTGTAAAGAACAGAGCATTGATTTCTTGGGTTTTATTTTTCAGGTCGGTTTCGCGGGGCTTGGTCTGTTGGGAGGGTTTTCTGAGAAGCATCTGAATAGCTGATAGCTGGATAGCTTCAGCCTGACCCCCCGACCTGAGCCAGGTTTGCCGCTTGCAGTATTCCTGGAATGACACGGGGCCTCTGGCTGGAGTCAGGCCAGGACATTAGATGAAACTGCTTTTGTGGCACTTCTGCTTTTGATGGCTAGAGGACAGATTTCCCACTGTCTCTCTCTGCAGTGTTTGACTCTGTTGACCATGAACCTCTGCTGAGGACGTTGGTTTCAGTCTGGTGAGAATGGTTTGGTGGGACATATGCAGTTAGTAGAGACATGAACATATACCCGTACTGCTAATGCCTAGCTGTGCTGCTCTCCCCAAAGGACCAATGTTTTTCCCTTTTTTGCTGACTGAATTGAGCACAAAGTCATCAGGGTGTGGGAGACATTGCTGCAGCCCAGAACACTTCAAGAGTTCAAGCTGGCTGTGCCATCATGTATCTCGAGTTTTAAGAGAATAGGTAGTCAAGTTCAAAGTCTCAGTCCTTGAAAGCTTTAGTAGCCTGGATCAAAATATCTAAAAAAGTCACCTTATCAGCACCATCTGAATTATACAAGAGTCTTGCCATTTCCCACTGCAGCAAAAAGTAAGATGTGGAAAAGGTGGCTCTCTGATACCATCCTCCAGTTGTTGTAAGCATTGGTCAGTGTCTCTCTGAAGTGTGGAAAGAAATCTCCTCACCTGGGACAATTAGCACTTTCCTTACAGAGATGCCCAGAGCCTGCAGATTGCCTCGTACTTCACACAAGCAGGGAATGTTCACTGCCTCTGGAACATATATCCCTCCTGCCTAGAGCAAGGTAGCACAATGTTTCACCAACAGCATCTGGACTGGCCTTCAGGGGTTTCTGCTTTCCCGTCCCACACATTGGCCTCAAAGTGATGGCAGGACAGCATGGTTATAGGTGCAGTATCTTTCTCCCCCAGTCTTTTTATGCACACACACACACATCCCCCACATGCATAATGCTTGTCTTTAATTTTGTGTACGTTTAAACCATACACTTTCTAAAGAGGGTTAAAAATGTCAAGTGAATTCAGAATAAAGAGGTGAAAAGAAGCATTCTGAGATACTCACAGGGCTGGTAGTACTAACAAGAGAGACAATTCCTGGCTTGCTTTGGCACTGAAGTTAATTGCAGGCATCTAGGGTTTAAAGACCTTGTGTTATTGATGGGGGTGTGTTACCAACAGGAGGGATTGACTCTAACATTAAACTGGAATTTAGAAGGTACAGTCAAGAGAAAGAAATAAGAACAAAGGAGACTGTTATTATCTTTTATTATTATCTTTTAATTCCCCCCCATTTTCCTTCTGCATGCTCTCTCTCTCTCTCAGCCCTCTCTTTCAATAATTACAATAATCAACTTACAATGATAACAGAAATAATCTCCTGCAAGATAGCTAAACAAACCACATGTTATCTGTACTGAACTGTGCTCACTTACAGTAGGTATATCACTTATGGAAAGGCAATAAAATTTTAATTAAAAAAGCATGTAGGTTGTCAGTTAAGATGCAAAAAGGGTGTGCAAACACATGCAAAGTTGTCCATAAATTGCTTGGTATTTGATAGAACACGTAGGAGGGTAAACCCACCCCAAACAAAACCAAACTAAACCCTCCAGGTTTGAGGAGCTCTATTTGTGTTGCTCTATACAGAGCACTAATTGCCTGGGAATTCAAAAGCAGAGGGAAGGGAGAATCCTCCCTCGAGCGACAGTCGTATCCACCCACCTCCACCAGTGCTGGGAGCAAAAGTGCAAAAGTTAATTAAAGACTTTGCATCTCCCCACCACGGTGCCGGATTGATAGCTCTGTATCCTGAGATAAACTAAAGCTCTCCCACACTGTATCGCTAATACGCCTTCAACCTTGCCCTGGAGGCACCACCTCTAGGGATTAGATGTTTGGTTTCCCTGGTGTATTTGGGGCTTGGCCTCTCTGCTAGGACTGAAAGTAAGAGCAGTGATGGATGCCAACCGACAGGTAAGTGCTGGTCTCACAGGAGCAGAGCTGTAGGTAATTACCCAGCCATGAGTCACGGTGGCTTGAGAGGACTCCAGGTTCTCCGTGCCGGTTGTTTGTTCCAAGCATATAAAGAGTGTATCACATAAAGGCTATTTGGCCTAGAAATGACAAAAAGAAAGAATTTCTGCACAGGTACTGTGAATGTGAAACAGTTCTTCAGCTGACCAAAGCGGAGTGTTTGCTGGAGGAAATTAAAATATGAAGAAAGTCCTCGACACCACTCAGTGCTCTGAGTTTGCCACGCTTCCCATAGTCTTTCTCTCTTGCAGTTCTGCTGTGAATCCTGGCATGGTCTGCTCATGGCCTTTGCACTCCTGAGGCAGGCCAAGAACGGTGGCTTCAGCTGTCACTTTGAAGGCAGAAGTGCATACCCTTCACCCAGACTGTTCTCCAAGCTCCATTGCTGCAGGGCATCACAGGGAGGAAATTTCAGCAGTGATGGGATGATCAGCACGGATCAACGGTTGTGCTTTGCACCGTTCTCCCTCGGTGAGCGAGCAATCGCCTCCTGGGATTGTATTCTAGTGCAGAGAAGACCTTTTGGATAACAGCATGATAAATCTCTTTGTGGCGTGAAGACATCCTGAGACGGTGTCTGAAATCCCGTCCTCTTGGTTCAGCCTTCAGCTTCAGCTGTAACGGGTGGATATCCCCTGCACAGGCTGCCCGAGAGAGCACATGCATGTGGAAAGAAGCAAGGCCGTGAGGTGGAAGGACTGATTTCCTCAGTCAGCACGTTGCTGTGGTACACCTGCTATCGTAGGACACTGGGTTCTGAGGCTATTCTATATAGATAATACTTACACCTTGGTCTTTTCATTTGCAGTGATCTACAGGCTGTACCTAATTACAGAACCACAGCAGCCTTGCAAGGCAGGGCAGTTAGGATCAGCCTCCTTTTAGACAAGAAATGGAGGCAAGGGTATTAAAATGCATGACCAGGGTTAGAGATGAGGGGTCAGTGAGAAAGCCAAGGTTAAAACATCAGACTTACATATTCCCAGCCCTGTGCTTAACATGTGTCTCAGCCAAAGAAATTGATGTTAATGACGTACTAACCTCTTTCATCTGAAGATCTCAAAATGTTTTATGTCCTGATTTGCTTTCTCTATGCAGCTCTGTCATAGGCTGATGGTCTTTCAAAGCGGAAAAGTGCAGGCTGCTGTGTGCTGTACGTGTGTCTGTATTGCCTCCAGCTCCCCGCAGGGAGGAGAGGGCTGGGGTTAGTCACTACTCTTGCCAGGAAGGAGCGGGGTGACGGCTCTAAAGGAACGGCAGACACTATTGAGGGAAGATGTAGGAAGAAGGCTGGGTATAGGTTGAGAAGATTTAGCGTAACGGTGGTTCATGTGACAAGGTAGAGTTGCACCTAGGTTAAGGGACATCAGGATGCAAGAGGTATCTGGAGACGCTGCAGTGGGACCCATACAGGGAGAGGACAGCAGAAAGCGAGGCAGCTAGAACCTCTTTGGGGAGAGCTGGACAGAGAAGTTGTCCAAGGAGAAAACAAAAGCTCTTCCTTGCTGATTTCCTTCAGAAAGAACATCTTTACCATCACAGCTCTGTGCTGGATTCTGACAGAAAGGCAGCTGCTGGCCTTGGCCAGGTGGGCTGAGGCCAGCCCGAGGTCCCATGGGGCAGCCCAGAAGAGGTCTGTGGGACAGTGGGCAGCACGGCATGGTGGCCAGGTGCTGAGCAGGCCAGGCTGAGAACCCCAGAACCAGTGTGGATAATGGTCCTGGGAGAACTGCCAAAAGCAAAGTGTTTTTAAATTTCTTAAATCTCTTGGTTTGGGGATTTAAATACCCTGAAGGAGCTAGACCCTTGCAGAGACTGAGGGAGAGGATGAAAAATGACACGTGAACCCTAACTGCTGTGGCTCCCCAGAGCCTGGAGGGGAAGCTGAGGCAGTGACTAGAACCCTAATGAGTCACAATTCGGGGCCAGAGGGACTTTGTCTCATTAGCGCTTTCTCTACTGATGAAACATGGTACCCGCTGGCATCCAGAAAGTCATGGCCGTTAGCCATGAGTAGGCAACTGTAAACTGCTCAGAACAATCTCCTGAAATGAAAATGCAGAGATGTGTAGGAGGCTGAAGCAATTCCTGCCCGGGAAAGCAGGGAGGAGCGTGCCGCGGCCAGCTGCTGCTGCTGCGAACTGCCACGGGCTCGCTCCGAGTCCCACGCGTGGGGTCTCGCTGCATCCCTTCTCAGGGAAACCTCTGCGTCCTGCTGCGACCTTCGTGCAGAGCTCTCACGTGGGGTCCCTGTGTGAAGTGGGGGCAGTTTCCCCCACAGCTGCCAGTGAGTGGCAGATCTGGCTTTTTTTTTTCCTCTCCTGTTTTGATTACAGAACTACTCTGTTATTCCAGCAAGCCTGAAATTAGATACAGGTGCAAATTAACAAAGTCACAAGTGCATTACATTTGGTAATTTTACTGTCAAGAGTCATGCTGAAGGGTTGCAGAGAATACCAAGAGCAGTCGAGAGCCAACTGGCTGGTCCAGGTGTGCCCGGCCGCCGAGCGTGCCTCCCTGGCAGCGGCGCGAGGCAGCAGGGTCTATTTTAACATCGCACGCTGCAAAGTCACCCCCTTCCTGTTAATTTTCTACCTCTGATTTTTGTCTGCCGTTCCTCACGGCTGGCTGCAACTGCCTTTTAGTACTCGCTCCCCTGATTGCAGAGCAGCAGTTGTCATGGTTATGTCGTGGTCCTGGGATTTTGCGAAGGCAGTGGAGCAAGAGCCTGGATCATCATCCTCCTCCTCCTCCTCTTGTGGTGTAGGCACTGTGTTTCTTCCAGCTGAAGGGAGAAGGGCTGTTAGCTGTCAGTCCATCCAGCTATGACAGGTAGATGAGGGAATCCAGCTCCATCTGCCACCAAGCAGGTACGTACGGATCTTCTGCCCGTCCTCAACCCAACTGCTGCCTCTCCCTGCAACTTGCAAGAGAGCAGTGGTTGTGGGGGCAGCTTCCTAGCAGTCAAGGTAATCCCGCCAGCTGAGCTGTCATAAAGCAACCGTCAGGCTCCTTGTCTGTCTTCCCCGTCTCTAAGGAGGCGTGAGCATCTTGTGTAGAGGCTGGTATAAACAGCTTAGGTGAGGTGGGTGGCATAGGGAAATAAGACAGCAGGAGAACAGGTGAAAGTACCATTCTGCTGTGGCCGCTCACAGCTACATAGCATTCGTTTTGTAGAGGGGCCGTTTCTGGCTCCCTGCGACAACTTGCGACACTTCGGTCCCAAGAGTGCTGAGATTCAAGTGCAGGAGCTGCGGTGGGTCTCAGTGCCAGCTGCCCTCCGTGCAAACTTTCAGCCCTGATGTACGCCAGTTGGCCCAAGAGCGATTTCGAGGTGCCTGAGCTGGAGAGCTGAGCTCCTCCCTCGGACTCCTCAGATGAAGCTGTGCACGAATCTGTCAAACCAGGGTTGCAGCGTGCTGGCAGGGCAGTGCGCGGATAAAGCTCATCCTGCTGCTGTCTCACAGATAAACGGAGGGCTTCATTCACCAAGCAGTTAATCTGGAGTGCTTTCAGCAGTGCTAAATCCATACTATTTATTTAAAGATTAAATTAATGGTTCTATGCAAATTTGCAAATTAGTTAATGACATAATTGCATCAAATGATAAGTATGGTGCTGCACAAAGCTGGGCAGGGAGGCTGTTTCAGGGCTGGGTTTCTCTTGCTGTGGCATTCAGACAGCTCCTCATGCAAGTGGAGCTGGGCTTTTTGCCTTTGCTGGGATGTGTGCGTGGCTGACAGAGCTTCACCCTCCTCTCCCTCACCTGAATGCTGCTGCATTACAAGGAATATTGCTCATAGCCGTGCAGGGCATGCTGGAGTTGCCTTCCCTGTTTGGCTCCTTATCTTGAGATAAGGGAAAATTGGCACCAGCTGGTCACTTTTTCCTCAAAAATCATGTGCTCTGTAACTGCAAAAATAGGTCAGCAGTTGCAGACCTGATTTCAGCAATATTTTCTTGGAAGTGTCAAAGGTAAGTGCATGCTTTTAGAGCACAGCTGCTGTGAATGGCTTCATAGTGTTTCAGCTCAGACTAAGATCTTTCCTTTCCAGCTCATGTAGTCAGAGCTGCCTTCTAGGAATGCAGGAAGCGACCATCCAAACAGCTGCTCTGGGTGAGACCCAAGAGCCACTTCACTCAGGATCCAGTATCTGGCAGCAGCTCTTGCCTGGAGAAGAGCACCAGAAATAAGCCATTAGCCGACGGTGCTTCCTTGGTGCTCTCTCCTCGGCTGCCTGTGGTCTGCAGCTACAGGACCTCCTGAGCCAGAGGTGGCACTGAGGGACAGTGACAAACTGGCTCTCAAGCACATGCTATGCTATGCCATGCCCCATTTGTCTTCTGAAATAGCTTTATTTTCTCCCTTGGCCCTTCCTGAAACCTTCCTTATCCCAGGAGATTTTAGTGGGGTTATGGAGTTTTCCTGTTTCTTTTTGTTTGGAGTTAAATCTTTCCATAAAATATTCTAACTGTAGCAGATGTGGAATATGGAAACCTTCTGGGGATTAGATGAGAATGGTATAGGCAATAGCCAGGCTCTGTTAACACTGGGATCAACCCATAACTCCCCAATGCAAAAAGGAATTATAATTCTCTTGTATGTTTTAGAAATGAGAACGGTAGCAATCATCTTTCAGGGGCTGAAGGAGTATGGTTGATAGCCACAGGAAAACACAAGAGGTTTGGCAAACAGTTACTGAAGTTGATTAGTCCTTTATGGTTTCATGTGAACACCCTGGTTACTGACCAGCTCTCCTATGTGGTACGACTGTGGAGGTTTCTCACCTCATCCCCCTCTTTGCTTGGAAAAGTGGTTACGCATGTCAGGATGAAAGGGAGAAGGGGCAAGTGATAAGAGAGAAACTGATAAAAGTGTGGAGTAAGGAAATAATAGCTACAACCCTCTTTTGCATGGGGACACCCTAGACCTGCTAATGCCTCCAAGGCTAGTCCTTCTCCCACCTGCAGTTCTGCTTTCTGGATCAGCTTTACAGCCCTCCCCAACCCCTTGGCCCCTGTTTATTAAGACAAGAACATCTCTGAGCAAACTAACCTTATTCTGTAGCCAATGTCCTGGTTCCTGTCTTCAAAGCTGCAGAATTTCTAATCTGTTTTCAATTCTGTCACTGACTCTGCTGTGGCTCCTGGCTAATCACACAAACTGTTTTGTAACCTTGTCAGCTCTGGCCATGCTGATAACTTGAAGCCCTCACTTACTCATAGTCACTTCTGTAATGCCAAAGTCTATGTTTGAGCCCTGGTCTCCAAAACTGAAAGGTTAATCCTCCAAACCCTCCAGCGCTCACATCTCCTCTTGAGAAACACCTTTTCTCGCCATTCTCCACTGTACTATCACAGTGCTGGGAAGAATGTAGAGGGATGCCCTTTTAAGTTAATGACATTAAACCTTAGGTCTAAATTCACTTTACATGATGCAGATTTTGTTACTGCTCCAGCAGAGTTTCCCTATTGATTCCTTTGGAGCCTCTCAAGGCATCCTCACTTCTTTGGCCTAGAAAAAGATTTCAGAATGGGGAAGAGTGGAAAGCTTTCTTGACTTTCCTGACCATTGCTCTCCTCTGAACGTGTTCTCTCTAGGTAACTAATCACTAGGACAAACTTACCTGGATGAAAGGTCACTGAAATTGAGTACACCATTTATACCATTCTAAATGATTGTGTTTTACTTGGGGACATCATCTGCTGGAATAGGAGGTTGAAGGTTGGGTCACTGGCCTTTGCTGCAAATTGATAGTCTCAATGGCCTTGTTTCCAAGAAAGGGTGTTTTGGTGCTAAAGTGAATGGATTGTAATCCTTTGACATACCAATTACACACATTTTTAAACTATCTCTTATCTAGAAAGACAAACATTAACTACCTATCCAGCACCTTTTTATCAGAACAGTTTCACAATTTTAATAGAGCACTGATTAAATAAAACTGTTCCTTGGATGGAGGCCAACAACAAACTGGGCATGTGTATAGAAGAATATTAAAATACCCAAACAGTGGCTGTCAAAGATCCATCTAGCACAGCATCTTTTCTCTGTCAGGAGCCAAAAATTGGACCTTTCAGGAAGAATATAAGATCAGTGTAAGCAGCTAGTGATACTTGCCCACATCTTCTCCAACCTCCTATGGCCCAACCATTCTAGTGCCAGTTGTGGCTTCTATATATTTGGTAGTGTTGATGAAGTACAATAAATAGTGCTGTCATTTCAAAAAGTGCCCTAAGACATTTCATAAGGAACTTCATTACTCTTTTGGAGACTCTTATAACCCCCTCCTCAATTGTCCAGAGTGTCTTGTTGACTTCAGAGATAGAGAACGTGATTTATCTTCCATAAGCAGATGCAGGGCAGAGAAGACAGTGCTGAGATTTGAACCTGCTGCTGTGGGTAGTGTTGATGCTCAGCTGAGTAGGTCACCTCCTTGATAGAATTTAAAAAGCCATCCTGGAAATTAGCTATTCATCTTCGCTGCTAAGAGAGTCATGTTCATCTATGCAATGCAAGGAGATCTGGCAGAATCTTTAGAGGTCACATACAAAGTAAAGCTAGGACTGACTTTTTCCCTTTCTGAAGGTGTTACAGGACAGAAACCAGAGGTCTGGAGGGGATAAAAGCACTGAATGTATTAAACCTGTCCTCTGAAAAGAAAAACCCAGCAAGTGCTCTTCTTAGATTTACTCTGCCTTTCTGTTCTCTTGCTTTTGGGAATACAGTGTGAGCATCAAATGGATTAAGGGAATGACCCACTATCCTGCAAAGCTGAATATCTGTGCATATGTGACCAAGAGCATTTTGAGAATATGCATTTTCCTTTGAAATGTGGATATGCCCCAGAGTACTGGGCCACAGGTCTGTTCTGGTACAGCAATTTCCATGTCTCCCTTCCTGCTGTTTGCCCATGGTCACGTTCTTTTGGATCTTCACACAGACCAAATCAAGTTGCCTTTAAAGTCTCTAGTTAGTAGCTCTTCCCAGCATCACAAATTTAACTCTATACATAAGGAATGCAGGTTGCCTGCCTTCAAGCAGGATAGGCTGCTGCATCCTTAATCTCATGTTACACAAATGCCCATATCAAAATACAGATATGTTTCCCTCTGTTCCTACTCTTTCAACTTGTAGCGCAAGGGGCCAGCAACAAGGTTAGATCTTGGGGAACTTTAAAATCCATCGTTTCCCTGGAGAGGGCCCTTGGAGTCACAAACTCCAGGATTCACACAGTGACTGTTTAATTTCTAAAGTGTTAACTGAAATTTACTACAAATGCAATTTTATGCCAACGCATTTTTTTGTTGTTGTTGTTACTAAGGCAGCTTTTCCATAGTTACTATTTTCGTTCCCATGACAACTGCATTGCTACCCGAGTTGGAGACGATAAAATTGCTATGTTGACAGATTCTGATTGACTGTTGATACCGGTTGGTAGAAGAAAGGAAGCTTTTCCGGTAGATTAATATATATATTTTCAGGAAGAAAACAAAAAGGCACAAATTAAGTTTTGGTACAGTTAAATTTTACTAACGGCAGGAATTAAAGTTTATATTAAAAGAATCAGCAGCTCAGAGACTGCTGGGGAGGTAAGGAGGGAGGAAAGGAAGAAGAGAAGGGAGGATGAAATGATATCTGTATTTCCAGGGGCCTCTATACCCTGTTGCCTGTTGCCTGCTTTAGAGAAAGGGTGGTTGCCAGCCATCAAGGCATTACCTTTCTAAAGCAGCTGCCCGGTACAGCTTCCTGGGATATGTGGTGGAGGAATGGATTGAGCTGAATTGTGCAGGAAAGCCCAGCACTTTGGAGGATGAGCTACTACCAATTTGTTGGGACTCTGTTGCATACTGGGCTTTTGTATGCTCGGGAGCCACAGCCAGAATATCAGAGGGATCAGAATACTGGCTGGTAGCCGGAGCAGCAGCTGGAGCAAGAGACCTTCACAACATCAAGAGATGGGAAATGGATCTTGGGTGGGAGGCTGGAGAGAAGCCGCAGCGGGACGGTGACACTTGCCACGTGTCCTTTTGCTTTTTGGCCACATTGCCTCTATGGGCCAGGTTGGTCCTCACTGCGCTGGTCTCTTGAAGCATGCAGACACTGTACAAGTGTGTTGAGAGAGTCTTTTGTGTTTAGCAGCTGTAGTGAAGAAACTCTGGCAGTTTTTTGATGCATACAATTGTTCTGGGAGCCCTGAGAAAGTTTGCAGTGGGGCGGCTGCAGTACCCAGTCAGCTAGCGACGGCACTGCAGTGGACACCGCTCTCTGGCATTCTCCAAAAAACTCTCCAGGCACATTTTTGTCACAGAGCTTAGATGTTGCATGTGACTCAAATTCCTGTTCAGTAATATGGGGATTGCCTGGATGGTGGCATTTTACCCTTTTTCCCCTCTGAAGCGTGATTATGGAAATGTACTTATTCTCAACATCAGGAGGGCCAAAAGGATAGGAGGGATTTGGTGCCCGAACTGAGCCAGCAGAAAGGAGGCAAAGTGTGCTCTGCGAGATGTGACTTGCACAGGGAACTCGTCCCCCATTTAATGCTTAAAATTACCTGGTCATCACTGGGACAAGGATCATGTGCCTAGAGCATCTGCCTGTGAGCTGTGGTGCACCCAGTGCACTAGCAAACATTTTGGCTTTTAAAGAGCCCAGGTACTCACTGCAACACCAGTGATGGGGCTGGTGACAAGGTCAGTGCCATCATATTAACAGCAAAATGGGAGAGGACAGAAGGATGGTGAGGAGAAGGGGAAGGGAAGATGGAAAATGTTGCTGTCTGCCTGAAAAATATCTTTCCATGAGCTGGAACATCGTGGCTGCCCGGTGCAGCCAAGTTTTTGGTTCTTGCCCAGAGATCCTGGGTGCTACCACATTAAAAAAACAGTCAGGAAAAGGGTGATCTCAGTGGCTATTCCTCACGCTTCCCAGCATGGTAACACTGGCTACTGCTGGCCTGTCACTCAGAAAACTTGCCCAGTGTTGATCCCAGTATTTATCAGCATCTGTCAGAGTTTGGAAATGACCGTATTCCAACGTGCATTCAATGTCTGACCTCCTTGTTCCCTACAAGGGAGAGTTTTGATTATTGTTCTATTTTCTTTTTTTGGTAAATGCTACAGTGCTTTACTGCCTGCCGCTTCCAATCTCCTCCTAACCTCCCTGCAATCTCCTTGGCAGTGACTGTAATTTACTGTGAATTAACCTAGTCACCAGGGAGCTCCTAATGGCCGTTCTACAGGTTCACAGATTATCTTAAGCAACTGATATTTAGTGCAGAAAGAAGAAAAACTTTTGAAAGATTTAGTAAATGTCATAAAAAGTCTATTACAGAGCTTGCAGCTTTTTAAAATTTTTTTCCTTTTTTTTTCCCCAGTGCTGCTTGGCTTTTCCCACTGCAGGTACAGGCCAGCCTTGACACACACCAAATCCTTGTGGGGAAAGAAGCATGGAGAGAAAATGGAGGGAAGAGAGTGTGCCAGAGCAGAGGAGAGATGCCAGTTCCTCTCTCGCAGAGCGTAGCACCACAAAGACGAGGTATATGTTGCCTGCTGAGACTCCCCCTGCACAAAGATGCCTTGTTGTTTTTTATCTTGCTTGTGTTACTTAACAGCAGGGCTGTTTTGTACAAACCCAGATTAGAGCAGATAAGAAAATGAAGCTCTGAATTATTCAGCGGGGGAGGGAGGAACTGATTGGGGTTACTGGATAAATCTATGGCCTCCAATGCAGCTGCCTGTCCCTTGGGTTTTATATCTAAATATACTTGCTCTGCTTAAGCCCATTTTCTGGTTGTGGAGGAATTAAGACAATGGTTTATTTTATTTACAAAGAGGACACTTTCATAGCAGCTACAAAAAATCAGAGTAAAAAAAGCCCTCACAAGATCTGCTGGTCCATCCTCCTGCCCCGGCAGGGTTAGTTAGAGCTGAGTCTCTCCGCAGGCATATACTCACACCAGAAATTCTCCAGGCAAGGTCAGCTGTGCCAACGTGTCCCTCTGGTGTTTCCCCTTCTGAGGCTGGTGGCCCTGTCAAAGCCTCCTTAAATGTTTTTCTGTTGGACCTCCCAGGCCTCCCAAACCTTGCTTTGGGAGCTGCTCTAGTTCAGGGAAAACACTCGCTGCTCATCCCTTGTTTTAGTTAGGTTGGAGACTACATGTTCGGTACATCTCGGAATTGGGTTTGGCAGGGCAGCAGGAAAGACAGGGGGTTTGGACACCACTTGCCCAAGAAGGAACTCTTGCATCTCTTCTTGAATGTCTTTGCTGGTGCTTTGGAAAGAGAGGCGGTGATGCGGAATAGACTGGGGGTTTCTCTGCTTTGCTGCTCTTTGCTCCCCTCCCAGTCAGTGTGGGATACTTACTGTCGCGGTGCCAAACCAGAGCGCTCTCTGCAATAGCTGATTACCAGCACTGCTGCTGCTCTACAAGTCTTCCCAAAGAGTAAGCACGACTTCTTCCATTTCCACACTGGTTAGGCAACAAGGTGATTGTAGGTGTCCTGATCTCTTAGTGAAGCTTTTCCTGTTTCTAGAGCTGGGAACATCATCTACAATCCTCATACAGTCATGGCAGAGAAAGCTTTCAACTTTGTGTTGTTTTTGCTGCTCTTATTTTATGTGGGGTAACTTGGGTTGCCTGAATTATTTTTACTATAACTACACCCATCTTGGGAGGAACAGAAATCCAGAGACAACAGAGACCTGCTGCTGCTGTGCTTGCTGGCAGGGTGTAATTACATCATAAGTTTCCTTTGCTCACAAAGCTGACTTAAGAAATTTCTGCCCTGATACCTCATTTTGAAGCCCCCTCAGTTGTCCTGATGCCACTGATTGTAGGGCTGGGCTATGCATTGATAATGCATTGATAAGGAGGTCAAGGTTAGCTTCTCCAGCCCTTTTCTGGAAGGATTATTTTTAACCTGTGTATTTTTGTTTGTTGCTGAACACACTGTATTGCACAACCCTCTGCAGAGGGTAGGAGGGCTCTGCAGAGGGATCTGGACAGGCTGGATCAATGGGCTGAGGTCAACTATTTTTGAGGTTTAATAAGGCCAAGTACTGGGTCCTGCACTTCGGCCACAACAACCCCATGCAACGCTACAGGCTTGAGGAGGAGTGGGTGGAGAGCTGCCCAGCGGAAAGGGACCTGGGGGTGCTGGTTGACAGCTGGCTGAACATGAGCCAGCAGTGTGCCCAGGTGGCCAAGATGGCCAACAGCATCCTGGCCTGTATCAGGAATAGTGTGGCCAGCAGGAGCAGGGAAGTGATTGTGCCCCTGTACTCGGCACTGGTGAGGCCGCAGCTTGAATCCTGTGTTCAGTTTTGGGCCCCTCACTACAAGAAGGACATTGAGGTGCTGGAGCATGTCCAGAGAAGGGCAACAAAGCTGGTGAGGGGTCTGGAGCACAAGCCTTATGGGGAGCGGCTGAGGGAACTGGGGTTGTTCAGTCTGGAGAAGAGGAGGCTGAGAGGAGACCTTATCGCTCTCTACAACTACCTGAAAGGGGGTTGTGGCGCGGTGGGTGTTGGTCTCTTCTCCCAACTAGTGATAGGATGAGAGGAAATGGCCTCAAGTTTTGCCAGGGGAGGTTCAGATTGGATATTAGGAAAAATTTCTTCACCGAGAGAATGGTCAAGCATTGGAACAGGCTGCCCAGGGAGGTGGTGGAGTCACCATCACTGGAAGTGTTCAAAAAACATGTGGATGTGGCGCTTCTTGACATGGTTTAGTGGGCATGGTGGTGTTGGGTTAACAGTTGGACTTGATGATCTCGAAGGTCCTTTCCAACCTTAATGATCGTGATTCTGTGAACTACTCCTTCAAAGGCAAGGGAGTTGACTCTGCTCCCATTCAGATGAGGGGGTGTTCAGTGCTTTCATGCTTCTTCAGATGCTAGTTGCTGGGCTGGCAGCCCCATTCAGAAATGCTGTGCCAGGGGCAGAAAGGGAGAATCCTGGTTGCCCATCCCTCAGCTGTGCTTTCCCCTGCTCAGGCACAAAGCTTGTCTCAGGCTATGACCTTATCCAATCTCCTCAGCTGCAGAATGACTGACCTAGCAGAGACCTGGCCAAGAAACCTGCCTATGGAAATTTGAAGCTTTTTGGCAATCAACCACAGCACTCATCCAACTTAGGATGTAGCTTTAGGGGTATGGTTCAACATGACCCGAGTTCATTGCTTTTGGACTCTTGATGCTTCCTTTACATGGAAGGATCAGTCCCACCTTCCTGGCATGCAGTGCTGCCTTACACCACTGTGGCTGTTTCCCTCCAGGAGCAGCTGCCCTTCCCAATTCCCGTACCCAGGTTTGTTGAAGTTCGTTCAGGGTCAGAGACAGTTACAATGTCTGAAACTCTTGTTATTACAGAGGCAGCCCCCAGCAAAGCCCTGATATCCCTCAGTTCAAAGTTTACTGTATGGCCTCCAAACTCCTGTGTGAAGAAACTGTGCTCTCAGCACCATCATCCATCTCCTTTTTGACATTGGTAGTCAGGCCAGGGCTTAATGGTTTGAAACACAACTCCTGTTCTCCAACATCAGCTCTTCAGGGCCTGTTAGAGCCCTCAATCCACGCATTGGAAAAGCATTGGCTTTCACTGCTTTTTTTCTTCCTCATCAGACACAAATTAATGACCTCCAAACAGTGCAGTGATACCGCCCTGAGCCCTCTACTCAGCTGAGCCACTGGCTCTCAGGTGCAGAGCGCATCTGATACGAACATTTTCGAGGTTCCTGGGGGGGTATCGTGTTTGCCAGGAGCCAGGTTCCGAGCTCTCCCTCCGCACCCTGGCTGAATTACCGCATTGATTAATAGTACAACTTGTGGTCCTCTTGCTCCTTGCAAATAGGAGCTCAAGCCCCTGCCATTTAACAGGAGTGGGAATATGCGAAAAGCTGAAATGTCAGTACATCACAGCGGCCATTAATCATGAAGCTGTGATTAAAAAAAAAAGGAAACAAGAAAAAGGAATTATCAGAAATATCAAGGAACCAATTTAATTGAGGTAAATACATGCGTGGTGGCTGCTTTTTAACTTTACCCACGTCTCAATTAGACAGGGTTGGAGTTCTCTTTGTTTCTGCTTTTGAAAAGTCTAAAACTCTGCAGGTTTGATCAATGGCGAGGGACAGAGAGGAAATGAGCAGGAGACGAAAGGGCTGAGTTTCCCTAGAAGCTGTCATGGTAATTTATGGCCCTGGCTGATAAAACTTTTAACTAGTCAAATATGAGCTAGGAAATAGTGAAACTGAAGCAAACCTTGGAGGAATAATCCCAACCAGAGAAGTCTTCTCCAAATATGAGCTAGGAAATAGTGAAACTGGAACGAGCCTTGGAGGAATGATCCCAACCAGAAAAGTCTTCTGGGACACACTACCTCGCATGAGCAGCTCCTTGCCTGGAATAATCACTCTTGCCTCCTGCTCATCACTTGAATTGCTGTGGACAGGTCTTGCTCTGGAAGACCCCAGCACTGTGATTGTATTTTTAGTCAGGTCTGCTTCAGCTGGTGACAGCAATCTCTCTGCTTGGGATATGTTGGCCAAGGTGGCTGGAGGGAGATGTGACCAGTCTCAGCAAGAGGAAGTTATAAGAAGAAGACAAGCACATGAGGTCACTTGGGGTTCTGCTTCTGGCCTGTCCTACAAAGTAAGTAGCAGTGATCTTCATCAGTAGCCCACTATGGGAAGCTTAGCTTCTGCAGGAAATGGCACTGGTATTTTGGTGCGTCTGTGTCTGTGGGGAAGAACCACTCTCCGACCTTTGAATCCATGCTCAACAAAAGAGTCAGCAAGATCTGGAGGAACTGTGCAGCTAGTGATATCTTTAAACCCTGTCAAATGCCACAGCTTTTCTCCCCAGGACAAAAAGTACCGGTGTCCTGCACCAATTCTAACCCACTCACTTCATTTTAGCTGTTTTCACATTTTTTTGGCTGGAAAACGTGTAGCACTGAACTATGTCTGACCTCTTTCTTTGAAGAGAATTTTGTGACAGTGGGGAGCAATAGATGTTTGCAGAACAAGATGACCACCAGTTGGACACCAAGAAGCAGCTTTCTGTACAGGGAGCCTGAAGCCAACTGTCAATTTGTTTTGAAGAAGAAATCTATGAGAGAAGACAGTTAATGGGGTCTCCTGGTCTGTTACCATTGACATTCACGTGGTCCTGTCTTTCATGCCAAATGCTGTGTCCCCCAGTGGCAGTAAGTCCATGGTGAGAGGACATCATTGCAAAGTATTGTCCAGTGTGTTTGCACTTTACACATCTCTCTAATGCATCAGAGACCTCAGACAAAGCCTCCTTTTTGTCTGGACGCTGCCTCCTACAAACTTCATGTCCTTTCACCCTTGCTGTGTTGGGAAACTCCCTTCTTCCCTTCTTTCGCTTTCAACATCCCAGACACCCGTACCTGACTTTCATGATGCTCCAAGGGAGAGGCAATCAGGTGAAAGCTGATTCCCCTTTGCCCACCTACTGATTTTCCCAGCAGTTTCAGGGTCCCACAGGGAACTGGGTAGGCAGGAGGTACCACAACCAGAGCAAAGGCACAAGGGTCAGAGAGGCTGTCCCTCCTCCACTCCTCAGAGCACCGCTGGGGGGACCTTGGGACATGTCAGCATTCAGCCACTGGCCTGGTGCAGGTCCCAGGGTTTCACTCAGCACAATGTCTTCAAGCCAGAAAGTTTCTCTGGAGCTTAGTGTGGGTCCAAGGGATGGGGCACTGCTGTCATTCTCTGTACCAATTTCTTTGGAGGATAAATGTATAGAGCAACTTGGGAGCCTTTGTGGATCTTGGTTGTAAAAACAAAATGCTTCCTAGCTGTGCTGGTCTCTCTGTGAGCAGTGAGAGGAGAGGCTGAATAGACACCCTGAAAGAAAAAGATGTTTTTTGTGGAGGTTGGCAGTTGTTAGGGAAAGCTGTTGCTGAGCAGTTGCTGTTCTCTGACTCTTGGCAGCTGCACTACCTCCTCCTCCTCCTTCAAGCCCAGAAGCTGCAACTATCACTTTGCACCCATAGGCATAGCGGAGGAGGTCAGAGGGGAGCACTGCCTGTGGCAGTGGCTACCTCCATGTAAGCTGGGTATGCACCAAAACCACAGGCATCCTCCCAGTTTTAACAGGGGAGGTGATCAGCCTTGCTGCCTGTGGCATTTGTCAGGGGTTAAAAAAGTAAAACTATCCCACTGCTCACAGTCCTGTTCATCTTCCAGCATGTTCTCTTTTCAGTTGGAAAAACACTGGCCTCCCTCCCCAAATTACCCAATGTTTGAGCAGACATTTGATCCAACACAGTTAATACATAAATCCTAGCATGACTGGCAGCTGCAGATGGGTGAACCAAGAAATTGCTTGACATGTTTGCTTACACTGCGTGTGAAACTGGTTGTCTTGTACAGGAAGGAGAACTCTAAATTATCAGTAATCCACTGGATCTCGGCAGTACTTGAAACAAATTTGAAAAGATTTGCTAAAACTCAGCGATATGCATGTGTATATACATACAGGTTTATACACATAAGTATATAGGATGTCACTGGAGGTGTTACCTGCATGGCGCCTATTTCTCTCACGAGCCTAGACCCGCGTTAATTCATGCACGTGTGACCACTTTGAGCATTCACATCCCTGAGAGCTATCCACAGGTATGAGCTGGTAGAGGACTTTTTCTCAAATGTGCCTGTCAAGGTCACATTTCCCTCCCTGCCCTCCTACTTTCCTCCATCCTCGAACCTGGGATTTCTCCTTCTCTCCCCCTTCCCTGGTACCTTGCTCAAAGCCTTGGAGGGCCCAGTGCTGTTCTGTGCTGTAGAGGAACATTTTGGACCTGATTCTCATTTACACTACAGCAGATTTTACAGCACTTTGGCAGTGGAAAGAAACCATGAGATGAATATAGATCATTCCAGTTTAAAGCTCCTTTATATTATATAAAGGAACACCATGAAAATGGAAATTGGGTCCCCTATTTTTAAAGCCTGTTAGCAGGTGTCTATAAAACAGGGAGAGATACTTTTATTGCCGGGGCAATGGGAAATTACATCCTTCCCTGCATTCCTCTTGGTTGTGCTGTGGGCCAGGTAAGGAGCAAAATGCCCCAAAAGGGACCTCTGAGTGGCAAATTGCAGGGCAAGCCTGGGTGCTGCCTACCTGTCAGAGGATGGGATCCGTGTGTAGGGGGATGTTATTGGGCTCAGTCCCGATGGGAAAGGCAGGTAGTAGTAGCCGTGATTTGCACCCAATATCTGCCGGCCATTCGACGTGGGCAAGGATGGGCCAGGCCAGGGGAAGAGCTGACTGACTGCTATCACTCATCATGTCTTGGCTTTTCCGATCGCCCCCGTCCCCGCTTCCCATCCCTGCCGACTACCATGCAGCACGTGGTGCCAGCGGCTGCCCAGAAGGGAGGCATCTCCACCAAGCATCCCCCTCACTGGCAGCGATCCCCAGGCGTTAGCATACGGATGCTCTGCGGCGCGGTGGTGGCAGGCTGTGGAGTCGGCTCTGCTCTACAGGACGTGCCCCCTTCACTTTGCCTCGCTGTCCTGTCTCTCTCTCCCTCTGAAATAGGATTTCTGCTGTCCCTGCTTGTTCAGTGGCCTTTGCTGACTGTCCTCTGGATTTTATCAACCCAAGCACTGAAGCGAACCCGAGAAAGCTGCACGGCAGCGGGGGCTATCTGACTGCCTCGTGGCTCCCTGCAGAGATTTATTTTGTTCTTAATTTCTCTGGTAGTGGGGAGCACTGGGCTTGGAGACTGGTTTCTTGCAGCTCCTCAGTGGAGGATTTAGGGTAAAATGCAAGGGAAGAGGTCTCCATCCATCTCCATCCAGCGCTGCTCCCAGTGGCTGGCGTGGGTCTGCATACATGGGGCTTGCTCAGGGACCGGAGGGTAATTCATGCAGCCCATGAACCGAGAGAGCTGAAAGAGGATGTGACAAGTGGACAGAGATGCAGAGGATGGGAAACTGCTCACCTGAACAAAGCCAATAATCTGTTTCCTAAATATGCGGGTGCCGTCATGGGCGAGGAGCAGGGAGAGGTAATTTAAACCATTCAATGACATTGCTGGGCCTTCACTTAAGGGGAGGAAAAGAGTGAGCTTTCTGGTACTGAGAACTCTGTGAAGCCCCTCCAGCATGTGAGAAGGTGGTGAAGCAAAGCAAAATACAGCTGGAAATGTGATAGGAGATCAACCATGTGGCAATGCCATGATATTTCTAGATGGCTTGATTTTACCTGCAATACCATACTCAGGTCTGGAGATCTGCCCAGAAATGGTGTAGGAGAAGTAAAAGGAACTTGCAACCAGACAGAAAAGACTTGGGAAGGGGGTGGAAAATACTGGATCTTTTTATAAAACAGAGGAGATGAGATAAATAACAAGGCCCATGGTAGACGAGAGTAAAACAATAGATGGGTTAGAGAAGGTATACTGGATGCTCCTAATTACTTTATTTCTGAGAGATGAGTCATTATGTTGAAAAACTGCACGTAAAAAGCTAGAAAATTATTTTTATGTAATACATAGCTCCAGGTCTGTGGAACTCCCTGCTGTGGGAAATTAATGTGTCCAAAAACCAGAATGGGACCAAAAAAAAAATTATGCATGAATATGGATAGTGGAAATAGCCTTAATTTTATAAGATGGACAATCAATCCCCGTGCTTCATGGCAGAAGCCAGTTTCTATGAGACGGGTGGTAGAGGAAGTTTCCCCAAGGGATACATGGTTTTGTAAATTTACGTTGCAGAGTTTTTTTCATTGTTCTCTGGAAGCCTCGGTAAGAGCATGACCACAGAACCAGTTCAAAGTCCTGCTCACTCCCATGTTTCAAGCCAGAGGCCCACACATGAGAGTCTCCAGAGCCCACGGTGACAGATCTGGAGAACGGTAGCTTTTCCTTCTCTCCTTCCTCTGGATTTCCTCCTTCCCAGCTGGACAGGGGACTCTGCGCACACTGGCTGTGCAAGCAGAAGAAGGTGTCTCCCAGCCATGATGATGAATAGCCATAACGTGCAAACACTTCGGCAACTCCAAGCCCATCCCTCTACCATTAACAAGGTAGTTACGCATCACCTAGGACATGACTGGCGGGCAGCGCAAAGAGGGATTAGGCCTGGGTAATGTAACATTTATTCCAAGGTTTTGAACTTGTGCAGCCCCTGTGGGGGCTACCGAAGGGGAGTCTGGTGCCCTTTCTGTTACGCTGAGGCTGTCAAGAGGCCACTCAAGCGTTGTAGTCAAGTTTATTGGAAAATCAGTGGAGGAAATCAGCTCGCGGGTCGTCTTTTAAAGGCGGATGAGCCTCATTCTGCTTCTCCCCCTTCCACTGCTGCAAATGGAAACTGCCAGCAAGGCTCCATTTCCCAGTCCTGCTGCTGACTTGCAAGCAAGCCCGTCCTCGTGTCCTCCCCTCGGGCTCCCCGCCTGTGGAGCAGAGATATTTCCTTACTGGTGAGCGCAGTTCCCCGAGCGAAAAAAGCTGTCGAGCCACAGCGCTCCTGCCCCCGATTCTGGGCGAGCAGGCAGGTGGCCGCTGGCCAGAAAACTTGCAGAGCCCATTTGAAATGCCCCAGCCCCGGAGCCGGACTGGCTGGAGGCTGAGATCCTCGCAGCTCTCGGCTGGAGATTAGAGGAGCCGAACTGCCGCAAAAGCCAGGACGGGTGTTTAGCACAGTGCCTCCAAAACCTCTAGGGCTTCTTCTGGGAACAGCTGCATGGGCAGACCCGCTGGGTGCGCAGCACCCACGTGGATGGCGCAGCATTCGGGGCTGGGGGACACGTCGCTGGCTGGGGTCCGACAGCCCTGCCCTGAGCTGGAGAGGGACCAAAGGCAGCAGCCGTGGCTCTCCCCTCCTCCTGCGACAGCGCAGCGTTACCGCTCGGACGGAGTTGCTACTGATGTCCACCCCCCAGCACCGAGGGGGCAAGCGGGGCTAGCGGGGGGCTGCCCTCCTGCGAGGGGCCAAGGTGAGCGGCAAGCAGGCATGTATGCGCCGTGCCTGGCCTGACCGGGGGTACTGCGGAGCGGTGCGCAGTTATTATTCCATCACCTGCGTGGCTCCAGCTCGGTGGCTCATTAGCAGGTAGGATATATTAGTAACTGTCAAGCAATTGGAGAGTTACCTTGTTGGGTGAATGGATGAAAACACATTAACTCCCACAAAAGGGGGAGAGGCGGTGATTAGCTGGTGAGATGACAATATGAAATGTCAGAGGCACAGACAGTAAGCACAACTGTTCATTATTATATTAACAGCTTTAATTTTCTGCCTTTAAACACCAGTTTTCTGTCAGTTCAATTAGATTGTGTGTGTGTGTTTAATTTAGATCAATATACTGCTGCGTCTGGAGTTTTCCTCACACATCCTCTGCGAGGCAAGATGCAGACCAGCCAGCAGGAGCACCTTTTGGTATTGTCCTTGAGGGGAAAAGCAGTTTGTGAAGAGGGTATTTAGGTGATGCATGTCCCCACACTAAGTGAGTGTAACCTGCAGTGATTTGTGAAATTCCCACAAGGTGGGGTGGGGAAGAGGTGACGGCACAGGAAGGTCTTGAAGAGGCAGACGGAGTAAACAGCATGTTGTAATATTTTTAGTGAAATATCTCATAGACCACAGAAAATAGAGAAAGAGGGGGAGGGAAAGAGAGTCTCACACCAGGAATGACTGAAGGCCTGATTCTGTTTGGGGTGACACCGCTCTAAATCTGAAGTTGCTCAGATGATGTTAATGCTGCCTTGATGCCTGTAAAAGTGAGATCAGGATTTGGGCCGGATGCTCAGTGCCAGCGAACAGCACATCTAGGAATGGGATTTCCCTGGTTTCTCCTGTACAAGCAAGTAACAGCACATTTACCTGCTAGGCAAGAGGAAGGGAAGTCTAAGAGAGCACAGGGCTTCCTGCACTGATTTCAGCCTAGGTTTGCTCAATGTCAAGGGATTTTCACTTTGCCTGGTGCCAAGTCCCTGCATTTCTCTCACGCTCATCCTTCCTGCTCTGCAGACACAAGGGTGCCCTTTCTGCTTACCGGGGCAGGATGATACACAGCTTTCACCAGTATTTAAACCTTGTTGAGTGCTCATGACAGGGCAGCACTAAAACAGACTTCTGTGCACTTTCCGCCCTCTTTCAGCTTCGGCCCAGGATTTCTGTACCTAGTTGCTCTGCACATTACTTAGGGTATTTTTCTCCTGCTGAAGTCAATGGGCTAATACAGTGTGACTCAAGAAGCTTTATTTTTAGTAGCTAGTCACATTCTTTTGCTTTATTGCCCTGTATAGCTCTGATCTCCACAAGATCTTCCCTCATCCTGCTGATACTCCTGGATCATCAAGTTTTCTCCATGAGCTCAAACGTTTTTACATTGGCTTCTCATCTCCTTTAGTCCTGGCCCGTGAAAGCCCTGCTACTTCATCCTTATCTACTGGACAGGGAAAAAGCTTTCTGCTGTGGTGGAGGTCTGATCTCCAGGCCCTCCATTTCTGACCCAGTCTGCTCTCCCCACCCTGGAAAGGGATGAACCTCTGACAAGGGGCTCCTTTCCCCTCCTTCCTGATCCTATTAGAGGAGGCTTCCAGGTGTAAGAGGAGATGGTGTCCCACCAGCCATGCAACTCCAAGAAGTCCAGCATGAGAAAAAACAAACAAGGGATCCCAGACCAGGGGAGGTGGGAGGAGGTCACCCACTAACCTTGCCAGGAAACATGAGCAACACTGCTGCAGCACCCTCCCCGGCACATAGCACATACCAAGGGGATGCCAGAAAGTCTTTGCCAGCCATGGGGGTGTGCAGAAACAACAGTGCTGGGGCTGGCACTCACTCAACAGCTCAAGGCAAATGTGGCAAGGATTGCAAGCAGGAGCCCCAGCACTTGAGACTGAGTACCAAAACCTGAATGCTGGGCCTCAGATGAAAGCCTGGGGTCCCTAGAAATTTAATAGCCATCATGCAGTACGGAGCACAGGAATTGTCATGTTAGATTAAACAAATGGTTTGCCTGCCTCAGAGCTAGACTCCCCAACAGTGGTCAGCAGCACAGATTCAGCCTGCAGAAATGGCCAAAACAAAGTGCTGAGCCAGGATCCAGAGTTGGGCAGTGATCTGATTTTCAGTTTCTGAATATTTGGTTGATATTCTGATGTCATATACAATCTAAAAAGCTCTTCCTTATTCCCACCTCTAGGACCTACCACCCCTCCTCCTCCGTTTCCCAGAGATATCAGAAATTATAAGGAAAAATCAGCACCTGAAGGCTTGATCAGAAGGAAGAGCCGAGTGGCTGGTAGCACTCTCTGCCCAGGGAGTGGTGTTTGGTGCCAGCTTTTGGCAATCTGACTCACAGTGGAGCTGACTTTCCTTACTATCTGGTTTAGGGAAATGTATATGCAGAGTTTAATGTCCCATCTCTTTTCCCTATAACACACAAGGTCATAGGTAAGAAATCTCCCTAGATATTTAGGCATCCCTCCCACCCTGCTCTGAAGCTCTGGCTGGACAGTAATTCCTACAGCACGCTGCTGTCCGTGTTTCTTCGATGGTGGGCTCCTTCCTTCCCTTTCAAAGTTAACAAAGTGCCTGAGCCTGCACAAGTGTTAGCTTCCCATCCGGAGCATAACCCTTCCTGCTTTCCAGGCTGGAGCATAAACATTACAAATGAAATCTCCAATGGGTAAAGAATGAACAATCACTGTCTTAATTTTTTTTTAAAGGCACTTTAGGGCTTTTATCAGCAAAGCATCGTGTCCATTAAGAAACAAATTAAGTCGTTCTGCAGGCAAGCTAAGTGCTGTTCCCATGCCAGAATTAATACTGCTTCTTTCCGCCGGGGATGTTTAAGGGTCCCTCCCCCATGCCCTGGGATTACAGCTACTTTGAGTTCATAGAGGGAGGATTAATCAGTGGAGCTCCTTTGCAGAGCTCCCGAAATAGAAATCACAAATCAGGGAGACTGGGAAGGAGCCCGGGAAGTGACTACGTTGCACTTTGTTTGGCGTCTGTGCAGGGAAGACGACTGCGGCGACTTAGAGGAGCTCACCTGATGCGGGTTGCAGCTAGTTCCTTTGGAAGGAGACCTGGAGTTTGGGGCGGTGGAATGGCAGGGCAGGGAGGGCAGAGGGACAGCTGTGAACTTCAGCAGCTAAACAAGGAGCCTTGATAGAGCTGTGTGTAGGAGATAGAAGTAGCCGTTGAAACCACCACATTGTTTTCTGCCGTCAGGAGTGGAGAACCTAATGCTGGTGTGAGACCAGAAGCTGTAACTTCCACTTTTGTTTGGGGCTTTCTTGACACGGTGCCCCAAATCAAACTTTTCTAGATTCCTTTTCTTCACACCCATAGATGCTGATTCTCAGCCTGTCCCACTAAGCGTAAGACCAGAGTGTAAGATGGTCTGCCTTGTTCTACACTTGGACCCGTTTAACTTTGTCAGAAGGGTTTCGGTATTTCCTCCCCAGTCCATGCCCTCGTGATGTTGCAGCTGTCCAGATGTAATACAGGTGTGCAGAGAAGGAAGTATTAACACAGTTAATTTTCATGTAAGCGGTACCATTATAAGTCCCTTTATACCAGTTAAAGTGTGGCTGTAGAGGAGGAGGGAATACTACTTTAATTACATTGGCTTTGAAGCTAATATAGTTAAGTCAGTATGAAAAATTATGCGTAGACTATCCCTAAGGGTCTAAATTGAAACAATCCCTATTGAAGAAAAAGTGTAATAGAGAAAACCATTGACAAAATGGTGTAAAAAAGGATAAACCTTCTCCCACTCAGTACATTTTGCCCAGCGAAAGCTGTTGTATGTGGCTATGCTGTGGGGCTGAATGTCCCTCATAGCTTAGCTGAAGGGAAAACAGCTTGACAGAGGCTATCGTGGAACTTTATTTTGGTTCCCCTGGGGTATTACTTAGAGCAGGATGAGGTGATAGCCTGACCCCTAAAACAAAAGGTGCCCCACCACTTTACAAAGATGCCTGAGGTTGCTAATTGGGACACATGACACTGTCAAGAAAGTCAAACAATTGCTGCTCATGATCTTTACCTGACCAGCACTTGCCCCATCAGAGCATTGGAGGAGTTTTACATTAGCTGTTGGGTTTCTCCACAGACTTGTGAACTTCTCTCAGAAAATCAGATCCAAAAGATATCCCAAAATGATTCTTAGTCCTTGTTTTTTCAATGCAAAGTAGAAAAAAATAAAAATGGCGGGAACTGCCCTCAATTTCTAACAGTCTCAACTCCTTATATCACCAGACGCATTAATGCCCACCTTGTCTGGGGCAAGAAGGTGTGTTTGAAATGCCTCCCTTCCCCCAGGGTGGTTTATGCACAGAACCAAAACACCCCCAGGCATGTGTCAATGGTCAGGCACGATTCCGCCCGGGGCCTAAGTGCAGGAGAGAGCAGATGCTCTTCTGAGCTTTGGCTGTCAGGGGCCTGCAGATATCCTGATGCGCTCTGCCAGCTGCGTGACCCACATCCGTCCGGCCGAACGGGTCGACACGGAAAGCTGCAGCAGTCCCTGCCACCTCCCCTTGCCTGCAAACTGCGGTGGAGTCTCGCTGGCAAAATCTTCGGCTGTGCGTGGGGAAAGATGGCCTCTTCCTCCTCCCCTGTACCTCAACCATTTACAGCAGGTACTGAGTCACGGGCACATGTGATCCCACATACAGACTCTTTTGCGCAAAACTCACGGCACAAATACAGAAGCTTCATTATTTTCTCTGCACTGCCTCTCTCTTAGGCAGGTGACTTATTTTTAAACCGTGCACATTCGGGCTGGTACCTTCTGCGCCTCGCTCCAGGGAGGCCCGAGTGTACCGTGCCTCAGAGCTGCCGTGCTTTTGACAATGTTTTACTTGCTGCGAGGGATGTTCTTCTGCCAGAGGAGCTTCAGAAAATGCTTCCCCCCATCTCCAAGGCAGTCAAATATGCGGACAGGAGGGGAGGGCTTGCTTTCCAGCCTGCATATGAAGATATTAATCAGGGGGCTGGTCCCCTGCTGCCAGGCCCACATGACCATCCTCTTACACTGCTTTTCAATCTGTTAGACAGCTGTCATCCAACCCAGACCCCAAATATCCATCTTACTTCTGAGGTGTCATCCTTGAAACAGCCTGTCATGCTGCCTTGGACACTAAGGAAAACAACCTCCCATCGCAAGTCCAGACCCCAAACTCTCCCACCCCAGCAAGCCAGCACCAGTGTTTGACCTTTGAAGATTTTCTGCCTTTCTGCTTTGCAGTGGGGACTTGGAGGAAGGGGTGAGAAGGCAAAGGGGGGGCAGAGGAGTGGCACTGGAGCTCAGCTCAACCGGCTGCTCTGCGGAGCTGCTTTTATTTAGGAGCTCTGAAGTATGGTTTTTAGTATGTCCTGCGTTCATTGGTGGGGGAACATCCACCTGCCTTTGTAAATAGCTGGAGTAACAGCAAATTTTTTTTTTTTTCCTGCTGTCTGAGAATAGGAAAAAATCTTGATTTGATGTTCACTTCTTAAAAGGGTGGTGTCAGGGGAGGGCCCTTATGGAAGCCAAATGTGGAAAATACTAATTTTTGCATGGGAATCTCAGCTCCAACATCAAATCGTACAGACAGGAGGAAAGACGGGTGGCTCATACAGCAAGGAAGAGAGAGAGAGGGGAGAGAGGAGGTGAATGTTGTACAGCTAATGATTATGAGCAGACAGACCACCAAGATCCCCATGATCTCCACTTGAACACCTTGGGACACTGTACGCAAAAAGGAGCCGATTGCGCAGAGAGGAGAAAGCAGCACCTCTGAAACACACAGCCCCAACCCGAGAGCGTGGGCAGCGTGCGTCCCGATGGCTGGCACTGCCTGGAGATGAATAGCCATAGAGAATATTGCTGTCATACTGTGGGGAGACCAAGCTGGGGACTGTCCAGCTCTTTCCAGAGCTCTCTCCAAACCTTATCACAGAACCAGCCTCTAAACCAGCCTGGCTATTTTGAATATTGCATTGCAGGTGGGGGCTTGGAAACACTTCCCATTTCTGGCTCTGCCTCCTGATGAGTTTGTTGCCTCTTCTTCCTCCTCCACTCCTTCCCTGTGTCCCCCTTTGCAGTGCTGTGGGGAGCTGCTGTGAGTGGAAAGCTTTTGAAAGCTCCTGGGTGTTGCAATTCCCACCTACTGGAGAAGAGAGGGAAATCCCAACAGAGAAACATTTCTGAGGCCAAGGGAAACAGCGTCTTCTCGTCAGCTCCCCACACTCGGCGGTGATGCATACCTGGGAGCATGAGGCATGTTTATTACCCACTATATGCGCAATCTGGGAGATTTTTTTGTGCCACAGCAAAAAGTGGGGTCAGGCCCAAGAGAATGGGAGCTGCGATCTATGGATGCATGCCCAGCTGCTGGGATTAGAGGTGCCTTGTCCTCAGCAACTTTAAGCAGAGAGTTCAAAAGGAGAGACACGTGAGACACTAAAGCAGTCGCCCTCCAGAGCAACTGGCTTCAATTTGGCTGCCCCTGCAGGGAGTTTAAGGAGTCTCCTACCCAAATGTGCCAGGAGTTGGCTTGACCCTTGATTGGAATGGACTGGCGGTAACAAAAAGACTATTTTAAATTTTGTAATGCTATAAATATACAAGATGCTATGCTATTTAAATATGCAGTGGAAGTTTTAGAGTTTGAAACAAAGGTTTCCAGGTAAAAATGCCTGTTGGTACAAGTGCTGATCCTCATGGTTTAGAGCGAGCGCAGCATGGGTTGTGCTTGATGGCTTCCCAGGAGAGAAGGTTGTGCTTCAGAAGTAATATCAGTGATTTTGAATTGAGCATTTGTTGGAAGAGCAGCTGTACTTCAAACTAAGGTTGGAAAGATGCAACACAGCAGTTGCAGGCTTGTGAAAGCAGTGTAGGCAAATACAGCTTCAAGCAAGGTTTGTAGCCCTGAGTTCTGGCCTGCTGGTGGTGGTGGCCCCACTGGGGGTCTGAGTAGCCCAGGCAGCCAGATCAGCTCCCACAGTCTTGCACAACCTTGGCTAACTTAACGGGACCTCATCAGCTCACTTTGCTGCTGTATTGCTTGTTGCCATTTCAAGATCACCAATGACTGTGTTAAATAACATGATCCCTTGGTACTAAACCTTATTGTACCTATCTCACTAATGGTGTTTTACCATAATGAAAATTGGCCATTTATTCCTCTTGATTTTCTTTTGCTTTGCAACCTCGCTGTAGTTTATGATGTTGTTTTGCCTCTGGCTACTTAATTTATGCAATCCTGTCGTAAGAAAGACTTTGTCAAAAGTTCTGTAGGAATCCAATAGCCTGTAGCAACCAATTCTCCATTGCCTTTTTATCCAAAGAGGTCCAACAGACCAATGGCACATGATTTTCCTGTGTTGAAAATTTGCTTGTTAAACCTTAACGTATCTCAATCAGTGGTGCTGTAATTATGTTTTAAATTTTCATTACAAAACTTGTTTATGAGAGTAAGATGTATTGATTTGTATTTCCTGGAATGAGTAACCCTAGTGTTTCTGAAAATGGTAGACTTGATGTTTGCTATCTTCCAGCTAACTAATTTTATTGAGAGTGATTATGTATTTTCCTTCAAAGTTTCTTTCTTAGGTGCCTTCAGGAGTTTTTTATCTTGGGCCATCAGAGACTGGTGATTTACAACTCTTTAATGTAATGCATTTATTCTAGCATCTTTTCTGTTGATACATCAATTCCTGACAGTGTCTCTCATCTTTATGTGCAGGTTGTTAGCCTCACCTATAATTAAGGTTGTCCAGCATTTCCCATCATAAGATCTTATTTTTAGTTATGTAAGACCTTTTCTGGGCAGAGATTTTTCACGGTTACTCAGTCTTCCTTTTTGGGGTACATGTGCTTGTGACTGTTTCATCCAAAATGATGTAGCAGTTTTCAAGAATGAAGCTGAAAAAAAAATATGCCTTTGTCCATGTTAAAAAATAAAGGTGACCTTTTTCTTTAAATGTTCTGTATCCAGCATGCTGTGGAAATAGGACTTGAAATTGAACACTTGGGTAGCCTCTGAGTTGGGAATGTGCCCTTTGTTTCTTCATGAACCTGCCCCAAATCTGGCCTCCAAAAACTGCAGTTTGCACATGCCTACCAGAAATTATTTTGATTGTAGAAGCAATGTTCCACCAAAAGTCCATCTCGTCTGTCCTTGGCATGTTTGATGCCCCAGGCTATGCAGAATTTGCTGTACAAGGGCTGTAGTCATGCGGAACCAGCTTTCAGCTTGATGTCGTCCATCAGGTTCCTGGAATATGTAGAGGACTGCTTCCTCATACAAATGTTAGATGTGCCAGCCAGGAATGAGGCACTGCTGGAGTTGCTACTCACAAACCAAAACCTGCTTTGTAATATCTCAGTCAATGGTAGCTTTGGCTGCAGTGATCACAATATTGTGGAGTCTGGGATCCTGCTGAGCATGCTGAGAGTTGTTACTAAGACAAAGGTTTTAGATTTTAGAAGAGCAAACTTCAGCTTGCTCAGAGCTCAGTTGGGAGAGATTCCATGGGAAGCTTCCATGGAGGATAAAGGAGCTAACAAGTGCTGGGAGTTTTTCAAGAATGCTCTCCTGGAAGCACAGAAACAGTTCATCCCCTTTAAAGGTAAGGGAAGGAGGCAGAGCAAGAGACCCCCATGGCTTAACTGCGTGCTTCTGAGACTGCTTAAAACCAAAAGAGAAGTGTACCAGAGATGGAAATGTGGACGAACACCCATTGAGGACTACAAGGTCATTGCCAGGGCCTGCAGAGATGCAGTTAGAAAAATAAAAGCTCAGCTCAAATAATTGAAATTGGCCAGAGATCTCAAAAACTACAGGAAAGGGTTCTTCAGGTAAGTAAACAACAAGCAGAAACAGAAGCAAAATATTGGCCTGCTGTTAAACAGGAGAGGTGAATTAGTCACCAACAACACCGAAAAGGCAGAGGTTCTCAGCACTTTCTTCACCTATGTCTTTACCAGCATGCTTGGGCCCCAGGCCTTGGGAAAAAAAGTCAAGGTCAATGCAAACACAGACCCACCGTCAGTGAAGGAAGAGTTGGTATGTGAACTATTACAGCTTGACCCTTACAAATCAATGGGCCCTGACAATATCCACGCGAGCACGTTAAGAGAGCTGGCTGATGTCATTGCAAGGCCACTCCCCATAATCTTTGAGAAGTTGTGGAGGTCAAGGGACGTCCCAGAATACTGGAACAAGGCTAATGTCACCCCCATCTACAAGAAGGGCCTAAAGGAGCATCCAGGACATTATAGGCCCATCAGTCTTACTTCAATCCCCGTGAAAGTTATGGAATGAATCCCCCTGGGGGCTACCAAAATTCAAATGAAACATGTGATTGGGAAAAGCCAGCACAGATTCACCAAGGGCAACTTAGCATACTTGACAAACCTGATTGCCTTCTACAAGAAAGTAGCCTGCTCGGCTGACGTGGTGGACATTGTCTACCTGTATTTTCCCATGGCTTTTGGTATAGTTTCCCACAACCTCCTCCTAGAGAAATGGATGCATTATGATCTGGACAAGTGGTCTGTGTGGTGGATGGGGAACTGGCTGACAGGCTGCACCCAGAGGGTGGTGGTAAATAACTGCTTTTCAAACTGGCAACCTGTTACACGTGGGGTCCCCCAGGGACTGGTATTGGGCCCAGCTCTGTTTAATATCTTTGTAAGTGATCTGGAGGATAGTATCAAGTGTACCCTGATGATACCAAACCGAGTGGGGAAGTGGACACTTGGAAGGGAGAGCCACCCTGCAGGAAGTCCTGGATAGGCTGGAAGAGTGGGCTAACAAGAACCTCATGAAGTTCAACAAAGACAAAGTGTAAGGTCTTGCACCTGGGAAAACATAATCCAGGAGTGCAGCACACGCTGGGATCTACCCGGCTGGGGAGCAGCTCTGTGTAAAAGGACCTGGGGGTCCTGGTGGACAACAAGCTCAATATGAGTGAGCTGTGTGCTGCTGCGGCAAAGCAAGCCAACAGGATGCTGGGTTGCATCAACAAGGGCATCACCAGCAGAGATAAAGAAGTCATTATCCCACTCAGCGCTTGTCAGGCCACACCTGGAATACTGTGTTCAGTTTTGGTCCCTGCTATGCAAAAAAGATGTAGACAGGCTGGAGAGGGTCCAGAAAAGGGCCACAGAGATGATCAAAGACTGGGAAGCCTGCCCATATGAAGAAAGGCTGAGAGAACTGGGTTTGTTCAGCCTTGAGAAAAGAAGGCTTAGGGGAGACCTTATCACCACATTCCAGTATTTAAAGGGTGGCTACAAAGAAGATGAAGATTCCCTTTTTACAAAGAGTTACATGGAAAAGATGACGGGTAATGGGTACAAGTTACTCCTGGGGAGATTCCGATAGGACAGAAGAGGAAAATTTTTTACAATGAGAACAATGAACCATTGGAATAAACTCCCAAGGGAAGTGGTGGATTCCCCAACATTGGACACTTTTAAGATTCGGCTGGACAGGGAGCTGGGCCACCTTGTCTAGTCTGTGCTTTTGCCAAGAAAGGTTGGACCACATGATCCCTGAGGTCCCTTCCAACCTGGTATTCTATGATTCAGTGCCTGTGGAGGGAGCAGATTTGCACAGGAGCCTGGTAACAGTTGGAGTTTCTTCTGGGAGCTGGTAAGGGCAAGAGAGAAAGGGAAACTGGGCTGGGATCTGAAGAAGGGTGAAAGACTGAGACACAATGAGCAAAGAGACTGGACCGGGAAAATGGTCTGGGTGAGGGAAGCAGGATCAGGGAGTCAGGCTGGGACTGGGATTGTGGAGACGGAAACTGTGTCTAGGTGATGGTGTGATCTCCCCCTCCTGGCCACCAGTGTGCCATTCATCTTGCTCAGATTTGTAGACTATGTTTACAGTCAGTGGCACTCATAGGGAACAATTCAGCAGACCTATATTAAGTATCTGCTTAGGATGAGTTATGCCCCAAGACTGCTGCGTTTTCTCTGCCTTGATTACAAAAGGCTCATCAGATGATTAGCTCAGGTGGACAGCTCTGCATTTGAACAGATGGGGCCCAGGCTCACAGCCTGCGGGACAGCTGCTGAATCCTCTGGGTTTTTTAAGCCTTTGGAGGCTGATGAGAACCGGGGATCTGCCTGTGTTGCAGAGCCCTGGGCCCACACTGGCATGCAAACACTCTTCAGGGCATCTCCCCATGTTACAGTCCAACCTAAATAGCCCCTGGATGCAGTGCTAACTACTTGGTCCTTCCATGCATCTCTTCCCTTGGGATTGCCTGGGGCTGGCTGGGTGAGGGTCTTGTGGGAGGCTGGTCCTCAGTTGGATGAGCTTGGGTGGGTGGGGAGATAATGGTGGGACCTTGCAGGGACACCAGCAACCCTTGGATGTGGGTTGAGGAGGGTGTAGGGGAGCTGAGACTAATGGGACAGGGTGTCTTGGAGGGCACTGATGGGAAGGAGCAGCAAGACCTGGTGTTGAGTCTGAGGAGAGGATCTGGCATGGGACACCAGCCAGGGAAGGGAGTATGACTGGGAGCACAGGGACCAAGAAAGGAGAAAGGGGTACAGGAGATGAGGAACATGACTGTGCAGGCAGCAGAGCAAACACCAAGGAAAAAGGAAATACTGAAAAGCTATTTATTAAGCTAGCACTGCCTACACTGTGCGGTGAATAAAACAGGGCCCTGCAGGGAAAACACTGTGTAGCCAGATAGTTAACGCATAAGGGAGCAAACTAATGGTTGCCTGAAGATTCCTGCCTTTTCCTAATTTTTCAGTGCTTGACTTTGTACTGTCATTTTAATAAGTTTTGTTATGTGTCAGATGTATGTACTCTGCTATAATGTTTCTGCAGTGAGTGATGTGCGTCCTCATTTTCACGCTGTTGCATCTCACAATGTTTCTGTGTTTAATGCTTGGTTGAAAAAGTAACCTACCCCTCCAGCCCTTTGCTCATGTCCTACCAGCAGGTATGAGCTTGAAGGAAAATGCAAACCTCTGATCCTCCTGCCTAGAGGATCAGGAACATCCACTGAATTGCACTGTCACTTAATGCCTTACCCTGGTTGCAGATGCTCACGTGATTTACAGAGCACACACTAGAGCAATAAAACACAGGCAAGGAAATCAAAGGCATATTTCTGCTTTGTTTTTGCATTACCAGTTGTGTTTAATGCAGTGCACTTAAAATGCCTCTAGAATACATTAGAGTGTTTTTGATGGTAAATTTAACTGCCAAACTATTGCCTGCCTCACTGGGATCCCTTCTCATCTTCGCATCCATATACTCCTTGTCTTACTTCACCACTAATCAGAGAAGGGCGAAATGTGCCACCAGCCTAGCGAGAGCAAAGCCTGAAGAGTTTGGAGTTGTTCCTGGATTGTTCAATATCACCCAGGAGACGAGGCTCTTGCCTGTGCAACGAACATCGCCAGGTTAACGCAGAAGGACCGACACTGACCTACTATTTTCTTCTTTTGGCAAACCTCTCTGAATCACACGGCGCAGAAGTCTGGGTTCATCTGGTGATTTGAGAACTAGCTGCCCTGATACCAAGCAAGTCTGGACAGAAATAGAGATAAGAGACTGTCAATATCTGCTCTTCCCTTCATGCACACAGGAAGCCTGTGATGAATGCTTTAGATTCATATAACTATTGCCCAGGGGCCACCATTTTAAGGGAAGCACCAAGGCTGGGGCTTAACCCCCAGTACAGATTTTGCTGGAAATAAGCCTGTCCAAAAAATACCACAGACCAATAAAAATATTGCACAGCAATTCATTAGAAAAAAAATCCAAACCAAACCAATGAAAGAAACATTCTTAAAAACAAGGAAAAATCCCCTTTGGGGGTTTGCAACACAAATGTTACTCTGTTAGTGCCCAAAATTCAGAGTAAACCTGACTAGAAACTGAAGTGAAAGATAGATGTCTGTTTTCATTGTCCATCAGAGAGAAATGCCAAGGAATAAGCAAACAGCAGAAAGTGAAAAGCAAATTGGATTCTGAAAAGCCTTGCAAGGATAAGCGTTTGAGGTATCCTCTATAAATCAGAGTATGCAACGTTTAGCACGCCAGCATCCATTCAGGTTAATTAGACTAAAGTCCTTTGCCATCAGCTGTGTGAATAACCAAAAATCACAACAGATGAGTGAGTGGTACCCCCAATGTCACAGGAGAAAAATGCAAATGTGGATGCAATGGGACTGGTAGGATTTGCACCTTCACAGATAATAAAGATGACATTTGCATGCACTGATCAACTGATTGTGGAGAAAGTGTTTCTCACCTGCACAGTGCTCCCGGGAGTGCCAGAGACCAAACTCTCCTGCATAAACAAGCTGTCAGGCTGTACTGGGCACTTTTAGTCCATGCTACATTAGCAGGTGCGTTAAGATTTGCAAACAAAAACTCTTCTACCTGGGTTTAAAACAGATCTGTGAGTGACAGAGAGGGCCTGTCTATGGTAATGCAGAGAGAACGGTGTAATTCGGTGCCTCTCTGAGCGCCAGACAGAGCTGAGCTGTGGCAGGGCTGGATACCAAGTCTTGAGCGTGGTGACTAAGCCGGACTGTACGGAGATCTGAGGTGGCAGGCTGGGTCTACCAAAAGAGAGGGGCATGTTACATGGAAGTTACTTAACCTAAGGAACTTCAGGAGCAATTCTGTTATAGCTAGCAATGAGGAATGGAGTAAAATTTAAAGAATAAAGTGTCTTCATGCAGTAAACAGAGTTTTAATCATCATGGAAGTGAGGTGGACAAAAGGACTGGATAGCTTAAGGAAATGGTCTGAACTGAGTCAAGCTCAGCAGTGATTAAAAGCTGCTACCACTTCATGGCAGTTCAGGGGATATTTGAGATGAGCCGATAGATCTCAGACCACAGGCATCAACATCTTTTGCAGCACCACCTAATTGGCTCCCATGTTGGCAGTCTCAGCAGTGATGCCATGGTTTAAAGGGGTTGTGGGGAGTAAATCCACTGCTCCGGGTGGGGAACAACCTGGGGTGCTCTGGCAGAGCGGGGGATGGAGGCGTAGGCAAGCTTGTCATGCCAGTGGCTTTATATTTCTTGCTCTGAGGAGAAATAAAAGTTCCCAGCAATTCCAGCCGTCAGCCCAGTCCTGCTCGGAGAACTGACATCTTTCCAATAAAGAAAGCCAGCAGCAAGGCAAGAATTTGCAGCCCTGTTCCTCTAATTGCAAGGCTCTTCCCCAGCTCCATTAATTTCCTGTAAAACTGAGAAGTTTAGTCAGCATTAAATCTGGGAGTGTTGCCTTCCATTGGGGCTTTCTGTTACGCAGCAGACAGGCTTACATTTTTGCTGTGACAAATATTTTATTGACATTGATACAATATATACATTGCAAAAGAGCATTCAGGATAAAGTATTTCTCTCTTTCAGTGGGGAGACATTTGCTATACAGATGGCTGGAGTAAATCTGGCCTCACAATTAAAATCTGTTCAGAGTTTGTAGCAAAGTGACTGATGGATTAGGCTCAGTGCTCCATCAATCCCCCCTTCCCCATGCCTCTCTGTAGAACAACATTGATGGCAGGTCATAAATAGCCATTTGTACAAAGTGCAGGAACTCTTTAAGTATCATTTTATAGCTAGTATATATATTCCAAGTGGCTGGCAAAATGCAAAGTGCTTGGGGTCTTTAAGTAGCAAGGGTGATAGACCATGGGTGGCAAGCAATACCTTTCTATTTGTACCAAGGATGTGCTGTCATATAGGAATGGGGATATTGTTAATGTTCTGGTAAGTCCCTTATTTGCTGCACACACAAAATTCCGGTCCTTTCCTAAGGAGAATGGGGCACTAAACGGGGTTTCCTGGCCACATTCCTGCCTGGTTAATTACAGTCCTGCTCTTTAAATCTCCCTAACACTTCAGATTAGTGCAGGTTTTCACTTCGGTTTTTGTCCTATACTCTTGCGTAATTTTAGTGGACACCACTAAACAGCCACTTTGTTCTTCTCCAAAAGTTATTCATCTCAAGGCTGGGGGAAAATTATGTGTTACACAAAGACAGGCAGGCTCTACCATTGTGAATTATTTCAGTGGTGCTTACCACTGTGCTGGAAGGGACCCATTGCTCCTCAAACAATGTTAAAACTAAAAGCAGAATAGAAATGTAAAATATGAAGGTAAAAGCACTGCAGTGACAGCAGCCACATGCCATGGGCAGGGAGGGCTGGCAGAGGCATGGAGCAGAATCCTGATGCAGCCCCTTGTCTCACCAAGCAGAGGAGCATCCTGAGCTGCCCTGAGCGAGGAGGGATGGCCCGGGCACTTCCCTCACCGCAGCAGGACTGTTGTGTGTCCCCACTGGCCCCCTCTGACTTAGCTTGTCCCTAAAGGCAATCTTGGCCAAGAAGGTGCCTTTGCAGTGCCCCGTAGTGTAGCGAGCTCAAGCACATGACCCACCAGCCAGAGGTGGGTGCTAGCAACGCAGGTATCTGCATTGGCGGGACACAAGCCAGGCTCCCAAGCCACATATCTTCTGCCCTGCTGTGCAGAGACCATGGAAAGCCTCCTTAGCGGCCAGAGAGAAGAAACCTGCCACAGTGGAGGTTGACCCCCAGAGAAACCTCTCCTTTCAGGGCTCACTATGTAGAAGCAATGCTCATATTGCTAGGAAATGTCCCTGCTCTCACTTGAGATGTAAAGCTAAGAGTAAACTTCCTGATGATCAGAACCTGGGTCACAAGATAAAGAGCTTTTCAAAAGTACCTATGAAGGAAGAGAACTTATTGGGCTGTGGCTGCCAGCAACTTCTGTTGCCTCCTACCAGGATGGTATAGGAAGGAGAGCTTCAGAAGGAGGTTGTGGTTCAGATCCCATGGCTTTAGTGAGGCAATGATGTTCTGTTGAACACTAACTCCATGGTGCTTCCGCACGGAAACGCACGGGTTCAGCTCAGCAGCTCAGTGTTTCCAGGCAGGTTGTCCCTGCATTTCCCCCTAATGCCAAGCATGACCTCTACAGCTGCCCCATGGGGTGAGCACTGTGGTGTCTGAGGTGAAAGAAAACTCCAGGAAAGTTCTGCATCTTATCCTTTCTGTGATCTCTGGCTTGAAAATATCCGCTGTTTTAAAAAGTAGTAGTGATAGTCCAGCCACCTGTAGTTAAGAGGTAGAGACTACTAAGGACTAGCGTAAATTACAAAGATGAGGACAAGTCTTTTTCCAACTCTGGAGTCCTGCCATTTATTAATTTTCTGTAATAGTGAGTAATATTTTCTTTGAGGCACAGAGAGCAGTTCTCCTTCCTGACCTGTTATAGCCTGACAAGCACAGCAAAGCTTAACTGAGGAATAAACAAGGAATTATTTATTTGTTCTTGGCTCAATTAATTCCTGGCTTGGAAACGCAATGCAGAAATCAGGCTATTTTTACATGTGCATTGTAGTAAAATGGTGTCAGGCTGAGCCATGCCTGGCAGTGCCTCGTGCCTGAAAATTAGGAGGGAGCCATTATATTTGGAAATAGATAGAATCCCGTTATGGCACTGGAAAATACATTCCCCTCGCAACAGGATGCAGTAGCCTCCAACAGCCAAAAACCCAGGAAACCTGATGCCAGGAAAACCCATCTGCTTTCCTAGGATGCCAGTCCAAGGCATAATCATGGTTGGTGTTAAAAACATATCTGCAGAAAAACATGGAAACTGAGTTTTAGGCCCTGTCACTTAATACCAGCCAAGCTCAACTTCTCAGGAGCACCCTGGACTCTGTCACCAACGAATGCATCTCTTGAAGTGTTAAGATACCGTCCCTTTTTTTTTTTTTTAAAGGATCGTTCTTTCAGTTGTTAGCTGAACAATTCAAACACAGACCTGGCTGAACACCTCCTTACATGCTTTGTTACGGACGGGGCTGTAGAGATGATGCACACGTGCATGCAAATGTCTGCTGGCAAATACCTCTCTTGCTCGGAGGAAGATGGGGAGCTCCAGGGCTCCAGTGATGGGTTTCAGTCACAGGCACTCTTGCACCAAGCATCTGCATTTATTGCTATTACTTGATGTAAGAATGAAAATAATCAGCTTGCTGTGCTGGTTTCTCATCCTACCAGAGTCAGCTACATTCTATTAAAAGGAAAAAGCTAGGAAAAAGGAGGCAGGTCATGAAGGGACCAAGGATGTGGAACAGAGGCCAGATTGAGAGGTCTTCCAAGCAAAAGCTCACATGTATAGGATGCTGCACATTCTTCTACTGCTTTGGTTAACAGACAGAAATCAGTTAGACAGTCAGATACTGGTTGCATTTAGTGCTGCTCCAAAACCATACAGCAAAGAAAAGGCTACATGACACTGACCTGTGAGCTCCCAGCTATCATAGAGAGCTGAGTTAATGGGACCTGGTAGCCAAATGGTCTCAAACACAACAAGAGGCTTTGAAAGTTCCCTACAATACACAAATATCCTATACAGCCACTTAGGTCCAGCTTTGCTAAAAAAACATATTAACAATGCTGGCAACTGTCTGGATGAGTCTTCTCACTTTCCATTGCTACCACTGAGGGAGCCAAAGCAGTATTCATAACAGTGGGAAATCTGGGCCAAAAAGGCCTTGGACTGTATTTGACATCAGGTATGTTGGTTCATTTTTTTCAGTTGATTGACACTAAAGGGACCAGAGTGTTGCTCACAATGGCATGTTGCTGCTGCTGCTGTTCATTTCGGGCTATTAACATGAACAGAAACAGCCATTCTGTGCTGGTGTCACAAGATTTTCAGCCATCTGTAACATTTAAGCCCTTCTCAGTCCACTATGAAAAATAGCTCAGGGAAGACAGGTAGGGGAACAAATCCTTCGGTTCCTCTTAGCAGCTGGGAGAAGGTGATAAGGCTTGGAAGGAGGGATCGCAGATGCTCTTCTCCCCTGTAATGCTTCACTTCTATGAACACGGTGGGGCAGAAATCCAGCTGAAAACCCCTATTACATTTGTAGTTACTAGTAAAAAGGCAATCTTCACAGCTTGCCAATGCCCAAGAGCCAGAGCTCCGAGGGAGGAAGGATTCTTTATTCCATCTGCTCAGGTAGAGGAGGAAATGACTCTGACTATTTCCATTTGTATGGATTCCCCACCCATAGTGCTCTGTGTGACAGGGCAATAAAACACTATCACCTTTGGATTTCAGATTTGTAAGATTCAAAATAAATTATTTTTAATTGCAGGAAACATTAGTGTTTGAGGGCAACAGTTAATTAACTGGCCACTCACCATGTCTCCCTGGATGCAGGTAAAGGGACAGAACTGCTTCTAACTTGGAGCATATTATGTTTACTCATGTCTTGCTGCCCACCTGGGAGTACCAACCACTTGATTTCATTGATCTTAGTCCTTGCTTTGCTAAGCACTTTTAGCTGTCATTCTGTAAGTATTTGCTGCAGAAGATATAAATCAAGGAATTCAGAGGGGCAACATAGACTGAAAGCTTGACAATGACAGCTGTTACAGAAGACTTTGGGGCAAAAGATGATGGTCAGGGCATTATTAGAGCAGAAATGCCTCTGGTAAACCCTCCCTGTACGGATGTTAATTGAGGTGAATAATTAGCCAGATTAAGAGAGCACAGGCAGGTTATTCTGTGGGGATGAGAGGAAGATCTGCAAAGGAATACCTGAGCTGATATGCCTAGCCATGAGTGGAGTTTGGAAGATGGGTGTCCAGAAGCTATTCCCTATAGGACATCCTCATCAGTGATTGAGAAAGGAATTTGATGGGTTGACTCTGTCATCAGGGATCCTGGGAAACTGGGGATTTAACTCTTTGCTGGCACTAGTATTCTGGATTTTCCTCAGATTGTGCATGTGTTCTTCCTCTGAGTAAGTTTTCCATCCTTGCACAGCTAATGCCAAGGGCCAATACATTTAGCTGTATGATCACCAGGATTTCAGTGAAAACTGGCTTCTTTTGGAGGTGCAGATTCACCACGAGCAGAAGGAGGAGGGCCTGGTGCCAGGCAAGTGCTGGCGGACAGCAATGGTTCCCTCCTCTTAGCAAAAAGTCCCAGAAGGCGTGACATGAGGAGGTTTTGTCTGGCCTCCAGGGCTGAAATGCCAGCCAGTCTCTCAACACTTGATATTTCAGGTACTTAGAAAATATTATTGAAAATGTAGGAAATCTTGCTTTTTATTGCACTGCCATTTTCAGTCATAACTGTGCAGTAGCCCTGGACAGAGACATATGTTTTACAGTAGAATATCCATCTCCATAGATTTCTTTTCCATGGTTATTTATCATATTTTTTCTTCTTTAGCAGCACAGCCATCCGTTATACACAATGTAAAGGAGGAGGTAATAAAGCGCCAAGTGCTGTGCTCTTGTCTTGCCAGTATCGGGACTGCTAATGGGACCATCTGGCTCCAGGGCCCTGTTTATTGCAATGGACACAAAGGGACACCTCAAGGGGAAGGGTAAAACCCCCTGTAATGGACAATTGTGAAGCAGCAGGCCCAAGGCAGGATGGTGGCATTTCTGCCCCAAGTACTCCTGGTTCACACATGTGATATTACGGAAGATGTTACAGATCTGTTTTCCCCTTCTGTCCCTCAAAGATTTAATCACAGTGTCTCTTAAGGCTGATATCAACCATATTGCTGGTAGTTTATCATTCAGAGCCTGCACATTGCCCTTAGAAATCCCGAGGCAAGGTATTACAAAACCAGCCCAGTTTTTCCACCTTCTACTCCTCGTCAAGTGGTTCTTCCACCCCACTTGTAAAAGGCCACTCAGCCCTTCTGTCTCTCTTCCAACAGTGTCCAATTCTTGCTTCACTGAGGACCTCTCTTCCACTCTTTCCACACTGGACTGGTCAGCAGACAAGCTTCACCACTCCCCAGCCCTGGCTCCATGGCTCATAAAGGTTACAGGCAAGCATCCCTGCAGTGCTCATAACTCTGTTTTCTCCAGGAAACTAACAGCATTTCTGGAACCTCTTTTTTATGGGGGAAGGTCAGGAGAGAAGAAGGAGAGAAGGAGTGTCTCAGCCTCTGCATGCCAGAGGAAGGCTAGTGGTATTTCTGCCTCTGCAGTGACATCTTTCAGGGCTACAACACCAGAGTTGATCAAAACAAAAAGTCATATTCCTTGTTTTAGTTTGTTCTTTATTTTTCCACTGTTTGGGGGGGATTTCTTGAGAAACTACCTGTAAATATGCCATGATCCTAGTGACGTCCTCATTTTGGTGCCATCAACATCTGTTGTTCTTATAGCTCTTCTTCTGCTGTTCTTTCTTCTGTGTCCATACCCAGACCTGTCTATTCATCCTCCACTCAGACCAGTCTTACTGCTTCTGCCACAGTTGTCTACACTGCAGCCACTATACAGTGAAGGGACAACCCTTCAACTCTGCTGGGTGCCTGTCTTGTTATTCATGTCCTGGGGCAACCTCAGTCAGTGGTACAGCAGCTTCTTCTACTCTAGTCTGTGATCTCCAGGCTTTCCTGCAGATAGATCCCTGCTATTGACTGTTCCATTTATTTGCTGTTCAGCCCTGAATCCTTCCAAAGCAGAGATTACCACCACAATGGTATTCTGGCATCCTTTATTAGTGGTCAGGATGACACCTGGCTTTAGCCAGGATCCATATATGCAGAAGTGGAAGGCATTAACCTCTCCTGGCCAGGTGCTGGCTCTCATTTCAGGCTTGGTTAGAGTTGCTGTTCCAACACTGGGTGGACTCTCAGATTGCTTCCCAGAGAGAAACAGCCAACAGGCTTTCCCCCCTCCCCCCAGCTGCAATCGGCTCTTTATTTGGAAGTATGTGAAGAGGCAAAAACCCAAAACACCACACAGCCTGCCGGAAACTAAAATTCTGGGTGGTTAAACTGGACTCTGTGGGAAACACTGGGGCATAAGATGAAAAAAACAAAATCTACTGCCACGAAGACTATGGGAGACATTTAGGTAATAGTGAAAAAAAACCCAACCTTGGGAGCTGGAGAGAAAGGGAGAGAGACCACAGCCTCTTTGATTCTGAAGATAAGGCTTGCTTTTGCTGTGCAGGTAAGGTCACTTCCCAGCTTGATTTCTTCACTTTTGTCCATTGGTGTTCCTCTGTGGACCATCAGTTGCAAGACCAAGGGTAACATCTGAGCATAGTCCTTGTCTTGGTAATGCAAGCATAAGAGGTGAAGTATCTCCACCAAATCTGGGATAATTGCTTTGGCTTTACATCCATACAAATAAGAGCAAACTCTTGCTGACGGAGACTTCATACAACAAATGTTTCCAGATTAAACTGTGAGTCTGATGCTAAGCAGGAGGCAGGAGTGACATACATCTGAGCAGTGGCAGACAGCCAGTCTTTAGGAAAGGAGCATTTATCTGCCAACAAAACTAAGAGCCCAAGGGAAGAGAGAAGTCCAGAGTCCATTTTAGAGAGCTAAGAGATTTCTGGGAATGGGGATGGGCTGGAGTAAGCCCCAAAACAGAGTCTGAGAAAGAGGAGGAAGAGAAAAAAGTCCACCCTGGAAATCTGGGTGAGAGAGTAGTGAGAGAAACTTTGAGGCTCGAAAAAAATAATTTTATGGTATTTTATTTACCCCTAATCCACACCCCCTGAATCTATTGGAAAGCACAAGGATGCTCTTGCTCTTTGCCTTCCAAACTGGGCTGAGTCATACCCAGGCTAGACTTGCATCAAGCTGAAGGACATTCAGCTGATAGAGTCTGATTTAGCTTGAGTTGGACATAAGGGAGGGAGACATTCACCTCCATCACCTATTGCCCAGTGATGGAGGAGTGAGAGAAGTCCTGGAGGCTTGGCTGCTAACAGACCTGTGCCCTTTTTTGTGTAGAGAAAACCTAGTCAGATGGCATTGGTGGGAGGAAACCACTCGACTAGAAAGGGGCTTTCCTTCAGGGTAGTAATGTGAGTTGTTTGTTAGCTGGAATTTCTGTTTTCCTCCACCTGAGAACCTCCTTTCCTCCATGGTATGGGAGGAAGCTGTTTTGTCATCTAAAAGAAAGAAACAGATGGAATATGTGGCAGTGTTAAAAAGACTCCAGCTTGTTGCCACGGTAACTGAGGGGGATATATTTTTTAATTATTATTTTAAATTCTTCATTGTCTTCATTAAAGCTAACAACGATAGCGGAGAATAAACAAAGTGATGTCCTGCTGTGCAAATCAGTCCCTCAATAAATAAAATTAAAGGAGTGCTCTGCATTGCAAATGCTGATACAGTCACCAGAAGGGTAGAAGGACTGCAGGTTAGCTCAGGATGATGAATTATGCATGCTGGCACATTAAGGACACGGCAGGGTCGTTTGGTACCTCTGCCCTATAACGTTTGCTGGGTGAGTTTGGAGAAGTCTGCTGGAGCACTGGACAAAGACCCAGCCCACTTACATCAGAGAACTGTCTGATCAGCCTTAGGGGTCATGAGGGTGTCCTCCCAAACATTCATAGTATGGAGCATTGGCCTGCAAGCAGGTGCAGTAGCTGTTAGCTCCTTGTGAGCTGTTAAGTGCTGGTACTCTGGGATGGAGGATGTCTGACATCCTGAACTGACTGCCTGAAGAGTTATCCCGAGGTAAATGATGAATGAGTGTCTTCCACCCAAGACATCTAACAAACTTCACCACCTTACTACACCTCGTACATATTGGTAGCACTCCACCCAGCACAGAAATTCAGTTAGCCCTGCTATGAACTATAGCAGTCGCTTTTCAGTTCATAACTACACATCACTTAGGAATACGAAGGGAAGAGGTACTCTTGGCCATCTGATCCAAAAAATAAATCCAGGGTGGACTGTAGCTCTTTTGGCTTGGAATTTGGTCCAGGTACAGAAGTAACAAGAGCACCAGTACTAAACAGACTCAGCTGTGGTTTTAATGGGGTATCTCATGTTAAAGAAAATATCTCAAGCTGCTCTGACCTTACTTGTTGACTCACCCAGAGTTAGGCAGGTGTGGTTAGGCATTGACAGATTAAAGAGGTAGTTAGAAGGGGAAAGTGTTTAGATGGCTGAATGAAGAACAGGCCACCTTTGGATAGAAATGTTTTTCTCTTGATGAGACCAAGGTCAGTGAAGAGAATGTCTGAACACAGCTCTAATTTGATCAAGAGATTACATTTCATGATAACAAGTTCATACACAGCAAAATCCCTGTTATTACTTCTTCTGACTGTGTTTGTTATCGCTGATGGAACAGATTAAAAATACATCCAAGCCTGGGGAGATTATCCCTGGGGATGAGAGTGGGTAGAGGTCTTCCACCTTTCCTGCCTCTGCCCCCAACCCTAGTCCTTTGCCAGAGTTTCTGCTTGCCCAAGCACCCAAGCGTGAAGGAGAGACAGCTCAGATGTGGGATCGGGGCGTAGGCAGCTGCTGCTTCTTCCCTCAAACAGCAGAAATGAACATGGTTTAGGTTTAACACTGCTTCTGCTCCCTGCATTTCCAGTGAAGCCTGAGTCTCCAGGGCCTGTGGAGCTGCCACCAGCAGGGACAGGACAGCGGCCCTAGCTCTCCTCAATCTGGGAGCCCGGGGTTTGCTGGGCAGCTCCAGGCACAAATTCCCTTAATTAAATAAATGGGCAAGGGAGTCCATGACCCTCTGCCATCGGTGCTTCCACACTGGGGCGAGAGTGAGTAAACATCAGTAAACGACCATCTTTTCTCCTCTGCAGATACCTTTATATTGGCAGGACCAGGTCAATCATATAAAGGCTGAAACAGTATTTGGAAGATGAAAGCTGTTTCTGAAATCATATAAGCAAGAATGAATCTCACTGTTTTTACTGGCTTTACTGGTAAGCAACCTGGCTCTTCCAAGTATAGGAACGAGACAGAGCTGTCCAAGGGTCCTCTCCAGTCACTGTTGGGGTTCTACTTTATTTGACCCTGTAAGTGGCCATTGCATGTTAAGCAGACAGAAGGCAGCTCTAAGCAGCTCTCCTTTCCCCAGAGCCAGAAATGAGGAGGTATCTGCCTGCTCGGTTTCTCATGACTGCAAATGCACCGGCCAGCCAGACTGTATCACTCCGGGAGTCTTCCTGACACAAGGGGAATAGTATTATCCATTTTGATAGCTGTTCACATGTAATTTAATCCTGACTCTTTTAGTAGGTCTAAGTATAGTATTAAGCATAAGAGAAAGCAGGAAATATTATACAATAATCATTAGAGACAGAATACGATAGGAGTATAGGTAGTAGTTTCGCACATATGAGTACCCATTACTAAGACAGCTTTTGTCAGCTCAGCATTAGGTAGGCTAAGTGGAAGTTAAATGTCCAGGAAATATTGGAGGTGTGAGACAAACGACTTGAGGCTTTCCCCAGGCAAAAGGTCAGAAGAAATGTCCTCATTGCCATGAAGCCAGTAGATACAATTTTTTACTTAAGTAAAACTGAGGACATAGTTTAGATAAAGATAAGATGGTCTGATTGTAACTTTATTGCATTGCTCCTGATTTACTTGTGGTATCACATTGTAAGATTGCTACATGTATCTCTTATACATATTAGAGGAAATCCTAGTCTCATCGAGGAGGTTCCTCCAACCCTTTCCTGCTAATGTCTATGGGGTCACATAGTAGCTGGGTCCAGCTCTTCTGAATGATGTAGTGTCAGTCCTCACACGCAAATCTGCTGCTTCCCTCTTCTCCTTTAATCTAAAAATCCCTTTGATTTCCACCTGATACACATCAGTGCTGTGGTTTTCTGAGAGGGGATTCACCTTGCATATGGGAAAGGATGCTTGGGTAGTCTCTGTTTTATCCCATCCAGCTCATCCTTTCAGTGATAGTCCCAGTTACAGAGGGGGCATTTTCTCCACCTGTGGTACATATCTACATACCTTCTCGCTTTTTTCTTCTACCAAAAACGGCAGCAGGTCATGATCTGTTGAGCTCTCCACTGGTAACAAGCACAGCAAGGATCACTAGTCTCCCATGGCTGTTGGTAGCTTATAGTGGCTGATAAAAAAAACAATAGCATTCTGTTGAATAAACAGAAATGTTCCTTAGGAAAATACCAATTCTTGATCTGGGCTTTATGACCTGACAATCAAGCTACTGATGGGCCCATCACACAACTACTGATATGCCCATTGCAGATGTTACAATTTCTAGGATTAGGTGGCCCAGGTGGAGCTGTCAGGAAATTGTATCCCATCCTCCCAGCATCTTCAGGATTTCAGAAATATCCCTGCTTCACAGTGGGGAAAAAAAAGGGAAAACTTTCATTCTTTCATGTTTTTTGGTGAGACTGGGAGCAGAAGCTCAAAATAGTTTATGTGCAGGAGACTACAGCACTGACCAGGGGTGAGTAAAATTGGGGTCCAGGTTTCCAAACTCAGTTGGAGAGGCCATGATTTTGAAAGTTGAGCCCTCCCCATTGAGCACCGCCTCGTGTTGAGCATTCTGATCATTGCATATATTCCCTTGTACTGTCTCTCTCACACTTCTCTTAAAAATCCCACCCAGGAGCCAAAGAGATGGTTCCTGAGGCTGGGATGTTCTTCTGGAGAGGTCTAGTTTTTCAGAATTAATAATTTGTTACAAAAAATTCATCCCTCCAAAGCACGGCTGACTTCGGACTTCGACAACACTTTAGGAACTGGTCTTGCTCCTGTGGGGAGGAGGAGATCACATCCTTTCATTTCTATGAAATTAGTTTTAATGTTTTTCTTGTGCATGCATGTTTGATATGTATAAAACATGCATTTTATATATATCTATATATACTATATAGATATAAAATATTTTTTATATAGGCATATACTATATATATGTGTGTAAACACATAGAGTCCACACCGAGCTTACCCTTCCCTGAGACCAGCATGTGTTCCCTCTGTTTCAGCATTCTGCTGGAGCAATGAAAAAAAGCTCTAGGGACAGCGATGGATTAGTCTTTGTATAACTGTTTTTCCCGGTCCTCATTTCCAGGAAGGCCTGGAAGGCATTTTTGATCCTTCTTTTCCCCTGACCAACTTCAGTGAAGGAGCAGTTGTCGGTGGGTGGAGCATCTGACCTGTCTAATTTTATCTGTAAGGAGGCAGATCTGGCTTTTCAAAGCTGTTTTCAAAGTGACTCTGATAACAGCACTGCTTACAGATAGGGCTGCAATGATTATTCAAAGTATTAATCAGGGAAAAAATTATGCCAGTTACTGATTAACTAATTACTGCAATCAAGTATTCACTCCTCTCTTTGGAACGATGGGCACGGCACTGGGAAAAGGTGACAACAACAACAACAAAAACCCTCAACACAAAAAATAGTTTCTTTAATCTTTTGTGAGCTGGGGGAGGGGTCCAGCTGCAGGAAGCTGGAGGGGCTGGGGGGGGGGGTGGAGGGATCCAGCTGTGGCCCCTCTCTCCCTGTTTTCACTCCAGTGCATCTCCTGCTCCCGCTTGCGGTTTAATGAAACACCGGGAAGGGGCAGCCAGCGCCTCAATAAGGGAGAAGCGTTCGAACGTGACCCCTGCTAACGACCGCGAGCTCGTTAGAGGTCCGGGAGCGCCGCCCAGCTCCCTCCTTCGGCCCGCGGGACACCGCGGCGGGGAGCGCGTCCCGGCAGCGGCGGGGGAAAATCCTGCACTTGCAGGGAGGAAACTTTCCAGGAAACTTCCTCCATCCAGATCCCCCGCTCTGCCCGGCGGAGGGTGATGCGGAGTCAAGCGGGAATACGGGGAGAGGGACAACCGGGGCCTTTGTGTCGCACTCTGAGGGAATTGCGTGCGCCCCGGCTTGCCTCAGAGGCGGCCTGACGAGTATACGTGGAGGCAATATGCAAACCAGGGGCAGGGAGATAAGCTGACAGGCAAACCGCATTATTCAGTCTAAAGGCGAATCTTGACTGAGCATCTTTTCCCCCGAGGAAGGAGGTGGAAGATCTTTTGTGGTTTTCTTAAACAGGCAGCACGCTATCTCGGTCTGTTTGCACCCTCTGCTTGGTAAGGTTAACGTGTTTCAGGATCAAGCGGCCTGTGGTACTGCTTCTTCTTCAAAAGTGAAACTCCGATCAGTCCTCCAGCAACAGCACTTTCTGTTCAACAGAGGTTAATACTGAAATATTTTGTCTGTTCAGAAGTTTTCATAGCTGGCTGGAGACCAGTCCAGCTGCTGCTCTGCAGCCAGTGGGTCTGTTGGGTGTACGTCACTGCAATGGTTTTCAGCCTGAGCTCTGCAGATTCCTGGGGGTCCACAGGCTGCTCCTACAGGAGTTGCAAATGCTAACGAAGAAACATGAATGCGGTCAGGTATCTTACGTTTGTTCTACAGGAAATAAATAACACAGTGGAATTTCTTCGAGGAGCTCATAAACTGAAAAAATGGTATCATTCATTGGTGTGGATGTTTCATCTCATCTTCAAGGCTTTTTTCTAATTGTAGGTGTTAGACATCCTGACCGCAGACATTAAAGGAAGAAGTTGGGTCAGAAAGGGTTTTCAGTGAACAGCAACGTTACCATCTGAGAATTAGGTTTGTTTTCTTTGGTAGATACATTTTCATTGGTTTTCATTGTTATGTTTCCTACAGCACCAACACAGGCCTGAAGGGTGACCTGAAGCTCCAGCTCTTCATGCTTCATTTCCACACTGCATTTTCACAAGTTCAAGTGGTGGTGGAGGCATCCCACATCTGCTGCTTCAGGCACAATTTGGAGACTTAGCATGTGCACTTGTATCACTGTCTGTGAATTGCAGAAAGTGGAGTTCCTCAGATGCCACCGACAGTAGAACATGGTCTGCAAAATTTTGTTACGGGTCTTATTGTGCAAACAAGGGAAAAAAAGTCTAAACGTGGCAGTGAGGCACTAGAACAAGAAGCTGAAATATAAATCAGCTGCAAATTCAAGTACAAGATTTGCAGGCATTTTGCACTGCAATAAATGACAAGTCATGAGTGGTCAGTACGTGTCAGTCCAGGAAGATAACAGCAAAATCTCAACATTGGACAACAGTTTGGGTTTTTTTTTTTCATTAGTGGTGATGTAGGGGTCTTGACGTTCTCTTTGGAGGTATTTGAATTTTAGAATGGCTTAAGTTTGTCTGTCAGCCAGAAGTTTAAAAAAAAAAAAAGAAAAGAAATAGAAAAGCCTTAGATGTTAATTTCTATTTATTCAAAATGTAATAGCTGCAGAGCCTGAAATTCATACCAGATTCAGAAATGAGATCACGCTTCATAATAATTGCTATTTCATACTGTTAGCTCCTTAATGTTTTTTATTTTAAAAATTGTCAAGTATTCCTTTCTAGTGCCACTGACACCCACTCAGCCACCTACTCCGACGTGCATACACACACTATTTGCCCTTAAATGTTACTGAACATTTAAAATCTCTTCCCTCTTGGTGATTTTCAAACATTAATTATTTCAAATGTTTTAATTTTTTAGTATAAAAAGAAATTTTGCCTGACACTCACCAGTAAACTCTCCCTTTTCTAATATGTATGCAATACATAGCACAGAACTACAGAGGACACATCCATGATGTGGATTTATTAGGGGCAGATCTGGAAAGCTGAGCTGACCATCAGGCTGAGGGAAGTGATTATTCCCCTCTATTTGTCATTCATGAGGACATATCTGGTGCCCAGTGTCCAGCCTGGGATTTCTCAGTAAACGAAAGAACTTGGCAAAGTGGAGGGAGTCAAGTGCAGGGCCACCAGGACGGTTGGGAGCTGCAGCACATGGTGCAGAGAGAAGGCTGAGGGAACTTGGTTTGGTAGTCTTAAGTAGAGAAGGCAAAGGGGAGATCTAATTGCTGTTTTCTACTATGTAAAAGGGTTGATAACGAAGATGCTCTTCCCAGACATGAAAAGGCACAAGGCAGTCATCACAAGTTGCTGCATTCCAGTTGGACATAAGGAAGGAATTTTTCACCATGAAGGTGGTGATGAGAGAGGTGCCCAGAGAGGTTGTGGGATGTCCACCCTTGAAGATATTCAAAACTCAGCTGCACAAGGTCTTGAGGAACCCAACTCAGCTTTGAAGTTATCCATCCTATGAGCAAGAGTTGGAAGGTCACTTCCAACCTGGATTATTCAGCAAATCTTTATTTTGCTCCTTTCTCCTCCCAAGGTTGCCACTAGGCAGTGTTGTACTCATGATCACATGGGAACTGCTGAGAGAAAATGCCTTTCTGAAATGCCAGCCTGTCTTCCTCTTGGGATGCAGGACCTGCAACTGAGTTTGTGGAAAAACAGCTTAAGAACACCTTACAGAACGGGTGCTTTCTCCATATGCACGTTTGATTTTGCAGAAAATTGCAAAGGGTTATATAATCCAGAGAGCTTGTGAAGGGAACGTGGTAGAGCAGCTCCTTTGTCCAAGACTCTGGAAGCTAACACCATCTCTGATAAACACCTCAGGTCCCAGAGTGAGATTTTATCTGGACCCATCCTTTGCCATTGGGACTTCTTTTCACCCAAATACACTCATGTAATCTCAGAAACAGGGATGCAGCCTGTTGGTATCAGTTCTCCCCTCTCCCGCTGGTTGCTTGCAGTTAGCCCCAGACTACAAAGAAGAAAACGAGACCAAGCTTGCACTTAGAGAGGAAAGAGGCTGTAGACACCCTGCAGGTGGCCCGTTCCCTGCTGTCTATATGGCTCCTTTTGTACACAGATATTACCTGCCCAGCATGAGCATGGCTCATTATTTTTGGCTTATAATCACAACTGATAATCAAACAAGGGGAAAAAGGTTTCAAAACCAGAAAGTTGAAATCCTCCCCTTTCTCCACACACAGAGATAAAATACCCTTACCGGCACGTATCCCGGGCGCTGGCTCCTGCATCCTCCAACATGCACACACAGCCTCCCTGCCTCTCTTTCTGCCTCTCTCTGGCCAGTCCAACCCACCAGCAACCTGTCTGTCCCTTCCCACTGTCCTCAATTCCCCTTGACTCAGCCTGGTCACCAGTATGCATCATACTGGCACTGGTCTGTGCTGGGAATGCCTGAGTGGAGCCTGACACCTGAAAGGTCTTGGGGAAGAGAAGGGCAGAGAAATTGTCTGGGGGGATGCAGATTTTTTGCTGGAGAGCTATGGTCAGTGCACCCTCTCTCCACATGAAAAATATTTTCTTCTGCCCCTCACAATACTTGCTGAGCCCCCAAACAAAGGGGCACGCGCACTGTGTTGCACAGGTGTGAACTGGTTTTAATTTTAAACAGAGTATTACTGTATTCCATATCCATAATACCTGCACGATCCTGCCTGTGGAGTGACTGGGGGTAAGAAGAGGAACTATAGCCATAGCTACTGCTTAAGCAGAATAGGTGCTTCCAACAGGCTTCCATGGGATGGGGGGTATGGCTGCCCACTTAAAGGCCTCCCTTGCGTCTCGGGTGTAGCTGCGCATTCACCATCCCACTGACGGAAGAGGGAGGACCTTTGCCTGTCGGAGACACATTTTGCACCTGCCTTTATGCACTGCTCCCTTCTGAAAGACACTGTAGAAACATTAGGGATTATGAGAGAGGATGAAGCTGTGTGACCGAGTATTAAATATTTATTCCCTTGTATTCTTCATTTGGATTATTTGAAAATCCTTTCCTTAATTGTCTTGTTCTGCCCCCAAAGTAGGGCTGTGCTGCTGGCTGCAGCTTGCGCTCTTTATTGTTATTCTCACTTATCTCTCGTGTAGAGCAAGACCCTGGTCAGGACTGGGGCAGATTTCACAGGGGACCCTGTAGATACAAATAAGAAGACGTGGTCCTTTTGCTACTGCAAATTCACAGACTGTAAAAACAAACAGATGGAGCATGGCAAAAGGGGTCACAATGTACAATCAAAGCGATCAGGGCTGTTGCTGGCAGCCACAGGGGCAGCATATTTATAGGCTCTTTTTGGTTTTTTTTCCCTAAAGATACATTTCACTTGCCCACCATTTGGAGGGTTCGTCTGTGCTGGAGATGGAGAAAGACGTGCAGGGGCTCTTGGAAGGACAACAGCAGAGAGAGGAGGTGGCAGGAGGAGAGAGCAACGGTCAGGATCAGGTAACCAACAATGTAGACAGAGCCAAGAAGCAGAAATAAGGCCATGTTCAAACTGCTGAGATGAGTAAGGAAGCCAAGGGGATGTTGCTGGCCCTGCAAAAGGCTGAACAAAGCTACTGGGGCCAGTCCCTCTCTTTCTGATGGACTGCAAGGTCCTGGAGCCTCCGTTTCATGGTTCAAAGCTCCTGCTGGCCAGAAACGAGCGCCAATGCGCAAGCTTTCTATAGGGCAACTATCTTCCTACATCTTCCTCCTTGACTCCTGACCCAAGACTACCACGCACGGTGAGGAGAAACCCTAAGATGATGGGCTGCCTCCAATTGCCTTTGCTTGTGCAGGAGCACAAGGGTCTTCAACTATGGTCCTGTGTATGGGGCCAACGTGGCCCTGGGGGGATGAAACAGAAGGGAGCATGAAAGCAGAGGGCTGGAGGAACGAACTCATGTGAAAGAGAGTATCTGAGGGGAGGCAATAAAAGGATATGGGGACATAACACACTGGGGTAAACTGGAAGGCCCTGCTCCCTCACTCCAGCTGGGAAAGGCTGGGAAGGGCTGGTGGCAGGGGAAATGGAGGGGGCAGTGAGTGAGGAGCATGGTAAGAGCTGAAGAGGCAGAGGCTTACTGCGGTAATAAAGAGGAAAATGACCGATGAAAAATAAAGCCCTAGAAAGGGATGAAACAAGTTCTTTAAACTAATCAGCTTGTCCAGCTGAGTGGGAGGGTTAATCCAGCTATGACAGAGTGAAAAGACTAAACACATGGGGCAAGGCCAGCCCACCTGGAGAAGCAGTGTCTAGTCCCCCTCCAGGAGTGGAGACGGTGTGTAAGTCAGGGCCAAGGCAAGGCTGCGAACAGCTCAAAGACCCAGAAGCTGGGGGTCTTTCCCTGCTCTGAGGAGTATGTGGCTGCACAGTCCCTGTCATAGAATCATAGAACCATAGAATCACAGAATCATTTAGGTTAGAAAAGACCTTCAAGATCATCAAGTCCAAACACTAACCTAGTGCCGTCACGTCCACCACCACGTGGCTGTTGCCCTCCATGCCTGAGCAGCGGGCAATGCAGACCTTTCCTTCACAGCTGGGAGAAGGCCATCCTCTTCGGGGCTCGCTTGTAGCTAGCTTTCTGGGTTTGTTCTTGGGCAAAATGGAAGTGACCTTGTAAAATCCACCTTGGATATTACAGGGTAAATGCTGAATTTGCCCAGGGTATCTGGGCAGGGCAGCTGGCGATCTTGACTCTCTGTAGTAGCTGGATGTAATCCCAAGGGGGCTGCCCATGAGCCCATGGCTATCCCCCAGCTGCTCCTACAGACACGGCATGTCCTCAGGTAACTCCAGCTGATCTCAGTCTGGGGTGGCTGCCCATTTCACACCACATTTCTGCCCCTAGGACATGTAACCAGGCAGACTGGGGAAAGGTGGGGTAGGTTAGAGTAGTTCACAGTGGATTTAATAAGTATGGCTCTCACAAATGATAATGGGTTTGGTTATTCTCTCTTGCAGATTCAGTTCTCCTTCAGTTCCCCAGAGTGCCTTCAAAGCTAAGGGCGTCCCATTCCCCCATCCAGCGGTGATACCACTTCAGATGATGGACTGGGCCACACAGGGGATCGGCTGCTTCTGCCAAACCGGGTGAAAACTGCTGGTGAGGGCATGGGAAGGAGCACTATCCTGAGCCAGAAAGGAAAAGGGAGAGGGTGCTGCCTTTGCAGGGACACTTGCCAAAGAAGAAATGTGACAGTCAGTCAGTCTGCTGTTTCTCTGGGTCTGCAATGACCACAGAGCAGGAAGTGTCTGGCAGGGAGGGCAGGCAGGAATGGTTATCATCTTCTTGTGGTTTTGTTGGGTTTCTTTCTTAAACCTATTATCAGCTGTGCTGAAAAGGCAAAATAGACAATCCTGACTTAGGATATGGGGCTACACCCAGGTCCCTAATTACGCCTAATGTTGAAGGGTAAGATGTAGGAGACATAATTACTTGTATTACAGTATTTTTTTTTTGCATTTCCTGCAGGAGATGTGTCTGAGAATGAGAAGGCCAAATTCTGCTTTCACCCACCCTGGAATATATCCAGCAATCCTCAGCAAGGGTACTGCCCATTTGCACCAGCACAGGTGCGAGCAGACGTCGCCCTCCGGTACGCGGCGGTATGGCAGGGCGTGACGCGCAGCGTGACGCGCAGCGTGACGCGCAGCGTGACGCAGTGATGGAGAGGAAAGGCGGGCTGCAGTGGCCTGAAGCAAAGCGCTGGATCTTGGTAACCGAAGGCTGCACCCACCTGCGTGCACAGGGGACGGGGCCCTGCGGGTGACTTTTAACGCGCAAGTCACTCGCCGGTGGATAATGCACGATTTTATAATAACGGAGCCAGTAGCTGTGCACTAGAAATGTTTCTGAGCACAGTGGCGTGCTTCTGTAGTTGCAGCCCGGGAGGCATGAAGCAGTGAATTAGGATGAGAGCCTCAGCAAGAAATTCTCGCTCGGGGAGGCAGGCTGCAAGAGAGGCGGCTCCTCTTATTGCTGTTGTTACCGCTGCCGAAAGGTTATCAGACCTTCTCCATCCTCCTGTCCTGCCAGAGGGGATGGGTACCTGACTGCTGAGGAGTTTCCCGTACTCAGCCGGCACAGGTCTTGTGGGTTAGGTCATCATCCCCACACCATCCCTGGTACTTGAGCGTATGTGGGATACGGGAAGAGTGGGGAATCACTGTGCTTTTACCATCCCCTGCAGGTGGATAATCCCCTGAGGACTACCTAAGATTGCCATTTGGTAATCCCCAGGATTTCTCTTCTCCACCCAAGGACCACAACCAGTGAAAAACTGGTCAGATAATTGCTCTGGTTTAGCCAGTTTCTTCACTGAGTTGTCAGAGCACATCTGCAAATCTGGGTCAATGTATTATCTGTCCTTCCTCCAAAAGTTCTGCAGAGGTATATAAGCAATGTCATCCTTTCCTTACAAAGGGAAAGACAAAGGGCACAGACTGTGGTTTTGCCTGATATCAGTCAGTAAGTTGGTGACAGGGCTAGGAAACAGATTTTGCAGTCTGGCTACAACTTCACCCATCCTCATGACATGGTCCTTGCACTTCAATCAGAGGTGGCAAACAGTGGGTAGGAGGAATGAGAGCCACAGGGATTTAAAAGAAAAAGCTCCTTGTCTTTGTGTTCAGTCTTCAAGTTTTTTGTGACAGTGAAGAACAATACTAAGGCAAAAATACCCGGACGGCACCAGCAGGTGGATCTCTGTCAGCTTCATAGGCACGAAGCTCTACACTTTTTGTTGAAAGTCCAGTTACTTCATATAAAAAGTTCCAGAAAGAGTTTGGGCAAGCCTGTAGCCTTGTAATAAGATATTGCCATTGCTAGTTACAGGTCACAGGTTTTGTACTGAGTCCGCCAGACCTTGGGGCTGAGGTTTGTCAACCCTGCTCTGCTTGAGCTTTTCTCAACCTGCCTGCAGATTTGTTTTATTTGGTTTAGCTGTAACAACAGCTTTGCTTAACTGACCAAGGTGCTACGGCTAGTTTGTTTCGCCTTTGTTTATCTCTCCATGGCATAACCATGTTTTTGACTCTAATACCGTGACGTAGCACAGAGAAATGTAAGTCTGGTTTGCAAACCGGCCTTGGGAAGTGGGGGGACAGGATGCGTTGTAGGAAAGGACAGATGTGGGGTGGTAAGAGGTGGGGCACAGGCTGGCACTAGAAGCCACGTGGCTGTAAACAACTCAGCAACAGCCAGTTGAAGAAATGCAGCTGGACAAATGTCCTGGAGCTGGACAAAAGCAATTCTTGAGAACAGGGAACGAGTATCTAGCATATGTAAAATTCACCATATATAATAAATTTGGATGTAATGTGGAGTTGCAGACTGATGAAGAAAGAGGAAGGTGTAGAAGCAGACATATAAAAAAGACCCCAACAGGACCCTAGAGTGAGGAAGAAGAAATCATCAGCATCAATGTCATATTCTTCCTGGTGAAGGACTCCAGATGCTGGTAACACAGTGTGACAACCCCTATCCCCTCCCATCAGAGAGAAACCACCCACCACCATCAAGAACCAGAAGAGCAGTGGAAAGGTAAGCGTAACACCAGGAAAAGGCATGGAAACTGAGAAATGTGTGCATAACCATTTCAAATGCATTCTTACTATTAGTGAGGGTTTTTTTCTGTACAGAAATATGCTTCTTTTTTCTGTTACAGTCAAATCTGGAGTATTATTCTTGGATTACACCGTTAAGATTTGGATTATACTAACAACGAATTCTTGGCTTCATATATATATGTGCTTATTTCCGCTGTGCTCATAAACAAGAACTTGGATATAATATTTGATTTCAACTTCCTGCAGATGGAAGATTATTCTGGAACTTAAATGTAGTCCTTTTGCTACAGACTAACTAATGCATTCAGCCCACAGGAAAATCCAAAGAGGTGTTACATCACTAAAAGAAGAAAACTGGAAACTGGAAAGGGTTTAAAAGGTAAACTTTAACTGCTCCTTTTTTTTTTTCCTGAAGAGAATTGAATAGAAAGACTATTTCAGAAAGTCACCCCTGCACTTTCTCTGAAAAGACATGGTTATATCTAGGTGAACAGGAGCAAAAATCATCTGCATAAGAGCTTAAATGGAATAGTCCTCAGCCTCATGCAAATTGAAACATATGTCATTTAGCCGAGATAAATTCCCTAATACTCCTTAGTTATTTTGACACTTAAATCCTCTATCACATGCTTCTGAGAGTCCTTCTGTCTGGTGCTGGGAAGAATCCAAGTACATTTGAGCAAGATACTCCAGGCTCTGCAGCAAGGTTTCCAGTACAGGAGTGACCTATAAAGAATTTGCCCTGTTGCACCTCAGTGAGTGAGCAAGGGGGTATTTCTGAACAAAGGAGACATAATTATGAACACATCCAACCACCAGTGGTTCACTTAAGATTGTTCTTCCAAACGACCTAAGCAGCAGGGCATCCTCGCTGCCTCGTAGGAGGCTAGTCCACAGCCCGTACAGCTCTCATCACAAATCTGTGTGGTTTGTGAAGTCTGGTGGGATTTCAGCCCCAGGTAAGCCAGCTGCAGTGAAGGCAGGGACTTGGAGCTGGTGCATTTTTTCTTTTCCCAACACCCTCTCTCCTCGAGCCGACTGCCAAGGAGTTGAGGGGCTGGGGGGCATCGCTAGGTCTGTTTGCTCTCCCTCCTCTACTCCGGTCCTCCTTGCTCTTTCCCTGGCACGGCCAGCGATGCCGGGACGCCGCGCAGGGGAGGCTGCAGCACTGCCTCTGCGTGAGCGGGGGCCTGGGCATTGCTGTACGTGCTGGGCGCCTGCGCTGCTGCTCCCCGCTCCCTCCCGAAAGCAGCGAGCCAGATGGCCGAGCCTCTCCCGCCTCGTGCGCAGCCACGGCAGCATTCCAGCCGTGTGCCCTGACACTGCAACTGTGCACGGAAGCGAGGGGAAGGTGGGAAACATAAGGTCTGAGCTTATCAGAGAGACTCCTTCGGATAGCAATTGAAACGTGCAGAGAATAAGCATGCACATGCTACGCCGCCTGCGTTAAACGTGAGGGGTGGAGCAGGGGGATCCCGGTTGCTACTGAATCTTGCCTCACTCAGCTGGAGAGCTGTTCTGGCTCATCCTTTTGAAGCGTGTGATGGAAAGCTGCGGTGCCCGGTGCCCAGCACAGCCAGGCAGGGGTCGAGAGAATGACTTTCTGTACACCCAGTCAAGAGCATCCATTAATCATCTGGCTGCTTCATTTTTTGGGGGCTGGCTATGTGGGACCCTGATGCTCACTGAGCGTCCTTCCTTTGGTACTGGAGAGCCTCTGCAGGAGAACCTGTGCCTTTTAAAGAAGCCTTTCTCCTCAGCGCCACAACGCACCACTCGTTGACCATCGTGAGAGGGAAGGAGCACTCGGCAGCACACAGTGCCTTCACGGCAGCCTGAGTGTGTGTGAGTGTGTGTGTGTGTACATGTGCCTGCGAAGTGCCGTTAGGCGGTAGCTTACACTTTTAAAAAAAAGAAGTCGTGTGCTACCTCAGAAAAGTCTCCTTAAATCTCTAGGTAAATAAAGGCTCTAATGTCTGTTATCTGACTTCACAGCCTTTCAGTTTCATTAAGTTAATAGCCTCCATCAAGGGGCCAGCCCGGATGCTTGCCGTTGATTTAAAACCTGTGAATTCATCAATCTTAAATTGCACTTCAAGCAAAGTCAGTGTATCGCACCCTGGGGACACATGGAAACCCTAGTGCTCGGTGCAGGACTTCGATGCCAGCACGACAGGAACTAGACAACCAGGGTCCTTTGTGCAATCCTTATCTGGGCTTGTTCAGCTGAGAACTCCCCTCGCTGTGCCGGTGGCCCATGTTTCCCTGGTGCACAGTGGGATGATTTATCTTTGCAGGCAACATGCTAAGCGGACAGTCGGGGGGGGGCTGTTCATGCAGAAAACTACTTAGGGGTGCATGAGCAGGGGTGGACAGGTCTGGAAGATGGGTCATGGGGCAGCTAAGCATTTTCTATGTCAACTTCTTAGTCTAGGCCAGTCCAAATTAGCTTCCGCTCTTGCAAAGACAGTGCTAGCTTCTATTCTGTCACCAGGTAAATAAGTCAAAGGTATCATTGGTATTCCCTAGAGACTTCTGAGAAATGTTTTTTCTGCAGATAGCAATGGGGCTCTTTGTCACAGGACTTCTATGGAGACATGATTGCTGGGAGATAAGTATCCTGGAGAAGCCTTGGAAAGAGTGTTATTCCTAATCTTGATAGATATACCAGCGACATAAAATGTGTGCCCTTTAGATAGGCTTAGGCCCACATACTTTTAGATCTGGGCCAGCAGGTGAGGCCTCAGATGGCTTGTGGTGACCCACAGACTTTTCCAGTCAGGGCACTATGAAAACAATTGGCCATACAAGTGTCAGCACATGGGGAGGACTGATAGAAGAGAAGCCAAGCTTATGTATGGATACATAGGGATAAACAACATTAAGTCTACTTCATACCTTTAGTTATTTCCGTTCAAATCAAGAGGATATGCTTCTGCTGACAAACTCCGTTCTAGCTTGACTGAGACTTAACGTTTTTCACCCCTTCACTTCTGCATGTGCACAAGTCCTTCTGACTAACTGGATCACTGAGATAGAGCTCACCTCTTGCCACCCAGCGAAGGTCCCTCCTGTTGACTCTGAGACACTTCAGTGCTCGTACGGGAGGCTCGTACTGCCACTGTCAATACCAGGGGTATAAAAGTAATCATGGTCTTGTCCAAATCTTTTCACATTTTGTAGAAGTTCTCCACCTTCAGCCTAGACTCACTGCATGGATTCGGAGGCGCAGTCTTGGTTCTGGGTGCACTGCAGAAACAGAGTCAAACTGAAGACAGAGCAGAAACTCTTGAGGAGCTTCAGTCTTGGGTCCCTTTGGCTGTTGGTATTGCAACTTTCAAGAGGAATAAAGAAACTAAAACTAAATCAGAAAGCGGGGCAATGGAGGGAGGAAAGGAGAGAGAGGCAGCCAGCTCCACATCTGTCCATACGCAAAGGTCCTTATGTGAGCTCCAGAAAGTTTCTAAAAGTGTCCAGACAGAGAAGGAAGGAAGAGTGATATGTGCCTGTGTTTCTATCCCAGCTCTTTCTAATTTGTAGTTTGGAGTGATATCTTATTTTTTATTCTTGGATGCTTTTCCTCCTTGCTGAGTCCTTGCTGCTGCCTGCTTCTCATACATAACAAGGTCCTCATCACATCAAGAATTCATAATCATCCAAAAATATTCAATAGGAATATAAAATATTTACATGTGAAAGACTGTCAGACAGAACGAATCACTTGTGTTACTCTGTTGGAAATTGTTCACTTAGGGCATGAATTGTGCCAGGGCACAAGATTGTGTGATCCTGGATGAGCTGTGGGTATGGTGTGGACGAGACCCCAGGGTGGTCCTCACACCTCCTGTCCTTGGCTGCTCTGTGGTGCATGAGGGTGGCTGGGAGCCAGGTATCTCTCTTCCAGGACGGGGCAGCCTCCAGGTGTCTTTGCATAGCTGGCCAGCCCTTGTCCCGCTGAGCGCAAAGTGACGGTATCAGACAGAAGGAGGCCAGGTGGCCAGGCTTGGCCCAGACATCTGACACAACCGGTATTTATATCCCAGATTCTCACCTTCTTTTAAGTGCCTCGCTGACTCTTTTTCAGCATAGGTGCACTTCCACTGTCCTCTGTTTCTTTGCTGAACCCGGCCCATGCATGTACCTTTCTCCTGCCCAGTGAAATCCACATAGAGGCTGCCTCCAGTCTCAGTCTCCTTTCTAAGTTCAGCTCATGTGCTGACTTTCTTGAACTAGCCTTTCTCTTGTTTGGGCTCCTAGAGACTGTCACTTGCATCCTCTTGTAATTGCCCACTTTTTCAATCACCGCAGCTGGATGCTGCAAAGTTGCCATGGCATGAGCTGGGAGGAACTCAGTGACTTTGGCAAGCGACCCGAGGGCACGTCCACACGGCACGGTGCACTGCTGGCACACCGAGAGAGCCCAGCAGCAGGGTGCTGCGTGGAAACATTAGCTCGGGTCATGGAAGTGGCATAGCAATACCAGCAGACTGCTCCCAGCAGGACCAGCTCCCTGGAGCCAGCACCACACAGTGCAGCTCCTGTGCCTTCGAAACCACAGCTAAGTCATGACGTGGAAGCCTGGAAATTTCTGCATGAGCTGCACTGCATGATGGACATATGCTCTCTAGTGTAAGTGAGAGCACTAGGATCCATCCGTGTGCACTGTCACACCAATGAGTAAGTCACTTGTAATTCCCCTACTGAGCACACCTGGTTACTATTTGACACTAGCCGACTACGGTTCTTTTATAAACCCAGTGTACAGAATTAAATGGCAGGAACCAAAACACTAATCAGACTGGATCATGTCTGGGACGGTAGTCATGGCCATTTTATATACTGATATAAAGCTCCTTCAAAGCCAAGCAGTTTCAGGGTGCCTCTCTGGAGGAAGTTGTCTAGCCTAGGTCTGTTCTAGTACAAGAACTGGTAGCAGGAAGGGAGTCTGATAAGAAAGGGTGTCTAGTAATTGCTGCTGGGTGTTGGAATGATTTGTAAATATAAGATTTCAGAACGGAGACAAAATGCATCTCTCTAAACTGGTCACCCCTAGTGTAGTTTCTGCTCCCATTCCCATTCATGTACTAAATAGCAACAGCTGTCGGAGCTCTTCTCATGAGGTTAAGCACACTCCAGTTTTCACCTGTTGGATTTAACTTTAACACAAGGGAAGAAATACCATCGTATTATAATACTGGGGCAATAAATCCTGTGCTCTGGCACTATGCAAGGGGAGAAGGGGCTAAGAGGAGATTGGAATTCCCAGAAATCTATGCAATGCAGGATTTGAAGGGCTACTCTTGTCTTACTGCATTGGTATGGGACTCCTACCTTGTCATGGACAAAGATTCATTGGTAGTTGAGTTTTGCTGAGCCAGTCCTCAGAGAGGATTTAAGGTATTGTGCTAGAAGGTAGGGAGGAATCTAGAGTCATTTCACCCACTAGGAGCTTGGGCAAGTCACTTAATCCCTCTGTGCCTCAATTCTCATTCTTGAAACAAAGGCAAAGTGGCCGTGAAGGGTCCTCCACGGGTTAAAATGTGATGGTCATCCAGACAACGGATTAAGAGTGTATGAGCATCAGGGCAAGGAAAAGAACATGGTTTGATCTGAAGTCTCCTTTCAGGAGGCATCTAGGAAGAAAAATATTTTCTCATCATCTTCCCTGCAGATTCCAAACTTTCTTGTTGCCCCTTCTCTGATGAACTCTGGGAGCCTGGAAGATGCACATGCATATCTTCACACTCACACACAGAGGGTTTTGTTCTACAGTGTCAGTGTGGTAGAGACCATGAGGATCAGAGCTGTGCAGCAAAACAGAAAAGACCTAGGGATTGGTATTTAAGAGTAGGGGGAGAAGGGGGGAGCCCGGAATCACTCAAGAGTATATGGTAGAGAACAATCCTGTGTCGGCAGAGGGATGAACTAGGTGACATAATGGAAACTGTTGTTACAGATTTTTTCACTTCTGTCACATAACAGAGGACTTCAGTCTCCAGAGTTGTCAATCCAGCACCTTTCACTGGCGGAAGTATTCACTCAAAAATAATCTTGGTGAAAGGAGAGAACCTCAGTTAACTGCTTGCCTGGGGCAGATAGAATGCAGCCAGGAGGCTTGTTTGGCAAGTAATTATAAATGCACTTTTGCTGCCCAGGTGCAAGAAGCACAGCTTAAGCTTTTATTCATTAACATCATTAAAATTTCCATTTCAGCTGTCGCTCTGGCATTGACAGCGCTTGCAAAATTGTGACCAGGTCAAGTCAAAATTGGCAGTGAGCCTGATGCTGGGCGCCGTGAGTTCAATTGCTTGAAAGAGCCAAAAAACACTGATAGAAATGTTAAATGATTCAGCGGTACCTCCATGCACTTTAGATGACAGGAAGGGTGGCCTTGAGGATAGAAACAAACAGATGAGAAGAAGGTTCAGGAACATGGGAAATGCCACGTCTGATCTAGCCAATTATCCGTTCGTTCGGTATTTTGTCTTTGACACTGGTAAGCACCAGAAGCTACAAAGGACGGCTCACAGGATCTCACACTGGACAGTTAAGGATAACCATTGCTTAGGGAAATATCTTCCCTGGCACCCTCATCAGTGGTTGGCTTACATGCTATAGTGTGCAGCTTTTGTAGTCATCATTTGTATCTTAACTTCTCCTATCGTAAATCTGGAAAAATTCAATATCCACAAGTATCTCCTTATTTGAATCCTTCCACACCCTGCACCTCAGAGATATCTTGTAGCAGAGGTTTCCGCAGGTGAATGAGGATGCCTAAGGAAAAGTATTCCCTTTGATTGAATACTTTCCCTATTGCTCAGTTTAATGAGATATGCCTTTGGTGCTGGAGTGTGAAAGACAAAGTAAGTAAGAACGTTGAATTTGCTTTTCTACATAATTTATTCTAACTATTTTGAATGCTTATTTTATTCATATGACTTCTAAAATAAATACACCTGCCATTTAATTTGCTTCCTGCATGGAAGTCATGCTATGCCTTGAAGCAATCGTATTGACTGTTTCTGGACCCCTTCGATTTCTGCTATAATTTTCTTTGAATACAGAACTGAACACAATGTTCTGGACATAATGCACTTACATACTGATCTCACACCGATTTTAGTAAGAAACGCCACCCTGTTCCCTATGCATACCCCAACAAATGGAGAGCATTGTCTGACCGCAGAGCACAGAGCTACAAGGAGGCAGCCTGCAGCCTAGGAGGACGTCAAATCTTTCTCATTTTGAACCTGAGAACACATATGGGTACTTTTTACACTGTTCCATGGTTGATTCCTCACGTCTTTCCCTGGGTTTGACAAAAAATACTTACCATTAACAAATATTGCCACTTTACTGACTATTTGCCTTTACCACATTGTCCATTAATCCACAGGCCAACACAGATCTTTCTAGGAGCTAGATGCACGCTGCCACTAATATTTTGCCATGTTGGAAATGGCAAAGTTGATGCTAAATTATGTATTTATTTTTTCAGACGCTTAGCCAGCTTGTCTGCTTGCCATGGCATGATGTTCTCATTAATAGAGTACCTGATTGCTTACCCTCTTGTTTGGGTCCTGTCAAGAATATTTTGAAAATTCAAGTGAAAACAGGCAGACAATTTTCATTTGTCCCATATTTGCTGACATGCTCAAAGAGTGTTAATAGATTGAAGTGGTTTTGCAAATGCCCTTCCAGAGTCCCTGTTACATCTGCAATTTTCAGATGTTTCGTCATTCCAGTCTTGTTTTTGTCGCAGGTAACCAACAGCCCCTGCTTTCCCAAACACCTGCTTCAGAGGGCTGCCGCAACATCTGCTGCCCCCGGTTCTCCTCAGCGCTGAGAGCAGCCAGGCTGCGTACTTCCCGTAGCAACTTAGCGACTTCATTCTTAAATTCCTTCAGACCATCAGATGTACTGTGCCACTTTTGTCAAATTGCTTATCTATTCTGGCTTGCTGCTCCCCCTCCTCCCCTTTGTATAATAAAGTAAAAGTGGTTATCTCCCTCGCAGTAGGTTGGAGAAATTTAATTAATTCATTTTTGTAAAGTCCTTTGAGTCCTTCAGAAGGAAGTTGCTGCAAAAGTGCAAAGTACTATTATTCAAGAACCTAAGCAGCATTTCTAAATACGTTTTAGAAAAGTTCAGCCCACCTTTAAAAATGTGATTGAGTTCTGTATGAAATGCTTCTGTGATCAACCCTATTTCTAACATATTCACATGATACTACGCAGAGGAAAGAATTGCCTCTATTTGGATGGATGTTCTAAATTAATTGTTTTATCCTATCTTTTCCCTGCAAACATCCCTTACATATTAATACGTAATAACGAAAGGATTATGACGCCAGGCCAACTGCATCCTCTGGTTTCAAATTTTGTTGTGTAATCTCTCCCTTTTATTTATTTTTTTGAGTTCCATTTTTAATGCCCTTCCTTTACTTTTTTGTTCTTTTCTGCTTGCTGAGTAGATTATGTGGTTTCCCCCCCAAATTTCCGATGAAGCCGAAATGAGGATATGATTTTTGCCTTTCCTTATGCCTACATTGTCACAGCAGCATCTGTGACAGTGTCCCAGCTTGGGGAACAGGGCTTATCCTGCCACTGCACACTCTATTTCTTGGAAGTTACTCTAGACACAACCAACCTCCCTCACCCAGCATCTTCTGCTCACATTTTCCTTCTGTTCCTCTGCTCCTAACTGCACGTTCCAATAATCCCTCCCTTGTATTTACGCATTGCCAAACAGCTACCTTTTGACCCCAGAAGTAATTTCTTTTCTGTTGTCATTTCTACCTCTTTGATAATTGCTGTGGTGATTTTTTCTGAGACACCTTCTTGCTATGTGGTAGAGATACTGATGGCCGTCAGGTCAGATCCGTGGAAACATATTGCTCATTAACCAGATGAATGAGCCTGTTGCCGTCAGGATAGATGCTTTTCCATACAGCTGCACCCATCTCTGGGGCTTCTTCCAGGAGCCATTTCTCAGCTGATGGCTCTTAAAACTGGAAAATCATAGCCTTGTTTGCCCTGAAGTTTACCCACTCTGTCTGGGGTATTCCCTCAGCAAGACATCAGGCCATCAGTGCAATTTAAAGATGCGTTTAGCTTTGATTAACAACCTGTATCGGTATTGCTTTATCATGCAGCGTTGCCCAAGACCAGGCTGGATTTTAAGAAGCTTGTTCCACCCTCAGTGCTCGCCCTGCCCCTTGCTCCACAGCAGCTCAGCAAATTCACCTTCCTCCAGTGCTCTGCAGCAGCTTCTCAGACCACGTGCTATTTCATATTCCTTCCCCTTGCTTCAGAGGGGTGGATATATCCTCTACAGCGCTTACGCCAAAGGTTTATTGATGTCCTCAGATGCTCTGGGTAGGCAGGCTGGGGACACAGCTGCAGGGAGACCCTCTGCTCCTGGGGTGCCTCTGCCACACGCTCCCCTGCTCACACCCAACCAAGCCGCGTGACCCTCAGGGACCGGCCAGCATTAGCTCAGCAGTTGCCGTTTATAGCTTTTTGTGGAAACGCAGTAACTGATGTCATCATCCAAGCTCCTTGAAGAGACGTCTTCTGATCCATCTATTCACCTTGCAAGAGGGATGGATGGGAGCAGGGAAAGCCAGGTGTCTGCAGCACCAAAAGGCAATATGTAAACTGTGGGTATTTCTTCTGTTTACTTGAAAGCACAAAATCTGTCACTTGTGTGAGTAATGTACTGCTAATTATGAGCTTACAATCTGCAGATAGGAAAATCAGAGCCAATGTGCATTTTCAGAGGAAAAGGGAAATTACTCCAAGTACTATATAATTATGCACTTAGCTGGGACTTGCTCCTGAGCCTTTCCAGAACACCGCTTTTCAACTTGAGCAAGTTTACATACAATTGCATTAGCGTGTACGTGGGAAGGGAGGGTAGCATATCCCAGGGAGAGCAAAAACCCAGAAGGCCAATGGCAGAAAGAACAGGAGGATAAACCCCAAGGTGCTAAACAGTTAAAATTTCCTTCTCAAAACCCAAAAGAGACGTAACTCTTGGCCGAGACTGTACAGCACTTGCACATCACTGCTGTACCCCCTGCAACCCTTTCGCCTTTTGCTCTTCCAACCGTGAACTCCTCGTGCACGGCTCTTCCCCTCCTCTGGCCCACACCGTAAGTGCTTCTTCCCACCCTAAGCTCACGAATGCACTCTGCCAAACTCAGCCCCGTATGTCGTACCTAGTAAGTGGACACAAACAATGGAAAGAAAAAAAACCCCCATTTTCATCCCTGACTTAATGCAGCGCTGGTCTGGGGTCACCAGAGCTGCCAGGCCAGCGTGCTGAGTTCTTGCAGCGTACGACTGCGCACCCAGCAGCTGTGAGCTGGGCTTCGCTAATGCAGTACACCACAGCCTCATTTTGTCTCTCCTTTGCCAGAAAGTGAAAACGCCAAATATTTCAGTGGGCTAAATCACAGTTACGGGGTTAATAGTCTGAGGGTGAAGAAATGGGAGCCAGAGAGGTGAGAGATGTTGTCAGCTGAGATTTGAAATGGGATGAAAAGTCAGTGAAGCAGGGAGCTACAGGAAGGAAAATGTTAAATACTTAATTGAATTTGCATAAATGATTCCTTAATGATAAACTAGGGATAGGTGAAGCAGAGAAATTAGAGATGGAGAAGACTGATTAGGTCATCTAGCCCATAAAGCAGTTCAGATAAAATAACAGTCTTTCCTGCTCACCCATACCCCTGCTCTCATTCATTCTTGCTCCTTCTGCCTTTTGCATACACATATGAACTCCCTTGGATTTCACTTGCACCTCACACTTACAGCAAATATTTTCAGAAGTTTTTATTATTTCTAATTTTTCTTTGAATTAAGACAATATGGTGCAGAATTAATTAGCATCCTTGGAGACGGGTGTTCTTTGCTTGTTCCTACTACAGACGGAGGAGAGGCAACATGCATTTGTGTTTCCTTTGCTGTCTGTCCCTTTTGCTGCAAAACAGTCCTCTCTAGATGGGGAGCGGAGACTGAACTGAGCCCTGAGGCTGCCTGCTGAGATCCCTAGCTTGGCAGGCACCTCGGTGCCAAACAGGGCTTCTGTTTTCGCTACGCAGACATTTATCTACCTGGAAATGGGCAGGCACCCCGGACAAAAATCATTAGGCACAGGACTCTCAGAGCCGTAAAATTATCAGGATTAAGGCTTCCTGCTGAGTCAGTCCCAGGGATGGTTTCTGGGCGCCAGAGCTCTGCTGTTACGCAGGGACCAGCATCCCAGGACCCCCGCCGAGCTCTCGCCAGCAGCTCCAGCCCCTCGGAGAAATCTGGTTAACTTTTGCAGACGGTTTTATCTGGGAGCCTTGTGGGAAGGGCTGTGCCAGTTCTCCTGGGCATCCTTGATGAGTCGGAGTGTGTCTGGGGCTGTGGAGAAGAGCACATATGTGTAGGCACTTAGCAGAATCTACAAGGATTTTTTTTTTTCACCCATGACAATAATCAGCCCCTGGATAAAGTGTCATCTGTCAGGTTGCACCACAGAAATATGAATGATTTAGGCAGTTCTTCTCCTTCCCACTCATCAGAAAGGTGGTTTGGATCAACGCCAGCTTCACTGGGGACAAGCTAACACACTAAACTAATTTTTCATGAATAATGGTCTGAGATTTTTTACTGAATCTGCTCCATTCATGTTCACTCCAGTTTTGCCGTCTACTTTGTACCCGTGCAGGATGAGTGGGGTGAGCTGGCAGGTCTACCTGGGGAAGCAGAAATTTTAAGCAGTTGTTGCAGGAGAGTGAGGAGACATTAAATTTAGATTCATAGCAAAAAGTACTTGAGGAGCTGGTCAGAGATCAGAAACCCTCCAGGAGGTGACCTCCCGATCCAAACCTGTATCCTTTTTGTTCAGTGACTCCTTGCAAGATACTGGACACTGAAGGGGAACCATGGACCAGATTTATTCCAGTAACTTCAAACTTAAGTGCATTTGCAAAAAGAACAATCTGCCCATTAATGGCCCGAAAGGACAAATTAATCAAATGAATGATTGAATATGAATCATTCTCCCAGTCCTTCAAATCTCCAAATGCAGTGCAAGTTCTTTCTAACCCAACCTCCTCAACAAATCTTCTCTCCTTTAAAAAGCTGTTGTATTATTTGCCTAAATTATTCATGTGCTGAAATAAACGTGTTGGCTATGGAGTTGTCCCATCTCCCTTTCCTTCTGCTGAAAATATTATTTAACTTAAAGGTGGCAGTTATATAATTTAATCCTTGCCTTCCATTATTAATGAATTTTAACATGAAATATGTAGGCATTTTCCCTATTCTGCCTTATGGAGCACTGGCCGTAATTATGTCAGATGGAATTTTTTTCTCCCTTTTTTGAAGAAGTATTTATTAGAAACTGTCCTTTGTGGTGCTGACAGAGGAAGTTTCAATGGAAGAGTAATTTCTGTCTCCTTATTTTTAGCCTTCTTGCAGGCCATTTTCAAAAATGGACCTTTCCAGCGCCTTATGGCCTACTGGCTTCTGTCCTATGGCGCTTTCTGGGGTGATGGGTCTCTAGCCCTTGCAAGCAATTCTGATAAAATCAACAGATACTGTAGTGAAGGTATGTTTGGCTAGACCCTCTCCTGAGTTTTCTCATGAATTTTCTCACCTGGGAGACATCTATAGTTCCTGTTTTACGTATCTGGAAATGGAGGCAGCGTGTGGGGAAATGATATGCCCATTCACAACGTTGTTGCTGGCAACAGCACCTAGAGTTTCTCACTACCAGCTGCCTCTCTTCTCACGGGACCACCCTCCTTTTCACAGCTGCCAGCTCCCCCAGGACCTGGAGCTGCCCCCACTGGTTGTCCTTTCTACCCCCAGTTCCTGTAAGCCAAGACCCCCAGAGCTGTCACTGTCTCTTCTCCTGCCTTCTGGTGTGATTATTCTCACTCCTGTTTGCACACACAGATGGAGCTCAATGGATCCCTAATAGCATCCTTTACTTAATTAACATGCAATTAGCTTAATGAATATTTTAACCTCATTATGTAGTTACTCATCTTTATCTGTTGTGGGTAAGTCTAGTGCCCAGCTCTGGCCTGTTATAAAAAGAAGCCAAATTAGCCTGGTTCTTCAATTATGTTCAAGGGGCCTGTTTATGCAGTTCTTTCTCCCTCCTTTTATTCGTCATATCTATGATGGAAGGGCTGGGGTTTATGGAAGCAGAACATGTTCTTTTCTTCATCTTCCTCTGAAGAAATAGAGATTTCCTTAGAGATGAGACAGAGGCAGGGGGTAGTGATATTAAATTCTGCTCACTTGGTCAGGATGAACCCAGTTGCTCTATCCATAGGATAGGCTTTCAAGAAAATCTTGGCAGTAACATGTACCAGATGGGGGTCTTTCCCATTTTCAGCCTGCTATATGGTGTGGTGGTGTGGTACAGACTTCACAGTGTGACAAATGACCTTCTCCGTCATGTTTTTCACATGCAGGATTCATACCTCAGCAGAAGCAATATCTATGCCTTATAGTTGTATGGTTGTCCCAGAAGCCACTGACTAGCATGTGGAAAACCTTCTGAGAAAAGTGTCTGGGGCTGGCAAGAAAAGCGCAGTCCTTTGGGCACAGACAAGAGAGGAGATGGACTCTTGCCCAGGACTACTGTAGCAAGAGGGGTATAAGGAAGGGTGTCTGCTTTCCCTCAAGTGATCTTATTGGCAGATATCACCCTCTTCAGCCAGGCAGGTATCTTAGCAAAGCTTGACAGGAGCCTGCCTTGATGTGCAGTTCCCATCACTTCCTTCTCCAGGCAATTAGTTTGTAAATGCTGCTCGGGGTGGGGAGAAGCAAGTGTGGGTGGGGGAAGAAAGTTTGCATGAGTCAAGAGTGACCTCTTGAGCTGATTGCAAAGCAATATGAAAGAGAGACTTGTTCAGTCTTACTAGACGGGCAGAGTGGTGACCTAATAGATCATGTCTCGGCTCTCTAGTTGGGACATGTGTGAGAGGGAAGATCTTGATCCCACCGTCCTCTGGGAAGAAAACAAAACACATCTCTGTGTTGACTTGTTTACTGCTTGCATCTCAGCAGCCCCCTCACTGACTTTTCCTTCTTGTTACGACCTGGGGAAGGCAGTCATGCTTCCTACCCCAGGCCTGGGGAAGCAGGCTGGTAAGAGCCATTCAGTCTCAAAGGGAATCCATGCAGGAAGAGAGGAATGGACTTCAAAGATCTTTACAAAAAGAAAGTATCTCTGGTAAAATGCCATTGGAATGTTAAGAAAGCAGTGAGCACTATTTCCTTCAGGCTATGCTTTTTGTTGTTTTGAGTCAGCAAGGTTAACCAGAGAAATAGAGCAGAAAGTTGAGATTATTGGGCATGGCTACAGTTGGGTTTTCAAAGCCTTGCCACACACTTCAAAGGAAAACAACAAACTTTACTTACACAATGCATACTCCTGCCTTCTTAACCCAGAACTGGCTGTGCAGAGAAGGACAGAAGTGAAATACTAAGGGGCTGTTCACAGAATCACAGAATCACAGAATGGTAGGGGTTGGAAGGGATCTCTGAAGATCATCTGGTTCAACCCCCCTGCCAAGGCAGGATCACCCAGGGCAGGTTGCACAGGAATGCGTCCAGCCGGGTTTTGAAGGTCTCCAGAGAAGGAGACTCCACAACCTCTCTGGGCAGCCTGTTCCAGTGCTCCGTCATCCTCACAGTAAAGAAGTTTTTCCTCATGTTGAGGTGGAACTTCCTGTGCTGCAGTTTATGCCCATTGCCCTTCATCCGTATCGTGTTAGCAAAGAACAAGTGCAGAAATAATAAGGGATGTCTTAATGACAGAAAAGCTATGCCCCCTCCTCCGCAAAGCCAAGGGTCCTGTCCAGCAGGGCAGCCACTTGTCCTTCTTGATGCTACGTTTTTCTGATGGGGTCCACCTACCTGCCGGGCCAGGCCCAGAGCTCTCAGTCCACTGTTTCCAGCTCTGACTTAGCATGTCGTGTTCAAATTCTGTTGAGGTATCATCCGGCTCCTGTCCTTACAGAGGAGCAGCCGCGTTCAATGAGGTAATGAGCTGAGAAGATTTGTGGGTGTGCATATTGCAGCAGGGTCAGCCCATGCAATCCACGTAAAGAGCACTAAGTCTGCGTTATTTGTCTTAATCTGGAACTCTTACAGAAGCAGCTGTTACTGGGGCTGAATACTTTATCGACAGGACAAGCACAGCTAGAACAGCCGTCCATCCTGAAGTCAAGTGGACAGACTCGTATCGCTCAGTGCTGTGACTGCTGAAGCCTAAGGATCAGGATTAACATTCATTTGTCCTTATCCTTCGGCTTGACTGAAGCAGCTTCGTGTTGCAGGGTAGGTTGGTAGTTCAGTCCCCATCTCATCCTGTAGCTACCGCGAATAGTTCCCTGTGCTTCCCCAGCACTAGGGAGGGCCCTGTGTCCCCACTCAAGACAAAAGAAAAGTATCTTTCCAGATACAGAGGAGATAACTGATAAGGTCTACGCATTGCAGAACTAAAAGACCACGATCTCTGGTTGTCACTGATTTCTACACAGGGCTTCCCAAAAAGTTTCTGCTAATGTGGTGTAACTGAGCCCAATTCTCAGCCAGAGTAAAACGAAGTCAAGCCATTGACTCCAGTGGACTTGAGCCACTTTAACCCCAGGCAAATGCTTTGCCTTGCGACACAAGGCAAGACAGCCTACTGCAGTCAGGAAACAGACTCAGCATATTGCTGCTGCTGAAGGCAGGGCTATATCCAGCCAGCAGTATTTGTGCATGTGCCAGAGAGAGCAAAAGCCTCCTCTCCTCTAGGTCAAGAGGGTAAAGGCTTTCATTTTGGGTGTGAAGATCCCACCGTGCAAACTTTCTTACGATCCTTGACTGCGACTTCAGAGCCAGTTGGCTACTGGAATCCTTTGTGTGTGTAGCACAAATGTGAATCTGACCCAACAAACTATCTGTTCCTTTTTAAAGGATTTTGGGTTGTCTTCGTAGAAAGTTCACAGGGATTCCACATTCACAGCCCTGCTCTGCGTTAGCTGGCAGGCTCAGAAGAGGCCAAGGGCTGGCATCTTCGCTGTTGGCCCTGGCTGGGGAATAACGGCAGAGCTCTGTGTGGGAAGATGTTCTCCTCCTTGTTAGAGAGATTACTTTATTCACCAGGGCTGTCAAACCAACACCTTTCAGCAGCAGGAATTCTGTTTAGAATAAAACAATAGACCCAAAGTTGATAATCAGATGCAGATTATGTACCAGTATGCAGAAGACAAAGATAAGATTTGCATAAAATGTTTGTATGACAGCAGCTAAGTATCCCTAATTTTTTCCTAGAAGGTATCAAAGCACAGAGAGCAATAATTCCTCACCCAGGTCATCCCCCCTCCTCTATCACAGCCCTCAGCCCACAGTTTTGTATTTGAGGGCAGACCAGTTCCCCAGAGAGCTACCCCTTCCCCTCCCACGTGCCGGGGGAGCAGCCTGCTGCGGAGAGGCTCAGGTCAGGCTTGGTGGCAGAGACAGCACTGTTTCTTTCCTCAGGAATCTCTTTTCCAGGAGGGGAAACTATTAGGCAAGAAAGTGCAATGGGTTTGCTGCTGCTCTTCTGTATGAACAGAGCTTGTTCAACAACTGCTCTCCGTGGAACTTGAGATAGTCTTTTGGGTGTAGGAACCCGCTCACCAGCTTCAAACCAACAACTAAGTCTCGTGTCGAGAGGGCAATCCAGGGTGCTGTTGCTGGCATAGTTTCTCTTTTGCAAGCAGCCGGCAGTTTGTTGTGTGGTGGCATACACTGGACATGTCTTTCGGCAGTCTCCAGTGCAAAATGCTGTCCTGCTTCCACTGTCTGCTGGGGCTGGGACCAGTGTTGGTCAGGGGCTGGGATGTCTCCCAGATCCAATGGGGACTGTTCACCAGTGCTAATGGGTAACCTGTAGGCTGAAGTGGGTTCGCTAAATCCTGAAGGTTTGCAGCATGGCTGCTGCACGTCCTTGGGTTTGCAGGTGGAGCCTGAAGGTCTTCCTAAGGAGTGCAAGCGAGGTGGCTTCAATGTGAGCGTCCTCAATGGCTGCTTCTGCTCAGCTTGGAGTTAGCTCAGGACTCTTGGTGCAACACATGGAGGATGCTAGTGGCACCCTTGCCTGGAGGCTGTAGGGAGCCCTCCGACATGATGCCATCCAGCCATGCCGTGGTCATCGGGGCTGGCCACAGCTCGGACGCTGGGAAAGCTAGCAAGAGGGGAAGGGGTGCTCGTAGGGTGTAGGGGCTGTGCGACTAATTTCAAACCCTGAAGCAGCGTGACACAAATGAAAGAGGAAAACGGGTGTTCTCCAGAGATGCTCGTACAACGCACACGAGCCTGACTCCCCTCTGGCTGCCCAGAGGCTCTTCTGTCAGACGGAGAAGAGCTGAGCCGTGGCAGCTGCAGCAGTGGCTGCAGCAGCAGCAGTGCCCTGTTCTCGTCGCGGCCATCTGCTTCTCCCGGCCAGAATCTATAGCTATTTCCTCCCCGCCACACCCCCCAACAGTTAAAAACATGCCCTGGTTTTCGTCTTCCATGCAGTATTTTATTTCTGATAGTTCTGGACCGATCTTGGCTGTAGTTCACCAAGAGAATTGCAGAGTAGTCCCACCTTTTTCCAACTCCAGCTCTATGTATTAGCTGTTTTCTTCCAACTGTCATTGATATGTGTGGATGTGGCCTCTCTCCCTCTACACTTCTCTCTTTTTTTCCATCTCTCTCTCCCCCCCCCACTGGATATATGTATATGTGTGAACCAGGGCAAGAAACAAAGAAGCTGGTGCTTGGAACAGATTAGTTTGCATCACACAGCCAACAGGGTTTCTGGGAGAAGGCTAGATACTGGGAATTCAGCTTTTCCCCTTCATCAGTGATTGATTGTCTATGGCTCTTGGGGAGATTAGAATTCTGCACTTTGAGTCACTCTTGGCAAGTCCAAAAGTCACAGAAATGCACCTGTGACATGAAATCAGGCCTAAGAAAGCTTATCCTTTCCTTCCTTGGCTTCATAAATGTGCCTTTTTCATCTGCATTGCTTGCTATTTTATTTAAGACATACAGGGGTTGTAGCCTTTTTCATCCCAAAGCACTTGACAAACTGCTTTAAAAGGGGTAAATACAGTGTTTGCAGATGAACACAGATTAAATCCTGCACTCGTGTGCCCTAGACTACAAACCTCACATGAGCTGCTGTCTTCCAACAGCTCTGCTGACAATGTTTTTGTGTTCTTTCTGCCATACAAAATATTTTTAGATCGGTATTAACCTCTCTGTGCTTAATGTGGGTGGATGCGTGTGTATATTATTACCCTTAGTATTAACAGTTGCAGAACGTACCTGCTTGATTTACTTTATAAACAGCAGAAATCACTGAACATCAATGAGCTCTGTGCTGAACACAGGACAGGCTGTGTACCTACGAGGAATGAGGAATCTCAGCTACGAAGAATGTGTAATCTTGCATTCATGTTACTGCTTTTAAAATGTAGGAATAAGGTTACAATCTGTTTCTCTTTTAAAGGTCTATTACGGTTCCTTTACAATTTTGTCTTGTGAAATATGTTTGGCTTGAAAAAGACCGGTCTGACTCTGAAAGCAAGGGGGAACATCTGTAAAACATTTGAAGAAGTGCTTATCAGACGATATTGGAGCCCTAGTTTATTAAAGATTTACCCCCTTTGACATTTTCCTTTTTGTTTACTGTTTGTTCACAGCTCACAAATACGCTGTTTATTGTCCTTCAGATTTTCCGTATCATTAATTCTGGCTGGAGGCTCCAGCAACAGCTGTATTTGAAGAAACTAGATTATAATTGAGAGAAAGTACTAATGATTTTGTTGATGCCCTCCACCTTTCTTATCGATTTCACTGGAAATCATCAGCTTGATCGTATTCCCATGGAGCTCAAATGGGGAGGGGGCAAATGTGTGAATGTCACGATCGGCTGAAATTTCGGTGTGTGCACGAAGGGCGCAGGAGAAGCCCTCTCCCATTTGGAGTGAGTAAGCCACCCCCGTTCCCAACACCCCCCTTTCCAGCCCGGCACGCTGAGCGTGCATCATGTGTACTGGCTACAGTTTATAGGACAGAAGAATTTGTTTTATACAAGATAACCCAATTATCTGCATCCTTTCATTTAAGTAGGAGGCCACATTTGCAGCTATAAGATAATGATTCCAGGCTCGGCTTTGCAGTTGTGAGTTTCTCTACCTCATTACGGACAGGGCTGGTTTCAGGCACGGGCAAAGCTGTCGGCTGCCAAAGGTGGGAGCCTGCCAGGGGCAACCAGCACCCTGGTTTGGCCGGGCTGGAAAAAGAGACGGGGATGGCCGTAGCTGCAGCAGGCGCAAACAAACTGTCCAACCTTTCCCCGCAAGCCGTGCGGCATCAAGGGGGTAGAAAAGGAGAAATACATCCCAGGAGGGACCCACTCTGCTGCTGCCACACAGCTGAATTTTGCCTGCCCAAGGGTGAAGAGAAAATCCTTGGGCTGCAAAATTAAATTTTGCCTACCCTGCTGATAAGCCTTGAGCCAACTCTGATTATGGAGGTATCTTCACCTCCTTCTATTTTGACTACAAAGAGAGGCTTATTGAAAGGTTGATTTTGATCCCTGTTAGGAAAAGAATAAGAAAGGAGAAAGACAATAAAATTCCTCTTGCTTCAAGATTTTAGATTTAAGTCTCACTGACAATACGATATTTTCTAAAAGTGTTAAGTAACTTGAGGAGGAATACCTTGAATGTAAAATCATTTACATTACCTCCATTTCAATATGTTTGCAGCATGTGCCACTTTTTGTGTAACCCTCTCTGAGTCCAACATAAACACATTATTGTTCAAAGTCTTAAATAAAGGTAGGTTAGACACTGCTTCTGCAAGAGACAATTTACTAAATCAGGGGTGATAAATGTAGAACTGCAGTTTGAAAATGAAATGTGATTCTCCACCAAGACAAGCAAGGAAAAAAAAGTGCTAATATGAGAAATATCTAGTGGTAATTTCTTGATCGGCCAATGCTTATTTTCCAGAGAGACAGGCATCTCTTGGTTCCTCTGAAATGTTCTTTCTCGGGCATCTTCCATCAAAATGTCTGCTGTTTTCAGGGGCTCGGGTACTTTTTCGAGACATGATGAATGCAGAAGAGCATTTAACATGAGATACCTCACATGGGATGTTTGGAGCAGGGATGAGCTCACCCCGTGTCAGTCGAGGTGGTCAAACCCCATGTTATGCCCAAGACCAGGTATGCCCAGGGGAGCTGGACCGGCTCCCCAGGCAGAAGGAGGCACATCTCTCTCTCTTCCTCCCTCACCTTCCTATCAGCCCCTCCAACCACTCCGGCTGCCTGGAAGGGCAGGACCGTAAGGGAAGTCCAGCGGGCTGTGAAGCAAGTGAGGGGGTGCCAAAAGACGGGATGGAGAAAAATAAGGGCTGGCAGGGCAGAAGGAAGGGGCAGAGCTGCCAGGGCCCTGGGGACCCTTCCCAGCTCCCCTGTGCCGGGACCGGCCCCCGCGCGGCCCATGGCCCAAGACCCCATTCAGCCCAGCCTGGGGCCACCAGTCCCTGCCCCAGTGATGCTGCAGCAGTGCTGGCTTATATCCTGTCTTTCATCAACTTTTGGTTGTCCACTTGCCTCCACCATCTGTCCAGCCGTCTGAAGTCTTCTGAAGACAGAAGTCTTCTCTTCCCACGCCTCAAACCGCCCCAGTGTCCCTCTTTCATCCCTCCCCCAGGCCATTTCCCCCCCTCCTTTCTCTGCCCGCCTCTGACTCAGTCCTGCCCTGGCTTCCCACCGGCTTCTCCCTCTGTCCCGGGTCTTGCTGGTTCCCCCAGTCCCTCCTGAAGCTGGGTGGAGGTGGCTCCTATCTCAGTCCTGATGCCAGAGACCAGGAAAAATCAGAGGGGGAAAATCAGAGGCATTTATTCCTCAGTGCCAACATCATACGCCACGCAACCTTCCAGCAAGTCAGATATTGTGGTTTACCTGCAAATCTGAGGGTTAGTGAACAGCTGTAAATCCGATCCCAAACGCATATTGTTCCTTAAGAATACCTGTTTGTGCATCCTGATGGAATATGGCACTGCTCTGTGTGAAATACAAATGAATGGTCTATTATCGACTTCTCAGAAATCAGGACTGGAGGCTGTCCCTCACAATGCGCTCTGATTAGACCGGGTCAGACCAGCAGCGTTTTCTTCTGCCTCCGTAATCTATGAATGATTTGGTCCATATAAAATTTATGCTATTTTCCACCAATTTTCCTGCCTGGCTTCGCTAATAGGGAAGTCTGCTGCTGTTACTCAAAACCCTCATCTGGTTTCCCCAGGGAAGTTTGGATGCAGGGGTTGGTTTAGCAAGGAGAATCGCTTCACCCTTCACTGGAGCGCAGCCGCCTGGGGAGCCGCATGGAGAAACTTCTTTGGAAACCCACAGGGTGAGTGCGCAACGCTCAAGACACGAGGGGGTGTGCATGAAAATACTGTAGCAACTGGTGAGCCCCTAAATGGAGATTGCAACGGAGGGGAATCATGTTTTCAAGCTTTAAAAAAAGTGTCACCTATACAATAGGTAAACTAAGCCCTATCGTGACTCCAGTGGCCCTGTGTTTGGCTTTGCCTCAGGTTGACACTCCACGTCACATTTCTCCCCCTCTGTGAGGTACTGAGCAGCGGTGTGTGGTAGAGCTGGTTGCTCCCAACACCTTCACAGCTCAGTGCAAGGTCCCCCGTCAGGCACGTGTGCCCAGCACGTCGCTCTGGCAGCGGTAACAGCCACAGCCATCGGAGTCTCTGGCTCTAGTACCAAGCTAGCGTGATTAGCTCTCTTCCTCTTCCTTCTGAGGACTAGATGTAACTGAGAAATCAATCAAACTTCAACCTCTGCCAGCCTATAAAGGGTGGAGGTGGAGGGGAATTGAGGTTCCCAGCAGGTTGTACGATCTGTCGTTTCTTCTCTGATCTGAAAGACAGGGAGAGGAGAAATGTCTTTGCTCCACATTCCCGATAACTTTCTTGGCACGATGAGCTAGCCAGCTAATAAGCAAGTAATTATACATCGGGATACACAGTTCAGTGGCAACGCTGTCTGTCTGCAGCCGCACTGAGAAAGGAGGGAAGAAAATACTCTGTTCCAGCTCTGCTCGCGTCTCTGCCTCGCTGTCTGAATTTGGGTGAGTCACACCTCGGCTCTGCGTTTCATCCCCCCTGCCTCGCAGAGGGGAGCGCTCCCTCAGACTCACTTTTGATCGGGGCTGCAACTCGCGGCTGAGACGGCTACGCCGGCAAAGCCCGCCCGTGCGAGTGCGGATTCATTTGATGCTTTGCTGGGGAGGCGGCTGATCCTGGCAGGAACAGCTCCGCTGTTCTGCAGATGTTCTTCAGACCACCCCACCAGCAGCACGCCGGTGCAGCACGACACCCGCACACCTGTATCGTGTCCCCAGGCAGCCCCAGCCCCAGCTTTTCTAAAATGATTAGAGCAACTCGAATGAAAAACAAGTTGGTGAATGCGGTTGGTGTTTCTATCATTTCCTCCCAGTAGGGTTTTTCTGTTAATTTCTTGTATGTACCATCTCATGTTACTTGGTTTTACAGTAATGGCCCTTCTAACACCGGCTTGCTAGAGAATTGTGTTATAAATAGTCGTGGTAAGTTGAAACAGAGCCTTTCACCATGGGTTTTCCAAAACGGATCAAGTTACAGAGGAAAAACAAGGATGCCACTGTGCCTTAAGGATGTGAGTGTATTTAAGCATAGAGGCAACTTGGAGTTGTGTTTCGGACCCACCCCAAAGGTGAGGAGGGAGCAGCAGCTCTTGGGGGGGGGGGGTGTTTTAAAGCATCCTTTCAGCAGGCAGAGTTCCAAAAGTTTTCTCTTCTTCGCACATTTCTTTTGCGGCTTCTGGATTTGTGTAAAGAATTGTTTAAGATATGTTGACTTGGACAGGTGGTTTGTTAAAAACCCAGCTGTAGCACGTCACTGGACAGGAGGGGAAAGGCTACGGGGGTGTGTGTCTGTGTATGTACATACAGGTTCACGCAAAGAAAAAAATCACTGGATTCTTGAGTCAAGCGCTCCAGCAGTGGCCAACACCACCTGAAAATGAAGAGGCAATAGTAACTTGTAAGGGTAGCTCATAGACTATATATAGCACCCAACAAGGAAACTACTTCTGCACAAGTTAACCTGTAGAGGCTTCATTCTCAAACTCACTTAGAGGAGCCGAGCCTTGTGGGCTAGTTTTCCGCCATGAGTTAGATATGGGTCACAAGAAGACAGTGGCTTTCGGATTAAGTCAGAGGGGCCAACTACCCTTGATTTTTTGTGTTCCACATTTCTCTTGACACTTGAACTTCAGGCATCCATGTTTCCTTAAAGTCATACAGGGTGAAACCAGTGAGGTGAAATAGCATAGTACCTCTGGAGGAGATAGGTACACCAGGGCCACTGTATTTCCAACAACAGCTCTGGCCCCAGGATTTCCAAAACTCAGGTTGAATGCTTATGTATAATTCTCCTGGAAGGAGTCTGGGCCGAGGGAAGATGGGTCAGCCAGGGAGAGTGGATTTGTGGTAGTGAAGGGAAATAGCAATTGGTTGGAGAGCTGCCAAAAAGAGAGCAGGAAGAAGCCTCCATCAGGAACTGAGCTGACTTGGATACCTCCAGCCAAAACAGCCGGCGATGCCCAGGTGAGCTGGGGACTACCTGCCCATTCCCCTGGGTGGAACGAAGCGCATACCAGTGAAGGTCTGACTGCCCAAGCTGTTTGGACGGTGGCAGTGCACATAGGCTCCTGACAGCTTTGGATTTCAAATTTTTTTCATTGTCATGTTGCAATGAGAGGTTAGTGGAGAGCTGCACCACTGACGGACAAGGTATGGTTCCCCAGAAAGCAGTGGGGAATGCTTCAGGCATTGCTTTGCATGCTCTTTTCTGCAGCCTGCCCGGCACACTGTTGAATCTTTTTGTAACCACCTCTCCAGCTCTTGTGGTCTGGGATCAGTAGCGAAGGGAGATTCCGACAGTAAAATAGCTTTCTCTGCAGCTTCCTTTTTACATCCAAAACAAAGATGCTCACCTTCCTGAAGTGAGGATGGATCTATCTGGGGACAAACGGGGACTGAGGAACTTCTTCTGTGTAATTTTACGTCAATTGATAATAGGTCAGCTTCACAAAAACAGCTGTGGCCATCAGGCAACCAAAGTGAGGAGGTACCAGCTGGGGTGTTTTCTCACCAAAAGGTCTCAGGGCATGTGAGCCTCACAGCCTTACCTGAGTGCGCCCACAAAAGTGACTCTGCAGGATGGCTTCCTCCTCATGTCAGGCTATGGGAGACATAATGTGCTGTCTGCGGCCAAAGGCTGTCTCCACCAAGGTCTAAAGAGCAAGGTCCCATGTGAGAATTGTCCTATGTAGATTTTATTTTGACTCATGTCAATCAATCATCCCCATGCTGTGGGCTGTGTTTAAAACCTCTCAACGGAAATTCAAGTAGCACAGTCTCCTGGGAGTGCTGACAACTGGTTCAAACACAACGCCCTGGCTGAAGGCATCTGCTTCAGGAGTAGCTCCTTTATCCTCCCCAGCACCACCATCTCCACTGCAGGGCAGAGATCACACATTTCAGATCATCTGCCTGGCACTGATGAAATCTGCAATCGATGCACCCTTTGCTGGCAGTGGCAGAGAGCATGAACAAGGGAGAATCATGTCCAAACCCTTTGTACCTCCGTGAAAAAGCATCCCTCTCCAGTGCACTCTAGGAGACGTGTGCTAGGAGAGGGGTCCTGAGGCAATGAAGGGAAGTGGAAGAAATGGAGAACAGGTTCCTTTGACCAGCACCAGCTTGACAATTTTTCAACTCACTTTTTACACATGAAAGGCAGGGTGGGAAAGAAGAATAAAGCATGAATGCAGGAGGAGAATGCAGAGAGGAAAAAAAGATCAGATGAAAGAAAGGGTGAAACAGGAAGAAGATGCTCCCAGTGATGCTGAGACCCTTGTCTACGCCCCTACACCAGCCCCAATCTGTCTTAAAGCACAAGAGAAAAAAAAAAACAGTAGGATCTCTGACAAACTAGCTATATAGGCTAAAAGTCATAGAGATTGGTAGAAAATGTTGAGTTAAAAGCCTGTGGGTTTAGTGCACAAGAAGTGGGATGTGTGTGTGTGAGAGAACTTGAGCTGAGGAAAGAAGAGTGGCCACACATTGAGGTCACGGGGCAAGGGGTTGCAATGGCCTTCACATAAGCCTTAACTGGGAAACAGAAGTTTGTCAAAGTATAATTGGGTAAAGGCAGGAATAGTAAAATCCAATACAGTAGCAACCAGCTGCCAGAAATCCCAGCATGGCCCTGAGGCTGGCTGCATCAGGGAGGTGCAGGGAGGAAGGGTGCTAAAGCCTAGGCAGGATGAGAAATAGAGCTGGACTCCCTCTTCATCACTCCTTTCAGTACCAAACACTCCCTGTGATGAGGAGAGCTAATCAAAAAAGCAGAGAATACACAAGAGGCTCAAAGGTACTACTAGCATCATAAAATGCATCTGGGAAGAAAGCGAGCACAGCATAGGTGTATTCCCTGGAGGGGAGATGAGGAGAACTGAGGACAGCAAAGCAGAGCCCTTGGGATTTACAGCCCTATCTTGGCATGGAAGCAGGAGGTACCCAGGAGGATCTGGGAGAGTAGCAGCACCAGCCTAGTATTAAGGATGGTGGGAAGCACTGCTCTAGGCTAGGGGGATTTTTTCCCCAAGGAGATGCTGATTCCAGCATCTTGGAAATGACAAACCAGCATATTGGGTTTTTTTTTACAATTATCCTGTGCAGACCAATTAAGCAAAACCAAAAACAAACCAACAACAACAAAAAAAACCAAAACAGCAAACAGACAGTGGACAGTTCAACTGCATCCTATCATTGTAGCTTGGCTCATGCTTTCCCATGTTCTGGTAGTTTGCGCTTTGCAGAGTACTTGGTGCTGTTGCCCCCAGTCTGTTTATAGCAGTCTGACACGGCTTCCCCTCCCTGCGCACCCCGGCTTTCCCTTGCCTTTCCCGTTTCCCCCTCTTTGGCTCTCTTGCTGCCCTATCTCGCTGCCCGGGGTCAACCCTCGCCCCTGCGCTGCGCTGTTGCAGAGCCGGCCCCAGCTCAGCCCGGCAGAGCAGCGTCGCAGGAGCAACCCTGTGTGCTCAGGTCCTTGATGCAGACCTGTGCTGCGGTTAGAATTCCCTCATTTTCTCATCTCCCTGCTAACATCTCTGCTGCAGTGCGAGAAAGTCCTCTGGCTTTCTCCTTCTCAACTCTCACCTCTCTTGCAGCATTTGGAATCACCCTTGCTTTGCCCATTGCCTTTAAGGTGCCCCGTTGTGTTCCTTTTCCCTTCTCACTTTCTATTTCTCTCCCTTTTAGTAAGCCACAGCAAGGGAAATGCTGCAGCAAAGCTTCCAGCTGGGCTGTACTCACTTCCATATGTGTGTGTAGGGAGGGAGCGGAGGAAGAGATCAAACTTCAGGGATCCTGGAGACGTTCTGGGATGTGGTGCTGAGAAGAAAATGAACAGGAAAGAGGTGACAGAAATGTCAGGCCACAAGCTCAAGAGATCACTGGGGCCCAGAGATAGCTGCATCATCCTAGAAAAGAAATAAATGACAGACTGCACCAGACTGTAGCATGAAAATATTGACACAAAGAGAATTAATGTTCTTGCAACTGGACCTTGGCCTCACACAGTTCTTCAATCGTCTCTTGCCTGGTGACATTGTGCTATATGTGATTTGCTCTCTTTGAACACCACATCTGTCCCAGAGACTGTCTACCTCTTAACGTAGCTGTGAAATATAGGTGATGTAGTATGTATAAATATTTCAAAGAGACAGAACTCATTTGACAAGTGGGGTCTTCAGAAGGGACCGGAGACACCGACTCCCAGATGGAAAGATGGGACAAATATGTTCTGCGGAAACAGACTGGGGGCAGGAAAGACATCCCTCATCTTTGCTTTTTGACAAGTAGAATCACTATAGGGTATGGTTTCCTTACAACAAGTAGATTGCTTAGCAAGTGTGCATGGGAGTGCTGGCTCGCTGTCACCCATTGGAAACACCATAGTTACGAATATTAGGATTTATTAGGCCTCAACCAATAATTATTAATTACCTTATTTAGCAAATGCAGTTACATACTCGGATTTTGGCAGTATTTTTTTCCACTCAGGATATCACAGACGGATGACAGCTCTTTCTAATTATTTATTATCCAATCATTTTTCCCTTTAATTCAATGGACGGCTCACAAACAGTCTCAGTTTATGATTTTTTATTGTTCCCTAGTTGGATGAGTTCAAAGGTACTTTTGGCACAAATAATTTTATTTGCTAAGAGACAGCTGGATTCTTTCACATATTTTAGCAGTTTACTTTGAAATTAATTTTTCATAAATATTTGTGCCAGTGAAACATGACCACGTGTATTGAGTGTTAACACAAAAAGGGGTGTGAAACACACATTTTGGGGATTTGTCTTTTTTAGACTCATTATCCAGACACATAACTCATACTCGTTCAAACTCTGAGGCACTATTCTGTAACCTAACGAGAATTCCTGAAAAAAACAAATAAATAAGGGAAAGGCTACAAAATGCCCCATAAATATCCTTATTTCAAATTTATGAGTAGAAAAAATGGCACTCATGTTTCCACAGTTTTTCTATCACCATGAAGTTTCCTGGATCTGCAAACATATCATTGTCTCGTTCCCTCACGTGGCTTTCAGCCTGCTTCATGCAGATGCGGACAGTTTTACTTTGTCTCATCATCATCAGCTCCTGCTTCTCCCCATGCCCTGGCAAAGGGGCCGCTCCGCCTGCCCTCCTGCTGCTGGCTGCCTCCCTCTACCTATAACGCCCTTTATTAGTGTTGCCACCACCCACTGCGGGAAGGATTAAATCCTTCTCAGGTAAGGGTTTATTACATTAAAAAATAAACTTGCTCACATCAGGTGCTTTCCTAAGTGCCCCGCTCCATGCCATCATCTTTGGAAAGGACATCTCAGAGCGCAAAGCCCACAGTTTCTTGGCAAATGTTCCCTTAGCTCGGTTATATTAAAAAACAAAAAACAAAGGGAAAAAAAAATCTAGGACCAAACAAAGCAGTTTCATACTGGTGACATCCTGACAAGTGGGGGAATAGGGTCCAGTGGGAAATCCGCCTGCCTTGCCTGCTGCAGGCAGGGATGCTGCTGCCGGGGGGAGGCTGCCCTGCCCCTAACGCCGCTCCCCCGCGGTGCACGCTTTTCCCTCCCGCTGGGCGCCGTTTACAATAGGAATAACTGATTACTAATTAGCGGCTATATCTATTAATTGCTTGTTTTTTAGAGCATGACTGAGCAGCCAGCCGCTCTCTGGGCCGTGTCTCTCAATATGTATTTTTTTTAATTACATTTTTATCCAAGGAGTGACTCGTTCACACAAGCGCCTGCTGGGGTCCGTCTGTCCGTCCGCTTTCCCTTCAGGAGCACCCGGGGGGAGCGCGCAGCAGAGAAGCACCACGAGCGGAGTGGGGCCGCCAAGCCCACGCGTGGCCGAGGCGGGAGGGCACTCAGGGACCAGCCCCGGGGAAGCGGCGGAGGGGACCCGGTGTCGCTAAGGGACAGGGCGCATCAGCCCGTCCCCGCTGGCCCCGCCGGGAGAGCGGGGTGCGGGAGCTCGCCGGCTCCGGGGGAGCAGCACGCCCCGCTAAGGGGGGTTTCCACCGCGCTGGCTCCGCTTTACGGACTGGGCCCGTTGCCACGGCCCCGAGCCAAGCACGGGTGGGCTCGCCTAGACTCCCCCGCTGGCAAAGCGGATGGAGACAGCGATGGCAAAGCGGGCTCCCGCATCGGCGCTCCCGGGGCGCCGGCGCAGCCCCCCGAGGCCGACGGTGATGCCCAGGGCGGTGGTGCAGCATCTTCTTCCTCCTCCCGGACGGAGGTCTCGCCCCGGGCCCTGCGCGGGGGGAAAGGCCCAGCTCCCCGCCTCCGGCTTTTATATACCGGCATCAGCGCAGCCCGGGGCCGGCAACCCCACGGGTACCGCCGACCCCCGCACCGGGCTGGGGGCCCGCACGGCACCCTTGTCACCCGCCCCAGCAGCATGCGCAAGGCAGCCCCGCCAGCCTGCAACCTACCCGGGGGGGCCCCAAGAAACTTTGCTGGCACTAGCCAGCGCCTGCACAGGAGCCCCCCCCCCCGCCTTCCCCGGCAACCTGCGCTGCCCCCCGCCCCGCTGCCCATGCAAGCCGGGAGCGGCCCTCAGACCCCCTCTGCCCCGTGGCTTTTCGCATCTCAGGTCCCACCCGGGAGAAGCCGACCTTGCCGCGAGTGTCGTAAGGATGGAGGGACCCCGGGCTGACGGCTGATCTCTCCGCCCGAAGCAAATCCCTTTTTCTCCCCAGCCCTGCGGTGCTGGCTCTAATTGAGCCGGGGCGAGGGGAGGCCCGCAGAATCGGGCAGGAGGCAGGGCTCTCCCGCGCACGGCTGCTTTAATTGGCTCCTTTTTTTTTTCTTTTTTTTTTTTCTTTTTTTTTTTTTTCAAACCGAAGGGGAATGAAATGTTGAAGAGGGGAGGGGAAAAACCTGGAAAGCCAAAGGGGAAGAAAACGCGGCACGACCGCCAGAGCCGGGAGGGGTGAGGCGGCTCCCGGGTGCCGTCTTCCCCCCGCCCCTCTCCCCGGGCGCCCGGGGCCGGTTGGGGAGCAACGACGCTCCCGGCCACTTTTGCAGGAGATTTTGACGCTTCAGGGGGGGGAAAAAAAAAAAGCAAGAAAAAAACCCGGTGGGGCAGGGACCTGCCAAGCGGTTTCCAGACGGCGTCTGGCAGGAGTAACCCAACTTTATCCAGCTTCTTGTGCCTCCTCTTCGGCTTCCTTCCAGCTGCAGCCCCCCTTACGTCTCACCGGCAGCTCCGGCAGCCGTCGAGGGGGAGCGACACGGAACTCCCCACCGCCGCAAATCGTCTGCGAGGCGGGCGGAACCGGCAAGCAGCGGAGGCGAAGCACCCGCCCCAGCCCGGAACAGCGCAACAGGGAAAGTTTTGAAGGGACAAGGACCTGGCAGGCTGGGGAGGAGGCGAGGAGAGCCGGGCTGAGCTGCAGGCGGAGCGAGGGTGCGTGGTCTGTCTGCTCCTCGTTTGCTTCTCCCGTTAGGCTGGCTGGGGCGATGCAGTGCAGCTGGGGGAGCTCTTGGGAGCCGCTTTAAAAAAAAATTTTAAAAATCCTTCCTGGATTTGATTAATTACAACAATCCCGTCCTCAGAAGATCTGGAAAAGAGAAGAGTCACCTATCCCTCCCTCCGCCTTTCAGCAGCTGGCTCCTAACCCCCACCCTCGCTGCCCCCCCTTTTTCTCCACCTCCTTCTCCTTTCCCCCCCGTTAGCTCCTGGGGCTGCGGCCAGAGCCTCGTCGGGAGGAGGGAGGGCAAGGACTCTCCCAAGTTGGCAGCACTTCGGGCAGCGCTCGGCGACTCCGGCTGGACAAAGAGAACCTCTTTCCCGCGGGGACCGGGGGGGCAGCGCTGGGCTGGCCCGGACCCTGCCCCTGCCCGGCGCCGGCCCGGTGCCCCCGGGCTGGCCTTTCCCCGTACCCCGGGCGCGGCTGCCCGCTCTCCTGGAGATCCTCGAGGAACCAGGCGAGGGGCAGCAGGCACCGGCCCTTCGCTTTCCCGCCCCCCTACCACCTCCCCTCGCCCTCTCCCTCCTTTCCCCCCCGCCTCGTCCCACCTTCTTTTTTTTTTTTTTCCTTCTTCTTCTTCTTTTTCTTTTTAAATTTTATCCCCAGGCGGCTCGGGTGTGGGGGGGGGTCCCTCCGTCCCACCCTCCGCCCGAGGGGCGCCGGTGCCCGGCGCGGAGCGGGGCGCATGGGGCGGCGTTTCGAGAGGCTTTCGGCGGCTCCCCGCTCCCCCGCCGGATGCTGCCGGGGCTGGTTTGGCTGCTGTTCTTCGCCGGCGATGAAGGCTCTGCCTTGAAGATGGAGATGATCTGTTTTTTATTCCTGTCTCTGGTGCCGGTGTACAGCAGGGGACAAGGGGTTTACGGTAAGAGACGTTATCACGGTCGCGGTTTTGGGGGAGGGCGGGGGGATCAAAGTTAAAAAGCACCTGCAGGAGAAAGTAAATGGTGCCGGCGGAGCTCGTCGCCGCCCGAGCGGAGAGATTTCCGCAGCGATGGGGCTTCCTGCGCCCGCAGCTGCTTCCTAATTCCTCGCCGTAACCCCCGGCTGCCTCCCGGTACCGAGGCCGCCGAGTGCTGGAGCCGGCAGGAGCCGGGGCTGCCGCGGGGAGCCACCCCGAGCCCCGGCCCTGCCGCCCCGCTCCCCCACCCGCCTCGCGTGGGGACGCCACGCCGGTGCCGGCGTGCGACCGCCCTGACAGCGACCTCCGGGCCGCAGTGTCTTTGGGGCAGGACGAGAACCGAGGATCCCGCTTCCCACCCGGCGGGAGCACCGGCTCGGGGAGGGCAAGAGGAGGGCGGCCGCCGACTCGTCGGGCGCGGCACCAGGGTCTCCGGCGTGCGGGGCGGTGCTCCCGGGCTCGGCGGGGCCGGCTCCCCCCGTGCAACCCACGGTGCACCCCGCCGCCCTCCCTCCCCTCCCGGGGGTGTGGGGGGGCGGGGGGTGAGCCTGCCTTTGCACCCTATTGAACTTCGCTGCCGATTTTCTTCTTACGATCGTGGGGGTGGGTGGCGGTCTGTGGCAGAGCTGATGTCGAGCTGCTTGGAGTGGGGAATATGATTTTTTTTTTTAATTTATTATTCTTGCAGTTACGGTGCTTACTTCCCCTCTTCGTCTGCAGGCAGGGCGGCAAATGGCAAGCTCAGGTGGCCCCCTGAAGGGTCTGCCTCCCGCAGCCCCTCGGCTTCCGAGGGCAGAGAGGGGGGCAGAGGCTGGGGATGGTACCCGATGCCCGCGCCGAGCACAAGCCCTGGGTTGAGAGAACAGCCGGGATTTACTTTAGCGAGACGTGCAGCCCCCCTTTCCCTCTCCCAGCCCGCTCTTAATTCTTGCTTTACCAGATCTGCATTTCCAATACACTGGGAAAAAATAAATAAAAGCAACCCACAAGACTTGCCTCTCATAACAAGCCGGCTTTATCTTGGCTTACAACTCAGTTGTGCGTTGCTGTAAAGTCCTTCTGGAAGGCATGCCTCTGCCTCTAACAAGCCAAGCTCTCTGAGCTCTGAAGAGAGACCCCAGTGAGAGAATCCAGCCCCCCCGCTCCCCCTTTTTTAACAGCACGCAGCCAGTCTCTTGTGTGAGTTCTGGCAAAGATCAGTTCAGTCTCACTGACTATGGGTAAGTCTTTGTAGGTCACTTTTTAATGATGTATTTCTTTAATGGAAACAATTCCTCCTTTCTCCTTGAGGGCTGGGATGTTAATTCGAGTTTTGATCCGTCTTGTAAAATAACCATTTTAAATAGAGAGTGTTTAGCTTCCTTCCTTTTTTCTTTCTTCCTCCCAGTATATGTGTTTTCTCCCAGTCTGCACATCCAGAAGAAAATTGTAGGACCCTCCGAAGGCTGGAAAGATGAGGAGTAGAATGAGTTTGTGGTACAGAAACCTGGGGAGGGCAGGTTATTTAATCCTTTAAAATAGGTAATCTGCTTCTAGCTGAACTTTTATTATTTTGTTTCAGTGTGCTTGCTGCTGAGTAGCTGTCACTTGCCATAGAATGGCCTCTCTGATTAGGATCGTAGTGTAGGGAGAGGGACAGGGCTTAAAACCGGTTTTGCATAAATGTGCTGTAGAAGGTTGCCTGTTGTATTTTTTCACCTACTTCAGTGAACTTGCATTTGATAGAGTTGCTGCTAAATTACATCTTCAGAATAACTTACTGATGTTTTTGTCTTTTTCTCTCAGAGAGAGATTGGAGCAGCTGTGTACAAAAGCACAGATATAGACATCACTAAGATGAAGGCATCCTTTTAAGCCAAAATGGTACACTACTTCTATCTTTTCTCTTACTTAACTACACAAAGGAGAAATACAGTTTCTTCCCTCCTCTCCCCTCCCCTCCCCTCCCTCTTCAAACTATCTGTTGAGACCATCAGGAGCCTTAATACGCAGCGCTCTGAGCACAGCCCAGAGTGGTGTATTGTGGAATCAGCACACTGCAAACTTCTACGGTGACTAATAGTTTTCATATTGTCTTTCCCAATCCTGCCTTCAGTCCGCTACCCTGTGCTGATTTTTATGCCTTGTGAAGCCAGCACTGTTTGTTTGGATGTGAAATTGTGGTTATTGATGGCTCAAGCAGAGCTGGATTGATACTGTTATATCTGCAAGGATAAATAAAGCAGGATTAAAAAGTAGTCCTACTGCCCCCCTCCACTTCAGTTTGTCCTAAATGTTAGTCTCTTGCCACAGCTTTGAGCTGCACTTGAGCATTCTGTGTTGTGAATGTCGGTCTCATGTGGCACTTAATGTAGTAATTACGGGAATGCAGGTATCATGTTTCAGATCTGCTTTTCTGCTTTTGAATATTTGTTTGTGGTGATGAAGATGGGCAGAGATATCTGTATGGATCTATAAATATATTTCACTTTAGTAAATCTGCTCAGATTAAATCAGATTAAACTAGATAAAGTATCCATGTGATGTACTCTTTAAATAATACACCCGCATGGATGTGCACAAAAGACCTCTGTCTTGGAGAGCAGAGTTGTTGGAGAGGTTTATTGAGATGAATGGTACAAATAAAACGTGTGTAAGGGGGTTTCTGGGAAAGGAGTGTTTGCAATTGAGGTACAATTTAATTAGGAGTCAAGGTGCTTTTAGCCTGCTACCTGAAGAGGCTTGTTATATAAATTGGCATTTGTTGTAATGACTGAAGTGTGTCTGAAACCCTCTTCTCACTAGCTGATCCCATCCTTTCAGCCTTGTTTGTTGCAGTAAGACAGGGATGGCCTGATACAGAAGGCAGTTCAGCAGACTACCAAGAGGCAACTTTTGTTAGCCTTTTGTGGTGCCCCATTTCCCAAACTGCATGTGCCTTTCAATCCTGGTGCGTTAATGCTGCTGGTCAAGATGAGGAGCAAGCTGTAACTGATCTCTAGGAAATGTCAGAATTTGGGGGGGAGGGAGGAAGGAGAAAGGGGACTTGCCCTTCCAGGCTTGGATTTATCAACACTGAAAAAGCTATAAATTAGGCTGATAGGGGAGAATAGGGAGAGTTTCCAAAGGGAAGAGTATGCTTCTTGCTTCCTAGTCAGCCTTGCAGACTTCAGGACTTGCGTAGCTCTCGTTCAGAGTGTGCACAGGGCTGCTGCTTTGCTTACTCCATATTCAGTACATAATTAACATTTCCAGGTTGTCTTGCAACTATCAGGGTCCAGCTGATCAGCAGCAGCCTTTCCGACTGAATAAGAGTGGGATGTTTTGTCCCCTGCCTCTCATAACTCACCTGCGGAAAAGGCATTTTGGGAATGGTCATCGCAGTGTGTGATGAGGGGCTACACCAAGGTGATGGAAAGGGAATAAAAGGAAGGTTTAGTCTGAGCAGCAGGGAACGCTGCCTGGCACTGTGATCAGAGAGGCTGGGTGGGTTGCATTACTTCAGGCACTTGAAACTGGTGGGGGTGAAGCACTTGCAATACAGAGTAGTCCTGCCCTGGCCTCTGAGGTGGGGAATAATGACCCAGCAAAGGTCTGTCTTTAAAGAGATGCCATCACACAGAATCACCCATGAGATGATGCCATCACACAGAATCACCCATGAGATGCCACTACAGGCAGACAAAAAATCTAGTGGAAGAATGTTTTCTTGAGTCTGTGATGGAGGAGCATCATGGTAGAAAAAGTCCTGGATTTAGACCATAAACATCTGCACTTTTTCATTTTGTGTATGCATGACATGGTTTGTTTCCTGCCCCTTTTACCTGTAAAGTAAAACCTCTTTTCCTAGAGTTTTCAGTGCAGGAGGCCTCACACCCTTTTTCAACCTGTGTGTGTGCCTGTCTTCTGCTGCCAGGTTCTGGGGGCACAGACACACTATGATGCTAACCTTGAGCCTGGTGACCTGGCTGTCCCCCTCCCCTGCCTCTGCCTAGAGCTGTTTCGCCAGTGGGTACAGGAGTCCAGACACGGAGCTCTTCGGCTATCTTGTTGTTATCCCAGTGCACCCTCCAACCTTGTGCCCTCAGAAATGAGCAGATAGCTGGCTAAAGTGGCGGTGGAGCTGGCTCCTGTGAGCCGCTTGGCTGATTCTGTTTGGAAAATGCGATGTATGAGCACAGTGGTCCTCCAAACTATATATATGTGTGTGTGTGTACACACATCCCTTGTGCTCAGCCATTTCTCCTTGTTGTCCAGCCCTTAAATCTGTGGTGGCTTAGGCTGTAGCCTTTTCGTTACAGGAACGAGTTTTGTAACTGGAAGGCTAGGGTCAGTCCAAGATTTGCATAGTTCTTTAGCAGCTCTTTAAGCTCAAGGCATTAAATCCATCCATCCCGGTGCTTCAGCATGCCCTGCTGTTCTCCAGCTGCAATGTGTTAGATTCACCCTCCTGTGACACTAGAGCCTCTGTTTTTAGGTCAGGTCAGTAGACTCTCACACCAGATAAGCCCTCAGTTGGCTTTAATATGCAGTACTAGAAAACTGACATTATCCTCTTGACAGGTTGTTTGCAACTTGCTGGTAGAAGTCAAAATATTTCACTATAGGTGTCATCAGAAACCACCATCCTATGCTAATTTTTGTGGGAACATGAAGACAGATGTTGAATAATTTGACATGAGCAGCATGGCTTTTAAAATTATCACCATGTCAGGTTTGCACTGGATTTTTTTGAACTATGTATATGTATTTCAGATGAGTTTGAGAGAGCGGAAGGAGGTATAGTAAGTGGTTCCTGGTAAGTAGAAGATGCAGCAGAAGTTGGCCTGGGAGGCTCAGCAGTCAGACGGCAATTCGGCAGTGGTGGTAAGGGACGCTGTGCTGCTGAGGCTACTGTCCTTATTTTTAAGTAACAAGACAAGACGACTTCCATGCTGGTAACTCAGATCTTGTGACACTTCCCATCAACCAGAAGCCCTATTGTTTCATCCATGTTTTGATTGGCATTATTGCTATTCTGCTTGCTTTAATAGTGCAGTTTCAGGCTTCCAGTCCTTCCCTTCACACATATCGTGCTCTCCTGGTTCATTAAGCATAGTCTATGGCTAAGAGTCTTGCCTGCATGGCTACGGCTTGTCATGAGGAGGGCAGAGTTGGGGGTGGGGAAAAATTGCATTCTGCCCAATGCCAGTGTGCTGGCAAACACGAGAGAGATGCATTTCTACTAGTGAAAGACTGCTTGGGCTGGAGGGTGTTTCTTACTCCGTTTGGGGAAACATCCTGAACTCTAACCTGCAAAAGGTTTCTTTAGTCAGCATAAGGTAAGTCCGCAGTCAACTTGGTTTGCCGGTGTAGCTCTGGAGAGATCATTCACTGGTGAAGTTCTCGTCAAGATAGGTGAATTGTTGATATTTTTTGGGCAGAGGGGTTGCTGTGTTGTGTCCTCTGAGGGGGCTGCATTTTGCTGTGGGGAAGATGAGTGGTCAGCTTGTGATGGGCTCCTTCCAAACAAGAGACAGTGGAAAATGCTGGTTGTTCTCAGATGCTGCAGGTACCTGCGCCCAGTAATACCATGCGGGCTTCTTTAGGCCATACCTGGTAGCCCAGGTCTTACGTAGAATGAAACTATTAAGAAAACTTTGAGACCGTTTCTGCTCTCAAGCAGTCAAGGTGAATGCATCAAGTGCCCATGTCCCAGCCACCTTTTGCTGGTCATCAGCTGCTGGTGTGGCACGGGTTTAAATTGAGAAGTGGAAAATGTGCCAGCGTCCCCCAAGCTTGTGGCAGAAGCACGAGGGATTCGGCGCTGAGACTGCACAGCAGAATGCAGATCTGGCAGGGCCTCCAGCATCCACCAGAGAGAGGGATCCGGTGGGAAGGGATGGGAGAGGAGGGCGCGCAGAGGAGTCTCTGTGCCCGTGGTGAGATCTCTGCTAGGATCTGAAGTGCTTACTTTGAAAATCAAAAAAGCTTTAATCTGCCCTTTATTTGGGGAGAGGGGTTGAAGGAACAACTGAAGCTTGTTTCTTATAGCCAGGCACTTGCTTAGTTTTTAAAAGAAGAAATCAAATGTGTGATAACCCATGGAGCCGACGATCAAAAGCGCTGCATTAAAGAGCCAGGGACTGGAGATCCCGGGCATCAGCTGATTTTGGCTCAACAAAAGTTAAGTCGGAGAGGGGCTGTTGCCAACAGGCTAGCTGGGACAGGGCCAGTTGGGAGGCAGAGAGTACTCATGCCCGGCATCGGGCGTTTCTTGGAACGGCGGCCTTGACTCCCCGCTTGCCTTCCCCAGCCCTGCCCGGGCGCAGCGCGCCGGCCGCAGGCGGCTCCGGCTTCTCCCTCCGCCCGCAGGGAAGGGGAAGGAAGCTGCCCCTGCTTCACCGGCCCGCCTGCGGGCTTCTCTCCAGCTGCGGCTGGGGAGCACATCTGGGCGGCGGGGCCGTGCCGCTCCGCCGCTGCCCGGCAGAGGGAGGCGTTGCACCGCCCCGGGGGTGGGGGGGATCCCCCGGGGGTGCGCCCCTTCCCGCGGGGGGGCAGTGGGGGGTCCCCGGGGGTGCGCCCCTTCCCGCGGGGGGGAGTGGGGGGTTCGGACTTGCTCAGGGCAAATCTCCTGGAAACTGAAACCCTGCTTTGGGAGCGCCCGTCTCCCGGCGGAACAGGGGCGCTGCACGGCCTGCCGGACACGCGTGGGGCGGGTTGGCGGCGCGTCCGCGGGGTGACGGGCTAGCTGTCCTCGAGTCGGCAGCCTCGGCTGAGCGCCAGGTAGTGCCCGGAGGCAGCTCGTCCTCTCCGTTGCCACCTTGGTGGACTTGGGGACACCCCCTCCGCCCCGCCCACGGTCCCGGCGTGTTCCCGAGGGCGGGAGCGAGGCCGAAGTTGGCGGGAGTGAAAGCCCGGGATTGAGCCGCTGCTCCCAGTTTTTTCAGTGCTGGCTGCTTGCATGCTGCTTTGCATCTCTCTCTGGTTTGTTTTAGTGTCTGAAGCGCTGTCATGTTGTACCCAAGCAGTTAATGATTTTTTTTTTTTCCTTTTCCCCCTCAGTCCTTTGTAATACTCCTGTGGAGTGCGGAAGTGCTGTTCCTCCTTCCTTGAGCATCTTGTTGTCTGTTTCCCACAAAAGATAATATAATGAAGTGAGTGCAGGCCTCTTAAATCCCAAGTTAGCTTTTCAACCATAGCCTCAATTTCTGTTTTTTATTCACATATCTGTGTGATTGTGTTTAGGGTGGGTTGGTGGTTTTTTTGTTTTGTGGGGGTTTTTTTTGTGTGTTTTTTTGTTTTGTTTTGTTTTTTTAAGGAAGGTAGGGTTAAAGGAATCTGAAGAGATACAAGGGAAGAGGGATCCTCGTGCATGGCCTTGCTCTGGCAGGAGGAGAAAAGGTGACAGGAAGGTGGTGGCTGGCTGTCAGGACCTCTAAGGTATTCAGGTGAGGGTATTAGTGCTGCGATGTATCTCCCTGGCTCAGTGAGGCAGCAGAGCTGAGGGTGCTGCAGCAGAGGCATTTGACTGAAGCTGGTGCTTTGGCTCTTGGGAAAACATGACTTAGGGGCCCTAGCTGAGTGCAACATTGTCTTCTGAGCATCGTGGCTGCCTACAGGCAGCTCTTTGCACCAGTGCATTGGCCGTGCTGTATCCTGGGTCAGCTTCTGACTACTAATACCTTAAGTTTTAATGCCCAAATATTCTGGTCCATGGCTGGCGAAGGGAGATGCCTAAAATTAACCAGAGAACTAGAGAGAAAGAGAGCAAGCTGAATAGAAATGGTTAGTTCTTTAAATTTTCTACTTGTTCTTCCAGACTAGGCAATGTGGTAACCCCACCGTATCCTTGTAAGACTGTATTCCCAAAAATCTACGGAGAGCTTTATGGTTAAACTCCTCTGAGAAGGACGTTCCCTTTGTATGCTTCTGCAAAGCACCCTGCGTTCTTAATATCATGCTGGTAACGAACAGCAGCGTAGGTGCAGTTACATATTTCAGTGGTTGCGAATAAGGCAGGACAGCCTGTTGGGGGCAGCCATGGTGCTGGAGTGGCCTGGTGATTCGGAGTCACCAGCACCGCTCTGTGAGCGGGTCACGGCTCGGTGCTGGGCTGCAGACCTCCAGGGAAGGGGTGCAGCGAGGCAGTGAGCAAGGACTTCGAGCAGCTTTTATCGATCTGGCCAGCCTCTTGCTTTTCCTGTTGCTCCTTTCACTCGTGCTGCCAGTCGCTCGTGGACGTGGTGTTGGCTGCTATCCCTTTGTTTTAGCTTTCGCAAGGGAGATGTCACTGATGTAACTAAAAATCCATCTGGCTGTGATGTGCTGGTTTGTGGTTTCTCTCCGCTTTGAACTGTAGTGTAGGACAAATGGTGTGCAGATACTTTTGCTGGGTTTGTGTAAATGGAAATGATGGCAGGGTGAGGATAGCAATTGACAAAAGTGCAGTAAGAACGGCAGTTTCTGAAGAAAAATTAACAAATGTCACCTAAAGAAGAACTGACATAACATGGAAAGCTAAAATCAAGCTGTAAGAAAGGCTTTAGGATATCTGCAGGTGGACATTTAATACAAGAACTGCTGCTTGCTGTTGCTGCTCCTGTTTCAGAAGGAAATGGTCCTTCACTAATTGGCATAAATTGTTAAGATAAATGTGGATGGGAATCTCCTGCATCTCTTGTGTGCCTTTGTGATGAAATAAAAAGGAAAAACAAAGATGTGGTTCAGACAGACGTTAGAGAAACGTGGCAAAATGGTTTTTGCTTACAAATGCCGTTTCACCTTCTGGTGCTTGTTCCGTGCCTTGCACAGTGGAAAAAGGCATTTGTAGAATTAGAGTGAGGAATGCATTTGTAGAATTAGAGTGAGGAATGACTGTCTCTCGCTAAGTTTAATAAACAGATTATTCTGACTCAGAGCATCCCTTGAAATAGCAGAAATGTGAGAAATTGAGGCTCATAAAAGTAACCTGAGCAGCAAGAGCCCGCTGGGGATGGAAGACTGAACTCCCCTGCCAGTCAAGTGAACCTAGGTAGGGTGTTAAGAAAACTTAACTGGTCTGGGGCATTTCCACTGCAGTTGTTAGAGCCTGAAAATCCCTCTCAGAGTGCACAAGTAGGATTTCTTGTGGGTTTATGTGTTTCCCATCACTGTAATTTCTATGAACTTCCACCTTTACAATGCCTCTGTTGCCTACAGAAACACTTCTTCCTACATGTGGGGAAATGAGATGGAGATTAAGTGATTTGCCCATGGCAGAATGGAGAATCGAACATCAACAAGGTTTTAACCACCCTTTTCTCTCTGGTAAAGTGTAGCTGGTATGAAGTGCAATCCCTGTGGCTGATAGATCCAAGGTAAACACATCCTCGATAAGAAGGAATAAACTATTGAAAACAGGCTCTGATCCAGTTATCTCCATATCAAGCTTTTTTAAATAAGAAAACACAAACATGTTTGTCTTTCACTACTAAGTTAGCTCATCTTTGCTCACAGGTTAGGGTTTATTTTAGGACACCTTTTGGAGGTCTTCCAGAAGTTGAGCCTTAGTGTACAACACTGGGAGAGAAAGAGAAATCTTTCAATCGTGGGTACATACATGGCTTTTCTGAGTGAATATGCAGGTGGCTTGAAAAATTGCTCTGAGGGAGGTTGCAGGACTGGATTAGTTCTGGAATATGTTGACTCATTCTGCAACAATTTAAATTATTTTGCACTTAATCAAAGAAGCAATATTTCTTACTATGAAAAAATGTTATCATAAATGGAGGAGATTAAATGACTATTGCTAGTACCTGAGGGAAGGACAAAAAGTCTGAGTTTACCATGAAGGAGCAGAGATTTGGGATGGGGGGAAAAAAGCAGGGGACCATATCATAGGTACATGGTGAGGGACAGTGTCTGGGACAGAGGAGAAATTATGATAATGAGGATGGAGCTATGGCTCTAAAATAAGGCTGAATGCCAGAGCAGAACACAGCTTTTGAAGAAGCAAAAGGAAAGTCTGAATATTCCAACACGTTTTGTTAAGTATGTGCTAATCCGTATTCCTATTTTTCTTACAAGTATGAAGATAGGAAGAAGAAATCTCTAGTGTTTGTTTCCCAAATGCTAACAAAGGCCAAAAGTAATTAATGTCAGTGCTGTTTTGGTTTTTCTTTGAGAGAGAGATTTTTCTTTTATATTTGGAGCAATTAAAATTCACAAGTATGTGTTTGAGAAGGGGATTGTCTTGATCAGTCATCAAATAATTGCTGAATAAGAAGACCTTCTTATCTCTGGAAAATGGGACTCAGAAGTGGGCAGTGGTGTTAGCTGCAGGTTGGGAAGATCCCCGTTTTAAGGCGTAGTGGAAGACGGTGCCTTGCTCTTCCCCGTGCCCTTACAAACGAGCAATACCTGGAAACTGGATAAGAATACAGGAGCTTTCCAATGCTGTGAGACAGTGGGATTAGGGGAATGTTTTCTGCAAACAAAGCGACTTAAAAAAGTAGGACTGTAACTTGTGGGTGCACTCTTGAGCCAGCTTTAAATGAGCTGTTTCGGTTCCAGCTGCTGATGCAGCACCCTGGGTGGGCTCCGCGGCGCGCGCTGAGCCCCCCCGCACCTGGGGCCAGTCGGCAGCGACGTACTGCGCTCGACCCCCTGAGAAGCAAGTCGTGGGGCACCTGCACCGGGTTCACCCTTGCTTTTGGATCGCACACAAATCGTCCCAGCCAAATACACTCAACCCCCGGCTGTGCAGCTGGGCAGTGATCCTATAAAGCCAACTAGCTGGCTGATTGTGGGGTGCAGTTCGGGGCTCGAGGGCTGCAGCAGCTTAGCTACCGCAATCCAGTAGCTGCTCGTTCTAGCAAGACAAATGCCAGGGTGGTTCTTGCTCTGTGGTATCTTCCAAGCAAGCATGGCCTGCAGTGCGGGAATGCAAGCCAGCTCAATGCAGCTTGCTGTCGTGAAAGAGAGCCTCCAGACAGCAGGTCTAAAATTAATCTTTAATTTTGAATTTTGAAAAGCTATTCCTGAATAACTCCTTGTGTAGACAAGCCCTGCATACAGCTGTGATTTAAGTTTCTAAATTGTTTTTCAAAATGGAGTAGTCAAGCTCCTGAACCATGTAGCTGCATCTGAAGACGTTACCCATAGAAACTAAGCTCCAGCTTTGGTTAAAATAGCACAATAGTTTGTTTTCTGGCTGGTCAAACGATAAGCAGCTCAGGACTTTCATCCTTATTCTAGCAGAAAAATGCAATCGACAGTGCAGAATGACTGTTTACTATGATGTGCATGATTAATACCATAAATCTTTCATGTTGGGATGTTGGGTGAAAGGCATGAATATCACCACAACAAATTGAAAGGAGTGGTTTGTTACATGTTCGTGGCTGGTAATCAGGCTTGAAACTCTCTGTAAAAGGAGAAATTAGCCAAAGTGAATGGTAGTTGTCAAAACTAGAAACCACTCCGGCATTTGCGAAGCCTTGGCAAAGATGCCATGCTGATTTTTGCAGATCACAATAGGCATATGTACCTACTTGTGGCTGATGGTTGTTCCAAGTGGCCAGCAGTAGTGTGTGTGCTATTTGACAAACAGTTCTGCTTCTCAGATTATTATGGAGACATTTCAAAGTATGTTTGCAGCATATGGCTTGCTTAAGGAGATCGGTTTAGATAAGAGACATTTGGCAAAACACAGGAGATCAGCTGCTTATCACTCAGCTTCAGATGGGTCAGCAGGGCGTTTTGTACAGACACTTAAAAGAGCAGCAAAGAAAAATGAGGAGCAAACCCTGCGTCGCGACATCACAGACTTTCTTCCCTTGCGTCGGCCAGCATGCTGGAAAGCTCCGGCAGAGCTAATTCTTAATAAAGAGCTTTTAATTTAAGAATTTGATTGTCTCAAAACAAGTCTCGAGGAAGTAGTAAGTGAGGATGGTGGGGGAAGGAAACCACCGTATGAGCTTTTTGCTTGTTAGGCCTAAATAGAAGCTTTGCAGAAGGAGGAAGCAGGGGAAGGTGCTAAAAAGTACTAGGATCTGTGATATGCTTGGTGAGGTAGACAGGGAAATGGGAAAGAAATGTGTCTAGCTATTGCTAGATTAAAAAAAAAAAAAAGAGAGAGAAAAAAAAGAAATGGATGCTGTTGATGGTGTGTAAATTCTAGGAGTGAGAATATTTCTCTCTTTCATTGGCCTCATGATAATACCCGTGACATTGTTGCTGTTGAAAATGAGGGATTGGAAGAGTGAGCGAGAACCGCCGTCCCTGCCAGGCGGAAGCCTTGCCTGAACAGGGTTGCACGTCTCCCACGGCACCAGAGCTGTGATTCCAGGGTCACGTAAAAGGGGGCCAGTCTTAGCATCCCCACTGCAAGAAACAGGAGAATTTAATGTAGCTTTTGCATATGTGCTCCTATGCACTTTTTTTTTTAAGGCCCTGGATGCTCTGTGAGGGAGCATTGCTGTTGCCTGCAGGGAAACAGCCGTGGGTAATACCGAGGCTGCAGCCCAAAGCCCCGGGTGGTGTAGAGTGGCTGATAGCTTGTAATTAAGGGGTTCATTATCTGAACTACCTCTTCTGATTTTTTTTTTCCTGTTTTTTATTTCTCCCTTTTAGTCGTATCCAGTTAAAGCCATTGCAACTAGTTTTCGAGGCACATTTGACTGATTGGATTTTTGTTGATGTAAGGTCTTATTTCTCGCATGTGCTGTGTCACACCTGCTGGCCATGCCGACACAGGCGACTTTTTACTCGCTCGCCCCGAACGGAGCGATACAGCTATGGGGCCGTGGGCAGGCAGCCGCGGTGCCGGAGATCCACCAGCAGAAGCTGCTGGCCAGGATCCGAATCCAGCCTCAGCTACTGGCCAGCCGGCCGCGAGCGACGGTTGTGTTTCTTCAGGTCCTCTGTGAAAACAGGAGTTAGAAGCAGAGTAGGGGGAAATGTTAGAGGATTCGCTTTCCTGGCTACAATTTTTGACTCTGCGGTGCTACTCAGGTAGATAGCATTTTAATTCTAAGGCAAGGGAGTTAAACCCTTATGCGCTGTCGCTCTGGTAAAAATGCTGGTCTGAAATGCTGCACGTAGTGGCTTGGATCCTGTCGCTGTCAGTCTTCCTTTATGACTTTTTTTTAAGACTTCAGTGTAAGCCAGGTATGTTTAAATGGGGGGGGGGGAAGTTGCCTTAAAGCAAACCACAAAAAGGGCCAGGTCTGTTAGTTTCTCCCAGCCTTCTGCTTGTGTGAATGGAAGGTGGTACCACTTGTCTGCCAAAGCACAGGCGCTTTGAAGATGAAGCTGGTGATGTCAGGGTGGTGTTTCCATCTGGTTGTGAAGGGAGGGCATAGGCAGGCAACCTCCGTTTCTGTGTGGTGTCCTGTCTTTAGTAGGTTACAGGTTTCCATGGACATCCGTTGTTTGGTTGTGTTTTTTTTTTTTTTTCCCCCCATCACCATTAAATTTTGACTCGAGACGTTTTTAGTTTTGTGGCAGTTTCCGCTTCGATGCGTTGGTGAGCAGCTTCTCACCGAGGGCTGGTTGCTGTGGCCGCTGAGCTACTGCCGCTCTCTCAGGCAGCCCCTGCGCTGCCTTCGGCGAGCTGCTGCCGGAGAACCCGACAGCAGATCTGTCACCAGAGCACAGAGAATCTTTGAGCGTGAACCTTGTTCATAAAGCAATAGGATGCTTGGTTTGTACAACCAGCGTGCAGTGCCTCGGGACTCGGGCTAGCTAGGTAATGTGCTGCCAGCAGGATCAAGCTCTGCAGTCAGGGTTTTCTGGATCTAATCTCCGAGATGGTGGTTTCTGTGGGGGGATTCCTCATTTCTCTGTGCTTGAAAAGTGTCTGGGCACTTTGGTTTCAAACCCTACTACTCTGGAGGACTTGGATTATGCTTGTGATTATTCCAGAATGGGATAATTCTTATTATACTCGAACTAGAGCTCAATTCTCAGCAAGTCATGCTTCTGCTTTTGTTGGTCAGTCTGGAATAATGGGGGAAAAAAAAAATTCCTACCTTGAAATTTTTTCATTGTTTTCTCTGGTATGTGATATTATTTGAGTATCCTTTCCTAGAGACTGCAAGCCTGTCACTCTTGTGCCTTGCTGTCTTGAAGTGGATTGGAGGTAGCTGGCAAGAGTTGTTTGGGTTTGTTTCATTTGGTTTTTTTTTTTCTCCTCCATCCTTTGGTTTCCTGTAGGATCGTTGTGTTGGGATAAGAGGAACTTTTCCTTTCCATTGCTTAATTGCATTACACTGGTTGAAATCTTTTGTCCTTCCCTTTGTCACCTGCATTTGTTCCCTAACTTTTCAGGTGGCCTTAGAAAGTACAGCTAGAAGGAAGGGACATAAATAGAGCTAGTGTTCAGGATCTCACTTGGCTTTGGAGATAAGGGCCTGGTGGTGGGGAGTCTTTGTTCCATTGTCCCCACTGTTTTCCCCTCTGCCTTCTCTCTTCCCCTGGTTCCTGTTGTTTCACCTTCAGAATCCTCGCTGAATTCACTTTGCTTAAAATAGTATTTGTTTGAACAATAAAAGCGTTACTAAAGGGATACATTATCACTTAGTTTAAATACACATATTGGCTCTGTGAGAGAGGGCTTTGCAAAGAAAGTCTTAACTGTATGCTTTTGCACATAAAATGAGTATGCAAACAAAATCCTGCAAGAGGTCTGCAACTGAAGAAAGCCCTTTTCCCCTGCTTCCCCACATGCAAACATCCAAATACAACAGCAGTTCCTACCGCTGAAGCAGCGTCGAGGGAAAACCAAGTGGCATTGAAATGCTGCCAGCGATACCTTTACAGTGAGTTACAGCACCGAAGGCAAACAGCAGCTGGAAGCTTGGTTTTCTCTTCTTGTATGAATAAGATTAAGTAGCAGACACAGTGCTGGTGAGGGGTATTTTCCTGACCCTCTTCCACAAAGGTTTTGAACGCTTCTGGAGAAGCGCAGTGCTTCTTCAGCACCTGCTGAAGGAACGGTGACCAGAGAGCTGGGCACAGCTGAGTGCTTTATGGGTCTCCCTCTCCCTTACCGGGGCATCGGTCTGCCTCATGGTGTTTGCGTGCAGGTTGACCAGCTGTGCTTGTAACTGGTCTCTATGTGGGAGGGTTGATGTTTGCAACTCGACTGTCCTGATTTTAATCTGAATGGTTGACTTTTAATGAGTTATATACAGACTGGTGGCACGTGGCAGTTGAGTCAGGGGAGGGGACCTGCCCTTGCAACCAAGGGATTCTCTCAGGTACCGCCTTGTGTGGCAGCTCTGTCCTCCACCTCTTGGGATTATGGCTAGCTTGCGGTGGCTCACACGCTCCGGGGCTGGCTCTCTGTATGGGAGGGTAAGGGCCCAAGCAGTGCTATAGGTTCTCGCCCTGCCTCTGCTGCTTTGTTTTTCCTGTCAAGTAGCTTTTCAGGTTCTCAGTGCTCCCTCAGTCTGCTTGCATTCCTGGAGAGATCTTGCCAGCCTCACGTTCTTCTTTAGCCAACTAAGTGTGTTTACGCACATGAATTCAGTCCGTGATATTCCTAGCACAAGCATTACTGCTGTCTTTGCCTCTATTTTTTTATTTATTGCCTCTTTCTTAGGCAGGTACGTTCCCCGATTACTTGTCCATCTTCACATCACCCTCCAGGAAGAAGTGCAGGCTCTAGGTCTGTTAGTGCTTGAGAGCTTCTGGAGTTGGTGTGTCTCCTGGAGCACTGCCCTTTCTGGTGGGCATCAGTGGGTCCAGGCTGTCTGTCAGCCCACTGCTGACATTGAAATGAAGCCAAAACTCAACTTCTCCATGTTCCAGGACAGAACAACCTCTGGACACTAAACTGCCCAGGATAGAGAGAGGAAGTCATCTCCTCGTGATACTCATGTGCCTATGATGTGCATTGCTGCTGGGTCAGTGTTTTGTTGTTTCTCTGGTAACTCATGAGTAATAAATCTAAAACTGCAGTACTTTTGAAGCATCTGGGGATGGTTAGGTTGAATAGAGGTAAGTGCAGGCCTTTTTAGTGGAGTAAAGAATTGCATGAAGCCTTCATCTACTTAAATTGCAGAGTGACCTTTCTTTCTTTCCTTCCAGTCTCCCAGGAGTGTGACTCTTGCCCTTTTGTAACTAACTGGTCTATTCATCCTCTCCAGTACTTGGTGGCTCTGCCCCAGGAGCCTGCATGCCCACAGACGGCAGCAGTGAGGTGCCTTAGGTGAGCAGTACGGCTGTAGGCGTTGCAGCAAAGGCATCACTCATCCCTTTGGGGAAAACTGCTTTTGTCTGCCTGATAATCCACTAGATTCCCCTGGAACCCCCGTCTGGGGAAAGCTGTGACGTTCTGCATTGTTTTCAGAGCTCTCTGGCCACCTTCCCAGAAGCTCTCTCTGAGTTTTATGGCCCTCAAGGAGGGGAAACAGTACAGTAACTTCCTAACGGTGAAAATCAACACTGCATACAGAGGGGAGAGGGAAATCCATGTCTGTTTTTAAAGCAAAAAAGAAGCCCTACAGTTCTGTTTCCTTGGGACTGAGCTTGCATCTAATCTGTGGCATCTTTCCATTCCTCTTACCTTTTCCTGGGAGACAGAAAAGCCCAGAGATTTAAACCTGCACCGAAGTAATTGTAACTGAAGATTCAGTCTGAATCTCAGGGAAAGGACTGACAGAAATTCCTGCTGTCTGGACTGCAACCTGGTATAGAGGCCCTAAACCATAAAACTCCTTGTTCATCTCTGCCAACATATGCAATAATGGAACAAATCTTAAAAAAAAACCCCAAGCAAACTAAAAACCAAAAGCAAAACCAAAAAAAGCTCTGAAATAAGAAAAAGAAAAATACGTTATTGGTAAGTCTGATGTCTTATGACAGTCCTCCTCGGTGGTTTTGGTATTTTACCTTGCTTCTACACCTCCAGGTTGAAATCTGTTAGCTCAAGTCTGGGGAGGAGTGTGTATTTTTAAGGTGGTATGGCCTCTCTTGCCCACTGGAGGGGGCAAGGGCACAGAGCAAACCCTCTGGTCTGGTGCCAATCCAGCACTTTCTCACCTTGGATACTTCATGGAATAATTGAGGCTGGAAGGGGCCTCTGGAAGTCACCTGGTCCAGCCCTCTGCTCAAAGCAGGGCTAGGTTGACGTTAGAGCCAGCTTTAAAGTTGAGGTAGGGCGTTAAGGACCTCATCCAGTTTAATTTTGAGCATCTCCAAAGATGGCCCTTTGGGCCCCTCTACCAGTGTTTGACCACCTTCAAGGTCAAATGTTTTTTGTCTTTATGGCCCATGGGAATTTCCTGTGTTGCATCTGGTGGCTTTTGCCCCTTTTCCTTTCACCACACACCTCTGAAGAAAGGCTGAGTCTGTTCATCTTTGCCCCCTCCACCCCATCCCAATTAAGTAATAGCAGTAAGATCTCCCTTGTCTTTTTTTTTTTTAAAGCTTGGGCAAAACAAAGAAACAAACAAAACCAATATACAAACAAAGAAACTCACCCAACATCTTCTCAGCTCTTCTCCATGCACCATATGCTCCACCTGCCTGACCATTTTGGTGGTCCCTCACTGGACTTGATCCAGTATGTAAGTGCTGCTTTCTAAAGAAAATGTCTTTCCTGGGTTCTTCTGATGAGATGGTCCTTGCTACATGATGTTTAGGGAAAGGATTTCTTTATGGCCTATCCTCCTCTTTGAAGTTCTCTGATTAACACTGCTGTAATGAGCACACTCCTGGTGTAGCCTGCCACAGACCAGCAGAGAAACTGAAGATGCACTGGTAGTAAAAAAACATTTGTACGTTTTCCATTATGTGCAGCATAATCTCTGGTAATAGTTATACTTCTTCTGTGAGCGTAATGTAAAGATTAAACTAACATGGGGACAGAGATGGTGGAGAAGGGTAATAAACCCATTGACCACACAGCACAGGGAGTAAAATCGGTGTGTGAGATCCGTATATACATATATGTACGCACATGTGTACACATATATATGTGTATTGCATGCATACAAATGCTTTTTCCAGGATTTCTTTTGGGATACCCAGTCAGTTTGCTTGGTTAAAAAGCAGGGAGTGTGCGGCAGATGCCCTGTGCTGCGCACCACGTCAAGAGACAAGGGTCCTGTCCCCACTGTGTAGCAGTAAATGACGGGGTAGGAAGAAAGATGTGCAGATTCTCAGGGAAGCTTTGTAAAGGGGATGTCAGGTCCTGCTCAGCCTGTTTAGTTTGAAGCTTCTTGCGGTGTGCTAATGTGACGGGGGGACCTCATCTCACGTTGAATGCTCTGGGGTTTCTTTACACTTTGAGCTCTCCATAGGTGCCCAGCTGGTGGCTTTGCTTCACACAGCGTGACGTGCTGGAGCAGGAACCTGAAGATTGAGTCTTGCTTTCTCTCTTCATTTGACACAATTGTAGGTGGCATGGAGAGTGGGATGCTGGGGTAGGAAGTAGAAGGAATTACTTTACTCCCACTGAATTTTATCTGGGCAATGTGCCCTATCTGAACAGTTGGTTTGGTAGCATTTTTTTTTTTTTCCCCCCCAATGTACTTAGGATCTGTGTTCTTCTTCTCTGTCTCTCCCCTTCTTCTAGGGCCATTTCCAGAATAAAATGAAACAGGGTCTAAACTAGCCAGAAGGGATTGTGAAGTTGGTAAGGTCCCTGTGTTCAGCTGCCAGAAACATAGCACTGAATTGCTGTGAAAGGCATCAACTTTGCTTCTTCCCTTGCTGGTGAAGCCTTTCAAAGAACAGGGATGACTTCTGGTTTCTGTCTCGCCCTCTGTGCATCTGAAATCTGGCCCAGGTGTAGTTACACATCTCCATTGCTACCAATATTGAATGAAAGGACTGAGCTGCTATTATTATTATTTATTATTTAAATTCCCAGTGTGGAAGCCTCACTGCTGACCTCGAGTTTTCTGAGAGGGAGAGTACAGCCAGTCCCCACTCCTGCTTTGTAGATCTTTGGTATTGTTTGCATGTAGCTTGTTTTGCAGCGGGGTGGGGGGGGTGTATGTGAAAATCTCGTTGTTGCTCTCGAGCTGTCTCCTCTGAGGGAGTGGCAGTGCTGCAGTTTCACTAGGAAATATTAATGCATGTAAACATTTTTCAAAAGGCATTACATCTTCCTGCACGTACTTCATTATATTCCCACCAATCTGACTAGATTTGATAGATGGGTAACCAGGGAGCAAGGACGGGGGAAGTGTGGTAGAGAGGGAAGGAGGGAAAAGGGAGCGAAATAAACACAAACCTGCTGTAACTCAAAACAAGGCAAAATCAGATTGTGTGCTTTGGCTAATTTTCTTATTCGGGTATTGATCCAATGGCTGCTCCAGAGTCTATTAGCAGTCAGCCAGTGAAAATATTTCCCATCGGGGGCTCTGACCTGAGACGGGGGTGAATCTATAGCAATTTGTTCAAACAGAGGAAAGCTTTTTCCTCTGATTTGTATTCCAATTTGCACAGTGTACAGAGGGGGGCCCCCATCGTGGGGGTTTGCAGGGTGGGAATCGAGCTTGAGCCAGGTAACTGGCTGAAAAAAATGCCTGATGGAACTCCGAGCTGGGCATCCTCCATCTGTCTCGAGCACTGCAGCAGGCTCGCCCGCCCGCCCAGGGGAGCGGGGCAGCCCTTTGCATCCCCTTGGCAGGGGGGACGCACAGACCTGGCACGCCAAAGCTGCCCCAGGGAGGAGAAGGCTGCCCTCCCTGCAGCCTTTTAAAGAGGCGGGGAGAGAGGGCAAAAGTGGTCTCTGGCTCCTGCCTACACCTTCCCGCCGCGTGCTGCCAGTACTGGCTGAGGAACAGGCTGCCTTCGAGGACGACTGGCTGGCTGGCTCTCTCCACTGGTGGGTTTCAGCCTGGTCCAGCTGGGCTCACGACTGGTTTGACCTCAATTTGCTCCTGCTGGAGAGGGCCCGTGTGGGTGCCACTTCTCAAGTTGAGAGCCTGCTACAGGAGCTGCTAGATCCTGAAGCTTTCTTGGTGTCTGCCAGAAGCTGCCTGATAATGCCAGTTTCCACCCAAAGCTGCGCTGAGGGTACCGTAAGGACGTGGAGCTCCCCTTCTCACTCCTCCCAGTTGGCTGCCTGTTACGTTATCTGGATTACTTCTGAATCAATGAGGAAATGGTCTCGGCACCCCTTAAATCCAGTTCCTGCAGCTATGAAGAGCTGCCAGAACTCTCAACAGTGAAAAAAAATGACAAAGTTAGCAAGGCTTATGGTTTCCAGTGTCTTCTGGGTCACCAGCAGGTCTGACGCCAACTGCTTCCTGCCGGTCCCTTTGCTAGCTTTGAGACCTCCAGGTTTGGGGTTCAGTCTGTCTATCTTGGTAACAAGGCAGTTATAAAGTCATGGTTGTACAGATGGGGAGGTGATTTGGAAGGCCCTTATTTATGCATAGGAGCATGCACTCTGCCTCTAAGGAGGTCAGAAAAGTCAGTGTTGTGTCTTGAAATACATCATCTTGAAATATGTAAGAACTGGGGAAGACCTCTAAACCTTTAAAGGTCCCTTCCAACCCAAACTGTTCTATTAAGCTGACCAAGCTCCTGATCCTTAAGTCTACATTGGGCTTCCACATTAACCAGTTACACCACGCTGTCCGTTTTCCATTACTTGCCCAAATATGGGACCCTAAGGTGGAAAATCCTTTTAGTAAAGAAGGGGAGGGAGGATGACCTTCCTTGGTGTAAAAGGAAAGGGTAAGAGTAGGGGGGAGTAATAGGATGAGTTTATTCTTATGCTGTTTTTAGCTTTTAAAATTGGCTGGAATTTTCCTCAGCCTTGTTATACTTGCTTTAATTTAGTGATGGTCACAGAAACACTTAGAGGGAGGGTGGAGGTAGGAAGGCAGAAATAAAGTAGTACTTTAAATCTTAAATCTGCAATTTTTAAACCACGAGTTTATTTTTGACTTGGCCATAACTTTCAGGCAACCAACCTGGGTGCCAGGGAGAGCAGTAATTCCAGCTTTCAGAAAGAGTGGGAAAGTTTATGAGATTTTTAAAGCAGTCAAGCAGAGGTCCCTGCAGTCAACAGTGTGAGGGGAGCGTGTATGGGGACAATGACAGGAGCATTTTGTAATATTTAGGAGAGTATTTAACAGTATCAGGGCTGTGGAGTGTGCTGTTGCTGCTTTTAGGGTCAGCAGAGGGCTTGTTAGGGTGCTGGAGGGAGGGCTGGTGGAGGGCAGGCTCCTCTGCCCCGCTGGCAAGGGTGCCGGCCGCTGCAGGCGGGCTGCCGGCCACGTTCCCCAGGGAAGGAAAGGCCTGTTCCTCCAGCTTGTAGCATGGCGTTCTGGACAACAGGCAGAGCAAGTGCTGTGCCAGGCTTTGGGCAACGCGGGCTAGAGGGGGATGACTGAAATCCAAGGTGCCGCTTGCTTGACATGCACCAGTGATTGGCTCCTATTTCATGGTCCGATCCCTGCCCTAAGTGTGACCAGCTCCCAGGGCTTTCGCAGAAAGAAAAACGACTCATGAAACAGAGTTGTCAAGCTGCAGGTCCTTGGCCTTGCTTTGGACGTGTTGCCCTTCCATTCCACTGTCTCCCTCCTCCTCCTGGGCTGTGGCACAGGCTGTAGGAGGCAACTGAACTGTTTCTGTTGTCTTTAACATTTCGGCTGTCCCCCGCAGCGTTGGTTCCTGCGGCAAAGCAAGCAAGCTGTGCGCGGCCGCTGTGCTTTGCCCCTGTGCCGAGGGGACGGAGGGAGCTAAGCTGGTACCGCCTTGCGTGCTTGCTCCATGGGGGATGCGGCGTGCGGCACCAGGCCGCGGCCTGGCGGGGGGAGGCTGCTGGGGTCGGGCCGTGCAGGACGGCTGCTGGGGGCTGCTTTGCCTTGGTTGGAGGGAGGAAATGCTGTGAGTGACCCTCCCCTGCTGAGGGAAGGGGGGATAGGGAGGGATGCGTAGTAGTCACAAGTTACCATAAGGACTGAGGCGAGCTGTTTCCCCCAATTAACGCTTAAAGTTTTGTGGCACATATCGTGGAGTATGGCTTGGAAATGGCTACTGGGAAAGTATTATGAGGTATCTATAGAAACCTAGCGTGTCCCTGGGATGTACAGCAGAGTCTGTGGCGGGTCTCCAGAATAACAGCCTCTTGGCATCCCTGCTGTCGTGCAAGACTGATTCATCATGTTTCTTCTAGAAAGATTATCAGGCTTTGTCTGGTTCTGGACTATGGAAAACAGCACCTGCTTCCCTCCCCCATCTCTGTAGACATGTGTTCTTGTGTTCTTTTTAATGTCTTGTACAGTGTACTTTTTTAATGAGGTAACACTGCCGGCAGGGTTAGTTCCCCCGAAATGCCAGAGGAAGCCTTCCCTGCAGGCCGCATTCACATCTGCCTATTTATGTGCTTGCCTGCCCGCGGTGCCGGGGGCTTGGTGTGACACGGGGGGAGGGCACTGCTCGACTCCAAGTCTCTTCCAGCTCCCAGTCTCATGCTGCACAAGCCTGTGTGCACGGGTGAGCTCCAGGGACTGCACCTCCTCCTCATCTGGGGCTGATGCCACGACACCGGGGGGATCAGCTCCCTCCACTGACCCTTGCTATTGACCCTGCAGCTTCTCCTCAGTGTGAGCAGCCGTTTTTAGATTTTGGTCCTCAGACCACAGATTCCCATCAAGTGTAGCGCTAAATTGGAGTCGGTGCAGGGGGGTCTGTGTTGTCATCTGCGCAGTGGTCTATGGCTGAGACACTGGCTTCCCACAAGCCAGCAAAGGGTGGTGATGGATGGGCACTCTTCCATTCTCTCCCTGTGAGTTAAGGGCAAGTTTGTATGAGAAACTGAGGGGACCAAGGGGAGCAGATTTGCCAGGCAGATGTGCTGTAGCCCAGATAGCTGCAGTGGATTCAAAGGTGTCTCTCTGGCCCCTGTGCATTGCAGGGAGCTGAAGCTTTTGGGCTCCCAGCTTGGATGCTTTCTGCTTCTTCACCAGCCTTGTATCTGCAGAAGAGGCATGATTCAGTTATGGAAGTGATTGGGGGTGCAGGGAAGAAAAAGTTTGAGAAATGTAATGGGAGGAAACCCAAGACAATTCTCATGCTACAGGATGAAACTTGCTCCTTATGCTGCATCCATTCCTGTCCTAGACACAGAGCACAGAACTGAGTTTTAACTGCTCTTTGGTCTTGGCACAAAATACCATCCCCCAAGACTTGCTTTATCCCCAGGCAGGTCTGATGCTTCTTCTTGATGTCTTCTCTCTGAGAGTAACCCTAATTCTCTCCAAACAATTGGAACAGGTTATTCCTTTTTTTCTACTCTTCACCAAAACAAGCCCCCTCATTTTCCTGCGTTGTTTGGGCTTGGCAGCCAGCAGCATTAGGCAGGAAGGTGTCAGAAGAAAGCAAGGAGCACGTGTGTCTCCAGCCAGATGAACCTGGAGTTTCTTCTTGTCATGGTGCCCTGAGAAAGCCATTTACAGACCTGGCTGGTTCCAGTGGCCTTCAGAGTCAAGTCCTTCCCAGAGTGCTCTCACATCCATGCGAGTGCTAACAGCTTAGGATGGAGCTGCATCTGGGCTGAAAGTCCCCACTGCTCCCCACCCTCCTCAACCCCTGACACACCAGCTGGCTCTTACAGCTACGGAGAAGCTGCCTTCCCCGGATCTCTAACGTATGCATTTTATATGGCAACTGGCGTAACGGTGTCTACCCAGCAGCACTATTGCCACCAGTGCATATGCGAAGGCACTCTGAGCCCTTTGCCATTAACTTGCTGGTTTGGGTTTTTTTTTACCCTGTCTTTCCTTAGCTGCGTGAAGCAGAGCTGTGAACGCCTTATGCAGACCTGCAGGGCAAGAGTATGAGATACGGCAGGAAATCCCTGGTTTGGGAACAGATGGGAGCATCTCCCAGTGCTTTGGTAGTATCAATGGGAGGTGAATGGCAAAATGCTGTCTTGCTCACTGTGCTGGTGTGAATATCCAGTGTTGCACTAGTTTTTTGGCTTGCTTGGTTACCTAGAGATTTGTAAAACAAAACCAACAAAAAAAACCCAAGCCAACACCCAAAATAACACATCATGGGTTTATGTTCTGTTCTGGGCTTTTTTTTTTATGAATGCAGAAGGATTTTAATGTCTGATGTGAGATCATATTTAATGTGCCTCCTTCTCCTGCTCTACTCATGTGGCGTTTGGTACTTGCAATACACCATTAAACTACTGCTGGGCTCTGCCCCCACATGGATGTGTTTCTATGGTGAGTGGACTGATCTGGGTGATACAGACCATGAAACAGCCTACGTGTGTTTGGTTTTACAAGGAAGGAGGGAGTATGCAAAGGGAGAAGCGGTAAATGCTAACGTGCAAGGATCGACCTCCACTGTGAGGAAGCTGGCTCAAGCAATGCATGGGAGTCCGTTGCAGGTTGTGTGTTCAGTAGCCTGGAACCTGTTGTTGAAGAAGCTGTGTGGGAGACCTTGTGCCTTCCCTGCTGAAGGACGCAGCCTGCTGTATTGTGCGTAACTGGGGTAATGGGAGGGCAGTGCTGGCGGTTGCTGTGGGCACAGCCTCCCCAGCGGGTTTTTGTGGCTGGGCTGGCCTATCTGATGGGGTTTGCTCCGCTGCTACAGCAGAGGTATCCTGCATCTCCAGCTGCCCCTTCCCGTATTTCCTTCCTCTCTGCACCTTCCTGGTGTTTCAGACAGTGCAAAACGGCAGCCCTTCCTGGCAGGCAGCACAGTCTGCAGAGATGTGGGGGTGTGGGACAGGGCTCCGGGAGGAGACGTGAGGGTCTCCATGTGTTGGGGCAGTTTGGAAGGGAAAGACCCCCCCAGCTGAGGAGGCAGCTGGCAAGGGCCTGCTCACAGCCTCCTGCAGGGACAAGGCATTTGCACTGTATGCATCTCACAGGGATGCTGACATTACTCCAGGAGTGCTGGCTTCCGCCTTGAGGCGCTGCTTTACAGCGTCAATGCCGCCGCTGCCAAGGAGGGGGCCAGCAGACACTATTTTAATAAACACGAAGAAGGCTTTCTGTCTTCTCTCCTACTGCCTGCTCATCACATCTCTCCCGTGTGTTATTCCTCAAGGGGCTGTATCTCTCCAGCAGCAAATCGGGTTGCTTGTGAGTGGAGTAAAACCCTCCATCTCGTAGCACCTCTTTTTCTAGGCTCTCAGGGTGTTGTGTGCCATGAGCTGTTGTAGCGTAGTTACCACAGGGTGGGGGTGCACCAGGCAGCCCGTGCAAACGTGTGCTGGATGCCATACAGAAAACAGGCCCTGAGGGCCATGGTGTTTTCTGTACTGTGATTCGCTTTGCGGGAGGCTGGTAGGCGTGCGACTGCCCTGTTGGACTGGCAGTTGCAGGGGTAAGCACCAAAGAGGCTGTTCCTCAGCATACGTTGCTGAAGGCTGCTACAGCTATTGGAGCAAATGAGTACAGCTGAACTGCTGACTCCCTGAGCATCCTGGTCAAGGTCCTTAATCTCTCTGTGCCTGGTTCCCTTACCTGTGCAGTTGCTGACCGGCCTGCCAGGAGGGCATCAGCATCTGTCCCTTTGCAAATATGAAGCATGTATAAGGCTGGGAGGAAGAACAGTGAACCAAATTCCTGCAGTCTACCCACTTGCCCTCCACAGAGGAGAGATGATGTGTCTGTTTCCCTCTTCTCCCACGTCCCTTTCTCCAGGTATGGTGTAGGCTCCCGCAGGGTGCCACAGCACCTCTTTCTGCTGGCTGTCTTTGGAGAGATGAGCAGCAGGCCATTGGCAGGGCCCACTCCCTAGGAGCTGCCTGGGCTCCCTATCCTAGTGGGCCACCATCACTATGGCCAAGAGCCAACAAGATGTCACGGTTTGTGGCCAGCGTGCCTGCTAAACAATGTAATTTCTGCGTGGTGGGAACAATGCATCACCCAGGTCTTCAGGGTCCACTGGTATTGTGTTACGGTTAATGGAGAAGGGATGCTGAACGGAATGCAGTAATGTTCCCTGAGTGCTCCCAAGGGGGGAGGAGAGCAGAGGCTGCATCACGTGAGGGGAACAGTGATTGCATGCCAAAATCTTGTTTGAATGCTCTTAATTCATCTTTAGGACTCTGGGGCAGCCTTTAGGTCTGGAGCAGGCGTTGCTGTGGCACGGCACTGGGAGGTGAGCCCTGCTGAGCTCCCAGCCTGTTGCTTGGTGTGGCTCCAGTTTCCTCTCCCCAATGCTGCTGGGAGGAAGGTGGTGCCTCATGTGCTTCTTCCAGCGTGGTGAGGCTTCCTGTGCTGCAGAAAACATTAAATGTTTTGGGAGAAAAGGCATAGATGCTTGTCCTTACACCTCAGGTCTTTGTCCTGCCCTCTCCATCAAATGCCCCCAGCTGCCAGGCACCTGCTGGCTCCGGCAGCAGCCTCTTGCCCGCTACGTGTGCTCAGAAGCTCCGCGAGGAGAGCAGAAAGGGCAGCAAAGCTGAGGAGTCTTCCCATTTCCCAGGGGTGCTTAGATCAAGGCACCAAGACCCACTAGTGAAATACATATCCGTGACCTTTCTTTGCTCCTGTCAGGCACTTCACAGTCCTCAATGTGACGCCGACTAAGTTGCAAAGCTGCATCTCAGCAGGTGACAGCTGCTCCTGCTGTCTTTCTCACTCTTTCTGTCTGGTAACAGGATCTCCTTAAACACATCGTTGCGTTTGCACTGTGACAAGCAAAGCTTGCAGGGTAAAGCCAAACAGCTTGATGTGAAGCTTGGGCTCAACTCTTAGATGGAAATTGTAGCTCTGTGTACGCATCATCCCCTTTGCATTTTGCCCGGGAGCAATGGAGTAGCAATAACAATATCCCTGAGGTAGCAATTCTCATGACATTATTCCCTAGCCTGGCTGGAAATACCCTGATCTGTGATGTTTCTGGCCCAAGGTGATTTAGTAGAAGCTCATGATTGCATTGAGCTCCAGCCACCTCTGAGCTTTGCTCAGTGACGCAGTGTTTGTGGAATCTCAAAGACTTCATTATCTTGGGGTTTGCTGGATTTTTATCTAAAGTTATGTGCGCTGGAAATCTTGCAGGCCCAGAGACCTGAGATCACAAAATCAATTCTGCCGTCTATTAAATAGGTGTAATTCCCATTGACTGCAAGTGAAAGTTACAATTTTGCAGTGGAAGGTGGAATTGGATCCATATGTATTAGAGACAGAAAACCTGTCATTGGCTTCCTTTGGACCTTTTTCCAAGGTCAGTGCAAGATACTTTCTGAGTGTGTGTGACCAGCACTTCACTCAGTCTACAGTGGACTGGAGATGCCAGTGTCTCCCACCACTCTGCTTTACCATTGAGAACTGAAGTGTGACGGAGGGTGGAGAGCAAAGCCTACTGCTAATGGTTTCCTTTTCTTTTATATATGGTTTTTAAGTGTTTTAGCTTGTGACTTTTTTTTTTCTGTGAAGGCTTCCTGTCAAAGCTCTCAAAGTTAGGGCTGGTGATGACTGGCATGGGGACCAGGGGAAGCAGGCTTTTGCTCTTCAGGGTCTTCTGTGCACTCCAGCTCACTCCTGCCACATCTACAACAAGAATAGGCACGGCTCAGACCTTGTCAGTGCTGAGTTTTACCACTATTTCTGGGTAGGCTGGAGCAGGAGGGCACCAGCCTTGTCTTTACTTGTACACAGGTGCTTGCGAGGTTGGAGGTGGAAAAGGGCCAGCCTGGCATTGCTGGCAGCTTTTTACAAGCAATGTTTTACCCATGACCTGTCCCACATATGGACTTCATGTGAGCTGCAGGCAGCTGTGTAGTCTTTCAGACCTGAGTGAGAGTCTGGCTGTCCTTTAAAACAGACCAGATCTGGCTTGGCTGGCTTCTCACAGCTTGTAAAATACCAGGGAAGCTTCAAAGTAACAGCATGCCAGAGCTAATGAGGTTGAAGGCTTTACAGCCTCGATAATGCGTGCTTTTCTGGTTTCTTCTCACTGTGATGCTGGGTCTGCTAAGAGCAGTACCGACCTGTGCTTTGGGGATGCATGGTTTGACCAGGCCCTTTGCCACCAAGGTCTTCTGCTGGGGCAGAAGCCCAGGACAACGCTACTGTCCTGTTGCATGGACCCAGACCTGTGCAGCCAACAGCTGGCCATAGAAAATCTGCTGTTATTCCATGGGCGCTTTGTCAAAATTCTTGGTACGACAGGCATGGAATATTCTGAAAAGCAGTTGGCTGCAGTTTGTTGTTAGTCTGTACTTACTTTATTGCAGATTTGCTGGGGGATTTTAAAAATTCTGAAGTTCAAGGACTGACAATCTGCATATTCCCAAATTTGAGGTCACCTGAGTGGTGCGAGACAATATGGTCTCTCTAGCATGGTGCTGCAATGTAATCTGCTGTGTTGGTGTAAATATAGTGCATCTGTCTTTACCTCAAAGCTGCTTCTTAAAGAGCAATGTTAGTGTGAATGAGATCAAATGAATGCTTGTACCACGCTGGAAAGGAACAGAAAAGTAAGTTGCTGATTGTTTGTGGTCATTAAAGACCAGAATTGCTGTTTTTTCCCATGAGTTCTGGCTAAATTCCAACTTAGGTAATTATATTCTGCTTCCCTAATTCCCTCTGAAGCTTCAAATCAGTTTAGATTGCTTTTCCCTTTCTAGCATGAGCAATTAGATAATGTTCCTGAGTCCTGTTAACCAGCTATGTTCCACCTCAGAGGAAGCTGTTTTATTGCTCATAGAAGCAGCCCCCTTCCCTCACCTGTGTACTTACAAAGCCTTTTTGATCTAGCAAATGACAGCAAAATGTGAGGTAAAGTGACTTCTCACAGCAGGGGCGTCTGGCATCTCCACTCTGCTGAGGGCAAGCTGCAAAATGTGCTGAATTCTCTACTTGTTCTGCAGCGTGTGCCAGCTGCCCCGGGTGGTTTTAACGAGAGTAACATGCTCTACAGTAGCGCAGAGGGAAAGGGTTGTTGCCTGTGTTTCAGCGGTGGTGTCGTGGTTTAACCCCATCCGGCAACGAAGCCCCACGCAGCCGCTCGCTCGCCCACAGTGGGACGGGGAGAGAATTGGATGGGCAAAAGTGAGAAAACTCGTGGGTTGAGATAAAGACAGTTTACTAGGTAAAGCCCAAGTTGCGTGCGCAAGCAAAACCAAACCAGGAATTCATTCACCACTTCCCATCGCCAGGCAGGAGTGCAGCCATCCCCAGGAAAGCAGGGCTCCACCACAAACTAACAGTTACTTGGGAAGACAAAATGCCACTAACTCCGAACGTCCCCCTGCTTCCTTCTTCTTCCCCAGCTTTACATACTGGGCGTGACGTCGTATGGTATGGAATACCCCTTTGGCCAGCCTGGGTCAGCTGTCCTGGCTGTGCCCCCTCCCAGCTGCCGGGCACCCCCAGCCCCCTCGCTGGCAGGCGGCATGAGAAGCTGGACTGTCCTTGACTGCTCAGCAACAACTGAAAACATCAGCACCTTATCAACATTATTTTCACCCCAAATGCAAAACATAGCCTCACACTAGCTTCTGTGAAGAAAATTAACTCTACCCCAGCTGATACCAGGACAGGTGGAAATGGCACTTGGAGTAACAGGCTGCAGAGGAGACAAGAGGTCAAGACTGCGCTGAAGGGGAGTGCAGCAGGCATGGTGTGGGGAATTACGAACCACAGTATGGGGCGGAGGAGGTGTTTGAGGCAATTCTATCTCACGGCTCTACACTGCATATATGCATCCAGTTTTCCATGTTGCATTTCCTAGCAGAGCAGCTGGTGATGCTAATCCTTCGCCCTTATCGGTCATGTGTAGCAAGGATTAGCAGAGCATCCTCCAATGAAGCACGCCCCCTCCAACTTTTCCCTGTAAAACTGAAGATGGTGAAGGGACATTTGGCTTGATCCTTTGCACCAGGCAGAGAGAGGAGAAGGGATGTTACCCTGCTGCATAGTGCCACATGCATTTTGTATTCCTTTTGAGTCTCAAGTGAGGCAGTGTAGAGGTGAAGTGGTTTCTCAGGATTTAAAAGTGAGTATTGAGTGGAGTGTCTTATGTAAAGAAGGGTTTAGCTTCTCATGCTCCCACGCCATCCCATGGACTTATCAAGTGGCTATTGTCTGTCTTGTGGTGGTGTAGTCTGCTTCCCATCATCACTTGAAACCCTCTAAAGAAAGAGGATGTGTGTCTTCCTTGCTGTGGTGGTGTATCACACCCAGCCAAGGTTGTTGATAATCACACCTATTACTGTAATACCTAATGTGAGCTCAGATCCCCTTGCTGTTTGCCTTCAAGTAACGAACAAAAAGATGACAAGCCTGCTACAAGACAGGTGCTTTGGGTGCTGTTTTTCCACCCTGTCTTAAACTCTCTGTCTGTGGGGACAACTTGGGCTGAATGCCAGAACAAGTTCTGTGATGCAAACATGAAAGCAGCTGTAGAGATGCTTCTCTGGGCACATTTTAAAGCTTGATCAGGCTCATCACTGTGGAGCAGGCTGTAGGGAAGGCTCGCAGATGACCTGGTAAGTACCAGGACTCTTCTCTCTGTAATATATGTGATTCCCTGAACTCTTTCTCTAGCTGATCTGAGTTTCACTGTTGGTCCATTTGCCCATGGAAGTCATTGGCATATCTGTATGCACATATGCAGCGAAAAACGAGTATCTCTTTGGCACTAACCAAAGAGAATTGGCACCAGAAGAAACCATGCAGGCAAATGCAGTAAATAAGAGTGAAGTCTAATTAACTGTTGCATAAAAAGTCTGCAGGGCTTGGGCATCCTGTTGATTTTGGAGTCTGATGGGGAGCTACTGTTGCAACCTGTGTGTGTGAAGGCAGGCTAGCCCATACCACTAGTCCCCAGTACAAGGGCACGTGTGGTGGGAACTCAGTCGCATGAAGCATTTGTTCAGTGCATGAATGGGGGTCTTGGGAGGGGGGTACTCTGTCTGTATCTGCTGTGCTGGGGAGAAAGCTGGTATTCAAGCAGCTAAAGCAATTGCCAGTAATTTTCCTTCTCCGGTGGTAATTGTTCTCCAGGAAACTCTACAAAGGCTTCTTCATCTTTGTTGCACTTGGAAGCAGCTGTACTGCAAAACATTTCATCAGCCACATTTCTCACACTGAAGAAATATAAAACTGTTGGTATGTTTTTTTTTACAGAGCTACTGAGCTAGCGGACCTCCCTGCATAGGACTGGTAGCTGCCTGGGCTCCAGGGGACTTGAACCCTGCACAGCTGAAGGAGTGATATTTCCCTACTCCTCCAGGGTACTGATGGGAGACCAGGGACTTGGGGTATATGGGAATGGGGCCCTGTGGCTGGTTTTCCAGCTTTTTTTCAGCTCCTTTCTAGGTGCTTGTGGGGTCCCTGAGCATACCTGCACCTATTTGCTCTCTGCCCGTCCAATTCCCCCGGCAGCCGTAGCTGTGTAAAGGGTTGTGGGGTCAGAGCAGTGCTGCTTCAGCCGTGTTTGGTATTCCTCACTGCAGTGCAAGTCTTTCTGGGGTGCTCAAGAGTTTTGGTTACCCCAAATGGGCTTTTGAGTTTAATGCGTGGTTATCGCCAGGATCAAGAAAATACTTGGCACTGTCTTGGAGACTGATGGTATTGGGCTTGATTAATGGAGAGCAGTCTGTCCTCAGATGCATCCGGTCCTGCCTCCTCATCCTTCCTATCAGTATCATCTTAGGTTTGTTTTTAATTATTTTTTATTAAGTGTTGCGCAGAACAGTAAAGCCCACATCAGATTACTGAGGATATTAATCCTTTGCACTTCTCTAGCACATTTCACCCGATGACAGAGGTTTGTTTTACAAGCGTTAATTATGAAGCTTCATAGCCCCCCTGTGAGGAAGGTAATAACCACAATAATACTTAGCACTTATATGGTGTTTTGCATCTTCAAAAAGTTGTATAAGCAATAAGCTTTAAAGTACCCTGCATGACATGGTAGCGCAATTATTCAAATGACACATGGGGAGACAAAGATACCCCAAGTGGAGAATGTGCTCGCCCAGGGTCACACATCAAGTCAATTACTGACTAGTGCTCATTGAAGATTATTCTCAGTTTCTGCGTTTCTCTCCCACTCTCTGTCTTCCTTGGTGTCATAGTTGAGCAGTGATATATGAGAGTGGTGGAGAGTGAAGACCATGAACCGAAGACCATTAGGTCCATGTAAACGAGGAAAAGTACAGGATGCCACGTCTCCTGGGTGGCGTTGGGGTAGTTTGGCTCAAAAACTTCATGGTTAACAGGGTCCTGAAGAGCTATTTGCTGTCAGTGCTCGGTGGTGGCTGGTGGCTTGGAACATTGCTGCTGCTGCAAGTGAAATTCTTTGGTGTTTAATGAGTGGCTCCCCAGCTACTTCAGTTGGCTCCCTGCCCCCCTCCTTGGCAGGCAGCAATAGGGAAAGCACATGGCTGATAACCGAACTTTTTGTTCCCCACCTGTGTTAGGACATGATCAAACAGGGAGGGAAGTTTGGAGGTGTGGTGACTGTAGTATGTGACAGAGTGGCTCGTTTTTGGGTGTTCAGCAGTACATATGCTTGTTGGTGTGTGGAAGGAGGAGCAGCCCTGGTTGCATTCATTGCTGGAGCAAGGCATGACTTCTGTTTTACCCCAGCCAGTTTCATCAGCTTGTCCAGACCAACGTGCATCCCTCCAAATGAGGATTAGCACAAGTGATTTGGAAGACTCAGATGATTCTTGGTTGTTTCCCCAATGTAATTTATAACAGAGCAATCTTGTCACGTTTGGTTTGAAAGGCCCCAAGATAGATGTGCTGTCCATCTCAGTGAAACAAGCTGGTGGTACCTCAGTAACTGGTGACATGTCTTGTGGGACAAACACTGGGAAGTAGTTCCACAGTTCCTGTCAGCCATCAGTGGCCTACTGGGGAGCTACACTCCTGCTGGGCATAACCAGATCTGGAGTCTTTTCCCTTCGTGCAAACTTGGGGGCAAAACTAGCTTTTAGAAGGTAAACCCATTCCTTGCCTGATGAGCAGCACAAGGGACTTGCTCATCTAGGGGATGGCAGTTCAAGTTTGTACACTATGGAGGTTCAGTAGGTGTGTGTTTTCAGAAACTGTGCCTCTTTCCCTCTTCAAACACATTTTTCTTTTAAATGGGAAGCCCACTGTCTAGTTTTGTGTTAATTTGCCCAAGGGTGTTCTGCAGCAGGCTGGGTTGGTTGAGGTTGTTAAGAAAGGAGACTGGTTTGAGACTTTGCTCTCCTTGGGAATTTGCTTTCCTCCTGTCCCCTTCAGAAGCCAAGGGACTCCTCTGCTCTCTGTGGGATGGGCTGCTCTGTGACACTCCACAAACAGCCAAAGGCCCAGGAATGTTTTAAAAAAAATTAAAGTCCTTACTAACATCAAGAGAACATCAAATGCAGCTGAGGATAAGTGATTTTAAAATATGCTGAGGTCTTAGCCTGCCCTTGGCCTTGCCTAAATAGGCCAAAGCCTTTTCTCTTGCAGAGGAGAGTTTGAGAACAAATGTCTTTAAAGAGCTTTCCTCTTCAGACATGCTTCGGCTTTGAGGCTGGTGCCTGTCAGCATTTCAGTCTCTCAGAGCTTTATTTCCTTAGTGTCAAAGATCATCTTGCTTCCCTTGCAAGGCTGTCAGCTAGACCCTGGCTGCTTTGATACAGCTGCATTAGTCCCCGAATCCCCTGTTGAACAAGCGGCTCAACAACGTTTGCACAAATGCATGATCTTGGGCAGAGAATTAATCTCAGTCCCTACCCCCTGTGCAGTCAGCCTGCTGAGAAATTATTTTAAACACTGTCTCATGTGCATTAGTGCTTCCCCAATTTCCTCTGCAAGCCTCTGGTGTTTCAGATGATCTTTTGACTCTGCACGGATGCAGAGTAATAAATTCATAACCTTGCTTTGTGGAACTTCTGCTCCCAAGTTCATTGCTATTAGTCTCTCACCAGGGAACAGCCAAGCCAGCATCAGCCTGCCTTGCTTCTCCTTGCCTGTGTTTCCACTGTAATCAGGTTTTTTTTCCCCAAACTCTTTACTAGTCTATTTTCTTTTTTCCCTCTTTTTTCCTTTCTTCCCCTAAACAGATTAATTGTTGGAGCTGCTGCAGCTGTTTGTCAAAATGCACTCTGTAGCCACAGTGTGGCAATGCTAGAGCTACTCTCATCTTGCAGGGGTTGGGGGAGGATCCTGAGACCAACAGCTGGTGCTTGTGGTTGAGTGGTGGCCCAAAGCCCATCCCCTTCGCGGGAGCAGCCTTGCAGCACTGTGTGTTAATCGCACGTACGTCCCGAAAGCGGCCCTGTCTTACTGAGGATAGCTGCAAGTGGAGGGGAGAATACAGAAGGCCAAAGCTGGTAACCCTGTCCTGAAAGGGCTGGAAACAGGCTTGTCTTTTATTGCCTCTGAAAACTCCTGGAGATGCCACTTGTCCACCAGGCATTTACTCTCCCATCACCTCCTAAGTCTCCTGAGCAAAAACAAACGGAATATTGGGCTGAAGAGTGCTTGCCCAGGAGAGGCGGTGTGGCCAGATGTGCTGCACAGCTGGAGAGGAGTAGATGGATAATCTATTAACGGGAAACAATGCAAACTGCTTGTTATGGTGCCAAGAATATTTCACTGCCTGAGCAGCGTGTGATAGATGCGGAGTGACAGAAAATGCTCCCTGTGTGCAGAGCCTTATACAGGCAAGGAGGGGTTCCCCATGCTCTGCCAAAGCAACTGGCAGGGGGTACCCCAAGTCTAAGAGGGTTGTGAAGGATCCTCCTCTAGCATTTGTGTGCAACGGGAGATAAAGCAACAGTTTCTGTGCCCGAATTTCCCCACCTTAAAATCAGTCACAAAAGTATAATGGGCTGACTCTGGTATGTGCACCACTGCCCTCTCCTGTGTGCGTGCAGGGACGCTGGTTGTGAACAAGGCTGTGTTGCACACCCCTGTCTACTTCTGGGCAGAAGGAGCCGTGCTCTGCCCTCCTGAAATCCTTGGGTGCCGTTGCACGTGGGGACACCCTTTGCCATGATGTCCTGCCTGGCAGCTTCAGAGCGGTGACCAGTGTTGCGTGGAAATGCAACTAGCAGCTCTGCTGTTAAGGATGAACTCAACTTTTCATGTAAACCGTGATTTTGATTTCTTTGTTATGTGGGAAAAATGCAGCTTACCCTCTACAGATTTACGCTGCTTAGTCCTCACTGGAAGAATGAATTTGCAGAGAATTTGCAAGTCAATCTATTCATTGGCTTGAATTAAGATTAATTTTTTTTAAGTATCCTCAGTAAGGAATTTAGTGTTCGTCAGTCTCTTTCTTTGTCTGGAATTAATAATGTAATAGCACAGGCTCTTCAAATGTGGCATGTAATTAGAATTCATTGAAATCTTATGTCTAGGCTAAAATTGAAGAAAATAGGTTGTAATTAAACTAAGTTATTAACAGTTACTATACCTAATTGTTGTGACTGTGTGGTTCTGCTCTGGGTCAGGTGGGAGATCATTATCCCAAACTCAAAACAATCCAGGACTTAAAATGAACAGTAATTAAGAGAGGAGATATGCACAGTTAAAACACGCCAAATAATACCAACTCTTTGTAGTTATGATGCCCTACACCAGCAAGTTTATGACTAAGATGTATTACTGCCATCAGCTCCAGCTGAGATGAAACTGAGGTTTAAAGATATCGTGTATTTTCCCTCTCATTCTCAACCCTTGGTATAATGAGCAGAACAGAAATAAATGTGTGTTCCCTTACCCTACTACATCTGGATTTTTTTTTTTCCCCCACAGCATAATCTTAAATTAATTTCCTGGATTAGTTATTCTTGCCCCAGGGAATAATTGCAAGATTTCTATGCTGTTTATAACTCTTCAATTAGCTGTGTGTACTTCCTTTTAGCTCTGTTTTCACCTGGTTGCAGGTCTGGCAATGACGTACCAGAAGGCTTCCGCATCTGCACTGTGTTAGGCGGGTGCCAGCCCCCAGTGGCGGCACTTCTTATGGGGAAGGATTTTTCTTCTACCCTCTGCACCTCCTTCCCCTCCCCTCTGTCTTTATTAGGAGAAGAACAGAAGGGAGAGAAAACAAAGAGCTGACAGAGATTAATACGCTCTATGAATCAAAGCCTCTGGAAGCGCTTCTATGGGTTAGTTACCTTCCTAGCGAGAGTGGGAGACTTGTACAAAATTTCCCTTGAACTCTTCTTTCCCGTCCCTAGTAAAATGCCAAGGAACTTGGACGAGAGCATTTTAAATGGCATCTATCTAGCACTCCTTTGTTGCCTATTTTGCTACAGCTAATTAAAAGAGAAAAGCCTTTTAATATTTAAGCACCATTAACTCGGATGAATTATTAAATGTCAATTTGCGTTATGTGCATAAAAGGATCAATAAACAAAGAGAATAAAACAATGGAGGTGGCTGGGGTTAGAGAGATGTCAGCTCCTCTTATCGGAACCAGAGGGAATTGCTCGCTTGTCTGCCAGGTTGTGGTTATTAATTATTGGTACTCAAGAGGGAAAGAACTGGGGGCTTTCTAGGACTCCACACACCAAAGGCACTGCAGGGATGTAAAGGATGTTGTCAAGATAAAACATTACTTGGCATGATTTCCAGGGGTGTCACGCAGCCCCCGTTGCATCAGCTTTGCTGACAATTCCTTTTTTTGTGCGCTCTCTCCTCCTTTGAGGCGGAGTTGAGCTGTCATATTTGCTTTTTCCTCTCTAAGTCATTTTGCTTGCTGGCAGTAGTTTTCAGGCTTGAGTCTCTTGTGCTGGTGAAAAGGAATATGGGAGAAAATCCAGGGGAAAACAGTTTTTCTTGAGTAAACCCTTTGGCGTTGCTCAAGAACTTTTCTTCGTCCGCTCCCTGTGAATGTGAATTTTTAGTGCTGTGTTAGGCAGCCTTGGAGGTTAAAGTTTGCCCTTTGCATTGTAAAGCGCTAGACTGGAACTGGGTGCGGACTGATCCCAGGCTGTGCTTCGGACTTCCTGCCCGACGATGGGCAAGCCATTTCATTCCTGTATCTTCCCCAGCTGGCAGCGCGCAAGAGCAGCATTTCCCCACTGCTCGAGGGGTAAAAGCATCCGTGCTTTGTGAGGGCCTGTGTGGGAACCCATTTGAGCACAAAGGCTTCTTTCCACCGAGGGGCTGTATCGCCAGCAGCACTCCTGTATCACCAGGACCCCGGTCTCTAATCCTGCTCTTGCCGGGAGCAGATAAGCACCCAGCAGAGGCGTGCCGCATCCCTGCTGTCCCCTGGGTCCTTGGCGCCTCTGCCAGGGTTGCCAGCGAGCGGTTGAGCTGGGGTTTGTGCTGGGGTTGCCTGTCGCCCACCCAGTGGCTGGGTGCAGAGAGCTGACCTGGCGCAGCCAGCGTGCTTTCATCCCCTGGGAGGTGACTTTGCTGCGGGGGACCTGGGGTGTCTGTGGGATGGGTACCGCCGTGCGCGGAGCTTGGGGCAGAGACGAGTCCCTGCTGCCTGCCACTTGTCAGCAGCAAGGTTGGATTTTAGATACTTGAATTAAGGGTAGTATTTGTACTCCCAGCTCTTTTTCACTATGCTGAGAACAAAACAGGCTTTCGGTGAAATTTTATTTCAGTCTTGTGGCTCTTATCACCCTCTCCTGTAGTGATTTCCCCACCACCACCACCACCACTCTGTTTCACAACTGAAATAGACTTTTGCTTTCTGTGGAAGCTGGGTATAGCAGCAGGTAAACATGGCCATTTGTTGAATCTTTTCTCTCCTTCATGGGGGGAATGTTTGCACTGCCATGATTGCCCTCGCATCCCCAGCTGGCTGGATGGGGCCCTGGAAGCAGTGAAGACATGACAGGCGAGAATTGAGCATAGATTCAGTGCCTGAGTGTTTACTCAGCTTCTTGGGTGGGCTTTGTGGTCTGCACCGAGCTCTGTGTCTCTGAAGAAGCTCTTCTGACAATGGTGGAGCTGCTTCCGTCACGTGGACAGGGAGTTCTGCAGGAGAGCTGGGGCACCAGCTGGTCAAAGCCCCGAGTGCCTTGCTTTGCTAACCCCATGGCCATACACCACCCCTCTGGGGCTAGCAGCCCTGAGCATACAACATCCCCTTTGGCTCTCCATGTAGAGAGAAGACCTCTCGTCCAACAGCTCTTCTCTGCCAATCCTTCTCCTGCTCATCAGCCCCCAGTTTCCACCTCAGCACTGAAGAATTGGGGCCTCAGGGTTTAACATTTTGAACGGCACCAGCTAGACTTTTATGGAAATACACTTATTCTTACCCAGTTTGTATTAGTGTACTGTGATTGCACACTGGTTTGTTTTTTGTTCTTTTTCTTGTCTATTGTTTTTAGTATACTTAGAGCTTGAATCTGTCTGTATTCCTGTGTTTCCAGGGTGGGTTTTAGCACATGTGTGTGACTTCGGTGGGGTCTTCACCAGCAAGGCCTGGAGCATTCTCTATGTGTCCCTCCAGCTGGGGAACCAGTTTGAAACCTCTCCCTCTGCCTTTCCTTGTTTTCCATGATTTGGGAGCCACAGCTGTTGCCTGATGTTTTTTTCCCCTTTTGATATGAAAAGGAGCCTGTAGTTATTCATTGATTAGAGTTCATGCACCTTTGCTACTAATCTAGTCAGCAGATGATTAGCAAATTGACATTTTTTTTTCTCCCTTTTGAAGGGATGAAATATCTCTCTTGTGCTCTTCTTTCATCTCCTGTGCTAAATGGTCCAGCAAAAAAACAACAGCTGAGTTTCAAAGTAGGCTGGTTTATAGATCTGTGCGCATGGACCTCTTTGTTAAAGAGTCACTGTTGTACCAAAGTGGTTTAAAGTATAAAAAGGGAAAGGAGGTGGAACACGCAGCACCAATGGTGACTTTGGGAACCACCTGATCTTGAATTCAGGGGAAAGAGGTAAAACCCTTGGGACTATTTGAGCAAAGCCCATTTGCCTGCAAAAGTTGCTAGCATCAGATCCTGGGGATGTTGCCTGATGCGCTTTGCTACCTGTGCCGACACGCTGCAGCATGCCTGTGAAAGGCAGTTCTCCTGGCTGAGTGGGGATGTGCAACTCCAGTGGCTCCTGCGTGCTGTGACAGAGGAGCGAAAAAGGAGAGCAGAAGCGTGAGACGCATGACGAGCAGCTGACTTACGTCTCCATCTGAGCCAGCCTTAGTTCTCCTGCGAACTGGCTGCTCGGAGGCTCCTGATGGTGGGCACACTGGAAGCTGAGAGCATGAGGTCTTACAAAGGCCAGAGGGTCAGCAGGCTTTCTGGATGCCTGTAACTGTTCATTCCCCTTCAGAGGGTGGTGGGTGCATGGAGCAGCTGGAGATTGACTCAATGGAGTGGAGATCTGGTGGGAGTTTCTATAAGGAGGCAAGGGATCAAACCTGCCAAGGAGCTTGGTGCTGGCCTGTCCTCTGGGGACTGTTCCTGCAGCACATGGGCAGGATAAGCAAGTGTCTGTGCTGCCCGTGTCCAGCTGAGTTCCTCTCTTTGTAACCCTCTTTTCTCTGACTGGGCTGTTTAATTTTCTGATATTTTACCAGCTGACAAACAAGGCAGTCTGCCAGTGGTCTCTAGAATAGAGGATGTCTGATTTCTCCCCCAAGCTGCTTGCCTCATTTGTGTTTTCCCCTGAAATGCTTAGGAGCTGTAAGTAGCAACCAGACCAGAAATGGATTTTTAAGTATAATGCTTTGAGCACTCAGCTTGGCAGGATCTCCTCTCCCGAGTGTGGCTCTGTGGCTCATTGGGTTTTGCAGCAAGATTTAGAGATACAGCTCAGGCTCTGAAGCTGTCACAGTGGGAAGTGGGTTGGGAAAGATGATGAAGTCTCTTTTATGGCCATTACAAGACAGAGATGCTTTTTTCATTTCCTTACTAAAGCTGGAAGCATCCAGGACTGTATTGCTGAGGTGCGGGCTCTGACTGCCACCATAGCTGGAAGACAACCTACTTCATATTGTTGATGTTGCGTCATCTATACAAATTCCACTCAGGCATATGAGTTAGGCGGTGATGCAGAGTTTATGCCACCGTAACGTTGTGTGTGTAACATCTATCACTTGATTCCTATCAAAGAAAGTTGCTGATTGATTTTGCTTTGCTGCTTGATGCTCTGCAGTTAGGTGGACCTATGTAAGAAAATTTTTGGGAACACCTAGTAAAACTAGTGAGCCATTTCAGGCTGTGGAGCTGGGGATTGGGAGGGGTCAGTGATGATCTGATGACTCTGATACTTTAGTAAAGCATACAATACCTCTTTATTTTTAAATTGAACGAAGGTCTCAGGAGCAGGTGTTGCAGACACTGGGGGGTGTACCCGCTATTCATGACATCTCACATGAATTTGTTGCTGGTATTTTTCTAAAAGAAACAAAATTATAGAGATGCTTCAAGGAAGTGACATTGATTAAGCAAAAAGTTATTTTAAGACTGTGCAAATCATCTGGCTGAGCTTTGCAAAAGGAAACTGTTTCTGGAAATGCAATCAGCCAGAGATGTAAAGACATAGTCTTGGTCTCTTCCAAGTAGAAAAAAAATCCCATGCTATTTTAAGTAGCCAAGTTTCATGCGCTGTGATTACTTTCCATAACTCTGTCATTTCTCTGTGCACTTTCTATTGAAAATTATATTCTTCTCTTCTCACTCAAGAGTGCTATGGACTGTTGTGTGGGGTTAGGCATGGTTGCTTTGCATAACTCAGAAGTGGCTGCGTTTCTTTTGTGGGTGGATTGATGTTTGTGTTTTAATGATGATCAGTGTACAAATACCAAAGGAGTCAGAGACACTTCCTTGCTGAAATATGAGATATTCCCTGCTGCAAATTTAGGCCAGGAGTACAGTAAGCAGAATTTTTTTTTTTTTTTTTTTTTTTGAACATACATGGTTTGGGCTGCACTGAGAACACATGCATGGGAGCAAAAGGGCCTCCGTGGAGATCTGTCTTGCTTGGAGTTGTAACCCTTGGCGTCAGCATGCAGGGAGGGCTTCCTGATGGCTTTTGCTTTAGGACAGCCTTCTGGTAGCACAGAGCTGCCCAGGCGGCACACCATGTTGGAAGAGTCAACAGGAGGAGCCTGGGCAAGAGAGAAGTCCAAGGAGTGGGAGGAGACCCAGGACCATGGATGTGCTTTGTTCCTCAGCTCTCCCTGGGGGCTTCTGCTTTGCCTCCCTCTCTGCTATGGGACTAGCCTGGCCTTGTGTTAGGAGCTGCAGCCTAATCAGGATCCGCTGTGCCAGGCAGCTTCTGCTGGGAAGTTCCCTGCAGGCGCCGTGCCCCCTTTGCTGTTGTGCTGGGCAAAGAGGCTGGGGGGGGCACAGGTGTGGAGGAGACGATCCCCAAGCGAGCAGCCAGGGCACGTGTTCAGAAGGTGGGGGTGACAGGGGCTTCCTTGGGCAGGCTGTGCAAAGACATCCAGTGCCTGAGCTCGATTACACCCACACACTGCCATCTCTTCTCCCTCTGCTATTGTGCTGGTCCTAACTGCTGATAGATATGGGCGGCCTTTCTTCAGCCATTAATACGCTATTGATCCACAGCCCTGCTGACAGTGTTAATGGGCACTGATTGTGTATTATTATTTCCATAATTGTCCTCAAGCTGGAGTGAATTTTCCTTTTCAAATGGCCCATCGATATCATGCCCTGCATTATGGGCTGGAGCTGGCCTGGTTAATTTGTTTTGTCGAAAGTTTCAGCAAAGCCTGTGGTCTTCATCCACAGCAGAATGATCAATGACACCGGCTGAATAGTGATGGAGCACCCAACAAGGCAGCTTCCATCCCCTCCCAGAGCAGGCATGAGCAGGGTGTTTTGTTTGACCATCAGGATGCTGCCCCTGCAGATCCTTCCCATCCTACTAGACCTTTCCCGCTCCTGCTGAGCATTGCTAGTGCGTCTCTTCCCTTCACTTGTGTGCTGGCTTCTCTTTGTGCTCTGCTAAGGGGACATGACCCCTTCCTCAAAGGTCTTCATGTTTGTACACCCCTGCTCGTCGAGCAGAGTTGGGCGTTGCATGAACAGATGGGATAAAGTGCGAACTAAAGCAGTGACTTCAAGGCCTGAGATGCTCCCTGGGTGCTTTGCCATGCAGTGTCTGTAACTAACAGTGCCGCAGGGCAATTCCACCCATGGACAGGCAGTTGCTGAGAGTGGCTGTTCAGCAAGGAATGCCACATGGGGATTTCCTTAACAAAATGCTTATTCAACCCCACGTGCTCCGTAAACACCGTGTAATTTGCCCCTTTCTGGGAACTCCCTTCAAGATGCATCCCGTCCATGCCATTTGCTCAGGAGGGGAAGGGTGAGGGAAGGAGACAGGCAGGTTCTTGAGGGGTTTAAGCAGCAGATTAGCAGCCAGTGCCCCCATCCCTCTTGCTCCCATGTAACTGAGAAATGTGAGTCCAGGGAGCCCGTGAACAGGGATGGGGAAGGACCCTGGCTTCTTTGCCTGGCTCATGCATGGAAGAGGCTGATTTATAATTGCATCAGACGTATGGGAGGGCATCACTTGCCTTGCAAAGCAGGGTGGTAGATTAAGCCTGAGGAAGAGGGAAAGCTCCAGGTGCAGCTTCCCTCTCTCCCCACCCTGCAGGAGAGTGGTAGCAGAGGCGGGTAGATTCAGCGTAGCTGCGGTTGCTGGACCTGGGGCTTTGGAGATGCGTGCCCTTCATCCTTGAGGCCATCTGCAGGATGTGTGCGGTGGCAAAGGTGGTAGTGGGGGAGAGTCTAACAGTGATGGCTAGTGTTAGCCTGCTGAGAAGGCAGCAGTGAGGGCAGCTGATGCTGTGCTGCAAAGGGGTGAGCAGCCTGCCCTTGTGCTTGCTGACTGTGACTGGGGAGTGTCAGTGCAGTATCTGTCGCTCACCGTCCTCTCTGTGAAAGAGCTCTCATCGTTGCCATTGTAGTGATGGGATCTCAGGCTCAAAAGATGAATAGCTAGACCTGTGAACCAAACACAGATTACTCAGTCCTCTCCAAAAGATCATTTCTCTCTCCTTTTCTGCATTTTAATGATATTAGCAAACCCTGAGCACCAAGAGTCTCATAAACTTTCCAGATTATGGTAATAATAACGTTGCACAGTACACTGCACTGGAATAAAGTTATTTTATCCAATCCAATTTCCTTTTGTTTTAATGTGTAAATATATCAAGTGAAAGCATAGTAGGAAATCTCAGTGTAGAGGCCAAATGCGTTGCAAGCCAGCCCTTTTCCGAGGAAGAGCTTAATGCTGCAGGTTCAGAGTCTGAATTTTTTCACTTGTAAAGCATCTGACGCTCAATATTTGGCTGGCCTACTTTCTCTGGAGGACTTTGTATTGGGAGCCTTCCCTAAGCTGATCTCCTTCCTGGAAGTGGAATGGAAGTGATGATGCACCTATCCCTCAAAACGCAGGGAAAAAAAGGATCGGGAACAGCCTGTCCCCTCTTCTCCCCATAGAGGCTATCAGAGGTCTTCCTTGGACCTCTGCTTTGGGGTTTCCAGCCTGAGGAGAGGGATTCTGCCCCAGCAGCACTTAGCAGGACAGGTTGTATCTGTGCAAGGGTTGTTCTTCACAGAGCACTGCTGAGAACGGCTGCGATTACTGCTTCATCTCCGCACTGGCCTCATGCTCTGGCCTTTCTTTTCCCTCCTGAGGGCCTTCTGTGAAACTGTTTACTCTGACAGGCATGGTCCTGCCATCCTGTTGTGCTGGCAATGCACAACCTGTTTGCGTGCTGAAATCCTCTGGGATACCTGGGATGATGTCAAACAATAATGTATTCTTTCTGTTCAAGCACATTAAAAGTGCAATTAATCCTCACAGGCTCTCTGCCCACCTGTAACACGCCGTGAGGTGACTTTCCCAGCCTTTGCGTGCTGTGGCAGGCTGAGCTTGGAGCAGAGACCTTCCTGAGTCTCGTCTTGTGATTTAATGCAATCCCATAAGAGCTTGGGTTGGTTTGTTGCTCAGCCCCCACCGCTTCGCTAATGTCAAGTTGTAACCAAATGCAGAGTTTCTCAGACTCCTATGCCGTCTACCTGAGTGCTTTTCTTTCCAAGACAACTCCAGCTTTCTGAGCTCCCTTTTGGGAGACCTGGGTTCATACGGGGTTTAAGACATGGAAGAATGGTGATTGTTCTCCTGAGGACCTGGTGCTGCAGTTGCAAGAGAGATGTTACAGCTTAAGCAGCGGGGTTTCACTTAGAGTGATGTCCATTTCCAGTGAATATAGCTGAAAGGTATTAGTGATGGTAACACAAGCAAGTTAAGACACCTAAGAACAAAGCTGGATGTGCACACCCTTGTTCGTAAGCTTCATTGCAGCTCAGTGGATCCAGAGAGAATCTGAGAAAAGAGGACGAAATTATGACATGGGGCTTATCCCTAGGGTTGTCGTTTTGCGGTAGACTAGCACCATACAATGCTTCGTAGTGTCAAGTAAAGATTAGTTTAAATAATACTTCTATGAAACTCAGAGAGACACCAGCAAATTACCATGAGATAATTTGGCACCAGAATAGTTGCACAAGAACAGTCTAATCCTGTACCACTGTACCTAATGATTTTGCTGTGGAAATTCCCCATGTGGAAATGCCTTTAGGCAGGTGGCAGGAAAGGGTTACAGAAGGCAGGTGAAATTACAGAAATGGGATGGCCAAAGGGAAGGGAGCGTAAGCTGAAAGACTTACATTGCGTACCGTGTGGGGTACAACAGAGCAACTTAAGGAAACATTTAGCTGGGAGCTAGAGCTGCAGATAAATATTCAGATTCTCCATGGGGTGGATGGAAATTAGTTTTTGCAGCAAGGTCGTGTTTGCGAAGGGAGAATAGAACCACCAGCCGGCAAATGCAGCCCAGAGACGGTGAAGAGATGTTACGAGAACTTTGGTGCCAGGACCTCACTGAAATGCAGGCGGCACAGGTCGGGGATGGGTGGGAATGTGGTACGGGGTGGGAAGGGACGGAACCTCTCTTTTAATCATAGAGCGGTGATTCTTCAGCATCGCAGCCTGGGGCTGGGCACTGTGAGCGATGCTCTGCAGTGCACGTGGGGTTAAAGGTGTGAGGGCAGGTCTGCAGAGAACTGATCCAAGGGCTGAAACAGCACAAGAGACCGTCATTTGGATTAAGGTGTATTGGCGAAGGTTACATAGGCTTCTGAATTACTTCTCTGCCACTGTTCAATTGACAAGCATTCATGATGTCTTTTCCTAGTAAGTCACTATTTTACTTAATATATTTACATTTCAGTATGTATATCCATATATGTATGTGTATACAAACACACAGATGTATGTAAGCACATACATAGGTTTCTGCTTTCTCGTGGGTTCGACAAGACTCTTCTTCCATCCAGGCAGGGGAAGGTCACTCATCTCCTGAGTCCTATCAGTGAAGCTTTGACAGTCGGTTTCAACATTCCATGACCCTCGAGTGATGGCAGGCACGTTCCTGGGAGCCCTGAAGAGGGGGCAGACAGGAGAGGCTGAGGGATTTGTCCTTGTTTGTGCCATCATACTATTCAAATACACGTGTTGGTTCTGTTGGTCAACAGTTTGGACAGTCATAATGATTTTAACAATGTGCCACCATGCTGGAAAGACAGAAGAGATGCAGAGAGAGGGAGTAGCTTGTTGTACGTGCAGTGCTGCTGCCTGGGTGCTGCATGGCTGTGGCAGGTTGAGAAGCCCCAGCAGCAAGAGCAGCTTGCTGCCCACTAGCCCTGTGTCCACTCTTGTGTCACTGCTGCTTGGTCAGTGCATTGTGGTGACACCAGTTTATAAAAGCGGACCTCAAAGGCAGATCTTCTCCACTGCCTGAGCCCTGCTGGGCTAGATCTGTGCTGCTGGTGGATTAAACCAGCGAACATCTGAGCACTTCCCTTGCCCGGGTGCTTGGGTTTAGAGCGTTTTGGTCATGCCAAAAGAAGGGGGGTGTGTGTGTGAAAAAGTCTTTGGAACTCAACTAACCTTGAGGAAAACATGGGTGCTCAGTTCAGCTTTAACAGCTTGTGCAAAGTCTGTGCTTGTTTCAGAAGGCTCGCTAAGGCTCATTGCTTTAAACCCTTTGATCATCCCCTCAGTGGTTTGTTCGTGTTGTATTTCACTAATGGGAGCTAGAGCTGTGACTCCAGAGTCACCTGGAAGCCTTGTAGCAAGACGGGGAAGTACCCCCGGGGACTCCCACTGAGGCACCGATTCTTAGACACGTTTGTGGGTTTCTCTGTTCCTTGAAGTACAACTGGAGTTTTCCCCTCGAACAAACACAGGTGGCCTGTTGTGCTGACGGTGACTGTGCAGCCCACCTCAGCCGCTTCAGTGATCACACAAATGCTTTTGGAGTAGGGAGCCGAGGGCTGTTTGCACAGGACTCCCGAGCTGAGGCTTTTTTCTTTATAAAATCCTGTTCTCCTGAAGCTTGTCTCTCCCTGCAGCTGGTCAGGGCTACAGTGGGACATAGCTGCTGTTTGGAGGCATGAAATTTTTAAACTTTGTTCTAGGAACTTTCTTTCCACGTATTTTTCCACTTCGCTTGTCTTCAATTGTTTTCGTGGCCAGACTGGCAGTAACTGGTTGCCACTTGGAGCCCTGGAGAATACAGGTCTCCTGATCCCGCAGAGGCTGTTCCCTCTGGCACAAGGCTGAGATAGGTTGCTGTATAATTTCGGAAAGACTTGTTTTTCCTGCATTGTATGTTATGCCTTTTCTAGTGATGTTTGCTAAAAGTTGTGCAGAGCTTCAAGTCCCTTTCTCACCCCGCTCGGTAGTTATTCCAGCTCCCTGCAAAGTAAATCATAATAATCAGGCCTGTTTTAGACAAGCATAGAGCAGTTGTGATTTGACCAAGTCCCTGCTTTAACTGCTTGCACGTACTCCTCTCTGGGAGAGATGATAGCTGGGAATTCTTGGTCCTCAGCTTGTGCAGGAGATTTCCCCCCAAAAAAGCTCTGTATTCTGCCTTTTAAGTGCCTAGAGCTGCTCATTCCAACAGGACCAAAGTTTATAAAACACAGCTGATACCAGCCACCCAGGAGACGAGGAAAATCACTCAATTTTATATCTCCTGGGTGGCTCTTCCACCCTGCCGTGGGAGCAGCCACCCTGGGCAGTGGCCGTAAGGGGCTGAGGTGCTGCCTGTTTCCCTCTTTACCTCTTCTTTCCTCTCTGCAGCTCCTGCTCAGGCCCAAAGCTGGGCAGGCGTGTGTGGTGTGTTTACACGATTCGGGAGGGGGACACGCTGGTCCTGCAGTGTCTGGTCACAGGACACCCGCGGCCACAGGTAAGCTTTCAGTCTTGCCTGTCACCCATGCTCCCTATGGCACTTCTTTGTAGTCTCCACGTGGAGGAGAACTGAGGGAAGTGGGATGCCCAGCTTTCTCCTACGTGTTAGAGTCGGGTAGGGATGCCACGTAAGGCAAGCACTAGCTGTTTAAGCTATGAAGCAGCCAGCCTTGCTTTCATGGAAAACAGTCTACAAAGCTTTGCAGGACCTTCTAGTGTCTTCAGCATG